>NC_069658.1:82478333-85295000 GCF_027244095.1 Hemicordylus capensis | reverse complement strand
GCGGGGGGGTGAGTACACCCTCCCCTGCCCGTAAAGTACTACCCCCGCCAGTGCCGAAGCACCTAATACTACCCCAGCGCCGAAACGTTTTGGAGGCCTTTACAACAGCCTCCGAGACGTTTCGGGCACAAGCCTACCTGGCACTACTATCTGCTTCTGCTTCTGCCTCTGCCTCTCCACTCAAACCTGTAGTCACCACTCATGGAGATAACAACAGAGGAGATCAGGCAGGTGGGCTTCATTGGTGGGCAGGCAGGTAGCAGGGCGCCGAGCAGTGGAGCAGCACAAGCCAGGGTACAGCCACCACCCAGGTCCCTGGCAGGACCAGATTCTGGAACGGAAGTCCAGTCCAAAGGGTTCCACTGCAGAAGAGCCCCTAATTATAGGCTGTGGAATGTAATTTGCCAGGTGTTACTGTCGCATGAATCCTTCCATTTTGATATTGAACAGCACTGATCTAAACACATTTTTTCACTGAAGCCATTTATTTTAAAGCTTGTGACAGGATCATCCTCACGAGAAACTATATATCTGCAACTAAACTGTCTAACAAGGATCGGCTGATAACCATATAAGAATTAGATGTCACAGGTTCATCCCTATGCTTGACTGCCTGAAAGCCCCTAGACTCACAAGCAAAATCCTTGAGCCACTCAGGCTGGGCCCTTCCCTACATGGACTGGCCATAAGCTGACCATTGTGCCTCCCTGCCTCAGAAACCCAATGCTTCCCATTGCTAGCTGTGGACACAAAAAATGCCACAGATGTTGGAATTTGGTGCACGGCCAACACCTCATTGCCTCTCTTTGCTCTCCACTTTGGAAAAATCATAAGAACATAAGAACAGCCCTGCTGGATCACGCCCAAGGCCCATCTAGTCCAGCATCCTGTTTCGCACAGTGGCCCACCAGATGCCACTGGAAGCCTACAGCAGGAGTTGAGGGCATGCTCTCTCTCCTGCTGTTACTCCCCTGCAACTGGTATTTAGAGGCATCCTGCCTTTGAGGCTGGAGGTGGCCTATAGCCCTCTGACTAGTAGCCGTAGATAGACCTCTCCTCCATGAAGTTATCCAAACCCCTCTTAAAGCCATCCAAGTTGTTGGCTGTCACCTCATCTTGTGGCAGAGAATTCCACAAGTTGATTATGCATTGTGAGGAAAATTATCTCCATTGGTCCTAAATTTCCTGGCAATCAATTTCATGGGGTGACACCTGGTTCTAGTGTTATGTGAGACGGAGAAGAATTTCTCTCTATCCACTTTCTCCACACAATGCATGATTTTATAGACCTCTACCATGTCTCCCCACTGTCATCTTTTTTCTAAACTAAATATCCCCAGGTGTTGTAGCCCTGCACATAAGAAAGGAGCTCTAGGCCCCTGATCATCTTAGTTGCCCTCTTCTTCACCTTTTCCAGTTCTACAATGTCCTTGTTTAGATGTGGTTACCAGCATTGTACACAGTACTCCAGGTGTGGCCACACCATCATTTTGTATACGGACATTATAATATTAGCAGTTTTATTTTTAATCCCCTTCCTAATGATCCCTAGCATTGAACTGGCCTTTTTCACAGCAGCCGCACATTGAGTCGACACTTTCAACGAGCTGTCCACCATGACCCCAAGATCCCTCTTCTGGTCAGTCACTGACAGCTCAGATCCATCAGCATATATACTTGAAGTTGGGGTTCTTTGTCCGAATGTACATCACTTTACACTTGCCAACTTTGAACCGCGTTTGCCATTTTGTTGCCCACTCACCCAGTTTTGAAAGATCCTTTTGGACCTCCTCACAATCTGTTTTGGATTTCACTACCCGAAAGAGTTTGGAATCATCTGCAAATTTGGCCACCTCACTCCTTACCCCTACTTCTAGATCATTTATGAATAAATTAAAAAGCACCAGTCCCAGTACAGATCCCTGGGGGACCCCACTTCCCTCCATTGCGAAAACTCTCCATTTATACCTACCCTGTTTTCTGTCTTTCAACCAGTTAGCAATCCATATATGTACTTGTCCCCTTATCCCATGAATGCTAAGTTTCCTCAGGAGTCTTTGATGAGGAACTTTGTTGAAAGTTTTTTGGAAGTCCAGGTATACTATGTCAATTGGATCACCTTGATCTACACACTTATTGACACTCTCAAAGAACTTCAAAAGGTTTATGAGGCAGGATTTACCTTTGCAGAAGCCAAGCTGGTTCTCTACCAGCAGGGCCTGTTGTTCTATATGCTTTACAATTTTATCCTTGAGGATGCTTTCCATCAATTTGCCTGGAACAGACATTAAGCTAACCAGCCTGTAATTTCCCAGATCACCCCTGGATCCCTTTTTAAAAATCGGTGTTACATTGACTTCTTTCCAGGCCTCCGGTACAGAGCCTGATTGCAGGGATAAGTTAAGTTATATACTTTGGCAAGGAGGTCAGCAATTGCACATTTGAGTTTTTAAAAGCCATTTTCAAATATTTACAAGTCTGTAGAAAAAAGAGTTAGTGGAGGACTAAATATGTGCTTTAGACAGAATGCATCCGTTCATCGATTTATTTACATTTATATCCCACTCTTCCTCCAAAGAGCCCAGAGCAGTGTACATAATGATGCTTTTCCTCACAAAAACCCTTTGAGGTAGGCTAGACTGAGAGAGAAGTGACTAGCCCAGAGTCACCCAGCAAGTATCATGGAGGAATGTGGATTTGAACTCATATCTCCCCAGTCCTAGTCCTTCACTCTAACCACTATGCCACACTGGCTACACCACATGGGCCAGTGGTGGCTGGTCAGTAAGGGCAGAAGAGGCTATGCCCCGCTCCCAACAAAAACAAACAAGCTAGTAAAATATGAGACTTTTTGGCAGCCAGGGAAACCTCCAGAGCAGGGACCTTCCTCCAGTACCTCCTCCCCTGCCTGTAACTTTCTCTTTCTCTTACTGGCTGAAACAGCTGCTCTTCAAGCTGCTCCAGCTAGTCTGATTCCTAAGGGGTTCTACCTGGCACCCCCCACCCGGGAGAAATAAAATAATGGGTAAAAAATTACACTTCTTTGTGTAGTATATTTTAAACATGGGTTTTCCCTTCTTCCTGGGGGCAGTGCCAGGAGGAGCCCCTTAGGAATTTGACAGGCTGGAGTAGCTTGAGTAGCAGCTGTTCCAGCCAGTAAGACCAAAAGAGGAAGTTAGAGCTAGGGGAGGTGAGTCAGGGGGAAACTCTCTGCTCTGGAGGGTTCCTGGACTGGTTGCTGGTAAGACTGATCTTTTACTAGCTTCTTTGTTTGGTGGGAGGGGAGATGCAATCCCTGCTTTCTCTCTTCTGTCCTGCTTTCTGCTTTTTGCCCTCTCCTCCCCCACCCAACATTTCTGTTTTCTGCCTTTTGCTCCTGCTTTTCTGATTCCCCACCCACGACCCCCATTCTTCCTCTGGGCTGGAAGGCTTGGATAAGTACCCAGACCAGGAGTGGAGGAAAACAGGGGGCAGAGGGAGGCTCCTGACTCAGTGACTGGGTTCTCTCCTGCTCCCAATCCCCACTGCTCCAACGCCCACCGGCTGCTACTGACACTGACTAGTGTCAGTGTATAGTGTGTGTGTGTGTGTGTGTGTGTGTGTGTGAGAGAGAGAGAGAGAGAGAGAGAGAGAGAGAGAGAGAGAGAGAGAGAGAGAGAGCGCACTAGAGATGTGCAAGAACCATTTTGGCTCTCCCTTCCTGGAGCGCTGAACCAGTTCGATCAGCCAGTATTTGAAGTGGTTTGAAGGGGGGGGGGGTTGCTTTAAGGGACAGGGAAGGTGCTGCCTACCTGTCAGCCCCAGCCCTTCCACTTTCCCCCTGCCAGTGCTCTCCAAAACAGTGGGTGCGCTTGGCTTCTGTGTTCCTCCTTGCGCCCTGATCAGCGTAGCCACACTCATGGCCGACATGCGTGTGCAGGAATGTGTGTAAGCAGGAACACTGCAACCCAGTGCACTTGCTGTTTTGGAGAGCGCCGGCAGGGGGAAAGCATTGGGGTGGGGGCTGACAGATAGGCAGCACCTTCCCTGTCCCTTAAAGCAACCCGCCCGCCCGCCCGCTTTGTTGGGAGTGCATGAACAGTTCATGCACATCCCTAATGGGCATGTGTGCGTGCACGCGCACACACACACACACACTCCACAAGAAGGTTAAAATAAATCTTCCTGTATTTCTGTCAATCAATTTGAACACCTGATATGAGCTTATTTACAACTGCACTTCTGCCTTTAATGCATGTAAACTAACCTCAGATTTTATGTAGCACATGTGAAATGCCTCTTACTTTATTTAATGAATTGAAGCTTGAACACGGAGACAAAGAGATTGTGTTCAGATTTCTTGCTATATCTTAATAGCCAGTTTAGGAAAATAAATTCTATTTGACAGCTTTTTATCACCACTATCTATGGCAATGGGATTTTAATGTATAGATAATAAAACATTGTCACCTAATCAATTCCATGCTAGCTTTATTGTTTTCTATAAGTATGTTCCACCTTGAAAATGACCTTCAGTGAATTCAGGATGATTGTGCATAATATCAAGGAACATCATCAGTTGGAAAAATAATACCTGCAGTTGCTAAGCTAAAAAATAATTTACATTCCATATACAATAAGAAAGCTAATGTAAATAGCCTATCTTGTGAGGTATGCACAAAACAAAATTAAACTGAAGTAAGGTGTATCTCAGATATTGGAGATAACACGTCATCTGTAATAGAAAAAAAGAGTCTCCGACATTTCTTCAAAAAGAACATATTAAAAATGTTCATGATATTTGCTATGCTAATGAAAACTGTGTTATATGTAATATGAATATACACCAACAACAAAACTATCTTTTCAAATATTACAATTAATTAACGAATTTCTCAGCTCTAGTCAATTTTGGCCTTACTAACCTCATAAAGAGAGCTTTAAACTGAATTCTGAGGGAAAGGGAGACAAAACTTTGGGACTAAGTATAAAGCCAAATACTAGGAACAAGAAAACATTTGTCAAAGAAGCAGAATGAGAGGTGGTGCTCATGAATTCACAAAAAAATGACCACAGGGGATCCCATAGGATGTGATGCCCATAGTCTCCAATGTCCATACACTCACACAGAGCATGGTAAACAAACAGGAAGAACGTAAAAGCCTAACACAAAAAAAGCAAATATGATCTGATGGGTATCACTGAAATTTGATGTCATGAGACTCATTTCTTGTATTAGTACTTGAATAGAATTATATTCTATTCCCAACGGAAGGGGAAGTTGCTTTATATGTAATGAATGTATGCATAGAAATCCATGAATGAGTATGGAAACCCTGTGGAAATAATCTGGGTAAAAATAAGAGGGAGAAATAAAAACAATGCAATTGTGGGAGTTTATAGATTACTCAGTCATGCAGAAGACATGGATAGTGCTTTCCTAAATCAGAGTTCCACATTTAAAAAAAAAGAAAAAAGGAGGCCATAGTACTAATGGGGGACCAACTATTCTGACATCTGCTGGAAGTAACTCTGCTAAGAGTGAGATGTATGTTCAATACATTCTTTAACCTGCCTTGCTGACAACTTCATCTTCCAGAAGGTGGAAGAAATCAGCTATCCTGAGCTAACAGGGAAGGATTGGTTGATGAAGTTGCAAAAACCCTGTGAGAGGAAGTAACAACATAATCTTGGAATTCATGATAACAAGGGAGGGAAAACAAAAGGAAATTGGAAATGTTCCCTGGATTTCAAAAAAATCTGATTTTAATGACCTCAGAGAGAAAAATATGTAGGATTTCATGATTAGACATCTTAAAAGAGAAAAGAGTCCAAGAGAAATGAACATAGGAAGCTGCCATATACTGAGTCAGACCATTGGTCCATCTAGCTCAGTATTGTCTACACAGACTGGCAGTGGCATCTCCAAGGTTGCAGGCAGGAATCTCTCTCAGCCCTATCTTGGAGATGCCAGGGAGGGAACCTGGAACCTAGATGCTCTTCCCAGAATGGCTCCATCCCCTGAGGGGAATATCTTACAGTGCTCACACATCAAGTCTCCCATTCAAATGCTACCAGGGTAGACCCTGCTTAGCTAAGGGGACAAGTCATGCTTGCTAACACAAAACCAGCTCTCCTTCGAGTGAAAGGAGAGATACTGAAGACACAATTGCAAACCATTTCCATGAGGAAAAATACATAGGGGACATAAAAGAAATGTGGAAGCACAGAGAGCAATCTGAATTGGTCAGAAGCAAAAATAATATGATTGAGAAATTGAAGAAGGGGCACATAACCAAGGATGAGTGAAAAAAAACAGTAGCCTGACCCTGTAGGGATGGTGTCAGTAAAGCTAAGGGCCAGAATGAACTGGAATTTACAAGGGATACAAAAATTGGGGTGAAGCAAGCAGTGTTCCACTGTCTTCCATGAACACAGGCTCCCAGGGGTGCTGGGGCAATCACCATGCTCCCTCTCTGCCACTGCCATGATCCTCCCATGAGCCGCCTCCTTCACCTTTTCCTCCTCCACTGACTCCAGTTCCTGCCCCAGCTCTTGCAGCACCAGCTGCAAAGAAAACGAACAGCACACCTGGCATGTAAAAGGCCACCTGGGAAATGTCAGTGGGCATGTATGTGCACCTGCCACAATTTCCTGGCTGGCTCTTCGCATGTGAGGCACGCTGTTTCCTCTGCCAGCAGCACCACAAGAGTTGGCGGCAGAGGCAGGAGCCAGTGACAGGAGCTGGAGCCATAGGTGGTGGCAGAGAAGGAGGTGGTCGTGGACATTGCTGGGGGGCAGCTCTATGGTGGCTGTGGTGGCCACTGCCACCGCTGCCACCCAAAAATAAAATGTAAGGAATTTTCACGGTGCCTAATGGTGCCACACACACACAAAAATTAAGGGGAGGCATGTTCATTTATTGGACACAGGCTGCCACTGACCTTGTTATGCCACTGCCAAATCAACAAAGACTCCCTTTCCACAATTTGTAGTTCAGATGCCTGGTATACCATAATGCCTGCAAGGCTTCTCTGATAGAGAACTGGATTGGAACTTTTATCTTCTTTTTATGGAAGTGTGCCTAGACAGCCTTTGCCAAGCTTCAGGAATCTCTACAGACATGAAATTCTACTCAGTCCTTGGGAAAAAGAGAAGCACAGCTCATAAAGGGAAATGTGTGTTTTTGTGGTGATATCTTTGAAATGGAGTCTTTTGATAACTTCTTTCCAGTAGGGGATTGAGGATGAAAGTACAAAGGGCTGTAGCTGCTAAGATGTTTGCGCATTTAGAAGCAGAAGGGACCAAAAAAAAACTAGAACTAAACCCTGTCTTCAATGCTACAGAAAACAAACATAGATAAGGTGAAATGCTGTGGTGAACTAGAGTTATAATTTTAGAATGTAGCTCTGATGGTACAAATGGACAATTCTTGACTTAACAATGTCACTACAATGAATTCATCTTAGAAAATTGTATGAGGACTGAGGATATAGGACAAAGAAATTCTGGAGCTCTGGGGCAGTCAGCAGGGAGAGCGGGTTGCACTCACCCTACCTGCAGACGATCCCCTCTCCTTCCCTGGGTGGGTGGATTGCCTGTCCAGAAGAGCAGTGGCTCCCTCTGCAACTCCGAGGGTCAGGTGCAGGGAAGCACTGCCGTGCGCCATGTCGTCCCACCCCCAGAGCTCCAATAGGATCTCCCCTCCTGCGGCTGACACATGAGCAGAAAAATGAGGTTAAGGGAGCACTCACTCCCTTAACCTCATTTTGAAGGGAGGCTACTTAGGTGGGCTTGCTGCCATGTAGCCGCTGGGAATGGGCCCGGTGGTTCACATGCACGTGCAAAACCGGGCTGGGCTTCCTCAGCCCAGTTTTGCACGCGCATGTGAACAGCCCCTCTAACAAGTTCAAGAGAAAGAAGCTGGGACGCTGAAGGGGTTGTAAGTTTCATGTAACCATTGCCTTTTGACTCCCTTATATTGATGGGCTGACTGGGATAATTTATTTATTTTATTTTCTGTAGAGAGAGAAAATATATTGGCAAGGAGGAAACACTTCAATATGTGAATATTCTTGTTAACTTGTCTGATTGTCTTTCCTTCAGGAAACTTACTGCCATGACCCATTTAAGCTATTTCAACATGGGAATTGAGCTTTTCCTTTAAGAAGAAATAGCTGAAACTAGTTTTAGCTGAAACTAGTGATGCAGCCTTGGAGCTCTTCAGGGAACTGCTGCCTTCAGGAAGAGTGCCTCCTGGCTTACGCTATACGTTATTTCTAAATAATGCACAGATTTCAAGGACTCTATAAGTATCCATGCTTTCTCTTACAAAGGCTGCATTCACACAATCACAGCAATCGTGGTTAAATAGTTAACAAGGATAGCTGAGCTCTGCAGAGAACCGAGAACTGATCTGATCCTGGTTATCTATTCTGGTTAGATGCAGTTTAACCACAGTGGTATGACCAGCAGTGCCTAGAAATTTTTGCTTCACACAATCAGCTCTGCAGGGCCCAGTTATCCTGTTTAACTCTTTAATTACATTCACTATGATTGTATGAATGCAGCCAAAGGAAACTAAATCTTGTAGCTGCCCTCAGAACCTTTTAGTACTCACCAAAGTGGGGCACATATGAGAATATGCTTACACTGACTGACATCCAAATTAGCACTGTGCTGGTGCAGCAGGGCCTGACATCCAAACTAAGGCTGTGCCATCACACAAGGGAGGAAGGACAATTGTTGACAGTCTCCCTTTCCCTCTGATTCTACTTTACCTCCTGAAAATACATCCCTGAGAGCTGCACAGTAGGGATGTGCACAAATCATTTATGTGATTCAATTCAACTTTGAAAAGAATTGGGAAAAAATTAATTGATTCATCAAACTGGCTGGCCATAGCCGGCGGGTTCGATGAATCTAATCAGAAATTTGCTAACATTTCACTATCACCCATAGGGAACAATGGGGAACTCGAACCATCCCATTGTTCCCCATGGGTATGTCCTAGGGGCACTAAAGTGGATTGGGTGGTAGGGCATGACCCAACCTACCTTCCACCCAATCCACAATACAATCAGGCAATCAGGTGATTGTTAATGAAATTTTGAATTTTATCTGGATCAGTAGGTTAATGGTCTACTTAACCAGATAAAATTCAAAAATTCATTAACAATTGCCTGATTGCCCAATTGTTTTGTGGGTTGGGTGGTAGGTAGGTTGGGTTATGCCTCAATATTCAACCCTCTTTGGTGTCCTAGTATCTACCCATGGGGAACAATGTGGTGATTCAAGTTCCCCATTGTTCCCTATGGGCAAAACAAGCAGAGTGCACACATTTTGCAACCCTGCCTTGAAAAGTGACATTGCAGAACAGAAGCACACACAGTTCCTTCCAACACAGAACAGAACACCATATTTTGCCAAAGAAACATACAGTCCAAAGATGGCCAAAAAAAAGAGTCACTGACCCAGAATTCACAGCCAGCCACAGAGCCTGCCTGCACTGCAATAGCCTCATTGGCACAAACAGCTCTCTCACACACAGTTATGATTCTGACCTCATTTGCAACAGCTTCCACAGCACAGCAGCACCCTTAGCAGCCAGCAAGCATAGCCATCGGGGGCAATGAGGGCAAGGGCCTGATAATATTTTATGACTTCTGTTGTTTTCGGATCCTGGGTATTCCAGATGTGTCTTGGTTTGTCTGGGGATGGGGAGACGGGGTGTGTCCACTGACTGTGGAATGGCTATTCTGGAGGTGGTGGAGAACAGAGGAAGTAAAGTTAGCAGGTCAGCACTGTGTTACAGGGGAAGGGAAGTAAGAAATCTATTAGCTGTTGGCCCTTTTGGCTGCCTTGTCAGCTCTTTCACCTTGGGGAGCAGTGCCAACCTCCCACAGATTCTCACCTTGCTCCTCTGTAATGCCAGGTCTGTCCAGAATAAGTCGGAAACCATCCATGACTTGATTATGGATGAAGGGGCAGACCTGGTATGTATTACAGAGACTTGGTTGGGGGAGGCTGGTGGCCCAGTCTGGTCCCAGCTTCTCCCTCCAAGGTACTCTGTTGAGGAGCAGGTGTGGGGATATGGGCGGGGAGGTGGAGTGGCTGTGGTCTACAAGAATAACCTCTCCCTGACCAGGATCCCTGTGGAAGTATCTGACCATATTGATTGTGTGTACCAGGGATAGACTGGGACTTCTCTTGGTGTACTGATTGCCCCACTGCCCAATGGAGTCCCTAACTGAGCTGATGGACTCAGTCTTGGGTTTGGCATTAGAGTCTCCCAGGCCTGTGGTACTGGGGGACTTCAAGGTCCACTTTGTGACCAGTTTGTCTGGGGCACCTCAGGAGTTCATAGCGGCCATGACAAATATTCCAAAGGGTCCTGGGACCAGAGCACATTTCAGGTTGTACGCTTGATCTGGTCTTTCACTCTGATCAGGGTGATGTTTCGTGGGTGAGGACTCTTGTGATTTCCCCATTGCCATGGACGCACCACCATCTGGTTAAGGTTGGACTCACAGTCACACCCCACCTTCGCAGGGGCAAGGAGCCTATTAGAATGGTCCACCCAAGAAGGTTATTGGATCCAATAGGGTTCCAAGAAGGCTTGGATGGATTTAGTGTTGGCTCTGCTGGTGATCCTGTTGATGCCCTGGTGGAGAATTGGAACAGCAAACTCACCAGGGCAGTAGACATGATCGCACCTAAGCGTCCTCTCTGACCCACTTCAAAATTGGCCCCTTGGTATACAGAAGGACTACGGGGGCTGAAGCGGTGAGGTAGACGATTGGAGTGCAAGTGGAGGAAGACTCAGCTCGAATCTGACAGATTACAACATAGAGCACATTTAAATATCTATGCTCTGGCAATACAGGCGGCAAAGAAGCAATTCTTTTCGGCCTCTGTTGCATCCACAAGTTCACCCCCGGCGGAGTTGTCCAGGGTTGTGAGAGGGCTAGTGAGTGCCCATCCTCCCTTGAATCAGAATTTGGAACCATCTATTACCCGCTGTGATGTGTTTAATCATTTCTTTGTGGATAAAATCTCTTGTATGCAGGCTGACTTGGATTTAGACCCCACAATTACTGCAGTGTCTGAATCGGAGGTGTCCTGTGACTCCTCTTATGTGGTAAGGCTGGATCAGTTTCAGTTTGTGACTCATGAGGATGTGGACAAGCTGCTTGGAGCGATGTGTCCTAAAACCTGTTCTCTTGACCCTTGCCTGACGTGGATAATACTATCTGGCAGGGAGGTTGTCGTAGAAGGCCTAGTAGAGATAATAAATCTCTGAGGGAGGGCAGGATGCCTCCGTGTCTTAAGGAGGCAATTATTAGACCACTTCTGAAGAAACCTACCCTGGATTCCTCAGAGTTGAGAAAATATAGTATCCTTCTGGAGCATCTGAAGGTGTTGGGGGTGGGAGGCACTGCTTTTCAGTGGTTCCACTCTTAACTCTCAGGCAGATTCCAGATGGTATCTCTCAGGGACTGTTCTTCAAAAACTTAACTTCGGTATGGTGTTCCTCAGTTCCATATTGTCTCCGATGTTGTTTAACATCTATATGAAACTGCTGGGAGAGATTATCCAGAGATTTGGTGTAGAGTGTTATCAGTATGCTGATGACACCCAAATCTTTTTCTCCATGTCAACATCATCAGGAGAAGGCATAACCTCCCTAAATGCCTGCCTGGAGGCAGTAATGGGCTGGATGAGAGGTAACAAGCTGAGACGGAATCCAGATAAGACAGAGGTATTTATTGTGCGGGGTCGGAACTCGGGGGATGATTTTGATCTGCCAGTTCTGGATGGGGTCACACTTCCGCAGAAGGAACAGGTACACAGTCTCAGGGTGCTTCTGAACACAAAACTCTCCCTGGTGTCCCAGGTTGAGGCAGTGGCCAGAGGTGCCTTTTATCAGCTTCGGCTTATATCCAGCTGTATCCATTTCTTGAGATAAATGACCTCAGAACAGTAGTACATCTACTGGTCACCTCCAGACTTGACTACTACAATACGCTCTATGTGGGGCTGCCTTTGTACGTAGTCCGGAACTGCAGTTAGTCCAGAATGCAGCGGCCAGATTGGTCCCTGGGTCATGTCAGAGAGATCATATCACTCCTATCTTAAAAAACCTACACTGCCGGTAAGTTTCCGGTACGTTTCCGGGCAAAGTGCAAGGTTTTGGTTATAACCTATAAAGCCCTAAACAGCTTGGGCCCTGGATATTTAAGAGAACGTCTTCTTTGCTATGAACCACACCGCCCACTGAGATCATCTGGAAAGGTTCATCTGCAATTGCCATCAGCTTGTCTGGTGGCTACTCGGGGATGGGCCTTCTCCATTGCTGCCCCGAGGCTTTGGAACACACTTTCTGCTGAAATAAGAGCCTCCCCATCTCTTACAGCTTTTAAAAGGGCAGTCAAGATGCATTTGTTCACCCAGGCTTTTAATTAGATACTGTTTTAATTGTGTTTTAATAGTGTTAACTTTTTAATTTTTATTGTTGTAATGTTTTAATCTTTTATTGGCTGTTTTTATTGTTTTGTAAATTGCCCAGAGAACTTTTTTTTGGGTGGTATAGAAATGTATTAAATAAATAAGTAAATAAATAAGGAGCCATAAGCTCAACTAGACCACCACATTTTTACTTAGTACACCTTGCAATGCAGAAAGCAGATTGCAGAGCATGCCAGAGCAGTAAGCACAAGTTACTCTCAAGGCCAGACATGGAGCTCATCTCACAGCAATGACAATGCTTGAAGGAGGCAATAATTAGACCATTTCTTAAGAAGCCTTCCCTAGACCCCTCAGCAATGGATAGAGGCCAATCTCTAATCTCCCTTGGTTGGGCAAGGTGATCGAGAGGGTGGTGGCCGACCAGCTCCAGGCGGTTTTGGAGGAAACTGATTATCTAGACCCATTTCAAACTGGCTTTAGAGCAGGCTATGGGGTTGAGACAGCCTTGGTCGGCCTGATGGATGACCTATACCAGGGAATCAACAGAGGGAGTGTGACTCTGTTGTTTCTCTTGGATCTTTCGGCGGTGTTCGATACCATCAACCATGGTATCCTTCTGGGTTGCCTGGCAGAGTTGGGGATAAGAGGCACTGCTCTTCAGTGGTTCCACTCCTATCTCTTGGGCAGATCACAGATTGGTGACAGTTGCTCTTCTCAATGAGAGCTGTTATATAGAGTCCCTCAGGGCTCCATTCTGTCACCAACGCTTTTCAATATTTACATGAAACTGCTGGGTGAGGTCATCAGGAGATTTGGTGCTGGGTGTTATCAGTATGCTGATGAAACCCAAATCTACTTCTCTCTTTCATCTGCTTCATCAGGAAATGGCGTTCATTCCCTAAATACCTGCCTACAGGCAGTAATGGGCTGGATGAGGGATAACAAATTAAAGCTGAATCCAAGCAAGACAGAGGTGCTCATTGTAGGGGCTCAGAATCTGAGGGATGAGTTAGATCTCCCTGTGCTGGATGGGGTTACACTCCCCTGGAAGGAGCAGGCACGCAGCTTGGAGGTACTCCTGGATCCAGGCCTCACTCTGGTATCTCAGGTGGAGGCTGTGGCCAGGAGTGCTTTTTATCAGCTTAGGCTGATTCGACAGCTGCGTCCATTCCTAGAGGAGTATGACTTCAGAACAGTGGTGCACCAGCTGGTAACCTCCAGTGGTGCACCAGCTGGTAACCTCCAGGTAACCTACAGTGGTGCACCAGCTGGTAACCTCCAGGTAACCTCCAGGCTGTAATGCGCTCTATGTGGGGCTGCCTTTGTACATAGTTCAGAAACTTCAGTTAGTTCAAAATGCAGCAGCAAGACTGGTCTCCGGGGCAGCCCGGAGAGACCATATTATGCCTGTTTTCAAACAGCTGCACTGGCTGCCGATATGTATCCGAGCAAAATACAAAGTGCTGGTTATTACCTTTAAAGCCCTGAATGGCTTAGGTCCAGGTTACCTTAGAGAGCGCCTTCTTCAGTCTGATCCCCACCGCACGCTAAGATAATCTGAGGAGGTCTGGATCCAGTTGCCACCAGCTCGTCTGTTGGCAACCTAGAGGCGGGCCTTCTCTGTAGCCGCTCCTGGACTGTGGAATGCGCTCCTGCAGACATACGTAATTTGAATTCTTTATTGGAATTTAGGAGAGCCCTAAAGACCTACCTGTTCGGCCTGGCCTTCCAGTCCTCTTAAATTGTTTTAAAGGGTCTTTGATGTTTGTGAACCGCCCTGAGCTATTTTGTAAGGGCGGTCTAAAAACTGAACAAATAAATAATAAATAAAAATAAATCACCAGGAAAATATCATTCATTCATTCATTCATTCATTCATTCACTCATTCCATTTCTATACTGCCCTTCCAAAAATGGCTCAGGGTGGTTTATACAGAGAAATAATAAATAAATAAGATGGATTCCTGTCCCCAAAGGGCTCACAATCTAAAAAGAAACATGATAGACAGCAGCAACAGTCACTGGAGGTACTGTGCTGGGGGTAGATAGGGCCAGTTACTCTCCCCCTGCTAAATAAAGAGAATCACCACATTAAAAGGTGCCTCTTTGACAAGTATTTATGTATGTATGTATGTATTTATTTATTTATACATTTTATACTACCCAAAACTTACGTCTCTGGGAGGTTTACAACAGAATAAAAACAAAGTAAAACATTCGTGAAGACAAAAAGGGGGGGGGCACATAATATTTTAAAACAGCATTAAAAGCATTAAAACAACATTAATTAAAAGCCTGGGTAAAGAGATGTGTTTTTAAAGACTTTTTAAAAGCTGCCAGAGATGGGGAGGCTCTTATTTCACTAGGGAGTGTATTCCAAAGCCTCGGGGCAGCAATGGAGAAGGCCCGTCCCTGAGTGGCCACCAGACGAGCCGGTGGCAGTTGCAGACAGACCTCTCCAGCAGATCTCATTGGGCGGTGGGGTTCATGCCAAAGAAGGCGTTCCCTTAAGTACCCAGGGCCCAAACTGTTTAGGGCTTTATAGGCTATAACCAGCACCTTATATTTTGCCTGGAAACATATCGGCAGCCAGTGTAGCTCCTTCAATACAGGAGTTATATGGTCTCTCTGAGATGACCCAGAGACCAGCCTGGCTGCCGCATTCTGGACCAGCTGTCGTTTCTGGGCTACGTACAAGGGCAGCACCACATAGAGTACATTACAGTAATCCAGTCTGGAGGTTACCAGCAGATGTACCACTGTTTTGAGGTCATTCACCTCAAGAAACGGATGCAGCAGGCGTATCAGCCGAAGCTGATAGAAGGCACTTCTGGCTACCGCCTCAATCTGGGACACCAGGGAGAGGCTCGGATCCAGAAGCACCCCTAGACTGCGTACCTGTTCCTTCTGGGGAAGTGTGACCCCCATCTAGAACAGGCAGATCAAAATCATCTCTCGAGTTCCAACCCCGCACAATGAGTACCTCCGTCTTAACCGGATTCAGTCTCATTTTGTTATCCCTCATCCAGCCCATCACCGACTCCAGGCAGGCATTTAGGGAGGTTATGCCCTCTCCCGATGATGTTGACATGGAGAAATAGATTTGGGTATCATCAGCATACTGGTAGCACCTTGCACCAAATCTCCTCATGATCTCTCCCAGAGGTTTCATGTAGATATTTAACAACATTGGAGACAATATGGAGCCCTGGGGCACACCATACAACAGTTCAGATTTTGAAGAACAGCAGTCTCCAAGGGACACCATCTGGAACCTGCCCAAGAGGTAGGAGCGGAACCACTGCAAAGCAGTGCCTCCAACTCCCAACCCCCTCAGAAGCTCCAGAAGTATACTATGGTTGATAGTATCGAAAGCCACCGAGAGGTTATCAGGGGTACCTATTACACAGGGGTACTCTATTACACAGAGTCAGGGAAAGAGACAGAGATCTGAACTGCCACTTTCCATTTCTTGCCACAACACCACCATCTCACAAACAGACCAAGCCACAACAAGGAAGGCAGGCAGCCATTGCCTGCCTGTGTCTGGATAACTCCATGGCCTCAGATTGGTGCTGAGTTCAGACTGACAGCCTGATACATGGGTCAGGGCACTAGTCCATATATCATCATCAGCCGTGGTAGTGGTGGTGGTGGTGGTGGTGTGTGTGTGTGTGTGTGTGCATTGAATGGGGTGATTCAAGTTCACAATTGTTCCCTATGGGCAAAAAAAAGCAGAATGCACACTTTTTGTAATCCTGCTTTGAAAAACAACACTGCAGAACAGAAGCACACACAGTCCCTCCCACACAGAACAACACCAGCAACCTCTTGCTCCCTAGGCAAGTTATTTCCCCGTTGAGCCATTAGGTGGCTTCCCACATAAATTGTATTAGAACACCAGTACAAAAATTGGTGTTCCTAAAAATAGGAGAGCCACCTAATGGTGCAGCTGGGAAATGACTTGACTAGCAAGCCAGAAGTTGCCCATTCGGATCTCCGCTGGTATGTTTCCCAGACTATGGGAAACACCTATAACGGGCAGCAACCATATAGGAAGATGCTGAAAGGCATCATCTCATACTGCACGGGAGATGGCAATGGTAAACCCCTCCTGTACTGTACCAAAGACAACCACAAGGCTCTGTGGTCTCCAGGAGTCGACGCCAACTCAACGGCACACTTTACCTTTAAAACTGCGGCACTAATGTATACAGCTTTAAATAGTATCTCAAATCACATCTGTTGTGTCCCAACTACATATAGCCCTGTCTATGTCTAGTATGGCTATGCTGAACACACTGAATTCCACTAAAGATGAATAGATCGGAATGCTGACCTGCCAGTTGAGGAGTTAGCAATACATTCTCAAATGTACAGCCCAGAGATTAAAAAGAAACAGGTCCCTCACTATTCAAACAGTTGAGAGCATTTACTTAATCAAATTCAAAGATTTAGTCGGGGGGGGGTGTTACTTCTTTTTAAAGGAAATTGTTACATGGGATGGTTTTATTTTAACTGTAAAATTAAACTAACCATGAGATTGATCCTCCTGACAAGGGAAAAAAAAAGCCTTTAAAACAAATTCACTTTAGATATGCTGCTTTCACATAATTAAGAAACTCAAGTGGTCAGAGATTCCTGCCTGGGTAAGAAACCTAATATGTGTAAGTGTGGCAAAGTCCTTGCTAGGTGAGCCTGCAGCAGTACATTAATGATGTGAAATTATTTGTTACCACCAGGCTATTTTCACTCAAAGCCAGATGGCTCATTATGGCCACTGAAGATGTTGTTTAAATCGTGTGCTGAAATGTTCTTCTACAAAACAAACATGAGACAGATGCTGTAGCGGCCTATTTCTTGAGGCTTCTGCATTTGTACAAACTTCCATTGTTTACATGATGTCCTGTCTACAGCATCCTTCTTCTTCTTCTTCTTCTTCTTCTTCTTCTTTTCTGAGAAATGGGTGCATGCTTGCTTCCCATTTTTAGCCTATGTGGCTTTTGCCCAGGTTTGTGAGAATTCTACAATCAAGGGGAAACGATTGCCTGAGGCAGACAGAAGCAGCGAACCCAGAACGCATCCAGCTCCAGAGTGAGGGTGGAAGGAAAGCACTCCCCGTGCCTCCTGTGTCCCGCCTCTGAACCCAGCTGGCAGACAATCATTTTCCCCTCATCCTACCTTGAGCGTAGAATGCTCATGATTGCCAGTTGGAAGCACGCATGGCGCCTGAAACCCAGCCTGGCTGCTCCTCCTACCCTGAAGAGGATCATGAGAATAGCCCCTATATCTGAGGAAAGTGGCACATACCCCAAATGGTACATTCATTGTATTGTAATTGTAATGTGGATTGTGAATGCACAAGTGTAACAGGTCCTTTACTGGAATAGTTTGCAAGATTGTTTGCGACTCCTCCCCATTGCTCTCATCGATAGTCCACACTGTGTTCAAATGTACTGTGCTATTTTGTGAATTATTTTTGCACTTCCCGTTCCCACATTCAAGCTTCCTAATACAGTCTCAAGTTCATGGGTTTGTTGCTTGCGTTTGGGTCATTGTTCTGACTCTGAATAAAACAATCCCCTCCTTTTCTAATTAGGAAAGAAAAGGTAGTGACGGCAGCAGTCTAATTTGTGGGATCAGTAGATTAAAGGGCAGGTTGGGGAAGGAGTAAATGGCATTTCTAAATGCATAGACCCGGGCTAGGGTGTGTTAGCTGTGAGAAGCAGTTGTGGCACGTGGCAATGTGAAGGATTTTGTCTGTGGCCCTTAAATTTATCTACTTTGCATAATTACTCATCTTGAGGTATTATCAAAAGATGTATAGGGTTCATGTCGTACAATAATCAGTAAATTGGTTTTATTGTTTGGATTAATAAGGCCAAACCTTTATAGACCATGTGATCTACTCCTGACATTTTAAAAAGCTAATGTTTAAAAGTATATTGCTTACCTCAGGCTGAATTGTGGCTTATTTATATGTATGGCCACTCTGAAGTCAGTTAGGTTCTGTCAGTGAAAAACTGGCAAAATCAACAACTAACTGTCTTAGGTCTTTTTGCATTTTCAACAATATTTTGTGCATTTCCATTGCTATTGTAAGATTATACTTTAATCAAAGATCAAATGCAGTGCAATCCTAATCATGTCAATTTATAAGTAAGTTTCAATGAATTAAACAGGACATACTTTCTACACAGTATGCTTAAGATTATAGCCACAGCCAAGTGTCACACCTGCATCTCACAGTTTGGGACCGCTTCTTTATCTGAATGAGAGGGACTTACTTCTGAGTAAATATATAGGATTTGGCTCTATGATCTACTATATGCCTACTCAACTCCCCCCCTGCTGTTTTTGGACTACAACTCCCATAATCCCCAATAGCCAGGGATTATGGGAGTTGTAGTCCAACATCTGCTGGAGGGCTGAAGTTGAGCAGACCTGGTCTACTAAGATTTTCAGGCTACAGATTGGCTATAAATGATCCTTCGGCTATACATTGCTCTTAGATTCCACTTTATCCCTACACCTTGATATCTAACCAGGACCACCACAATATTCACATTAGGGGCCTTCAGGTTTTGAGGTCAACTGTGTGGATGTAACATATCTCTCTTTATTATCTGCTTAATGAAATTAAGGGATATAACTAAGAAGGATACCCATTATGTTCAGCTGAGATCTGCACACTAAAGTCTGAGCAGGGGCGTATCTAGGGTAGGGCAGGCAAGGCACATGCCCCAGGCACCACTTGAAAGGGGGCACCATTTTTTAAATTATAAAAAAAAATTTAACGGCGGCTGAAAACAAAATGGCCACCATGCATGCTCAAATGGCCTCTGTGAGGCCCTAGTCCATGCCAGGCCTCGTAGAGGCCATTTGAGCATGAGTGGCAGCCTCCAAAATGGCCACCATGCCAATCTTTCCAGGCACGAACAGGCCCAAAAATCAGCCTGGGACGGGCCACGGCAGTGAATTAAGAGGCCAGCAGGGGGAGGGGGAACCTTTGCAGACCCCCCCCCATGGCCTTTAGGAAGCCCCCCAAAGGGGCTACAGGTAAAAAATGTTTTTTAAAAATTTAATATAATATTAGTCACTGTACATATATTCAGTTTGGCACTATGCACAGAGAATTAGGGCTTGTGAATACTGAGCTGAAGTTTATGAGCTAGGATTGTATTCATTTGCTCTTACTTTGCTTCTTGTGATAAGTGAGTTAAATGCGATGTCTTAATAATATGGCTATTAATGGTGAGTTTGTCTTTGAATCAGTGTGAAATCCTTAGTATTAAGGTCCACTGGGAGTTTCTTGCTCTCTTTCTCTCATTTTAACTGTCTTTCTGAAATACTAGAATATATTCCAAGCAGTGACACAGTTTACTCTGCATATCCTTTAATTATTTTCAGAGTATCTGAGGGAAGTCAAATTCTCCATTTATTTTTAAAACTAATGTAATAGTGATGCTACAATGCATAGTAGAGAATTAGACAGGCACTTCTGTTTAGTTTTCCAAGTACATCTCCACATAGTATTTGGGTATTTCATGAGCCCCAGCATACTGAAATTTGTAGTTTTCTAGCATTTTTTGGTCTGGCTACGTCCACTGCTAAATAGTTTTTGAAATATTAAAAGATTAACGAGCTTGACTTGTATTTTTCAGCTGATATTATGGTAAAGTTATCTGAAAGATGGGTGTCAGATGTTTGGACAGGGGACGCAATTTCAGTGCTTGCCCTAGGCACTATTTTCCCTAGATATGACTCTGAGTCTGAGTGTGCATGGACTTCTTTTAAAAATGTATTATATCTGTCAGAAGGAATTATATAGTTAAAATGCCACTCAAAACCCTGGAATTCTTGCATTCACTGCAAAGGTGTTGTTATCAGCCTTGTTCAGACCCATGTTTCCTGAACATGTGTGCACCTACATGTTTACATGTCTGGGGCAAGGAACCAAATCAGTGCTGGGAGAATTACTCTCTGAAGCTAGGATAATTATTTAGATGCTAGGAAATCTTTCCATTCTGCAGCCTTCTCTGAAAGCAGACCATGAAAGCAGGCAGCTCTTCATCTGGTAAAATGGGTCCAGATTAACTAGCACCAAGCAGCAAGCAGGAATAATCTCTGAATAAGCACTACCAAATATAGATCCAAATAAAACAAAGCCCTGGATATGCCAACTCAATCAGTGCAAATGAGTTGTTTTGACTGCATTAAGATGGGATTAGTTGGTCCATTCAGACTTTCCTTTATCCAAAGCTATTTACTAGCTGGACTAGTAATTTTCTTCATTAAGATGCAAAGAGTTCTAGTACTAGGTATGGTTTTTGCCTTCCCTGAACCCCTTGTGACCCCTTACCCCAAATGGAGGCTATTCTCAAGCCACAAGTTCTGGTCTATGTGACAGTATAATTTGGCCCAAATAGAGACCAAAATCCAAGGTGGGAAAGGGTGCTCTGGTAGTAGCCCTGTATGCCACACATCCCACCCAAAGCCAGCACCTGTTACCTTTCACCTACTAATACAATAGAATTAAAATAATAGGTATTTAGAGTTGGACAGACCATGGAGGTCTTCTAGTCTAACACCTGCTCAAAGAAATAAACTGCTACCATACCTCTGACCAGGAGTGTAGCTATAACTGAACAG
The DNA here is from genome assembly GCF_027244095.1 of Hemicordylus capensis. NCBI lineage: Eukaryota > Metazoa > Chordata > Lepidosauria > Squamata > Cordylidae > Hemicordylus > Hemicordylus capensis. The sequence continues at coordinate 85,273,901 of NC_069658.1, read as the reverse complement.
AAGGGGATAAATGTCCAGGGGCCCCCAAGGAGGACGGGGTTCCAGACAGCTTGCTTTTCACTCTCCTTCTCCTGCTTCTCTAAAGAAGAAGAAGGCAGGGAGGGGGCCCATCTTCACATTTTGTCCCAGGGCCCACTCTAACCTTGCTATGCTCTTGTCTCTGACAGTAGCAGTAATTTCAAAATTACTAGCCTTCTGCAGATGTCTGGGCTAGAAAGAGGTAAGGTGCTCCAGCAGATTTTTGTTTTAGTGTGTGTCTTATACATGTATACAAGAGAGATTCTAGAGAGTCTCAACAACTGTTGTAAGCAACAAGGCATCATTCTAGTATATCCATTCTATCTGAAACTATTGCCGAAGTGTGACGCCATCATCATAGGGGTAGAGCTTGCATAGTTATGTATTCATGGTGAAAGTATAGGATCGGTTGTCTCAGGTTTAAAATATAGCATCTAGTGTTCCTTTTTTTAAAAAAAGTAGAAAAGAGCATATCAGCTATCTGAGTAGGGTTTATTTTCATCAAGGAGTGAGCACTGTGCAGTAGACTGTATAACTTGCTGCCTCTCTTGAGTACTCCTCCCTGGCACTAAGCATACTGGCCAGAGATCCCAATCTTCATGCTCTTTCTTAATTTCATCTTTCACTTCATTCTTCATCCACAGTTCTAGAGTGGGGAGAAAAGCTCTTCACCTCCATCTTAGTCTACTAATGTCAGGAATCAAAAATGGAAACTCACGTTTTTACAAAATATCAAAATCTGAAAATCCTCATTAAAAAAGAAATAAAATCCTGCTCCATTGCCCAAACCTTAAAATTCAGCCTGCAATAAATTAAGACAAGGAACAATCCATGTGAAGCTGATGCCATTTCTTATCTATGTTAGCAAGCTTTAATTAAACCCATGATTAATTGTCAATGCACTTTAAATGTTATGCATCTCTGAAAAAGCTTGCAAATGCTGGAGAGTATTCTTTGGCTCATTAAGACCCATCCTTTCTTAATTAAACTGATATATTACACTTGCAAAAAGTGATTGCCGCATGTCCGCATCTTTTGTTAGTTACAGCATGTTAAGTTGCATATTCTATACACCCAGGAATAAATCTTAATTCAACCAAGTGGTTCTTCTGAGTAAATGTTCATCAGGTTTGGCTGCATGACCAGTTTTTAAAGAATATAAGACTCTGAATGACAACATTTATCCTTATGGGCAATCACAAAAATACAACAAAACTACCTTGAGACAGACAGCAGGGCAGTTCACACAATTTTATTTATTATATTTATTTTTGCACTTATATCCCACTCTTCCTATGAGGAGCTCAGAGGAGTACATGATTATTTTTATCTTCATAACAACCCTATAAGATAGGTTAGGCTGAGAGATGCATGACTGGCCCAGAGTCACCCCCGAGTTTCCTAGTTGAATGGGGATTTGGACTTGGGTCATCCTGGTCCTAGTCCAACACTCTAACCACTATGCTATGCTGGCTTCTATCCTAATTTGGGAGCTCTATGTGCTCCCAATTTTCAATTGTGTGTCAGCTGAAAACAAGGTTGGAGGTCAGGAGCTTGATAATGAGCAAATTGAAAAAGTTGAAGAAAATGAAGATGTAAAAATATTATGGGACTTCCGACTACAAGCAGACAAACATCTGCCACACAATACACCAGATATAACTGTAGTCAAGAAGAAAGAAAAACAAGTGAAAATAATCGACATAGCAATACCAGGGGATAGCAGAATAGAAGAAAAAGAAATAGAAAAAAATCACAAAATACAAAGATCTACAAACTGAAATTGAAAGGCTGTGGTAGAAAAAGACCAAAATTATCGCAGAGGTAATTGGCACCCTGGGTGCAGTTCCAAAAGATCTTGAAGAGCACCTCAACACCATAGGGGCTACAGAAATCACCACCAGCCAATTACAAAAAGCAACTTTACTGGGAACAACCTATATTCTGCAACGATATCTATAACAACAGCAACAACATTGACAATAAAATCCAGCCATCCCAGGTCCTTGGGAAGGACTCGATGTCTGGATAAAACAAACCAGTTAATAACACCTGTCTGACTGTGTAAACAACAACAACAACAATATCATCATCATCATCATCATCATCATCATCATCATCATCACAACAGACCAAAAGGTGGTGTGTGTGTCTGTGTGTCTGTGTGTCTGTGTGTGTTTGTATAGGAATACAAAATACAAAATAAGAAGGTATGGACTTGATTCAGCTGCTTTGTTAATCTAGAATTACATGCTCTTCATGCCCTTCATTACCTGCTCTCAGATTGTGGTATACTTGTAGTCAAAATTGTATGCCATACCTCTTGGTTACTCGGACACATGCTCTACACATTGTACCCTTGCCTCTCAGGTTGCTTGACTGTGTACCCTGCCCATATATAAGCATGTCCTATTTTCATCAGTGAAATGGTGATGAATATGTAAAAAATAATATTTTGTTTGCGTATACGCAATAGAATCTTAAGCTTAAGTACATGAATAAGAAAAAGCAGACAGAGAAGAGAAATCACAAGCATAGAAACATGAACACATTTTCATGCAGAAAAAGAAAAAGTGTATATTCAGGTGGGTGAGCAACATCTGTCTGTCATACCAAGCTGGGTAGCTGAGCCTCATTTCTCCAAGGGGAAAAGATGGCTTCCCCGTGCTGAAAAAAAGAGCAGGGGCAAGCAGGCTCAGTTACTTCAGAAGTCAATGTAGAAGTGAGCGCTACTCTTCAAAGACAGATGTAATTACTCCAAGAAAATATAATCCTTATTTGAATCCTTATTTGTATATGAATCCTTGCTTGTAGTCATACTTTTATATTTTTATTTAATTAACTTTTCCCTTTATCTATATAAAAATTCTTTGTCTATGAATGTCTGACTGCCAACCATAAAAATTACCTAACTGAGCTCATGCTTTACGGTTCTAATATGTAGCAAGAAATGCCTGTGTGCATCCTCAAGAATCGATTGTTGCCAAGTATCTGCTGTATTATTTAGAGGTCTGTGCAATTTGTAGTCACATTCCAACTGTGCTTAGCATTATACAGAAGTGCCTGATGTTTGCTAACATTTTCTTCTCTAGCCTACAGATGGGCCTGACAATAAGTTTCCATCTACAATAGTTTTTTCTTTGTTCAGTTGCAAAAAGGCATACACACAGAATACCACTAAGAAAAGTACTGATGTCAAAAACAAAGCACCTGTTACCTCCATATATCCTAGAAATCCATGATTACAAGTCCCCATTTTTAATGAGGTCTTTGTAAACTATAAAAAGTTTTACTTTCATAAGTTACTTCTCTTGGTCTGGTCTCTAATCCAGCTCCTGCCCCTGTAGTCAGGGCAGTAAAGCATGCCTGACCCGTTGGCCTGTGGTAGGGGTTCTCAAACTTAGGTCCCCAGAAGCTGTTGGACTACAACTCCCATCATGCCCAGAGCTAATGGCTGAGCTGGGAACCCAAGTTTGACAACTCCTGACTCCAAGGGTCAGATTGCTTGTAGCAGCTAGCAGGGGCATAGCTAGGGGAAAGGCGGCCCATGTTCATCCCTCTCTCTGGCGGCCCCCTAGAGTGAGGGAGATAATGAAGAATTTAGGGAGGAATGGAGCTGGAGGGCCCTCAGGAGCGGGGGGGCCCATGTACTTTGAACCCTTTCGCTCAATTACAGCTACACCCCTGGCAGCTAGCTTTGTTCTGAATACAGCAGGGTTTTTCAAACCCTGCCATGATGAGCCTCCTAAATAAATAAAACAGTCAGTTAATATAGGAAGTTGCCAAATCAGACCATTGGTCCATCTTGCTCAGGGCTTGCCCAGCAATACCAGGGATTGAATTCCAGGCCTTCTGCATGCTAAGCAGATGCTCTACCACTGAGCTACAGCCTCACCCCTGGGTTCAGACCTTGGGACTATTACTCAACCCTAGCTGCTGTGATGGTATTTTATTTCCATCCTGACTCTCCTTCCAATATTAAGGCTCAGCGAAGGTAAAATAATATGAATTATTTTTATAGTTAAAGTTTCTTGTGGGGAACTCTGCTGTTATATTATCTAAACCAGCTTTATTAACCAGCATTATTGTTTTCTAAGAGCACATCCACAAAGGAACTTCTCTTTCCATGCTTAATCACACTGCTTGAAGGATGGAAAACAACACTTTTCTCATCAAAGATCAAAAGCTATGAAGTAGCATGGGCAGAGTGAGGGCTGGGTGGGAAGAGAAAGAAAAAACATTGCACTTTCACATATGAGGATTGTGGCATCCATGCAAAACACTGTATTCTCTGGGGCTGTATTGCAGGAGGGTAATCCAAGGTAATCCTCCAAATCTTGGATGCTTTCAACCAAGACTTTGGGAATTGAACATGCTGTAGTGATCGGCCTCTCTTCCCCCTAAAGAGTTAACAGGAAGCAAACCCTTGTCTTGACTGACACGCTGGTGAACTCCAGGGCAGCCAATCAGTATACCAGGTGGGTGGGACCAAGAGAGTGGTTGCTGGGAACAAGAAGGGCTATCTTAGTTGGAGAGAAGCATGTGCCAAAAGGCTTACTGAGGGGCAATGGGGGTTTGCTCCCTCATGGTTGAAGCCAGCATGGAGGTTTCTCTCATGGAATAACTCTGTAGATCCTTTTAAAAAGGATTGCTGGAAGCTTGATTCTCATCAGAAATTGGGTGGGTTCAAGAAAAAGTGAATTCAGCATAGGGAACAGTTTACTTTTTCCCTAAAAAAAACATAATACCAGTGAGGAATTCCTCGCTTACCCCATAGCTAATTTCCTTGCTTTAAATTTGTCCTGTCCCATCCTGGGTTCAAGAACCCACAAAGTCTGGAAGGGGGAGTGCAGGTTGCAGCATCAATACCTCTGAAATCAGGCTACCTAGAGACTAGAAACTTTAAAAGGGAAGCCTTTTGGCCAGGAGTCTGGTTCTCCATCTGATCTGAGCCTAGCCTGGCACTGGCATGCAGATACCAGAGAGTGGAATAGTGTGGGAGGGACCATTTTATCAGGGGGCTTGCGTTCCAAGGGTGCCACTTCAGGTGGCTCAGGCTTTGAGGGTACTGTTCAGGGGTCTCCAGCACTGGAATTCATTTAGTCTCTAGCCAAGTGTGAGAGCCCAGGACTGGAGCCAGTGCTGGCCCTGCCTCCTAAGAGTCAGACTCTAAGGCAGTTCACACAATTGAAAACTGAGTAGGACCAGTATCCTGCCCAGGTATGGGAGCTGTGCACACTCCCAATTTTCGCTCGTGTGTGAGCAAACCACTAGGTAGGAGAAGAGGGGAGTGACTGTATGTGAGGTACATGCGCGCGCACACACACACACACACACACACAGAGTTTTCATACCCAGCTTTTTGCTGGGTATTTACTATCTTGGCAAATACCCAGCTCCTGCCTCACACACAGTCATTCCCCCCACTCCTCCTTCCTAGTTGTTCGCTCACAGACAAGAGAAAATTGGGAGTGTGCACAGCTCCCAAACCTGGGCAGGACATTTGTCCTACCCAGTTTCCAGCTGCAGGAACCGCCTTTCAGAAACACTACCCAGGGTGGAGGTCATGACAGTATTTCTAGAATAGGTTCTCTCTGGGGGCCCCCAACCATACCGTGACCTGTTCCCTCCTTCTGTTTTCCAGATACTCGCATTTTCTCCTCAGCCTATTTGCTGCATTCTGTCTAGTAACCTTTTGTGTTTTGTTGTTTGGAAGTTTGTCCCAGTGGGAATCCTGTAGAGGTGCGGGTGGGGGAGTCAGAAAGAAAAGGGAGGAAAAGGAGAAGGAGAAAATGGAGTTGTTTCTGGAATAAGGTTTTTGTTAAATCCACATAAGATCATTTTGTGTTTACAAGGGAAGCAGCTATAAAACATTATTCTCCTTCCAGCTCACCACCTCCACCCCACCCACCCCAAACCCAGTGGGGTTGCAGCTGCTACCACTTCAGGCTCATCCTGTCCTTCACCTGCCACTTCTAATTCCCTCCCTCCGTCCTTCCTGCCTTTTGAAAAGTCAAGGGGCTTTTGTAAGTCCAGTCTTCCTGTCACCCTGTCCACATTTCCCACCCGCTGCAGGTAGGCAGAGCATGGAAATTAGAAGTTGGTGGTGCGGGAGAAGACAAGCCTCAGCTGCAGCAGAGGCCTAATGAGACAGTGGCGATGGTGGAGGCACCTGAAACGACTGCCTAGCCCGACTTCATTAGAGGCCTGGCCATGAGTCTAACCAAAGGTCTTTTTTAGACTGGGATTGTATTGCAGTGTCACAGTGCTAGCCATGTTCTGTCTGCCTACCCCAGCCATGCCTCCAAGTGGCCCGTCTCCAAAGCACTTTGTGTGTGCTTCTGAAATAGTACATGATATGAAAGCAGGCAGATGGACCACACTAATACTATGGCACAATGATGGTATGAACAGAAGGCATTGAATGAGGCTATGCGTGTGCTGTTACTGTGTGTTGCTCTTCAGTGCAAGAACCCATTTTGGAAGAAAACCTTATACACTGAAAGTAGAACAGGGCAGCAGTTGGCATAAAACCAAACCTTATTGTTGCAGGCCAAACCAGATGGTATATCCAAAATCAGACCATATTGGTGTAGGGTTTGCTGGCAAATTGCCTTTCACAGGTGGCTGAAATTGATACAATGCCTGCTTCCCTTATGGGTTACTAATTAATGTTTTGTGAGGGAAATATTTGAAGTCCTAAGGCTAAAGGTGTTGTAATTTGCAAAACATTATTTTTAACAAACAGGAATATTCAGATGATTGATTTAAATGGGTGCAGGAGGGCCAAAATGTAAGTTCTAAACGTTCCTTCTAGTTTTGAGGTTCAGGCAATGTATTTTTATTGTATTTTTCTTTGTAACACTACAGCTGTAGTGTTGAACAGAAGTCTATATTGACATATACAAATCCATAACATAAGGAGATTATTAGGGGTGTGCATGGAACCAGTTTTTGCAATTTGGTTCAAATTCGAACTGAATTCGAACCAGACCGCCTGTTCAAGAAACCAGTTCTATCAAACCGACTGCAGGTTCAGTTCGAATTCAAACTGAATTTGAAACGGTTCAAACTGGTTCGGCCATAGGGAATAATGGGGACTCAAACCAGCCCATTATTCCCCATGGGTAGCGCCTAGGGACGACAAAGCGGGTTGGGTGGTATGGTATGATGGGTGCTATGTAAAACACAACCCACAAAACCCACAGAATTTTTGAATTTTTTCTGGGTCAGTAGGTCAACCATGACCCGGGGGGGGAATTAAAAATCACCCAATTGCCCAATTGTTTTGTGGGTTGGTAGGAGGCACCAATCATGCCCTACCACTCATCCTGCATTGGTGTCCCTAGGCGCTACCCATGAGGAATAATGGGCTGGTTCATCCCTATTCTCAATTGGAAAAACACAATACAAAAAGGGATTGGAATCTCCCAGCACAGAACACCACACCACATGGCACACAAAACACAGTCACAAAATGAATCACTGACCCAGACTCTCCCAAGCACGGTGCCAGGTGCCCATGCTGCCTCAATGGCACAAGTTGCGCTCTCTCTCTCTCTTTCTCTCTCTCTCTCTCTGTCTCTCTGTCTCTCTCTCTCTCTCTCTCTCTCACACACACACACACACACACACACACACACATAGCAGCAGCACCCTTTGCATTGTAAGCATAGCCATAAGCTGAGCTCAGCTAGAACAGCCTTTTCAGTGTCAGCCACATGTTTTTGACTTACAACACCTTGCAATGCAGAATGAGGATTGCAGACAAAGCAGACCATCAGAGAGCAACTTCCAGTTCTGCCAGAATTTTAAGAGTAGTGCACCTTGCAATGCCAATGCAGAATCAAATTGCAGAGCAGAGTCACCAGAGTACTGAGTGAAGCGAGGGCCAAACATGGAACTCGCAGTAATCATCAAGTAATCTCACACACAGAGAGCTGCCACGGTCCATTTCTCACCATCTCATCTCACAAACCCAACCACCACAATTCAAGTAAGGCAGGCACCCGAAGTTCTGCCTTTCTCCATCTGAGATCTAGCAAAACCAGACTGCAAGCATATTATAAACAGTACTGCTGAGAACAGAAAACCAACCACATGATACGTCCCTCTGACAATAAGAAGTCTTCTTTCTTCTCTTCATGTCTGGAGTAAGTTGGCCTCAGATTGGCTGGGCCCTGGTTGTGCACCAGTCCACACTCATCATGGGTTAAGGTTGGGATGGGGGTGCTTGTCCGTGGCCATGACACTTGGATAAAAAGTTAACAGTAACACAGAACAACAGTAATTTATAAAGAATCAAATTTCCTGTCTGCTCCACCATGGCCTCCAATTGGGGCTGGTCCTTGGCACCAGGTGGTCATTATCCCAGGCCTGGCAGTGGGCGTGCATACATATCTGCATGTGTCAGCAGCACTAACAGGCAGACTCTGACACATCTGGTTTTGGGGTTTGCCAGGGTGGGGTGACCAGCAGCTGGCTCAGAGCTGCTGCCTTGGCACACAAGCTGATTGTCGCAAGAAGGAACAGCTTGAGTGTCAAGACCAACTTGGAAATGAGCTTTCAGTCCACATTGGACAGGTTGCACACTCCCAAGCTACAGTTCCTCGCCAGGGCAGGGATGGCTGCTTCTTGTTCTTGCAGGCACTGGAGCAAGAGAAAGGTGGATTCCCACTGCATCTCAACATCCCTAGGGATGATGTGTCAAGGTAGGCCAAGCTCACCTTATCTCTCCATGAGCATCCACCTCCCCTTCTCACTGTGGTGGAAATAGGCTGCAGTCTTGTGGCACTTCTTGACAAGAGCAGCTGTGGCAGCAGCAAGCCCTCCAAGGGGGCGGCCTCTATGTTTCCGGGCCAAACTTGATGACAAACACATTGATCACGAGCAGGTACAGAATGTGTGCCATACAGCATATGGATACAAAATGCAGCTGGCATGCTGCCCTCAGCATATTGGCATCACTGTCGGTGACCAGGAAGCCTTGACAAAGATTTAGGCACCTGCACAGCCGTTCCTCCACCTGGTGTCCAATGGATGTTGACAGCTTATCTGCTGTGTGATCTGTGTCCAGCAGCTCCACATGCAGCAAAGTAAGGATGTGTGAGCAGGTTTGAATTTGAACCTGTTTGACATCAAACATGAACATCTGTGAAGAATGACCCCTGAACTGAACGAGCCCCTGTTCGGCCCGATCCCGTTCCTGGCCTGATCTCCATGGCGGGCATGCCCAATGAGCCTCTGCATGGCCAGGTAGGGTAGGCCAAAGACTGCCCAAACCAAGCTATTTAGAATTAAATGGAGGCTGGCAGGGGGAGGGGAAACCTCTGGAGACACACACACACCCCACAGCTGCACAGAAGCCCCCAGACTGGGTGGCGGTGAATTTAATTACATTTTTTAAAAAATAAAAAATAACAAAGGTCCCTGCCCCCTGAACTGAAAAGTGTGTGTGTGTGTGTGTGTGTGTGTGTGTGTGTGTGTGTGTGTGTGTGTGTGTTTGGGAGTGGAAAACCAAGCATGCCCATTCTGGTTCAGGTACTATCCAGGATCAAACCGAACCAAGCAACCCGGTGTTGTGCATACTTCACAGCACAGCCCACCTGGGTTTTGCTGCATGGGAGGGGTTGGACACACCACCAGCAGTAGATGATGTCCCCTCTCTCTCCTGCCCCCACCAGTGTGCAGTGAGGGACAGAAAAGCAGCCTGCACCCCACTACAGTTGGTCCACAGATCTGTAGTGAAGTGCAGACTGGTGTTGAGCCCTGCTGACTCCAGTAGCCCCGACACAACCTCCCTGTGTTCTTGGTACAGAGAGGGCACCACCCACCTACTGAAGGTGGTACATGAGAGGATCTTGTAGTCAGGGGCAAGCAGCTGGAGCAGCCAGCAGACACCGGCATTCTGCACCATCTGGAATGGCTGGTCGCCCACAGCCATAATCTCTCCAATGGCCTAGGTAAAGAAGCATGCCCCTGGGCGACCAGACTCCTTGCCCACCAACTGTACCCACTGTGTGACAGGCAAATCCCCCTGCTTATGAGCAGGAGCACATGCCTTGCTGCTGCTAGTCTAGAGTACATCAGGTGGCCTAGTGCTGCTAGCAGGAGCAAGGACGCCCAGATGATGCTATTCAAGAGCCTGCTGGTTCCAGGCCACCACCACCACACTCTGTCCAGGGTTGAGAAGGTCCATGTGCAAGAGGAATTCCTTTTTTCTGCTCCTCCTCAATCTCAGACTGCACGGGGGTTGCACTGAAAAGGGGGGTTAGTGGGCTGGAGGAGGAGGATCTGGCTGGGCTAGCAGCTGTCAACAACTCCTCCACTCCCATGAAGGGAAGAGCTTCTTCCTTGACAGAGCCTCCCCCTACTTCTACCTCAGCCCCCATAGGTGGCAGTGCTGCAGGAGCAGGTGGTACTGGATACGTGAACCTGTGCACAATGGCCTCTAGGGGGACAGTGGTGACTTGGGGAGTAGGCCCCTCTCACCGCCCTTACTCCCCCCCCCACCAGCATCACCCTTTCTCTGACCCTGCTCCTAGCTCTGCCCTGCACCCTCCTAGACATCCCTTCCCCCAAACTAGCCCTATTTAACAGAAACCAGTTAACCAACTTAATTTAAAACTACACCAAAAGCACTAAAACCAATTAACCAAATTCTAAACCTGAACAAAAGCACTAAAATCAATTAACCAAACTCAAAACCTGAAACCACACCTACAAAACCTACAACAACCAATTAACCAAACGCTAAACCTAAACCCAACAAAAAGTACAAAACTTGGCGGGGGGGGGGGGCTTACCGATCCGACGACGTCTGGGACAATCAGGCCAAGCAGAACTGGCATTCAACAGCAAGATAATCCACTGAGCAGCAAATAGGTAATCCACCAAGAGCAGCAGAAGAGCAGGTGTGCAGAAGAGCAGTGTAGGGGTCCAGCAGTGTAGGGGTCCACAGCAAAAGCAGGCAAGGCATCAGGGCAAGCAGCCAGCTCTTCTTCCAGAGATCAGAGGAGAGTGAAGCCAGGCAGGCACTGCCTGGTTTTAAATACAATTTGAAACTACCTCCTTTTTTCTCCCCCCTTGTCCCCCCCCCTTAGTGTGACAACACTAAGATTTGAATGATAACAAGCCAATCAAGAGAAAGGAGATCACGAGCCAATAGGAAGGCACTGGCAGAAAACCAGTCAGCAAGGGAGAAAGCTTATAAACAGATCAGATAAAATGGCAGCCTCCACAACATTTGAACCATCGAACCAGTTTAAACCAATTCAATTCGAATCAGGTTCAGTTTGGTTTGAACTCAGATGGGCTCCCTCTTTTGGGGGTTAATAACCCCTAGAGAATAATAACCCCTAGAGATTATTATAACATACCCTGCTAATTGAACACCTTTTTAAAGTGGTGATTCTCTTTATTTTGCAGGGGCAAATGGCCCAGGGGCAAATGGCCCTATCCATCCCCAGCATAGCATCCCTCCAGTGGCTGTTGCTGGTGGCTAACTTATGTTTCTTTTTTTAAGATTGTGAACCCTTTGGGGACAGGGAGCCATTTTATTTATTTATTTATGTCTATGTAAACCACTTGATTGATTGATTGATTGATTTAATACATACATTTATATAGCTTTGGGAACTTTTGTTGAAAAGCGGTATATAAATAATAGTTGTATTTGTAATATTAGTCTTTTAACTGTGGGTGTCAGTGGGTGTGAACACATGTGTGTACACACAAACACACACAAAGATTGCCCATGAAACATTCAGTTTGCAGGGAAATATTTGCTAGTGTTTAATAAAGTGAATTCAATCCCTGAATGAAATGAAATCAATCCTTTGGAAGACAGAATAATCTTTATCATTAAAAATATACCAACATCCCCCAAAGAATGATCTAATCTCTTTAATTTTAGTTCTTTTTCAGTGGGATTGGAACAAGATGATATGCTGAAGCTTGTTTGGTTATAAACATGGACAAGAATAAGAAGTTTTCCTTATTGTAGCAGATGCCTCAATTTATCATTTGAAATTTAAAAGTCTATTGGAAAAGGAGTATTGCGTTAGAAAAGCAATTCACAAAGCAAACAACTTTTTCTCTGTACAGAAGCAGGAAATTTCTTTCTAGTTGGTGTACCCAGCATGTCACATATTTAGGGCCATTCTTATTACATTTCCTGGCTCCAGGCTAAAATGGCCCTGTGTTTCTAATGGCAAATAAAATGGGCCTGCTTGTTATTTTAACTGCTGTTACTATAGCTGCTCTGTACATTTTGGATTTTAGGTTGTATTGCTTTCAGCTGACTTTGTGCATCTTTTTTATTGCTCATATGAATTACAAGCCATCCTGAAGCCCAATCATGGTCAAAAGGTGGGACAGAAGATTTTAAAATACATACAAAATTTACATTATATATATATTTTTTTTCCCCTGTTGCAGGCTCAGTCCTGCTACAATTTCGAGAAAACTGAATTATTCTAGGAAATGTGTGTAAGCCTGCTCTCATATAGCTCTCAGCTCTTGGCAACTGTAAAAGCCAGCCTCTGCTGGTATTCATGGCACAGGCCTATGCTTTTGAGTACTTGGCAGTAGATTATGAGGCAAACTACATGTTACCTTGACTTGTCATTAACATAAAGCAGAAAGTGGGTCAGAAGTTGTCATTTAAAGCCCCCAAACATTGGGAAGGGCAAATTTGGCACAGGACACTTTCTTCCTTCACCATTTTCATTCTGAAATTATCTCCCAAAGTGGTTATCTGCTCTTGAAGTGGATATTTGTACTCGCCTTTCCAGCATGTCCTCCTCTTGCTATCCCCCGCTTACTTGAATGGGGAGGGAAGTGGGGAGAGGAACATGGCAGTGGGCAGGCAGCGGTATATGACCAGTGATAACGGGCGGGAGGCCAGGTGGCTCTTACTAACTCCCCACTTGCTAAATGGAGATGTGGCAGTATACAGGGTGGGGGGGCAGCAACTCCCCCTCACCCTTGGAGACTGGGAAAAGGAGGAGCAGCCACATTGTCCCCATTCACTGAGCAGGAGAGGAGAAGCCACCACTTCCCCATTGACAAGTGGACATTTGTCTCAGAGTCCCTTGTGTTATCACAGCTCATTCAGGGAGAAAATCCCTTTGTTGAGGAGACGCAAAGGTAGAAGGAGCAGCAGTGGAGCAAATCTCTCATGCCACCACTGCCTTCTCCCACCTATTGCCCATCTGCAAATGAGAGCATCCCTGAGAACATTCTGAATACAATCAATCAATCAATCAATCAATCAATCAATCAATAAAATTCCCTTTTGCAGATGAGAGCATGGGTGGAGAAGGCAGCAGCAGCAGCAAGAAACACACATCATTGCTACCTCCTCCTGGCACCTCCCATATGGGCCCTAGGGTCATTCATGTGCCCCTCAGCTTTCCCTGACATCAGCCTTGCTTACACATCCTCCTCCCTGACCACATAGGTCTTCAATAGTTCCTCTGCTCCATGTGCTACCACCAGCAGGAGTGTGGGTTTTGAGTACACAGGACAAGAGCTTCTAACCAGTGGCGCAGCTAGCCCTATGGAAGCCTGTATTCAGAGGGAGACCCCCTAACACCCTGCCAAACTCCCTGTTCCCCAATATTTTTGTGAGGGGGCTGGCCCTAACACATCTACACCACTCCTACCTCCTCTGGCTGCTGCCTCCACCTAATGATGCCATCTTCCCACTGCTACCGCCCTCATTTCTCCATCAGCCCTTGTGGTGTAGAGGAGGTAGATGGACTGTTTCCTCTCCCGCATGGGAAGGAAACAGCCTACTGACTCCTTCCCACAGGGACTGCTGGTGGAAAATGGCAATGGCCACATGTGTGCGATTACCTTCATTTCTCTGCTGGCACTCGCAGCAGGAGGGAGTCAATGGGCTGTTTCCTCCCCTCTGCAGAAGAGGAAACAGCTCATCTACCCACTCCCTGCCATGAGCACCAGCAGAGAAATGAAGGTGGCAGCAGTAGCAGGGAGGTGGCATCAGGAGGAGGGAGTGATAATAGGGGGCAGCAGCTGAAGGAAGTGGCAGCAAGGCAGAAGACTGTGCCGAGGAGCCAGCACCAGCCCCTGTTGGGGAGTGGGGGGATAAGCAGGTGTCTTGGTGGTCCCAATTTCGGGGATTCTCTGGATGGTGTGTGTTCTTGGAACACATCTACCCAATTATAGTTATGCCCTTGTTTCAATGTTGTGGACTGCAGAACTACCTTGCTCAGGAACTGGGTGTATCTGGTTCAAAAGCAAAATCCCCTAAGGTGTGAGGGTGCACACATTTCAGATTTCAGAAGGGGAGTAGATCCAGCAATTGGGCAGAAGGGCACACATGACAGCTAGCCAAAAAGGTCAGATGTTGGTAAGGGAGACAGCACAAACACCAGGTAAGAGATTTGGCATAATTATGTATATACCAATGCCAGAAGCCTCTGAGCAAAGATGGGGGAGCTGGAGTGCTTGATTACTAATGAAGACATACTGTAGATATAGTGGGCATAATGGAATCCTGATGGAACAGTGAGAACCAGTGGGACACTGTTATTCTTGGATATAAACTCTACAAGAAGGGACAGGGAGGGGAGGATTCTGGGAGGAGTAGCACTGTATATTAAAGAAGGGATAGATTCCAAGAAGCTAGAAATCCTAGGTGGTCCAGATTTCTACACAGAATCATTATGGGTAACAATAAGAGGACTAAAAGGAAATGTGTTACTAGGGATGTGCTATAGCCATCCGAATCAAAATGCTGAGAGCAACTTGGAGTTGGTGAAGCAAATAAAAGAGGTGTCACAGAGAGACGGAGCAGTAATAATAGGTGACTTCAACTACCCACACATAGACTGGGTAAATTCACATTCAGATAATGAAAGAGAGGCCAAATTTCTGGACATGATAAATGTCTGTAGCGCTGTGCGTTTTGTTTTTTTTCTGTTTTGTTTTGGCCCGAATCTGAAACACCCCCATTTTGTTCTTTGTTCAAAATTAATCAATCAGAAACACCCCAATTTTGTTCTTTGTTCAAAATTGCAAAATACAAATCCAAAATGTTTTGTATTTTAAAAAATGGCCCCAGGGCAAAACTAGTGGGAGGGGCTGGTAGTGCCCAATGGGTGGAATCTGTGACCCAAATTTCAGAGGAATTGGGCAAAGGGCTAATTTTTGGTGATTTGTTGAAGTTTAAGATTTTTCCCTTAGGGAATAATGGAGGTTTCAGCAAAAGTATAATTTCACAATGGAGGGTGGGGAAGGGGTGGCCCAGAGCAGAGTAGGATGGGTGGTAGTGCCCAGTGGGGGCAAGGAAGCTACCACAATTTTTTCAAAGGAATTGGTCAGAGGGCTGATTTTTGGTGATTTTTTTTTGAAGTTCATGCATCTTTAAGGTTTTACCCCATAGGGAATAATGGAGGTTTCAGTAGCCCCATAACTCCAGCTGGGGGGTACTGGGGTGGCCCGGAGCGAGTGGTGGTGTAGTGCACATAGGGTGCCAACCACCCCCATACCCACAAGCCTGTGGGGTACAGGGTTTGGTTGTTTCTGAGGTGTTCTGAATGTAGATTCTCTGGTAGCATATGAGAGTGGATTCATGGTTTGTCATTGAAAATCTCATATGCTACCAGAGAATCTACACTCAGAACACCTCAGAAACAATAAAATCCAGTACCCCATGGGTTAGCAACCCATGGGGGGGTGGTTGGCATCCTCTGTGCAATACACCACCACTCACTCTGGGCCACCCCAGCATCCCCCCCTCCAGTGCATTTATGGGGCTGCTGAAACCTCCATTGTTCCCTATGGTATAAAACCTTAAAGATGCATAAACTTCAGAAATCAATTTAAAATCAGGCCTTTGGCTAACTCCTTTGCAATCTGGGTGGTGGGCAGGTGAAGTGGCAGCAGCAGGGAGGTGAGATGATGCCCACGGGGTGGGAGAGACCCACACTTGCTGTCCTATGGCACAGTCACCAGCTGAGGCTATCAGCTCACTTGTGCCTCATTGTAGAACTGTCCTTGGAAGGCTATGTATGTCTAAGGGGAACACAAATGGACAATAGGTGATTTGTTTTACTTCGGTAGGCAATTGTGTGCATGTCTGGAGGGGTGCTGCTTGGGGGGGGGTGCTGTGGCTGCCACAGAGTGTCTCTGGTGGCTCCCCCTCCCCGTGGGCCTTCCCCTCGAGTCTCCCTGGGCCCGTTTGGCCATTCTGGGGCCTTTTCGGCCCTCTGTGAGGGTGTGGTGGACATTTTTTGCGCCACAGCACATACACACAGGCCATTTGCCTGATTGAAAACCTCAAATGGTCTCTGTGCATGCACCTTGGCACCTCCTGAGGCCACCGCAGCCACCTGAAGTGGTAAATACTTCATTATTTTACAGTATTCTAATGCCCCACCCAAACTGGGCCAAAACCAGCCCGAGAGGTTCAGTTCAACCTCCATCTGAACCAGGGCCAGTTTGGTTCAAGGTCAAACATCCAAATCAGTCTGGTTTGAATGTAACCCGATTAGCTATTGAAACAGTTTGCACATCCCTAATCTTCATGCCTTAAATGCTCATATGGTTGATGTGGTCTGTGGTGACTGCAAAACTGCAGCTTCAGCAATAGGCCATGCAAAACTGCAACTTTTTCACCAGGATCAGCAAACCACCACAAGTAGAGCCTAAAAGCAGCTGCCGTAAGTACAACAGTTGTGTTCTTTGGCCCTTTATGCTGGAATCATACCAGCTTGCAAAACAAATCTACACAAGCTGAAAATGCTTTACTTTTGTTCCCAAAAGCATTCTTGATAAAATAATCTCCAAAATCTTTTTCAGGGAGCAGTCTGTGGCTTTCCCTCACACTGTATAAAAATACGGACTATGTGATCCAAAGGGCCTTTGATGGAAATGGAAAGATTCCCACTGGAACTCAGTATCAAGCCCCAGGAATGCAGCTGGTACCAAGAACTCATCAGTACATGATAAATGTGTCTAATTGTCTCATAATTATGACTACTGTGATGAGCTCACTAGGCATGACTATATGAAAATCAGAAAATACTGTTGTTATCCTAGCTACTTCTAATATGCAAAGATATATTGTTGCGGAAGGATGACATCCGATATTCCCATAATAACCATACCAGCAGGAAAGGGAGATTCAATCACAAAGAAAATGCCACTGTTCAAGAGGGTTGGTCGCTTAAGCACGAAAAAGGGACAGCAAGGGCCATTAATCATTTAAAATGGCATGCAGTGATCTTGAATGCTTCCCCTGAGGGGCTTTTGCCTTGGGCCAGCAGTGCACACAGTCATGTATTGCAGTCATGTGCTATTGCTGGAAACTTCTGTCATTCCCGAGAAAGAAACTCATCCCTCCCAAATACCAGCCAGCAACTTCTATTCCAGTTATGATTACATTTAGATAATGTGTTCTAACAGACATTTTCAGAATCTGGCATGTGTCATTTTCATAAATATGTAAAATATGTCTAAAATATGTAATTTCTCCTTAATAATTACTTGAGCAAGAATGTTCAGTAGAAATTGTGAATCTTAGTATACTGTGTGTGTGTGTGTGTGTGTGTGTGTGTGTGTGTGTGTATGAATTCACACCACAACGGAGAGAAATAGCTGGTGATACAGATCCCAGGTGTACCCTATTTACAATGGCTGACATCCAGAGCAAAAAAAGCATTGGTGCAGTGTGAGGACCAGACTAACAGTACTTCCAGACTAAATGCACTGTTGCACCCGAAAAGGGCAAATTTTTTATGACTTCCCTTCCCCAGGAAGCCCTCTGTGCCACCCAAAAACATGTCTGGAAGGACTGCTCAGCCCTCAGGGACATATTTTCAGATGGCACAGCAGAACAAAAATTGCCCCTTCCCTGATGCACTAGTGCAGTTAGACTGGAAGTACTGTTAGTCTGTTCCTTTCGTTGTACTGGTACCTCTTTGCTCTGGGCCAGCCAATGAGTACATTGTAGAAAGAAGGACATTATGTCCATGCATGCAAGCACATTCACGTAGTGAAAAGAAAAGAAAAATAAAGGCATTATTCTTTTTTGCATCTTTTATCCATTCCTATCCCAGATAAATGACTGCAGGGACTGAACTGGTGTTTGAAGCTGAAATGGAGAATTATGGCACAAATGTATATACAGTGCCAAGTTTAACTGTGATATTTCAGTGCTCAAAAGAGATACTGGATTACAGTGTGCTTGACATTTTTTCTGACCCCCTTGAAAATAGATGCCAGGTGAGCTTGGGTTTGAACATGAAATGCAGAGTGGTTTGAACATTCTGAGCTTGGGTTTGAACAAGAAATGCAGACAAGGTTTCATTTTGATAGCTTTCTATCCAAGATAGATAGTGTTTTTCTATATGTTATGTATTTTCATCACTTCTTTTGAAACAGGTTGTGGGGCAGGGCGGGCAATCATGCTGGTATTCAAACATTCAAACTTGAAATGTGGAACTGTGTTGTGAATGTGTACCAAACGTCATTGTGACATTCCAGTGTGCAGGCGAGCTATCATATTACAAACAAATAAGTAAACAATGCTGAATAAGTGGATAGGTACATTAACCCAAAAGCTTGGCTTCACTTAGCTGAAAATGAGTGTGGGGAACAACAATGCATCTGTTACCTTTCTCCAGCCCGATTAATAACAAGTATAAGGAAACTTGCAGGGGAATGGTACAAAGACTAAAATTCAAGTGAGATATTCCGTGACAGATTTTGGAACCTTCAAGTCGGTGCCACCAGTTTAAAGACAATGCAACTGATGGTGGTTTTGCATCTGGGCTCTAAATTAGATGTGGCAGGGCACATGCCTGTGTGCCGGCCCTGTTCATTACAAACTGCAACCAGAAGTGAGCAGACCAGGCACATAGGCGTGCGTCCTGTCACATCTAGTTTGAAGCTCAGATGCAAAACTGTTGCAGTGTGATTACTTATCTTCTATATGTACTTGCACAGGAAGCTTAGCTTTAGTTGCAGGAAACAAGAGCTTGAACATGTATTATTTCTTAAACACTAGCTAACAAACGTAACTGTCTCTTATGCAAGAGAGAAAGAATCTCTCTGTTTTAATTCTGAACAACAGTTAAGAAGCTTAACAGTAACTTAGACTCCACCACCAAGCCTGAACACAGATACAGTATATACACACAGACAAGCATGTCTAGGACAAGAATTGAGACACAAAAATCACAAAACTTGTGTTGCCTTTGAATTGGTGGCACAGACCTGATGGCTACATAGAGGACCAGAGAGAAAATTGCTTTAAAATACCCTGAACGGCTTGGGCCCTAGGTATTTAAGAGAACGTCTTTTTCGTCATGAATCCCACTTCCCATTGAGATAATCAGGAGAGGTCCATCTGCAGTTGCCACCAGCTCATCTGGTGGCTACTTGGGGACGGGCCTTCTCGGCTGTTGCCCCGAAGCTTTGGAATGCACTCCTTGCTGAAAAAAGAGCTCCCCATCTCTGACAACTTTAAAAAAGTTTTTAAAGATGCATCTGTTCACCCAGGCTTTTAACTAAATACTGTTTTAATAGTTTTAATATTATTTTACAATTTTAAATCATTGTAATGTTTTAACTTCTTCTGTTGTCATTTATTTTGTTTTATTGTAAACCGCCTAGGTTGGGTGGTTAAAAAAAAAAGTTAAATAAATAAATACATACATACATACATACATAAAACAGAGAACAACAAAGTAAGATTCAGAAAGGTTATAGGGCATGCTCCTCTCTTCCCTGCACACTTATTTTCATGCACATACTGTAATAGACACCCACATATTTATATGTGTATGAAGCAGATACATGAATAGAATACATGTGGCCTCCCTGTTGTATCTCGCTTGCCCCTCCTATTTACATTATTCAACAGAACAAAATCAGCTTTTTTTCAAAGCCATCTCCAAGCCACTTTGCCTTGAGGGAAAATAAAGCACAACACTCACAACGCTGCAGCATAATGACAACATGAGTGTTCTGTTTACTGAAAATCTATTGGAAACCTCTTATAATTTAAAACATCCCTATTTATGAAATTAGGAATGCAAGAGCTTGATTTGTCACCTTGCCAGGCAGCCCATTTTAAATGCCTACATTAGATCTTCTGTTCAAACAACCCAGTTTGACATATTGGTTAAAAAATGAGTTGATGAGAGCCAGCAGGTTTCAGAGTCTATAGCAATCCCCAGCTAGCATAGTACTTTGCCCTTTGATTAATTTCACTTGTAATGCAGGCAGGCTTAGGACATTTTCCTGGAGGGCCTGCCTTGCTGTGATGCTCCTTGGAGAGTACCAACAGTGAGAGCTGACTTGGAACCCATACAACTCATATTTCCAGAGACGGGATGGTGGATGCAAAGGAAGGCAAAATTCTGCACAGGCATTCTACAAAGAAAGAGATCAGAAAGAAAGGGGGAGGGAAATGCCTTGGGGTGTTATTGCTCACTGAAGAACACTTTAAAAATCTCACCAGTTTTCAATGGGTGAGGGTATTGCAGACTTTCTGATGTGAAACAGTTCTGTATGTGTGCTCACACAATACGTACTCAACACTATGATATCAGAGGGATGTTTTTATGGGATTTTTTGTGTGTGTAAATAAGATTCCTCTGCAATCACTGACATTTTCTATCCCAAAGGCAGAATGATACATTAATGCTATAACACGCGGAATGGAAGAAAATTCAGGGTACCCTGGCAATAGAGTTGCTGGAATGCTGGCACCTGATTGGAAACAGAGAGATGTGTTGGGGACCTTTCCCTAATCACGTGGGTAGGGGGCAATTCTGCCAAACCTATCCTCTACACATGGTCCAAATTGGGAATGGTTTGGACAAACTGTCCCCCACATGATTAGAAAAATCATGGCCCCGGCACACTGGGAGGGAGAAGGACACATGTACTAATGGCATGTATATGCCCTTATCAAATATGGCTGGCTGGCAGTTGAAGCATCTTCTGAACTGGCCCACTGCCATTGTCTCAGAGTGACTTCCATGTCCTGCACATAGTTTCCTTTTCTGTGCCTGTAATGGTAGGTGCTGTATTACAGCCTGGGAATGGATGGAAGAAGGGAAGCAGGCCAGCCACATCAGCAGGAGGATTTGAATAGGAAGATAGATACTAGATATTCCCAGATGCCGTTGACTAGAACTCCTATAATCCCCAGCCAAAAGGCATTGCAGCTAGGGTGATGGAAGTTGTAGTCAACAATATCTGGGCAGCTCTGTTAAAGGGAACACAGGTAGATAGTCAAGATGAATCTCAATGACATTATTATTCTTGTTGATCTGAAATATATGAGAACCTGAACAGCACCACAAGAACAAAAACAACAGTGACAATAACATCCCTGTGGCAATTTTTCATGGGATCCCCTGTGTGTAACAGAAACTGTGTTTCTAATTCCTCACGTAGTGAGGTAAGTGATGCTGTAATCTTCACAGTATTATTCTAGAACTGCAGAACCCTTTTGTTAGATGTAAGATTCAGTGCTTCATTTGAAGAAACTAATATTTTTATTTTTATGCATTGAGAGGTATCTACCATGTTATATCATCAACTCACATGGAATTGTTTATTTATTTAATTGACATATTTGTTAATTATAAACAAAACTCATGTCTTTGGGTGGTTTACAATACAAATCGAAACCATTATAAACATTAATATAATTTTAAAATATGGCACAATATTAAAACTGTTACAAACTGTAGATCTCATTAAAAGCCAGAGTGAACAAATGTGTCTTAACTGCCTTTTTAAAAGTTGTTAGAGATGGGGAAGCTCTTATTTCAGTAGGGAATGCATTCCAGAGTTTTGGGGCAGCAACAGAGGACTGTCCTTGTGTAGCCACCAGACGAACTGGTGGCAACTACAGATGAACCTCTCCAGATGATCTCAGTGAGCGACGGGGGTCATGGCAAAGATGTTCTCTTAAATACCCAGGGCCTATGCTCTTTAGAACTTTATAGATTATAATCAGCACCTTGTATTTTGCCGGAAACTTAGCAGCAAGTGTAGATCTTTGAATACAAGAGTAATATGGTCTCTCTGAAATGACCCAGAGACCAACCTGGCTGCCTCATTCTGTACCAACTGCAGTTTCCAGATTACATACAAAGACTGGAGGTTACCAGCATATGTACTACTGTTCTAAAGTCATTTATCTCAAGAAATGGATGCAGCTGGCGTATCAGCTGAAGCTGATAGAATGTACCTCTGGCCACCGCCTCAACCTGGGACACCATGGAGAGGTTGGGATCCAGAAGCACTCCTAGACTACATACCTGTTCCTTCTGGGGAAGAGTGACCCCATCCAGAACCGGCAGATCAAAATTGTCTTCTGAGTTCTGGCTCTGCACAAAAAGCACCTCCTTCTTATCTGGATTCAGTCTCAGTTTATTATCCCTCACCCAGCCCATCGCCATCTCCAGGCAGGCATTTAGGGCAGTTATGCCTTCTCCTGATTATGCTGACATGGAGAAATAGATTTGGGTGTCATCAGCATACTGATGATGCCCTGCACCAAATCTCCTGATGGTCTCTCCCAGCAGTTTCATATAGATGTTAAACAACATTGGAGACAATATGGAGCTCTGAGGGACAGAATATGAAAGTCCAGATTATGAAGAACAACAGTCTCCAAGAGACACCATCTGGAATCTGCTCGAGAGGTAGGAGCGGAACCACTGCAAAGCAATGCCTCCCACCCCCAACCCCCTCAGGTGCTCCAGAAGGATACTATGGTCGATAGTATTGAAAGCTTCAAAGAGATCCAAAATGATCAACAGAGTTACACTCCCTCTATCAATTCCCAATTGGAGATCATCCATCAGGCCAACCAAGGCAGTCTCTACCCCATAACCTGCCCAAAAGCCAGTTTGAAATGGGTTTAGATAATCTGTTTCATCCAAGACTGCCTGGAGCTGGGAGTCCACTACCCTCTCAACTAACTTGCCCAGCCATGGAAGGTTGGAGACAGGCCTATAGTTGCTTAACTCTGAGGGATCCAATGCAGGCTTCTTCAGAAAAGGTCTAATAATTGCCTCTTTAAGACAAGGAGGCATCCTGCCCTCCCTCAGAGAAGCATTTATAATATCTACCAGGCCTTCTACAACTGCACCCCCCCCACACGCCTGATACTAGTATAAGCCATGTCAGACAGGTGTCAAGAGAACAGGTGGCAGGCCACACTGTCCCAAGCAGCTTGTCCACATCCTCAGGAGTCACAAACTAAAACTGATTCAACTGAGCCATAAGGGGAGTTGTTGGACACCTCCACATCAGACACTGTAGTAATTGTGGGGTCTGAATCTAAGTTGGCCTGAATATGAGAGATTTTATCCACAAAGAACTCATTTAAACTGTCACAGCAGATAATTGATGGTTCCAAATTCTGATTCAAGGGAGGAGGGGCACGCACTAGCCCTCTCACAACCCTTAACAACTCATCTGGGCGTGAGTTTGCGGATGCAATACAGGGAGAAAAGACTTGCTTCTTTGCTGCATGTATCTCCTGAGTATAGATCTTCAAATTATGATGTCGAATCATATAAACCATGGTAGGTAAGAAATTGACTGGATGAGCCTAATTTACATTCAGAACAGACAATCCTTCTTCACACAATGCATAACTAATTTATGAAGTTTGCTTTCACAAGGTGTGATGATAGCCACTGATTTATGACCAAACTAGATACTGGATAGATGAAGTTAAACACAACTGTGTGCCTGTGTTATTTTGTGGTTAGTTTGGATTTGAGTTCAAACAGAGGAGCACTAGAAAGAAGGGGTGGCATTGCATGTTCCCTCGGTGTCATTTTCCTGCTCAAAAATCAGCTTTCTAGCTGCAATTCTGAACAGAAAAAAGGTTGAATGGGAAAATATTAAGCATTCACATTATTCCATTTAAACTCTCAGGCCCCCGAAACTAGGGTTGCCAACTGACCCTCATTACACAGGATGTCCTTCATTTCAGAGATGAAATGTTGGTCCCTATAGGGACAGCATTTGTCCCTCATTTATTCAATAGCATATAATTCACTTACATATACAGTGATACTCAGGCTCTTGATTACCACTGCATACACCTCCCAGTCCCCCCAGCCAGCCCCCACAAACTTGTGTCCCTCATTCTGGCAATGAAATGTTGGCAGCCCTACCTGAAACTGCTTTTGGAATGTTATTTTTAAGCCAAGGGAAAGTTACATACGACTGAATAACATCTGCAATAGGGTGGAAATAATACTGGACAGTTTATTTCTCCAGTGCTTAATGCAAGTATGGGCAGAGTATTTAATCAATCAATCTATCAATCAACATAGGAAGATCTGAATTTGAAACAGCATGACTTCTGTTGCTTCCGCTTTTGTGAGAAGAGGTGAAATGATGCTGCTAAATCACCGCAACTATAGAGTCCAGCCTGGAGTTCTACATTGTCTCCTATGAGCTGTGGTCACCTTATCCACTCTAATAAGGGATAACCATCATTTTGTTAAAAGTAATCATTTGAAATTCTGTAAATACTTATGTCTATGGCCCGATGTGTGCACAGAAAAGTTTAGACTCCAAGGTTTCTTTTGATGAGCTTTCTTTTGGTTTGTTTCCCTCCTCCTGGGCGGAAGTGACAGCTGTCAATAGTAAACAATGAAGACATCTCGGACGTTAGTGTAGTTTGATTGGCAGTAGCGTGTCCCTCCTGGCTTCCGTAACACAAGGAAACGAAGATTGTAGTGTGTGACTCTACGCTTTCTATCTCTTTGTGTGTGTCGGGAAGTAGAGCAAAGGCGACTTGTGCGCAGGGCGAGCGCTTGTCGTGCGGCGGCTGCTGGAGGAGGGCCCGAGAGTTGGAGGTTAGTGTGGGCTGGGAAAAGACACGTGTTCGCTCTGCCGCCCAGTAGGACTGGTGAGCAGCGTTCACCGGCTCAGGATTTTTCCCCATCAGTATCGTATTCTAGGGAATCGGTATCTGGCTGCTCTGCCCCTACATTTCTACAGCGGTCCTTCAGTCCGAGCGCAGTCCAGCCATATTTGCACGGAAGTAAACACCACTGAGGTAAGTCACGATGTGACTTACTTCCAAGGAAGTATGCTCCGATAATAGCCACAATCTGCGTGGTTCTTGTTTTCCCTCTCAGCGTTGCCCTGCCCTTAGTCCACGAGCACGTCAGAGAAAGGCTGCAGTGAGGAGGGATCTGCAAGTGGAGGGATTAGAAGATTACTGGTTTAGAGAAGTTTACTAGAGAGGTTCCCAGTCTTGCGTCTCCAGATGTTAGACTACAGCTCCCATCATCTCCAGCAACAATGGCCTTTGTGGTTGCGATGATGGGAGCTGTAGTTCAGGAGCATCTGGGGCAGAGGTCGGCAATATGCGGCTCTCCAAATGCTACCGAACTACAACACCCATCAGTCCCATCCACAGTGTATTACAGCTGGGGATGCTGGGGGTTGTAGGTCACCAACATCTGGAGAGCCACACGCTGCCTATCCCTGATTCTGGGGACTCAAGGTAGGAAACTCCTGTTTTAAGAAATATAAAACAAAAAAGTTTTTCCTTAAACTTAAAAAAAAAACACCCACAAGCCGACATGTTTATTTGTAACAGTAAACAAATCTCATTAACTTAACCTTATTAACATTTCTGATATGTTAGCAGTTTGCTAATTAACCCCCTATTAGAAAATAGATACCCATTTCTTATTAAGTAATGCCATTCACTTCCTAGAAGAAGCAAAGCATTCTTTTCTGCTTATGCTCTGTATTGCCTTTTGTAAGAACTAGAGGCTGTTTTGTTTTCAGGGAATCCATTTGCAAAGGATTTTGATCTAGTAACAAGAATCTGTTTGCTTGGTAACAGAAAGGTTTCCACCCCTACTCCTACTCCCAGTATATTTTATGCATTAGTGGAAAGTATTGTGCATTCGTACCAACCACTGCAGAAGGAATTAGATAATTCATAAAATATATCATACGACAAAGCAGAAGGAATGAGTAGCAATGTTGTGACAGGGAAGGAGGTATGATGATGTCTTTGCTTTTCCAGCACGGTAGCTGAGTTTTGTTGATGCCAATAGCGACATTTCCCCTCTCTTTTCACATGATCTTTCATTTGACTTGGTGGCTTACATGTGCAGTGGGATGGCATGATAGAATCTTGAAGGGCTGGTAAATAAAAAGTAAAGTGTGCCGTCAAGTTGATTTCAACTCCCCTGCTAACTGGGCAAAGAGGCACCTTTTACCGTGGTGATTCTCTTAATTTAGCAGGGGGGGAGTAACTGGCCCTATCCACCCCTAGCACAGTACCTCCAGTGACTGTTGCTGGTGTGTATCTTGTGTTTCTTTTTAGAATGTGTGCCCTTTGGGGACAGGGAGCCATGTTATTTATTTATTATTTCTCTGTGTAAACCGCCTTGAGCCATTTTTGGAAGGGCAGTATAGAAATCGAAATAATAACAACAACAACAACAACAACAACAACAACTCCTGGTGCCCAAAGAGCCATGTGGTTTTCTTTGGTAGAATACAGGAGGGGTTTACCATTGCCTTCTCCTGTGCAGTATGAGCTGATGCCTTTCAGCATCTTCCTATATTGCTGCTGCCCGATATAGTACCAGTGGGGATTTGAACCGGCAACTTTCTGCTTGTTAGTCAAGCATTTTCCCACTGCTCCACTTAAGGTGGCTCAAAGAGCTGGAGACAGTAACAGTTCAGGCTGCAGGAAGCGGGTGTCATTTTTGAATGTTTCCCCACATGAAACACTTTCTTGCAAGGGTGTGTGGTGGTGGTGGGGCATAGTGCATTAGGAAGTAACTTTCTAGTCCAGCCTGTTCCCTATTGTGCCAATTTTTACTTGCAGGGAGGTTTTTACTTAGGGGAGTTTAAAAAAATGTGCTCCCTCACTGACGGCGACTGCAAGTGGTACAGTCCATTCTGCTACCTTTTACCACTTAATAGGAAGCCACTATATGGCCAAAGATGGACTGGTCCATCTGGCTCAGTCGTATCCATGCTGACTGACAGTTTCAGGCAGGGCTCTTTACCAGACTGCCTGGAGAGAAACTTGGCAGCTTCTGCCTGCAAAGCATGTACCCTGCCACTGAGCTATAGTCCCTCATGGCACCCTCATTCTGCTTCATGAGAAGACCTGGCCTTACCTGCAGTGGCGGCCCATGAACGCGCCTCCGGGGGGGGGGGCGGCGGGAGACAGCTTTAAGAGTAAAGTAATTTGGTGCTCACCTCCGCCGCTGTGGCACCTGAACGCTATTTGGAGCCACAACATGCCGCCCAGCAGTCGCTATGGCGGGGAAGCGCCTCTGCCACTCACCTGGCTTCCATGGAGTCGAGCCCCCGCCAGTGGCCAGGTGAGTGGTGGAGGCGCTTCCCTGCCATAGGGGCTGCTGGGCGGCACGTTGCGGCTCTGAATAGCATTCAGGTGCCGCCGCGGTGGAGGTGAGTCCCGAATTACTTTACTCTTAAAGCTGCCTCCTGCCGTGCCCACCCACCCCTGGAGGCGCGTTCATGGGCCACCACTCCTTACCTGGACTAAATGGAGTGAGAAACTGTACACTCTAAAGATGTATACGAGGTGTCATGATGTGTGCCATTCCCTGGGAGGCTTTGTGTTACAGTGACAACTTGTGACCGGGAATAAGGTTGCCAGCTTACCAGAAAAAAACCTGGTCTGGACTGCTCCTGTTCTGTTGGCTTAGATGACGGGTCTATCAGAAGAGATTATCCATGACAGCTAAATCCTAATGTACCTCTGAATACCAATTGCTGTGGCGCATAGCAGGGGAGGAGTGTTGCCCTCATTCTCTGCTTGTGGACCTCATAGGAGCATAGGAAGCTACCTTATACCAAGTCCATCTAGCTCAGTATTGTCTACACCAATTTATTGTGGCTGGGGTTGTGAAAGTTGTAGTTCAACAACAGCTGCAGTGCCAAATGTTGCCTGTCCCTGGTCTACATGGACTGGCAGCTAGGGATCTGCATGGACCACGGTTCATGCACATCCCTACTGGCAGGGGCTCTCCAAAGTTTCAGGAGTCTTTTGCAGCCTACCTGAAGATGTCAGGGATTGAACCTGGGACTTTTTGTATGCAAAGCTGATGCTCTACCACTGAGCTACGGCCCCAGCCCTGAAACATATGGCTGTTGATGCTAGATTCGCTGGACAGTGCAGGTTAAGCTGCTGAAAAAAGGACGCCTACAGGGGCTGGTTCAAAAGTTGGCAGCCCTACAAAGAATAGATTAAAAAGGCTTTTGAAGAGTGACTTCCTTAAGAACAATCCATTCACACTGATTTCCTCCCTGCTTTGCTTTATGGTCCTGATCTAATTAGAATCTTTCCTTCTCTTCCTGCCAGAGGTTTCAGAAATGGAAGAACAGGGGAGCAGCAAAAATGCTGCACACCTGGATGTTTCTGCATACATCTCTGAATCAGAGCCCATATCTGCACGTATTACTGATAACAGGAAATCAAAAAGGGAATGTTCACATCTGGATGGCAGTTTGGTGGGGAAGAAAGATGGTTTCCAGAAGTCTGAGATCTCCTAATTATGGATAATATAGCCCAACAAAGGCTGAGACAGATCATTCTGACTTTCTTCTCCACATAGCTTAGTAGATTCCTTGCTTCGTACAGACTAAGAACAGTACTCCAGCTGTTCAACCAAACAAATATTGATTGATTGATTGATAAGTGCCATTAATTCGGTGTCGACTCTTAGCGACCACATAAATAGATTCTCTCCAGGATGATCTGTCTTCAACTTGACCTTTAAGGTCTCTCGGTAGTGCATTCATTGTTGCCGTAATCGAGGTCATCCACCTTGCTGCTGGTCATCCTCTTCTTCTCTTTCCTTCAACTTTTCCCAGCATTATGGACTTCTCAAGAGAGCTTGGTATTTGCATAATGTGTATGATAGTCTGAGCCTGGTCATTTGTGACTCAAGTGAAAAGTCTGGATTGATTTGTTCTATGATCCATTTCTTAGTTTTCCTGGCTGTCCATGGTATCCTCAAAAGTCTTCTCCAGCACCAGAGTTCAAAGGAGTCAATACTTTTTCTATCTTGCTTCTTCAAGGTCCAGCTTTCGCATCGATAGAGTGTCAAGGGGAAAACCATTGTCCAGACTATTCTAATCTTTGTAGGTGTAGACACATCATGGCATCTAAATATCCTTTCCAAAGCCTTTATTGCAGCCCTACCAAGTGCTAGTCTGTGGCGTATTTCTTGACTGTTAGATCCTTTGTTGTTGACAGTCGATCCTAAAAGGCAGAAGCTATCCACTACTTCAATGTCTTCATTATCAATTCTGAGGCTGGTTGCTGTGCCCATTGTCATTAGTTTAGTCTTCTTTACATTTAGTCGTAGTCCCATTTTTTCACTGTGCTCCTTGACTTTCATTACTAGAGCTTGCAGATCATCTGCATTGTCAGCTATCAGAGTGCTGTCATCAGTGTGGCGCAAGTTATTGATGTTTCTTCCTCCAACTTTAAAACCATGCTCATCTTCTTCCAATCCAGCTTCTCTCAGTATATGTTCAGAATATAAATTGAATAAATAAGGAGAAAATATTCAGCCTTGTCTTACTCCTTTGCCGATCTGGAACCAGTCTGTTTCACCATGGTCCAGCTGGACTGTGGCTTCCTGTCCTGTGCATAGGTTTCTCATGAGAACAATGAGATGTTCTGGGATGCCCATTTTCCTAAGGATATTCCACAACTTGGTCGACACAATCAAAGGCTTTTCTGTAGTCAATAAAGCACATATTGACTTCTTTCTGGTATTCTTTGGCTTTCTCAATTATCCAGTGTGCATCAGCAATTATGTCTCTTGTTCCTCAGCCTTTTCTGAAACCAGCTTGAACATCCAGCATTTCCCTTTCCATGTAAGGCTCTAATCTGTGTTAGATGATCCTGAGCATTATTTTGCTAGCATGCGAAATTAAGGATATTGTGCAGTGGTTTACACAATCTGTTAAGTCTCCTTTCTTTGGTATGGGTATGTAAACTGACCTCTTTCAATCTGTTGGCCACTGTGTTGTTCTCCACATTTGCTGGCAGAGTTTGGTTAGAGCCTTGACTGATTCTTCTTCTGTCACTTGCCATATTTCTGTAGCTATTCCATCAATTCCTGTAGCGTTCCAGCTTGGTAATGACCAGAATGCTGATCTAACTTCGTCTTCTCATACTAGAGGTTCTTGCAAGTAGGAAATGTCTTCTAGAGCAGGGATTCTCAACGCTGGGGCCCCAGATGTTTTTGGACCTCAACTCTCATAATCCCTAGCCCCAGTGGCCTTTGGTTGGGGATTATTGGAATTGAAGTCCAAAAACACCTGGGGACCCAACGTTGAGAATTCCTGTTCTAGAGTATCTTGGATGTTGATGTCCCTGCTATACAGATTTTCAGTATACTCCTTCCATCTCTGTTTGGTCCTCTCTGAATCAGTTATTATCTGAACTTTGGCATCCCTGCTAATTGGGCAAAGAGGCACCTTTTACTGTGGTGATTCTCTTTATTTAGCAGGGGGAGAGTAACTGGCCCTGTTCACCCCCAGCACAGTACTTCCAGTGACTGTTGCTGGTGTGTGTCTTATGTTTCTTTTTAGAATGTGAGCCCTTTGGGGACAGGGAGCCATCTTATTTGTTTGTTATTTCTCTTTGTAAACCGCCCTGAGCCATTTTTGGAAGGGCGGTATAGAAATTGAATTATTATTTCTTGTTTACACAGTCAGACAGGTGTTATTGACTGGTTTGTTTTATCCAGACATCGAGTCCTTCCCAAGGACCTGGGATGCCAGAATTTTATTGTCAATGGTTATAGATATCGTCGCAGAATATAGGCTGTTCCCAGTAAAGCTGCTTTTTGTAATTGGCTGATGGTGATTTCTGTGGCCCCTATGGTGTTGAGGTGCTCTTCAAGGTCTTTTGGAACTGCACCCAGGGCGCCAATTACCACTGGGATAATTTTGGTCTTTTTCTGCCACAGCCTTTCAATTTCAATTTGTAGATCTTTGTATTTGGTGATTTTTTCTATTTCTTTTTCTTCTCTTCTGCTATCCCCTGGTATTGCTATGTCGATTATTTTGACTTGTTTTTCTTTCTTCTCGACTACATTATTATTATTATTATTATTATCCCTTAACATAGCAATTCGAGGTTGGAACCTCCTTCTGAGCTCAGCGATCTTTTGGGAAACTTTCCTTGTTTTTCTGTGTCTATTTCCATTCTCAACGTCTTTACAGATGTCATTGTAATTCTGCTCCTTGTCTCTTCTAACGGCTTTCTGAAATTCCCTATTAAGTTGCTTCCTGAGGTCTTTATCTTTCTTGACTTTGGCTTCTCTCCTCTTCTTGGCAATTGCCACCATCTGTTCTGACATCCATTTTGCTTTCTTCTGTTTCTTGGTCTTTGGCAGTCTCTTTTCACATTCATCCTTAACAACTTCTTTGATTTCATTCCACAGTTCCTCAGTTTGATTTCTGTGTACTCCATCTGGTGAGGTCCATGCGTATAGGCGCCACTTTGGTTGTATGAAGAATGTGTTAGCAATGAAGAGATCATTGGCTTAGCAAAAACTAAGAAGTCTTCCTCCTGCTTCATTTCTGTTTCCTAGGCCATACAGTCTGACTGTGTTTT
The DNA here is from genome assembly GCF_027244095.1 of Hemicordylus capensis. Classification (NCBI taxonomy): domain Eukaryota; kingdom Metazoa; phylum Chordata; class Lepidosauria; order Squamata; family Cordylidae; genus Hemicordylus; species Hemicordylus capensis. The sequence continues at coordinate 85,242,217 of NC_069658.1, read as the reverse complement.
CCTCCTTACCATTTCCAGCTTTGGCATTCCAGTAGTAGTGTGCATGGTTCGGTTCGGGCACAATTAAAAAGCCCTCCGGACCGGTTCGGCATTCTGGCGGTCCGGAGGTTCGGAAGGGCGGGGGAGTCTCTCTTTAAGGGGGGGGTGGTAGTACTTACCCCCGCGCCGCTCTTCCCCCTCCGGCGCTGGTGCATTTAAAAATCTTCTTGGGGCGGCAGAGTTCCTCCCTGCCACCCCTGCCCCCGTCGTTGTCCTTTAAGCCTTAAACAGAGAAGAGCTAGCGGCGTGCATGCGCCCTTTGCGGCGCGCGCACGCGTGTGCAGCTGTATTGGGCATTTAGGGTTAAATCCTCCTCCCCACCACTGTGGCCCCAGTCCAATATGGGGCCCCCACAACTACTTTTAAGTCTTTCAAAAAAGGAAGAAAATCTCCTAACTCTCCTACAAACTTGTGCACTATCAGGCTTAGCAACTTTCTGGAAATGTCAGCTGAGTTCTTACAGTTTTATTGCACTACCCTCTAAAATGAAATGGCAAGGGTTGAAAGCCCTGCATGTCTTTATGATATTGTTGTTTTCCTAAGCAGTGTGTCAAAACTTTGGCTGAATGACATCCTCAGAATTTTAAAGTTCTAAGAAAGGACATGTTTATGTACCATTTATTCCGAGAAGAATTGAAATGCTGACTGCATCTTGCAGTGACAGCAACCCTTCAGCAAAATGGCCACAGGTGCACATACCAGCTGAACCTTGAACTGGGCTTTTATTTGGATTTAAGCCATCACAAGATTCCTGTGACCCACTGGGGGATCTCAACCCACACTATTTCATCTCTCAATGTCATCCAGCTAAAACTGTGACATACTGCTTGGGAATGCGACAGTGTATATAAAGACATACTGGCTGCTAACTCTTGCCATTTCATTTTAGAGGCTAGTAAAATGTATTCTGTATTGTTTGAAGATGATGCTTTTGGGCTACTCAGACTTGAATGATACCATTGACATCTTACTGACAATAAGCCGATTAGGGCCAGGGTTGAGTTGATTTAAATCAAATCAGTTTAAATCACGATTTAAATCATGATTCGCTTCGTATAAGGACTCTATTTGGATGATTTAAATCACTGTTCAGAAAGAGCCTTTTTAATCATCATCTTCTAGTAAAAGTTCATTCTTGTTGTTCTCATATAACCTTAATGCATATTCATAGATAGATATAGGTTTCCTTTTTATAAGGTAGGTTCGCACTTCTCATAATGCTGTTTCATTTGGGCAACAGAACCTTGCATTTCTTTGTTGCATTGTTTGCAACCGCATTTGCCATTTTGTTGCCCATTCACCCAGTTTGGAGAGATCCTTTTGGACCTCCTCACAATCCGTTTTGGATTTCACTACCCGAAAGAGTTTGGAATCATCTGCAAATTTGACCACCTCGCTGCTTATACCTACTTCTTATACCTACTTCTAAAGAGGCACCTTTTTAGCAAGGTGATTCTCTTTATTTAGCAAGGGGAGAGTAACTGGCCCTATCCACCTCCAGTGACTGTTGCTGGTGTCTATCTGATGTTGCTTTTTAGATTGTGAGCCCTTTTGGGACAGGGATCCATCTTATTTATTTATTATTTCTGTGTGTAAACCACCCTGAGCCATTTTGGATGGGCAGTATAGAAATCAAATAAATTAATAATAATAATAATAATAATAATAATAATAAAGCTTCTGGAAGTTTATTAAATCATTTCCTGATGGCCCTGATCACCTTCCAGGAGAGTCACCAATAGAAAATTTGTAAGATTTGTGTATCTCACCTGTGGGAACGGGCTGAAGGTGACAGCACCCTAGTCCCCTTTCTGTTCCCTGGCTTAACACAGACACACCTTAGCACGGTGTGCCTGTGTTAGGTCACTGTGGGGGGAAAGTAGGGGTGTGCACGGAACCGCCAACTGCGGTATGGCACTGGGGGGGGGTTCTTTAAGAGCGGCGGGAGGGTTTACTTACCCCTCCCGCCGCTTTCCAGCTTGGCGCCCGTATTTTGTGTAGAAATTGGGGCGGCAGGAAACCAGCCGCCCCCCCACGCCCAGATTAGGGGCCAAATCGGCCCAAACTACTGCCGCGGCCGCCAACCACCCACCCAACACAAGGCCCGATTTCGGGCCAAGGAAGCCAACCCCAAACGGCCGATGATGGGCCAAACCAGCCCAAACTACTGCTGCCGCCGCCCACCCTCCCAGCCGCCCGAGTCCTCACATAAACAAGGCCCGCGTCAGTCGGGCCGATCAGGGCCCCACAATTCAAAAAGGAGAGGAGCTCGCAAACAGAGCTCCTCTCTCTGCAAAGTCTCGGCCGCTACTGAGGCTTTGCGCGCAAAGGACGCCTGGGAGTTCCGCCGGAGGCCCGGTATACCCGCCGGCAGGGGACGAGGCCGGGTAGACCGGGCCTCTGATCACCGGAGGTCCGGTCTACCCGGCCTCGTCCCAGCGTGTAGACCGGGCCTCCGGCAGAACTCCCAGGCATCCTTTGCACGCAAAGCCTCAGTAGCGGCCGAGACTTTGCAGAGAGAGGAGCTCTGTTTGTGAGCTCCTCTCCTTTTTGAATTGTGGGGCCCTGATTGGCCCGACTGACGCGGGCCTTGTTTAGGTGAGGACTCGGGCGGGTGGGCGGCGGCGGCAGTAGTTTGGGCCGGTTTGGCCCGTCATCGGCCATTTGGGGTTGGCTTCCTTAGCCCGAAATCGGGCCTTGTGTTGGGTGGGTGGTTGGCGGCCGTGGCTGTGGCAGTAGTTTGGGCCGATTTGGCCCCTAATCCAGGCGCGGGGGGGGGCGGCGGGGGCGGCTGGTTTCCTGCCGCCCCAATTTCTACACAAAATACGGGCGATGGAGGGGGCAAAGCGGCGGGAGGTAAGTAAACCCTCCCCGCCCTTAAAGGAACCCCCTCCACCCGGACCGAACCGGCCAGGTCCGAACCGGTCTGGAGAGTTCGGAGGCCTTTACAATGGCCTCCGGACCGGTTCGGACACACCCCTAGGGGAAAGAGCTCCTTGATAAAAGCAGCCACTCCACTACCCCTCCTAGAATCTCTACCCTTGCGAAGAGCCACACAGCCAGGCAACACAAAATTCAATTCCTTAGTAAGCGACATCTCATGTATACAAATTAACTGAGGGGGTTCCTGCAGAATAAAAGTACTTCAGTTCTTGACTGTGTGCAAGTAGACTATGTGCATTCCAACTTAAAATCCTCAGACTGACCACGATGTTGTTGGTTGTCCTAATAAACTGCATAGTCTCTCCATAGCCAAATCCTCCACATCCAAATACTTTCCTGCCGCCCTCAGAATAATTGCCATCTTTTCAGACCTCCTTTCAATTTGGTCGTGCAGTTAACCACTTGCACCATAAATGCTACAAACTTCTCCTTTGAAACAACCCTTATACTAGCCACCCCCGAGCCTCCCCTCCAGCCGAAGTCAGAGGTGAGGGAGAGATGGGCGCTGAAATGGGGATCAGCACCTCCAGCCTGCTCTGTGTAAAGTTTGACAGCATATGAAATCCCTTGCTTTACCCTGAGAGACTGAATCCCAGGCTTGCCTAGCAACTGCACAGTGCCTAAAACCAGGGCTATGATCTGCCCCCCTAATTATAGCATACTGGAGTCTGATAACTCTTATGCTGTTCTAAGGGGTGTTGCTTCCCACATCTCCCACATTGCATCTGACTCCGACACACAGCTGCCACATGTCCCAAATTTTGACATCGATAACATCTAAGTGGAGGGGGGATGTTGGCTGCACCCAAAACACCTGAAATCCTATAATCACTGTCTCAGGGAGGTCTCGCCCCTTGATCCAAAAACAGACATAGGCAGAAGGGCAAGATTCCCCATCCCGTCTAAAAGGTAATCACCTAACCTCCACAACCCGTTCCTCCTCCAAAATCTTCTGAATCCAGCCTTGGAGATTCCAAGCAGCACCCCCATGATCACCCCCTTTTTCTCCAACACAAATCAAGGAAACTGATACTGCACCTTGTTCTTACCCAAGGAAGTAAGCCGCAACTTCTCCACCTGTTCCCTGTTCTTATATTCAACCATCAAATCACCCTGCATTCATCTCGCATACTCCATCTCCCCAATCGACTTCCTCAGCCACTCCACCAGCTTCAGTGCTTCCCCACTTGTGAGACAGTTCCTGGAGAGGCACCCACCACGTCCAAGTCTTCACACTGCTCCTCAGCTCGTGGGCTCCCTCCTCAGCTCCCTCCATACTTCTGAGGTTGGTGTGGGATGTGGGCAGGCCAGCTGGCCAGACACTCTCTCTTTTTAGGGAAACCAGCATCCAAGTAGAACTAGAATAGTCAAAATCATTCAGCTATTAAAACACTTAAGAATTTGGAGATTTATTCAAGTGTTAATATAAATGAATCACATTTTCAATAATATTTATTTTATGTAAAGCAATTGTGCCTTCCCTTTCAGCAGGGTGTCTTGCCTTTAGTTCTCAATTATGCACTCATAATTAGTCAAAAATGATCTGGTTTCCCCCCCCATGAAATCTTCTTCCGCTGATGCCAGATCCCCACGAGTGTGGTTAATAATGTGCCATTCACTATCCAATGGCTACAGCAAGCCATTAGTTTGAAGCTTTGGGATTATTTTTTAAAATGTCATTATTAAAAATGGGCAACTGAAAAATGAGACCTATTTATCTCTTAGTTTTACAAACATGCAATTAATTGGTCTAAATTATAGCTGGTTCTAGCATCATGGATTATTTATAGCATAAACGAGGATTTATTATTCCGCTTTGCTTCCTGGAATATAGCACTGGCCAAGTTTTGGCATTCTATATTACATCTCTATGACTGTTATAGCCATTTTGCAAAATGATGAATGAGAAGGGAGATGAATGCAAGGAGTTCTAGAAGATTTTATTTTATTTTAGATTTATAGCACATTTTATCCACATAGGCTCAGGGTGGGTAACAACCTTGTAAAAAAGCTTATGGTTAAAAATGGTTTTCAAATAATACATGCAAAACAAACAATACACATTTTTGAAAGTACTACAAAATACTTTTTTCTTGTCCATTAAGGGCATTTTTGCACATTTGGACTGTTTATGTAATAAATGTGTTGCCATTTCTCATTTTTGGTGCATAGTCCACACATCTTCTCTTGCAATTACACGTTTGTGGTGATCTTGCAACTCAGCACACAACCACAATATCTCTTTCTGGGAAGATTATCTCTTACTGGGAGGACCATCCCTGCCCTAGGGCATAGGTATTAATTACTCTGGAATATGGTTACAAGTTTATCACAGATGTGTATGCACAAGAATCATGCACAAGAATCACAGTATGGCATGGGAGTTGTATAGTTTGTTACAATGAACTTGGGGTTAATTACAGACCTGCCTTCCACAGAAATGTGTGACGGTGGCAGTCACATTACACCAGGGGATTTGGGGCTCAGGAAAAATCTTGCATGAGCCTTTACTGCTATGGATAATAAATTACTTAATTGTAGATTTATTTGTTCCATTTTTGTAGCTCACACTTCTTCTAGGATTAACTCAGGAGGTGTGTATGGTTTCAGCCCTGCAAAGTAGGTTGGGCTGAGAGAGAGTGACTGGGCTAAAGCCACCCAGTGAATTCATGGCTGGGTAGGGATTTGAACCAAGTCCTAGTCTGCCACTCTAACCACTACACCTAGCTGAAGTTCTCTGGTAAGCTGTACTTGATTGACTCCATCACCAATGCATTAAAAATACAGGCACAAAATCCCTCACTTCTGCAAGAGAACATTTCCTTGGCTGCTATTTCTCAGGTTCTGTTTGTCAGCTTGCTCTCCTGCCTGTTTTCTTTCTTTGCCTGTCTCGCCATGTCAACCTGCTCTATCTCTTTCCCGCCTATCTGTCGTCCTTCTTGTTCATACTCATCTCTGAGCTTTTGGCATTTATGAACTTGCCATGTTACTGTCTGGTCTTTTTGATCTGACTTTCAGTCCAACTTGATTTGAATGTGACCCTTCAAGGATTGCCTTGACTTGCATCCTGTTCTGAAAAGTCCCCAGTCAGAGCAATGAACTTCAGTGCCAATTTCAGATTTAAGAAAGTTCTCTGGCTAAATGACTGGTGGTTAAAATGTCACATTTAGTGAGCTAACTACATGAACAAGAATTATGTCACAGTATATTTTTATTTCCTTCTAGCTTATAATTATGTCTCATAATTTTACTTCCATCCAGCATGTTAAATAAGCTACAATTAATTTATTCTTAATACAGATATTAAAAATGTTACCCAACCAATCCTTTACAGATCCTTAATCACTGTAAAAAAGCACATTGAACCTAATTTGATCCTAAGGACAATATCTGTGCATTTCCCTTGCACAAATGTGATTATTTCTGAAACTTGAGGTTTTTTCATGTTTCCCTGTTTTATTAAAGAGTGGGGGTTTGCTGTTGCTCTTTGGCGGTGGGTGGGCGTTCTTTTATTAAGAGCTGCAGTGGGTGCCTGGATCACACTTCATATTTCTGACCAACTGATTAATAATTCTTATGTTAGTTATAAAGAGCTGACATCTCACCTCTACTCCCATCCCCAACACAATCCATATACCGAAAACTAGAACCATGACTGAATAAATCCGCAGTATGGATTGCATGGGTTGATTCTTATCAACTCTGAAATAAAATATGCTATTGTAGACACAGGTCACAATTGAGCCAATATGACATCAAACCCATGATTACAAGATGGACTGAATGCAGAAGCTGACTGCATGTGGTCTTCTTAGCTTTTAAAAATTAGCTTTGGAAGCCCCTGATCTGGCCTGGGAATGTGGAGTGTGGCAAGGAGAGAACTTTTTCTCACCCAGAAAAATCACCTCTCCCAGTAGAGAGTAATAGCAATTTGCTACTGAATTAGCAATTTCTTCCCTGTGGTGATTTGCTGCAAATTACGCATTTGGGGATGAATGTCTACTTCATGGGAGTGACTTGCGGGTGAAAATAGTGCAGCAGGAAAATATGAATCCCTTCCTCGCTGTGCACCACATTCCCAATTGGACGCCCTGTGACTAATTTTTAAAGATAAAAGGACCACTTCTGCTCAGTGTTTCTTCTAATCTTTTCATCTGTGCACCGAATGAATTTTGTTCTGGGCGGCAGTATCAAGGCAGTGTGTGCACATGTGCATTCAGAATAGGTCCTTCTGAGTGGGATCTAAAATTAACTGAGTGGACATCAAAAGGTTTGTGCGCACACACATGTGCATGCCTTAGAGGGAACACTGCTTCTCCTCCACCCGTGCATTCTATTGTAATGATGGGTTTAATGACACTTAGATTTCTTTCAAGCTTTCATTGCATAATGAAAGAAAGGTAGAGTATAATTATAATACTAAATAAATAATCTATCAGTGATATCAATTTGTGTAAGTGTTCCTAATTCTGTGCTGGATTGTGAAAGAGTCTTTTTACATGCTACAAATCATGACACTAAAAAACAAAAAGAAGCAAGAGGAAGAGAAATCTCAAGGGTGATGCACAAACCTATACAAAACCTATACAATAACTGGTTCATAAGATCCTTTTTCCAGATAATACTTGATACACTCTTTTCCTTACAAAATTTAAGCTTATATTAAACAAGCTCCCCATATCCTTCATATTAGGGATGTGCTGTAATGCATTCTGGATGGCGAATCGCAAAATGGCACTTCCCTACTTCATATATTAATTCACTGGGGGTTTGTAACACACAAGGTAATTTCTAAACTTTTAAGTTGCATTACAGAGTTAAATAATCTTGTCTGTATTTTGTGTTTGCCACAGGGAATGTTGTTTTAACATCTCAGCAAAGTACAGTAATGCTTGTTTATTAGAATAATTTTGAAATGCTACAAATATTTTATGTCAAGCAATGCAGTAAGAGTAAGAGGGGTTCAAAGCGTAGCACTTTGTATTCTGCTAATACTAGCTAATTCTTTCTGGCATGTGTCTGCTCGAAACACTGTAATGTATTTATACCAGCATTTGCGTTAGTGAATTTAAAAAAGACATCACAGCAAGAAAATGTAATGTAAATTTTAAACAGTGCTTCTTGGGCTGCATTACATTATTATGCTTGCCTTGTAATAACCCCTTTTTTCTCAGGGTGTTGTGAAAATGATTTATAATTGCATTTATGTTTTAGATTTTTCATTGAAGCATCATTGCTATCTGGTGGCTGTCTTCTAATATATAACTTATGGTTAGCAATTAAACTGTACCATGCATGTAATTGCAGGGGGATATTTTATTATTTCAACAGGATAAAGATGTTCTGGTTTCAGAGCTGGACACTGCAGCTAGCACAGCGTTCAAGTTCACTGCGGAAGCTGGTGTGTGATGCTAGGACCAACTTACCAGTATTAACATTGTTCACCAAGGTAAATACTAGATTGTTGAGTAAACCAAACAGGGTGCTCCAAAATGTAGATTTGAAAGCCAAATTATAAAGATGTGTAATAAAAAATTAAAGGAGGGATTTGTCTAAACGTGTAAATGAGATGTTGGAGACTTTACGACAGCTACAAGCACACAAAGTAATTTTGCCTGCTATAGTTCAGATTGGATTGCTATTGAACAGTCTCCCTGAGTATTTTGAGTCTCTTGTCAATGTATTGGAAGCCAAAGATGGTTTGAGTTTGCCGTTTGTAATAAACAGCTTGGAAGACTTCAATTTGTGCAGGAGCAATGGGCAGCAACTAAAGTCAAGTGAAGAAAATGCTTTTTAAATTTATCAAAAGAACAAAAAGTGTTTTGTCTCTGGGAGTCCCAGATGCATTAAGGCTCAATGTCCTCAGAACAAAGAATTTGCAACCAAAAAGGAGGTGAAACCTAAGCATACAAAGAAAAATGCTTTGAAGCAAGGAGAGAATAAGTCGGACAAATATAAAATGTGTGTTGCTAATACAGAGAAGAATTTATGAGCTTGTTCTACAAAACATAATGTTGGAATTTGTATTGATTCTGGCGCAACTAGCAATTGGATTAAAGAAAGAGAAAGATTTCCCAAGTTAGACACAAACTATAAGGTTCTAATTTTTCTAGTTGATGGGAAGCAGATGTTTGCTGAAGGCAGAAGTTCTGCAAGGCTACACTGAAAACTGCAAAAAGGAGAAACAGTGAAACTGACTATTGAGGATACATTGTTTGTGCCCACACTTTTGTCCAGCCTGGTGTCAGTTAAGTATGCTACGGAGAAAGGTTATGAAGTGAAAATCAAAGGGAAACAGTGAGGCTTTACACACGATCAACATGTGGAGCCTAACTGGCCTTGGCGGGGAGAGCCGGCTTAGCCCACTCTCCCCACACATGAGCAGAGAGTCATCCCTGAGCAGCCGCCCACATGACTACTAGCTCTGTCACGGAGCTGGTAGGGGAGGCAGGGATCGGGGGCCACACGGCCCCTGAAAGTCCCAGGATGCTCCACGTGAGTGCATGGCTTGTTGTAGACTCCCGGTCAGGGGTCTGCTTGTGTGTCGCCATGGCGTGGAGGCACACGATCAGTAAAACAGGGTTAGCAGAGCAAGCACTCCACTAACCTTGTTTTAGGGGAGGGGTTCTTAGGCGGGCTAGCAACCACTGAACCACTGGACTTGCCCATGAGCACAGAGGTTATAACGATTGTGGGAAACGGGGCTGGGCTCCCTTAGCCGGGTTTCTTAGCCTGCGGCACCTGTCCCAAGAACCCATGTGTGGCACCAGCACACACATGGCATCCACACATGCAGTCGCCATTTGCGTGGTCAGCATGGTGTTGCTGACCACGCAAAAGGCCATCTGCATGCCGGTGCCAGGTGTGGGTTCTTGGGAGAAGCAGGAAGCTGCATGCAGTGGCAGAGAGCAGGTAAGGGCCTGCTCTCCTTTTTAAAAAGACCCTGTTCCCCTCCCCTTGGCACCAAACTGTTTCAGACCTTGTCTGAACTGGTTCAGTGCTAAACCAGTGCATGAACCTCGGTTTGTGCACTTCCCTACACAGCATCCCTCCAGTGTTTGTTGGTGGTGTCTACCTGGTGTTCCTTTTTATACTGTGAGCACTTTTGGAACAGGGAACCATCTTATGTTGTTCCTTTTACTATGTAAACCACTTTGATAATGTTTTTGTTTTTTAAAAAGCAGTATATAAATATTCTTAATAATAGTATGAAAATGGAGGCTGTGCTTTTGGCTGTCAGTATTGGTTGCTGCCAGTTTTGAGTGGCTAGAAGGCACTGATAAACCTCCTCTTTACATACTTATCTGATCCATAAGGGATGTCTGCTATTAGCCATCATCCCAGCATCATCTTGAGACAAATAATCAACTTTATCTGACAACATATTATTGATTATTACATAGAAGCATAGGAAGCTGCCATATACTGAGTCAGACCATAGGTCTATCTAGCTCAGCATTGTCTACACAGACTGGCAGCGGCTTTTCCAAAGTTGCAGGCAGGAATCTCTCTCAGCCCTATCTTGGAGATGCCAGGGAGGGAACTTGGAACCTTCTGCTCTTCTCAGAGCAGCTCCATCCCCTAAGGGGAATATCTTACAGTACTCACACATCAAGTCCCCCATTCAAATGCGACCAGGGTGGACCCTGCTTAGCTAAGGGGGAAAGTTATGCTTGCTAACACAAAACCAGCTCTCCTCTCTTCTAGCTCAGCTCAGTGTTGTCTACACTGACTGGCAGCAGCTCTCCAAGGTTCAGGCAGGAGTCTCTTCCAGCCCTAACTGGAGATGCCTGGGATTGAATTTGGGACCTTCTGCATGCAAGCAGATGCTCTTTTCACTGAGCTATGGCCGTATGTCCTAAAGGAAATATTATTACAGTGCTTACGTTTTGTGCTTAGAACAGTGCTTACTTGTAGTCACCCATCCAAATGCAATCCAGGGTGAACCCTGCTTAGCAAAGGGGACAATGTATGCTCACTCCCGCAAGACCAGTTCCCCTTCCTTTCTTGTTATTAATATTATGATCAGTTTAACTCCAGTGTTTCCCTTCTGTCAGGGCTGCTGCACACGTAATATGTAGTTCCACCTGTGCTAGTGCAACAGAACTTCCACTGAAAGCAATGGAAACTCCATTGCACAAATGCAGGCACACATTGCTGAGCTGTTGCACAACTGTGCTCCTGCACAAGTCTGCAGGGGCCAGATTCTACTTGCACAGCAGCCCTAGCAGAAGCGAAATGTTGGCATCATTATTATTATTATTAATTCGATTTCTATACCGCCCTTCCAAAAATGGCTCAGGGCAGTTTACACAGAGAAATAATAAATAAATAAGATGGCTCCCTGTCCCCAAAGGGCTCACAATCTAAAAAGAAACACAAGATAGACACCAGCAACAGTCACTGGAGGTACTGTGCTGGGGGTGGATAGGGCCAGTTACTCTCCCCTGCTAAATAAAGAGAATCACCACGGTAAAAGGTGCCTCTTTGCCCAGTTAGCAGGGGATGTGCGGCATGAGGCTGCACATCCTATTGGCACTTTTTAGAATATGTATGTTTTGCTTTTTGACAAAGAAGTTCTCAACGTGTTTTACATAAAGGAAAGACAAGATGCTTCCTTGTTTCGAAAGGGTTTGCAAGCTAAAAAGAAAAGCACAAGGGAACACCAGAAACAGCTACTGGAAGGGCTGCTGTGCTGGGATGAAAAGGGACAGTTGCTCTCGCCCTGCTAAATAGAAGTGTGAAGTGGTTCTTTGTTGGCCCACTCCTCATTTCATGCAGATCATAACTTGTCTTGATATCATGGAGCCTGAGCCTCTAATCAGCTCACTCACAAGAGCAGTATTTTTGTCAAGGTGAAAAATGAATTTTTGAAAATGAGGAAGAAAATGTTTGATAGAAAAGATTATTGGTCCTATGGAGTGAATGACAAACTTGGTCCCAGAGTCTTTTATTTAGCTAATATGACCCAATTAAGCCAAGTCAAAGCATGACTGGGAACATTGTTCAAAGCCGCTCCTTCTATGAGGAAACAAGTTGCAGGTCTATCTCTGCCAGCTGGCTGTGCATTTTATAATCCAAAAGGCCATGAGGTGGTGAATAACGGGATTACTTTGAGAGGTTAATGACTAAGTGTGTGTGTGTGTGTGTGTGCTGGTGGGGGGAGAGTCTTTTGTGATGTTTTAGCACATGCTGAGTCTTATCAGGTCAAAATTTTAAGGGCAAATTGTCACTAACAAACTGGAAATAGTGTTTTAAGCTGGGCCACTTTTGTTAAATGCATGCTTATGCAAGTGTGTGATTTGTGTATTTTGGAGGGAACATGCAGGACCACTGCAATTGCCAAGCACAATTATTTCCCTAAAGTTCAGGCTTTCTTGTAATAGCCCAATATTGTGTTCTCAGCTTGGGTCCGTGCAGTCCCACTTGGGATAAGTCTTTAAGTAAGGGAAGGAGTGCTGGACAAGGGTGCATTGAAGGGATAAATCTGCCATTTCACTTCTTGCTGCCCAGCAGGTCCGACTGTTTCTTCTATGGAAAATGCAGTTTTCCACTTGCAGAGGAAGCAATTGAGCACTCTTGGAAGGGCAATTGATGTTCCATCAAAACTCCTTAAAGCTAGGCTGCTGAGAATCATACCAGTAAGAGTATTGTTTTTGGACAGAGTTCCCATTGGAGCGACATCCCTTAGAGCGACATCTTAGAATAGAGCATTGTGAGTTGGCGACAGTACTTTGTAAAAGAAACAAAGAGCTGCGTTATCTACTTGTGTTGACAAAAAATGAACTTTTCTGAATACATATAAACCTATACTGAAGGTTACTTTCCCCCTACACTAGCTGAATAAAAATTTGACTTCTGTGAATTTTGTATTTCTGAGATTTGACAAGAGGAGGTGTGTCCCACGTGGCAAATGTCCAATTGTCAGCTTCCCATCTTCCCAGTTAGGCACTGGTCCACACACAAGGGAACCTAGAAGTTCAGGAGAGAAGCTGATATCTCACCCTTGCTGTAGGGAGCCAGTCATGTGTACAGCACAGTCCATGCCTGTCCTTTATATGGCCTGTAAAATAGCAAGGGCTGTCAAAAGGGCCTTCCCTGCAGGACGAAAAAGCAGTGAAACTCTACTGCCAAGCCTGTCAAGCAGAACCATCTTGAAACTGTTGAAAGGTTGTGTCATACTCTGCATAGCAGACACAATTTCATTTCATCTTACTTGTGCCTGCATGGTGACTTTGTGATGTCTGAATGGAAAATGTTCATCTGTAAACATGTAATCATAGACAAGTGCAGTTGCAAATAATTGTGCCTTCCCAAATGTACATTTTCCACATTATCGTACACATGGTGTGAATGGCAAAGAGTATCCCTCTTCTTTCTAATCTATGTACTCCTGAGAATTGCACTATATGTTACAGGGTAGAAGCTATCCAGGAAAGTGTGTATCTGCTGCTAATCTAATGTGTGAGTCAGGTACAAGTCTTTTTCACATAGTACAGACCAGGCCTGCTCAATTTAGGCCCCCCAGCTGTTTTTGGACTATAACTCCATACTCTCCAGTCACAGTGGCCAGTAGCCAGGAATTATGGGAGTTGTAGGCCAATATCTTCATGATTATTTATTATTATTATTTCTTGTTTACACAGTTAGACAGGTGTTATTGGCTGGTTTGTTTTATCCAGACATCGAGTCCTTCCCAAGGACCTGGGATGGCTGAAATTTTATTATTATTATTATTATTATTATTATTAATTTATTTATTTATTTCTTGTTTACACAGTCAGACAGGTGTTATTGACGTTTGTTTTATCCAGACATTATTATTATTTCTTGTTTACACAGTCAGACAGGTGTTATTGACTGGTTTGTTTTATCCAGACATCGAGTCCTTCCCAAGGACCTGGGATGCCAGAATTTTATTGTCAATGGTTATAGATATCGTCGCAGAATATAGGCTGTTCCCAGTAAAGCTGCTTTTTGTAATTGGCTGATGGTGATTTCTGTGGCCCCTATGGTGTTGAGGTGCTCTTCAAGGTCTTTTGGAACTGCACCCAGGGCGCCAATTACCACTGGGATTATTTTGGTCTTTTTCTGCCACAGCCTTTCAATTTCAATTTGTAGATCTTTGTATTTGGTGATTTTTTCTATTTCTTTTTCTTCTATTCTGCTATCCCCTGGTATTGCTATGTCGATTATTTTCACTTGTTTTTCTTTCTTCTCGACTACAGTTATATCTGGTGTATTGTGTGGCAGATGTTTGTCTGTTTGTAGTCGGAAGTCCCATAATATTTTTGGATCTTCATTTTTGACAACTTTTTCAATTTGATGGTCCCAGCAATTTTTGGCTACAGGTAGCTTGTATTTTTTGCAGATGTTCCAGTGTATCATCCCTGGTACCTTGTCATGCCTTTGTTTGTAGTCAGTCTGTGTGATCTTTTTAAAACAGCTGATTAGGTGGTCCACTGTTTCATCTGCTTCTTTACAAAGGCGGCACTTGCTGTTTGTTGCTGATTTTTCAACTTTTGCTCTTATTGCATTTGTTCTCAGTGCCTGTTCTTGTGCAGCCAGTATTAAATCCTCTGTTTCTTTCTTCAAGTTGCCATTCTTAAGCCATTGCCAGGTCTTGGTGATGTCTGATTTTCCACTTATATTGTGCAAATATTGACCATTTTTATTATTATTATGAAGACCAAAACAATCCCAGTGGTAATTGGCGCCCTAGGTGCAATTCCAAAACACCTTGAAAAGCACCTCAACACCATAGGGGCCACAGAAATCACCATCAGCCAATTACAAAAAGCAGCTTTACTGGGAACAGCCTATATTCTGTGATGATATCTATAATAATAACAGCAACAACACTGATAATAAAATTCAGCCATCCCAGGTCCTTGGGAAGGACTCGATGTCTGGATAAAACAAACCAGTCGATAACACGTCTGACACTGTAAACAACAACAACAACAACATCTTCATGAGGGGCCTCAGTTGAGCAGCCCTGGTATTGACTGTGGCAATACACTGTGAGAAACTGCAGTTGGACCCAATTGTATGGTACAGGTGAAACTCGGAAAATTAGAATATCGTGCAAAAGTCCATTAATTTCAGTAATGCAAATTAAAAGGTGAAACAAATATATGAGACAGACGCATTACATGCAAAGCGAGATAAGTCAAGCCTTAATTTTTTATAATTGTGATGATCATGGTGTAAAGCTCATGAAAACCCCAAATCCACAATCCCAGAAAATTAGTATATTACATGGAACCAAGAAGACAAGGATTGTAGAATAGAACAATATCGGACCTCTGAAAAGTATAAGCATGCATATGTATTCAGTACTTGGTTTGGGCCCCTTTTGCAGCAATTACTGCCTCATGCGGCGTGGCATGGATGCTATCAGCTTGTGGCACTGATGAGGTGTTATGGAAGACCAGGATGCTTCATTAGCGGCCTTCAGCTCTTCTGCATTGTTTGGTCTCATGTCTCTCATCCTTCTCTTGGCAATGCCCAATAGATTCTCTATGGGGTCAGGTCAGGCGAGTTTGCTGGCCAATCAAGCACAGTACACTGTATACTTTTCAGAGGTCCGATATTGTTCTATTCTACAATCCTTGTCTTCTTGGTTCCATGTAATATTCTAATTTTCTGGGATTGTGGATTTGGGGTTTTCATGAGCTGTACGCCATGATCATCACAATTATAACAAATTAAGGCTTGACTTATCTCGCTTTGCATGTAATGCGTCTGTCTCATATCAGTTTCACCTTTTAATTTGCATTACTGAAATTAATGGACTTTTGCACGATATTCTAATTTTTCGAATTTCACCTGTATGTGTGTGCACCTGGTGAAAAATTTTGTAGCTGTCTCTCATGTTACAGGGTGCAGACAGGTGCATACTAAATATCTGGCATGTCTCTCACAGTGTAATTCAAAAAATATATAGGTTGGTGTAAACAAGTACCCTTCCCATTCTGCTTATGGAATCCTTACCACAAGCTAGTCTTGTGGTAGCGAGCATGAATTGTCCCCTTTGCTAAGCAGGGGCTACCCTGGTTTGCATTTCAATGGGAGACTACCTGTGTGAGCACTGTAAGGTGGCCACTCTGAGAAGCAGAGCAGGGCCTAAGCAGGGGCTTCCCTGGTTTGCATTTCAATGGGAGACTACCTGTGTGAGCACTGTAAGGTGGCCACTCTGAGAAGGGTTTCCCAGGTTCATTCCCTGGCAGCATGTCCAGGTTGGGCTACAGGAAGAGAGCTGGTCCTGTAGTAGCAAGCATGCATTGTCCAATTGGCTAAGTAGGGCCTGCCCTGGTTTGCATTTGAATGGGAGACTACATCTATGAGCACTGTAAGAAATTCTCCTCAGGGGATGGGGCCACTCTGGGAAGAGCATCTGCATGCTTGTATGTAGAAGGTTCCAAGTTCCCTCTTTGGCATTTCCAAGATAGGGCTGATAGAATCTCCTGCCTGTAACCTTAGGGAAGCCTCTGCCAATCTGTGTAGACAATACTGAGCTAGATGGACCAATGGTCTGACTCGGTATAAGGCAGCTTCCTATGGTGAATGGGCTAATTCAGTGTTTCCCAACCTTTTTAATCCCAAGGCATGTGTTCTTAAGTGATTTTTTTTTAACTTAAAAAAATTGGGGCCACTGTCCCCCAATACAGGCATACCTTGGGGGGGGGGGATTTGCAGTGGCAAAGCCATGTTATCTATTTATTTATTTAATAAATAAACCACGCCATCCAGAGGCTCTGGGCGGTGTACAACTTTTTAAAAAGACATAAAACCCACAATTCAAACACAATACTAAAAACAATATAAAAACAACTCAAAAACGATTAAAACCATTTAAAACCAATTAAAATACTTTTAAAAAACAGCACTTTACACTTTATATTCTGATTTTTATTTGCTTGTTTTCACTTAATTCCTCCTCCAGCCTTGCATCCCTCCTGGAAACATCCCTTGCATGTCTCCTGTGCATACAGGAGCGAGTCAGCACAAAAAAGGGTTTAAATTCCTCACTTTTGGAACTGACCCACTCCCTTATGCACTGGGAGAGGCATGTCCATCTTGGTGCATTATAGGGCGAGTTTAAACTTGCCAGTTTTGGAGCGGACTCAAAATGAGTCAGTGTGGCACACTGGGCAATATTGTATGGCAAAATAGTGTGCCATAGCATACCGGCTGGGAAATGCTGGGTTAGCTCATTCACGATTAGGAAAATTCTGTTGCATGCCTTAATGTAATGTTGCAAACCTTGGTCCATTTGATCCTACTCTGGTGCAACTGTTTTCTCTTTGTGCCACACTATGGATTGAGCTATCATTAAGGTAAATGGAGGATGGATAGACCTGTCTCCTTTGCTCCTAACTCCCTCTCTTATGAGCTAAAAAATCAAGTGACATCTTAATACATAACTGGCTATGGCAGTGATGAAGATCTTGTCATGATCAGTTGTTTCAGATATGTTAACCAGGGGGCACATGTGTCCCACTGCTTCATTTATTTACAATCTGATTTTTTCCCCTCCTTAGAATCCATGCCCCTTGTGTGATGAAGCCAAAGTGGTGCTTGACCCATATAAACACAAGGTAATATAACACAGTCCTATATTTTTACGAATGTGTGCAGCAATACACACAGTTTAAACAGTAAATCGGAGATGCTTTCTGGAGAAGAAAAGGACTTTGATTTTATTTGCATCTGTTGCTCTTCTTCAAATAACTTATATTCATTTCTGGCACTGATTTCCATAAAACTAATCTCCAGAAAGCATTTCCAAATTTTGTTATTTACATACATTGGAAAGTAGCACCAACAATGATCGTTGGACTATTAAGGAAAAGAAAAAAGAAACCCAAATAGTCATCTTTCAGACTCCTAGTGCAATTTCCAACAAAATAATTGCCTGAAAAAAGTTGTGATCAGGCATTTGGTTTTTTGTCACTCAGAAATACATCCTCACTGTATTCCCCACTGGGTATACTGTTATATACACCGAATTTTGAGTTGTAGGCCCATATGAACCTGCCAGGGTCCCCACTTGGTATTCCAGGCCCTGCTCATGGCCCTATCACTAACAGAGATCCAATTGGCGGGAGCTAGAAACCGGACCTCTTTGGTTGTGGCCCCATGACTTTGGAACACCTTTCCAGAAGAGATCTGCCATGTTCCCTCCCTCGGTGTTTTTAAAAAGACAACTAAAGATGCATCTTTTTAGAGAGACTTTTAAATGTTTTATCTCCTTCTTATACCTGATCGGTTTTTAAAAGCTTTTTTAAAAAATTTTTTTTACCTGTAACTTTTAATTTGCAACTTTTAAAAGAGTAACTTTTAAATGTGGTTTTAGCGTGATCTTTTAACCTATGTAGTTTATTTTCTATTTTATATTGTATCCATCTTATTAATTTTGTGAGCTGTCCTGAACAGTAGTGTACTGGAGGGCCAGGGTATAAATATTTTCAATGAAAATTAATAAGCAAGCTGTTGGCTAGGTGGGCTCCACAAGCTTTGTAAGACTTTCCTGAAAACCTCAAAGTAACTTTTTGTGATGAGGACTAGGGATAAGCCCAAATGGACTCAGGCAGTTGTGGGCAGCACGGGGAACGGTTCACTTAAAAAGCAGATAAACAGGTCCTTACCTTCTCCTGCGCTGCTCCACTGCTTTTCCAGATGCGGTGCTCGCTGTATAAAAGACCGCACATGGCTGCTCTGCTCCCTGCAGCCTGCACGCGGCAGTGGCACACACATGGCCGTGTGCACAACAGCCATGTGTGTGGCCAGCATGGTGTTTCTGACCATGCAATTGGCTGCTGTGCATGTGTGTCGCTTAGGAGGCAACAAACCAGTTTGTGCACATCCCTAGAGAGGACACCATTAGTACACATTGGTGCCTGTGGGCCTCTAGGCTAGACTGGCTCATAGCACCAATCTGTCGCATAGCATAATCCAAGGGATGTGGGCAGCAGGGAGAGCCCAAGCTATGATGTATAGCCTAGATTACAGGTAGATTAAAAGTTCAGATTCTTTCCAGAGACTGCAGATTTTATTTTTTTTAAAAGTGATTTACACCGGTGTAATTGACTTCTGGAATTACTGGTTTGAGAACTGTTCCTCAAGGACCTCTTCATGGTAGCACACCAGCAGTTCCAAGATCCCTGTACTCAAACTTCCTGTGCTTCATAAATGCTTGCTGGAGAATTAGTAGGTACACTTGACCAAAGTTGCTGAGCAAAATCTTAGCTATTGCTTTCTAAAGTCCGCTTTAGAAAACAATCCTGATCCTAAGAATGTTTAGAAAACATCCTGATCCTAAATATGCTTCCTTGAAAGCATAGCCCAGTTACCTTGGTGCCACTTGTTGTGAAGTATTTGTGCTTGTGAGCTTAAACAGATGAGCTATTTAATGCTGGTTGTCTTCAACAGTTTGTTTTGCAGGAAGTAGACATCATGCTTCCAGCCAACTCAGTCTGGTATGAAAGGTACAAGTATGATATACCTGTCTTTCATTTGAATGGGCAATTTCTAATGAAGCATCGAGTGAACACAGAAAAACTGGAGGATCAGCTGTTGAAGCTGGAGTTGCAAGACAATGATGGCAACAGGTGAAGGAAAAATGAAGCAAACTGTGAACTTGCAGGAGTATCTAAAGGATTCTGTATTGCTGCCTTTACTGATAAGACTGCATCAATTTCATGAAATTCAGCTGTTGTGTAACTTAATGAAGCCCATAAGACTTTATAGCTATGTTCAAGCCCATCAGACTCTTTGACTACTAAATAGCTTGACTTTTTAATGAAGCAAAAAGGCTGACAGATACAGTGAAATTTTCCTCTGTTGTTAATTAGCCTTTTGCTAACAATGAAGAAGTGTGACAGTTTTGTCTGCGTATAGCTTTGCTTGTTGACTTTAATGATGCATTTCAGCTTGTCATATTCAAAGGGAAAAAGAAAGTAATGTCCTAGGTGGAAAAGACAATACTTTTTCAAAGGCATCTGCTTGGGATCTTAGAGCAGCACTGTAAATTTTCTGACACCTGGATGTAGTCGATAACCCCTGCCTCCCTGCACAAGATATATAGCACTGATATGTCTATGTAATCATGTATATTAATGGTAAAGTCTAAGTTTTTTGAAGCGAATATAAGCGACATCAGATCAGAAATGTATTGGTGTAACTGAACTAGCAGAATTCCAGTTGTCCCTGAAAACAGATTGAATATTCTGAATAGGCTGTTTTGTCCCAGCTTTCCCTTTGATTCTGTACTTATTAAAAGCTATAGGCCCACATGATGTGCAACGCAATAGTGGCATTGCCAAATGGCCAGTGCCGCCATACACACTGCAGGTAGTTGCGCAGGAGAGCAGTTGCACAACCACTTAAAACAGCCTGCCTGCAGTTGCAGAACACAACTTCCATTGTTTCCATTGGAAGTGTGTTGTGCAACTTCAGGTATGGTGTTTTAATGGTTGCACAGCTTCCCTTTTGGGCCACATTACCAGGGCTGCCTGCAATATGTGCAGCACCGTTGGCCAACTGGCCAACGTGTTGGTCACACGGTCATTGTGTTGCACATCATGTGGGCCATACAATTTTCCTTGTAAGTCTGCTAGCTTAAGATAGCATAGTTTGTTTTTAGACTCAAGCAAAACCCCTTTTAAGTAAAGTGCATATGAACACATAGTTCCTTACCATGATAAGGGCTGTTCATATTCTTCTTTTGAATTGCCACCATGGGGATAGGATACAGGACTTTCTAACATTGTAGAAACAAGGTAGCATCCAGTCTCAGTTAGTCAAGGTTGATTTGTCCCATTGATTTTGGTGTTACTTAGTCAGCTTAAGTGGCACAGCGGGGAAATGCTTGACTAACAAGCAGACGGTTGCCAGTTCGAATCCCCGCTGGTACTATATCAGGCAGCAGCGATATAGGAAGATGCTGAAAGGCATCATCTCATTCTGCGCAGGAGGAGGCAATGGTAAACCCCTCCTGTATTCTGCCAAAGAAAACCACAGGGCTCTGTGGGCGCCAGGAGTCGAAATCCAGGAGTCTGGATGCTGCCCAGGAGTTTTGGCTAAGGCCTTTGGATTCACTGGACAGAAGGAAAGCCCTATTCACACAGCTGAAAAAGAGATTCATGTACAAAAAAGAAGTTACATGAAGGAAGTCCTACTGAAACTCAGTAGTCCTTTAGAGAAACTCTTCAGTAGTAATATTGAGTAACTTAGTCTAGATGTCAGCCAAGATAATTCCTTACACTGGCTCACATTCTGTGTGTTAGTATGGCAGAACAGAGCAGTGTACCTGCAGAAACACTTGGAATTCAGAGTATTGCTGAGCAACCAAATTCATGTGGCATGGGAGTGATTCTTGCTGCTCTCATATCCCTCCAAAAGTACTTTTTGATTTCAAAAGTATGTCCCTGAGAGCTGCGTGACCCTTGGGGACATATTTATGAAGCCAAAAAAACACATTTGGAGGGAAGAGAGAATGGTGAAAATCATTCCCCTCCCTTTGTACATGCATTTGGCTGCTCAGCAACACATTAGCTGAGCTCCAAGACAGCATTTCTGCAGGTATGCTGGCTGCTCTGTTCTGCTGTACTAGTGCTATGAAGAATATGAGCCATTTGATACAGTAAATCTCATTTAAGTTGCTGGAATTGCACATTGCTTTTAGTTAAGAAGCACATGGGACTGATCTTGACAGTCTCATCTCTGCTAGTTTGGCTGAAGAATGATTATTTATTTATTTATTCGATTTCTATACCACCCTTCCAAAAATGGCTCAGGGCGGTTTACACTGAGAAATAACAAACAAGTAAGATGGAACCCTGTCCCCAAAGGGCTCACAATCTAAAAAGAAACATAAAATAGACACCAGCAACAGTCACTGGAGGTACTATGCTGGTGGTGGATAGGGCCAGTTACTCTCCCCCTGCTAAATAAAGAGAATCACCACATTAAAAGGTGCCTCTTTGCAAAGTTAGCAGGGGTTTATGAATCATTTATCTTGGCTGACATTGTTTCTACATTATTTATTTATTTATTATTTTATTTTACTCTTCAACAAGAAGACTTAATTAGTAAGTTATGCCTTGTTAAATATAAGCAGCAACCATGAGGTAGAGACCCTACATGACAGTCCTTGATGTGGTTGGCTTTTACTCCCACAAACATGTAGATAAAATAAATTGAGTGGCTATCACATCAGAGGAAGTGCTCTTACTTTAAATGAAGACTTCTGTGATGCTGTATACAATCCCAGTTAACTCCATCTTTGAGATATTTTTTACAAATCTCTTTTGTAAAGGAAACTGCTTGAGGGGCTCTGTTTTCCCAGCAAACTGGAGAGTATTTTAAAAAGGATAATCTTTAATGCTGAAAATTAAATATTTCAGCTGCCAGTTTAGTTGTTAGCTTTTTGTAAAGATCTTTGGAAAAGACAGAATGTTGGTAAATGGAGATTAATATTCCTTTTATGTACTCTCCCTGGCTCCTTAAATCCTTCACCCCTCTCATTCATCTCAACTCTTTGATTCCTTTGATTACAATTTGTGTTCTTTTTACTAAACACTTTGAACAATTAAACACATTACAGTTATGAACTCATTCATATTGAAAACTGTCCTGTGTTGTGAGTGAGACTTTATCCCCACTGTACAAGCAGGGAAATGATGGTTGTGGTCCATAGAGTTATTTCAAAGAAAGTGGCACTTAAATTATTGGATTGTGTCTTGGTATTATGGCCCTGATCCAGGCACTCCTGAAGCAGTGGCCTGAGCACATTCAACTGTGCCGAAGGTTCATCTCCCAGCCTAACAAATGGTTAGCACTACCAGCTTTGATAGTTCTGATCACCTGTTGTAAAGACAGTGAGAAAGGGGGGTTCGAACCAGTACTCTGTCCACATACAGTACATGCAGTTGTCGCTGTTTAGTGGTGGGCAAGCCATCCCTGCACCTAGCTAATGCCAGGTTAGCTTCTCCTGCTAACTGAACAAAGAGGCATCTTTTAAAGTGGTGATTTTCTTATATTTAGGAGGGGGAAAGCAATTGGCCCTATTCAGCTCCAGCACAGCATCTCTTCAGCAATTGTTGAAGGTGTTTCGCTTATGTTTCTTTTTAGAAAGGGAACCATCGTATGTGCGTATATATGTATGTTTACTTTTTCTAAGTAAACCGCTCTGGGAACATTCATTAAAAGCAGTATATAAATATTTGTAGTGGTAACAGCAGAAATTTCCAAAATGTCAAGGAATTGCTTGGCTAAATTCAGAGCCAGTCTAATTTCGGTTGTCTGCTACTCCCTAATCTCTTGCACTTAGTTCTCTTTCACCCTACCTACCCAGCCAGCTCCCCAATCCCTCCCCCTTTACTTTAAACCTCATGTGCTGACAACAGCAGCAGAACCCCAGCTACTTGGAGAACAAAAAAGAAATGTTTATTCCTCTTCTTCAGCTGGTGCCTGGCACTGACACACTTCATAGTCTCCAATGGCACTTGAGAAATCTCTTTTCCTAAGGGATACTAAGAAAAATACATTTCCCATGGGTCACTGGGACTTACACAGCATACCAGTGCTTGGTAGAGAGGGAAGGGTGGGAGACGAGGCAGTTCTCATTTTCATATGAGGTACTACTCATCAAGCCTAGGCCAAGGGCCACTAGGGCCTAGGGGTGTGCATGGACTGTTTGATGTGGTTTGATAGAAATTTGGACCGAACCGTGGGTATGCAAACTGGTTCAGTAAAACCGATTGGCTGGGCCAGTCATTTCGGCGAAGCGGCTCAAAGCGGTTTACGATCGAGCCAGCCCAGTTTGCAGCAGTCTGGTTCTCAATCAAACGGGTTCTGCACATCCCTACTAGGGCCTATGTAGTAGTGCCAGCCAGAGGGGGAAAGGGAGCTCCACTGTTGCTGACACAGCTGCTGGTAACTGCATTTTAAAAGGAAGGGTCTGGGACAGCCGGAGGACTTTCTGGATAGGTAAACAGAGAATTCTTCTCCAGTTCAGACATTAATCGGGTCTGGAGAAGAATTCAAGCCATTGTAATGCCCACCACTACTTTTATGGGAGCATTATGAGCACCTGAAGCTCAGTTCTGAACCCCAGCAGGCCTGCTTTGCCGGCATATATGTCCAGTGGGGTGAGTGAGTGGCCCCAGTCTCACAGGTACCACCATGTGCAATTCTAAGTACTGTGTATGGTTGAGTAGAAGCCATGTGCAGCATCTTTATGTGCACACAAGTCGTGATCTACAGGTGATCCACAGAGAGAAGCCTGTTTTCATGAACACACCAGCCTTACTGGATAGAGGTGAGTGTATCAACATGGGGAATATCCTAGTTAAAGCCACCTGCTGCCAGGGAGGGATCTGCTTCTGGCTGTGTGCTACAGGCAACCATCTCATATTGACAATGTGAGACTGGGCCACTGGTGATTAAAATCGTTTTCTTCTTTTGTCTCCTGCAGGGTTGACACATAGGATGTGGTTTGAGGACAGAATTCTTCCCCAAGGTTTCCTTTTCCTCAAACTTGTGATGTGGTTGCTGCTGCCTCCACAGTGGTCCCTTTCTGATCTGTGAATCTTGCTTTTGCCAAGGAAGTTCCACTTCCTAGTTGCAAGCAAATTATGTGAGTTGAGCCCCTTGGAGGAGAGAGTGTGAGCAGGGACCCTTTCAGTGCATGGCAGTTGGGCCAGTGGCAGAAGGAGAACCACCCTGTCATCCAAATGCATCATTCCAGACTGAACTGGGAGTATCTGTGAACTTCTAGCATAAGCTGGATCCAGTTCAGACTGGAGTTTGTTACCCTACCACTAATGTTCACGATGCTGCATTTGTGATGTTGTGCAGTAAACCTGTCTTGGCTGAATTCTGTGCAGAGAGGTAACCTTCATGTCACCCATTTGCCATGGGCAAGTACAGACTAAATTAGGCTACCAAGACACAAATCTTTCCTAAATGCTAATTACCTTTAAAGAACATCAGCTTTGTGAGCCACCCAGAGAACAGCTGCAATGGGACAGGCTGCAACAAATAAAGTTGTTCCTAGTAGTCATGGCCCATATGGGCAGAGCATGGGGGCAGTAAACAAGCCACAGGTGTGGCTCATTCCCACTCCCCTCTCCCTGCCTCGGTTTCCTCATTCTGCCCCACCTCCCCCGCTGCTGTGTTAACCTGTGTGGGCTGATCATCCACCTAGCTCCCCAACCTGGGTTTAGCACAATGGTGGGGAACGCAAGGCAGAACGAGGCAGCCAAGTTGGAGAGAGGGAAGTGGGAACAGGCCACACTTGCAGCTTGTTTACTGCCCTCTTGCTCTGCCCATACAGGCTGCTACTGGTCATTATTATAACTACTACTCTAAATTAACATAAATTGATAGGTAGAGCAACAAAGTAGCTGAATCAATAGAATTTTTCTGGTTTGGGACTGCTCTGTGACAGCAAATGTTTCCCTAATTTCATATCTTCTAGTTTTCTCATGATGCTAAATGCAGTCATAATGGTGGGTGAAATGTTCTATATGTTTTAAAGTAAAGGTGAAGTGTGCTGTCGAGTCGATGTCGACTCCTGGTGACCACAAAGCCCTGTGGTTGTCTTTGGTAGAATACAGGAGGGGTTTACCATTGCCTCCTCCCGTGCAGTATGAGATGAAGCCTTTCAGCATTTTCCTATATCACTGCTGCCTGATATAGGTGTTTCCCATAGTCTGGGAAACATACCAACAGGGATTCAAACCCGCAACCTTTGGCTTGCTAATCAAGTCATTTCCCTGCTGCACCATTAGGTGGCTTTCTATATGTTTTGCTGCTTACTTATTTGGTTCCTGCACACACTTCTTCACATCCCAAACAGCCTTGCTTTAAACGTGGGTGATGCATGCACCTGATTCTTAAGTACTAGGTAGGTTGCTTTTAGAGGTACCTAACTAAGGTACCTTCGAAAGTGGCAAGTCTCTTTTTATTAAGAGCCAGAGAGCAGCTGGCACTAACCACAGCACAGCATCCCTTCAGTGGCTTTTGCTTGAGTCTACCCTATGTTTCATTTTAGATTGTATGAGCCCTTTGGGGACAGAAATAATAGAAACTAGCAGACCCAGTGAATAGCATCTGCACCGCTAGTTTGTCTCTGCCTAGCCGGGCTCCACTGCTTTCTCTCCCCGCTGCTTCCCCCCTCCTTTCCACTCCAGTCCATTCCGCGTCGTTCCAGAGGTCCCCATTCTCTTCTCGCCACCAGCAAATTTCCCTCCCCACTCCCCGGCAGCACTTTCCATCCCTGCCGGGCTCCCTCGCTCCCTGCAATTTTTGCCCGCCCACCTCCTCTGCCAGAGCACGCCGCCACTGCCACCAGGCTACCTCGTGGGGCTGCTGTCCACCACCGCCATTATTTGTCCTCACCACCACTGCCTCCTGCCCCCTTCTCCAACCTCCACCCACCTCATCGCTGCTACCATTTTTTCTAGTCGTTGCTGCCTCCCGCCTCTTCCTCCCAGGCCAGGGGTCCACCCCTTTGGGCCCACCACTGGTCGCGGCTTCCAGGGGCGTGACGTGTCACATCCCCACACATCCGCCTGGTCCATCCACAGGAATTAATTATATGGATATTATTATATTAGACAACCCCGCACAAAACATCTGTGCACTCTTTGGGGCTGGAGGTTCCCCCTTCCCTCCACCTTCTGCTCCAGTCTCTCCTGACCTCCCCTCAACCTTCTGCCCAGGTCTGCGCCGCTAGCACGCTTTCCTTCTCTGCCCGCTGGGCACAGTGCGGCTCCGGGGCCCGCCCGGGCTCCTCTCGGGCGTGGCTCCGCTGTCTACCTCCACTGCCCTCTGCCTCTTCCTGGCAGTCCAGCCGCCACCTCACAACAGCCGACCCAGACCCACGGCTGCTGCCACATCCTCACCACGGCCGGCCTGGCTCCTCTTGCCTCCTTTCACCCTTGCCGGGCCTCCGCTGCCCTCTTCTTCCTGGTGGCCCAGCCACCGCGTCACCACGGCTGGCCCGGACCCGCCACTGCCACTTCCTCACTGCGGCCAGCTGGGCTCCTCTCGGACGTGGCTCCGCTGCCCGCCTCCTCTCACCTCTGCCAGGCCTCTGCTGCCTTCCGCCTCTTCCTGGCAGCCCAGCCGCTGCCTCACCATGGCCGGCCTGGACCCGCTGCCACTGCCTCCTCACCATGGCCAGCCCGGGCCAGGCCCAGCCGTCTCTCCTCCCCACCACTGCCGCCACTGCTTCCCCCTCCTCGCCGCTGCCTCCCCACTTCTGCCCCCCCTCTCCCCCCGCCCAGGCAACCGGGCCTGGGCCTACCTCTGCCGCCACATTTCCGCCCACCAAACATCCCCATGCATCCCCACGCATTTCCGGCCGGCTTAGTGAAATAATTATATAGATTATATTATATAACAGAGAAGATAATAGCTCCTGAGCACAGCAGGTATCCTGGAGTGCCATTCGTAGGTTGCCATTTCAGGGAATTCCACTTCAGCAAAGATTCTCGGGTTGTGGCTGCATAATCAAACGTCAAAGGGACATCCTCCTTCCCGCCCCACCATTTTGCATTTTAAAGGCAAATTGCTTGGAATCGTTTTGTTGCAAAATAGCCCATTGACTTTTAAAAACAAAAAATCCCCGTCAACATATTTTTCCAAAGTACTCAGCCAGACCCAAGAAGTTGAGTTCTAAAAGAAACGCGCGTCGTCTATCTTTGAACGAAGTATGCAATCTGCACCTCGGACCTGTGGCTGCGCTTTCTGATCCCAGGGATGGAAGAAGCTTCACTCAACCGGGCAGCAACAACAGCCGCTCCCTTGGGGGTAGGACTGCCTTCTTTGCTCCAAGCCTGGAGATCTCCGTTAACAGGACATCCGCGGTGCGCTTCTAGCCTCTGTCCACCAGGGGTCTCCAATCCCAACATCCCAGCCACCCTTTGTCCTGCAGCTTCTCCCCCGCCCTTTGCGTGCCCGCCCATCCCGTCTGTAGCGAGGCAAGGAGAGAAGCGGTGTCTGCCAGTCAGGAGCGCTGGCCACGCCCCCTCCTCTGCCGGCTTGTCTGCCTCTGTAGCCTGGGCTGGTGCTCAGCAGCAGCAGCAGCAGCAGCAGGTCAATGAATTGTCAGAGAGTGGGGGGAGACGGACTCTGGCGCTGCCTCTCCTCCCCCCTCCCTCCCTCCTGTCCCTGAACCTTGCTTTGGGCAAATATGCTGCTGCCCAGCGCGTTAGGCATTTCGCGAGCCGGGAAAGCTACGCACTGAGAAGTGGGACCCCTCCAGAGGAATAAGCAGGGGGGTGTGCGAGGCAAACGGGAGGAGGCACAAAAGGAGGGTGAGTTCCTGTCTCAAGCGCTGTTCTTTCCCCAGGGGGGGACCGCCGGGCAGTCTCTCTGGACGTGCAGACGGTATGGCTGGCTCTTAGACGTTGTGGTGTCAGACCGGAGCTTCTGCTGGGACCCGCAATAGGAGAGAAGGGATGTGCCGCTAACCGTTCCTCAAACTTCTCTTCCACCTCTGCTGGTGCCAGTGGGCTGTTTCGGGGTTGCCGGGCGGGAGGGGGAAGAGAGAAAAAGAAGGGCTTGTAAGGGGAACACGGAACTCGCCTTCACTCCCTGCCTCTCCAGGGAATACGGGAAGTGCCAACTGACCATTTAGGCTACCTTGGGTCTCTCTCCCCATCTGTTTGCCAGAACTATTTTGCCTAAAACTTGCCTAGGAGGATTACCTCCCCCCCCCCCGTGAGGAAACGGACAATGTCTTGCTTTTAAAAATAAACGGTATCGCTGAAATGGGGGGGGGGGAGTGTGTCTAAAGGATAAAAACTTCTGCAAAGCGATGTCTCGACCCTGATCATGACGACAGTGTTTGGTTTTTGTCGCTGAGACTCAAAGGGCAAAACAGGGAGGTTCATCCAGTGGTGGGTGAGCAAACAAGGTGGTAATTACCACCACCGTAAAGATGCAACTAATTAAACAGAAGGCTTGTGAAACTGGGCATATGTATAATACAGATTATCTAAAAAAGCATGAACACACATTATAATGCGGGGTGCAGTTGCTATATATTTGTGTTTGTACACAATTTTAATATACACATACCATGGCAACAATTTAGTTGTAAGCACACAAACTAATAAAGCCTGGATTGCTCAGGCTAAATTACCAACCCATCTTTTCCTCTCATCCTAGAATAGTGAAAGCTAAGAATAGCCCCCTCCCCACCATGGAAAATAGATTCCTACCCCATTTCAGTATGTGAGCATGTCTCCCCCCCCCCCCCCCCGCCACCTCCTGCTCTTCTTCTCAGATATAATTTGATGACATTGGCCAGATTTTGGAACCTTTATGTAAAACTTAATTCTTGATGGCAATGCTAGTGTCAGTGTCAAGTATGTATTCCTGTGTCTGCTTGCTTGCGTTAGAATTAGTTTCTTGCCAAGGGCAAATAATGTGGATGTGTTGTTTTTGTTTTCTTTGTCTATGCCAGATGAGGGGCTATAATGTGTGTGTGAAGAATGTAATTCCAAATGCCAAGTCCTGAACTTCTCCTGGGCAGCTGGGGGATGGGGAGGGGCTGGCTAGTGCTATGCTCTATGTGTGTGTTCCCCTCTGTGTAATCATGTACAAGTCTGAGTCTGCCTGTGTCCGTGAACTTTACGAGCCTTCAGTTCAATATCATTCAGTGCAGATTCCACACTGCTTGCTGGTTTACAGCTCACAGTCTGCCGCCCTGCCCATCTGTTAAAACACAACATGTATAGCCAAATCTGAGGAATCCAGGGAAGGCTAGCAAAAAAGCCATAGCTTCCCTTCAGTTCTAGGAAAGGAGAAGTGGAAATAAAACATGCTGCTTTTCAGTGGAGCTTTGTTTCTAAGCATGCTTAGGATTGCAGCCTTGGAAACAGTAGCTGACATCCTGATTAAATTTACTAGAGGAAGTTCCTACTGAAATTTAGGAGCCCTCTAGATTACTCCTAGAGTAGTACTATTCAGCAAGTTAGTCTGGATGTCAGCCAGTGATTTAAGAATTGAAGGAACTGTGATAGCATCCTGGAAAATCAAGTTTTTGTTGGGGTTCCTGCCAAATTGTTTTTAATGACAGGCTTCTCTTAGTGGTTAGTTTGTTTGGGCTATTTTGAGCTTGTTCGGCAATTATGAGTTATCTAATTGTACATAGTCTTCTATACCAAATGAAATGCTGCTTGGAGTTTTCCTTATCAAACTGATAGTCCAAATTGGTGCAAGCGAACTGGTGTCTACAGCAGGAAACCTTGCTTGAATGTGCTGTTGATGGGAACTGAAAACATAGATATTAGGATAGTCCTGAACAAGTTCATTAATTAGGAGCAATACTTGCATGCTGAGAACTGTAAGGCGGGAGGAATTAAGGTGGAGTGTTCAGCCACCATGATTTTAATGTTTCTCCAGTGGGTACTATGGGAAAATTCAGACCCAGAGTTGGTTTCAGAGGTCCCTTGGCAAACTGTTCTCCATGGCCACCTCCTACCTGGATGACTCCATAGCCCAATTCATAGTGGAGCTTACCCGGGTTGAGATGAGTGGAAGGAGGTAATAGCCAGGTGGCTCTCTTGGCTGAGAGGACTGGCAGTGGCACTGGTGATGGACTTCTTGCAGCTGCCCAGTGATGACCCCTGACATTGGCTTTGTTGCTCAGACCCTTTCCAGACTGGAGGTTTTTCCCTCCTGTTGGATTTTGGATGGAGAAAATATTGCTTGCACTTCTGGCTCTTTCATTGCACTAGCTACACCATCTGATACCATTGTGATTTGCATTAGATTGTCTTTGCATTAGATTGTGAACCCTTTGGGGACAGGGATCCATCTTATTTATTTGTTGTTTCTCTGTGTAAACTGCTCTGAGCCATTTTTGGAAGGGTGGTATAGAAATCAAATAAATAAATAAATAAATTATGGAAAGAGTTGTGCAAAGTGGATACCCTTTAATGATTAGTATATATGTGTTGAACAAATGTACTGCACAAACTGGGGAGAATGGGGTGGAGAACAGTGGAGGCCAGATCTTTTTTCTTTTTAATGTAAGGAAGAATTTTACATGGTATGGTTACACAGGTGGGAGAAGAACTTGGACAGTGTCTATGCCATCATGACACAGTTGGTGCCTGTTGTATTTGCATAAGGGCCATCACTAGAGCAAAATAAGTACAATGGTCTTGTTTACTGAGGGATGGATCAAGTGTATCCCATAACTGCATATTTTGCTGGAATGCTCTGTAAAAAAGTTCTGGGAAACAGCACAAATATCTCCAGAACAGGACATGGAGTTCATGCTGGCATAATATTATTTCCCTGGTGCAGTGGGGAAATGACTTGACTAGTAAGCCAGAGGTTGCCGGTTTGAATCCCCACTGGTATATTTCCCAGACTATAGGAAACACCTATATCGGGCAGCAGCGATATAGGAAGATGCTGAAAGGCATAATCTCATACTGCGCGGGAGATGGCAATAGTAAACCCCACCTGTATTCTACCAAAGAAAAAACACAGGGCTCTGGGGTCACCAGGAATCGACACCAACTCGGTGGCACACTTTACTTATTTCAACCTTGTTTCAAGAGTCATCTGGAGAAAATCATGGCACGTGGAAAGACCCTCATTGTCCAAAAGTGTGTAGCTAAGCCATTAAAAGAAAACATCTGAATCTTAGCTACCATTACTTGTAGCATAAAACTGAAAATGCTTTCTGAGGATTTGAATTGCTGGCTGTATAACCATGAAAAGGAATGAAAGAAAATCTGGGGCTTTAGCTATGGAGATACAGTATCTTAAGTACAAAGAGTGTTGGTGTTTATCTCACCGTTATGATAGGTGAATCCATTGTACAGAGCTGATTTCAGATTTAGTCCCTATAGCTGCCTAAACATATAATTAATTTTTAAAGGGCATGTGTGTTTGAGATCATTGCTTGTTTGTTTTTTATGCTTTGGTATTTTCAGAAGCTGTCTCATTCCTATGTATTGGGGTGGGTGGGGGGCATATATTCTGAGAATATATAAGTGTATTTCATCACATACATTTAGAAAGGCTGCTGCAAAACATTCTAGTATTGGTCTTTAAACTTGAATGTGATGAAACCAAGCTTGAGGTTTTTGGTTGGCAACCTAGCCTTCTGATGTCTGTCGGGATATAACTCTAATGATAGCCAAGAATTCTTGTCAGTCATTCAGAGGACCAAAACTGGTCTAAATCTCAGAAGTATGTTTGGTTTCCTGATGAGCCTTTAAAGCATATTAGAATGTAAGCACTGATGCAAAATTATAAAAATACAATTATGGTATACTTTAATCCATCTTGATACATTTCTGGCGAGAGCATCTTGTTGCTTTCCCGGGGTGGGGGGAATAGACTTGAAGTCAGGAATATTGACTGACTTCAATACAGCAGCCTAACGCGGGCCGTCCTAACAGGAGCACTCTTGCAGTCCTAGTCCTGGTGCTGCTCTGTGTTGCCCCCACGGTGCAGGGGGCAGTCCTGTGCAAGCGCACAAATATTTTTTGGAGCTTGCCCACACTCCAGAACAAATCCATTTCCTGCTCTGTTAGAAGAAACATGTCGCTGATGGTTAAGAAACATGTTTCTGCTCTGATAAAGCCTTTCCAGAGCATGGCTCTCAAAAGTATTTGCGTTCGCACACAAGACTGCCCGTGCTTTGGGGAAGTGCAGAACAGCGCAGGGGCTAGCGCTGTGTCCGTGTTAGGTGGCTCTGAATATCAGCACTTATATTTATTTTGTATATCTCACCTTTTCCTATAAAAGCAAGCCTAAGGAGTCTGAATTATATACTATCAAATATAACATCTGTTCTTGAGAGGCTTGGGTTCAAATCTTTTCCCCACCATGGACTCCACTTGGAGCTGGCTCAGTGGCCTTGGGTGCTGAAGCAACAGCAACCAGCCGCCACCCCCACCTCCTGGGCCAGAGACACCACCACCCCACTTCCTCATTGCCCCACCCTCTGCATGTTTTTCCTTGCACCTGGAGCTGGCACTTAGGTTGCCCCACCCTCCTCACTTGCCCCACCCTCCTCACTGGCTGCACCCTGCCCTGCACTTCAGCATGTCCAGATGCTGCCCCTGTGCTGGCCTCACCTTTGGTGGGCTCTGTGCTAGGCTACTCCCAGCTCACGTTCTTCACACTGACTGGCTTGGCTGTCTTTGGCCTCTCCAAAGGTCATTTTGGGGGGGCCAACGACAGTGCTGCCAAGCTAGTCAGCATGAAGAGCTTGAGCTGTAACAGCTCAGCAAAGATGAGACCCGTGCAAGGGGACGAGGGGCAGCATCTGGCCATGATAAAGCGTGGGGTGGGGTGGAGCCAGCAAGGAGGGTAGGGTGATGTGAGCACTGGCCCCAGGCACGAAGAGAAACACACTGTGGGTTGTGGTAGGCAGGTGGGTGGCTCGCACTTACCACCCCTTGGTGCACCAGTGCCTGAGGCCACCGCCTCATCTTACCACACCGATGACCTGACCCTGCCTCCACTTGAGGTATATGGATGGATGTAAGGATAAAGTGCTGTCCCCAGGCAAAGCCTTAGCCTTTTCAGTGCTTGGAATACAAAGACTAGTCTTTGCCCTGTACATGGTGAGCTTCCTCTTTTACCAGAGGATGGTATGTTTCATGCAGGCTCCCTAAAGAGGTTGCTCCCTAAAGAGGCACGATCTCTGACAAAAGATGTGAGACGGTAAGTTTAAAGCCCATATCCCAAAATTGCACCTCTCATTCCTAAACCTCATTCACCACCCAAATCATAAAGATGTAAGAGTTGGAAATGGGCCTTGGAGATCTTCTAGCCCACTACCCTGATCAGCACAGAAAACTACTACAGCGCCCATGACAGACATCTGTCCATCCTTTGTATGAAAACCTCCAGCGACAGAGAACCCAGCACTCCAAGAGGCAGGCTGTGGATCAGCTCTTATAGTTAGGAAATTCTTCTGTATGTCCAGCCTAAATTTTCTTCCTTGTAATTTCAAGCAATCACTGAGGGAGAGTAGGGTGCCCCCCTGTCTGAAGGAGGCAATGGTTATACCACTCTTAAAGAAGCCTTCCCTGGACCCCTTAGCGATGGACAGTTACAGTCCAATCTCCCTTGGTTGGGCAAGGTGATTGAGAGGGTGGTGGCCAACCAGCTCCAGGCAGTCTTGGAGGAAACTGATTATCTAGACCCATTTCAAACTGGCTTTAGAGCTGGCTATGGGCTTGAGACAGCCTTGGTCAGCCTGATGGATGACCTTTACCGGGGAATCGACAGAAGGAGTGTGACTCTGCTGGTTCTTCTGGATCTCTCAGCGGCATTAGATACCATCGACCATGGTATCCTTCTGGATTGCCTGGGGGAGTTGGGAATAGGGGGCACTGCTTTGCAATAGTTCCGCTCCTATCTCTTGCGTAGATTCCAGATGGTGGAGCTTGGTGACAGTTGCTTCTCAAAACAGGAGCTATTATATGGAGTCCCTCAGGGCTCAATTCTGTCACCAATGAGTTTTAACATCTACATGAAACCGCTGGGTGATGTCATCAGGCGGTTTGGTGCTGGGGGTTATAAGTATGCTGATGACACCCAAATCTATTTCTCCTTTTCATCTTCAGGAAATGGCACTCATTCTCTAAATGACTGCCTACAGGCAGTCATGGGCTGGATGAGGGATAACAAATTGAAGCTGAATCCAAGCAAGATGGAGGTGCTCATTGTGGGGGCTCAGAATCTGAGGAGTGAGTTAGATCTCCCTGTGCTGGATGGGGTTACACTCCCCCAGAAGGAGCAGGTGCACAGCTTGGGAGTACTCCTGGACCCAGGCCTCACCTTGGTATCTCAGGTGGAGGCCATGGCCAGGAGTGCTTTCTATCAGCTTCGGCTGATTCGACAGCTGCGCCCATTCCTTGAAGAGGATGACCTTAAAACAGTGGTGCACTAGCTGGTAACCTCCCGGCTTGGCTACTGCAATGCACTCTACTTGGGGCTGCCTTTGTACGTAGTCCGGAAACTTCAGTTCGTTCAGAATGCAGCAGCCAGATTGGTCTCTGGGTAGCCTGGAGAGACCATATTATGCCTGTTTTGAAACAGTTACACTGACTGCCGATATGTTTGTGGGCAAAATACAGAGTGCTGGTAATTACCTTTAAAGCCTTGAACGGCTTGGGATATATCTTAGAGAGCGCCTTCTTTTACATGATCCCCACCGCATGTTAAGGTCATCTGAGGAGGTCCATCTCCAGTTACCACTGGTTCGTTTGGTGGCGACTCAGAGGCGGGCCTTCTCTGTAGCTGCTCCCAGGCTGTGGAATGCACTCCCAGCAGAAATTTGCAATCTTTACTGACCTTCAAGAGAGTCCTTAAAACCCATCTGTTTGGCCTGGCCTTTCAGGGTTTTTAATTGTTTTAATGCTAACCTGGTTTTCAAGGTTTTAATTGTTCTGATAGTTTGTTTTTTAAGATGTTTTTAAATTGGTGTTCATATTTATATTTCTGTTTTAATTGTTATTGGTTTTAATGATTTCTGTTTTTAATTATAAACCACCCTGAGCCATTTTGGAAGGGCGGTATAAAAATCAAATAAATAAATAAATAAGCAAGCAAGCAATAGGTTCTCATCCTGCTCTAAGGTGCAATAGAGAACAAACATCTCCTCCTACGTGACAGATACAGTGGCTATTGTATCTCCCCTTAGTCTTTTATTGTCCAGGCCATATTGCTCCTTCCAGTATTCCTCATGAGATGGTTTCCAGACCCCCCATTATCTTTGTTTATCAATGTCCTCCTTAAAATGCGGGGCTCAGAACTGGACACAGTATTCCAAGTGAGGTCTGATCTGTGAAGAACAGAATGGAATGATTCCTCCTTGTGCTGCCTCAGATTGTTAGCAGCTGTCTCACACAGTTGTCTCATATTCAACTTCTTGTCTACTTAGATACCTAGGTACCTTTAAAATATACTGCTGCCAAGCCAGATCTGCCCCCATCCCATACTGTAAATTTGACTTGTCAAATGCAAGACACTGCATTTGTCTAGACAATTCATCTCGAGCATTCAGCCTGCTTCACCATCAGGCTAACCTTTATTTGTTTTCAGTCTAAATAACCAATGAGAGAACAAGTGTGAAGAACCTGGAAGCATGTAATAGGTAAAGTGTGCCGTCGAGTCAGTGTCAACTCCTGGCGACCACAGAGCCCTGTGGTTGTATTTGGTAGAATACAGGAGGGGTTTACCATTGCCATCTCCCGCATGGTGAGAGATGATGTCTTTCAGCACCTTCCTATATCGCTGCTGCCCGATACAGGTGTTTCTCATAGTCTGGGAAACATGCCAGCAGGGATTCAAACTGGCAACCTCTGACTTCCTAGTCAAGACATTTCCTTGCTGTGCCATTAGGTGGCTAGCTAAGCATGTAATCAATAGGTCCATATTTGTAAAATGGTAAATAGCCAGCTAGTTATTGAGGTCATTCATACAATCAAAAACTGTGTTCTACCTGGGTTTGGGAGCTGTGTGTACTCCTCAATTTTTGATTGTGTGGAAGCAAGGTTAGAGGAAAACCTGGGTAGAAGTGATTGTGTGGAAACAAGGTAGGAGAAAAAGCTACCCAGGTTTTCCTCTAACCTTGCTTCCACACAATCACTACCCAGGTTTTCCTCTAGCCTTGCTTCCACACAATCAAAAATTGGGAGTACATGCAGTTCCCATACCTGGGTAGAACACAGTTTTCGATTGTGTGAATGACCTCATTATTTCATAACTAGTTATTATTTCTGTGTTGCAGCTTCCAATCTAGGTTGGCTCTGCTAACTAGCCACACACTGGTTTTTTTCTTCTTCTTGAAGCCTGGGATGATATTTTTCATTATGTATACCAAACATGCTTTACCTTTATAAAGCATTTACATAGCTCAAGAGGATATACACCATCTTTTTGCATGTGTAATCCTTACCTCATCCTTATAAGGCTGGCTGGTATTAGTATCTCCATATTGGAGATGGGACTGAGATAGAGAGAGTGGCTTGCTTAAAGCCACTTAGTGAGTTCACGGCAGAAGTGAGATCCAACCTGGGACTCCCTCATTTGTATCTGAGCCACTATGCTGTATCCAGAGAGTAGCACCAGTGAATTTGATTGAGGGACACCTGTGCTGTTAACACCACTGTAAGTGAGGAGACCTGGAGCTTTAAAATAGAACTCTGACTGCTTGCTAGTTCTTCACGAGTGCTCTGATGACAGCTGAGGCAGAAGCCATCAGCCTCATCTGTCGTCTGACACAGATATGATGAGGCTGTAATGCCGACCTTGAACAATTTTATGCCAACTGAAGCGTGTACAAGAGTGGGCACTAAACTGGACTCCAAATTAATTTTATGACTCTTCCACAGTGCAGAAATGGAGGGGATATTTCTGGATAAAATGTAAACTCTTTCATTGCCTCTAACAAATGCATTGACTTGCACTTTGGCTACTTTTGACCTGTTCTAAATATTGTAGCTTCAGCAAAGAAGTGGGATTTACTGGCTGCTGTGCCAGAGCAACAGCACAGACCACAACCTTATGTTGCCACAGTGGGAAGAATACTCCAACAGATACACTGACACACATTTACATTTGGGGAATACACTGTGTGTTAATATCTAACTAGATGTGGGATGAATTTGCTAGATGAACTTTAGTAGCCAGTGTTCCATATAATCATATAATTTTGGGTAGAGTTTCAAGCACTTTCCCATTAATTTTAATTGATTTGGAACTTGATTGCATGATTAGTTATTCTATTATTAGAACAGCTTAACTTGCCCCATTCAAATTCGTTTACTAAGCAGAGACTATTTTAAGTAAGTTGAAAGCAAGGGAAAGTATCCTGGATAATTAAGAGTTCTTGGATATTCGCTGTTGTGATAAAATTACCATATAAAGAATAGCATGGGTCAAAATGAGAATGGAGAGCGGAGTGGCAGTTTGCATTTATGTCAGATCATTTTGTATTTGTAGTAATATAGTAGGGACTATAAATGCATCTCCAAGGGAGTCCCTGCTAGTGTAAATTAGAGGTGTATGTTCTGAGTAACAGCTTTAAACCAATGGCTTTAGGTATCCTTGATGATATACAGTCATTATGGTTCCAACCTGTTTAAAGATGAAAATGGGGGGGGGGGGACGGGAGAGAGAGAGAGCTCTTTGGCATTGACAGACCGAAACCTCAAATCCAGAATGTGAGTGATTTGGGAGACTTCTGAGGATCCAATTCTGAATGCATTTCTCCTTCTGCTACTTAAGAAACCACACTCAGATTTGAGGGGAACCTTCAGAACTTCTTCCAGAGCAGTGCTATTTGGAAAATGTCCTCTCTGACATATCCTCCGGTATTAGGGATGTGCCTGAAACGGACTTTGCAATTTGTTTCAAGCTCGAAACAAAATGCAAATGTCTGGAATGCTTTGTCAAAACAGTGGTTGAACTGATTAACCCGAAACGTTTAGAGTGCTTCGGTCATAGGGAACAATGGGGAAACAGGAAACACCCCATTGCTCCCCATGGATAGCTCCTAGGGTCACCAAAGTGGGTTGGGTGTAGGGCATGATGGGTGCTACCTACCACTCAACCCACAAAAGAAATGGGAAAGCAGGCGGTTTTTAATTTTTTTTTAACCTTTCCCCCAGAATCCTATGGAGGATTGGGGGAAAGGTTAAACCTTTGTTTAAAAACTCCCACTTGCCCATTTCTTTGTGCATTGGATGCTGGGTATTACCCATCATGCCCTACCACCCAACCCACTTTGGTCACCCTAGGAGCTACCTATGGCAAACAATGGGGTGTTTTGTGTTTCCCCGTGTGTTCGCTATGGCCAGAACAAGCTGCACTCACAGAGTACACACAAACATATTGCATTGCAATTTGCAATGCATTTTGCAATCCTCCCTTGAAAAACACTGCAGAAGCCCACAATAAAAGGGAGTCTGCCTCTCCCAACATGGAACACACATTTCTAACACAGTCAAAAAAAGAATCAAACCCAGAATCCACTGCCAGCCACAGTGCCTGTGCTGCAGCAGCATCATTATGACTCCTTATGTTTCCTCCTAGCATTGCAAGAGCCCCCACAGCAGAACCCTTACTTAGCAGCAAGTGTAGCCATAAGCTCAGCTAAAGCAATTTCAGCCACATTTTGACAGATTACACCTTGCAATGCAGATTGCACTCCAGAATAGTGAGTGAAGCACAAATGAGTCTCAAGGCCAGACATGGAGCTCATCACAGCAGTCACCGAGAATTACTCACACATGATGAATGGGGGGCGGGGGGAGCTGCCACTGTCTATTTCTTGCCACAACACTAGTTCACAGACACAACAAACCACAACTCAAGGAAGGCAGGCACCCAGGTTCTGGCTTTGTAAATCTGAGATCCAGCAAACCCAATAGTTTTGTTAGCAGCAATAGAACAGCATATTATACTCGGTGCTGAGAAAACTACAAAATCAAACCTTCCTTGATTCCTTCCTCCTCTCCTGATGTATCTTCTTCAAGAGAGGCATAGCATTAGGGCTCACTCTCTCTGTGCCTTCCAGTCCCTTTTGAATAAATTCTGAAACTCCCTCCTCTCTCCCCCAGCTAATTGGGGCACAGTTGCCCATGACAACACTTGATTTGGATGATGATAAGCCAACCAAAAAGCAAGGAGATTGGAAGTCAGTGCAAGAAAACCAATCAGCAAGGGGAAAACAGGCCTTCAAAATGGCACTCAAAACATTTTAAATTGAAATGGGGTTGTTTTGTTCCAAGCTTGAAACAGGCCCTTTATTTAAAGGGTGTTTTGTTTCGAACTCAAAATGGCCCATTTTGAGTAAAAATGTTTCAATGTCAAAATGTTTTGCACATCCCTATCAAGTATATGTGGCTTTAGTTGCATACACCAAAGGAGTTCTGGCCATATGTTGTAAATTTCATAACTGCTTTCTGTGCCTGGAGACAGGCCTGATCAAGCTGGAGGCTAGGGTGTGGATGGCCATTCTCTGTTATTGGCTCAGACTGTCCTTTTGCCCAATTGCCCCCCTAACCCTACACGATGATTACCAATCTAGCTGGATTCAGACAGTTGAGTCAAAAATAGCTACTCTGGGCCTTTCCCCCTTGACCTTGTTCAGCATGGACTACGATCAGGCAAAATCAACCATCAAGCAGCGCATTATAGACATTGAGCGCCAAACCGATCTCAGCAGTGTCCCAAAATTTCATATCAGTGACGGGCTTAGATACTCTGCTTCTCCAGCAGCGTACTTCAACCAACTGGAGTTTCCAAAGCACAGAAGGGCATTCACTTTGGCTCGCTGTCATGGCCTCCCTTCAGCAGTGCTAGAAGGACGTTATAGAGGGACCCCATTTGCAGAGCAACTATGCCCCTGTGGCCTAGGGCAGATCGAAACTACTGAGCATGTTCCCCTCTACTGTTTGTTCTATAGAGACATTTGTACCTCCCTAATCCTTCCATTGCTAAGCAAGCATCCAGGTCGTCTGAGCCAATTCTACAGCTCCTTGCTACTCTCTGACTCTTAAGCCTGCCATCACATATAGCATCGCCAGATACTATGGGGCTGCAATCAGCATTCGTCGGCGGATGACAGGCAGTGAGTCCTATCAGCCTTAATCTGACCTTTGGTGACTCTGGGCAGGCCCTGCAATTGCTTGTGCGCCTCCCTTTTTACTGTTCCTTTATAACCTTTAATCTGGCTGTTTTCCAGTTTTATTACTCAGGCTTTTATGTATTTCTATCTTCTGTGTCTTTTAACTTTATTACATCCATTTTGATGCCTCCCCCCCCCCCTTGTGTGTGGATTTTTAAAATGCCTTTCAGCATTTTTATGACATTTACTATTTCTCAGGCTTTTAGGCCCTCATGCTTTTGGTGTATTATCTACTATTTTTAGTATTTTTAGTCCTTTTAGTATTAATATGTACTGTTTTATATGTAATCACCTTTTATCTATTCTCACTTTTAACATGTAATCACCTTTATACTTTATGCTGGTCTATGACCGTAATAATGATTGATTGATTGATTGACTGATGATCATAACTCTTCAAAATTTTAAAGAAAAAATCAAATTGAAATTTTATCTGTTTAGTGTAATTAATAGAAGCCTTGTCCAAAATGCACCTTTTGGCACACTTTAGGTTAGGGTATGAATTATGTACTTCTCCTTATAAATTATGTACTTCTCTTTAGCCGTGATAATTGTAAAGTCAATATCAACAGGCAATTCCCTGTTTAGTAATGTTGTTTTGCTAGATTACCCTTTTGACATTTATTAGCAGTGAGCATCTTGCCTGAACAGCTTTCAAATAACTTCTCATGAATAAAAACGAAAATCTCTGATAAAAGAAACAACAAACATTACAACTTGGACTGAGGACTATTACAATGCCAGGAGCATTGCTAGCTACTTAAAAGATCTGGGACTCAGACCTCCAGCATGTCCCCCACCCCCATTTTGATGATGAAACTTTGTCATGTTCTTTAAAGTGCTCTCTTCCCTCTCTGGTTTTTTGAAGCTAAATGTTTCCAGGAAGAGCAAAATAAAGATACTTATTATACTGGCTGACATATTGTGCAGTGAAACGTGGGTAGTTTTGAACTGCCAGCACCTTTGCGAGGGCCTAAAAATGGATGCTCAGATATGTAAAATGTTGAACTTCTGCAACATTATTTACATTGGAAATAATTTAAGTAGCATGGGGAAGTGTGAAGAATGTTTGCGCATAAGCTTTGTGGTTTGTTTGTTTTTTAGGTGCTTGCAGTGTCATGGTGGTTCAGGACTACCCTCATTTCGCTGCACAGGATGTTGGCCAATGTCTTTTAAAACAGCCAGGTCCTTACTCTACCATCCTCCACAAAGGAGGTGTTTGCCTTTGCTCCCCCACATCCTTGTTTTTTTGCCTGTAAGAAGCAGCAACAATAGCAAGCTCAGCATGCTTTCTCCAAGGTACCTCTTGCTTTGACGGAAGGTGTAACTGCCGGCCACTCAGCATCTCATGTAGGTGCTGCAAAGACTTCCTGCTCAAGCAGGAAATTCCTTCATTAAGGATGATGCTGATCATTGCCATTGCACCATGGGCTCGGCGGCAGGGTGGGGTGTGTATGTGTGTGTGTGCCTGTAGGGAATGGACAGCATGACAGGAAGCTGTTAAGAGTAAGTGTGACATCATTGCTGAATGACAGGAGAGCCCAGCTTGCCAGACAGTGCAGAGGACAGCTGGAGCATGTGCCCAAGAGGCCCAATGCAGTTAAAGCCTCTGGTTGTAGCCTCTTAAGGCTAACTCAAGCCAAGGTTCACTGGAGTCTTCACCCTTGTAATATGGAAAGCATAGAAATGACAGCTCATTTTTTACTTGACTGCAATTTTTATAGGGACATTCGCAGAAAATATATCACCTTTTTTGACCAATTTTCCAGGGCAATCAGACTTTTTTTGGTCAGCTATCTTTTATCTGGTCAGAATGATGCAATGTAGCCAAGTTTTGTCTGATAGCAAACAAAGTTTGAAAGGAGACGATTACACAATTTTGAATTAGTTGATAGTTCCTTTCTGTAGTCAGCACACTTCAGTAGGGCTGTATGTGTGTGTGTACACACACACACACACCAGTAAATTTTCTTTTTGGTTAGGATATTGCTGTGTTATCTAATGAATAGTCTTACCCATATTGTATGTATACTACCAAGATTATGTACATTTCTTGATTTATTTGCTGTTTTATACTTTGCTTGCTTTGTTCTTTTTCTGGCCGGAGACCATAATAAAGATTTTTTAATTTAAAATATTTCTAATCCGCCCAAAACTCATGTCTCTGGGCAGTTTACAATTAAAGTCATTTAAAACATTAAATCAATTAACAAAATCATTTAAAAGATTAAAAACAAAAAGATGATTCTGAATATCAGGAGTTAGTCTTGGATCTTGGGACATGTGTGCATTGGAGCAGGTGCAGGCAGAGGTGTACTTACCCCTGGACTTTGGGGCCGGTCCAGGGTCTCCACAGCCCCTGGGCCCCCCCAAATCCTCTTTAGTCTGGCCTGGTGTGGTCACCCAGTGGAGCATGATGATGCTTAATTTGCGAGGGGGGGGTTTCCAAAGGCCTTTAGGTCCAGGCTCCAAAATTACCTAGGTACACCTCTGAATACAGTGTTGGCTCCCCTTGCCACTGACTAATTTATATCCACATCTCTGTGATCTGGATTAAAGCTAGATTCCAGGCCAGAGAATGTGGCTTCCATGCATGATTAAGCCTTACTCTCTTTAGTAGTTAGTAAGTAAGTTTATTATTGTAAACACAGGTTATAATACACATATTAAAGCAGCATAAAACATAATAGCTAGTACATGATGCTTTAAAAAAACCAGATGATATAATAAGACAGTAAAAACATAGCTAGCTAAAAAACCATGCATGAAAATAAAGAGATCTAATCCTAAATACCTAATTGGAGTTACAACTCTGATGGATACAACTCGAATAAGAGAGCTCGTTCTAGAACTGCAACTTGGCCAAATGTGTAGCAGGGCAGCAGATACAGTACTCTTCCTAATTTTAAAAGACAATAAAGCAAAAATGGCTGCTTGATAACTAACCATAAGGAAACACATCCATCAGCAAGTAATTAATACATTCTGTTTCAGAACTTGTGAATTTATCAATAATCCGAACCAGCGTTTTTCCCCCTCTTATTCCATAAAAGGAGCAGTATAGGACGTAATGTTTAATGTCCCCCACTTTATTTATTTATTTATCTATCTATCAGATTTGTATACCGCCCCAAACTTTCATCTCTGGGCGGTTTACAATAACATAAAACCAGTTAAAAACATATACAAAAACTTAAAAACACTTTAACAATTTAAAAATAACCAGAGATTAAAACTCAAAAATATTAGGAAGCTGAGAAAGCTTGGGCGAAAAGATGGGTTTTCAGGTGTTTTTTGAAAATTGCCAGAGATGGGGAGGATCATATCTCAGCAGAGAGCGCATTCCACAATCTTGGGGCAGCAATCGAGAAGGCCCGTCTCTGTATAGCCACCAAACAAGTTGGTGGTAACTGGAGACGAACCTCCTCAGATGACCTCAATGGGTGGTGGGGCTTGTAATGAAGAAGATGCTGTCTTAAATACCCAGGGCCTAAGCTATTTAGAGCTTTGTAAGTTCCTGAAAACCCAACTAGCACTTTGTATTTTGTCCAGAAACATATTGGCAGCCAGTGTAACTCCATCAGTAAAGGAGTAACATGGTCTCTCTGAGATGACCCAGAGACCAACCTGGCTGCCACGTTCTGAACCAACTGAAGTTTCCAGACTACGTACAAAGG
The DNA here is from genome assembly GCF_027244095.1 of Hemicordylus capensis. Classification (NCBI taxonomy): domain Eukaryota; kingdom Metazoa; phylum Chordata; class Lepidosauria; order Squamata; family Cordylidae; genus Hemicordylus; species Hemicordylus capensis. Next base: position 85,197,859 of record NC_069658.1, on the reverse strand, counting down.
CAGTCCCACGTAGAGTGCATTACAAAAGTCAAGTCTGGAGGTTACCAACAGATGTACCACTCTTTTGAGGTCATTGATCTCAAGAAATGGGCACAGCTGGCGTATCAGCTGAAGCTGATAGAAAGCACCCCGGCCACCGCCTCAGCCTGAGAAATCAGGGAGAGGTGTGACTCCAGAAGTACTCCCAGACTGCAAACCTGTTCCTTTTGGGGAAGTTTGACCCCATCTAGAACAGGCAGATCAAAATAGTCTCTAGAGTTCTGACCCCTCACAATAAGTACCTCTGTCTTATCTGGATTCAGCTTCAGTTTATTCTCCCTCATCCAGCCCATTACTGCTTCCAGGCAGGCATTTAGGGAGGTTATGCCAGCTTGAAGAAGCTGACATGGAGATGTAGATCTGGGTGTCATCAGCATACTGGTAACACCCAGTTCCAAATCCCCTGATGATCTCTCCCAGCGGTTTCATGTAGATGTTAAAAAGCACTGGAAAAAGTCTGGAGCCTTGTGGGACACCATACTTAAGCTCAGATTTTGAAGATAAACAGTCTCCAATCGATACCATCTGGAATCTATCCGAGAGGTAAGAGCGGAACCACTGTAAAACAGTGCCTCCCACCCCCAACACCCTCAGACGTTCCAGAAGGATACTATGGTCAATAGTATTGAAAGCCGCTGATAGATCCAAAAGGACCAACAGAGTCACACTTCCTCTGTCAATTGCCAATTGGAGATCATCCATCAGGCTGACCAAGGCAGTCTCCACCCCATAGCCCGCCCGAAAACCAGTTTGAAATGGGTCTAGATAATCAGTTTCCTCCAAGACCGCCTGGAGCTGAGAGGCCACCACCCTCTCAATTACCCTGCCCAGTCATGGGAGGTTGGAAACAGGCCTATAATTGCTCAACTCTGAGGGATCTAATGCAGGCTTCTTTAGAAGAGGTCTAATGATTGCCTCCTAAAGACAAGGAGGCATCCTGCCCTCCCTTAAAGAAGCATTTATTATTTCCACCAGGCTGTCTACAACAACCTCTCTACTAGATCGAACAAGCCATGTTTTACAAGGGTCAAGAGCACAAATGGTAGGCCTCACTGCTCCAAGCAGCTTGTCCACATTCTCAGGAGTCACAGACTGAAATCGATCCAGCCGAATCACATAAGAGGAGTTGTTGGGCACCTCCAGCTCAGACATCAAATTAATTGTGGAGTCTCCATCTAGGTCGGCCCGAATCCAAGAGTTTTTATCTGCAAAAAACTCTTTAAACACATCACAGCGGGTAACTGATGACTCCAAATTCTGGTTCAAGGGATGGGGGGCAGATACTAGTCTCCTCACAACCCTGAACAATTCCACTGGACGTGAACTCCCAGAGGCAATACGGGCAGAAAAGAACCGCCTCTTTGCCACACATATTGCCTGAGCATAGATCTTTAGATGTGCTCTATGTCGCAATCTGTCAGATTCGAGTCGAGTCTTCCTCCACCTGCGGTCCAGTCACCTACCTTGCCGCTTCAGCCCCCGTAGGACTTCTGTATACCAAAAGGCCAAATTTGAAGCGGGTCGGAGGGGACACTTGGGAGCAATCGTGTCTACTGCCCTGGTGAGCAAGTTGTTCCAGTTCTCAACCAGGGCATCAACAGGATCACCAGCAAAGCCAACATTAAATCCCTCCAAGCCTTCTTGGAATCTTAGTGGATCCAATAACCTCTTCGGGCAGACCATTCTAAAGGGCCCCTCGCCCCTGTGGAGGTGGAAAGTGGTTGTAAGTCCAACCTTAACCAGATGGTGGTCCGTCCATGACAATGGGGAAATCACAGGAGTCTCCATCCACGGAACACCATGCTGATCAGAGTAAAATACCAAATCAAGTGTGTGACCTGCAATATGCGTTGGTCCAGAGACCACTTGGGGTAGGCCCACAGTTGTCATGGCTGCTATGAACTCCTGAGCTACCCCAGACAGATTGGTCCCGAAATGAACATTGAAGTCCCCCAGCACCAAAAGTCTGGGAGACTCCAACGCGAGTTCTGCAACCAAGTCTGTGAGCTCAGTGGCGATCGGTACACCAACACAAGTCCCAATCTATCCCTGGTCCCCAAACTCAAGTACACACATTCAATATGATCCGACACCCTAACAGGGACCCTGGTAAGGGAGATGTTATCCTTATAGACCACAGCCACTCCACCTCCCCATCTACGCCCCCTCACCTGCTCCTCTACAGAATATCCTGGAGGGAGAAGCTGGGACCAAGCTGGACCACTAGTCTCCCCCAACCAAGTCTTGGTAATACATACCAGGTTGGCCCCTTCATCCATGATCAAATCATGGATGAGTTCAGATTTATTTGAGACCAACCTGGCATTACAGAGGAGCAGGGAAAGGCTATGTGGGTTGTTGGCAGTGCTCCCCGAGGTCAAAGAGCTGGCAGGACAGCCGGAAGGGGAGACAGCTATTAAATTTCTGACTACCCTTCCCCTAGAACAGCCTGCTGAACTGCCAACGTTACTTCTTCTATTCACCACCACCACCACCAGGATAGCTGCCCCATAGTCAATGAAGGCTCCCCCTGTCCCCCCATCTCCAGATGAACCCAAACACATTACAGCAACTTCAACCCAAGTCTAAAACAGCTTAAAACTAATTAGTAGCCCTCACCCTCGCTCTCCCCCAAAGGGGCTCCCCCAAAGGGGCAACCCCCTTTGGTGTCAACCCTTCGGTGGCGGGCCTGCTGCCACAAGGAGCCTTCCTATAAAGCCCAAAACTGAGCAGGTAACCCGAGGAACAGCTAAGTCCCTCAGGGGCTGGTCCAAATCCTGCCCCCACTTCCCACAGATGTTAACCTGAGGCTGCAGCCCCACAGGGGAAACAAAAGCAGGCAGACAACAGCAGAAGGAACTTGTCCTAAGCACAGGTGCTGAGATGCTGTTCCATGGGAACTTTGTGAAATCTACCCTCAAAATATGCCAAGGGCATGGTTTGAAAACATAAACTGGTAAATTCCTTCCTTAGTGGTATGCTAGTGAGGTTGAGTAGGTACATCAAAGTGGATCTGAGTATACTGTAGGGAGAACTTTGGATGTTGGACCAAACCAGCATCTTGGCTGGCATCCCGCTCAAGGATCCAATCACAGGTTTTTCCCCCACCCTAGTTAAGGCAGAGAATATATTCATAGAATATGGGATAGCATAACTGCCCAATGATTCCCTATCTATCTATCTATTTCTATACCACCCCAAACATGGATCCCTGGGCAGTTTACAATTAAAATCATTTAAAACATTAAATCAATTAACAAAATCATTTAAAACATTAAGAACCCAATATTAAACACATTAAAACTATAAATCTGATTAAAAGCCTGGGTGAATAAATGTGTCTTCAGTGCCTCTTTAAACGTTGCCAGAGATGAGGAGGATCTTATTTCAACAAGGAGCTCATTCCAAAGTCCAGGGGCATCAACGGAGAAGGCCCGTTCCCGAGTAGCCACCAGACCGGTTGGCAGCAACCACAGACTAACCTCTTCAGATAATCTTAACAGGCGGCAGGGCTCATGGCAAAGAAGACATTCTCTTTAATATGGAGGACCTAAGCTGTTTAGGGCCTTATAGCTAATAACCGGCACCTTGTATTTTGCCTGGATATGTATTGGCAGCCAGTTTAGTTCTTTCAACACAAGAGTAATATGGTGTCTCCAAGATGACTCAGAGACCAACCTGGCTGCTGCATTCTATACCAATTGCAGTTTCTGGACTATGTACAAAGGCAGCCCCACATAGAGTGCATTGCAGTAACCTAGCCTAGAGGTTAACAGCATATGTACCACCATTTGGAGGTCATTCATTTCAAGGAAATGGATGTAGCTGGCATATCAGCCAAAGCTGATAGAAAGCACCTCTGGCCACCTCCTCAACCTGGGACACCAGGGAAAAGTTCAGATCCAGCAGCACCCCCAGATTGCGTACCTGTTCCTTCTGGGGAAGAGTGACCCCATCCAAAACTGGCAGATCAAAATAGTCTCCTGAGTTCTGACCCCACACAATAAGTACCTCTGTCTTATCTGGTTTCAGCCTCAGTTTGTTATCCCTCATCCAGCCCATTACTGCCTCCAGGCAGGCATTTAGGGAGGTTATGCCTTCTCCTGATGATGTTGACATGGAGAAATAAATTTGAGTGTCATCAGCATACTGATAACACCCTGCTCCAAATCTCCTGATGATCTCTCCCAGCTGTTTCATGGAGGTGTTAAACAACATTGGAGACAATATGGAGCTCTGAGGGACACCATATGAATGTTCAGATTTTGAAGAACAGTCTCCAAGAGACACCATCTGGAATCTGCCCATGAGGTAGGAGCGTAACCACTGCAAAGTAGCGCCTCCCACCCCCAATCCTCTCAGACGTTCCAGAAGGATACAATGGTCAATAGTATCGAAAGCCGCCAAGAGATCCTTTTGGTAGTGCCAATACAAGATTTAAATAGATGGTCTTCCAGAAGGTTGTCAAGTTTCTTAAAATATTTTGGCTGTATCAGATGGACTCTAACAGAGATTGAGGACAGCCCCGCCTCCATTCTTAGGTGTGCAGTAGAGGTGCCTGGGAGAAGGCCCAGAATTTTCTTCAGGAAATTATTCTGGACTATTTCTCATTTCTCTCTCACTTTCACATTCCAACCCCAATCTCTGCCCCATACAAAAGCTGCAGAATTACTTTGCCTTTAAATATTTTGCGTGCAGCAGCTATTAATTGACAACACACACACACACCCCCGAGAAGAATTTTTAAATGAGCCTTTTTGGGAAGGGCAGTATATAAATTGAATAAGTAAATAAAATAAAATGATCCCCACTGTATGCCGAGCAGTTAATAGGGCTGCATTAAGATGGACTGACCAAGATAAAAATTTCTGAAAGGAGACACCCAAATATTTAAAGGAGGGGCATGTTATAATTACTAAGTGTTAATTATCCATCTGTGTTTGATTCTACTGGTTCCAAAAACTACCATTTTTGTTTTATTGTGGTTGATCCTTAACTTCTCCTTGCAGTAATCATCCAATCTCACCCGATCTCGACACAAGATATAAGTGCCATATCATCAGCATACTTCAAGATCGAGACTTTGCACCCATTAAGTGAGGGGGAGAAGAATTTGGCCTATACTATATAATTGATATTAAAATTAAATAAAAAGGGAACCAATAACCCTGTTTGACTCGTCTGTTGAATGAAATGGGTTTGGATAGTGATCCTTGTCAGCCAGCTCTCACCCTGGCTGTGAGATTGGTGTGCAGTTCAATCAGTAACCTGAGAAGCTGTCTGTCAATGTCAGTCCTCTTAAGCTTTTCCCACAATCTAGATCTATCAATAGAGACAAAAGCTAAAGAAAGACCAATAAACGCAACATAAAGGTGTTTTTCTTAATGTTAGCATATTTCTGGATCAAGGCCTTTAAAGTGAAACCTGCCTGCTCTGGGCAAAAGAATTCTATCATATCTGTCCAGTCTTCCTATTTGTTTAAAAGGCATTGAATGTATCGTTTGGAGGATACATCTAGGAGGTTGATTGGATGGTAATTAGAAGGCTCCTGCCTATTACCCCCCCCCCCTTTTGGTATTTTGGATAAATAATACTTTGTTTCCAGTTTGGGGGGAACCACACAGGCGTTATCAATTTTTGTTAAAAGCCTCACTAAAATGGGAGTCCACCAGTGGGCATTCAATTTAAAAACCTCAGGAGGCACCATATCCTCTCTGGGGGCTTCCCCCAGGGTCAAGGCACCAATCAACTGCTTGCACTCTAGTGCTGCCAGTCTGGAAGGGGGGGGCAGATTCAGGAACTGGTATTCATAAGTTGTCTCATTCTGAATGCTACTATATATGGCAAGAAGTACTGAAACCAGGTCTCACCTTGGATATGTGCATCCGAGATGGAATTAGACTGAATGCCAGTTGCCACCAATTCCTAGAACTTCCTATCATTTTTGTGGACTATACAGAGACCCAGCTCTCTCAATTGATCTTCATAATAGGAGAGTTTCTTAACTTTGAAAAACTGCTTGTATTGAGAGCAGAACTGTATTAGATTGAATCTGGTCTGGAGTTGTTGCAAGGCTTGTCTCTTAAGCCTGAATTCGTGGTCATACCAGTCCTTCCTTGTAGGACCCTCTGAGTTTGACCTGCTGTTGCCATATGGGGGTTCATTATAGAAACAATTCTTTTGGGGGGGGGGATCATAAATGTCTTAGCTGGATAATATTGCAAGTTGCCTCTGTTTCAGCAGTTGCTGAGAATTTAACAAAGTTGTGATCTTCTCATTAAGAGCAGTACTCCATTTAATGTGTTGTTTACCTTGGGCAAGGCCCTTTAATTTATAGTATGTTACTGAGGTGGGCATAGTACATGCAGAAAAGGTCATGACTAAGGGCAGATGGTCACTCTCTGATCTATTACATATGTTAAAATAATGAACCTGTGAAAGGCATGCCAGAGATACCAAAATGTAATCTATGACATTGGCACCGTTGTTACTTTAAAAGGTGTAGAATTCATGTGAGTTATCATGGTCAGTACCATGAAGAATGTAAAGTCCAAATCTGAAAGCCAGATTCAGGAGGGAAAACCCATACTTATTCAGCATCTTATCTAAGGAGGTCCAGGTGAGATACCATGAGTTGTCTTAACTACTGTGTTTTTTAAAATAAAGCTATTTATATTCTTGCCAACCGTAGCATTGAAACCACCAACTAGTAGAATATCAGTATCTGGCAGCAGTTGCTCAACCTTCTCCAACAAAGTCTGTGAGGAGGACCCGACCTGAAGCCACAAACTGGAATTCCTACCCACAGGGAGATATACATTAATGCAAAGAATGGATCCCAGATATTTGCTAGAGACATGAACTGTCTGTATATACTCACTATCAGACCAACTCCTTGGTTAACATCTCCTTCAAGCTCCACTGAGATTGTTAATAGACCTCCACTTGTTCTCCCATGGGGCCCCTGTTTGATAGCTGTAGACCAAAACTTCAGAACCCCTGCAAGTATAATAAAGAAGGATCCTGGCACCATGTCTCCTGCAAAAAGATGACATCAAAGTTTTCAGATATTATTCAATTTCATAAACCCCAAACTTATTCTGCCACCCAGCAATATTCCAGAAGGAATATTGTTCGGTTCAAATCCCCACTGGTATGTTTCACAGACTATGGGAAACACCTATATCAAGCAGCAGCAATATAGGAAGATGCTGGAATGCATCATCTCATACTGCATGGGAGGAGGCAATGGTAAACCCCTCCTGTATTCTACCAAAATAAAACCACAGGGCTCTGTGGGCGCTGGGAGTCGGAATCGACTTGACTGCCACTTTATTTTTAAAGCTGCTAGCAAGTTGGGGTCTTCCATACAAGTGCCTCTTTCTACATCAGGACACATTGGCAGCCTATCTTCAGCTGTTGGGAGAAGTGGGGAGTCCCAGGTTTTCCAGCTGTTTGGTGAGATACTGGAGGGTTATATTCTCTCGTTCAGATAGTTGAACCAACTCCATCTTGTGGGCTGAGCAGCTGTTAAGTGAGATAAACTCAAGGTTCTGAATGGAGTGAGCAGGAGAGTCATTTAGGTTCTTGTATCGATAGTATATAATCAATAACACACTTCTGACTGTAATTCTCTTTAGAAGAGACACATGATGGGAGTGGTTCACCAAAAGAGTGTAGGGAGGTCAGTGTGTACTTGAGGCCCTCTAGCACTGTTCCCTCTAACAGGGATTCCCAAATGTTGTTGACTACAACTCCCAGCATCCCCAGCTGCAGTGGCCTTTGACTGGGGATTCTGGGGGTTGTAGTCAACAACATCTGGGAATCCCTGTTAGAAGGAACACTGCCCTCTAGCCTGCCTATAATCTCATCTAGGGATGTGCACAAAATGTTTCGGGAGGGTTGGGGGGGTGGAGAGTGGTAGCTTTAAGGAGCAGGTACGCCGGTCCTTTCCTGCTCCACTGCCATTCCAGTCATGACACTGTGCTTCTCAAAAGGCTGCTTCCCTGTTTCCAGCAGCCACCATGGTGTTGGCACACACATGACATCCAGGCATGTGTGGGCACCATCTGCGTGGTCAGCATGGTGTTGCTGGCCACACAAATGGCATCCACGCATGCGTGGACACCATGTGCGTGCCGATGCTATGTGCAGGCTGCTGGGAACAAGGAAGCAGCCGCATGTGTCTTTTGAGCAGCATAATGCTGTGATTGGAATGGCGGTTGAGCAGTGGAGGAGCAGGTAAGGGCCTGCATACCTGCCTCTTAAAGTTGCCACTCACCCCCCCGCTGGAACATTTTGGCTACGGCAACCTGAATTGCACTTCTCTAATGAGGTGCCAAAATGTTTTGTGCACATGCCTAATCTCATCCTGTTCATTTCTAGGCAGAGCTATTGGATTTGAGCTGACTTGATGGAAGAGTGGACTTACAGTCTTATCACGGAATACTGAGACAGGTGTGATTTGGAATGCATGCAAGAAAGATTTCATCTTTAACAGCATATGTGGAATAGTGGGTTGATTAAAAGTTAACAAAACACTCTTAGCTGCTGAAAGGCTAGGTAGCCAGCTGGTGGCAATGAGATCAATAAATTGAGGCCCACAACTCAAGAAATGAATTATTTCTCTGTGAGAATGCCAATGATTTCTATTGATATTATTCAGACAGACATAAAGCCTAACCTGATTTAATTGCAATGTCCAGTTACAGTTTGTAACTGCAGTTCTTCCAGATCCAGCTGTAGGGTGGCCAAAATCCAAGGTCACAGCCAGTTGTTTTTATTGCTTATTTGAGCATGCTGCCTTGTTGAAATTAGGCATTGAAGACTTAGTTACAGAGTCTGTCTTTGCTGAGTACTTCTGAGTAAAAATTTCAAAAGATGTCATTAATAGGTCCACTGGCCTACTCATGGAAGTGATAACTTTGGAGATTGTGATCACAGTTTTTGCTGTCAACAGATGTTGATTTGCTGTGAAGTCTGTTGCCCTAATTTCTGAGACTCTTCCTGTGCTAACAATTTATCCATTAAAGGATCTTAGTCATCGGGCATTAATGTTACTCTGGGTGAAATCTGGCCTTCAGCTGATGAAACTGGCCTCTCTGAGGAGAGGAGATTGTTTATCTCAAGGGCAGCATATTGATTGATTGATTGATTGATTGATTAAGTGCTGTAAAGTTGGTTTCGACTGTTAACAACTATTTGGATATGCAACAGCTGCAGTGTAACTTACTATGTATAGTTTACATGCGATCTGCTATGAAGTCAGAGGGGGCACTGTAGCTTCCTTAGTACTGGTTGGGCTAGCTAGGAGTTTCTATTCTTTTTGCTGTTCCTGTTAGTGAGTCAGCAAGTTCTATACTGATCTCTAAGTACCTCTTTAGTTTGTCTCACAAATAAAGTATCTTAAAACTTTCTCTGGTGTTTGTTCTGAAACCACACAGACAGCTAACTTTCTCTGGTGTTTGTTCTCAAACCACACAGACAGCTAACATTCTGCAGCAACAACCACATAGATTATCTCCAGGATTATCTGTCTTCAGCTTGGCCTTTAAGGTCTCTCAGTGGTGCATGCATTGCTGTTGTAATCAACTCCATCCATCTTGCTGTTGGTTGTCCTCTTCTTCTCTTTCCTTCAACTTTTCCCAGCATTATGGACTTCTTTAGGGAGCTGGGTTTACATGTGGGAATTGTAATGAAGTATCTTTTCTTCTTCCTTAAGAGAGTAAAATTCCTCTATTTGAAGCTGCTTGATGGATTTTATCATTTGTAGGGACCCTTGGGACCCAGAATTGGTCCAGTTGTGTTATTTCTTGTAATAGGTGATATAAACAGATAAGATAGCTCTTAACGTCTTGGAAGTGTTGGTTGTGCTGCTTCGCCAGATCTGAGCACCTCCAAGGCACCGGTGTTTATGGAAAATAACAGTCTCTTATCCACTTTCTGCTCTTCTGAATGGTGGATAAACACTACAAAGGAGCCCCCCACATAGGCAGTGAAGATTCTTTTTAAAGAGCTTCTCAGGGGGGAAACATTAGTAATTTAAGACTAAGGCTTTAAAACAGGCTGCAGTCCCATTGCCATCTTGCTCCTCCCCTTTAGTCGTGTTTTGTGTGTGGTTTTAGATACACCTAGTTATGGGAACTTCTGTAAGCCTGAAGAAGGGTTAAAGGTGAAGAGCAGTCACTTCAGCAAAAACTGAAGGTTTTACAAGAATGGAAAAACCTTTGATAGTTGTTGGGAAACAAGGTGTGGAAAATACCAGTGCACATGTCTAAATTAATGGTTGTTATAGGTTCTGCCAAATTCTGAGACTTTTTTCTTTTAAACAACCTTGGGGAAAATGTTTCCTTTTTACAAGAACATTGAATGCCTATTTACATTTTAAAATCATTGTTCTGCACCAATTATTCAAACATGCAATTTCAGATAGATCTTGTGTCTACTGATCCTAGAAGCTTTTTGAATATTACTATTCAGTTTCACCTTGGGAGTGCTGTTCTTCAGAATTTTAAATGGAGCTATCGCTGGGGACCTTGAGCAATAAACAAAGAATGTTTTTGTTTGTTCTAAGAATAGACAGCCATTGGACCAAACCGTAACACATCTATCCCCTCTGGTAAAGGAGTCCTTTATCTTGCTATATTAAGAAAACCCATCTAGCGGATACCTGGAAAAATAACTGGCTTTCCTGGATCAATTTGTCCTGTGTGTGTTTGTTTGTTTGTTTGTTTGTTTGTTTGTTGGGGGCGGCCGGGGGGTGGGTGGGCTGGTGAGAGTTAGAAATAAGCCACCTCCTCCCCTCCCTTGCTTTACCAATATATGTACTACTGTGCTACCTCTGAAATTTAATGTTCATCCAGGTGTCAAAAAAGATTTAGCCCAGCCTCCTGCAGATATCCACTCAGCTTTGGACATCTATGTCCTTTCAATTGATTATAAATCTATTACTTTCTTTTGCTTATAGAGTGCTCAAAGCAACTCATATCAATAAAAATACATCATAATCATTACCCCCCAAAAGCATGTAAAAAACAATATACATTAGAACAATAAAAATCTATCATGACAATATAAATATAAATTATAATATAATTAATATAAAATCCATTTAAGGAGTAGCTACACTGACTCTTATTTTGACTTCCACTGATAAGGTTTTGTGCAAGTGTTTTTTTTTCTGGGCTGAAAGTTCCTTGTGCTGCTAAAATGTAGCAGGAAATGCAAAGTTTAATTCAGAAATTGGAAACAATATTTTTTTTCAAGGCAGCCAGCAAATGGCAAAGGTCACTATTGTTATATAGGCTTAGCAGTCCGTTATATAAATGTCCTCCACTAATCTTATCAAACAGCAGGGACCCAGGATGAGTGTGCATTATCCATGGCCTGTTACTTTATGATTACTTTCTTCCAATTTCTTTCCCCAAAGTAAAGAAAGATTATGGAGGACATAGTGCATGATGAATCTAGTCTTGGGCAATACTTCAGCAAAGCAAATGAGTGAAGCTGCAAGAAAATGTCAGCTTCCAGAGGAAAGAAAAGGCATGTGGCTACATAAGCATGACTTGTTGGAGTTCTATGATATGCTTCATATTGTCATTGTCCTGATCCAAAGCCCTTTTCCATGGCAATGTTCAAAAGCAGCTCTTGCATATGTGACCTTCCTCTTTAATTTCAAAAAGGCTAGGTCTGTGCTTGCATCTCTTTATGACCCTGCGCAGCGGGGAAATGCTTGACTAACAAGCAGAAGGTTGCCGGTTCGAATCCCCACTGGTAATATATTGGGCAGCAGTGATATAGGAAGATGCTCAAAGGCATCATCTCATACTGCATGGAAGGAGGCAATGGTAAACCCCTCCTGTATTCCACCAAAAGAAAACTACAGGGCTCTGTGGGCACAAGGAGTCGAAATCAACTTGATGGTACACTTTACCTTTGCCTTTTACCTACCTCCAGATTTTTATTTATTTATTATTTTTACATTTATATCCCACTCTTATTCCATGGAATCCAGAGCAGTGTACAAATCTACACTGTACATTTGTACAAACCATACACAAATGGGAACCTTCTTGCTTGCATGGGAATGTCATGTCTTTCTTGGAATTCCCACATCCACATTATATTGCTGACAGTGATTCCAAACAACTTGTATTGTGCAACAGACTATTCGGCTTTGTGCTTTTTATACCAAAGCAGACCATTCTGCTTTGTGCTTTTTATACCCAGTTATACATAGGCTACATAGGAAGCTGCCTTATACAGAGCCATTGGTCTAGCTATTTCAGAAATGTCTACACTGACTCGCAATGGCTTTCCAGGATTATTTCCTAGCATTACCTTGAGATGCCAGGGACTGAACCTGGGACCACCTACATGCAAAGCAGAAGCTCTTCTGTTGAGCTGTGATTCTTCCACTTAATAATATTTCATGGCAAGGACTTTCAGCATTGCTCAGTAGTGCTCCATACTTCTGAAAATTTTGGAATGCTTTTTATAAATATACTTGATATATTAGGTGTTTTTAAAGTGCATTCTAAATTTGTCAGAAGTAAGCAGCACTACTGAATAACCCTGAATCATTCCCATTAAACATTATGCCTTTGGGACTAAACTAGACATCACATACAGTCACATGTAATATTGACTTGACGGACTTAAGGGGTGGGGGGAGAGGGAGAGAGAGAAGTCACTTGTACAGCCACAATTGGGACTAGAGAAGTGAGGAATGAGAGAGAGAGCTATTTCAGATGCAATATGGATCTTTGGTTGAACTTGAGTATCCCCTCTCTGCTTTTTCGTCCAAATGCACCTCTCAAATTCACCCGAGGTTCAGCTTGGCCAAACAAACTGGGCTTTGAAACCAAGGTGTATAGTTGGTTTGTTTTAAGTATGGCTGAATTTCCCATAGTTGCGTCCAAACCGACTCCCCCACCCCCCCAGGCAGTATGCTTGGCTTGTTGGAAGAGGCTTGGCACAGAGCAGCCAAGAAACAGCCGTGGATTGGCCAAATGGTGGAGGGAGGGGCCAAAGAAACCACCGGCAGAAGAATAAACCATACTGCTGTTGGGTTGTCTTTGGATGGAATTCTCTGCTTATTTTTGGAAGCTTGGTTGGAAGCTTCTGTGACTCCACATTTTTAGCTGCCGGGGCCCAGAGAGATAAATCTTTTTCAGCCCAAACTACTCTTAAAAAGAAGTATGGAGTAATGCTATACACTTCTGCATTGAACTTAGCCCCAGAAAAGGTTCTCTATAGGTCTGTCTGAACAGGTGCGGAGCCTGACCACCAGCAGCCTGTGTGCAGTGGCGGTGGCTCCACTCCCCCCGCCCCCTGCATCTGACATCAGATGCAGGGAGCGTGGTCTGGCTCCTGAACTGAGCCTTGCAGCTCCATTTGGGAGTTGGGAGTCAGGCCAGCGCTGCGTTCGCAGCACCGGCCATTTCATGTGCAGCCCCTTCGAGAGCTAGACTCGGACTGGTGCTGCGTTCGCAACACAGCCAGGAGCTGCTCTTCCCTGCAGGGAAGAGCCTCTCTTGGCCGTGCCGTGAAAGCAGCGCCATCCGTTGAAAGCAGCGCCAGCCACGTGGCCCCTTCGGGAGTTAGACTTGTGCTGGTGCTGCATTTGCAGCGCAGCCAGGAGCAGCTCTTCCCTGCCTTAAAGGCAGGAAACAGCTGCTCCTGGCCGTGCCGCGAACGCAGTGGCCATTTAACTCCCGAAAGGAGGCCACGCAGCACCTGCTCGGGAGCTAAACCAGCACCCCGCGTCTGATGTCAGACACGGGGGTATGTCAGGGACGCAAGGCATGGCCCCTGATTGGGTGCGGCCCAGGTTCTTTGAACCCGTTCACCCAATGGTGGCTCCGCCCCTGTGTCTGAACCTGTTTTGCTCCCTTCATTATTCCTTAATATGCAAAAGGTTTTTTCTGTTGTCCATCCTATGGTTTCTTACACTCTACTTGCCTCTCTTCTAACTGCCTGCTTCTGATTTGTTTCCTCCCAGTGTCTAAGCTACATCTTTTTACAGTGCTATGAGACCATGTGGCATGACAGGTGGGCCCTGTTTGGACGTAGCATAAAACCACAGGTAGACGTAGCCAAGAATCTGTGAAGCCAAGAATAATGCTGCAGATGATTGATCAACTATGGTTTGGCAACCTCCAGCTTCTGGACAGAGAAACCCCTCCCTCTTCCTAGCCCACCCAGGCTGCATCCCAGCAAGCTGCGTTCCGCTCACATCGCCAGACTGTGGGCAAGGCATCAGCACATCAGTAAAACACCAACTATTGGCTATGATGTTAGAGGGGGGCATGCTCCGTGTGATTGTGCCTTCTCAACATTGATTGCCCCACCTTCGACTGGGCAAAGATGCTTTAACCCTTTCCTCACACTACTTGCACCATTACTTTTGCAAGATCTCCCAAACTACACAGGCATGCACAAGCACAATTATTGTTGCCCCAGGATGGCAAGGGGCACTTGCAGATGCTAATGGGGTCTTTGAGGAGAGATGCAGATCAGCAACTGATAAATTGTAGGGTGAGAGGGCAGCAGGTTAGTGGCTGGGTGAGTGGGAGAAGATATGGTCTACCAGAAAAACTGATGCTGTGTTGTATCCGTGCAGCTGCTTCTGGAGCCGAGGGCAGATTTCATGCAAATTAATTGTGGCTGGTGTTTCTGGGAGCTGTTACCTGCCCAGAAAGATGGCGCCTGGCGAAGCCTTGTGACTGCCACCTTTTGGTCAGGAGTAGTGACCTGCATTTTAAGCATCCAAACTTAGAGAAGGGGGGATTTATGCATGTAGTTTAAGTGAGGTCCAAAACATGCAGGGGAAAGCGGGCTTGCTGCAATGTGGTTCGGTCCCTTTAAATGCATGAACTCTAGGATAGGAATGTTCAAGCTGGCTTGATTCGAATTGTGGTTCAAATAGAACCAGACCAGTTTGGCTGGTCTGAGTTCGAACTGGACTGGCCCCCCGAAGGGGGATGGGGTGCCAGTATGAATTCGAACCATACAGGCCCTGGTTCGAACTGGACTGGTTCAGGGGTCTGCTGGTAATGTGGAATATGGTGAGGATTCCCCTTTACCAGGAGACCCCTGAACCAGTTTGAACCAGTTTGGCAGTCAAACCTGGTTTGGTTAGACGGGAACAAAAAAGGGCCAGGTAAGTTCGAATCCAGTGTGGATTTGAACTGAATAGGCAAAACCACTTCCGTGCAAACCACTACTCTAGGGACATGACATCTCTGTTGCCACACAGTGGCAGGAGGAGTAAGGAGATGGCAGAGGAAGGAGCATTGGCTCTGAGAGGTGGCCAGGAAGAAACATTTCTGGACTGCGCCGAGCTGATGAATTTCTGGCCTGCTCTAAGCTGACCTCTCTATGGTTGCAGGAGGAGCTTGCACACAAAACTGAGGTTATAGAAGCAGCAGAATTCGGATGACACAATGGTACCATCTAACCTCAAGTTTCTGCAGTGAAACTCACTACAAACTGAGTGAGTTTCAAATTCAGGTTTGGAAGCAGAAATGGTGCCACGGTTGTGTGACAAAGCAGTGGATTCATGTATCCGGATGATCACAAACTCCAACCTGTGACACATTTACCTCTGGTTTGGTGTTATGTCCAAACGGGGCCATGGTTGCTCTTCTCTCTTGTGTTCTGGATTTTCCTCTGTTCCAGTGTATATCTGATAATAATATATTTATTTGCACAGCATTTCTGATAAATAGAAGAAACCTCAAATGATGTTGGCAATGAAGATGTCAGTGTTCTACTAACAGTGGGATGAGCCATTCATTCACATGCTAGGGTTTTTATATCCTATGTATGCTGTATATGAGTCATGGGGGTGATTATCCCTGCAGAAGAGCCCATGCAGAGAGATCATAAATAATTGGGGAGAGAAGGAAGGTAATGAGAAGGAAGGAAAAAGTATAGTGGAAAACTATGTATTTTCTGCAAATACTTGAGCTGTTAGTTCACTTGAGGATTATCAATAATTCTAGTTCAGCTGGGTTTTTGCTGAAAAAACATGAGAATCTCACACTTTTGAAAGATGTTTCAGATCCATATGTGCTCTGGACATTATGTGCATACAGACTAGGGTTTCTCCCCCCCCACCACCCCTTACAATTCTTTCTAGCTGTCTCCAGGTATGGGATTGGCATAAAGAAATATTGATATGACTTGGGCTATACTAGCAATGGTTTTTGCAGTTGTAGTAGCAGCACCTTCCCCAGCTACCTCAATCATGGAAATAGCTGTTGGTTTTGCCCATGTTTGGTCTAAGTCATACTGATGTTTCTCCACACAGTCTAGCAATCTGAAATAGCTGGGAGAGATTGCTTAGAGAGAGAAAGTGGCTGCCTGTGTGGTGGCACTCTGATTTATTTTTTTAAAAATGCAGCAGTGGTAATAAAGTCCTACATGCCATTTTTGATCGTCCAGAACTTGTTTTTATTTAATCATATCTGCTAGGACAAATGGCAGATTTCTGGCAGAGAAAACAGAAAAACACAAATCCTCTTCTATTATCAACTCACCTGCATGTCTAATCTTGTTGCCAGAATAAGCGATCTTCTTTTGTCTGAAAAGCAATGCAGTCTAGTTGTATTAAGGAACTGCCCTATAAACTGTGAGGGTAACTAAATCCATACTTGCAAAATGAGAGTACTATATTAACAGTGCTGGCACAGTGGTTCATTATGCTCTGTCTGAAGCATGCAGTTGCTGGACAGTGAGTCTTAGGAGCTGTTGTTAGATAATTTCTGTCAAATTATTTGACTTATAAACTGATATCTTGCTGTACTACTAAAATCAATGAAGACAACAAATGCCAGCCCTAATGATTGCCCGGAATCCATTTTGTTTCCAATTTTCTATCAGGATAATTAGCCCAATATCACTGAATAAAATAATGAGAATCTTTGTTTATAGCCAACAACCCAATTGGTTATTTATTACTCCTTGAACAGTTTTCATACTGAATTTAGTGGAAGGGTGCTTGAGTTCCCAGCCTCTACTGAAACAATTCTATTAATTCCAAATGTTACTTGGGACCCAACAGATGATAGTAAAATAAGTTCATTATGGAAGACTTCATTGTTACATTCTGGCTTATTGAGGATACGTTTGCAAAATGTGTTGGAACATTCTGATGCTCTCCATCGCTGAGGCAATTCAATTTAAAAAAGTATTAGAATAGAAATTTTATTCCCTGTAGTCATTTCTTGGGGAGGGTTGATGGTTTTGAATATACATAGCAAGGAAAGATTCGCCATATTGAATAAATGGAGAAGACAAAAGAAAAAGCTCTTAACTGATGGCAATGCTAGTTAGCTCATCATATGCATCTCCATACCTGTGGATGGTTAGTTTCATAATACTGAACTGTAGGCTTTATTATTAAAGGCAACCTTTTTCTTGCTAGTTTCTCTGGATGTTAAACAGCATGAGTTCATAGGAAAATGTATAGCAGAAGCTGTTGCAATTAAGAGAGAGAGTCTGGAATAGGCACACATACATGCATAGCTGGAATATTTCTCAAGTAATCTGAGCAAACACTCCTTGGGTAAAACCAGAGCAGGGCATGTGCTCCCCTACCCCCATGTGCGCACACTGTATTTTGAAAGCTCTTTTATGATTCACAAAAGCAGCTGCTTTAGAGCTGAAATGGCACCAGGGTTTTAAGAGCCATTTAACTAGATATGTTACAGCCTGCTTCCATCTGTGTTGGAGTATTTGGTGGTATAATATCTGGTTGGTATAGTCAAAACCCAATAGAATATTTAGGGCTCCACCTAGCTGAGTTTAAATAGGACTCTTTCTTGCTGTAGTGTCATTAATAAACACAAATAAAGTGGTATTAACAAGGAGCAACCAACTCCAAGCTGAATTTCATGGTGAGCAGTAATAGATATTCACATAATCTGCAGATGAGTTAAAATAAAGATTCCCGTGGTTTTTCTTGTTTGCCAACAGCTAGCTAGTATTCTTTTTCTGGGATGGTTGTTGTTGTTGTTTGTTGACTTCCAGGTTTAGGCCTCCCTGTGCTCAGGCAAGGCAACTTTGAGTTCTTCCACCACTAATCTAAAGCTAAGCAGCAACTTTGTCAAAAGGCTTCAAAGGTCTGTTCACACCTGAATGCACTCTTTGGCTCTTTTCAAATGACAAACAAATGGAGGGTGTGCATTGTGAACACACCTGCTATCATATGCCTAACCTCTGAGTTTTCATCTGATTATCTGCACAGGAGCCTATGTGCATACAGTTTCTGAGTGTGTAAGCTCTCTGTAAACCATGTAATCAGTTGAGTGTATGGAGAATTGAAACAGCACCCCCCGCCCCGCCGCTAATGCACACATTTAGTGGTTGTCTGAAAAGGGCTTCCATTTTACTTTGGCAGAGCATATGGACATGAAATGCTTGTTCTTGTGCATACTATCCATTGAATTCTGGTTACCTCTGCTATGGGCGGGGCTTGTATCATGCTGGCTGTGCTGAAGAGGACAGTGAGTAAGATTAATAGAAATGACTGCTACTTGGGATGATAAAAGAACACAGGCTAGAATCTGAACATATTTCTCTCTTTGCCCTAGAAAAAGTCCTGACTAATTTGAGATGATCTTTTGTAGACTTAGAAGTTGTTAAACATTTAGAACAAGGGCTAATTTTGCTATTGTGTCCTATAGAATGTTAAGAACTAGATGTGATATTTTGTAAAATGTAGGGAAAACATGCTGGCACCCAGAGCAGTGGAGTGCTTGCAGGCGGAGGATACTGGCCTAGCGCAAAACTGTTGCACCCGCTAGTTGCACTCAGTTTGGAGCTTGCACTCCAGACTAGTGTCGCTCTACCACAAGCACACTTGTAGCTGCACAACTGCAGCATACCTCATTTGCTTAAAAGCGAACTTTCTGATTTTTAGTGCAGCTAAGCTAACTTATTGCGCTACCACAAATTTACTCATTCTTGCTCCATTCCTCTGGCTGTCAACCATTGACTTAAGGCTAAACAGACATATTTATTTGTAAACACACACACACGTGTGTGTGCCTTTGATGTTGGGGGCACTTCATAGGGTGCCATAAGCAAATAGGCAACAGATTTCTGCCCCAAGGAGTTCTAAATATTGACAGAGGGCAAGATGACAAGATGGAGGCAAGCAGAGAATATGCATAGTGCATATTGAAATCTGTCCATTAGCAGAAGTGTATTTAAAATTAGGGTGTAGCTTTGTATAGTAATCGACAAACAAAATACAATATATCATATTCAGCTAAAATTAATGCTTTTTTGAGCCAATGGCATGCAAGTATAAAATGAAGATTTCATGTTTCCGATTTGAGATTTAAAGCTCTGACAGTCCTGTAAAGCTGAACAACAAAATCACTTGAATAGAACATGAGACAGGAAATGTCATGGTTAAGATTAAGAGTCAAACTGATGCATTTTCCCCTGCTCCAGAGCTGCTCCTTCTACATTGTGACCATCTGGAAGAGTTTGTGAATGATCTGAATTCATAGCAGTCAGAGAGAATTAGCAGAATACCGTTTCCCTAATTCAGCTAATACCCTTTTTTCATTCAGAAAAGGTAACTCAGTTGTTTGGACTTGTCTACTGTTGTGATCTTGTGATATGAGACATCAATGGCTGTGCTGTAATAAAGAAGCAATTGGCGTGGTGTAACAGGAAAGTGAAAAAAACTTGCAGCCAGCATATAGTCAGTAGGAAAGGAAAGAAGAAAAAATACAGGACAGCAGTGTTTCCTGCTTACAGACTCAGAAACAATAAGACAAATATGAAAGACCACAAGCTGATGTTTTTTCAGGCCACATAAAACTGTGACAACTGCTGCATCCTGAAGCTTGCAAAGCTGAATTTTTGGCCAGTCCTACCTATTATCTTCCCCATGGGAAGGGACTTCATATGCCTCTCAACTCTCCAGGAGTTCACATAGCATAAGATCTTCTAAGATCTTTTTTGGAAATAATCATACTTTTGAACAATTGTCCCAAATGGTGTATAATAGCTGAGCCAAAGGCAGAGTGGGGCAATGAATTTAAATAAATACAAAATACGATTCATTCTCTATCAGTGTGTCTCTCCTCTTCCCATTAGTTTCAAACTGGAATTGACAG
The DNA here is from genome assembly GCF_027244095.1 of Hemicordylus capensis. Lineage (NCBI taxonomy): Eukaryota > Metazoa > Chordata > Lepidosauria > Squamata > Cordylidae > Hemicordylus > Hemicordylus capensis. Next base: position 85,177,679 of record NC_069658.1, on the reverse strand, counting down.
CATTGTTCTCATACATATGCAATCAATTTTCCAGTCATGGTTTGGGATCCACAGTGTTTATGGCTAATTCATGTAAAATGTTTTAATTAATTCCTGCAATTCTGTACACACTTTCCTGGAAGTAAGCTACACTGAACACTTATTTCTCTAAGTAAGGTATAGGACTCCTCTGTTAGTCTTCTGCTTTGAGATAAATTTCCAGGGTTCCTCTCTGATACTGAAGGGTGTGCTCCATTCATGCCATAAAGGCAAATTGTGAAACCTGCAAATCTTTCTTTGGGGACTAAGTCAGAATATACTTTCTGTACATATGCCAAATTTATTCTTTGTTGGTGCCATCTTGCACTATGGGCACTTGTTAGGTCATACACGTTCATTGATGAGGGTTTTTTTTAGGTATTATGAAGAATTTTTAGTGTGTGTGACTGAAAATTTGCTTATTACTTAGGATAATTAATAGTTGCTGAGTAATTCATCAGCAACTATTTCCTCAAAATATGGCAATTAATGTCTTTTAGAGAAGTGGAATATATGTTCCCATCTCTAAATAGGCTTTTGGAACTCCAAATTCTTATCTTCTGTTTTGTAAGTTGTAATACAGGTGAAACTCGGAAAATTAGAATATTGTGCAAAAGTCCATTAATTTCAGTAATGCAAATTAAAAGGTGAAACTGATATATGAGACAGACGCATTACATGCAAAGTGAGATAAGTCAAGCCTTAATTTGTTATAATTGTGATGATCATGGCGTACAGCTCATGAAAACCCCAAATCCACAATCTCAGAAAATTAGAATATTACATGGAACCAAGAAGACAAGGATTGAAGAATAGAACAATATCGGACCTCTGAAAAGTATACAGTGTACTGTGCTTGATTGGCCAGCAAACTCTCCTGACCTGACCCCATAGAGAATCTATGGGGTATTGCCAAGAGAAGGATGAGAGACATGAGACCAAACAATGCAGAATTGCTGAAGGCCGCTAATGAAGCATCCTGGTCTTCTAATACCTCATCAGTGCCACAGGCTGATAGCATCCATGCCACGCCGGATTGAGGCAGTAATTGCTGCAAAAGGGGCCCAAACCAAGTACTGAATACATATGCATGCTTATACTTTTCAGAGGTCAGATATTGTTCTATTCTTCAATCCTTGTCTTCTTGGTTCCATGTAATATTCTAATTTTCTGAGATTGTGGATTTGGGGTTTTCATGAGCTGTACGCCATGATCATCACAATTATAACAAATTAAGGCTTGACTTATCTTGCTTTGCATGTAATGCGTCTGTCTCATATATCAGTTTCACCTTTTAATTTGCATTACTGAAATTAATGGACTTTTGCACGATATTCTAATTTTCCGAGTTTCACCTGTATGCAAGTTTGTTCTCCACAGCTCTATATTTATGTAAAAGCATACCAAGAAATCCAAAGAAAAATTGGTAATCACTCAGTGATAACTGATTTAATTACTAATTTGGGGTAGGTGAATTTGAAGGTTCTTCAACATACACAAGATCAGCCCAAAATGAGACAGTTGCATGTGTGTGTTGCTTATAATGGTGATTGTCATTGTGTGTGAAAAATAGGGTCTTGAACCTTCATTCTTTCAGTAGAAGGGAATGTATTTGTAAAAATTATGCTTGATCCAATGGAAGGTTATTATAATCCACAAATATAGTCCTTTAAAACATAGATAATGTAATGCCAACAAGATGGAGTATTCACATTCTTCTGAAACATAATGATATCTGTAGTGTTCATTTAAGAGTGGGAATGCTGAAAGCAGGGTTTCATTCACAAGGCATTTTCAGTGTATGTAGAGTGCTTTACTCGATTCATTCTTGAAACAAAACCTACAAGGCAAGTGCTCTTAACAACATCTTAATTAATTATTATTTTCACTGGAAATGGAAACTGCAAGGATGAGTTGCCAAAGCTGCTACCACAACTCTTATTATAGAATCTTGGATCTGAGCATTATTTGCTACTGGAAAACATACATTCTTTCTTTTTTCAGAGACTGCAGATCAAAGCAAGTGTAAAATGGCTCTATACCTATATGTTGCATTATGTTTACTGAAGTTCCTTTTTTGAACCCAGTCATGCATAGTCTATAGGCTAGGCTATGCAGTGTGTTAACCACTGTTCTAGTAGTTTGTAACTTGATTGATTTCACTCATGCCCCACCAATTCACTCAAGTTTCAAGCTGCCTGACTTGTGATTGAGACCCATGATCACATATGCTGTGTCTGTACTAATTGTACAGTGTGAGTAGTTACTGATTTGAGCAACTTCGTTTGACATCTGGCCTATGAAATTAACCTAAGCCCACTTGCATATGTTCAATTTGGATAGTGTGGGACTAGGTGCACTCATTTCCTCCCTCCCAAATATTGGTTTGTTTGTTTGTTTGTTTGTTTAACATTTTTATATCCCGCTCTTCCTCCAAGGAGCCCAGAGCAGTGTACTACATACTTAGGTTTCTCCTCACAACAACCCTGTGAAGTAGGTTAGGTTGAGAGAGATGTGACTGGCTCAGAGTCACCCAGCTAGTTTCATGGCTGAATTGGGATTTGAACTCGGGTCTCCCTGGTCCTAGTCCAGCACTCTAGCCACTACACCACAAAGTAGCTACTGTGTGCATGTGCCTCTTGAGGCTACAGAACTCCTGAATGCCCCTTGAATCCCGTGGTTTTTGTGAGTGCACACTGCAGGCTACATTTGGGTGGTGGGAAAAAGCTATCTTTTCAAGGAAGTTTATCTGTCACTATTGGTCTTCTCATGGAATAGCTCCTGGAAACCTCCACAGACCCCCAGAGCTCCTTGGAACATGGTCTGAAAGCTGTTCACCTAATAATGAAAAGATGTGCACATTTCCTTGCTCCATTATGGATTAGTGTGGGGTCCTAATCTTGTAAATTGGATGCTTTGTTTCTGGGTGTCCCTGGAGAAGAGCATCTGCTTTCCTGAGATACTTCCCATACTCTTGTTTGCACACCAAACCAGCAGCGTGGGAAGCTGCCATGTGGATGTGCCCTGAGATAACCATATGCCATAAAAACTGTGGAGCAGTTTGTAATACAAACACTATGTAGTTGTTGACAAAGCTTGAGTCTGTTAGGCTGTCATGGCAAACATCATTGCATAAAACCACATTGTGTCTTCTGGTCCCTATTGCTGAGGACTCCCGTGCATAAATTAAAATGCTAAAATTATTCTCTGGATTAATTCTGATTCCCTTGAATTTGAAGGACTGCATTTGGCAAGAACAAACCTGTACAGCAATCTTAATGCAGTTTGAGATTTAATACATATAATATATCTGTAAACTATGCAAATTGAGGAATAACAGCATAAACTCACATGACTTAAAAGATTTTGTAACAAACCAAAGAAAATGCAGTCCAGATATTATTGCATACTGAAGTGTAACTAATTAAAAATATGTCTTTAAAATATTGTTTAACTATCCAAAGAAATATCCTAGAGCAAAGGGTAATATGTGGGTCCATTTCTGTCTCCAATACCATGGTTGTTGGTGCCAATTTGTTTTAGCTTCAGATACTGATAGAAAGAAACCATCCCCTCATGCTAGATTCGGCCGTTGAATCTGTGCCCAAAATGCTTGGGGTTATTTGGATGCTTTGAAGGAGGCATGCAGTGATGATTGAGTCTGAATCTGTTAAGAGGGTAAGTATTCATTCACTCCCAAACAGCAGAAATAGCCTAAGCTTATGAATGTAGGGTACTCTACACAGATGGCTGTGTATCTGTTGCTGCTAAGAGGCATTTCTAGGCTCGTATTTTTTCCAAGGCAGTTACAAGGAATACATATGTTGCCAGATTGCACGCTCTTTCTACTCCCCCGCCCCCACCTTTCAAAGAAGATTTTAGGGGACATTTAATTCAGAGTAAAGCTCCTTAGGACAAGTGACCTTTTTGGTTGAATTCAAAATCCAAAACTAGTGCTCTGAAGGCGGGACAGATGACCTAGAATTACTACCTCTTCCCCTCCTGCTGATGCTGCTTTTCAAAACTGTTGGGCAAGTGGTATGTGTTCCCACAGAAAACAGCAGGACATCACACTGGTTTAGATGAAGGATGCCACAGGATTTTATGAGCACACATCTTTCTGGTTTTATTTTGCTTTGTTTAAATGAAAAGGGAATAGATTGGCTTAGTAGTGCTCTGCCATGAGGGCTTCACCTTATTCTGTCATTCATTGCTGCCACAAAAAAGGCACAGCTTTCTTGCTCTTTCTGGTGCCAGACAAGGAGGGGGTACTAAAAGCATATTATGGGGCAGCAAGATTGATCTCCTGGGAGGATGCCGGTTTTTCTCTACTTCAGGACCCATTTTCTAGCTGATGCAGAAAGTAGCATTGATGTAAGTTTAACCTGGGGAAAGGAGAAGTTGTAGTGATCCGTCTTTAAACATGAAGGTAACATTTAATGACTGGCTAATATAGCAGAGCTAGAAGCTCGCTTGCGTTATGAAGCAAAGAAGAAGTTTTATTACTTAAAGGTAAAGTGTACCCTTTAGTCGGTGTTGACTCCTGGAGACCACAGAGCCCCGTGGTTGTCTTTGGTAGAATACAGAAGGAGTTTACCATTGCCTCCTCCTGCGCAGTATGAGAGCAGTATTCAGCATCTTCCTATATTGCTGCTTTCCAATATAGGTGTTTCCAATATTATTATTTATTTACACAGTCAGACAGGTGTTATTGACTGGTTTGTTTTATCCAGACATCGAGTCCTTCCCAAGGACCTGGGATGGCTGAATTTTATTGTCAAAGTTGTTGCTGTTGTTATAGATATCGTCGCAGAATATAGGCTGTTCCCAGTAAAGTTGCTTTTCATAATATTATTATTATTATTTTATTTATACATTTTATATCCCGTTCTTCCTCCAAGGAGTCCAGAGCAGTGTACTACATACTTAAGTTTCTCCTTAGTAGTCTGGGAAACATACCAGCGGGGATTCGAACCTGCAACCTCTGGCTTGGTAGTCAGACCATTTCCCCGCTGTGCTGTTAGGTGGCTTCTTACAGCATATAATTTGGTAGGAGACTGAGTTTGGAGAATGACTGTTTCTAGAGACCTAGTGGTTAGATACTGAGAAACGAAAGAGTAGGGTTTTATATATCACATTGGCTATTGAGCCGCTTGGTGACTTTGGCCAAGTTGTTAAGGTGACTTAACAACTTGGTGACTTTGTCCAAGTTGTCCAAACAACTCAAAAAGCTTGTTTTTCTTCCTTTAGCGCATGGCTGCACAATTTCAGCCTTCCAGCTACTGTTGGACTACAGCTCCTATCATCCCCAACCATAGTGGCTAGTTATCAGGAATAATGGGAGTTGAAGTCTAACAGCTGAAGGGCCCAAGTTGAGCAGCCTTGCTGCATTAGTGGTATGTTTTCTTGTGCCTTGATCCATTGACAGACCGCAATATCCATTCCAGAACTAATCAGAGGAGGAGACTGAGTTTGGAGAATGACTGTTTCTAGAGACCTAGTGAAATACTGAGATACTGAGAAACGGAAAATCAGAGGAGGAAAGTGCACTTTCTGCATGGGATTCCATTCAAGTATACCATGGGAAGGGGGAAGGGGGGAGTGCACACACACGTATGTATGTGTGTTTTTGTCCACATTTGGTTATTTTTCAGGAATATTGTCTCTGGTTATTATAGGAGTAAAAGGTAAATATCAGAAATGTTCTTAGGGTTTTGGTTTTTTATTTTGCTTTTAAGCTTTAATATATATCAAAGTTATATATCATAATAATAAACAAAATAATATATCAAAGTTATTAGAACATGAGGAGTGAAGATTGTGGGGTATGCACAGGTGGAAATATGGTTTCTCTTAAAATAATAATATTTATTTGTTAGCTTCCCCATAACAAATTGTTCTCTGGGCAGCTCACAACACAACATTAAGCTATCCAATAAAAACAAACACCACATTAAAGCATAACAGACCAAAATGGAAAAAGGAAATACAAAAATACAATACAATACAAAGCAATATAAAAACTACTTAAAATCAATTAAAATCAATTTTTAAAAAATAAAAATAAAAAGTCCTGAATGGACAAAAAGGTCTTTACTTGGTGTCTAAAAGAACAAAGTGATGAAGCCAGGTGAACCTCACTGGCGAGGCTATTCCATAAGCAGAGTGCAACCACCAAAAATGTTCAAAAGTGATGTATCTATCTGATCCTGTATGCTTAAAGTGGAAATGTGACTCTCTCTAAATACGTACATCTTTCACAAATGAGCGGATGCACATGTATTTTTTATTTTGGTATCTATACCAGAGTCCAGAACATTAGGTAACACTACACCTGAAATGGCATTGCAGTTCAAGACTCGGGTAGCTTTGCTATTACTTCTAATAATAATTACTTATTACTAATAATAATAATAATAATTAATAATAACAAAAACAATTATTATTATCTTTAATTATTACTTTATTATTAATAATATCAGTCTTTTAAAGGTCGTCTTGCTTGTGCTTAAGCAATAATCAAATTTTCCAAGTAAAATACAGACAAAAACAACTGAGTGCTGGGAAAATGGAATCCTGCTGTAACAGAAGTTCTAACTTAAGGAAAGAAATCTGAATTCTCCACAACAGAGTGACAACTGTACATTTATTTCATTATGAATCATAATACAGCTGAGTTTCCTGTCCTGTAAAATGAAGCCATTTTGCAGGGCTCTGAAGGGCTGTTGTGGTGAAAAATGAGGTGAGGAAACGTTATTCTCGAACTTTGAGAATAAGATGGACTGTAAATCCAGACATGTAATTTAAAAATAAATGCACTGTTTACACTTAGGTTAGGTATCCATTGCAATGAGAAGCATTTAATGTTTTATTTAAGATGCCTATGACAATACTGTGTTTAATTCATTTGAAATATGAATGAAAAATTACAATTTTCAGAGTCATATGTGACAGCAGTACCTGAAGCAACTAATCCAACTATGTCAAGGTGATTACTTTGTAAATACACTTCTTCCTTCACTGCGGACCTTTACATTGAGAAACGTCTCTGTAACCAATTAGTAGTTTTGACCTTTCCTGGGCTCTTGAATTGTCCTCGGTCATAAAAATAGACAGCTGCAGTTGTTGACTAGAGGCATGTATTGTTGAGGGGGAAACTGTGTCACAATAGATGAGGTGACAAAGTTGGAAAAACTGTTCAATCAATCTAACAGGCTCTGCTCCCTCGGGGAAGGCAAGGGTTAGAAAGCTGAAAACTTCTGCGTCATTCACATTGGACATGTTCAAAAGGAGAGCAACAGTGGGCGGCTGCTTACTTGATGACTTGTACTTGGGTATAGGACAAATATACTCTAGGGCAAAGTACATGCAAACTGCAAAGAGTGCAAAGATTGGCATTTCCCTTTAAAATGCATTGATGTTGCTCACTGACTTTGTGTTATAGCTTCTGGTATATTTTTCAAAATGGTATTGAAAATTTGTTTAATTTAATACAAACTTGTTTTAAAAGGAAATGTGGCTCTTTATGCAGCCATTTCTTCTTCACAATTGATTGGGTGTACTTGGAACTACATATGGTAAATACAAGATACAAAGCTTGCTGTAATACAGATAATTGCAGCAGAATGTGGTTTACCACTTGTTCATATTGCATTTCTCCACACTAGGGCCTTGCACACAATCATATGGGGGTTGCTTGGTGGGGGGAAGAGCTCCTATCCTCTTCTCCACAGGCAAGCAAATCCTCTGGGTCTGCAATCTTGGCACCCAGACGATCCAGGCAGCCATAATCACCATATTTGAAGTTGTGAGTTGAGTCCTCTGAGGATTGAAAGAGCTATCTCAGCATGCATTGAGCTAGCACTAGACCAGGAACCCTCCATTACATTATCAGCTAATCCCAAATTGGTCACAAAGGGGCAGGAGGCAGGACAAGCCCTACTTAAGGCATTGCAAACAAAGGACCATAGAGTGTGATCTGCAGAGTGGCACATACACTGATGGCAGCCCCTCTAACCACAGTTCTCTATCACAAACATGGCTGCTACTGGGGTTTCCTGGAAACAGCAAATTGATCCATATGATCAAAACACTGAGGTAGGGCAGCTCCTCTTTCCCTCCTATCTTTGTAAAGAATGGGGTACACAGAAGCAGGACTACCCACATTTGATCAAGGAGGGATTTGCATGGGTTCTTATGAGCATTAATACCTGGGTTTGCTGTCTCCTAACTTCATATTGATGATTGTGTGCATAACCCTAATATCTTATACCCAGATATGGACAGGAGGAATCATGTTAAAATGTAGTGGTTGCATTACATGTTTGACAGTATGAAACATCCTTACTGAAACAGATAACAGTGGAAGGAGGAATTTTAAAGGAAGTGGTGAGAGAGATTTCCTCTTAGAGGAGACAAGAGAAATAGCAAGCTTATTATTCAAGAGTGAGTCTTGGAGTAATGACCAATAGCCAGGGTCTTACTCCACTGAATTAAAAAGGCTGGATGGAAAACTCATAGCAGTTAGAACCTGCTGTGGGGAAAAAGAAAATACAATGAGGCTATTCCCACGAGGAGCAAAAATCAGGCTAGGAGAGCCTAGCCCGATTTTTGCTGCTCATGTAAACCACCTGGCTCGCAGACAAGCCTGGTGGCTTACAAGCGGCTAACCTGCTTGAGTAGCCCTCCCCTTAGCCCAGGTTAACGGAGCGAGCGCTCCTCTAACTGGGGTTAACGGATCTTGAGTTGCCATGGTGCGGCTCTGCTCCACAGCAACTCACAAGGAGACCCCTGACCGCGAGTCTGAAAAGCAGCTTCCCGGCTCAGGTGTCTCTCCAGCATGCCCTACGCACTCGCGCAGGGCATGCTGGAGTTTCTGGGGGCCACACAGCCCCTGAACTCCCCAGCCCCCGCTGTCTCCGTGATGGAGCCGGCAGTCATGTGGGCGGCCACTGTGACCGCCCAGAGCAGACTGCTGCTCGTCTGCAGGGAGAGCGGGCTTAGCCTTCTCTCCTCACAAACCCTCCCCAGGCTCTTCTCACAGATCATGAGAAGAGCCTCATTATGTAATATGACAAGGAAATTTCCATTGAGAATAAGATCTGCTGAAGTTAATGCTTTGAATATTTTAAGGTTGTAAACATGAATCACGTACCTGGCCAGGGAGTGGGTGGGTGGGGAGGTAAGCTCCTTCTTGCTTCTCCGTACACAAGCAGTGCTGATCTGAAGGCTCTGCTGCTTGTATGGTACATGAGCAGGGCTATGGCAAGCATCAGAGCCAGAAGAGGAAGTCCACCACCATCCCACAATGCACTGTGCCAGGAGCACAGTACTCTGGGGGATTCCCCCGCTGCCGGCTGCTCTTGCTGCCCTCTTTGTGCCCACTTGGGCTGCAGACAGCCCAAATGTGCACGTGATGAGGGACTGGGGTGGAAAGGCGTGCTTGAGCCCTTCTACTTCAGTAAAAGCTTGAGTAAAAAACTTGGGCTACCTGGCTGCCCTGCTATCCAACTGTTTCTGGCTATCCAACCAATATATGAACCCTATATTTGAAGTTGGCTTACATTCCTAGGTTAAGGTTAACCCTAGTTCCACATTACATCCAAATGCATTACTTTAGTTTGACTCCTCCTTCGAAGGACTGCCGCTCACAGAGCAGCTGTGAAATTTGCTCTGCTACCTCAGAGCAGCTGTGAAATTTGGCCACTTTAGGCTGGAAGCATCTCCCACTGGTCGCAGCTCAAAACCTCCCCTAGTCTGGCTGGCAGTGTCTTAGGTCATCTCTCCATTCTTTGCCTAGAAGCAAAGTCTCTGAAACAATTCACCATTCCTCATAAATTCAGAGACTTTTAGCAAAGACTAAAGGCCACTCCTTGTGCAAATAAGTGCAGATGCATAATTCCATTGTGATTTTTACCTGACAGTGGACCAATTCAGATGGACCTCAACCTGCTGCCACTCTTACATGTGATAAGGCTAGAACCTCATCATGAAGTAATTAAAGATAAAACTTATTTACCCAGAATTCAACTTTGGGAAATCAAACAAAGATAAATAGTAAAAAAGCAAGATTTACAGGTAGACTAAGATACTTCAAAACATAACTACAAAACACCAGAGTTGTGTGTGTGTGTACGTGTACATACACACATGTGAGACATGAAGAATAATTGTTTTAATTATCCTGACTTGTAATCTATATACATTGAGTTATGTTAACTATCTGAGATGACCCAGGTGGATAGGGAGCCAAAGAAAAACAGTGTTGGCTTTAAAAATAAAATGTCCCAGTACATTGAGACAGGTACCATTGATTTCTTTCTCAATCATTTCCAGCATGAAGACACCAAAAGTTGGATCAGTTTGTCAAGTCTGCTTACTATGAAAGGTAGCAATTCAGGAAATGAAATAAACAAGTCTAGGTTTTTATTTATTATTTAAAAGTAAACATGTTTTTTGCCCAAATAAATTGTCTCTTTGAACTTAATATCAAAATAAACTTTCCCTTTGCCAACTTTTTCTTTTTGGACGTAAATTGTTCATAAGAAATGATGATATATAACAAAGTTCCAATAGCATGAGCAGTTCCTATTAGCCAAAGCAATCTAGATGACTACATAATTGAAATCCTGCCGCAGAATGGGACTGTAATGGAGAGTCTGGTCATCTATCCTGGAATCCAGATCACTCACTTTTTAACAAGAGCAAGTTGTTGTTTTATTGTAAACCGCCCGAAGACGTGAGTTTTGGGTGGTGTATAAATATGCTAGCTACATAATCCCACCCCCGCCCCAGCCAGAGAAAAGCCCTCGGTGCATGAGCAGTTTATTTTGGGTGCTTCAGCTAGCGCCTTGATAGAACTGCCAGAAGTCAGTGTGTGGCAATTCTGGGAGAGATCCTGCTGATCACTGTTATTCCTGCTCCACGCCTAGACTTTGTGGCCTACACATCTGTTGTCCCCCCAAATATCTCAGATCATGCAATAAAAAGGTACAATATGAAATGCAAACAACAGTGTTTATTTATTGACTTTTTTAGTGCATAGTACTGAGCTCACTACAAATAGTCCTCACAAGAACCTCACTGTCCTAGTTCTGACAAAACAATTGACTCTCTGTAGATGTCAGCCTAGGGCTCTGTTGGTGGGGCACTCTCTAAGCATATAGGTACACTCTCATCAAAGGACAGGCAAAATGAGATTTATGGGAAACTGGCGCTTTGAATACAAATCAATGTTATTCCTGCACAGACCCTCAGATATGTTGATTCTGATGCCATCACAGCTGTGAAATACACTGCACATAAAATCAGCAATATGCATTGGCTCATTAAATGAGTTGCTTGTATTTTTATGTGATCCAGATGGCCTGTAACAAGAAACTGCTACTACTCCTGCTTCTTTGCACTTCACCTCTGTGCACCTTTCTTTTTATGTCTAATTCAGGCAGATGCCCAGAGAACACATGGCGGGAGAGGGGCAGATGAGAAGAAACAATATTCTGAGAGAAACTTCCCTTGAGTAGCCTCTGTGAACATTTGAATGTGAACATATGTGTTACATATGAGTCCTACCTTTGGTCCATTTAGCTCAGTGTTGTCTATTGACAGTGGCTCTCCAGGATATCCAGTAGGAGGGTTTTCCTAACCCTTCCTGGAGATGCTGCCAGGGATTGAACCTGCTACTTTCTGCATGTAAAGTTTGTGCTCTACCACTGAGCTATGGTGTTCGTCTTTTAACTTTTTAAGTGTGTGTGTGTGTGTGTGTGTAAGGTAAAATTAGGTACTGTGTCTGTTCCAGATCATTATACCGTTGTTTGAGGTAGTGTTTCTGTTTGCACAGGTATCACCATTTGCACCCAGACCCCAAGGAGACACGGACACATGATTCTTTGGTGAAATTGGCCACATTTATTGAGACATAATTCTTTGTGTGCCAACATGGCACTCAGCTGGGATTGGCACTCCACCCACTACAGTGCGGTTCTTATAAGGCTGGCCACAGAGTGGCCGCCTTGGCCTAGGGACAGTGGCGTTAGCACCTTGGCTCCGGGCGGATCCATCACTCTAAAGCGGGCGCCACCCATCCACGCCAACCTAAGATCAGGTCTCTGGTACTGACGACACCTCTCCGATGCTGCACAGCCATACGGAAGGATGTCGCTTTGCAGAGAAGAAAGGCTGAGCGGCATCCCTGATCTGTCAAGCCTTAAGGGATCCATCGTCCTCCTTGTTGCCAAACGCTTACCTAAGGTGCATCACCCATTTTAAGCTGTTTTTCGCTCCGCACTGTACCTGCCAAACGTGACCGGGAGGTTATGATGCTAGCTGACTACCAAGCATACAGATATAGACTGGGGCAGGCGAAAAAAGGCGCACCCCACCGGCCAATTAGGTGTGGACCCAAAAAATTCCTGCCCGGCCCCAAACAGCGACCAGCAACGTCCAGCCTATATCTAAGGGATGGGAGGGGGGGTGCCTTCAAGAGGCGGACTGAGTGGGAGCGCGCACGTTCCGTCCCTTGCTGCTCCAGCCCCGCCCCTGGAGCACCCGGGGAGCCGAAAAGCAAGAGTTCACCCGGTGTCACGTGCTCCTTGGAGGAAGGTGCGCTGGGGCAAACAAGCCGCGCAGCCCAGTCGGGCAGTGAGCGGCTGGATTCTGATCATTCAAAGCCCATTCCGGCTCTTTCAAGATTTTTAAAAGATAGATGTGTGCCTGAACAACAGCAAGGCTATTTCTCCCCATAGATTATGGTATAGATGGGATATTGCACTATTATTCTGGATTGGGATGGCCAAAGTACACTGGGAAAGATAAAAAGCAGGTGCTCATGCTTTGCCTGATCATAACCCAAAGACCCAAACCATTTTTAATTCAAATTAACAGTGCGTAGGAATGTGGTTGTCCAAATTTACAATGTTTCTTTCAACCCATGTAACTTCTTCCTGCCGGTCAATGGGTTCATCATATTCATGGTATTCATTGCAGGTGTACATTACTTGTTTTTCTGCTGGCATTATTTGCTTCTCAGGAGATCCTGGGAAGCAGTCACTTCTACACTGAAAAACTATGGTTGTGATATTTCTAACCAAATATTGTTTTGAAAATATTCAATCATGCATAATAAAGGTCACTATGATGTCACTGTGCAGAAGTGCAACATTTATAAACTGGTTCTCTCCATCTCAAGTTACGTACTTCATTGGAGGATAAAAGAAAAACTGATTGGGTTGCTTTTTCCACTGGTTGGTGCTGCCCAGTTGCTTGCATCAGAGTGAGCTAGACACTGGTCTTCAGCCAGAAAGACCACATCAATTCAACAGAGTAGCAAAGCTAAAAGAATAGTCAGTGCAAGGATTGCTACACCACTGTCTGTAGCACTAGCAACCTCACAGCTTCTCTGTCACAATGTGATTACATGGCTGGTGAGTCATACGATTTGGACTTTCCCTTCTTCCCCTGTGACTATCCTCCATCCTTTTGTGATCTGTACAAGGCTCTCCAAAATGTACATAGTTAAGTATCTTGCAATTCTATAGCATAGGAGCTGTGTAGCATCATTGGTGTAATAATGTCACAAGTCATTTATTCTGTCCTATCTTGCTAACCTGGATTTGGCCAGAGCATACTATCAGATTGTTCATCTCCTGTTACAGTGGGGCCATAGCTGAGGGGTAGGGCATGTGCTCTGTATGTTTAAGTTCCCAGGTTTTAAAGACTCTTGGACAAGTAGATTGGGGGGAAAGGACATCTGTTCCCATTCAAGGCAGACAGTAGTAGGTTATAGTTGCCGTTGGTCTATTTCTGTGCAGAAAGATGGAGAGGAAAGGAAACCTCTAATGTGCACACAAAAAGACACATTTTGCTCGGTGTGTTCTGAAAATCTTCATCAGCAGCACTGTAAAAGAGATAACTTGGTTCTGTACTTATTCTGTCGACCTCTCTATAGAAGTCTCTCTGACTTTTTTCTTAATACTTTAGTGTTGTCTGCCACCATCCCGGCCTTCTGTATTATTAGTTTTGAGCGCCGGTATAGCATTTTTCATTAGAGTGTTCAGGCCAGCATGCACCTGTAAAATCAGTGCCATACTCCATAAATTTTACTAGATTACTATGATTGTTTGTGTCCAAATATATGTGTGCAAAATTCTGATAGTCCTTCCAATTCCACTAGGTACATAAAATATAAATATTTTTGATAGCCCTGATGTATTCTTGTTCTTTTTTGCTGTCATTGTGCAATAAGCAAAGTTTTTGTAAAATAATCTAATATATTTAGGATATTATCTCAAGGCAATACAGAGATCTTGCCTCTTTTTTGGAGTGAGGGCAACAAATGGGCAATGCAGGAACTGCATCTGAGCATTAAAAAATATGCAACGTAACAAGAAAACTGGGAGGTGTATTTATCCTTCCGTATTTTTCATATGTAAACTATTTTAGAGTTGATATGTAAATGTTACAACAAGAATGGCATCATATGTTCTTGATACTGCAGAAATTGTGTAAACGGCACCATCACACTACTTCAAGTGGTAGCTGTTTAATAAGTGACACTTGATTTTAGAATTTAGAATATTTTGTTACAGGTTTGTCTCATAGGGATAGTTCATATGGGCGCTTTCCATACTAGACACTAGAACTGGGGTCAGGACGTATCCCGGAAGTGTGCTTCCACACTTCCTGCATCGTGACACCGCAGTCCCTACACGGACAGCAGAGTGTCGTTCATATTTCCAATGCCTTGTTTCAAATTTAATCACTATGATATAGAGCTAGGACGTTGTATATCCAGCGTGGAAAACTTGCTGTTTTTTCGGGTTAGTTGCTGCGAGACTGCTCCCTCTGCTGTTTACGTTTCAGATGCGACTTGGCTGAACAGAGACATTTTGCTGCTGATGAGCAGGTAGTCTGGAAAGCACCATGGTCACTTTTGAAACTTGGATGCCTAGGTGAAGGAAGAATGTATTGGAAATGCTAAAAATAAACTTACTTGGCTGTTTATTTCAACTGAAACGGAAATAATCAGCTTTAACTGATATGCCAACTGCAACTTTACCTGGACAGACATAGCTTGGCCACAGTTACTCATGCTCTGGTAACCTCTTGCTTAGATTACTGCAGTGCATTGAACGTGGGGCTGCCTTTCAGTGTTCCCTCTAGCAGGGATTCCCAGATGTTGTTGACTATAACTCCCAGAATATGCAAGCAAAAGCCATTGAAGCTTGGGATTCTGGAAGTTGTAGTCAACAACATCTGGGAATCCCTGTTAGAAGAAACACTGCTGTCTTTGGTAATTTTCCGGAAACTGCAGCTGGAGGCTTTACAGACAGAGTTTTTAATTCAGATCCACTCTGGATTGAAGTGTGCCAGTCCACATATTAGTTTTGTTTACCCCAATGTCCCTGCAGGCTGTCAGAGATGAGTATACACCCGACTCTGCTTTCCCCCGAATTTCTATTAAGAATTATTGTGCATTCTTGCTTGGCCTGAATTATGTCTGGGGTAAAATAACCCTCTATTTTCAGCAGCTTTTTTTTTTGTCCCCACACCCCAGTCCCAAGGAGTACGCAGACGCAATAGGCTTGGGTAAAAGGGCCAAATTTTATTGACGTGGTACAATCAGTGAACTGTGTGAAGCAGACTTCACCCCCTTGTAGTGCGGCCCTAACTAGGCCGGTTTTGGACATTGCTATCCTTGCCCATGCCCCCAAATGGGTGACACACCCTCACTCAGGACAGAAGTGGGATAAGCCTGCTTCATCCCCCTCCTTGTCAACCCATCAGGGTCAGGGCAATTCCTAGGGCTTCACACACCCCAAGCTGTGCAGCCTTTGAGGTGTATGAAGCCCTGAAGCAGGTTTCCCTTTCGAATCTAAGTCCCTGAGCCTCCAAACCTCTAGGGACCGATTGTCCAATCCACCATTTTCCAAATTGCCCATGGGTGCTCACCGATCTCAAACCCATGTGCACCTCCACCCAGCTCTCACTGTACCTGCCACAAAGGGAGGTCAGCCTAGCTTGGCCTTCCTACCCCATCACCCTCCAAAATTGCAGCAAGCCCACTCCACAGGTTTACCAGGTACAAATCACACCCCGCCGTGGACAAATGCATCCCATCAGGACGAAAAGGTTGAGGCAATGAATGCACAATACCAGGCTGCGGGATGTAAGCGCCCCCCCCCCCGAATGATGACATACCTGCTCATGGCTGCATTCGACTTCTTTCAAGACTTTCTTCTACACTCTCAGGGCTCACGGCCCCCCTCCAAACCCTACAATGAAGGCAGTCAGCCCATACAATGTGCACCCTGGTGGCCCACTGGCGAATGGTAGTGAAGTCGGAGGTGGCTTGCTGAATCAGGGAGAACCCATTTTGCTTCCCCAGGTCATTCTCACCCAAATGAATCACTAAACCTCTGGATTTGGCCTGCTAGCTAGCTTTTCCCACAGCCTCGGAAGCAGCTGGCCCCACAGCATTCCTCTCATCCCAGTCCATTGCACGGTGGCATACCTCCCCAAACCAAGTTGGGTGCCAATTGGCGAGGTGCTGGCTCACTTGTGGGTCCAGAAGACCAGGGAATGGCCACAGATTAACACACGCACAGGAGCCACTGCTCTGCCAGCACCTGCCAAGAAATAACAGTACATGTTGATTAGCAAATATACTGCAGAAAATCCTTGGACTTCAACAACCAATGCGCTTAATCTCACCATCTTCTAGGCCCAGCAGCAATCCGGAAGGAGTGTATACTAAAAAGGTGAGCTGGTTCACCCAGGGCAAGGAGCACTTTCTACAGAACCGTCCAGAATTGGTATTGTGTCAGAGGCAGGCCATCAGAGTGCACAAAAAGGCACCCTCGCATGCTGGGCTGAAGTGCAGTGTACTGCTGCAGTGCCCGCACCGGGCATAGCATGTCCCTTGCCCCTGCAGGAGCCAGCTCAACATGCTGACGTTTGCCTTTCTGGTCGGTCTTAGACCAGCGCTGGAACAGCTGCACTCCAGGTCCTTGAAAGGACAAATCCGCAAATTGCAAACAGCCCCTCAGGGCCCAACTGCTACGCGGGAGGACCTCACTCAGCAGAAAGGCCCCAAAGAAGGTTGTAGTGACAGCAGCCCAAGAAAGCATCGCTTCCCAATGGGAGCTGCAAAGGGGTTGGAGCCTGTTGAGAAAGGCTGTGACCAGCTCTATAGTTATAGGCCGCCTCTGGTCCAGGACCCTTAGGCCCTCCCTAGTCCAGCCTTCCAATATAGGCCACATCCTAATGTCGCTTGTGGTGTCACACATCCCCACCACTTGCGCCTCAAATGACAGCACGGCCAGATGACCTGCCAAAGTGGAGACTACCCACCCTGAGGTATGTAGATGTACCCGATATTGCATTAGGTGATTGGGTGGGATCGGCCAGTTTTCCAGCAAGCCCTCATGCTGCCTGGATGCATGGAAGGCGGCTACCTTACAGGAGGAGCTAGCCCTCATGCTGGGGGGCATAGACGCGTTAATGGCCCACTGGGCTTCTAGTTTCCAAGTCTCCAAAGAGCCTCCAGCATCACCTCTGGGTCCAAATTGGCTTCTGGAGCTAACTCCCTGAAACTGGCTACCTGGGAACAAGATAGGACATCAACAACATCGTTCAGCAGCCCACACACATGCTACGCCAGGAGTAGGATGTTGTACTGTAGGCACCCTAGAACGAAGGCACATAGGAGCTCCATCACCCTGGGTGAATGAGAAGTCTGGGAGTTCACCACTTGGACCACCACCTGGTTGTCACACCAGATACGTACTGTGGAGTCATGAAACTCCTCCACCTATAGGTGGACAGCCACGACAATAGGGAATAATTCCAAGAAAGTGAGATCCCTCGTGACCCCCCCTGTAAGCCACTGCAGAGGCCATTGGGTGGCGTAGCACTTACACCTGATATGAACCCGGAAGTCAAGCCCACCCGCAGTATCGGAATGTACATGGGATTTGGC
Organism: Hemicordylus capensis; assembly: GCF_027244095.1. Taxonomy (NCBI): domain Eukaryota; kingdom Metazoa; phylum Chordata; class Lepidosauria; order Squamata; family Cordylidae; genus Hemicordylus; species Hemicordylus capensis. The sequence continues at coordinate 85,159,684 of NC_069658.1, read as the reverse complement.
TTCCAAGAGCTGCTCCGCACGCCAGAATGACACTCCATTGAAATTCCTCAAGAATACAGCCCACACTGCCAGATCAGCACGCATATCTTCTGTGATGCGCACCCTATGATGTGTCCGCTGAACTCTGGCAATGGCATCACAAAGGCATCTCAAAAAGGCCCTCCTGGGAGCAATCACCCTGCATGCAAAGTTAAGGTGGCCAATCACCACCTGCAGTTCCCTAAGGGTGGCCTTTCTCACCAAAAGCAATGACTCAAGCAAACCCCTCAGCACTTCCAGCTTATCCCCCAGGAGGCAACTGAACCTAGCCACTGTGTCTAGCTCAATGCCTAGGAAAGACAGCCTTGTGGTGGGCCCTTCAGTCTTACCTTTGGCCTGGGGCACACCTAAGTCCTTACACAGCCTGCCAAAACTGTCCATCAGATGGTGACCCCCGAAGGGCCTGGCCTGTTACCCCCTTGCTCCTGGCCAAGTGCTCCGGCTGCAGCTGCTCGTCAGGCCTGTCCAGCTGCCCGGCTGGTGTTTCTAGAAGCCTTAAAAGGCTCCTCTGTCCATGGGCTGTGTCGGCTCAACTCCCCTACAGAACCGGCCCGGTCTTTTGAGGGCTCTCTGGAGGCCTTAAGAGGCTCCTCCAGCCGTAGCCCGCTGCCACGCCGCCTCCCGCCAAGCCAGCCACACTGGAAAGGGCAGATGATGCGAGGGAGCCGCTCGACCAGAGCGCGGTCCCCACCCTCTGCCCGGCCCTGACCAATCAGGGCCCTCCTAGGGATTGAGCTGGGGTGTGTGGCAAGGGCCCATTCCACAGCACAAGGCTGCAGTCTGGGAGCATTTTTTTTTTTAAAGCCAAGCTTTCTGGTATTCCCCGCTGCTTCTCCTGAGAGATGTGGAATGGCCATTGGTAGTAATTCGGCTTTTTTCAAAACAAAATGAAGGACAGTTTGACAGCTGGATTGTGTGCTCTGAGTGATTTGCAATTGCGAGCGCAGGGGCGGAGTTGGGGGACGGGACACAGAGTTCAGTTTGGGTGCCAGTTATCATTACTTCCCATCTCAGAAGCACTGAGCAAAACACTGTCTGAATCCAACTGAAAGACAAGGTGGCTGGAAAGGTGGGGGAGGGCTCCATCCCTCCTCAGTGGATCCGCTGCCACCATGGAGCAAGAGGAGGAGGGGAGGAGTATGCAAGATGCTGGTTCTGCATCACTAGGCAGTGTGTGATCACTGGCATGGGGGAGGCAGGTTAAGTTAGAGACACCAGGGAAAATGCAAGTTTTCTGCAAAAGATTCATTGAGGGAGCAGCTGCTTCTTCCCACTAAAGTCTTTGAGCTATAAATAAATCCAGCCGGGATGCACACCTATGCTAGCTTCTCAACTCACAAGCAGAAAGTTCCTTCATGAAGCTGCTTCCTCTTCTCCCCAGCCGCATTCTGCTCCCCTTGCAGTAGCACAGGTAGAGAGAGGCAGAAAGAGAGAAAGCTGGACAAAAGCTTCAGTGCATTTCAGCAGCACCTTCTCTCCATGACAAGCCACCTGGGATGACTGCTTCTTAATCCTCCAGTGCCTGCTCTTCTGACAAGAAGGTGCTGTGGTTCATTCCCACAGGGAGGGAGGTGGCTTGGAAGAAACAGAAGCAGCAGCAGTAACGAACAGATGCTTAGCTAAGTCACCTCCCATTCCTCTCAAAAAAGACCCTCCCCACCAAGCATGTGGCAGAAGTCCTCACAAGCATTGGAATGGAAGCAAATACACACTGCAGCCCATCATACAAGTGCATCTTGCAAACTCAAAGTCGACAACAGTACACATGGTGCCAGACTTGGATCCCTGTCTTCTGCCCCCCACCTGCTGTGCTGCAACTTCTCAGCTCCCTCAGGGGTTCTCCCCCGCCATCTCTGTCTAGGCGGCCAGCACAAAAAGGAAAGTAAGCAGCCCTAAAATGCCCAGAGCGCCCCATGCCACCCCCTCCGTGCCTGTGTAGGGAGGGAGGGACTGATTGTGTTGTTGGGATGTGTGGGCTGGCTCTCTTCTGCTGTGGACCTCTTCTGTGGACCATGGTTCATCGGTGGCGGCAGCATCAGTGAAGCCTCTGACACCAGTCTTCCGCTCCTCCTCTGTAACTGTCAAACTAACAGCTACGCTGTCCTCCTCTCTGATGTGATTTGTGATTGGTTGGAGGAAAAACCTGGACTAAGCCACTGAGAATGCACAGGTGAAAGATCTGTCAGGGATTGTGGAGAGTAGCCAAGCCTATGTGAACTGTCCCTTTAAATCCCCAAATTAAACATCTTGTGAATCTGCAGATGCCCCGGGGCATGAAGGCATGCATGAATAACTCCCTGGTAGAAAATAGGGCTGCAAGATTATTAACTGGGGCTGGACGTTTTGAGCATATTATGCCAGTGCTTCGTCAACTGTACTGGATCCCAGTCTGTTTCCGAGCTCAATTCAACTCAATTCCGGGCTGGTTTTAACCTTTAAAGCCCTAAATGGCTTAGGACCGGGTTACCTGAGAGGGCACCTTTTCCCATATATCCCAACCTGGACCTTAAGATCTTCTTTGGAGTCCCTCCTCTGGGTGCCCCTGACAAACGGGGTGAGGCGGGTGGCTATCAGGGAGGGAGCCTTTTCAGTGGTTGTACCCTGTTTATGGAATAGCCTCCCCAGTGAGGTTTGCCTGGCTTAATCAATTTGTTCTTTTAGATGCCAGGTAAAGACCTTTTTGTTCATTCAGGCCTTTAAATTTTTAAATTTTAAAATTTTAAATAATTTTTTTTAATTTTTAAATTGAACTGATTTAAACTGATTAATGTCATTACAAATATTGTATCCTATGTTTGGCTTCCTTTCCCTCTGAGCAGTTGTCATGCCATTTAGGAGCTTTATTTCCTTCCATCTCTCTCCCTTCCCGCCCCCAGAAAGAAATTGATTATAGCGGATGCCATTTGCTGATTTTTCATTCAGTCACTTTTACAAATCCATTGGCCTTTATGGGACTAAAGGAAAGCAATGCAGTTAGAAACCCTGGCAAGGGAACAGAGGGTGAGGAAGCATAGCCGTAGGGCAAAATCATATTATTTTTGTACATTTATCAGCTTACTGATGCTGGATAAGGTCTAGGGCCTAAAGGGGGAATTCACTCTACCTAATTCCCTGAGTACATCCCAAAACACTGAACGTTGAGCAAAACTAAAAGAAAAATCAAGGTAACAAGCACAAATAAGAAAAGTAATAAGAAAATTATTAAAATTACCGTAAATGCATGATAAGAAATGGCTCAAAAAACTGATATGGCATCACAGAAAACTTTAATCTGTAGCATATAATGCTGCTCTACATACATCTCAAATGCCCTAGTAGTTCAGTATTAACAATTATCAAACTAAATCATGTGGCAGCTCTTTTTCTTATGCAAACAATTCTACTCTGCCTTCCACTGTGTAAAGCTTTCAAGGCAGTTTACATTTAAAATTATAATGTAACATCTAAAAAATTAACAGTACCAAAAAAGTGCCCTACTAAATTTCTATCTTCAGTACTTTATTTTTTTTAATTGCCCTTTTAAGTAGGAGGCTGTGTGTTCTCTAGGCAGGAATACCAGTCTGTTTTCTTAGGCCCCTGCTAACTGAGCAAAGAGGCACCTTTTTAATGCGGTGATTCATTTTATTTTGCAGGGGAAGAGCAACTTGCCCTATCCATTCCCAGAACAGCCTTCCTCCAGTGGCTGTTGCTGGTGTGGTCTTATGTTGTTGTTGTTGTTTAGATTATGAGCCCTTTGGGGACAGGGAGCCATTTTATTTATTTATATCTATGTAAACCACTTTGGGAACTTGTGCTGAAAAGTGACATATGAATGTCCTTTGTATTCGGCGGCGTCCATTTTATCAGGGTAGCAATTGGTACGTTGCCAATCTACCACCACCTATCTGCCCCCCATTCTTCCTCTCAGTGTGCACCCATCTCCTCATCCCGATCTCATTTTGTGAGGCTCTCAAATTGTCTTGCCCAGCAGCAGTGCAGCAACTACTGCCCTTGCTTATGTGGCTCACAGTTGCCCACTCCTGTCTTTGGCTTTTCAAAAGCCAAGGAAAAGGAGCAGAAGAGTGTTGGGCTGCGCTCCTCACTTCCCCTTCTTCTCCTTTTCCCTCCTGGAAAAGCCAGAGGTGGAAGAGAACGACTCTGACGAGGAGCAGGAGGGTGGCAGTAGGTACTGCAGTCACTGTCACTCTCATTAGGTGAGGTTTGGATGAGGTGGCAGGCTGGCTGAGGCGGTGGGGTTGAAGCTGGCTGTGAGACCCTGTCTCTAGTAGCTGCTTAACTGATTTCTGAAGGATACTTGGGCAAGGACGTCAAAGATGATATTAATAGGTGAGTGAATATATGTAGTTGGTTGCCATTTCTCATAAACAGTATGTTCTGCAAGATAAAGATGATCTCCCTGATAATTGGAACAGGTAGAGCAGCTCTTAGTAATTAGCGGTGACTCTCTTTGTAGATGTGCATGAACTGAGGTTCGAGCACAGGTTCGGCGCTGAACCAGTTTGGACGAGGTCCGAACTGGTTTGGCACCATAGGGAGGGTAGCAGTGAGCAGGAGTCAGCAACGCATGTTGACCATGCAAATAGTGCCTGTGCATGTGCAGACGCTGTGTGGGGGTAGTTGGGATGCATGGCGCCCCAGCAGGAAGCTGCATGGGGAAGTGGAGGACAGATAAGGACCTGCTCTCCTCTTTCTTAAAGCTCCCGCTGGCCACTCCCCTCCCTGTGGCACTGAACCTGTGCTCGAAGCTCACTTCATGCACATCATTACATGTCACAGTCTCTGAAATGGTCTCTTGCCACTTGCAGTTGAAAGATGATTGAACTACACTGTGAACATCAGTGGGATATGTATAGGAGTTGTGTTCTACTGGGGAATGCTCCAAAACATGCAAATGAACCAAGTTCATGGTGTGTCATCTGCGGGTTTCTGTTGACTGAAATGATGTATTAACACAGTATCTCCCAAACCTGATAACTGAGAAACATATTTTCTCCCCCCCCACCCCCAACTTCCCAAATTTAGCATCTGGAGGCACTTTTTCTACATCTGAAAAAGTTTGCTTTTACTACTCTTCCTTAAAGGAGCCTACTTCCTGTCTCTCTAAGTTTTTGATGTGCTTTTTACCGAAGAGTGAAACTTGGGAGCAGAAACTCACACAAAGACGTAGAGGAAGTTCCTCCAAGGGTGGAAAAATATAGCACATCTTTGTATGGTGTAGTTGAATGCTCTAGTCATACCTGATGCAGAGAGCAGCAGGATCACCTGCTTTCAGAAGAGGCTGATTAGGAAGAGGTCAGAGCAGCATGCCGAGATGCGTGCAGGCAGTCTCCTTTGTGAATGAGTGCTTCAGGCTCTCAGGAGCCTGTAATTAATTTTTTTCTTTCATAACAACATAGGAAGAGCTCTTCTAAACAGAACCAAAGATTCATCAAGTAGAGATGTTGGCTAAATGCTCAAGCTCTGAAATATTGGAGACCAGAACAAGTCCAAAGCAGGGATGAACTTGGCATGCTCAGAAAAGTCCATTCCCTTTTTGTCAGCACTCCAACCCTGCAAAACATTCTCTTCATACAGTTTTGGCGAAGGCGGCAGCAGCAGCAGTATTAGTAGTGGGGAAGAGACTTCAGTACTCCCCTTGCAACATTCATTTTGCTTCTTTTGCTCCCCAGAGGTATGCTGCTCTGAACCTGGAGATGGCCTATAACCATCATGACTGGTAGCCATTGATAGACTTAATCTACAGGACTATATCTAATCCTCTTGGGATCCATCTCATGGTACACAGTTTGGGAATTACTAAATTAATACATTTTGACAAGTTTCAGGAGATTTTTCTATACTTAATTTTTGTAGAAAAGTACAAAAGAAAAATTACAAAAAACAAGAGAATTTAGTTCAGGAACAAATATAACATCAATTTTCTTGAATTATTACTTTAGGTGTTTTTGATGAGTGTTTTAACAAATTTACTTCTCCTGTGCTTAACAATTTCTTTTTATTTTCACTGTTAGTATTTGCAGAGCAAATACCTTGTTACTGTGTGGTGTGAATTAAACCACTTCAGTAGGAGGATAGGATTTAGTTCCAAATGAAATTAGTAAACAGAAAGTCTTAAGGGAAATATATTGGTCGGTGTACTGGAACTTGTTACATGTATTGCCACTCTGAGGAACATATCTGTTGGGTAAAATAAAGTTGTGATAAAGAATGTGAGTAAAGGAATAGCTATAACAGAAGAATCTGCCAAAGTTGGCTATTGTTCAAGAACTAATTCAAAATATGAAAAGCTTAACCAGTTGTATTCTGAATTCCAGATGAGAATGCTGTACTGTTGCCAATATTTCCAGGCCAGTTCTATCACCTCCACCCTCACCTTCTTATGTTATGCTTTCTGGTTTCAGTTGCTTGATCAGTGCTTTTGGCTACATGACAAACATTGCATTCAAGCCAGAAGCAAGAGAAAAGATGAATCTCTGCCAAACCAAGGCTAATGTAGTGTTGGTTTATTCTGTTTTTACAATTTACTGAGCTTACCTGGCTGTCATTTACTGACATTCAGAACATCTGCTCTATTGCTTAATCTGTGTGTTTTATTATAAAAACCAGTGGAGATCAGTTAAAACCATGGAACTCTATGTTCTTTTAATTTTTTTATACAGAGGGTCTGGGTCTTTTTCCAAGCTTTGTGTGCAGAAGCCTGACTCAATTTCTGGTTGAAGCAGAATTAGATTTAGTAATATGTGCAGCCTGACTTGCTTCAAATACACATTTTGAACAACATAATCTAGAGGTGTGCTGAACAGTAAGAGGTTCTAATATACAATCTAGTACAATAGATTCAGAAAGGGGAAAGTGATTTGTAATGTGGGAGCTAACATTTCAGTTAGCCAAGGACAGTATTCTTTGTTAGTCCAAGAGCCTGTGATGGTTTTAATCTACTCGATAAAGTACATATTGACCAGCTATTGAAACAGATTGCCTATTGTTTACAGGAAGCGTGAGTGTTATGAAAAAAAAAATTGTGGGTTTTGACTGTGGGGCACCCTAAAGAATCCCGAAGTGTAAATGCTTGCCATTTTGCATAGAGAAATGGAGATCCACAGCAAAAGTTATTCTTTTGGATATTTACATTTAGATACTTGAACAAACAGTGATTGAATTCCTGACTAATGAAGTGCAGTGGAAAAAGGGACTGTGCGGACACTGCTAGGGCCCTAATGCAACTCGCCCAGTCTCATCATGTTGTTGCACAAGTAGGCAAAACACCCCACTCTGCCCACACTGCAAGACAGGAAACACATTGTTGATCCTCACTGACAAGTTCTGGAAGCACCAGGGGTGTAGCTAGGGGAAAGGTGGCCTGTGTTCGCCTCGCTCCACAATGACCCCTCAGAGTAAGGGAGATAAAGAAGAAAATAGGGAGAGGTGGAGCAGTGGGGCCCTCAGGACCTGGGGGCCTGAGTTCTTTTGAATCCATCTGCTCAATTATAGCTACGCTTCTGGGAAGCACCCAAATGACAGGAAATATGCTGCTGACCCAGCGATGGATTTCCTGGCTAGTGCAGGCAGAGTGGGGACATTTTGCCCATATGGAGAGACTGAAGAAATTACGTGTGGGCCTCAGTCACGTCCCACAGTTCATCTTTATGTCTGTTCTGTACTTCAGGATGTCAGCCAGTATATATATATATAGGACCAGGAAGGGAAAAGAAATGCTCAGTTGGCCATACAAATCCTATAGACAAACAGAAATTAACCATTGTCCTAGTCCTTTAAGGATTTGAATAAAAATAGTAAAATAATTTAAAGGGTATTATAAAAATAATGTGTCTTATTTATTGTTAAAACTCCTTTTTACTCTGCGTATCTGACAAAAATGTAGTTAATAATAATAAAAAAATTTAAATACAGTGCAGGACGGTGGCGGTGGTGAGATGGTGGGAAATAGTTGGATTTATCTTAGCCAGTTAACACTAGAAAGGTTGTTTAATTTCAGGCCTCCCATCTGTTTCATTCCATCCTCTTCTGTTCCATGGATGGAAGGAGAAACTTGGCTGACTTCCAGTGCAGAATCAACATATAAGCTACATGACAAAATAAGTTCTTTAAAGTATTCTTTGGTTTTGATTCCTTTTTTGTATATTTAAGGACATTTTGAAACATTTGTGTCAAACCATTGCTGAATATTTTGTATTAATGAAAGGTGGTATATAAATTTAACAATAAATAAAAAATAAATAAAATTAAAACAAGTATATTAGGTAGGCTCACCTGGGTTTTCTAGGGCATACTGTGGGGAAAGAGTTATGAAGCTAAAGGGCAGGAATTGAAATCAAAGATAATTTGCTACATACACAGCAATTGACAGTTGAAGCTGTTAAAAAAACAACACCCTGAATGCTTTAAATATTTACTTTTTAAAAAATCCTCCCTTTATAAGTACTCAGTGTAAAAATAAAGTATATTTTAGTCCAGTTTCTCTTCTGGTTTAAATTGCTTTTAATTTTTTACAAAAAGATTGAAAGGCAAAAAGTGACACATCTCTATCTATCTATCTATCTATCTATCTATCTATCTATCTATCTATCTTAGGCATACCCGTCACTAATCCTATGTGTGGCAGCTCTCACGAGAGTTTGAGCAGCTGCTGAATAGCAACAGAGATGGGTGGGAGGGAAGAAAATGGCGGCGGCAGCCAGCTGGCCGGCCGGGTAACAAAACAGCGGTGGCTGGAGGAAGAGGGCAGCTGACCGGGAAGAAAGTGGCGGCAGTGGGCAGAGGAAGTAGCAGTCGGCTGGCTGACAGGCGGGGGGGAGCACCAGGGGAAAATGGTGGAGGAGGGAGACTGGTGGGCGGGGGGAGCAGAGGCGGAAGAAGATGGTGATGGGGGGAGGGGCGGTGGTGACAGCGAACGAGAGGTGCAGATGCTCTGCGCCCAGTTCAGCTAGTACACATTATTATTTGTCATATAATGGTTATACATGCAACTGTTCTTTGATGTGGTATCATTTAGGAACACAAGCAATCTCTTGACAACTTTCCCCAGTAAGAACTGGGGTCCCCCAGGTATCTGTACTGGGACCAGTGCTCTTTAACATGTTCATAAATGATCTAGAAACTGGGGTGAGCAGTGAAGTTGTCAGAGTTGCAGATGACACTAAAGTATTTAAGGTAGTGAAATCCAAAACAGATTGTGAAGAGCTCCAAAAGGATCTTTCCAAAATGGGTGAGTGGGTGACAAAATGGCAAATGCAATTCCATGTTAGCAAGTGTAAAGTGATGCATATTGGGGTCCCTCCCCCACACACACTTCATATATACACTGATCCGGTCTGCACTCTCAACAACAGTCCCGGGGAGAGATCTTGGGGTCATGACCACTCATGGAAAGTGTCGACATAGTACGCAGTAGCTGTGAAAAAGGCAAATTCCATGCTAGGGATCATTAGGAAGGGGACTGAAAATAAAAATGCTTATATTATAATGCCCTTATACCAATCTATGGTGCAGCATCATCTGGAATACTGCATTCAATTCTGGTCACCGTATCTTAAGAGAAGGACATTGTAGAACTGGAAAATGTACAGAAGAGGGCAACCAAGATGATTGCGGGCCTGGAGCACCTTCCTTATGAGGCAAGGCTACAGCATCTGGGGCTTTTTAGTTTAGGAAAGAGGCAACTACAGGGAGACATGATCGAAGTATAAAATTATGCATGGAGTAGAGAGAGTGGACAGAGAGAACATTTCATCCCCCTCTCTCATGACACTAGAACCAGGGGTCATCCCATGAAACTGAAGGATGGAAATTTTAGGACCGACAAAAAGAAGTACTTTTTCATACAGCACTTAATAAATCTATGGAATTCTCTGCCACAGGATGTGGTGATGGCCACTAGTTTGGATGGCTTTAAAAGGGGCTTAGACAAATTTACGAGGGACAAGTCAAATAATGGCTACTTGTCTGGTGGCTATCGGCCACCTCTAGTTTCAGAATCATGATGCTTCTAATACCAGTTGCAGGGGAGCGACAGCAAGAGTGATGGCATGCCCTCACCTCTTTCCTGTTTGTTCCCCAGCAGCATCTGGTGGGCCACTGTGTGAAACATGACGCTGGACTGGATTGGCCTTGGGTTTGATCCAGCAGGGCTGTTCTTATGTTCACCTGCACAGACATCTTACCAGTCATTTGCTTTAAGATGCTTCCTAAGGTTTTTGTTAAGGCTGCAAAGGAGCTTTGAAGCCTTAACAAAGGTTTTAGGAAGTATCTTAAAGCAAAGTATATGATATATTACTTTAATATAAATATTATGATATTACTTCATATATTTCCATGAAGTAAATATGTATGAATATACTAGTCGGTGAGGCCTGTTGTTGACCAGGCAAAGTCATCTTGCATAGATTACACTGGTAGGAATGTTCAAGAAATGAAATTGAGGAGGACCTCTAATATAGTGAGGGTAACATTTGCTAATATTGCAATATTGGATTGCCTGCCCCCGCCCCGAGCAAATGAGGTTAGGTTCCTTAGCTTAAACATCCACTTTTGCAGTAAGAGTGAATGGAGCAGCCTGCACAGAAAGCATGGCTTTTTACTTTTGAACTTCTCAGAACTTCAGCTGAGAAGTGAGGAACGTTACAATTTAAATTGTAAACTTCCCTGTGCATAAGCTGACAAGTGTGTGGGGAGGTGTAAAGTTTAAATAACCCCTCTCTCCGCTTCTCAGTTGATGTCAGTGGGGTTTAAAGAAGCAGCGCTAGAGGTGAGAGTGGGTGGAGTAGCCTGCGCCTCTCAAGCCACTACTTTAAATCTGCCGATGCGCCAGCTGAGAAGCGGGGAGAGTGGTTATTTGAACTGTGTACCAATTTAGTTGGTGAGATAGAAAACCATGAATAACCTCACACACCACCACCACCTCCTCCACAATAACGAAATTGGTATTTTTTTAAAAATTTATTTAATGCATTTATATACCGCCCTATATAAAATACTTGAGTGGTGTACAATCTAAACAAACAGCAGCTAAAACCCCAAAATCATATAAAACAGATGAAAATTACTGTAAATAAAACTTCAAAGCATGATAAACTAAAAACCTGATGACAGGTGTGTTTTCAAAAGTAGTTTCAAAACAACCAGAGATGGGGAGATTCTAATTTCATTTGGGAGTGTGTTACAGAGCCTCAGGGCAACTCTAGAGAAGGCCCGATTTTGGGTCACCACCAAAAGAGCCGGTGCAACCGCAACTGGACCTTCCCCGATTCTCTTAATAGGTGCCAGGGTTCATGAAGAATAAGGCACTCTCTTAACTACCCTGGGCCCAATCGGTTAAGGCCTTTATAGGTAATAACAAGCACTTTGTGTTTTGTCTGGAAACTAACTGGCAGCCAGTGTAGTTCTTTTAAAATAGAGGTAATGTGGTCTCTACGGGTGACCCCAGAGACCCAACTGGCTGCTGTATTCTGCACCAGATGCAATTTCCAAACTATGTACAAAGGCAGCACAATGTAGAGCACATTGCAGTAGTTGATCCTGGATGTTACCAGCATATGCACCACTGTTTTAAGTAGTTTGTCTCGGGAAATGGGCATAGCTGGCATTATCAGATGAAGCTAATAAAAAGCACTCCAAATTGCTTTCCAGACTAGCTGCTGAACAGCAGCAAAATGTCTCCATTCAGGCAAGTCACATTCAAATTGTAAATTGCAGAGGGAGCAGTCTCATGGTAACTAACAACCCCCGCAAAACGCAACCTTTTTACACCGTATATATGACGCCCTAGCTCTATATTGCAGTGATTAAATTCGAAACAAAGCTTTGGAAATGTGAACGGCACCCTGCTGTTTGTGCAGGGACTGCGGTGTCACAACCCAGGAAATGTGAAAGCACACTTCCTAGATACAACGTGACCCCACTGCAGAGTTTAATCTGGAAAGTGCCTGGCCATTGCCACAGTCTGAGATACCAGGGAGAGGTTTGGGTCCAGAAGTACTCCCAAGCTACGAACTGCATACCTGATATTTCAGGGGGAGTGTAATCCCATCTAGAACAGGCAGCTCTAACCTAGGGGTGTGCCCAGAACCACTCCGGGCAGTTCAGTTTGAGTTCTGAAAAATCAGCCAGCAGTTTGGTTTGTGCCTAGAATCAGGGTCAAACTGGGTTGAACTGGTTCAACCCCAGGTCTACTGCTTGTAAAAGAGAATCTGGTAAGAATCTGTTGTAGAAAACGGAGAAATGGAAATGTCCCCTGAAGAATCGTGGGGCCACAAAGAAGAAGCCATTGAACCTGAATTACCCAGGAGAATTTACAAGCACCAGTGGTGGGGGAACCCTATGGAGTTTTAAATGGGTGGGCAGTGAGGCAGGCGGGAGGTTACCTTATCCACTGCGGTAGTGGCACAGTTCCTCGGGGGGTGGCGGCCGGCCAGCAGCAGCTCCCCTAGGCCCCACTGATGCTAACCCATCATCTCCGTCTGGTGGGGGCCTGGTTCGGGCCTCTGTGCAAGCGCAGAAGCCATTAGAGTGACCTATGTGCATGCAGTTTCTTGAGATGAATGATCTCAGAACGTGTGCACCTATGCTGTTAACCTCCAGACTGGACTACTGCAATGAACTCTATGTGGGGCTGCCTTTGTACGTAGTCTGGAAACTGTAGTTGGTTCAGAATGCGGCAGCCAGGTTAGTCTCTGGGTCTTCTCGAACAGACCATATTACTTCTGTTGAAAGAGCTACACTGGCTGCCGATATGTTTCCAAGCAACCTACAAGGTGCTGGTAATCCTCTCTAATAAAAGCCTTGGTGTCCGTCCGTGGACGGACACCAAGGCGTGTGTTCGTGCCTCCGATGGTCGCTCTGGGCATGCGCGAAGCAGGGAGGGCAGAGAGACACAACCGCCGGCACCTGGCGGCCATGTTGGGCGGCCAAGCAGCCGCCCAGAAGAAGCCGGGAAGGTGCGGCGGAGAAAATTGGCCGAGGCAGCGGCAGAGCCGCCGCCACGGCCAAAAGAGACAGAGACTGGGCCGGTGGGGGGCCGGAGTGGAGGCCGGCGGTAGCGGGCAGCCCTGGCCCGGGCGGGGAGACCGGCGGTGGCACGGAGGCCGAAAGCGAAGGGCCCGCGCTGGCCAAAAACTCCAAAGACGGCGGCGCCCGGCCCCGGGGTCCTTGCCGCGGCATGGAGGCAGGCGGGCATGGAGGCAGGCGGGGGCGGGAGGGAGAATGGTGGCGGCGGGCCCGGAGCCCAGAGGGAAACTGGATGGGGGGAAAAAAAATTAGAAGGGGCAAGGGAGAGGAAAGAGGCAAGGGGGGGGAGGGGGGGAGGGAAGGGAAGGCTAGCGCCCGTTATTGTAACGGGCTAAAAAATACTAGTTATCTATAAAGCCCTAAACAGCTTAGGCCCTGGGTTTTTAAGAGAATGTCGTCTTCGCCATGAACCCCATTGCATATTGAGATCTTCTGGAGAGGTACATCTAGGGTTGCCACCAGCTCATCTGGTGGCTACTCAGGGATGCGCCTTCTCCATTGCTGCTGCTGGGCTTTGGAATGTGCTCCCTGTTGACCCTCCCTATCTCTAAAAAGGCATTGAAGACATATTTGTTCACCCAGGCTTTTAATTAGATTTATAATTTTAATACTTTTAATGTTGGGTTTTAAATGATTTTAATGTTAATGATGTTAATGTTTTAATGATTTTAATTGTAAACTGCCCAGAGATACAAGTTTTGGGCAGTATAGAAATATGTTAGATAGATATATTCTGGTGTAAAAAGTAGTGCATTCACCTAATTTCAGTGGCAAGATTATGTATGCAAAATTTGGTATCTGTAGGTCATCAGGAAGTATGGTTATACACAAACCAACCAATTCTTCCAAATTCATGTATACTTAAACCACATTAGACAAATCCGTGGTTGGTAAGCGAGGACTGTACATTTGATGAGGGGGAGTCTGACTAAATATGCATTAATATTTCTTTTTAAAGACTTTTCTATAGATAAATAACACTAAGCACAAGATCTGCACAATTTAACTTGCTGTGGCCTTTTGTCATTGGTGAATTTATTTGATATGCCCGATGAGAACTTTTAGCCCTCCATCATAATCTACTTTAGGCATCAGTCTTTAAATTATTCTGCATGTATGTGCTGAGCTGTTAGTACTGGCTTCTCATATAGTGTGCTAGGGTATTTTTATAAGGGGTATAGAGAATTCTGAAGAGAGGCAACTTGCAGAAAAGGATGTGGAAATGATTGGGACAACAGAGAAATAGCTTCTGGGTTAAGAGAGGAGAAGTCTTGACCGAAGTTCCATCTTTGATGGGTTTTGCATATGTCTAATAGTCATTAAAATAAAACTTTTTTCTTTAGTTGTCATAACAAGTATGAAAGTGTTATATCAATAATGAGTTGATAATATATATGATAAATGAGCTGCACTATTGAACATATGTTGTATCTATATATTCCCTCAATACTTTCCTAGCAAACACCCTAGATGAACATAGCTCATGGCCCTCCATTATAACTTCTACCTATAATGGTTTTAATTAAGGTCATAAGAAGGAAGTGATCATGATCTTGTTCATGAGAAACTTCATCTTTTGTTTCCTAGAAGTGGATTTACCTTGGTAGTATGACTAAAGTACAACTACTACTTTATCCCCATTCAGCCATGAAACTCACTGGGTGACTCTGGGCCAGTCAAGTGTCTCTCAGCCTAACCTACCTCACAGGGTTGTGTGAGGATAAACATAACTATGTACGCCGCTATGGGCTCTTTGGAGGAAAAATGGGACATCAATGATGATGACGACGACGACGACGATGATGATGATATACAGACCAACTACCTTGTGATTGATTGACTCGGTACACGGAAAATCAAAGAGCCTCCTACATCTGTAACCAGAGGTGCAACTCTGTTACACTGTCTAGAAAACCAATTGTGGACATCCTAGAGTCTCCACACTCTTGCCTATATGCCCTCAGAATTGAAAATCTAATCCTGTTCAGAGTCACAGACAAATTTCCATCTTGTCTAATGAACAAGCTGAGTTCAGCTCCACATACATTCCTGCTATGGATGTTTCCTCTGTGAGAACAGAGGCAGCCCCAAACATGTCTATGTGGATTCTAGGGGAAGTCCTACTATCTCTTCTTTCACCCCAATGTGTAAGAAATCCTTCTAGCATTGATAAGTGAGAGAGCAGCTATGTGAACTCTGCTGAGTGCTCAATGCTTAGAGCTCTTTCTTCAGAGAGCTCCTTCTGGCTAATTCTGTCTGTTTCCATCATGCTATGTGAGATTGTTTAGGGTGACAGTTGAATCAGGTCATTTTTTAAAAAATGCAACTAGTGCTCTGCTAGCTACAGATTTGCAGAAGAGGTGGCAAAAACAGGGTGAAGATGTGATGGATGACTGACTGCTTTTTCCCTGTGTTACATTTCACCTGGAGCTTTGGAAGGGCTACTGTACTTTAACCTTCTTGAGGTGTCTACTGAAAGGACCTTGAAACAAATTGCCTTGCCTCCTTAGCATTTTTTGTGTGCTGAGCAAGCAAGCAACTTGTCTCCTTAGCATTCTCCCAGTGCTAACAAGATCTTGTTTTTCACACAGGGTGTTACACCCTTTTATGAGGGATTTAAGGACATGCTTATGCTCTTCTGCATATTGAAAGTCAATTTAGGTTAATCTGATAATGAAGGTCTACAAAGATGAGGTACTTAAAAAAGAAATCAGAATGACATTTCAGTAACTTCTGGGGCAGTCACAATGGATTAGGCAAAATACCAGCTCAGCAGAGATCCATTCTGTTGCAAGAATATACATTTCAGAGTGTGGCATTTGGGTCATGCAGCTGGATGTACTTCATATAAGTCACTACCATATGTGCTGGCTCAGCGGCTAGATTGCAAAAGCAGAAAGCTTAAAGGAAGTAGGAAAACCAATGTCTGCCACCCATAAGCTAATTTCCCACAGCCTTATGCCTGCTAATAAAATGTATAGAAAGGAGTGTGGTGCATAAAGATGAAATACCAAATGCAGAACTGCGTGCTTTTGTTGATTAATCTAGCCATTAATTGACAGAAGTTTTAAAGGTGCATCAAAATCTCGTTCTGCCTTCCCTCTTCAATTAATAATTGGGACTGACATCCAAAGTCTTGTGTCTCTTATAAGGCATATATTCTTCCAGGCTACATTTAAAAAAGAAACAAGCCAAGGGAAAGAGCTGATTTCGGTGCTTAGAAGTGATGCAGTAAGTCTCATATTGCACGTTATTGTGGATTCCTACTGGATCCAGAATCTAAGTCATTGCATGAGCTGGAATCTTGGTCATGTCCTCATATCTTACCAGAATTATCCACAGAGCCCACATAGGTGATCTTGTGCTTCTATTTTATACTGTCTGCTTCTGGGCTAAATGGATCAGTGGTCTGGCACCTTAGAAGGGCTCGACATCTTTATGTCATGTGTGAAATGGAAAACAGTTGGAGTCTGCAATTGGGAGTTGGGCAGGGGAGTGAAAAGGTCTTGGGCCCTTTTCCCTCATATCATTTTTCTGCCCTATTTATTTATTATATTTGTACACTGCCCCAAACTTCCTTCTCTGGGTGGTTTACAGCAACATAAGACAAATTAAAACAGAAATTAAAACCTTAAAACAATTTTAAAAAACCACAAGTCTAGTTAAAAAGCTTGGGTGAATAAATGTGTATTTAGAGACTTTCTAAACGTTATCAGAGATGGTGGGGGCAACAGAGAAGGCCCGTCTCTGTATAACTAGCAGACAAGCTGGTGGCAACTACTGATGAACCTCTCCAGATGATCTCAACGGGCGATAGGGCTCATAGTAGAGAAGACATTCTCTTAAATACCTTGGGCCCAAGCTGTTTAGGGCTTTATAGGTAATAACCAGCCCCTTGTATTTTGCCCAGAAGCTTATTGGTAGCCATTGTGGTTCTTTTAATATAGGAGTAATATGTCTCTTCGTCAGGCCTGTAGCCAGCCTAAAATTTTTGGGGTGGGATTACAAGAGTGTGGGGGGTCAGGTTATATGGGAACAGCCGAAGAGCCAAGGCTGCTCCCTTTTATTTATTTATTTAATCATATTTCTGTACTGCCTGATATGTACATACATCTCTAGGTGGTGTACAACATTTAAAATATTTCAAAGTTACAAATTAAAATACACAATAAAAACAATAGCATAAAATAGATACTAAAACAAGTTTTAAAATTATTAAAATTCTAATTAAAAGCCTGCGAAAACAGGAGAGTCTTGAGCTTCTTCCTGAAAACAAACAGAGAAGGAGATGCTCTTATTTTAGTAGGGAGCATATTCCAAAGCCCTGGCATAGCCACAGAGAAAGCCTATCCCTTTTGCAGAGCATTAGCCATGCCTGTGTACATTCTGTACATACAGTCTCTCTCTCTCTCTCTTGCAGAGCCCCAGAAAAGAGTCACACATCCCATCCCCCTAGCCTCTCTTTTTGCTTTGCTATCAGCAGCCTGCTGCCAGGAGCCATCATGGGGGAAGGGGAAGACAGACATAGGCACACAATGACACACATCTCCAAAATTACCTAGTTGCACCTCTGGCCTCCATCCCCCCCCCCGCATAATGACTTAATTTCAATCAAATCAAGAAAACAGATCTTCGTATGTTACCAAGACAGACACACCAGCCACTTGCCCGATATGTCCAGCTGAAGGGGAGGACTAGAGACTAGTCCTCTCTCCTCCTCCTCCGTGTTCTGCTGCTCTGAGCTGCAGCTGCCAAGTCTCTCTCTTGGCAGCGGCCATCTCATCGGTTGTTTCCAGTCTCTCCCGTCATCTCTCTCAGTGCCTCGAACCAGCCTCACTCACACTGGCTCTTTGAGCAGGCGCACAGGCGGGAGATGAAAGCACTGCCTAGCAGCTTCTTACTTGCTCACTCGGCGGGAACAGAAGGAGGAGAAGCAGCTGGAGCACCAGCACAGCAGGCTGCGAGGTGAGCTATTCTTCTCCCTCCTCAGCTGAGCTCCTGTTGGCCACTGAGGAGAAAGAAGAATTTTGTGGGGAGGCAGATGCACTCCATGCCACCATCAGGCTACAGGTCTGCTCTTCGAGGTGATCTGGAGACCAACCTGGCTGGTGCATTCTTTACCAACTGTAGTTTCTGGACTATGTACAAAGGCAGCCTCACAGAGTTCATTTCAGTAGTCCAGTCTGGAGATTACTAGCATACATACCACCGTTATGAGTGGAAGAAACAGATGCATATCCGCCGAAGCTGATGGAAAGCAGCTCTGGTCACTGCCTCAGCCTGAGACACCAGGGAGAGGTTTGGACTGAGAAGCACTCCCAGACTGTGTACCTGTTCCTTCTGGGGTAGTATGACCCCATCCAGAACCAGCAGATCAAATTATCTCCTGAGTTCAATCCTGCACAATAAGTATCTCCGACTTATTTGGATGTTGCCAGCATACCTATAACACCCTGCCTCCTGATGATCTCTTCCAGCAGTTTGATCATCTCCTGATGATTTCTTCCAGCAGTTTGATGTAGATGCTAAAAAGCATTGGAGACAGTATGGAGCCCTGGGAGACGCCATATAAAAGTTCACATTCTGAAGAATGGCAGTCTCCAACTGACACCGTCTGGAATCTGACTGAGGTAAGAGTGGAACCCCTGAAGAGCAGTGCTTCTCACTCCCAACTCCCTCAGACGGTCCAGAAGGATACTATGGTGGATAGTATTGAAAGCCGCTGAGAGATCCAAAAGTACCAACAGAATTGCACTCCCTCTGTCAATTGCCATCTCTAATCTTTTTTCTCTGGGGAGTGAGATACAAAATGTATATCCTTTTCCTCTGTTGGGATAAAGCCACTTTGGGGAGAGTAACTTTGAGCAGGAAAAATCTAAACACTTCTTCTCTTCCCATTTGTGCTTCCCATGACACAAAATGTCACTGAAGCCGATGGTGTTCAGCTGAGATCATTGCCGACATGTCTTCTAATAAACCTGAGTCTTCTGAAATACTGATAGGTCTTTAATCATGGAATCTAGAATAGGATTATAATATACAATGTTTGAATATTCCCAAATTTGTTTAACAAACAAAGAACAACAACTTAATAAATAAATAAATATAATTTTCAGTGTAACAAAGATAAACTGTCTCCTTCCAGATCCTTAAAAAAGGCACTGCATTGTAGCATTACTGTATAACAAATTTAGATAAATTTGCATCAGTTGATTAACTCCGTATGTTATGCTCCCAGATGGTGGGGGGCAGAAGCAGCTAGGCAAAACTTGGTGGAAAATTTGCTGCTGCTCCACTTCCTAGGGGCTGCAAAGCTATCTATCAGCTTCAGGTTTATAACTTGGCAGCTCTCTCTGTGCTGAAGAAAACAGGTAGGGGGAAATGCAGCTTTTGGAATGAAGGACTAGTGTTGGTTTTTAAGCTAATAAAACAATCTTTATTTACAATCAAAGATCAGCTACAAAGTTTAAGAACAAAAACATTCAGAGCCAACTGGATCATGACTGAGTCATTTGTTGGTTTGTATTGATGCGGTGGCTGATGGAGTGGGTTAAAAAGCTTAAAGAAACAAGTATTTACTTAGGGATTGGTATTTCAGTTTTGTCTCATGTGACAGTTCACTAAAGTGATGCCCTTCCCCTCTTCTCCTCCCCCTCCTCTGAATGCTGGACATGACATATTTCTATGTTGGCAATGAAACGTTTCGTTATGCTTATAATACTGATGCTTAATCAATGTTTAGTAGTAATGGGAAGCAGTAGTTCTATTGTGAAGGATGCATTAATTTTCTGGACTGTGATGATCTTTCTCCTTTTACAGCATCCTTGCCAGCCATGCCATCAAGTAGTTCTCTTAATGGATGTTGCACATCTAACCCTTAACAGTTGCAAGACAAATAGCTTTGTTAATAGCCAACGCAAGACTGGGCTTTGCATTCAAAGTAGGTCTGCAAAATTAAGTGGTGGGTGAGGTATTGAGCCCGCTACCATTTGGGCATGGGGGCTGCAGCACAGTGGAAAAGCACGTGCTTTGCCTGCAGAAGCTGTTAGATTCAATCTCTGGCATTGCAAGCTAGGCCTGGAATTACAAATTGCATTTTATTGTTGTTTACAAGATTATTTGTCTATCTTTTCTATGGGAATATATGTTTTAATATTTAATAAAGAGATCCATGTTTACAATTAATACTTTATTAATGTTTGCTTGGTTGAATTATCTTGAAGCTGAGTTGCATGCAGTATATTTCTCCTGTAACTATAGTGTTGGGAGGAACTTAACGGATTACTCTGTTCAGGATGCCTAACCAGATGTTCTGTTCCTTCAGCTGCTGATGGAAACCTCAAGTCTGTGAGCCAAATGTCTCGCCATATCCTGCCATATCTATTTTGCCTTGATAATGCTGAATGAAGTTTTACCAGGACCGGGTAAAGCTGCATTCACATTTGTTAAGTGTTGGAAAAGAGACACTTGCGTGTCAACATTTGCAGAAAGATAACTGTTTTAAAATACCTGTTTTCCCAGAAATATCAGCTGTTTTGTCTCTACACTTTTTCACAGATTAGAATCCCTTCACAAATGTCTTCTTGAGGGGGAGAAATACACTGTATGATCAGGAAAGTAACTGTATGGAGCCAGTGGAGTAGTTCAAGGAGTAATTGGACACTTCTTTAAAAGCCTCAGTTATTAGGAGAATAACCACAATTGCCAATAATTAAATTCATTCCATTTGAAAGGGCCTATGTGCAGTAAAGTTTTATGAACATAATGAGTTCTCATATTCTGTAGTTATGGAGATCATAGAACAGAATAGTAGGCTCTGAAAATGCAGTTACGTTTTCTCAAAGATTTCTTTTCTGTGCAAAACTCAGACTTTCTGTGCAAAGGAATTGAAATGTAGTACTAATTTTATGCACACGCTTTTTTGGTGTTGTCAAAGACTATACAAAGATGGCCCATGACAAGAGAGCCAAGAAAAATATTTAGCTTCCTCTACATGAGGCTAGACTAGGATGGTAGTGAGATAAGTTTCCTGTGCATTTGAAGTCCAAAGAGTGAGAGGAAGAAAGAACAAAACAAGGGCACAAGTCACAGTTCCTCCAGACAAGCTCTACTGAAACAAGAACAATGTAAGAGGTGTGGTTTGTGCCCCCAGAGAAAAGGGCAAGCCTTGCTTTTACTTAGAATTCCAGTAATCTTCAGATTCTTACGATCTGCTTTAGGAGGAGGAATAGTTTTCAAAATCACTTCTGTTGTCTCTCTTAATGTTTTTCAATAACCAGAAATGGAAAAGTTGAAAGTACAGTGGAAGATAATAATACACTAACTTAAGAATAGAATGCATTTCTGAAAATACTTTTATAAGGAAAAAAAATTACACATACCGAGAGATGAGCTTGGTGCAGAACTAGAAAGAAAACATTCAAGTGAATTGATCTGAATTGATCTACTATCTTAAATGTCACAAGGAAGCGAAACTTCAAGAAAAGAATGTTGACTAATGCATAGAAGTCTTCCCATTCATGTAAAAATGTTTGGAGGTAGCTACAGTTTTCTCAAGTTTTGTATTATTATTATTATTTCTTGTTTACACAGTCAGACAGGTGTTGTTGACTGGTTTGTTTTATCCAGACATCGAGTCCTTCCCAAGGACCTGGGATGGCTGAATTTTATTGTCAATTGTTATAGATATCATCGCAGAATATAGGCTGTTCCCAGTAAAGCTGCTTTTTGTAATTGGCTGATGGTGATTTCTGTGGCCCCTATGGTGTTGAGGTGCTCTTCAAGGTTTTTTGGAACTGCACCCAGGGTGCCAATTACCACTGGGATGATTTTGGTCTTTTTCTGCCACAGCCTTTCAATTTCAATTTGTAGATCTTTGTATTTCTTCTATTCTGCTATCCTCTGGTATTGCTATGTTGATTATTTTGACTTGTTTTTCTTTCTTCTCGGCTACAGTTATATCTGGTGTATTGTGTGGCAGATGTTTGTCTGTTTGTAGTCGGAAGTCCCATAATATTTTTACATCTTCATTTTCTTCAACTTTTTCAATTTTATGGTCCCACCAATGTTTGGCTACAGGTAGCTGGTATTTTTTGCAGATGTTCCTGTGTATCATCCCTGCTACCTTGTCATGCCTTTGTTTGTAGTCAGTCTGTGCGATCTTTTTACAGCAGCTGATTAGGTGGTCCACAGTTTCATCTGCTTCTTTACAAAGGCGGCACTTGCTGTTTGTGGTTGATTTTTCTACTTTTGCTCTTATTGCATTTGTTCTTAGTGCCTGTTCTTGCGCAGCCAGTATTAAACCCTCTGTTTCTTTCTTCAAGTTGCCATTCTTAAGCCATTGCCAGGTCTTGGTGATGTCTGATTTTCCACTTATATTGTGCAAATATTGACCATGCAGTGGCTTATTTTTCCATTTTTCTGCTCGGTTCTTGACTTGTTCTTTCTTGTAGGCCTGCTTTGTTTCATTGGTGTTGAATAGTTTTGCATTATTGACCATTTGAAGTGCATCTTCTTCACTGTCCTTGATATATTCTTCAAGGCCTCTTTTCTCCTCCTCTACTGTTTGATGGACTTGTAGCATTCCTCTTCCACCTGAGCTGCGAGGGAGGTATAGCCTATCGACATCACTGCGGGGGTGCAGAGCATGATTGATGGTCATGATTTTCCTGGTCTTGCGATCTAGCATCTCTAGCTCTGCCTGGGTCCAGTCTATTATTTCTGCAGTATATCTGATAACAGGTATAGCCCAGGTGTTGATGCCTTGTATGGTGTTACCGCCATTGAGTTTGGACTTTAGGATTTTTCTAACTCTCCTGATGTATTCACTTCCAATTTTTCTTTTAACTTCAGTGTGTGCGATGTTATCAGCCTGGAGAATGCCCAAGTATTTGTAATGTTCTTTCTCTTCCAGGTTCTTGATCTTGCTTCCATTGGGCAGTTCTATTCCTTCTGTTTTTCTTATTTTTCCTCTGTTCATTATTAATGCAGCACACTTGTCTAGTCCAAACTCCATTGCTATATCGTTACTGAATATACGGACAGTGTTTAGCAGTGATTCAGTTTCTGACTGGGACTTTCCATACAACTTCAGATCGTCCATATACAGCAGATAGTTGATTTGACTTGATGTTTTAGATGTTTGGTATCCGAGGCCTGTTTTGTTTAGTATTTGTGAAAGTGGGGTCATGGCGATTACAAACAACAGAGGGGATAGTGAGTCCCCTTGGAAAATGCCTCTTCTAATGCTAACCTGTCCAAGTGTCTCGCCATTGATTGTTAACTGTGTACTCCACATGCTCATTACTTTTTTTATAAATATCTGAATGTTTTTGCTGACACCAGTTGTTTCTGAACATTTTAGTATCCATGTGTGAGGCAATGAATCGATGGCTTTCTTGTTGTCAATCCATGCAACACTTAGATTTGTTTTTCTTCTCTTGCAATTTTCTAAAATCATTTTGTCAATCAGCAGCTGGTCTTTTGTGCCTCTGATGTTCGGGCAATTTCCTTTCTGTTCAACTGGAAGCTGTTTGTTAGTTAATAAGTGTTGCATCACTTCATCTGCTATTATTCCAGTTAATAATTTGAACATGGTTGGCAGGCAGGTTATCGGTCTATAATTACTTGCAACTGCACCTTTTGCTGGGTCTTTCATGATGAGATGAGTTTTCCCAGTTGTTAGCCATTGTTCAATATCACCTCCTTGCATAATGTGATTGAACTGTTTTGATAGCTGTTTATGAAGGCTTGTTAGGTGTTTAAGCCAAAAGCCATGCAGTTCATCGTCGCCTGGCACAGTCCAGTTTTTAATTTTCTTTGCTCTTTCACTTATTAATTCTGGTGTTATTATTAGATCTTGCATTTGTTGGTTACATTTTTTTACCTCTTTCATCCAGCCTGCTTTTTAATTATAATCTATTGGATTGTCCCATAATTTCCCCCAGAATTGCACTGTTTCTTCTTTATTTGGTGTTTCTAGGTTTCTTGCAGTTTCTCCTTCTATGCTTTGGTAGAAACGTTTCTGATTCGACTGGAATTGGAGATTCTGCCTGTGTTGTGTAATTCTGGCTTCATATCTGCTAATCTTCTTTGACACTGCTGTTATTTGCTGCTTTATTATTTCCAGGACTTCTCTAATTCTCCTTGAATCTAGGTGGTATTTTTGGATCAGATACTGTTTGGTGTTTTCATTCTTCAGCTTCTTGTCTTTCATATCTTTCAATTTCCTAGCATCTGATCTAAACCTGGAGATTTTATTTTCTAATCTAATCTTCCATTTAGGTGATGTACTGCTTTCTTTTTTTACAGGTCCACTGATCTTATATCCGAGCTCTTGTGTTGTTATTGTTTCTGCACTGTACATTAGTTGGTTTGTTTCTTGCAAATTCTTGGTTGTAATTTCTGCAAGTGCAGCATTGACATCTTTTAATACCTGAGCAAGTTGTTTTTTTGGCAACTGTTTTTAGAGCTGGAAGTTGAACCCTGGTGGTTGTTTGGTTCATGTGCTCAGTTATTTTTTGCTTTAGTTCTTGTGGCTTTTCTGTTAAATGGCCAGGGGCGTAACAATAGGGGGGCAGGCAGGGCACGTGCCCTGGGCACCACTCTGGTGGGTCACGGGGGGGGCGCCAAAAAGTGGCATGCCCCCCGACCCCCCCGGATCGTGCGGCGGTGGCGGATCGGCGAGTGCAGCGGTGGCGGCGGATCGCCGAGTGCGGCGGTGGCGGCGGATCGCCGAGTGCGGCGGTGACGGGCGGCTATCCCGCCGAGTGCGGCGGTGGTGGGTGGCGATCCCGCCGAGTGCGGCTGTGGTGGCAGATCCCCGAGTGCAGCAGAGTGATGCCGAGGGCTGCCGTCTGGCCTGGCGTCGCTTCCCAACTGCACAGGCGCAGTTGGGAAGCGACACCAGGCCAGACGGCAGGCCGCAGCATCACTCTGCTGCACTCGGGGATCCGCCGTCGCCGCACTTGGCGGGATCGCCACCCGCCGTCGCCGCACTTGGCGATCCACCGCCACCACCGCACTTGGCGATCCGCCGCCGCCCGCCAACGCCGCGCAATCTGCCACCGCCCGCCGCCGGCGCAGGTATGTGGGGGCCTGGGGGCGGGGGGAGGGTGCAATTTCAGGGGCAGAGCTTGCCCTGGGCACAGTTTCCCGCGTTACGCCACTGTAAACGGCATTTGGGTTTTTGAGGTGAAGGCAAAGGGGAGGTTGTCTGGTTTTGATTTTGAAACAGTTCAGCAACAGTGGCATCCTTGATTTCCAACACCTCCTCCACCTGCACCTCAGCAACTGCTTCAGTTGGTGGTAATTCTTCTTCCATATCTTGAGCCTGTGTTGCTCTTTGCAGTTCTTCCAGCTCAACTCCTGTGAATACTTTATTTCTTGTTATGAACCTTCTCTGGTCTGCTAGCCTTTGTTCTGTTATTTCTGTATCTGGATGCTTCTCTGTCCAAATTTGGTACATTCTTTTTAAATAACCTCTTCTAGTTGGACTAGACTTGTAATAGCAGATCATTATTTCCTTGTTGGCATTTTCCATATTTTTTTTCGGTTAAGCGACGTTTCTTCCAGTAACCTTGCAGTCTCCAGCCCTAGTTGCTCAACTGAAGATCCTGAGTCCTGTTGCCCACTTGCCACCAGATGTCCAGGGACTCCAGCACCTGGCGCGGTCCTTGTTGACCCGGGCAACGACCGATCCAGTATAGATTTATTAAAGTTATGTCTCACCATATTGTTGATGGGAGAGGCACTCTTTGTCTGGCTCCTCTAGTGAGACCTGTCCAGTATGGTTGGACCTCTGGCATAGCTCTCACCTTCCTCAGGGCACGCAAGCCCCACAACCAGACCAAGGTAGTGCCTCACTGGGGGATGATGATGATGATGATGATTAATTCAATTTCTATACCGCCTTTTCAAAAATGGCTCAGGGCGGTTTACACAGAGAAATAATAAATAAATAAGATGGATCCCTGTCCCCAAACGGTTCACATTCTAAAAAAAACTCAAGATAGACACCAGCAACCGTCACTGGAGGTACTGTGCTGGGGGTGGATAGGGCCAGTTACTCACCCCCTGCTAAATTAAGAGAATCACCACGGTAAAAGGTGCCTCTTTGCCCAGTTAGAAGGCTGTATACTTTTCACTTTTCCCTGGTAGTAGCTCAAATTAACCTGAAAAGTGGGGGGAAATGGATGAAATTTTGTTTTCACTCTTCTGAACTCTTAAGGTATTCTCAAACTTAATGAGGTCAATTGTCCTCTGATGTTTCATATAATCTTGTGTAAGTTGTACTGTATAGTATGCTCTTGCAGTATTGGGGTCATTTTTAACTCAGTTGCATTGAATGGAAAATTGAAACTGATGGTCACCTCTTGCTCAGTATGTTTTTTGTAACATACAAATAAATCACTATTATTGATCCCATTATTTTTGCTGCTGTTCTGTTCCTATACTGCCAAAGGGAAATAATAAAGAGGCCTTTACTTTTCTTTGCAGCTGGTGTCATGTTCAAGGCAACCCCAACACTGGATTAGTAAAGTGCACTTTTTATTTGGACAAGGGTTAAATGTATTTAACTATATGTAATAAGTTTTGAGTGTTCAAAGCCCATTGGTTTTAACTATGCAATTTTCTCATGCTAGAACCAATTAACTGCAGAGCACTACTCTTTGTCTGTGAAATAATAAAAAGCAGATCAGATGAATGTATTTGTTAATGGAGAATTGACTGGGATGTTATTGATTCAAGTACTTTGCTGTTCAAAACATTATTTTCTGAATTCTGTTATGATGTGTGTTGTTTACAACATTTGGAAGACAGATGCATCTTTTACTAGACACTTAAAATAACTGTTTTTGCCCAGGCCTAAACATGCCTCCTTGCACCAATTCCATCTTGTCTTTCATGTACCAAATCTCTCATATTTCATATTGTCACTAAATTTTGTTTGAACCTCATATCACCTCTATTTCTCCTCAGTTTTCTTCAAACTTTCTTCTCCTTCCAGCCCTTCCAACCTAACATATATCATTTGCACCTTTCTCAGACGCCCTGATAGTTGATCTTCTAGTACAGTGGTTCCCAATCTGGGAGCCTCCAGATGTTGCTGAACAACAACTCCTATCAGCCCCAGCTACAATTTATTGTGGCTGGAGCTGATGGGAGTTGTAGTTCAGCAATGTCTCAAGGCTTCCAGATTGGGAACCACTGCTCTAGTATATTCTCCCTTCTATAGCTGCTCAAGAATTCCCATGTGCTTGAGGTTCTTGACCTACCAAGCTAACCATGTATCTCCTGTGGATCAGTGTTCTGTGGCTGCAGGAGTACCACCATCATGCCCATCCACAAGATGATTTAATAGTGTGCCGGGCTGGGAGGAGGTATTGCTCCTTGTGTAATCTGGTTTCCAGATTTTCCTTTACAGGATCATCTACAGAAATGTAGAACTCTAACCTATTGCAAGAACATCATGTGTTTCCACTCTTATAGAGTGCTTCTAGAGTGCAGGCAGCACTTGGAAGTATTAGTGCTCTTGCGTAAGAGTGCAAACACAAGAAGATTGGGTAAGTTGCACGAGGGCTCCCATTGTGTCTCTACAGGCCCTACTAATGTGCAAGTTTCATTAGTAAGAATGTCAGCCACTGATTCTCTATGAATTACCAGAATAGGCTTATGTGTGAAGCTTGTCAAGCAGTTATACTGTCTCAATCTTTCCTGTACACTTCCATTTTCATTAATTTATTACTGGCTGTCTTAAATGCCTCCATATCATTGTCCATAGTATGTTGGAAATGTAAAGTGGCTTCCCTTGTGCAGGTGGCTTCCAGAAGGAACTCGTAAGTTCTATGTTATTGTTATAAAATATAGAAAAATTATGATAATAAAGACTGACTTCCTGTGTTTCATCTTGTTTCTGGTATTTGGCTATGCTAGTGTGTTTATGGAATAGATTTGGGAAAGGGAGGGTTATTTCCACATAAACCAAACCAAATGATTGTTCTCTCTTTTTCTGCCCAAGGAAATTATGTGCAGTATCTCTACTGTCATCTTTGCTCATGTGGGAGAAGAAAAGATAGATTATAAAAATATGTTCATTGTTGCTTTCTCTCGCAGTCTTTTTCTCAGGCAAACATATTAGCCAGAAACCAAAGAATCTAAACTAGGACTGCATGCCAAATTCTTAAACTTACTTAACCATAGGACATATACCACCCTTGCTTAAAGGAGCTCAGGGTGGTATACCCTGAAGATAGGGGGATATGTCACTCTCCACATAGCTCACAACAATCCTGTGAGGTAGGTAGGACTGGCCCAAGGTCAACTAGCCATGGTTGGGTGGAGATTTGTCTCCCTGGTCCCAGTCCATTAAAATTACGCTACACTGATATATATCTCTCTCTCTCTCTCTCTCTCTCTCTCTCTCTCTCTCTCTCTCTCTCTCTCTCTCTCTCTCTCTTACTTTTTCCAAACAACCCCTCCCTCTGCTGCTTTCAAACTGTCCTTAAGAGTAAGGAAAGTTTCAAAAGCAGTCTGGTGTGACACAGGAGAAGTTGGGCATGGTAAGAGTCTATGTTCAAAATAAAAAGGGTCAAAAATTTTGCTGTGTTTGTGCGAACTCCTTATGTGCAGCTAAACAGCTCTTGGGATCCCAGCTGTGCCTCTAGTTGTATAGTTGGGAAGCTGCTGCTGCTGAACTCCAACTCTTAAATCTACAATAATTGAGGAAAGTCTTCGTGTGTGTATAGCCAGGGGTCAGCAACCTTTCAGAAGCTTGAGGAGGTGTGCCTCTCAAAGTGAAGTTAGCATCTCCAACTGGCTAGCCACATTCCCTGCATGAGCCAGGCTGTGCCATTGCCCCACATGACTGGCCATGTCCCCAGCCACTGATCTCGACCCCAGGCTGAAATCCCCAGGCTGATTGCTGCCTCTTCCTGATTGCTGATTGCTGCATCTTCCTGGCAGTGTTCAGTGCTGTTTTCCAGCCAGCAATGAGTGTTGCCAGCTGGTCTGTCTCTATCCTTCAACAAACATTTGTGCTTCTTGCAGGAGCAGACAAAGCACAGAAGTTAGTTGTTGGAGGGGAGAGACAGTGTGCGCAAGGAAGACCAGACACTATGATACCTGCTGCCTGCCACATCACTACTTTCTGTAGCAAGCAGTGGACATCCAGGATCAGCAGCAGTGGTTGTTCTGGATGTCCTGGATATGCCAGCGGACTGGCTGTCACTTGCATGTCCATGTCCATTTTTCAGAGCATGCACATTCAAGAGAGTGAGCCAGTCAGCTGGCACAGCCAAAGTGACCGCTACTGCCGATCCTGGATATTCCCTGCTTGCTAAAACAAGCAGTGTCACAGCAGCCAGAAGCAGGCAGCTGGCATCATAGTGGCCAGTCTTCTTAGCAATGCAAGTGCTACTCAGAATAACTTTGCATGCTGCTTTTGGCACCTGTGCTCTAGGTTGCTGATCCCCCATTCTTCTCCAGGTATGGGAATTACTGAATGGCTCCTGGGAAAAGCTGAGCTTGAAGTGCTTATCACTTCCCTATTCAAAGGAATGCCTGGTTCCTTCCACACTAGCTGCTGTTTAGTCATGAATGGACATCAGTCATTCACCTAGGGTTTTTTTTTAATGGATAATCCAGAGAATGTCAATGCTAATTCATTGCTCCCATCATTTTCTGAGTTCTTCCATCATTTTAAAAATCTAAATTGTGGCTTTTAAAAAGTTAAAAATGTAATTGCAGTTCCTGTGGCCTGACAAAGAGCTATCTTCCAGGGCTATTGTTACTTTGCTCCCTGTGAGGAAGGATGGGGATAATAATTGCTGGTTTCCTCTTTGCAGTCAAAGCAATTGCTCATTAATTCTTACTATTTATGATAATAATTGTGCAATCATTCTTGAATTTGTGCTATACTAATATGCTCTTAACCCAATTATTGTTCACAGAAGTAAGAGTGTGTGTGTGTGTGTGTGTGTGTGTGTGTGTGTGTGTGTGAGAGAGAGAGAGAGAGAGAGAGAGAGAGAGAGAGAGAGAGAGAGAGAGAGAGAGCACACAGTGTGGCAGCAATCTGCATCTAAACAAAGATTGTTTTCAAATAATGGAATCGTGTGATGAAGAAAATGGTAGGGTAATTAGGATCTGCTTTGTGCCATATTTATTCGCTATCTGAAGAAAATGCTGATAGTTTCCAGAGTGAAAAAGTCTGCAAAAGTAGATAGATTATTATTAATATTATCATTTTATTATCATCATTATTACACGTTTGTAATGCCTCAAACAACCAGTCTCTAGGTGGTGAAATCTGTAGATGATAAGACAAAATATAAGACTTTTTATTTTTGGAGTGTATATGAAGCTTTTAAGATGATAGGATGATAAATGGCTGATATCGTCTATCTTCCATCTCTGAGCTTGGACAAAAGAGGAGGCATAGGATCCTGGGATTTAAGAGTTGGAAGGGATCTTGAAGTCCAACCACCACCACCACCCCTGCTCAGTACAGAAACTTGCTGCGGCATCCCAGACAGATGGCCAATCCGTCTGTTTGAAAACCTCTTGAAAAGGAGAGTCCACCACTTCATGAGGCCGACTGTTCCACTGTTAAACAGTTCCAGCAGTTAGAAAATCCCTCCAATATCTATCCTGAATCTGCTGCCTTGTAACTTATTTATTTTATTTTTACACTTATATTCCACTCTTCTTCCCAGGAGTCAGGTTATGGTTATACTCATGAAAACCCTGTGAGGGAGATTAGGCTGAAAGACAAGTGACTGGCCCAAAGTCATCCAGTGGGTTTCATGACTGAATGGGGACTTGAACTGGGGCATCCTGGTCTTAGTCCAACATTCTAACCACTACCCCACATTGGTTCTTCAACCCATTGGTTCTAGTCTTGTCCTCAGGAGCAAAACAGATCAAGTCTGCTCGTTCTTCTGTGTGACAGAGCTGAGTGCTGGCTGCTCAGAATTTTCTTCCCTGTGTGGTTCCCCGCCCCCTTGCTTGTAGCCAGCCCCCTGTGGCTTTAATAACTGGGGTGCTGTGCTGACCCCTCCCCCAATTAAAAAAATTGTACCAGTAACCCTCAGTGGCTTTAAGTGGGTGCTGCTTGGAATTTTGTTTTATTTGGATTTCTTATTCGTGCTTGTAGCCAGCCCCCTGTGGCTTTAATAACTGGGGTTCTGTACTTATATCTGTGTGCCTGGTGGATTAATTTTTGGTTTTTCTAGGCTGATGTTTTATGTTTGGTGCCAGTCTCCCTCCGTTTCCCGTTTTTGCAGGGTTTTTGTTGTTGTTTTGATTGTTTGGGTGGTTGCCCACTTGTTGGCACCCACCTCCTATCCCCCCAGCTGTTGAGTCCTGGTGTCTGCTCAGCCCTGAGTGGTGCCTCTGAGAGCAACATCTGGCAGAATCCAGCTGAAGATGCCAGAGTGGAAGCCCCCAGCTGAAGATGCCAGAAAGCAAGAGCCCCCACCTCCCACCTTGGTCAGGTTATTATAACTTAATATTTATTTAAATAGGGCCTAGTTTGGGGAAGCAGGATTAGGTGGGTAGTGGCATGACTGTTGGACAGGAAGGGTGGGCTTGGGTTAGACAGGCCTTACCTGGGGGTCCCTAACCTTGCTGGCAGAAATAAGCCTGGTGTGTCCTTGGTTCCCCTTCCCAAGCAGGGGAAGTTATCTGCGTGGTGGTTGCAGTCAGTGGGCAAGCAGTCTGGTCATCCAGAGTCTCATCTCATCACCCAGGACATTAGGGAGATGATTGCTTTGGATGACCAGCCATTCCAGGTGATGAAGAACACCAGCTGCTCCAACTGCTTGCCCCTGACCACAACATCTCCTCACACACCAACTTCAGCAGGAGGGTGGTGCCCTCCCTGTACTGGTCATGCAGGGAAGCTGGGTATGATGTGCATGGCAGCACCTGACACCAGTGTGTGCTTCATTGTGGATCTGTAGAAGAGTCCCAGTGGGATGCATGCTGCTTTCCTGTCCTTCACAGGACACTGGTGGGGCAGGAGAGCAAGGGGACAGCTGGTTCTGGTGGCGTGGACAGCCTCTCACACAGGTGGGCTGTGCTGCATATGGAAGTGCTGGATACAGAGCACATGGCAGCTGTGCTGTCAATGGCCATGAATCGCCAGGTGGAGGAATAGCTGACCGTTGCTGAGGGTTCATGGTCACCGACAATGCCACCAACATAACTAACGTCATATGGGAAGTGCTTGGCCCTTCTGGGGCTGCGGGCATGTGAGACATCCCTGCTGCAGGCGCTGGGCATCATCATGCTGCTGCCACAGCTGCTCTTGTGCAGAGGTGCTGCAAGATAGCAGCTTACTTCCAAAAAGGGTAAGAGTATGCTCAGGCAGTTGCAGCTTGAGCTGGGCCTACCTGAACACCTGATCCCTCGGGATGTTCGGAGCCGGTGGAACTCCACCTTTCTCTTGCTCCAGTGCCTGCAGGAGCAAGAGCCAACCATCCATGCCCTCGTAAGGAGGTGTGGCTTGGAAGTGTGTGACCTGTCCAACCAGGAATGGGTGCTCCTTTCTGAGGTTGTCTTGGCACTCAACCTGTTGTTTGTTGTCACAAACAACTTGTGTGCCAAGACAGCAGTGCTGAGCCAGGCTTTGCCTGCCACTCTTCTCGAGGACGATGGGTGAGCTCCAGACTTCACTCACCACTGAGGAAGGAATCACCTTGGCAGGTAGGCTGAGGACTGGAGTGGTGGATCGGCTCAGCAACCCCTTGGGTGCATCAGTAGCTCATGTTTTGTTCTGCTTATGAGACCCAAAGATGAAGTGCAAAGTTGTCACCTCTGACCAGCTGGAGAGACCTCCTGGTTGAAGAGGTCTGTCCTTGAAGAAGTTAGGTGAGGAGAGGAGGCGGGGGTGCAAGCAGGAGGAAGCTGCTGGAGCACCTACTGCTAGTGCACATTCCACCCCTAGTAGCAGCATCACCACCACTTCCTGGTGCAGCAGCATGGTTTCCCTGGCAGGGCCAAGTGAGCTGGCGGTTCCGCCTCCTCATTCCACCCAGTGGTTCATGGAGGGGTTTCTTGGCATCCTGCCAGGAGTACAGGAGGAGCACATGCAGTGCTGGGCAGTGCGTTCTGCAGTACTTGCAGGAACTGGTGGCAGATTGGAAGACAACAGAGCTGATCCCATTTTTGGCAATGCATCACCAAGTCTGGGCAAACTTGGTGGCGGTTGCTGGATGGTTCCTCTTGTGTCCTCCAACCAGCTTCCAGAGCAAGAGAGTGTTCTCCATGACTGGGGGCGTGGTGACATCCCATCACTCACACTTAGATGCTGTAATGGTGGAACAGCTGGTCTTCATGAAGGCCAGACTCCATGTGCTGGGCTATCCCAAGCTGACCATGGAGGGTGAGTGACTCGTGGTTACCGCCACCCCACTGCAATACCACTGGCAGCTCACTCCACTCTGGTCAACCCCAAACCCAGATGTGTCACATTCTGCCTATTTAGTGCTGCTGATACATGCACATACACCACCACAATGGCCGATAAGGAGATGATGGATTGGTACCCTGACCCATGTGTCAGGCTGTCAGCTGGGGCCCAGCACCAATCTGAGGCCATGGTGTTATCCAGACACAGGCAGGCAGCTTAGGCTGGAGAAGAAGAGGGGGAAAATTATACTCATAGTAAGAGTGTAGGAGCTTTTTTTCCTTGTCAGACCATTGGTCCATCAGGCCATGACCGCTCTGTCGTCTTGGCTCTATGTGGCAGGTAGGATGGAAGGAAGGTTTGATTTTGTGGTTTTCTCAGGACACTGAGCTAGGGCACAGTATTAGGTGCAGGATAGATTGAATGCATTTTTCTCCTATTTTATTTGTTCCTTGTGCATATGATTGCTGTTGTTTTCTATTACATTTTACTGTTTTGAACTGAAATAAAGTTTTGTTGTTTTGAATTTGAGGATTAGTATGTTCGGTCTGTCCCCCCTCCCCCGCCACTTAAGAACATAAGAACAGCCCTGCTGGATCAGGCACAAGGCCCATCTAGTACAGCATCCTGTTTCACACAGTGGCCCACCAGATGCGTCTGGGAAGCCCACAGGCAAAAGGTGAGGGCATGCCCCCTCTCCAGCTATTGCTTCCCTGCAATTGGTATTGAGAGGCATCATGCCTCTGAGACTGGAGGTGACCCACAGACACCAGACTAGTAGCCATTGATAGACCTGTCCTCCATGAATTTGCCTCTTTTAAAGCCGTCCAAGCTGGTGGCCATCACTACATCTCATGGCAAGAAATTCCATAGATTAATTATATGCTGTATGAAAAAGTACTTCCTCTTGTCGATCCTAAATTTCCCACTGTTCAGTTTCATGGGATGACCCCTGGTTCTAGTGTTGTGAAAGAGGGAGGAAAATTTCTCTCTGTCCACAATCTCCACTCTATGCATAATTTTATACACCTTGATTATGTCTCCCCTTAGTTGCCTCTTTTCCAAACTAAAGAGCCCCAGATGCTGTAGCCTTGCCTCATAAAGAAGGTGCTCCAGGCCCCTGATCATCTTGGTTGCCCTCTTCTGCACCTTTTCCAGTTCTACAATATCCTTCTAAAGATATGGTGACCAAAACTGTACACAGTACTCCAGATGTGGCTGCGCTATAGATTTGTACAAGGGCATTATAGTACTAGCATTTTTATTTTCAATCCCCTTCCTAATGATCCCTATCATGGAATTGGCCTTTTTCACAACTGCTGCACACTGAGTAAACACTTTAAATGAGCTGTCCACCACGACCCCAAGATCTCCTGGTCAGTCACCGACAGCTCAGATCCCCTCAGCGTATATGTGCAGTTGTGGTTTTTTGCCCCAATATGCATCACTTTATACTTGCTTACATTGAACCACATTTGCCATTATGTCACCCACTCACCCAGTTTGGAGAGATCTTTCTGAAGCTCTTCACAATCTGTTTTGGATTTCACTATCCTAAATAGTTTAGTGTCATCTGCTAATTTGGCCACTTCGCTGCTTACCCTAACTTCTCGATCATTTATGAACAAGTTAAAGAGCACTGGTCCCAGTACTGATCCCTGGGGGACCCCACTTCCTACTTCCCTCCATTGTGAAAACTGTCAATTTATTACTTCTCTCTGTTTCCTGTCCTTCAACTAGTTACTGATCCACACACATGAACCTGTCCCCTTATCCCATGGCAGCTAGGTTTACTCAAGAGCCTTTGGTGGGGAACTTTGTCAAAAGCTTTTTGTAAGTCCAAGTATACTATGTCAACCAGATCAACTTTATCCGCATTAAGGAACTCCAAAAGGTTAGTGAGGCAAGACATGCCCTTGCAGAAGCCATGCTGATTCTCCTTCAGTAAGGCCTTTTCTATACGTTTAACAGTTTTGTCCTTAAGTATGGGACAAAGTCCTTAAGTATGCCATCAATTTACCTGGCACCGAAGTTAAGGGTGGTGCTATGTCCAAGAACACTCCCCAACTTCCAGATTGCCCACTGCAGATTGAAGATTGCCCACTGCAGCATCCACTGCTCAGTCTGAAATATGGGCAGCTGCCAATCTAGAAATGCCGTGAGTTAAAATGATATGACCACTTTGTTATTTCTTTGGATACAGATGAGGAGTATTGATATTCCTTAATGTCTTTCTTTGTAATGGCAGCAGTTCCCAGTCAGATCCTACTATGACTGCCTGCAATGAGATAATAACTTTTTCCCCCAACATTTTGCTTGGGGGTGCCATCACTCCAAGATGCTGGTCTCCTGACCAAATCTCACTCCACAACCAATGAAGATGACAACCTGTTGAAGGAGTAATCACAATAGAGAAACATATTTTGCAATGTAAAGACCTATTACATGTTTTGCAACCCCTTTAAGCCTGATTAAAGGTTTCAAGGTGCTAACCACTGTTTCTCTGCCTTTCACAAAAGCTAGCCCTGTAAAGTGATATCACTCTCACCTCACAAGAAGACATCTGAAGGCCTTACCTCCTGGCCCCCCCAAATGTCTTGAACTTGACAGCAGTTGCGGACCTTTTCCTTTCAGTTCTCACTTCACCACCACTGAAAGCAACAACCTCTTCAAGTAGTCGTCTTAGCAGAGAAACATGTTTTGCAATCCAAAGAGAGCAATACAGAAGCTAAAATTCTCACCTGAGTATTATTGTATTTGGAAGTGGTCCACTCCATTTGTGATGGGCTCAATGCATTCCTATTCAGGTTTGTGATTACAGCTGCACTGTATATCTTTCTCTGCCTCTCACCTGGCATGTTCCAGTTGTGTAACTGTATCCTGGTTTCCCTTCTATAGTCCGGAAAAATAATAGCCAGTGATTGTCAAACAAATGATTGTTGATCAAACTACTATCAATCAGTTAATAAGAATTTGTGGACAAAAATGAATCTGATCACCCTTACACATCTCTGCTGTGTGAGCATCACCTCTTCCTCTTCACCCTGACCATAAACTCATGAAATAAAGCACATATTAAATCTGTCCTACAACACACACTTTGAAATTGGAGAGAGCAGATTTGTAAAACCAGTGCTGGCTTTAGCAGATGAGGTGTATTGAATATACCTTCCTAAACTCACCCCCCGCCCCATCTCCTTCAGGCTGTTAAGGTCTTTCTAGCCCTCTCCTGGCTCGCAGCGGCCATTTTAAAGGCCCCCACACATGCACACTATACTGATTACTGCAGAGGGGGCATATTCCAAGGCATATGGAATGCCTTGCCATGGTTTTGAAGGCTAGATTGATGCCTTGGATGGGCAGCCTCCTACCTTGTGCTTTCTTTATTGTTCATCTTGCTTTGCAATACTATGTGTAGGATTTCTGCCTGAGAATTGTTAGTTCTGTGCATGATGCCTAACACAATTGGTCCTAAATACATGTGGGTTGGCTGGGTAATAGTAGTGATGTATAATAAAAGTGTCTCTTCTACTAATCAAGAACATCTTACTTTTATAATTAAAACTACATATACAATATGTTGGCCTCTTCAGCTCTGCCATCTTAGAAATCAGTCATTTGACACCATGTGAAATGTTTAGTTATGCTGAGTTCCAGTATCATTATAGGGACTATTGGGATTCTTTCAAATGTATTAGTGCAATTAATTAATATTGCCAGCTGTACACTTTGCATTGTATTGTGATGGAATGTGTCTTGGGATACAATTAATCTAAAAGCCTGAAATAAAAATAGCGTTATTTTTCTTAATTGTTGCCCTTGCAAAAATCATGAATAAGTAAATATTGAAATATGTAAACAGGCCAAAAGCTAGTTTTTTGTCAACACACAGTGACAAAGTTGGCTCAAGAAAAAAGAGCCTGTTGGGCATTAAGACTGGCATTGTGCTGCATCCTAAGGGGTACTGGAATGGCACCACCAACCCCTTGCAAAAGAGCACATGGCAGGGCCAACTCCCTGGCCACACAAGCACTGCATGAATGCCCATCGATGTCAGTAAGAGTTCCAAAGGCAAGTGTGGCAGAATTGGACAATTCCATGCAACTTGCTTATCTCAGGGTGATGTCGGGCCCATCAAATTCCTTCCCTTTGTCAGTTAAAAACTGAATTGTGTGTGTGAGAGAGAGGACTTTACAACTGCCTACTTAATAGAAAGGAAATGCTATTTCATTCAGAGGTGGGATGGCTGAAATGATCTCCAAGCTACTTTAAAACCTCAATTTGTTCTGTTTGATGACCATGGTTTTTTTGGATACATTTGCGGATGTCTACCAAAAACCACAGCTTTAGTTCTGGAGTAACTGATAGACTCTATTGAGACCAATAAGCTCTATGGTGTGTAGGTGGGTTTTTTTAAGTAGTCTTTGTAGGCCAGCTGGAATAACTGAAAATACTGCCATATCGTCAGTGTATAGAAGGGTCAGCATTTTATAGTTCTGGAGAGAAGAGAGATGGGGGAAAACAGAGTTAGAACGTTCTTTAATACCATCATTGACATAGGGAAGAAAAGGTAGGGGAGCCCAAAGTCTTGCTTACTGCCTCTAGAAATTTTGCCAGACAGGAATCATGTATGCACTTTCAGCATGTGTTTGAATTTAAAATTCTTAGGAAAAATTAGTGGATGGCCATTTGCACAGCCCTACAAGGACAGAGCAAGAGCTCTACTCTCACAAGGAGCTAGTAAACTAGCTGTGCTCAAAGCTTGCTTTGTGGGGAGGGGGAATGAGCATGCAATTTGTGTAGGGAATGTGAGGAGGATGTTCAGCACTCGGGGACATATTCCTGACAATAAAAAGGGCTTTTGTGGGGAAGGGAGAGAATTGAAAATTGCATGCTCATTCCCCCTCCCCACATGTTGCATTGCAAGCCTTGAGTGCAGCTAGTTTACCAGCTCTCGCCACTCTTGTAGGACTCCACTAACACTGTAGGACTGTGTGCACTGGTAAATTTGGATTTTGGATGTCGGAAATCCCTCCTCCACCACCACCAACAGGAGGCAGCAGAACTCAAGGCGAGGCAAGTGCCTCAGGTAGTGTGGCAGTGGGAGGGCCTTTTAACTGCCCACTTAGCACTGGTGTGCTTGTCGGGGGCTTTGGGGACAGACAGGGAGTAATGCAAAGCAACCAGAGTATCCCATGTCTCTCAAGAACGCTGCACCACCCAGCCATCCCCGCACCATTGTTGCATGGGCAGTTAAAGGCCCACCACCACTGCACTACCTGGGGCACTTGCCCTGAATTCTGCTGCCTCCTGGTGGTAGGGGTAGGGATTTCTGAAGTCGGAAATTTGAATTTACTGACACGCACAGTCCTATAACACTATATCAGTGTTGTGTGCTAGCAGTAACAATTTTCTGTTCAAATTTTGGAATCCAAGTTTAATAATGTTGTGTTCTGCCTTCTGACCACCCCAAGCTTATACAGCTGATGTTGCTCAAATATAAATGCTTCTCCACCCTGCTTCCCCATTTTGCCACAAAATATCAATTTGTTTGATTCCTTCTGCCTGTGCGATTGTTAGAGGTACTGAGTTTTTAAAATGTGGTTCTGTGTTGTTGTTGTTTTCATCCTTTCAAACAATAAAGAGAGCTGGATAGACTTATCACAATGAATTGTCACATACTGTAATAAGCTTCATTGTGAATAGGCATCTCTCTGATCCTGGAGAATCTCTCAATGCCTCTCTCTGGAAGACTATCCTAATATAGTTTGGATGTTCAGTTTATCATGATGTAGATGTACTATCAGAAAGCAAACATTTTCTAGGAGGGGAAGAGCGGACGTGGGAATTGCCTTGGCCCAGATCCCATCATCTGGCCCCAGTGGTGGCGGCTGCCTGTTGGGGCGGGGTGGGGGAGAGGGGAGGGTGGAGCTAGGGGTAACCATAGGTGAGACTAAAAGTAGGCAGATCCAACCCTGAGACAAGTTAAAAAGAAGTGGAAGGGCAATCACCAGCCTATGTTTTTTCTCCAGAGTGTAAAGTTGTTTACTTGTCTCAGCCAAAATCTCCATCATTCATACCAGCACTTGACAACTGGCCATTTAGTGCTAAATTAGCCCTTCGGTTGGCTGCAAGTAAAGCAATCATGGCCTTGGATGGTTAATGGTAGGTGTCAGTGTGGAAAGTAGCAATGTCCTCTCTCTCTTCCACTCTCTCTCAAGTCCCCATGCTGCTTCTTCCCCTGTGTTCCAGTAGCTCCATCCCTTCTATCAGTAATGTCTCCATTTCATCCCCTCGTTCAAAAACTGTGCCTGCCTCCAGGTGCTCCCGATTAGAGGTTAGGTAAATCACTCATACCTGAGCCTTTCCTTATTGGCTGAGGCTCCTGGAGGACCTGGAAGCGGCTCCTGGAGAAATAACCAACACAACGCGTGATCCACTTGTGGAACTCTCTGCCACAGGATGTGGTGACAGCCAACAACCTGGATGGCTTTAAGAGGGGTTTGGATGACTTCATGGAGGAGAGGTCTATCAATGGCTACTAGTCAGAGGACTGTGGGCCACCTCCAGCCTCAAGGGCAGGGTGCTTATGAGTACCAGTTGCAGGGGAGTAATGGCAGGAGAGAGGGCACGCCCTCAACTCCTGTCTGTGGCTTCCAGCGGCATCTGGTGGGCCACTGTGTGAAACAGGATGCTGGACTAGATGGGCCGTGGGCCTGATCCAGCAGGGCTGTTCTTATGTTCTTATGTTCTTAACCCACCTTGTGACGACAAACAAAGAGCAGATTATTGGCTAGGAGTCTATTTAATATTAAAATTGGGGAGGAAATTATTATGCTAATGTTGTCCATCAAAGACACAGAGCCTGGAACCCACCATAGTCACACAAACTGCAGGTCCTGGAGCAGTAGCATCTTGAGAGATAGAGAGGATGCATATGTTACTGAATTCATAATGATGCCTGCAACACATATTAAGGTGAGCAGCATGGCAGCTGCAGTGGAGATCTTTAGGTGGGCTGTGCCCACTTTGCCCCTACGGAGGAGCCACCACTGTTTGGCTCAGATCAGATCTAGGAGAAGACATCCTGTTATTTAATTGCATTATATCTGATGTTCTTGTGACTATATCATGCCTTACAAATAGCACATAAATAATTCATGAGACTGAACTGTGTATTGCAGAGCAACATTATAGATCCTGATTGTTTGAAAGCCAGGTGCTTGTTTTGACTTGAACATACATTTTCTCTAAATATTAGGCAGGCATCAAGAGACAGATTGGGATATACAAAACTAGGTATCTGGGGAAACTTGAGGTAGATAAATAGTGAATTCCTTTTGAAGAGTATAGGAATGAAAGCAGTTTTGCTACTTTCTTTGTGATGGAAGCTGTATGCAAGGAAATATTTTTTGTTTCTTTCATTCATTGTCCTGTGAATCAAAAGTCCAACAAGAAGATGTCTGATATACTCATAATACCCAGTGACTGAAACTGGGTTTTGACAGTTTGTTCCTTGGATCATTTTGTGTTGGGCCTAAGCAGTAGTCTACA
Organism: Hemicordylus capensis; assembly: GCF_027244095.1. NCBI lineage: Eukaryota > Metazoa > Chordata > Lepidosauria > Squamata > Cordylidae > Hemicordylus > Hemicordylus capensis. Next base: position 85,118,661 of record NC_069658.1, on the reverse strand, counting down.
GGTGACTGGTTGTACAGGAGGAGCTCATGGGGATGAGAAGTGTTTTCAGGTTGCTTCCAAACAGGGAAGGTTTTTGCAGGTTGTTTAGCTGAATTGTGGAACTGTTTATGCAAATCACACTGGGTCAGTCAGATGTGGCCATATTTCTCCTCTGGTCATTTTCTCATCAGGTCCTGTCTGTACTACAGGGCAGTGACAGCAGATTACAGCACCTTCAACTCCTTCCCACTGTGGCTTGTGCCTCCTCCAATTGTAAATCATTTTCTCCATCCCTGAAAGGGCATAGTGTGTGCATGCAATAAACCCCTCCCCTACTTTAACTTCTTAAAAAAATGTTTGATTGGAATACGGGACTACCAGGATATCAATCTTTCAATCACACATCATGCTTTTTGGAGATTCTACTCCCCCACCCCTCGACTAGGAAGAGATGATTTGCTTGGTCATTCCCCGCCCCCATCCCAAGCCAATTCAGCCCCATACATGTATGATGGCTGAAGATGGATCCGGCGCAGGACAGTCTGTCTGAGGGGATCCAAATTTCAGACTGCAAGAAACCCTTTTTAGTTTAACACTTACATCCTAGACCTACTCCTCCATTTGCTTGGTGATGTACTTGAAGGAGTCCAAATTATGGTGGGTGCAGCAGATCTGGTCTCGCATCGCTGTTCCCCCCGCCTCCGATAGCCAGGAGAGCCTGTATCTCCTTAAACTGCCAGCCCACTCCATGAACATTTTCTGTAGCTTTTTTTTGCCATTGCAAATGAAAAAGAGCCTGCAACTCTAGTAACCCAGCTGAGCAGGTTACCAGAATACCATGTAATGGAACAGCAGAGATTACACAAATCACATTGTATTTGTTGAAAAATCAGAGGGGTACGCCACCAGAGGGAGCAATGTCCGGCTGAACTGGGACAAAAAGGTTTCTTTGGGGAGTGGGGAATGATGATGATGATAAGGCAAGAATGGCAACCAAAGAGGAGAGCGCACAGCCATGGCTGGAAGCTGTGAGGCCAGCAGAAGAACTTCACTTCAGGTTTGGGTGGGCAGTTCGAGTGCCTCTTGGCATGTGCCACCTTCTTGCACGTCATCAGGAGGAAATGCAAATGGATTCTTCAAATCCCACAATAGCCATCTGCAAAGTAACCCTCTGCCCCCGGCAATCTCACTCCTCCTGCATTGAAGTTAGCACAAAAGGGGTAAATTTAAAAACACTTTTTTCTTTAATATCTTTATTTCAGTTTGGCCAGCATAACATAAAACATGACACAGTGGTGTTAAAAACAGTCTATGCCTGTGGAGATAGTAACTGTAAAATTAATTCTGCTAATATCTTATTAGATTAATATCTACGGTGTGTTATAAAATTAATTAAAATATAAGAATCTTATAAAGTAAATGCATAGAGGCTAAGAAGTTAGAGACTGTGAGCATAGAACTAAAATGTATGAGAAGCTATAAATCTAACTGGGCCAGGCGTAGAGCATCTGCACCTTTAGTTTTCTGCCATTTTCCCCACCTACCGCTGCTTCCCACCCACCCACCTGCTACTGCTGTTTTCTTCCTGCCCAGCCTCCACCGCCTTCTTCCACCTGCCGGCCCCCACTGTTTTCTCTGCCTGCCTGCCACTGCTGTTCGCAGACTTCTTTTTTACCCACCAGGCACCAGGCCCAGCTTCCGCTGCCACCATTTTCTTCTCTCCTGCCGGTCCCCATCGCTATCCAGCAACTGCTCGCAAACTCTCGCAAGAGCTGCCACGCATGGGATTAGCGATGGATATACCTAAGAGAAATATATATAGAGATAGTTAAGTTAAGTCACGTCTTTATTGTTACGGCCACCGACCAGATCAAATAGTTAAGATTAGGATAAAAATTTGGTTAAAATATGATAAAATGAGAACTGTATAACTGGATAGCAAGGGCGGCAGTGCAGGAATGAGTTGTGTCACTCTTCTGGAGCCCAATTGCTCTATTTAACTAAGATACATGAGTTGACCATCTTAAATGGTACTATACCCCCGGATATCCCTGGGGAATATACGTTTCTTTCCTCGTGGGGAAATAGTGTTGTGGACTATGTTATGGTTTCCAAATCTATCCTTCCTTATGTATCCTCCTTTGAAGTGGGTGAGCAAATCTCCAGTGATCATTTTCCTATGAACATCTATTTAGATCTTCCTCAGGAAAGGACGGGTAATTTGTTCCCCTGTGCTTTTGAGGATAGTTCTGCTAATCTAAGCTGCAAAATAAAATGGTCAAAGGAGGTAGAAAATGAGATTTCCAGGTTCTATTATTCTCCTGAAGGTAGATATTTATTTAATTCTATTGTGCAAGCACACCTGGGACCTCAAACAATTGTTGCTTATGGAAAATTAGAAACTACTCTTATGCAAAAGTTTCTACACTGTAGTAAGCTACATTCTTCACAGGCTTATAGCAAAAGAGCAGCTAATAACTGGTTTGATCTGCATTGCAGGGCATTTCGTGAACAACTGCTGAGTATCTATAGAGACTATAGATTGGGCACAGAACAAATAGTTCCACCAATCTATTATCAGATTAAAAAGGCATACAAAAGTAGTCTCAAATCTGCCAAACAACAAGCATTACGAAATGTCTGGAACAAGCTTATTATGGCTACTACTAACAAAGATAGCCAAACTTTTTGGAGATTGGTTTCGGCAACCGGCCGGGTTAATATGCCTTGTAGAATCCCGGCTAGATCGTGGGAATCTCACTTTTTTGTGGTCTATAATGATGCCCAGCCTAGTCAGATCTTTGTTCCTCCTCTGATTGGGGAGCTGCCCTGTTGGCCTCCTGTCACTCCAGCAGAAATAACGGATTTAATAGGTTGTCTTAAAATTGGAAAAGCTTCTGGTCCTGATCTTCTTCTTCCTGAACTACTAAAAGCCGATATAGAATGGTGGACTTTAGTTCTAGCTAATTTGTTTACATCTATTAATAGCTCAGGAGTTATCCCAGAGCAATGGAAAACTGCAATAGTTGTTCCCTTATTTAAAAATGGTTCCCATTCAGATCCATCTAATTATCGACCCATTTGTTTGCTGTCAGTGGTTGGCAAATTATATGCTTTGTATCTTTTGGATAGACTTGAGGCATGGATTTCAGAAAATCAAATTCTCGGGTTTGAACAAGTGGGCTTTAGAGCAGGCCGCTCTACTGTCGATCACTGTATGATCCTGCACCATCTAGCAAAGAAATACTCTAGTGGCCCCAAATGCAAATTTTTTGTTGCCTTTATCAACTTAAAATCTGTGTATGATTCTATCTCCAGATTCTTATTATGGCCCAAACTTGGAAAAACAACAATAGATAAGAAATTGCTATTTTTGATAATGCAGCTTTACACCAATTCTTCATTACGGGTTAGATATGCTATCGATGGGGCCTTAACTGATTTATTCCCCTCTACTCGAGGGGTCAGACAGGGCTGCATCTTGGCCCCGACACTGTTTAATCTCTTTATTAATGATTTGGCTCCATTTCTGGAGAGTGTGGATTCCCATGCTCCGAAGCTGGCTAACAAACGAATGCCCGTAGTCTACGCCAATGACGCAGCTGTGCTATCTCAGTCCAGATTAGGTCTGCAAAGACTGTTGCGTGCTTTTGCTGGCTACTGTAATGATAACAAACTAACAGTTAATTTAAAAAAAAAAAAAAGATCCTGGTTTTCTCTAAATCCAAGAAATTATATAAATGGGTAATAAATCAGAACCACATTGAGCAGGTTTACAACTACAAATATTTAGGCATATTATTTCAATATAATCTAAATTGGAATACCCATAGGCTGTCTTCAATTCATATAGCCCGCAATACTCTCAGTGCCTTTTTGCGATTTTATTACTCTAAAGGGGGTCAGTTTGTACCCATGGCACTCCAGGTATTGCGTGTTAAGATTGTGGCCCAATTACTTTTTGGAGTCCCGTTATGGATCCAGGGAGTAACAGCTGAACTGGAGAGAGTACAGTCTATTTTTTTAAGAGCAATCTTTGCAGTGCCTAGTTGCGTGTCTTACTCTGTTCTATGCTTGTAATCTGGGTCCTTTTCCATAGCCTATAAAGCCTGGGAGCTTACTTTTTCCAATATTTATGAGTGGATTCTTATCCTAACCCTTGGCTAACATATGTAAATAACGAAATTATGCAGCTGGGCCTCTCTCCTTCAGAACGTCTCACTTGGGAACATAATAAGGTGAAGGAAATACTACTTCTCCGGTTGCATGATATTGAACGGCAGAAACTTATGTCTTCAGCCAATAGGATTTGCTCCCCTTTACATTTTGGGATTGTGCCACCTTGGGGAGATAGAGGTGCTAATTGTTTAACAATGCTGCATTTTTCCAAATTTCTGGTTTCATTTGCTCGGGCCAGGTTTAACATGTTGCCCTCTTCTCTTTTGGAACAGAAGTTTGCTAAAGATCATCTTGTTACGGTTTTTTGCCCTTGTGGCTCTGGTCTTATGGAAACTGTCACCCATGTTTTGTTATATTGCTCTTTGTATTGGGATGCCAGAGAAGAACTTATTTCCCCTCTGTTACTCAAATTTCCTGGAAGGTGTGAGCTCTTTTATACGTATTATTATCTTGCGGATTCAAGTCCTGAGGCTACAAAAATTGTAGCTAAATTTTTCTACATTGCCATTAGGTTAAGGTCCCTGTTAAGCGCTTAATTTTGAGAGCTGTTTATTGTTTTAAAGTAATTTATTATGAGTGATTGTATTTTGTTTTATTGTGTTTTAGAATTATTTACTGATTGTTGTACTGGATATATTTGTTACTTCTATCTATGTTGGCCAACGGCTGTAATAAAATTGATGATGATGAATGAGTTTTGTCAGGCCTGATTAATTCTTGCTAGTGGTCAGATCCTGGTGAATTTTGTACACTGCTGTGCAGAACCTGTCAACATTTTGTGTTATAAACGGGTTGCAGTCAGAGAGCAGTAGGGAGACATAGAATGGGCTTTGTACTTGGCAAACTTGTAAGTAGTGGGAAAATGAGGGTGCTGCAGATGTCTCCATAAAATAAGCAGTGTAGGAGGATGTGTTTGGTGGTTTCAACTTTTCCAGCATCGCAGGGGCACAGACATTCCGGGAAAGGGATCTTCTTGTATCTTCCTTCTAACACAGCCAATGGGGTGGCACTGCAGGGAGTTAAGGTGAAGGCTTAACTGTGGTTGGGGGCCTCTAGCTGTGTTAGCTTAGCTACACAGCAGGTGCCATGATGTACCTTAGGCTTTCAGTGATAGGGATGTTCGGGGCCATCACCGGTAGGCAGGCAGGTCCTCTATGTCATGCTGAGGGCATCCGTGGCCCTCTCCATCTCTGTACCATTCACTAAAGTGTCGTTCCTAGACCTCTGAGGGAATCCAGCTGTCTAAATGCATCAGGCCACTGCTGGGATGATCTGCGGCAATGCACCAGAATAGGGCTGTTTCATTGGTTCTGACTGGATGAGATGTGGTCAGGTGTCTTTCATGGCATCCCTTTTCGTGTTTGAGAAGATGCTTGTATTGCCTCTTCTGCTTAATGAGGTCATGTGCAGACCTCAAAACCTGCATTGGTTTTGTAGGTGTTGTGGTTGGCAATGAGCTGCTGCTTCTTTTTCTTTTTCTTTTTTTGCTTCAGTGCATGCATTCAGAGTCAAACCAAGGTTTGGAGAGGTGTGGGTGATGTTTGAAGTGAGGAGTGTTTTCGTAAGTTCTGTGCTTTTGTAATTCCTGCGCTAGGTAGCTGTAGCTCCCTAGGATTGAGCTGGAAGTTTCTGCTGAGAGCAGAGAAAGGTGGATGCGTTGGAAGTGTTCTGAGGTGAGTTCTGCTATTGCTTTGTCCAGTTGGGGGGGACCATTTGATGTGGCAGGCTGTTCCCACTGGTAGCATTTGTGTTTGGTATAGACCCTCAGCGTGTAGCTGCTGAGAAAAGGGTTTTAAGTATAGGGAGATTGGGAAGTGTTCACTATCAAATTGGAGGATAACCTCGAAGCCGTCTGTGAATTGGAGCAGGTTTCCAGATACTATTATGTAGTTGATTACATTCATTTTGTTCCCAGCCTAGAAGGTAAATTTGGTGGGGAGGTCATTTTCAAGGTAGCCATTTAGGATGTAGGGGTTAAGTCTATTGGCCATTTGGGCCAAGCAGAGTCCTGCATAGTTTTGCTTCCTGTCCTTTGAGTGGTTTGTGAGAGGGGAGCATATCTACTTCCACGTTAGGCAGGTAACACTGCTAGTGTGCATATAGAGTATCATCGTCGGGGCCTAGACTGGCATTATGGGCGCCACCTACTACTGTGTACACATTGGGGGAGATAGAGAGAATGTCAGTTAAATAGCTTTCCAGATCAGACCACTGTTTCCTGAGCTGGAATTTCTGCCTCGGCTGAGGTAAGTAGATATTTATTACTAGTAAGGTACAATGTCTGAAGTGGATTGTTACAGCCATAGCATGTTGCTTTAACAATGCATTACCAATGTGTTTTCCACCGCAGAAAATTAAAAGAGAGGAGAGCTGGTCTTGTGGTAGCAGCCATGACTTCTCCCCTTAGCTAAGCAGGGTCTGTCCTGGTTGCAGTTGAATGGGAGACTACATGTGAGCACTGTAAGATAGTCCCCTTAGGGGATGGAGTTGCTCTCGGAAGAGCATCTAGGTTCCAAGTTCCCTCTCTGGCATCTCCAAGATAGGGCCAAGAGAGATTCTTGCCTGCAACCATGGAGAAGTCGCTGCCAGTCTGTGTAGACAGTACTGAGCTAGATGGACCAATGGTCTGACTCAGTATATGGCAGATGCCTATGTTCCTACCTAGGTATTCTGGTAACACTTAAATGAGGAGAGTCTTACTGGCGTGGCACAGGGTAGTAGAGACTAATATTCCCAGTCCAGCTTTAGATCTTCCCCCATTCCACCAGCTTCTGCTTCCAATAAGTATGAGACATCCACCCTTTGAGAAGTGCAGTTTTCCTGCACCACTATGAGTTCATATCCAGAGATGAAGTCTATATAGGAGACATCCCCACAGCTGGAGTGCCAACCTGCCACATTCGAGGTCAGGAGGGAGACCTTATGCTGGTTTTTGAGCATCTGTCAGTGGTTACATTAGCAAGGAACCATGTAGAGGTTCCCAGTGGGTGTCTTGAAAAGTGGTGGGTTGAATGCATGGGATCACAGAGTCAGAATGAGAAATCTCTCAGGAGGTTTCTAGTGCAGTTGGCTCAGACAATTCTTGGGAGGGCACATTGGCCAGCCGCTGCTCTTGTGGTTCCGATGAAACTCCAAGGGGTGCATTGGGCGGTGACTGCTCTTGTGGCAGTGAGGATTACTGTGTACATGCAGACAACTCCAGAGGGCCCTGGGGGATATATGTGCCAACTTAAACTCTTGAGATTTAATGGATGATATAGGGGTCCCTAATTTTCAGAGTAGCTGTCTTGTGGCAGTGAAGTTTGATGATGGTTGTGTATCCCCATTCCTTAGACCCTCGGGGCTTGTATGTGGCAACTGTGACTCTTGAGGAGTTTCAGGTGGTGTATGTGCCCCTTCCTTTGGAGATGCTTCATTATCACTGTGAGTTCAGAATCTCAGCAGAAGAGTGTTGTCAGTGGCTGCTTTAGGGCTTGAACAACCATGAGTAGTTTTTTTTCCAGTTCTGCAAGACCTAAGTCTATGGATTTATGACTTTCACTCTCTCCAGGCCGCAAAGGGTTAGTCTAGTCAATTGCAGGTTGTTTACTGAAGTCTGAGTTTGTTCCCCAGAGACATTAACATAAAAGTTATTTGCAGAAGGAACAGTTTTGCTTATAACTTTCCCTGCTAATAATGGCTATATTGTGCAATCCTTGAACACTCTGATAGCTCCTATGTTGTAATTATGAGAGAGATTACCCCCCCCCATGAACTTAAGTGGAAGTTAAGTATGAATTTAAGTGGAAGGGTGGAATGATTAAAGGAAAGCAAAATTCTCTTAGTCTCTGGACGACTGGGTAAAAATTGGATCAAGGCCAGGTCTATAGCTCTTGGGTGCAGGGGCGTAGCTAGGGGAGAGTGGGCCCGTGTTCAGCACTCTCTCTGGCGGCCCTCCAGAGTGAGGGAGATAATGCAGAAAATAGGGAGGGGTGGAACTGGAGGGGCCTCAGGAGCTGGGGGCCCGTGTTCTTTGAACCCTTTCACTCAATTATAGCTACGCCCCTGCTTGGGTGACATTTTAAAAGCAGACTCAAGGAAATTATTATGGCTTTGTGAATTGACCATCTCCCTACACTGGTATAATCCATAGCAATTTGAAGCAGCTAGTGGGAAGTTTAAAGTATGTGTGATATATTAATTGTGTGGGTTGTATTTGGTGGCCCTACGTGCATCTTGAGCAGAGTTTTGGCAAAGGTCCTGTCTGGAGCTGAGGAGGGAGCTGCCTGGATATTGCCAAGCTCTGCTTTCTGGGTTTTAATTGGGCTTCCCCGCCCCAACTCCCATGGTTGCCTCATGTTATGAACGCATCAAAGGTATGTCTGAACTTATCTACCTTCGCTGTTATTGTGTTTAAGTGTTCCAGAATTTGAATTACGGTTTCCGGTAAAACTTCATTGGGGTGGTAAGCGGGGATGTCTGGCCCTCTTAGGCTTCCTATCTCTCTTCTCTAGGGGGTTTTCCTGGCTGGAGTTCTTAGATAGAAAAGGAGATAATGCAGTCTCCCTTGTAGGGACTCTTGGGGGAGGGGGGAGAGAGGGTTCTCCATGCTCGGGGCTGTAAATTTATTCTTCGTAGGGAGTGTAAAGGTTGTACTCGCGGCTCCATTGGTGGGAAGGTAGGAGTCAGATGATTCAGTCAATCCTCCTCTGCTTCCCTGCCTTGGCTGGTTTGTCATTTGGGCTGTTCCAATTTTTCCTTGTATTACTTTGTCATGGTTAAGATTTGTATAGTTTCTGCTTGAGAATTTAAACTCAAAGGAGGAGAAATCCAATATTAAGGCAGGAGCTCATGAATTGTGCTGCTACCTTGTCACCATCTTGGCCACACCTGCTTGGTTTTTTATGGATTGAAGCGTTAATTGTGATGAACAAATCTGGGAGGGTCTGTCATCATGCAATATTGTCCATAAATGAAAGCAATGAAATTGGACTAAATCGCAGTCTGGAAGTAGTCTTCATTTCTTGCTGGGGGAAATAAGGGCACATTTGTACATGCAGTTGTTCTGCAGAGGAAACATAACAAGGAAACCTGTTTTCCTGGCTCAGTTTTGCTCCCCTCCGGACCGGGACCTAGTTTAGTTTGAATTCAAACTGGTTCAGGCCCAGTTCATAGCCCTAATGGTAAGGGGGAATCCGGTGAGGATTCCCTTTTATTGGTAAACAGGCAGCAGGAGCGGGGAGTTCCTAAAAGTGTTTTTAAAAGTAGAAAAAAAAAATGGATATTACTCACTAAGCATACCAATGGTTGTCCCGACCACCACCAGCCCTTCCCACACTGTGTCTAGGCCAGCACGGGCCTGATTCTGGCCCAGTTCAGGCCTTCTTCAGCCCATTTCAGGCCTCTGCGCATGCATGGAGACCATTCCTTTGACCTCTGCTCATGCTCACTGGCCATTTCCTGGGACCTGGGACACAGATTGCAGATGCAGAGGCTTGAAATGGGCCAAAGAAGCCCCAAGTTGGCCCCAGGGCATTAGAGCAGATGCTGCCCCCCACAGCTCTACTGAAGAGCCTAATCTTGTGACTCAGCACCTTAAGTGGCTCTTCTACCATTGCAATGGGTAGGGTGCTAAGATAGCTGTTTGTCCAACTGTAACTTCTGCCCCTAATAGGCATCTTGCAAATGGATTAAAATAAGGATTGAATTCCCACTTAGAAATAGGATGAGGATACAGTAGGTCAGCTTTTATACTTAGAATATTGAAGAGTTAGTAGTCTAACAATCCTGTTCTGAAAGACTTCTTCATGTACTCTAGGAGTATTTAAACCAGACAAGTGATTTGAGGATTTTTAGCCATTGGGGTCCTTTTGCTCTTTATAGTAATTGGTAGTTCATTAAAACTAAGTGTCTGAGCACCAATGGTGCTGCTGTTTCAAGGGGGGAAAGCAAAGTTGATAATGAGTCCCATTTAATTTCACATAATGCAGTCATGGGCTTTATTAGCAGAGAATAGGAACTGAATGGAAACGTATTATCTTCACCTCTTCTAAGATTAGATGTCACTTTGACATTGTACCTGTTAAGGACAAAATACTTGGGGAAAGGATTTTAGGCATCCTTTAATTCAAGAAGATTATTTTGAATGGAAGGCTTCTAGTCATGGTGCTTGCAGCTATTTCATAAAGGTTCCAGGCAAAGGAGCATGTTAATGAAGTCTTGGCTCATTTTGTTTCAAAGGAGAAAATCTAGCTAGGAGCCTTCGATCAGCTCTGAATATGCAAATAGTAACCTTGTTTTATTATCAGAGTGGTCTACAATAGTGATTAATCATTGCTAACATTTCCATAATATTTCATCCAGGAACTTACTATTATGAATCTATCTAAACCTTTATCTTGATTGGATTCCTTTTCTGTTGTTTGCTGATCTTTAGCCCAAGTGAATATTAGCACTTTTCTAGATGCTGCTGTTCATCTGGAGAGCAGCTTGCCCTAAATCAGCTCACTTCATTGTGCAGGAGCCACTGTTCAAGTGTGGTTGAAAGTCCAATCCAAATTTCTGCAGCAAGCCACAGCTAAAGCTGTCACCTTTTGCTGAGTGGTTATTGAAAGAGGCCTGGAACATCACTGTGAAAGATGTTGCAAGCCCCTGTCCAACATACCTTCTCCGGTCTGAACCTTGACCTTCAAGATTTCCCCCTCCTGATTTTTATCCTCTGCTGCACATTTAGGTCCCTTTGAGCCATGTAGACTGGATGTTGGTCTTCAGCAGAAGTCAGGCTCCAGACAATTAAGCTGCAAACCAGCTCCGTAAATCTTGGAACTCAAGTTCCAGGCACAGACATGTGGTCCAAAACAGTCCGTGCTAGATTTCCAGAGAAACAAACAAGGATCAGTGGGGCCAGAGGCAGGTGCGTAGTCAAAGCCTAGCAGAGGTTATGATCCAGGGCAGCCATTGCAGAAAGGGAGCAGGAGTGTAGGCAGAATTCTCACACTATAGACAAGAAATGTAATAAATAAGATGTTCATACTGAGGAGCAAATTCAGAGGCCAAAGCTCTGTAGGCCCCGGTGCACCAGGAGTGGCCCTTAGAGTCAGGCAAGCAGGTATTGCAACCTAGATGGTGCTTTCAAAGCCCAGTGTTCTCTTTATGCAGCTTACAATAGAAACAGAGAGTGCTGATGGTGCAGAAGATAAGATGCTAGAATGTGGCTGCTGGGAACCTCATTGTAACATAGACACACACTCAAAGTGTGGATTGCCAGGATCGGAAGTGGTAAAATGGTGCTTAAAATTTTTGCAGTTTGACCATCTGTGCATTTTCTAAGGAAGAAAATGTTGTAGTTATCCTACAATGAGAGACAATGGGGAAAGCAAGTTGTGCTCTCACTTAAAGCAGTGATCCTGTTTTCGAACAGGAGCCACTTTAGCAAACCACCACCACCCCCACCCCCCAACTCTTGAGTGGGTGAGTCATTTCCCACTGTGCTGACCTCTATGCAATACTGTGCTTTTGCAATGCTAGGAGGCCTTTTTAAGACTCATGGAGCCCTGATGAGACCAATATCACTTTGGAAGAGCTCTGGGATGTATAGTCTTTCCCAGCACTTTCCCCATAGAGCTCTATGGGGAAGTGCTGGGAAAGACTACACTTCCCATCTCTCCATGTGTGCCTTCCAAAGATAGTGCTGGAATTCTCTTAAGGGAACCCCACTGGTGCTTGACAAAGTGAAGCACTGTGCAGTGGGAACAGTCACCTCCGCACAGTATCAGTGGGAACTCTGCACAGCCCTAATAAACTAGGATAACTACATGCTGTCCTTGATAAGGTCATTTAAATTGAAGATTTGGCTAATCTAATGTGTTCAGATGCATCAGTGTGTCTAAAGGGAACATAGGTGAATAATGATTGCTTTGAGGGAACAGCAGGTTTTGGGGTGAATCAAAGTAAGTCCCCTATGAATCTTGAAGGCTTTTCCATTCACATTTGGCTGCAGCTCCATTAGAAATACAGCAGCACATCCTCCATTGTGATTCTGTCCATGACTTTCACACTGACGAGATGCATTTATGTAACTCTCCAGGGTAATCTAAGGTGAACGTCATGGCCATACCACTTTCCTTTGCTGTCCACAGTTCTTTGTAGTATCAGACAGCTTCAGGAAATGTGCTGTACCAATAATGGAATAGTGAAGCTGTCGAGTTCTTAGTGGGAAGTATACATGTTAGCTGTCTGATCCCAAAAGAGATGGCAAAAGCAGGGCTTTCTCAGTAATGATCTCTTACTGATCTTTGTGAACTTGGCGTTCAGAAAAAGTATCTCGGGTGACTTGGATGAAAAAGGCACAACTGGCTTGCAAGAAACTGATATCAGTTTACTAAGTTTCTACAGGGCTGTCTGGCAAAGAGGCTACTGACCTTTGTAATACTCCCCTTTCTCTTTCTGTGTTTTTAATTAGTCTTAAAGCATGGCAATTGTTATATCTCTTTAACAAAGCAATTTGTGAACAAATGCATTCAGATTGCCTGTGCACCCCAGAAACTAATGGGGAGGCTTGAAGCTGGGCCAAACTGAACTTGGTGTGAAAGATGCATGAAGGTATTTCTGTCTTTTTCCAAAAACAGTTGCAGGGACTCCAGTTCCAGTCAGTTCCCTGGCACTAAGGGGATGGGAGAATCCATCGCTTTACACTCCATATTTCAGCCCTGTTAGGGATGTGATGTGGAACAAAATGAATTGACCTCCACCTCTCCCAGTGATCCAGATTGAGGGCCTTGCAACTGCTTTTCCATATTGTAATGAATGAGAGTTGTGATGGCCGCTTGGTTGTCATCTTTTGAGAGACAAATTCCGGTTAAGAAACATTACGTTTTTCTGCCATCAAGTAATAGCATATTGACTCTCATCTTGGATGAGTGTTTGGTACCAAGCTATGGCACCTGATGTGTTTGGTACCAAGCATTCAGAGTGCAGTATCTCACAGAAGAGGCTGCAGGTGACAGAAGCTTCCTGCTCCTCCTTCCATCCCTTTCAGAGGAGTCTGTGTAAAGAAAGAGAGCAGTTTTTGGAAGCAGATGCTCTGTAGGGGAGACAGGCTGGGATTTTAGGGAAAGCCTGGAGTGAAGCAACTAGGCAGAAACTGGCACCTTTGCATGCAGGACTGGCTCTCTCTAATCTGTGGTACCTCTGTTCGCTCAGCCTGTTTCTTTGTATAAATAAACCAAATATTACAAAGAAAGTTCAAGTCTCTGCTCAGAAAAGTGAGGCAATGGAGGCAGCAGAACAATTTAAAATAAAAAAAAATCTGGGAGGGGGGGAGGTACATTCACTCATCTCTCATGACATGTTTAGCCCCAAACAAACCAGACTTAGAACACTGTTGCAACAAGGCCAAAACCTGCCACCTCCTACTGATACTAGATGGTGTGGCCTTTGCTAATGGGGATTCTGAAGGGATATGCAGCACAATTCTGTGATCTAGATCAGAGTGAACAGAGATGTACCATTTCTCTTGGAGGTCTTTGCAAGCCTTCCTTCATTATAATTGTGAGCATTTTATTAGTAACATATATAGCTGGTCCCTCCCTACATATATGTCTGTTCTTAGGTTCCAGCACATGCAAGTGTAACCAAGAAAGTGAATCCAGCCCTACTAAGTGTGTACTTTGTGATAGGGTTGTGTTGATTCCCAGTGAATTTAATGAAACAAAGTGGTTGACAAGCTGCAATCTGGACACAGCTGATGGGCAAAACCTGCTGCTTCCACCAAAGGTTTATTTCGTCCCAAGCTAATAGTGTCCCCGAGTTCACCTTTTTAATTTCTTGCATAGAAGTGAATGGCTGCTATGAACTCTAATAGGGAAATGTAAAGTGCTTCGGTAGGGGACACTGGCCTGAGAAGGGTGAAGGCCCAAACTAGATTTCAGTGGAAGTTCTGTGATTGGAGTTCCCACTCTCTGCAGCTGCTGTTGGAAAATTGAAACAATGTGGGATTGGGATCAGGTAGGGTCATGGAACAGCAAAATCTTTGCCCCCAATTCCCTTAAATTGCCTCTCCAAGCTGCTGTTAGCTGTGGAAGGGAAATATAGGTTCCTAAAAAATTAAATTTGGGTCAAGACATGTCTTGTTAACTTTATACTCTGTAGCTAGTGCCTTTTGGCACTTCGATTTTGTATGCTTTCCTGTGCAAACTTATAGCACCTTATACTAGGAAGGAAGTAGCTGTCAGAGCAGTGGTCATTGTGCTAAATAGAACCTTTGAGGGAAGAAAAGCCCAGTTCACAGCTGGCTGCCCATATTATTATTATTATTATTATTATTATTATTATTATTATTATTACATTTATATCGTGCTTTTTCTCCAAGGAGCCCAGAGCGGTGTATTACGTACTTGAGTTTCTTTTTCACAACAACCCTGTGAAGTAGGTTAGGCTGAGAGAGAAGTGACTGGCCCAGAGTCACCCAGCTAGTTTCATGGCTGAATGGGGATTTGAACTCGGGTCTCCCCGGTCCTAGTCCAGCACTCTAATCACTACACCACACTGGCTTTATGACCGATTAATGGATGGATACTTTCCTCCATAGTCTTATATCATGATTTTAAAAACTGATCTTGATTCTTGCTGCATCTAGTACTTGTCTTTAAAATCTTGTATTTGGGCAACACACTGCATAATCCCCAAAAGAGTAGATCCTTATTTGTCACTTATGACTAAGTGGATCTGTTGTAGCCCTTCCCATAAAAGGTCATTAGTGAAATCCAGGAAGAGAGAGCTGACACACAAGCCCCACTTTCATTTCAGAAGCAAGGCACATTTTTCTTCTTGCACTAGGGCAGATCTCTGGCATCCCAGCCTAGTGAGTAGTTGACTGATGTTCATCTCAGAAGATTCATCTAAGAGGATGAAGTAATGGCTGCAGCCACCGTGTATGTCTCTTACAGCCATAGCTTCCTTTTCTTTGAGAGCACAAAACAAAGCTGAATAAATCACAATGTTAAGAGACACTTCTTGTGTTATAATTTTCACACATGATAAAGTTACTAAAACCCTTAAAAACCCTTTAAGTTACTAAAAATGTTTCTGTAATTCATTTGCTCAATGAAAATTTCTAAGCAGGGATAGATTTCAACATGTGGTTAGGTGTGAGTCAGGCATGGGTATGCTGCTTATTATCCATCATTATCATTTATTATTTATAAAACTGCCTAGTGATGCATTAAGTGCTGTATTGTCAGCATAATCACCTGTTTCTGACTTGCAGGTTGTGGGAAAGGAGGAGCAATGACAAGGATGTCTCTGACTCTCTGGGCATCCCACTGTTGGACTTAGGGGAGATTGGCAAGAGACTGACTGATAAGATCATCTGTGGGAAGTACTTCAAGGAGAGTGAAGTAAAGAAACTGACTGACATCCAGGCTAATGAAGTACCAGTGTAGCACCAATGCTTCTGAAAAGTTCCAGAGACAAACACTGCATCAGTGCTTGCATGGTGGGTGCAATTTCGGTGACCTCTCCTTCCCTCAGATGCATGCTGTGCCACTCGATAATATCTCCTTGAGGGTTGTGCATCCCTCTGAGATATATTTTTTGGGGCAAAGAGCACTTCTGGGGCAAGGGGAGTTTGTCAAAACTTTAATAGTTGGGCTGAGTTAGTTGAGTTCTTCCAAAGCACTGGTACTTTTCTTGTAACACCAGTGCTTCATTAGTCTGGATGTCAGCCCCTAAGTATAAAGGCAGCTATAAGTATGTAGGCCGTCTTTGAAGAGGAGGTTAAGTCCTCCTGCTGAATATCATCAGGTGTAATGGTTTTATGTGAGAGTTAATGAATAGTAGACCTCCACTGCCATATATGACTTTCAGGAGCATTCCCTTGGCTGAAAGCTACTAGCTCAGAAGATGATAAAGCTGAAAGCAGAAAGCTGCTAGATCAGAAGATAGTAACTGGTTCTTTGTCACATGCTAGAGGAGCACCAACCATGTTCTGAATTTTGGCAAAATCTAAGCATGTGTTATGGAATTAGCAGAACGGGAAAGGCCTGCCTTCCACCTAAAAACCCTAGAGACCTCAACATTCTCGGGATTCAAACGGTCCTGCAAACAAGCTCTTGGGTTGTGTAGATAACTGTTTTTGACAGTGAATGAATTATTGTTGAATCAATCCTCCATTTCTGATTCATGCCTCTGTTTTCCTCAGACTCAGTGATTACAGAGAATGGAACGAGTGTGGCATGTGAGAGAAATGTGATTAATTAAAGGTCTTTTAATTCAGTACTAAGGTTTCTATCGACATGGATTCAGCTAGGAGCCCACTTCTGCCCTCCCCAATAAGACCTTTTAAAGATTAGTTTTGATGAAGAGTTGATGTGATGAGCTGCTGTGGTGTGCTCACTAGGTGGCTTTAGGCAAACTATTAACTTCCATCCTTACAGGATTACTGAGAGAATGTACATATGAAATGCTTTGAACCCCAGAAACATGCCGTATTAGTAGAATGGTAGCACTTTTGCTATTGGTAGCTGCACTAGAAATGTGCTACTACTGCTAGACAGTAGTAAAAGTAGGATATGCGGAGTGCTTCATCCAGTGTTCTGATGTGCTATTCTAATTGTTTGCTTTGACAAATTAATAATGTACATTTAAGAGACTGAATACAAATTCTGCAGTTTTCAACTGAGGACCATGCTTCCTTCAGGGTTAGGCTACCGATGTCCAGTGAACTGCCCTGGGATGAACAGTTGTGGCCTCCTTTTTTCACTGAGCTGCTGTAATAATAGCAGTGATTGATAGAGGTTTTCATGCATATGGGTTCTTTTGCTGCCAATACTAACAAACAAAGCATAACAAACATACTCCACATTTGTCACATTAAAATGTTGAAAAGCGATGTGTTTACTCGGTGCCAGATGCTTTACAAACCAGGGTTAGCTGAAAACTGGCAGAGCATCGCTGTCATAAGTACGTTGCAGGGAGGGCATTTGGTTCTCTAAGTGTTGGAGAAAGGCATAACAGTGGCACAAGGTCAGCCTTTTGATGCTTGCTTATCAGCGAACTATGTATGAGAGGTACCAATCCACATGCCTCTAAATGGACTAAAAGAAAAAGAAAAAGCAGAAAACTGTTAGGACTTCATTCGCTTGCTTAGGAAATATACAGGCTATAGAAACGTGTATACATCTCCCAATACTGGCAGTTGTCAAGTGTTTTTTTTTCCTTTTTTAGCAGTAACATGATGATAAAATATTATATAGAACTGCCAAGTGTTCCAAGCACTTCACTTCAGATACATTATTCTGTTATACTACTTGCAGTAATCCTGTAAGAGGGGTGTGTTACTAGCCGGTATATATGGGGACTGAAGTTTCTAGATTATGGGTTGACTAAGACTACCTAGGGAGTTAATCAAGAAGTTTGGTTTGAATTGGGCACTTCCTGGTAAGCAGCCCAGATTTTAGGGCCAAACTAGCCAAGATCTACACAGAGAACTTTGGCCATCTCATTTAATTTGGGCAAATGGCCATAAAGCATGGAGGATCGTGATTGGGACCGTGGCACTAAGGGCTAGTTTAATTCTTTTCCTCACAGTAGCTTCACACAGCATATAGCAAGTATTCCTGCTGCAAACTGCTGGTTCCCAGTGAGTGTGGACTCCCTGCATGAGCTTCAATTTCCAGTCCCAGCATATCATGTGAACCTGCCAATGTCTGGCTTCCCAACTGCACGTCCTTCACCACCCAACATCTGGAACCAAGATTTGAAATCTGGTGGCAGATGCCAAGTGGTGGAGGGAAGTGCAGCTGGGGAATCCAACATTGGTAGGTTCACATGACACTCCAGGACTGGAATTTGTGCTCTTCCTGGGAATCAGCCGTTCAGGGCAGCCATACTTGTCACATGTCATGTGAAGCTGCCCACTGTGTTCCCAGTGGAAATGCATGCTATGA
This sequence comes from Hemicordylus capensis, assembly GCF_027244095.1. Lineage (NCBI taxonomy): Eukaryota > Metazoa > Chordata > Lepidosauria > Squamata > Cordylidae > Hemicordylus > Hemicordylus capensis. The sequence goes on along the minus strand of NC_069658.1, from coordinate 85,100,578 downwards.
GTCTCCTATTTCACCCATGGGGTGGGGGGGAATGTAGATGCACAGTTTAATGAATCAAATAGCAGCTTTGATCAGGAAAAGTGTGAGGTGGGTAACCCCCTCTCCCCACCGCCCCGCATCAGCACAGTGTTCCAAATCGTCTCTCTCCACTCTACAGCCACTGTCTGCCAAATTGCAGAGGCATAGGAGAATCCTATCTTGGTTGGCTCATCTTATGTGCCTCTTCGTCACTCTCCTTCCGATGTTAGAGTTGTATCTGTTGAGATGGCATAAAATATGCAACACTGCAGAACCCTCATTTTTACATGAAACACAGATCAGGTGCCAATGCCACAACCCTCCACATGTGTCAGATGTCAGAACTTGATGCTCTGAGCTGCACCACATCTCAGTCAGTTGCACCTGGATTTTGAGGTCATGGACATAAAATGAACACAAAGTCATGGCACCTGTGGTGTAATATCAGAGTTTTCAAAACAAAGAGGAGTAATTCTTGTGACTGTAGTTGTGACAGGGTCCTGATTTATCTGGCTTTTGTATAATAGCACTTAGCACTTACATTTATATACCGCTCTATAGCTGGAAGCTCTCTAAGCGGTTTACAATGATTTAGCATATTGCCCCCAACATTTCTGGGTACTCATTTTACCGACCTCAGAAGGATGGAAGGCTGAGTCAACCTTGAGCCCCTGGTCAGGATCGAACTTGTAACCTTCTGGTTACAGGGCGGCAGTTTTACCAATATGAGTTTGACTATAGGAGATGAAGTCTAGAAGTATGGAGATCATAATTCATTTATTTCTATTTTATTTTTAGCCATTTGTCTACACCACTCAATAAAAACATTGCCAACTTGAATTTATTCCTTGGGTTCAACCTTTAACTGTGACTATAATTTCCTGAGGACTGTACATCCAAACATCACAAGGGGGTTATATTATAAAAGCAAAATGGAGTTTAAGCCAAGGGCGGTTGGTAAATGTATCAGCGACCTGCTTCGGCACAAATTATTAAGGTACAGTATAGCAGGAAGCACCTTCTTTCAGCTCTGTGAAGTAAAACGGCTGATTAGCCTTGAATTGCCATGGGCTTTTTATTATATAAGCATAGTGTACTAATAGTTGGTAGTTGTTGCATAACAAACTGTATGACAGTCCTGCTTCTGGAAAGAAAAGTACCAGAAGCAAGCCTTAGAATTACTACTGTTTAACAGATACAGCAAAACTAATACATTTGCTGCATTTCATTTTAGTTGTATTGCTAAGTGTTCTCATATGAATCTCTGCATGTCTGCCATATGTACATGCTCTGTTCTCTTCTGCAATTGTGAGTTCAGTCTTGTGAGAAATAAACTGAGTCCCCAACTACAGGAGGAAGCAACATATTTATTAATATGAAAATGTGAAATTGCATCCTTGCACCCATCTGCCTCTAGTGGCTGACATCCAGACTAACACAGTGGACCGGGTCTCACGATCTGTGAGACCCGGTTGGGGGCGGTGAGCAGGAACCGGCTCACAAGCAGGGAGGGAGCCCTGGATGGCCGGATTGGCCGCCCACACAATTGCCAGATCCGAGACGGAGCCGGCGGGGGCTGGGGAGCTCGGGGGCTGCGGGGGCCCCAGAAGCCCCAGTATGCCCTGCGCAAGCACGCAGGGCATACTGGGGAGACCCCCAGAGCTGGGAGGTGGCTCTCTGGGGGTCTACTTGTGAGTAGGCGCGGCGCGAAGCCACACCGTGGCTACTCATGATTTTAAAAACCAGGTTTGCGGAGCGCTTGCTCCGCAAACCTGGTTTTGGTGCAGGGGTTCTTGAGCAGGTTACCCACTCCAGAACCACCAGGCTCGCAGCCAAACCCGGTGGTTCTGACGATCGGAAAAAAACAGTCTAGGCTTTCCTAGCCCTATTTTTCCTGATCGTGGGAATAGCCCCAGTGTGTGTGTAACAAAGGAAGTCCATGTGCTGTGCTCCAGACTAAAACAGCATGGATGCTCATGCAGGGGGAGCATTTTTGCCGATCTCCTCTTCCCTCTGATGTGCTCTGTGCCACCCAAAAATATGTACCTGAGGGTTGCACAGACGTCAGGGAATATTTTCAGGTGGCACAGTGACAGAGCATTTCAGGGTTGCCAAAAACTATCCCTCCACATGTAACTGCCATTCTTTAGTCTGGAATGCAACATGTTGCACATGCACTTTGTCAGCCAGTAAATATAATGCAAGGTTCCAAAAGAGAGGGGGATGAAATTAAGATGGGAGTTTGATGGTATCAGGGTCAGGAAGTAATAAGATTTAGCTTCTGGTAAAGAAACCAGTAAATGAATGCATGGCTACAATCATGCAAATTCACAATTAAAAAGAAAAAGGCTCCGTTTAATGAAGGTAGGCCTAGGCCAATAGTTGGGGGAGAGGGATCAGTGCTTGTACCTCTTTTTGTGGGATTCAAGCTCCTGAGGGTGGGTAGCTGCAGATTATATTATATAGTGCAGGGGTTCTCAAATGTGGGTCTTCAGATGTTGTTGGACTTCAACTTCCATAAGCCCCCAAAGGCTCATTGTAGCTGAGTTTGAGAAACCTTGATATAGTGTGAATTGCATTACCTCCTTGCACAAAAATAACAGTAGATAGATGTACACACTTAGTACCTTCCTGCTCCTTTACAAGAGAGGCTGCTACTACTATTTGTTGTTGTTGTTGTTATGCTTTTCCATCATTTGGCATCCACAAGATAGTAAAACAGTTCAGTTAAAACATAATAGAGTAGCTCTGTCTAGAAAAACAAAACGTTGTTGCGGTAAACAACACACCAAAGCCAACGGGGGGAGGGGGGACAACAAATCATCTAATGTCATCAAATCCTCCTGAAGCAGAAATATCTTAACCTGCCACTTGAACCCTTTTAATGAAGGAGAGTCTCCCTTGTTCTACAGTTTTGGTGCCACCACTTAAAAGGCCCTGTGTCATGTGACCTCCCCACTCCACTGCACCTCAGATGTCAGGTCAATATATTGAGCAATGCCTCTGAAGATGACCCTAAGTGTTCAAGTACGTTTTTGGTTACAAAAGCTGCCGTTTTTGCTACATGTTTACTGAGCATATGAGCTTATCCTCTGTTTGGTAAATATACAATGTTTTAGTGGCTGTGGGCTACTGGATTACAAAATCCATATTGTTCAACAGTAACTCAAAAAAATGTGCAATTCTATTTTAGAGAGATTCTTTAGACTGAATTTTTTTTTAGCATTCCTTTCTTAGTTGACAGGTTTTAGTAGTAGTTGAAAAGATTTGTTGTGTGTGTTGTGTCTTTTAACTTACACTATGCAGCCATCCATCATTATTTTCTTCTGTGTTGCAGAGTTTAAAACAACTGTCTTTGGCACTAATGCTTCACATTATGTTATATTGTCACCCTACAACCTATTGTGTTTGGAATTCAATAATTCTTCACTTCTCTTCTCCCCTTTCCCCAGCTGCAGATATAATGAACCTAGAAGGAGGGAATTATTGGAAAGTATAAACTCTAGAGGAAACAATCTGCTCTACCAGAGCTGCTTTTGACAGACCATTAAACAAATTGACATCACATATGAATAACCCAGAACAATGCCCAGATGGTGTGGGAACTGTAATTAACCAAGAGCAATTCTGCAGTCTCAACTGTGTGAATAGCAAACTTGAGAGAATTAAAAGTGCATGGGTGGGGGAGAGATTCTGATAATTGTACATAAGTGGGATTGCTGCCATGAAATGAGGATCTTGCAGAGTTTATAGATATGACAGGGACTTCTTTAAATTAATTAATGGACAGTTTATATCCATCTGTTCTTGCAACCGTAATCTCCTTTTAATCTGTACAGTTGTCACACCTGTAATGTATTTATACAGTGCAAAACCATACTTCCCTTGTCATCCTCCTTAAAAGGTAGAGAAATGTTGAGTGATTTTTAAAAAGCCCCTGAGTAGACTTAGTGGTTGATATGCGACTTTAGTATTTCAGCAGCCTGGCATGTCCCATTAAACTCTCTTTGAAATGCTGTCACAAAAATATAATTTTTCCTCTGCCAGAAGTTCCTGGGCTTGCTGTTGTTCTGTTAAGGATAGTCTTGTTTAAAGCAATGACCAACTTTATCTCTGAAGGCTCAGGGTAGGTACTGTCTCTTATAAATCCTTGGGAAGGGGGTGGGATTGAGAGAGAGAGAGAGAGATGCGAATTATACATATAAAACTGTAAGGTGTAAGGTATTAAAGTTTTCACAATGTAGTTAAAATAATGTTTTGCTTATCCTTCATCATAGAAAGCCTGTATAAATGCCTGCACAAATAAAAAGGACTTTATGTTGCCTATAGAAGTTGTTCAGGCTTGAGTTTCAGCAAACATTCGGGCTGTGGGATTTCCAAAGCTGAGAAGCAGGCACCGCGAACTCCCTTTTGTTTACATGATGACGACGACAACAATGATGATAAATAAGCTTTGTTAGCAGAGGCGTAACTATAGGGGGGGCAGCAGGGCGGCGCGGGAAGGGACCGCGCGTCTTTCTGGGAAGTGGGGGGCATCTCTAACTGCGCTCCCTTGACTGCTGCAGTGCTGCTGCACTGAGCAGAAATGTTTCCTGCTCAGTGCAGCAGCACTGCAGCAGTCAAGGGAGCGCGTTGGTGCCCCCTTCCCCACGAGCGGTCCCTTCCGCGCCGCCTGTGCCCCCCCCCCATTGCTTTGCTGGCGCCTGGCGGCCAGTCAGTGGCCTGGCTTGGCGGCGGCGGGAGCTTGTGAGGAAAACCCTAAGTATAATGTAGTATGTTGGGAGGGCAGCGGGGGGGGCGCCATTTCAGTGCTTGCCCCGGGCGCCGTTTTCCCTAGTTACACCTCTGTTTGTTAGCCACCCCAAAACAAATTGTTCTCTGTGAGGCTTACATCTAAAACTCCCAGCAAGCAGAGTAGAGCCCTTGCCCTCATAGTTCCCTATGGTAGCAGCCCCGGTAGTAGCCCTGCCAGCAGCGAGCTTGACCCCAGGGCAGTGTGCTCTTCTCTACTGCCAGCCCAGGATATGGTGCAGGACCCAGCAGGGACTGCTGAGTCAACACTCCTGGGAGCTGCAGCTCTGCCACCAACTGAGGCCTGCTGAAGTGTTGCTCCTAAAGAAAGAGAGCCTCAGGAAAGCAGGGAGGCAACTGCTGGTACTTCCCCCAAGCTCTATTCACCACCTTCCAGGGCAGGATGGCACAGGGTTGATGGTGGGACACTCCATTCCTCTCTCTTCTTCCCTCTGCTGAAGCTGGTGATAATACTTTGACCCACAGTGGATATGGCCATGTATGTTTGTTTATGCTTTCTGTTGAGTTGAGAACAGGACATCCACACACTGTGGGGAATTGTCAGATCTGGCGGGGCCTGAGACCGAGGGCAAATCTGCCAGTGCAGAGGCCCCTTCCAATTAATTCTAATGGGGGTTAAAAGAGTGGGGCCTGGGGTGGTCACCCTGCTTGCCATGACCTAAGGACAGCCCTGGGAATTGTCTATGGAGGAAGAAAGGTTAATGGATATGAGATGCATACTGACAGGTGAGATGTGGGGAAGGAAGGGGTGGAGAGTATCATGTGTTCTGTAAATAAAGGCAGCCAAACCACTACTGTCTGAGTGACATGTGATCTAAAAATGAAAGAGAACATCTGCATACAAGGGAGATCAGTTCATCAACAACCCTGGACCATAGCCATGCCCTATTGTCTGCTAAGCTGCTGCCAGTCTGTGAAGACAATACTGAGCTAGATAGACCAATGGTCTGACTCAGGATATGGCAGCTTCCTATATTCCTATGTAATGAGGGAGGGGCCTGCTGCTGCCACCACCATTCGCTGCCAACACTTGGGAATCTCTGTTGGCTTCATCACTGTTCTACAGAGCAATGTTGAGCACTGGCTTTTTTCCACATGCTGAAACTCGGCAGAAGCCTCCCAGCCAGCCAGCACAAGCTGGAAGTCCTAGCAGCATGGTGGAAGCACTGAACTCTTGCCTGCCTTTTTAAATTAAAATTAGTTTTGGGGGAAAACCATGAGGTCCCTAAAATGAAATTGAGAGGCTGCAGGACTCGGGGAAAGCCTGGAAGGTTAATAGAGTGGAACCCATTGAAATCCCCACACCAAAGCCCTATTCACACATTATGTTCAACACATGTACAATATTTATACACAGTGTGTGCATGTACAACTCCATACACTTGTACATTTATTCACACATGTTCTATACATTTGCAGTACTACACCTTTTGTCTGTGCCCTGCATTTGAGGGAGCCTAGGTACAGGATCACTTTCAAAATGAACACATGTAAAGTCATTCACACAAAAGCATTTATGTGTGAAGAGGGCATGCCCTCAACTCTTGCCTGTGGGCTTCCCAGCGGCATATGGTGGGCCACTGTGTGTAGCAGGATGCTGGACTAGATGGGCTTTGCAGCAGGGCTTTTCTTATGTTCTTATGTACTGTATACAGTGAGGGAAATAAGTATTTGATCCCCTGCTGATTTTGTCCGTTTGCCCTCTGACCCAGAAATGAACAGGCTATAATTGGAATGGTAGGTTTATTGTAGCTGTGAGAGACAGAATAACAACAAACAAACCCTCAAAAGCCCAATGCCCAAAAGTCAGCGATGGATTTGCATTGTAGTGAGGGAAATAAGTATTCGATCCCCTATCAACCAGCAAGATTTCAGGCTCCCAGGTGTCTTTTCACTATATGCAGGTAACGAGCTGAGATGAGGAACACCCTCTGTAAGGGAGTGCTCCTAATCCCAGCTTGTTACAGTACCTGTATAAAAGACACCTGTCCATAGAAGCAAGGAATCACTCAGCTTCCAAACTCACCACCATACCCAAGAGCAAAGAGCTGTCGAAGGATGTCAGGGACAAGGTTGTAGACCTGCACAAGGCTGGACTGGGCTACAGGACTATCGCCAAGCAGCTTTGTGAGAAGGTGACTACAGTTGGCACGATAACTCGCAAATGGAAGAAACACAAAATAACTGTCAATCTCCCTCGATCTGGGGCTCCATGCAAGATCTCACCTCGTGGAGTTGCAATGATCATGAGAACGGTGACAAAGCAGCCCAGAACTACACGGGGGGAACTTGTCAATGATCTCAGGGCAGCTGGAACCATAGTCACCAAGAAAACAATTGGTAACACACTACACCGTGAAGGACTGAAATCTTGCAGTGCCCGCAAGGTCCCCCTGCTCAAGGCAGCACATGTACAGGCCCGTCTGCAGTTTGCCAATGCACATCTGAATGATCCAGAGGAGAACTGGGCGAAAGTGTTGTGGTCAGATGAGACCAAAATCGAGCTCTTTGGCATCAACTCAACTCGCCGTGTGTGGAGGAGGAGGAATGCTGCCTATGAGCCCAAGAACACCATCCCCACCGTCAAACATGGAGGTGGACACATTATGCTTTGGGGGTGTTTTTCTGCTAAGGGGACAGTACACCTTCACCGCATCGAAGGGACGATGGACGGGACCATGTACCGTCAGATCTTGGGTGAGCACCTCCTTCCCTCAGCCAGGGCCTTGAGAATGGGTCGTGGATGGGTATTCCAGCATGACAATGACCCAAAACACACAGCCAAGGCAACAAAGGAGTGGCTCAAGAAGAAGCACATGAAGGTCCTCGAGTAGCCCAGCCAGTCTCCAGATCTTAATCCCATAGAAAATCTGTGGAGGGAGCTGAAGGTTCGGGTTGCCAAACATCAGCCTCGAAACCTTTCTGACTTGGAGAGGATCTGCAAAGAGGAGTGGGACAACATCCCTCCTGGGTTGTGTGCAAACCTGGTGGCCAACTACAAGAAACGTCTGACCTCTGTGATTGCCAACAAGGGTTTTGCCACCAAGTACTAAGACATCGTTTGTGAAGGGATCAAATACTTATTTCCCTCACTACAATGCAAATCCATCGCTGACTTTTGGGCACTGGGCTTTTGAGGGTTTGTTTGTTGTTATTCTGTCTCTCACAGCTACAATAAACCTACCATTCCAATTATAGCCTGTTCATTTCTGGGTCAGAGGGCAAACGGACAAAATCAGCAGGGGATCAAATACTTATTTCCCTCACTGTATACACACAAACACTATAATGTCTGAATAGGGATAGAGGTAGCTACTGTTGTGCATGTGTGATGTAGAGAACATCTACTCCAGGTTTAAGGAGCTGTGAGCCAGCAGTGTATATGCTTACATCTTTCTTATATTTTTCTCTGCATTTTGGGCAGCTTATTCTTATCACTCTGGAATCTCTACCAAATTTTACAGTGAAAGGGGGAAAATAGTCTCAATTTTATAAGGGATATAGTACAAGTTGCTTCAACAGAGAATTGACACACCTGATCTATAATGTCACATTTGCTAGGTCACCCACAAATATACTGGCTTGTTTCTTCTTTTTAAAAATCAAATTTCTGTCCCTTATGGTTGCAGATTAAGGCTTGAAAACCCATGTGAACAGTGTTTGGGGAAGACTACAAAGGTCTGGTTTTTGGTCTGTGAGAAGGAAATTATTATTATTGTTGTTGTTGTTATTTACATTTTATATTCCACTCTTCCTCCAAGAAGCCCAGAGCGGTGTACTACATACTCAAGTTTCTCCTCTCAACAACCCTGTGAAGTAGGTTAGGCTGAGAGAGAAGTGACTGGCCCAGAGTCACCCAGCAATTATTAGGGCTGAATGGGGATTTGAACTCAGGTCTCCCTGGTCCTAGTCCAGCACTCTTAGCACCCAAATTAGCACCAAGCACAATTTTTTAAACTCAATATTTCATAGTTTGCTATTTCTAGAGGATGTTTGATCCCAGTCATGTCCTCTGTTTCCTTTTTCTCTCCACCTTATTCTTTGCCAAAAACGTATATAACCTCAAAAACTAAATTAAACAAAATATTGTATGGAAACTAATTGCAATTTACATGCAAATTCCTGATTTATTAACATAATTCAATCTGAAAATTGTACGTTTCCTTGGCACAGAACTTGGAAGTTGTGCACAACTCTGATGAAAACAGTTATCTGATAATCTGCTCTGTGGTGTTCAGGAAACTTTCTAGTTACTGAGTTAATTTAGCAAGTGACAACACTTTGATAAGTATGTGCTTGGCATAAAATTAAACTTTTATCCCATCTCAACATTTAGTCTTTTGGAAGTGAGAGAAAGCACCAGCACAGGAACAAAGGCAGAGGGAAACTTGTACAGTGCATGGTTTTTCTGCCTGGCACGTTTCATTTAAAATCTGTATTGGGGCGCTGTAGACAGTGCTTTACTTCACAAGCTTTCCTGCAAAACAGATTCTGTTTTGTTTAGATCTGAGTAGGGCACACATTTCCTTTAGAGGAAGTCTGTAGCCACTGAAAAGAGAGAGGCAGTACCAACAAAATCACAGTGCAAAAAGTAGTGGAAGTGTTAATGGAATTGTGTGCATAACGTCTGTTTAGGATTGTTGATAATGAAAATCAGCTTTTAAACCACTGTAAATTCAATTCAGGATGATTATGTATGTTGCATCACCTACACTTTTTAATGAAGGATGCTTATTCTATTCATTATAAGTTCACTCTCTCTTCTTGATAAAACTGTTTCATGATTGTCTCCTTGTAATTATTGAAATACGAAAACAGCCATTCACTCTTCATGACTTTTATTTTGCATCAGAAGAAGTGCAGAACAGGATAAAGTACTGAGCATTCCCTTATCTTCCAATAGGCTATTTGGGGAAATCATTGTAATTGTCAGACAATGTAGGACAGACTTACAAAGAACGAATTACAGGCACGAAACAGTTATTGTGAATGGATATGCATTCAAATATGTCATATAGCATTTATTTCTATTCCTAAACTCCCCCTATCTCAAAAAGCCCAGACTGGATAGAGAAGACTATGTTTAAGTGAAAATGAGAGAGAGAACTAAACTGGGGTGTAGCTAGGGGAGAGGGGGCCTGTGTTCATCCCTCTCCCTGGCAGCCCCCCAGAGTGAGGTAGATAATGAAGAAAATAGGGAGGGGTGGAGCTGGCGGCCTGTGTTCTTTGAACCCTTTCACTCAATTATAGCTATACCCCTGGAACTCAACTAATTTGCACAAGTTGTCCTGTGTATTTTTTGTATTATGTATTACAGTTTTATACTCCACTTTCTCCAAAGAGCTCAGGGCAGGATATGTGTTCTGCCCATCTGGCACATTTTTTCTACCCAATTTGTGAGGTAGGTTAGGGTGAGAGAAAATGACTGATCTGAAGTCACTGTGTAAGCTTCATGACTGAGTATGGATTTGAATCTGGCTCTAACGTCAACACTTTAGCTATAAATTGTGCTGGATCTCATGTATGCTGTGAGCCAATCTCAAAACATAGATATCTCTGGATGTGCTTGGATAAATCTAGTAAAGCTAGATCTAGGAGGAGGAGGAGGAGGAGGTGGTGGTGGTGTTTGTTCACACCATGGGCGTATGAAACTTGATGTCCAGTCTGAGATATATTGTACTGGCCTGCAAAATCATAACTGTGGATTAGTGTTACAGCAGTGTTTAAGAAGAATTTGGTAACTTGTGCCTCTGAGCATATGCTGACTGCTTTTACCTCAGCAGGCAACTCAAATCAGCACAGTTAGTAAAAGAGGTATCTGCACTCATCATATGCTCAGAGGCACATGTTACAAAATGCCCCAGCTTTTGCTGTTGCTACAAGCCAAAGCAGGTAGAGGATTGTAGTATGGAGAACCTAGATAAATTGTATCTCCATAGTTATGATTTTGTTATGGTTTTGTAGGACAGTACAAGGCTAGTACAGTATCTCATACTGGACATCAGGTCTCATGCCCCCAAGGCGTGAACATTATGGGCCATCAAATTTCCTCACTTTTTGCTTCCACACCCATAACTATTCCTGTAAAGGCTTTAAGGCTTTAAATGAATGATTTTGCTTTTTAAAACAGAGGCTCCCGTATGTGCCTCATTTAATATGAATGTATTCAGTATAAGGAAAGTGAAAATACTGCTTTAGCATTGCCAGATGTAATAAAGAGGTAGGCATGAGTGCTTGGGTTTTAAAAAAACTTTATTTTCTTAACATCATTTTTATTTTATGATTGATAAACATCAAATAAAGTTTTAAATGGATGCAAGAGTATATTAACTATTCTGTGCTTCATTACATAAGAAGAGTGACATGGCCTATGGCTTTAATAATAATTTTTTTAAAAAAACAAAGCACAGTATACTGTACTTTTCATATTGAATGGAGAATTTCCTCTTACTGCATTGTATGGTAACTGTGTTCTGGTTGTGTGTTGTTGTTTTTTTAAAAAAATTAATAGCTACATATTACTTTATAATACTATAAGTACCCTAATCAAATATTGCCCCTCACCCCATATAATAGGATATGCAACTCCTTGCATGCACTTAGGTTATAAACACACACACACACACACACACACACACACACACACACACACACAAAACACCCTATGACTTATTACCAAAAACAGCCTGTGAGGTAGCTCTTTATATAAGCCAAAAGGTTTGTTGACCATTCCCTACCAACTGGTATATAATTGTCTCCATCTCCCCCTTGGCTGCAATTTTGCTGTTGGCTTTACTGATAATTTCTCTGCCCCATGCTCTTATTGCCTCCCATCTTCATCTATCTAAAGATTAGAATTGTATATTATTATTACTAATTTTTTTATTATATCTGAACACACACGCATGTACAAACACACAGAAAGGAATTAAAATATGAGTCTGTCTCCTTTCACTCCAGTCAGCTAAGCTACTAGGTTTCCTCCTTTCTCTCTTCTCACAAATGTTCTCTAGAATACTTTTGGCTGACTGTGATTGAGCATGTGCAAATCTGATGTTACCATAGAACTGAGCAATGAGAGAAGTTTTCTTAATTTGTAGAAATTTAAAACATATTTATGTTGACAAACCCATGAAAGACCCTCATATGTAAGACTGACTATCAAAAGATGTATTTACCAAAGAAATTGAATCATTGTGGGCTAACTATTGGTTATCAAATCTCTGATTATATAGAGAAAAAAGACTTTACTGTGGTGTTAGGGTTTCATGTGTGCTTTTCAACTTCTGCTCCTTATAACTTAGCCACTTTTCTATGGATTCATTAAAAACTGACATACTTGTTCAGCAGGCAATTCCAGTTCAAGCACAAATAGTGCAAAAGGAAAGCTTTGAGAAATCACGGAAGGTCAGAGGGAGGTCAGGTGAAATAACATGATAGAATGCTGTTTTACCTCTCCACCTATAATACACAGGCACTTCTTTGCCTATGTAATGTCCATGCTTTGAGATTTACCTGTCACTTGCACACTTATAGGTAGTGATGTGGTTGCAAATTCAGAAGTGCAGCTGCTCTCCAAGACAGCGCCCATGGGCGTGCCCACCGCAAAAATTTTCTATGTAAACCACTTAGACAACTTAGCTTGAAGAGCGGTATATAAGCTTGAAGAGCGGTATATAAAAAATGTTATATTTGCTACTCTCCAGTCCTCTGGTGCAGAGCCCGATTTCAGGGATAAGTTGAAAATTTTAGCAAGGAGGTCGGCAATTTCACGTTTGAGTTCTTTGAGGACTCTTGGATGGATGCCATCCAAGTCTGCCTGTGAATATCTCACAAAGTTATTCTACAAACATAAAAACTAACTTGGTGGTGTTCAACTAGCACATGTGCCACTTAAGGTGGTTTTTATCTCTTTTAGGCCAGCTGATATATTTTGGACACTAAGCGCCTACGGTAGACTTAATTGCCACTTAAACCTTGGCTTTAGTCAGAGTTTAATACTTGCAATTATTTTGAGTGAGTGAGTGTATGAGAGCGAGAGGATTGCAATGCTACATGGAATTTATTTAACCTGCACTCCATCCTACCCTTCTAGAACAGTTCTTTGTAGGCTGAAAATGGACTGTGTACAATTGAATGGCTTGACCAAATTGCAACTAGGCTCAGAGGCTATAAATAAATCATCATTGAATAGGATGAGCTTTTGCCTGAGCAAGTAAGCAGTTAGTATGGGACACAATGATTTCTGTGCCAGTGCCGTGCTGTGTCATGTGCCATTGCCCATGGCTCTGATGATCTGGAGCCACTGCATTGTGACTATCGCTTTGAGCCAGCAACAGCCACCAGTATTCACTACAGTACAGTGCATTTTAGCCAATATGGGGCCACCAATGTTAGCCTGGTAATATTTCAGTTGACAGTCATAACAGAATTGCTTCCTTTACTGAATGACGGATACCCATGCTGTTAATTAGAGCAAGTCATTCTGTTTTACCGTACCTTGTACAAAACATTGAGCATAAAGACTTGCATGTGAATGCAAGGGTCATTTCACATAGGAGCCAGCTGGGGGTTAATGGTGGAGCCAGAGCAGGGCTCTGAATACAGGAGGGACATAGACTTCAGACAACTCCAAGGGACACATGGAGGGAAAGAGGTTAGGAACATGGATAGCGCCAATCTAGAGACCTGGATGCAACAAGGAAATGTGGATCTTCCTCCAATGGATGATTGGAGCTGCCTGCCTGTCATACTATGCCTGCTCAGCAGCCCTGCCCCCTGTGGCAATCTGCTATACAGGAGAACCTCGATATTCGTGGGGCTTCAATTCCGGGCTGAAGCCATGGCTATGGAAACTGCAAATATCGAGTCATTGGGGCTATGGGATCCAGAGGTGTTCTTACCCCTGGACTTCAGGGCCCAAGTCCAGGGCTTCCACATCCCCTGGGGCCCCCCAAATCCTCCTTAGTTTGTCCTGGGTGGTAGTGTAGTTTGTGTCCTCAAGAACCTACATGTTAAAAAATTATGCTTAACTTGCAGCGGGGCGGGGGGGGCACTCCAAAGGTCTTTAGGTCCTGGCTCTAAAATTACTGAGGTGCTCCTCTGATGAGATTGTGGGGGCTAGGTACCTGGTTGGCCAAAAATCAGTCGAATTTCACTGGCGGGGAGCTTCTTACCGAGTCTTCTTACTGACAACCACTGAGTCGTGCTGCGCCCCCGAATTGGCTGAAAATTGAAGTTCCCCCATTTTTTAATAAAAAGATTGGAGCCATTTTCTGGTTCCGTCAAAGAAAATGGCAGATGGAAATGACCTCCATGTTAATTTCCAGCCACCTCCGACCCGCGCATATGCAAGGCCGGGCGCATATGATGCCAGGGGAACAGCCGATGGGAGCTGGGCAGTATCCCATTCAGCAAAAGCCATCCTTTAAAGTGCGAGGGTGCAAAGGATTCAGATAAAACAGAAGGGGACAGAGCAGTACCGCATAAAGAGCAGATGGGAGACTGTGCCAGCTGGTCAAAGTGTCAAAAGATAGAAAGCGTACATCAGGTGAGAGATTCAGCATATAGGTGCTTATATGCCAATGCCAGAAGCCTCCGAGCCAAGATGGATGAGCTGAAGTGCTTGGTTGCTAATGCAGATATAGATATAGTGGGCATAACAGAAACATGGTGGAACAGTGAGAACCAGTGGGACACTGTTATCCCTGGGTATAAACTCTATAGAAAGGACAGGGAGGGGCACCTTGGAAGTGGAGTAGCACTGTATGTTAAAGAAGGGATAGAATCGAACAAGCTAGGAAACCTAGGTGGACTGGAGTCCTCCACAGAAACCCTGTGGGTGACAATACAAGCCTGAAAGGGAATGTGCTACTGGGGATGTGCTAACGCCCTCCTGATCAAAACGCTGACAGTGACTGGGAGTTGTAGCAGGAAATCAGGGAGGCGTCAAGGAGAGGCAGGGCTGTAATCATGGGTGACTTCAATTACCCACACTTAGACTGGGTAAATTCACAATCAGGTAATGACAAAGAGGTCAGATTTCTAGATACGCTAAATGACTGTGCCTTAGAACAGTTGTTCTTGGAACCAACCAGAGAGAAGGCGACCTTGGACTTAATTCTGAGTGGCACCCAGGACCTAGTGCGTAACGTCTGTGTCATCGACCCTTTAGGGAACAGTGACCATAGTGCCATCAAATTCAGCATACATGTGGGGAGAGAATCACCAAGGAAGTCTAGTCTAACACAGACATTTTGAATTTCAGAAGAGGAGACTTCCCCCAAATGAGGAGCATGGTGAAAAGAAAGCTGAAAGGGAAAATCAGGAGAGTCACTTCGCTCCAGAGTGCATGGAGTTTACTCAAAACCACAATACTAGAAGCCCAGTTAGATTGTATACCCAAAAGGAGGAAAGGTACCACTAAGTCCAGAAGGATGCCAGCATGGCTAACAGGTACAGTCAAGGAAGCCATAAAAGGGAAGAAGACTTTCTTCCAAAATTGGAAGGGCTGTCCAAATGAAGAGAACAGAAAGGAACACAAACTCTGGCAAAAGAAATGCAAGGTGACAATAAGGGAGGCAAAAAGAGAGTTTGAAGAACATTTAGCTAAAAGCATCAAGGGGTATAACAAAAACTTCTTTAAATACATCAGAAGCAGGAAACCTGCCAGGGAGGCGGTTGGACCATTAGACAATGAGGGAGTGAAAGGGATTATTAAGGAGGATATGGAGGTTGCAGAGAAGCTAAATGAGTTCTTTGTGGCCGTCTTCATAGCAGAGGATACTGAGCATATACATGTTCCTGAACCAGGCTTTTCAGGGATGGAGGCTAACTAACAGAGTCAGATAGAAGTGACAAGAGATGATGTTCTAAACTGGAAAAACTTAAAACTAACAAATCTCCAGGGCCAGATGACATCCATCCAAGAGTCCTCAAAGAACTCAAATGTGAAATTGCCGACCTCCTTGCTAAAATATATAACTTATCCCTGCAATCGGGCTCTGTACCGGAGGACTGGATCCAGGGGAGATCCGGGAAATGACAGGCCAGTTAGCTTAACGTCCATTCCTTGCAAACTGATGGAAAGCAACGTCAAGGATAACATTGTAAAGCACATAGAAGAACAGGCCCTGCTGGGAGTGAACCAGCATGGCTTCCACAAAGGTAAATCTTGCCTCACAAACTTTTTGGAGTTATTTGCGAGTGTCAACAAGTGTGTGGATCAAGGTGATCTAGCTGACATAGTATACCTCACCTGGACTTCCAAAAACCTTTTGACAAAGTTCCTCATCAAAGACTCCTGAGGAAACTTAGCAGTCATGGGATAAGGGGACAGGTACATGTGTGGATTGCTAACTGGCTGAAAGACAGGAAACAGAGGGTAGGTATCAATGGAGAGTTTTCACAATGGAGGGAAGTTAGTGGGGTCCCCCAGGGATCTGTACTGGGAATGGTGCTTTTTAATTTATTCATAAATGATCTAGAAACTGGGGGAGTGGGCGACAAAATGGCAAATGCAGTTCAATGCTGGCAAATGTAAAGTGATGCACATTGGGATAATGAACCCCAAGTATGCCCTAATGGGATCTGAGCTGTCAGAGACTGACCAGGAGAAAGATCTTGGAGTCATGTTGGACAGCTCGTTGAAAATGTTGACTCAATGTGCGGCAGCTGTGAAAAAGGCCAATTCCATGCTAGGGATCATTAGGAAGGAGATTGAAAGTAAAATGTCTACTATTGTAATGCCCTTATACAAAACTGTGGTGCGGCCACACCTGGATTGCTGCACACAATTCAGGTCACCACATCTTAAAAAGGACATTGTAGAACTGGAAAAGGTGCAGAAGAGGGCAACCAAGATGATCAGGGGCCTAGAGCACCTTTCTTATGAGGCAAGGCTACAACACCTGGGGCTTTTTAGTTTAGAAAAAAGACTACTACAGGGAGACACGATAGAGGTGTATAAAATCATGCATGGAGTGGAGAAAGTGGATAGAGAGAAATTTCTCTCTCTCACACACGACACTAGAACCAGGGGTCATCCCATGAAATTGATTGCCAAGAAATCTAGGACCAGCAAACAGAAGTACTTTTTCACACAATGTATAATCAACTTGTGGAATTCTTTGCCACAAGATGTGGTGACAGCCAACAACCTCGAGGGCCTTACGATTGGTTTGGATAACTTTATGGAGCTACTAGTTGGAGGGCTAAAGGCCACCTCCAGCCTCAAAGGCAGGATGCCTCTGAGTACCAGTTGCAGGGAAGTAACAGCAGGAGAAAGGGCATGCCCTCAACTCCTGCCTGTGGCTTCCAGTGGCATCTGGTGGGCCACTGTGCAAAACAGGATGCTGTACTAGATGGGCCTTGGGCGTGATCCAGCAGGGCTGTTCTTATGTTCTTATGAAACAGAGACGAGCACAATTGTTGCCTGTTTCTGCTAGCATTTAGGAAAAGAGGAAAAAAAGACCACATGGGGGATTCCCATTCTTGAGACATGAGATTTCTTCATGTACTCTGTAGGAAAGTAGTAAAACCAGCCAAATGCCCAGCTGTAAACCTAGTTGATGCTGTAGTGTAGTTCATTGGTATTTCCTTCCGAAGCCCAAGAGGAATATAGTTACCTTGTCACCTTCTCATTTGGCTTTTTAGCCTTACTAAGCAACTACTTCTACTAACATGTAATGGTCTAGTATTTTTCACTTTCGCCTGTAAATGTGAAAGTCAAGCTGAGGTCAGGTTTAGCGAAAAATATCTGCTAATAAACCGATGTGACATAGGACTGAAAGAAGCCCTTTTTTATTTTAGATGCACTAAAAGTGAAAGATCTGTGCATATAGATAGGGAGAGGGGATAATCTTTCAGCAAAACATAGATTCTCTGACTCCCTCATTGGAAGTGGTGTGCAATCAGCTTCCAGTTTCTTTCTTGCCACAGCTATCCAGCCATTATATTACTCTATGACTCCTCTAGCGATAAGAGAGATTTGCCAAGATTCATGATTCACTGAAGGCTTTTGCTGCTGAAGTTGTGAGATAGCAGTTCATTACAAGATAGAATTGACTTATCATGGAATACAAAGGACCAAGAGCTGTTTAGGCAAGCAGTACTGGTTCCCATTTAGACAGACAAAAAGAATAAATTTCTCTGCAAAGAAAAAATTAGTTCTTTACACTAAAACATGGTTTCTTTCTATAAATGCTACTTGGTAAACAAAATGTTGTTGATCTTTAGTTAGTCTTCAATCCTGTTCTGATATGGGGCTCTCAATGGTCTCCTGTCCAAGGGACTGACCAGATTAACATCTGCTTAGCATCAAGTGCTCTAGAACCATTTACTACATGTTGCAGTGCTATGTTCATAAACATGAAAGTAGTCATAATTTAGGTTGTACTTGAGACCAAACATTAAAGCTTCAATATGGATTATATTATTTATGCTTAAACTCCAGTAATCTAAAAAGTCTCAGGAAGAAAAGTAATTTAGAATGCCTACATTTTTAATCGGAATGGTTCTTTTTAAAAAAAAAAAGCTTTTGGAATGCTCATGTCAATTAGAATATACTATTGACAATTTTAATTTTACAATAACTTGAGGCAGAAAACAATAATATTGTTTGTTTAGAACAGTTTACTCATTTTTGATGCTCATATTCTATAGCTCTTTTAAAAATATGTGTTAAATGTATTTTTACAAGTGATGTTCATGTGTATTGATTATACATATTTATAAATTTACTTTGAGATGTTCATATTTATATTAGGCATGTGCATGACATGGATTTTGTGTTTCATTTCAAGCTCAAAATGAAAAACAAAATGCTTGAAACGTTGCATCAAAACAGCAGACAAGCTGGCTGTTTCGGCAAAACAGACTCAAAACGTTTTGAGTGTTTCGGCCATAGAGAACAATGAAGAACTTAAAACACCCCATTGTTCACCATGGGTATCTCTTAAAGACACCACAGTGGGTTAGGTGGCAGGACACGATGGGTGCTACCTACCACCAACCCACAAAAGAAATGGTCAAGTGGGCAATTTTAAACAATTTTTTAAATCCCTCCCCAAACCTTCAAAGGATCCTAAAGGGCTTTGGGGAAAGGATTTTGTAATGCATTTTGTAACCCTGCTTTGAAAAACACTGCAGAAGCACACAGTAAAAGGGAATCTATCCCTCCAAACATAGAACACACATTTCAAACACAGTCCGAAAATGGCCAAAAATGAATCATTGACCCAGAATCCACTTCCAGTTGCAGTGCCTGCACTGCAGTAACATCATTGGCACAAGTTATTTTCTCTCACACAATTATGACTCTTTGTTTTACTTCCTAGAATTTCAACAGCTGCCACAGCAGCACCCTTAGCAGCAAGCATAGCAATAAGCTTGACTAGAGCAACTTCAGCCACATTTTGAGTGAGTACATCTTGAAATGCAGATTGCAGACCAGTGAGTGAAGCACAAGTTAGTCTCAAGGCCAGACATGGAGCTAATCACAGCCATCACCAAGAAATATAACACATGCAGAGAAAGCTGTCATTGTCCATTTTGCACCACAACACTCTCTCACTAACAAAACAAACCACTAGGGATGTGCATGAATTGGTGTTTTGTTTTTGGTTTTTTTCTATTCGATTTGTACCCAAATTGAATCACCTTCTATTTGTTCTGGGTCCAGATCTGGCCAGCTAGCTCAGGAGCTATTTGTTTTGTCCACAAATCTCCCGAAAGAGGTAGATTTTTGTACAAATCATTTTGTACCCAAATTGATTCGTACAGACAGGAGGCTCAGGCAGTGATTATCTCAGCAGCAGGAAGCGGGTAGAAAAAATTCTCTTCTCTTTTCCTCAATCAAGAAAGCAGGAACAAAAAACAGAGAATCCACTCCAGGCAGCAGATATGCAAGCATGGCAAAGCAAAGCTCCTCTGGCTCTCTCTCTCCTCTCCCATGAGGCAGAAAGGCAGAATGGTGGCTGGTTGTCTCTTTAAGTACATTTGAAAATCCCTCCTTTGAACTCCCTCCACACTTGTCCCTTCCTTGACCCTTCCCCTAGCCAATGTGGGCTCCGTCACCGCAGGCAACACAAGATTTGAATGGAAATGAGCCAATCTGGAACCATGGGGGAATCACCAGCCAATCATTGCACACTGTAAGTCACCAATCTGAAGCTAGGGAAGGCAAGATTTTTTAAAAAAATTCCCAGACACAAAATGGAGACAGCAAAAGAGATCACCACAAAATGGAGGTCTGAATCTACCCATTTTCCATGTCCAAAATCTGGGTAGTTTGTTTTGTACCTGAATCTGGCCAGCTAGCACAGGGGTGATTTGTTTTGTCCACAAATTACATTACATTTTGTCCACAAAATACATTACAAACAAACAAACAACAATGTCCCTGAACATATTTATTTTCAAATATAATTAGCTTAGGAGGGTCTAACTTTGAGCAAATAAGCATGTGTGAAGGGGTGCTTAATGCTTTCTCTCCACACACACACGCACCCCATTATTTTTCAGTTCCCAATAACCTCACCAATTGCTTTTTCCAAAATGGGATTCTAGATGAATTTCTATTGCATAATCACATTTGGAAAGCTATGAGGAAGCAGCTGTGGGGGTGGGCAGATTTTGGAGCTGAAAGGAGTTAAGCACACCACAAACACATGTGCACATGCACACACACACACACACACACACACACTTGTTAATTATTTAATTGCTTAGAACTACAGCCACCAAAGGCTACCTGAACCCAACCCTAACCCCCCCACCAAAAGTCTGTTGGGACATCATTATATACAGAATGCCTGTATGTAATGTGTTGCCAGCTGTTGATGTCACCCCTCATGGTTTAATGGTGTTTTTTAAAACATTGACTTTGAGAGGTTCAAAAGTTAGTAGGGTATGCAGTCCCAAAAATAATTGTATATATTTATATTTATGCATTATATTAAACATTCTACTTTATTTTCCTTTTTATGCTGCTGCCTTTTGTAGTATAATATCTAATAAACTATGCATGTAATGTAATGATGTTACTTGCTGACAGATTTCATTATACAGTTTTACAAAGTAAAAAAATTCATTGACAGAGAATTATTTGAAAATGAAATTAACACAAATTGAAAAGTGTAGTGACTCATGAATGTGCACTGAAAATTTTAAAGTATGCAATGAATTGTTCCAATGGAATGTCTTGTGCCTTTATCTAAAATATGTCATTAATTCCTCATTTTGGAGTATAAAGATACTGGTTGACATGATGCGCAGCAGTACATTGCCTTAAGAAGCATCGTGGATCTGCAGGGAACCAGTTGTGTCCCTGCGACACCAGCCCATTGCACACCCGTGGGGGCGCAGAGGAGGGAGTGATTTTGCTTTTCTCCCCTTCCTTCAAAGGCCCTTTCCACTTGCATAAATATGTTCCTGAAGACTGTGCAACCCTCAGGAACATATTCCTGCAAGTGGAAAGGGCTTTTGGAGGGAGAGGAGGGAAGTCAAATCAGTCCTACCTCTGTGTCCGCTTGGCTGTGCAATAGACTGTTGAGAGGGTCTCTTGAGAGGAACTCAAGATACTCTCTGCAAACCTGCAGCACTTAGAGCAATGTACAGCTGTGTATCATGTCAGCCATTGTCTGTAAACCATGTTGCTCCATTACAAAAATCCAAAAGCTGCAGTTGAGAAATATTTTTATTAGGACCAACAAAGGATTGCAAGCTTTTGAGCTCCCCAAAACTCTTCATCAGGCTGGATTGTAAAGCAAAAAACATGCTCACTCTTGTCAAGTATATAGACAAGGTACTATAGAGGGTTTTTTAAAGGCCCTGAAACTTTGTGTAGTCACTTCCAGACCAAGTGAGCTGGCAGTGTTTCCTCTCCAGAATAGACAAGGGCTGAAGGAAGATTGCTTTGAGCTGCGTTGTTTTATCAATGAAATCCTGCATTGCCATATTATAAATATACTAGCTGAACCCGCACAGAGCATCTGTGCGGTAGTTCACTTCCTTTTTGAGGTTAGTTGGGAGAATTTGTTTGGCTGGTCCTCCCACAGCTCTCTCACTTGCTCTGCCCCCCCCCCCACAACAGCTCTCTTGCTCGCTCTGCCCCCCCCCCACACCGCCTCTCTCACTCGCTCTGTCTCTCTCCCCTCCGCGCCTCTCTCTCTCGCTCTGTCTCTCCCCGCGCGCCTCTCTCGCTTGCTCTGTCTCTCCCCCGCGTGCCTCTCTCACTCGCTCTGTCTCATCCCCGTGCGCCTCTCTCGCTCGCTCTGTCTCTCCCCCGCGCACCTCTCTCGCTCGCTCTGTCTCAACCCCACGTGCCTCTCTCGCTCTGTCTCAACCCCGCGTGCCTCTCTCGCTCTGTCTCTCCCCCGCGCGCCTCTCTCGCTCGCTCTGTCTCAACCCCGCGTGCCTCTCTCGCTCGCTCTGTCTCAACCCCGCGCTCTCTCCCCCGCACCTCTCTCGCTCGCGCTCTCTCTCCCCGCGCCTCTCTCTCTCTCTTTCCCCCACACGCCTCTCTCGCTCGCTCTGTCTCTCCCCCTGTGCCTCTCTCACTTGCTCTGTCTCTCCCCCCCCCCAGCGCCTCTCTCGCTCATTCTGTCTCCCCCCCACCTGCCTCTCTCACTGGCTAGAGTCTGCGGCCACCACCGGTTGCCAGGCCAGGCCCGCCAGCATGGGCTGGCCAATTCTCCTCCTCCTGGGTGTGCCAGACAATCAGGCGCCTCCGCAACCCAGCCAATCAGCTGGGCTGCCGGGACGCATTTTCCCCAGGCACACCTAGGAGAAATATATAGATAGATCGTAAAATCCAATTATCAGGTGGCAAGCATTGTCAAATAATTGAACAAATGATATTTTCTCTTACTGTTAAATGATGAATGAGTAAATTGAACATCAAAGAAATGTTGCTGAAGAAATTTCAAGGTATGAAGGTCGGGTTAGGCTATAAATGACTGCGTTGTCATGGAACATGTTTCTGTAAAATAAGACTGGGCAGTATTCAGGCTAAATTAGTCATGGATTAATGAATCCACTAACAGTTACAAAAAAACTTGGCTTATTTCAGTAGTGCTTAGTTGTGATGAAATTAGCCTGGATCCTGTCCCCTCTTTTTTAGCCTACTTTCCTTAAGGCGTGCACGCTCTCTCCCTTTCTCCTCTCCCCCCCCCCACTTTGCAATGCCTGGACTGCTTTGGTGACACATAGGGACACCACAACAGCATAATTGGTGATGGTGTCATCTACCCCAATTCATATGGCAGATATGTGAATGTTTGAGCTGGAAGTGGGCTAGCTGGTGAACTGCCTGCCCAATTTGGACCAAATTTGGTATAGTTGTAGGGACACATAGGGACACCTCAATAGCATCGTTTGTGATCCTGTCATTCACACAAATTCAAGATGGTGGATATGTGAACTTTTGAGGCGGAAGTGGGCTAACTTGTGAAGATGGTAATTTTCAATTAAGATTATAGTGAAAGGAAAGAAGGCAGATTAGTTCTTACCAGAACTTATTGGTCCCCTTCCCCCCAGAGTAAGTGAAATGTCCTCACTGTAGCTATTTAAAAGCTTGCCATATAGTTTCCTGTAAAAATATTATGAGGTAGTAGTCATGTATTCTTCAGCCATGAGAGAGCCAGTGTAATGACTAAAGTGTTTGCCTTGGACTGGGGAGAATTTAGTTCAAATCTCTGCTCAGCCATGACTCCAATTAGGTAACCTTGTCACAATATCTTAACTAACCTACCTAGGAGGATTCTTGTGAATAAGCTTACAACTCTGAGTGCCTTACTGGAATGATGGGATAAAAATGTAATAAATAGAGTCCCAATAAATAACAATCCCAATATTGTTGTCCCTTTGCTTCCCAGGATTTGTGAATAGCTGCAGAGGAGCAGTAGCTCTATACAAGCTGCATGATTGGAAGTTACAAGCAACCAGCTTCACACATGGTTATAGGTGTTGCAAGGCGAAGCTTTTAAACAACCAGATGTATCCCAATCATCTGAATCTACCCTTACTTACATTCACAAGAGGGTCCAGTCTTGAGGGTGTGTGTGTGTATGTGTGTACATGCACACATGCAACTAAAATGTAAAGATTAGTGATGGTTTGCATTTTATAGGTACACATAAGAGTTCAAGTTATTCCTTTAAAAAAAAACTTTCCTACTTGGAACATCTGCTGGCTGCTGACAGTGCTGCAAACCCAGCATGATGAAATGTTTTGGGGAATTGTGCTGCTGTTAAGTATTTTTTCTTGCACTCTCCCCAGACCAATTCTTGGCATTCACTATACTGGTGCATCACACTCTAGGCTGAGGCTTGTTAATGATACTGTACCTGGGGAATTGGCAAACACCCCTGACTAACTTTTGGGCTTGTGTGTGGAGTTTAGAGGGAGCAGCTCATTTCAGAATAAATTTGTGCAAAGCCTCGGTCTTGGAAATGACTAGCAGAGAGGTGACAGGTCAAATGCAATCAGGTTTATTTAGGGTTTAGGGGTACAAAAGAAAAATCTTGATTAGCAAGCAACACAATATTAACTAACAAAGCTAACCAGGCTAACAGTATTAATAGTACTAAATTAAAGCTCACGAAGAGGCATTTTGGCTTGAGATCAGAATTAAATCCACTCAAGGCTGACCAGATAAATGGTTTTAGAGAACAGCTTTAGACTTCAAAGAGGAGCAGGAAGAGAGGGGAGCAAGAGACTTAGGAGCATGGATTAGTATACCTCACATCCTTTCTTGGTAGTGTATTTGGACACTTGTTACTTGATCAATGTTGAGGGACCTCTGTCCTCCAGGACAGGTCAGAAGGAAGGAGGGGTGACCTGAGTGTCACTCAGTGGTCAGGGAGCCAAGAATAGTCCAAAGGAGGTCTGATCTCAGGGGACCAGTTTCTCGTTGCAGCCAAGCATGCTGCACAGATTGGGCCTGGGAGCGGGACCAGTCTGGAGGCCAAAAGCAGGACAAGTTCAAGAGTCAAGGCACAGCAAGGTGGTATAACTGGTGCCAAGACACACGAACACGCAACAGGTGAATCCAGAGAAGAGACACACTGCTTGGTGATCTCAGAAGCAGAAATAGGCCACGTCTTGCTCAGTAGGCAACCTTGATAGGTTCTGGAATGTGTTAACAAGCGTGCTTCCCAAGCCTCAAGCCAACCATTAACACTTCTTATTAGAGAGATGAGCCTGTTCTAATGTGGTGGGGAGAATTTGGCTATCCCTATTAGAAGAATAGTGCTTAATTAACTTGTGTCTACTTCAGCTTCCTCACTTGAACTCAAATCAGAGAAGAGAGCAGAGGAATAGTCCTCTTACAGCAGGGCTGTCCTTAGGGCATGGCAAGCAGGGCAACCGCCCCAGGCCCCGCTCTTTTAACCCCCATTAGAATTAACTGGAAGGGGGCACCGCACTGGCTGATTTTTCCCAGGCCCCACACTCCTCCATGACTCTCTAAGGATGGCCCTGTCTTACAGTCATGACTTGACCTGGAGCTAGTTTTCCCCATGCTTTCTGCCAAGTGACATAGACTCATAAGGTAACTTCATGCAAGCAAATGGTAAGCCCACGATCCCATGAGTTCAAAGAGACACAATGGAAACTACAAGCCTGTAGCTCCAGATCAGGTGTAGGGGTGCTGCTGGAAGCTCCCAAGCAGGCTGTCTTGGTAACAGGCTACGGGTACAGCTACATAGTAGGCAAGAGCGTAAGAAGGCTGGCGGCAGCCCGTGTGTGGCCCCTGGCTACTCTCCCTCATCTGACATCAGATGCAGGGGTGGCTAGCCACGCCCTCACATCTGACGTCAGATGTGGTGGGATGTGGTCTCCCTTCCAAACGGGGCCATGCAACTGTGTTGGGCAGTGTGGCCCGGAGCAGCTCTCCCTGCCTTAAAGGTCTCCCTGGCCGCACTGCCAATGTAGCGTGGGCCGATCTCTCTCCTAAATGGGGCCATGCGGCCCCGTTTGGGAGGGAGATTGATTGGCCCTGCTGTGTTGGCAGCGAGACCAGGAGCGGCTCTTCCTGGATTTAAGGCAGGGAGAGTCACTCCAGCCACACTGCCCAAACCGTGCGGCCCCATTTGGGACCAAAATAATGCTTCCACGTCTGATGTCAGATCCAGGGGGCGTGTCTGGGGCTGCACTTGCGGCCCCTGATTGGTGGTGGCCCGGGTTCTTTGAACCCGTTTGCCCAGTTGTGTGTCTGCCCCTGATAGTAGGTTTGTGTGCTGAACTCTGTTCCTGAAGGTAAAATTTGGTAGAGGTGTGTGGATGTGTCTTGTTTGATTTTTAACTCCAAAGAATTCTTGATTTGCTTCATACACAAGTCTTTCAAAAAAGATTTCTGTGTTCTATATAAATGCAACAGGTGTTACACAACTTTTTTTGTGTACACCAAAAGTGCCTGTGAAGTTTTCTCAGAGATTTAGAGGTGCAGACTGTCAGTACAACTAAAGACTATCACATGCAATTCATGTTGGATTTTACATTTGCATCAGGTGTTCCCTCTGTTCTTCAAAATGTCCCCACTTCAGTCCAATAGTGATGTACAGAAAAGTGAAGTTGTGCAAGGTCATATCTCAACTTCAAAACAGCCAAAAAGAGGCTTTAAGCCCCTAGATTCGTTTTAAACTGAATAATGATTAACTATGGATAATGATTAATACCATAATTAATGAAATGTATTTGGATGTTAGCAAATATACTACACCCTGATGTTCTGAAGGCATTTTGAAGGCATAATTATTATTTATTATTTATTTATTAAATTCTTAGACCACCCATCCAAAGGCTCTGGTCAATGCACAACAAATTTAAAAAGACATAAAACTAACACCATCTAAAACATACTACTTGAAACAATATAAAAACAATTAAAACAATTTAAAACCAATTAAAATACCCACAAACAACTGAAAAACCTTGGAAGGCCAGGCCAAACAAATACGTTTTCAGGTTGTGTACACAATCAGATGTGTATGTTGAAGATACACATTTAAAAAGGAGAATTTGCCTCCCAACACAATACTTCTAGTTTCAACTTTTCCCCTTGCTTTTTAAATAACTGACTGCAAGACAGAGAGGAGAGCCTTGCCTTGTTAACAAGCTAGTTGTATTTTTCTCTTGGTTCTGGAATCTCAAATCTGCAGGATAAAAGTTTTTGAGTTGCAGTTCTTGAATTGTAATAGGAAGCTCTTGGGAATAACATGGAATAGGAAACGAGTGTGGATTTGAGTGCTCAAAACTATATGAATACTACAGATGCATTATGTGCTCTTTTTAATAAAGGTGCTGAAAAAGCACAAATGGGCAATTCACACAAGAGCTCTACTTCAATATTTGTATAACTTCTGCCTCCCACTGCTTACAGTATAAGAACTTTTTGTCTCATGTGAATCGAACACCACTCAGGGTTTTCTGCAGCGGTTCCGTGGAGAATTTCTCCTTGATTGTCAACTGCATTCATCAATATGGTAGTTCTTGATGCATTGGAGCAATGAGCTCAATATATGCACAGTAGTCAAAAGTGCAAATAGGGTTTCAATTGTCTGGCTTTCTGTTGTAAATGCAAATGAGCCCTTGCTGAAATTCATCTCTTGTTCAGGCTGGCAAGGCTGCAATTTGACATCTCCATATGTTTAACTATAACTTAATAAGAATCTCCATGCCTTGCTTGCAGCATTTCTGGAGTCCTGCAATTTTCCTTGATTTCAGAGTTGCAAACTGCTGTAGAATCTTTCTGTGGAAAATGGTCATTTTGTTAATAGGACCACTTGTTGAATTTTGTTGCAAAGCCGTTCACAGATATATTGCCCTGATGGCATGGCCTGGGCATTGGAAATGTATAAATTGAGACATTGCCTTCAATTTCCAAGCCTGGATGAGAATTATCTTTGAGTGCCCAAGAGTGACCTTCTGAATTTGCTAACATTTTAGCAGAGAGTGAGCAACTGTCAGCCTGCTTATTATATGCATTATGTATTTTGAACACACACATACCTCACATTAGGGGTGTGCATGGACCGGTTCATGGTCAAACATGTTCATCTCTAACTGGACAGTTTGAGCCATTTGATTGTTAACCACTCTGAACCAGTTCAAGCTAATTTATTGGTTCAACCAGCTCAGCTAGTCGGTCTGACAAACCAGTTCATGGAGTGGCAGTTCAGTCCAAATTCAGACCAAACCACCACACATGGTCTATGCACTTCCCTACCCCACACACATGAACTGCATTGATGAAATATAGTATGGGAAAATGAAATACTTTATTGGACTTATATTTTATTTATTTATTTATTTAATTTCTATACCACCCTTCCAAAAAAGGCTCAGGGTGGTTTACACAGAGAAATAATAAATAAATAAATAAGATAGATCCCTGTCTCTAAAGGGCTCACAATCTAAAAGAAGCATAAGATAGACACCAGCAACAGTCACTGGAGGTATGTGGTATATGTGGTGTATGTATTTAGATTTCTTCTCCCAAAGGTTCAAAGTGAGTTATAACACCTGAGAAAGCTAGGACATAAGAGTAAAAGCCACCATAAATTCCAAAGAGACCTAGCAACTTAAAATTGCAGTTCATACTACATCCCCACCTTACCCACCCACCCCTTTCAGCTGCTTATCCTCAGCAACAGAAAGCCTCAAAAGGAGAATCTTTAGAAGATGCTCAAGCTCTGACTTTGGCAAATTTCCAAGGGAAGCAAATTACATAATTGAAGGTCAGCAACAGAGAGCCCCTGTCTGTATCTCATTGTCCAGATGTGAATCAGAGGGCACTGTTGGTTGATTATAATTGGTCATTTGAGAGGTGATTTCTTTCAGTATGAAACATTTAAGCACTTTAGGAATTTGTAGGTGAAGTTATTGCTTTGATAATCTATACCCTTTGACAATTGGTGCTCCTAATATTCCCATCTGGAGGGGTGGCAATTTGCATTATTGAGCCTCCAAACAGTCTTCAAGGGTACTCCCTTATAGCAGGGCTGCACAACTTCAGTCCTCAAGCTGTGGGGTGTTGTCTTTTTCTTTTTTTTTCTTTTTTGAGGGGGGGACTATAACTTGCATCATCCCCATGTCAGGGATTATAGGAGTTGCAGTCCAACATCTTCAGCCGAACTCACATCTGCCTTATGCAATATAAGTAAAACATGAGTGTTGTAATACCTTTAGATCTATGGGTCCATACAGTCTTCCCCTTTTTTCTTTGTTGGCCCACAGAATTAGAGTATGCTCCGCTACTGATTAGGGATGTGCACAAACAGTTTGCAGTAAACAGTTTGTGGTTTCCACCACAACGGGCCGGTTTGATTGCAAACTGGACTGACCTTCAGGAAGGCTGGACCGGTCTGTGATCAAACCCAACTGAGCCCGGTCTGTGGTGGACTGGTGTGCCATGGTTCAAGGGGCTATGCTTGTAAAGGGGGATTCGATGAGGATTCCCCTTTAAAAGCAAAGGGGAATCTTTGAAAAGGCTTCTAAAGAGCAGCTGGGAGGTGGCAAGAGGGCATCTTTAAAAGTAGATGTCAGAGGCCGCTCCTCCAAGGCCGCTCCTCCCACTACCAAGGCCTCCCACTCCAAGGCCCCCACTCCCACTCCCACTCCAAGGCCCCCCTGGCCCAGGCCCAGTGCGTGCATGGCACAGGTCTAGAACTGACCTGGCCTCCACGCATGTGTGGAAGCCAGGTCAGTTCCGGACCCACATCACTGCCACATGGACTGCTGGGGGAAGTCCATGGGTCTGGGCCAGGGGGGCCTTGGACGAGTTGTAGTATCATAATTGTGGCCGCCAGCGGGCCCATAAGCCCCTTACATCTACTTTTAAAGGTGCCCTCTTGCTACTGCCCTTTAGAAGCCTTTTCAAGGATTTCCCTTTGCTTGTAAAGGGGAATCCGCACTGGATTCCCTTTTACAAGCATAGCCCCTTGAACCATCAAAATGGTTCGAGCTGCTTCAGTTGAATGGACCAGGACATTCAGACATTTTGACCGAACCAGTTCATGGGCCTGTGGTTCGGTCTGAATTCAGACCGAACTGCGAAAAACGGTTCATGCACACCCCTAGTACTGATGATATTAGTCTCATAGTAATGCTTGAACAGATTTTATTTGCTTGACTTACAGAGGCTCACAAGGAGAAATGCAGGGAACCTCTTACAAGTACTTCTTTTCTGTCTCTTGCTCTTTCAGGATTGACACAGCAATTATGTGATAGATGAACCAACAAACTTTGATAGCTCTGACCAAGTGAGATAGGAAATGGTTGAACATAACTTTATGCTAGCCTTGCTGAAATGCCATCTTGGTTTTCTCAGCAAATTGGTCAAAGCTATCTACATTGGCAACTGAAAGAACAAGATGCTATCTTGAGACATCTGGCAGACTACTGTTTCTAACCAACTGCCTGACCTGCCAAAAATTATTTCATTAATCTCTGATGCAAGCCTGCTGTCTGCAGCATCACTTTACTATTTACCTGCTTAACAGGAGAGTTAATTCATTAACTACAAGATGTGTAGAGCCACTGCAGTATGTATTGGGAGCATTATCATCATTCGGCATCTGCACATGAGTAATCAGTAGGGAGCAGTCTGGCTACGTGTACCTTTTGCGCCTGTCATTTCAATCAGCAATAGAGATGCAAAAGGGAAATATTTGTGTGCCTCTGTGTTGATCCCTTGAGAAGTGAAAGGCTTGCGCTGTGTAATAATGATAGTATCCTTTCCAGTGATTAACATAATTTCTTCCATCATATCCTTCTGTGGAAGAAGTTGCCTTTTCTTTACCTGCTTTCCCCAGACTTTTATTGCTGCATTTCAAGAAACTGAAATATAGGAAGACATATTAAGATGCAGTGATAATATGGCATAGGCAAGCTGCATACTGAGAGCATCTTCCATTTTATATCTTTTTGAGGAGAAGGAACCTGCTAGCAATATTTAAAGTCCAGGTAGCCCAGGAAGGTCAAGCCTACCCACAACTTTTGTATCCACCACATTTGTCAGTACTGTCCCCTCCCACTGGGAAATGAAAAGATATTAGTGTCAATTAAAAAACCCAAAATATTTCTCTTACCTCTTTTTCCTTTGCTTTCTATTTTTTTTGTATGTTCTTCCAAACAGCATCAACCAGCACCCCACCCCACCAAGTTCTCTCTCACAATCATTTTTTGTGCTCTCCAACCTGAACTATTCTACTTCCCCATCCCAATTAAATTTTGTTTCATCTGGTGCTCTTTACAGTTGTAGGCTCTGGGGAGCTAGAGCATTAAACAGTTTTTCTAGAGTGGAGAATGGGTTGCAAAACAGGAAGAAGGCTGAGCAGGGAGAGCCCAGAATCAGCAGGTACACCCCTGCCAAAATATGTTTTTCATAAGAATGCATTTCTCTTTCATATTTGCAAACTATCCCTCTTTCTGTGCTATGAGCTGCAAAATCAGGTCCAGCTATACCATGTTTCCTACAGCTAGAAGACTGCCAACCCCTCCCCAAGAAACTGACCTACCACTGTTATGCACCATCCACAGCTCTAGGGCCTACTCAAGAAATCCCCGTGACTTTAACTGCTGCCTGCAAGAGCACTCTCTCTCGCGGTCTTCCCCCATCCCTTGGGGTCAGCAACTTGTTGTTGTCCAAGATAATTTATATCATTGAGTGAAGAACTTCAGTGCTCTTCACTGTAGGGCACATTTAGATGTGCTTTGAGAGAGGGGACCCTTGAATAGTTAAGGAACTCCTTTGGGCAGCAGCGATATAGGAAAATGCTGAAAGGCATCATCTCATACTGCATGGGAGAAGACAATGTTAAACTCCTCCTGTATTCTACTGAGAAAACCACATGGCTCTGTGGTCACTTGGAATCGACACTGACTTGACGGCACAACTTTCCTTAGCGTTCCTTTGCTTTTCTCTCAAATGAACCTTGTTTTTAAGACTGGGAAAGCCATAGATAAACTTGTAAACCGCCCAGAGATGTACGTTTTGGGTGGTATAAAATATGGTAAATAAATAGATTTCAGAGGCCTTTTTTCAGAGGTCTCTACTATTGGAGATAAGATGGGTGGCAACTGAAAGGCTTTCCAAACCCTCCTCAGATTTAGGGGGCACCTACTATTATTGTTAAATGACATGTCAACAGCAGAATTATAAACTTCTTTACTCGCTCAGAAGAAAGTCCCCATGAGTTCAAAGAGAATTATGCTACAATGGCACTTTCGAGGTTAACAAGCAATGATTTTCAACAGGAAAACAGCATAGAGATAAAGGGTAAATAGTATACATCCTTACTCCCTGCTGTGGTTCCAGTCCAAATTGTGGCCCTACACAATTCATGCTATTCATGTATAAACCTAAGCCTGTAACTACATGGACACATTAAACTTTATATGCTGTTTGGCCCTCAACACCCCGCCCCCTGCCCGACATAATTCTGAGGATTGAGCTTGGACTTGAACCAGGAAAACCTGTTCAGAATCCAAAAAGCCATTTTAGGCTAGCTCACTTGCTTTGTGCTTACAAGGTAGAATTTATAATAAACTGTTTATGAAACTCCCATTAACTTAAAAAAGTAGATTGCTATGCATCATAGGTATTATCCTCTGTTCAAGAAAATCTAGTATGATAGAACAATTCTAAGCATGTTTACTCTGAAGGAAACCCTACTGAATTAATGGGATTTGTTCCCTGGTGTGTTTAGGATTGCAGCCTAACACTCTTTTCGGTTCAAGGTTCTTTGGATCCTGTGCTGGGATTTGACTTGTATTCAGATTTCATGTTAGTCACATGCTCAGCAGCCTTGGCCAAATGGCTATTGCTTTGTTTCATATCTGTGCAACACAGTTCATTAGCAGTAAATTTGGGATATTGACCCACATACTGCTTAGCAAGCTGCTGACCCAAGGTTCAGTCAAACCACTCTACACCCCACTCACACTGTTTTGGGAGGCAGGGCTGCTCTGTGGTCACAAAGGAGTGTGTCATCACCAGGGGCGTAACTACAATTAGGCAGGGGGAGGCCGTTGTCTCGGGGGCCCCCACCTTGGGGGGGCCCCTCAGAGGCTCTCCCCCACCCGATCTTCCTTTTGAAGTCATTTAAAAAAAATTCTCCTCCTTGTTCTGGTGCTATTTCCTTGTTGTTTGTCTCCGCGAGTCCACCCTTGGGGGGGGGGCCCTCAGAGGCTCTCCCCACCCAGGAAGAAGAGGTAAGCGGTGATGGCGGGGGGGGCAT
This sequence comes from Hemicordylus capensis, assembly GCF_027244095.1. Taxonomy (NCBI): domain Eukaryota; kingdom Metazoa; phylum Chordata; class Lepidosauria; order Squamata; family Cordylidae; genus Hemicordylus; species Hemicordylus capensis. The sequence goes on along the minus strand of NC_069658.1, from coordinate 85,067,507 downwards.
TTAAGAATCTTGTCTCAGGGCCCACTCCAACCTAGTTACGCCCCTGGTCATCACACATCCTTCCCACTTGGAGTAGCACTGCAAATGCAATGATGCACAGTTTAGTTGGTATGAAGCAGCCCCACCTTTGCAAACAGCTTGAGCGAGTGTAGAGTAGGTAGCAGTGAAGTCACCTCTCCCTTGAATCGGCAGCTCATGCAGTATGGGAGCCATAGTCATTTTTCTTGCATGGCTACTGAGAGATTCTAAACTATCCTGAATAATAGAAACTAGCTGGCCTGGGCGCAGAGCATCTACACCTCCCTCATTCTTCGCCCCCCCTCCTTTGTTCTTGGCCCCTCGTTCTCAACTCTCCCCCTCCTCTTCCCTCCTCCAATGTTTTTTCTCTCTGGCCAGCCGCCTGACCAGGCACTTTTTCCGGCCGGCCATCACTTTCTCTCCCCCCATTGCCGCTTTGGCTTTCTCCCCCCCCCCACCGCAGCTTTCGCTCTCCCTCCGCAACGCTTTCACTTTCTCTCCCCCACCGCCGCTGCCTTTTCTCCCTGCCTACCTGCCTACCCACCCATTCCCTGGCCTGTCCATTGGCCTTATGTCCCCCACCACCATCGCTTTCCTCTCCCACTCCCTTCACTTACGAACTCTCGCAAGAGCTGCCACGCATGGGATTAGCAATGGGTATGTCTAAGAGAATTATATAGATAGATATAGATGCTGTATTACTAAACAGTAATGGTTTCTTATTCCATTTTTTAAAAAAGTTGCCATGTGAATTTTTGTACATAGTGTGCTGAACTGTCCATATCCCAGTAACTAGGTTTTGTTTTTGTTTTTAAATAAAATTTAGTAACACAGTTGCCACTACAGTAAATAGTGGGATGAGGTTTAATATTTTACACTTAGCTGACTTATCTGGTGGTTAAAAACTGTCCTTGAACTCTTCAGTGGACTGATGGATGCCTTTGTAAAGGCTTGGATGGTCACTTTATGCAGAATGATAATCTTGCTGCTGTACATAATGAGGTCAGCGAAGCAGTGAGCAAGGAAATGTATAATTCTGTAGCATGGGTCTGTAAGCACAGCACTGTCTAAGCTATCTAAGTTTAATGAGGCAGCTACTGTGCTGCTGCATACTCTCGTTGAACAGTCTCAGCATGTATTTCAAAACTAAAATGTGGCTCATAATCCATGTCCCTACGCGCTTTCCTTTGAGAGACTGGGGCTCCTATTCTCATAAGTCTGCATTCTTCTGCACCTCTTTGTGTGCTAATGGTATTGGAATTAGTAATTTGCACCATTTTCATTGTAAATGAGGTTCAGAATGCTGTTCCATTTTGTTCCTTGTTCTCTAAACATTGGAACTACTGTAAAGTGGTGCATAGGCAGCATGCATATTCACTAGGGAATGTATTCTCTGTGAAGTACTTGGAACAATCCCCACAATGACAAATGCATTCTTATTGATTGATTGATTGATTGATTGTTAAATTTATATACCGCCTTTCATTAAAACAATCCCAAGGCGGTTTACAACAAAAATTAAAAACAAGACTATAAAAAATGACACAATTAAAATACTAAGCTAAAATATAAAACAAATCTGATTAAAAAGATTTAAAATACAAGCATAAAAACTGTACAAAATATAAAGAAGCAGCTGTAGGGACAATTGCATAAAAACCTGGGTAAAAAGCCAAGATTTAACACACTCTCTAAAAACTGTGATGAGACCGAGGAGCGAACAGCCACCAGCAGAGCATGCCAGAGTCTAGGGGCAGCAACAGAGAAGGCCCTGTCCCACGTACACGACAACCGAGCCTCCTTCATTGTCGGCACCCGGAGCAGAGCCCCCGCAGATGATCTCATCAAGCTGGCAGCAACCCTTGGGAGCAGGCAGTCTCTCGGGTATCCCGGGCCCAAACCATTAAGGGCTTTAAAGGTTTGCATCATTACTGCTCTTGGTTATCTTCCTAAGGGTCCAAACTCCAGTACAATGGTTCCACATTATATCATTGGTGCAGCATCTCTGATGCCTACCTGCATTGCCCAAATAAGTTTCTTGTCTTAAACAGATGTTCGGTAAGTTGGAAAGCACAGCTATGTGCTTATGCTTATTGATGATCAAACTACAAAATGAACTGCTAATTAAATTTGAGGCTTCACTCTTTAAATACTTTTAGGCAAACAAAATAATTAGGCAAACAAAAATAATAGTGTTCAATATCTGGATTATATTGGCTGTGTTCTGCTGATGGATAATATGTTCAAAGTATGTGGTAGGTCAGGGAACTCTACCTATACCAGCTCAGCTAATGAAGTGAAATGAAGCTGGAAACTCAGAGCATGCTCACGCTATGCAATCACATCATGTTGCACTTTTTTTTAAAACCATACTTTGCTAGGGGAGAGAGAGGAGGATGGATGGATGGATGGATAGATAGATTTATTATGGATGTAGACCAGCAGAAGAAGAGGAGATACAGGGCTCTCTTATTTTCTGCAGCAGCTGCCCATATGGGTGCCTCCAGACAATTTACTCAAGAATTGGCATTTTTCATTTTCTTCTAATGGAGAAACATAGCTCAACGTACATTCTGTGTTTTTGCCATGCTGCTTCTGTTTCTTTTGGAAGCTGGTTTAATTCAAGTTTTTTGAAAAGGTTGTGAACAGCAATCTTAGCCCCCTCTTCCAGCTTTCTTTGAAAAGGTGTACTTTTTATGTGTGCAGTGATCTTTGGGAAAGCCGAGTCCTATCCCCATGCTCCAGTTCTCTACAAGGGCACACTGTCACCATGACATTCCTCACAGCATCATTTTAGCAATGCGGGTGTTTAAAATTAATTTTTAAAGTGCTGTTAAAATGTTTTCTTTTTGGGTATTTCCTTAAAGTTAAATTGTGCATTTTAAAAAAGTGTTTTTAAAAAGCAGCTGGCAAGAAGTGAAGGGTCAGGTGAGGAGGAACCAACCTTAGGAATTAATGAAAACATTCACTTCAACAGTGTCAGGAGAAGTGGAGAGGAGGAAAGGATGTCAGGAACACATTAATTAATTACTGGATGCTTCCGTCTTCCTGTTGGGCAGACTTGGATGTGTCGGTTCCTCATGCCCCATGAAGTTGGAGATTTGTGGAGTGTGTTCTGACATGGGACTCACTTAAGTTTCCAAACTGTGTACAAAAGCAGCCCCATTTAAAGTGCATTGCAATAGTCAAGCCTGGAGGTTACCAGCTGATGCACCACTGTTTTGAGGTCATCCTCTTCAAGGAATGGACACAGCTGTTGAATCAGCGGAAACTGATAGAAAGCACTCCTGGCCATAGCCTCCACCTGAGATACCAGAGTGAGGCCTGGGTCCAGGAGTACTCCCAAGCTGAGTACTTGCTCCTTTCAGGAGAGTGCAACCCCATCCAGTGCAGGAATGTCTAACTCATCCCTCAGATCTGAGCCCCTATGAGCACCTCTGTCTTGCTTGGATTCAGCTTCAGTTTGTTATCCCTCATCCAGCCCATTACTGCCCGTAGGCAGGCATTTAGAGAGTGCATAAAATGAGTATTCACAAGATAAACCTTTAACATGTTTTAAAGAATGTTTTGCAAAGGGTAGTAAAAGCAATTATCATCTTGTACTGAGATCTAGACCTAAGATCTAGAGGTGTTGTAACATTCCTACTTGTACTTTGTTAGAGACAGAAAAGGGCATTTATCTCCTGGAAAATTAGCTCACATTTTCTAGTACCATATACTTCAGCTGAATGTGGCTCCAAAACTATGTATAAAGCTGTTGCTGACTCTTGCTTACTACAGGGGGTATTTCATATACAATTACTACTGCCCTGTGGATGCATAAAATAATTTCTTTGAAATGACAGCAGGGAAATGAATACAGTATGCAAAAACATAAACTGTGACTTCTTTTTTTAACCTCATCTTGCTGCATATATTATTACTGCATGCAGGTTATCATTAAGAGGGCCTGTGCAAAAAAACCTGCTCTGTCATTAAATGCTGTTTTTGGTGTTGTACTCTGCGTTTGATGATGTAATGCACTTAGCAATAATGGATTATTTTCTCAGAGGGATTTCAAGTTTATTGTCTGCTTTCCCTTGAAAGGCACAACTTGGTTGGTTTGTGGCGAGAGGCTGACGTGAAGTTGAAATGAATGCAAACTGGATGTTCTTTGCACTATGTAACTAGTGAGATGTGGGTGGGGGGAGGAGACAAAAGGCTTAAGTCTTTCTCCATTGATTACCAAGACATTACAATCTAGGGAGAAAAATAAAGCAAGAAAAAATGCTTTTAAAGATACACACTTTATATAGATGCAATTTCCCAGCTCTACATAATTTTAAAAGCTGCTTTAAATTTTCTGCCAACAGCAGGAGGGATTTTTTTTAAAAAATGTGGTGGTGGTGGTCTCTCATTTCAAAGGGAATCAATAAGACAGTGTTGCACATTGAGGTGCTTGCATTGTTATTAACGATCCCTGCTTCCCCCCTTTGTGTTAAAAATTGTTAGAAGAAATTGTGCTAATCAAGGCCTGCTGAATTTTAATGACTAAAATGTTGGGGTGTGTGTGTATTTTTATATATATATATATATATATATATATATATATATATATATATATATATATATATATATATATATATTTTCTCTCTCCCCCCGCCCCCAAATCCTGGCATTCACTCTTAGCAGCCCTACCTTTAATAAATTGTTTTCTAATCTTTTTTCCTAGATGGAAATCCTGTATGAATGTGGAAGCCATTAGCAGAGTAATTGCTGTCTGTTACCATGACAACCAGCCGCTGCAGTCACCTGCCCGAAGTCTTACCAGACTGCACCAGCTCGGCTGCTCCCATGGTAAAGACCGTGGAGGACTGTAGCAGCCTTGTGAATGGACAGCCGCAGTATGTCATGCAAGTTTCGGCCAAGGACGGGCAGCTGCTGTCAACGGTAGTACGGACTCTTGCCACGCAGAGGTACAGTAGTACCAAGCCAAACAAATGGGCTAATTGCTCATTCAGCTGTATGGGGAAGAAAGTACAACGAAGGGAAGGGAAGGGAGGTAATGGGAGTATTTGAGCGTCTGTAGTAAAATTTGGTGTTTCTTTTTGAAAGCAGACGAAGCTGTTATGTTTCCATGGCAGTTAGATCAGAAGCGAATATACTGCATGTGTAGTTTTCTGTATACTCATTGAGCAATGAGCAGGGCTCGCTCACTTAAATATCCACTTGTGAGTTTATAATTAAATTCCCATGTTCATTATAACTTGATAATTATCACTTATCATTTGATTTGTTCAGCATTCTAGCTTTGTGCAAGAAAGGGGTGGCAGAACTTTTGGGAAATGCAGGTGGCAAAATGCACAAGATGTAATCAATCCTTCTGCTTTGCAAAAGAAAACTTCAAGAGTGACATTCTGCTGATTTGCACATGCTGCTCGTTGCTTCCCAGTGAGCGCTCTCATTCCAGTGAGGTTTTGGGGTGTGTGTGTGTGTTGTGTGTGTTCTCAAATATCTGCCGTCATACTCTGTGTAGAGAATATCGCGGATTCTTCTTCACCCATTCGTAGACTGGCACTTATATTTCTAGAGCACAATTTGTACAGCCAGACAGCTCCCAACTGTTCAACAGCATGCCCACTGCATGGACAGAGAGTCTGCTTTTCTCATGCATTTTCATGTTCAGGGAATGAGTTACTGTTTTGTTGTGGTGGTTGCTGAGATTTTTCACCACTGAGTGACAGCAGCTTTTCATAGTGCAGCTTGCCAGTGTTGTTTTTTAAAGTTTATTAAATAATTTCTAATGGTTCAAGCAACCTTATAAACAAGCACAATTATTTGGAGAAGGCTAAAACAGTAGCAATCATCCAATGGATGTTTACAAAAAATAGTGTTGGGAAAGTTGTCCGATCAGTGTGCAAATTAAAATTACAATACAATAATAATAGTAGAAACCAACATTTTTGAGAGTAACTTTTCTTGACAGAAAGATATGTCTTTCTGACATATTTATGATGTCTTTCTGATATGTCTTTCTGACATACATAGGAATCCTTTCTGCAAGGATTCCTACAAGGAGTTGGTACTTTTCTACAAAGTTATGATTCTCCAGTCAGGAGCTGCATTTGAACCACATTTTAAAAATTCATATTTTGTTCTAATTGGATAATAGAAGGGTCTTTAATGCTAGTTACATTGTCCTATTGCTTTTTCATCTTGCTTTTTCTTCAAGACAGAAAAAGCTCATATTGCTTTTTCTTCAAGACAGTCAGAACAGTGTACATGGGATTCATTTGATCTTTGCAACAACTTTCCAAAGATATTTTCCTCCTGGAAGGACAATGGTAGAGGGGGAATTTGAACTTCTGAACTCCACACTCTAACCATGACACTGTCTCCAAATGGAAATATTTAAGATAGGCAAAGCACACCATCAAATTGCTAAGGTATTGTTATTTGGTTTAAGTCTGAGTTATGAATGATCCTGACTTGCACCAGTCACTGAACAGTATCTACCCTACAGTTGTACTGGGGTGCGGTGGCGGGGGGAGAGTAGATCTACAGGCTGAGATAGAATTGTGGAAATATTTCTTTTATCTCCCCACCCTTTCCTATGCAATATCAATAGTTGAATCAGACCAGGTTCCAGGAGGTTTCCCAGATAGGAGGCTTTACTGCAGGAGGAAACGGTATAAGCTAGGATGAGTTAGGATGAAAGTATATAAAGCGATCATAAGTGTGTATAAGCATAAATAAGTATAAACTAGCTGGGACATGTGCAGAGGATCTGCGCCTCTAGTTCATCATCGCCGCGCCCATCACAGTTTTCCTCCCCGCCCACCTGCCCACTGCCGCTGTTCCCCACCCTCCTCCCGCCACTGTTGTCTTTTTCTTTCTACCCACCTGCCTTCTTCCTCCTGCCCACTGGCTGGCCGCTACTGCCGTTTGCTGCCGTTTTTTGTTTTGTTTTTTGCTCACTGCTGCCGCCGCCATTTTTCTTGCCTCCTACTCATCCTGTTGCTATCTGGCAGCTGCTCGCGAACTCTCATGAGAGCTGCCATGAATGGGATTAGCAACAGGTACACCTAAGAGTATATATAGTTTGGAGTTAACAAGGGCTGCTCACATTGTTGCTTTTTATTGTAGTTGTGTACAGTTTGTTCCAGTTTTTTCAAACCTTGGCTTGTTCATACAGCATAATTCTCCCCATCCATTCCACCCATTTTTGGCCAATATGGTTGCAGAGGAAGTAGGGGAGCTCCACCTCCTGTTTTCTATTCAACTATGCACCTATGCACAGATAGCCAAGGAATGACTGTGTGTGCATGCATGGTTTCCAATTATTTTTTCAAATTTTTTATTTTTTTATTTTCTCCCAGTGCTCTTGTGCAAGTACAATGCAGGAAGCACAGCTGTCTATGGGGAAAAGAGGGGGGGAAATTCAGAGCAGAGTAATGGCTGGTCAGAGAATTCTGAAATTTGGCACACAGTTAGTGGCAGGACTCTCTTTATATTTAATTTCAAGTACATTGTTGATTTTTAATGATTTTTCAAAGATTAAGCTAAAATCCCACCAACATCAGAAAGATAAATAATAATCAGCAATAAATAATTAGACATCAAAGTATCACTGGATTTTTAAAAAAATCATTAAAAATCAATGATCTGTCCGATTTACTTGAAATTAAATAAATAGAGTCCTGCCATTCTCCTCTACCTATGTGCCGGATTTCAGAGTTCTCTGCTCAGCCATTACCCTGCTCAGATTTTTCCCCCCTCTCTTTTTGGTTCAACAAGGCACTCTTGAGACTATGCACCACTCCGAAATAGGTTCCTTACTTAGCAGCAGCCAGGAATGAGAGGCAGTGCACTTGATTTCAGCAAAGCTGAGCCCATCAGAAGAAAAGTAAAACAGAAGAGATAGATTTAAAGTATTTGATATGGCTGGAATGTGGTTGAGCGAAGTTGGTGCCACACAGAAGAGGAAATGTGGTCACTATGATAGAATGGAGAAAGAAACAGCAGAAAAGAAGCTAAGGATCTAAGTTTGATGAGAAGAATCTGGCATCCACCACAGTTCTGAAAATCTCAACATAAATTATGTTGTCTCAGACAACACAAACTTTTTGTTTCCAATGAGATCTGACTTCTACAGAGCTTGTGCCTATTTGTGTGCATATTAGGGTATTTTTAACCCACTTTTCAAACATGTTGATTCCCAAATCAGGGTGCAGTTAACATGTACAATATAGATGGGGTCACCAAAGTGCAGGAAAATGTTAAGGAGGTTGCTTAGTTGAATGGATCTCAATTTTAATATTTGCATGACAGCACAATGTTTCCCCCTTACCCCCTCTCCCAAACAGCTGCTCAGTAGAGCAGGTGTTTGTTGTCCCAGTGGGGTGGGGCCAACTGTCCCAGGCAGGGATGTTGCATCAGTTTGCCCTCCTGGATCCTGGTTGGTCTTCCTCATGTTGCCATGAGAGAAATAGAGGAAAAGAGCAATAGAGGAAATGTCAAGTTTCTTTCTCCTCTGTTCTTCCAGCTACTAGGTATTGCTTCTGCTGCTTTGGGTCTAGTATTTAGCCTCCACCCCCTAGAACAACTGTGCCTAGCACATGCATGTTAGTAAGCTTGTATTTGACATGTGGAAAATAGAGTCAGAGAGGAAATACTTGAAACCATTTTAAGGAGCACCAGTGTGGCCTTTTTTTGAATATAGGGTTCAGTTTTGGTTCTGCTTCCTCAAGAACAATGAATCAAATTGTACCAACACAAAGTATAGTGCAGGAATTGAAAGCTGGTTGAAAGGTCTTGGCCTGTTTAACTTAGCAAAAAGGAGGCTGAAAGAGGCTATAATTGCACACTATAAATACCCATAGAGAGGAGGAAATGATTTAGGTTGAGAAGACTATGAGTATAAAAACTAATGGCTATAAATGGTCCATTAAAAATTTACTTTGGAGATCAGAAGATAGTTTCCAAGGAACAGAGGTGAAAATTTCTGGAACAGTCTCTGCAGAATAGTCCTGAGAGCAAAGAACCTCATTTGTCTCAGAAAAGAATAGAATACAGTTGTGAAGAATTTTATTTTATTTTTAAAATTTTTAATCAGGGCTTCAGTGGAGGTTTAGGGTCCCATCACTTCCCAAGACCTTGTTTTGTTTTGTTTTTACTTCCCGCCCCCCTCTCTTTCTGAAAAACTGCTTGCCCCACACAACAGTCTGAAATGTTTGTATACAGTGTCCTTGCACACAACCGTTTGCAGTATTCAGCTGCTTCTCCAGAAGGGGATGGCCTGGGCATATTCACAGGGGGTATTCACAGCCAGAGGTTAGAAGCCAAGGAGGACCCAAAGCATTCTGTGCCAGCACAGGAGCCTTTAGCAACCTGGTAGTCTTCTGGCATGTATTGACAAGTGTTATTTGGGCAAGCCCAATATTGTAGCCAAAGACTCAGTCTAGAGGCAGAGCAGGAAGGAATTTGGATCAGGCCATGGAGAGAGAGGGAGGGTAGAATGGAACAAATGGAGAAGCATCAGGGGCTAGGTAGAGAAGGAGAAAGTGATGCAGGGTGTGGGCAGAGAATGAAATCACCAGGATCTTACTCTCCAGCTGTCCCAGAAGTGCAGGAGTCATTGGTGGCCCACCACTACCTTGAGGCAGAACCATACAAAGTGAGCCACCATATCAGAGCCAGCTGCTGAGTCAAGCTTGCAGCCAAGGGTGCTTCCAAAGAGGGGGTAAGGAGGGACAAGCATCTCCTGAGACAAGTAGCTTGCCCCCACCCCACCCCCATTTCTGTTTCAGAAATCTAATGAGTGGGACACAGCTTGCCCATCCATAACTGTACTTCCCCCTTCTGTGCCCCCAACCTCAATTTTTTTTTCTGGTGCCACCACTGCCTGCAGCCATGATGAAGCAGAAAAACCTGTAGTAGATAAGATTGCTTTCCTCAGCGGTAGAAAAAGCAATTATGAGCTAATAGTACAGTGTGCACCACTACAGAACCGGCTGCTGCTCACAGACATCAGGGGGTCCTGGAACTGGAAAGATGCTGGGGAGAGCTGTAGTACAGAACCAAGGATAGTGCATCCCTTTGAATGGGCTCTGCTTCAGAATTCACTCCATAGTTGGTCAATTATCACTGTATTTGGGGCAGGAAGAAATTTTGTCCCAGGTCATGTCAAAGGGATTTGCATCCTTCAGAGGTGTGGGACTTGTTGCTTGCTTGAGTCCTCTGAATAGATGGAACTACTTCATCTGCTTCTTGTACACTAGTTAGCATGCAGGGGTAAACGTGGAAGCGAATTATCTTATGCTGTGTAAATAAGTGGAGGTGTCGGCTTATGTTTTACAACACTGTGGACTGGACCAGATGATCTTCAGGTCCCATTCCCCCCCCCCCCCGACAATTACAATACTAACCAATTGCCTCTCCTCCTTGTCTTGCAGTCCTTTCAATGACAGACCAATGTGCAGGATTTGCCACGAAGGCAGCAGTCAAGAAGACTTGCTTTCTCCCTGTGAATGTACAGGCACCCTGGGGACTATTCATCGCAGCTGCCTGGAGCACTGGCTGTCGTCTTCGAATACCACTTACTGTGAACTCTGCCACTTCAGGTTTGCAGTAGAGCGCAAACCGAGGCCGTTGGTTGAGGTCAGTAAATGGGGCATGTCCTCAAAAGCTTAGCTTTAATGATGTATGTTTTTACACCAGGATCACAACAGCTTTGCAGCTTCGATGAAGCAAAAGAAAAGCTATGAATTTGGGGCGCTTAGAAGCATGGAGGGGGGAGCAGAAGGGCAGCAAGAGGGCAGGAGTAATTAAACCCTACATTTCCCAGCAATGAACATGAGTATCTTGGGCTGTTGGTTTGTATATACTTTTCCTTCAGCAAATAACATTTAGTGCACACACTGTACTTCTTGCTATATAATAGCAGTTTCTTTAAGAAGAAACAAATCTACTGAACACCAGGGAAAACCTATTAATTACTCTTATCAATCAATATAGGTCAGGAAATCATTTTTTTAAAAAAATCTTGCTCATCATCCCATCCCATGGAGATATTTTGTGCTGCTATTTAACATTTTACATCATTGTTGGTTTATCTGTTACTTGCCAAACTCTAACAACATCTACCAATTTTTTTTCTTTTAGTTTCATACAATTTGAGTATTGCTGGATGTAGGTGCAATTGTTTAAATCAACTGGCTGTATTAAAATATAGCAATATATCATCTGTGCTGCACCAAAATCCACTATCTCTTTTTCTTGCTTGTAAAATGTGATACTACAGGTCACATTTCCTAGAAATTGAAAAGGCAATGATGGCAAAATCTCAGAGCAGGATATTTTTTTCAAGAGTTATAAAAGGTTTGTTGCAAACATAGCAACGTAAAAATAACCTTCATCCATCACTTTGTGGGCATCATATGTCCGATTATAGAATGCTGCTATACTTATGCAAAGCTATGCTGATACTTGCCCCCTCCAATAGCAAACAACACAGATTCATTTTCATCCCAATCCTAAAAGGCAGCTAATATTTACTGTGGGTTTTTCTGTTTCCACTGGCAATTCTTAAGCTCTGTGGTAGGCCCTCATTGGGGGCTATAATCCAGAACAGACTCATGTTTTTAAGATTTACTTAAAGTAAGAGCACAGTGACTGTTACAGCCAGATGCTCAACCCAGTGATTGCTGTGGACCTCCAGTGCATTCTTCTGCCCACAAGTCCAGTTTACATTCACTAAAGTAGGGAGGGCAGCTTGTTGTGTGCAGCACTTTGTGCACATGGACCAGAATGGCCCCTTCTCTTGAAGTGCATGGGCCAGCTTGCATGTGTAGAAGCTCCATGTGTGCATCAGACTATGTATGGGACTCTGGATTGTGCCGAGTATTGTTTAGGAGGAAATGTTCTAATTGCAACTAGAGTATTCACTGTCCAAGAAATCTTATTTTTGGATGTTAGGCAAAGGGTGACGAAACCACATGATCTTAATATGTGATCTAGTGTTGGATAACCACCAATAAAGGCCACTTCTTCTGAGGCTCAATATACCTTGAGCCTATCAAGATAATCAACCTGATATAGAATTGTAAGGATGTGACAAAGAATTTTGTGACACCTAAAGCTTAATATTTATTGTGGCATGAGCTTTCAATTTGGGTGAGAAATTAGATTTGGATATCAAGGATGTGGGCATTATGAACATGCCTTATAAAACAAAAGCAAAATATCTTCTGCTTTTCAGTAAATATGACTTATGCAGGGGGGAAACCCCCTATAAACATACCATGATAAATAAATGGTCATACAATTGCATGGAGTAAATAAATAGATTTTAAGGCCCAATCTATTTCAATATCACCTTTGGGACTGCATGCTTATGAAAATCTTCTTTGCACAAATGGAATGTGACATTTCTTCAGAATTAATAGTGAATGGACAAGTTGAAAATTAAAGTTAACCCTTCCAGTGTCAGGAATGCCTTGCTGTTTGATCATTCTATGGTGAAATTAACTTTCATTTGTCCCCACTCCCAGAAAAGGCAACAAAGATGTTGTCTATGTATTCCTATCGCTGTTGACTTCCCTGCTATCATTTCCAGTAAGTTTTTGTCTGGTGATTAAGGCTTGCAAAAACAAAGACCATATTTAAACCAAAAGTGTGTATCCGAGCTATAAGAAAACACATGTTGCTGCTAGATTACTGTGAAGAAAGGCAATACTAGTAAGGCGTAAATATAAATGAGAATTATAGAGGAGACTATGTATCTATATATTTAATTCTCTTTGGACATGCGTGCCCAGGATTTGGCGGTGGAACTCTCGCAACACGCTGCGAGAGTTCCGGCTGAGTGAGGAGGAGAGGGGGAAGCCGGAGGGTGGGGGGAGAGAAAAGTGGCGGCGGGCTGCGGGGGGGGAGGGGAGAAGGCAGCGGCAGCAGGTGGGGGGAAGAGAAAAGCAGTGGCGGCGGGAGGGCAGAGCAGGAGAGAGAAAAGCCGCGGCGGCAGGCAGACAGGAGGGAGGGAACAGTGGCAGGTGGGCGGCGGGGCCCTTCTTGGCCGCCCGCCACCTAGTGAGGCTCTGTGTGGGGGGAGGAACGGGAGGGGAGGAGGGATGGAGAACGCGGGGCTGGAGGGAGGGAAAGAGAGGAGAGACCGGGGCAGGAGGAAGAGGGAGGGGGGGAAAGCCGGCCCCAAAGCGCCGCACAGATGCTCTGTGTGGGGTCGGCTAGTAAATATTAAACTGCAGTAGATAGAGGCAAATGCAAATGAAAGAAACTGAATTGTGAAACCCAGTTTTTTTCTAAATTGGAAATTTTCCTAGAAGTCTGAGAATTGAGAAGTCAGAATAGCTACTCTAAGTGATGGTTGCCACCTGACCAGAACTCCACCAGCCCTGCAGTGGTGAGTTCTACTGCCACCTGTTATACCGATGAAACTGGAGAGTAGACTCCATTTCCTTTTCGATGCAGCTTTTAGTCATTAGTAACTTCTGGGACCTCCTTTCCTTTCTGATCTTCCATGCAGCGGTTTCTTTTCCCCTGAAGTAGAATTTGACTTTTCTTCGTGGATTTGTGACACTGCCTTCACTTTGCATTGATTCATATCTCCTTCATCTGTCAAACCAGGTGGGCTGTGGGCTTCAAGCTTCTTCTCTTTAGCCTACTTTCCTTATGGAAAGTAAGTTTATGAGATCACCCGGCATCGTGTGTGTGTGTTTGTGTGTGTGTGTGTGTGTCCATCCATGAGTGTGTCCCCCGCTATCAACTTTGCAATACCTGGGACAGTTGTGGGGACATTGTAGGGCATAGTTTGTGATGATGAAATACACCCTAATTCAAGATGGCAGATGCGTAAACTTTTGAAGTACAAGTGGGCTAACTTGTGAACCGCCTAACCGATTTGAACCAAACTTGCTACAGCTGTAGGGACACCTAGGGACACCTCAACGGCATAGTTTATGATGATGCCATCCACCACAATTGAAGATGATGGATGCATGAACATTTGAGTTGCAAGTGAAAACCGATTTGGGCCAAATTTGGTACAGTTATAGTTATATACATAGGGACACCTCAAAGGTATAGTTTGTGATGATGCCATGCTGACTCAAGATGGCGGACACATGAATGTTTGAGGCACAAGTGAGCTAGCTTGTGAACTGCCTGATTTGGATTAAAATTAGTCCAGTTGTAGGGATAGTTAAAGCAAAGTAGGCATATTATTTATTTATTTATTTATTTTTAATTTCTTAATTATTTTTATTTTACATTTTATATCCCTCTCTTCCTCCAAGGAGCCCAGAGCAGTGTACTACATACTTAGGTTTTTCCTCACAACAACCCTGTGAAGTAGGTTAGGCTGAGAGAGAAGTGACTGGCCCAGAGTCACCCAGCTGGTATCATGGCTGAATGGGGATTTGAACTCTGGTCTCCCCGGTCCTAGTCCAGCACTCTAACCACTACACCACGTTGGCTCTTATTATATTATATTGGTTCTTACTAGAACAACTTTTTTAATCTTATCACAACATACACAGATCCCATTTATAGAAAGAACCATAGGGCACTGATTTTTAAACATTTGGGCAGTTATTGTAGGTCTGCCTTCATTATTTCACACTCTAGCATTGTCCCTTTTTAGCTCCTGGTACAATGATCCCAGAATGAAGTTAAGAGGTCAACTAGATACTTTATAATTATAAAGAAATTGAAGCAGGAGAATGAAAATTTAGATGCAAGGCTCTGTATGGTGTTTTGATCTTCCTTTTGGATAAAGAGGCATATTTTTCTTTGGCCCTGGTGGTAGAGATTCGATTTTCTCATTTCTTTTTCCCATTAATAGACCACAGTGCCACAGATAAGAATTGTATGAGCAATATAAAAGAGACTTCTTCCCTGCAGGCTGTAGAAGTTTTAACCAAATTTTAGAAAGCAAATTCTGTTTTCGTAATATCTGTTATAAAAATGTAAAGTTAGTGACTTTGTGAATAAGCATTTGCAAGGTAGATTTGTTTTTAACTTCATTGCAATAAAAAGCCTCTTCGAAATGTGCACTAAAGAGTCTGCATGCTTTATCTACTCCTGCAGAAAAGGCTGAAGCATTCAAGCTTCGTCAGTAAATCCTCTTTATACCCTTTGCAAATTGCAGTTCACTAGCCCCCCAAAATCACTAAATGCACTTCTCTGTCTGTTCCTCACATGTTACGACACAACAGACCCATGTACAGTTTGGCTCTCTTCTTATTTCCCCTCTGGGCCCCAGTGTCACTGGCTGACATTATGACTGATGTACCTTTGCTACGTTGCAGAGTAAAATAGCCTTGGCAGCCATGTGAGGGGGACAGTTTTCACCATTCTCTCCTTCCCTTTGAAGCACTCCTTGACCCCGAAATATGTCAACGAGGGCTGCATGATTCTTAGGGACATATGTGGCGGGTGTGTGTGTCACAACTCCAAAAAGAAAGGGACATCAGCTAAAATCAGCCATCCACACTGCTTTACTCTGGAACGTAGCAAATGCACACATGCTTCCTTTGCTGCACACTTGCAAGTTAGGATGTTAGGCACTATTTGGTTTAGATGTAACACTAAATCAGGAATCTAGCCCTGGTTTTTGATCCTGTTGTGCAGGGCAAACACAAAGCATAGTTCACCAGTTCAAATGAAATAGCAAATTATGGTTTGCTTCAAACCAGGAAAAGAGACCAAGAATCTCCAAGACAGAATGAGAACATGAACCCAATGCTCACATCAGGTTTGTACAGCTATGATTTGTCATCATCTCTGAACTATACTAGGAATATCTATAAATTCAACAACAACCAGTATTTATATACTGGCAATGAATATTTATATATTCCAATTCATGTCCTTTGCTCCTGGTCATTTAATAATCATGTTGTAATTCTGTCAGCACAAGAGAGCGCTGTTATCTCAAACACACTGTGAGGCAGCAATTCTTTTGTTACGGCAATTCTACATTTTTTGCACACATCAGTGATCAGGGTAATATGCAGGATCACAGCCATTGATGTGGTCACTTCTGGACCAGGGCTAAGAGAGAATAAAATTTGTGAGAATGTTACGCTGCCCATAGAAGATAAGGTCTAATCATTTATTTATTTTATTTATTCGATTCATATACCGCCCTTCCAAAATGGCTCAGGGCGGTTTACAACAGGATAGAAACAATTAAAACCAGTTAACAATTAAAATTAAAACTATAAAAACAGAATAAAACCAATTAAACATTCACACAGCTAAAAACCCTGGAAAACCAGGGCAACCATTTAAAACAATTTAAAAACCCTGAAAGACCAGGCCAAACAGATAGGTTTTAAGGGCTCTCCTGAAAGATAGTAATAAACTCAAATTACAGATTTCTGCCGGGATTGCATTCCATAGGCCAGGAGCAGCTACAGAGAAGGCCCGCTTCTGAGTTGCCACCAGACGAACTGGTGGTAACTAGAGACGAACCTCCTCAGATGACCTTAATGTGCAGTGGGGATCATGCAGAAGAAGGCGCTCTCATGTGATCTCTCTGTAAATATCCCATACTATTCCTTGCTCCAGTCTGATTGGAGGATGTCAGTAAGAAGAACAGGATGATTCCTTAGTAGAATTACTGTACTCTTTAATCCCTTCCCCTCCCTGCTGGAGTCTTCAAGAGAGAGACCTGCACAGCAATGGGAAAGAACAAAACCTTTGGTTAATAATGAAATGACTGTCAATACAAGACTGAAGATTCTTTAATTATTCCCCCCGGCTTTGTTGTCAAGGTGGAATAACCCTGAGTCTTCCCTGCACATATTATTGTGAGAAGTGCAACAGAACTTCTAGAAAATTCATGTCAATTTATTATGTGGATGTAAAGATCGGAAACTATTTTATTTTAGAGTATTCCCACAGATGTTAGCAGATAGTACCTTATGTGTCGTATAGAAATCTGGATGTGCATTTGCTTTTAGTTGTTTTTATTATTGTTTCTGGTGCTCAGCTGAATATAAATGAAAAGTGTAGCTATGGGTTACTTGATGAGCTTCTCCTGTGTTCTTTTAACAGAGGTATGTTTCATCTCTTTCTGGATCATAAAGAGAGGGTGTGTGTGTGTGTGTGTGTGTGTGTGTGTGTGTGTGTGTGTGAGAGAGAGAGAGAGAGAGAGAGAGAGAGAGAGAGAGAAATGCTATGCTAAAAGATAAACATAGCAATGCAATATAATAAGGCACTGAAGTGCTCCACTGCTCACACTAAGCTGCATGTGAGCACCAAGCCCTGCAGAGCTTTGGACCAGGACTATTATATTGGATTGGAAAGGACTTTTTACCAGTCACTTGGCAGCCATGAAGTTGGTGCTAGGAAGAAAAGCAACTTCAGGCATGAAAGGATTAAAATGAGCTTGCTTGGTAATTGAAAGTTTTCTGAAGCCTTGTACTGAAATATGAATATCATCTGACTATTTTCCATATAGAGCTCTGAACCATCATTACGTCTGTCCTTTTAGATTGCTTTTATGCATCCTACCCTTCTGCTGTTCAGTGAAGCAGGAGCTTGGTATCCTCTTACTGAAACAGAAGGCCAGATGCTCTTTGACACAGTTCACAAAGAGATCACTGTCAAGGCTAGGAGGAAGAGGATTTTAGGCATGTAATCAACAAGACGAAATGGCCCATTGGCTTTTAAGAGCTAAAGAAGACTGGAGCTGGCAATTGAGCCTGTTGCGGCCAGAGGGGGGATAGCTTCATTACACTCTCCTGAAGTTGTTAAAGGCTGTGCTGAAAGATTTATCTTTTTCTTTTAAAAGCTCATTTCAAAGATAAGAAATGAGAGCACAGAGAGATGTTGGAACAGAATAAAAATTATTATGCCCAGCTAGAACAAACAGTTTGAAAAGGCTGGGTTTTCTCCACTGTGTGTTTGAAGACTGGCTAGCTCTATGTAGGTAGTAGCAACTCAGTTCCTGGGCTCACATTGCAGTGAAAATAGCAAAAGAACCCATGCTTGGCATATGTATACCAGTACTTCTGTGGCATAAAAGGGACTGAACAAAACCTTGTTTAAAGATTGGGCTACTACTGCAGATAAGAGAATATGTATATAATAAAAATGAGTTTCCTATAGGCAGTGATTGCTGAATTCACATGTAACGTAGAACCGTGGGTCCAATGAACCCATGTTTCCATGTCCCCTCCCCCCCCCTACAATCCACATTCGGACATTCAGGACAGCATCCTATATGCAGTCAGCGAGACTGCAGAGAGATGGGGAGGATGGCGCTGCGGGCTTCTTTCTTGAAGGACAGCCTGCATAGCCAATCAGGGAGGAAGAGAGGGAGGAGCTTCTTCCCTCAACTTCAGTCCAGCCAAATGCAGCCTCCAGTGCTGCCTCCGGTGGCAGGGAGGCTCCCTTGACCCTCGGTTTGGAGCAGCTGAACCTCACTACAAACTGAAGGTTCAAACTGGAGTCTTGTCAGCACAACCTCAGATTGTGCTACAGACTGGACTGGAGTTGGCTAGGTCCAGATGTAACAGTAAGGAACCCGCGGGTCCCTCCCACTCCAGTCCCCGCATTATGTGCACTCGTGGCCATTATGTATGTTCTCTTGGCCTATGGCTAGCCTAGAATATTTCTGTAGCTTTCCAGAGAGAGCGAGAGAGCATGAGCAGACTGTAATTCAACATCATTTATTCTCATGGCCTAGAGTAGAAAGGTTTTCACACAAATGATGCTAAAGTCATGTTCCCTGTAACAGTTATATACCCTTTTGTGAATATTGTTACTATTACAAGAGAATGCTGCTGTCTTTATGTAAAATGATAGTCCTTAGAAAAGTCTCTTAGATCTAATTCAGGTTAGCTGATACATGCTTTTCTGTTCCTTTTAACAAAGTCTAAAAGATGGGTTTTATTGGTTACCATTTCCCCCATAAAGAAACATAGGATCTGAGCTATTCTCCTGGTAGAGAGGTAGATCTGCCACACAAAATGTTCTTTCACTGACTTCCCAAAATGATATTTCAAGAACAGAACTACCAGCACTTCAGTCATTATTAATTGCTGTGATGTGCATAGAGCAAGAATGATGATTACTACCTTGGGGGCTCTAGCGGTAGCTGACCTTAGACTGGCCCTGAGTAGTTCACAGAGAGCTTTATAAATTAAATTCAGCTCTTTTGGTTGGACTACGAAACCAACAGCAGACGAATATGAATTGTACAACAAAGGAATAATATGGATCCCTAACTATTATGCTTCAGTAACAAAGAAACTGCAGCCTATATCTATTGAAGCTGGAAAGTCTGGGCTTCAAAATTACCTAGGTGTACCCCTGGGGATGTTGGGAGTTCAACAACAGCTGGAGTGACAAGGTTGCCTACCCCTGCTTTAAAGTGTGTCTTGCTAAAGTGTGATTTTGCTTATGCCCAAAGCAGAAATCCAAGAGATGTTCCTCTGATGCTTTGGAAACATTTTGTTTACTAAAAATGCCACCTAAAAATTAAGTGAGCTGAAAGCAGATAATCGAAAAGCTGCTTAGAACAACTTTCTGGTAAAGGGGCACAATATTCTTTGCTGTAAGGAGCTTTCTAAGCATTATAGATACAGCAAAGAACTGTAGATAACTCCGCAGTTTCCAGTACCAGATAATTATAAATGAGCTTAAGCTCTCTTATTTTATTTTATTGAATATACAGCTTATTTGGAACTTGTGTTGCCTTATGTCAGTTGAATGAAGACAAACGTTCAACAATAAAAAGCTCTCTATTTTCTCCACTACTTGTGAGATTACAGGATTATGGGTGATTCCATGGCACTGCAGTAATTATGCCTACTGTGAATGATATCTGCCTAGAACAGGGGCTGATAGCTTCTTCACAGCCACTTTCACCACCCCTCTTGCGGCACTAGGCAGTCTAGTATTGTCTGCCAGCATCTTTGCCTCTCCTACAAGGAAGGGACAGGGAAGATGGATGGCTAAAAAGGAACAGGAGCCTGTAATGTATGGTACAAGGGCAAAAATGACAAAAACTGGAAGGGCATGAAATTATTCTAAGACAAGGCCCAGCTGTCAGAATACTCAAAGACTGCCAAACTCCTTTTTGAGCTTCTAAGAGACTTTGCTCTCATACCTTAAACATCTGTCCCCAACTATAAGGGCTATAGTTTGTGTTCGTTGTTTTGTTTTGTCTTTAAAAAAATAATACCACCTAAAATTCTCATGATTTTGTGCCAGGTTATAGATTTTTACACTTGAACAGGCAAGGCCATTCAGTGTTTGCTAGTTGTGCTAAAAATACTTCTTCACATCTAGTCCTTCCCTTACTTTAGTCCCATACCTTAATTCCTAAATATATGCTTCTGCATCTCCTGCATTTATATCCAAACCTACTTTTTCTTTTAAATGGTTTCCCCCAAAATAGACTGCCCATGTTTATTTTCATACACCAATATATTTTGGATAGTATACAAGATGTCCTAGTTCTGGTATTAATTTTGGACAGGATCCAAAGCATAGAAATGGATGGCACCTTGTAGCTATCTAGCGTAACTTCTTACTCGATGCAGGGAATCCAGAGCTAGAGCACCCCCCAACTGCTGGCCTTTGCTTAAAGGCCTCCAGAAAGAGCCACCTCCACACAGATAATTGGTTTCATTATTTTACTACTCTTACCATTAAGCATTTTCTTCTAATATTCAACCCAAATCTACCATCATATAATTTAAGCCCAGTGGATCTCTTTGCCCTCTTCTTCGTGGCAGCCCTTTCGGTATAGAGTGTTATTATGTCCTGCTCCCCATCTGTTGACCTGGCAGAACAGAAAGGAACACAAACTCTGGCAAAAGAAATGCAAAGTGACAATAAGGGAGGCAAAAAGAGAGTTTGAGGAACATTTAGCAAAAAACATCAAAGGGAATAACAAAAATTTCTTTAAATACATCAGAAGCAGGAAACCTGCCAGGGAAGCAGTTGGACCATAAGAAGCTAAATGAGTTCTTTGCATCCGTCTTCACGGCAGAGGATACTGAGCATATACCTCTTCCTGAACCAGGCTTTTCAGGGATGGAGGCTAAAGAACTCAATCAGATAGAAGTGACAAGAGATGGTGTTCTGAACTGTCTGGAAAAACTAATAAATTGCCAGGGCTGGATGGCATCCATCCAAGAGTCCTCAAAGAACTCAAATATAAAATTGCCGACCTCCTTGCTAAAATATATAACTTATCCCTGTACTGGAGGACTGGAAAGTAGCCAGTATAACACCAATTTTCAAAATGGGATCCGGGGTGATCCAGGAAATTACAGGCCGGTTAGCTTAACGTCTGTTCCAGGCAAACTGATGGAAAGCATCCTCAAGGATAAAATGTTAAAGACATAGAAGAACAGGCCCTGCTGGGAATGAGCCAGCATAGCTTCTGCAAAGGTAAATCTTGTCTCACCAACCTTTTGGAGTTCTTTGAGAGTGTCAGCAAGTGTGTGGATCAAGGTGATCCAGTTGACATAGTATACTTGGACTTCTAAAAAGCTTTCAACAAAGTTCATCATCAAAGACTCTTGAGGAAACTTAGTGGTCATGGGATTAGGGGACAAGTACATGTGTGGATTTGCTAACTGGTTAAAAGACAGGGAACAGAGGGTAGGTATAAATGGAGATTTTTCACAATGGAAGTAAGAAGTGGGGTCCCCCAGGGATCTGTCCAGGGACCGGTGCTTTTTAATTTATTCATAAATGATCTAGAAGCAGGGGTAGGCAGCAAGGTGGCCAAATTTGCAGATGATACCAAACTCTTTCAGGTTGTGAAATCCAAAATGGATTGTGAGGAGCTCCAAAAGGATGTCTCCAGACTGGGGGAGTGGGCGACAAAATGGCAAATGTGGTTCAATGTTAGCAAGTGTAAGGTGATGCATGTCGGGAGGAAAAACCCCAACTTTCTTTTTTTTTTAAATTAAATTTTTATTAATTTTAACAATAATCATTCACAACACATTAAACAAATGTGGACTTCCCGCTCACACCTCCTCGTGAATCACCAACTATATAATTAAGCCTTGCTATAATAATAATTCAAAACATAGATTTAAACCTTACAAATACAATTTTGATCTACTCAACCTGCTAATAGTACTAAATTTCAAACCCAGTTGTAAAATCAATATTAGGAAAATAGTTCTTTAAATACAATAAGAATGGTTTCCAATCTTCTTTAAAACATTCTAAATTTTGATCTCTTATCAATACTGTAAGTTTTGCCATCTCCGCATATTCCGAAATTTTTATCAGCCAATCTTCTTTTGAAGGCAGTTCGTTGCTCTTCCATTTCTGTGCATATATTATTCTGGCCGCCGTGGTAGCGTACATAAAGAATGTTAAATTAGTTGTAGAGAACACTCCTTGTGTTATTCCCAGCAGGAAGGATTCTGGCTTCTTAGGAAATGTCATTTTAAATATTTTCTTTAACTTATTATATATCATGTCCCAAAATGCTTTAGCCTTCCTACAAGTCCACCACATATGAAAAAAGGTTCCTTCAGAGTGTCCACATTTCCAACATTTGTTTGAAACATTTTTATACATTAATGCCAGTTTTTTTGGTGTTAAAACCACCTATACATCATTTTATAATAATTTTCTTTTAAAACATAACATGCAGTAAACTTTAAATAACTGCTAACTGGGCAAAGAGGCACTTTTTACCGTGGTGATTCTCTTTATTTAGCAGGGGGAGAGTAACTGGCCCTGTCCACCCCCAGCACAGTACTTCCAGTGACTGTTGCTGGTGTGTGTCTTATGTTTCGTTTTAGAATGTGAGCCCTTGAGGGACAGGGAGCCATCTTATTTGTTTGTTATTTCTCTGTGTAAACCGCCCTGAGCCATTTTTGGAGGGGCAGTATAGAAATCGAATTATCGAATTATTATTATTATTATTATTATTATTATTATTATTAATAATAATAATAATTAATATTGTTATTATTATTATTTAAAAGTGAAATTGGCTGTAATTTTTAACTAGTATTAAATCTTGATCCGGTTTTGGGATTACCTCAATATTTGCATACTTCCAAGAATCCAGCATAATTCCTCTTTGCAAAATATCATTCATAGTCCATTGCAAAGGCTGTAAAATTTGATCTTTAAATGATTTATAGTACAAAGCTGACAGTCCATCAGGTCCTGGCGCCTTATTGGCCTTGCTTTGATTTATTGCTTCAGTTACTTCCATTATTGTCCCAACTTTCAGTATATGCTGATGGGATCTGAGCTGTCGGTGACTGACCAGGAGGGGGATCTTGGGGTCATGGTGGACAGCTCATTGAAAGTGTTGACTCAATGTGCAGCAGCTGTGAAAAAGGCCAATTCCATGCTAGGGATTATTAGGAAGGGGACTGAAAATAACAATGCTAATATTATATTGCCTGTATACAAAACTATGGTGTGGTCACACCTGGAATAGTGCATACAATTGTGGTCACCTGAAAAGGTGCAAAAGAGGGCAACCAAGACGATCAGGGGCCAAGAGCACCTTTCTTATGAGGCAAGGCTACAACACCTGGGGCTTTTAGTTTAGAAAAAAGACGACTACAGGGAGACATGATAGAGGTCTATAAAATCATGCATGGAGTGGAGAAAGTGGATAGAGAGAAATTCTTCTCCCTCTCCCATAACACTAGAACCAGGGGTCATCCTATGAAATGGATTGCCAGGAAATCTAGGACCAACAAACAGAAGTACTTTTTCACACAATGCATAATCAACTTGTGGAATTCTCTGCCATGAGATGTGGTGACAGTCAACAACCTGGATGGCTTTAAGAGGGGTTTGGATAACTTTATGGAGGAGAGGTCTCTTATTGGCTACTAGTCGGAGGGCTGTGGGCCACCTCCAGCCTCGAAGGCAGGATGCCTCTGAGTACCAGTTGCAGGGGAGTAACAGCAGGAGAGAGGGCATGCCCTCAACTCCTGTCTGTGGCTTCCAGCGCCATCTGGTGGGCTACTGTGTGAAAAAGGATGCTGTACTAGATGGGCCTTGGGCCTGATCCAGCAGAGCTGTTCTTATGTTCTTATGGTCTTAGATCCATTTCCGTCAGTTTTTTTCCATAAAGCTTGTTTTCCAGACTCCTGACTATTTTTTGTTGTGCTCCTCTGAACCCATTCCTATTTTTTATATTTTAAAAGTGTGGCACCCAGAACTGGACACCCTACTACAATGTGGAATTACTTTTTTTCATGATTTGAAAACTCTAGTTCTATTAATGCAGTCTAAAATCTTTACCTTTTTTTGCACCTGCATCACACAATTGACATATTCAGCTTGTGATTAGCTGCAGTCCCAAGATTCTTTTCACATGTACTACTGCCATGCCAGATTTCCTCCATCCTATACATTACATTTCAATGTATGTAATATATACTGTCCGATCAGCTGGTCTGGAGGTGTGAATTCAGAAGCCAGGATTGAGATCATCAGAAACACAGGGCTAGCCAAGTAGCTAGATGGTTAAGGCAGAAATCACGAACCAAGAACCCACCAGGAGTCGAGACAGGTAATCTGTCAAGAACCAGAGCCGAGGATTGAGACAGGAGCTAAAGATCAGAAGTGCGCAGAAGATCAATACCAATTAACCACCAAGTCAGAGGGTCAAGACAGAAGCTAGGAGTCAGAGCCACTCCAGAGGTCAAACTGGATCAGTGGTCAGGAGCCAGAGGGATCAAGCAGGTAAAGAGAAGTCACAAACAGGCCAGAGGTCGCACCAAATAATCAGGAAAAACAGCTAGGAGATGCACATCTGATCAAGGAACTTTGATACTGAGGCAAGGCCTGTACCATCCAGGAAGTCTCTTTATCCTACCTGCCACAGTGAGAAGGCCAAGGAATGGATGCCTGGGTTGGGGCTTGCTCAGGGCTTCAGAAGCCTAGGAGCCTGCTTGCAATATGGTGGGCTGCCACAAGGGGAAGCAAGGGGAAGCGCTTCCAAGCAGGCAGGGCATGACAGGAGGTGGCCTAGCATAAAATAATGCCAAGGACACCAGTATTTTGGAGAGGCTGCAAAATGTTGGAAGATGGCCATATTCACTGATATCCACGAGTCTTGGTTTTGTAGAAGTCATCTATGCTTCTTAGCTTTACACTGTACATGATCCCTTTTTGTAATTGTTCCAACAATAATTTCTTAAGAACATTAAAACTCTGATACTACAGTGATGTTTTCCCTGAAAATGTGCATATATTTGACAGGGTTGAATCCATGCTTAGTGTGGAGGATATCAACAAGCACACCAGTACATTATTACAAAGCATAATATTATGCTCATGTCCCCAGCCTGTTACATCAACACTGCAAGTCAATATACTGTGTCAAACGCTTACGATTTACTTTTTGGTAGACCATAGTTCCAAATAGATGGAACCTGTACTAAATGAAACTGCATTCTGTTGTACAGTTGGGACTGAAGTTTGCCTGAAAACACAGCCACATTCATAAGCTAAAGGATGCTTTCCTATTTAAGCAAACCAATAGAGCACAAACCCATGCAGTGAGTGCCAATCCTGCCTCCACTTAAATCAGTGTTGGTTTTTTTAATCATCTTGTCAATGATGATTTAACTACTAGGGACATTTCATCACAGCCCTCTTAAAATAAAGTCAGAAATTATTTAATGGGGCTAGAGTTGGAACTGTTCCTTCTCATCTAGAGTGTGCTTCCTATTAATTACAAGGGGTAACTTGATACATTCTGCTGTTAGCAAGTTGCTATCTGAGAGTGTTTATGAATAGCTTGTGCCTGGTTAGAACCTACCTATCTGGCACAGAGACTGGGGGTGAAAGATGCAGAATCTTAGCAATCAGTAGAATCAAAAACGCCTAGCCCTCATTATTCTGGAATGAAATTTGAAATATGTGTAGTGTGTCCTAATGATTTTGAAATGAAAAAGCGTGGGGCTATGGGATCCCTTTGGGGATTCAGGGATGAGGTAGCAGGGTTGTCCTGTGCTTCTCAACTGAACAGGTATTGAGAGATGGTTGCTTGATATATAATGTGATGATTGGTGAAATACAACCTAGGTGTACAGGTTTTACCTGTGTTATAAAAACTCGCACCCTAACTACCCAAGTACTTCTGTGCCCATTTCTCCCAGTCCTAACTCTCTCTGCTGTTTCCCCATTCATATTTTCTCATGTCCCCTGAACTTTGCTGAACCACAGTCTTTTTTAAAAAAAGAACATGAGAGCTTGCAAAGCCTTTATTTCTCTGTGTGTGTTCACTTAGTATAATTTTTGCATGTTTAAAAAATATCCACATTTCTACTGCTTGTGCGCTGCGCATCCTGGACAGCTGCCCCACATGCTTTAGTCTTGTTCCACATTTACAAAAGTCATTTCTCTGTTAGTGCTATTTTCCATGAGACAATCTAAGTCAATTTAAGATAATGCCTGTGTATTGATCCCAGGTTATGAAGTTTTCTTAACGCCAGCTCAATACATGTTGTGGCCTTTAAAATATGCTGCTGCTAATGCTGCTCAGCTCAAGAATCCGGTGTAAGCTCCCTTTATCTGATAGGCTGAATTTGTTGCTGTAAAATGCCTAAAGACACTATACAGTACTTGCCCAGTATGCCCATTTGTAAATCTACAAAGTAGTCTAGTTGTCTGCTTCCATTCAGACTTGCTTGGCCCTCTAGGCTTTGCTGAACTGCAGTTGTGAGGTTTACAGCCAGATCATATGTGTGATTCCTTGGAAATAGGTTCCACTGAGTTCAGTGGCATTTACTTCCAAAGAAGTGAGCATAGGATTGTGTCTTAGGGCTGCAATCCTGTTCTCACTTCAGTTGGACTTTCTTCTGAGTAAACATGTTTAGGATCAAGCTCTAAATCTGTAGTCCTAAATGTTTAGCTAGAAGAAAGTCTCATTAAAATCAATAGGACATACTCCTGAGTAAACATGATTATAACTGGGTGTTAATTGACTTACGTATACATGTTCTAATTCCAACTGTGGATCACACCCATTTCTACTTAATAGATAGTTCCTGGATTTAAAATTCCCCAGGGAATTAAATCACTGAGTGCTGGAAATTGCTCTTAGATCTTCAAACTAGCTTGAATATGTGCAGTCTTACAAAATTGACTATATGCTAATTGCCAATCCAAAGAAGGTCAAGAGTTCTATTTAATCCAGCTAAGGCAAATGATTGCTTGACATTTGCTTCTGCTCTGAAAAGAAGCTGCATGAAAATGGCGGTCTTTTCTTTAGAGATATTCAGTCACAGTGTTCACTCCTGTTGGCTGTGCCAGCTACAAGAAAGGAAATTTTCACTATACAAAACAAAATATGTTTAACGCTCTGAGCACACATGCTATGCAAATCATTCAAAATACCTGGGCAACTGAAAACGAGTGGTGGCTGGTGAAGTCAGAAGTTTTGGGTTTTTTGCCAAGCCACTACCACACACACACTTTTTATGGTAGTGGGGGGTGGTGGCACACTTTTGGCAATGAGAAGCTCTTAAAGATTCAAAAGGTAGTAGTATAGCACCTGCATGAACTTAGTCGATAGCCACCTGATATCACTTAACTCCATTGCCCAAACTTACCTACGTTACAGTACTTTTATCATAGTTCATGAAATTGCATCTGTGGAGTACTTTTAACACTCAGAAACACAATATGAATGTTATTAATCCCCATATTGAACACCAGTTCCCATATTTCCCAAAGATAAATTCTCTCCTACAGTACACACAAATATAAAAATATAGACACAGTAGAAGGTAGCTTCCTATGTTCTCTAACACCCTCCTCAAAGATTCATAATTCCCATACTGGCAGATCCATCCAAGGACACACACAAAACCAGTTTAGCACACTAGGATATAAATGCTAGGCCTGTGCAAATTTGGATTTGAAAATTCAGCTTTTATCTGAATTACCAGTTTGGTAAAAATCTGTAAAATCTGAATCCAGGATTTTTTTAAAAATTGGATGAGTAAAGTCAGAATTAATTCTGAAATATCAAAATTAATTTCAAAAATACTTCAGAATTTTGGAGTCAGCAAAATGGAGTAGGAATTTCCCCATTGAGATGAATGGGGGAAATGAAAAACAAAATCACTAAAAATCACTGGTTGGTCCTAAAGCCTTGAAATGTGGGGAAGGAGATTGGAGCCCCCTGTCGCAACGTTGAAGATAATTGGTCAATCCCCTGATTTTTTGCTTGTTTCAAGCCAGAACTTTATAAAAACCTCTGAAACTGAAGATCCCCCTTGGACCATCATTCCACCAGCATGTGGAAGAATCTGACCTTCATGAAAAAGGGTAACAGCATGCCCTTTTTGCCCCCCTTTATATTTCCAGAATGGATGGGCATACAGTTATGAAATCTGGCACACATGAAGTCCACCTTAACAGGACTCTTTGTAACTATTTTTCTCAAAGGTATGGGTCAGTCCTCTGATTTTTGGTGAATTTTTGATCCCCACGCTCTGCCAAAAAAATGGCTAGGCATAGTGAAATCTGGCTTGTTCAAGCCAGAACTTTACAAAAGGTTCTGGATCTGAAGCCCCCCATAGGACCATCATTCCACCACCATGTAGAGGAACAAGGACATTCTTTTGATTTTATATTAATGTTTGTGTTCCCCATTGCCAAAGCACACAGTTGGTAAAAGTGAAAGTACTTTGAATGTTTCTGTTTTTGTGGTTAGAAAGGGATTCTAGCCATTAAGGGATTCAAAGGTGTGAAATCCTTTTAATCCCTTTTAAATGGTCTGCCTGTTCCTGCAGTGGGGAAGGGGAAAAAAATCGAGATTGATCAATTCAAATTCACTACAGGGGGTCAAATTCACTACAGGGGGCCCTGACCTCCTTCCCCTTATGTGCAGTGCTTCCTCTAAGGCATGCACGTGTGTGCGCCCTCACATGGTTTTTAATGTCCGCTTAGTTAATTTTAGAACCTGCTCAGGTTGAATCAGGAAGGCCCCACTCTGAATGCATGTGTACGCGCACAGTG
The DNA here is from genome assembly GCF_027244095.1 of Hemicordylus capensis. NCBI lineage: Eukaryota > Metazoa > Chordata > Lepidosauria > Squamata > Cordylidae > Hemicordylus > Hemicordylus capensis. The sequence continues at coordinate 85,038,497 of NC_069658.1, read as the reverse complement.
CCTTGATACTGTCGCCCAGAACAAACCTCATTCCACACACAGATTAAAACAAGTTATTCTAGTAAGAACTAATCAGCCTACTTTCCTTTCACTGTTTCTACATCTGGACTAAATTTGGTGCAAATCAAGGTCCACAAGTTAGATTACTTGTACCTCAAATGTTCATGTGTCTGCCATCTTGGATCAGGGTGGATGTCATCATTACAAACTGCACCATTGAGGTGTTCCTGTGTGTCACTCACTACAGCTGTTCCAAATTTGGTTCAAATGGGTTAAGCGATTCACAAGTTAGCCCACTTGCGCCTCAAAAGTTTATGCGTCCACCATCTCGAGTCAGTGTGGATGACAAAATCACAAACGACACCTTTGAGGTGTCCCTGTGTGACAGTCCACAAGTTAGCCCACTTGCACCTCAGATGTTCATGTGGCCGCCATTTTGAATTGGAGTGGATGACATCATCACACACCATGCCATTTGGGCATCCCTGTGTAGCAAATTTGGTTCAAATCAGGTAGTTCACAAGTTAACCCACTTGCACCTCAAAAGTTTATGTGTCCACCATCTTGGATTGGGGTGGATGACATCATCACAAACTATGCCATTGAGGTGTCCCTATATGTCCCTACAACTGTACCCAATTTGGTTTATATCGGTCCAGGCGTTGCGAAGTTGATGGGGAGGACACATGGATACTCACACAGAATGCCAGATTATCTCATAAGCCTACTGGGAAATAGGCTGAAAATTAGAGAGAACACTGCTTGTGTGTGGCAAGTTTCAAGACTCTAGGCCAAGACAAGAGAAGCCACTTTGGGCTTCCCTGTATTGAGAAGACTGGAGCAAGGAAATCTTGTCATGTGATCTGTAATCTGCAGGTCCCTTCCTCTGCCAGAAAGAGCCTATACTCATGATTCAGACATGAGAGAAGCAATGGAGAAACCAAAATAAAACTAGGATGAAATTTTAATTTGTGACCTTAATCAGCAGTGATTAAGGTCACACAGATGTTTTGGTTTAATTGATTTAATACAATAAAATGTTTAATTTAATGTCTTCTCTTTTTTTCCCTTCAGAGGGCCTGGCCCCATTTGGCCCTAAAGAGGAACCTCCACTGAATAAGGCTGTGTTCAAAAAATCACAACCATGCTGGTTAAAGGATTAAACAGGATCTGTGAGGCCTGTGGTGCTGATGTTGATAACTCAGAATTTCTGGGCAATCCTGGTGAAACTGCTTTGGTTAACCAGGATAGATAACTAGGATCCTGGTTATCTATCCTGGTTAAATATGGTTTAGTCACAGCAGTTTGACCAGCCTGGAAATTTTGGATTCTCAAAGTCAATTTCACATGGTCCAGCGACCCCAGATAACTCTTTAACCAGCATGGCTGTGATTGTGTGAACACAGCCAAGGTTAGATAAAGTCAATGAGCATATGCTTCAGAAATCCACAGTGCATGTCAACAATGCAATTATTAAATCATAGAGATTAAAAAGATCTTTCCAATCCCTGTTCTTTAATAAATGTCATATATGAACACTGGGGGATGGGGCTGTACCTCAATGGTGGAGCATCTGTTTTGCGTGCAGAAGGTCCCAGGTTCAATCCCTGGCATCTCCAGATAAGGCTGGGAGAGACTCCTGCCTGAAACCTTGGAGAGCTGCTGCCAGTCAGAGTAGACAATACTGAGTTAGATGGATCAAGGTTCTGACTTGGTAGAAGGCAGCTTCCTATGTTCCTGTGCTATGCAAATGGAAGAACCAATGCTCCACAGACCAAGTTAAGACCATGTAGAGTAAGCTCATGCCAGCTAGCAAAGATGAAACCCATCTTATTTATTTATTTGTTCGATTTTCTTAAACAGCTTATGTTTAGAAATGAATTTATGCATGTTGTGGCCTTTAAAATATGAATTTATGGATAGGAGGAGAGTGACTCCAGACTCAGATATTTTGGGTAAGCAAAACATAATAATAACTAGCTTACCCTGCACAGGGCATCTGCGTGCTTGTACTTGATTCCTCCCCTCACCCCCTGCCACAGTCCCCTCACAGATCTCCCCACCCTCACCTGAGCTGCACTCCTGCTCCTCCTCCTCCATCAAACAGCAGCAGTGGTTGACTGGGCTCTTCCTTGATGCCAGTGCTGCCATGGCCACTCATTCCCCTCAGGCTGCTGACAGAAGATCTTCCAACCAGTAACAGTTGCATTCCAACCGACCTTAACCATCACAGGGTCCTCCTCCTTATCTGCATATGGAATCCCCACTGCCCAATCACCACAGTGCCACAGGCTCCTCCTCCCTATCTGCATATGAAATCCCCACTGCCCAATCACCATGGTGCTTCTGTTCTCACAGGCTCTTTCACCCTATCTGCATATGGAATCCTCACTGCCCAATCAGGTGTTTCTGCTTGCGAACTCTTGCAAGAGCTGCCACACACGGGAATAGCAATGGGTATGCCTAGGAGAAATAAATATATAGATTATACTGCCCAAATAATAATTACTAGTGCGACCGGGCACAGAGCATCTGCACCTCTGGTTTGCCCCTAGTTCTCGGCCTTCTCCCCCTCAAGTCTAACCCCCATTCTCGGCCCATTTCGGCCCACCTGCCTCCTGCTGTTTTCTCTCCCCTGTCACCACTTTCTCTCCCCGCCGCTTCCCTGCCGCTTCCCCGCCCCTCGGTGCTTTCCCCACCACCGTCTCTTCTCACCTGCCCGTCCTCGGTGCTTTCCCCTGTGCCTCTTTCTCTTGTCTGTCTGTCTTCAGCTCCCCAGCTGGCCTCCTCCTCCTGCCGGCACGCATCCACTGGCCACCATGGCTCTTTTCTTCCCCCGTCCCGTCTCTTATCCCCCTTGGCCCAGCAGCGGCCGCTTTGCCTCACCCCGCCAGCTGGCCTAGCAGCAGCCACTTTTCCTTGGCCCTCCATCCAGCCAACCGGCTGCTGCTCTGGGCGTGGCTCCACCACCCACCCAAACTGGCCCCTCTCCCCCGGCAAAGCCAAGTCCACTGGCTGGCCAACCTCCTTCTGCCGCAACTATGTCTCCACTGCCCACCCAAACTGCTGGCTGCCGGCATGTCCAGAACTCTCGCAAGAGTTCCGCCACGCATGTGAAGGGCACGTCTAAGAGAATTAAATATAAAGAAGATACTGCTCTTTTTTTAAAAATCAGCCATCCACTTACTAAATTACCCCATTCACTTTTTATTTAACTTTAATTATTTTTGTGTAGGGCCATCTCTGCATTTGCACTAGTGGCCTTTAGTCACTGGCAGGAATCTTTGACAGCCTGCTAGCATCTCCTACATGGTTACCTCAAATAGTCAGCTCAGCACTTTTTTTACTCATTGTGTGGCCTTTGCTTCTGTGAAAGGATCTGCTGGCTTGACTTTTTCAGCTGTAAAGTAGGTTGACAGTGCACTATTCTGATACAAAGGCCTGGAAACTAGCTTCTGAACAGAAACATCTCTAAGAACAAGGAGTACATGCTATATTAGGATACAAACATATTTCTAGACTTTATGTCCTCCACTGGATTGCAATTGGTTACAAAGAGCCAGGTTGAACATTACTTTATAATTGCTGTTTTCAGTCTCTGGAGTTATCTGTTCATGTAAACCAGCTTGGAGACCAACAGTAGCTTTTAAGAGAGTTGAAGGTAGTCTGGTAATGGAATGATTTCTTGTACAGTATCATTTTTGTTACTTTTATTATCCCACATTCTGAGGCTTTTTAGTGCTTCAGAAAGCTGAGAAACCTGAACAGCGGTCATAGTAGGATGAATGCATTATAGGCAACATCATCATCATTATATTATTATTTATAAAGTGCTTGTAATGCCATTTTCAACTTTGAAATAACTCTATGTAAATATGATGTGCACTCATAAACTTGTAGAATGAGGAGGGTAGCCATTAATCCCACCACTGACCTTTATGTATTCATCAGATCATCTGAAAAAACCCAATGCACTCTGTGTTTGTACACAGGTAAGCTCTGTTCAGAAGTTATCTATGTTATGTATGTGTAAAGGTAAAATTGTGCTGTTCAGTGTTGACTCCTGGCGACCACAGAGCCATGTGGTTTTCTTTGATAGAATACAGGAGGGGTTTACCATTGCCATCACCCACCCAAAATGCCTTTCAGCATATTTCTATATCGCTGCTACCTGATATAGGTGTTTCCCATAATCTGGGAAACATACCAGTGGGGATTCAAACCAGGAACCTCTTGCTCCCTAGGCAAGTTATTTCCCCATAAATATAAATGCATATATTTATGTATGTGTAAATATACATAAAAGGGTAAATCTTTTGCTTAATGGTAATTTGGCTGAGTCACCCAATCGCCTCTTTGATCTGATTTAGGTGAGCTATCAGTACCATAAGAGCCACCTTCTGTTGCTGACACGGAACGGTGACACATGTGGATGGAACAATGACAACCATGGTAACATGTGAAAAGGGTTAGTCATAGTCTAAGAAGTTAGATTTAAGAAGCTTTCCTGGCATGCTAACAAATCTCTCGCCAAATATTTTCCAGACTGTTAAAATGGGTTGCTCACTCCAAGTGTTCAAAATTGTAAATGTGCTCATTAGATCTAAAGTGGGCTTTTTATATTTGAAAGCAAATGCACTTTTATATATTGGAGTTCTGATCTGTGCATCTATATCCAGCAAGCACCTTTTAGGTGGCTGTGCAAGTTGCAGTGCGGCATTTAGCTTTTGGGCTTCTTGAGCATATCAGCCACAGAAGCAACCCAGATAATTTCCTGGTGTGCCAAAATGCCAGGCATGCTTGCCTAAGAGAGCATAGCAGAAAATACACAAGCCATGGGTGATGATATCTGCATTTCACTCCTCTTTGCACCTTCACACAGGCCCATAGAGAGACCAGTGTTGGCTCGTGTTCACCCGCCACCACGACCTCCCTGCCCCGCCCCCTGCATCTGACATCAGACTCGGGGGCGGGGTTTTGCTCTGAAATGGAGTTTGTGCCTCTTTTTCTAGCAAATTCCCAGCCAGTGGCACATTCGCAGTGGGGCTGGGAGTGGCTCTCCCTGCTTTGAAAGGCAGGGAGATGCGTTCCCAGCCAGGCTGGGAAGCCAGCACTTGGCTAAGTGGCTCAAAACCCCTTGAGGGGTGCGGCCCGGGTTCTTTGAACCCGTTCACGCAATGGTGGCTCTGCCCCTGCCTCCACATCATAATCTATTCAAGCAAAGGGTCAGGCTGTCCATTTTCATTTTTGGTACTCATCAGATCTTTGTCAGGGAAGTTGTACATGCAACTAGATGGTAAGTGAATGATGAAAGGGTAGATTTATCCAATTTTTCAAATAAGACAATATAATGCATTCTCCCTTACTCCAGACAAGATTTTAAGACCTCTTTTATGTGTAGGTTAAAAAAATAAAAACAAATATCTTTTTTCAGTTTCCCAGTTTAGGCCATTTTAATAAGCTGCAGCAAATTACTATGACAATTACTGAAATTAAAAATAAGAAGCGAGTCTCCCATCAGTTCTTGATTATTTAATGTGCCGTTGTTAAACTGCTCAGCATACAAAAAGGGGAGAAGGGTGGCAAATTTTTGAGTTTAAATAGTTTCCTTTCTAATGAACATTTCCAGCAAGATGAACATTTATCTAGTAATACCAAAGGAGCTAGACCAGTAGGATGAAATTTTAACTTTAACCACAATTCAAAAATACTAAGCCACTGACCCAGTTCCAAGCAAAGTCCTGCATTTGTAATACATTACGGTGCCTGCAATAAGCTCCTCAAGAACTCTGACCATTGAGCTTTAAGTTTTGCAGGGTTTGTATACAGACCAACTCGTCCCCTGTTCAGAAGCTGTGAATGGGACTTGGCTAAATATAGAGGCTAGTCACACGATGGGAGAAAATTGGGCTAGCGGGTTGTGAGACCCGGCTCTTAGACACATAGAAGTGGTGAGCTACAGATATGTGCTTAGCTTTACCCTGTCCACTGCTTTTGTCTTGCAACCCACAAGATCTGCTCCCCATACTGTGGCCAGTACATATCCAGAACTTGGATGGGGGGAAATATCTGGGGGCGGATTTGACTCTTTGGATGCTGTCCTCTGTTTCAAAGAGCAGTTTCTTACAGCCTTACAGCCTCCTTTGAAAATCAATCCTGAAACTTAGGATGGGGAGCAGAAGCTGCTCTCAGCGCAATGCAAGGGAAATAGAACACAGAGAAAAACCCAACACTTCATAACCTGCATCTTCTGCTACTGAATTGAATTGAAGACACTATTCTCTCTTTTCTGAGCATCCACAGGGCAAGAAGCTTGCTTCTTTGAAATGAAAATCAAGAATGTTCAGAATTCTTAAGATGATCTGCAAGCAGCTAAAAAAAAAAGTCTTGGGCAGGGATAGCAGCGATGAAGGGTGAATTGGCCAAAGGCAGGTTGAGCCTAATTTTAATAAGGGAGCATGGTTTGAAAGCAGCACACTCATTTCAATGTGGCTGTGCATGGAGAAGCTTCCAGTGGATTGAACTCATACTGCGCACCTGCAGCAGTTCCCACAGCAATCAACGAGAAGTCCAGGTGCTCATTATCTACTTCTGTAGGTCACCTTTTAAGCAAACACTTTCCATCCAACTCTTTAACAGTCACCTTTTAAAAGGAGCGTTTCTCCCCCTTTGCACCATGCACTTTTCAGTTCCTCTCGGTCGTCTTACAGTTTCTCATTACAAGGATTCATGGAAATTGAACAAGGTGTAGGTTGCAATCAATCATGTCTAGAAGCAACCCAGTTGTAGTCAAGGGACTGTACAGCCTCCTCTCATCCAGCTGCTATCCTCAGCGGTATTTTTGGAGTAAATGAGATAAATCCACAAAACAGAACCCTTCAACCTTGCATAAAATGCTTGAAACCTGTATAAAGAGAGTGTTTGAATGAAACTTAATATGCTGCTTTGTTGTGTCCCCCCACCAATGTCTTCTTACCAACTGCCTTGCTGAAATATTTAACCTTGAGGGGACAGCAGTAAGCGAGTCCAAAGGAAATCTGAATGTTTAAGCACCTTTACTTTTTAAACTCTAGATGGACTTGGTATTTATGGACTTTGATGGGAGAAAGTGTCTAATCAACAATAATATTATAGGACCTGTGCTAATCATTACTTCATACTGCACCATTGGTTGATGAACATTTATGTGCACATGAGCTCACTGTGGTTTGTAATCATGTCCAGATGGATCCCAGTCATAACAAGGAACTGTAATAACACCCTCATCTAAACAGAAGTCAAAAGAAAGTGTCTGAACATTAATCTAGAGTATAAAGAGGTGCAACGGTGCTTTACTGCAGGAGTAAGGACTCCATATGTGGAGTTGTATGACATGCCTCTCTTTGGAAATAATGGGCAACCCATCTCACAACTCCAGACATGGAGCCCTTGCTGGCAAGTGCTGCTGTTCTCGGATGCAGCCTGAAACTTATGCGCATGCAAGAGCACAGGCAGTGCTCAAGCTTCTTGCGGCCCATTGCGCAGTGCGTCAGCCACTATTTCTTTTTTAAAAATCACAAAATGGAAGGGCATTTCTGAAGAGAAACAAAGAGTAAGGGATTTAGACAAAAGGATTCAAGATCCCAACAAAAGGAATACTACCTTAAGGAGATAACATAAGAACAGCCTTGCTGGATCAGGCCCAAGGCCCATCTAGTCCAGCATCCTGTTTCACACAGTAGCACACCAGATGCCACTGGGAGCCTACAAGCAGGAGTTGAGGGCATGCCCTCTCTCTTGCTGTTACTCCCCTGCAACTGGTATTCAGAGGCATTCTGCCTCTGAGGCTGGAAGTGGCCTATAACTCTGACTAGTAGCCATTGATAGACCTCTCCTCCATGAAGTTATCCAACCCCCTCTTAGATGTGTCTGAATTGTGCTAAACAAATGTGTTCCAGTTGTGCAACAACTGTGCTTACCAACAATGATTCCAAAGGATCTAAGGATCAAGTCATGCCGGACTTTAAATGTAACATTAGTGCTTCTGTCTTTTGTTTTGTTTTGTTTTGTTTTTAGCTGTGGGAAGGGATCAGAATTGGGATGTGATATGCAGGGAAGGGGTATTGAACTCTTTCCCCTCATGGGATCATCCCAAATGAAAATTGGCCCTCCCCTAAAATTGCTATTAGCCCTGGGAGGGAAGCCCCCATTGTTCTTCTTGTAATCCTGTTTCCAGTGCTAAACTCTTCTCGTGCTCTACACTTCACTTGCTAGAATCTATCAATGCTAGCACTTGATTCTTGATCAAACAACAAATCAACTTGAGCAAAACATTTGTCCAAACCGGTTCTGGGAGTGAAAGGTGCAGCAGGATTTTTTCAGGTAACATTTCAGCTCTGTCCCAAAACTATACCTTTCGCCCCAAAACATGTTTGGACAAACATTTTCTTTTTTGTGCCTTAAAAGTATGGAAACAATAACAAGCTTTCTTTTTTTAACCTGTGTTTTCCAACCATTGAGGCTATTCACACAGTGGGGGGAAATAGGGCTAGTGGAGGCTAGTCCGATTTCCTCCCATCGTAAGAACCACCAGGCTCGCCTGCGAGCCCGGTGGTTCTTAAGCGGGTCACCCACTTAAATAACCCTCTCCTAAGCCCAGGTTAGGGGAATGAGTGCTCCGCTAACCCAGGTTCTAATATCGTGAGTTGCCGCGGCATGGCTCTGCACCATGGCAATTCATGAGTAGACCCCAAACTGGGAGGCTGAAAGCAGCCTCCCGGCTTGGGGGTGTTTCTAGCATGCCCTGCGCACTAGCGCAGAGCATGCTGGAGCTCCCGGGGGCCGTGCGGCCCCCAATCCCCCCACCCCCTGCTGACTCTGTAATGCAGCTGGCAGTCATGTGGGCGGCCTGTTCTGCCACTCAGAGCAGACTGACTGCTCATCTGCGGGGAGAGCGGGCTTAGCCTGCTCTCCCCGCAAACCCTATCTGGGCTCTTCTCACTGACTGTGAGAAGAGCTTCATTGTCTTCTATCGCTGCAACTGCTTTGCTTTGGCAACAGTTTTTATTAAGATGTCTTCTTCACTTAATCTTAATCTTAGCTAATAATGGCTCATATAGCAATGTCACAATGCCACTTAGCCAATCGAATTTGGCTGAGTGATGTAACTAAAAGCTAATAAATCCAATTCAGAGTGAGGGCAATGTTTCCTACGTGACATTGCTTTCACTCTGAATGGGAATACTGCCACCTGAATGGGTACTGAAGATGCAGGTGCTCCTCACTTTCAAATCCCCCTAAAAATTGATTAAAGAGAGCGCACTGTGATCTGCTGACAAAGAGATTACTGAAAAATAACACACATACACACACACACACACACACACACCCCTCCAATTGCAGTTCAGTCCCAGTGACATTATTATCTTACACATCTAATACATATATGTGGATGTATAGGCTTCTGGCCTCAATACATGATTAGAGCAGTGTTACTGGACATGTAGGGACTCTTTTCCCAGTACACGGCTTCAAAGTCTTGTCCTATGTTTTAGCACGTTTGTAATATAATACAATTTGATGTGAAGAAATGTTGTGGAATGCATGTTTGAAACATCACTCGTTAGGAGGCTCCAGAAGGGTAATACAAAATCAAGTTTGCCTGCTTGTAATTATAACAGATGGGCCTTGGCCACACAGGTGGGTCAGCTGAATAATGTCTGACCTAGTTGTGAAACTCTTAAAATGAACAGTGATACACAATGGACTGAAATAGCTTTGCATCTGCTGACATTATTCCAAGGCTATAGGAATGACAGCTGATATTTCCTTTTGTGACACTGACCCTTCAGGTGCCCTTTTGAGACACTGATCTTTCATATTCATAAACCTTCTTGGCTCCTGGCATGTAGCACAAATTAGGATGCTTTTCTTATCTGAATTATCTGAAGCCATTGGGCCAATTCAGCTGTCATGTGGAGCCACATGAAGTCCCCAAGCCTCAGGAACACATGCTGTCCCTCCCGTCCACATGAGTCTTCTTCTGATTTATAAGTAGGATAAACAGAGATTGATTATGACATCTGAACTGATCAATTTTTGTTTATTTCAAGTAAGCAACCTACTTACTTGGAATAAACCATGATCTATAACCAAGGTTTGAAGTGAGTTACAAATTGTGGTTTATCTCAAGTAAGTAGGTTAGAATACCAAGATAGTTGATTCATATGCCACGAACAATACTGGTTTATTCTAGCCTAAATCAAAAGTAAACACTCACACAGGCAGGGGAGGGGGAGCACATGCTTCTGCAGCTTGTGAGGGTTGTGTGGAACCAGGCTCTAACCATGGTTCTACAGGACATCTGAACCAACCCATTATAGCCACATTGCCTGCTTAAGAAGATACCCTGCGTGGTACGTTTGTCAGAACTGAAACATTTCTTTCCACTACCATATTTTCCAACTGATCTTTCCGATTTTAGTTGTATGTATTGACACACAATCCTTCCCTTTTTTTATGGTGCTCCTTGAACAGGAGGCTCTGACTAATCTCTGACATCCTGACTAATGAAGTACCCCACTTTAGGAATGACTGTGGCAATATGCTGGGAGCCTTTGCACAACTCCCACAGTCCCCCTGCACATGTGCTGTTGCACCAGAACCTTAATACTTCTGAGTGATGCCCTCATTCTGGAAGCACTCTGGAAGATCAGAAACACATTGCTGAGGCTAAGTGACATGTTTCTGATGCTATAAAGCACTTCTGGAGTATGGGCAGCGCTTTAAAGTATTATGGTTATGGCACAACTGCATGTGCGCATGGGCAGGGGAGTAATGCGAGGACACCCTGTGTGTTCACACAGTCTTAACACTAGGGGTGTGTCCGAACCGGTCCGGAGGCCATTGTAAAGGCCTCCGGACTGTCCAGACCGGTTCGGATCTGGCTGGTTCGGGTCCGGGTGGGTGGGTTCCTTTAAGGGCGGGGAGGGTTTACTTACCCCCCCCCGCCGCTTGCCCCCGTCCAGCGCGCGTATTTAATGTAATAATTGGGGCAGCAGGATACTTCCCTGCTGCCCCTTGTCCCTCTGCAATGCCGCCAGCCGCTTTGACTCACAGTTTTGAAAAGTTATTACTGCTGCCCAGTGCCAATAATGAAGTCGAAGAAGCCGGCCTCTCCGCCCGGCGGCTCCCCCAGGAGCCGCCGCCGCCTCCCAGCAGCCACTGAGAACGGCTCTGCCATGGAGGACGCGCCGACGCGCCGCGGCAACCCTCACTTCCGGCTACCATGCAACTTTCCCCCACATACAGAGTGGCTGCATTCTGCCACTCTGTATGCGGGGGGAAGTTGCATGGAATCCGGAAGTGATGCAACCCTCACTTCCGGATTCCATGCGACTTCCCCCCGCATACAGAGTGGCAGAATGCAGCCACTCTGTATGTGGGGGAAAGTTGCATGGTAGCCGGAAGTGAGGGTTGCCTCGGCGCGTCCTCCATGGCAGAGCCGTTCTCAGTGGCTGCTGGGAGGCGGCGGCGGCTCCTGGAGGAGCCACCGGGCGGAGAGGCCGGCTTCTTCGACTTCATTATTGGCACTGGGCAGCAGTAATAACTTTTCAAAACTGTGAGTCAAAGTGGCTGGCGGCATTGCAGAGGGACAAGGGGCAGCAGGGAAGTATCCTGCTGCCCCAATCATTACATTAAATACGCGCGCTGGACGGGGGCAAGCGGCGGGGGGGTAAGTAAACCCTCCCCGCCCTTAAAGGAACCCACCACACAGTGCCGGACCGCAGCTCTGCGGTTCCGTGCACACCCCTACTTAACACATGTGCTTCATTACAATATTGGCCACTATTTCTGTTGTAGCTGGGAGTTTTAGATTCTTTGTTTTTGTACTTCATGGATTTACTATAGGAAAAGAAAACCATGAGGCTGTTCTCACAACCAAGCTTGGTTAGGCTGGTCATGAGAAGCAGCAGGATCCTCATGGATCCCTCCACTCCCCACCTGCCTAACCCTCCTAAACAACCTGGCTGTTTGCTGATGTTAAGGGTGTGCTTGCACCCTTAACCCAGCTACCAGGTATCGTGTGTCTACTTGGGTGGAGTTCAGCCTGAGGAGACACAGAGGGCGCATAGAGTGCCCCTCTGGTGTGCCACATAGTGCATTGTGGGATGCCTGGAGGACATTCACACAGTCAAAAACTGTGTTCAACCTGGGTTTGGGAGTTGTGGGTGCTCTCAGTTTTTGGTTGTGTGGAAGCAACGTAAAAGGAGAACCTAGGTAGAAGTGATTATGTGGAAGCAAGGCCAGAAGAAGCTTATTTCTTGAATTAAATTGTTTGAAAACCTAATCCATTATAACCTTTTACAGGGATTGCATTAACTGGCATTGAGATTGTAGGCAAACCTTTAACAAAGCACAGTACTCTGAAACATTAAAGTCTCTTCATTAAAAATGATTCATTTTTTTGTTTGAGAATTAAATAAGTTTTCTTGTAGGTTAAGAATCTTGCAAAGCAACCACCCAGAGGAAGTTAGTTGGACTGAAGTGCCATAGAAACAAGTTGTTCTAGTAAGAACTAATCAGCTTACTTTTCTTTCACTTTCTCTACAACAGAACTAAATTTGTTTCAAATCAAGGTCCATAAGTTAGATCTCCTGCACCTCAAATGTTCATGCATCCACCATCTTGGATCAGGGTGGATTACATCATTACAAACTACACCATTGACGTGTCCCTGTGTGTCACTTACTACAGCTGTATCAAATTTGGTTCAAATCGGTTAGACTGTCCTCAAGTTAGTACACTTGCACCTCAAAAGTTCACATGCCCACCATCTTGGATCCAGGTGGATGACATCACCACAAACTTCACCATTGGGGCATCATAAGAACAGCCCTGCTGGATCAGGCCCAAGGCCCATCTAGTCCCACATCCTGTTTCACACATTAGCCCACCAGATGCCACTGGAAGCCTACAGGCAGCAGTTGAGGGCATGCCTTCCCTCCTGCTGTTACTCCCCTGCAACTGGTACTCAGAGGCAGCCTGCCTTAGGAGTGTGCACGAACCGGTCCTCAGGCCATGTAAAAGGCCTGCGAACCGGTTCGCATGTGGCCCGGTCTGATGGTTCGACGCCGGGGGTGTGTGTGTCGCTTTAAGGGCGGGGGGGTTGTACTTACCCCTCCCGCCATTTTCCCCCCTCCGATGCTCCAGTGTTAGCCGTACAAAGATTTGGCTAAAACTGGAGCGCCGGAGGGGGGAAAGCAGCGGGAGGGGTAAGTACAACTTCCCACCCTTAAAGCAACACACACACCCGGCATCGGACCACGCCTCCGCAGTCCATGCACATCACTATCCTGCCTATAGCCCTCTGACTAGTAGCCCTTGATAGACCTCTACTCCATGAAGTTATCAAAACCCCTCTTAAAGCCATCCAGGTTGTTGGCTGTAACCACATCTTGCAGCAGAGAATTCCACAAGTTGATTATGCAAAAGTAGTTCCATTTTTTGGTCCTAAATTTCCTGGCAATCAATTTCATGGGATGAACCCTAGTTCTAGTGTTATGTGAGAGGGAGAAGAATTTCTCTCTATCTACTTTATCCACACTATGCATGAGAATTTCTCTATATCCACTTTCTCCACTCCAGACCTCTTTCATGTCTCCCCACAGTCATCTTTTCTAAACTAAACAGCTCCAGGTGTTGTGGCCTAGCCTCATAAGAAAGGTGCTCTAGGCCCCTGATCATCTTGGTTGCTCGCTTGGTTGTCCATACAGCTGTAGCACATTTGGTTTAAATTGATTAGACAGTCCACAAGTTAGTGCACTTGAGTCTAAAAAGTTTGCATGTCTGCCATCTTGAATTGGGTTGGATGGCATTGTCACAATCTACACCATTGAGGTGTCCCTATGTGTCCCAACAGCTGTAGCAAATTTGGCTCAAATCAGATAAGCGGTTCACAAGTTAGCCCACTTGTGCCTCCAAAGTTTACGCATCTGCCATCTTGAATTGGTGTGGATGACATCATCACAAACTATGCCATTGAGGTGTCCCTGTGTGTCACTCACTGTAACTGTATGTAATTTGGTTAAAATGGGTTAGATATTCTACAAATTAGCCCACTTGTGCTTCAGATGTTCACATGGCCACCATCTTGAATTGGATTGGATGACATCATCACACACCGCATCATTAGGGGACCCCTATGTGTACCTACAGTTGTAGCAAATTTGGTTCAAATTGGTTAAGTGGTTCACAAGTTATCCCACGTGTGCCTCAAAAGTTTACGCATCCTCCATTTTGGATCGAGGTGGATGACATCATCACAAAAGACGCCACTGAAGTGTCCCTATGTGTTCCTACAACTGTACCCGATTTGGTTCATATTGGTCCAGGCATTGCGGAGTTGATAGTGGGGGATGGATACACACACACACACACACACACACACACTGCCGGGTGATCTCATAAGCGTACTGAAAAGTAGGCTAATAAATGGGACAAGTTAGTTGTTGTTAAGTTCCCTAAAAAGTAATGGCAGTTACGTGCAGCTAACTCCTCCTAGATCAGGTTTGTTGTGACTTCAGCTCTTAACAGGGACGGTTGCAGAGTCAGAGAGAGAAGCCTTCATTCTAATGGAGGGGTGACAGACTGTGGCCCTCCTGCCAATTTTGGCCTGCAACTCCATCATGCTTGGGTACTGACCTCTGTGACTGGGGGTGGTGGGAGTTATGGGCCCACAGCGGCTGGGGGGGGGCCACAGTTTGACACTCCTGTCTTGAAGCATTTGTCTTGAGTAGAAAGGAAATAATCCACACACATTTATAAAGGGTTTCCCATGAAGAACAGCATATGTGGCTGTTTTGTACTTAGGGATTGAATGGGCTAAAGATAAGCACAGTGGGTATCATAAGGTGAACACTGTTGTTGTTCATCGCCTAGAGTTTTTGGAGGAGGATGTATATAAGAAAATTTTAAATAAATAAAATAAGAATACAGAAGTTGTTGTTTTCCCTAACATTAACATTTAGTAGTAAGCTTTCTGAGCAATACCAGACTCTTATTAAAACATATCACTCTAGTTAATTAGGACTATAATTTTGACTGGAGCTGGTTACATTTCTTCTTCTGTTGTAGTCTGGGTTTTAGTACTTTTTAAAAAATGCTTGTACTGATTTGAAGTCAACATTGTTTGCTAATGTAGAGGAGAGCCGGTCTTGCGGTAGCATGTCCCCTTAGCTAAGCAGGGTCCGCCCTGTTGCATATGAATGGGAGACTAGAAGTGTGAGTGCTGTAAGATATTCCCCTTAGGGGATGGAGCCACTCTGGGAAGAGCAGAAGGTTCCAGGTTCCCTCCCTGGCATCACCAAGACAGGGCTGAGAGAGACTCCTGTCTGCAACCTTAGAGGAGCCGCTGCTAGTCTGGGTAGACAATTCTGAGCTAGATGGATCAATGGTATGACTTCCTGTGTTCCTAAGAAAAGCTACCCAGGTTTCCTCCTACCTTGCTTCCATACAACCAAAAACTGGGAGCACACACAGCTCCCAAACCTGGGTAGAACACAGTTCTGGATTATGTGAATGACCTCAATGTCTTTTAGCTGTTACTTTTAAAATTAGTAGCAGGTTTAATGGCAGTTCTAACTAGGGATGTGCATGGAACCGGCAGGGGCCAGTTCGATGGTGGGGGGGATGCATTCCCCCCCCCCCGCCCGTGTTCCCCACACTGATGCACGATTTCCAGAAGGCCATCGGGGCAGCAGCGTACCACTTTGCTGCCCCGTTGCCACTCTTACCGGATATACACAGAGGTACTTCCAGGTATATCCGGTAAACGCAGCAACGGGGCAGCAGGGAGGTATTCTGCTGCCCCAACGGGCTGTTTGGAAATTGTATACCACCAGGGGAAACATGGCACGGAGGGAATGCATCCTCCTCCTCCCTTAAAGGCAGACACACACACACACACACACTGTTTAACCTTCAAGCCGGCCAGGGTTTGAACCTGTTCAGAGGCCCATAAAAGGGCCTCCGAACAGGTTCGGTTACTTTCCTAGTTCTAACAGCAGTTGTTCTCTGCCCCACCCCACCCCCACAGATTTATCAAATCATAGTGGCCTCTGGCCTACACCACCACCTAACAACACACTGTAAAATACAAAAGAAACCTTGTGACACATAGTTTTTGTTTTACAATCCTTGGTACAGCTCAAACCTAAATTGTATTCAATAAATACCCTATTTTAGCTTGGATGTCCATAACTGATCAACAAATGTCAATATTTAGCAGGACAGGTTGGGAAACATACAGATTTAGGAAGAAATTCATTGCTTCATTTACTTGTCTGTCTTATTTAACAGCATTAAACATTCTCACTTCTCATGAAAGATATTGCACTCTAAATATGAAACAGTGAAGAAAATGACACTTTCTTTTAACACATATTTATATATAACCACCAATACACATAGAAATGCAAAGTCAGAGCTTGTGCTGTTTTCAGTTGAAGGAATTTCTTTTCTTTACTCTTTCATTCTTTGCAATGACTTGAGTTTTTTGTTTTGTTTTGTTTTGTTTTGTTTTAAGCATCAGTTTTACCGGAACCATTTTTCTTATTTGTTTATAAATAGTTTCAGGTGTGCTGAAATATTAAGTAAGTAGAGTTTTATAAGCAGATGAATCAGAGAATGAAATCAGAACACAACAGCCAACATCTTATGAAGCATGCGTGCAGTAATGGAAGCATGCACACATTTGCTGCATTCCAGAGTAAAACAGCTTGGACATAGTTGCACAGCCGTCAGGGACATATTTTGGGGGGATCACCAAACAGTTCAGAGGGAAGGGGAGATCAGCAAAATTTTTCCCCATACGCCACCTAGAGGTGCACATATCAGGCAGTATATAAATATAAACAAACAAACAAACAAAATAAACTGCCCATGCAGCTTTACTCTGGAATGCAACAAATGTGTGCTTGATTCCTTTGCTGCACACCCACTTTGTAAGGATGCAAACATTACAAGTTGTACTATATGGAAAGAACACCAAGTACCCAGTTGAAAGCATCACTTTTGCTGAGATTTACTTTGTATCAATTCTTTCTACAGTGGCTAAGAAACCCGGGGCCCCAGCACGAAAAACGGACTCTGTTTGGGGACATGGTGTGCTTCTTGTTTATAACTCCATTGGCTACCATCTCTGGCTGGTTGTGTCTGCGGGGAGCAGTGGACCACCTGCACTTTAGTAGTAGGCTAGAAGCCGTCGGCCTCATTGCACTTACTGTCGCACTCTTCACAATTTACCTCTTTTGGACACTAGTAAGTATTCTTTTGCGTAATTTCCTTTTAGATTCAGGAGTGGTGGTTCTTAATGTTGTGATGAAGTTTTCAGAAATCACATTGTAGTTATGTCCTATTAAAAGGGGATCCAAACTCATTAAGTGAAAAGCCAATTCATCCTGTACCTTGAAGTCATATGTATGCACACTAAATTTGTATTTCCTATAATATTTGGAAAGTTCTAAAAGTAGGAATTTTTGGCAAACTATAATTAGTTAATGGGAAAGATGGAGGATGACATTTTTAAAAAAATAGGCCAAGGAACTGTCTAGCAGACTGGAACTTCAGTCTCCCTTCTGTGCAACCAAAGGAGAGGGGACAGATGTGTCCTACCTGCAAGATAAGTCTCCCTCTTTTCATTTCAAAAGTACAGAGTAAAAGGGTCCTACCCAGGATCCTACCCTTCATTCTTTCTTTCCCCCCCAGTATTAGCAAATAAAACCTCACTGTTGACAAATCTGCTCTCTCATCCTAATGTGAATTCTTTGAGACAGCTGAATGCCTCAGGATAAGAAACTTGAGATATTTCTCATCATCCCTAAGTAAGTCTTCTGTTGACATTAACAAGAGCAACCTGGAATGCTCAGAACAAACTACAATGGGAAAGATCTGAACTGTTCTCATTCCTTTGATATGGGGTGACAAAAATACAACATTTTCTAAGGTTCAGTGTAGTGCAGGGATAAACTGTTAGTTTAACACTGTAGGAGGGGCAGCTAAGTTAGACAAAGATAATGTTGTTGAAGTGCTAAATAGTTTTTCATGTGCAAACTTATGTTCTAACACATTTTGAAATACAATCTGTTTTCCTGGTCTAGACATGTGTGACTTCTGTCACTGACTTTGAACTTGCTTCTCAAATCTGAGAGAAAGGTTGGCAATCTGATCCCCAGATTGTTTAAAGCAGCATGCTTGAATTTGACACATTCACCCTATTGCTATGAATGGGGACAACCAGCCCAGGGCACAGGAGTGATGAAATTGCACTGAATATTCCAACTTGAAAGACATTGCATAGTACACAGACCCAAAGAAAGGAAGCTCCTATAGCACAAAGCTGTAAGCAACACCATATGTTTTTTCATGACACTAAACACACCTTCAAGAGTTTTTTGCACCACATGTGCTTGTGTGTGAATCCTGTTGCAGGACAGAAAGCTATTTTTAAATTGCATAAATGTTCTAGCAAGTGTCAACATTGCATTTGAATTACCCATATTAATTAAATTTATTTATTTAATAATATGTATACCCTATTTCTCCAGTGAACTACTGGGGCATGTCATAACCTTATACAGGAAATATAGAAACTTAACTAAAAATAAAAGGTGATGAAAACTTGAGAACCCCACGTAATCTGCCCCATGTATCCCTCCCATGAGTGTGCAAGAGATTCCTCTGATATTGGAAGCAAGAGAATGCTGGCTTTATAATATTTTCAGTGGTATGGAGCAACTATTCTCTTATTCCACTAAGCGATTGAACCCCACTGAATAGTGAGTGAGAACTCAGTAAACATGCATAGGATTGTGCTGGACATATTTGGAATTTTGTACTGCATCAACATTCACACAGGTGGTAAGACTGGCAATGCAGAAACAACAGTGTCTTGTGGCACCTTGTGGCATAAGCTTTCCCAAGCCAGTATCCTTTTCGTCAGCTGCATCAAAGTATTATCCTCTGTTGGCAGAGAGAATACAGGGGTGTCGGGGGGAGATGTAAACCACAGATCCTAAAGGTCAAGAAATGAAAGAAGTATAGTCTGACATGCCTATGACTCTGATTCTTCCAGTAGATGGCCTTTTGAAGCCATTACTTACATCCCTCTCCCCCAAGCCACAGAAGTTTATCACACAATAAATCTGCCATCAGGCTGACCAAGGTCGACCAAGTTTCCACACGACTATTGCAGCAATACATAACAAATCTGGCTACCCCCTGGAATCTGACAAGACAAGGAAATGTTCATACAGCCTTTTTACTCCTGTAGATCCCTTCAGATCAAACAAGAGGTTGGATTAAATCCAACTACCGGGTTTGTGGATTATTCTAAAGTCATTTATTCCATCCTGACATGGAGCCAAGGTAGAATTTACCAGGAAATCCTGAACAGTAGCATTTTTTCTTCACCAAATTTGCTGTTTCTATACAACATGAGCTAGGGTGTGATTTTAATGCATTCAGTACATACAATTTATCATTTCCCATTCACAGTTTGGCTGTTACTTCCTGTCAGATTATCTACACGGATACACCACAAACAAATTTATCAGTTTCTGGGTTGTTAGTCTCTCTCTCTCTCTCTCTCTCTCTCTCTCTCTCTCTCTCTCTCTCTCTCTCTCTCTCTCTCATTTGGAGCAATAGAAAACAAGTAAGGCTTAGGGGTGTGCAATTCAATTCAAGGTCGAATAGATTCAGGGGCAATTAACAGATTCAACCTCAAATCGAATAGCCCTCAAATAGTCTCGATTCGGGGGCAAAGCAAATCACCCTCAATTCAACCTGAATCGTTTTGGTTGATTCCAACACCATTTTGAGGCCCATTTTGCTGGGAAAATGGACCTCAGCTGGTGCTTTTTTTCCAGGGAGAGCTGGTCTACCAATTGGGGTCAGTGGGTAGATCAGTCCTCTGCTCCAGACTTGGTGCATCTGCCCACTGCAGAGGACTGTGAAATGTATTTTACATTTTAACCTTTTCTGGGTTCATATTGAAATTCTTCTTTAAACATACTAGCCTTTGAAGGACTCCTATATTTGCAGACTCTTGCAAAGTGGTCCTACCATGGTTTGTTTTGAACCCAAACAATATTTTATCAACCTAAACATCATTTACAATTAAATGTGTTTCTTTACCTACCCCTATTATGAAACCACTAGCCGACCCTGCACGGAGCATCTGTGCGCTCTTTGGGGCCAGCGATTACCTCTCCCCCCCACCTTCCACCCCAGTTTCTGCTTCCGGGCCCAGCCACCTCTCCTCCCCACTGCCACTTCTTCCCCCCCCCCGCCGCCACTTTCCTTCCCCACTTCTGGGCCTTGCCTCTGCGTCTGGGCCGGGCCCGCTACCTCTGGCCTCCACAGCTGGGCCGCGGCGGCAACCAATCCTCCTGGGTGTGCCTCAGCCAATCAGGCGCGTCCACCACCCAGCCAATCAGCTGGGCTCTGGGACGCACATTCCAAGGCACACTCAGGAAAATTAATATAATAGATCGGAGTGGACAACATTTCCTAGATGCATATTAGTTTTTGATTTTTGATTGTTCTGTATCAGGGCTGCACAACTTCAGCTGTTTTTGGACAATAACTCCCATCATCACTAGCCATTAGTAAAGTTTTTAATACAACATCTGCAAGAGGACAGAGTTGTGCAGACATGTTCTATGCTTTGCTGATTCCTGCTTTTCAAACCTTTTTTTTTCATTTATTTATTTTTTTAATTTATCCAGTCTCTTAGGCTAGATAGACCACACTGATTTTTATAATGATCCAGACTAGCAAAAGGGCGGGGGGAATCAACATCTGTGGAACATTTATGTAAGTGAAAGCAATTAATTTTAAACTGATTTGTGCTATTGCCCTGCTCAGCGTCCATAGCACTCAGTATAAGTGGATTGGTGCTAATACCATGTTTCCTTATGCGAAGTGGATTTCCTTGATCCCTCTACCAGTTTTTATGGCACTATGAAAAATTTTCATAACCTTCAGTTTGTTCTAGTCCATTTCCCTTAAAAACAACAACAAAATCTTACCTCAGACCCTGATTAGCATATCATGACATAGTTGTACACCTGACAGAGTAGTGGAGGCACTGGACAGAGGAAGCTGCCGTTTTATTTATTTATTATAATAGTACACTGCCCCAAACTTCCATCCATGGGCGGTTTACAGCAATATAAAACAAATTAAAACAGAAATGAAAATATTAAAACAATTTAAAACCATGTTTAGTTAAAAGGCTTGGGTGAATAAACGTATTTAGGACTTTTTAAAAGTTGTCAGAGATGAAGAGGCTCTTATTTCAGCAGGGGACACACTCCAGAGCCTCAGGGTGGCAACAGAGAAGGCCTGTCCCTGTGTAGTCACCAGCCAAGCTGGTGGCAACCACAGACAAACCTCTCTGGATGATCTCAATGTGCGATGGGACTCATAGTGAAGAAGACGTTCTTTTAAACACCCTGGGCCTAAGCTGTTTAGGGCTTTATAGGCTATAATCAGCACCTTGTATTTTGCCTGGAAGCGTATTGATAGACAGTGTATTTCTTTTAATATAAGAGTAATATGACCTCTTTGAGATGTCCCGGAGACCAACCTGGCTGCCGCATTCTGCACCAACTGCAGTTTCTGGACTACATTCAAAGGCAGCCCCACATAGAGTGCATTGCGGTAGTCAAGTCTGGAGATTACCAGCATATGTACTACTGTTCTGAGGTCATTTATCTCAAGAAATGAACGTAGCTGGTTTATCAGCTGAAGCTGATAGAAAGCACCTCTGGCCACTGCCTCAACCTGGGACACCAAAAAGTGGTTTGGATCCAGAAGCACTCCCAGACTGTTCCTTCTGGGGAAGTGTGACCCCATCCAGAACCGGCAGATCAAAATACCTCATGAGTTCCAACCCTGCGCAATAAGTACCTCCATCTTATTTGGATTCAGTCTCAGTTTGTTATCCCCCATCCAGCCCATCACTGCCTCCAGGCAGGCATTTCAGGAGGTTATGCCTTGTCTTGAATATGTTGACATGGAAAAATAGATCTGAGTGTCTTCACCATACTGATTTTAAAAAACCAGCAGTTTCATGTAGATGTTAAAGAGCATTGAAGATAATATTTGGGGGATGCCATATAAAAGTTCACATTTTGAAGATCGACAGTTTCCAAGTGACACCATTTGGAATCTGCCTGAGAGGTAGGAGTGGAATAACTGCAAAGCAGTGCTTCCCAATCCCAACTCTCTCAGACGGTCTAAAGGATACTATGGTTGAAGTATTGAAAGCCACCAAGAGATTAAAGTGGACCAACAGAGTCACACTCCCTCTTGTCAATTCCTCATTGGAGATCATCCATCAGGCTGACCAAGGCCTTCTTTACCCAACAGCGCACCCAAAAACCAGTTTGAAATAGGACTAGATAATCAGTTTCTTCCAAGACTGCCTGGAGCTGGGACGCTACCTCTCAATTACCTTGCCCAACCATGGAAAGTTGGAGACAGGCCTATAGTTGCTTAACTCTGAGGGGTCCAATGCAGGCTTCTTCAGAAGAGGTCTAATGATTGCCTCCTTAAGACAGGAAGGCATCCTGCCCTCCCTCAGAGAAGCATTTATAATATCTACCAGGCCTTCTACAACAACCCCCCTGACAGATAGTATAGGCCATTTCAGGCAAGGGTCAAGAGAACAGGTGACAAGCTGTATCATTCCAAGCAGCTTATCCACATCACCAGAAGTTATAAACTGTAACTGATCCAGCCTAACTAGGTAAGAGGAGTTGTTGGACACCTCCTCATTAGACTATGCAATAATTGTGGGTTCTGAGTCTAAGTTGGCCTGAATGCAAAATATGTTATCCACAAATAACTCATTTAAAACCTCACAACAGATAGTTGATGGTTCCAAATTCTAAATCAAGGGAGGAGGGGCATATACTAGTCCTCTCACAACCCTGAACAATCCTGCTGGACATGAGCATGCAGATACAATACGGGCAGAAAAGAATCATATCTTTGCCTCACGTATTGCCTAAACATAGGTCTTCAAATGCACTCTATGTTTTAATCTGTCAGATTTGAGTTGACTCTTTCTCTACTTGCGCTCCAGTTGTCTACCTTGCCAGTTGTCTACCTTGAAAATGGGGAAATCACAGGAGTCCCAACCCATGGAACACCACCCTGATCAGAGTGAAAGACCAGATCACGTGTGTGTCCAGTAACACGTGTCGGTCCCAAGACCGCTTGGGATAGGCCCATAGTTGGTACACAAGGGGACCATATAACACCAGTTTTGAAAGAACTGCATTGGCTGCCAATATGTTTCTGAGTGGAATACAAAGTGCTGGTTATTACCTATAAAGCTCTTAATGGCTTGGGTCCAGGCTATTTAAGAGAGTGCCTCCTTTGTCAAGAACTCTGCCACCTGTTATGACCTTCAGGAGAGGTCTGGTTACAGTTGCCACTGCCTCATTTGGTGGTGACTCAGGACCGGGCTTTCTCTGTGGCTGCCCCAGGGGCTTTGGCATATGCTCCCTGCTCAGATAAGAGCATCTCCTTCTCTGTTTGTTTTCAGGAAGACCCTCAAGACTCTCCTGTTCTCGCAAGCTTTTAATTAGAATTAATGTTAATAATTTGTTTTAATAACTGTTTAATGCTTTTTATTGTGTCTTGTGTATTATAATCTTTGTTTTTTAAAATTTTGAACACCACCTAGAGATGTATATATCAGGCGGTATAAACATATGATTGATAGATAGATAGATAGATAGATAGATAGATAGATAGATAGATAGATGTCATGGCCGCCATGAACTCCTGAGCTGCCCCGGACAAATTGGTCTTGAAGTGTACACTGAAGTCCCACACCACCATAAGCCAGCCCAAGACCAAATCTGTCAGTTCAGGGCAGCGGGGTGATCCACTGGGCAGTGGGATGATTGGTACAACAAAAGTCCCAGTCTATCTCTGGTCCCCAGACTTTAGTACACACATTCGATTTCATTAGACACTTTGACAGGGATCCTGATAAGGGAGATAATGTTTTTATAGACCACAGCCACTCCATTTCCCTACCCACATCCTCTCACCTGCTCCTCAACAGAGTACCCTGGAGGGATAAGCTGGGACCAGACTGGGCCACCAGCCTTCTCCAACCAAGTCTCTGTGAGACCAGGTCAGCCCCTTCATTCATAATCAGATCATGGATTATTTTTGATCCACAGAAGCTCTGTGGATAGTTGGCATTGCTCCCGAAGATGAAAGAGCTGACAGGACAACTGGAAGGGATTAGATTTCTGATTTCCCTTTCTATGTAACAGCCTGCTGACCTGCCAATGTTACTTCTTCTGTTCCCCATCACCACCACTGGAATAGCCACCCCATAATCAATGGACATCCCCCCTGTCTCCCCTGGAGAGACAGCCTAGACATATTGTAGACTAATCTCACTCAAGACTCAGACAACAGAAGCTATTTAAACAAGAGCTTCAGCCATAAAAGAATATACTCTGCCCTGGCCCTCAGTCCTACAATGAAGGCCGGGCACCAAAGGCCAACCCCCTTTGGTGGCTGGCTTCAGCGGCAGCCTACAGGTTGACTGCCTAGCACCACTACCAGCCACACTACCAACTGCACCTCTGGTGCACCTTCTTCCTTATAAGCCCTAGAAACCCAAAGTCACCCCACTCACAAGAGACTCGGCTAATGGTGATTAATGCCCACAGGTGCAGTTAATCAGGCAATCAGAAAAGGAAGGCCACAGCTCCAACAAAGGCAGCCGAGCAAGAGCAGAGCAAAGCTGGTCCTCTGGCCAGGCAGGAGGGGTGGGAGGCAGCAATCAATCTCCCCGTCTGAATGGAGGAGACTCACTGGCAAAATCCAAGCCTTGGATCAACTGGTATAATGGTGATGAAATACGCATGATGACAACTCAAAACAGTTCTTCTTTGTAGACCTTGTTTATTGCATACAAGAGGAGGGGTAATCCAACAGGCTTCTGTTAAAAGCAAACGTTTCGACATAAAGACGTCATTTCGAATGCTAAATGTTTAACAGTGTTTGAACTGGCCTATATTCCTATATAACAAAGAACATAACAAATATAACATTCCTATATAACAAAGAACATTCCTATATAACAAAGCTGAAACTCTCCCAGCCAATCACCTTAGAGGCCAATGTATCTCAGAATTTCTCTAAGTTCTTCTTTAACATTAACCCCAGGTTTCAGTTTACCAATGTACAATGCTTCTCTGTTTTTTCTTTTAAGTGTGCAACGTTCTTTCTCAAAAATACACACTTTAAGTGGCATTGTTTTTCCTTTGTGCCTGTCTCTCATATGTATTGATCAAGGTTTATCCCTGCATTCTCTATACACTACTCCTGAGACACCACTTGTTTGCCTAGTTCCCACATGTGGGTAATTAAGAGAAGACTTCTACCATTTCAACCAGTACTTCCCTATGTGTATTCTGAAGGTGCTTCAATCTCACGAATACTCCACCAAAGGCCTGCCTACATGTCTGGATTGGCTCACAGTTAAGAGATGTGCAAATCTATTCAAAATCGAATCGGGCCATTTTGAGTGTTTCAAGCTGGGCGGGGGGGGCGGCGCTCTTAAAATAAAGGCCTATTTTGAGCTTGAAATGAAACAGCCCCATTTCGAGTGCTTCAAGCGCCATTTTGAGGTTTGTTTTCCCATGGAGAACTGATCTATCAATTGGGGTTGGCAAGTAGTTCAGTCCTCCAAGGAGGGCCGATGCTCTAAGTCTAGGGCAGAAGCCTGGTCTACCCACCTCACACCTCAGAGGATTGGTCTACCTGTTGATCTCAATTGGTAGAATAGCTCTCCCCAGAAAAATTGGTAGAATAGCTCTCCCCAGAAAAATTGGTAGAATAGTTCTCCCCAGGTCTGTTTTTCCAGGGAGAGCTGGTCTACAGATTGGGGTCAACAGGTAGACCAGCCCTCCACCCCAGCACATTGGTCCACCTTGGAGGATTGTTCTACCTGCCAACCCCAATTGGTAGACCAACTCTCCCTGGAAAAATAGGCTTCAAAATGGCACTTGAAACACTCGAAATATTTCAGGTGTTTCGAGGTTGATTTTTTGAAACAGCTGCCTTGGGCCGCTTTAAGTGCCTCTTTAGCATCAAGGTGGCCCCCAAATCAAAGCAGAGCTGCTTCATACAACCCTAGTACTTAGCACAGTCCAAAAGGAAGAAGAGCCCCAGTTCAGTTGATGCGAATGCACATTCTCATCATAACTTCTCAGCTCAATTTAAGTTGCTGGGTGCATCCATTGATGCAGATGGGAACATGCATACAGGGCCAGCTGTTGTGTGCAACAAGCACTGCTGGACTTAGATCAGGGCTGTCTGCTGTGTAAAAAACTAAGCACATACTTACATTTACACAATCTGCCATTATGTCTATTATTGTATATTAGTTCAATATGTTTTTATAATAAAATTAAAAAAACATAATAAAACAATTAAAATTTTTAAAAAGTTAAACCAGATTAAAATTAAAATTAAAACTAGATATCATTAAAAGCCAGGCTATAAAGATGATTCTTTAAGGCTCTTCTCAAGGCCTCCAAGGAAGATAATCCTCATATATCTATGGGGCACATGTTCCACAACCTAGGGGTGACAACTGAGAAATCCTGATCCCGGGCTGCCACCAGAGACCAATCTGGCTGCCGCATTTTGAACTTACTGAAGTTTCTAAACTACATACAAAGGAAGCCCTACATAGAGCACCCTGCAGTAGTCCAACCTAGAAGTTACCAGCTGGTGCACCACTGTTTTCAGGTCATTCTCCTCAAGGAACAGGCAGAGTTGTTGAATCAATTGCAGCTGGTTAAAAGCATTCCTGGCCACAGCCTCAATTTGAGGTAGCAGGGTGAGACCTGGGTCCAAGAGCACTCCAAAGCTACGAACCTGTTCTTTCTGGGGGAGTGTAACCGGAACAGGAAGTTTTATCCCATCCCTCATCCAGCCCATCACTTCCTGTAGGCAGGCTTTTAAGGGGCTAATGCCACTTCCTGATATTGATGACAAGAAGAAATAGATTTGCGTGTTGTCACCATATTGATAAAACCCAGAACCAAATCCACTGATGATCTCACCCAGCGGTTTCACGCACATGTTAAAAAACATTAGTTACAGAATGGAGCCCTGAGGAACTCCATATAGCAGCTCCCATTTTGAAGAGCAGCTGTTACCAAGTGCCACCATCTGAAATCTATCTGAGACATAGGAGCAGAACCACTGTAAATCAGTGCCTCCTATCCCCAAATCCCTCAGGCAAACCAGAAGGATACCATGGTAAATGGTATCAAAAGCCGGTGAGAGATCCTAAAGAACCAGCAGAGTCACACTCTTTCTGTCAATTCCCTGGAGAAGATCATCTTCCAGGCCAGCCAAGGTCATCTCAACCCCATAACCCACCCTAAAGCCAGTTTGAAATAGGTATAGATGATTGGTTTCCTCCAAGACTGCTTGGAGCTGGTCAGCCACCACTTTCTCAATCATCTTACCCAGCCATGAGAGGCTGGAGATTGGCCTATAATTATCCATCACCAGGGGATCCAGAGTGGGCTTCTTAAGAAGGGGTCTAACCATTGCCTCCTTCAAACAAGGTAACATTCTGTCCTCCCTCAGTGAGGTATTAATGATATCAACTAGGCCAGCTCAAACAACCTCCATGCAAGATGAAATCAGCCATGTTGGGCAATGATCCAAAGAACAAGTGGTAGGCTGTACCACTCCAAGCAGCTTGTCCACATCCTCAGGAGTCACAAACTGAAACTGATCCAATCTAATCTTGCAAGAGGAATTGCAGGCCCACCTCCCTAAGTGGGCATGCAAAATATTGGAGTCCAGATCAACCTGAATGTGAGATATTTTATTTGCAAAGCACTCATTGAGTGTATCCAGGGGCATAACTATCATAGGGCGAGGGGAGACAGTTGTCTGGGGGCCCACTGCCTTGGGGGGCCCCCAGAGGCAAGTCACATGACTGACTCCCCCAGCCACGCACCCGTCCAGGCTTCCTTCAGTTGTATTTATCCTCTGAAACTGATGTGAGTTTTAAGACCTGGAGCTACCTTTCTCTAGTACCATTAAATGACTTGCATCATCCACAATTTACAAAACCTTTAAAAAAATAATTTAGGGTGATGTTCTATTGTGGCACACACACACACACACACACACACACACACACACACACACACACACACATATACTCTGATCAAATTTTACTCTGCTTTTTGTTACCACTATTCAGCCTCATTTAAGATTTCTTTACTTCATGAGCTGAGCTTCAGTGAGGGGAGGGGCCCATTTTAAAATCTTGTCTCTGGGCCCACTCCAACCTTGCTACGCCCCTGAGTGTATCACATTGAGGCATTGTTTCCAGAAACAGATTTGAAACAGAAGGGGCTTGGGTTATCCCTAACAATCTGGAACAGCTCTGCTGGATGAGAACTTGCAGACTCAATACGCACAGAATAAAATCACTTCTTTGCTGCAGATATTGCCACAGCACTGGCCGTCAAATAGGCTCTATGCTGTGTCTTATCAAATTCAAGGTGAGTTCTCCATTTGCATTCCAGTCCTCTACCTTGCCGCTTCAGCTCCTGTAGCTCTTCCATATATCATGGAACTGATTTTGAAGCAGGTCAGAGAGGATGCTCTACTGTCTACTGTCATGTCTACTGTCCTGGTAAGTTCCCTGTTCCAGTTATCTGCCAGGGCACCTATAGAATCGCTGGCAGAACCAACTTCAAAACCCGCCAAGGCCCTTTGGAATCCTACTGGATTCAACAGCCTTCTTTGGTGGGCCATCATTCATTCATTCATTCATTCATTCATTCATTCGATTTCTATACCGCCCTTCCATAAATGGCTCAGGGCAGTTTACACAGAGAAATAATAAGATTATAATAGGTCCACCACTCCTGCAAGGGTCATACTTGACTGTGAGACCAACTTAACCAGGAAGTGGTCCTTCCTTGACATTTGGGAAACTACAAGAGACCCCACCTGTGATCTGAGCAAAAGACCAAACCCAGCATGTGACTAGCAACATACGTAGGTCCTAGGACTAATTGGGGTAGGCCCATAGTTGTCATGGCTGCTATGAACTCCTGAGCAGCACCAGACAAGCCAGTCCCAAAGTAGATGTTGAAATCACCCAGCACCAAAAGCCTGGGTGACTCCAATACCAACTCAGTGACCAGCTCCGCCAGCTCAGTTAGGGAGTCTGTTAGGCAGCAGGGTGGACGGTACACCAATAGAATCCCCAACCTATCCCGAGTCCTCAACCTGAGGTACACACACTCAATATAAGTCCATTCTTTCACAGGGATCCTAGTAAGGGAGATGTTATTCTTATGGGCCACAGTCACTCCATACCACCCCATGCACACTTCGCCTAATCTGCGCAGCAACAGAGTACCCTGGGGGGAAATGTTGGGCCCACACAGAACCACTAGCCTCCCCCAACTAGGTCTCAGTTATACAAGCCAGGTCGGCTCCTTCATCCACGACCAAATCATGGATGATTTCAATCTGATTTTGAACCCACCTGCCATTATAAAGGAGCATAGTTGGATTCAGTGGGGAGTTGGAACTACTCAGGGCCTAGGAACTGGGCAGCTGGAAGGAAAACAGTAATTAAATTACTTGACTCCCTTCTCCTGTAACGGCATGCTGGCCTGCCAATGCCCAATCCTCTATTCTCCACCACTACTGAAATATCCGCCCCAATCTCATCGAATGTTCCCCCTGCTCCATCCTTAACAAGAGATCCCAGACACATCCCTGTAAGCAGCCTGGCACAAACCACCACCACCACCCCAAAAAACCCCAAACCCTAAAAGACCTTGAACATATCTTCCCCTCAGACCTCAGTCCCACACCGAAGGCCTGGCACCAATGGGCTGTGGTTTACTCTATCTAGATGAACAGCAGAGACAGAGCATGTTCACACTTCTCTTGTTTAATTCCTTATGGACTGTTCATCTCTTCCAGAAACTTCTGCTACTTTGCCATACTCTACTAGTTTTAAATATCAACTTATTGATTTTATATACTACAGCTGAGACATTCTCATGGCCCAAAATGCTTCCTATTTTTATATTAATTATATCACCCAAATTATTATTAAAGATTAGGTGTGATATAAGAGGAGTTCTTTTGTGAAAAGTAATCCCCTGATTATACTTCTGAAAAGTATCCCTCTTTACACAACAAATATACTTTATTACTTCTTAATTGCTGTTCAGGTGAATATGCATTTTGAATTGCATTTTGAATTGCAAATACTAACATTTATTTACTGGTGTGAATCCTCCTGTGGATAATTTTTATCTTAAAAGTTACTGTGAAATTTTAAAAGTGGTATATGTAGGCATAAGAATCAAACTGTGAGATTGTAGATAGATACACTCACTCTCTCTCACACACAAATACACATGCAGTGTTTTCTATTTGAATACTGTGGTGATGTGCCAATATGAACTTTTGATAAATCAGCATACCGAAAATTTAGTATCAATTGCTCGGTAGTCTATATATCATATTTGCCGCCATGTGGGAGATCTGGTTCCATTCCTGTTCTATTATTAAGTCCAGCAGGAGGGGGCTAAATTAATGAGGCAATGTGCTCTCCAGCTCAAGAGACAAAGGGGTTTCAAATTGTCATTGTGTAACAGCAGGGGCTCAGTTTAATAGGGAACATACATAAATGTTAGAACACAAAACTGGTAATATAACAGAGAGCAGTGTATATATAGCATAGAATTGTTCATTGTGGTTCCAAGCGTATTTACTGGAAGCAGGTGCCACTGAAAAACAGCATGATTTAAGGCCATCGCATACATGGTAGGGAGCTGGAGCAAGCCTCAGGCTTGTGTGTGTTTGCCACTGCACATATATACTTTAATACGTCCTGCAGCCTATGAGAGCCGTCCATGAAAAGGGTCTGCAAAGATCCCTCCCTCTGCTGAGTGGGGCCTAAAACTTTACACTTAGGGTTGTCATGACCTTGGATCTTGAACCACCCCCCACACCCAATTTCTTGGAATGATACCAGGTGTTCAGGGGATGAGACAGGGTGGGAAGACCCTATGACCCAGACTGCAAGTGACCTAAACCACTGGGACTCCCCACACTAGATGAATTGGAGAGATCAGAACCACAACCAGAGGATATGACCCTGCCTTTACCCTCCGACTCTGAAGAATCCCTCAAGGACCCACAAGTTCAAGTAGAAGTCCTTCAATGCCTGAAGAGCCAGGGCTTACAACACCAAGCAACATTCCTTTGAACTTCAGAGCCTTCTCCAGTGATGGGGCAGGGCCAATCAACTCTACCTGTTCGGCCATATAAGCTGGCAGTATCAGGAAGCTGAGCCATGGGCAGCAGTCACTAGGGGTGCAAATCCAAAGCCAGGACTGGGAGAGTAAGGAACTAACCAGAGTTCACACCAGGCAGGCAGGCAGGAACCAAGAAGATCAAGACAAAAGCCAGGGGTCAAGAGCAGGAGCACACCAAGGGTCAAACCAAGTAGTCATCAGAAGCAAGAGAACACAGAAGTAGACCTTGATACTGAGACAATACCTGCCTTTGCTAGGAAGTCTCATATTTCCTGCTACAAAAAGAAGACCTAGGGTAGGGCTTGTTCAGGGCTCCAAAAGCCCGGTAGACTAGTGATGTGCACGGAACCGGTTTGCCCGGTTCGGTTCAAGTCCGAGGTTGTGTGCACCCCCGAATAACCCCTGGTTCGGGTTAGGGGGTTTGATTTTTACATACACACACACTCATTCACTCATATTCTGAAAATTCATCACCTCCCGCTTTGGGGGCTTCTCCACAGCCACCGGGGGGAGTCTCCAGAGGTTCTCCCTCCCAAAGTTTGTCACAAATATGGCCAGTTTGGGTTGTTTTCGGCCCATTCTGGTCCTGTCCTCTGTGACAGTGGCCATTTTAGAGACTGCAGCACATGCCCAATGAGCCTCTGTGTGGCCTGGGTCAGGACCTGGCCACGCAGAAGCCAATTGGGCATGCGTGGCAGCCTTCAAAGTGGCCACCAACATGGAGGATAGGCCCGGAACAGGTCATCTAACTGGGCTTCTAGTACTGTGGTTTTGAGTAAACTCCATGCACTCTGGAGCGAAGTGACTCTCCTGATTTTCACTTTCAGCTTCCTTTTCACCATACTCCTCATTTGGGGGAAGTTTCCTCTTCTGAAATTCAAAATGTCTGTGTTAGACTTCCTTGGTGATTCTCTCCCCACATGTATGCTGAATTTGATGGCACTATGGTCACTGTTCCCTAAAGGGTCAATGACACTGACATCACGCACCAGGTCCTAGGTGCCACTCAGAATTAAGTCCAAGGTTGCCTTCTCTCTGGTCAGTTCCAAGACCAACTGTTCTAGGGCACAGCCATTTAGCGTATCTAGAAATTTGACCTCTTTGTCATGACCTGACTGTGATTTTACCCAGTCTATATGTGGGTAATTGAAGTCACCCATGATTACAGCCCTGCCTCTCCTTGAAGCCTCCCTGATTTCCTGCTGCAACTCCCAGTCACTGTCAATGTTTTGATCAGGAGGGCAATAGCACGTCCCCAGTAGCACGTTCCCTTTAAGACCTTGTACTGTCACCCACAGGGTTTCTGTGGAGGACTCCAGTCCACCTAGGTTTTCTAGCTTGTTAGATTCTATCCCTTCTTTAACATACAGTGCTACTACACCTCCAAGGCGCCCCTCCCTGTCCTTTCTATAGAGTTTATACCCAGGGATAACAGTGTCCCACTGTTTCTCACTGTTCCACCATGTTTCTGTTATGCCCACTCTATCTATTTCTGCGTTAGCCACCAAGCACTCCAGCTCACCTATTTTGGCTCGGAGGCTTCTGGCATTGGCATATATGCACCTATACCCTGAATCTCTCACCTGATGTACGCTATCTATCTTTTGACACTTTGACCAGCTGGCACAGTCTCCCATCTGCTCTTTATGCGGTACTGCTCTGTCCCCTTCTGTTTTATCTGAATCCTTTGCACCCTTGCACTTTAAAGGATGGCTTTTGCTGAATGGGACACTGCCCAGCTCCCATCGGCTGTTCCCCAGGCATCATATGCGCCCGGCCTTGCATATGCGCGGGTCGGAGGTGGCTGGAAATTAACATGGAGGTCATTTCCATCTGCCATTTTCTTTGACGGAACCACAAAATGGCTCCCATCTTTGTAAAAAAAAAAGGGGGGGAACTTCAATTTTCAACCAATCACAGGGGTTGTCAGTAAGAAGACTCGGTAAGAAGCTCCCCCCCCCCAGTGAAATTCGACTGATTTTTGGCCAACCAGGAACCTAGCCCCCACAATCTCATCAGAGGAGCACCTCGGTAATTTTAGAGCCAGGACCTAAAGACCTTTGGAGTGCCCCCCCCGCCCCGCTGCAAGTTAAGCATAATTTTTTAACATGTAGGTTCTTGAGGGCACAAACTACACTACCACCCAGGACAAACTAAGGAGGATTTGGGGGGGCCCAGGGGATGTGGAAGCCCTGGACTTGGGCCCTGAAGTCCAGGGGTAAGAACACCTCTGGATCCCATAGCCCCAATGACTCGATATTTGCAGTTTCCATAGCCATGGCT
This sequence comes from Hemicordylus capensis, assembly GCF_027244095.1. Classification (NCBI taxonomy): domain Eukaryota; kingdom Metazoa; phylum Chordata; class Lepidosauria; order Squamata; family Cordylidae; genus Hemicordylus; species Hemicordylus capensis. The sequence goes on along the minus strand of NC_069658.1, from coordinate 85,004,805 downwards.
TCAGCCCGGAATTGAAGCCCCACGAATATCGAGGTTCTCCTGTATAGCAGATTGCCACAGGGGGCAGGGCTGCTGAGCAGGCATAGTATGACAGGCAGGCAGCTCCAATCATCCATTGGAGGAAGATCCACATTTCCTTGTTGCATCCAGGTCTCTAGATTGGTGCTATCCATGTTCCTAACCTCTTTCCCTCCATGTGTCCCTTGGAGTTGTCTGAAGTCTATGTCCCTCCTGTATTCAGAGCCCTGCTCTGGCTCCGCCATTAACCCCCAGCTGGCTCCTATGTGAAATGACCCTTGCATTCACATGCAAGTCTTTATGCTCAATGTTTTGTACAAGGTACAGTAAAACAGAATGACTTGCTCTAATTAACAGCATGGGTATCCGTCATTCAGTAAAAGAAGCAATTCTGTTATGCCTGTCAACTGAAATATTACCAGGCTAACATTGGTGGCCCCATATTGGCTAAAATGCACTGTACTGTAGTGAATACTGGTGGCTGTTGCTGGCTCAAAGCGATAGTCACAATGCAGTGGCTCCAGATCATCAGAGCCATGGGCAATGGCACATGACACAGCACGGCACTGGCACAGAAATCATTGTGTCCCATACTAACTGCTTACTTGCTCAGGCAAAAGCTCATCCTATTCAATGATGATTTATTTATAGCCTCTGAGCCTAGTTGCAATTTGGTCAAGCCATTCAATTGTACACAGTCCATTTTCAGCCTACAAAGAACTGTTCTAGAAGGGTAGGATGGAGTGCAGGTTAAATAAATTCCATGTAGCATTGCAATCCTCTCGCTCTCATACACTCACTCACTCAAAATAATTGCAAGTATTAAACTCTGACTAAAGCCAAAGTTTAAGTGGCAATTAAGTCTACCTTAGGCGCTTAGTGTCCAAAATATATCAGCTGGCCTAAAAGAGATAAAAACCACCTTAAGTGGCACATGTGCTGGTTGAACACCACCAAGTTAGTTTTTATGTTTGTAGAATAACTTTGTGAGATATTCACAGGCAGACTTGGATGGCATCCATCCAAGAGTCCTCAAAGAACTCAAACGTGAAATTGCCGACCTCCTTGCTAAAATTTTCAACTTATCCCTGAAATCGGGCTCTGTACCAGAGGACTGGAGAGTAGCAAATATAACATTGATTTTCAAAAAGGGACCCAGGGGCGATCCAGGAAATTACAGGCCAGTTAGCCTAACGTCCGTTCCAGGCAAATTGATGGAAAGCATCCTCAAGGATAAAATTGTAAAGCACCTAGAAGAACAGGCCCTGCTGGGAGTGAGCCAGCATGGCTTCTGCAAAGGTAAATCTTGCCTCACCAAACTTTTGGACTTCTTTGAGGGTGTCAACGAGTGTATAGATCAAGGTGATCCAGTTGACATCGTGTACCTGGACTTCCAAAAAGCTTTTGACAAAGTTCCTCATCAAAGACTCCTGAGGAAACTTAGCAGTCATGGGATAAGGGGACAGGTACATGTGTGGATTGCTATCTGGCTGAAAGACAGGAAACAGAGGGTAGGTATAAATGGAGAGTTTTCACAATGGAGGGAAGGAAGAAGTGGGGTCCCCCAGGGATCTGTACTGGGAATGGTGCTTTTTAATTTATTCATAAATGATCTAGAAGCAGGGGTAAGAAGCGAGATGGCCAAATTTGCAGATGATACCAAACTCTTCCGGGTAGTGAAATCCAAAACGGATTGTGAGCAGCTCCAAAAGGATCTCTCCAAACTGGGGGAGTGGGCGACAAAATGGCAAATGCAGTTCAATGTTAGCAAGTGTAAAGTGATGCACATTGGGATGAAAAACCCCAACTTCAAGTATATGCTGATGGGATCCAAGCTGTCAGTGACTGACCAGGAGAGGGATCTTGGGGTCATGGTGGACAGCTCGGTGAAAGTGTCGACTCAATGTGTGGCAGCTGTGAAAAAGGCCAATGCTATGCTAGGGATCATTAGAAAGGGGATTGAAAATAAAACTGCTAATATTATCATGCCCTTATACAAAACTATGGTGTGACCACACTTGGAGTACTGCATACAATTCTGGTCACCACATCTTTAAAAGGACATTGTTGAACTGGAAAAGGTGCAGAAGAGGGCAACCAAGATGATCAGGGGGCTAGAGCACCTTTCTTATGAGGCAAGACTACAACACCTGGGGCTTTTTAGCTTAGAAAAAAGACAACTGCGGGGAGACCTGGTAGAGGTCTATAAAATCATGCACGGTTTGGAGAATTTGGAGAGAGAGAAATTTTTTCCCCTCTCACACAACACTAGAACCAGGGGTCACTCCATGAAATTGATTGCCAGGAGGTCCAGGACCAACAAACGGAAGTACTTTTTCACACAATGTGTGATCCACTTGTGAATCTCTGCCACAGGATGTGTTGACAGCCAACAACCTGGATGGCTTTAAGAGGGGTTTGGATAACTTCATGGAGGAGAGGTCCATCAATAGCTATTAGTCGGAGGGCTGTGGGCCACCTCCAGTCTCAAAAGGCAGGATGGCTCTGAGAACCAGTTGCAGGGAAGTAATGGCAGGAGAGAGGGCATGCCCTCAACTCCTGCCTGTGGCTTCCAGCAGCATCTGGTGGGCCACTGTGAGAAACAGGATGCTGGACTAGATGGGCCTTGGGCCTGATCCTGCTGGGCTTTTCTTATTTTCTTATGTTCTTATGACTTAAAATAGAATACTTCTGTCATGGCAGGGCCCCATTATTACTTTAGAGGAAATTAACCATTTGTATAGACCAGATTACAGATGTAGTAATTACTACGAAAAATAATAATAATCAAATGTCACATTGCCTCTTATACATATTAATTCTTGCATACATCAAAACCTGCCATCTACGTGAGCAATACACTACAGTATCTCAATTAACTTAGAGTTTAGTGCAAGTAACTATATTTAGAACAGAGACTCAGATTTGTAAATAAGCTATTTTCTACATCCTTAAAGAAGAGCCAGTCTCCTACAGAGACTGCTGCTTATCCTTTGGAATGAATCTAATCATTGTTTCTGTGATCAACACACAAGCCATGTCTCTGTTCTGGACAGGAAGTGTCCCAAGATTCTGATCTTTTTTTAAAAGAACAAGAATTGAAGGGCCCATACAGTCTCCACTCTTGGTGTCAGCAGGGCTGCACAGAATTTTTTATCCCTGTCTTAAGGAATATATCACATAGGAAGCTGCCATATACTGTTTCAGAATCAGACCATACAGGTGAAACTCGGAAAATTAGAATATCGTGCAAAAGTCCATTAATTTCAGTAATGCAAATTAAAAGGTGAAACTGATATATGAGACAGACGCATTACATGCAAAGCGAGATAAGTCAAGCCTTAATTTGTTATAATTGTGATGATCATGGCATACAGCTCATGAAAATCCCAAATCCACAATCTCTGAAAATTAGAATATTACATGGAACCAAGAAGACAAGGATTGAAGAATAGAACAATATCGGACCTCTGAAAAGTATACAGTGTACTGTGCTTGATTGGCCAGCAAACTCGCCTGACCTGACCCCATAGAGAATCTATGGGGCATTGCCAAGAGAAGGATGAGAGGCATGAGACCAAACAATGCAGAATTGCTGAAGGCCGCTAATGAAGCATCCTGGTCTTCCATAATAGCTCATCAGTGCCACAGGCTGATAGCATCCATGCCACGCCGCATTGAGGCAGTAATTGCTGCAAAAGGGGCCCAAACCAAGTACTGAATACATATGCATGCTTATACTTTTCAGAGGTCCGATATTGTTCTATTCTTCAATCCTTGTCTTCTTGGTTCCATGTAATATTCTAATTTTCCGAGATTGTGGATTTGGGGTTTTCATGAGCTGTACGCCATGATCATCACAATTATAACAAATTAAGGCTTGACTTATCTCGCTTTGCATGTAATGCGTCTGTCTCATATATCAGTTTCACCTTTTAATTTGCATTACTGAAATTAATGGACTTTTGCACGATATTCTAATTTTCCGAGTTTCACCTGTAGGTCCATCTTGCTCAGTATTGTCTACACAGACTGACAGTGGCTTCTGCAAGGTTGCAGGCAAGAATCTCTCTCGGTCTATCTTGGAGAAGCCAGGGAGGGAACTTGGAACCTAGATGCTCTTCCCAGAGCAACTCCATCCCCTAAAGGGGAATATCTTAACAGGGCTCACACTTCTAGTCTCCCTTTCATATGCAATCAGGGCAGACCCTACTTAGCTAAGGGGACAAGTCATGCTTGCTACCACAAGACCAGCTCTCTTCCCTGAAATGTCAAGATGTCCCATCAAAATGAGTTCAACACAATCTAATGGAGTATAGAAATGAATTGTGTTAGTCGTCTGATTCCCAATTTACTTGTGAACAATTTCCCTTACACCTCGACAACGTCACATCTAATTGCAGAAGAACTTCCTGGAGAAATGCAGTGCCTGGGTGTCTGCTGAAATTCAGTAGCTGACATCACACGGAAATTGCCTGAAGGCAAGAACTTCTTGTAAACAAGCTGTCAGGCTTAACTAGGATATCCTGTGAAAGTGTCTTACACAAACAAACAGTCAGTTGGAGCCTGGCTCAACAATGCAACTATTCCTGGAATAGCCTTACTTGAACACATATGGAGAGTTTCTAGAGGCATCACTAGGTGTTTTATCCAGCTTATAAATCACATTTGGTTTCCAATATTGGATGCCAGGTTTTGCAATGAATGCTGACAGTGCCAACCCCAGGTTGCTGAGGGCTCTAGGGCAAAGCGCTGGACTGGGTTCCCCATGGCATTCTCTCCCACCGGCAGATAGCAGAGGGCTGTTGGCTGGCAACAGCTCCTCACGGGGATCTTTTAAGAGAAGGAGGAGCTGTCATTGCATGATTATCTTAGCCAAGAGACTCATGCAGCAGCAATATCTTCTCTGAACCTCCACACCAGTCAATAGGAACATCCCCTATAGGCTTCACTATGATGCAAGCAGCTGCTTCCTTTTGTAGATAGTGTGCCAGGCGCAGTGGTGATGTACGTTTTTTGGCCAACTCACACTACCTTTACCACCAATACTATGGTGGTAAAGCTGGTCATCTGATAGCTGATGCCCGCCTGACCACTGAAGCCTCATTGTCATTTTGAGAAGTGCATCTTCATGCATTCAGGACACTTAAAATATTTTCATTCATTCATTCATTCATTCATTCATTCATTCAGATAGATAGATAGATAGATAGATAGATAGATAGATAGATAGAGGTGAAACTCGAAAAATTAGAATATCGTGCAAAAGTTCATTAATTTCAGTAATGCAAATTAAAAGGGGAAACTGATATATGAGATAGACGCATTACATGCAAAGCGAGATGTCAAGCCTTAATTTGTTATAATTGTGATGATCATGGCGTACAGCTCATGAGAACCCCAAATCCACCATCCCAGAAAATTAGAATATTGTGAAAAGGTTCAACAGTCTAGGCTCCAGGTGTCCCACTCCAATCAGTTAATCAATCCATAACACCTGCAAAGGGTTCCTGATCCTTTAAATGGTCTCTCAGTCTGGTTCATTAGGAATCAAAATCATGGGAAAGACTGCTGACTTGACAGTTGTGCAGAAAACCATCATTGACACCCTCCATAAGGAGGGAAAGCCTCAAAAGGTAATTGCAAAAGAAGTTGGATGTTCCCAAAGTGCTGTATCAAAGCACATTAATAGAAAGTTATGTGGAAGGGAAAAGTGTGGAAGAAAAAGGTGCACAAGCAGCAGGGATGACCGCAGCCTGGAGAGGATTGTCAGGAAAAGGCCATTCAAAAGTGTTGGGGACTTTCACAAGGAGTGGACTGAGGCTGGAATTAGTGCATCAAGAGCCACCACACACAGACGGATCCTGGGCATGGGCTTCAAATGTTGTATTCCTCTTGTCAAGTCGCTCCTGAACAACAAACAACATCAGAAGTGTCTTACCCGGGCTCAAGAAAAAAAGAACTGGTCTGTTGCTCAGTGGTCCAAAGTCCTCTTTTCTGATGAGAGCAACTTTTGCATCTCATTTGGAAACCAAGGACCCAGAGTCTGGAGGAAGAATAGAGAGGCACACAATGCAAGATGCTTGAAGTCCAGTGTGAAGTTTCCACAGTCTGTGTTGATTTGGGGAGCCATGGCATCTGCTGGTGTTGGTCCACTGTGCTTCATTAAGTCCAGGGTCAACGCAGCCGTCTATCAGGAGATTTTGGAGCACTTCATGCTTCCTTCCGCAGACGAGCTGTATGGGGATGCTGACTTCATTTTCCAGCAGGACTTGGCACCTGCCCACACTGCCAAAAGTACCAAAACCTGGTTCAATGACCATGGGATTACTGTGCTTGATTGGCCAGCAAACTCGCCTGACCTGAACCCCATAGAGAATCTATGGGGCATTGCCAAGAGAAGGATGAGAGACACGAGACCAAACAATGCAGAAGAGCTGAAGGCCGCTATTGAAGCATCCTGGTCTTCCATAACACCTCAGCAGTGCCACGCCGCATTGAGGCAGTAATTGCTGCCAAAGGGGCCCAAACCAAGTACTGAATACATATGCATGCTTATACTTTTCAGAGGTCCAATATTGATCTATTTACAATCCTTGTTTTATTGGTTTCATGTAATATTCTAATTTTCTGGGATTGTAGATTTGGGATTCTCATGAGCTGTACGCCATGATCATCACAATTATAACAAATTAAGGCTTGACTTATCTCGCTTTGCATGTAATGCATCTATCTCATATATCAGTTTTCCTTTTTAATTTGCATTACTGAAATTAATGAACTTTTGCACGATATTCTAATTTTTCGAGTTTCACCTGTAGATAGATAGATAGTATGTGTGTCAATATGAGAGACAAAGGAATATCCCCTGCTTCCTGATTGCAAGTGGGCTATTGTCAAACCAGACAAGATTGTTCTGTGTGTTCAATTGTGCAGCTCATCTTTTTAAACCCATAACCATAGGAAGGGGGTGGCTTTAACCCTTTCACCCCATCACATCCCGATCCAGACTGAAACCTTAGCCATTTGTCCTAGAAAGAAAGGCCCATTGGCACCAGCAGGGATACACTACTTTCTAGCCACTTTCTAGCAACATCCCTACATTAAGAGGGTAGCTTTTATCCTTACAGGAAGTTTATTTTTTACAAGCTAAAGCCACAATCCACAAATGTCAATTTTTGCTTTCAGTTCCATTTCATTTGTAAAACTGCAATATTAGCAACCTCTCCCACAGAGATTCTGCAAGAGAGAAGTACTGAAAAGCATTTTGTGCACAATTAGTGCCTCTGAAATTGTGGAGCATGTTTGGCCATTCATATTACACTCAGCTCTTAATACCTTGGTGAAGCAGGCCACAGATCTCCTATAAAATAGAAACCAAGACTAAAGAGCTAGTGAACCTAGCTCAAGGTGTACCCATGGAGTTCAGTAGGGATTTGAATGCAGGGAGAAAACACAGCCATGAGTCAAATAGTTGGTAACTTTTCATTAGCAATGGGATGTAAATATATAAGCTGACTAAAGGCAAGTCATTCACACATTCAGGTTAAGCAGTTCATCAGCAAATACTGTTCAGAACACTTCATAATGTGCACCTCATTTATTCTTATTGCAGTCTATGGAGAGGGGCACCATAACCATTTAGCGGATGAGGAATTGGAATTAGAATAAAGTGTGTTATATATCCACAGTCCCCTCACTACATTTGTGACTGGAATATGAACTGATCTTCTATCTAGATCTTTAAACCTTGAACATTATTTCCTTAGCTGCCCTATGCATGTGACCAAAACAACCCAAGCACTCCTTTCTGTGCGTTCATCTCCCAGTGCTGCTGCGACGTTTTAAAATGTAGTACTAGGTGGATCAGTCACCTTAAGTGGCGCAGCAGGGAAATGCTTGACTAACAAGCAGAAAGTTGCTGGTTTGGATCGCCGCTGGTACTATATCGGGCAGCAGCAATGTAGGAAGATGTTGAAGGGCATCATCTCACACTGCGCAGGAGGAGGCAATGGTAAACCCCTCCTGTATTCTACCAAAGAAAACCACAGGGTTCCGTGGGCACCAGGAGTCGGAATCAACTTGATGGCACACTTTACTTTATGTAATAGGTGGATGGTTTCATTGTCAACAGGCAGTGATCAAATTGAAAAGACACTGGCTCCCATACAGCACAGGATGCTGCTGATCCAAGAGAGAGGTGCACATCCTCCTCGCAAGACACCGTAAAGCATACCCACGCAGCTTGCAGAGGCGAGACCTGCTACATGTCTACTAAACAAGGCATAAATGCAGCTGAGATAATGCTCCTGTTGGGAATTATCAGAGTACTGTTGCAACTGCAAACACACAAAGTTTAATAGGTACAGAGCAGACCCGCCTTCCTAAGCTGCACCAGCATGCTCTCCAGTGACTCACAAGGAGCATGCCCCTTTCTTGGATCAGCAGCAATGTTCCCTGGAACAGGGATTCCCGGATGTTATTGACCATAGCTCATATAATCTGCAGCTGCAATGGCCTTTGGCTGGGAATTATGGGAGTTGTCATCAGAGAAGACTGGAGGGGGTAAGGTTAGAGGCTTGGCCATTGCCAGCTTGTCTCCCCAACTTGGACTGGGAGATTTATTACATAAGAAGCTGCCATATACTGAGTCAGACCATTGGTCCATCTAGCTCAGTATTATCTATACAGACTGGCAGCGGCTTCTCTAGGGTTGCAGGCAGGAATCTCCCACAGCCCTATCTTGGAGAAGCCAGGGAGGGAACTTTGAACCTAGATGCTCTTCCCAGCGCGGCTCCATCCTCTGAGGGGAATACCTTACATGCTCACACTTCTAGTCTCCCATTCTTATGCAACCAGGGTGGACCCTGTTTAGCTAAGGGGACAAGTCATGCTTGGTACCAGAAGACTAGCTCTCCTCTCCCACCTCTCTTTCCTGGCTTGGACAGCCAGAAGATCGGCTCTGCTTAGCTCTTGCTCTCTTGCCTTCATTACAGTTGTGGCCTTCCTTCCTGATTGCCAGATAATCTACACCTGTGGGCACTAATTACATCAGCCCTGTCTCAGAATCTCTCATGAGAGGAGAGACTCTGGGTGTCTGGGGCTTGAAAGGAAGGAGGGTGTACTGAGAAGGCATCCTGATTCCTGCCCTCCCTCAGAGAAGCATTTACAGGCCTGCTCTACTTAGGCCCCCCCAGCTGTTTTTTTTTTTACTACAACTCCCATAATCCCCAGCCACAGTGGCTAATAGCTAGGGATTATGGGAACTGTAGGCCAACATCTGCAGGAGGGCCTAAGTTGAGCAGCCTTGATTTATAATATCTACCAGGTCTTCTACAACAACCCCCCTGCCAGATAGTATAAGCCATGTCAGACAAGGGTCATAAGAACATAAGAACAGCCCTGCTGGATCAGGCCCAAGGCCCATCTAGTCCAGCATCCTGTTTCACACAGTGGCCCACCAGATGCCGCTGGAAGCCACAGACAGGAGTTGAGGGCATGCCCTCTCTCCTGCCATTACTCCCCTGCAACTAGTACTCAAAGGCATCCTGCCTTTGAGGCTGGAGTTGGCCCACAGCCCTCTGACTAGTAGCCATTGATGGACCTTTCCTCCATGAAGTCATCCAAACCCCTCTTAAAGCCATCCAGGTTGTTGGCTGTCACGAAAAGAAAACAGGTGTCACGAAAAGAAAACAGGTCAAGAAAACAGGTGGTGGGCCACACCATTCCAAGTAGCCTATCCACATCATCAGGAGGCACAAACTGAAACTGATCCAGCCTAACCAGGTAAGAGGAGTTGCTGGACACCTCTGCATTAATCTCAGCAATAATTGTGGGGTCTTAGTCTGTGGGCTACACAGGGATGGGTCTTCTCTGTTGCCTCCCTGAGACTCCCTTCAGAAATAAAAGCCTCCCCATCTCTCTCAATTTTTAAAAAGTTGCTCTAGACACATTTATTCACCCAAGCTTTTTAACTAGACATGTGGTTTATATTGTTTTAAGGTTTAATTTGTTTATGTTGTTGTAAACCTCCCAGAGACATAAGTTTGGGGTGGTGTACAAATATAATAAACAAACAGCATCGGGGAATCCCTGTTAGAAAGAACACTGATCAGCGGCTCCTTGCACAGTATGTAAGCCTCACTCATGAAGTGCTGGGCACTGCAGAAAAGCAGCGCTGTGACAAATAAAGGGATGGACATCTGATTTTGTTTCCCAAGTGTTTCACCCTTGGTCTCAAATGTTTTCTTTCTGCAGGTATCATTTAGGTACCACTGTAGATTATACAATGAATGGCGTCGGACCAATCAAAGAGTTATACTTCTCATCCCAAAGTCCGTCAGCATCCCTTCGAACCAGCAGTCCTTGCTGGGCCTGCATTCAGTCAAAAGGAACTCAAAGGAGACAATCGTCTAATTGTGATAATCCTTCACCGGTGCCATGAACTACATGTGGGTTTAACTCCATTCCAACCTGGTGGTTTCCTATGCTGAGAGAGAGACTTTTTGCAGAGGGGGGTGGGAAACACATGACTGTTGCAAATGAAATCATGGATGCTGCAATCATATGATATTTGCTAAGCTGCCAAACATGTTTAAATTTAGCAGATACTGTATGAAGTTCTCCAATACCATGTTGATAGCTGCATCACTAGGGATGCACACCCTTTTTTATTGTTTAAAAATATTAAACTATGATGGCTAACAATGCAACACAATTGTGGTGGTATTTCTTTGACAGTTCAACAGCAGTCAGTGCTGGACTTTCCATCTAGATTAGGGGGTCCACATCAGGGGGTACTAGTAGCCTTATGGGTCTTTGTAGAGCTCCCAACGGGTACTCAGAACTGTCCTGCTCCCCATGTTACAGCTGTGTTATTTTTTCCCCATTTCAGAATTGTTAGCTTGAAGCCAACACAGACTGCTACGTCTTCACTGCAGAAGGCGGGTGGGGTGGGGAGGGGAGGATGTAGGCCCTCCTCCTCTGCTCCTGATTGGCTGGTTACATGCTGAAGCTCAGTGTATCCCTCCCCTCATCCTGATTGACAGGCTTAATTAACACTGAGTACTCCCATTGAAATTAAGGATACATAGACTTGTCCCACTGCTTAAGAGTAACTTAGTGTGGATGTGAGCCAGTGACTGGAGTAGCTTGTCTAATAGTAACATATTTGTCTGTTTGTTTATGCATGTTTGTATATACATATTAAAAAAACCAATTTGTTACAGTTAGGGAGACAGGCTAATCCAGTCACTGGCTCACATCCACACTAAGTTACTTTTAAGCAGACTTACTGAAATAAGTGGGACAAGTCTACATTTCCTATTCATTTCACTTAATACACAGACAAATTTAATTGTTATTTATTTATTTCTTACATTTCTATATCGCCCCATACAAAAAGGTCCCTGGGTAAATATGTAAATATATCTGGGGCACTGATGTACAGAACAGAGCTCCAGGTGGACAAAGGATGCACCATTCTCTTCAGTGTCAAAGATGCAGGTTCCCCCACCATCATGAAGTGTATAGGGCAACCCCGGCTGAGGCAGACTCTTTCATGCACACCAGATCTGCTGCGTCTAGTTATAGTAGCCATTCGTATAATCACCTGCCAAATGTTAATGACCTGTTTCATTCTTAAACTGCTTCCACATGAGACATTTATTCACTCTGTGCCCATGGTTATATAAACCATGGTTATCCCTTACTACCCCCAGACTGTTGCCATCTCTACTGAGACTGTGGAAGGTCTGCTACATGGTTTAAGATTCATGGTTAAGAACAAGTTTCGATCCTGCACATTTCCTTAAAATGATAATAACTTTTTCAAATAGAGAGAAATGAGAGAAACCAGATTTTTATGGTGTAGAACAGTGGAATGGCTAATAAATGCTTAATCATTCAATAGTAAATGCTGTAGAGTAGGGGGCATCAGGTGTGCCAATATTTCCCTCAAACCACACCACAGATCTCCTCACAGTTCCATCTTCCAGGGTTCAGGAGAGATAGCAGAGCACTGGGCCAAGATTCAAAACATGTGGATATTACCACAGGCCAGAGCACTGCTGTGAAGCACATCTACTTGCATACTAAGAGAACTCTGAATGCCTTTTCAGTTTCTCTGAAGGGGGAGGGGGGGAAAGTACAACATTTATTTGGTAAAAATATTGGTGTAACTCTCCTCAGTGAACCAAATTACACCAGAAAAGAGGTTGACCCTAGCTCTCTAAATTTGTTCTGTAAAGGGGAGGATTCTGCATACATAATAAAGTACTGGCTCATTAGATGTGTTCTAAGAAGCCCGGACCTGCATTGCATAACAATGAGGAGAGCGACAGCACTGCTGGATTTTCAGCTTGACAGGTAAATTTAAATGGGGATATATAAGCCTTAACGTCTTTGTACCAGAGAGACGGAGACCTCTTTGTGAAATGTTTATAGCAGCCTTACAGTTGTGTCTAATTCTAATTTGAATGCTGAAAATGTTGCTCCTGGGTGGTATGCCTTCCCTGTAACTACCCATTTTAAGAGGAAGGAAAAAGGCGGGGGGAAAACAAAAACATTCCATTATCTTTAGAATGAGGCTATCAGATAGACGTGCTTATATCAACAAATGCTGCTGGCAAGGCAATGATATGTAACTTATTTGCAATTTAATCTATTTTTCTGAATCATGGCATGTACTGAGAGGGCCATGTCAGCATTTGTCTGAGATTCCCTGTCCTCCAGAAGAAATAAGAATGGGGAAGGAAGAATGCTTAATATCTGGCAATCTTCTGCCTACTTTCTTGATAGTAAGTTCCACGTGAGTCAACATTTACAGAACTGCACTGTGAGTTTTATTAATCCTAGCATTTGAATTGTTTAAACCATCAAGGAATTAAACTAAGAAATTCAATCATTTACAAATTTATTTAAAAAGCATTATTTCAATGAAGTTGAATATATCTATATTGTATACAAAAATTTATATACTTAAATAAATTGAAACATCAGTCGCCAAGAGTTGAAACCAACTCGACGGCACACTTTACTATACAGAAACCTTTTAAGGTTATTTAAGGAAGTGGGAGAACCTACAACTTAAAAACCTTGTTAGATGGAAACGTTAATATGCTTTAATGTTAAAAAATATTTCAACTTTTTAAAAAGGTAAAAATGTAAAAGCAAGGCTCACCTAGTTTAAAGCAAGAAGTATGAATGCTGGTTCTGTGGTTCTGTGTATAGTATTAGTTGACAAAGCATGCACCCTTTCCCTCAGTGTCAGATAAAGCTCTGCTTGTGAGGCTTCCTTATAGATTTTAGTGTCCTCCAAACTTTCTTTAGATATGATAGAACAGGGATAGAAAACCTGCTGCAATACTGACTGGTAAGAGAAAGGAACATTGGTCTTACCGTGAAGGGTTCTTTTTCCTTGCCGTAGGAGATCCTCAGATAGGGTGATGCACTGCTCATGCCCGAGACAGAACTGGATTCATGTGGTTTGAGTTGTAGGCGTGGTTACCTCCTCACTCCAGTTCCAGTGATGATGAGCGAGGAATAGGAACGTGAATGGAGAGAGCTTGGAACTACATGGAAGAAGAAACTGAGAAAAAACAAGAGTAACAAGTTCAAGAAAGCACAAGAAACAGATAGCACTACTATCGCCCTGAAAGCAGTCCCCTCCAAAAACTGCCCCCTTACCCAAACCCAGGTCATACATCCGGGCGGGGCTGAGGATCTCCTACGGCAAGGAAAAAGAACCCTTCACGGTAAGACCAATGTTCCTTTTTCCCTTGTGTAGGAGATCCTCAGATAGGGACTTGCCCAAGCTATCAGAAAGACACTGGGACGGGAAGGATGTAATTAGACTACCTGTTGAAGAACCGTGCTACCAAATGCCGCCTGTTCCTGGGAAAAGTCGGGAATTTTATAGTGTTTGATAAATGGTGTGGAAGAGGACCAAGTAGCCGCTCTACAAATCTCTGCAAGTGGAATGCGGGAAGAGAAGGCCGAAGATGCCGCTGCACTCCTAGTCGAGTGAGCAGTCAGTCCCCCGGGGAGGGGAAGGTGTAAGGCCGTATAGGCCAGGCATATACAAGACTTGATCCAGCCCGCTAATGTGGATTTAGACACCCTATCTCCCAGGTTGGACTGGTGGAAGGACATGAAGAGTGCATCCGAACGTCGAATGTCTTTGGTACGGTGGATGTAAGTGCACAATGCCCGACGCACATCAAGCTTGTGCCACAGCTTCTGCCTGGGATGCACCGGCAACGGACAGAAAGATGGGAGAACAATAACCTGCTCTCTGTGAAAGGTCGAATTAACCTTCGGGAGAAAGGTGGGATCCAAACGCAGGACTGCTGAGTCGGAGTGAAAGGTACAGAGTTCCTTACGGGCTGAAGGCTCCCAATTCCGAAATTCTGCGTGCCGATGTGATGGCTATTAGAAAGCACAACTTGAAGGACAGTTTGCGTAGCGGAATAGAGCTGATCGGCTCGAATGGCTCCTTGGTGAGGGCGTTGAGAACCCGATTTAAATTCCAAGTGGGAAAACGCCTATTTGGAGGGGGGGCCAGATTTACAGCTCCTCGGAGGAATCTGGATAGGTGTTGGTGTAGGGAGGAATGGCCCGCCGTCACCGAGGAGAGCTGAAGGACGGAGGCCAGGGTGGAGGCCTGGCGCTTGAGAGTGCTGGGACGGAGGCCCATATCTAGACCGGCCTGTAGAAAGTCTAGCACCTCCGCCACACCTGAGGTCAGGGCTTCCTTCCCCTGTGAGTGCGACCATTTGACGAACGCTGACCATGTAGACTGGTAGATACGGATGGTGGACAGTCGGCGGGAAGCTAGGATAGTGCTTTGTACCTTAGAGGAGTATCCCTTGCTGGCTAGGATCCTGCGTTCAGCCTCCAGGCGGCTAATTGTAGCCACTGAGGGTCCGGAAAAAGGAGAGGTCCTTGATGAAGGAGGTCCGATCGAATGGGAAGACGCCACGGAGGGGCCGTCGCAAGGTTGACTAGATCTGGAAACCAGGGTCTTCGAGGCCAGAAGGGAGATATCAGGATGAGATTTGCTCTTTCTAGACGTAATTTTTGTATGACCCTCATCAGGATGGGAATTGGAGGGAATGCGTACAGAAGTCCTCGCGGCCACTGCGAGTGGAGAGCGTCCGTGGCCTCTGCGAGATGGTCGTGGAACCTCGAGTAGAATCTGGGCACTTGGTTGTTGTCTCTGGTCGCAAAGAGGTCCACCTGTGGAAGGCCTAGAACTCTCGTGAGCTGTAGGAAGACTTCCGTGGTCAGGGTCCACTCGCCCGGGTCTATGGCTTCTCTGCTCAGCCAGTCCGCTATCTGGTTGTCGTCCCCCTTGAGGTGTTCGGCCAGGATGGACTGAAGGTTTTGTTCTGCCCATTGAAACAGTAGATCGGCCTCTTGCATCAGGAGAGCCGAGCGAGTTCCCCCCTGTCGGTTGACATGTGCCTTGACCATGATGTTGTTCGTCCGCAAGAGGACATGGTGGCCTTGGAGAATGCTCTGAAAGTGCAATAGGGCTAGGCGGGCGGCTCTTAGCTCCAGCCGATTTATCGACGCAGAGCTCTCTGTGGCTGACCAGACGCCCTGAACCACTCTGCCCTGGCAGTGGGGCCCCCAGCCCGCAAGGCTGGCATCTGTAGTGAGCAAGATTCTTTGAGGTTCCGTCAACCGGAGACCCTGTAGAAGCGCCGGAGACAACCACCACCTGAAGGAGTCTCTGACCAATTGGGTCAGTGGAATTTGAATGTTTCAGGCCGCCATGATCTGCTCCTGCCACGGAAGAAGGAGCCATTGGAGGGGTCAAGAGTGCCACCTTGCCCAAGGTGTGCAATCTAGACACGATATCATAGAGCCCAGAGCTTGGGCCAGCTTCATGAGGTCCTCCTGGTGTTTGTTGAGGAGAGGACGGAGCTGCTTGCTGATCTTTCCCCTGCGCTCCGGGGAGAGGGATACTGAGTTTTGCGCCGTGTCGAAGAGTACTCCTAGGTGCACCAGCTGTTGAGAGGGATACAGGTGGCTCTTTGCCCTGTTGACTACGAATCCGTGATCTCCTAGGGCTGTGAGTGTGATGGCCACGCTCTGGACCGCTTGAGATCTGGATTGCGCTCTGAGGAGGATGTCGTCTAGATACGGGTGTAGCCCCACCCCCTGGACGCGGAGGAAGGCTACCAGGGACACCATCAATTTTGTGAACACTCGCAGGGCTGAGGCAAAGCTGAACGGGAGAGCTCGATATTGAAAGTGCTGTCCGTTGTAGGCAAATTGGAGAAACCTGCGGTCCTCGGGTCGAATGGGGACATGCAAGTATGCTTCCGATAAGTCCACCGATGCCAGGAAGTCTCCCTCTCTGACCGCCTCCTTGATGGTGCACAGGGACTCCATACGAAACCTTTTTTTCCTGACAAACTGGTTGAAGGATTTGAGGTCCAGGACGGCCCTCCAGGAACCATCCTTTTTGGGCACTAGAAAGAGAATAGAGTAGGTCCCCTGAAATCTCTGAGACAAAGGGACCAACTCTATTGCCTCGATTTGGAGGAGATGATGTATAGCCAGACTCATTTGACAATGTTTCTGCGGAATAGAAGACCTTGGTGTTGGGATGAAGCGGGAAGTAGGGGTAGAGATCAGGTCTATGGAGTAACCCTTGGAGATAGTTTGGAGGACCCAGCTGTCCGAGGTAGTAGACATCCATGTGAGGGTGAAGTGCTGCAGGCGTCCCCCCACCGGAATGGAGTCATTGCTTTCGCTGCTTGTAGAATGGGTTGAAGGAGCGAGGTACTCTGCTCTGTCCCCTGGACCGTTGTCTCCACTGGGGCCTACCGAAGCCCCTGTGTGCTGCCGAACGGAATTCTCTGCCCTGAGAGGGCTGGTAGAAGTTGTTGAAGGACTGACGAAAGGGATGAAAGGAACTGTGTCCTCCCCTCGAGGAGGGTCTGAAATCTCTTTCATAACCTTTTTCTTGTCCTTGGTATCAATGAGAATGGGGTCCAGAGCAGGACCAAAGAGGGAAGCACCTACGAAAGGGGCAGAGGTCAGAGCCGCTTTTGATTTGGCATCTACGTTCCATGGCCTGAGCCATAGCGTTCTGCGAGCTGCCACTCCAGCCACAAGGGCTCTAGAGGAGTGCTGAATGATGTCCAGGCTCGAGTCAGCTGAAAAGGCTGCCGCCTTTGCCATCTTGTTGATTCCCTGTCGAAGCTTTGGGAGCTCAGGGGGTACCAACTTAACTAATTATTTGGCCCACAGGACGGAGGCCCACGCAAAGACGGAGTTCGTTGTGGCCATCTTGATGGTGGCGGCAAAGGCCTCGTGTGCCTTCTTCAGGAGGACGTCACACCGTCTGTCCTCCTGATCCCTGAGTTGCTCCTGATGTTCGGAGTGGACCAGGGCACCCAAGACCATTTGCACCACTGGAGGGTCCACCTTGGGAACAGCTAAAAGCTTGGCAACGTCTGAGGGTAGGTTATAGTGCTTCTTTGGGATGCTTCCTATGGGTCTGGACGAAGTGGGCCGCTGCCATTCCGCAGTCATGACTCTGTTAAAAAGAGGTGGAAAGGGAACCACAGGAACAGTAGGTTCTGATGGAGGAAAAACTTGCTGATCCAAGGCAGTATCTGTCGGAGCCGCCGCTGTTGAGGAAACATCATTGATAACACGTCTAGCTTTGGTCAATAACACATCAAATTCCAAAGATGAGAACAGTCTAGTAGTGGTAGAAATTGGGGGGGTCACGTCCTCCTCTGAGAGTTCCCCCTCCTCCTTATCTGACTCCCTAGGATCCCCAGGTACCACTGGAGGGGTGCTAGAGGAGTCCCCTTCCGAGGATGATGAGGGAGCCAGTGGACGGGGAGGTCTAATGCCGCCTGTTCCTGGTGGGGCCGGGGTGGGGGGAGGGGCTGGGTCTGCCGGAAGAGGGGGAGGAACAGGGGTAGGTACCCTAGGACGAGAAGGCCTGTGCTTTCTAACAGGAGAGGCAGACGAGGAAGAAGAGGAACGCTTCCTCTGTTTGGTTCTGACTCTATGCACCGGAGATCTAGGCAGAAACCTCCCTCTCTCCCCCAATAGAATAGCCCTACGGCGGGGACTGGAATCAGGAGATGAGGATGAAAGGCGGTCAGCTCCCTGTAATCTAGATCATTTCCGCCCCCTAACCGTGGGGGGGAGACCTTCCTGGGTCTGAACGGTGCTCACACTAGCGACTGGAATACCCCCCGAGTGAACTGGAATGGAGGGAGCATAAGGCTGAGCCTCCTGAGACACAAAGGGAGCCGCAGGTGGCTCAAGGTGAAATTCCCAGGCAAAAAACGCTCGAAGCCATTGTGTGGCTTGAGGGGAAAACGGGTCCCTACTCACTGGTTGCTCTGATGGTGCTGGTATGGCAGGCAGTTCCGTGTGCACCGGGACCGTTGGCAGCGGGGTGGGGGGGACAGCGCGGGCCAGCCGGTTCCCTCTCTACCACTGCACTCTCATCGGGAGGGAGAACTGAAGCCGGCATGTTGCCCACCGGGCTCCGGACTACAGACTCCTTTTCAGATCGGCGTGTGGTCTCCTTTTGGCGCGCTTTCCCTTTCGCGCCGTTCTTTCCCGCCTTAACTTTAGAGCAGCGGCAAACCGCCTGAATTAATAGGCGTTCACTGAGTCTCTTGCGCCCCTCGATCAACAGAGCCGATTCCTTAACCCTCTTCTTCTTTTTTGGTGAAGAGGGCAGATCGTTTAGATGGCGGTTCTTTTTGTGAGCTTTAGCTGGGCGCTGCCCCAGACCCTCTCTTTCCAAGTGCCCAGGAGGCGAGATTCCTGCTGCAAAAGATGGCGGTGGCTGAGCGCCTTTGGCAGTAGGTGGGGAATAAGCCGAGCGCTCTGCAGACATACAAGAGCGGGGAGGGGAAGCCGCTGAAGGGGACTCGCTGCCCAGGTGCTGCGGCAGCTGAGCGGAGTCTGAAAGGGAAGCCCGCATCAGCTCCTCGGTATGAGCGGACTCCATAAGCAACAAAGCAATAAAAACTCAATTTAAAGGCCAATTGGAATCAAAACAGAAAAAGGCAATTTTTTGTAAGGGAAAATTTTATGCCGAAAAGGGATTCTGCTTTCCTCCCGCCCTTGCACACCAAGAGAAGTGAAGGAAAGAAAGGAAAATACAGCCACAAGAATAAAGTACCAGGACTAACCAGAGCTCTCTCCGATAGAACCTATCTCGAGCAAGACAGAACTGGAACTGGAGTGAGGAGGTAACCACGCCTAAAACTCAAACCACGTGAATCCAGTTCTGTCTCGGGCATGAGCAGTGCATCACCCTATCTGAGGATCTCCTACGCAAGGGAAAAAAAGACATTCTGGGTACACTTTAGGCTCCTTAAAATGGCAAGTTGTATGTTTAAAACTTGCATCTGCGCCACTTGTAACTGAACCAAAGATGGTGAGGTTGCCAACATTTCATTGCCAGAATGAGGGACACACATTCCAGAATGAAGGACACAGGTTTGTGGGGGCTGACTGCGGGGTCCTGGGAGGTGTATGCAGTGGTAATCAAGAGCCTGAGTATCATTGACATTTATGTAATTGAATTATATGCTATTGAATAAAGGAGGGACAAAAGTCCCTATAGGGATCATTATTTCATCCCTGGAACGAGGGACATTCTGAGTAATGAGGGACAGTTGGCAACCCTATGAGCAACTGGGGGGGCGGGCAAGAAGCAGAGATAGGGGGTTCCTATTTGTCCCTATTGTTTTTTCCAGCCTACCTTTGCTCGGGCAATCCTGTTCCGCTTCTCAAGAGAGATGGGATGGGAGTGAACAACCTTCACACCCATTGATATTTCTTCATGTGTTCCTTCCCTTCACTTCCGGGTGGTGATGTCTATTCCCTGCTTGCATGTGTACATGAGGCAGTGAGTTTGTATGTCGGTGTGTGTGTGTGTGTGTGTGTGTGTGTTTTCTGTGTCTGTGCACTGTTTCTGTAAAAGAGGGCTGCAATCTAAAGGAAAATCTTCGGGAAACGTAACAGGCAGTGAAAACCTTTTAAACTACAGTATAACTTCATTTGTTCTAGGGGGAAAATAGCTTCCAAGATGCAAGGAAATGATTTATCTTAAAATTTTGTATCATTTGGAATAGTCGCAGATAGTAAACATTCAGCAAACCTCTTGGAAACTGGAAGAAATAAAAGGTGTTCTGGAATTTAAAGCTTTAATAAAAACTATATAATGGGGAAACAAACTTTTGGAAGGTACAGCAGTCTCCTGAGAAAGTGACTGGGAAATAAGCTTTCAAAAGTACTGTCCTCAAGGAGTACTAATGCTTGTACAAATGATTCCACAAACACACTGAGGCTGTTCTTGCCTGTATTAAATTCTGCTGATCTAGTCCTCTGTGGGAGGGCGTGGGAGGGGGGATCCTAGCATGCAAGCTTTGTGTAATTAATAGATCTGCTCCTGTGATAAGCTGAATCACCCCCACCCCATGCATCAAAACTTAAATTGAAGTGGGACAGATTAGTTCAGATCATTTTCATTTTTGTCCCAGTGGTAATTTCAGATACAATAACTGTTTTCTAGAGGTTAGGTCTCTCTCTTTTTGTACTTCTTAAAAGTGTGAATTGTAAATGTGATGCCTGAGACTAGTAATGGTTTCTGTGATATGTTTAAAATGTCTAGCTTTATACACTTTGTAAACTCGTTTGGACTAAAGGGCCTAAAGCAATTGTATTTCAAATAAGGTGCTTGATAGAATTGTACAGTACTCTAAAACTTTTATTTTGTGTTCAGCATTCTTTGAAAGTAACTGGCACTTCCAAAGTAAACTTGAGTGCTTCAGCCAGAGTGTTAAACTTTTAAAAACTCATCATCAGATAGAACTTGTCATAATTAGCTAGCAAAATGTGCTTGCCATACGGCGTGCTTCCTTCTTTCTATTAGGCTTGGCAAATTGTGAGCTGTTTGATCTCAACTTTATACCCTGGTTTTTTCCCATGCTAAGCTGTCAACTAGAGTTGTGGCTGCAGCCCTCTGGCCCTAATTTAATACTGGCCATGGAAGATGGAACCTGCACGTGATTCTACAGGGTGCTATTTAAGACGTAATCTATAGTAGTCTTCGTGCTTTTGTCAGTTCTCTACTATGCTGCTCCTGTTCTTTCTCATGCCTGTTTTCTATGCTCCTTTTGTTTCCGGTTTTATATCATAATAAGAATTCAGAGCAAGTTACTGCCTCTACTTATCCCTTATATAGGGACATGAGTGAGGCTTGCCCTCCATATTTCACACTGAAATTAAGGACAGGCGTATATTTCCCTTATTCTTATGCCAAGGATTCCCTGAGCTTTCTCTTCACTATTATTTACTTCTTATTGGCCAACATGACACCTGCGTCAGTGAGTCATTGTGCCAATCTATGGCCGATACACAGCAGAATCCTAACAGTTATCTTCATGACTCAGTCTCAAGCGCATACACTCTAGCAATAGTCACAAGTTGTGTTGAATGCATATATAGTCTGCACTATGTACAGATAAGTATGTACATAAATTGTATGTTCAGGGCCTGTACAGTGGTACACGTCGATATATACCTTGCATTTGAGCGGGGTCTGTAGTCAGGCACACTTCTGGAAGAGAAAACATGTACATGTGTACAGAAATCTGTATGCATGTAAAACATGCATATGTCACAGGGCTTCAAACTCCAGTGGTGATGATGATGGTGGTGTCACAATAGTCGACAGCCACCCTTACTGCCTGCCCACGATCACTTGATTGGTGCAGAAAAATTAGGATCTCCCCTGCTGCCCAGTTGTCTCTGCTGTTATACATGTAAGGTTGGCATATTCTCCTAGGATCAAATCCTGGATGGCTGAAGTCTTTCCATTTACCAACTGGCATTGCACAGATATGAAGGGTTACTAGATTACTACCAATCACCACATATTACACATTATTTAAGGTTCTGCAGTATATGTGGCATTCAAACACTGTATGGATCCTCCATTGTTCATTTGTAAGCCAAGAGGGTGATGCTACCAAAAGAAATGGGAAAGCCATAATTGTCTGATAATAGATTATAATTATTTTATTATTTATTCAATTTCTATACCGCCCTTCCAAAAATGGCTCAAGGCGGTTAACACAGAGAAATAATAAATAAATAAGATGGATCCCTGTCCCCAAAGGCCTCACAAACTAAAAAGAAACATAAGATAGACACCAGCAACAGTCACTGGAGGTACTGTGCTGGGGGTGGATAGGGCCAGTTACTCTCCCCCTGCTAAATAAAGAGAATAAACACATTGAAAGGTGCCTCTTTGCCAAGCTAGCAGATAAATATTGTATTTATCTGAATTGAAGACTAGGGGTTTTTTTCAGGTTCATTGATGATAGAAATTAGGGGGTTGTCTTAAATTCAGAGTGCAGTTCCTTTGGGGTAAAAATTGAGGTATTTATTTTTTTTAAAGGGGTCATCTTAAATTCAGGATCATCTTCTTCTATTTGGGTAAATATGGAATGTTACCAGCGGTTCAAAACATAATTCCACCGTCTATTGTGTGAACTGGCAGATGGTTCACAACACAGTGGCTTGCATGATGCAGCATTACAGAGCTGTAATGCTCTGCCCAAGGGCTGCTTAGGACTCCTAAGCACACTGTTCTGAATGAGCGGCTGCGCAAGCAGCACTACAGCAGGTTACCGCTTTGGCTGCAATCAGGAACACTGCAGTAGCAGTGTGTGCACATGCGCTCCTTCAGAGTAGTATGGGGCCTTGCTTAGGAGTTCACAGCAGTCTGGCGGGAGTGACACATCTAATGCTGTGCATCATATAAGCCCACCATTTGGTTCATTTACATGGATGCACACTAGAGCCAGGGAGCAATCTAAGACACTCTGTCACCAAATGCCCCCTTTCAGCCATTCAGAGAACTTACCTCCTTCAGGTCATTTTGGGTAAAGTGAGATGGAAAGGAGGAAAAACTTAGGACAGCAAAGTTGGGGTTGGTGGCAAATAAGGCAGATGCTGGATCTGGCAGTGGCCATGGGAGCAGGGAGAGGAGGCATGAAAGCAGAAGTGTGTGTGTGTGTCCACTCCACAGAGAGTAGTGCCGTTGGCTGCGGCAGAGGAGAGTGAGTGGCAAGGGGGATGGCTCCAGCATTGCTGCTCCCCTAGATTTGCTGCCTGAGGCAACTCACTTCTCCCTGCTTCATGGACAGACTGACCCTGACTAGACGAGATGTGTCCATCAGACACCAAACTTCTAGGTTATCCTGCAAAATATGCAAGCAACTGGGTGCCATATTTCTTGTAACATTGAATGCATAGTTTGGCTGTGGGAGCGGGGGAGAGTGTGTGTGAGAGAGAGATGTAAAATAGCAACCATGCAAGGAGACTGATCAAGGTTGGGACGTGTGTGTGTGTGTGTGTGGTATTTTATCCTTTCGTAGCATATGACTGTCCCAATGAACGTCCCATCTCAAAGCTGCTATTAGCTTCAGAAGTGAGTGCCAGTGTGAGCTTCCTCTCCAGGGCTAATAGCAGGCTAACAGTGTGACTTTTCATTGCAAGTGCTGTCGCCCAGCAAAGGGTTAAACCCCATCACCTCAAGTTCTAGTCCCAATCCTGAACAGGCCCACTATTTAACCATTTTCTCTCATGCATGCACCAAACTACACATTTACCACAAGTATGCAGTCTGGTCTTCAGGAGGTGAACATACTGTACAAACAAAGCAGGGACAATGATTAACCAGGGCCAGAGAGCACGTGAGAGCTGGGATCACATGTGGAGGAGAAGAGTTTGTCAGATGAGTAGCTGGGGGTTACAGAGCTTTTTGAAACATGGAAGCCATGATTCTGGAGAGAGCAGTGGGATGCTTGGGTTGAAGCACTGGTCTCCATGTCTCTCCCCACACACATTCTTCGCTCAGTGGCAGCTGGTGCCTATTGGGGCTGGTGGGGCAGATAGCAGGGCAGTGAATGGTGGGTGGAGCCATGGATAATGGCAGGCCGATACATGACTAAGAACTGAGAAACAAACATAAGCTTCCCTGCATCCTATTAAAACAGTAGCCTGTGCATGTTTACTCAGCAGTGCATTCAATTGACTTCAATTAGGATTACAGTCATCCCTTGCCAACCACAGTATTACCAGCTGTGGTTCTGAGTATAAGCAAATGGGAAATTGTGACAGGTCTTGCCAACTGTGACGCAAGTATCTGCGTTTGGCGAGGATGTTTTTTAGTGATTTTGGAGGGGTTTCAACAACTTTGGCTAACCCTGGTGGAACTTGCTGTCCCTGGCCAATTTAAAATGCCATTGAGTGATTTTGTGGGGTTCAAAAAATGTCAAGAGGTTCGATCTGCTCATTCTTCTTGGTGATATTACAGGATTTTATTTATTTATTTATAGCAATTTTTATGCATTTTTTTCCTTTATTTTTTGGTCTTTTTGCAGTCGTGGTTCCCCTACCCCTTGTTTCCCATAGACTTCAATGCTTTGCCAACTGTGAATTTGCCAATGGCGAGGTTTTGCCAGAATGGAACCCTAGCAGCTGGCGAGGGATAACTGTACTCTCAAGCATGCATTCAGGCCCATCCTTAAGGCCGGGCGACCAGGGTGATGCCCCCAGGCCCCGCACTGGGACAGACCCTGCAGGAGAGCAGTCTGCCCTGCAAAAAAAAATTGCCCTTCCTCCCTCTCCCAGCTCAACCAACCTGTAGAGCTGCAGCCTGCAGGAGCCCCGCGCAGGCTAGCCTGCTATCCAAAGGTTCCCTGCATAAGAGGAGAGGCTGCTACAGCAACCTTTCCAGACAGACTCTCAGCTGTTGGGTGAGCTGGAGGGGTTTCCAAGGGATTCTTTGCTGGAGCAGGCCTCTCTGAAGGCCTCCCAGTTCTCCAGCCAGGAGGCAGAGTGGCCAGTGCTGGCTGCCCACCAGAGCGCTATGCACACCCTCTGTCCTCCCTGCCCTACAGCAATGGGCTGTGCAGAGTGCTTGTGCCTTCCTCCTCCTCCTCCTCCTCAGAGCCAGCAATGAAAGGTATGGGGTTTCCCTTTTTTCATAATTCCCCACCCCTTTGTATATTTATGGAATCACTTCCTATAGGGCTTTGATATCAGGCACAGATATAGGGCAGGGTGGGAGGGCTCTGAATATTGAAATTGAAATGGACAAATCGCTTTTTAAATATTTTTTTGAATTTTTAATTTTTTCTAAAAAAGTCCTACAAGTGTCTTGTTTCATGGCAGAGAATTACAAAAACTTCTGGAACTGAAGCCCCTCCTTTGAACATCATTCCACCACCACCCATGTGGAGAAATCTGCCCTTTGCCTTCATAAAAAGAGTAAAAGCACCCCACTTTTTGCCCCACCCTTTAGATCACCTGGAATGACTTGCATTAGGGCTTTGATATCGGGCACAGATCTAGGACCGGGTGGGAGGACTCTGAATATTGAAATGGTTTCAACATATTGTTCATAATATTTTTCTTTTTTTCTTCAAATATATATTTCTAAAGTCCTTTAAGTGGTTTGTTGCATGACTTTTAATAATTTTCCTACTGCAGTAACGCTGCCAGAAAGAGTTCTCTCTATCCCTAGAGTACTTCACAACTAGTGAAAATAGGTCTAGCTTTAAACATCTAAATAAACTGTATTATTTTACTAGTATCTTTAAGCCCGTTAAATTAACAGGCGCTAGTAGAGCTTTGGGGCCACACTCCTCCTCCATAACTCCTAGTGACACCGGCTCCTCACAGAGTAGTTTGGACCGCAGGGCAGGGCAAAAGGTGGCAGCTCTGTCGCTCATTTGACCTGGCACCGTTTCCTTGAAGGCGACGACGTGGGGAGTGGAATTGCTAGGTTCCTACCTGCTGCCACTGGGGCAAATGGGACTTGAGGGAGGCGGCGGCGGCGGCGAGCGGTGCACCAGGCTCCTGCGGGGCGGGATGGACATGCCTCTACATCCTCCTGCCAGTCTCAGGGGAACCATTATGGGAGCGCAGAGGGCGTGCGCCGCTCTCACTCCCTCCTGCGTTGGGGCTGCTCCCCAGAGGCATGCGAGGGGCCCCCAAGAAGCGCAGGATGCTGCTGGCCTCAGGGCTCAGTCCTCCTCCGGCCTTCCTGCATGCGCGCCGCCGCCCCCCCCCCCAGCTGCTTGCTGTGCACAGAGGGAAGGGAAAGCGGCCTTTCTCCCACAGCCTGGCTGTGTTGCCCAACCCTGCTGGTGCCCACCCCGCCACCGATCATGCGGCCAGCCAGAGCTCCTTCTTCCTGTTGCAGTATGGGAGCTTTCAGCGGAGGCGGAGCGCTGTCGGTCTCGAGCCGGGGATTTCTAGCTCGCTTGGGGCAGCGAGGTCCAAATTCCCGATTCCAAGCAGGCTGGGGCAGGGACCAGGAGGCAGAGCCTTGGGGGAGTTCGCTCAGGAGGAGCGATGCTTCCTCTTCCCTCTGACCCATTGCTGAGAGGAGGGATCCGATCTTCCTTCACCCGCCCAACGCCGCTGCCATCGGGGCCAGTCGGCCCGCCGTGGCTGCCGCCACCTCTGGCCGAGGCCCCGCCTCCACCTCTGGCCGAGGCCCCGCCTCCACCTCTGGCCGAGGCCCCGCCTCCACCTCTGGCCGAGGCCCCGCCTCCACCTCTGGCCGAGGCCCCGCCTCCACCTCTGGCCGAGGCCCCGCCTCCACCTCTGGCCGAGGCCCCGCCTCCACCTCTGGCCGAGGCCCCGCCGCCGCCTTGCCCGCACTCCCGCCGCCGCCTCGCCCACAGCCATCGGGGCCAGTCGCCCCGCCGCAGCCACCGCCACCTCGCCCGCACTCTCCTCCCGGCCCCACTCTCCTCCCGGCCCCAACGTGGCCGCCGTGTCTCTGCAGCCGTATCTTTCTCGGACGTTCTGGGCATGCGCTCCGCGCATGCCCAGAACAGCCGAGAAAGACACGGGCAGACACGGGATTACAGTTTAGCCTTTTATTATAGAGGATTTGTACATATACTATGCTCTAGTTGGATTGCAATCCAGAATGTCTGATTGAGAACTGTGAAGCAAGAGGCATGTGTTGTGCTTTTAACTTTTTCTCCTTACAAATGAACTATATGACCAAGCTGGTGTGGACTTATCCAAAAACCTCACTCACTGACACTGTTTACACAGTATCAGTCAGTATGATTTTGTAATAATACAAAACTAGTGGGCCCGGGTGCAGAGCATCTGCACCTCTAGATGGGCCTAGCCATCCCCTCCCCGCACGCCGGCATGCCCGGCTTTCTGGCTGGCCTACCAGCTGCTCCCCACTGCTGCCGTTCCCTTGGGACAGGCCATCCCACCGCCGCTGGCCAGGCTAGGCTGGCCCATTGCTGCCGCCTCACTGCAGTGGGCAGGCCAGGGCCAGGCCATCCTGGTGCCACCTCCCGGCCAGCGGGGCCTCACCTGCCAGTCCTCCACCTCCTGGCCACCATTATCTCTCTCCACTTCAATGCTGGAACTCTCAAGCACTCTAGAGCACGGATTCTCAACGTGTGGGTTCGCAGATGTAACTGGACTTCAGCTCCCATAATTCCCAACCAAAGGCCGCTGGGTCTGGGGATTATGGGAGTTGAAGTCCAATAACACCTGGGGACCCACACGTTGAGAAACCCTGCTCTAGAGCATCTGCGTGCTAGTACTTGATTGCTCCCCTCACCCCCTGCCACAGCCCCCCTCACCTCAGAGATCTCCCCACCCTCACCTGAGCTGCACTCCTGCTCCATCAAACAGCAGAAGTGGTTGACTGGGCCCTTCCTTGCTGCCAGTGCTGCCATGGCTGCTCATTCTCCTCAGGTTGCTGACAAAACATCTTCCTACCAGTAACAGTTGCATTCCAACCAACCTTAACCATCACAGGCTCCTCCTCCTTTTCTACATATGGAATCCCCACTGCCCAATCACCACAGTGCCACAGGCTCCTTCTCCCTATCTGCATATGAAATCCCCACTGCCCAATCACCATGGTGCTTCTGCTCTCACAGGCTCCTTCTCCCTATCTACATATGGAATCCCCACTGCCCAACCAGGTGCTTCAGTGGGGGTGTGGCTTGCCACATCCCCACGCATCCCCCACACCCCCCTGGTCCATCTACAGGAATTAATAATATAGATGTTAAGGGAGCCCCACACATGCTGATTCACCCCCAGCCCCGCAAGCCCGTAGGGACGGCCATGCCTTCTAGTTACTGAACTGAATGCAAATAAGTTTCTAAATAAAGATAATTTGAGTCATTAGGCCAGGTAACATCTAAAAATTTCAGCTCACAAGCAGAAGCGTGTCTTCTTAATGCTGGGTACTACCACTTCACCAAAACACACACATAAGATGTCTCCAAGTGTCTGGTGAATGAAGGGGAATGCTGGGTAAAGTCCCCAAAGCTAGAGAGAAGGCCGGATTGGGAGGGAAGACAACTCAAAATGGAGTGGACTTTAGTCAGAATCTGGCCCATTTCAGTGCAATACTATTCAGATTCATTCAGCAATTTGGGAATTAAATCTGTCTCTCTCATCGCATTTCTGTTGTGTGCTGTGTGTTTTTGCCTAAATTAGCTGCATCTATAAAACTGGCATACTTGAGCACTGAGGCTGGTGAAGTGATGTAGAGGTAGCCGTGGAGTGGGGCGGGGAGGAGAGAGGAGAGAGGAGAAACATTCTGCCTGACAGTTTAAAAGAAAGATTTAACACAAAGTTATGGAGTGGAGTGTACCCCAAACTTTTAAAAGCCCTCTCAAACACTTAAACCTCTCTGCCTGCATTGGTGTGCGTGTGTGCATATCGACACCATTATATTATCTTATTCAAAGACGTTAACTTTTAGAAACATTTTCAAAGTGTATGTAAGAGAGCCAGCGTGGTGTAGTGGTTAGAGTGCTGGACTAGGACTGGGGAGACCCGAGTTCAAATCCCCATTCAGCCATGATACTTGCTGGGTGACTCTGGGCCAGTCACTTCTCGCTCAGCCTAACCTACTTCACAGTAGTAGTGTGCATGGTTTTGGTCCGGCGCCATGGGAAAGCCCTCCGGACCGGTTCGGAAGTCCGGCGGTCCAGAGGTTCGGATGGGCGGGGGACTGTAACTTTAAGTGAGGGGGTGGTAGTACTTCCCCCACCGCCGCTCTTCCCCCTCCGGCGCTGGTGCTTTGAAAAATCTTCTTGGGGCAGCAGAGTTCCTCCCTGCCGCCCCTGCCCCCGTCGTTCCTGAAGGGTTAAAGAGATTAGTGCTAGTGGCGTGCATGTGCGCTGAGCGGCGCACGCGCTCATCTCTGACGCTGCCGCGTGCGCCACATACGTGATGTATGCGGCGCGCGTGGCAGTGTCATAGACGTGCGCGCACTGCACAGGGCACATGCGCGCCGCTAGCGCTAGTCTCTTTAACCCTTCAGGAACGATGACGGGGGCAGGGAGGAACTCTGCTGCCCCAAGAAGATTTTTCAAAGGACCAGCGCTGGAGGAGGAAGAGCAGCGGGGGGGGGGAGTACTACCACCCACCCGCTTAAAGTTACAGTCCCCCCCCCGTGCCGGACCGTGCACACCCCTACTTCACAGAGTTGTTGTGAGGAGAAACTTAAGTATGTACGTAGTACACCGCTCTGGGCTCCTTGGAGGAAGAGTGGAACATAAAATGTAAATAAATAAATAATAAAAATAATAATATGTGCACAAAGATCCCAGGTCCCAGCACTAGGCAATTCTGGTGGCATCAAGCACTCACAAGGTCTATCATTCCTCTGAGTTTCATAACTTTCCAACCTAAAACAAGTTATGAGCACTTTAGCTGTTTCCCTTCTGAATGCATCCTCCACTCCACTTTGACAGTTCAGCTGACAGCTCCCAAAATCAAGTCTTAAAACTTTAAACTGCACCTGCACAAAAACCAGTGAAGGTATTTCTCTGGCATTAGGCATAAAGCTCTTCCTAGGGACTAACATATATCCCAGTTTCATTCAGTTCTGACTTAAACACAAAAATCCATAGCCATTTTAATGATTTCACATTATTTTCTATGGGCAATGTTTCCTATTAGAATAAAATTGATTCACAAACCGCCCCCAAAAGATCTGAATCAAATACTCAACCTCTGCACATCCCTAATATACAACAATTTATTTAAGGGGTTTCCCCCTCAACATCACACAGCCCCCAAATCTCCCTTTTCCCACCTTCCAGGAAAATCACTGGTTATGAAGCAGCATTTTTTAAAAATTCACTCAAAACTTAATTATAAGGAGGAGTATGCTCCCAATTGACAGGCTGAGTCCCTGTGGATCATTGCAGGTCTTGTATTTTTTTCAGCCAATATTAAAATTGGACCTTGATACAGACCTACGTTCTTCATACGTGCCTCATTACTTCCTAACCTTGCATTACAGACAGCCATGAGGGCAACTAGTAATCTAGGGTAGTTGCCCGATAGTCTTTCTGACTGAATATGCAACTTGCCTCAAATTTATACACTATAATCCCTCAGTGCTGATGGTGGGGGAGTGGTAGAAGAGAAGATAGAATCTTCTAAATAAATTCAAGTACCCCTGACTAACTAGTCAAATATTCTGGCAAAAAGGAAAGATATTTTTCTACCCATGAACTTCAATCTTTAATCCTGTAGATAACCAACCCGCACCTCTGCTTCTCTTTTCTTGCTGCTCTGGAAGAGATAACAAATCCCTGTGAAAGCATCTCTTTTGTTCAAATCTCTTGCAACACAGAAAATGTGGAATGGCCAAGATAAAAATCTCTTTTCCAGCATGTCTTGCAGTATTTCCTGAAAATCTTTTACACAAAACATATGTTTCTTCTCCTTTCAGATGGTAATTGATAAATGTCCCTCTTTCTTGAGGTCGGAGTATTCAAGGGAGCCAAGCAGCTAGCCACCTAATGGCACAGTGGGAAATGACTTGACTAGCAAGCCAGAGATTGCTGGTTCAAATCCCCACTGGTATGTTTCCTAGACTATGGAAAACACCTACAGTATATCAGGCAGCAGCTATATAGGAAGATACTGAAAGGCATCATCTCATACAGCGCAAGTTTTGGGTGGTATAGAAATATTTTAAATAAATAAAGTAACAGTTGATAGCTATAACAAAGTTGCTCAAAAACGTAGGCAACGAGGCCTTACTTCAGAATGCAAAGGGGCTCGTGCCAATTACAAACAGTCCTGGCTCTCCAATAAGCGGGTTCCTCTCAGTACCAAGACCCATACTGGGGTTTCCCATAGTCTGAACAGTCCGAACCATGGTCTGCGGGGGTAATGTCTATAAACGCCTGAGTCTTGGCGCCAATCACCATAAGGGGAGGGCTTGTCCTCTACAAAGGAGGAACATCGTGCAGGTATACAGTACCAATCTGCATAAAAAGGTTCACGACGATCCCAGTCCCGACTGGGCCTGTATTCGGAGGAGCGTTCTTCTGAGTCCCAACGCGTGCTCTGATCCCTAGGAGGGAGATACTTCATGCGCCACAGAGGGAATGAACGACTTCGAGGCAGCCACTATGCATTTACGGTGGGCTTGTCTGGTGAATAAGGTTCCTCATCGCAGGTAGCGTATCCTCGCTCGTCGGTTGCTACCAACAGTTCCCTACCTACATGGGTACGGTCAGGTGTCAGGTTAGGAGAAATGTCAGCCATCAGTGAGCTAGGCCAGCCAGGGACCGAAGAGCTTGGTATCAGAGGAGCCGGTACCACGGCTGGGCAACCATGGGACGCTTGGTCCATGCCTCGAAACCAACTTTGGTTTCTTAGCTAGCAGGGCCTCCACAGCAGGAACTGTTGCGGGCTTCTTCTTCTTTGGAATGGGCAGAATGTGTTGATCCCTCCTTATCTATCGGTACCGAAGAGACTGATGGAGGGTTCAGTACTGCAGGCATAGGACGCTTAGGCAAGTCGTCTAACGGCACTGATGGGACTGATACTGCAGAGAGGTCCGAGATGGGCACTGTCGGGACCGGTACCAAGGCTGGGAGTTCTAGCTTCATAGGAGCAGACTCCGATAGCTCCGACTGCACCAAAGAAGTCATCCTGAATGACTGCTTCAACGATAAGGCCTCCAACAAATGGAGGGCCAAGTCTCACAGGGCAGCTCGCAAGCGAAAAGCCCTATTTTTTCGAGCCTGTTTCGTAAACATCTGGCAGTGAATAAAGGTCTCGACAATGTGGGATTCCCCGAGGCAGAGAAGCCACTCGGTATGAGTACTGGGGGAAGGGATCTCAGTTCCACAGCGAATACATTTCTTGAAACTCTTTGTGCCCAGCATAGAACACCGCAGGCCAGCTGGCCAGCCACCAAGCTCCATCCCAGCCGGGACCGGAGCCACAGAGATACGGTGGTGGAGGGGAGACCGTTAAAATAAAACCACCAAGAAAAAAACGCTACTGCATGAAATAAAGAAAGCAATAACAGAAAGAAAAAACAGGGAAACAAGAGAAAACAACAAGAGGATTCGATAATAGTCCTACTCGTTGCCAAGCTGAAGACTCCACGACGTCTACTGAAGCGCGATGACGAAGACTATGGGGATGTGGAGTGGTGCAGCTGCATATAGCGGCTGGGGGCAGGGTTCCCACCCAAAGCAGGAAAATTGAGCTTGTTAGGTTCCGACAAGGTTTTTGCGCAGGCGCATAGCCCATTGGTGTAAAAGACAGAGACCACGTTGAAGAATTTATGAAAGGTTAAGACCCAATGAGCTTTTTTGCAATGAGCCAACTTAGAAGACATAGCCCTATTCAGGCATTATGCTGTACAAGTGCACAGATGTCTGGACACTCATACATGTTTTTGTGTAGATGACTGTACATTTAAAAAGTTCATTTAAAAAGTTAACCTGGGTACAGGCCCCTCAAATGCATCGTAAAGACAGGAAATGTGCTGCTGTGCAAGTCCTGAACATAACATGTGAATAAGGCTCATGTTAGACCTTCAAACAGATTGATTTGGGGCTTGTATTGAATACCTTGCTTCCTTCCCTTATCTGTATCATGTTAGCATTTAGGTAGTGCCTTCCCTTTTAAACAAATATCTTTATTGGCAGGGAAGCTTGTAAGAAACAGTACACGGACTCCTAAGAACTAACATCCTTGCCTATAGAATTTGTCAAAGGAGAATGGTTAGTGTCCATAAGCAGGTCACCCCACCCCAGACTTGCCAGTTGTATTTCAAATAGGAGATCAATTTGATTTACATTGGTTCAATAGACCAATTACCCTAATCCTCAGACTGAACTAAAAACTCACCATTTTATTCTCTACTGGTTTTGTCGTTTTAAATCTGTCTCCCATGTCCCTAATTCTTGTCACATCCATGTCATCCGCTTAAACACATATAGTGCAATTTCCAATATATTAAAATCTTAATTTGCTTCCTGATTTAAACACACACAAACACACACGCACACACAAAATTCGAGCAGTTATAGGCTCAACTTAGCATGTCTTCTTAAGATGTGAATTCTAATGTTTGGAGAGAGGAGTTATGATTATCCAGATCTCAAAAGAAAATCACAAGGTAAACCACACCCTTAGCCCAAGAGCCAGGATGCCCTTCAATGTCATTTCTTCAGTGGCTTCCGCAGCAGGCTGCTTAAGATTCTCCTGGGGAAAAGAGGTAGGCAGAGATGATGTACTTCAAGGAAAACAGCCCAAATTCTCACACTCTCTCTTTAAGGCACTATAGGGAAGCACCTCTGGATATTATATTTCAAGAACTCTCGTCACATTCATGAGCTTGTGAAGCAATTAGTAGTTTTAAAGAGGCCAAGTAGCTATTAATGCATATAAATGCACCATCTTCCTTAGACATTAAGCAGATAATTCAGTCATTTTTGCTCCCAATACTTCAGCACAACCAGATTACTTCTTGGATTTGAACTAGTGCCATAATGGATGGTGTAAGAGTAAACTCAATCTTCTGAATAAAGATTTTTCAAATTTTCAAACATTCTGATAGCAAGACTCCCATCTTGTGGCAGAATGTATCACTGTAGTATGTGAACTATCAAAAAAAAGTTAGCGTATATATCTGTGTATGCTGGTCCTGCAAATTTAGGATAGGTCTTATTTCTGGGCAATCTTTTTTTCCTCAGGAAAGAATTAGGACTGGACATTTCTTTTCAAGACTGGCAATCAAATTCCACTTAATTGTATGACGTTAAGCAGAGGACCATCTGCGAGCTCTCTTAAGATAGCAAACTGAACATTTGCACAACTGCACAATCACCATTTCTGTCTCACATTTCCCCACAAATTATACTGGCAGTAAGGAGCTGCAACATTTTACAGATCATAAAATCAAAATATGAAGCTCTGCCCTGTGGCATGATGTGTACCATCAGATAACTTCTTTTAAAAGTTCCTATTTTAAAAAAAATCAGGTATATGTAGAAGCATTATCATGCAGTTGTTTTAATCCAGTATTTCCCAAATGATTAGCCTCTGCACTTCCCATGAAAGGGTAAAATCAGTATCAATTTTGCTCACTGAGAGTTCTGAGCCAGAACTAGGAGGATTAAGTCCAGGTAAGGGATTTCTGGTTTTACAGGAGACCCTGGGAGCACTCTGGTATTTCTATACTAAATCACTTTCAAAACAATTTTTTTATTTAAAATATCTCTATACTGCCCAAAACTTGCATCTCTGAGCAGTTTACATTTAAAATAATTTAAAACATTAGATCAATTAACAATTGAAATCATTTAAAAGATTAACATTTAAAACCCAGTATTAAAATTATTTAAAATTATAGATCTAATTAAAGGCCTGGGTGAATAAATGTGTCCTCAGTGCCTTTTTAAAAGTTGCCAGAGATGGGGAGGCTTTTATTTCAACAGGGAGTGCATTCCAAAGTCCAGGGGCTGCAACGGAGAAGGCCCCTTCCAGAGTAGCCATTAGATGATTTGGCGGCAGCCGCAGGCGAACCTCTCCAGATGATCTTAGCAGGTGGTGGCGAAGAAGACATTCTCAAATACCCAGGGCCCAAGATATTTAGGGCTTTATATGTAATGACCAGCACCTTGTATTTTGCCTGGAAACGTATCGGCAGCCAGTGCAATTCCTTCAACACAGGATGTGGTCTCTCCTCGATGACTCAGAGACCAACCTGGCTGCCACGTTCCAAACCAACTGCAGTTTCCAGACTACATAAAGGCAGCCCCACATAAAGTACATTGCAGTAAACCAGCCTAGAGGTTACCAGCAGATGTGCCAGTTTTGTTGTTCATCTCAAGAAACGGACATAGCCGGCGTATCAGCCAAAGCTGATAAAAAGCACCTGACCACCACCTCAACCTGGGACACCAGGGAGGTTCATATCCAGAAACACCCCCAGACTGCGTACTTGTTCCTTCCGGGGGAAGCATGACCCCACCCAGAACCACTTCCTTTTCCTTGATGGGCTTTTCTTTAGGTAGAAATTCACGTGCAGCTCCTCCAATCCCTTACTAGAGATGCCCCCAATTAATTTCTGCCTGATGCAGCTCCATAAAGCCACGCTCCCCGCAAATGCTACCTGTATAGTAAATGTCCTGCCAGAAATTCAAGAGGTCCCCAATCCAGCCATAATAACCTCCTAGAGGTACACACCTAATACTCTTCTTTCTGATGCATCTCTGAGGCTCAAGTCTCCCTTCCTGCACTAAACCCCTGCTAACTGGGCAAAGAGGCACCTTTTACTGTGGTGATTCTCTTTATTTAGCAGGGGGAGAGTAACTGGCCCTATCCACCCCCAGCACAGTACTTCCAGTGACTGTTGCTGGTGTGTGTCTTATGTTTCGTTTTAGAATGTGAGCCCTTGGGGGACAGGGAGCCATCTTATTTATTTATTGTTTCTCTTTGTAAACTGCCTTGAGCTATTTTTGGAAGGGCGGTGTAAAAATCGAAACAACAACAACAACAACTCAGGATCTTCAGTTGAGCAACCAGGGCTGAAGACAGCAAAGTTACTGGAAGAAACGTCGCTTAACTGAAAAAAAATATACGACCAGGGGATAGCAGAATAGAAGAAAAAGAAATAGAAAAAAAAAATCACCAAATACAAAGATCTACAAATTGAAATTGAAAGGCTGTGGCAGAAAAAGACCAAAATAATCCCAGTGGTAATTGGCGCCATGGGTGCAGTTCCAAAAGACCTTGAAGAGCACCTCAACACCATAGGGGCCACAGAAATCACCATCAGCCAATTACAAAAAGCAGCTTTA
This sequence comes from Hemicordylus capensis, assembly GCF_027244095.1. Lineage (NCBI taxonomy): Eukaryota > Metazoa > Chordata > Lepidosauria > Squamata > Cordylidae > Hemicordylus > Hemicordylus capensis. The sequence goes on along the minus strand of NC_069658.1, from coordinate 84,968,581 downwards.
CTGGGAACAGCCTATATTCTGCGACGATATCTATAACAACAGCAACAACATTGACAATAAAATTCTGGCATCCCAGGTCCTTGGGAAGGACTCGATGTCTGGATAAAACATACCAGTCAATAACACCTGTCTGACTGTGTAAAATAATAATAATAATAAATTATATGTACGATAGCAGGGCTTGGACCCTTTACTCATGAGTAGGCATCCCTTGTTAGTACCCATACCCTTCCTCATGAGAACACCTTTCTTGTGAGTACACCTTCCAGTTTTACTCACTAGTAAACCCTCAACCTTAGCAATGAATAGATTTGAACTTACTTGTAGGTAGCCCTTGAGGCTTACTCATATCTACTTGTGAGTATACAATGTGCTCACTGCTGAAAAATGGTGCATACCTACTAATGAGCAGACCCTCAATGTTCCCCATGAAGTGTGGGTAGAGTCCACTCATGAGCAAGTGTGCACAGCAGGTAGGGCTGTACGTGTTGGAATTCTCACCCACCCCCACTGTGAGGCGGCAGCCATTTGCAGGGCAACTGAGACAGGTAGGGTGGTGTCTTGCAAAAGCCATGACAACACTGGCATGGGGGAAGGTGGGCAGCTGCAATGTGAATCTCGAGAACATCTGGTAGTGGGGAGTGACAGAGGGAGGCTGGGTGGCTGGGAACCGCAGAGATGCCTGGGGGATATAACCCTGCTAACTAAGCGAAGAGGTACCTTTAAAAGTGGTGATTCTCTTACGTTTAACAAGGGAGAGCAACGAGTCCTGTCCAACCCATGCACAGCATTCCTCCAGTGGCTTTTGCTGGTCCACCTTGCGTTTCTTTTTAGATTGTGAGCCCTTTGGGGGCAGGGAGCCATATTTATTTGTTATATATTTTTCTATGTAAACCACTTTGAGAACTTGGTTGAAAAAGCAGTATATACTCAATAGTAGCGGTTCCTCCCCTCCTATGGGAGATGCTACTTCCCTCAGGTGTCTCCACACAAGTGCCAAGGAGTGTTCCCTCTAATTATCACCAGTGAGTGGAGAGTTTTGTTCTGGGTGGCTGTATCAAGGCAGTGTGGGCACCTAACACTCACTCAAACTCACTCTCTGTCTCTCTCACACACAAATAATTAATGCAATTTTTATCTCTCCTTGCCCCCAGGCCCCCACCTCCATAAAAATCACATTTAAAACCTTAAAATCAGTTTAACAGTAAAAACTATACAACACCAAAAAAAGACCACCACAAAAAAGACAAACAAAAAAGACAAAACACGTCATTGAACTTAGTGGCTTCAGAAGTCACTGAACTCTGTGACTTCTAAGTAAGTGTACATAGAACTCAGTAATGTTTTATCTAAATATTTAAGTTGCGCAAAGGCTCAACATATCAAAAAGCAAAAGTTTTCACATACTACACATCACTAATAAAGTAACAGAACCCCAATTCTTGTTTGTTGATTATTTGTGTATGACTTTATGATGTAAAACTACTCTGTTAATAGTTGTTGAAAAATATATAAATTATGTGAAGTAAACAAAATTAAGTTCAGGAATTTCTACAAAAAATACTTAAATACACAAATACTGGATACCCACAAACACACCTAGCATCACTGCATTCTAGTTCATCTATTTTGCCCAAGTAGGCTCATCATCATGAAGGATTTGAGATTTTAGCAACACACTAGAGCGAGTAGTTTGTTGATCTAAATATTACACTACTAGCAACTCTCAGGCGTCCACTTTAACATCCTAACCAAAGTCATGAATGAAAATGTTAACAACTCTGATTTTATTTTTGATCCCTGAAGATACTTCTGCTCTGCAACTCTGTTCCACTATTCAACTGTCAGTTGTACTCAAGGTATGCATTTGGCAGGATTGTTTGGGGGACCAAATAGATTTTTACCTTTATAGATACTACTCTTTAAAAGGAGTTATCTTCCTTAAGAAGTGAAATACTGCCATGTGAATGGGGTATTATGCAGGGAGGGATATTTTACAATATATCTTGAATAAAAATTCCCCTGCACAGCCAGTGCTTTTCACTTAATAAATGAAGAGGGGAGAGGGCCCCCTTTTTTTTTACCTGTGAAAGCCCACCGGTGTGCAGTACTGCGGGATAGCGAGCTCCTTCAACCTCCACTCAAGTGACTGCATGGGCTCTGCGTCGGCAGCCCATTTCTGGCTTTCCTTCCATGTGGAGGAAAACTGGAAACCAGCTGCACACAGCGAAGCCTGTGCAGTCACTTGAGAGGTAAAAAGAGCTCGCCACCACCGCTTCCCCCCACCCATCCTGCCACACAGCACAGCGGTGGGCTTTCAAGGGTAAAAAATGGGGGCAAAGCCCACTGTGCCTGGCCGGGGGGAGGGAGGCAGAGGTGGCAGCCATGTCGGGGAGAGGGGGAAACTGGGTGCCAGGCACAGCAGAGACTGCGCGTCCACTAGAAACTGCTGCACGGAACCCTGGGGATTGGTGCGCGCATGCACCTTAGAGGAAACAGTGGTGCCAAGTCTCCTGTGTCACCTCGTCCCCACCATCCTCCCAAGATTCACCAGTAGCCCAGCTTTCCTTGCACCAGTGCTAGGACAGCTTTTAAAAAGGACCCCACCACCATCACCCTACCTGGGGCAGTTGCCCCATAAACAGCTGCCTGCTCATGGACGGGGAGGGGAATTCTGAAGTGGAATTCCGATATTTTTGATACACACAGTCCACTCCAAAGTAAAGGTGGTGGTTAACGGTAAGAATACAAGTTTTACTTGAAAGTAAGGGTTCAGTCTACTCATATGCAAGAATTCCAGGTTGTGGGTCTACTCATGTGCTCTATTTGTGTAGGTGCACTCATGAGTGCAGGTAGATCGAGCCTCAGTGCTGAAGCAGCATAATGTACAAGGCAGTAAGACACCTTTACAGCTTATATGGTGCGGAAATTAAGATGGGCACCTTAGCGTTTTAGAATACAAGTGAAAATGAATCGTTGGCACTTACCTGAATGGTCATTCTCCTCAGACGTACGGATGGTATCCGAGCACCATGGGTTGTCACCACCTACTGCTCTGAGACAGGGCCAATCAGGAAAGTTCTTGCCAGCAGAAGGGAGGAACAACCCCCTCACCTCCTCAGTCGATAACATAGTGCTTCGATGCTCCATAAAAGACTAGAAACAGAGACACTGCAGAAACCAGAACAATAGACAGTGTACATGCAGAAAAACAATTTCCCTCCACAAAGAGAAAAAGGGAGAGACAGCACATGCCAGTAACCCAACTCTCAATAACCCTTCCTGTAGAAGAAAACCTACAGAACAGGAAACCACCCCACATAAAAACGGGGAAGGATGAGAGCTGGATAAAGGAGAAAATAGGATCAGACATACAGTTGGGCAGGTCGGATACAATCCATACGTCTGAGGAGAATGACCATTCAGGTAAGTGCCAACGATTCATTCTCCCTCAGACGAGGATTGTATCCGAGCATCATGGGACATACCCAAGCTGTTACCCATTGCGGGAGGGCCAAGGACAGAAGGTCTGATCCTAAGACGGAACTACCCTCTGCAACACACGCCGGCCAAAGGATACGTCTGCAGCGGCCCAATCGTGGATCTTGTAATGTTTTACAAAGGTAGAGAGGGAAGCCCAAGTGGCGGCCCTACAAATGTCCGCCAGGGACGCCAAGGTGGACAGCGCCGCAGAGGAAGCTGCGCTCCGAGTAGAGTGAGCCGTAATGCCCTCAGGAGCAACCTCCCCCGCCGTCGCGTAAGCCAGTTGAATGGCTTGACAGATCCAGCGCGATAAGGAAGCATTGGAAACCTTCCTGCCCAGAGAACAGGCACGAAAGGAAGTGAAAAGGGATTCAGAAACCCTAAAGGGTTTAGTCCCTCTCAAATAGATGCGAATAGCCCGCCGGACGTCCAATTTGTGCCAGCCCTTCTCCCTGGGGGAAGAAGGACTGGGACAAAAGGAAGGGAGGAACAGCTCTTGCGCCCTATGAAATACTGAGTTAACCTTAGGAAGGTAGGTCAGATCGGTGCGAAGCACCACATGATCAGGAAAAACCAAACATAACTCCTTCCGAACAGACAAGGTGCCCAGGTCGGAAACACGACGAGCCGACGTGATGGCTACCAGAAACAACACCTTCAGGGTAAGGATGGGCAAAGAAACGGTGCGCAGTGGCTCAAAGGGAGCCTTAGTCATGACCCTGAGCACCAAGTTGAGGTCCCAAGTGGGAAAATGGTGGATAGGCGGAGGTTTCAATACAGCCGCTCCCTTCAGAAAACGCTGTATGTGTGGATGCTCGGCCAGGGAAGAAAACCCCGGGACTTGCAGCATGGAGGCTATGGCAAACATCTGGCGACGTAGGGTATTGGGACGAAGGCCCTTGGTCTAACCCCCTCTGCAAAAACCCCAAGACCTGTGTCACAGAAGCTGTTCTGGGATCCGACCCACACCCTTGGCACCACTGCGAAAAGGCCTGCCACGTTGACTGATAAATACGGGCTGTGGCCGGACGCCTGGAGACCATGATGGTATCCTGGACCGCCGAGGAATAACCACAGGTTGCTAAGGAGCCCCGCTCAATCTCCAGGCAAGAAGATTGATCCACTCTGGGTTGGGATGAAGAACGGCCCCCTGGTGCAGGAGATGGGCCCAATTCCCCAAGGGGAGGGGAGGCTCCCTCGAGAGAGCCACCAGGTCCGAAAACCACGGCCGACGTGGCCAGCGAGGGGCCACAAGGATGACCTCCGCCCTCTGATGCCGTATTCTTCTCACCGTCCGGGACAGCACAGCAAAGGGAGGGAAGGCATACAGAAGCCCCCGAGGCCAGGGAGACAGTAGAGCATCCACACCCTCCGCCCCTGGAGAGGGATACCTTGAGAAAAATCTGGGCACCTTGGCGTTGGCCGGGGTCGCAAAGAGGTCAACCAGGGGCATACCGAACCCATTAATGATGTCCCTGAAGATTCGATTGTTCAGAACCCATTCCCCCTGTTCCAGATGGGACCGGCTTAACCAGTCTGCCAGAGTGTTGTCCACTCCACTGACGTGGTCGGCCTCCAGGGAGCAGAGATACCTCTCCGCCCAGGACAGAAGAAGCTCTGCCTCGCGCATCAACGCCCGAGACTTGGTCCCCCCCGGCGGTTGAGGTGCGCCTTGGCAGTGGCATTGTCGGTGCAGACCAGAACGTGGTGGTTGCGAATCTCGGGGAGGAACCGCACAAGAGCCAGCCGAACAGCCCGGAGCTCCAGCCAATTTATGGACTGATGCTGCTCCGCCTCTGACCACTGACCTTGAACCATCTGGTGCCTGCAATGAGCTCCCCAACCCGTGAGAGAGGCGTCGGTGATGACCACGACGCGGTCCACTGGCAGGAAGCTTACGCCCTCGTAAAGAGCCCGAGATGTCCACCACCGGAGATACAGGTGTACCTGGGGGGTGAGGGTCACCCTGAGTCTTGATCTGCTGACGATGAGTTCCTGGAGAGGGAAAAGCAGCCATTGAAGAGGGCGAGAGTGAAACTGTGCCCACGGTACGATCCCGATCGAAGAGACCATCAGACCCTGTAACTGAGATAGAAAAAGAATGCTCGATTGGGAACGGCTCAGGAGACCGCAACAAGCCGAGTACAGCTTCCGCCTGTGGTCGTTGGTCAAGTGAACTGACCCCTGGGTGGAGTCGATGATCGCCCCCAAGTCCTGAATCCTGGTCTGAGGTATGAGGGAACTCTTTTTGAGATTTACAAGGAAACCGTGGACTGCCAAGATCTTCAGGGTCTCCCTGACATCCGACCACGCCTTTTGCCAAGATGGCGACCGTATTAAAAGGTCGTCCAGTGAGGGTAAAGATGTACCCCCCTGGTCCTCAAGTGTGCCACGAGTGCCACCATGATCTTGGTGAACACCTGCGGCGCAGTCGAGAGACCAAAGGGGAGGGCCCGGTACTGATAGACGAATCACAGGAATTTCCTGTCCAGGGGATGGATGGGTACATGGAGATAGGCCTCCTTGAGATCTATAGAAGCCATGAAATCCCCTTCCTGAAGAGCCATCAGAACTGAACGGAGCGTCTCCATCCTGAACCTTCTCCTCCTGAGAAACTGGTTGACAAATTTCAAATCCAGGATGGCCCTCCACTCCGAATTCTTCTTTGGCACCAAGAAGAGAATAGAGTAGACTCCATATCCCGCTTCCTCTGGAGGAACTCGCTCGATAGCCTTGATGTTGATCAGGTGTTGGATGGCGCTCACCATCAGGGAGTGCTTGTGCGGGTTGCTGGACTGAGGGGAGGGCAGGAACCGATTCGGTGGGTGCGAGAGAAACTCCAGGCTGTACCCCAGGGAGATGGTGCGTAAAACCCAGGCGTCTGTGCACGTCCTGGTCCACTGCTGGGCGAAGGAAACCAGCCGGCCTCCCACTTGTTGCCCCACATCTGAGTCATTGAGGGGCAGTGCGCTTGAAGCCCGACTTGGAGTACTGACCTGACTGTTGAAACTTCTGCTGGGCACAGTCCTGGGCAAAACCCTGGTTTCTGGGCCAGGAAGGCTTGTCTTGCTTGCCTTGACAGGGACGAAAATTAGCCCAAAACCCACTGTTCCCACCACTGTTGAAGGAATAGGAGGAAGAAGAAGAAGAGGCAGTAGAAAAAGATCTACGATCCTGGCGTTGTGCGGCAGAAGGCATAGCCTTCTTTTTATCTTTCGTTTCTATCAGCACCGGCTCCAGCGCCTCTCCAAATAATTTACCCCCCTTGAAGGAGGAGCTGACTAAGTTGCTTCTCGACTTCTGATCCACCTTCCAGTTTTTCAACCACAAGTGTCTCCTGACCGTGATGTCAGAAGCCATGGCTCGGGCAGACAGTTGGACTGTGTCGAGGGAGCTGTCAGCAACAAAGGCGGAGGCCTTCCCCAACTTGTTAAGCCCCTGCCTGAGTGCCACCAGCTCGGGCGGAACCAGGGGCAGAAGATCCCGCACCCAGAGGACAGAGGCCCGAGCAAATATAGAGGCAACTGAGGCTCTTACGGCAAGCGCAGTGGCCTCATGGGACCTGCACAACGCAGCATCGCACTTATCCTCCACATTACGCAGAACCTCCTCCCCATCCCTCGGGAGGATCGCCCCAGTTACCAGCGATGCAACCTCCTTGTCTACAGGCGGGACCTGTAGCTTGTCCATAACCGCCTTGGGGATAGTGTAAAGGCGCCTCACCCCAGGTGGAGGGCCTTTACTTTCCAAGGGACGATCCCACTCGCCCTGGATGACATCCATGAATAGCTGAGGACAGGGCACTGCTACCTCTGGCGCTTTCAAAGAGAGCAAAACAGCGGGGTCCCCCTCCGAAGTGACCTGTGGGGTAGGCACCAGTCCCTCCAAGCACAATGACTTGCGCGCCTTATGAAGAAGGACAGGAAAATCCGCTTGGTTAAACAACCTATGGGGGCCTGGGATGGTGGCAAGGTCCCCTCCTCGTCCCCAGAGTTCCCCCTCCTCCCTGCCGGAATCAGAGTCCTCCGTGTGTTCCCTATCCTCTACCGGGAACAAAACGGGGGCTGGCAAACCGGGACCCTGGAGCATGGAGCAGCTCGGACCACAGGGGGACAGCGTAGGCGGATCCAAAGGTGCCCGCAGGTGCCCAGGAGTGGGCAAGCCCGGTGGCATGGCAGCAGATTCACCCGCCTCCTGAGGGCTCAAAATGGAGGCCGGGGCGGCGATGGTGGGAAAAGGCGGCCGCGAAGCGGCAGATTCCCCCCCTTCCTGGGGACTCAAAATGGCGGGCGGGACAGAAAAGGCAGGAATTTGGCACGCTAGATCGGGAACCAACCGCCCGAACTCCTCCGCAACCACCCGCCTAAGTAGAGTGGCGAAGCTAGGAGGGATCTCCTCCTCAGCCGCTCCAGAATGCGCCCACTCCTGGGCCGAGGGGGAAGGGCAGGGGCGCTTGGCGGGAGGCTCACCCTGAAGCGAGGACCCCGGCGTCCCTACCTGGGAGGTCCTGGGCATCGGCGGGTCAACCCGGACCGAAACGACCTCTTGCACTGGCGGCAGAGAAGATATCCCCTGACTGGTCTCCCCCTGAGCGTGGCCAACGATCTCCGGCTGGGGAACTGCAGCCGCTTGCGGTGTGATCCGCTTGGCTGCGCGCGCCGCTGCTTTTTGCTCCTTAGAGAGCTTTTTGATTCTCTTAGCCTTGGGGGGCTGAGATTCGGGCACGGGGGAGGTAGCCGCAGCCCACTCAGCGTGGCACGTCGCTGTTGCCACTGAGTCCTCGGAGAGGGAGGGAGAGGCCTCCCTCTCACCGCGCGACATCTGGGCTTCCATAGCCCCCAGCAACCGCCACAAATGCAGAGAAGATTGCGAACGGAGCGCTAGGACAGTTACTCCTCAAAGACCTAACTATTCCCCAACGAACAAGGAACAGAAAAAAGGAGCACGCAGGCACATGAGCGAAGCGAAGAATCATCTGCTTGGAGCAAGACAGGGCGAATGACTGAGGAGGCGAGGGGGTTGTCCCTCCCTTCTGCTGACAAGAACTTTCCTGATTGGCCCTGTCTCGGAGCAGTAGGTGGTGACAACCCATGATGCTCGGATACAATCCTCGTCTGAGGGAGAATGGAAAGCATTTTATACCAAACATTTTTGGATAACTGAATAGAGGTTTACCTGACTTTTGTCAAAGCACAAGGCATATAACAGACAGTAGCCAACACCTGATCTTTAAATGAGAAGGTGTGTGTGTGTGTGTGTGTGCGTGCGTGTGAGGGGGCAATCAATACAGATCCATATTGAAGCGTAAAACAAAGTCAAGCGAGCCAATAACAGGGCATCATTCCATTTGTCCTAAGTAGCTACTCCTCAGAAGTACACTGCTTTTATACATGGACATTTTATTACTATGGCTAAAATAGTTATTTCCAAGTATATTTTCCCCCTTAACCCCTGCTCCATTCATTTTTTCTATTCCACCTATATTAAAGTTTCGTGTGTCTTCTGTCCCATCCTTTTCAGGAAGCTACAATTTCAAGTGGTGTAGGAATTTTTTTTTTTAATGGAGGTATTCAGAATTGTTATTAAAAAGATGAGTACTGTCTTGAGAGTAATATGACAAGCACATTATAAAAACCTCAGAGACAAATCTATACTTCAAACAATCAGAATGAAAGTAGGGAAAAGCTAGTCCAATTAGCAAAATGACAAGTCCCTTCATCAACAGAATATGACAATTGCACACACTTTTCTGTAAAAATAAATAAATACAGGTTGTGTTTTCAAAACATACAAGTCTTAAGACAGCCTTTATTGTTAATCTGACACAAAAGTATGCAAGTTACACTAGAATTTAAAAACACATCTATTGATACATTGAACACAAGCCCCTTTCCTTAACTATCTAATAGAAGTAAAACTAGCAAAAGAATTTTTGTTGAATCCTTCATCCTCCTATGATGCAATTGATAGACAAGGTTCTTTACAAATGTTCTGAGTAAAATTTGTGTAACTTGATTGCTAAAATACAAAAGTTCTCAATACAAAAGTGTGTTGAATGTACCTTTCCTTCCCCTTCCCCCCAAGCACCTAAGAATGTAAAAGGACAAGAGCAGATTGCTAGTCTAACAGCCAAACTCCCCATACAGTAGTTTCTTTGAACGAGGATATTTAAAAAAGGACCAGCATAAAAATGTGGCAGCTGTTTTTGAAAAACAGTACATTATTCAGTGTCAATATTTCACATTTCAAAAAGCTATATATATGGTTTCACTTACAAAAACCTCCTTCTTTGTGACAAAGGAAATTAAGGCCAGACACAGCTTTAAAATTCACAAAAAGGAAATACAAAAATATGTTGTGCTTCCAAGAAGGTTCACCTCTGCTGGAAGGGGATTAACATAACTGAGGAATATAGATGACTGAAGTTTACATGATTGCACAGCTTCTGTTGGCTGCTCGTGGGTCTCCCTGTTTTAAGCAAAGGAAAGAGAGCTTTAATTAATGCCACAGGAGGGACATTTTCAGTATAGTATGAATTTGATACAATATAATAAGTTTGCCAACAGCAGATTGCTTAGCTGTAACTAATGTTCTTCAAGCAATCATCTGCACAGTCACACCTATGAGATGTCTGCCTGTGCAGAGTCTTGCTCAGAACTTTCTAAAGCTTAGTCTCACAAGTTTTGGCATAAGTCACATCTCTATGGAGGGAAGAGAGTACTGCCAAGTAGGCCTTTGCCACATCCCTCTGTTCAAATAAGACTGCCACAACAGAATACAAGAGGCAGCAATAGATCAAAGTTCCTGCAACAGGGAGGAGAGGGTTGTGTGACTGCACCGACGACTTGAAGAACATAGTTATAGATGCTTGCTCTTCCTCAGTCTTCATGGATACACAACCATAACAGACTTGCTACTTTACCTGGAAGGAGGGTGCAGCATTTTTAGGTAACAAAAGAGAGCAGGGAAGTGCTGCCAAAGACAACATCAGCATGGAAATGTATGCTTAAGACACAATATCCTAACAAAGGTGAATAGTTGAACCTGTGGGACGGTTTGGCAGAATTCTAGGACCAGCACGCTCCTCCTGAAGCCACTACAGCTTGAGCAGAGTTAAACCTGAGATTTTGGAGTTACTAACAAGAACTTTTGGGTTTTCTCAGGAGCTTTACAGTGGTTCTCTTCCACTGTAGACTAGTTTTGATAAGCAATTAAGATTGCTGTATTACAAGACCTTTGGAACCCTAGTAGGGAGGTAATGGCTTAATTGTAACCCATTAGGTCACCAATTAGAGTGGAGTCAAAAAATGCATGTGAATCTAGGAGGCAGGACAACATTCTCTAGGTGTAATCGTGTGTATAGACTGGCCAGCTGGCCTTTATTCTGTTGCCCAAAAGGCACACAAGCGTACGCATGCGCACACACACACTTACTTCCTTTAAAGCTGGAGGACACTGACACAGCACTGCCATACTGTTTCACTGGTGATAATGGTAGCTCGAGGCCTCTCAAGTTGTATTAAAATGCTTAGTTATCAAGCATTTAAGTCTGCTCTTTCATACAAAAAGGGGTTCTAATACAGAGATGTTCAATGTTAAGGGAATGGTTTTTTGTATAGAAGAGCGTTCAACCAAGCAAGTCTCTACCTGCAGTATGAAATGGTAGAGTCCGGACACAGGGCTATCACTCATTTGCTGTTTATGAGAACCAAGTCAGAGCCTACCTGACTTAGAAAGCTGGAACAGACTCCCTCATTCCTGCCCATACCAGACACTTTCTACATGCAGCTTCTGCAACTGCCTTCACAGATGGGACTAAAGTATGCTCCTGCTATGACTAAAGCATTCTTTAATCACCAGTGCAAGAAAGATAATAGTTGCTGAACAAAGATGGAACCAGTCTGCTGGTGCTTAAAATAAAAAAGGTCGCAGAGCAGCTTTTAAAATGACACATGGAAGATTGCCGACAGGAACTGGGTGGTACCTCATTTCAGAAAGGGTGCAAACCTTTCAGAAAAACCAGAAGGGGACAGAGTAGAACAGATGGAAACACTGGTCAAAACAGCTGGTCAAAAAGGTTAAATGACAGTAAGGCAGACAGCACACACCCCAACACCAGGTAAGAGACACGGTGTATAGGTGTTTATATACCAATGCCAGAAGCCTCCAAGCCAAGATGGGCAAACCAAGATTAGCTTGGTTGCTAATAAAAACAGATATAGTGGGCATAACGGAAACCTTATGGAATGGTGAGAACCAGTGGAACACTGTTATTCCTGTATGCAAACTCTACAGAAAGTACTGGGGAGAAGAAACTGAGGTTGGAGTAGCACTGTATATTAGAGATATTAAAGAAGGGATAGAATCAAACAAGCTAGAAAACCTAGGAAGATCAGAGTCCTCCACAGTACATTATGAGTGACAATATGAGGACTGAAAGGAAATGTGTTACTAGGGCTGTGCTATCGCCCTCTGGATTAAAGTGCCAAGAGTGACCTGGAGTTGGAGAAGCAAATCAGAGAGGCATCAAAGAGAGCTATAATAATGGGTGATTTCAATTGTCCTCACATAGACTGGGCAAATTCATATACGGATACTGACAGAGAGGCCAAATTTCTAGACATGCTAAATAACTTTGCCTTAGAACAGTTGGTCACAGAACCAACTAGAGAGAAGGCAACCTTTGACTTAATCCTGAGTGGTGTCCAGGACCTGGTGCGAGATCTGTAGATCCACTGGGGAATAGTGACCATACTGTGATCCAATTCAGCTTATATGCAAATGGAGCACTGCCAAGAAAGTCCAACAGAGATGCTTTGGACCTTTAGAAGAAGAGACGGTACTGGTAAATAGGAAGCAGAAAGGGCAGGACAGGAGGGTCAAATCACTCCAGAAAGCATGGAACTTATTCAAAACCACAATAGAAATTCAGTTGGAATGTACACCAAGCAGGAGCAAAGGCACCATCAAGTTCAGGAGGACGTCAGCATGGCTAACAAGTAGAGGCAGGGAAGCTATAAATGGGGAGAAGACTTCCTCCAGAAAACGGAAGTCCCACCCAAATGAAGAGAACAGAAAGGAACATAAACTCTGGCAAAAGAAATAAAAGGACAACAAAGGATGCAAAAAGGGAGTCTGAGGAGCATATAGCTAGAAGTGTTAAGGGGAATAACAAAAACTTCTTTAAATATATATCAGAAGCAGAAAACATGCTAGTGAGGCAGTTGGCTATACCCTTAGATGATGAAAGCTATGAAAGCAATTAAGGATGAGATTGCAGAGAAGCTGAATGAGTTCTTTGCATCTGTCTTCACAGCAGAGGATACTGACAATATAGCCATTCCCAAACTGAACTTCTCAGGCTTGGAGGCTGAAGAACTAGGCCAATTTGAGGTGACAGGAGAGGATGTTTTAAACTGTCTTGAAAAACAAAAAATTAACAAATCTCCAGGACCAGATGGTATCCACCTAAGAGTTCTGAAAGAACTCAAATATGAAATTGCTGATCTCCTAGTAAAAATATCTAACTAGTCCCATACCAGAGGACTGGAAAGCAGCTAACGTAGCTCCAATTTTCAAAAAGGGATCCAGGGGGGATCTGGGAAATTACAGGCCAGTCAGCTTAATTTCAGTGCCAGGTAAATTGACAGAAAGCATACTTAAGGCAAAATTGTTTAACATATGGAAGCAAAGGGCTTACTGAAGGAAAAACAGCATGGTTACTGCAAGGGCAAGTCTTGCCTCACTAAGCTTTTGGCGTAAGCGATCTAGAAGTTGGGGGTAAGCAGTAATGTGGCCAAAATAGCAGATGACACTCAACTTATTTATTTATATCTATGTAAACTGCTTTAGATGGTGGAAATTGCCAAGAAGAGGAGAGAAGCCAAAGTCAAAAAAGATAAAGACCTCACAAAGGAACTTAATAGGGAATTTTAGAAAGCTGTTAGAAGAGACAAGGAGTAGTACTACAATGACATCTGTAAAGACCTTGAGGATGGAAATAGACATGGAAAAACAAGGTAAGTTTTCCAAAAGATCTCTGAACTCAGAGGTTCCAACCTTGAATTGGTATGTGAAGGGATGCCAAAGGACAGATAGCAACTGATTCAGAGAAGACCAAACAGAGATGGAAGGAGTATACTGAAAATCTGTACAGCAGGGACATCAACATCCAAGAAACTCTAGAAGATATTCCCTAATTGCAAGAACTTCTAGTATGGGAAGATGAAATTAGATCAACACTCTGGTTATTACCAAGTCGGAAGGCTACAGGAATTGATGGAATAGCTATAGAAATATGGTAGGCAACAGAAGAAGAATCAGTCAAGGCTCTAACCAAACTATGCCAGCAAATCTGGAGAATGACACAGTGGCCAACAGATTGGAAGAGGTCAGTCTACATACCCATACCAAAGAAAGGAGACTTAACAGATTGCGCAAACCATCACACAATATACTTAATTTCACATGCTAGCAAAAAAAATGCTCAGGATCATCCAACGCAGATTATAGCCCTGCGTGGAAAGGGAAATGCCAGATGTCCAAGCTGGTTTCAGAAAAGGCCGGGGAACAAGAGACATCATTGCTGATGCATGCTGGATAATTGAGAAAGCCAAAGAATACCAGAAAGAAGTCAATATGTGCTTTATTGACTACAGAAAAGCCTTTGATTACGTCAACCATGTCAAGTTGTGGAATATCCTTAGGAAAATTGGCGTCCCAGAACACCTCAATGTTCTCATGAGAAACCTATACACTGGAAGCCACAGTCCAGACGGAACATGGTGAAACAGACTGGTTCCAGATCAGCAAAAGAGTAAGACAAGGCTGTATAGTTTCTCCTTCTTTATTCAATTTATATGCTGAATATATACCGAGAGAAGCTGGATTGGAAGAAGATGAGTGTGGTTTTAAAGTTGGAGGAAGAAATGTCAATAACCTGCTCTACGCTGATGACACCACCCTGATAGCTGAGAATGTGGATGATCTGCAAGCTCTAGTGATGAAAGTCAAGGAGCACAGTGAAAAAAATGGGACTACAACTAAATGTAAAGAAGACTAAACTAATGACAACGGGTTCAACAATCAGCCTCAGAATTGACAATAAAGACACTGACGTGGTGGATAGCTTCTGCCTTTTAGGATCAACTTGTCAACAGTAAAGGATCTAGCACTCAAGAAATATGCCACAGACTAGCACTTGGTAGGGTAGCAATGAAGGCTTTGGAAAGGTTATTTAGATGCCCTGACATGTCTACACCTACAAAGATTAGAATAGTCTGGACAATGGTTTTTTCCGTGACATTCTATGGATGTGAAAGCTGGACTTTAAAGAAGATAGAAAAAGCATTGATACTTTTGAACTTTGGTGCTGGAGAAGACTTTTGAGGATACCATGGACAGCCAGGAAAACAAACAAATTGATCATAGAACAAATCAATCCAGAATTTTCACTTGAGTCACAAATGACCAGGCTCAAACTATCATACTTCGGACACATTATGCAAAGATCCAGCTCCCTTGAGAAGTCCATAATGCTGAGAAAAGTTGAAGGAAAGAGAAGAAGACAACTACCAGCAGCAAGGTGGATGGACTCAATTACAACAGCAATGAATGCACCACTGAGAAACCTTAAAGGCCAATTTGAAGACAGATCATCCTGGAGAGAATCTATGTGGTCGCTAAGAGTTGACACTGACTTGACAGCACTTAATCAATCAAACTGCTTTGCGGACTGTTTGTTGAAAAGTGGTATATAAATATCCATCATCGTCATATTTAGGGTAGTGAAATCCACAACAGATAGTGAGGAGCTCCAAAAGGATTTCTCCAAACAGGGTGAGTGGGTGACAAATTGCAAATATAGTTCAAAGTAAGCAAGTGTAAAGTGATGCATATTGGGACAGAAAACCCCAACTTCATATATACACTGATGGGAGTCTGAACTGTCAGTGACTGACCGAGAGAGAGACCCTGCGGTCGTATTGGGCAGCTCGTTGAAAGTATTGAGTCAGTGCTCAGCAGCAGTGGAAAAGGCAAATTCCATGCTAGGGTTCGTTAGAAAGGGGACTGAAAATAAAAAAATATTACTATATAATGCACGTATAAAAATATATGATGTGGCGGCATTTGGAGTACTGCAGTTCTGGTCACCGTATCTTAAGAAGGACATTAAAGAACTAGAAAAGGTGCAGAAGAAGCCAACCGAAATGATCAGGGGCCTGGAGCACTTCTTTATAAGGCTAGGCTACAGCATCTGGGGCTTTTCTGTTTGGAAAAGAGGCAACTGCAAAGAGACATGACAGAGGTGTATAAAATTATGCATGGAGTGAAAAGAGAATTTTCTCCGTCTCTCACAGCACTAGAACCAGGTGTCATCCCATGAAACTGAATGCCAGGAAGTTTAGGACCAGCACATAATCTATGGAATTTTCTGCAATGGGATGTAATGATGACCACTAGTTTGGATGGCTTTAAGTGTGGTTTAGATACATAGCAATAGCAATAGCACTTACATTTATATACCGCTCTATAGCTGGAAGCTCTTTAAGCGGTTTACAATGATTTAGCATATTGCCCCCCAGCATTCTGGGTACTCATTTTACCGACCTCGGAAGGATGGAAGGCTGAGTCAACCTTGAGCCCCTGGTCAGGATCGAACTTGTAACCTTCTGGTTACAGGGCAGCAGTTTTACCACTGCGCCACCAGGGGCTCATTCATGGAGGACAGGTATATCAATGGCTACTGGTCTGGTGGCTATAGGCCACCTCCAGCCTAAGAGGCAAGATGCTTCTAAATACCAGTTGCTGAGGAGCAACAGCAGGAGAAAAGGCATGCTCTCAGCTCTAGCCTGTCGACTTCCCAGAGGAATCTGGTGGGTCACTGTGTGAAACAGAATGCTGGACTAGACAGGCCTTGGGCCTGATCCAGCAGGGCTGTTCTTATGTTCCAGAGCAAGAATAATTGCTTTCACTTATTTTCTGATGCAGTTATTATATACATTTCACTGAAGGCAAGCACAAACCAGAGTTTACACTTAATTACTATCAGTAGTAATTTACTGTCTGTCACTGTCATTACAATTCTTTCCTTGAGTAAACTGTCTACGCATATCAGGCAGTAATATGATAAGTCATGGATTCACACCTTGCAACCTCAGACTAATCCCTATGTACAACTTCAACTTATTTTGCTTTCAACTAATTTCATGAGGAACTTCACGAACAGTATGCAGTATTTGCATACATTCATACAGTTCCTCATGAAATAAGTTTAGCACCAAGTTGTATAGAGCAGGGATTTTCAACGTGTGGGTCCTCAGATGTAATTGGACTTCAACTCCCATAATTCCCAACCAAAGGCCACTGGGGCTGGGGATTATGGGAGGTGAAGTCCAATAACATCTGGGGACCCACACGTTGAGACACCCTGGTATAGAGGACTTGGTCTGAGGAGTATGTGGTGTGTTTGTGTGTTAAAAAAAAAAAAAGTGTTCAACTGCCAAAGCCACTATTTGGAAGAAAGATACATTATCATTTAAGTCTTCATGAAATACCTGCTGGTGGAATAGATGCTCCTCTTCTACAGCTTCAACTGGTTCTTCCTCAGCTTCTTCCCCCTCTTCAACTTCAAGTAAGGTTGTTTTGAAGACTGTGCTCCTCTGAGCAACCTCCTATAATAGATACTGATGTTTTATTTTCTAAAAGACACTGGAGAGATTATTTTCAAGTAAAAAATCTTAGAGCACTTCTTTAGGTTCTTTTTATGATTATCTGCTGTCAATTTATTAGCTGACCAGACTATAAGAGAGGCACAGCACTGTGCATATTGAGCTTTACTCCACTGTTTATTCAGACAACCACCTTTGCAGACCAGTATTAATTTGGTGAGTGTAGCTGAGCCTGATGTTCCTACATTACCTACCTCTCCCTGAGAGTTTTTCAGTACAACTTTCACATCTTTGCCAGTGCCCCACGAGTTCTGGTTCTTCCAGATGAGGTCTGAAGGAGGGCTGGCTGTTACCCCAGCATTTGCAGCCCAGATCTAGGAAGTGAAGAACACATCACAGAGCTAAAATGCATCTTTCAGGAGCTACACAAGCATGCAAGTTTTATTTATATTGGTAACTTGGCAACCAAAGAACTGGGAGTACAGATGTATTTTCTGGAACCAAAAAAAGGCTTGAGATTTAAACAAAATACTCCACTTAAAGTGGCTGCTTTATAACTGTCTATTGGGTTTATATGTCTTAAGCAAGATTACGTGATTTTATAAATACCTTTATTTGAAACTACGAAATCATTTCAATTATATCTGAAACCCATGATTCTGGTATGGAGTTCAGTTAGGGCAAGGACTCGCCTAGGACCCAATGCTTCCCAGCAAACTTCAGAACCTGCATGGGAAGCGGGTGTAGCATAGCCCAGACTATTTTCAGGCCAGATTACGCCCATCTCTCATGTTTGGGGACCTTCAGTACAGTGAGTTAGCAAGATTGTAAATACCCTCACACATGCTGGGTACCTCAGAACAGAGGAGAGGACTAACTCAATCCCAGGATAATCCAGGCCTCATGTTGTGCATTCTGAGGCCTGCAGAACAGCAGTATCACCGCACACAAATTCAGGGCATATACAAAAACAAATACAAAATATGACTAGCTATGCAAGGTCACACCGAAAATGCCTGGAATGCACTATAGCATGTTGTTGCTTCTGAAGTTAACTCTGGAGCTTTCTGTTCATAAAAGCTATTTTTTTCTAGCATTAATAGGTATCTACAGGGGAGTGCTAGAATGAAAGTTGTTGTGCACACGTGCTTTCTCTCTCTCACTCACTCACACACACACATCCCTCAGCTCAGAGAACTGGAAAGCAGGTCAGCAGAGGGGAAGATAGCCAGGGGAGGGGCATAGCATTTTTAGGGGATTTTCAGTCACAGACATGGTCAAAACAAAATTCTGTTCTGTTAATCCTTCTGCATTTCTGCTCCTGAATTGCAATTCTCAGCAGACATGGGCTTGGGAACATGCATTTTGCCAGTGTAATATCTAGTTTTACACATTAAAAAAAAATTCCAAAAGTTCTTTAACAAAATCTCAAGCACATGAAGTCTGCAATGACAGCAACTGATAAAGAACAAGCTGTGTATCCCAGGCATCTGTCCAGCACATGCATGCAACCATATCTGTAGGCTCCAACAAACCAGATTCCACTTACTGTAACAGTTTGGCCTGCCTTCAGCACATATCTTGAGGTATACTTGTAAGTGACAGAAGTGTCTCCTATTTTTCTTATCATCTCCCAACCTCCCATTGGTTGATCCTAAATAAAAGCAGAGGAAACGTTTCCATATGTTAAGCCATTATGTACTTCTGAACATTAAGCTGTTCAAATATATGAAAACACACTAAATACTACCTAGTCCTTTCTATTACTATGTTGTTACCAATTATGATTCCTTTTGGGGTAAAATAATATAAGAGATTGATATTTTGAAATATCTTTTAAAACTCCCTACTCTTAAATGGACAAGTCACTAGCTCCTGAATAATCTTTTGCTGCGTTTGGTTATTTTCTTTAGCCCACCCAGAGGACTAGTGTACAACCTTATTTGCATTTTAATAACATATTTGCAATGTAATCATAAACGTAAGAACAACTGTCTTCATACCTGATCAGAAGTGTTCTTCAAGCGGATAAATTTCCCATCTACATCTATCTCTTCAATGCAGATATTTCCAGTAGCAGACGCTGAATGAGAGATGCTAACACTACTACTAGCCTCCGAAGCTTCAACATCAACTCTCTTCCTCTTTCCCCTGGTTGTGCGCACACTGCGGCTTGAAGAAGCCCGAGATACTGTCACACGAGAAGATGGGCTTGGAGTAAGTTTCAACCTGAATAAGAGAAAATTCATAAATCCACATTTTAAAATGTGCTTCCATCTGTGTCTCTGAAGCAGCATTATCAGCTTTACAAACCCTGCTTCACAATACACCCAGAGAACTTTTTATTTATAAGGTGGGATTTCAAGGTGGGGTTGTAAACCGCCCAGAGACGTTAAGTTTTGTGGTATAAGTGGTATAAAAATATGTTAAATAATATAAAATAAATACAAAGGCCATTTTCCCCTAGGCTGGGACTAAGAAGGTTTCAAGGGTTACCCCTACAATGAATAATCAATTTTTCATTTAATTTATTGTTATATTCTTGAAACTAGGGGTAAAGGAGGACATGGATTTCTGCCCAGGATTGTGTGTCTTGGATAAGTCTTTGCGACAATCACAATTGCGAATTTCTCTCTGTCAGAGATTCAAGATTAAACTTTGACCTGCCAAAAACATGCATTTTAACTACATCTACCTGCAACCCTACATCAAAACACACTGCATTTCATATAAGGTCTTGCTAGCAGAAACTAGAGAGGCTACTAGCATTTCACAGGATCATAGGAAGCTGCCACATACTGAGTCAAACCACTGGTCCATCTAGCTCAGTATTGTCTACACAGACTGGCAGCGGCTGCACCTAGAAAGCCGTGGACAAACGTTTAGAGGCTTGGCTGGAAGAGAGCTGGTCTGGTGGTAGCAGGCATGAATTATCCTCTTTGCTAAGCAGGGTCTGCCCTGGTTTGCATTTGAATGGGAGCCTACATGCATGAGCACTGTAAGATATTCCCCTTAGGTGATGGGGTCCACTCTGGGAACAGCACCTGAATGCAGAAGGTTCCAAGTTCCCTCCTTGGCATCTCCAAGGTAGGGCTGAGAGAGACTCCTGCCTGCAACCTTGGAGGAGCTGCTGCCAGTCAGGGTAGACAATATAAGCTAGATGGACCAATGGTCTGATTCGGTATAAGGAAGCTTCCTATGTAGGGAGAATAGAAAGAAGAGTTATTTCACCTTTAATCTTCAACTGTCAAAACTATTTTTCACTTCGCATCAATCAAAATCACCTCCCAGCAAGTAGTCTCGTTTTCAACCTCCTAATGGATAGAGAAAATGTTTCTCTCTATATACAATATTAAAACCCAGGGTCATCCATTGAAACTAAATGCTGGGAGATTCAGGACAGACAAGTAGTTGCATTTATTCAGCAGGGGGAGAGCAACTAGCCCTATCCATTCCCAGCACAGCATCCCTCCAATGGCTGTTGCCGATTCTTATGTTTCTTTTTTAGATTGTGAGCCCTTTGAGGACAGGGAGCCATTGTTCTTAAATCTATGTAAACTGCTTTGGGAATGTTTGTTGAAATGCAGTATACAAATATTCTTTATATTCATAAGTAGTTCTTTACATGTGTAATTAAACTATATAATTCTCTGCCGCTAGATGTGATGATGGCCACCAATCAGATTGTTTTAAAAAAGGGATTACACAAAATTATGGAGGATAGGGCTATCAATGGCTACTGGCTGTATATTTCCATCAGGATCAGAGGGGGTATGACTGAACAACAGGTGCTAGGGAACACCAACAGGAGAGCCATTGCCCTCTTTCCTCCACTTGCAGGTTTCTCAGATGCACCTGGCTGGCCACTGCGTGATGAGAATGCTTGATTACATGGGCCTCCAGGAGGACTTTTTTATGTTCTTCCTCAGTCCCCTCCAAACTAATCCTTACCTTTCTTCTTCACCCTCCAAAAGCTTCCTATATGCATTGATTTCCATATCCAGAGCCAGTTTTACATCTAATAGCTGCTCATAATCATTCAGCTGCTGTTGCATCTGATCTCGTATCTCCGCCATTTCTCTCTCTTTGTCAGACAGTGTTCTACGGAAGGTATCCCTTTCCTTAGACAGAATATCTTCCAGTTCTTGCATCCTCTCCAGCCATCCTCTGGACTAAAATTTTAAAGAAACCCCAGTTAATTTTAACTTTTCAAAACCAGTTGTATGGGTCAGTTCAGATGACTGAATAAATCATGGTTTCTTTAGATATGAACTCAGCCCAAGTAAGAATGCTCCTTCCCTCCCTCCTACTTGTTGAGCCATGAGCTTGAACTTGCGATTTGATTAAAGCAAGTACTCAAGTGCTGGAAGATTAGAAACTCTCATTTAAGGCAGCATTTAAATAATGGTTTGTAAGCCACAGCCTTGGGTTCAGATGAATGAAAGATAAACAAAGCACAACTGCAGTGGATACAAGCTGGGGGAGGGAGTAGAGAACATGTAACATTAACAATCTAAAGGCTGCACCAACCTTTAAATACAGTATTGCCAGTTAAAACAGACAAGCAGCAAAGGGATACATTTAACTGCTTAAAAAAAAAAAAAACCATTCACTTATTGTGCAAGAATTGTTTTTGTACCTTTCCTTACGCTGCTTATGGTTATGGTGAAGTTTTACAGTGAAGCACTCATTTCCTGTCTTGTGCAAGTCAATGAAAAAATGCAAGAACTTGCTCATTCCCAGAACAAATATATTCTTTTGTCCTATTCAGGACTTCACATGTGTTCTAATTTATCAACATTCTAAGCAAAGGCTGTAGGCCTAAACATAAGGGAAGTTATTAAGATGTAAATAGTTATAGATCAATGCTTTTGGTGTAAATGAAAACTGAAATTCTAAATAAATGGAATCCAGATTCTGTAACATATTAAACAAAAATAAGAACTTTGAATAAAATTCCTCTACTACATAAACTGATTCTGATATTGCTTATAAAGGGAAAGGGCAAAGGGCTATATAGGACCCTGAAACCCAACTCCTGACCACTGGAATCCATGACCAGCCACCCATCTGGATTCAGATTTCAGGCAACTGTCTACATAAGATGTTCAGAACTATAAGATCACTGAGACTTTTAAAAACCATGACTGAGAAGCTAAGGAAATAGCTACCACATTCTGCAGGTTTTGTGCTCCTAAAGAATTAAGGCACATGCACAAACTCTGGTTATAGTACTGCTGAGCACTGAATCATTGTGTTCCAAAAATGAGCACTCATTCATTAGCTCTATTCACATACTATGTTCAACACAAGTAAAATCTGTGTACTGTATGCACATGTACAGATCTGTACACACATACAGCTATTCAGATATTAAACTCAATGAACGTACAGTAGATTTCCTAGCTATACATTGTGTTTGAGAGGGCCTCTACCCAGTTTCATTTTTAAAGTGTCCGAGTATACAGTTATTCACACCTCTGTACATTTGTACAGACATATGGATGCATGCACAGTGTAATGTCTGAACAGGGCCAATGTAGTAGTGCTGGAACTAATGCTGGTAATGTAATTTTATACATAACAGCTGGACAGGAGTTAGAACAGACTTCAGGAGGTTAAGGAAGAGAACTGTCCTGGCCTATACCAGACACAATGATCTTAAGTGAAGACAAATTCAAAGTCTTTGAAGAACAAACTAGTTCACGAATGCAATTATGTAATGAAGAGAGAAGGACTATAATCTTTTAAGTGAAATGTGTAAATTGCTTACCTCTTTCTGCAAATTAGCCAGCTGGGAAGAGAGGCTGTCAATGCGCATGCGACTTTCCATGAGTTCTTCTCTTACTGTGTTGGCCGCAGAACTGGACATTTCAGAGGAAAGTCTTGCATTTTCAAGCTACAGGAAAGCAAGCAAAGGACATGACACATTTGATTTGCCAACAAGTACATAAGCAAGCACTTCTACTTTAAAGATATGCAACATTAAGACAGGTACAAAAGTTTGCATAATACAGGAAATCTATCACACAGGCTTTTACAACAAACAGCAAGGAAACCAACTAACTTGCCCTGAACATAATCCTCCAGCTACAGAAAATGCTGATTCTTTCATTTCCAACAATATATTGTGCTCACTGCAAGCTTCCTCCTATCATCTAAAACTGAACTTGAAATGGGAACGTTGAATAAGCAAAAGACTGCCAATAAGACTCAGTGAAGCCCAGAGTTCACTAGAAATTATAACCAAGTGAACATATAAGATAGCTAATTAGTAACCGTCAGCACAGATATGACTGATCAAAGTCAAGATCAACATCAATAGGCTCATACTAAGTTACCTGTGAAGTGAAGAAACTGAGTTGGTGCATAACATTTTGAATTACTCCTTTTGAGATACAGCTCTACTGTACTACAATTTCAGCTTTTTATAAATATTTTCCAACACAGTCAAATGCACATTTACACACAGACATCTAAACCGTTATTTTCTTTAAAAATACCTTCTGGGGCAGGCAACATTCAATGTCATAACACTCACTAGGAAGGATTTAAAGAGCATGTGTCTTTAAACACCTTGCTTAAGTAGTAAAAGGCCCACCAACTTTTAATACTAGCCAAAGTATCTTTAAAATTTTGGCTACACCTTTCTTTCACTATAATATTATAAACATTATAACATTATAAACTATTTAGGGTAGTGACATCCAAAACAGATTGTGAGGAGCTCCAAAATTATCTCTCCAAGCTGGGTGACAAAATGGCATAGCATAGTGGCTAGAGTGTTGGACTAGGACTAGGAAGACCAGCGTTCAAATCCCCATTCAACTATGAAACTCACTGAGTGACTCTGGGCCAGTCATCTACCTCACAGGGTGAGGATAAACATAACCATGTACACTGCTCCGAGTTCTTTGGATGAAAAGCAGGATATAAATGTGAAAAATAAATACAATAAAAATAAGATGCAGTTCAGTGTAGGCAAGTGTAAAGTAATGCATATTGAGCCATAAAACCCCAACGTCATATATACAGTGATGGGGTCTTTGCTGTCTGTGACTGACCAGGAGAGAGATCTTGGGGTCTTGGTGGACAGCTCGTTGAAAGTATTGACTCTGTGTGTGGCAGCAGGGATCATTAGGAAAGGGACTGAAAATAAAAAACCGCTAGTATTATAATGCCCTTATACAAATCTATGGTGGTGTTTTGGTTGCTGTATCTTAAGGAGGGCAATGTAAAACCTTCCAGTTCAGCCACCCCTCTGGATGCAGAAGAGAGCAACCAAGATCATCAAGGACCTTTTGAGACAAGGTTACAGCATCTGGGGCTTTTATATTATTATTATTAATAATTTGATTTCTATACTGGCCTTCCAAAAATGGCTCAGGGCGGTTTACACAGAGAAACAACAAACAAATAAGATGGCTCCCTGTCCCCAAAGGGCTCACAATCTAAAAAGAAACATGAGATAGACACCAGCAACAGTCACTGGAAGTACTGTGCTGGGGTTGGATAGGGCCAGTTACTTTCCCCCTGCTACATAAAGAGAATCACCACATTAAAAGGTGCTTCTTTGCCAAGTTAGTAGGGGTTTGAAAAAGAGGCAACTACTGGGACATATGAAAGAGGTGTATAAAATTATGCATGAAGTAGAAAGGGTGGATAGAGAGAAAATTTTCTTTCTCTTACTTTGGGTCCAGGGGTCATCCCCTGAAACTGACTGCCAGAACCAACAAAAGGAAGTACTTTTTCACATGAAAAAAAAAAAATATATATATATATATATATATATATATATATATATATATATATATATAAATAATAATAATAATAATACGGAATTCTCCTCCACAGGATGTGGTGATGGCCACTTATTTGTATGGCTTTAAAACGCTTAGACAAATTCATGGAGGACAGGTCTATCAAAGGCTACTACTCTAATGGTTATAGGCCATCTCCCACCTCAGAAGCAAGATGCCTCTAAATATCAGTTGCAGGGAAACAGCAGGAGAGAGAACAGTTCTCATCACTTGCCTGTGGGTTTCTCAGAGCCATCTGGTGGGTCACTGTGGGAAACCAGATAGGCCTTGGGCCTGATCCAGCAGGGCTGTTCTTATTTGCTATAGTGGACTGAACCCTAATCTAGTGATTGGTAGTGTATTTCCCTGCTAACTTGGCAAAGAGGCACCTTTTAACGTGGTGATTCTCTTTATTTAGCAGGGGGAGAGTAACTGGCCCAATCCAGCCACAGCACAGTACCTCCAGTGACTGTTGCTGGTGTCTCTCTTATGTTTCTTTTAGATCGTGAGCCCTTTGGGGACAGGGATCCATCTTATTTATTTGTTATTTCTCTGTGTAAACCGCCCTGAGCCATTTTTGGAAGGGCGGTTTAGAAATCGAATAAAAAAATAAATAATAAGATTATAATAAAAAAAAGAAGAAGATTATAATAAAAAAGCAGGCTGGGTGAAAGAGGCTGAAAAATGTAACCAACAAATGCAAAATCTAATAACAACACCAGAATTAATGTGAAAGAGCAAAGAAAATTAAAACTTGGACTGCACCAGGCGACGATTAACTGCATGGCTTTTAGCTTAAACATCTAACAAGCCTTCATAAACAACTATCAAAACAGTTCAATCACATTTTGCAAGGATGTGATACTGAACAATGGCTATCAACTGGGAAAACTCATCTCATCATGAAAGACCCAGCAAAAGGTGCAGTCCCAAGTAATTATAGACCAATAACCTGCCAGCCAACCATGTTCAAATTAACTGGAATAATAGCAGATGAAGTGATGCAACACTTATTAACTAACAAACAGCTTCTAGTTGAACAGAAAGGAAATTGCCCGAACACCAGAGGCATCAGATTGCCTTCTGCGCTATGATATTGTATTTTAACCCATGGACACCTATCCCAACCTCTAAATGGACTATAATCTAAACAAACTTTAGATTTGACATTTAGATGCATCTCAATTACACTACAAAGTTTGCCAACAATTATTAGACTTTTAAAGTATTCAAGAGCAAGTATCAATACTTTGGCATGGTAAGTCTCTTCAAGTTCTTCCTTATACAACTTCACTTGTGTATCATGCAACTCTCTCATTTCCTGAAGTGCTTGGGCCAGTTTATGTTCATATTCTATTTGACGCCCAGAATCCACTTCTACTAGGCGAGTCTCATGCTTTCGTCTTGTCTCATTGATTTCCTGGAATGAAGGAAGAAAAGATTTGGTAAAACAATTTCACCAAGCAATCTCTCTCACACATGAGACAACTTGTCCTGCTAAGAAGAAATGATCCACTAAGTTTTAAGATGGACTCCCAAGACTCCTTTGAGCTGAGTAGAAGGAAAAGCATCCCTTCCCCAATTTATTGTTGTTCAACTTTGACAGAATCTTGATAAGCCTATTGTCAAGTAGTAACATTTCAAGAACAAGTTCATGATACACCACTTAAGTGGATGCTTACTACATTACTATAAAGGTTTTTCTGAGATATCAACCGTATTACCTCTTCATACATATTTTTTCGGAATTCCAAGTCTTCAATCAAACTCTGACAACGATTTTCAAGATCCACCTTCATTAATGTTTCATCTATGAGCTGTTTCTTAGCAGCTGCTAGAGCAGCTTCAAGCTTAAAAAGCAACAGAATAAAACAATTTTTAAAGTGCAACTCAGACATAAATTTACCATTAGATAGATATATACTGCAGCTGGCAAAATAGAAGCTAAAGAACATTTCATACCCTTAAGTACAGTCACACTTCCTTATGCAGTGTTGATTTACTGATCCACAATGACTCAAATATATTATAAAATTCTATAATTTCAAAACGTATCTAGTTTGACTTTAGTTAGCTCAGTCCACTATAAGGTCTCTTTTGCTCTATCAGCCAAGCCAAAGATTTAGGTTTGGCTGCTCCATGGGTGGCACAGACTCACCTCCAGCTCCCAACAATGCCCTCCATTCTGGAGCTGGGCAGACTCCCTGTCTTGATTGCCCACTTCTGCTGGCTATGTCTTTCTAGCTTAGGCAAGCAATGGAGTGACATGACCAGGAAGGTAAGTGAGCAAGTAAAGCTGAGACAGCTTGCTACCCACTCCTCCTGGTTGCATTTGGTCCCTCGCCTGCCTGAGCCAGACAGATGCAACCAAGAGATGTGAGCCAACAAGGAAGGGGTGGGCTGCTCCTTTGTCTTGGTCATGTTCATCCATCATCCGGCTCAGGCACCATGCTTAAATTTCCAGGCATTCCAGAATTGTCTACCCCTGTGAATAGTCTTTAATGGCTTCTCCAAGGTTGCAGGCAGGAGTCTCTCTCGGTCCTCTCTTGGAAATGCCAGCAGGGGGTACAAGCAACCTTATGCATGCAAGCATGTAGGTGCTCTTCCTAGAGCGGCCCCATCCCCTTAGGGTAATTTCTTACAGTGCTCAGACATGTAGTCTCCCATTCCAATGCAATCAGGGTGGACCCTGCTTGGCTAAGGGGACAATTCATGCTTGCTACCACAAGACCAGCTCTCCCCGCTACAGTCCTCTCAAAAGGACTGCTGATGTCTTACCTGAGCAATCTGATCTTTCAGATCCTCTAGCTGCCCTTCGAGACTTTTCTTATCACCAAGTGCTGTGGCAAGTGCCGCTTCTTTAGCATTTAGAGCAGATTCAAACTCTCGAAGTTTAGACAAGGCTATATTCAGATCAGATTCTTTTTTTGCATAGCTAAAACAAAATCAGAAAAATCAAGATCGGGTGCAAATACAAGAAAATATTTTCCTTGAATTATGATGGAAACTGTGGCATTACATCCTCATATTTAATCATAATATAGACAAAGCTAGTTTTCAAGGAGTGAAAGATTATGTTGCCAGATATCGTCATTAAATAAAGTCATTCATTTTCTTCTGAACTGTTTCAATACACAGTTTGCCCAAACAATAATATACAAATGATAATTAAGATCACAGAGACGCTGAGATTAAGTATAGGCTTCACTTTATAGAGAAAAACTAAAGTGCAACAGTAACTTGCTAAAGGGCTTTTGGCAAGTACAGAACTTAAGGTGCATACTCAACTTCCTTGGCATCATATACAAGTTATTCAAAAATTAAGAGTAAAGCAGAAAGCAAACACCAATTAAATGCAAGAAATTCTTCATCTGATCTTTTTAGAACTATGCAGATGGGCTAGGCTTGTTTACCTTGATAAAAAAAACGAGTGACGCGTTGAGAGTAGGGCTATGTTTGCTTGATGCCGAATAAAGTTTTCAAATACAAAAACACACACAACCTGGATTCTCTAATCTGTATGAATTACGCAAGTTGAACAAATTGGTAAAATCTAGTATAGCTTTACTAGTCACAGGGAACGGCAAGGAGCTATGCAAGCCAAGCAAAATCCAGCCATGGAAGATCTTGTTCTGGCACCCCTCTGGCACGGCCCTGCACTATCAAGCACATTTTGTAACTTTCTATATCTTATCGCTACCCCTCTCCTTTTAATGAAAACTGTTCTGCACCATATCAAGGCCTCTATATGCTCCCACAGCATAGAGGCACCTTTATATGAGGGGTTAGATTTTGGTATTCACAAATACAGAGCCTATCCATTAAAAAAATATATATATATTACCAGCACCTTTTAGGCACAGAGGTTTTATAAGCAGATATGTGAGGTTCAAAATTTTCCAGAAAGTTTTCCCATACTTAATTTTTGTCATGGAAAATTCATTTTCCATTTTAAGAATTCATTTCCACATACAAGTGGACCTCATTATCTGCGGTGGTTCTGCTCCTGCAGATAATGAGGCACTGAGTCTATAGCAGGGTTTCTTAACCTTGGGCCCCCAGATGTTGTTGGACTACAACTTCCAGAATCCTCAGCTGCAATGGCTTTTGCTTGGGAGTTGTAGTCCAACATCTGGGGGCGCAAGGTTAAGAAAACCTATCTATAGGAACACGATGGTTAGGTTCCCAGACTAAATAAGCCCACCCCAAATCACCCCCAAATGACAAAAATGGGCCAAAGTGCTCTGCTGTACTTCATGGGTATCCTGGCATCCAGCAATGCCCCCTAAAAGGTCCCCCAAAGTTAGGTTTCTTTCTTTTTTAATGAAATGAGCCACAAAATGGCTTCTGCAGACAAAATGGTGGCTGGAAATAACCTCCACTGTCATTTCCAAACGGCTAAGAACCGAAGATATGTGGGTTTTGGCTCTTTCATATCCGCGGGTAAGGTCGGGTGTCTATGTGACACCCACAGGTACAAGAAACCATGAATAGCAACTCTGTGTATAATGAGTTCTGCCTGTAATGCTTTGCGCTTCTTTCAGTATACAACAGGACACACTGCTTCTCCACCCACCCACCTCCTCCCCACCAAATCTAGTATTTTGGTTCAACTACAGTACAGGGCTATTTGACAAAAACGTGCGCGAGGCAGGGTTAAGCATAGGGTTAAGCATACCTTCCCTGCAGATTATCTGGACTGGCCCCAGCTGCGCCACCACACCCATGATTGCCACAGTGGCAGCCAATGCAGTGTTCTGAAGGCCAGGGGAATCCCACAACACACTATGCAATGAGCACTGTGGGATTTCTCCGGGAGACTGGCGCAGGTTACAACACACACAACCCCAGAGCCTGGGTTAACAGGGTGCTTGTTCTGCTAACCCAGGTTAAGAGCACTGCCAGTTCTCGCGGGCTGCCTGAACCCGGGCTTGGTTGCCCGTGAGAACAGCCTCTTAGCATGATACATTAATGTGGTGGTGGTGTGTGTACAAAACAAAACGCGTGGCTCCGTTCAAATTCTAATCAAATTTGAACCAAACCATGTGTTGCCAAACTGATTAGTCAAGATGGGCCATACTTGTAAATGGATTCCCCTTTACATGGGTTATGAGTAAAGGGGTAGGGGTCCTGCCAGGCTGTAAGGGGTGGCTGCAGCCCATAGACAAGTACACGACGCAATGCTTCCTTTACAAAGCTGCCCACATGGCGGCAATGGTTCCACAGAAGCCAGAACCACACCATTGCATGTGCGGCTTTGTAAAGGAGGCATTGTCGTGCACAATTCGCTATGGGCTGTGCGGGAAGGGGTGCAGCAGTGGCACCAGCAGTTAAACTACCTCTCTTGTTGCTGCCCATTTGATGCCCAACAGGTGTGCCTGAACCAGGCTCGGCTCGACCAGGTCAGCTCTGAATGGTTTGTGCACACCCCTAGTGGTCGTTTCTTTATAAATCATACAACATGCCAAATCAGATATAGTAAACTTGGAGGGGGGGATTATGCAAATAAAAGATTTGCATGGGGTCCTTTTACAGATTTTTCTCCACACTGTTTTCCTATTCAACGTTTTCCAGAAAATCCACATCTCTGCTCACAACAAAGCTTCCAAAATGGCAACACCATAAACAACCAAACAACTCAGACAGATAATGCTTTCCACACTGGAGAACTGAGATAGGCCTTCATAAGATTCAAGGCTTACAAAAAGCCAGGTGAGCAAAGCCTCATTTCAGAGGCCATAAGTGACTGGATTCCAACTTGAATTGTGACTTTATATACCTTTGGTTTGTCTCAGTTTTGAACAAAGCAGACATGTTTCTGATTGATAGCCAGCTTTTCAACCAATGTTTTAAAGTGGGTTAACAAACAAATGAATACACAGGTATATACATATAAATAGATATATATGAATTGCATCAATGATCCAAATGCAAACTTCTTTGAAACCATGTTCCAAGGCAGCAGGTGGACGGCATGAGCCCAGGGTATTTAAGAGAGTGCTTCCTTTTTCATGAACCCTTCTGCCTATTAAGATAATCTGGGGAGATCTGATTAAGACTACCGCCAGCAGCTTGTTTGGTGGCTACTCAGAACTGGGCCTTCTCTGTGGCTGCCTGGGGGCTCTGGAATGCACTATCTGTTAAGACTACAGGTTGCTTACCTGTAACTTTGGTTCTTCTAGTGGTCATCTGTCCTTTTACACCAGTGGGTTACGCGCCTGCGCAGAGACCTTGTCGGAACCTAACAAGCCCAATTCTCCTGCTTTGGGCGGGAACCCCACCCCCAGCCGCTATATACGGCTGTGCCACTCCACATCCCCTCAGTCACAGAGTCTGGCTTCAGTAGGCCTAGCGGGGAGGACAGGAGGATGTGTAAGAGGACAGATGACCACTAGAAGAACCAAAGTTATAGGTAAGCAACCTGCAGTTCATTAACGTGGTCTGTGTTTTACACCAATGGGCGCATAACAAGCTAGCACCCAAGGAGAAGGGAACAAGCTGAAACAATATGTAATCTGCCAGAAGTATTTATTTCAGAAACAAGTACATCAACTGAAAATGGACTGCAGGACACTCCTGCTAAACATAGCATCATTCCGTGCCTTGGCATCAATAGCATGATGACGGATAAAGGAGTGGGGCGAAGCCCAAGTAGCCACCTGACAGATAGTGTCCAAAGGGACTGCACGATCAAAGGCGAAAGAGGTCACCATGGACCTAACCGACCGCATCTTAATGGTCGCAGGCAACAGTTTATGTGCTAATTTGTAGCAAAGTTCAATTGTTGAAACTATCCACCGAGACATGGACTGAGCAGAAACTTGTAGACCTTCACACGGTCCATATATAAGGAATGAACAGAGAAAGGGTTTTCCTCCATTCTGCTGACCTCTGGACATAGGAAGATAATGCCCTCCTGATGTCCAATGCAACCTGCGCTCTGCATCAGAGGAAGAGTTCTGGAAAATCACAGGGAAAGTGAATGGCAAGGAACAAAATGAGTATGGAAACCACCTTTGGAAGGAATCATTCGGAGTACCACCTTGTCCTTGTGAAACTGTATGTAGGTATAGCGGATCAACCCTCAGGGCCCGTAATTAACTCACCCTCCTAGCGGAGGTGATGGCCACCAAGAAGGTAACTTTCCATGTCAGGGGTCAATTGAGGCCAAAGGCTCAAAGGGAGGCCATAGCAATCCGGCCAAAACCACTGACAGGTCTCAGGCCAGTGACGTAACAGGGTCATCCGGGAAAACATGCGACAATCCTTTCAGGAAACTTTTAACTAATGAGTCTTTAAAGCAGGAAACCGGGGGTGGGGGATGCGCCACAATGGCCACCAAATGTACCCTGAGAGAGCAGAGCTTCAGACCAGACTCTTTCAGGGATAGCAAATAAGTACAAATATCTTGTACAGACAGGTTAAGCACATTAAACCCATGCCAAGAAGCAAAGGAACAGAAACGGGTCCACTTGTGTTCATATGACTTCTGCATTGACAGCTTTCTGACTGCAAACAGAATGTCTCTGAGCCTCACTGGGAAGTCGGTAGGATCTTCCAAGCTGTCAGGTGCAGGGACGGAACGTCCGGGTGGAGCACTTGCTCTCTCTCCACATCAATAAGGCTGAAAAACAGGTTGCTCACCTGTAACTTTTGATCTGGTAGGGATCCGTTGATATCCATTAGAATGGGTTCTGCGCCTGCGCTGAAGCCTCTTGGTGTCGAGTTCTTAGAGCTCCTTCCAGGCACCTGTGCCCCGCCCCACGTGGCTATTGAAGGCTGGAGGAGTGCAGGCAGCTCAGTTCCTTGGAGACCGCCGAAGCAGTCAAATAGATGGTATGTTCTACTGGATAGACCCACGATCCACTGCAGAGGGGAGGTAGGGAGGGTCTAATGGATATCAACGGATCCCTACCAGATCAAAAGTTACAGGTGAGCAACCTGTTTATCTGGTAAGGGGTCCATTGAATCCATTAGAATGGGTGTTTAGTTAGCTCCAACAGGAGGAGGGAGCAGTGGTTTATTGCAACACCCTTTTAAGAACACTTCTCCCAAAGTTTGCCTCTGCTGCAGAGCGTAGGTCTATAGCGTAGTGCTTTACAAATGGTTCTCCTGAAGACCAGGTGGCCACCTTACAGATGTCCAGGAAGGAGACGCCCGATAGGAAGGCCACCGAAGCACCAAACGCTCTTGTGGAATGTCCTTTGAGGGATTCCGGAGGCACTTTGTCTTGTAACGTATACGTTAGGCGAATAGTCTCTACGAGCCAAGAAGACAGGCGTTGCCTTGACAGACCCTGGCCTCTAGTCGAGCCTTCATATGAAATAAGGAGTATCTTTGTCTTTCTAAAGTCTTTTGTTCTTGAAAGATAATACAGCAACGCCCTGCACACATCCAATGAATGGAGGACCTTCTCCAAAGGCGTGGAGGGTGATTTAAAGAAGGTAGGTAACACTATGTCCTGATTGACATGAAAGTCCGAAACCACTTTGGGAACAAAGGTGATGTCCGGACGGAGGAGGACCTTGTCCGGGTAGAATTGCTCGTAGGGCACGTCCATACGGAGCGCAGTGAGCTCACTCACGCTACGAGCCGTTGTGATAGCTATCAGAAAGGCCGCCTTTAAAGAGACATGTTTAAGCGTTGCAGAGGCTATCGGTTCGAACGGTGGACCCATCAGAGCAGAGAGGACCAGGGAGATGCTCCAAGGTTCCACGAGCTTGCGTACCGGAGGATAAAGGTTTGAAAGGCCCTTCAAAAAACTCTTGCACGAGGGGTGGGAGAATACTGTTTTCCCATCCCATCCCGGATGTCGCGCTGATAGAGCCGCTAGGTGTACTCTTATTGAAACACTGGACAACTTGGATGTCTTCAGGTTCGTCAAATAGAGCAGGACCTCCTGCAATGAGGCCTGCTTGGGCCGGAAGCCATGAACCTTTGCATACTGTGCAAACCATTGCCATTTACTGGCATAGTTACGCCTCGTAGATGGCTTCCTTTTGTTAAATAAGATCTTCTTTAACAGCCGATCTTCCATGCTGTCAGTTGAAGTGTGAGGACTCCTGGATGCAATACTTTGCCCGCCTCCTGAATCAACAGATCTGCACGGTCCGGTAGTCTCTGGTAAGTCTGTGATGTTAGTTTGAGTAGATGTGGAAACCACACTTGGCGTGGCCACCACAGTGTGATTAAGATGCAATTGGTTGGGGCAGTCAATAACCGAGCCACTACCCTGCTCACCAGCGGTAAAGGGGGGAACATGTAAGTATAGTGGCGCGACCAGTCCTGTTGGAACGCATCCCCCAGTGATTGTGGGTCGTGACCGGCCCTGGAGCAAAAAAGCGTGCATTTCGCATTGTGAGCCGTAGCGAACAGGTCTATCTGAGGTCGACCCCAGAGATTGAAGATTGGCCGCAGGTAGCGGTCGTTCAGCTCCCATTCCTGTCGGTCCATCGAGAATGAGCGGCTGAGCCCATCCGCCAGCGTGTTGTCCGTACCCTTGATGTGCAACGCCACTGGTGTTATACTGTGCTTGATGCACCAGTGCCAGAGCTGTATGCTCAGTGCACATAGCGACCTGGACACAGTGCCCCCTTGTCTGTTCAGGTAAGCAATTGCTGTAGTATTGTCCAGTTGCAACTGAATCACCCGGCCCCTCAGCATGGGCAGAAAAGCCTTCATTGCTTGAAAAAGTGCTAACAGTTCTAGAAAGTTTATGTGCAGTAAACTTTGGTTGCGAGTCCAGAGACCCTGAGTTGTGGCTGCATTGCAGTGACCACCCCATCCTCTGAGGGAGACATCCGTTGTAACCCAAACCGATGGGGCTTGTGCCTGAAAGGGTACTCCCTTGAGCAGGTTGGACCTCTGCGTCCACCATGTCAGTGAACGTAGGATTGGTGACGGTATTTGAAGGAGTTTCACGGGAGTGTCCCGCAGTGGACTGAAGGAAGACAGGAACCACAGTTGTAGTTTCCTCATTTTTAGACGTGTGTACGTTACGGTGGACTTGCATGACGCCATCAGACCCAAAAGTCGTTGTACCAACAGCACTGTTGGAGGGCGCCTTGTGCGCCATGCTCTCTTCATCATAGTCACAGGCAGCTCTGGGTGAAACTGTACCTGGCAATGCTGTTTCACGCGATGGGGATACTTGGTGACTGAAGCCACAGGTATGCCAAGGCGTCGACAACTCCAGGTGTGTGGCCCTAAGTAGGTGTGGAGCCGCTGTCGCCGCATCTCTGGCCTGATCTTGAAACCCTTGAAAGGCTGATGGCGTTGCAGTGGTGGAGTCCAACATCTTCAAGAGTGGATCAATGGGTGGAGCGGTCCCCAATTGTGGATCGTCATCATCTTTCATTGCGTATGTCATAGGCGCTCGGAACCTGGGGGTAACCGACGTGATGTTGGCTGGGGTGTGCAGAGTAGACACCTGGATCCCATCATTCGAAACAGAAGGGGAACGAATGGGTGTCGGGGCCGGTACCAAGTCCTTAGTTCTCGAGATCGACAGCAGTGTCGGCGTCGATATTAGGTTTTGAGACGTCGGTATAGAGACGATCGGTGCCGAGCGGAGTGCTACCGATGTAGCCATCGACGTCGAAGCTAATGTCGATGTCGAAGCAAGAATCGCGGTCGATGTCAACTCCTCCCAAGTCTTCGATGCCGTGATGGTCGGTACTGAAGTAGTCGGCATCGAGGAAGTTGTTATCGTCGCTTCCCCTGATTCAATCGATATCGGGAGCGGTTCGGCAATCGATATCGAGACCGAAGGCAGCGGACGGGATTCCCCTGAAGCTGATTGCTCTGTCGATACCTGGCGAGGCGGTGAGCCCGGCATCGAGGAGCTTACACTGGCATCGAGCGTTTTTGATGTTGACGGTACTTCGATCTCCTGAGCCAATCTCAGTGAAGGAGTCGACTTCGATTTCCCCCGCTGCTTCTTCTTTTTGGTGGGAAGAGTCGGGGCTGCCATTTTGTCGCCCGGCCTCTTTGAGGGTTTAGGGGCCTTAACGTCTGGCATCGAAGTTTTAGACTGAGATGCTCTCAGGTCCTTCGAGCCATGCGCCTGAGGTGATTTTGGCGCTGAGGAGGGACCCGAAAGTATGTCTTCGTACAACGAAGCCCGGAGGTGGAGCTCCCTATTTCTCCTCGTCTGCTTTGAGAATGACTTGCAAATGGAACAGGCACTGGTCATATGAGCCTCCCCTAAGCAGAGTAAGCAGAGATTATGGCGGTCCTGAGACGGCAGCTTTGCATTGCACTTAGTGCAGCGTTTAAAGTTTTTGCTGCCTTTAGGGGTATCCATTACTCACAGTCCGAGGATTAAGAATAACGCGTAGTCAGGAAACAGAACGTAGTTCGTAGTCAGTTCCAGAAGCAGTCCGATCTTACGTCACGTTAGTGGGTTAAGAGTAAAGCGTAGCCAGAAAATAGTCCATAGTCAAAGTCCAGTAGAACGATCAAATCAATGCCAAGGAAACACGAAGGAGCCGCAGAGACCGAGTGATCTCTACGGCGGTCGCAAAGGAACTGAGCTGCCTGCACTCCTCCCACCTTAAATAGCCACGTGGGGCGGGGCGCAGGCGCCTGGAAGGAGCTCTAAGAACTCGACACCAAGAGGCTTCAGCGCAGGTGCAGAACCCATTCTAATGGATATCAACGGACCCCGTACCAGATCAAGGAGTCCAATTCCCCTTTCTGCTGTTTACCGAGGCTCACGCCCAGGGCAGAGGCCATGCGGGCCACATAGGCCTACTGTTTAAGGTCCTCTGGATGGATGGAGATAATGGGCTTAGAGTCTGATTGAATGTCCAGAGGGGAAGAACCCAGGGAAACAGCATCTGAGCCCCGAGAACTAGGTTCACTCTCAATGTCCGACTTGGGAGGCACTAAGGAGTCCTGGGCCAAATGCAGCAAAATAGGGGAACCCGCTTTGTTTCCCACATTGCCTGGTACTGAGCCATCAGGCTCTGCTTGTAGTGCCTGAGTAAGTTTCAAAGCCTGTTGTCGAACTGGAGATTCAGAGGGCGAACTGCGCCTCTCAGGACGATCTCAAAGGCAACCCTGAGGAGAGCAAGGCCTTCCCTCAGAATGTGAAGGGGGCTCACGCCAATCGCGAACAGTCCCAGCTTTCTCATAAGGAGACTACTCTCAGTAACGAGCCTCATATCGGAGTTTCCCATAACAGTCTGAATGTTAGTCCGTGTGGTAATGTCTATAAGCACCCGCGTCCCAGCGCCAAGCACCATAAGAGGGCTCATCCTCAAAGGGGGAGCATTGTGTAGTTTTACGGTACTGATCCGCATAAACAGGCTCACAATGGTCCCAGTCCCGACCGGGCCTGTATTCGGAGGAGCGTTCTTCTGAGTCCCAATGCGTGCTCTGATTCCTAGGAGGGAGACGCTCTGGGCACTGCAAAGGGGACGAACGACGTTGAGGCAGCCACAATGCGTTCCCGGCATGCTTGTCCGGTGAATAAGGCTCCTCATCGGACATATTTCTTGAAACTATTGATGCCTGGCATAAACACCGCAGGCTGGCCACCAAGCTCCATCCCAGCCGGGACTGGAGCCACAGAGATAAGTGGGGGGAACCATTGAAATAAAAATGCTAAGAAAAAAAAATGCTGCTGTGCGAAATAAAGAAAGAAAAGAGAAAGAAGTAGGGAGAAAAACAACAAGAGGCCATGGTAACCGTCTTACTCGTTGCCGAGCTACAGATTCCACGTCTTCTGAAGAGCGGATGACCAAGACTGAGGGGAGGTGGAGTGGCGCAGCCACATATAGCGACTGGGGGCGAGGTTCCCGCCCGAAGCAGGAAAATTGAGCTTGTTAGGTTCCAACAAGGTTTCTGTGCAGGCGCATAGACCATTGGTGTAAAAGACAGAGACCACATCAAAGAATCAGAATTTCTCCATCATTCACTGTTTTTAAAAAGACCCCTTAAGACGCACCTGTTTTCTCAGGCTTTTAATTAATTATATAATGTTTTTATCATTTTATCTCGTGTTTATAACTTATACACACCACCTAGGGATGCACATGTCAGGTGGTTTAGAAATATGATCTCTCTCTCTATATATATCCCCTATAATAAAGAGCTTGGTTGTAATCCCATCCCCCTGCCCGTGTCTTTCTCGGCTGTTCTGGACATGCGCAGAGCGCATGCCCAGAACGTCCAAGAAAGATACAGCCACAGGGACACGGGCCACAGGGACACGGGCGGCCATGTTGGAGGAGGAGAAGCGGTGGGCCGAAGGCGGCCTACGGGGAGGGCAGAGGCGGCAGCGGCCCTGCTGCCGAAAGGGACAGAGGAGGCGGCAGCAGGTTCGGACCAACTGCGGGGCAGGGAAAGGCGGCGGCGGTGGGTCCAACCTGACCGCGGGGGAGGAGAGACAGTGGCGGTGCCACCGCTGCCGAACAGGGTGAGGAGGCAGCAGGGAAAGGGGACGGGGCCGTGGCCGCCAACAGACGGAGGAAGGAGCCGGCAGGGGAAGCTGGCCAAGGCGCCGCCGTGCAGAGGAAGGAGGCAACCGAAGAAACCGACGAACAGGGGAAGGAGGAAAATATTAACTGCCTCCAAGCCCAGAGCAGCCGGCAGCCCACATTCATCCCCGCAAGCCGCCATCTCCATCTCCCACCGCCTCAGACCTATATTGTGCGGCCAGCTGCTCAAGCACCTCCTGCTCCTCCTCTACCTT
This sequence comes from Hemicordylus capensis, assembly GCF_027244095.1. Classification (NCBI taxonomy): domain Eukaryota; kingdom Metazoa; phylum Chordata; class Lepidosauria; order Squamata; family Cordylidae; genus Hemicordylus; species Hemicordylus capensis. The sequence goes on along the minus strand of NC_069658.1, from coordinate 84,929,930 downwards.
CTCCTCAGCTTCTGAGGAGCCCGGATACTGGGGCGGAAGGTGTGGGGAGAAGGCTACTAGCGCCCGTTATTTCAACGGGCTGAAAGATACTAGTATATATATAATTCTCCTGGGTGTGCCTTGGAATGTGCATCCCAGCACCCAGCTGATTGGCTGGGCGGCGGAGGCACCTGATTGGCTGAGGCGCACCCAGGAGGATTGGTTGCCGGCGGCCCAGCCGTGGAGGCCAGGCAGCGGGCCCGACCAGAGGCGAGGCATCTGTTGGAGGCCTAAGAGGGGAGGGAAATGGGTGGCAAGACTTCCCTGTTCGCTGCCCGGGAAGAGGAACGGCGGGGCCCTTTTTGGCCGCCCGCTGCCCAGTGAGGGCCTGTGGAGGCGGTGAGGTCCGGCCGAAAATGGCCACCTGCCACAGTAAAATGCTCAGTGTGGGTGGGTAAAATGCTCAGAGGGAGAGCAAGACAGAATGGGGCAGGAGGGGGCAAGGAGGGTGAGAGAGAGGGGAGGGAGGGGGCGAGAGAGAGTGGGAGTGGGGGGCAAGAGGGAGCGGGGAACAGCCAGCCCCAAAGAGCACACAGATGCTCTGTGCAGGCCGGCTAGTAAATAAAAGATGAATATCATTGTGTCAGTTTTCCTATGGTTCAATTTGTCAAGAAAGCACTCTGTCTCAAAACACATCTCACAACCATACATCAAGATTAGATGAATGCTGTCCAATGACCCACAGGAGGTTATGCCTTCTTAATGCAGATGAAGTAAACTTGTTTTGTGTGATTTCTCAAGAAGTCCTCCCAGTCCTTTGGTAAGATTCCATTCCAGTATCCTCCAGCACCTCACATTCCTCAGATGTAAGATTTTGTACTATCACCACAGTTGCCTCACACAATGTCTACTAGTTCCACTGCATGCTTATTCACAGATATTTCAATGTATAATTTGAATTAAGTTAAAATACTCCAATAATGTTTTCACAGATGTTGGTTCCAAGACTGCAATCATACTGCTGAAGATCCTTATGCACCATAAATGAAACAGAATATATGCCACCTAACAGATTTTAAGCTTTCAGACAATTCCTTTTAACAATGCTATACAGTGTCCAGTTATTATGGATGTTTAGTATTATGATAAACTGTACAAATTCTTTCATAGTTCTTAAACAACTTAAAGAACATTACTGACCAATGAAACTGACTTATCAGGACAAGAACTACCAAGGCTACTTTGTATCACAATCAATGCTTCACATTTTCATTCAGCCTGGCAAGTGTGTCAGAGTTTTTGGGCAGATGAGCTTCAGAAGAGGGTGGGGGATCATCCCCACAGTTGCATGACAATTTATAATCGGGGCCTTTGCTTGGCTACAACATGGATAAGGACCCTTAAATGGACATGTCCCGGTCACGCTTTCAACCTCCACACTTTGACCAAAGGAGAACTAAGGTCGCGGACCTTATGAAGGTAGAGGTCAAGGCAATCACAATGTTTGGGCTGGCTATCAAGGCTTGGTCATTCAGGCAAGTTCTAAAGTGTTCTGTTGATACAAGGGTGCCATAATGCCAGGGCACCCATGCCACAGGGTCAACTGATACAATCCCACTGGCACATGGCATACTGGATCACGTTCAATCTATACTTGAAATAACCCAACTGCCGATTTGCCTAAGTGCATACTACTGAAAAACCTACACATAGAATAATTTTATTAAAGCAGTATTCATAGCAAATGAAATTAGTCATGTGCACGGACCGGTTCGGAGGCCATTCTAAAGGCCTCCAGACCGGTCCGGACCCGGGGTGGTTTTGGTTCGGGTGGGGGGTTCCACAGGAGTACGGGGGGGGGGGGGCTTTACTCACCCTCCCAAGAACGGCGCCGTATTTATGTGAGTAAGCGGGCGGCATGCCTCCCTGCCGCCCGCTTCATTCCCCCTCTCGCGTTCCCTCCGTTCAAATTCTGAATCGGGCGGCAGGGTATCTCCCAGCCCCTGCCGCCCTCTTTAATGCCCCCGCTCGGCTGGCGGCCGCCCCATTCAAGCCTTCAAGACCCCTGCTCAGGCCGGCCCGGCCCTTCCCTTCCCTTCGCAAGGGGGACGAGCGGCAGAGCTCCCTGCCTTCCCCCTTGCCGGCTGCGCTGCAAATGGCTTCTAAGAAGCCTTTTGCGCGCATGCGCGAAAAAGAAGCCATTTGCAGCGCAGCCGGCAAGGGGGAAGGCAGGGAGCTCTGCCGCTCGTCCCCCTTGCGAAGGGAAGGGAAGGGAAGGGAAGGGCCGGCCTGGCCTGGCCTGAGCAGGGGTCTTGAAGGCTTGAATGGGGCGGCCGCCAGCCGAGCGGGGGCATTAAAGAGGGCAGCAGGGGCTGGGAGATACCCTGCCGCCCGATTCAGAATTTGAACGGAGGGAACGCGAGAGGGGGAATGAAGCGGGCGGCAGGGAGGCATGCCGCCCGCTTACTCACATAAATACGGCGCCGTTCTTGGGAGGGTGAGTAAAGCCCCCCCCGCCGTTATTTGGAACCCCCCACCCCAGTGCCGGACCGCAGCTCCGCGGTTCCGTGCACATCCCTAAATGAAATAGAAGCACAGTACCCTGTTATAGTGCAAATACACATTAATTCAAGGATACAACTACCCAAATGCACAGTCTGAAAATAAATTATGCAACTGTTTTTGCCATGAGCAGAAGAATACACATACAGGTCAGGAGATTGTGTTGTATCTGAACAAGAGAGTATTCCCTTAAATCTTATTAAGTAAACTCTCTCCAATTTAGGTCTTCCACAACATACCAATGCAAATCTCTGACAGCTGTTTCAACTTTGCTTGCCCTATGATTCTTCTGAACAGGTGCCCTATGCACCAGATGAATCACAACTAATACTTGCTGAATCAAGTTATTGTCTTTATAACAGGCTCATGAACATGTATTTGCAATGCTATTTGTAAAAATTTTTAGAAGTGTAGGAATTTAAGAAAAATGTGGTTTCTTTACGATAAACCTTAAGTGTTCTTGGCATTGTAAGCTAGTGACAAAAAGATCCATATAAACACAATTTTATTCCTCTGGAAATGTAGTACTTGGAAAACAAACACTAATTAATGGATATAACTTTTAATATCTTCAGCTACGCGTTTTGTTTCATGAAGTTTCTCTAGCTACAATGCTCAACATGCTTATTCCTAAATGTAGACTAGACTGAATTGCCATAGCAGACCTTTCAGGCACACAAACATATGCAGGATTGCTGCTATACACAGCAGACTTTGCTTAGAAGGGTATATACTGTTATAATTTGTTTTAGATGAAGTGTAATGTTGGGAAGTATACGTGTTCAAACTGCTACACAGAAAAAAGTTTGAACATGTTCCCGTTTATTAATGTGTAGCCTGGTTTTCTAAAAGAATCCTTAAAGGGTGCCATGCTTAACAAAATAGTTTTGCAAGAGATACCTCTTCAGTTTCAAGTAATGGATACTTGTTCATAAACAAAGTTTCTAAGTGTTTGATTTGAACATTTGCTAAACAGCATTTGGTATTAAACTAAGCAACTTCACTTGACTGTTCCTCTTCTAGCCTTTTTTAGTTTATTTTGACCAGTCACTGTAATACAGTTACATGAGGAATAAAGTGGCAGTCAGAAGCAATAGGCTTCTAGTTTTGCCTTTCCCAGAGTATTATAAATGCACAGTAAGCATTGTAAAACTGACGGATAAGATCTATCACACTTCCTGCTACATACACTCAGTTTCTTCCAAGGAAGTTACCTTTTTGGTTTGGTTTTTATTAATAGTTACATCAGCAGAAAGTTTAATCCAGATTTGTGCATTTATGCAACAAGAAATGAAACAGAATTACCTCATCAAAGCTAGCTGACTCTGCAATACTGGCCTTAACCTTCTTGGCCACCACATTATTTAGCAATGTCAAATGCTTAAGGGATGTGTCAAAACATACTAGAAAAGATGAAGAAACAATATTCATGCATTTTATCTGTCCATTAAGAAAACCCAACATGAAACAGTAAAGCAGGGCTGCACAACTCAAATGCCCTGGAGGGCTGGAACCATCCACAACTTGGTGTACAGGGGCCGAAGTCAATATTTAGCACATTATTACATTAAAATTAAAAACATTATTAGTTACTTGTGGATCTATTCTCCCTGTCAATGGACCCATAGTTTCAAGCAAGGATAGTGGCCAGAGAAAAGGTCTTGTCTCTGCTCAATCAGTGGGGCCGCTGGAGTGCATGCCAGCCCCAAACAAATGCCAAGTCCTCTCCTCTCCCTAAATTGTTGTTGCTAGTTTCAGGCTGCAATCCTAGGCATGCTTACATGGGAGTAAGCCTCACTGGGCACACCATGGAGCATATTTCTGAGAAAGCATGCACAGGATGGCGCTATAAGGCAGTTTCCAGCTCCTGTGTTGCTGGGGCTAGTAAAATAGTCCCTGGGGGCCGAATCTGGCCTCCGGGCCTTATGTTGTGAAGGCCTGCAGTAAAGTATTAGAGCTGTAATATGAACATGCATATTTCCATGCCTAACAGGAGTAAAGATGACTAAATCCAGATAGACCCCAATTCAATCTGTACTACAAAATCTTTGACTTCGAACTTCGCTTAAAAATATCTCAATTCCTTAAAGAGAGATAATTCCTATTAAATGGAACGTGACAAGGCCACACCCTACTAGGCTTGCAGCCAGGTATGGTGTTCTGGTTCTTGCTACTCATGTTCAACCTAAAGCCCCTTTAGGTGAGGAATTAGGCATAAGGATAGGATATTTCACACAAAATTATGTGGTTCGTTTTCCAGCAACAGGCAGTTTTGAATATGCCACTCATTGTTCACCATGCTTTCAAGAGCTGGAAAAACTCTATTGCAGGAAATGGTATAGATGCACAGTCTTTCAAGAATCTGCACAAAACTCCCTTCAGAGTACACACATATACTTTGATTATCTGTTACCCATTCACCAAATTTCTTCTAACAAGTTGCAAGCCATATTTTTGTGGAAGCAAGCAAGAGCCTGTGGGCAATACTTCACCTGAAGACAGCTCTCAACTTCATAACATTTGTTTTACAATGAAACAGTTAGTACAGAAAGTTAGTAAATTGACAGTGTATTTCATCTTTGCGACTGCATTTTAACTTTATGACACTTGCCATGGGAATGGCAACCCCAACTCACAACTCTGCTGCCTCGAGGAGTTTCCAGCCAACCCACATGCTGCTTTCTGCACACTCGCCTTCCTTCTCTGTCCAGGCATAGGTGGGGTGGGGTTGGGACAAGGGGCACCTCTGTAGGGAAATATGTAGGAGGAAATGCAGTGTACAGTGCATGTGTGGGTGACTTGGGACTCCAGGATACAGCAGCATCACTTGAATTGTAAAGGTGGGCTGGGTGGCATGTGGGCCAGGAATGGCTGCTGCTGTTGGACAGCCTGTTTCCACTTCCTTTCCTTTTGTCTGTATTGGGAATACATGGGTCACCATAAGTTGTACCCCAAAACTAGGCAGACACATGATGCTTTAAAAAGATGTGATTTTGAAATGGCCCAGTTGTACAGAAACTAAACAAGTAGAAAGCCCACAAGAAAGCAGGTTTTTCTTCTGTCATGTGTGTCCCTGAGGAAGCACGATTAGCAAGTTCTAATGGACAAAAAAAAATGTTAATGTGCAAACAGCATATGAGGCCATGGTGGGCTAATTTAGACACCCCAGAATGCAATCAAGGACAGGAACTCCAAATAAGCAAGCAGACTATGGACAACAGAGCAGTTTGTTCTGCCCATCATCTCAATGACACCCACCCATGCCCTCATTAAATCCCTCTCCCATCACCCTAGCAGGCTTTTAAAACTAAATTTTCCTGCCTTTGAGGGGTTTCAAACCCCTTAAAGGTTTCCGCCCTCTGAGGAGTTCATGTATCCTATAAAAGGTGCTGACCAGCAATGTGTGCTCTCTCGCAGGACACAACTCGTTTGATCACTCTGGAGAGGTAACAAAGCATGCTGCCACTGTGGGAAACTGGCAGTGCGAGTTGCCAAGTCACTTCTCCAGAGGATCCACCCAAATGAATGCCTGCATTTGCAATTTTCTTCCTTTTTTAAAAAAAGGCTGAAATCTACTGAGCCCCAGCTCAGAGCATTGGATCATGGTGTCCATATATGCAAAGCATTGAGTGCATCTAGTGGGACAGCTGCCGTATGGCTCTGGTTGCTGTCAGCAACCTGAGTCTGTGGAATACTCTGTGTTGGGCTCACACACGATTTATTTCTGTGCTTTGACTGCTTGAGTGGAAAGCTAGAGAGATTCCTGAGCAGAACCTCCAGACAGAAATCTTTGAGGCAGAGTGCTTCCCAAATTGGGTTGGCCACAAGGTAACCTTTGTGCATTTGACTACAATAAGCACCTTGGTACTCTCCTTGCTTGCTGTAGGCCTCCACAGAACCACCCCCTGACCCAGGGAGTCCCAACCTGTGGTACTCCAGATGTTGCTCAACTACAAGTCCCATCTAGTCACAATAAATTGTAGCTGAGGAGGATAGGTCTTGTAATTCAGCAGTATCTGGAGTACCACAGGTTGGGAACCCCTGCCCTAACCTAATGAGGGACTCTAGTTTGTTCTCCTCCCCGTGGATGGGAGGTACTCCATGTTGCACACAAGACAGCAGACTGAGGAAAGGTAACAAAATTATCTTATCTACTTTTTTGCCTCCCCATTCCTCTTCTTGCCCACATAGTCTCAAGGAACTCTTTGTACTCCTTGAGCTACCAAGACAGCTAAATACTGTAGTTTGCACAGTGCTTCTGTTATATGAACTGTATTTCAAAAGCCTTGTCTCCAAATCTGTTGTATTTGCATATGTCCAGTGGTGATCCTTTGTTAAGCACACGCTCGCAGGATTAGTTTTCAGTCTATTCTCCCAACTCTAGTCAAAGCACAAATACAGACATGATAACATATATATGTCTGTGAAAGGGCGTTAACAGTGTGTTGTGCCAGAAAAAAAAGGAAAGTGGATAACATTCCCTAGAAGCACTATTTTACAGTTCGGCCCACATATGAGAAGCCCTACAAGAGCCACAGGAACATGCAGGTGAAAAACAAGAAGATATGAACTCAAATGTGCATGAAGGTGGTCCCAAATTTAAGGCTAAGAATCAAACAATAAGCACATTTCTTAATCAGGCCAAAAACCATAGCTCCTGCCCCTGCTGTGGTTTTTTTAAAAACTAAACATTCAGCATTTGCTGTTTGACCTATTTTCCTCCCCACACATACAAACCAACTTTACTCCAGCACTGTCATTTTAGAAATTGCTTGACTCAATATTCAAATATAATTTTATGTCACTATCATCTATCACCTGATACGGAACTTGTCTGTTTTATATGTCAGAATCAAAGAGGCACATACCTGAATCTACAAGACTGCCTAGCGTCTATCACCTTCCGTTCCTTTTACCAGTACAAAACCCTAAAGCTGCAGCAAGCAGGCAGGTTATTCTTCCTCCCAAACACAGATATTTATATTCAAACACCTTGGCTCAAAAAACCAAAGGGTATTATTTGCGGCTATTACTAATGTTCAGAAGCAAGCTTTCCCAAGGTTTAAAGCCTGCCCACTCAAAATCACAAATGTTGCTGAGGTAGCACAATGAATAAAGTAGACGCTTGAATAAGATGGCAACAAAGCTTTTAGTTTTAATTTACTACATACAAAATTCAGGTAGTGATTCAAGGAAGGGAATCAAGAAAAATGTGCAACAAGCATAGCATAATGCAGGGTTTTCCTTATACCACAATAATAATAATAATAATAATAATAATAATAATAATAATAATAATAATTATTATTATTATTATTATTATTATTATTATTATTATTATTTTGGAGATCTAATGCAGGCAACAGGCCTGGTACAACCCTGAAGCAATTTGACCCCCTGATGATTCTACCCAGTTTTATTCAGGCAGTGCAACACATCTATATAATTATTTCACTAAACCGATCGGAAATGAGTGGGCATGTGGGGACACATGGGGATGTTTGAATGCAGCAGCGGAGGCAGGCCCAGGCCCGGTCGCTGGGAGGGGTGGAAAGAAAGTGGGGGGGCCCAGAAGTGGGTGATGGTGAGGAGAGGTGGTTGGGCCCAGCCCGGCCACAATGAGGAAGCGGCGCTGGCAGGTTTGGGCTGGCTGTAGTGAGGTGGCAGCTGGGCCGCTAGGAAGAGGAGGGCGGCGGAGGCCCGGAGGGGCTGAGAGGAGGCGGGCAGCAGAGCCATGCCCAAGAGGAGCCCAACCAGCCGCGGTGAGGAAGTGGTGGCGGGTCCAGGCCAGCTGTGGGAAGGCGGCTGCTGGGCCACCAGGAAGAGGCAGAGGGCGGCAGAGGTGAGAGGAGGTGGGCAGTGGAGCCGTGCCCGAAAGGAGCCCAGGCGGGCACCGGAGCTACACTGCGCCCAGCCAGCGGGGAAGGAAAGCGTGTTAGTGATGCAGACCTGGGCAGAAGGTTGCGGGGAGGACAGGAGAGACTGGAGCAGAAGGTGGGGGAAAGGGGAACCGTTGGCTCCAAAGAGTGCACAGATGCTCTGTGTGGGGTCGGCTAGTTTTCCAATTATTTCACTTGGGAGGGGGGGATTCAGTTATAAGATCCATACAAATGTTATGTTCTCTCTTTTTAGATTTTGTATTTAACATACTGACTGTATTTAACATTTCTGAGTGAATTACTCGATAACTGAACTTCTTTCTACTAGATGGCACTAACTTAGAAACCTGATCATCTGCAGGAACAAAACAAAATATTTCTGGTTCTCAGATTTTTGTCTGAAGAATATCTGCCCTTGATGATGTTGGTCATCCCTGTCTTAGGTGATAAATGTATGAAAGGAAATTCAAACAGAAAAAAAATGGGGGGATTGTTAAAGAAACAAACAGCCTGAACAATTGTTCCAAGATCTAAAGAGAATAGGCCGAGATGTGCGTTTCCTGGAAATTTTTTGAACTGAAAAATTTCCTGCAAAATTATCTCATGCAAATCTCCCCCTCATTTGCATAAAGTTTGAATTTCCCCCCTCAAAAATAAGTTACTATACAAATGTTTCTGATGCCCTAAATAGGTTATTATCTGATTTGGCATGTTATTTTACCTATTTACACAGGAAAAAAAAATCTCCACCATATTAATTCCATACTGTATCTCAAAACATTTTTCAAATAGACAAGTAGTTGGGGAAAATATTTTATTGGGGGGGGATCAAGACAGACAATTAATGCGCTTTGTTATACTGAAACAAATTCAAAGATTTATGTGGAAAGATTATTAGAATACTCAATATATCAGTCAAGCATATGCACCCTCTCAAACATTTCCTAGATATAACCACCTGAAAAACATCCTTTACAACTCTGAACTTGCTTAATATTGCATTAGCATCCATTGGCGCAGCGAGGGAAAAACTTGCCTAGGGAGCAAGAGGTTGCTGGTTGGAATCCCCGCTGGTATGTTTCCCAGACTATGGGAAACACCTATATCGGGCAGCAGCCATACAAGAAGATACTGAAAGGCATAATCTCATACTGCATGGGAGATGGCAATGGTAAACCCCTCTTATATTCTACCAAAGAAAACTAGAGGGCTCTGTGGTTGCCAGGAGTCGACACTGACTCGATGGCACAACTTTACCTTTATGGTGACTACATGTATTTTATGTATCAATGCTGGACAACCCGACAAATACTGTGCACATGCAGCAGTGCAAGCTTCAGGCAACCACTGCATGGTTGCTAGAGTGGTTTTGCCACTCTTCCTTTTCCTCTGAAAGAAATGACCCTCAGAGACATAGCTGGTGATGCACAGCGGACTTGAAAGAAGGGAAAACTGGTGAAAGCCAGCCCTTCCTAATCTCAAACAGTGCAGCAGCAGTAATCTGGAACTTGCACTGCTGCACGTGATCAAGATGCCTTAGAAATTAAAAGTCTTCCACTAGAAAAATGAAGCATGAGAGGATTTTCTGAGGAAAATTTCCAGTTTTGGAGATGTTTCCACAGAAAGTCTCCATTCCAGATCTCCTGGTACAGGTGACAAATGAAGAAAACTTTAAACCCTAACGCGGCAATCCTATTCATGCTTACAGTATTCAGAGTAAGCCACACTCAACTCAGCTGCTCATGCTTCCAAGCAGTGTTCCCTCTAAGGTGTGCACATGCTCACAAATTTTTAAATGTCCACTCAGTTAATTTTAGATCCCACTCAGGTTGAATCAGAAAGGTCCCACTCTGAATGCATGTGCGCACACAGTCTTGATACTACTGTCCAGAACAAAACTCATTCTGCATACAAATGAAAAAAATTAGAGGGTCCACTGCTTCCAAGTATTATTTTTATTTATTTGTTATATTTGTATACCTCCCCATCTGTCAGCGCTAGGTGGTTCACAGCAGACACGCTTAATTAAAAACAACAAAACAATCAAACACAAAAATGCTTTAAAACAATTTAATACAATTGTAAAACCCTGGAAGGCCAGACCAAAACAGTGAAGGCGGCTAATTTCTGCAGGGAGTGCATTTCATAGCCTAGGATCAATTGCAGAGAAGGCCTGATCCTGAGCCACAACCAGACAAATCAGTGGCAGCTGGAGGTGGACCTCTCCAGATAAACTTAATGTGTGGGGATCATGAAGAAGGCAGCACTCTAAGCTAACCTGGACCCAAGCTGTTCAAGGGTTTAAAGGTAATAATCAGCATTTCCCCCAGAAAATAACAGCAGCCAGTGCTACTATTTAAGTAGAGGCATAACATGGCCTCTCCAGGTTGCCCTACATTAATTTAAGTTCCCACACTACATATGAAGGCAGCTCTACATAGAGTGCGTTGAAGTAGTCAAACCTGGAAGTTACTAGTTGGTGCGCTATTGTTTTAAGGTTGTTCTTTTCAATGGACAGAGCTCTTGAATCAGCATAAGTCGATAAAAATAACACTTAGCCATACCCTCCACCTAACATAAGAGGATGAGTCCAGGTGCTAGAGCACGCCCGAACTGCATACATGTTCTTTCTGGGGGAGTGTAACACTATCCAGAACAGGAAGATCTATCTTATACCTCAAGTTCCAGTACCACACAATGAGGACCTCTGTCTTGTTTGGATTCAGTTTCAGTTTATCATACCACACCCAGCCCATTACTGCCTGTAGGCAGGCATTTCGGGATTGAATGCCTTTTCCAGATAGCAATTACAAGGGAAATTAATAATAATAATAATAATAATAATAAATAATAAGTGTGTAATTAGGATGCTGATAACAACATACACCAAAACTCCTGATATCCTCACTCAGATGTTTCAATGTAGATGTTAAAAAACATTGGTGACAGAATGGACCCCTGAGGGACTCCATATAATAGCGCCCGTTTTGATGAGTTCGATGCCAAACTGGGCTGGTTCAGCAGCTCAATCACAAACTGAACCAGAGGTGGTTCGTTTCGTGGCCGCTCACCCCCCTGGTGCAGCCCAATCGCATGGCAATCCCCCTGTGCAGAGGCCAGAATCGCACCACGCCAGTAAGCACTTTAACTCTTTCTCTTGCCACCTCCCCCACCCTTTCGATGCCAAACTCGTCCACCCGAATGAGGCTTGGTTTGATCGTGGACCGAATCAAACTTGGATGCCCATTACAAAAAGCCAAAGCAGCAGAAAACGGCAAGACACAGAACCATAGCGCAGCCTTGACAGTATCCATGCAAATATTCACCTACTCATGCCCTAGAGGTTCAAGAATCCAATGCTCCCAGTACAAGTACATGCATGTTCTAATGAAGCGAGGGTAAACAGAACTAGAAATATAATCAATATCCTGAAGCATTAAGAATGCAATGATACTCTTAACCAACTTGGGTTGGGGGCGGGGGGGGAGGAACAACAGGACAAACTCTACAATACTATCCTCCAAAAACATCTGACATGTGCTTGTTTGTTTTACTTTAGAAACTTTTGTCTTTCTGTCGCTGGGTGGCTTACAACAACATAAAAACAAGCCAAAACACAAAAGTAAAAACCTTAAAACAATTTAAAAACACAATTAAATTAAAAAGCTTGGGTGAAAAGGCAAATCTTTAATGACTTTTTAAAAGCTGTCAGAGATATCAGTATGCTGATGACACCCAAATCTATAACACCCTGTATCAAACCTCCTGATCTCTCCCAGCAGTTTCATGTAGATGTTAAACTTCAGAGACAATATGGAGCCCTGAGGAATAACCATAGGAAAGTTCATATTTTGAAAAACAGTCTCCAAGGGACACCAACTGGAATCTGCCTGAGAGGTAGGAGTGGAAACACTGCAAAGCAGCATCTTTTACTCCCCAACTAAGGGTGTGCAAAAAGGTTCAAATGTTCAGGGTCAAACCGAATCACCCCGTTCGGTCTGACCCTGGGTGTCCACAAGGTTGTGGCTGGGTTTTTTGTTTTGTTTTTTTAAAAAAACCTACCCCTTCAGGGGAAGTTGTCAGAGATGGCGGCGGGGGTTTCTGCAGAGGTTCCCCCTCGCCACCAACCTTCCTTACTTCAGAAATCAGCTGCTCAACCGGTTTCCAGCCTTACCTCCTCAGCATGGTGACCACTCTGCATGGCCTGGCATATAATTTAATTTATAATAATAATGAAACACCCCACCCCAGACCAAACTGGGGGTTGTTGTTGAGGGGGTGCCTGACTGAACTGGCCCGGTCCTAACTTGAACCAAACCATCCAGTTCCATGCACACCCCTACCCCTCAGATGCTCCAGAAGGATACTATGGTCAATAGTATTGAAAGCTGTCAAGAGGTCCAAAAAGACCAACCAAAGGACCAACTTTATTATAGCAAAGCTTACACTGGAAAAGCATCACGCAAGTTTAACAATACTTCATACAGTAAGATCATTTCTTATGAGAACATGAAGAATGAATTCAAGAATTTAATTAGCACCCAGAGGCTGAAGTTGACTAGAAGTTATTTTTATACATATATTAATTCAAACATACAGAAGAATTTCCTCTTCTGTTTTAGCTTCAAGAAGTACTAGGTTTCATGTTTCAGCCCACTATTTAAAAAATCAGATGCATTATATATGCTTATTAGTAGCTGTAGGTATTTATGTAAATCTGTCACTATTATTGGACCAAGAAGTGAGAGAAACCACAACTTAAATCATATGTGAATACAAAAAACCACCCTGAATCATGATCATTTGAGAAAATCATCCATCCAGACTGTACAGTTCTCCTCCCAGAAAGACCGGAAATTTGTCAAGAGAAGCGGGTGGGTGGGAGGGGAACCCAAAACCACCAGAGCTACTAGCAGAAGGGGCAGGCAATCTCTTCTCATTCATTCAAACAAGAACTCACTAGCACATGGCAACAGCTGGAGTCAGAGTAACGTACTCACTGCCAGAGAAAATGAATGGAAGGGAAGGGGAGGAGACAATAACACGCTTTCAAAACACGTCCGCTTCTCATTGTCTTAATGGAGCAAAAAAGTATGTTTGGGTCTGTTATACCATGTATTTTCCTTGTTGTGGAGAATCAAAACTGGCCATAGCTCCTGAGTTATTGCAGCTATATTGTTTAGTTATATGAGTATGCATGCAGGACAAGATACAAGTAAAAGAAAACCCAAAGGATAGAACTGACAGTAGGCGCTATCCGTTGTTCTACACACTTCTTTTAAAGTGGAATGCTAAACTTCAACTTTCGGCAAGGACTAAATGCCACATTAGTTTCAGACACCCTAACAGGAACAGGTGCAAAAGACAGTGGTTCCAGTATTTAAGTGCATCTCTCCCTGGGCTTGGGGAAGAAATAATCATTTTGCTTTATTAGAGTGCATACCCAGGATTTCTACAAGCAGCACAGCTGCACTTTCACCCATATTAAACATCGATTTTGTATGCACAAATAAGGCGGACATCGGGACCGGTGGCAAAAAGTGCACCGAGACGAGGTAACAGGAGAAGGGTGTGGCAGCATTAAGCCTCGGGCGATGGACGGCAGGGGTGTGGCTAAGGTAGTAGCTATTCTATAGTGAAATCGAGTGGGCGATCTGGCGACATCAGGGAAGCTCGTAAGACCAGGACTTCACCCGACTCGCCCTACTGCAAAATTCACCCTCCCCTCTACCAGCGATCTGTCACGTGTCCAAACTAAGGAGCTGGGGAACTTCTCAGGGAAGTCACACGTGTCCACCTCCCACGGGACCTCCCCCCCCCGCGGCCTGACGAGCCCGTTATGCATCCCAGCCTAGAACCCGAGATGGCGGGTGGCCACTGACCTGCCCAGCAGCTGGTCATGCTCGTTGCGTATCTTGCCCAGCTCGATCTGCAGCTTGGCCCTCTCCCGGGCCGTGTCGTCCAAGGTGCGCCGGGCATCGGCCAGCTCGGCCTCATAGAGCGCCTTGAGGCCGGTGAGCTCCCGGCCACGCACCTCTTCGCGCTCGGTGACCTGGAAATGCAGCGCGCTGTTCTCGATCTCCAGGCTCCGCACTTTGTCGATGTAGACGGCCAGGCGGTCATTGAGCTCCCGCAGGTCCTCCTTCTCTTGCATGCGGGTGATGCGCGTCGGGCTCAGAGGAGTGCTGGCCGCGCTGCTCCGGGTCCGCTGCCCCACCGGCGTGGAGGCCGCCACCGCAGCCGCCATGGCGCGAACAATGCGCGGGGAAACGAGGGGAAGAGACCCAGCCGTGTGCAGGGCGGGAAAAGTGGGGTGGCGGTCAGTGAGCCCGGCCACGAGAGTTGGGGGCAGGAGAAAGGGAAGGCAGGGGTCCCTGGAAGTACCTAAAATGGGGGCGAAGAGGATTAAAAAGGTGCCGCAGAGGCAAGTTGAAAGTGCTAAAAGAACAACCCCCTCCCAGGAGCGACAGAAGAAGGTAGGGGAAAGTTTGAAGTGCAAAGAGAAAGCGGGCCGAGAGTGCGAATGAATGAATGAACTCAGGATCGCAGAGAGAAAGAGTAGGCGGAAAGGAAAGGACTAAGGAGCTTCTGCAAGTGATGAATAGATGGACAGCAAAACGGGTCCAAACGGACAAAAAAGCCGGCAAGTGCGAGAGGGGAAAAGCAGCAATGAAAAGAGCCCGCACAAGCGCCCGCTGCTATGTTGCTGCAAGGAGCAAACCTTCCCGCCCGAACGCGTACGCCGCCTCCAGCCGCTCCTCCCCGGGTAGAATGAAACACAAAACAGGCGGGCACACAGCAGAACCAATATGGCCGTCGCGCGCTCAGAACCAAGCGTTCCTCCCTCCCGCCCACAGACGCCTTTCACACGTGACCCGAGCTTAACCAATGGGAGGATGAAGTGTGCCGAGCTTTGCTGTTTATGGAGGTCTAGACTCTAAATTCAAAACCCGCCGCCAGCAACTGTCAGCGAGGTGGTGGCGCGCGTTCCCGGGGGCGCGCTTCCCCCTTCGCTCTCTCTGTGTAAGCTGCCCAGTGCCCACCCCCTCCGCCCGCGTGCGCTTTCTTAGCCCGGGCGTCGCTCTTCTTTGCTCCCTTCCGCCGCTCCTCGCGCCGCCTTGGGCTTCCCCTCTCAGAGCTGATACAAAAGGAGGAAGGGGCTGCTCCTTGACCCCGCCCGCCCTAGAACAGCAGAAGGCGCTGCTGATTCCCCCCTCCCTCCGTTTCCTTTCCCGCCTAGGTGGTGGAGTTAAACTACTTCTTGCCGTTATTTTAAAAAGTGAACGTCCTGCACGAAATCTGTCTCTCGCTCTGTGTTTGAATACCGTGTGACTGCTTAATAGCAATAGCAATAGCAATAGCACTTACATTTATATACCGCTCTATAGCCGGAGCTCTCTAAGCGGTTTACAATGATTTAGCATACTGCCCCCAACATTCTGGGTACTCATTTTACCGACCTCGGAAGGATGGAAGGCTGAGTCAACCTTGAGCCCCTGGTCAGGATCGAACTTGTAACCTTCTGGTTACAGGGCGGCAGTTTTACCACTGCGCCACCAGGGGCTCCATGTGAGAACCATCTTAAGTGAGAACCATAGGGAAAAGTCTCAGCGACAGGGTGCTGGTTGGTTGCCCAGCGTATAAACACGATGCAGCTTGATTGGGGTAAGTTTTGTTGGCCTTGAAAGCCAAATATTACACATTGCTACTTCGGTACTTCCACAACACTCACATTTGTCATATACCTTCGGAGTTAAAAATGGTGTCAGGAATATCTACGATGGCCATGCACAGACTCGAAACACTACCGCGTACACAGCCCATCGCCGTAAGTTCAAACTCGCACAAGAAAGCACATGGGAAAGAATCGGCCAGCTGCCGAACACTTTATTATCCTAGTGAAGATAAAAAGCAACAAATCACCACACAGGCTCACGTGCTTTCCAGTCCCGCATGCTTACTCCGAAAAAGATCCCACTATGTTCAGTAACATTATCTTTAAAGTAACATTGCAGTTCTAGCCAAGTTTAACTCAGAAGTGAATTCCCATTGAGAGTGCAATCCTAACTAACCATGTTTACTCAGAAGTCCTACTGAATTCAATGGAGTTTATTCATAAGGAAACATGCATAGGATTCTAGCCTCCACTTCTGTTTTAACGTGTGTTAGTAATATGAAGTAGTTTGCAGATAAAATAAAGTCAGGAAGAATGGTTATCAGAAAAGGTTCAGAGAATTATACAATATTAGTTGGATGATCTCATGCATTGGAGTAAATGAAAACAATGCAATCGTGTGTGTATATATTCTGAGGACAAATTGATCAGGGGTATAGCTACCAGTGGCGTATCTAGGGAAAAATAGTGCCCAGGGCAAGCACTGAAATTGTGCCCCTCCCCCCCCACACCATCCAAACATCTGACACCCATCTTTCAGATAACTCTCTCAGCCTCATTCCCTCATTTGCAAAATGTGAACATTAACAGGGTTACCTAATTCTATAACTGTAGGAAGAAGAATGTTTTCAGCTGCAATATCTCCAAATACTATAGCACTGTAGCTGCCAAAATACTGCTTTGTAGCCAACTATTAAAAGCCGATGAGCCCTATACTATATGGAATCTGATATCAATGGCCCATCTCATAAGCATATTATGGAGAGGCATTTATGCATTACATTTATATCCCGCCTTTCTTCCATCATGGAATTCCAACTATACATGGGGCCAGTGTTCCCTCTAACAGGGATTCCCAGATGTTGTTGACTTTAACTCCCATATTCCCCAGCTGTGATGGCTTTTGTTGGGGATTATGGGAGTTGTAGTCAACAACATCTGGGAATCCCTGTTACAGGGAACACTGTATGGGGTTCCCAAGTGGTTACCCATCCAGGCACTGACTACAACTGGACCTGCTTAGCTTCAGCGAAGGGGTTGTATTATATGGCCTCAGCCCAGAGAATAGTGCTGCAGTACCCTGTACACTTTGCACAGAATTCACAAGGAAGATGTCAAAGGGCCAATTAGCATGTAGGAAATAACACTATCTTGGGGTATTGGGGGTGGTTTGAGAATGTGTGTGTGTTTTGCTGAGTTTCTTATAGCTTGAACACGAGAGGCAGAAATTCAATAGGTATGGCTTTTCCTAGCACGAAGGTATAGTTTCAAGAAATCTGCATCTATTGAATTTTCACCTGTCATGTGGTTGCTAAAGACACATAATCTCTCTTAGGAAACAGGTGGCAGCCCTATTGATTGCAGGTATGGTAAAAGAAATCATTGTTACAGATAAAGTCTTATATTTTTAAAAAGGATGGGTTAATATTTCTGATATGTGTATGTTCATATTCATACATGATCTCTACCTCAGACACACACATGCAAGAATGGTATAATCTATATAAACACAACCTCCTTGTGTTTTCCCACCACTCCTTATTTCAGAGGCTCTTCTTAACACAATTTCAAAGGCACTAACAATCCCCAAATCAACCAGCCACATTCTATATTTCTAGAGCACCCTCTTTCTTTACCCCCCACAACCAGTCCTGAACTCTAGCAAAGCAACCTGAGCTTGTTCACTGTGTATAACTTCTCACACAAAGCTAATTCAAACCAATTTCAGGTTTAGAAACGATGGAGGTACAGATAAAGGACTTGAACATAAGAACAGCCCGCTGGATCAGGCCCAAGGCCCATCTAGTCCAGCATCCTGTTTCACACAGTGGCCTACCAGATGCCGCTGGAAGCCACAGACAGGAGTTGAGGGCGTGCCCTCTCTCCTGCCATTACTCCCCTGCAACTGGTACTCAGAGGCATCCTACCTTTGAGGCTGGAGGTGGCCCACAGCGCTCTGACTAGTAGCCATTGATAGACCTCTCCTCCATGAAGTCATCCAAACCCCTCTTAAAGCCATCCAGGTTGTTGGCTGTCACCACATCCTGTGGCAGAGAGTTCCACAAGTGGGTCACGCGTTGTGTGAAAAAATGCATGTGTGAAGCAAATGCTCTTCTCATCAATAGTTTTGACAATGTCTCTTGTTTGTGTGTACCTAGAAAACCTGACTACACATGCATATGAAATTATTTTCTGCCACTTTTCATTGCTGACTCTCTGGGTTAGTCACAAACTGCTCCAAAAGGGGTAAATGGGGTCCAGCAGGTACAGGTCTTGGCAGGATTCTGCAAATTGTTACCTAATTATGTAGTAAAGACCAAGGCTTTTGTGAGGGATCAGACAATTTAATATTTTTTTTTTTTGCTCTTTTTAAAAAAGGATGACCCTAAAAAGGATGAACAATCCATATCACAGAAATGGGAAGAAAATTGCTCTCCCCCTCTGCTCTGAATCTTATGCTGAACAGGCACCAACAGGGGCATTCAAACTGCAAGAGCATTTCAGCTAAAAGGCTTCAGCAAAGTGAGTGTAGAAGTGAAGCTTAATCCAATGCTTGTTTACAAGAGATGGAAGTTTGGGGCGGTGTACAAATATAATAAAATACATACATATGTAAGTCCACTGAGCTCAATGGGACTTGCTTTCAGGTAAGAATGTACAGGATTACAGTCTGAGAGAGAGACTGCAATTCTCTCTCCCTTCCCTGCCCCTAGCTTCAGTGGCAACTACAAAACCTAAGATCAGGGAACCTTGTCTGACTTCTAGTAGTTTTAAAGGGAAAGAATACTATAAGCTGTCTTTAAGTAGGTTTAAGTTTCATAGTCAGTTGTGGCAGTTTCACGTGTCTTATCATCAGAAAGCACATTTGACTGTATACACTACAAAGCTGTAGGGGTAGGGACCTGATACCCTCCTCCATGTGACCTTTTGTCCAAAATTGTGACCAAATGTGCCTGATTTCTGTTATTTTGATTTTTGTATGCATTCTCATAGCCCCAGTTTCTAGTATGCCCTAGGCTAGATCTTAATGATCCCCTGTTTTATCTATACCATGAGACAGAAGACTATTGATGTTTATACTCTTACTTCATGTAAGTGGTACTGGTTAGCTGCAGATATATTTTCTTCTCCCTTCACAAGTATATGAGTGTCCTTTCTCTTTTCCCCACCCTCTTGTTATCAGTGACAGACAGTATTTGCAGGTGTTGAACTACAACTCCCATCACCCCCACCCAGGGGATGATGGGAGTTGTAGTTCAACTGCACACAGAGAGAGAGTCAAGTTTGCCTGTCCTCCCTGCCTAGGGGACGCTAGGGTTGCAAGCTAGAAGAGTTATAGGAAAGCATAATCCACTTCATTCTCCACCCTTTTTTCCTGTTGCAAAGTTTCAGTGCTTTTGTTTAAGAGCCGAACGGCAAGCTCAACTCAGCACTAAATTTGCAAGGTTGAGGAAAACTGGTCCTGTTCCCTTCATGACTCGCCCCACGGCTCGCCCCTCGGCTCACTCCCCCTCCCCCACGAGGAGCCAGAAATGCCCCCTCCTCCTCCCTCACCCCTCTTTCTGCCAGTTGCAGCTTCCTCGCCTTTCCTTCCCTCCCCTGCGCCCCGGCTGCTGTCTGCTGGGGCTCACCAGGCTGCAGCAGAAGCTCAGGGTTTCTCTGCGTCCGGCTGAGCCCTCTCAGGAGGCAGTGGCTGCCGCCACTTCTCTCCCCACCCTAGGCGCACAGACAGTCACACAGACATCAACAGGGAGAGCAAAATCGAGGAAGACATCCGATAGGCGTTCACACACACATCTTGTTTTGCCAGCAACTCCATCCTTCCTTGGAAGCGGTTTACAAGCTCCCAGACTCCTTGAATCACCCTTCTTTCAAAAATTATGAAAGCCAACCAAAAAACAGAGAATCAAGAATAAAGCAAAGCACCGATTTTATTTAGGTGAAAGGCAACTCTGAGATGCCTCCGCCTCAAAAGGCATCAGATCTGCAGCAAGGGAAACCGCGAAAGAGAATGGGGATTAGATATTGGGAGTGGTCAGGTTTTGGAGTGGTTTTTAAAATGCAAATAAGCGGTATAAGCATTTAATCTATAGCTAACTGGAGAGCCCTCACTTTAGGAACTATGAGGGCTTGCAAGGATTTAATGTGGACAACGTTTTTAAAAGGGGGGAGTGGTGAAGGGATTCCCCTGCTGAGTTTGGGAAGCAGTAGGGAGCAGCTGCTTGTCCTTGCCATAGAACAACAACTTTTTAAAAAACCAAGTCCAGGTGCGCTCCCCGCAAGCCTCTAGCACTGGGGGAATTTCTGATCAGCAAACCAGTCACTCTGGGGAAAGGGAGGAAAGCTCAGGCTACAATTTACAAAGCAAGCTGATGTTGCCCGCCCCCCCCCCCCCCGGCAGCAGGTCTCTCGCGCTCTCTGTCCCACGCTTGTTCTCCCAATGCCCCCCCCGCTCCCTTTCATCTATAATCTTTGCCCATAACACATTTGATCCTTTTGGGGAGCGGGAGGAGGAAAATCTTTATCCAGGACCAGAACAGAAGCGGGCGGCAAGGCAAGGCAGCAGGTTAGGGCGCGCGCAGCAGGACACACTGACTGAGACATCATGATTTTAGGAGTTTACTTACTGGAGTCAGTCTGTGTAATGCAGCCGGCACGAATGGTACTTCAGCGGCGGCAGCAGCTACAGCACTCAAAGAACAGGCAACCTGCATGCCAGTTGGGCGTGGTGAGCAGCTGCAAGGGACTGAGTCAGGCAGGCAGAGTACAGACCAGCCGAGGCACTCAGAGCAGCCTGCAGCGGCATGGTGGGAGGGTTCAAGGAGAGGAGCAGCATTGCAAATGGGGGAGAAGGAAGCGGAAGCACTGCTTGCCAAGGGAGCTCTCTCTGCGCGGGGCGCGCCGGCAAATAGGAGCGCCCGCCATCTACAGCCCCCGCCCCTTGTGCCTGCGCAAGTGTGGTGTGTGTGGCCGGGTGTACAGCAGGCCCCTGGTGCCCAGGGCACGTGCCCTGCCTGCCCCACCCTGATTACGCCCCTGTATAGCTATAATTGAGCAGAAGGGTTCAAAGAACCTAGACCCCTTAGCTCCGGAGGGCCGCCCAGCTCCACCCCTCCCTATTTTCTTCATTATCTCCCTCACTCCAAAAGGCTGCCAGCAAACATGGGCCCCCTCTCCCCTAGCTACACCCCTGAAATTGACGTTTTGGTTTTATTTATATACTGCTTTTCAACAACAACAAAAGGCTCTCAAAGCAGTTTACATAGCAAAAAGGATAACAACATGGTCTTCCAGGGGGAGGCAAGAGAGGGCAGTTGCTCCCCCCCATTGAGCCAGATCCCATTGAATTCAGTGGGGTATAGGATTGCTGGCATTGCCCACCCCTGGAAAAATGTGAATGCCCCTGAATAAGAAAATGATGTTTCCCCGGGGAGAGGAGAGCTGGTCAGGGAGAGGAGAGCTGGTCTTGTGGTAGCAAGCATGACTTGTCCCCTTAGCTAAACATGGTCCACCCTGGTTGCATATGAATTGGAGGTATAAGCACTGTAAGATATCCCCCTCAGGGGATGGAGCTGCTCTGGGAAGAGCAGAAGGTTCCAAGTCCCCTCCCTGGCTTCTCCAAGATAGGGCTGAGAGAGATTCCTGCCTGCAACCTTGAAAAAGCCACTGCCAGTCTGTGAAGACAATACTGAGCTAGATAGTTAAATGGCTGGCACTGCATTCGTGGCGTGGCCCGGAATGGCTCTTACCTGCAGGGAAGAGCCACTCTGCACCACTCCACGAACGCAGTGCCAGCTCGAGTCTAGCTCCCGAAGGGGGAGTTAAACGGCCAGCCCTGCACCGGCCTGACTCGCTCTCAAGTGCCAGGCCACGCTCCCCACATCTGACGTCAGATGCAGGGAGCAAGGCTGCCGCCGCCGCCACCACACACAGTCAGTCAGGCTCTGCCACTGGTTGCAAGGAACCTTTAAAAGCACCTTTACAGGGTACAGAGACTTCTATAGAGCCCTGGTTGGATAAAAGGGCTCAGGTTCAGTTCCTCTTAGTTACATTACAGATAAAAACACTATAGACCAGGCATCCTCAAACTGCGGCCCTCCAGATGTTGCTGAACTACAACTCCCAGCATGCCTAGACACAATTTTTTGCGGCTGGGTATGCTGGAAGTTGTAGTTCAGCAACATCTGGAGGGCCGCAGTTTGGGGATGCCTGCTATAGACCAATTGTAGGGATTTGCAAAAGCACAAAATCAAAATAAATCTAATGGAGGCTACCTAACACACGGTTCCCTGGCTAAACCTTTCCCTGAAGCCAAACTCCTTGGCTTCCTTTTTCCTTGAACTCACCCCAAACTCCAGGAGATAATTCAAGTTTCCTGCAATCCTGTCTCTCAAGGATCTGCAGATGTCCTTCCATGAGACAAGCTGGCTGTTGGCCATGAGGCAGCCAGTCTTCATGGCTGGTACTCATGAAGCTTGTTCCTCATCTTCTCTCATTTCTCTCCTGGCTCCTTCTGAAAGCAAAGATCACCTTCACTTCCTGCCGCCAGGCCCTCTAGGTCCTGGCTACTGTGTGTTCTACGTGGGGCTGCCTTTGTATGTAGTTTGGAAACCAGTTAGTTCAAAATGCGGCAGCCAGATTGGTCTCTGGGGCAACCCGGAGAGACCATATTATGCCTGTTTTGAAACAGTTGTACTGGCTGTCGATTCATTTCTGGGCAAAATACAAAGTGCTGGTTATTACCTTTAAAGCCCTCAATGGCTTAGGTCCGAGTTATCTTAGAGAGCGCCTCCTTCTGAATGATCACCACTGCACGTTAAGGTCATCTGAGGAGGTCCGTCTTCAGTTACCACCAACAGGTCTGGTGGTGACTCAGAGGTGGGCCTTCTCTGTAGCTGCTCCTGAGCTGTGGAATGCACTCCTGGCAGAAATCCCTAATCTGAGCTCATTATTGGCCTTCAGGAGAGCCCTTAAGACCTATCTGTTCGGCCTGGCCTTCCAGGGCCTGGAAGCCCTTTTTTAACTGTTTTAAAACGGTTAAGATTTGGCCTGGTTTTCCAGGGTTTTAAGAACTATTTTAATTGTTTTAATAATGGTTTTATGTTGTTTTTACAGTTTTTGATTTTAATTGTTTTGTTTTGTTTTAATGTAAACCGCCCTGAGCTATTTTTGGAAGGGCAGTATAGAAATCCAATCAATCAATCATTCAATCAATGATAACTACTAACGTGTTCCACAGAAACCAGCAAAGGCCTCTCTCTTGCTTCTCTGTAATATATAAAGTAGCAAAGCTTTTGCAATCTAATATCCTGGAGGAAAGAGTTCTTGGGTCTTGAACAAACACAGTCTACACCAGTGTGCGCCACAAGAAGAGGCGGGATAACACTGCAGGATGCTTACAAGGAAAGTGCCTTAAACTGAACTCTCACTTGAGTTGACTTACAGAAAAGGCAACCCACATTCTTCAAGGAAAGACTTTCCCAATGGGAAGAATCATAAACTATGGGTTACCTGCATCAGAAAGGACAAGACTTTATCACAGGGGCATTTACGCAGAGAATGTTAGCCTACGACTAACTCCCATTTAAATTAGTGACATTTAAGTTAGACACACAACTAACCTGTCTATCAGATTTCATCTTTATATGTTTTGAACATTATACAGTATGAGTGCATGTAAACATACATTTAAACTATTGTCACTGAGGTCTGGAAGTAAAGGTAAAGTGTGCCGTCAAGTCGGTGTCAACTCCTGGTGACCACAGAGCCGGTGTCAACTCCTGGTGAACACAGAGCCATCTGGTTTTCTCTGGTAGAATACAGGAGGGGTTTACCATTGCCATCTCCTGTGCAGTATGAGAGGATGCCTTTCAGCATTTTCCTATCTTTCTGCTGCTCTCTAAGGTAGGAAACATACCAGTGGGGGTTCAAACCAGCAACCTCTTGCTCCCTAGGCAAATTACTTCCCCATTGCACCATTAGATGGCTTTAGTCTGGAAGTACACTTACCATATTATTATCAGATGTGTCTATTCCTCTCCAGGGTGAGCTCAGGAAAACCAGAACTACTGGCTCACAGTAGAAGCTAGCTGTGCACAGTGTTGATTGGCTGGTGATTGTGATGTCACAATAATACCTCTCTTCCACCCCCCTAATCTAAGAGCAGTTTTACAACCTTTGAAAATATAATCGTGCTTTTTTAAAGGCACTAAATGAATGTTGAATAAAGATACATGCACTCCTTTGAAAAGGTTAAGAAAAAAGGGGGCCCAAGAACTCAACTGAAGTATAGGGACAGGGGCAAGGTTGACAACTTGAACCTGCCTTGAAAAATCATTGATAAGTCTTTTATATACAAAGCAAAGGCAAAAAGAAACTGGGCTCATAACATGGGAAAAAGAAAACACAGCAACTGGTGTTTTGATCTACATTTGTACACGTCTTATTAATACTTTTACATATGTTAAATAAGAATCCACTTTTTACATAGTTAACGTCTTTAGCAATATGGATAGTTGTTCTTCCTCACTGTTTTTCCCAATCTTTTGCAACCAGTAGATAACATAAAAATGACAGCAATCAGACAAGCAATATGTGTGTACCTGTTTGTGTTGTATTGTTTGTGTGTACAAACAATATGCGTTGTTTCCAGCACCTGCCACAACATAAAATTGTCCACAGAATTACTATTACACTATTACACTTTATATAACAGCTGGTACTACAGTAAAAGTCAGTGTGCATAGCCTTCATCAGCTAAAATAATAATTATGTGCAGTATTCAGTGTTGAGTAAATGTTAGCTCTGTGCCCCCACATGTAGATGGTTTTTTGCTGGTTTCAGTTCCCTTACGTAAGGAATCCACCCACCCAAACGTTTCTAACATTTCCACCTCAAGTTCAATATTTCTGAAACGGGGAATACTAATGTAACACCTCCCAATCACTAATTTTCTCTATCACTCAGCTAGCAGAATACACTGCACTTGTGTTAGTCAACAGTGCAGTGCTTACTGTAGGTACATGTCCAGAAAGTGCAATGAAAAGAGATTGCCCAAAATATAACTCAATTTTTTCACTGAAGTATAAATCCTCAGGGTCTGCTCCAGGTTCCAGCATCCTGGGGAAAAGCCCTGTGTTGGGCCCCCCTGCCCAACATGGAGAAGGCGTATGCAGATTCACACTGCCCTTCTCAATGGTACCCAGCTCAATAAGTAGGAAAGCTAACTGGGTTCTTTCTTCAGTGCCAAAGCAATGACAACACAGGAAAGCTAAAGGGGGAGCATGTGGATGTTCCTATCTGAGTGCTGCCACTCTAGCTGTGGGTGACAGTGCTGAAGGAGAAGCATATGCTGCCACAGCTTACCAGATGATGATGGGCAACTGAGAACACTCTTCTTAGTGATAGACTGTGGCCACTGCTGAGTGGAGCATCCACTGCCAGCACTGCCCCATCACCCAGTAAACCAGGGCCCATTGGACAGTGGTGGGCAGCACCAGATAATCCAGGGACTTCAGAAGTTGGCCAGGTGGACCCTTCAATGGCTGTGGGTCTGTCAGATATATTAGAATGAAATCACCCCTTATTTGCATTTGGTCATTTGATTCAACTCTGGCCTAGAAAATTATTTTCTTACCTGTTACCTTTTCACCTGAAATTTCATGCTTGTGTCTTTCTATATTGCTTGTATTTTTTTTAATATAGTGACTATCTAGTTCTCTGTTCCTCAGATATAAGTATTAGTGAAGGAATGTATAACCACATAAAAGGGATTAATTATATATGAGTGGGAGTAACAATAGATCAAAGAAAGTTGTAAATAAGATTTTTCTGTTAAGAGAGGACCAGATTGCTGATGTATTCCTCTTGTTATGATTTCCTGCTTGCTCATGAATAATTTTAGAACTAAAAAGCATAAACCCAAATGGAGAATCAGGTTGTCTCCTAATATCTCAAACTGTCTCTGGGCAGTTTGTGAGTACAGCAGTGGTAAGATTTTTTAATTAAGGCCACTCTGACATTCTTTCATATAAAGCCTTCTGTAATAAGTTCTTTTTTGATGTCTTATGCTTTGTCTATGGTTTATGTTCGGTATAAGCTGTACTAGAAATGATATTAATAAACAAGTATTTTCATAGAAAGATTTTCTCTCAAGTTCTTAATTTCAGCGGAATACCCTAGTGACCATGAACTTACATAGTGATGTATTCTTTAAGTTGGAGATTTTGTACTCCTCAGCTAGCCAAATAGATAGGGCTACAGTATGTCCTCATTTCCACTGGGCACATCCTCATTTCCATGAAAAAGAGGAATGTGCTTAAGCAAAGACAGTCTGTCTTGTATTTGCCTGCCTCAACATGTAAGCTGCCTGGCAGACCTGGCTCCCCTTGAGCCAACAGCCAGGTCTATCAGTTCCCAGAGACCAGAGTTACCAGTTAAGAAAGCAAGCTGGCAGGCAGACCTGGCCACCTTTGCACTAGTGGTCAGAGCTACCTGCTGCATACAGCAGCCCCTGGGTAGACCTGGCCTCTTTTGCTCCAGTGGCCAGGTCTAATGAGCAGGTGATGCAGGTTGCATGCCTGCCCAAAACAATGGGTGGACCTAGCCATTCAGTCCTATGGAGGTACCATCAGCCTACTCAAGTCAGTTAGTAGACCTGACCTTGGTTACTCCAGTTGTGAAGTCTATTCTTACCACTGCAGCTGTCCCATTCACATCAATTGGTAGACCTGACCTCTGTACTTTAAAAAATAAAATAAAATGATGGTGGAACAGTGTTCCAATTTTTCAAGTTGAAAATATGGTGAGAACGTTTTCAAGCCTACAGATAACTTAAGGCTAAACTCAAGGTGCAAAAGCCCCATTAGAGGCAACTCACAACAGGCCAGTAGGCCCATGCTCTACCTGTCCAACTTTACCGTCTGACAGGACCTCATTGACTGACTGAGCCACATAGGTATCTCAGTCATTGAGGAACTGAGCCACTTAGGTACTCACAAAGGTATCAAACCAGAGCACTTCCCAGTTCACCAGAGTTCTGAAACTTGGCACATATTCTGAAGCAGGAATTTGTACTTCTGTTCTTCAACATGACAAAAACCCTCTCCAAGCAGTTTGTAACCCTATATGCTTTGCACAGTTAACAGTGCCAAGAGGAATGTGCTGGCAAATCACTTCCCCTACCTTGCTGACTCTGTAGTCCCCATCCCCGCCAACTTCAAGAGTGCAGTATTTGCCTGCGGAGACAAATACAATTCCTGGGGGAGAGATCACCCCCATGATGGGGACCACTGGGGCACCTAGCATTCCCAGTTACAGGGAGGATCTCTTCCTGGATAGTATTTGTCTCTGCCGACAGATGCTGTACTCATGGTTAGTGGAGACAGGGCTTGTCAGCACAGAGAGTGGGCCTTCCTGGTACACTTCAGTTGGCATTGTACAGTATGCAGCCTAAAAAAGTCTAAAATGTAGCTCAAGGTATTTCCAGGCCACCCAGAAAGCGAAATTTTGGCGCACACACACACACACACACACACACAGGGGCGTAACAAGGCTGGAGTGGGCCCAGAGACAAAATTTTAAAATGGGCCCCTCGCTGATACACACACACTTCACAATATATAGTCATGTGACTTGCCTCTGGGGGGCCCCTCGAGGCGTGGGGGCCCCCAGGCAGCTGCCTCCCCTTGCCTAATAGTAGTTACGCCCCTGCGCACACATAGAAAAATCTGAAAATGAGACATTTTCACAACTCTTTCAAAACTTGAGATTCAAGGTGTGCCCTAAAATTAAAAAAAATATTTCCACACTAGCTAAGGAGCTGTAATTGTGTACACCCATAATCCAAGGCACCTGATTACTAGAAAAGCTGGAAGGACAAACATTTGTACATCTCTCCCTCAAAACAGTGAACTCAAAATGCCCCAGAATGGTTAAGATACTAGCAGGCCACCAAGAAAATGAATTATGAACATACATAGTCTAAGACGTGCTACCAGGCAAGTATGAAAAGGGAACATTTTCACATAGAACATTCAAAACCTAGGGCATTATACATTTCCCTCATGACAGAGGCCAGCATTCTAGCACAGAGCAAGCTACCAGAACATTGGAGTGTAAGGTAGGACTGTTGGGATATAAGAGTCCCATAATCTCTTTGGATTTGGGGATGGGAACTTCTAATAGCATCCAGGAACAATGACTGATGCTTGCAGGATGCAGTCTTCATCTGATAGTATATTTTGATGGGTGGATGGGTAAAGAATCAAGTTAAAAGCTTCCAGAGGTCTTTAAGATGCATATGTATATCAGTCAAGGGACGCCAACATGCACCTACCTGGCTGTTGGGCTCCTTTAAAAGTGAGCTTTGTGTCTAATGTACAAGTTGTTGAAGCCATTCATGAAAGAAGTCAGGAAACCAGATTTTGATTCCCCAATGCCAACAGGCCTTCTGTGTATCAAAAGCCTCCTTCTGGCTCTCATTTCCAGGTTGGACTGGGGAGAAAGTACGTAAGTGTTCTTATGTTCTTTTGCATTCATAGAAGTACTCATAGCGCATTTGAATTACTTCCCAAACACAGATTGTTGGGAAGTGCAGGTTGCATCAAGGGCAACATTTTCCTGCCTCCAGTCTTCATGGACAGATAGATTTAAAATCTATGAGCTGCTTTTTCACCCAAAAAGACCTCAAAAAAGCAATAAACATATAATTAAAAAACAAATATTATAAATAAGTAACAACATAAATATTAAAAATAACACGAGGCCAAAGCAATAGAAGAAACAGGAGCAAAATCAATAGCAAAGCCAGCAGCAGTCTCAAGAAAACCATCCACCAAGAGGGGATAGCTGATTACTATCCAAAATTGAAGGCCCATCAAAATAAGATGGGCTTCATTCAACATAATGGTCAATAAAGGAAGGCAACAGCTGAATGTCCTGCAGTCTGGGTGCTGCAACTCTGAAGGTGCTGTCCTGCATTTCCAGCTGCTACATTTCTGATGGCAGTAGGATGTGGAACAAAGCCTTTCCTGAAGATCTCAGCAGTCAGGCAGGATGAATGCAGAAAGTTTTTGTCATTCAAAACAAACATTTGAGAAGAGCCACTTTTTAAACTCTCTGTTTTAGGTGCAAAAATGTCTGAGGCCAGCACTGAACACACTTATTGCCATGAGAAATGAATTGCAAACAATAGTTAAATTTTTGCAGGGCTTCAAATTTAAAAAATCAAGACAAGGTGATGATAAAAAGGTTTCTCAGTATTAAACCCTTTACAAGGAAGACTTATTTCTTCCAATTGACAAACAAGGATGTTGAGTATCATGGAGGCACATGGGCCATTTGGCCTTTTCATTGTCTCTCTTGCTTACATGTCTGCTGTATTCACTACTAATGGGCCAGTTTGAATGAGCACCCCCTGGAACATGTGATCAGGTGAGGGATGCACAGAGAACATGCCTGCCCAGATATCATAGCAGGATGTCCTGCTATGATAGCTGGTTGCCAGATATCATAGGTTGCCAGATTAGCTTTTTGAAAGCCAAATTTTTGGTTATGGCCCATTTGACCGACGAGTATACCCCTCAGGTTCTGGCAACCGCCTCTACCTGTGCTCCCAAACCCTGGGGTTTAGAATGTGTTTTAAAGGGCAGTTTAGATTAACACCCCCTCACATGTTTGAGGGTCTCCCCAAGAGCATGTTGGGACATCCTTCAGGGTTTTCTCAGTACATTCTCAACCTTATTGTGGGTGCCAGACAGTGCCCGTCCAAACAACCACAGACAGTCTGTGAACAGACACGGGCATAGGTTAGGAAAAACCAGCTTAATAAAGATGAATATGTGAGAGAGTGAAACTTATGGAGAGTGAAAGAAAGAAAAAACCTTGTAAATAGTAATGTAAACAATACACCCACGTTTCATCAACTGGAACTACCAGTTCTCACTCTTTATTGTTTTTCTAGTTGGTATGAGGAAAGGCATACCACAGCAGGGATATCATGTCTGTTGGTTTTGAAAGAGATCACACATATTTAAGTACTTTTTAGAGTAATGCAATATAGGTACTTATAGCTAGGGCAGCTGTAGATGCTTAAAATGTCCCATTATCCTTAAGCCTACACACATGCCTTGGGGTGGTAGAATAGGTTTGAGACCTTTTCTATGTGAGTCCATCTTCCAGATGTTTTTGATATAGTGTAAGATTGAGAAAAAAGAAACGAGCATGCTGATGCATTAGTGATGTGTGAATCAAGCCAGGGGCTAGCTTTAAAACTGGTAATTGTACACATTAAAGTATCATCATCCTGAAGACAGGTGGCCTATAAGAATGAGGCTGGGTTGTTTGTGTATTTTGTACAGCAGCTTCAGATATGTATCTTGCCACAAACGTCAGGGTTTTTTGTATGCATTGTATTGTTTTCTTTTCTCCAAACAGCTCTCCTTGCTGCATTCCAAAGTGCTTTTAAAACTCCTGTGAATTTCAAAAGCAGCATGCCACACTGCATGAGGTCTACAATCCAAGGGGGAAAAATAAAAAAAAATATTTTGATAAGTACATGGAGCTGTTGTATGGCTCTCTTGAAAGCATCCACTGTCAGGATTTTGTTCCTTGCTTCAGAAGATGAGCTGTGATCATTGTTCTCAAAGATACTATAAAAATTTATGGTGCTTTAAAGTCTAAGGCAGGGGTTCTCAAACTTGGGTGCCCACATGCTGCATTGTGGCTGGAGATGATGGGAGTTGTAGTCCAACCACACATGAAACTGATTATCTAGACCCATTTCAAACCAGCTTTCAGGCGGGCTATGGGGTGGAGACTGCCTTGGTCAGCTTGATGGATGATCTCCAATTGGGAATTGACAGAGGGAGTGATTCCCAACTGGGAATTGGCAGAGGGAGAGCATAGTGACTCTGTTGGTCCTTTTGGATCTCTTGGCGGCTCTCGATACTATTGACCATAGTATCCTTCGGGAGTGTCTGAGGGGATTGGAGATATGAGGCACTGTTTTGCAGTGGTTCTGCTCCTACCTCATGGTAGAGACCAGATGATGTTCCTTGGAGATTGATCATCAGGAGAAGGCATAACCTCCCTAAATTCCTGCTTGAAGATAGTAATGGGCTGGATGAGGGATCCTGTGTGGATGAGGGATCTGTTCCATGGGATCCTGTGGTTTCCCCATTGTCATAGACAGACCACTACCTGGATAAGGTTGGTTTCACAGCCACAACCCAGTCCTGCAGGGGTGGAGGACCTATTAAGAGGGTCCGCCCGAGACAGCTGCTCTACCCAGTAAGATTCCAGAAAGCCTTGGAGAGTTTTGATGTAGGTTCTGCTGGTGGTTCTGTTGATGCCCGGGTGGGAACCTGGAATAGGGAACTCACCAGGGCAGTAGACACGATCACTTCTAAGCGTCCCTTCCAATCTGCTTTAATAATGGCCCCTTGGTATATAGAGGAGTTACGGGGTGTGAAGCAGCAAGGTAGGGGACTGGAGCGCAAGTGGAGGAGGACTTGGCTTGAATGTGACAGGACACAGCATAGAGCCCATTTGAAGGTCTATGCTGAGGTGGTGCATGTGGCAAAAACCCCCAATTCTGGTCTGTGCACATTGCTTCTGCGGGCTCCCGTCCAGCAGAACTGTCCTGAGTTGTGAGGAGTTTGATTCAGGCTCCTTCCAATTCAAACCAATCCCCGGGGACTTTGTTCTGTTACGATGATTTTAATGGGTTCTTTGCGGACAAAATCTCTTGTATTCAGGCCGACATGGACTCCACTGTTTCTGTAGAGTCTATTAAGTGCCCAGCAATCCCTCTTGCAATATTAGATTGGATGAGTTTCAATCTTTGATGCCTGATGACATGGACAAGCTGCTTGGGGCGGTGCGGCCTACCCCTTGTTCTCTGGATTCTTGCCGATTTGGTTGCTTTTACCTAGCAGGGAGATGATGATGATGATTTATGTATGTATGTATGTATGTATGTATGTATGTATGTATTCAATTTCTATACCGCCCTTCCAAAAATGGCTCAGGGCAGTTTACACAGAGCAAAAATAAATAAATAAATAAATAAATAAATAAATAAATAAATAAATAAATAAGAAAGATGGATTCCTGTCCCCAAAGGGCTCACAATCCAAAAAGAAACATAAGATAGACACCAGCAACAGTCACTGGAGGTACTATGCTGGTGGTGGTTAGGGCCAGTTACTCTCCCCCTGCTAAATAAAGAGAATCACCCCATTAAAAGGTGCCTCTTTGCCAAGTTAGCAGGGAGATTGTTGGAGATGGCCTAGTTAAAATCATTAACTCATCGCTGAGGGAGGATAAGATGCCTCCTTGTTTGAAGGAGGCAATGATTAGACCACTTCTTAAGAAACCTTCCCTAGATCCCTCAGTGATGGATAGTTATAGGCTGGTCTCCAGTCTCCCATGGTTGGATAAGGTGATTGAGAGAGTGGTGGATAACTAGCTCAAGGCGGTTTTGGAGAAAACCTATTATCTAGACCCATTTCAAATTGGCTTTAGAGCAGGCTATGGGGTTGAGTCTGCCTTGGTCGGCCTGATGGATGGCCTTTACCAGGGAATCAACAGAGGGAGTGTAACTCTGTTGGTTCTTTTGGATCTCTCAGTGTTGTGAACAAAGCCTTATTTGTATACTAGATATGCTCCAGAGCTAGCACTGGCTTCACCAGTGTCACAAAGTGACCAGTTCTTTTATACGGTGACCATGTAGAGTCTGGGCGCAAAGTTAGAAAGAAGATCAAAAACACTCCTAAATGATTCAAAGGGCTTTATTATAGAAAGTTAATCATCAGGATAAAATTCAAACAGGTAATCTAAGGTAAACATGTCTCTGATTCAAGGTGTAATGTAGTGTGCCTAGGTATCATATGTGTGTGCAATCAATAATTGCAGCTGTCTAATAAATCCTAATAAAGCGTTTAGAGAGAAACAAAAAGAGAAGGAGGAGGAAGGGAGGGCTCAGGAAGAGAATGTCAGTGATTAGTAGGGAGGAGGGAAGGGGGAAGCAGGCTGGGCTGTGCGTTGGATAGGCATCTCACCAGGTTCACGAAGAAGGCTTCAAAGGATTTGTTCATTGCTGGAGCTTGAGAGCGATGCAGGCTTCAGCTGGAAAAAGGCTTGGTGCTGGATTTCACAGACAGTCAGCCCTTGATTCTTCACCCCGTGGCAAGAATCACTGAGCAGTCTCTTGTCTGCAGCTTCCAGGCTTCTGCTAATTACTCAGCTAGACAGTAAACTCTGGGCTCACTTATGAGCAAGTATTACTTGTTAGGCAAAGATTGCTAATTGCCATGTCCAGAGACTCCCTCCTTATAGTGGTTTCATCCTTTGATGTCCATTGAGTCTCCTGGATCACAAAAGGTGTCCATTCTTGTTATCCTCTGGATATTGTCTTTTAATTATTGAAATTAACTCAGAATATTAGGTCAGTCCAGGGTAAACAGGGTCTGGGTTCTATCTTCTGTTAGCTGTTTGTTTGGGAAGGATAGATTGTTCTACTGAGATTTGCCCCCAAGCAAATCTGCATCTCTGAGCTTGCAAATGAGCTTCTTCTCCTGTCCTCAGATTTCTGGCACCTGGTCCCAGAAGGTGTTAAAAGGTGTTAGTAAAGAAGAATTGAAACGATATGTGTGAAAATGATTAAATCATTCCTAAAGAGAGCAATTGGGTGCAACAATACTACTACTTCTACATAGTGTGTGTTTCTTAGAGAGAGAGAGAGGATTATCCCCTTTGAGCAGAGCAGAGCAGAGCAACCATTAACAAGGATTAACATAGACTTTGCAGGAGGACATAGGAGCTCAGTTCCTAACTTCTTCCAGAGACATCTGATAGTAAGTTAAATTTTAGCATTTGGATAGAAGACCAAGCTTGGCCTTTGTGTTTCTATTGAGTACCCATTTCACAAACATTGAGAACACAATGCTGGATTGCCTCTTCCTTCACAGAGCAGTTACTAGAGGCAGTCATGAGACTTGAGTGTCAGGCCTGGTCGGTTCAGCTTGAGTTCAGGCATTAATTGATTCCTTAATAAAACGGAATCAGACATAGGCCTGGATTCTATATAATTCTGGGTTGGTAACTCTGGTTTAATGTTGGGGTCAGGGTGTCCCCAACAATCGGCGGCATTTGATACCATCGATCGTGGTATCTTTCTGGATCGTCTGGGGGAATTGAAGATAGGAGGCACTGCTTTGCAGCGGCTCCGCTCCTATCTTCAGGCAGATTCCAGATGGTGGAGCTTGGTGACAGCTCCTCTTTAAAACGGGAGCTATTATATGGAGTCCCTCAGGGCTCCATTCTGTCACCAATGCTTTTTAATATTTACATGAAACTGCAGGGTGAGGTCATCAGGAGATTTGGTGCAGGGTGTTATCAGTATGCTGATGACATCCAAATCTATTTCTCCTTATCATAATAATAATCAGGAAATGGCATTCACTCCCTAAATGCCTGCCTAAAGGCAGTAATGGGTTGGATGAGGGATAACAAATTGAAGCTGAATCCAAGCAAGACAGAGGTGTTCATTGTGGGGGATCAGAATTTAAGGGATGAGTTAGATCTTCCTGTGCTGGGTGAAGTTACACTCCCCAGAAGGAACAAGTACACAGCTTGGGAGTGCTCTTGGATCCAGGCCTCACCATGGTATCTCAGGTGGAGGCTATGGTCAGGACCGCTTTCTGTCAACTTGGGTTGATTCGACAGCTGCGTCCATTCCTTGACGAGAACGATCTCAAAACAGTGGTGCATCAGCTGATAACCTCCAGGCTCGACCACTGCAATGTGGTCTACATGGGGCTGCCTTTGTACGTAGTTCAGAAACTTCAGTTAGTTAAAAATGCAGCAGCCAAATAGGACTTTGGGGTGACCTGGAGAGACCATATTATGCCTGTCTTAAAACAGTTGCACTGGCTGCCGATATGTTTCCGGGTGAAATACAAAGTGCTGGTTATTACCTTTAAAGCTCTGAAGATCTTGGATCTGGGCTACCTTAGAGAGCGCTTTCTTCGGTATGATCCTCATCGCTCGTTGAGGTCATCTGGAGAAGTACATCTGGCGGCAGCTCGGAACCGGGCCTTTTCTGTAGCTGCTCCTGGCCTATGTTATGCACTCCTGGCAGATATCTGTGGTTTAGGCTCACTGTCGGCCTTAAAACTTATTTGTTTGGCTTGGCCTTCCAAGGTTTGTAAAGTCTTTTTTAAAATGGTTTTAATTGTTTTCATATTGTTTTTAGCACTGTGTTTTGAATTGTGTGTTTTTATGTCTTTTAAAGTTTTTGTATACCTTCCAGAGCCTTTGGATGGGGCGGTTTATAAATGTAATAAATAAATAACAAACTGAGGCTGAATCCAGATAAGATGGAGGTACTTATTGTGTGGGGTTGAACTCGGGAGATGATTTTGATCTGCCGGTTCTGGATGGGGTCATGTTTCACAAGAAGGAACAGGTACGCAGTCTTGGGGTGCTTCTGGATCCGAACCTCTCCCTGGTGTCCCAGGTTGAGGCGGTGGCCAGAAGTGCTTTTTATCATCTTCGGCTGATATGCCAGCTGCATCAGTTTCTTGAGATGAATGACCTAAAAACGGTGGTACATCTGCTGGTAACCTCTAGGCTGGATTACTGCAATGTGCTCTATGTGGGGCTGCCTTTGTACGTAGTCCAGAAACTGCAGTTGATCTAGAATGCAGCAGCCAGTTTGGTCTCTGGGTCATCTAGGAGAGACCATATTACTCCTGTGTTGAAAGAATTACATTGGTTGTCGATAGGTTTCTGGGCAAAATACAAGGTGCTGGTTATTACCTATAAAGCCCTAAACAGCTTAGGCCCTGGGTATTTATGAGAATTTCTTCTTCACCATGAGCCTCTCTGCCTGTTAAGATCATCTGGAGAAGGTTCATCTGCAGTTGCCGCCAACTTGTCTGGCAGCTACTCAGGAACGGGCCTTCTCTGTTGCTGCCCCTGGATTTTGGAATGTGCTCCCTGTTGAAATTGTTGGAAGTGAAGGACTTCACGCAGTCTCTTGTCTCAATGACAGTGGAGGACAGACTAGTGAGTCAGAGGGCTAGAGGGTCAAGACATTGGTCATCCCTTCTCTACTGCTCTGACACTATCCCTTTGAAATGTAGATTGCTACTCTTAGGGACTAACTTCCTTCCTTCCTGCTTTGCATTTCCTCTCTCCCTCTTTCTTCCTGTTCCTTCTTCCTTGCAAAATGCAAGCTCCTCTCCCCTGTACCATGTGTGCAGAGATGCAGAATCCATCTGCATCCAGCTAGCTAGCTGGATTAGAGATCCTCACTTTCCTGTCTAGAATGGAGTTCTCTAATAAATACCACTTATATTGATTTACAACTATGAACTGGCTCCAAGTTATTTTACTCTCAGCATACACGCATGCCTAACTAAATTCCGCTGTGTTGTGCCTCTGTGCACTCTGCTATAATGAAAAAGGGGTTCTCCTACCAGAGAGAATTCTCAACAGAATTTCTCCTACCAGAATTTCTCCTACCAGAGAGAATTCCCAACAAGTTATAGGAGCCCAGTATTTTGAGCTGCGTGTACTGCAACTAAAGAGTTAAGTCTGTTCCAGGAGATCCAGTGAGATCTAGCCATGGACACTTTGAATTGCTAATCTGCAGCAGGTGGCCTTTTACGGGGCCAGTGAGGATGGCTACTTATCTAGAGGGAAAGCTCAGGCTGACTATCCTGAACCCAGACAATTACTTGGAATGGAAAACCCGACTGAGGATTGCACTGTGTGCCGAAGGACTACAGAAGGTCACTGAAGAAGATCCCCCCGCAGATGGAACCGAAGCTGCTGAGAAAACTGCTAAAGAGGCGTGGCTACTCAAGAATGCAAAAACTCAAGCTTTGATCGTGGCTTCTGTGAGTAAAAATTATCTTTCTACTATATGTGATCTTGAGACCTCAAAGGAAATGCTAAGCAAGCTAGATTCCTTGCATATGAAAAAGCAGTGGGCACACACATTTAACTTGAGAAAGAAAATGCAGAATCTCCAGTATAAAGATGGGGACTGTTTTGCCATGCATGTAGCATTGCTGGAAGATTTTTTCTTTGAATTTGATTTTTTCTTTGAATTTAAAGCTGCAAGGGAGGAATTTACAGAGAAACAGAAGCTGGAAGCTCTGTTCCTAAGCATGCCTCCCAGCTATAGCAATATAATCGGCCAATTGGAAACCCACACCACTCTAACCTTTGAGATAGCTGTGGAAACTATATCTTCTGAGGCAAGCAGAAGAAGAGTTTTGAATTCTCGACATGAAGATGAATAGGCAAATAACTTTGCTCTTAAGGCAACAATTGGCCATTCCAGAGGAAACCCAAGGTAGGGAGGGAATGCTGCGAGATGAAACTGCATGGGCCCCCCACATTTGCATACAAAGAGGTCTGGCTCCGTTGCCAAGGGAACTCTGTCCAGAGAGAGTGGTCACATGACCGCCAGCAGGGAGACTGCTCCTGGAATGAGGCCAACTGGGACTAATGCCTTTAGATGTTTTCTGTGTAACCAATTTGGCCACAAGATGGCGAACTGTCCCAAGAATCAGACAAGAAGAGTTGATTTTATTGAGAGAGATTTAAATCACAATTATAGCCTGTCCCTGATACAAGAAAATGGAAGATTCATAATAGACTGTGGTTCCACAGTTCATATCTCAAATCACTTGGATTTCTATACTGAACTGTTTGATATTCCTGAAAGATTGTTCATTTGGGCAATAATACTACAATTAAAGCAAAGAAGAAAGGCGAAGGGATTTTGCATTGCAAGTTATTAGATGGATCAATTAATGAATTTTTTGTGAAGGATGTTTTGTATATCTCTGACTTCTCAAGCTCCTTGCTTTCAATTTCCAAGCTAGAGAAACAAGGCTGTGAACTGTATATTAGAAATGGACAATGTGTTGTTACCCAGAATGGGGAAGTTTGCCTTGTAGGCTCTGAATCCAAAGGCCAGTACAGCGTGCAGGAGCAACCTGTGCCAAAGACAGACAGAGAAAGACCAGCCTGGTCCAAACCTGAAGCATGCCAGCCCAATGAAATGAACCTTGCTCAGTCATGCTCTCATGAAAACTGCTTGCAACTATGGCATAGATGCCTAGGACACGGGAGCTATGAGTTAATCCAGAAAATGAAGGAAAGGGGATTAGCTAATGGCATTGATTTTGTACCATGTGACATTGTGACTAACTGTGTTTGTTGTCTTGAGTCCAAAGCAGTTAACAAGCCATTTCCTAAGCAAAGTGAAAGGAAGACCAGAAGACCCCTGGAGCTGATCCACACCGATATATCTGGACCACTACTAGCAACCATAGGTAATCACAAATATTTCTTACCAATCACTGACGATTATACACAATATTCAGTTGTCTTTCTACTAAAGGAGAAATCACAGATGCTTGAGAAACTCCAGGACTACGTGGCCATGGCAAGCAACAAATCTGAGCGCAAGCCAAAGATCCTGCACACAGACAATGGAGGAGAGTATATGTCCAGCGCCACAAAGCAGTTCCTGAGAGAACACGGAATCGTGCATCAAACCACGGTAGCTTACAATCTGTCACAAAATGGAGTCTCAGAAAGGAAAAATAGAAGCCTCCTGGGCATGGTAAGATGCATGCTTGCTGACGCACACCTCCCACAGAAACTCTGGGGAGAAGGCATCATGACTACTACATACATACAAAACAGAATGCACACAAAGCCTATAGGAACAACACCATATGAACTTTGGCATGGTCATAAGCCGTCCATGATGCATTTGCATGTCTTTGGAAGAACAGCTTACTCATACATCCCAAATGAAAAAAGGATGAAGTTAGGGGCTAGGGCCACAAAAGGGATTTTTGTAGGCTACTCAGCGCAATCCAAAGGCTATAGAATTCTGTATCCTGACACCAACAAGATAACCATAAGCAGATCAGTGTATTTTGATGAGAATGAAAGAGCTACGTCTTCAGAGGGGACCTACACCAAAGCAAGCAACCAGACCAAACACCCCGACAACTGGATTATGCTTCCTGATCTCAGTTGAATTGAGGAGGAGGAGACAGCAGATCCAGATCCTACCACGCTCAACACAGAGACCCCCAGCGATCCACCAGAAGCACCTAAGATAATGAAAGGAACCACAGAGGGTGAGGTGAGGCGATCAACGTGCTCAACCAGAGGTGTTCCAGCCCCGAGACTGTCCTACCTCGCAAGAACGGCAGAACAACCAGAACCCTCATCATGGGAGGAAATATCCCAGCTACCACAACCAGAAGCCCAGAAGTGGAAACAAGCTGCAATTGAAGAGCTTGAGGTTCTACAGAAAAACAAAACCTGGACTCTTACTAAGTTACCTCGAGGAAGGAAAGTTATAGGCTGCAAATGGGTTTTCAAACTCAAACATGATGCTGATGGTGAGATTCAGCGCTACAAAGCCAAATTAGTAGCGAAAGGATATTCACAGAAATATGGAGAAGATTATGAAGAAACATTTGCACCAGTGGTCAAACACACCACAGTAAGGACTCCGTTAAATATTGCTGCTAGCAAAGGAATGCATGTTGAACACCTAGATGTGAAAACTGCATTCTTGCATGGCGAACTAGAAGAGGACATTTACATGCAACAACCATCAGGTTTCTTAGAGAAAGGCAAAGAGGACCTTGTATGCAAACTGCAAAAGAGTATTTATGGTTTAAAACAGGCTGCCAGAGCATGGAACACAAAACTAAATGATATGCTGCTTCAAGCAAACTTCAAGAGAAGTGAAGCTGATTCCTGCCTCTACACGAAATGCAGAGATGGCAAATGTACTTACATTTTGGCGTATGTTGATGATTTGATTCTTGCCTATGAGAATCCAGATGACAGCAAGGAAATAATGCATCATCTGAACAGAGATGTGGAAGTCAAGCAACTTGGCAACATTGCACACTACTTGGGCATTCAAGTACAAAGAGAGAAAGATGGAAGTTTCCTCATCAACCAAGAACAGAATATTAAAGACCTGATAAACCTGCTCAGACTGGAAGATGCAAATCCTACACCAACTCCAATGGAAATGAACTACATAAAACAAGAAGATCAAACTGAGCCACTGTCTGACAACCATAGATATCGTGAAGCATTGGGTAAGATTCTATACATTAGTACACTCACTAGGCCAGATATTAGTACAGCAGTTGGCTTACTTTGCAGAAAGACTGCATCACCAACAATCAAGGACTGGAATGCAATTAAGAGACTTGTTAAGTATCTAAAGGGTACTGCACACTTTAAGCTCAAGCTGCCAGCTAACAGTGAACCAAAACTAGAAGCATACGTAGATGCAGACTGGGGTGGAGACCTAACAGAAAGGAAATCCACCAGCGGTCACATAATTTTTTATGGAGATGGCGCCATAAGCTGGTCAAGCACCAAGCAAGACATAACAGCATCATCAACCACTGAAGCAGAATATGTATCAGCTGCACAGGACTGTCATGAGATACAATGGCTGTGTCAACTAATGAAAGATCTAGGTATAGATGTACCACAGCCCGTACCAGTGTATGAAGACAACCAAAGCTGCATTCAACTCTCCAAACAAGAAGATGTAAAGAGGCGTACCAAGCATATTGATGTGAAGTACCATGTAGTGAGAAGTCTGCAAAAGGATGGACTAATCAAGCTGATCTACTGCCCAACAAATGAAATGCTTGCAGATCTACCCACTATGCCACTACCAAGACCATGCTTTGAAAAGCTGAGAGAGAAAATGAATCTTGTGAATTGAGTCACGAGACATCGAGAGGGGGTGTTGGAAGTTAAAGGACTTTGCACTGTCTCTTGTCTCAATGATAGTGGAGGACAGACTAGTGAGTCAGAGGGCTAGAGGGTCAAGACATTGGTAATCCCTTCTCTACTGCTCTGACACTATCCCTTTGGAATGTAGATTGCTACTCTTAGGGACACTTCCTTCCTTCCAGCTGCTTCCTTCCTCTCTCTCTCTCCCTCCTCTTCCTCTTCCTTCTACCTTGCAACATGCAAGCTCCTCTCCCCTGCACCATGTGTGCAGAGATGCAGAATCCATCTGCATCCAGCTAGCTAGATAGATTAGAGATCCTAACTCCTCATTTTTCTATCTAGAATGGAGTTCTCTAATAAATACCACTTATATTGATTTGCAACTATGAACTGGCTTCAAGTTACTTTACTCTCAGCATGCACGCATGCCTAACTAAATTCCGCTGTGTTGTGCCTCTGTGCACTCTGCTATAATGAAAAAGGGTTTCTCCTGCCAGAGAGAATTCCCAACAGAAATAAGAGCCTCCACATCTCTGGCAACTTTAAAAAAGGCACTGAAGACACATTTAATCACCCAGGCTTTTAATTAGATTTATAGTTTTAATTTTTTTAAGGCTGGGTTTTAAATTATTTCAATGTTAAAGATTTTAATGTTTAAATAATTTTAATGTTTAAATGATTTTAATTGTAAACCGCCCAGAGATGCATGTTTTGGTTGGTATAGAAATATGTTAAAGAAAAACAAATAAATAATAAATAAAATATGTGGACCCAAG
Organism: Hemicordylus capensis; assembly: GCF_027244095.1. Classification (NCBI taxonomy): domain Eukaryota; kingdom Metazoa; phylum Chordata; class Lepidosauria; order Squamata; family Cordylidae; genus Hemicordylus; species Hemicordylus capensis. The sequence continues at coordinate 84,888,021 of NC_069658.1, read as the reverse complement.
GTTGGGAACCCCTGGTCTAAGGCTACTATCCAAAACACATTTACTAGGAAGTAAGCTCCTAGTGGGTAAACATAGTGGGACTTTCTTCTGAGGAAATCTAAATAAAATAAGAGCTGCCCACCAATGCACACTTACTTGGCAGTCATAGAATCTCAAGTGGACACTTACTTGGGAGTCATTGAATCCAGTGGCTCTTATTTCAGAAATCAATGTGAAGAGGAGGGGCTGTTAAGGGTGGGGGAAGTGGCATAAGCTTTTGTGGGTTAGAGCCACAATCTTTTCAAGACAGAGTAAATAGTTTGGAAAGCTGAGTGCTATATATACACAATGGGGCTCAGTAGTAGGCGCAAAGGAGGCGCAGTTGCCTCTTTCACCCAAGCATTAGCTTGTGTGTCTCCTCTCTCTTCTGCCTCGCCTTAGAGCCATGGTGCCTGCAGGCCTTTGTCAGGGCATCCACCTGACGAATGGCCATCCGGCAGGGAGTGCAGCAATTGTGTGGGGCAGGAGAGAGTGGAGCAAGCCAAGCTGCTGGGTGCCCATGTGTTGGCACCCTGCAGCTGGGGAAGCAGAGGTTACTGCGCCTCCTTTGATGCCACCCCACTGGCTCCTTAGGATGAGTCGCTACTAGTGGAACTAAAGGCACAGGAAATTTAAGAAGTAACAGCAGATATCATACAGTCGTGTGCAAGCATAGTGACAAATGGGTTCAAAATCCAGTTTGAATAGGTATTTTAGGATTGTGCCTCTGCCTTCTGGATGTAAATATTCAATGTTGCTGATAACCCTATGATAGTAAAATTGGAACTTGATAAAATTGCAACTGCTAGTGGAATTTCTACTAATGTTATTTATTACATCCATTATTATTATTATTTTACACAGTCAGATTGACTGGTTTGTTCTTTCTTGTAGGCCTGCTTTGTTTCATTGGTGTTGAATAGTTTCGCATTATTGACCATTTTAAGTGCATCTTCTTCACTGTCCTTGATATATTCTTCAAGGCCTCTTTTCTCCTCCTCTACTGTTTGATGGACTTGCAGCATTCCTCTTCCACCGGAGCTGCGAGGGAGGTATAGCCTATCGACATCACTGCGGGGGTGCAGAGCATGATTGATGGTCATGATTTTCCTGGTCTTACGATCTAGCATCTCTAGCTCCGCCTGGGTCCAGTCTATTTATTCCTGCAGTGTATCTGATAACAGGTATAGCCCAGGTGTTTATGGCTTGTATGGTGTTCCCGCCATTGAGTTTGGACTTGAGGATTTTTCTAACTCTCCTGATGTATTCACTTCCAATTTTTCTTTTAACTTCAGTGTGTGCGATGTTATCAGCCTGGAGAATGCCCAAGTATTTGTAATGTTCTTTCTCTTCCAGGTTCTTGATCTTGCTTCCATTGGGCAGTTCTATTCCTTCTGTTTTTCTTATTTTCCCTCTGTTCATTATTAATGCAGCACACTTGTCTAGTCCAAACTCCATTGCTATATCGCTACTGAATATACGGACAGTGTTTAGCAGTGATTGGATTTCTGACTGGGACTTTCCATACAACTTCAGATTGTCCATGTGCAGCAGATGGTTGATTTTACTTGATGTTTTAGATGTTTGGTATCCGAGGCCTGTTTTGTTTAGTATTTGTGAAAGTGGGGTCATGGCGAATACAACCAACAGAGGGGATAGTGAGTCCCCTTGGAAAATGCCTCTTCTAATGCTAACCTGTCCAAGTGTCTCGCCATTGATTGTTAACTGTGTATTCCACATGCTCATTGCTTTTTTAAAATAAATATCTGAATGTTGTTGTTGTTGTTGTTGTTTTTACATTTATATCCCGCTCTTCCTCCAAGGAGCCCAGAGCGGTGTACTACATACTTGAGTTTGTCTTTCACAACAACCCTGTGAAGTAGGTTAGGCTGAGAGAGAAGTGACTGGCCCAGAGTCACCCAGCTAGTTTCATGGCTGAATGGGTATTTGAACTTGGGTCTCCCTGGTCCTAGTCCAGCACTCTAACCACTACACCACGCTGGCTCCATGAAGTGGTACACATTTTTATATTATATTTGCAGACTGTGCTTTTCTTTTAAGACTATAATTCTGATGCAGTTTTGGCAGTGTGCTAGCATCTCGTAAGACTATAATCTTTTAATTAAAACAGTTGTGTTAATCCCTGGAATATTCTTAGTTTAGTTTTATAGGCTATTAGTTCACTGGTTCCCATTAAGTGCTAGGTTTTGGAGTCTGGAGATACCGTTTTTCTAAAAGCTATTTGCTTTTTAATTAAGAAGTACATAAAGCTAATATGGCCTTATAACTGCTAGTGCAGAAGCAATCAACCACTTCTAACAATGCAGCTGCACCTGTCATTAGCAGCCTTCTGCATGTTTGGTGCCACTGCAGCTGGTGATATTCATAGTTAAGGACACTTTCCAGTTGGCAAGCCTCCTTGAGTATTGCTTGTAGAACTTCATGAAGGATTGTTGCTGCTTTTTCTGCTGTTTTAACAGGCAAATAATGTGAGACAAAAGGCAGATGCAGGCAGGTTAAATGGTTAATTCCTGTATACAGGACATACAATAAACATAGATTGTATGCATACTGAACATAATATAAATAGGGCCTAAGAGACTAAAGCAAGCTGGATAAGCAATATCGGCCTCAATAAAAAGTTAATTGCGTTGCTGAACACAAGGATCTATGCATGATATGTACACAGATGGCTGAGAACTTTGTCATAGGCAGGCAGGAAAGGGGGCCTGGATTCAGCGCTTCTCTTGTGATTGGCACTTGTAGAGTTGACTGCATTGACTGTTTGGGGATACAGCATGGACTCTATCCCAGGTACTGGATGTGGCATATTGTGACAAGATTTAGGTTTTCGGCTTGATGTCAGGTTGGTAGATCATCAACTGAAAAATCCTGAGTTATCATGACATGCTCTGAAAGAGCGTGCATTTTGCCAATATCTCCAGTTTTCATTTACTTGCCATCATAATGATGAACTAGCCTTGTCTCACATCTCGCCTGAAACTGCTGTTTCTTTTCATTGACCAAATATACTTGGCTGAGGGTAGGAGATGAATGATGAGTCACCTTGCACTCACACATCAGCTACTTCCATTGGGTAGTAGTGAGACATCTTACAAGACTTTGATGGCTTCTACTTTAGAGTCATTAATGCCCCAGTCCGGAATATCCTCTGGCATCCCAGTCTATTAGTCAGTGATCTGCCTAAGAAGAGAATATGTCACCTAGCATTCCTAACCATAACCTACATTAGTGCTCATAGAAATGAGATGTGGAGACCAGAAATATGTCTCTTGCCCTGAACATTAGAAAAAGGACAGAACAAATTGACCAATACAGCAAGGTCTCAGGATACAAGATTAAAAGAAACAAAACACAGATTATTACATGGAATTTGTCAGCTATGGAATCATGTTATTTGCACGATAAAACCGTGTTTCAGACAACAACAAAACCTATCAGATATCTAGGGATCAACCTAACTGGAAATAATAAAGATTTGTTTAAGAACAACTATTTGCTAGTGTGGAAATCTGTCTTCCATAGACCTAGACAGGTGGAAAAAATTAAATCTTTCTTGGTTAGGAAAGATAGCGTCAGTTAAAATGAATATTTTGCCAAAAATGAACTTTCTATTCCCAATAATTCCAGTTAGGATCAAAGACAAAACACTGAACTTATGGCAGAGACACCTAAATTCTTTTATCTGGGCTTATAAGAAACCAAGAGTTAAGTTCAATATTATGCAAGATGTTAAGGAGTGGGGAGGACTGACCGTTCCCAACCTGAAATTATACTACCATGCCAGTTGCCTGACATGGATCTCGGATTGGATTACAGTACCATATGCTTCGTTCATGGACATGGAGGCATCAGATCTCTCAGAAGGGTTACATAAATTTTTGTGGATAAATACAATAAGGGATAATCCAGAGATAAAATCCCACTCAATTATAAACAGTTTGCTGTATTTTTGGGATAAATACAAGAAAAGGATCAGCCCGGACCTCTGGCATCTATTTTGAATATTGTTTTTCATGAAGAAGAAAATTCCAATAAGTATGGTCCTTGGAGAGGGAAAGCCTATAGCTTGCAAAACTTAACCACTGGGAATCTAAAACCTATATCATTTCAAACGCTTATGCAAGAATGGTCTGAGGAACCCCCATGGTCCCAATATTTACAAATTAGCTAGATCGTGCAGACAGAGATACAAAAACAAGGTGGGAAGCTTAGAGAATTAACAAAATTTGAGGTATTAATAACTGACAGTGTTGACCACTTACTGGGGAGAATACACAAGTTGTTGAAATATGATACAGAAACAGAACAGGTTAAAGACTGTTTGATAAAATGGATGCAAAATCCAAATAAAACAATTGATATGCAAAACTGGGAATACCAGTGGAAAGTGAATATTAAATTTACCTCAAATAGTCTTTTAAGAGAAAACTGGTGTAAGATGTATTTTCATTGGTATATTACTCCCATAACTATCAGTAAGATGGATAGTAGTTATCCAGGGAACTGTTGGGAATGTAAGCAACATCTGGGGACATTTTATCACATGTGGTGGACCTGCACTAAAGCACAACAATTCGGGGGGGAAATCCACCTTAAGATGCAGCAAATTCTAAGCATAAATTAGAATGAGTCCATCTTCCAGATGTTTTTGATATAGTGTGAGGACAGTAGAAAAAGGACAGTAGATGGAAATAAAGAAAAGTGTTGTGGATATTAGAAGAATATCCTACGTCAATCCATTAGTATATTATCAGCTAGATAAAGAGTCTACCGATGTCAAGCTGCACGACATCTGTGACAGAATGCAGGTTATGCAGAACACGTATAAAATATGGGGAGTGATTTAAAAGGGAAACTGTGCAAGACAAGAATGCTGATTTTTTTCTCCTCTGAACTGTCTCTACCAGATGCTTTTCTCCTGATGTGACTTACTTCCAGAGCTGGAACCTGGCCAGGAAAGACTGGCCAGCTGGGAAAGGCAAAAGGGGGTAGCAAAAGCAGATAAAGGGTTCAGTCCACTCTTCCATCTAAAACGGCTCAATGCCCCACGCTATATCTGTTCGGTGGCAACCCATGTGAAACATGTATTTTCTGCAAAGAAGTCTTGTTTTCAAGCTGAAAATATTTCTACTATTCCTTGTTGGAAACATCAAAAGCAGTTTCATGCCATTTCAACTTTTATTGGCAGATAGTTGTTTTGCATTTCAAATGTTATTACTCCACATTTTCCATTTTCAGTTCTTGTTTCATAGAAGATTGATAATTAAGGATTCTGCTCTTACGGCATTTGTTTAGTGAACCATCTCGGAACTGCTTAACTATGCTTTTTAAAATCATATTGAACAGATGAATATGATTAGCTGTCCATAGTAAACTAACTCTGTTTAGCATGTTCTCAAAAATGCATCATTCCCTCTCCTCCATTTTTAGTAAATAAGGCAATGTTTTGAATATGTGAAGGAATGCCTACCTTTCTTCTTCAGCAGGAAGACAGGATGATACTGTGCTAATCTTGACTGTTAATACACCGTAGGGACAGTCTATACTTGAGGTGTACAATCTCATTCAATCCTGTCCATCTTTTAAGACAGGGGTTCTCAACCTTGCATCCCCAGATCTTGGACTACAACTCCCATCACACTCAGCCAAAATGGCTGAGGTTATTGTAGCTGGGGAGCTATGGAAGTTGTAGTCCAACAATATCTGAGGACCTGAAGTTGATATCCATTGCTGTAAGATCAATTTGGGAGGTCTTTCTGCATGATGACTGCCTCTATCTGAGGTATGTTTACGAATATGAATACGATGAATATTTATATACCGCTTTTCAACAGAAGTTCCCAAAGCAGTTTACATACATACATACATTCAATGGCTCCCTGTCCCCAAAGGGCTCACAATGAGTATGTGTGAAAAGGCTTTCTCCACTCTGATGCACAGGTTATGGAACTAGCTGCCCCAGGAGATCCTTCTGGTTCCCTTCCTGATGCCATTTCACTGACCCGGAAGACATGTTGTTTCTGGCAGGCATTTAACCTGACTGGAGTTTGATTATTCCCCATTTCTCTCTAAGGATGCTGAAATGTTTATCTGCCACCTGGTTTGTTTAAGTTGTTTGCCATTGTATTGCTCTAAAAGTGAATGCTTGAGTCCTTTTAATCTGAATTTTCATCCACTTTGAGCATTTTAACAGAAAGACGGGGTAATAATTCCATAAATAAATAAAATATGCTTCTCTTGTACTACTGGTTAAATGGTTACCTTTCTCTGAGTGATAAGAATACAAACAGGCATGTGATGAAACCACTGAGTATCATCTTCTTTGCATTTGCACACATTCAAGGTTATTTGTGAATTTGTACAAATAACTGAGAGTAGGAGGGAAAATGTTCTTGGATGTTTCTCAAAATCACATTTGGCATCAGCTATTGCAGTGTCGTGTCTTCCAATGTCAGTTGTCCATTGCATAGCTCTTTTGCAAATGAAGGGTATGTTGCCACAACCTGAAGGAGTCATTAATAATCCATACGAATAACAGCAACACAAACTGAATCTGTCTCTGCATGTCCACCTGAATTGTTAAACTGCCTACACCCTGCAGAGTTTGTCTTTGTCTTTTTCTTTTTCTTAGGAATGAAGGAGGTATTTCTGCTGGGAGGTGCTACTAGTATTGGGTCTAATAATGAAAAACAGGATAAGTATAGCCTTAATCAGATGTTACAATGTGTCTGTTAACATGTGCGTGTTTTTGTATGAATGACTGCATGCATTCATTTTAAAAGTGAACCTGTGGTATAGACCCTTAAACACAGGCAAGTGTACTGCTGTACAGAGACGCTCTTACCCCTGGACTTCGGAGCTGAAGTCCAGGGCTTCCACATCCCCTGGGGGAACCCAAATCCTCTTAAGTCTGTTCTGGGTGGTGCGGTCACCGCACCACACTGCTGGTCCACACTGTGCCAGTTGGCCGAGTATGATTGTGACCTATTCCAGGTGCTAGAGATGGAGTGGGGAGTGGGGAAAGAAATATGTGAGATGAAAATATGTTAAGTTGCGTGTTGAAATGTTTCTGCTAATGCACATTGGCATAAATAGACCTGTTTTATATTCTTATGTTCTTGTGAGTTCAGTTGCTGTTTGTGCCCTCAAGAACCCATGTGTTAAAAATATTGTGTGTGTCATGGTGTGTGTGTGTGTGTGTGTGTGTGTGTGTGTGTGTGTGTAGGGCAAGCCTGCTCAACTTAGGCCCCCCAGCTGTTTTTGGACTACAACTCCCATAATCCCCAGCCACAGCAGCCAGTAGCCAGGGATTATGGGAGTTGCAGGCCAACATCTGCAGGAGGGCCAAAGTTGAGCAACCCTGGTGTAGGGGGATGATGCTTAACTTGCAGGGGGACGTCCAAAGGCCTTTAGATCCAGGCTCCAAAATTACCTAGGTGCACCACTGCTGCTGTATGTCTGTTCAACATTTGCACAACATAAAGTGTGAATGCATGCATATAGATCTGTGCACATGTACACTGTACACAATTTGTACACATGTTGAATAATTGTGTGACCAGGGCTTCTGTCTCTGCTTTATCCCATACAACAATTTTTAATTTCTTTGAGTTGGATATTACACTCAGCTGTTGCTAGCGCAAAAATAATATTAATGCTTCATGGCTAAGCATTTTGTTGCTGGAGGCGAAGGAAAATATGATTTCTCCTCCATCTGTGGATTGGTGGTCAGCATTCATAGGCCAGGCTGCTGATGCAGCAGCGGCAAAATGCGAGCACTCTCAGACGATGTCACTAAGCCAGGCAGTGGTAGCAAGGGCATTCCTAGCTCAAGAGCTGCACCACAGCAGGACAATGTGGAGGAAATTAACATAAGAACAGCCCTGCTGGATCAGGCCCAAGGCCCATCTAGTCCAGCATCCTGTTTCACACAGTGGCCCACCAGATGCTGCTGGAAGCCACAGGCAGGAGTTGAGGGCATGCCCTCTCTCCTGCTGTTACTCCCCTGCAACTGGTACTCAGAGGCATCCTGCCTTTGAGGCTGGAGGTGGCCTATAGCCCTCCGACTAGTAGCCTTTGAGAGACCTCTCCTCCATGAAGTTATCCAAACCTCTCTTAAAGCCATCCAAGTTGTTGGCTGTCACCACATCTTGTGGCAGAAAATTCCACAATTTGATTATGCAGCAATCAGTTTCATGGAATGACCCCGGGTTCTAGTGTTGAGAGGGAGAAGAATTTCTATCTACTTTCTCCACACCATGCAGGATTTTATAGACCTCTATCATGTCTTGTCGCAGTCTTTTTTCATCTTTTTTCTAAACTCAGAAGCCCGAGGTGTTGTAGCCTTGCCTCATAAGGAAGAGGCCTTAGGCCCCTGATCAGCCCTGGATTAACCATAAGGCAAAACAAGCATGTGATTAGGGCATTAAGGGAAGGGGGGGCACCACAGAGTTTCCCCTCTACCTATCATGTCTTTAACTCTTTCACTGAACATAAGAACAGCCCTGCTGGATCAGGCTCAAGGCCCATCTAGTCCAGCATCCTGTTTCACACAGGGGCCCACCAGATGCCGCTGGAAGCCACAGGCAGAAGTTGAGAACATGCCCTCTCTCCTGCTGTTATTCCTCTACAACTGGTACTCAGAGGCATCCTGCCACTGAGGCTGGAGGTGGCCTATAGCCCTCCAACTAGTAACCAATGATAGACCTCTCCTCCATGAAGTTATCCAAACCACTCTTAAAGCCATCCAGGTTGTTGGCTGCCACCACATGTGGCACATAATTCCACAAGTTGATTATACATCGTGTGAAAAAGTACTTCCGTTTGTTGGTCCTAGATTTCCTGGCAATCAATTTCATGGGACGACCCCTGGTTCTCGTTTTATGTGAGAGGGAGAAGAATTTCTCTCTATCTACTTTCTCCACTCCATGCATGATTTTATAAACCTCTATCATGTCTCCCCACAGTTGTTGGTTTTTTCTAAACTAAAAAGCCCCAGGTGTTGTAGCCTTGCCTCATAAGAAAGGTGCTCTTGGCCCCTGATCGTCTTGGTTGCCCTCTTCTGCACCTTTTCCAGTTCTACAATGTCCTTTTTAGATGTGATGACCAGAATTGTACACAGTATTCCAAGTGTGGTCGCACCATAGTTTTGTATAAGGGCATTATAATATTAGCCATTTTATTTTCAATCCCCTTCCTAATGATCCACAGCATGGAATTTGCCTTTTTCTCAGCTGCCGTACATTGAGTCGACACTTTCAGTGAGCTGTCCACCACAACTCCAAGATCCCTCTCCTGGTCAGTCACCAACAGCTCAGATCACATCAGCGTATACTTGAAGTTGGTGTTTTTCATCCCAGTGTGCATCACTTTACACTTGCCAACATTGAAGCACATTTGCCATTTGGTCACCCACTCCCCCAGTTTGGAGAAATCCTTTTGGAGCTCCTCACAATCAGTTTTGGATTTCCCGAAGGAGTTTGGTATCATCTGCAAATTTGGATAGCTTGCTGCTTACCCCAACTTCCAGATCATGTATGAATAAATTAAAAAGCACCGGTCCCAGTGCATATCCCTGGGGGACCACACTTCTTACTTCCCTCCATTTTGAAAACTCCATTTATACCTACCCTCTGTTTCCTAACTTTCAACCAGTTAGCAATCCATACATGTACTTGTCCTCTTATCCCATGACTGCTAAGTTTCCTCAGGAGACTTTGATGAGGAACTTTGTCAGAAGCTTTTTAGACGTCCAGGTATACTCTGTCAACTGTATCACCTTAATCCACACACTTGTTGATACTCTCAAAGAAATCCAAAAGATTTGTGAGTCAAGATTTACCTTTGCAGAGGCCATGCTGGTTCTTCCCCAGCAGGGCCTGTTCTTCTCTGTGCTTTACAATTTTTTGCTTGAGGATGCTTTCCATCAATTTGCCTGGAACAGACGTTAAGCTAACCAGCCTGTACTTTTCCGATCCGCCCTTGGATCCTTTTTTGAACGTCAGTGTAACATTTGTTATCTTCCAGTCCTCCAGTACAGAGCCTGATTGCAGGGATAAGTTATATATTTTGGCAAGGATGTCGGCAATTTCACATTTGAGTTCTTTGAGGAGTCTTGGATGGATGCCATCTGGCCCTGGCGATTTGTTAGTTTTCAGTTTTCCCAGACAGTTTAGAACATCATCTCTTGTCACTTCTACCTGACTTCATTCTTTAGCCTCCATCCCTGAAAAATCTAGTTCAGGAACAGGTATATGCTAAGTATCCTCTGCCCTGAAGATGGACACAAAGAACTCATTTCGCTTCTCCATATCCTCCTTAATAATCCCATTCACACTCTCATTGTCTAATGGTCCAACAGCCTCCCTGGTAGGTTTCCTGCTTCTGATGTATTTAAATAAGTTTTTGTTATTCCCCTTGATACTTTTAGCTAAATGTTCCTCAAACTCTCTTTTCGCCTCTTTTATTGTCACCTTGCATTTCTTTTGCTACCTTGCATTTCACTGCCACACTCAACTTTAGTCAATTTTTTGTAATTGTTTTTATCTGCCATGTTCGACTTTACTCTGCATTGTTAAAAAAACGTTTTCTTTGTCTTGGTGAGTGACTAAAGTTTCGAGAAACTACTAAACTATGTATCTGAAGTAAAAAGTCATTGATTTGCAAAAGATTACTGTAAAGAGCAGTACAAAATATTGATAAAACTTAACACAAAAGATGGCCGTATGTTATGATGTCTGACCTTGAAGATGAAATATTTTTCTCAATCATTTCTTCTGTTGTGGCTATTTATAAGAAATTATAGGCAGTGGAACTGTTTTGTTTTAGCTTTAAAAATCTAGAAGAAAACTTTTAAAAATTTAAATAAATATTAAGGTATAAGTAAATAATTTGCTTGAGTTTTAATGTCTTGACAGTTAAGCAATGGAGGGAGCCAAGGGGGGGCACCATTGTTGGGCTGTGCTTAGGGCATCAGTTGCCCTTAATCTGGCCCTGCCCCTGATCATCTTGGGTGCCCTCTTCTGAACCTTTTCCAGTTCTACAATGTCTTTTTAAAGATGTGGTTACCAGAATTGTACACAGTACTCCAGGTGTGGCTGCACCATAGTTTTGTATAAGGGCATTATAATATTAGCATTTTTAAAAAAAAAAAAAAATCAGTTCCCTTCCTAATGATCCCTAGCATGGAATTGGCCTTTTTCACAGCTGCCACATAAATGTGAACAGTGTGTCCCAGCAGGGCAAGAAAGGGCAGCAGCAGTGAGCCAGCACTTGCTGCCTGTTGTGCCCCTCCCCACATCTGCACCTGAGACAGCAGCCTCGCCCAGCCTGCCTCATAGAAGAGTCACCCTGGATAAGAATATACCTACTAGTGCCATCCAGGACATGGAGCCTTACAAAGAATGATAGAACAGGTCAGTGCCTCAAGGGTCTGTCAGCACAAGGGAGACCACTGAGGAAAGGAGGCAGGGTTAAGCAGGGGGAGAATCTGTGATCATTTCAGTTACACACACTTGGATTTAGTACAGTAGGATATGGAAACTAGGGGGTTATAATATAAAGGATATAATGTCACGTGGCACCTTAAGGATTCGATTCCCTGCTGGTATGTGTGGCAGCTATATTTTCAAGAATGAACTGCATGAAACTGAGTGGGGGCAGGGGGTGGATTTATCTATTTAATATTGGTTAACATAAAGGGCTTTGCTGTGTTACAGTACATACTGTGCTTACCATATATGACCTGAACAAGCAGGCACATGGGTTTACAACTACCTCACAGCTGAACTGACTTGCTGCTGAGTTTGTTTGGCACATCTTTCATCTGCTTGGATATAGAGTGGCAGTTTTATTGTGTACCAATGTTTCTCTGCCAAGAGAATGTCTAGCTTAAAGGATTTTGTTTCCTGTACATGCAATTAACAGAACATTTTCTATCACAGTGGTTCACGCCTTGTTGAAGTTCCTCAAACCTCAAAATATTTGTGCCAGTGTGGTATATAGGGATGTGCACGAACCAGTCCGCAGGCCATGTTAGAGGCCTGTGAACTGGTTCGCAAGTGGCCTGGTCCGGCAGTTCGACACTGGGGTGTGTGTGGCTCTTTAAGGACAGGAGGGTTGTACTTACCTCTCCCGCCGCTTTCCCCCCTCCGGTGCTCCATTTATCAGTGCAAATTTCGGGGTGGCAGCTCGAAGAGCCACTAGGAATGTGCACGGACCACGGAGGTGCAGTCCGACACCGGGGTGTGTGTGGCTCTTTAAGGGCGGGGGGGATGTACGTATCCCTCCCGCCACTTTCCCCCCTCTGGCGCTCCATTTATCAGTGTAAATTTTGGGGTGCAGGCGCATGAGCGGAAGTTACTTCTGCTTTTACCAGTCAACAAGGGGGCAGGGGTGGCAGAGAGGAACATGCCGCCCCGAAATTTACACTGATAAATGAAGCGCCAGAGGGGGAAAAGCGGCGGGAGGGGTACGTACATCCCCCCCCACCCTTAAAGAGCCACCCTCTCCGGCGTCGGACCGCACTTCCATGGTCCGTGCACATTCCTAGTGGTATAGTGGTTAGAGTGCTGGACTAGGACTGGGGAAACCTGAGTTAAATCCCAGCCATGATACTTGCTCGGTGACTCTAGGCCAATCACTTCTCTCTCAGCCTAACCTACTTTACAGGGTTGTTGTGAAGAGAAACTTAACTATGTACACTGGGCTGCTTGGAGAAAGAGCGGGATATAAATGTATTCAATAAATAAAAGATGAATACTTTTTCACATATACAACTACCTCCATACTGTGTGCATGTCCAGTGCCCCTAGATTTTTCTGGTGGCTGTTAATGGAACCAGCCACAGTACAGTTTTTATTCCTTTTGAATGCTTTCCTGCAAACGCAATCTTTCAGATACAAAGATGGTATTGGCTCATAGTTTTACTTTGCTATGCCTACCGCTGGAGTATGGAAATGATTGCTATATAATTCAAATTCTTAGTGGTGCTGAAACACAGGCCATAGTACACATCTCTAAGAATTTGAATTGTATAGCAATACAATTTGTTACCTCTTGTTGCAGTAAGCACTGCCTTAATCAGTACTGTTGGTTTTTTGCAATATGATCTCAAATGGATACCAGGCCAATAACCTCAAACCTACCTACATGCCATTCAGGACTCAGATCCTGAAGAGACCCTTATCCATGTTCCAGCACCAGCCAAGGCCCCTGGCCCCAGCAAAAGCCTCCTGGATCCAATGGACCCCAGTAGCCAGAGTATGTTGCCCTTCCTATAGTCCCCCTCTTTGGAGGAACCCTGGAACTCTGACGTTTTAGTGCCCCCAGCAGGACTCCTGTCCCATCCCTGGGAGTCCCTTCATTACCTCCAAGACCTCAGGAGCAGAGGCCAAACAAGGCTGTGCTCCAGCACCTAAGGCAAAGTGCTTGCCTAATTGCCCAAGGCCTCCCGCCCAATGGGCTTACTCGGGAAGAGGGTGAACTCAGGTGGATGCCTTAGATCAGAAGCAGCCTGAGCTCCAGGAAGGGGTGGGTCTCCTGGCTCCCATATACTGTAACCTTTCAGTCAGAGCCTGATCTTGTTGGTGCAGTAGGTTTCTTGCTGGTCTCTTCTTGTCTTCACTCTCACCCCTGCCTTGCTCCAGCTCCCTCATCCCACTGGACTCTGGCCACCCACCATCACAACACAGCTTGCTGGTTCGTGTAGCCTCAAGAATCAATGGCCTGCCATCACAAGGTGTCACCATTTGCCAGGAAGAGCGAACGAGTTGTGCTTCTTTGTGAGTTTCTGAACTCTCCCTGTACCAGGAGCACATGCATTTCTTCACAGGTGAGATGTGGGTGTGCTCCCTTCATGCATTGCTATAGAATTACAATAAGAGGAGACACAATTCTTCTTTCGGTGGCCAACATTCTACACAGCAGAATGCTAGCCTTAGGGACTCCACTGGGGTTGGTGCACAATGTAAAAAGCAACCCTGTGGTGTTGCGAAGGTGGGAAGTTGCACAATGACCTAAGTGTGGGCACTTCAGCAGCACAACTTCCACTGGGAACAATGAAAGTAGCACAATGCAAGTGCCCATGTGCTGCTGCTTTAGATCACTGCATAACTTCCTGCTTCCTGAGGCTAACTTAGCCCCAATCCAAAGTCTATGACAACATTGGCATCCTTTTGCTCCTGAGTAAGCCCATTGGAAGGGAGGCTGCAGACAGCCAGGCAAACACTCCTTCACCCATTCTGCATGTCAGCCTAGATGCAATGGCACCTTTGTTCTTCAGGCTTCAGGAGCAATTGAGGAGGGCCTGAAGCAGGCTTAGAGTCCAGGCAGGGGGTGTCAGACCCCTGCATCTGACGCTCCTTCTGCAAGGCTGGCTCTGACTATTCTGATGGGATTGTGGTCAACACAGAGCCATGGTCATTGGCAGAGGCTATTGAGGGTCATCTCCTCTTACTCAACAATGGAAGTGCCTTCAGGGTCCAGGTCTGACGGTCCTGACAGGGATGCTGCTTCATGAATATGTTCTGTTTGGAAAGCAAGCAAGCACACAAAAGAACCAGGCACAATCACCACATCTGGAATTGTACAATTCTCATCAAATAGTTCTTTCATCCTTGTCTTTATTGCACTCTGTGCAGTTCTCAAAGGCATGTGTATGAGAAAGGCAAACCCTAGGATGGTGGCAATGCCACTGCACCATGTCTATGCAACTTTAAAGGCAGCCAGCATTTAAAATGTGCAAACGATGCAACTCTAATAAGGAAGCACTGAAAACAAGCAGAAGATCAGAAACAAATGTGCAATAAGCAATGGCAACTTAGAAGTATCTCCAACAAGACACAGTGGAATTTTTTGCCCCCAAATAATTTAATTATTTAAAAGCAGGTTTCAAGGTTTGTGCAAGGTCAGATTCTGCAAAAGCTGAGGAAAACAAGCTGATAATGAAGATTCTTTTTGACAGTGTGGAGTACTGAGAGCACACCACACCTGTCTTGCATCAGCTACACCAGATAGAATCCAGACTAGTTTTTCATGAACAGAATAAATTCAGCGTACACGGAGGGGATTTCCCCTTCCCTCTGAGGGTCCAGGAACAGATGTTGGGAGGGTGTCGGGGCAGCCCTCAGGGACGTATTTTCCAGGGGCATCTTCCATTTGTGGAAGTCCTAGTCGGGATATTGCTAACCGGCTGCCAGTTTATTTCCAGACACAATTTAAGCAGCTGCTGGTTACAACCTTTAAAACTCTATATGGCCTGGGACAAGTTATTGGCCATCAGCATCCATATGAATTTACAAGGGCTACATAGGAAACTGCTTTATATTGAGTCAGCTTATTGATCTGTCTAGCTCCATATTGTCTACTCTGACTGGCAGTGGTTCTCCAGAGTTTCAGACAGAAGCCCTTCCCAGGCCTATCTGGAATTACTAGGGATTGAGCCTGGGACATTCTGGATAAAAAGTAGATGCACTCAGCCGTGGAGCGAGGCTGGTGGTGGCCCATGTTCGGCTGCCCCCGCATCTGACATCTGACACAGGGGCCTGGCTAGCCACGCCTCCACGTCTGATGTCAGAAGCGGGGGTGTGGTTGCCCTCCCAAACAGGGCCACGTGGCCCCATTTAGAAGGCAGATTGGCCCATGACGCCCTGTTTGGGAGGGAGATTGGCCCGCACTGAGTTAGGAGCATGGCCGGAACAGCTCTCCCTGCCTTTAAAGGCAGTGAGAGTTGCTCCAGCCCACGTTGCCAATGCAGTGTGGGCCGATCTCCCTACCAATGCAGCGTGGGCCAATTTCATTCTCGAATGGGGCCGCACGGTGAAATAATGCCCCCCCCCCATGTCTGATGTCGTATGCAGGGGGCCTGTCGGGGCTGTGAGGCATGGCCCCTGATTGGCGGTGGCCTGGGTTCTTTGAACCCATTTGCCCAATGGTGGCTCTGCCCCTGGATGTTCTGCTACTGAGCTATGCCATTAGTTGTCAGCCCCTAACATCTTCAGGCCCAGTTGTGTAGGGAGGCTGGTGGAGGCCCGTGTTCAGCCACGGCGGCGCCCCCCTAACCCCACCCCCTCATCTGACATCAGATGCAGGGGCTGGCTAGCCACACCCAATGCCTGACATCAGATGTGGGGGCGTGGTCTCCCTCCCAAATGGGGCTGCACGGGCCCATTTGGGAGGGAGAGCGGCCCCATTGCATTGGCAGCGAGGCCAGGAGCGGCTCTCCCTGCCTTAAAAGGCTGTGCAGCCCCGTTTGGGAGTGAAATAATACCCCCTGCGTCTGATATCAGATGCAGGGGGCGTGTCTGGTGGCCTCTGAGGGGGTGGGCTGGATTCTTTGAAATCATTCACCCAATGGTGGCTCTGCCCCTATTCAGGCCCAGTTCAGACATACAAGTTAACTGTAGTTAAGTATGGCTGAGGTTTCAGTTCTGAATTCAAAATTACATTCATTTGCCAAACTCCAGTGGAAGAAGAGGGGCGTCCCTCCCTGCTGCCCAGCCACCGAAGCACATCCCCGCTGCCTCTATAATTGGAGTTTGGAATAGGCACAAAACCGCAGTTATAGCTGAATCAGCATTTGAGCGTAACATTTCGGTGGCAAAACCTCAGTTGCCAGTGACAAAACTTAGAGATAACGAAAGGTTCCAACTGGAGTTGGCAAGACAAACCAAAGTTAGCTTATGGCCCGTAACCACAGTTTCGCATGTCCGGACATACTGCATTTACAACCACAAGTAGCTATAACAGTGGTTATCCTGTATGTCTGAACTCAGCCTCATAATGTGGTTGATGGGGATCTGAATCAAGACTTTCCTTCTAGTGATGCTGCAGTTGTAGAGTTCTTTACCTGGGGAAGTACACCTGGCCCCAACACTAGTTGGTTTTAAATGAGCCTTGAAAATATTTTTAGTCTGCATAACTTTTAAATTTTGGCTGAATGCTTTATTTTGATTTAATGGCTATTACTAGCATTACTGAGTTCTATTGCTGCTTGTTGTTTTTTAGTTACAGATTCCCTGTTTTAATTGTTTTTAAATGATAACCTCTTTAAATTATCCTTTTAAAATGGTATAGAAATATATTAAATTCTTTCATAGTTACATTTTCTTATTATTTATTTGTATTTTTGGTCATGTGAGCCCTGAAGGTAGTAGCCAATATTTATTACTATCCATCCAGAGACAGGCAGGTTCTCATTCACCAAATTTTCACCTTTCTCATTCACCTACATGTTCTCATTCACCAAATTTTGCATAACACCAGTGGAAAAAAGACTACCACTTTCAGAACCCTTGTGTGAATCCACCCAAATAATCTCATCAGTAAAGTGAAACTGACCACAAATGAATAAGGAAATATTTCATTTGTACTATAAAAAACCAGTTTCTTGTTGAATTATGATTGCATGTCTCAGCAGGAATTCTAGTATCGCTCTTCAGAAATGCATTGCCACTAGATCCTTTTTCAACTTCCTGGGTAACTGAAAAGAGATTCTGTAACTGATTCATCTGGTGTATTAAGAGATAAAGGAATAATTTGTTTAACCTCAAGGCCACATTTTGTTAATATTCTTTGGTGATGAATCATTACTAGGTAAATATACACATGGCAATGCCTGACTTGAGATTCAGCCCTCCTGCAGAATTTTCGTTCTTCCAAGAACATCATCTGCCACTCTTCTTTTAATCTTATCTACTTAGAGGCAATTTATCTTGTCCAAACATGATAAGATTTGCACAGAACTCTTTTCTTGAACTTGAACACATAGATAAAAAAGTTGTCTGGTAGTAATCCCGAGTGGTCCTGTAACTTTTCCCTCTTAAGCCACTGATGTCTACTCACCTGAAGGTTTGTTTGTTTATAGATTTCTATACCGTCCTTTGTCCAAAGACCCCAAGGCAGTTAACAAGAAGATAAACACAGTAATAAAATTCCAATAAAACAAAACAAAACACATCTATGTTAAAAACAGAGCCTGGGACCATTCACTGGCCAACATCTGTTTTAAAAGCGTGATTTTCAGACTCCTCCAAAAAGCTGGGAGAGTAAGAGCCATGTGGATCTCAACTGAAAGTGAGTTCCACAGCCTGGGGGCAATCCCTGCAAAGGCCTTGTGCCACATGCTTGACAAACAAGTCTCAGTAGGTGTCGATACATGGAGCATAGCCCTCCCAGCTGATCTAGTCAAATGTTTAGATGGTCCTTAAGGTAGCTGGGGCACAAACCTCTGGGGCACCCAGAAACAATGCATACATTCCTTACACATATTAAACATGCATCCTTACACATTAAGCTTAGATTAGCATTTGCATTTCCCATCACTGCAATTCAAATGTAACATCTATATAGGCTAGAATGTATGTTTATTTTTAATTTTTTTAATGACTGGCTGACATAATGACTGGCTGACATCTTGTCTAATGCTGCATGTGTGTGTCCAACAGTGTGCATGCTCAAGGGCAGCTCAAGTGGGGGACAGGTCTGACCTCAGACAAGTACACTTTGAAGCCTACTCTGGGAAGAGCAGAAGCAGCTTCAGGAGGTGAGCTAGCTTTTCTAAACCGAACAACATCAAGCCTTTCCCCCTTCAAACTAACTAATAGGAGAAGGCATAGGTGGATTACTGCAGAGGGAATGGAGGCAATTGCCTACAGCAGTGAATCTTGGAAGAGTGGCAGATGTTGGGACGGGAAAGGTATGTTTTAAAAAAACTTTTAGGACTGCTTCTGGCAGCAGCGGTGAGAGATTAAGCCTCTAGCCTCCCCACTGCCGCAGCGAGGAGGGCTGAAAATATGGTGAGGATGAAGCCCCCCCCCCCTTTTAACCTCTAAATGCTGCCACAGCGGCCACAAGGAGTGGGGGATGAGAGGTAAGTCCGTCCGCCCTTCTACATTATAAAATGCTGCTGGGCGGAATGAGGTGGCTGGGTGCAGCAGGGACTGGGAGAGTTGTGGTGGTGGTGGGGAGGAAGTTCCCCATTTAACCTTAAAGCAGCGTCTCCTGCTGCGTGCAGGAACCAACAAGAGCAGCGAGGGAGAGCTCTTTCCAGCTCCCCTCCTCCCTCTCAAATGAATGCAAGCCCCGCCCCTGAAGCAGCCCATCCACAAGCAGGCTGCTTCTGGGTGTGCATCCTTGCCACCACCCCTACCCTCCACGCTGTGGTAGGAGCGGAAAATCCTTTGCTGCCTATGGGCAGCAAAAGGCTTAATCCGCTCCTGGGATTAAGTCACATGTATGACTATTTGCTCTATGGGCAGAAGTCATGGGTGTGTACTTGATGCAAGGAGCTCCTGGATCTCAGGGAACAAGTTCATTTCCTCAAGATCAAGGTGGTGGATTTGGAGAAGCTCAGAGAGACATATGAACGAGACGTTCAGGGATGTGGAAGAGGCATCCCACTCCAAGGCTGATAGCTCCTCTGCTGTCAGGGAGAATGAGGGTCTCCAGCAAAGAGGATATCGGTCTGAGGAAGAGGGAAGTGCTCCTTTAGAAGGGACCCCTTCCATGGATGATGAGCCCATATACTCTCCCACAGGGGATATTCCTCCGGGGGGTGGGGGCCTCCTTGTAGTGGGTGAATCAATCATTAGAGGTATAGAGAGATGGGTTGTGACCTGCGTGTTGACCGCACGGTGACTTGCCAGCCTGGTGTGAAGGTTGCGGACATCATGCAGCGTCTCGATAGACTGTTAGGCAGTGCTGGGGAAGAGACAGCTGTCGTTGTGCATATGGGCACCAATGATGTGGGGAAATGTTGTCGGGAGGTCCTGGAAGCCAAATTTAGGCTGATATTGAAGTCCAGGACCCCCAAGGTAGCATTCTCAGAAATGCTACCTGTTCCGCACGCAGGTACAGTGAGACAGGCAGAGCTGAGGGGTTTCAATGCGTGGATGAGACGTTGGTGCCGGGAGGAGGGGTTTAGATTTGTTAGGCACTGGGACACATTTTGGGGCAAGCAAGGCCTGTACAAAAGGGACAGGCTGCACTTGAACCAAGATAGAACCAGACTGTTAAAATCAAAAAGGTTGCAGAGCAGCTTTTAAAATGACGCTGGGGGAATAGCCGACAGGAGCTGGGCAGTATCCGGTTTGGAAAATCCCATCCATTAAAGTGCGAGGGTGTAAAGGATTCAGATAAAACAGAAAGGGACAGAGCAGAACCACATAAAGAGCACACAGAAGGATGTGCCAGCTGGTTAAAGAGTCAAAAGAAAGATAGCATATGCCAGGTAAGAGATTCAGCATATAGTTGCTTATATGCCAATGCCAGAAGCCTCTGAGGCAAGATGGGTGAGCTGGAGTGCTTGGTTGCTAACACAGAAATAGATATAGTGGGCATAACAGAAACATGGTGGAATATTGAGAACCAGTAGGACACTGTTATACCTGGATATAAATTCTATAGAAAGGACAGAGAGGGGTGCGTTGGAGGTGAAGTAGCACTGTATGTTAAAGAAGGGATAGAATCTAACAAGCTAGGAAACCTAGGTGGACCGGAGCCCTCCACAGAAACCCTGTGCTTGACAATACAAAGCCTGAAAGGAAATGTGCTACTGGGGACGTGCTATCACCCTTCTGATCAAAATGCTGACAGTGACTGGGAGTTGCAGCAGGAAATCAGGGAGGCATCAAGGAGAGGCAGGGCAACTTCATGGGTAACTTCAATTACCCACACATAGACTGGGTAAATTCACAGTCAGGTAAGAGCTCAAATTTCTAGATTCACTGAATGATTGTGCCCTAGAACAGTTGGTCCTGGAACCATCCAGAGAGAAGGCGACTGGACTTAATCCTGAGTGGCAACCAGGATCTGGTGCATGATGTCAGTGTCATCGACCATCTAGGGAACAGTGACCATAGTGCGATCAAATTCAGCATACATGCAGGGAGAGAATCACCAAGGAAGTCTAATACAGACACTTTGAATTTCAGAAAAGGAAACTTCTCCAAAATGAGGAGTATGGTGAAAAGAAAGCTGAAAGGGAAAATCAGGAGAGTCACTTTGCTCCAGAGTGCATGGAGTTTACTCAAAGCGACAATACTAGAAACCCAGTTAGACTGTATACCCAAAAGGAGGAAGGGTTCCACTAAGTCCAGGAGGATGCCTGCATGGCTAACAGATAACATCAAGGGAGCCATAAAAGGGAACACGACTTTCTTCCAAAATTGGAAGGCCTGTCCAAATGAAGAGAGCAAAAAGGAACACAAACTATGGCCAAAAAAAAAAAAAAAAAAGCTACGTGACAATAAAGGAGACAAAAAGAGAGTTCGAGGAACATATAGCTAAAAGCATCAAGGGGGATAACAAAAACTTCTTTAAATATATCAGAAGCAGGAAACCTGCAAGGGAGGCTGTTGTACCATTAGACAATGAGGGAGTGAAAGGGATTATTAAGGAGGATATGGAGGTTGCAGAGAAGCTAAATGAGTTCTTTGTGTCTGTCTTCACAGCAGGGGATACTGAGCATATACCTCTTTCTGAACCAGGCTTTTCAGAGATTGAGGCTAAAGAACTGAGTCAGATAGAAGTGACAAGAGATGATGTTCTAAACTGTCTGGAAAAACTGAAAACTAGCGGTTCGCCAGGGCCGGATGGCATCCATCCAAGAGTCCTCAAAGAACTCAAATGTGAAATTGCCAACCTCTTTGCTAAAATATATAACTTATCCCTGCAGTCAGGCTCTGTACTGGAAGACTAGAAAGTAGCAAATGTATCACCAATTTTCAAAAAGAGATTCAGGGGTGATCCGGGAAATTACAGGCCATTTAGCTTAACGTCCATTCCAGGCAAATTGATGGAAAACAACCTCAAGGATAAAATTGTAAAGCACATAGAAGAACACGTCCTGCTGCCAGGGAATCAGCATGGCTTCTGCAAAAGTAAATCTTGCCTCACAAACCTTTTGGAGTTCTTTGTGAGTGTCAATAAGTGTGTGGATCAAGGTGATCCAGTTGATATAGTATACCTGGACTTCCAAAAAGCTTTCAACAAAGTTCCTCATCAAAGACTCTTGAGAAAACATAGCAGTCATGGGATAAGGGGACAAGTACATATGTGGATTGCTAACTGGTTGAAGGACAGGAAACAGAGTGTAGGTATAAATGGAGAGTTTCCACAATGGAGGAAAGTAAGAAGTGGGGCCCCCCAGGGATCTGTACTGGGACAGGTGCTTTTTAATTTATTTGATCTAGAAGTAGGGGTAAATAGAGTGGTGGCCAAATGTGCAGTTGATACCAAACTCTTCCAGGTAGTGAAATCCAAAACAGATTGTGAGGCGCTCCAAAAAGGATATCTCCAAACTGGGTGAGTGGGTGACAAAATGGCAAATACGGTTCAGTGTTGGCAAATGTAAAGTGATGCACATTGGGACGAAGAACCGCAACTTCAAGTATACGTTGATGGGATCTGAGTTGTCGGTGACTGACCAGGGGAGGGATCTTGGGGTCATGGTGGACAGCTCGTTGAAAGTGTCGACTCAAATGTGCAGCAGCTGTGAAAAAGGCCAATTCTATGCTAGGGATCATTAGGGAGAGGATTGAAAATAAAATGGCTAATATTATAATGCCCTTGTACAAAACTATGGTGTGGCCACACCTGGAGTGCTGCGTACAATTCTGGTCACCACATCTAAAAAAGGACATTGTAGAACTGGAAAAGGTGCAGAAGAGGGCAACCAAGATGATCAGGGGCCTAGAGCACCTTCCTTATGAGGCAAGGCTACAACACCTGGGGCTATTTAGTTTAGAAAAAAGATGACAGTGGGGGACATGATAGAGGTCTATTAAATCATGCATGGTGTGGAAAAAGTGTATAGAGAGAAATTCTTCTCCCTGTCACGTAGCAATAGAACCAGGGGTCGTCCCATGAAATTGGAAATGAAATCCCATGATTGCCAGGAAATTTAGGACCAACAAACCGATGTATTTTTTTCAAACAACACATAATCAACTTGTAGAATTCTCTGCCACAGGATGTGTTGACAGCCAACAACCTGGATGGCTTTAAGAGAGGTTTGGATGACTTCATGGAGGAGAGGTCTATCAATGGCTACTAGTCAGAGGGCTGTGGGCCACCTCCAGCCTCAAGGGCAGGGTGCCTCTGAGTACCAGTTGCAGGGGAGTAATGGCAGGAGAGAGGGCACGCCCTCAACTCCTGCCTGTAGGCTTCCAGCGGCATCTGGTGGGCCACTGTGTGAAACAGGATGCTGGACTAGATGGGCCTTGGGCCTGATCCAGCAGGGCTGTCTTATGTATTTTGCCCCCCACCCCATTTCTGTTTCCGAAGTCTAATATGTGGGACACAGCTTGTCCACTCATCAATACACTTTGCCCCTTCTGTGCCCACCTCATTAATTTTTTTCTGGTGCTACCACTGGTTAACTCCCACAATCGTCATCACGCTTCTGAAGTGTGGGCACTCCTGCACAAGAGTGAAAATATTTCAGAGCTCTTTCTTACAGCAGAAAAACATCCTCGATAGGCAAGTGCATGAAACATTTTGGCACCTCATTACAGAAGCGGGAAAACGATCAACTTGCCGCAGCCAAAATGTATCAACGGGGAGTGAGTGGTGGCTTTAAGAAGCAGGTACACAAGTCCTTACCTGCTCCTCCGCTGCGCTGCTACCATTCTGTTCACAGCACTGTGCTGCTTGAAAGAACATGTACGGCTGCTTCCTTGTCCCCAGCAGCCTGAGTGTGGCATTGGCACACACACGGGCTCCATTTGCACGGTCAGCATGGTGCTGCTGACCACATAAATGGTACCTGCAGATGTCATCTGCATGCCGATGCCAGGCACAGGCTGCTGGGAACAAGGAAGCAGCCGCATATGTTCTTTCGAGCAGCACAGCACTGTGACCGGTATGGTAGCAGGCCAGCAGAGGAGCAGGTAAGGACCTGCATATCTGCGCCTTAAAGCTACCATTTCCCCCCTGCCCCCACTCCCCACCTGTACAAAATGTTTGTGCGCATGCCTAATCCTTGATCCCTCAGGGATGTTTGTTTTCCCCGCTCTAATAGAGTCCTTCTGGAGTGTGAGGACAGCTATGAAATAGTTGCACTTCTGTGTGTGGGGAAACATAGGGGCTATTGCTGCATGCACACAGTTGTTGAAGACACAGACACAGCCTTCCACTTTCTATGCTGTATCAACATTCTGACAAATACCACAACGTGCTTGTAGTACCAAAACATAAGAACATAAGAACAGCCCTGCTGGATCAGGCTCAAGGCCCATCTAGTCCAGCATCCTGTTTCGCACAGTGACCCACCAGATGCCGCTGGAAGCCACAGGCAGGAGTTGAGGGCATGCCCTCTCTCCTGCTGTTACTCCCCTGCAACTGGTACTCAGAGGCACCCTGCCCTTGAGGCTGGAGGTGGCCCACAGCCCTCTGACTAGTAGCCATTGATAGACCTCTCCTCCATGAAGTCATCCAAACCTCTCTTAAAGCCATCCAGGTTGTTGGCCGTCACCACATCCTGTGGCAGAGAGTTCCACAAGTGGATCACGCATTGTGTGAAAAAAGTACTTCCGTTTGTTGGTCCTAGACCTCCTGGCAATCAATTTCATGGAGTGACCCCTGGTTCTAGTGTTGTGTGAGAGGGAAAAGAATCTCTCTCCACTTTCTCCACGCCATGCATGATTTTATAGACCTCTATCACTTCTCCCCGCAGTCGTCTTTTTTCTTTTGTGTCACACCCATTAGTAATTTCACCCCCAGCAGTGATGAGTTCGGGTCAACTGCAGGAGGAGCTGAGTTTGTGTGTGTGGGATTGGAAAACAGGCTCTTAGAATCAAGAATCTCTTGAACAGCTTTGAATTAAATGACTACATTTGTAAAAGATCGATCCACTGAAGGAAGTGTGTGCCTGTGGTTAAAAAAAAAAAATGTAGCTAAGAAATTCTTAAGTGTAGAGTGACACTCAGTGGAAAGAGAAGGGAAATGCCATCTCCCTCTCCCTCCTTGACTTTTCTGCAATTCATGTCAAATACATCTGGGTTGTAGTCACTGTAAAGCTTCTAGAATTTTGTCCTAGATTTTCCCAGTTCTCTTTTAAAATATTGCCCAGCTTCTCTAATGGTTGTACAGATCTAGGTGTATTTTTTCAGTGTGGAAAAGGCTGAAGGCTGCTGACCCATGCTTCTCTATGTCATAAATGCTTTTTCTTGCAAAAAGAAAACTAGCACATTAGGGAAATGTTTTAAGTTCATCCCTTTGACTGTTGACCAGATTATTATTATTTTTTTGCAGTGATTTTTCAATTGGGGGTGCAGGCGAGATATTAAGAAATGTTTTCCCCCTCCCACATGGAATCTACAGTCTATTTTACCACCTCAGCATTCCACCATTTCATTCTGCTTATGTGTAGATAAGAGCTATCTTTTAAGGCCATGCAAATCAACTTCAATTTGATTGGGGGACTGCCTCGGTGCTTCAGAGGGGCCTTGATTAAGTTCAGTGCTTTGGGCGGCAGTCCAAATCCCTTCACCCCAATATGAAGCAGTCATTTTAAATTAGACCAAAGTATTGGCCCATCCTCTCTTACTCCAAGCCCTGGACTGGGGAAAGATCTGGATCAGGCCAGACTATATTTTTGCTTCCAGCACTGAGGGGGCAGTGGCTGCTGCAGTGGGCTTCACTTTTTAAAAGACCTCCAGAATCCTTTCTTTTTCTGAGAAAGGCGCAGGGTAGTTTGGGAATCATAGGGTTTTTTTTAAGAGGCTGCTGCAATGGATTAGACCATTTCAATGACTTAATCAGGGCCAAATCTATTTGGCCCTGATTTGACTGAAAATAGATGATGGTTCAGTTTGGGCTGAATCTGGCCAATTTAATTTGGCTGCCAAAGCTTCACACACCTTTACTATTTATCTCTCCAGCCAATCGTGGTAGAACAACCTTGCTAAATCAAAAAGGCAGGGGTGAGGCACTTTTATAAGAGAGGCACTTTTAAGGTGCCTCTCTTATATTTAGCAGGGGAATAAAATCTGTCACTGTTCATACAATATCCCTCCCAGTGGCTGTTGCTGGTGTCTCCCCTGTGGTTCTTTTTAGACTGTGAGCCTCTTGTAGACAGGGAATCATTTGCTCCTCTTTGTCTTCATTCCTTTTGCTATGTAAACTGCTTTGTGCACTTTTTGTTGAAAAGTAGTATATAAATATCAGCTGACATTCTCCATAGTGTTAGGAATGAGTAACTGAGGCTGCATCAGCAGATGATGCAGCACCACACTGTGTTGCCAAACAGGAAAATGTGCAGGGAGTAGGAGCGCAATTTTCGCTGCTCTCTCCTCTCTCCAAAACGACTTTCTGACTTCAGAAATATGTCCTTGAGGGCACCCAGCTAGGACAGCTAACCAGGCTTGTATGGACACCTCTTCTTCAGTGCTGTTGCTCTAGCTGTGGACAATAGTGGTTTACCAGGCAATACTGGGCAGCAGTAGATTATCTTCTCAGCAGCAACATTACTTTAGATCAGGCCTGCTCAGCTTTGGACTACAACTCCCATAATCCCCAGCCACAGTGGCCAATAGCCAGGGATCATGGGAGTTGTAGGCCAACATCTGCAGGAGGGCCGAAGTTGAAGTAGGCCTGCTTTAGATTGTTAATATGCTGCTAAAAAGCGCATTCTCTGCTGCTTCCCACCATCACCCAGTATGCTAGGTCCTATGGGGGCTTACCAATTGGTGGTGGGCAGCAGCAGACAGGGCTTTAAGGGGTTGGCTTTGTGGGCATTCTAATGCTGTTGGTCCTTCTAACCTGGTTGACCCCCTAGATGGATCACTTTTAAGTATAAAATAATTTTCAAATGCTTCCAGGAACATTTCCAGATGGGGCTTTTAGCTTGCTTCTCCTCCAGAATGGAGGGCGTGTGTTCGCATATCAGCCAGATTTACCCCAAGTCCCTGTGAGCTTGACACACAAGTCAGGTTTTTCACTGCATGTTAGAGCAGAGCCTGATTTATATCCGAGGTTTAAAAATCCACTTTTTGTGTCAGGTTTTTTGGGCAAATTTGAACTCACATTAAAGCCTCGCAGTAAACCCACAGTAAATTCTGCTGTCTGGAAATGGCATATTTGACAAAAGAAGACTACTGTATAACGAAATGCCAGTGGGTTATTTTCATTATTTTAAATAGAAGCAGCGGGTATGATCATGATTCCTTAGAACAGATATACACTAGACTAACAGCCCAATTCTTTGCATGTTTACTTTGAAATAGATCCCACTAAATTCTGCATGAGCATCCCAAAAAAGTGTGGATAGTATTGCACCTTAAGATATGTACATCCCAGGGCTTTAACTCAAATCAGATTTTAGTTCATTAACAGGTGTAACTCAGATATAAGTCCCAATGTGCTCAATGGAGTTACTCTCTGTTAAGTGTGTTTAGGACTGCAACCTACGTTGATAAATTTGCATATGAATAAAATAGCCCTTCTGAAGGAAAAAACGCATATTTTCTTTCATTTTAGATTTATTATTGTTGTTGTTGTTATTATCCTATATAATAAGATGCTTGGTGTCTGCGTCCGTGTCTTTTTCGGGTGTTCTGCGCATGCGTGGTGAGCGTGCGCAGAACACGGCGAGGGAGACACGGATGCAGGCGCCGGCCACCATGTTGGCCAGGTGGCGGAGAAGCGGCGGGCCGAGGAGAAGCGGCCGACGCTGGGCGGGGGGAGGAGCAGAGGCAGGCCGAGGAGAAGTGGCCGCCACCGGATGGCCGCGCCGGGGACAAGCGGCCTCCGCTGACGCCGGACAACCGGGCAAAGTGAGGAGGCGGTGGGGGAAGCTGGGCGAGGCGGCAGCGGCCCTGGTTGCGCCGGCCCTGACCGGAGGAGGCGGAGGGCCCAGGCAGGAGGAGGAGCAGCGGCAGGCCGAGGAGAAGCAGCCGCTGCCGGGCAGCCGTGCTGAGGACAAGTGGCCGCCGCCGACACCGGACGGCTGGGCAAAGCGAGGAGGCGGCGGGGGAAGCCGGGCGAGGCGGCAGCGGCCCCGGCTGGAGGAGGCGGTGGGCCCGGGCGGGAGGAGGCGGCGGGGGAGGGCAGAGAAGGCAACTAGCGCCCGTTAATTTAACGGGCTGAAAGATACTAGTATTTTAATAAAGTTCTTACAATGTGGTAAGATCCCAGGCACTATCTTGAAGACATTCCTTCTTTCTTGCATATGAGACAGCAGGCAACATCCAGATTAAGTTAGTTATGATGATGTCCCATTGAAATGAATGGTACTGAAGTTAGTCATGACTAACTTGTTTCATTGATTTCAGTGGTGCTTAGCCATAAAGTAACTAATCTGGATGTTACCCAATTTCCCCTCTAGATGATGCCTGCTGTGACTTATCTAAAATATATATTTACCCCAAGAATGTTTCAATTATATGCAAGTTTATGAACTGGAATTGATTAAAAACACATACAGCCTTAAATACATGACTGTAAAGATGGGGGGGGGGAGAATCTAAAACAACAACAACAACACCAAGTTCAGTTAGGTTTTTGAATGGCAGTGGGGGTCACTCCAGAATCCTCAGCTTTCATGCTATCCACAGTAAAGTTCTATGCTGGAATATTCTAAAAAGTAGACTATTAACTGGCCCTATCCACCCCCAGCACAATACCTCCAGTGACTGTTTTTGGTGTCTGTCTTCTATTTCTTTTAGATCGTGAGCCCTTTGGGGACAGGGATCCATCTTATTTATTTATTATTTCTCTGGACCACCCTGACCCATTTTTGGAAGGGTGGTATAGAAATCAAATTATTATTATTAACAATAATAATGCTTAAAATGGACAATAAAAAGAAACTATTAAACACAAATGAAACAAAGCAGGCCTACAAGAATGAACAAGTAAAGAACCAAGCAGAAAAATGGAAAAAGAAGCCACTGTATGGTCAATATTTGCAAAATATAACCGGAAAATCAAACATCACCAAGACCTGGCAGTGGCTTAAGAATGGCAACTTGAAGAAAGAAACAGAGGGTTTAATACTGGCTGCACAAGAACAGGCACTAAGAACAAATGCAATAAGAGCAAAAGTAGAAAAATCAACAACAAATAGCAAGTACTGCCTTTTAAAGAAGCAGATGAAACAGTGGACCACCTAATCAGCTGTTGTAAAAAGATAGCACAGACTGACTACAAAGAAAGACATAACTAGGTAGCAGGGATGATGTAGTAGAACATCTGCAAAAAGTACAAGCCAGCTGTAGCCAAAAATTGGTGGGACCATAAAATTGAAAAAGTTGTAGAAAATGAAGATGCAAGATATTGATAATAAAATTCAGCCATCTAGATATTGATAATAAAATTCAGCCATCTGGATATTGATAATAAAATTCAGCCATCTGGATGTCTGGATAAAACAAACCAGTCAGTAACACTTGTCTGACTGTGTAAACGAGAAATCATAAGTATTAGACTTAGGAGTCAGAAATGCTTCTTGCCCAAAAAGTACATAATCATTGTTATTACTATAAAATAAAATAAACAGAAGGCCAATTAGTCCATGTGATCAGAAGCCAGAGTTCATTTAAGGCAGCACGTTGTCACTCCCATAGGTAGATCAAGATAAAATTTAGCCTCTGTTGTATACATTCATTTGTTCTGCTCAGCTTTGCTAAAAGCTGAAGTTTGATGGCATCATAAATCTAGGTGAGGCAAGGACACAGCCATTCTGTGATGCCACTACATAAAGGGAAGGGTCTGAAATCTTGATTTGAACCTCAGCTATTTCATTGCTAGCAACTCTGTCAATGGGAGGGATGCATCACAACATACACTCCAGACAGTTTACTGACTTGAGACTAAAAAGATTCTGAGAAGGGGCTTGGGGCATTCACAAGATTAAATATATGATATTGACTCCAACCTTCCTACAAAAAATAAATAAATCCCAAAGTGAAAATGCCACCATATGAAACACCACAGAATGATCAATAACTCATTAAAAATGATAGTTTGAGGGTAAAGGAAGCTCAATCTGTCTTTGAAGGGTTAGAGTAACCTTAATGAATAACTTCACTGGCGTACAGAGATTTGCTGAGGGGATACGTTTCCAAGGGCAAAAGTAATCCTTTGTGCTTTGCTGGAGAAAACAGGTGATTCTAGGAGAACTGCCAAGAGCTAAACAGCTTCTAACAGAAGGAACAATTATCCAGAATCAAGGGTATAAGCCTAGGGCTCAGGAAGCAGACTGAATTCCTCACTTTGCTACAGTGAAGGAAATAAGAAATAAGCTCTTGTAATACTTGAACCAAGGACAGTGCCTACACAAAACATTTTACTGCTGAAGCATAACACCGAACAGCACTCCCTGCCTTTCCTCTCCTTTCTCTTTTCTTCTGTTAAAATCACACCCATCCACCTTCTTTCCTTTTCTGCATGCTTCTCTTTTGCCTCCCTCCCTCTGCAGACCATCTGTGACAGGATATTAGGTGAGCTGCTGTGCCACCTCTGAGAATAGGGCCACAGTCCAATGCATGAAGCAGCAGCCTGCTTCATGGTCATGGCCAGCCTTGACCAAGGGTCTTTTCTGGCTGGTTATACATCTCCATTGTAATTGCCTGAAGTTTACCAAAAGCAGCCAGATATTCATGACAGTGACTTCTTTTGTTTGTTTGTTTTTGGAGAGAAGGGGTATTTGACTTCTTTTGTTTGTTTGTTTTTGGAGAGAAGGGGTATTGTATTTTATTCTTGGCAACAGTAAACTGCGGGTTTGGGTTACTTTTTGTTTCATTTCGTTTCAGAAGTCATCACCATTCTGCTGTTTTTGCCACCACTTTTTCCAGTGAAATGCTTCAGATATAACTTTAAGGTTCTTGTAAGGAGGAAGAATCCCATTTTTAAACTGCTGTTGTTCAGGCATTTCTCATCTGATTTATTTGAAAAATGGAGGGGCCTCTACCTCTTATTCAAGAAATCTTCTGAGTCCATACAATCTCAACTTCAGAGCTTTTTTTTTTTTTTTTTTTGAATTGTCAGACAATCTCTCATGCAGTTGCCAGTTTCCCCTAGCGTCTCCCTTCAGTATCTACAAATGACTTGCACTGCATTACTTGCCCCCACTGCTCTCTCCATTGAGTAAAATGGGAACTTTTAAACCTCCTAACATTAAAACTACACAATTTATTTTTATCATACCAACAAAAGGCACAACTGGGGAACAGAATCTTTAAAACTATTTCAGCCTCCAAAAAGATAACTGTAGAGTGTTCTATTTTCTAGCAAAACACAGAGACAAAACTTGACACTCCTCCAGCCACAATATGCAACTTCATAGTTTTTCATCCAGTGCTTCTGAAATATGATAGCTTGGACATCTCATCAAGGAGAGTCTCCATACTAAATGCCATGTTGATTGGGCAAATCATATTGATCTTAGACATGTTGAATGCTAAAATCCAGTCTGCCTTAATTATGAAGCCACTCCTGAGACTCTAATAATGAGAATCTTTTCAATCTCAATCTCTCTATCTGAGAAACATAGGAGGTATATTTTATCTCAGGCAGCAGTTGCTTTTGAGTTTATTAATTGTATTAATTGTATTATTTTATTATTATTAATTGTAGCTTTAATCATATTGATGTGAACCACCTTGGATTTTTCTTGGAAAAGGAAAAGTAGTATAGAAACAATCTAGGGGTGTGCATGGGACCGGCTGGCCTGGTTCGGTTCGAGTCTAGACCGGACTCGAACCAGACTGGCTATGTCCGGTCCGGCCCCAATTGACCCCCCCCCCAGGTCCAGTCCGGACATGTTTGCGATTCCCCTCCCCCCAAAAAATTTAAAATAAATTTCAAGTACCTTTAGCTCCTTTGGGGGGCTTCCTGTATGCCATGTGTGTGTGTGTGTGTGTGTGTGTGTGTGTGTGTGTGTGTGTGTGTTCCGTGAGGGTTCCCCTTCCCCCTGCCGACCTCTGAAGTCACTGCCACAGCCCGGGAAATTGATCATTTTTGGACTGTTCAGGCCTCTGTAGTGCACTGCAGTGCCCATTTTGGCCACCGCCGCACATGCGTAAATGACCCCTGCGCACCCTGGCATGACCCAGGGCCTCGCAGAGGTAATTTACACATGTGCGACAGCATTGGCAATGGCTGCTGTGCATGCGCAAATGACCTCTGCAAGGCCCGGGTCATGCCAGGGCTTGCAGGGATCATTTATGCATGTGCGGTGGCGGCCAAAATGGCCACCACTGTGCACTACAGAGATCAATTCCCTGGGCTATGGTGGTGACTTCAGAAGCTGGCGGGTAGAAGGGGAACCCTTATGGACACCCCCCCCCTCCGTGGCATACAGGAAGCCCCCCGAAGGGACTAAATGTACTTGAGATTTATTTTAATTTAAAAAAAAAATTCATGAACGTGTTCAGAGGTTTGGTTCAGGTCCAGATGGAAGCGGGGTTGGGTGGGGGGGAACATAAGAATAGCCCTGCTGCATCAGGCCCAAGGCCCATCTCGTCCAGCATCCTGTTTCGCACAGTGGCCCACCAGATGCCACTGGAAGCCACAGGTAGGAGTTGAGGGCATGCCTGCCTTTGAGGCTGGAGGTGGCCTATGGCCCTCCGACTAGTAGCCGTTGATAGACCTCTCCTCCATGAAGTTATCCAAACCCTTCTTGAAGCCATCCAGGTTGTTGGCTGTCACCACATCTCGTGGCAAAGAATTCCACAAGTTGATTATGCATTGTGTGAAAAAGTACTTCTGTTTGTTGATCCTAGATTTCCTGGCAATCAATTTCATGCGATGACCCCTGGTTCTAGTGTTATGTGAGAGGGAGAAGAATTTCTCTCTATCCACTTTCTCCACTCCATGCATGATTTTATAGACCTCTATCATGTCAATTCTGTGACCAGAATTGTACGCAGTACTCCAGGTGTGGCTGGCCCATGGTGTTGTATAAGGGCATTATAATATTAGCTGTTTTATTTTCAGTCCTCTTCCAAATGATCCCTAGCATGGAATTGGCCTTTTTCACAGGTGCTGCACATTGAGTCGACACTTTCAATGAGCTGTCCATCAAGACCCCAAGATCCCTCTCCTGGTCAGTCACCGACAACTCAGATCCTATCAGCACATACTTGAAGTTGGGGTTTTTCATCCCAATATGCAACACTTTACACTTGCCAACATTGAACCGCATCTGCCACTATGTCGCCTATTCGCCCAGTTTGGAGAGATCCTTTTTGGAGCTCCTCACTACCCAAAAGAGTTTTGTATCATCTGCAAATTTGGCCACCTCGCTGCTTACCCCTACTTCTAGATCATTTATGAATAAATTAAAAAGCACCTGTCCCAGTACAGATCCCTGGGGGACTCCACTTCTTCCTTCCCTCCATTGTGAAAACTCTCCATTTATACCTACCCTCTGTTTCCTGTCTTTCAACCAGTTAGCAATCCACACATGTACCTGTCCCCTTATCCAATGACTGCTAAGTTTCCTCAGGAGTCTTTGATGAGGAACTTTGTTGGAAGCTTTTTGGAAGTCCAGGTATACTATGTCAACTGGATCACCTTGATCCACACACTTGTTGAAACTCTCAAAGAACTTCAGAAGGTTTGTGAGGCAAGATTTACCTTTGCAGAAGCCATGCTTGTTCACTCTCAGCAGTGCCTGTTCTTCTATGTGCTTTACAATTTTATCCTTGAGGATGCTTTCCATCAATTTGCCTGGAACGGATGTTAAGCTAACTGGCCTGTAATTTCCTGGATCACCCCTGGATCCCTTTTTGAAAATCGGTGCTACATTTGCTACTCTCCAGTCCTCCGGTTCATAGCCTGATTGCAGGGATAAGTTATACATTTTAGCAAGGAGGTCGGGGTTCGATTCGATCCCAGACCGCTGGACCGGTCCGCACATCCCTAAGACGGTCAAGAAGCTACATGTGATGTTAAATGCATCATTAACCTGATGGGATTAATTTTTATTTTGTCTTTGCAGCCAAAGGGGTCCCTGGTCTGGAACAGAGCCATGGCAAGGGCTGAAGAAGGCATTAGCCCTTTGTCCCGATCGGGTACCAGCCTGGATCAGGCCTCTGTGGTTGTTATTTGCTCAGGGAAGAAAGTTCTTTCTGACATCTTTGGCAAATAGCAGCTGCAAGGGGACTGAGCTTGATTGGCACCACGATGGGGGTTAAAGCCACCTCCTCATACCACGATCCAGATCTCCCCTGTAGCTGCTGTTGCTCTACCTGTCAGAGCTAATGATGCACTTATTTAATGTATAGGTTGGCTCCAAAAGTATTACAAATAAAAAGTATTACAAATAAAGAAACGCTGTGTGAATTGTGTGGTAAGAAACCCTTACAGAGCGGCTGTCACATACAGGTGGTTTTAAAAACAAAAGGCTATATAGTAATGTCTTGTGTATGTTATAAATATGAAATTAACTATAGATGTTATCTACACAATAACTTGGATGAAAGAAACTGTAAAAATATGGAGTATTAGTGTGCTTTTCAAGATAAATATTTTAGAACTGTCACCAATTCAAAGGATTACATCGTCACCATGGGGGGAACCATCACCACCACTGTGGGTGAGTAGCCACTGCCATCACTGGGAAGCCCTATCTAGACATTTCAGGGATTGAACCTGGACCTTCTGCATGTCCTTTAGAATTGAGCCATAGTCCTTAGACACTCTTCAGATACAATGGCCTTGTTCTTTAAACACATCAAAGCCCTTGCTCAAACTTTTGAGGGAGACTCCAATCTTCATTACACCAAGATCAAATCTTAAATTTAGGCAGAATACAGTATGCCACTGTCTTGAGATTATTCTTGATTAGAATAAGAATAAATAAATGTTTTGTTTTTGCAGCACTTTTTAAATCCACAGTGGATACAATTGTAGTTGGGGGAAACCCTCTTCAGAGTTTGATCCTGAAGCCATAAGCTACCATGGACTTGTGATATCTGGACAGATGAGAATAAATGGGAATATCTTCAACTGCCATTTGCTGTGGTACTTTCTGAAGGACTTTCTTTCGGTCCTCTCCATGGCAGTGCCTCTCACTTTTGTTCAAAAACAGAGTGTCTTCAGGAGCACCATGGTATATCCCAACAAGATCAGCATGCTAGATACAGGAATTCAAGTAGTTATTATGAAGCCATGTAAAAATTGTTCTACCAGTAACACCACTAGTAACAATAACAAAACAAGCCCCAGCAACACTAATAATTCTAAAATTATGAACTGGGACAAGAGTAATAATGGAGGATGTGGTTCAATTAACTAATGGGAAGCTAATATAGAAAAGAGAATATGTCCTCAGATTCAGTGGGATTTGTAGGTACTCCTTTGTCATTCTCAGGTAAAGCCCCCTATTGCACTGTCCAAAGTAGTAAATGTTTTTCCAGTTTCCCTACCTGTAAAGTCATCTTTCGGTACTTCATATCTTGTTTCCAAGGCATCACATAGTGCTTTGGGATCATCCCATGTCTGTATGAAAATCTTGGCAAATGGCAATGAATAAGCCTGGAAACATGACAATTAAAAAAACAAAATCTGTATTTCATTTGATTCTTTTTTAAAAACTTTAAATATAGGGTGGGTGGGTAGGATAAATTCTAATTCTATGGGGGGGGATGAATTCTAATCCCCACCCTCAAATTCCCTTATTTGCTTCCTCCCTCCGGCTTCATGGGAGAGCAGTAGTTGCCATGTATTGATATCCCATTTGGCCCAGGAGGAGGGAAGAGAGTTCCTCACTTCTACCGACTCACTCTTGCTTTCTGGACTCTATGGGGCAGTGGTGGGGCAAAGGCACCATATACTACCATCTCATTGAGCCTAGAGGGAGAGGAGAGCAGACAGATGACAAGCAGGTAGTGGCAACAGCTTCTGCTCCTCCATATTATCATTGCTGAATGGGCCCAGGAGAAGATGGTGGGAGAAAGAGCAACAACTCAGAAGGGACTTTAGTAGTTGGTAGGTTTTCTGACATTGAATGGATATCTTGGCAGATCCTGGACAATACCAGACCAGACCTATCTTTAATCCTTGGAACCTAACTTCCGTCCATCCATGCTGTATAAAATTTTACTAGCATGTAATCAAGCACAAGACTGTTCAATAAACAAATTCAGAAAGAGTCTGGCAATAAAATATGATGCTATTTAAATGTTGTGTGAACCAGCTCTGTACAAATCAGTCCAACTTTGATTTGGTGTATACCGATAGTGCTACATAATGGTAAATTAATGCAATATTGGTAGTATCTATGAGACTTCCAGTTGTAGAATAATAATAAAAATTAAGAATAAAAAGCAGGAATTTCTGCTTTATTTCCAAGATCTATTGAAGGATGGTTGCATTGTCCAAGCTGTTTTCTCTCTACACTTCCTCTAGGAATACCGTATTTACCTGAATTTACATCTGCCTTAAAAACAGAGGTTAAATACAGGCCATACCTGTATTTACCCAAAAGGAACAGGACTCTGAAGTTATGACAACCTCCCAATTTCTAACATCAAAACTTGGAAGAAAAAACTAGTCTTGAATTCAGATAAATATGGTATTAACAGGTCGGAGAATAAGCCTGTTTTGGTAAGTTTTGGTATCATTAATTATTTATATAGCACCTTTAATTTACAGTATGGCCTAATGGTCATCTTTACAACCACCCATTAAAGAACACAGACAAGCTGAACCCCATGTCTTAGAAAAGTAAACAGCAAAGTAGTAAGGTCCTCATGCTTTTCAATGATTGAAGTCTACTCTTACCCTTGAAGGTCAGTATTGACCCCCACAGAAGCCATATTGGTCTTAGGCCCATGGTGAGGCACAGCTTTTGGGCCACTCATGCTGCAGGAGCTGTACTGTACTGTCTGAGATACATCAGAAACCTGGCATGTGTGCCTTGATGGGGATTATGATGCAGCAGTGATTGTCAGACTGATGGCACTGAGGTTACAACAGAAGCCAGCACAAGTGTCAAGAACAGCAGTTGAGAAAAATCTATCATGGTGGTGCAGATATCTTGTAATTTTCGAAAGATCAAAAGAATATGAGAGGATTAGGTGTACTTGAAAGACATGGCAAAGTCAAGATGGATGTAGTTTCATGCCTAAAATGAAGCGTCAAGGAATTATAATGAACCATACAGGATTTGTTAGGATATAGCTTCCTCCAAGAGCCTCAGCTTAATCAGAGCAGCACCTTGTATTACCTAGCCCTGGAAGAAACTCCAGCTACGTAAGAGTATTGGCTTGCCTCAAATGTTTTACTCAAGTAGATGGACTATAATTGTTAAAAAGCTGTGTGTGCACAGTTTGCAAAACAAAGAAATATTTTTCAGCACGAACAGATCTACAGTGTCATCCTAAATCCTTTGTGATGCAATTTATCAGACTGCATGCATAAGGATATGTACAATTCTATAGTTAGGTTTCTTGTAGTGGCAGTGCCGTGCTGAGATGCAAAAACTGTCCTAGAAAAACACACACACACACACACACACAATGATTTATCTTACAAAAGGCATTACCACAAGTGCATGTGTGTTTTGAAGATCTTAATGGGCATTAGTGTAAACACTTTCCACAATAGATTTTACTGATCTCATACAGCTTAATACACTAATGCGAATCCAGTGACCTGCAGGGCCAAGTGCAGCTGCTGTCCACCCAACTGATGTGAAAAAACCATGCAGCATCATTTCATGCTCCCCTTTTCATTCTCCCTCTACTATTTCTGGCACTTCCAGTTGTCCTACAAAGCCAGCAGTTTAGGAAGCTCCCATATGGGGAAGCCACAAAACATCACACTTTTCACTTGGAGTCTCTGTGGAAAGCCAGCAATGATGTTAATCTTTATTTTCTGCAAAAACATTCTAGCCAGCCCCTCTAATAACCTGACTTGTAGGCTGAGCTTTTAAGTACTTAACACAGCAGTTAGGCCAGCACTTCTTGCTTCCTTATATGCTTAGAATTGTAGCCTGAACCTGTTGCTTTCCTAGTAGTTGCTAGACATCTCACATCATGTCTCAGACCTCCGTATATAGCTCACTTAATAAAACAAAAAGACATTTCTTGCCTGAAGGGTTTACACTTCAGGATTTAAGAAGCAAGTACACAAGAAGAGATAAAAGGGTGTGCTGAACTTGAGGAAAATGTGACAATATTGATCAGTACCACAGGCAGAGGTCTCTGGCCATCATCTGCTTCAACTTCAATCATCTGCTTCCTTTCCTCCCTTTTAAACATCAGAGCAAAATGTAGGACTAAAGCATTTGAAGGCAGTATGGTTTCTTTATATGTGCAAAGGGATCACTTTTACTGTTAGGTTCCTGAGAACACTTGTCATTTATGAAAGGACGTCAAGGATGACTACAGGGGTTGGGGCAAGTAAAACTTTCCCAAAAGCTTTTAAGTGATCAAATGCTTTTTGGCACATGTGTGCACACTCAGTGCAGTCTTCTGTTGTCACACCATGTCTGATAGTATTGCATTGTATAGGTCATTCATGTACATCTATATTGCCAAATGAAGTACCTTATCATGTGTATGACACCCTTAAGGGGGAGGAGTGTGCTAGCCGGGAACGTTTGCTTTATCCCTGTTGGGCCTCTCACCCAACCAACTGAACACCTCTGGTCCTAGGCTGTAGCTAGGCCAAGGAGTATAGACAGGTCAAGTGGGGAAAAAAAATGTAGAAAAGGGATTATTGTATCCCCTAATATTTTTTGTACTGCTAATGAAACTAACAGAAGTAGAACACAGTCATTGACATAAAGTCATGGCACACGCTGGAGTTGAGGTCTTCAGTTGGAAAGACAGTAGCAAGTAAGCACACTGAACAAAAATACGTAACAGCACACCTCAGAACAAAATACTCTCCCACATTCCCCAATGACCTGCTAAGCAGCTTTCCAGGTTTACTTCTCCATCCTAGATGTTTCCAATCTACATCAGTATCTACTCAGGTCTTTTCCCTTCTGCCTTGAGAACACCAGTGTGGTGTAGTGGTTAGTGTGTTGGACCAGGACCAGGGAGACCCGAGTTCAAATTCCCATTCAGCCATGAAACTCACTGGGTGACTCTGGGCCAGTCATGTCTCTCTGTCTAACCTACCTCACAGGGTTGTTGTGAGGAGAAACATAACCATGTACACCACTCAGCGCTCCTTGGAGGAAATACGGGATATAAATGTAAAAATAAAATAAACACCACCACCATCCAGGCTTCTGATAAACAGTTGCATGAGCATTTCCTCCCTCCCAATTCAAAAGAAGTCAGGAGCAGGTTATTTCATTCTCATGCTCCAAGCTTGGCCTTGTTTTGACTGGGGCAGGGGGAAGGCCACACTGCTTCTGCTGTCTTACTGTTCTCAGCAAAAATAGGGCTGTGAACGAACAGCACAAAATGGTCTTTCCTGAGTCAAGATGGCTTTGCTGAGGCCCTTTTGCCAATTTAAATTCAGACACCCACTGAAAATTGAGTGCAGGCCATAACCTACATGTTAAAAAATTACAAACTCTAGCATTAAAATCACATTAAACACAAACTGTGTGCCTAATATTTCACTGCCAGTTGTTTGCTTGTTTTTTAAAAGTCTTTATGAGAAATTCCTGGAGAGGGCTTAAGAAATTCAGAACACACAAGGTCTTTAGAACTAATGTTTATTTTCTGTACTCTACAACTGAGAATTAAACAGATATGTGCAACTCCACTTTGTCCTTCTCTGAGAGGTCTTACAAATGAGATACTTGCATGCCTAGTACTACAGTTCTGACTAAAGTATTGTAATCCATTTTAACTGTTCCTTCCCTTTGAGATCATTGGAAATAATGGTGGTGTGTGGTGTGTGTGGGTGTGTGTGAAGAGAACAGTAGACAGGCAACTCTCAAGGTTAGCATTATTGGTTAATGTGAATTTTATAATCTGAAGCAAAAAAAACAAACAACACAATTGAAAATTACACACTAGAGTGATATGAACACAATCTGGAAAACGAATATTCTCAGCCTGATACTTAGACTTGGGGTACCCAGCAAGTGGAGCTCTTTGCAAGTGGAATTCCTTCCTAGAACAAGGCCACGGCAAAGAAATGTCTGAAAACATATCCTGCTAACATAATGATGGTTCACTGACAGCTCACAAACTAAAATATGACATGAAGTATGTTGCTGACTCCAGTGTGCCTTAATTTCCTTTACTGAACAGGAGTCAGACTGGGACTGTGGTGAGAAAGAAAGGGGCTTTAACCTCACCCCTCTGCCATCTTCCCAATCCAGATTGTTCCCCCAAATGTGCCATTTGCCACCGGGCGGGGGGGGGGGGCGTTAACTGGCATAATTGGAAGCTTTTTTTTTATTTTTAAAGCATACAACAAGGTGAGGGTAAGGATTTGGACTGGGACTGTAACGGAGGAGTCCCCATCTGGCTGCTATTAACCAAGAAAACTTAAAACAAAGTCTCTTATGCATGTATACTCAGAACTAAGTCCTACCGCATTCAACAAGAT
This sequence comes from Hemicordylus capensis, assembly GCF_027244095.1. Taxonomy (NCBI): domain Eukaryota; kingdom Metazoa; phylum Chordata; class Lepidosauria; order Squamata; family Cordylidae; genus Hemicordylus; species Hemicordylus capensis. Next base: position 84,847,509 of record NC_069658.1, on the reverse strand, counting down.
TTGCTTCCAAGTACATTTCCAGAGGATTGTAGCCTCAGAACGTTAAGAATTAGAATGGTACAATACCCAGTTTCTCAGTAAATGGAAACAAGCTTCCCAAGATTACTGTAACAGGATGATAAACTTTAACTATACTAGAGTTGTTTTTAAAATAACTCAGCTTTACATATTAAGATAATTGTAACCTATCTACTATATTGTCTAAATCTTTTATTACCTGGAAAAATCGACCATTATTTCTCTATTTGACAGGAGTTTTAATCCAATGTCTTGGACAGTCAACTCTAAAATAAATCAGGGTTGCAAAAAGAATATTCCGTATGTAGGAACATATTAAGACATCTTCTATATCACAGTATTCTGCCGTTAGAATTTTTTAAAAATCAGCTACTGGTAGTTTCAAATCAATTTGTTTAATTATACATAAATAGTTTAAGATGTTATACTTGCTGTTAAATGGTCAGCAACTTATAAAAAAGTTAAGCTGGCATTTGGCCATTAATTTGTCAATTTAGTGCCACAGACTTCCCAACATGATTGACCTATACATCAAGCTTTTAAACACTTTGTAATCCATTAGTGAATTGCAGCTGAAACCTCAACAGCCCTTTTGTGATAGTTGGGTATTCATACCAATATATCAATAGAAGTCCAAAGGATTAGCCTAGAAAGGTTACCAGATGAGCTCCCCGCCACCACTCCATAAACTATAATGTCCACCCACACTTGTGGACAACTCAACACTGCAGCTCAAGTTCGCAACTCAAAACTTGTCCCCAAAGACAATGAGGCAAAACAAAAAGATTAATTTTGAAAGAGCAACAGATAAGATAATTTAAAAAACCCCGTGGGGGCTGAGATTCTGTACCCAGTTACACTGTATTCAACTAATTTAAGTAGCACTTAAGCACCCATAACTTGGTACAGCAGGAGAGTACTAGCCTTTTGGAAAAGGTGCTTTGTTTTTATTAGTGATTCAGTATTAGAAGATTTCCTAGATTAGTTCTGTAAAGATACAATTGTTATTGAAACAGTACACAAGTTTAGAGTGTGGTCTTTAGAGAGAAATAGCGAATATCTCAACATTATATTCCTTCCTGTTATTAGTGCTCTAAGGTTCTGAATACCAAATCAAGATTCTGAATACCGAATCTAAACAATGGTCCAAAGCTATGATCCCAATCTCACCAGCCAAGGCCATATTCATGCAAACTGCTTCCATGCTAGAATACATTTTAGAGTGCAATCTATCACATTGTTGCATATCACCTTGGTTAGGTGCTTCCCCACAACTAAGAGATTACTCTAGAATGAGAGCACTCAGTTCTGCTCCTATCTCAAACTAACCCTGGGGTGAGTGAACATGACCTAACAAGTGTTGAATGAGAAATTACGTAGCCAAAAAATGGACAAGTCTAAAAATATTGACCTGAAGCATAATGAAAACTGAAGTAACTAATGTTGACTGAAATGCAGAAGGCCTTCTTCAGCATACAAGTGATTGACATAATAGATACTATTGCAACTATCGAAAACAAATAATCATCATATAAAAAACAGCTATTTAATATGTTTCCCAAAGATATGGTCTCTCAAGTATCCAGTATATTAAAAGATGTCTAAATCATGAGTGTTATCAATTTCAATAGCATCCTCTGGGTCCAGTTTCATTTCACTGTGTCCTTCCTGCAAATCTTCCAGAGAAGCCAATGCCTCATTTGTATCACTAGCAAAAGTCTCACGAGAGGCATCATCGTATTCCTGAAGGTTGAGCCCTTTAATAGCTTTCTTCATCTTTTTACCCAGGACTTGAATTCTTCTCTTCTTTGCCGCTTTTTTGTTCTCATACTCCTTTTGGTTTTCAATATAGAAGATGTCCTGCAAAGAGAATTTTAATACCTTGTGAAGTGCTAAGGAATAATAGTCAGGTGAAATCAGTTTTCAGAAACCACCAGTTGCCTTTACTAACCTTAGAACTCAAGTTAAAAGCTGACTGCATGAAAAAGAACAAAAATCCTTTTTGAAGATTGGCATATATTAAAATAGCTTCAAAAACTGCCACAGAATATCTGTAAATATTAATACTTCTGCTTCCTAAAGTCAAAGAGGGTCCCTTTGACTTTAAATAGCAGCAGTTCTGTCTGCCTGGAATATAGGAAAGCAATTAAGAACGTAAGAACAGCCCTTCTAAATCGGGCCCAAGGCCTATCTAGTCCAGCATCCTCACTCCTGTATCAAATTAGGCATGCATTCTGAAATAAGAAAGATCCTTTAAATATTATAATTTCGTTTATTCACAGCTACTCAAGTTAAAAAAGCAAGCAAATGTACTCAAATATTTCTGTATACAAAAATATTCAGGTGGGGCAGGCGAACTATAATTTGCTTTCAAGTTGTGTAGATATTATATTCAGATGTACAATTGTCCTGATCTCGAAATTCAAATATTGTATCTGAAAAAGAAAGGCACCCTTCCACAGGCTTCGAAATAGCCATTCACCTGATAATTGTCCCAAGATGAATTCCCATTCTTCCTTCTAGCCTTAAAGAGTGACTGGCTTTTGCTTAGCTGGCTAAGCAGATTCCTCTTTCTGGCAAACCCTGTGTTGTTTTTTCAGGACACAGTCTTGTAGGAGACTATGGAAGACAGCTTGTTTTTTCTTCTTAGTTGAGCCAAGGCTGGAAGCAAAAGTCCTGCATCCCCCTTCCCTTTCAGATTCTCTCTTTCCAGCATTATATTTACAAGCTCTACTTAGATCTGCCAGATCTACATCAATCTACAAGCTCAAAGACGGAAAAGAAAAAAAACTACTTGAGGCTTTCCCTTCATTTGTCTTACATCTATAAGCTCTAATACTGGAAGGAAAGAATAACCTTATGCTTAGGTCCCACTCCTTTCCAGCGTCATACTTGGTTTATCTAATGCAAGAAAGGAGGCAGCCTCATAAAAAGCGCTCTTCCTTCCTTCCAAGCATAGAAGGGATTTACTCATAGACCCCATAAGAGTGTTATACAAAGCAAACCTGCATTCTCAAGTCTCTGGTGGGAGAGACCAAGAGTTGGAAATCAGCCCCAAAGCTATTTGGCTGCTCTACTGTAATGTGAGCTTCGCCTACTTCATACCTACAATAGAAGAGCCCCTCATATTGCTAGTTGGACCATTCTAATGGATATTATTATTTGTTCAATATCAATAAGAATGTAATCTGGGCTTCAAAGTAAAGCATTTAATGACAAGAAACTGGTAATTTTAGCCCTGTAAGCCTTCATTTTCACCAATTCGGCTTTGCACAGAGACAAAAAATGTTTTAAGTGCTCACCAAGGCTAAATCAAATGCCATAAACAAGGAGACATGTTACATTAACATGTAGACCTTGAAACTTCACAGAGTAGTCATGTCAGTCTGCAGCTATTTAAAAAAAAGGGGGGTCTTCTAAGGTAGACTTGCATACTGAGACATGCGTTTTCGTGGAAAACAGCTTAATTCAGAAGCTGCATGAGGAAGACTGACAAAGCTGTAGGAAATGTTGCTGCACTCTGGCAATTCTGGCAGTTAGTAATTTATCTATAACAAACTGGCCCAGGCAGAGAAGATCTACACCTCCAGTTCTCCCTTGTTCTTGGCCCCTCATTCTCAGCCCCCCCCCCGCAATGTTTTTCCTCTCTGGCTGGCTACCTGCTTTTTTTGGCCTGCAGCACTTTCACTTTCTCCCCCTGCTGTCCACCACGGCTTTCTCTCCCCACCTGCCCGTTTGCTGGCCTGTCCGTTGGCCTTATGTTCCCCGCCACTGTCGCTTTCCTCTTCCCTTCCCCTTGCTCACAAACTCTAGTGAGAGCTGCCACACATGCGATCAGCCATGGGTATGTCTTAGAGAATTATATTTATTGATGATTGTGCTGTTTAATTGAGCTTGTACAGATTACATTAATTAATTATTATTATTTATTTTTTATTAAAATTTTTAGTCCACCCTTCCAAAAGGCTCAGGGCGGTTTACATTAAAACACCATTCAAATCAATTAACAATTAAAACAAATTATGAAACTGCATAAAATAATAATTAACAATTAAAACATCATAAAACACCAATTAAATAGCCAAAACAATTTAAAAACAAGTTTTAAACAGCTGAGAAAGCTTGGTTGAAGAGATGTGTTTTCAGAACTTTCTTAAAAATTGCCAGAGATGGGGAGGCTCGTACCTTAGTAGGGAGCACATCCCACAATCTTGGGGCAGCAGCTGAGAAGGCCTGCCTCTGTGTAGCCACCAAAGGAGTTGGCGGCAACTGGAGACAGACCTCCTCAAGTGACCTCAATGGGCGGTGGGGCACATAGCGAAGAAGGCATTCTCTTAAATACCCAGGGCCTAAGCCGTTTAGGGCTTTGTAAGTTATAACTAGCACTTTGTATTTTGCCCGGAAACCTATTGGCAGCCAGTGTAGCTCCATCAACAGAGGAGTAATGTGGTCTCTCCGAGATGACCTAGAGACCAACCTGGCTGTCGCATTCTGAACCAACTGAAGTTTCCGGACTACGTACAAAGGCAGCCCCATGTATAGTGCATTACAGAAGTCAAGTCTGGAGGTTACCAACAAATGTACCACTGTTTATTTATTTACCTTGATTTGTTCTCCAGTTATACTTGGTGTGTTCTTCAATAGGTTTAAGTAAACGCCTCCTGGTGTTCTTCTTCTAGTACCATTCTGCATAATGGAAAAATAAAACTTCTTAAAGTTTTAGTTTAAAAGACTAAACATACAGCCATATAACCTGAATAAAAAGGAGAGAGTTGGGATTTTGACAGAATTAAAAGAAGCAAGAATTAGATACTCTTGGGGGTCTCATTTAAACTAAACATTTTTGTGAAGTCTGAAAAGATAATAGTGAAAACAGTACAGAAAGTTGCATATAGGGAGCACTTATGCCCATGCACGGCGGGGGGGGGGGATGATTATCAGCAACTCCTCCCCCTCCCCCACTTTTCATTGGCAGCTGCCTCTCAAAAATGTGTCCTTGAGGACAGTGGCAGGAGGGGGGATCCCCAGATGCAGGGGGTCTTTGATTATAATTAATCGGATTGTAAGAGAGACTCCATTTGGGAATATTTTGAAGACATCCCTATTCTGGTTGGGGGTGGGGAAGCAAAGTGTGGCAAACAAACTACAAAGGGATGCAAAGACTGGTGTCAGAATAAAGCAATGTAAAAACATATTGATTTAATGGTTATAGTAACCAATCCACCCTTACTCAATGCAATTAACACACCTGAATATTCCAAATTCAAACACCAATGTTCACACATTCATCATTTATTTTAAAGAGATTTAAAATTTGAAAAAGTGATAATTGTATTTACTTTAAAGAGATAATATGCAACAATCATATTCCACCTTATACAAAACAGTTAAAGGCGTTTGTATTCTTCAGTTTTAAGTAGCAGTGAAGAATAAATTCCAATTGCTGTCATAAACAGGCAATTCTAGTTAATTTGCATGTGCTGAAAATCAGGGAAGATTTAAGTCTTCTGCATATACACAGAATTTAGAATTTGGGCAATGGCCACAAGCAAAAGTGGATTTTCCAACTTGAGACCTAGGACCCTGCCAGGATCTCTGTTATCACAAGAGTGCTCTGTGCTGAGTTGTTTGCTGTGGAGAATGGATCTACAGTTTAGCTAAAAATCCATGAATATCAGCCCAGAGAAAGGACTAAATTAGGTCTAACAACCACCACAAGCTATTCCTTACCACTATGAAAAGGCCTCCATTTTGTTCCACTTCTGCAGTTTCCATCAGTAGTTCAATAGCTTTCTTCTTTCCAATGGTTTTTACTACCCGCACAATCAGATCCTTCTTTGGTTCACAAAGCCTAAAAGAAAAATAAAATACTAAGAATATTCCTTGTAACCATTTGGTAACCAAAATACACTGATTTTCTTTTCTTTTTTTAACCCACAGTTACTAGTATTCATTAATACTTAACACTCATATGGTGCCAACAGTTCAATCTGTTAAGTTCTCATAATCAAACCCATTCTTAAAGTTACCTCAATATAAATTAAGGTATATTACAAAGCTCTGAAGAACAGGGAGGCACACAAAAGAAAACACAACAAAATGAGTCTTTTTACTCCTACATTAATATAAGTCTGAATAATTTTGAGGACACTGGTTAACATCCTTACTGAATTATACAACAGACATTTTACAGAAATTAAGTAACCCTTAAGAATAACTCCTGAGTAGTACTATTGAACAACAATCTGGATGCCACTCATTGTCTCTATATGTACAGGAACAACCCCATTCATAAGTTTAACTTTCCCCACATGAGATGCCCTGGTCACTTGAGAGTTATTCAGTGAAAGCAGTAACAGTTTAACCAGGGGGTCTGATGGGTTACTCTACCCCACTACACTAAAACAGAATCCCCAGAACCACAGCAAAATTAGTACTAGTGGTGTGCATGGAACCGCAGAGGTGCGGTTCGATGCCGGGGAGGGGGTAGCTCTTTAAGGGCAGGGGAGGGTGCACTTACCCCTCCCCCCCACACACACACTTCCCCCACCAGCGCTCAGTTTCTGGCAGTGATTTTGGGGTGGCAGCATATTTCCCTGCCGCCTCTGCCCCCGTTCCTGGCAGGAAGCGGCTGGAAGTACTGCCTGCGCGTGCCCAGCGCACACGCAGGCAGTACTTCCAGCCGCTTCTGGCCAAAGGCAGCAGGGAGGTACGCTGCTGCCCCAACTACTAATTAGTATCTATACAGACAGAAAGATGAAGAGATGTCCTGGTTACATATAAAACATGTAGTCAGAATGTTTTATCCAGTAACTATTTTAAAGAAACACCCACCCTCTACTAGGTTTCGTTAACCCATAAGCAGGCATCTACACAAAATCTAAACTACAGATGAAGGTGGATTGCATAAAAGATCAAAATCTTACCGGTAGGCAATTTCATCCGACACTTTTTCCTCAGGATCTTCTTCAGTAACTTCATACCTCCCTTTATAATTCATTTCTTGTCTTTCACCCAATCTTTCCTTAGCAGGCCGTTTCCGTTTCAAAAGACCTTGCCCATTCTGCTCTTCTTCCTCCTCTTCCTCTTTTAGTACTGTCTTTTTGTCATCCTGCATATATTCATCTAATTCTTTGTTTAATGATTCAACCACTTCTGAGCCAGATTCTTTCATCAGTTTCTTTGCCAGCAAGTAATTGTAGGTCTCTGAGGCCCTGCTTCTGTCAATGCTACCCTCCATTCCTAGAATCCCAAGTTCTGAGGCCACTGCGTCTTGATTCTGCTCCTGAAGTACAGCACCCCAGATGTTGTTGATCTTTTTACTCCCTAAAGTCATCTGTTTCTGGGGGTTGTGGCCAAACGGAAAAGGATCTGGTTTAGGGGGAGGGAGGTTAGAACACTTCTGTCGCTTTCGCTTCCATAGACAGCTGTCTTCATCTGAATCTGAGAAGCTCTCATCACTAGAGTCCACACTTTTTGTAGTCCGATAAGGGACACTAGGTGCACAGGGTGAAACGCTGCTTGGGAAGGATCTGGCCGCAGCGTTGCTATCAAGCTGTTTCTGAAATTTAAAGAGACAACATTAAAAAAATAATACTAGCTTATTGTGCACTGATTGTCATTCTACAGAAATGCAATAGTTGCAGAACATCAGAAACCATCTAGAGTAACCAACAGCATAGCCTTTTCTCACACCACCTTTTCCTTCTCATCTCAGAAGGTGACAGGAGTTAGAGAAGAAAAAAACCTAGTCCCTTCTGGTCTCCAAGCAGTTTGGAAGATAGATACTTCTCTCTTTCGCATTACAAACATATGTTCATTGAAGGACTAGAATTGTGCTAACCTAGCAAGATCAGCACCTAGATAGGAGTTCAGCCTCTTCTCTCATTATTCTTCTTGCCCTGACAGTATAGGGGAGTACAAAATGGTGCCAAAGTCACTAGAGGATCTAATATTTTGGCTCACATTCATTTGTACCAAGCTTCTCACAAGCAGCAAGCTTGAAAACAAGGAGGCACCAGTATCAGGGATGTTCGGAAGATGTTCTTGATTGCAGAGAAGAGGACTCTCTCTCTCTTTAGATAGACAGATAGATAGATAGAGGGCAGGGGTCTGCAAAGAGAGGGTTTGTGAGGGAGGTAAGAGCCCCTTCAGGAGGCGGCGGCTGCCGTTGGGTGAATTAGATGAGGAAACAAGAAGAATAAGATCTGTTAACTCAGGGAGGGGAAAGAAAGAGTGGGGGAGAGCGAGTGGAAGAGAAAGAAGGAAGGGTGCGTGATGGGCCCAAGCCTGTCAGCAGCCTGAGAGGAATGAGCGGCCATGCTGGCGGTGGCAGCAAGGAAGGGTCCAGTCAACCACTGCTGCTTTGCGGGGCTACTGAGGCCATTGTTGGAGGCAGGCAGGCAAGGGATGGGCCAGGGCCTATCAGAGGCCGGAGGGGAACTAACAGCCATGGCAGTGGCAGCAGCAAGAAAGGGCCTGGTCAACCACTACTGCTCCTGAGGGGAGGAGGAGCAGGGCTTGGGTGAGGGTGGGGAGGTCTCTGGAGATAGGAGGCCACAGTTTGGCCAACAGGCGCCATCAACGCTGCAGCCGTGACCAAGAGGGGTGAGGGGGATGGAAGCAATGGGATGAAGGAAGAGGAGCAAGAATGCATCTCAGGTGAGGGTGGGGAAATCTCTGAGGTGAGGGGGGCTGTGGCAGGGGGTGAGGGGAGCAATCAAGTACTAGTGTGGGTTAAGTACTAGATGCTCTGTACAGGTCAAGCTAGTTTTATATGTTTTGTTATTCTCTCTTACAGAAACGTAGCTCAGAGAAGTAACTCAGTGTTTGACAGATTCACAATTCAGTTTTCAAAAATGGTATATGTAGTTGAGAGTGTAAGCATAGGCATTAACATGCTTGCATTACATTTAGATATAGTTTTGAACAGGTTATCTTTTTCTTTAAGAGGCTCTTATTATAATTGTTTTTAAAAATCCAACTTAAGCATTTTATAGTTTTTATCCTGTTGAAAACCCATTGTTCCTTGGATTTTTAAGTGGTTTTACAAGATTTTACAGGAAAGGCATGGATGAATACTGTACTGCAATACAAGGGCTGTTGACAGATATTAGAAACACTGTTGGGACACAGTGGGCATTAGGCGGAAGAAAGTAGGGGTACTTACCCCAATACTTGGGAGAGCCGAACCATTGTACAGCCCTGCCCCCACCTGTAGTCCCAATTTGAGGATGGCGGCAGTTCTGCCGCAGTCAGTCCGGGCAGAGGATGACCCAGACAGCCAAGCTTCTGAGGGGGGGCTGAGATCTTGCGAGATCTCCGAGGGTTCTCATGAGATCACGTTTCAGCACAAGATCTTACGAGATTTGCTAGAGCTGTCAGAATCTATTTATAAAAACAGACTGGCTGATGATTAGGGGCCAGTAACTGAGGAGGACCTGTGCTGGCGAGTGCTCAGTGACTCAGCTTAAGTAAAGGAACACTATCGGGTGGCGGGGGTGTGTCTGAGTTTAGCCAACCCCCTTTCTGTGATGTTACCGAAACCTCTGAGGCCTCTGGAAGAGACTTGATTCTCCATTCTTCCTCACAACCCAGCTGCCTGTAAGCCTGACATGCTGCTACCTGTATTAACTGGAAGTATTAGAATAAAAACTCACTGTATTTTGCATATAACAGTAAGAGTTTAGACATACACTACACATTCATTATCATCATTTCTTTGCATATAGATCAGTAACAGATGACTGTTCTCAGTCTATCTTGGTCACATTATGAAATATTTAACTGCTTGAGTTTAAAGGATACCCGATAGCACAAGACGTAATAAACACATTTTAGCAGTGTCTAAATTCTTGAGTTTCATTACCATTGTAGGTCTTGGCATGATATGTTGGACAACTAGAGAAAATGAAACCATCACCCAATTTTTTAAATCACAAAATATCTCCTTCCTCTTGTTACTTCTCCTAGCATAAACAGAAGTTCAAATGTTAACTAAAAAAAATGTTTTCCGAACAAGCAAAAACCACTAGTTGAATTATGACCTAAATTTCTGGGTAATTTAATAGACAAGGGTAGGAAAGACAGGTATGTTAGGAAATTCTGGTTACCAAGGCAGATGTTTTCAAATTGCTGTGTCTCAAGTCATTTTTCAACAAATATTCATGAAATTTACAAAAAATTGCCTTCCTGGCAAGTTGCCAGTGATTCATACTTGCCACAAGCAAGCATTCATGCATATGGTCACTTAGAAGGTCAGACTGAACTTTCTGACTACAATGATTTGCAGCTTAGCTAATAATGAGTGCTAGCTTTGTCTTGACTATTAGCAAGACTGTAACCAAGTTTGATTGGGTTGCTTCTGCCACAGAAGAATGAGATCCCCCCCCGCCCGGGGAAAAGAAACATTACTGCATTCCAGAGGTTCCGCTTGATACACTGAATAGACATAGAGGTCTGGGAAACCTAATAATCACAGTAAAAGTAAAGTGTGCCGTTGAGTCGATGTCGACTCCTGGTGACCACAGAGCACCGTGGTTGTCTTTGGTAGAATACATGAGGGATTTACCATTGCCTCCTCTCGCACAGTATGATGCCTTTCAATCATAGTAGGTCCCCACAATTTAGAAACTGGCTACGAGTCCAAAAATTTCTCAGAAATCTAGTGCCCAAAATATTATTTCTTATGTGTATATACCACATAATAAAAATCTCTAGGAGATAAATTTGGGTGTATCATACGGATTTATCTGCAGAATTCTTCCTTCTCTAGTTTCTACCCATTGCTAATTTTAATACCTGTTTTACATTGGATGAGAATTTAAACATACTTCTACATTTCTACATATACAGGCCTGTATGCACCCCTCCCATATAGTGGGTGTGATGCATAGGCTCTTGCATACAACTCAATGTCTGTGATTTTTCTACTACTTTTTTGAGGCGGGAGGTTTGCAGCAATACAGTATGCATCTGATAGCATGCATTAGAGCACATATATATTTTAATTCTGTATTAGCCACATTTTAACTAATGCTTCGCCTCACAGGAGTATCTTGTTGGTTTTTATATTTTCTTTCAGCCACTGCTATCCAACTGACATCTGATTCAGTCAGCATCCTCTATTCTAATAGGAAGCTGACAAATCTACAAGCCTGCAAAGATAAAATGATGCTATTTACTGTAGTCACAAATGCTCACCAGCTGACAAATTCAGTATGAGAAATGGAAAAAAACTTTTTAGAATGCTTTTTATACAAGTTAGCCTGGTACAATAGGACATCATTGTGCATTATTTTACCGGTTGCATAATGGCTTAAAGGGCTGGGGGAGAAGAGAAGCATAAACCTAAATATTCAAATTAAATTTAGATATATGGCCAGTATAAATCCATATAGTGAGTTCTCCTCCCTGAAGGTTCAGGTAGTTAAGGCACACAATAACACCTCTTCCCCTCATACACCATTTAGAAAACCAGCACAATTCACTGGATAAAAAGCTAGAATGCAGACCTGGACATGGGGCACACTGTCCAGCCTTGGGCAAGCTATTCTCTCTCAGAAAAAGAACTTTCACTCCAAAAGGGTGTGTGTGACCACAACTGTTTTAACAGAATTGTTACACCTGGTGTCTAAGCAAGAAAACTGCTATGTATTGTAAAAGACCAAATGAAAGAACTGAAAGCTTCAGTATTAGGCACAAGCTCAGCATATACCCACAAACAGCACCTACAAGGGGGGCTCCTGCTTCTCATCTAAGATCACAAGCTCTAGAGCCTAACAGCGCTCCTGGACCTTTAAGAGCTGCACAGAAGGCAGCACTTCACCAGATCCAGCGTTTGCCTGCGGTGATAGGAAACGCTAGCTGCCCAGGAGAGATTCTGTCTCTCATGCAACTCGCTATTACCCAGGTTTACTCGGAAGGAAGCCACAATATTGGCAGCCGGGCTTTCTCCTTAGAAAGCGTGCGCAGGATTGCAGGGAGCCCTCACAAGGCTTGAAAATTGCTATGTAATACAACCCTATACACAGCCGCTCTTTTCTCCCATGCGAGGGCGGGACGCTTTGCCGCCAACACTGCAGGCCTCCAACTCAGCCTCTGCACAAGCGGGGCGGGAAAATATGCCAGTAGAAAACGGGGCGGCCTCACCTGCTGGGGGCTCCTGGCAGCAGCGGAGACGGGCATTTCGCAGTCCGAGTCCGAAATCTCTCCGTCCTCCACGTTCTGCTCCATCCCCCGAGCCTCCTACACCATCTTCCCACCCCTTGGCGGACGCCGCTTGAGAAGAGGTAGAAAGAGGAAGGCACACGTTCTCCTTCCGCGAAGAAGTAGAGCCACTAACTGCAAAGCCCCACGGCCGTAGCCTCCCTAGACTTCAGGCTCCACATTGCACTGCGCTGGAAGGAAAGGAGGAATTGTAGACAGGGGTCACTGCAAAGTGTGTCGGGAGTTGCAGTCCTTGCCTTGAAACGTCCTCTGAGCTACTGGGGGCGTGTTTTCTTCCTTTGTGTTTTCGATGCAGGCAGGGTTTTGTGCCATATCAGCGGCGAGCAGTATAAAAGAAAAGAGAGGACGAACGAAAGAAAAAGAATTGAGGCGGGAAACAGAAGCGGCAAGTGCATTTCTGAAACAGAAATGGGGAGAGGGAATTATCTGAGGGGCCACACCCCCTTTGCCACCCTCTCTAGAGCCACCCTTGCTCAGTTTCTCGAATTTAAAAACTTGGATATAGGCTCGCTACGAACTTGCTTATCTTTCTTTTATATAAGGCTTGATATGTGTATCTAGGTGGTGCACACAACGTAAAACAGAACAAACTGACTTTTATTAGAGAATGTTTAGCATATGGTTTACAGAAGCAATACAGCAGTGAAGAGAATTTCCCGATAAAATGGGGCAGAGGACTAAAGAATGTGTCCTTGCAATGGTAGAGAGAATATAGCACTGAACACGAGTTCCTACAGGTTTGGTAGGGTAGAGTCCGGTTAAAAGAGTTCAGTGAGAGGAATGGCCAAAGGGTCCAAGGGAGGGTCAGATCCCAGCCTCACCTTGCGGCCTGTGGCAGGCAGGGCTGTGCCAGTCTTCTGCTAATTGCAGCCTTTGGGAGTGGGCCCTTGACGGCGGGTCTTCTCCAGGTCCAGGGGGTCTTCCAGGGGTGTTGTCAGCAGGAGTTCCTAAACAGAGTAAAAACAAAGTAATTTCACAGAATAAAAAGTTAAAACAATTTCAGGGGATAGAAACAATTAAAACACTTTAAAGCTTATGGTATCATTGACTCCAATTGTCCTTATTTCTGGTGCCTGTTCCAGATAACTACGTTTTGTCCTTCGTATTGCCTTTAAAAAGAGGAGGAGAGCTGGTCTTGTGGTAGCAAGCATGACTTGTCCCCTTAGCTAAGCAGGGTCCACCCTGGTTGCATATGAGTGGGAGACTAGAAGCGTGAGCACTATAAGATCTTCCCCTCAGGGAATGGAGCCGCTCTGGCAAGAGCATCAGAAGCTTCCAAGTTCCCTCCCTGGCTTCTCCAAGATAGCAAGGCTGAGAGAGAGTCCAGCCTGCAACCTCGGAGAAGCTGCTGCCAGTCTGTGTAGACCACGGATTCTCAACCTTGGGCCCCCAGATGTTATTGGACTTCAACTCCCATAATCCGTAGCCCCAGTGGCCTTTGGTTGGGAATTATGGGAGCTGAAGTCCAATAACATCTGGGGACCCAACACTGAGAATCCCTGGTGTAGACAGTACTGAGCTAGATGAACCTATGGTTTGACTCCATGTATTTATTATTATTTATTTACTACATTTTATACCACCTTTCTGCCTTGACAAAGGCACCCAAAGTGGTTTACGATATTAAAAGAAGCAAATAACAGAAGATTAATAAAACGTTGTCTCAGGCTGTTGGTCTTCTCAGGAGCTGAGGACAAGTGCTCCCTGGCCTCGGTGCATCTTTTCTTGCCTTCCTCTCAGGGCACAGTGGTCTTTCAGTACTCCTGGGAAGGGAGGGGGCTGCCCCAACAGTACAGCAGCCTCTTATGTTTTTGGATACCTTATTAAAATTTTGTTAATGTGACTTGCTAGAATTAGAATTCATAGTGGTTCAGTTCCTTCACAGGGAAACTGGACATTACAACGTTAATGAGAATGAATGCATATACAAAACACATATGTATACTAAGGAGCCATGTAGAACAGGCCTGCTGTTTTGCACACTACTAGTAATTGTAGGAAACTCAAGTTTTTAACTCAAAGCCATTAACCCAGGGAACAAACACCTTCTTGGCTTTTAAAAAATGAGTGTATGACAGGTGATTGTTCAGAGTTGATGAATACTGTGAAAAAGCAGAATATTTGGCAATGTGAGATAGTGGCAGTAGGAGGTTTTGACAGCTATCCTTGGAATGTGAAAAAGGCTAAAGATAAAGATTGATAGCTTTCACCTGTGAAATGTTGGAACTCTGAGCTGGCTCAGACTACTTCATACCTACTGTCTCAGAAGGTATGAAATACACTCTGAGCCAGCTCAGACAATACTTTGAACCATCCCAGGCAAATGTGGTGAGGAGGAGTCTGGGTGCACATGTCCTCTCCCCATTTGTCACACTGTCATCAAATTGGGCGGGGGCAAGTTGTTTGTCTGAACTCTCTCTCATTATGCACTTGTGATACCAAGTAGGATTTGAACTGCATCGAAAGGGGCAGCAGTTTGCGCCCATATTGTTATGGAAGGATTAGTGGAGGGTTATTTATTTATTTATTTATTCAAAGTGCTTTTTTTGACTCAGACTGAAGAGAGTATAAAGTAAAGTGTGCCACCGAGTTGGTGTCGACCCCTGGCGACTACAGAGCCCTGTGGTTGTCTTTAGTAGAATACAGGTGGTGTTTACCATTGCCTCCTCCCATGCAGTATGAGATTATGCCTTTCAGCATCTTCCTATATCACTGTTGCACGATATAGGTATTTCCCATAGTCTGGGAAACATTCCCATAGTCTGGGAAACATACCAGTGGGGATTCAAACCAGCAACCTCTGGATTGCTAGTCAAGCCATTTCCCCGTTGCACCATTAGAAGAGTGTGCCACAATTGTATCTTCTTCCCAAATTACATAAAGGGACTCAATCCCATTTCTGGCTATCTTCTAATCTCTAGCTATGGATCTGTGCTGGGACCTCTATCTGTATATAATCATCATTCATTTTTAACCTTTTGTTCTACAGTAGAATCTTATTTATGAGCTGCTGATTTTTTGAATGCTATTGAAAATAAGTTGTTGGACTCCAATCCATTTTGGTCAGTGATTAACCTTTTACACAAATATTCCGAAGGAGAAGGCAAAAATGGTAATTGAAGAGACTGAATAAAAGAGAGGTAATAGCTAGTCCCACCATGTTTTTATGCTCTTAAAATGGAGTTTAGGCATATGACACTTGCAGTTCTAGAGATGTCAGGTATGTTTTCTGAACCCACCCCTTTATTGCAATGACCATGGACTAAAGACCGAACTAGATGAGAGAGTTACATGCACTTTTCAATTTTGTGCCTCGTTTGTTTTTCCTCTAATAGCAGCTGCAGAGAGTGGACCAGTCTGGATTGGAACTGTGGTGTGCGGGAAGAACCTTTAACTGGTTGGTAAGAACATAATAACAGCCCTGCTGGATCAGGCCCAAGGCCCATCTAGTCCAGCATCCTGTTTCACACAGTGGCCCACCAGATGCTGCTGGAAGCCACAAGCAGGAGTTGAGGGCGTGCCCTCTCTCCTGCCATTTCTCCCCTGCAACTGGTTCTCAGAGCCATCCTGCCTTTTGAGACTGGAGGTGGCCCACAGCCCTCCAACTAGTAGCCATTGATGGACCTCTCCTCCATGAAGTTATCCAAACCCCTCTTAAAGCCATCCAGGTTGTTGGCTGTCACTACGTCCTGTGGCAGAGAGTTCCACAAGTGGATCACACGTTGTGTGAAAAAGTACTTCCGTTTGTTGGTCCTAGACCTCCTGGCAATCAATTTCATGGAGTGACCTCTGGTTCTAGTGTTATGTGAGAGGGAAAAGAATTTCTCTCTCTCCAAATTCTCCAAACCATGCATGATTTTGTAAACCTCTATCAGGTCTCCCCACAGTCGTCTTTTTTCTAAGCCAAAAAGCCCCAGGTGTTATAGTCTTGCCTCATAAGAAAGGTGCTCTAGGCCCCTGATCATCTTGGTTGCCCTCTTCTGCACCTTTTCCAGTTCAACAATATCCTTTTTAAGATGTTTTGACCAGAATTGTACGCAGTACTCCAGGTATGGTCGCACCATAGTTTTGTATAAGGGTATTATAATATTAGTTGTTTTATTTTCAATCCCCTTTCTAATGATCCCTAGCATTGAATTTGCCTTTTTCACAGCTGCCGCACATTGAGTCGACACTTTCAAAGAGCTGTCCACCACAACCCCAAGATCCCTCTCCTGGTCAGTCACCGACAGCTCGGATCCCATCAGCATATATTTGAAGTTGGGGTTTTTCGTCCCAGTGTGCATCACTTTACACTTGCTAACATTGAACTGCATTTGCCATTTTGTCGCCCACTCTCCCAGTTTGGAGAGATCCTTTTGGAGCTGCTCACAATCTGTTTTGGATTTCACTACCCGGAAGAGTTTGGTATCATCTGTGAATTTGGTCCCCCACAGTCCCAGTCCAGAATGGATCTCAGTCCGTGACTGCTTTTCGAAAGAGAGAGAGAGAGAGAGAGAGAGAGAGAGAGAGAGAGAGAGAGAGAAAAGAGACATGCAGCCTAAAAATACATCTTAATATTTTCAAAAATCTTTAATCTTTTTCTTTGGGGGGGGGACGACGACGACGACAATTTTGGCTCTACGGTGTTTCCTCACCCAAATTTTTTTTGTGGTGGTAACCTTGTCCAGTGAGAAGGGTAGGAGGAGTATACACATATGTTAACCATATTGGGAGTAAGCATTATTACCTGGGATTTGTGAGAGGGAATAATGTTCTCTCTTGTTCCAGAAAGGCAAAAAACATCACATGGTCAGTTCCATGTACTGATTTATTTGTCTGTATTGACTAGGCTGCTTATATTATATACCACCATGTCCAGACTAAAAACAGTCCTTAAATTGGACTGTTTTAAAGAATGAGCATACTTCTGAAAACACAGTTTTCCATATTTATCACACACTGGGATCAGGACCAAGGTACGTGGTACTGAGCAAAGAAAATGCTGCCTCTTTCTAGTAGAAAAGTGAGATACTGTAAGGCACCTCTTTGACTTTATTATCTCTTTGAGAGGCATCAGAGTCAGAACTTGTGAACAAGATGATCTCTGAAGTTTCAGTAGGGTCACCTGAGTTCATAATCTCTGTGAGGCATCTTGTCAATTTCAAACGCACCGGCTTAGCTGCTCCTCTTTCTGGGGGGTTCATTGTGTCACTGAATGGAAGACCATGGCAGTTGTGGCCACAAAAGCCTCTTAATTAAGTGAAATCAGAGACTGCTCTATAAGTAGATGGCCTCACCTGATCTACCTCTGGAGCTGCTGAAGTTCCAGCTATATAACTTACAGCCAGCTGGAATCTGCTTGATCTTAGGAACTAAATTAACCTTGTAGATAAGACTTGGTCTGAGGGTCACTGGAACTAAGTAGGGGATTGGTTCAAGAGACTATAAGATATAATACCAAACATTTACTACGGTGTTATGGATTTTAAAGCTTAATTTTAAAATATGGAGTTTAATTCAAATATGGACCTACAACATTATTTCCATGGTGTAATTGTTGCATTATTTCATTATTTCCCTGGTGTGCATGTATTACCTGAACATGGTGAACGTTTTAGGCACCTTTTCCCCACAACAGCAGTAGGGGTTGTGGCTGACTAGAGGAAGAATTCTTCAAGCTGAGAAATTTCCTGCTCTTTTTGTTTAAGCCTTCCTTCTCGCTCCTCACCAATGAATTCTATTAGCTCCACCCACCTCATTTTCTGTTAACTACCCTCTGATTTCATGAACATTCTGATCCATTGAGTTATATTGGGGTAGTTTGGGTTTTGTTTTAGCCCCCTTAGGCTTTTTCTTTTTCAGATTTTAGTGAAACCAGCATATTTGAAGGTGATCCTGAGTCTGCTGGGATCCCCTCTTGCCCCCAAATGCTGTGTTTATGCATCCATGAGGATAACAACATTTACAGCATTTTTGGGAATAGATAATATATTTTAAACTCGTCCCCTGAGCTCTCCTTTGGCCTTCCCTCCCTGTTTTTGGAGGTTAGGTGGTTAATGACCAAAGAAAGAGTTTTCCAAGTTTTGGTCCCCTTACTGTAGAACACTTACCCCAGCAACTACTTTGATGTCTTTTTGGTACATTTGGTACAGTTTTTTAAAAATTTACCCAGGCTTTTAAAATAGCTCTTTAACCCAGTTTCAATCTCTGGTGGGATTTTCTGTGTATTATTGTTGTGCTGTTAACAAGTTTCATTGTTTAGATTGTACTTAGCTGTTTGTACAAGTGATTGCATTTTTCTTATTTATTTGGTTGGTTTTGCATGGCGCTCAAAACTAGAAACATTGATAAGGAGATAAATTCCTCCAGTGGCTGATACTTATTGCTTAAAATTTTAGTGTTTGTTTCATTGGCTGGATCCATTTCCAGTCAATACTTGTCTTGGCAATTATAGCAGAGTGGGTTCATGGTTGCATATAGTTTACAGAACATGGGTGTGTGTGTGTGTGTGTGTGTGTGTGTGTGTGTGTGTGTGTGAAGAAACACATGGGTGTGTCCCCCCGAAGCAGCACTAACTGGGAAACAAACTAATGTTTTCAGATATCTGAAAGGAGAGTTAAATGAATAACAACCAGAACTGAATTTAGCAAAATATCATGGAAATCAGGAGTTCTCAGATGTCTCCTGTGGTTGGGGATGATGGAATCTGGAGTCCAATAAGATATGGGAACCTACAGTTGAGAACCACTCACTGACACTGAGGGTGGGTTTTTTAAGGTTAGCCAGGGTATAACATGAGTCATGGTTCTGCCCTGAATGTGTTGTGAATACCAAGCTTCAGCCCTGAGTCTCCTGAAATATGATTGAATAATTTGTGCCTGTAACATTCACGACCACCACCGGTTAAGCAGAAGCAGTCCTTACTCATCTAGCATAAGGCCTTCCATGGTAGCAATCTTGATTTCCTTCAGGCTTCCATCCCAGCACATTTCATTTTTGAATAACTGCTCAAAAAGAAAAAAGAAAAGGTTCAGTTAGTAGAATCAAATGGTAAAGCTTTGCCTAGACTCTATCCTTATTTGGCATTTTAGTTTTGCACAATTGAGAATAATACCCCACAAATTGTTCTGTCATCTCATCTGTAGTCGAAATGAATTCTTTGCATAATAGTCCTCTTCTCTTGTTCTGTTCTCAGTTGGTACACCAGTAGTTTGTCTGGTTTATTACCCTTCTCGAAATATTTCTGTTTGCTAAAATTCATTTTTTTATAAGTCTCTTTAGCATCCACTAAATCTACTTGTTTACAAAGCTCTTTCATATTTTGCCGTCTCCTCTTTGGGGTTTTGTTTATGTCTCGATTTAAGCTGTTGAGCTTTGCCTAGACTCAAACATGTCAGACTGCAGGTAACTAGTTGCAGGTTGCATAAAAGATCCCCCAGCAAAAAATGTACATTAACTTGTACATTAAACAAACAAACCCTAGCTTGCAAAGAAGCATTCAATGTAGCCTTCTCCACATCATGCTGGTTTGAAGTGGGGAGGGGTTTGCTGTCCCCACAATGGGGGAGCATTCAAACACACAACCCATCCCCACAGTCAAACGATACAGAGTCTAGGCAAGTGGTACAGATCACTTGATTAAACTGAATGCAAAGTAAAGTGTGCCGTTGAGTCAGTGTCGACTCCTGGTGACCACAGAGCCCTGTGGTTGTCTTTGGTAGAATACAGGAGGAGTGTACCATTTCCTCCTCCTGCACAATATGAGATGATGCCTTTCAGCATCTTCCTATATCGCTGCTGCTCGATATAGGTGCTTCCCAGACTGGTATCCACTGAACAAATCAACCCCGCTCCTTGATGAATGTTGAAAAAGAAAAAAGTTGAAGGGTCATGCATAGAATTGAGCCCTGTGACCTAATAATGGTTTATTATTGCTTATTCATCTGTTCTAGGGATGGATCTTTTGAGACTGAAAATGGGTTCTGACTCAGGTTGCTATTTTTTCTTTTCCCTCCACTTTAACAGTTTTATGACAGGCCGGAATTCAACAGCTACTACATCACAGTGAATTTCCTGCCATTGATATGGAAAACTTTATCTTAAATTTCCATGGGTATCTATCGTCCCTCAAGACCAAACCATGGCTCAGATTAAAGCTGCAATCCATTAGAAATCAGTGGGATTTACTTCTGTGTCAAGGTGGATTGGTAGAAGTGAACATTTCTACAGCGACCAAAACAGTAAGACCTTGGGCTTCATAGATCGCCATTTGCCCCCCTTTCCACGTGTGTAGTGTGTGTACAGAGGCCTGCCAACTGAAGAGAAAGCTTTATGCATCTGATCAAGTGAGCTGCATCACTAAAACTTATGCTACAATAAGCCTTTTTGTCTCCAGTCTTTAGACTCTTTGTTGCTTTTGCTGCAGCGGACTACCACGCTTATCCCTCCGGCTGCAGTAATGGAGGCCTTGCATGATGGTAGCAATTTTTCCCTTCTTCGTGTTTAACTCTCTGTCAAGAAAAGAGCAGGCTACTCTCCAAGACAACATCTTATGGCAGCTGTGGTTGCCAGTCCAGATTAATATTTAATAATTAAGCCAAAAAAGCCAAAATCCGGAGCAAAAAAAAAGCCAAGAGAGCCAGACGGTTGGCGTCACTGAAAAACCCAACTCACAGCTTTGCGCTCTCTCTTTTTCTCAGTCATTCCAGGCGCGGCAGAGCAGAGTCTATACACGACACCCCGGCAGGCGGGCGGGGCTCTTTTTAAGTTGCCTGGCTGCCTCAGGTGATTATTTGTCAGCCAATGCAATCATTCCTGAAGCCAGAGAAGGCGGGACGGGGAAAAAGCCAAATACAGCCACGACCGGGAAAAAGCCAGAAGAAGCCAAAAAGCCAGTGCAATTTTCTGAAGCCAAATGAGCTGGGCTTGGGTGGGAAAAAGCTAGGAATCAGCCAAAAAACCAGGTGTAATTTCCTGCAGCCAGGTTGGCTTAAAAAGAGCCGGATTAGCGGTTTTGGCTTAAAAAAATCTGGCGGAGGGCAAAGGGCTGTATTCACCAATCTCAGCTCCCTGAGTTAGGAGGCGGGTCGCCTGCGGCCGCGCCCATTGGCTTGGCGTGCATTATCTCTCTTGTCGAATTGTGCTGCCGCAGCTCGGCCTCGCCGCTGTCTCTAGGCTCACTTTGCTGAGAAAAAGAGTCTTCATCACGCCCCTGTGCTGCTGCTGCAGCAGACCCGCTGTGTTCATGTCGACGTTGCTGATCAATCAGGCCCCATATGCGTGGCTCGGGCTTCAAGAAGGCATGAGGGAGTTTATAATGGTTCCTGGGGAGGAAGAGGAGAGGTAGGCTTGCCATAGGGGGGAATGTGAGCAAACTTGGCTGGCATCCGAAAAGTGGGGAAAGAGAGCTGTGGAGCCTGGCTCGGAACACTTTTGTTGTTTCAGTCCTCGCGCCCCTTTAAAGAGGCGTCCCTGTTCTCGTCGCTGCAGTTCTTCCATTTGGAGACCCTGTTTTGCCTCAGCTGTTTAACCGTCTTTAGCTTTTGCTTTTAACGGTTTAACTGTTAAATGTGCAGGGAAGCGCATCAGAATTGGCAGAACAAGGCGGCACGTCTCTGTTTAAGCATCCATTTAGATAGGTCTAGAGGACAATGTTTATCCTTCGATCATTATACTAAAAAAAACACCACCCTTCTTAGTAAATAGTCTTAAACCATTTTGCTTATTTGTGCTACTAGTGTTATTAATTCTTATTATAATACCCCCTAAAATGCATTGTGTCTTCATATGATGATGATGATGATGATAAATTCGATTTCTCTACTAATAGATTATCAGATGTGTCTTCATTGTGTCTTTATCTGAATGAGTCACCTTCATTAGAACCTTCATTAGAACATCATCACCATTCATATTGAGATTTTTTCAGGCAAGGGTCTGGCACTGACAAGGTGACCTGCGCATGGTTGGCCAGTGAATTCATGATATCCAGAACAGGCATGAGGTATGAAATTTAAATGGTACACCCCAACTTGGTTTAATGTTACTTAAGATTTTTATATATTATTTCTGGTGCTCTGTTTAATACATGCAAACTGATACAGTATCAAAACACTTAATTTTCTCATTAAATAAAGTATATTGTATCTCCTGAAAATATGAAATGTTGAAAGCTGTTTTTGGGGTGGATAGTTTCTTTCAGTACATCGAGCAGTTCATGTGTTTGCACACAGCCACTACTCTGGTCTTCTGCAGGTAGGTGACTAAGCAAGGAAGTTCTTGTACTGGACGAGAAGCTGGTTGTTTCATTTTGATGTATTATTTTAATTATTTAATATCCTGCTTTTAGCATAAGGCAGCAAAGTAGCTTATAAAAAACAGACACCCCCCCCCCGGCAATAAAATATAATACCCATATAATTATAAGCAGCGGTTATTCAGATGCAAGCAAAATGCATCTCACCTAATAAAGCCAAAGGCCTTTTAGAATAAAATTTCTTAACCCGTTTACTAAAAGCTGCTAGATTGAGTGCCGGCTGAATCTCCTTTAGGAGAGATTTCCACAGGTAGATCTTACCACCCAGAATGCCCTGTGTCTTAAGGCTTGGGCAGGAACATATGGGATGTGCTGCATATGACTTGCAAAGGTTTGTGTGGATAGGCAGGTAAAAATGTTTTGTGGGTTACTAACTTGGCTATATTTATTTATGGTATGTGATTTAATACTCATGACTAGGAACTTAATTGTCCTGATAAAACAAGCTATGTGTGCTGCAGAGGCACATATATAAGGCACTATAGCCTAATTTGGACATTATAAAATGGAGGCTGTACTCGAGTACAGCCTCTGAAAAAGAGGCGGAAGTCCAGCTTGGCGCATCAGCCACTCCCCTGCTGGCAGGTCTGTCGTGCTTACAGTGTTCATCGGAAGAAGTAAAGGCTGTAAGCATAATGGAGGACACTTCCACGATCGAGAGACTCCGGTGTCAAGCCTCCTGCTCATGGAAGCATCATCATGCTTACAGCCTTTTCCTCTTCAGATGAACGCGAGTGGGGTGGGAGGGGGAGTGAGGAAAAAAATGGACATCTGTTCCTGCTTTGGACTGTGTATCCGACTGAGCGAGTACTCTGTCCTTTTCTAAAAATGTCTGAAGGGCTGAAAAAATGGTCGTATTCCAGCATAAACTGAACTGCATAATGCATGCAATTCTGCATATATTACTGTGTCACAATATGGGCTTTATTTCTTCTATGCCCCGATTTCGGGGTTTGTAATCACTGTAGTTGTTTAATTGTTGTTTTAAAATGTTTTTAAATTGTTAATTGTTATATTGTTTTTTAATTTGTTTTATCTCTTTACTGTTTTAGTGGCTTGTTCTAATTGTAAACTGCCCTGCGCCATTTTGGAAGGGCGGTATACAAATCAAAATAAAATAAATAATAAAATAAAATAATAATGCTGCTGTCCAGTTTGCTTGTACTCCAGTAGGCCCATGTACTGTTTCTGCATGCAGATTTCTATCCTAATGCAGTTGCAAGTTGGAGTAAACTTGCCTAAATAACTTGAATGCTTTCCCCCAATACACTGTGACTCTAATCATACTAGTTTTTAGAACTATGTTCCTAGTAAAGAAAGAGGACTGAAATTTCTTCTCTTTTAGGTTGTGACAACGTTTTGCCCTGCTAACAAGGAGCCAATAGCCAGAGTTCGTCAGGTACAGTTTTCATGTGACTTACTCGATAATTGCATGCCATGCTAGGAAAAATGTGCAAGAAATAATTAGGGCAGGGGGAGGAAATGTAAAAATTGGCTGAAGGGAATTTGAAATGAAGTTGTGTGCTTGTGCCATAAAACGTGAGTGAACAGACAGTAACTTAATAACAATGCTCTTAAAAGTGCTTTAGGCTTCTCTAAAATACTTTTTATACTGGTCTGGCATTTGGTGGTGATTTCTCGAAAATTATAAATCCAGAAGATTGTATCCGGTGGGCAGAAGGAAGGTTGCTCAAGCAAACTCTGCCCCTCACCCTGAGCTCATGTGCTTGCACTCCATTTTGGGGACTTCCCCATGCTTCATCCTGTCCAGTTCCTGAGGTCCCCTGACTCTCAGGAGTGACTCTTTTTGGGGAGGGTCAGATGGGCTATTGTGGGGAAGATGGGGTGCGGAAGTTTGCTTGTGTTAATTTCCTTCTGCCTACAGGAGTTATGATGCAAACCAATATTTTTAACTTTTGAAAACATTTTAAACTGAAAATCTTTATAAGGAATATAGTTCAAACTAGCTTATGGTTTCATTAAAAAAAACACAACTTTGGAAAACAATCCATCAGTTCTGGACAAGAAGATAGAATGTATCCTGGAATCTACAACAGCTGTCTGCAGAATTAGCCTTTGCTAGGAATATTTTGGGTTCCTTTTTATCTTGCTCTTTCCTAGCAGTTTTAGTTACAAGCAAAGTGAGTGTTTTTTAAAAAGCTCTCTCTTTTAGGCCAATTTGGAAGACTATGAGGAAACAATAAAGAAAGCTAAAGAGGCTTGGAAAGTATGGGCAGAGGTAAATTAAATCACTTTACATTTGTCTGGACGTTTGGACATAATTTAGTGAGCTGTAACACCATTAAGCTCTCCTTTTTCTTAAAGCAGTTTCTGATTGCTTTACTTTCATTTGCACTTACATCTGGTACTGCCCTTAGCAGCAATGTTGCTGTAGTGCAGGACTACATAACTTCAGCCCTCCAGCTGTTGGACTAAAATTCCCATTATCCCCAGCCACAGTGGCCAATAATCAGGTATTATGGGAGCTGTAGTCCAGCATCTGTAGGAGGGCTGTAGCTGTGCAGCCCTGCTATAGTGTTCGCATTTTACCAGTAAGAAAGGACTGCAGCTGATGCACCATCCATAGTTGGTGAAGAGTATCTTGTGATCTACAATACTCATAAGTTGCAAGCTTGCTCTTTAAAGGAGAATGCAACCCTTTCTTGGAACAGCCTGCATACTCCTATGGCTTCATAAGAAGATGATTGATCCCCACCTGTGTATAGAGGTTTGGGTAGTGAAGTAAGCTCACTTGAGCTGAACTAGGAGTAGAACTGGGAATTTGTTAAAAGTTGGTTGTGTTCCCATTAGGGCTTATGAAATCTGTGGTGGTTTGGTGAGAGGCCATAAAGCCAATACATGTTTCAACTTAGCCAGCTGTTGCTGAAAACTTGCAAAACCTTTCAACCACATGAGGCCCATCATTCAGCTTAGAGTTTCAGAGGGAAATATAGATTTATTGTAGCTGCATGTATAGTCTTTCCCATCTGCTTTCTTGAAGTCAAGGGTCTCATGCCATGCATGTTTACTTACATACAGTAAAGTAAGCCCCACTCTCCTGAATGGACCTTACTCTCAAAAGCACATATGGGATAGCAGCCAAAAGATATCCCAATATATGACATACAGGCCTGAACTTATGCTCATTCAGCAGATTTGAAGACTGAGCTTTCAAGTCTAAAAATCTTTCTTTCTTTTCCTTCCTTCCTTCCTTCCTTTCTTTCGCAAATAGTTTAAAGTAGGCATGTTTCCATTTCAGCTGTATTTTTGCACTGCCACTTTAAGTGGCGCAGCAGGGAAATTTTACTTATTTATTTATTTAACATGTTTTTATACCACCCAAAACTTACGTCTCTGGGCAGTTTACAACAAAATGCTCAACTAACAAGCAGAAGGTTTCTGCTTCGAATCCCCACTGGTATGTTTGCTAGACTATGGGAAACACCTATATTGGGCAGCAGCGATATAGGAAGATGCTGAAAGGCATCATCTCATTCTGGAACTCATACTGCACGGGAGGAGGCAATGGTAAAACCTCTCCTGTATTCTATCAAAGAAACCCACAGGACTCTGTGGGCGCCAGGAGTCAAAATCAACTCGATGGCACACTCTACCTTATTTTTGCACTAGAGTTTTGAAAGGCTGAGAACAGGCAGAGCCAATTTAAAACTGGCTTTCTTTGTTCTAAGGGAAGATTTTAGACAAAACAATACAATATTGCAAGACTTGCAACTGGCGCTAGATTACTGAAGTTCACAAAACTTTTAACTGATCTTTATAATTCTATGACTCTTTCTCTTATGTTTTGGCTCCAGTATCCAAAGTCTGCATCTGTGTGATTGTCTTTGAAGCATGTGGGTTTGTGTTTGTCATTCCGAGATTCTTTGCTTATCAGTTATCAAGGATGAGACAATAGACAGTCTGTTCAATGCTATTCTCAGATTGTCTCTGCTATGTGAAATATTCTAGGATTTTTGTGCTTTGATTGAGAGCAAAGCTAATCTTCAAAAAAGATGGAAACTGTACAGCTCCTGTCTTAATTTGCATGCCATGCGAGTGTGTTTGTGGGATTGGGGTGGGGTGGAAATTGTTGCTTTTCCTTGGCTGATACTGTAACTTGAACCAGCTGTGCTAAATAGAGCCAAACCACAAACATCAGGTAACCCATGGAATTCCGTTATACTTGTTGCTTAATAGGAATGCATTGGATTGCAGCCTTAGCTATTTATGTCCACTGTGCTTTCTAGTGGAAGCTGCTATTGAGCATGCATGTTGCAAGTTCTGTTTAAACCTCTTTCCAAGTATTACATGGTGACTGGATAAAATCCTGCAAGTAAAAGTACCCAAAGATTTTTCAAAACCTAACAAAATTCATACCTCAAAGGCAGAGTCAGATTTATTTTTTTTAAACCCTCTTCTCTCCAGACAGATACCAAATTATTTTATTTAGGAAAGAGAGAGAAGCAGCATCCAGAAGAGAGAGAACCTTTCTGTACACAATTTCTGAACCATTTTTTATCTGATTTATATGGCATTTGTGCAGCATGTACCCTTTACTGATTAGAGAATTCTGTAACATTTATTCTGATAATTTGTTTTATCTTAATTATATAAGAAATTGGATGTTTGAGGTTTATACAGGGAATGCCTTTTGCTTTACATATAGAGCTGCTCCTTCAGTGCTCTGAAGCATATTTTTTCAGGTGCATGATGGTTACTAGATGCAATATAAGGTTATGTCATTCAAGAATTCTATTTCTGATAGTCTTGCAATTGCAAGTATAGTGGGTGTTATTGCTGAGTGCTGCTGGATTGTCTCCTAATACAATCTTGATAATATTTTATCAGTTATCTGAACATATAAGTAATCTGGCCTATTGTTTCATAAGTTTGGGTTTAAAGACATTCTCTCTTTTTGTTTAGGTTCCTGCTCCTAAATCAGGAGAAATAGTGAGACAGATTGGTGATGCCCTGAGATGGAAAATCAAAGTTCTGGGAAACTGGTTAAGTTGTGTGCCAGAAACCAACATTACTCTGTCTAAAAATCATGGTTTGTTCTGAAAATGGTGCAAGAGGGAAGGAGAGTTGGATGGGGATGTGGAAAGAAGTACACATGGACTTCTCATTCCTTGCAATGATCTCTTGGAAAAAAAAATTTGAAATCTCGAAATAAAATAGAAATTTATTCCTATATCTTACAGTGGCGGCTAGAATGGTTCTTGCTCAGAAATGGAGATCTGCGGAAATTCCAGCAAGAGAAGAATGGTTGATGAAGACATATGAATATGCAGAAATGGCAAAACTTACTATATTAGTAAGAGATAGTCATATAGAAAACTTTGTAGAAGATTGAAAACCCTTTTTGCGGATATGAAAAACAATATGAATTTGGATTTATTAACGGTGGTTGCAGTGTAAAAATAACAGTTGGGGAATGAAACGAATAGATTACTATGGTGATGAAAACAAGGATTAGGACATAACTAGATATATAAATACGAAGAAAATATTCACATGAGAGCAAATATATGTGAATATATATTCATATCTCATGTGAATATATATTCACATGAGAGCAAATACAAGAGCCCCTGGTGGCGCAGTGGTAAAACTGCCGCCCTGTAACCAGAAGGTTACAAGTTCGATCCTGACCAGGGGCTCAAGGTTGACTCAGCCTTCCATCCTTCCGAGGTCGGTAAAATGAGTACCCAGAATGTTGGGGGCAATATGCTAAAAAATCATTGTAAACCGCTTAGAGAGCTCCGGCTATAGAGCGGTATATAAATGTTAATGCTATTGCTATTGCTATTGCTAAATATGGATGTTGTAGTATAACTGTGTTGAAAGATGAACTGGAAGTCACATTGATATGTAGAAAACTAATAAAAATAAAGTGAAAAACAACAACAACGAGGTTCTCCTATATATCCCACTCTATTCTGGGGAGGGGGTAAGGTGATATCTAAAGCATTCTCTACCTGTTCTCTAAAGAAAGTTATTTTACACATTTGCTATGTCTTCTGTGTATTGCATCTTCTTGGATTCCCAAGAAATGCTGGGAAGGACCTGTCTGTTTACATTTCATGCAGAACAACTTTAAGCACTTTATATATTGACAATGTTGTTATCTAATCTAATACATTATCTTAATTTTTCAGGTTTCCTTAGAGATGGGGTAGATCTTTGTTGAAGGTGTTGGTGAGGTCCAGGAGTATGTGGATATTTGTGACTATGCTATTGGCTTATCCCGAATGACCGGAGGACCAATTTTGCCTTCAGAAAGTAAGCTTGTATATTTGTTGCCTTCATATAAATGTGCAGTGTTTGCTTTTAAGTAATCCATTACAGAAAATCTCAGCAGATTGTCCTTGTTGATGTATTTATAGCTATTGACCCATGTGATCTGCAGCATTAGGTTGATGGAGCAAGAGCTGTGCTCCTGCTGAGCTCTGCTGGAGCCTCTCTACCAAAGGTGCTAATGTAACTGTTCTGCAACACTGGCAGAATGTCCCGAGACTACTTTGGGGTTTTTGTGGGGAATTAATGAGACTGAATAGTCCATCATAGTATCAATCTGGGCAAAGCTTTGGTCTGGAAATAAAAGCTTGAGATAGGAAAATGATACAATGAGATTTATTCAAGGGTTTTTTGGGGACAGGAAATGAAAAATAGCCACACACCTTAGAAGGAACAGTGGAGAGGAGGCAAGCATGCTACTCACAAGCCAGGGAACCAGGAAAGCAGCTGGTTCCAGGGAAAATCAAGGGGAGGTTAGTTCTCTAAGGCAGCCAAGCATGGTGCGTGGTTTGTATCAGGAGATAGGTCCAAGCTGGAAGCAAAGCTGGAGCAATGGCCATGTTAGATGGAATTGCCACAGCCAGAGCACACACAGATGGTGGGTCCAAAGAAGGAGCACCAATGAATGGGGCTTTGGGTTGTAATAGGCAAAAACCTGCCTTTGGGCCAAACAGGTTTGGCTGCAAGGGATGACATCCGTGGTTAACAAAAAAAAACATGCTGTATTATTCAATCACAGTTGTGTGCAATCTTGAGGAACTATAGAGTGAAATGGGTTGGAAACCCTGTGTGGGATAGGGTAAATGGGTGAGCTCAAAAGCTTATCTTGTGGGTCAGGAAAACCTTCGAGGTGTTGAGACCAGAATGCTTTTCATACTAACAAGCCTCTTCCCTGGTCCCTGTCAGACCATCAACGCTGGGATAATTGGGTTGGAGTGATACAGCCTTATCTGAGGTCCTTTTTGAGGTGATTTGTGTCAATGAAAAGAGGAGTATAATTATTCTCTTGAGAAACAGCCCTTCTCTTTAACTTGTGTCTTAGTCATCCAGCATCTTTCTCCATAACTGTAAATCAGGGCTGCTCAACTTTGGCCCTCCTGCAGATGTTGGCCTACAACTCCCATAATCCCTGGCTATTGGCCGCTGTGGCTGGGGATTGTGGGAGTTGTAGTCCAAAAACATCTGGGGGGCCTAAGTTGAGCAGGCCTGCTGTAAATAAAGAGGGGCATGGGGATATCTTTCAGTCACATGCCATACTTGACCTTGGGGAAAGTTGCCCCATGCTGCTTGTGCTAAGGGACTAACTGATACCCACAAACACTGTGCAACATTAGCCACTGTCTTTATTTTGGAGCTTAAAGCATAAATTAGAGCTTTTCTACTGGCTTTCAGGAGCACATTGAGATGCCACTTTCTGTTATGGCTAGAGATAGTATTAGCCCTGCTGACCACCTTGTAATTCTGAATTCTTAAAATACAGCATACAGCAAGATCCTATGCATGCTTACTTGGAAATGAGTCTCCTGTGTTCAAGTGTACATGGGACAGCAGCCTTAGGCACATTAAAATGTTGATTTTGGATTCCACAACACAGTTTTACAATTCAAAAAGAAAAATAGAAACTAGTAAAATGAGGTGCTTCTAACTTATATTTTAAAATGAGCAAGGTTGAGAATGATTGTTCAGTTTGGCTCTCATTCTATATTTAATGCTTGTTTCTGCCATTAGATTTCTGTCTAAAATAATCTCACTGATGGCCATATTAGACAGGATTAAAAATACATCATTGGCCCTGGTGTGCTTGCTTTTTTGCCTTGTGAATTTGGACCAGTCTCCCTGAGTGACTTGGACCAGATATAAAAGTCAGCCTAACCTACTACGTAGGGTAGATGTGCAGATAAAACCAGATATTCCTGTGTATTTGGATAAAGGGATAGAGAAGCAAAATAAATGAAGTTTTATGCTTACCAAACAAAATTATATATATATATAAAATAAAAAATAAAAAAACTTGCCCTTTTGTTTTTAGGACCTGGGCATGCTTTACTGGAACCGTGGAATCCTGTGGGATTGGTAGGAATCATTACTGCCTTTAACTTCCTCATAGCAGTTTATGGCTGGAACAGTGCAATTGCATTGGTCTCTGGTGATATCTGTCTCTGGTAAGGTGATCTGGCTTTCTTTGTAAAGAATACTTTAAATGGTTGCCTCTACAAATTATGGTGTGTGTATGTCTGTACGCGCACACACACACAGTTTTACATATGGAAAGAGTATCATTGGTTAAAACTTCAGGAATCGTCAATTATTTAAGCTCTGCTCAGATATTATTACAGATGTCTGTACACCCGTACATATGTTTATGTGAATGACAGTAGCCCTCTGTAGTGACCATCCACCCCTCCCCCCTAAAGAGTTAACAGGGAGTGAACCCTTGCCTTGACTGACATACTGGTGAACTCCAGGACAGCCAATCAGTACACCAGGTGGGTGGGACCTAGAGAGTGGTTGCGGGGAATTCTGGGAACAAGAGGGGCAGATCTTCGTTAGAAGAGCAGGACATGTGGCCATGGAGGATGGCTGCAGGAAAATGACTCTGCAGCTCCTGGAAAGACAGGAGGGCAGGAAGCTTGAAGTCTCATCTGAAATTTGGTGAGTCCAAGGAAAAGGAAGCTTGGGCTTGGGCTTCGGGAAGTTTAGTCTAAGGAAAAGTTTGTCTAGTCAGACTTTGTGTTTGAATTTCTGTTTCTTTGGTGTGTACTTTGTATATCCCTGATATTGTTCTATTATTGTTTACCTGTAATGTAATTAAATTAAGAAACACTAGCATATGCCCATTCTAACTAGGGCGTTGTAAAAGACTATAAACACTTAAACCTGCATTAAGGCAACCTATTTTTGTAATCTTACTAAGATGCTTAACTGTATCTAAGAAAGCTAGAAGCCTCAGATGGAAGCAGTCTGTAGTAAATGAATAACACTTTTTTTGTTCTTTTCTTTTTACAAGCCTCTCCAAATTGGTTTATAACTCAGGAAAGGGGGGAGGGGCGAAGGGGATTTACTCCTACAAGCACGTCTTCAGATGTTCAGCAACTACCAGTTTTTCTCATCCCGTGTAGGTATACATGTGGAAGGTTTTTATTGATTTATTTGCCCAATACCTAGTGACAGAGGGACCTTGGTTTAAAGCACCCAATCCACTGGTCCAGTTCTCTGCAAGTTCTTTTGTGCTGGGTGACAGCCTTTTGAACCTACCAATATTACAGAAAAGTTTTAGGAGAAAGGTACATTGGTACTCACCGTGAAGGTGTCTTCTGGCTGGTGTAGAAGAGGTCACCCAAGCTTGGGATTACATCCCCCCCACATGCTCCAAAAGGCAGGAAGTAGTCATACTTGAAGATCCTTAACCCAGTGCATGTGGGCGGATCTCCTCAGTGCTTAAAACAGCTCAAGCTACGGAATGAAAACCACAGAACACAACAGAGAATATACAACAATATACAAACAATAATGCAGAGAAAGACAGAAAAACTGTCCCCCTACAACCAGATCATCAGCTCCAGCCTAACACAACCCGGGCGGGCCTTGGGTGACCTCTTCTACACCAGCCAGAAGACACCTTCACGGTGAGTACCAATGTACCTTTCTCGGCTGGTGTAGGAGGTCACCCAAGCTTGGGACATACCACAGCACCAACCACGGGAGGGAAAATACCCAAGCTGGAGCTACTGACCCGGAAGGACCTGTTGCAGGACCCTCTGACCAAATGCTGCTCTGGCAGCTTCATGTTCATCCAACTTGTAATGCCTTGAAAATGTAAAAGGCGACGACCAAGTAGCCGCCTTGCAAATCTCTTCATGGGACACCAGTGAAGATAACACAGTAGAAGTGGCTGCCGATGTAGTTGAGTGCGCCGTAATCTGACCAGGCACAGAAAGTTTCTGGGCTTCATACAACATCGTAATGCATGAATGAACCCACCGAGCAATAATGGCTGAAGAGACCTTGCATCCCATCTTAGAAGCCTTAAAGGCCACAAAAAGAGCATCTGACTTACGAAAAGCCTGCGTCCGGTTGCACTCCTTCTCTGCAGGGTGACGAGCATCCGGACAAAAATAAGGTAATTAAATGACCGCCTCACGATTAAACTGAGACTTTACCTTAGGGATAAACGAAGGATCCGGGATAAGTCTCACAGAGTCCTTAGAGAAATTACACAAATTACTCTGAACTGACAGAGCCTGCGATTCAGAAACCCTCCTGGCTGATGTTACAGCTACTAAAAAGGCCGCCTTCCAGGACAGCATCTGCAATGATACAGATCAAAGTGGTTCAAATGGCGGAAACTGCAGACCCCACAACACAATATGCAAATCCCATGACGGAAAACGATGGCAGACCAGAGGAGACAACAAAGCTGCCCCCCTCAAGAACTTGCGTAGAAGAGGGTGCCACGCCTGAACAAACGCTGATGAGAAAACAACATCTGGATCAAGCACGCCGCCTGGTGTTTAAGCGTGTTGGGTTTCAGACCAAGCGCAAGGCCATCCTGAAGAAAACCTAGTAATCCCCTCGACCTGCACTTGTCCAGCTGCAGGGAGAGCTTTGCTGTCCAGCGCAGAAAACTACGCCAAGTCAATTGGTAAATCTTGTTGGCTGAACACTTTCTAGATGCAAGGATGGTAAATCGGACCTTGACACAGCAGAACTGGATGGTCTGGCAAACTGAGTGGATGACCTACGGTCAAGTTGATGATCTCGGAAAACCAAGGCCCTCTGGGCCAAAAAGACGCAATCAATATCAGGGATGCCCAGAAACCCCGCAGCTTCCTGAGGCAACGGGAGAGCAGCGGCACTGGAGGAAATGCATTCAGCAGACACGGAGGCCATGGCACCGATAGCGTATCCGTCTCTTCTGCCCCCAACATCGGGAAACGTGAGTAAAACCTCTGAATCTTGGCATTCTGAAGATATGCAAACAAGTCTATCTGGGGACACCCCAGCTGCTCTGTCAGCCACCTAAATACTTGAGGGTGCAGGCCCCATTCTGCCGGCTGGATCTCCTGCCGTCTTAGCCAATCTGCCCGAACATTGGAAATTCTGTTTACATGATGGTCCAGAATGGATATTAAGTTGTTCTGTACACATTAAGATATTCCTTCCCTTCACCAAGGGTGTGAAGGCTCTTAGGGCCAGAAAGACAGCCCACAGCTCGAGCCAGTTTATGCTATGGAGCAACTCTTCCACCGACCAAAGCCCCTGGCAGAACTGTTCCAACAGTGAGCCCCCCAGCCCGATAGACTGGTGTCCGTCGTGACCATCACTCTCTCGGGTTCTATGAACAGCTTGCCCTTGTCTAGGTTCCCCGGGCCGTCCAACGAATCGACTCGCGAAGAGACACCTAGAGAGGAATGTTCTTGTCACGTTTGAGGGCAATCCTATGCTGGTAAAGGAGGAAACCCCACTGTAACTGGCGTAGATGAAAACCTCGCCCAAGGCACCGAGTCCATAGCCGCCACCATGAGACCCAACAAACTTGCTAGATTGAGAAGGCTGGCCCACAGTCTCGAAGCAATCACACGAGCCAGTGACGTTAAGACCTCCATCCGATCCTGTGGCAGAAACAGTTTGCCTACTGAGGTGTCCATTACCATGCCCAAAAAGAAGGCTCTGTGTGGGCATCAGGTGACTCTTGCCCACATTTATCAGAAACCCATGCGCACGTAACACAGACATTGTTCTGGACAGAGCCGACTGAACTGCCCCTTCTTGAGCAAGTTGTCGAGGTAACAATACAGGTGGACCCCCTCAGTGCATAAAGTGGCCACTAGCAGACTAGAACCTTCATAAAAACTCGGGTGGCTGATGAGAGACCAAAAGGAAGGGCTCTGTACTGATAATGCCTCCCCATGTAGCAGAAGTGGAGTATATGTCGATTGCGTGGATGGATGGGGATGTGTAAATAGCCCTCCTGGAGATCTATTGAAGTCATGTAGTCCCCCATCTGCAATGCCTCTGAGATGGTACAAAGGGTTTCCATCCTGAACCTCCTTTTTATCACAAAACGGTTGACTGGGCGTAGGTTGAGAACTGCCCTGGCCGATCTGTCCTTTTTTGGCACCGTAAAATCACAGAATAGATGCCCTTGCCTCTCTGAAGAGGTGGGACCTCCTCTATGGTCCCTATAGCCACCAGATCTGAATGGCCATGGACAACCCCTTGTGCTTTTCCGGTTTCCCAGATCTAGGGGTAAGGAGGAATCTGTTTCCTGGGGGGCTGGCCAGCTCCACTTCGTACCCATGTAGGCTAATGGAAAGAACCCACCTGTCGATGGATTCTTTCCAAAACAGTCCAAATGGCAGACCCCCACTTTGCCTGAGTGGGAGTCAGGACTGCTGCTTGGGGGCCCCGCTGCTGGTTTCCGAGAGACTGATGGTTCTGCTGAGTGAACCCTTGCCTGCCTTGGCCTCTGGATCTGTTCCACTGCGATCGAAAAGGCCTAAAAGGCTCCCTCTGACAAACTAAGGTCTAAACGCCCTGAAGGTTTGCATCGGTCTATGATTAAAACTCTTGTCCTTCTTCCTAGGAGCTGATGGCAGAGCCCTGCGGTTATCCTTAGTTTCAATGAGGACCTCTTTCAGGGCCTCATTCCCAATTAGCTTTCCCCCCAGCATAGGGAACAGCAGCTAATTTAGCCCTAGACGTATTATCAACTTCCAAAATTTTAGCCATATGTTGCGTCTTGCCAGGACACCTGCACTGACCGCACGTGCCGAGAACTGAACACTGTCCAGAGTAGCATCCGCTGAAAAGGCAGCCGCCCTCTGCAGACGAAGTAGCTTACGCCACATCTTAGACTGATTAGTGGGAGGGTCATTGGGTAACTCGCCAATCCACAAGACCGATGCTCTAGACACCAAGGACACAGTGGTGTCAGCTCTGATGGCCACTGCTCAAGCCTCGTGGGCCCTGCGCAGTGCAGATTCTGCTTTTCTGTTTTCTGGCTCCTTAGAAGAGGAGTCCCCATCCTTGGGTACCACTGTGCTACTAAGTAGGGCCCCGAAGTGAGCAACCGTAAGTGGCACCTTCAGCCAGTCCAGAGTCTCCTCCTCAAAGTTGTACAATTTGCAAGCCAATGCCAACATACGCTTTGGGAGTCGCAATAGCTGCCCATTCCTCCTTGATGGTCTTAGTAAAGCCCTCAGGTATCACTGATTTAATCTGCGGTACCTTAGCCTTAGGCAGCACCAAGGAGCCCTTGGACACAGGAGAGATCTGTTCCTCTGTAACTGGCTACAGATCAAGCGCAGCAATAGCCTGGTTAATTAGTGGCTGAAAATCCACCATAAGAGAGAGCCTCTGACTGTGTAAGTTTGCAGCAGAGTCCTCAATCATCTCCCCCTCTTCCGAGGAGGAGGGCCCCTTGTCTGGGTTGCCCAGCAATGTCTCTGACCCACTGACCCTGGGTCACAATAGATCTGGGGAGTCCTCTCCAGACTCATCTGAAGACCTCCCCCTACGCAAGGGCACAGAGTCCTGGCGTATAGCCACCCTGGGCTGCTTAGCAGGCACCGTCTCCTCCTGAGAGTCTGAGGGCGACACATGGATCACAGCCTGCCTTGCAATGCCTTGCAGGCTTCCACGCTTTAAGCGCCGCTGCCAGTGAGACCTGAACGGCCTCCTGAATCCAGCCCTTTGCAGTGGCAGCATCAGGGGGAACCCCCACATTCCCTGTAGGAGTAGGCCCTGAGGGAGGGGCCACATAGGGGGCATCTGCACTCACCTCCCCCCCCCCGAGCAAGTACCGATCTTACCGGGGGGAGCTGTTCATGGCCTTCTGGGTGCTCCGACGCCCCATCCACGGGCTCAGCACCTCCTGCCTCATCATCCTGCACGTCTTCCCCGTCTGATTCCGACAGGCTCTGGGGCGGCCACTCCTGCTGACGTTCCTTTCAGCGCGGCCCCAATACTCGCTGAGGCAGTCCTCCTCCTGCACGCCCAACTGCTAGGGAAAGGAGTTGGGGGGGGGGCGAGGCCAAACATCACAGGCTTACCTTGCTTGCGCTGCCAGGCGAAAGCTCTCTCACCAACGGGGCCTCCTTGTAGGGAAGCCTCCGATTCTGGTGCCGCCACTTGTGTCCTGCTACAGTGGATTGCTGGTGGCATGAATTGCACCCAGTCTCTTCACCGGTATCTGGCCACCAACGGGGCCTCCTTGTCAGGAAGCCTCCGATTCTGGTGCCGCCACCTGCGTCCTGCTTCGGTGGATTGCTGGTGGCATGGATTGCGCCCAGTCTCCTCACCGGTATCTGGCAACAGAGAGGACCGCTGTGGCCTACAGGCGCCAGCAAGGTCATCTGATACATCTGCCACTTTCCTTACAGGATTTGCGCAGTCCCGAGTTTTTGGCGGGAACAGGCGCTGATGGGCGGATCTCTCCCTAATAGCCAGGAGTCCGAAGGTCTTTTTAGCGGACATCGGCCAAAAGGTCGGCAAGAGGTGAGGAGAGGTAACGAATAACAGAAAGGACAGTAGAAGAACAGATATGAATTTTTTTTTTTTTAAATTTAAAATTATTATTATTTTTTTCTTTTTTCTTTAGTAACTAGAGAGAACTAATAATAGTAGAATACCAGGTGAAGAATAGATTGGAAATAGTCAAAAACAATAGGAATATAAGCAGAAGAAAAGAAGAGGCCTAGTTAACTAGGCCAAAGCCAGCGAGCTGTAATGCGAGCCTTCTGGAGCAAAGGCAGGAAGTAGAACTGAGGAGATCCGCCCACATGCACTGGGTTAAGGATCTTCAAGTATGACTACTTCCTGCCTTTTGGAGCATGTGGGGGGGATGTAATCCCAAGCTTGGGTGACCTCCTACACCAGCCGAGAAGCCGAGTCCTGCATCTCAGCAGGGATGATTCAGTATTTCTTTCTCTCATGTGAACGTGCTCTGAGATAAAGGCTATAATCCGCTACACCCTCTTTAGATGTTATTCCCTGAAGCCCTGCACATGCTTACAGCACCAAATGTGAGCAGGAAGTCACTCACCACCTCCAGCCAGGCAGTCATGGTTATGGCGCAGTTTGTGTGAAGGTGGAAGCACTGTAACCGTGATGGCACTTCTGTGAGTGGTGAAGGGAGTGATGGTTATGATGCTGTAACTGTTAATAGCCGGTTGGAGGCAGTGAGTGACAGTGCTGGGGTGGGACTTCTTTCCTGCTTTCAGTGCAGTAAGTGTGAGTGGAGCTTCAGGGAATAAGATCTGAAGAGGCCTTGTATCTGAGTTCATTTTTAAAGTTGACCTGGGTACTGGCCCCTTAAATGCATGCAGCAGACAGGAAGCATACTGCTGAACCTGTGTCCAATGATGTTAATAGCTGTACCAGTGTACAGCGTTGCACTGGTGCACACTCTGTACTCATACGAGTGTTGAACTTATCATGTGAATCGGGCTTTTGTATTATGCTACACTTCATTTTCAGATCTTCCTGAGATTTTTTTTTTGCCAAGTTATAGCTCAAATCCCTTTGACAAAAGTAGCACTTTCTTAATATAAGTTCTTCTAAGATAGTTGCTAGATGAAATAATTCTACTGATTACTCATTCTCACAGCGAGCACCATTTTGGGAGGTTGACACTCTTACACTTGGACTTGGTTGGCATTTGGCTGGTGCTTAATGTGTTTATACTCAGGTACAGTTTAGTATTTTAATTTTATTTGAGATTTGTGTGATCCGATGCTCTTATTGTTGACACTTATTATGACAAGGCTTAAAAGCCATGTTGGTGCCAGATGTTCACAGCTGGAGGTTCTGGTGATTGGGCATGTAATCAGATGGGCGTGCAGATTCATTGAAACAGCTGACACTGAAATTATGGGGAGGTTGTTAGCTGTCATTGCACAAGTTGTAGTATACTTAATATACAACAACTTAAAAGTTACTATACTAAAACAAGCGTACAAGTTTAAACCACTTTAAAGTGGTGCCGCACGTAGTTTAAGAAGCTGCCCAATGGTGACTATTAGGTGAATAACAAAGTAACATGGGGACACACTTATTTAAAATTCTTAATTGAACTGGTGAACTCTTAGGCTCTGTTCCCTTTTAGACTAATACTCAGGATGTATTGTAAACTGGTTTCAGGAGAGAATAAAAGGACATTCATTCGCATCTTAAGGACAATGCTGATGATCGCAAGCAGTTCTCCTGTCTTACCGATATCTCTAAAAGCTACACTAACCTGAACGTAAGAACTTGTACCATTTGATTTGTTCTGCATGATTGTTCACATGCTTATTTGTAAGCATTTCTTTTCAGATTGTGCCACCAGTCGTTGATTGTTTCAATTTCTAAACGAAATCTCTGTTCAACATCTAGGATGATTGAATTAACCTACCTAATCAGAGTCTTGCCGTGGAAATTGCTTTCCCTTATTGTCTTGGCAGTTTAAAGCCTGGGATAGGAAGATGCTGAAAGGCATCATCTCATACCACTCAGGAGGAGGCAATGGTAAACCCCTCCTGTATTCTTCCAAAGGAACCCACAGGGCTCTGTGGGCACCAGGAGTCAAAATCAACTTGACGGCACATTTTACCTTACCTTATCTAAACAGCAATAGTCTGACACTCAGTGTCCCAGATGGTGTACAGCACTCTATTACTTCTTTGTGTGTGTTGGCTGAAAAAATCATTATGGAAACTTTTACTGCTTAAGTAGTTCTAGGCACCTAAAGTAGGTTTATATCTTAATCTATTGCACAAAATTGATTTATTTTAAAGTAAGTGTTAGGAACAGAAATAAACTATTCTCTTCTTTAAAGGAAAGGTGCTTCCACAACTTCTCTCATGAATATAGCAGTTACAAAGTGAGTTTTCAGCTTTACTTGTATCACTTGATTCCTTTCCTTGCCTCTTTTGACTTTGACTTGAATTCATATTCAAGTCACAAGTGCCTATTGCCTGTGAGTGCATCCCAAGATGCCTTTGGTAACATGTGAAATGAGGAAACCAGGTGGGGGAGAGATGGACCACATGGAAAGTTGCCATGTCAGTGCACCTACCTCACTTGGGAACTTGCTCTATGTGTGTGCCCGTTTTATACAATTCCCCTGTGGCTGCATCCCATGCTCAGGCTGGGGTAGGGAAACTGCTATAGTCATTGCCATGTGATCTGCCTATCCCACGTATTTCCACATCTCACATGTTACTAGAGCAATGTGGGACGGAATCTTTGAGAAGTGGTGCCCATATCACTTGAAGTACACACAAACTGGATCAAGATATAATCCATGTATTTTGCAACTGCTAATCAGCTCTGTCAGCAAAATAAGGGCTAATGAAAGTGCTGCATCAGTACTGCTGCCCATTCTTGGAAGCATCCCTCTCGTAAAAGAGTCATTGACAGCATACTTTTCAAAGAAACTATTATATGGTGAATATGTACTGAATATTTCCTGTCACACTCATACAGGAAAAATATTAGAAAAGTCAATTTTGTATTAAAGTTTTGTCTTTAATAGCCTTACGCTAAAGCTAGAGTACACCTATATCGGGCAGCAGCGATATAGGAAGATGCTGAAGGGCATAATCTCATACTGCACAGGAGAGGATAATCCCCTCCTGTATTCTACCAAAGAAAACCACAAGGGCTCTATGGTCGCCAGGAGTCGACACCGACTTGACGGCACAACTTTTAAAGCTAGAGTAAGCCACATTGACATAGTTCTTTTTCAGAAGCACTGGTGACTGGTATGGGCAGATTAGGGAAACAGTAAAGGAGCCTTGGTTCATTCTTACTCCTCTTGCGGGGCCTTGCTGTGCCTGGCTCTGACGTTAAGCTTTTGTGTGAGGGCTGGTCATTTGCCCAGTTCCTCAATCCAGTTTGCTACCAGCTGCCACACAAGGGTTAATGATCCCGTACTGGCTACCACTGTTTAGAAGAGATTAAACACAAATATAGGTGTGCTTCCCTCTGTGTTGTTGTTTTCCGGGGTGAAAACATCAAAATAGAATCATGCCATGTATCATGCATATTCTGTTCTTAACCAAACGAAAATTATGGATGCTAATCAATCTCTTGTTTCTAGAATAGTTTCCCAGGTCTTGGAAGATCACAAATTGCCTGGTGCCATCTGTTCTCTGATGTGGTGGTGCAGATATTGGGTAGGGGCAACACTTTGTATTTTTTGTAAAATTCGTATTGGTGGAACTGGAATAATGGTGTCTTCTGTTCATTTCATAGTAATACTTTTTAACCTTGTTTTTTTAAAATTTATGTTTATATCTTATGCTGTGTTTATCCTGTTGTAAACCATCTTGGGCCCTATTCATGAAAGGCAGTTCTCAAAATCTGAATATGAATATATGTAAAGTTTACCTCTTGTAAGCTCTAGGGGCCTGCCCCCAGGCCAGCTCCCTTCTTCTCTTGCCCCCGTTTCCTCCCTTTTAACACACTTTTAACCTTGCAAGGCTAAGCTGTCCTCAGCCATAGACTCACAGTCAGCTCTAAGTTGTTTCTTTAAAGGTAAAAGTGTCCCATCAAGTCGATTTTGACTCCTGGTGCCCACAGAGCCCTGTGGTTGTCTTTGGTAGAACACAGGAGCGGTTTGCCATTGCCTCCTTCCGTGCAGTATAAGATGATGCCATTCAGCATCTTCCTATATCGCTGCTGCCCGATATAGGTGTTTCCCGTAGTCTGGGAAACATATCAGCGGGGATTTGAACTGGCAACCTTTTGCTTGTTAGTCAAGCATTTCTCCACTGTGCCATTAGGTGGCTTAAACTGTTTCTTTAGACCATACAAATTACTAGAGTGAAATTTCTTATTGTATCTCTATTTCTTCAACACTACAAAATACCCTAGAAATTTACAGAACCATGGGCAGTGGAAGGGAAGCTTTCTTTCTTTCCCTCCCTTTTTAAATTTACAGATGAATAGACTTCTGCACATTTAGAGTTCCCCAGATATAAAAAACACTGTCTTATTTTTGCGTGGCCACATTTCATTTCCAGACTGATAAATGCTTGTCCACCTAGGTTTTTTATTCAGCTGTGAAATAACAGACAATCTGAACAACCTAGGTGTAATTTCCATTTGGTACACTTGAACAGGTGCCCCCCCACACACACACATTCTAGGTTTACTTGTTCTATAATTGACAATATTTTTCCATTTTCATGTGTAGTACAGCAATGGCAAGGGATGAAAGAATTGATCTCCTGTCCTTCACTGGCAGCACAAATGTAGGCAAGCAGGTAGCACTGATGGTCCAGGAAATTTGGTAAGTGAGATATGATAGTCCAATATATCTCCTCGCTTCTCTTAAAAATTAGAGATGCGGTGTTTGAGGGCATACGGAAGTTGGTGTGTATGAGTGTCTATAAATGTATACCTATAGTATTGATTTAAAATGGCATGAACAAACTTGTTGTAGACCATGGTGT
Source organism: Hemicordylus capensis (assembly GCF_027244095.1). Classification (NCBI taxonomy): domain Eukaryota; kingdom Metazoa; phylum Chordata; class Lepidosauria; order Squamata; family Cordylidae; genus Hemicordylus; species Hemicordylus capensis. Next base: position 84,805,227 of record NC_069658.1, on the reverse strand, counting down.
CTAATATGTTCAGCATTGAGCTCAAGTTGTAAATGTTTGCAACACTCATTTTATTTCAAATTGTAGGATAACCTGTTTTCACTTACTGTGATTTTTCCTTCCTTTTCATGGTTGTAGTAATATATTGTTATGAGAACTGAGATGGGCACAGTACTAGTTATAACATGGGTATTGTACACAGGTCTTATTGATTGTTTGTTTCTACAGGGTGGAGGCTCTTGGAGCTTGGTGGAAACAGTGCTTTTATTGGTAATTAATACTTTTGAAATATCTTAAATCTGAAATTAATTCTGTTCATTTCTTTGGTTAAGTGGATTATGAGGTCAGTCAAATCCTGCTACATAAGTAGGTTTTTGCCCAGAAGAGTATCCACTTATAACAGTTGGCTAAAACTCATAAATTGTTTTCATTAGAGATTCTCATGTTTGTGTTAATAGGGTATTTAAGATTTTTATTCTAAATATTAAATATCTTTACGTTTTCATTCTTCCAAATATTCCTCTGATTACTTCATATGTTACTTACTATCTTCCTGCCAGTAATTCAGTAGAATACCATTTTCCTTTCCCCATGCTTGGAAAGATCACCAGCTGGCTTCTACCATATATTCTATTTCTTATGCAACCTTTGTAGAATAGAGGCTGAAAGTTGCCTCCTGTTGCTCCACATAATTTATTATAGCTCTGGATAAATGATGAAGTATGGGAATCGGAGGTACTGTGTTGCAGTGGTTCCAGTCCTTTCTTGGAGGGAGGGTCCAGAAGGTGGTGCTGGGGGACTACTGGTTGGCTCCGTGGCCATTGGCCTGTGGGGTCTCACAGGGATCGGTCTTGTCCCCCATGCTGTTTAACATCTACATGAAACCGCTGGGAGAAGTCATCTGGGGACTTGGACTGAGTTGTCAGCAATATGCGGATGACACTCAGCTCTATTTCACCTTGTCACCTGATCCTAGGGAGGCGGTGGATGTCCTGAATTGGGGGCTGGAGGCCGTAATGGGTTGGATGTGGGCTAATAAACTGAAATTGGATCCAGACAAGACGGAGGTAATGTTGGTCAGTAGGAGAGCCAATCGGGATGAGGAGATTTTACCGGTTCTGGATGGGGTTGCACTCCCCTTGAAGGAGCAAGTACGCAGCTTGGGGGTACTACTGGACCCAGCTCTGCTTCTGTAAGCTCAGGTGGAGGCGGTGGCCAGGGGTGCCTTTGCACGCCTTTGGCTAGTGCGCCAGCTACGTCCCTTTCTCGAGAAGGCAGATCTGGCCATGGTTACCCATGCCTTAGTCACGTCAAGGCTGGATTACTGTAATGCTCTCTGCATGGGGCTGCCCTTGGAGAATATCCAGAAACTGCAGCTAGTGCAAAATGCGGCAGCTAGGGTTTTATCTGGAGCTGCCTGGTGGGAGCACATCACACCCATTTTGAAAGAGCTGCCCTGGCTACCAGTTTGCTTCCGGGTCCAATTCAAGGTGCTGGTTTTGACATTTAAAGCCCTTATCAACTTTGGCCCTGGATATCTGAGGGACCGCCTGCTCTCAAGGGTTGCTGCCCGCTCAACGAGGTCATCTGAGGGGGCTCTGCTCCGGGTGCCGACAATGAGGGAGGCTTGGCTGTCATGCACACGGGACAGGCAGGGCCTTCTCTGTTGCTGCCCCCAGACTGCTCGGTCCCCATCGCAGCTTTTAGAAAAAGTGTAAAATCTTGGCTTTTTGCCCAGGCATTTATTTGATTCTCTGCTGCTGTTCTTTATAGTCTGTATTGCCTTTATGCTTTTGTTTTAAATTTTTAATCAGATTTGTTTAATATTTTTATTATTGTTATTCTTTTTCACTTAATATTTTAACTGTGTCTTTTTTACCATCTTGTGTTTAAATTTTTGCTGTAAACCGCCTTGGGATTGCTTTAATGAAAGGCAGTATATAAATTTAACAATAAATGAAGAAGTGCTTTAAATTTGTGCCAGGAATGCTTTAGGAGTTGGTCTTGTGGTATGTGCGGGCAAACCACACATCCTGTAATGTTCTGTATACTTGTTTTTTGTGTGAATGACTGTACTTGCTTTCATTCCAAAAGTGAACCTGAGTATAGTCCCTCCAAATGCTTGGTACACATAGGAAGCATATTGCTGAAACTGTGTTCAACATAAAGTGTGAATAACTCTACCTGTGTACAGACTTGTACCCTTGTACACTGTGTGCTTGTACAAGTGTTCCACATAATGACTGAATAGGGCTTCTGTTAACTCTTTATGAAGTCTTTTGTTGTTCACTGTATTGTTCGTGACCAGACTAATTTTAAACTAGAGGTGCTCTTTTTGTGTGAATAAACTGCATAGTGCAGAGTTTCTCTTTGTGTACAACTGCACTGTATTATATACTTGTCTTGCAGCTCTTCAGGCAGCTGGATGTCTTCCCTTGGTTCAAAACAAAAGTTTTGTTGCTTTACAAACTCTGTGCCTAGTGACCTTAGCAGATGTCTAGCTCTTGGCTACAAATGCCATCTGATATATTTAGAATCAAAACTCTTGTCACTTTCTGTATTCCTTAATGCTCCTTGATTGACTTTTCAAACTGCTCGTTAGGGTTGTCATCAAATTGCTTCTGATCTGCCATTTATCTACTTAGGCTCAATTCCTTGCTGTATTTGAAGATGCAGACCATAATCTAGTCATCCCATCTGCTTTCTTTGCGGCCGTGGGGACAGCAGGCCAGAGATGTGCAACTGCCAGGAGGCTGGTAAGTAAATAGTTAAAATGAACTGTCTTGCATCCTAGTACCTGTATACATAATAGTTGCTCCCCACTCTCCTATGTTCAATGGTCTTAAGAGTGTGTCTAGGTTTTCTGCCCACTTCCTGATTTCCCCACCCATGCACAGAATATCCTGCTTGACCTGGAAGATATTGAGCCCTTTCTCATGATCAGTGTGAAAGGGCTCTGATCTGCAGGTGAAGAAGTCTTAAAATCCTTACCTCCCCAGCAGACAATCAAGGGCTCCTTCCTGGGTGATGGATTGCTCGTCCAGACAATTGCCGGCTAGTGCCTGCAGAGTGGATGGTTGGAGGTCCCTGGAATTCCTATAATGCACTGCACGAGATTGTGGTGCATTATAGGGATCCACTCTGCACTGGCCTGGAGGCTACTTGCATGTAGGTGCCACACCAAGCCGTGAGGCACTGACACATGAGCAGTTAGTGTGGGTTAAGAGCACCCTCATGCCCCAAACCCAGGCTAAGTGGTGGGCTCCCTAAGTGGGTTTGCTGCTGCCGGGAGCTGTGCAGCTCCTGGCAGTTCACACACACTGGCAAAACCAGGCTGGGCTTCCTTAGCCTGGATTTGCCTGTGCGTGTGCATAGCCCATTGTGTTTTATCCAAAGACTTTCTCTCTTTTAGTATTATGTGGGAGTGTGTATGTTTGTGTCTATAAAGCCTCCTGCTTCAGAGGAACTGTTTGAAGAGATTACTAGTTCTAATAAACTGTTCTCTCTGCTTGGTGCCAGCCAGTGGTCCAGATACTGAGTTCTTTCTATCCAGGAGGCAGGATCTAGATAGAAGAAATGGTAGACTGAGAGGGGCTAGACTAGGAGGTACTTCCCGATTCCTCTGGGAAGCCAGTCTTTGCAACAGAACAGAAATATGCAGTACATTTTCACAAATCTGTTTTGCTGGAAATACTTGATCACAATAATGAAATTGTGCGTTCTTTGAATTTCATATTCACTCTCCATTTAGCAGTAAAGCTAATATGTGGTGCTTTCCTACTCCCATTAACTAGGTGATGTAAAATTTTTGAGGCTACCAAATATGCAAATTTTGTGTATGCTTAAACGGTTTCTGCTTTTGTGAAAACCACTTATTTTCTTAATCCTTCAGCAACTGGATTAAAATAAAAATCCCCAATAGGCCATTCTAAATGAACAGTTCTTTCCATACACAGTATTAGAAGAACTTGTATCATTTTAACATTCTGAAATGAATGTTTTAGTTTAACAATGTCATCGTTCAATTATTTTTATGCTTCTTACCATTTCTAAAAAAAGAAGCTGTTTAACATACATTATTTTGCAAATCATTGGAGCTGAACACATGATTACTGCAAACTTTTTGAAAAGTGTATTTTAAACATCTGTTAGAACCTTTGCTTTTAAAAAATTGGGAACCAGTTATGGCTAATATCGCACAAAGTTTTGTCTGGATTGTGTCTGGTGTCATAGAAAGTACTGTTTTCTTTTTTACTTTCTTGTAGTGCACTGAATGCTTGTTTGGCTTAAGTGGCAGTATTTGGTTTGGGGACATGTATGTATATTGGCAGACTGCAAGGTAGATCTTCATTTCCAGTCCATATTTTATGAACCACCAACCAAGTTGTGATGTAAAAAGGAGCACTTACATAGCAGGGAGACTGGGTTCTGGGACCTCTTACTGCTTTTATTGCAACATTTTGGACTTGTTTTATATTTTCTTACCATCCACCCCCACCTCACCCTGCTTTTAAAGGTTTTGCTAATTTTTGTCTTGCATGGACGAAACAGTTGCCAGTTATTTAAAAATAGGCAATATATTGTGCTATTTGGCTGGAATACATGTGTACTTTGATACATAAATAGTTAGAAAAGTTACTTGTTGATCTGGATCGTGATCTGTTGCATTCATAATGAATGGGTTCTGTACCTGCATGGGAAACTCACGGATAGATTGACTAGCTCCTTGCTATGCCTCTAACTGCCCTGCACGTGCTCCATGCCTCCGTTATTTTTGGCAGTTGGGGCATGTTCTTGCTCAGTTTCTATTAGACCGCCTATGCATCTACGCCTCTGAAACCTATCTTCTTGGTGTTAATAAATACACCAAGTGCAGGACTACAGGACTGAATAAGGATAACAAAACTCTGAACAACTTAAACAAGGAGAAAAAAAACCTGAGTGTGCCCCGGATTTGTCCGGTAGCATGCAGATTGGAACTACTGCTAACGACCAAAGGACTGCTTAACAACTAATCTATAGCCCAACAGAAAGGAAAGAAAGCAAAAAAAAATTCAAGAGACAAAACTCCTCAATGGCGTCAAAGCCAGCAGAAAAAACAACTTTCAAACACTGCACAGAATGCCGGGCAAAGCTACCAACAACAGATAGCCATGACACGTGCTTATTTTGCTTAGGGGAGCAGCACAACCAGGTAACATGCAAAATAAGTTGCTCGTTCTCAAAACAAACCCTGAAGAACCAAGGACTTCATTTACGGGCAGTCTTATATAATGAGGCCCTTCAGCAACTGACACCAAGACCAGCGTACCCTTCGACATTGAGGCCGTTGTTGAGTACAGTACCATGCTTGGAGGAAGCTCCTTCTGTGGAACCTGCAAGAACACAACCTAAAGCCACCAAGGAGCAGGACCAAACGGCCAGAGACGGTGGTGAAGAAACACCACTGACACAGGAAGCACAGGCATTCTTCTGTGGAGGAGGAGGATTCCTCTCCTAGAAAATGGAACAAAAAGTCAGACTCCAGGAGGAGTACACCTCTCTGACAGTGGTGCAAACTGCACAAACTGTTGATGTGGACTGAGAAATCTAGACATCAGTGTCAAGCGGAGCGGCTATGGCGTCGACAGCCATGAGGAAGATAACCACTGCATTGAAGATGGTGTTGTCTTCAGTGCTGGAAGAACAGTTGCTGCCCAAGACAAGAGAAATGGAATGATGAAAGCCGATAGAACTGTCTCCGGTGCGAACTCCAATACTATCACCGTCGGCAGTAATGCTGCAGCGGATTATGAGGACTTTGGAGAGGAAGCAGCAGAGGAAGAAGATGTTGCCTTGGACCTCAAGACGGCAACATCACTGCTTGCTATCTTAAAATCCTCAAACAGCACACCATCAGGCTCAACTTTCCAGGGGCTCATTAGTGGAGGCCTCGATATTGAGTACGACGCCAATGAGGGAACATTCTCAGTACCAAAAACACTGTCAATGTCGCCAATAAGAGCACATCCTTCGACAATGAACCCTGTACGACTTATGTCTATGATTACAAACCCAATACAGCTAATGTCACCATTGAGACACGCAGGGGTGTCAGAACACATTTCTGTTTTTGCATGACCAGGTGCAGGCTATGCCCCATGGAAATCACTGGTGCAGTATGCAGCCACACAGGGTCTGACATCCTCCAATATATCAGGAGGTGCTCAATGTGGCCAAATCACATGTAGTTGGGGATTTAGACACACTCTGCAGATTATGCAGAATATCAAATGTGGAAAGTAGAACAAGAAGCTTTGCACAACGTGCAGCACGTGGCACTATGTGCACCTCCAGCACCAAACAGAGAGCCAAATACAGTACCTACAGTAACATCTACGGCTTGCAAAACTTCATCTCCCCTGGCACTGCCAGCCCAACGAGCACAACCACAGATACCAGTGCAGCCTAAGAAGGTGGCCAGGAAGAAAACACTCCCTGTATTACCTCCAAGGACGAGGATGATGATGAATACACCACAGATTCCTCTGAAATGGATTACGGAGGAAATGATGATCCTGAACCCCCAGCAGAAGTGCCTCCTAAAACTTCATTGTTGCCCTCAGAGGAGCTAAAGGCCTATCATGCACAAATACAGTAAGAGAAATGGCTGAAGCTCTGGGTTTAGAGTTGAAACAACCTGAGGTAGATCAAAAGGACTCAGTCTACAATATGATGGCTAAGGCAAAGGTATTGCACCAAGTGGCGCTTCCTATGCTACCTGCTATTACGAAGGCAGCTCAGTTGGCATGGGAGGTGCTACAAACATCAATGCCAATGTTGAGAAAATTAGGATTGTATAGAATACAGGAAGAGGACAACACTTACCTAATGTGCCACCCTGTGCCAAACTCTTTAGTTGTGGAGTGCACAGACTCTTCGAAGGGGGGAGAGCAACATACTACTACTGCAGAAAAGGAGGGGAGAAAAATAGATGTATTAGAGAGGAAAATATATGCCACTTCCAGCTTCCGGCTGCCTAGCCAGATATGGACATCATTTATGGGATGTGCTTTTCCAGGATTCCACCACAATGACCCCCAAAGAATTCTAAGACAAGTTCTCACAAACATATGAGAAGATAACAGCTGTGACTAGACAACTACTCGGCACTTTTAAACATTTAGCAGAGATTGAATCAAGAGCCATGACAACTGCGGTAACTCTGCATCACCATTCTTGGCTACATTCTACTAATTTGCAACGGGAAATGCGTGACAGGGTGGAACATTTGCCTTACGATGAAAAAGGACTCTTTGCAGAAATCACTGATGCAACAATGGAAACATGGGGAAAACCTAAATATATGGCAAAGACATTTATGGCATCGACACACATGAATGCAGCATCAGCCCGTAATTGTATAATTTGGCTGTACAAGCAGCAGGAGAGAAGAGGTTTTAGAAGGCAATACAGGCTGCAATCAAAGAAATAAGACCTTTGGACAATGGCAAAAGGGCCAGAACACTAAACCAAATAGAGATCAGAACAAGCAGACTCTTTGATGGACTGATCCATCCTCTGCAAGCGCAACAAGTAACACAAGTAACATCACCTAAGGCACACATCAGCTTGTGGTTGTCAGCAAATCCATCAAGCTGGCAAGTCATGCGTAAGCATGGCACCACATAACAGCAGACCAGTGGGTTCTAAAGATTATAAGGTCTGGTTACGCAATGGAGTCCAAAAGTTTGCCTCCTTTTCAGGGGGTGAAGTATATGAAACCAACTCCAGTGCTTCTGGAAGAAATACAAGTGTTACTGCAGAAACAGGTTATTGTGCCAGTGCGGTGGATGGAGAGGTTGACTGGTTTTTACTCCCGATATTTCCAAATTCCCAAGAGAGATGGGGGAATGCGGGCTATAATGGATTTGAGGGAGCTCAATGTGTATATTCAGACACGCAAATTCAGGATGACAATGTTGCAGGGAATTCTGCATTTTCTAGGCAAAGACGAATAGGCGGCTGCACTAGACTTGGAGGATGCGTATTTCCATGTGGGAATACGGGAGACTCATTGCAAGTATCTAAGATTTACAGTGGGTTATACAGCATACCAATATACGGCTCTGCCATTTGACTTGTCAACAGCACCATCATAAAGGTGATGGCGGTCATGGTGGCATACTTAAGAACGGAGAGCATAGTCATCTTTCTATATTTAGACTGGCTTATGGTCAGCAACAAAGAAAAGTTACTTTCGCAAATCCAGTTTGTACTACGTCTGTTGGAGAACCTAGACATCAAGGTCAGCTGGAAGAAGTCACACTTAGCACCACAGAAATGGATAAGTTACATAGATGTGGAGCTAGATATGCAGTCAAAGAGAACTTACTTGCCATTGGACAGATATCAGCAAATCAAAGACCTAATACACCAGATCACCTTAATACCTCAGCAACCAGCAAAAGTGATTCAGAGGCTGTTTGGGTTGATGGCGTCCTGCAATGCCACACTGTGCTATACAAGGCTGCAGATGCGGACCTTGCAGATGTGGAATCTAAGAAATTTCCATCCCAACCAGGACAGCCAACAAAAGTTACTCACTCTGCCTCGAAGAGTGATAGATGCACTGGGTTGGTGGACAGCGCGCACACATCTGCAATCCAGAATGCCGTTTGAACCCAAGATTCCCACACAATGGGTGACAATGGATGCTTCTCTGTGGGGATGGGGCATACATTGTGGAAGCCATCAAGTGCAGGGTCAGTGGATGAAGCACCAAGGATGAATGCATATAAATTACCTCGAGCTCTTAGCGATTTCGGCATTGAAAGCATTCAGACCACTCCTACAAGGAAGAGTAGTGCAGGTCCTTCTAGACAATACAGGGAGGCATGGTTTCTCTCTCCCTTTGTCTGCTGAGCCAACAGTTCTGGGAATGGTGTGTGAATCAGAACATACACCTGTTGGCGATGCACATAAAGGGAGAGGACAATGTGCAGGTGGACGAGCCCAGTCACATGCTTCTAAAGACCACAAAATAGTATTTGTTGAAGACCATTTTAGAATATGCACTGCTCAATTCCCACCACGAATGGGAATTGAGCAGTGCATATTTAAAAATGGTCTTCAATAAATTGAGTTAGCCAACAATAGACTTGTTTGCGACTGCTGCCAACAAAAAATGTCAGATACTGCTCATGTGCAGGACACGGCAGGGGATCATTGGGCAATGCTTTCCAGTATGTGTGGACCAAGGGCCTATTCTACCTATTCCCACCACAGCCGCTAATATTTCTAGTCCTGACACGAATGCTGAGGGATGGCACTGGGGGATACTAGTGACCCCATGGTGGCCCAGGCTGCTGTGTTTTGCACCATTGCTAAGGCACTCAAACAGGGTATAGCACAAATGCCAACATCATCCAGATCTATTGAGCCAGGATGGGATGGTACAACAGTATTCTCCCACCTGGAGTGCAAGAAATTCCTAAAGAGCTTGAACAACTTGTACCCACCTTTTAAAAGGCAAATGGAGCAATGGAGTTTGTCACTACTATTGTCTATGCTAACTGAAAGTCCGTTTGAACCATTAGGGGAGGTGACATTGCAAATGAAAACTTTTAAAATGGTGTTTTTAACTGAAATTACTATGACAAGATGGGTGAGTGAATAGTGAATTGGTGGCACTAAGAGTGGACCAACCATACACTTAGTTTTATCCACATTCAGTGTTAATGTGGATGGATCCACAGTTCAGACTAAATATATTAACAGAATTCCTCTTAAATGAGGCTATAGTATTACCAACCTTTTCCAAAAACCCTGAGATGGCACTGGAAAAGTCCATGCATTCCTTGGACGTGCGCAACACGTTGCTGTATTATCTGGATACAACAAGAAACATAAATAAAAACAAACAAGTTATTTGTGGTACATAAGGGGAGGCTCAAGGGGTAACCAGTGTCAAGACAGGGGTTGGCCCTGTGGTTGGTCCAGCGGTTGGTCCAGCTGAGAAGACTAGCATATAAATATCAGGGAAAGGAACCTCCGAAAGACATTCGAGCACACACTCCACAAGGGTTTATTCGGTCATTCAAGCGCACACTCCACAGAGATCTGCAAGGCAGCAACATGGTCTTCACACCAACCATTTATAAGGCATTATGCTATTGACTTGTGCTTGACAAAAGCAGCAAGCTTTGGAAGGAGTGTACTGAAGTGGGTCCTGCCATAGCTACAGGGTCTGCTTCGCCCACCACCGGATGCTAAGCTGGCTAACCACCCATTGACTATGTATGCAATCACGATCCAGATAAACAGGTTGCTCACATGTAATTTATGATCTGGAGATGATCCATTGTATTCATACATACCACCCAGACCTCCCTGCAACAGTGTAAAAAAAAAACAACCACTAAAGGATCATCAATACATGGCGGTCTGCAAGAAACAGAAAGAACATGCCCCAACTGCAGAAAATAACGGAGGCACAGAGCACGAGCAGGCAGTTGGAGGCATAGTGAGGAGCTAGTCAATCTGCGAGGTCCCGGCGCAGGACCCATTGATAATGAATACAGTGCATCACCTCCAGATCATAAGTTATAGGGGAGCAACCTGTGCTAGCTCTTTAGCTTAATGGTTATAGGCATGGGAAGAAGTAAGATGGAAATCTTTAGTAACACATTACAGATTTAGGATCCGTAAGATGCCAGTGTTCTTGAAGTTTGCACTGTAAGAGTTATTATATTAACTAATCTTACTCAACGTTTATGACATTCTGCTTAGCTTTTGCATAAAGCAGAAGAAATGGGATGCACACCGAATCAGGAGGAAAAATGAAAAAGAAACCGTGCAAAGTGTGGAGACAAAGGGGCCATGAAAAAATGCCAATAATTGCAGAAACACAGATTGTGCTGCATTTAAAGATCCAGAGATCTATGTGGAAGAAATGAGCAAGACACATGTATCCATTTAACAATCCTTAAGATGCTATATTAATAGTCTAGAGTGAATAGATAACAATACCAATTGGTAGTCTAGAATAGCTAGATAACAGTAGCAATTATTTTGCAGATAGTATCTGCACATGCATATGACCAAAATATTGCATCTCAATGAATAAATCAAAAGTCATAACAAAGGGTAAATATACATTCAAACCCAAACATATGGATATTGCAAAAAACATAAATGTGTGAAAAAATATTGTTCTAGTCCAAAGGAGAATGAATCTGTATCACAATAAATGAAATTCCTCAAATGAGTAGCAATAACACTGATATTACAAGTAGTGTCTGCACATGCATTTATGAAAAATATAGCATCACAATAAAAAGGACAGAAACTTCTTCTGATTGTAGAAATGAAGTCTTGCCAGGATGGAAAGAGTCCTTATAGACTAGCCCGGGATTCTTAAGCCCATTTCAGATAATCCTTCATTAGAGAACAGAGACATTCTGTAACAGTAAAACAAGCACTAGCAAGTTTCCTGACCAATGACTTACATAGATAACTGTAATGATGTGAATAACATCCTCCCCCTTATGCACAAACCAATACATACCACTTTTCCTCCTCCCTGAGCTCGAACAACAATAATGGCTCAATCAACCAGATCTTTATGGAGGCAACCTTTCCTCCTACACCTTGTTGAGGGGAAAAAAGCTTACTAACTGCCAAGCCCCAGGGCTTGAAGATATATAGCCCAGCATCAATTAAGATGCTTCTAATCAGGTGAAGCCACCTACAATTGGGTCTCCAAAAGATATAATGTGAACATTTAGGCACCAGCTGTACAGTATCACCACATTCATTAAGGATATAGCTTTATCTTGCTTTTCAAATTGTTGACAGATCATGCTGCTAAAACTGCCGAAGCACTGAACTCAAAAGCGCATCTTATTTTACTTTTCAGATTGTTAATATATCCTGCTCCTGAAGCTGCATCAACAGTTAATTGTATAAAATACGGAAACCACTATCTGCTATAACAATTTTGAAATGAATTCTTTCAAATGTTGTGAATTACATCAGCACATGTAATATAAACACCTTCTTCCTAATTATAGGTCCGAAAGCTCCCATGTACAGATGATGAATGTCAACCAAATTCCTATCGATAAAGTTGATGTGTACAACCGACCTTCAACAGTTAGTTATATAAATAATATGACAAGATGAAAGAATTACAAAAACACTGACATATCACATGCTGAATTAAGCCCATATGGGATAATCGTGTTCAATCTATATATAAAAGTGGATTACATTCTTGGAATAGTCCACTCTAGACTATTAATATAGTATCTTAAGGATTGTTAAATGGATACAAGTGTCTTGCTCATTTCCTCCACATAGATCTCTGGATCTTTAAATGCAGCACAATCTGTGTTTATGCAGTTATTGGCATTTTTTCATGGCTCCTTTGTCTCCACACTTTGCACAGTTTCTTTTTCATTTTTCCTCCTCGTTTTTGCATGAAAGCATCCATGATGAGGTGGTCAAAAAACGAATTAAGGTGTATGCACAAGTTCGAATTGGAGATCCATGGGATGGTAAGAGCTCATTGTTTGTGGCAGTATGGTGCGGTGGTTCTTAATGAATCGTTTCTAGCCTGGCTGCAGTGGAGAACTAGTGTTCTGCTACGTCCAAGTGTGGTCAGGGAGAGGCCTCCCCTGTCATTCCCCCCCGCCCCCAGAAATGAGGCATATGTGCATGTGGATTTTTACTGCACAGATGGACCTGCTATCAGAAGTTGTTCATCTGTTCATGGGATCTCTTTGATGATAGCTCATTTCAAACTCCCCTTATGAGGAGTGAGCACATGGAATACAGTCAGTAATAAGTTGCATTAAAAATGTGTAGAAGGTTTCTCTATACCAAAAAAGATGACTAATGCTAACACAAATAGTTGACTGTATGTTATTCCCAACAGAGCAGTAGAAGATAGAGAGGAGCCCTAGCTTAGTAACAGTAAATCCTGGATGCAATTCCTGTAATTTTCAGTTAGCATATTCTTGGTAGTAGGGCTGGAGGAGGCATCTGCCTTTAAAGTTTAGAGAACTGTTTCCAGGCAGAGTAGATAATCTTAGGCTAGTTGGCAAATGGGCTTGGCTTAGAATAAATTGACTCTCTATCCTTGTATTTGGAGAGAGAGACAAAGATGTGAATAGCTCAATGAAAAAGTTGACCCAGTGTGTGGTAACTGGTTGTTTGTTTGTGTTTGTTTGTTTGTTTGTTTGTTTTAAAAAGCCAGATTCTAGGGGTGTGCACGGAACCGCCACACTGCGGTCCAGCACTGGGGTGGGGGGTAGCTTTAATAGCGGCGGGAGGGTTTACTTACCCCTCCCGCCGCTTTCCCGCTCTGGCGCCGTAATGTAATGAGTAATTGGGGCGGCAGGATACCGGACTTACTCTTACTCTACAAAAACTCCCAGTAATCCTTTGCACGCACAAACATCGTGCGCACGCTTCACGTCACTGATGTGCGCACGCACAAAGGATTACTGGGAGTTTTTGTAGAGCAAGATCGGGGAAGGGGCGGCAGGGAGGTATCCTGCCGCCCCAATTACTCATTACATTACGGCACCAGAGCAGGAAAGCGGCGGGAGGGGTAAGTAAACCCTCCCGCCGCTCTTAAAGCTACCCCCCACCCCTGGACTGAACCATCCAGGTCCGGACTGGTCCGGAAGCCTTTTCAATGGCCTCCGGACCGGTACGGGCCCATCCCTACCGGATTCCACGCTGGGGATTATTAAGAAAGGGATTGCTGAATACTGAAGTATTATAATGCCCTTTTATGAATTTATGGGATAGCCACAGTACAGTTCTGGTCATAGGGATGAGCCTGGACCGGTCCGTAGGCCATTTTGAAGGCCTCCAAACCGGTCTGGACTTGAGGGCGGTCTGGCACTGCTGTGGGGGGGCTCTTTAAGGGCGGGGGAGGGTGTACTTAGTGGCATTACGGCATTACAAACCTGGCACATTCACTTCGTCCTGAGCTGCCTTTTGGACGACAAGTCTTGAAACAGGGACTTCTGACACATTATACCCATCCTTACCCTCTCGGTTAGTGAGCTGTGCTATATGCTCTCCTAGACCAGCAGAGAATGGAACATTGATACTCTGAAAGTTTTTTCTTGCTGGTATAACCAAGGGCACCCATGCCCTCCCATAATTGGCTGGGTCTTATGTGTTGAACTATCTTTATCTCTATACTTGGCCTCAAGACTTCTCTAATATATTCTCTGGCTTATTTTCCTCTGCTTCTGATACTCTTCTTTAATTGGAGATATTTCTTTACACAGCTTTACAACAGGACTGCCCTACACAGGCTCTTAAAGGTCTCTTTCATTGGAGTAGTCCTGCCTCTGCAGCATGTGGGTAGAGATCACCTACAATGGGTTCACTCAGTTACACCAGCAAGAAGACATCTTTATGGTGAGTGCCAGTGTTCCATTCCTTCAGGATGATGTTGCTTCTTATATATTGGTGAAAATGGAGCAGTGCTGCATGGGGGCACCCCACTCCAGGCAGACTGGTGGATAATCCAGCATAGTGGCTTAAAAAACAATGGTCCCTTTCATGGTACAAGCACACACCATTTGGGAATCTTAGACCCTAATTGATTGATTGATTCCCACCACCCACCCACCCCGCAATTTGGGCATGTTCAAGTCAGCTTTGGCTGCTTTCCTCTTCTTTTGGTCTATTTCTAGTCAGAAGAAGCCTTTGCCTGGAACAATGAAGTGAAACAAGGCCTCTCCAGCAACATCTCTACCAAGGAGATTTGGGCAGAATATTCCGGTGGCTTGGGTATAGCTCTTACTCTGAAATATTTTTTTCTGGAAAGGAAGGAAAAACAAAACGTAGTGCCAATTTGGATGATCATCCGTTAGCATACACAATAACAGTGGAGATGTGCTGAGAGGTTCTGGAGCATGTATAGAAGGGCCATGCAGATGAACATCTGTCTTGCTCAATTAAAGGACATGCCAAGAGCATCTTGGGTTGTCTGACAGTGACATCAGGGCAGGCACACTCTTGGTGCTTCCCCAGTGTTCTCGCATGTGCCAGTGGACAATTGTCCAAACTGGCTCCTAGATGGATTATTACATCTTCAGCTCCATTGTTAGTGGTGTTCTCTTTAGTAGCCAATTTCTTCTCTGGGCCTAAAGGATCAGAATGTGATATTATAAACGTCCATATTCCAACTAGTGGGGCTGAAATTGGAGGTGCTTTTGGTACATTCCTTCACTGGTGTTCACTGTCAGTTGTATGGATATTAGGACTTCAGTATGGGATGATCATTGCTCAGTGATTACCAACTTGTGAATTCTTTGGAATGGCCCTAACAATGATCCAAGGGCCAGAAGTACTGCATGATACTTAACACATGCTCAGGCTCTGTAATAAAGCTTGGCATCTTCTAGAAAAATGGTTTTCAGCATTACAAAGAAATGTTATCAGGCATAGTATTAAACACAAATTATTTTCATTAGCATATTATATACAAAATAAAAATATGTATGTTTGAAGCCCATTTCCAGGTCTGGAAAAGCACATTTATGCAAGCAGTTGTTACAAGCTTAGAAACCTGTGATAGATAGGTAGATGGATAAAATATAACATGAAAGCAGTGATTGTAAGGACCCTTGAATTTTGTATTGCAATTTCCCAGTGCAGCTGTGGCCAGCACAGAATATATGCAGCCTTGCTCACTCCTGATCATCATTCCAGTTCTGCATAATGTTCTCACTTGAGATGAAAATCCTGGGAATATTGCTGTTCTTAAAATAAAATATGTGGTATCTCAATGGTTGTGAAACTAAGATAAGCTTAGAGGAGTGGAGTCTGTTTCTTCAATTCTGTTACTGATTTGTTGAGAAATGTTTAGTAATATACTTTGCTTTTAGATCTGTAACTTGATTTCTTTCTCCTCCTAGGTGGTAATAAGCACACTGGTGGTGGAAGGAAATCTGGCAGCGATTCATGGAAACAATATATGAGACAATCTACTTGGTAAGAGCTGTGTGACCTTCTTGTTCAAGTCTCTGAATTACGTTTGGTTGAACCTGCTGTATGTTCTCACTAGATGCACTGCAGGGAGATGAAACACTTCTAAATACAGGATTGAGCCATTTTTCTCAGAAATGAGAAATTTGCTCAGGTTAATGTCTCTCAGAGTTTGGAGATGCATCTGGAATAATCAGCCAAGTATTTACTCAGTATCATTGTGAAGGAGAGTAACTTTATAATTCAGGACAAATGGCCAGCTTTGTAGTAGTACACAAAATATAATGGAACACATTAAGGCAAATGCTGGAGGTTCAATTCTAGTACAAAGGTTTTGGGTTTATGTGGTGATGGTGCGAGAAGACTTGGAAATTTTGAAAAAGGATATTTAAAAATCGAAGATATACCTTCAGTAGTGATCTCACTGTAGTGTTTTTAGTCTGCCTTAAAAAAAATTGTGTGAGGCTGATTCTGAGTTAATGTCATGTCAGTTGCTACAAAAATGAATGTTTCTGGGGAAAGAAATCTAAATGAAGCATGTACACAAGGTATTTTGGAACTCGGGGTGGAAGAGATAACATAAAAGCTGCTAACTATGCCTGCCTTTGAAAATAGGCAGAGATAGCATTATGACACTGGCGGACATCCAGATTCATAGAGCACTTGCATAATGAGCAAGGTTGCACTAGTGCAAGAATATCACATAGCTGCATTAAATAATGGGAGTGTTCAGAATTGTGCTTTTGTGCAACATTTCTCTGCAAGGTACGAGACATGCCACAGGCTGGGCACCTTGTTGCACAAGCACACCTGTGTTTGCACAAATGCAACACTAGTTTGGAATGCAAGATTTAGATTTATTTTAGACTTATTTGTTTAAACATATTTGTGCAAGCACTTTTTAGCCTGGATGTCAGTCACAGATCGCTGTGCACCCCCCTGCCCCCCGCAGTCTGATTCTCTAATTGAGTTGTTTGATTAAAAACCAGACCTGTTAAAAACAGGATACTATGGTCAGCTGACTTTAGGATTTGCTCCTGCAGTGTGATTCTAGAGCACCAGAGGGAGGTGTTTGTTATATAGCTTCTTAGGTGATTTGCTGAATTTCTATATCTTCTAGATCCAGGTCAGAAGGAAAGGAAGTTCATCACACTACATGCTGTTATCTTTCAGATATACATTGGTTTTGGGGCGGTGGGGGCTGTATATCACTGGCTCTCTAAGTGCTGTGGCACTAGACCAAAGTAGTTTTCAGTTTAATCAATGTTCCCCTTATCGCTCTGTGAGAGTATCCTTAGATGTGCATACCCAACTAATTTCAGAGACCAAATCCGATTCTCTTTATTTTTCAGTACGATCAATTACAGCAAGGATTTGCCTCTGGCTCATGGGATCAAGTTTCAATAATGGCCTTGTGAATGCTCTATCTTGGCTGAACTTGACATACAAGAATGGAGCACCTGTTGATCGCACCTGCAGAGACCGCTACCTGAAATCATCTAGCATTGAGGATATTGTAGCTGCTACAATGTTCCTTTCCAGAAAACTCAATTATGTTGAACACTAAGATCATTTCAGTCATGTATCCAAGCTCTGATTCTCTACTTATGAGTTCAAGTGAAGCACTTGATGGGGATGACAGTTGTTTTTTTTATTTATCTGCCTGAAACTTTGACCTGCAAAATCTTCAGATGCCTTTTGTATGTGCTGCACTGGCAGCAAACTTATGCCAAATGCATCAGGGAGAATCCATACATAGTCTGCTGCAATGCATAAATAAAATTTCTAAACCACTTGCTGTTATGAAGATCCTGGTCCCTGTATTACTCTTTTTTTTCTTTTTAACCTCAGATTACTGGTGAATAAGCAGACTTCTTTGACTAAATTTGAGAAGAAGCTTTCTCCCTCCACCTTTTTGTGTGAATGGGAGCAGCACTGCACATACTATCACACTTTTTAAATGAACAATGAATGGAGTTCTACTTTATTATTATAATGTTGCCCCACAATCTTCAGTTTCATTGTTCAGAACTCATTGAAATGCTTGCTAGTTTTCATCCTCTTCTAGGTTCAAAGCACTGTTTGCAAGGATGAGTGTGGGACAGTGTATTAGTCACTGAAGGCAGGCCCAGGGAATGGTTTGCAAGTGTTATGGAATTTGGGTGGTTTTGGTAGCCTACCAGGGTCATGATCGGGGAAGCTCCCCAACCCAATTGAGCAAACCTCAGCTCACCTCCATGCCTCTAACCATCTAGTCCATGTTTTTGTGATGAGTGTGGTGTAGGGCTGTCAGTCATGACAAGTCCTGAAATAAAGTTTGGTTGTGGGTTACCAGCCATTGCAGAATGTCTGCTTTGTACTTATCCAGTGGCTTGAAAGCCTTCAATTTGCCAGATATAGACTGGAGTATACTGCTTGAATGGGAGAATGGCTTTTATTTTTTGCAATGGTTGCAACAAAAATGCAACAAGTAGTTTTTATTTTTATATACATTGCTCAACTGAGTGCCCTTGATTCAGTGTAAAGAAACGGCATAAATACCAAAAGCTGAAACAGCAAAAGCAAGAATAAAAACCAACTCTAAAACAAAACAGCCAGTAGAATTGTGTGGTGGTTTTGCAAATAATTGTTGTGACTCCATTCCCACCATTTCCCTTTGTTACCCACCTCCCATGTTGCTGTTTTCCACCCTTTCAACTGTGTAGGTTATGATCTCCCCTTTGAGCTTCAGAGCCTCGAACTGTGAGGCTGCAAGATAAGGAGACCATAAATAAACATGGTTGAATAAATAATAATAATCTTGGGCTCGATGTTTATGGTGCATGGGGATCAAGTGTGGGACTCCTCCCCTCCCATCTCTGAGGCTGTCTCTGAAGCGGCCTTATATTCAGTATGGTAGTGTTCCAGCTGTAAAATATCTTCCTATAACTCTTTGTAAGCCCTGTTTAATACAATGTTCATTCAACTGTAATGATGAAATTCTGTTTCCGAGCAGTACGGGCTAAGTAGCATTCTTTTTTTATGCAAGCCTTTGCTGGTTTAGACTGTTATTATTTTGCAAACACAGGAGTGGCTGACTCACGGCGATAGCCTTGTGTGAAAAAGAAAAACATGGTGTGAGAAGTGCCCCTTCAGCCTTCTGGTTGTGCACCCAAAGCTGCATGGGAGCAATTTGCCTGCCATTTGCTCTTTGCTTATCACTAGAGAGCCTTTATGTGTGTTTGGATATATAGCAGCAAGGTGAATCCACAGGACCTCCTTGCTGCCTTCATCTTTACAGTGCCCACAGGCAATTTCAGACTGACTAGCTGTAATTCCATCTAGGGATATCTGATCTCTCAGACTTGAAGGGCCAGTGCTCATGCTTTTACAAGTTACTAGAGCTGACAAGGAGCTTAGTCCAGTGGGTTTAAAAAAAAAAAATACAGCCGATATAGTTATTACATGCATGTGCCCAAAGTTTGTGGACAATTTTAGGCTACTGGTTTTACAGAGCTCTCAAGTAACTGCATATGGTTCAGAACTGCTGGGTGGATTTCTTAATCCTAACTCTTTCCAAAACTAGCACATGTGGCCTGCAGCACACATTCTTGGCATGGATTCCAGAGTTACAGATAAGCTTTCTAGAATAACTGTATTTATGAAGGCCGAATAAAACAAAGATGAGTGTAAATATACTGTAAACAAGTTGATGTTCTCTAATTTCTAGTTTAATTATCAAAGGCTACTGAGTAGATTATAAACTGCAGGAGTTGCTAGTTTATTATTGTTCCCGGAGGAGCACTGTGAGTAGTTGTAAAATATGTCTTCGTGCTGCTACTGTATTATGTGTTCTAAAAAACTGCTTACGGTTTAATGCAACTAACTGCTGCTTGCAGCTTCTGCTGTTGCATACACTTAATTACCATTGAATGCACAACATCACTGAATCCTGAGTGTTAAATTACACGGATGATCAATAATTCATTTGCTAGCACTGTATTGCTTTACGACAAAATGACCCTGAAAGAAAATACAGGCTAAAAATTAGTCTCTCCTCCTCCCTGCTCCCTGGCATCTTGAGAATGTGCTCAATGGAATAGACTTTCTAAAATATTTCATGTTGTATAAGACGTGGCATGCATCATGGACTGTAAAGCTCAGTTACACCCACTTGGTTATTTACTTGGTTACTTCCTGTACATGCTAATGCCATGAGGCGCAGAACATAATAAAACGTGAGTCTAAGAATCAAGTTCAGCTTCATACATTCAAGTAGCTGCTTTTCCCCCTAGGGGTGTGCAAACCTATTTGGATCAGGGATGATTAGCAGATTTGACCCCAAATAAATCAACCTCAAAATAGAGGGTCTGATTCAGGGTCGAGGAGTATCTGCCCTGATTCTACCCGAATTGATTTGGGTGATTCAAACACCATTTTGAGGCCAGTTTTTCCCATCAAAACAGGCCTCAAAATGGCACTTCTTTCTGGGGAGAGCTGGTCTACCAATTGGAATCAACAGGTAGGCCAACCCGCCGTTCTGCACTTGGTGTGTCAGCCCACCTTGGAAGACTGGTCTACCTGGGTAGACCTGTCCTCCGAGGCAGGTTGATGCACCCACCATGTCTGGAGTGGACGGTTAGTCTACCTGCTGATCTCAATTGGTAGACCAGCTCTTGTGGGTGGGGAGTTTTCCTAGCAACACAGGCCTCAAAATGGCACGTGAATCACCCAAACTGATTTAGGGCCACTTCATTGAATCAATTCATCTAACTTAAACAAATCAGTCGGTCTGTGGTTCTATTCGACCTCGAATCGAATTACAGATTTTGATTTGTGCACATACCTAGTTTTTTCTTCTATGTTTTTCCTATGCATGGATGTGGCTTTCCTGTAAGAATGTCAGACCTGTCTGTCCACAAGGATGGTGGACGGCAACCTTCTGTAACTTATCTTTTCTGCAATCTCAGACCACTGTTGTGTGTTAAATGTACATAGCAAGCGTGCATAGTATAGTGGTTAGAGTGTTGGACTAGGACCAGGAAGACCTGAGTTCAAATCCCCATTCAACCATGAAACTCACTGGGTGACTCTGGGTCGGTCATGTATCTCTCAGCCTAACCTACCTCTACAGGCTTGTTGTAAGGGTAAAAAAAAAGCTCCTTGGAGGAAAAGCGGAATATAAATCTAAAAAATGAATGAAGGATATAAATATAAAAATGAAGGTGTCTTTTAATTGTTAAAGTATAACCTTAATTGTGTAAGAGGATCTGATACTGTTTCGTGTAAGAATATAACAAATGCTTCTCTGGATCAGACCCAGGTCTAGCATTCTTTGCAATAATCACAGTAACTACCAGGCACTAATTGGACCACTGGAAATTTGGCTAGTGGCTTACCATCATCTGTTATAGTTTAAGCAGCAAAGACTGGCTGCTTAGTTTTCCTCTGATACAGAGAGTCCTTGAATTCGCCTGTTAAAATGATTTCTGCATGCGGCAGTGATATGTCTTGAGTTCTAAGTGCACCAACAGCATTCACGCCACAAGCCAGCGTGATGTAGTGGTTAGTGTGCTGGACTAGGAACAGGGAGACCCGAGTTCAAATCCCCATTCAGCCATGATACTTGCTGGGTGATTCTGGGCCAGTCACGTCTCTCTCAGCCTAACCTACTTCACAGGGTTGTTGTGAGGAGGAACTTGACTATGTACACCGCTTTAGGCTCCTTGGAGGAAGAGTGGAATATAAATGTATAAAATAAAATAAAAATAACCACAGAACATGGCAGTCATCTTTCAATGTCAACCTAGATTATCGCAATACTGCAGCTATCATGTGGATAAGACCCTGAATAGGCTAAGAGTCTTCATTCCAAATATTCCAAGTGTGGGGAGTAACCCACATGCTGCTCAACTAATGGGTCTGCTTCCTACAATGATTGCTTAGCAATACTTCAACAAAAAGATTTCAAAGGAAATCTACAGCATGAAGTTACTGAACTAGAACAGAACAGCAAATTCAGTTCTGTATAATCATGGACATGAGCTGCTTTTGTACAGCAAGTGTTAATGAAATATAACTAGAAAGAGAGTAGTATTGCCAGTTTCTGCTGATATGAATTGGTATGATTTCTTGTAAACATTGTGATAGATCTGTGGAGCCCAAATCTATACATGTTTTGGGATTGGAGACTGAACCCAAGCAGGGACCTTGTGAAATGTTGCAGTGCCATCTGCTGGCCAGCTTTTGCATTTCAAGAAGAGCCTACCACTTTTCATTACTACTTTTATGGTGACTACGAGAAAAGCTGGGTTTTTGGAATGTAAAAACTGTCCGGCAGGTGCTACTGTGGAAATTGCACAGGTATCTGCTTGGCATGTGCAGAGACAATAAGATTGTGCTGAAAAGTAGCATGGAAACTTGCTCCAGTGTGGAACTTGCATGAAGGCTTCACACATCCCACTGTTTGTTGCCATCTGGAAGAGTTCAAAGCACAGCTACTATCCTGGATTAAAATATACAGAATTGCAACAATGCTAACCTTTCCTGCTGTTCCTTATTCTGGTTTATTTTTATAGGCTATTAGTGAACATCTCCTATGCCTTCCCATTAATTTTTTATTCACAGCAGAAAAAGAAGCAGAGAGAGCTGTGTCTTGAAATCAAATCTTGGAGGAACAGGAAACCAGTCTGTGATCTGAAGGAGGTTAAAAAAAATTGTAGCCTTTAGGTGTCACTGTTGGTCAGAGGAAAAAAAAACCTAAAACCCTTGCTCATAAGTGTGCTTTTTCCAGTTCTCTCTTTTTCTTCTCATGAGGTCAGGATGGATCAGCCTTTGCATTCATTAAGGCAGATGTGTGAAATGCAAGCCTCCACTTTTATGAGCTCCTTTACATTCCAGCACAGCTGGAGACATTACTTTTTTTTAGTTAATTACATCTACTTCACTCAGCTTAAGTCTCAGTTGATTGATATCATTCTATATGCACAGCTCCAAAAAGTAAGATAAAACAGTGTTTCAGTTCAGTTGCAGTCGAGCAACCCGCTTCTACTGTGAAGTGTAAATCACATTATTTAACAAATCTATACATTGCTCATTTCATGCAACAGGCAAATTTCCAGATTGTGGGTGAGTGCTAATTCTTTTGCTGTTCTATAGGCAAAAGTCACCAGGAACGTTTCTCAGGTCTTCTGTGGTTAAGGTGTTTTTCTGAAGGCACTCACAATTGGTTTGATTAAACTGGGGTCAGTTCTCGCAATCAAATTTGGTAAGCGAAAAACTGAAATCCTGGTGGCATATGTGCTCTTGCAGAGTACATGGCCATCCACAGGTGGGGCAACAGGGGCAGTTGCTCCCCGGATCCAGTTGTATTGGGAAGAGGAGCAGCACCCCTTCGTTCAGTGCTGGCTTGGACCTTTTTTCTCTGCCTTGTGGAGGCAGAGGGGAAAGCTCTGAAATGGGCACTGAATGAAGTGCAGACTGTTGATACTGCCACACTTTTGTCTGGTGTTGATGTAGGTGCCGTGCCAGTATCAGGAAGAGGGGCACCTCTGCTCCTCTTCTGATAGGGTTGTGCGTGAATGATTCAGTGTAGAACTGGTTCACATCAAACTGGGCTGCTTCAGTGGTTTGATTGCAAACCAAATTGGGGCCGATTTGGTCCATGATAGAATCAGATGATGCCCGGTTCTACATTGAAGAGGAGTGGCGAGAGAGGTTGCTTAAGTCTCTTACTGAGCCTGCTGCTGCCCCCCACCACTCACCACCCCCATCCCCAGCCGAATTGCTGGCTGGATCTCTTAAAACGCAGGCTGCCTCTGCATGCACGTGCTGGAACCCCACAGCCACATGGTCAGACTGTGTTTTAAGAGTGATTCAGCTGAGGATGGAGGCAGTGAGCTACAGGCAGTGGCGGCAAGCCTGGTAAGGGACTTAAGCAACCTTTCTGGCCACTCCCCCACCCCTTTATTTGTAATGGGGACTCCCCTCCCATTTGTAATAGGGATTCCCCTCCCTGGTCTCTATAAGATAGGCCTGAGAGAGATTCCTGCCTGCAACCACAGAGAAGCCGCTGCCAGTCTGTGAAGACAATAATGAGCTAGATAGACCAATGGTCTGACTCAGTATATGGCAGCTTCCTATGTCCCTTTACAAGTATTGCCGCCTAAACCAGTTCGATTGAACAGACCAGACCGCTCAGTTTGACCGAACTGGTTTGGTGCAATGTTGTTCAGTTTAAATTGATTAGAATTTGAACGGAACCACTATTTTTGGTTCATGGCCACCCCTGTTTCCTGATCCTCTGTGGTCAGTGCTTTGTTCAGCTCTGACTTGGAGCACTGACTGTTGAGGTTTGGGAGAGGGAGGAACAGCACTCCCCCTCTTCCCAATACTGGCTATGCCTCCCTGTGGGGTCTGTGGTTATGGTTAAGGTGTGCAGTTAGGGAGTTGTGCACTAACCAGGGGGTGGTGCTGGAGGGAGTGCATTCCCCCACTTAGAGTGGGATAAGGGCCTGGGGGCCACCAGAGTGTGTTATGTGAACTGGCATCTGCTGTTGGTATGCTAACTTGGCATTCACCCAGGATCAACCGTTTCATTTCTGACCAGAGTTTGGGACTGAAATTTCCTTAGTTGCCCTGGTGGCTGACCTATGGAGACAGATAAGGGGAGTGCAATCCTCTAGGTTCTGGACTGAAGCTTTCAGTACTAGTAACAATATTGCTCTTCTTGGCCATCTAGCCAGAATGGGAGTGGGAGACAGGATTCTGCAATGGCTTTAGCCTTTCTGGAAGATAGGTCACAGAAGGTAGTGCTGAAGGATTGCTGCTTCACCCCTTGACCTCTGGTTAGTGAGGTGACACAGAGTTCTATTTTGCCTTGCATGCTCTCTAGCATCAATATGGAACAACTCGATGAGGTCGTCCAGAGAGGTTGACTAGATGAGGTTGTCTAGAGACACAGAAAGTAGGTGTGTTCATGAACCCCAACTTGTGGTTTGTTTCAAATTTGAACAAAACGGTGTTCTGTTGAACCAGTTCAGTTGAACTGACAGACTCGTCCGCTCTGTTCAGTCGAATCAGTTTGGCAGTTCAGGTGGCAATACTTGGGGAATCCAGTGGGGGGGGGGGTCCGGGGAGCGGCAAGAAAGGTTGTCTAAGGTCCTGACCAAGAAGTTTGGATTTCCTAATCAGATATGGGCAAATCTGGGATAAACTTCCTGATTTAACTGTAAGAAATGGTACTGTTCAAAACCAAAGTTCTCTATTATGCTTTCCACTACCCTCCGCCCCCCAGTACATCCCAATCACCACCAGATTGCTCTTTACAACAGGCTGTCCACACAGTGGTGCGCCTCTGACTTCCACAGATTTGCAGAGGCCTTTTGCGGAGTCTCTGTGCACACATTGCCGCATGGGCTGCCTGTTTTAAAGAGAAATCCAGCAGTAATTGGGATGTACTGTGGGGAAGTGGGAGTGGTGGAGAGCGGCAAACATTAGACAACTTTTCTTGCTGCTCCCCCACCACCGGCCCGCTCCCCTTCTGTTTCAAACCAGTTTGTATTGAACTGGGCTTGATTTGTTTCAATCGCAGACCAAAACAGGCCCTAGTTTGGTTCATGATTGAGCCACTGAACTGGCCCAGTTCGGTGCAAACTGGTTCAAGATCAATGGTCCGTGCACACCTTTAACAGAAAGTGACTTTTCTGCATGAGGTCAAACAGCATATGCCCAAGACAGTGGTCAAGAACAGAATGAGGGAGCAAACAGATGGTTCTGCAAATGCTGCCTGGAAAATCTCAAATATCAGGGTCCGGAAGATTGAGGTTTCTCAGTATAGTCTTTCCTAATGTGTGTTTATCCCACTCCTGTTTTTGTTGTATTTGATTTGTTTAATTTTGTTTTACATTAGCTTCTATGTTGAATTTAATGTCTATTGTATTTGTGAGCTGCCTTGAAAATATTTTAACAGAAAAGTAGGATATACATTATAGAAATAAACTATTGGGGAAAGGTAATGTTGGAATCAAAGAAACATGCTGATCTCCATAGTCAGACCCTTGACATCTGGACATTGTTTTAGAACTGGAATATCATGGTTTTAACAGCAATGCATGCAAAATTGCTTCCAGTACAATATTTTGCTCATCTGTTCAGAGCTTGGAATCACTCTCATATCCACTGAAACGACAACAACAACATGTAATGTCTGAAGCTGGCCCAATATACACATCTGGCTCATAGTCTAGACCAGTGGTTCTGAACAGGGGGGCCTCCAGATGTTGCTGAACTATAAGTCCCATCAGCCCCAGCTACAATTTATTGTGTCTGGGGATGATGGGAGTTCATCAACAGCTGGAGGCCCCCAGGTTGGGAACCACTGGTCTAGACATTGGTATAAATCTATCTGGTATGGCTACACTTAACAAAGAGAAGTGATATGTGAGACATGAACTCTGAGTTTTGTTGTGTCAGCAAAATAAATGCTTTGAATAGGACCAAGCACTGTCCCTGAGCAAATTTTAAGTCCATTAACACCAGGATAATAGTACTAACCCCCCCCCCACTTCTTTTCTTGGAATGAAAAGGTTAAATTGCTTAGCTTCAGTTGCTCTCTTTATCAAGTTCCCAGCAAAAAAGATTTGTATGTTGGACTTCCCTCTTGCTTAGCTTACTTTGAGATAAGAGGGTTGTTTGAACGGACCAAGCGCACTGATCCAGCACATATCATGCAAGGCACGTAGAGGCTGTGCCATTTCCTGTGCTGATCCTGGCTAGTTTAAACAGCAGACCTAGTCTAGCAAAGGTAGAACTGGTGAGGTTGAACTGGTGGCCCAGTTCAAGCCAATAACTGTGGTGCAAATTCCTGCACTTCAAGGTAGATCTTAATTGCAATGCTTTCCCCAGTTTATGGTTCCAGGCTATAGAGCAGCAAAACCAGCCAAGAAAGAGCCAGGACAGCTTCTGCCTGGACAAGACTATTGTCTGCTTTTACCTGTGATGAAAATATGGCAAAATAAAAATTGGCTTTGCATCTATTATTAATCTGGTTCAAAGTAGCTGGGATTGGGGGAAAGATACCTACCTACCTACCTACTTGCCTACTTTCCTTCAAAGCATATATTTTCTTTTTCTGCAGAAGATGGTTGGGGGGGAAAACAACACTGGCACGATAGAACTCTGGATATGGAAAACGCCAGAAATGGGTGGACCTCTAGTTTTCTACTTACAGGCAGGTTGTCAAGATAATTCTTCCTCTGAACTTCCTGGAATGGTCACAAAAAGATAATTGAAGGATTAATCTGGGATTTACTTACTTTATTTGTTCAGGAGTGGCAGTTAATGATAATACTGTGTATATGAATGAACCAAATAACCTCCTTAGTGTTTCTGTGGCAGACATACCCTTTTGAATCACTTCGCAAATATAAAAGGGGCCAGCAGCACCACCTACACGAGGTATTATATGCCACATTTTTATAGGCAGGGGAGCATAGATATCCAGTGATTTAGCCATTGTATCTTAAATGCACTGGATAACAGCCTGACTAACAAAGGTTGTATAAGGAGGCAGGGACGCATCCTTGTGCTCCCTTGCGTGCCCACTCTGGCACTGGAATCTGGAGCACTCCCTGCCCTCCGGAAGGGTTCTGCAAGATTGGAAACATGTCACTGACTCTCAATGACACATTTCCAGTCCTGCAGAGCCCTTCACTCAAGACCATACTGTTATGAACGGTCGGTCTATAACATATCAGAACCAGAGGTATCAACTCAGAAGCATGTGAAATATAGGCCTGTGTCTGATTTATTTTATATTAAGAGTTCAATTCAATGTCTGAACTGGAGGTGAATCTCATGACTGCCTGGTCAATGATTTGTAGAGGCAGGGGAATCTAGCATTGGTTATCTGTGGAAACTCACTGAGACAATGGGTCAGGCTTAATTACCAGTCGCACACTGCTGAAATTAACCTGTTGTCCAGTAATCCCCCTTACCAGGATGCTTCTGCCTTAAGTCAAATGTGTTAATTAACTTGCCTCACACAGGCATACCTTTTGATGTTACTTTGAATACACAAGAAGTAATGTAATTGATGTCTCACACCAATAGAACTAACTATGTCCCACTAACTCCTGACTTTTTAACACCTTTTGGGACCAGGAAGATGGGATTAAGATCTCTCTGGACTGATCAAATATCCTGAGCTAATTTTGGTAAATAAAAGACAATATTCCGAGGATAGCAGGAATAAATGCCTTTTGTGATCCAGAAGACTCAAAAGGGTCAAAGACTCAAAGGATGGAACCACTATAAGAAGGAGTCTCTGGACATGGCAGTTTAGCAGTTCTGTGCCTACGGGCATTCTGCTCACACGCTAGCTATCTTGTGCCTACAGCAAGATTTGCTCAGGAACTCTGCCCATGAACAGGAACTGTCTACATTTCCAGTCCTGACGAGCCCTTCACTCAAGACCATACATGCTCTGGCACAACAGTGGGGTGGGAGGCTTGGGGGAAACCACGAGGGATGGGGGGGAGTTGTGTGAGGGCTCTCCTTCCAGTCCTCTAAAGTGCCCACTTCATTAACTGAGATGTCATCCATGCCACCAAGTCCTATTGCTATTTAAGAGAGGGCCTACTTTGTCATAAACCCTGCCGCCTGTTACGATTTTCTGGAGAGGTGCGGTTACAGTTGCTACCAGCTCATTGGGTGGCGACCCAGGACCGGACTTTCTCTGTCGTTGCCCCAGGGATTTGGAATATGCTCCCTGCTGAGAGTATTTCCTTCTCTGTTTGTTTTCAGGAAGACCCTCAAGACTTTCCTGTTCTCACAGGCTTTTAATTAGTATTAATTTTAATAATTTGTTTTAATAAAGGTGTTGTGCTATTATTTTTATTGTTTTGTGTATTTTAATTTGTGTTGACTTTTAAATATTTTAAATTTTGTACACTTTCTAGAGATGTATATATCAGGCAGTATAAAAATTAGATAGATAGATAGATTCACCTTTATTCATATTCCTTCCAGGGCTGCTCAACTTTGGCCTTCATGCAGATGTTGGCTTACATCTAAGAATGTGCAAACCAGCTCGAATTTGAACCGGTTTGGTTCAAAGGTTTGAACTCGGACTAAACAGGGCATTGCATTGGCAATGCTGGTCTGAGTTCTAACCGATTGAGCCCGGTTTGGTTCAAGCCTGTTCAAAGGTTCTAGAAGCCATTTTAGATCTTGTTCTCCATTTTGTGTTCCTTGATTCATTGGCTGAGCTCTTGCTTCCCTGATTGGCCAGATGAGTCTGGCTCTCTGGTAGGCTCTGCACTGTGCCAGTCCTTGAGAACTGGCACCCTATTGGCTAGGGGGGAGGGCAAAGGTGGGGTCTCCTAAAGGAGGGAGTTTCAAATCCTATTTAAAGCCAAGCCTCTGACCTAGCAAAATCACTCTGGCTGCAGTTGCTGCTTGGCTTCCTCTGGCCTGCTGCTGGTTCTACTGGTGTGGTGAGAGTCAGCTTGGCAGACAGCTGCTGTGTTTTTGTTCCGACTCTGCTGTTCCCTTCTGCCTGTTTCTCTCTGCCCCTGCTTTAAACCTCCCCCTGTGTGTCTGTTCTGCTGTGTGCTTGTTTTGCTGCTTCCCCCCCTGAGTTAGTGAGTCTCCTCTCTCCCCTCCCCTCCCCTCTGATGATGCCCAGGTCATGGCAGAGTCTGGTGCTGGGTCCTCCCAGTCTGGCTCTGAAGGGGAAGGGTCTGCTGCTGAGGTGCAGGGGGTGGCCCCTCTGCTAGTGAAGCCGGGCACTTCTTATTCCATGGAGGGTGAGAGGGGGTGGGTGATGGTGGTGGGTGAGCACCAGCTTCCCCCCTAGGTCTGTGGTCACCCAAGAGGCTCAAGATGGCATCCAGGGCATTTGAGGCCACCCAGAGCAGTGATGTTTGGTGGTGTTTTGAGGTCCCTCAAGATGCCCCAACCACTGCTCGCTGTGTCCACTGCAGGGCACAGGTCAGTCGGGACAAGGATGCAAAGTATCTGGGGACGATCTCCATGTGGCGACACATGTGATGGCATCACCTAGATCTCCTTGACTCTGCTGGCAGCACTAGTGCGCCTCGTGTGCCTGAGACTAGTGCTGACAAGGGCAGTGTGCCGGCTTCCATGAATCAGGGCATGCTTCCAGTCAAGCGGTGGATGCAGTTGTCGGGCACAAAGCAGCCTGGTAACGTGGACCCTCGTCTACTCACCCGTCTTATAGGGGAGATGATGGCCACTGATGACCAACCTTTTCAGGTGGTCGAGAACTCCAGCTTCTGCTGGATAGTCCAGCTGCTAGCACCTGACTACACCATCCCCTTAAGGACCACATTCAGCTGGAATGTGGTCCCTTCCCTGTACAGGGGGTGCAGAGAGCTTGTGTCAGCCATGCTGCGTGCAGCACTGGCTGGCACCAGCATGCATTTCACCACTGATCTGTGGAACAGTATGAGTGGGATGCATGTTGCTTTCTTGGCCCTGACTGCCCACTGGTAGGGTCCAGAGAAAGAGGAGTCCTCCAGTGGTGCTGCCTCTGGCTCCAGCGCGTCCCACACCACATTTCGGGACAGGTAGGCCATCTTGCACGTGGAAACCTTAGATGTAAAGCACACCACGGAGGACGTGGCAGCTGTACTTGGCCACCAAATAGATGAGTGGATCGGTGGGTTGCGACACCTCTCGCAGGGCTTCATTGTTACAGACAATGGGTCCAACATCACCGCAGTGGTAGAGTCAGTGATGGAGTGTGTGAACATCCACTGCATGGCACACATGCTCCACCTGACTGTCAGGGATGCCATTGGTCTCAAGGAGGTGAAGGTGTCCAGGGAACATGGACGCCTCATAGTAGGTGCTATTGCTGCCACGGCTGCACTTGTGGAGAAGTCCCACAAGATTGCAGCCCACTTCCACCGGAGTGAGAAGTCCAGGTGCCTGCTTTGCGAGTGGCAGTGTGTCCATGGGCTTCCACATCTCATCCCCATGGGTGTAGATACCCAGTGGAACTCCACCTTCCTCTTTTTCCAGCACCTGCTGGAGCAAGAGGTGGCCCTCGACAACCTGGTGAGGAACGAGTCCTTGGGCATGTGTGTCCTATCCAATGTGGAGTGGAAGCTCATGTCCAAGATGGTGTTGGCACTTGAGCTCTTCCTGTTTGCTACAAAGAGCTTGTATGGCAACATCACTCCTCTGAGCCAGACCCTGCCCACAACTCTCCTCCTAGAGAAGCTGATAGGTGAACTCTGGACTTCGCTGACCACACCAGAGGGATGTGCTGTGGCTGGAAGGCTGAGGTCCACCCTGGTTTTGTGCCCCTAGGTGCTCTACATAGGGAGTAATGGGTCAGTTTGAGTCCCCATTATACCCTATGTAGAACCTTTTAGAACCGGTTTGAATTTGAACTGAACCAGGGAGGTGGGGCAGTTCAAGCAAAACCAAGACCAAACCTACCCACCATGGTTCAAAGCTGGTTTGAATTCAAACCAAACAGGCCAAGCCGGTTTTATGCACATCCCTACTTACATCTCCTGTTGTCCTTGACTTAGGCCACTGTGGCTGAAGACACTGGGAGCTGTAGTCCGAAGCTGGAGGGTTGAAGTTGAGCAGCCCTGAGCAAGGTCACACTCCTGCCACTGGAATGCTCAAAATCATTTTCCTCGTCTTGGTCCATTCACAGGGAGAAGGCAATGAAAGTTATTTATTTATTTATTTATTTATTTTTACATTTCTATACCGCCTTTCGTTAAAAAGAAAACCCCAAGGTGGTTTACAAAAATTAAAACATACAATAAAAGCAGTAAAAACATCAAGCACTAAAACATCAAGCTAAAAACATATAAACAAGCATAAAAACACGACAACAGATAACAGATAAAAACACAGAGAAGCTGCAGTAAAAACGATCATGTAAAAGCCTGGGTAAAAAGCCAAGTCTTTAAAAGCTTTCTAAAAGCCGTGATGGAGTCTGAGGAACGAATGGCCACCGGGAGAGCATTCCAGAGTCTAGGGGCAGCAACAGAGAAGGCCCTGTCCCGAGTGCACGAAAGCCGGGCCTCCCTCATTGTCGGCACCCGGAGCAGGGCCCCCTCAGATGTCCTCGTCAAGCGAGCAGCAACCCTTGGGAGCAGGCGGTCCCTCAAATACCCCGGGCCCAAACCATTTAGGGCTTTAAAGGTCAAAACCAGCATCTTGAATTGGACCCGGAAACGAACCGGCAGCCAGTGAAGCTCTTTCAAAATGGGGGTGATATGTTCCCAACGGGCAGCTCCAGATAACACCCTCGCTGCCGCGTTTTGCACTAGCTGCAGTTTCCGGATATTCTTCAAGGGCAGCCCCACGTAGAGCGTGTTACAGTAATCCAGCCGCGACGTGTCTAAGGCGTGGGTAACCGTGGCCAGATCTGCCTTCTCGAGAAAGGGACGCAGCTGGCGCACCAGCCGAAGCCGTGCAAAGGCACCCCTGGCCACCGCCTCCACTTGAGCTTCCAAAAGCAGAGCCGGGTCCAGTAGTACCCCCAAGCTGCGTACTTGCTCCTTCAAGGGGAGTGCAACCCTATCCAGAACCGGTAAAATCTCCTCATCCCGATTGGCTCTCCTACTGACCAACAGTACCTCCATCTTATCCGGATTCAATTTCAGTTTGTTAGCCCACATCCACCCCATCACGGCCTCCAGCCCCCGATTCAGGACATCCACCACCTCCCTAGGATCAGATGACAAGGAGAGATAGAGCTGAGTGTCATCCGCATATTGCTGACAACTCAGTCCAAATCCCCGGATGACCTCTCCCAGTGGCTTCATGTAGATGTTAAACAGCATGGGGGACAAGACCGATCCCTGCGGGACCCCACAGGCCAACGGCCACGGGGCCGAGCAGTAGTCCCCCAGCACCATCTTCTGGACCCTCCCCTCAAGAAAGGACCAGAACCACTGCAACGCAGTGCCTCCGATTCCCATACTCGAGAGGCGGCCCAGAAGGATACCATGGTCGATGGTATCGAACGCCACCGAGAGGTCCAGCAGAACCAACATGGACACACTCCCCCTGTCTAGTTCCCTGCGTAGGTCATCCACTAGAGCGACCAAGGCAGTCTCAGTCCCATACCCGGGGTGGAAGCCAGATTGAAAAGGGTCCAGATATTCCGTATCATCCAAGACCCTCTGCAGCTGGGATGCCACCACACGCTCCATCACCTTGCCCAGAAAGGGAAGGTTAGACACAGGTCTATAGTTGTCCAGGTTGGAGGGATCAAGGGAGGGCTTTTTTAATAGTGGTCTTACCACCGCCTCCTTGAGGCACGATGGCATCCTGCCCTCCCTTAATGAAGCATTAACGATCACCTCCAGCCATCTGCCTGTCCCCTCCCTGGCAGCTTTTATTAGCCATGAAGGGCAAGGGTCAAGAGCGCACGAAGTCGCCCGCACACTGCCCAGGATCTTGTCCACATCCTCAGGCCGCACCAACCGAAAAGAATCCAACACAACGGGACCAGATGGTACCAAAGGCACATCTGCCGGAACTGCCAAAACTCTGGAGTCCAGATCAGCACAGATGCAAGCGACTTTATCTGCAAAGTGGCAGGCAAACTGATCACAAAGAGCTGTAGATGACTCCTCCCCCATTGTCTGGGGGGATGTGTGGAGCAAGGTTTTCACCACACGAAACAGCTCTGTTTGTCTGCACTGAGCAGACGCAATGGAGGCGGAGAAAAAGCATTTCTTCGCCGCCACCCCCCACCACGGCATAGTCCCTACAATGGGCTCTAGCCTGTGTTCGGTCGGATTTGTCACGACTCTTCCTCCAGCGTCGCTCCAGCCGTCGCCCGAGTTGCTTCATCACCCTAAGCTCCAAGGAAAACCAAGGAGCCGAACGGGCTCCACCAAGCCGGAGAGGGCGTTTAGGAGCAACCGTGTCAACAGCCCAGGCCATCTCTCCATTCCAGAGATCAACCAAGGCCTCAACAGGGTCACCAGCTCTGGACACTGGAAACTCCCCGAGGGCCGTCTGAAATCCGAGCGGATCCATAAGCCTCTGGGGGCGGACCATCTTAATCGGCCCACCACCCCTGCAGAGGGCAGATGGAGCAGTCAAACTAAACCCGACCAGGTGATGATCTGTCCATGACAAGGGAGTGGTCTCAAATTCCCCCACCTCCAGATCATTTATTTCCTGGTCGGCAAAAACCAGATCCAGAGTGTGTCCCGCCACGTGGGTAGGGCCTGATACCAATTGAGACAGGCCCATGGTTGCCATGGAGGCCATGAAATCCTGAGCCGCACCCACTAGGGGGGCCTCAGCATGGACATTGAAATCCCCCAAAACAATAAGCCTGGGGGAACCCAAAGCCACCTCCGAGACCACCCCCGCCAGCTCAGGTAGGGAGACTGAAGTGCAGCAGGGTGGTCGGTACACCAGCAGAATCCCCAGCCTATCTCGGAGGCCCACCCTCAAGGACAAACACTCGAAATTCTGAGATCGCCTGACCGGGCACCTGGAAAAGGGGAGAGTCTCTCGAAAGATGACTGCAACTCCTCCTCCCCAACCCTCGAGGTGGGGCTGCTGCACGATCTGGAAACCTGGAGGATAAAGCTGAGAGAGACCGACCCTGCCCAGCGCATCCAACCAGGTCTCCATCACACATACCAGGTCAGCACGCTCATCCACAATCAGATCGTGGATGAGAGATGTTTTTGCGTTAACTGACCTGGCATTCAGCAGCAGCACCCTAATCCTTGAAGGAGTGTTCTCAGAGCTCCCTAGGGTCAGAGGGTTGGGAGAAGGGCCAGAAAAAGGAACAGGCCTCAATCGCCTGGACAGATTTCCCCTGTAACGGCCCGCCCAACTCCTACCGCAATACCTCCCTCTGCCCGCTACCCGTGATATTGCCGCCCGGACTCCAGACCAACTATTTCACTCTCCCAGACACATCTCCCCAGACTAACCCACCACGGCCACTTGGCTTAATAAAAACCAGAACCAGGCTGATGTAAACTTCTGCTAGCTTCTCGATTAAGGGAAGACGGATCTTCAGGCAGAGCAGAGAGATCTTCTGGGACCCCAGGCAGAGGAGAGAGGTCTTCTGGGCCCCCAGGGAGCTCGCCCCACGGCTGAGAGCCACAAGGACGAGAGCCCTTGTGCCCTCGCCCTTTGGCTTGCGCCCCTGGGCCAGCCTGCCCTATATAATGGCATAAGCCCCAGCTCAGCAGCAGCCCAGGAGATGTAACACACCTGGAGAAGAGGTGGGGCAGAAGCAAAAGACAGTCAGTGCCCCACCCAAGCTGTTCCCCTCTTCCTTCTTCTTTCACAAATTGGTTTCACAAATCGGTTTCTCCCTCTGGACTCATGGCCAGATTATATTTCTATGTACATATTTTGTGTATGGATTTGTATCATATACCCCCTGCCGGCTGGAAAAAAATCCTGCTGATATCCACGCACAGATTGGAATTCTCAAATTGCTTTTTAAAAACAAGTCGTCCTTTACAAATGCTCTCTCATGCACTTTCCATTTCTATTTGTTTTGTTTGGTGAAGGTTTTTAGTATATTATATTTGGAACAACTACAGAACTGCTTGTTATGTGTCTTACGCAGATGAAAAATGAGAATAGAAAATATTGGCTGGAAGTGAGAAGGAAGAGAAAGAGGCAGCTACAGAAAGATATTTGCCTCTATAAATTCCTAACAGCTCTGCCACCATTCATACACTGGTGACTTGTGCTGTTTTTACTGATGTGGAGATTAGTTTCCAAATGTCAATGTGTGAAATAACCCAAACCATTTTGTGGAGAACTGCAGTGTGCCTGCAATGCTGGTCTGCTGTTATGCCAATAGAGCAGGTGATACATATGCCCTACACACTTATTTGAGGTCATAGTGAAGTTTCTGTTTGAATCTCTGTTCTTTCATTTCTCAATTGGAAAGAACCATTTTCTACGCATTTGCAATGAGCACAAAGGAGAGAGTTAATTTTTAATTTTTCACTTGGCAGCACATTCAAATTATTGCCTTCCAATCTCCTGCTAAGCATTGGCAAAATGCCTTCTTAATGGAAAATTACCTCATCAAGTCCTATTATTTAAAAGAACAGGAACTGGCAATTGCCTTCATATTCTTGACCTACATCTGTGTTATCTATATTGTCAAAAATCAACAGCTTATTTATGAAGAGGCCATTGAGTTCAATACTGAAATAGGCTGGTTAAAACAGCATTATGTTTCTTACTTATCAGACCTTTCTATTAAATAATAATCAAGGTGCCTAACAAGTCATAATACAAAAAACTAAAAAGTTATCAACATTTTAAAAGTGCATGTAAAACAGGTAGACAAATATTTAAGAAAGACAGCAGCCTAAAACAGTATTAAGAAGTAGCAGCAGCAGTTCAAAAACAGCCCACTAGAAAAGAGATATATTTTTGCTGCCTCCTGGAAGGCAACAAAGATAGCCTTTCAGTAGGCAGCACTTCCTTGGAAAGGCGAAAATACAACTTCCAGTGTAATCTGTGTTACTACAACAGGATTGAAGGCATGATTAGCAGGTGTGAATGTCTTGATAGCTAAGGAAATAATTTTGTACTAAAATGAGGGGTGGGCTGGAAGAAGCCATAATAAAAATGTGCTGAAATAAAAACCTAAGGCTGCAATATTTTAGTCTTAAAGATAGTGCAAAAGGTAGTATCTGGACTAAGCTAGTCATGATTAAGCATCATTGAAATAAATGAGGCACAATTAAAATAAATGAGGCATTGAAAATTCATTTCAATGACGCTTAGTCGTAACTAAGGACGGTTTGGAAGATACCTTTTCCTCCCAAATAAGCCCACGCACCCAAGAAGGGGTGTGTGCCAAGAGCAGGATGTATGTATGTCCTGACGTATTTCCTGGATGTTTTCTCAGTGCATTACATGGTGGGGAATGGGTGGTTCGTCCAAATTGCATCTCTACACACAGTCCAAATACTAGTTTAAACTATTATTTAAGATGCATGTAGAGTGACAGTTCAGATTAACCCCACCCTCAGATTAAGGAACATATCAGAAAGAGATCAGGATGTGTGTGTGTGTGTGTGTGTGTGTGTGTGCGCGCGCTTTCATGTGCCCTCCTCCTCATTCACATGGTGGTTGGGTGTGGGTGGGTGGGGTGGAGGAGTATCATGAAAGCTAGCCATATCTTAGTCTGAATACTGCCCCGTGTCATTTTTGCGATCACAAACCAAAATGGTTGCTTCTCAGAAACACTAGATTTAGTTTCTGACATATTTAAGGGCTAGTCAAGCTAAAATAGATCCTTATCCAGTTTTTATCATCACAACATGCCTCTGAAGTAGGTTTTACTGAGAGAAAGTGTCTTACCATCCTGTGGCTGAAGGGATTTTCTGATATTTCAAAATTCTATCATGAAGAATTTTTATTCCATTTTTATTCTAATTGTAGAAATGCTGCAATTGAATAATTGTGTATAATGACCTCATGTGGGCTGCATCTGCAGTAATATTTAAATAATCTGCACACAACATAATTAGTTCAAATTGTGGCAGTGTTTTGTAACCATGTAGTCATAGTTGAGTAGGGATTTGAATCTAGCTCTCCACATTTTCCTACTGGTCTATGTCCATATTAAGATTGGCAATGTATATGGAAGCTCCTGTCATATAGCTTAATATGCTTAACATATTAAGCATCCCAATGCTTAATGAACATCCCACTGAACATCCCAATGCTTAAGCAATCAAAAATACTATAGGAATTTATGTTGGTGTTATAGAATATTTCTACACCTTGTATTTCAAGCGTTCAGCACTGAATTTTTAGTTCTACTAGGAAATTTTTTACTCATGTACTAATTTTACCATGCCTGTGGGAAAAAAGATGGACCATAGGAACACAGGAAACTGCCATATACTGAGTCAGACCATTGGTCTATCTAGCTCAGTATTGTCTTCACAACTGGCAGCAGCTTCTCCAAGGTTGCAGGCAGGAAGCTCTCTCAGCCCTATCTTGGAGAAGCCAGGGAGGGAACTTGAAACCTTCTGCTCTTCCCAGAGCGGCTTCATCCCCTGAGGGGAATATCTTGCAATGCTCACACATCAAGTCTCCCAACCAAAGCAGACCCTGCTTAGTTATGGGGACAAGTCATGCTTGTTAGCACAAGACCAGCTCTGCATGACCATAGTGCTCATGAACAAAAAGTACTAGAGGCGGTGGTAGATAGTAGAGAGAGTCTGGCCACATACTGATGTAACACAAAACTGGAGTTGAAGGGGCCTCTGGTTTCAATTTGTGTATGTCCGAATGCCATACAACCATAGTTTCACCCAAAAATGGACCTGTAGTTTCTTTCTTTAGACTCTAATTTGTACTTTCAGTTTGTAGTGAGTTTTTCCACCTGTACCACTGATTCTGTGGTGCCAGCATTATGTCTGAACACAGCACCACAGTCTCACTCTCGGGCAACTGGAGATGAGGGAGGAAGCTCCTCCCTTGCTCCAGCTGCTCTTGACTGCCAGGGCTGTCCTTCAATCAAGAAGGAAGACCATGCAGTCTGTCCCCCCAC
Organism: Hemicordylus capensis; assembly: GCF_027244095.1. NCBI lineage: Eukaryota > Metazoa > Chordata > Lepidosauria > Squamata > Cordylidae > Hemicordylus > Hemicordylus capensis. The sequence continues at coordinate 84,766,697 of NC_069658.1, read as the reverse complement.
TCCTCCCTGCAGTGTCATTGACTGCAGAGAGGCAACTCTCCATGATGTCTGAATTTGGACGAAGGAGCATGATGGTGGGGAATAGAATGTGCATAATGTGTGAACGAGGCGACTATGTTGTTGGTAACTGAGAGGAGTAAACCAAGAGTCTTCATCTGGGATATCTCATATATAACTTGCTTTTGACAAATGGTGCAACTTGAAGCCCACACACTCCAAATACCTACCACAGTTTCCCAATACATGCTTTGTAGATGTTGCACCTACTGGATACATACGTTTCCAGCTCAAGGATGGTCAAAAACAATTCAGTTCAAACAAACCTAATACACTTAAGATATGTTTGCATATTTAAAGATATGGCAGGACAATAATTTTTATTCACAATATAGAATGAGAAGCAGACCTCAGACAACAGGCTATGTTCTTTCTTAGCCACTTTGGCTTGTTTTACTTTCAGGTCAGCTACAATGGTAGCAGTCAAAAAGGCTTACATTCAGAGGTTAAGGACTGCTTCTCTCAAGGTGGATGCTCTATGAAACTATCCCTGCTGTGTCAGAAAGTATATGCATCCATGTACCTGCCACAGCTGTGGTTGCCCAATGAGTACATCACTTGCCTATGTGTATGTTTGTTCAGAAGTATGTTGCCTGAATTTATTCTAAGTGGTCTTCATGTAAACAGTTTGGGGTCCAGTTTAAAAACAAAATCATGAAAACAATATGATAAATAGAACTTCCATTGCTGCTGGATATTCTGACTCTTAGTAGTATAGATAGAGTTGCCAGGGCCAGATGGTGAAAAAAGTCGATATCCATCACCAAAAAAGTAGAAATAGAGGATGCTTTTCATTTAAACAAGATTTTGCATAAAATTTGCATATGTTTATTGGTATTATATAAGTATATTTTGATTAAAATTGTATAATTTCAGAATAAATACAGCTCACCAATGTGCAGGGGCATAGCAAGGTTGGAGTGGGCCCAGAGACAAAATTTTAAAATGAGCCTCCCTCACTGAAGCTCAGCTCATGAAGTAAAGCAATTGTAAATGAGGCTGAATAGTGGTAACAAAAAGCATACTCTATCTATCTATCTATCTCTCTCCTATGTACCACTATGTAGCTGGATAGCCAGCTACAGTACGCATGCTGGAACAGTGGTGTGTTCACAGTCTCACACTCACTTGCTGTTCTCTACGACTACCAACATTTATAGACTGCTTTTCAACAGAAGGTTTCACAGTGGTTTTCAAAGAAAAATAAATAATGTGCTTCCTTATCCCCAACGTGCTCACAGTCTAAAAAGAAAGATAAGGTAACATCAGCCATTGAAGGAATGCTGTGCGGGGGTTAGATAGGGCCAGTTGCTCTACTCATGATAAATAGAAGAGATTCGCCACTTTAAAAAGTGCTTTTTGACTCAGTCAGCAGGGGTAGCTGCTAATTGAGTAAAGTTAGTTAGCTAACTGCTATCTTCTCACTGCCACCACCTGAAGGAGGCAAACTGCACCTGCCAGGCCCACCTACCTCAACCTTACACATCTAGATGGAGCAATATTTGCCCACTCCTCCATACAGAACTGTTCAAGTTTGGTCACATTGGATGGTAGGTGTTGGTGGACTGCTATCCTCCCTGGATCTGGTTGGCCCTCCAAACTGGATGGAAGAGCAAGGAGGAAACTGGTAAGAGAGGTTACCAAGAGGCCAATGGCCACTCTGAAGGAGTTAAAGGACTTCATGGCAAAGAGTGGTTGTTCTGTGCATGTGACAACAATTTCACGAGCGCTCCACAGATGTGGCTTGTTCGGGAGGGTCGCAAGGAGACAGCCACTTCCCAAGAAAGGCCACATTAAAGCTTGTTTGAGCTTTGCCAGAAGGCACCTTGAAGATTCTGATGCCAAATGGAAAAAGGTCTTATGGTCAGATGAGACCAAGATTGAACTATTTGGCCTCAACACCAAACAGTACACCTGGCGTAAATCCAACGCAGCTCACCATCCATAACACACCATACCTACAGTGAAGCATGGAGGTGGCAGCATCCTGTTGTGGGGGTGTTTCTCTGTCTCAGGGACTGGGGCTCTCGTTAGGGTAGAAGGAAAAATGGATGGGGCAAAATACCGTCAGATTCTGGAAGAAAACCTGCTACCCTCTGCCAGACAGTTGCGGATGGGCAGAAGATTCACCTTTCAACATGACAACGATCCGAAGCACACAGCAAAATTGACCACACAGTGGCTGAAGGAGAAAAAAGTGAACGTCCTCATGTGGCCCAGTCAGAGCCCAGACCTAAATCCCATAGAAAATCTGTGGAGAGATTTGAAGATAGCAGTCCACCAACACCTACCATCCAATGTGACCGAACTTGAACAGTTCTGTATGGAGCAGTGGGCAAATATTGCTCCATCTAGATGTGCAAGGTTGATAGAGAAGTATCCCAACAGACTCAAGGCTGTTATTAAAGCAAAAGGTGGTTCAACAAAATATTGACATGGGGGGGTGATCCTTTTTCAATCTCAGTAATTCTTGTTTTTTATTTCTGACACTTTTTCTGGACTGTAATTGTGATGTTTTTCAGTTGGATGTTATAGGTTGCATTGGATAAGTACAGCTGGTGAAGGGAATTTTCTTTGTGTTTTCATTTCAGGATGTAAGGGAACCAGAATTTAAGGTCTATCAAAGGGGGTGATTCTTTCCTATACCCACTGTATCTGTGCTCTTGCATCACATAGCTCTGTAACCTGCCACTGAAGCAGAACCTCCGCTCTGACTTCCCCAGTGGATGGATGGTCAGTAGGAAGGGGAGAGACAGAGGAAGAGAAGCTGCTGCTAAGAGCAAAGTGTTCTGAGTAAATAAAATGTTCCAGCTGCTCCACACAATTTCAGGCACCACAATGCATGCAAAAAAAAAAGGTGTGGTCCCTAAAATAGTCTCTATTTCTCCTAATGCAAAAAAGGTCCCCCAAATAGCTGCATGTCCCTTTTATAAAGTCCCTAGTTGGCAACCCTAAGTATTGTAGAGAAGGCCATTGCGCATCCTTCCTGACGAACTCAGGACCCTTATAAATGGAATCTGTAGAACTCTGTCAATTTCAGTCACGTTTGAAAAAGGGCGGTAGCTTGTGTAATGAAAATTTTTCCACACACAATTACTTATAGCCACTTTTATCAGAGCAGGCTAGGGTTCATGTGACATGTGTAATGTATAACACATCTGTGAGATTAAATATGTGATGATAACGCTAGTGTCTAGTTCTTATCATCACACAATGTTCTTATATAACTATTCCATCTGGACTTGCCTTTCTTGGACTGTTGCCAGGTAGGACAAAAGGCATGGACCATGATCAAGTAAGGTAAAATGACACATCGGAAAAAGAAATACCATGGAACTTTCCCAGACAGCAGGCTTTACCATGGGTTTTCTGTGAGGCTGTACTGCAAATGCAAAGTTGCAAAACAGATGCAAAAAGTGGATTTTTAAAACCATGGATATAAATTGGGCTATACTCTAATGCGCGATGAAAAACCCAAATTGTGTGTGAAGTGCTTCCTGATAGCTTGCAGGGATGTCGGGATAAATTTGCCCAATATGTAAACGTACATCCTCCATTCCAGAAGAGATACGAACTAAAAGCTGGGTGTGAAAAGCTTCATGGATCAAAAGGAAAAAGTATTTTGCTTGTGACTGTCAGGCATGTTGTGTTTCTAGATAGGTGACAGAGGGGGAACACTGGAGGAGAAAGAAACATTGGAGACCTTACTTTGCCCATTTATCCAACCTTTTGAGATCTTACCAGCACTGCCAGCACATTTTCAAGTCTATCTGGCAGCCACAGGCTAGACATATGAAAAGCAGGAATTCTGTACCCAGTTCCAAATTCCACAGCTTTGCTGCACTTCATGGAATCTCAGCATACACAAAGTGATGTATAAGCAGGATAATATTTGTCTTGAGAAATAGTTTAAGATATCTAAAATTATAGTTAAAGAAAGATTGACTGATATGCATCATCTAATTTATTTACATATAGCATTTATATCACAGGGAACATTTAGTTACCTAAAGTCATTATTATGATTTACATCCCCATTTAGTACAATATTAGGATTATATTAACTCAGTACAGTATTAGGCTACAGTTCAGATTAACTGAAAGGATACAGACCCATTCTGTACTTCTAGAAATAGTTTATTTTAAAAACAAATAAGTTACATTTCACAGAAATGATAAGGTGTCACTAATATGTAAACATAATACTTTGTTATACCGATCTAAGATATTTTAAATAATCTTTCATTAGTATTAACCAAACCATCCGACAAACAAATAATTAGATAACTTGGTTGTTCATTGGTAAGGCACTGAGAAGATAACATACATAAAAAAAGATAGGTTATGCATATTATAGTTGCCAAAATAATGTTTTCCTCACAATTAAAAAGTCACTGAGCTACCAATGTCTGTCTGCTACAACATAACTAATGAGAATCTGCACTCACCAACCAACTCATTTTCCTAGGAGAATAAATAGAAGAAACATAAATTAAAATCTCAATGAAAAAAAAAAGATGGGTTGTAATTCCTAAACTCCAGTAAGACAGAATCCAATAAGCTACTTTTTAAAAACTCTGGGATTACACTGGATTAAATCCAAGCATGCCAGTTTATCTAGTGTGCAATTTAGCCTGCTTTGGGGCAATACATAGACTTTCTCAATTAATTGAGTCTACATTAGGGTAAACTTTACTATCTATAGAAATCAGTTTAATGAACAAAGTTGTACAAATTAAGTTCTCTTTTTAAAGAGCTATGCTGTACTATTAAATGTGTCTGCCACCTTCTATACTACTTGAGACAGCACTGGGCATGTGCCCTGCATCAATTATTTTGTGCCCTGGTCCTTTGCGCTGCCTAATATTGCTCGATGCATTGGTGATTAATGGCTTCAAAAACTGGAAGAGAATGTTGGATTCCTTTAGTGAGTATAAAAAAGGTTTAATTCTCAACATCAGTGTGTGTATGCATGTGTGAGAGAGAAGGTATGACAACTCTAGACCTGTGCGTGGCCCTTTTGGCCAGGCCCCAGATATTTTAAGTATTTAGCAATGTTCCCTTGCTTGAGTGTGCTTTAAAAAACAAAGCTGGTAGTTAGGTATTTTATGCAGAAATCTATTTAACGTATGTATCTGTAGGCTAGTTAATGAGCTAAATCCTGTTGGCAGATTTCAGTTTCACTGAAATATGTGGAATGAGCGTTGTCAACCTTCATTCCACAACCTTTCTTTTTTTAAGCAGCTCTATTGATGTGCCTTTAACAGCATTCTGACCTGAAAAACACAACCATAACTAAAAACCTTTCCCAAAAGATCCATGCTAGATAAAGCTTCAGCTGCTAAATGTTCTATGTCTTCAAATTGTAGCCTCACATGCAGAGTAGGGCCATTTGGCAACTCTGTATGGAATACAGGTGGCCCTTGTTATTTGTGGAGTTCCGTTCTCACCTATAGGTGCAAGTATGGACACTGCAAATAACGAAACCTTGAGTCAATGGGAATTGCGGGGTTAGGTTCCTTACAACAACGGGCCCAAAAAGCAGGGGGGGGGGCAGAAAAAAAAGAAGAAAAGGACAGTCCCTTATTCTCCAGCAATGCACCCCAACCCCTCAAAAAGATCAAATATTCACCATTGTTTTTTAAAAAGAGCTCTCCTGGGAAATGGCAGCCAGAATAACATTGGGAGTCATTTACGGGTCATTTCTGGCCACTCAAAACTGTGGATAGGCAAATTTTACCTATTTTTCTACCTGTGAATAATGAAAACCCAGTCTTGGATATGGAGACCATGGATAACAAGAGCCACCTGTACGACTCCTACCAAACAAGAAAATGATCCTGGGAAAACAGAGCAGGTTCAGTACTTTGCAGAATGAAGCCCATAGGGTCCAACTAACTACATGTTGGACATTTGCCCAACTTCTATGTCTACATAGGAAAGGAAGTAAAGCAAACTTCAATGTGCATTTAAATATAACCTTATGAAAGACACATACATGGAAGTACAGCAAATTATACATCCAAGGCCAAGCACTGGTCTTAGTCACATGGATTTAAGTCTTACACTCATAGAACAGTAGATTTAGCAATATAACCAAGTGTCAGGTTCAGTCTTCTCAGTTATTCACACACCATTAGAGATAATAGAAAGACATCATCCACTGAATAGACACACTTTATTGCCAAGTACAATAGCTCAGACAATGAAAACGGTGGGTTTGGATTCAGTTGAAGGACATACACCCTGGCCTGCAGAGTCTGTTGTTATATTTGGAGCTGCTTATGAGAGGAAAATGAGGTATGAAGTAGTCCGGACTGGCGATTTATTCACTGTCTTCAAGTAGCCTCTGTAAGTTGCTTTGTATCTTTGATAAGAAAAAGAGACAAATGAGAGGTTTTGGATAAAGTTTGATGTTACTTGCATAATAGATGAACAGCTCGATTGCACAGTTGTATCTGTGATAAGCAGACTGTGAATTAGGTTGTGTGAAACTATGACATATAAGCTCTGTGTGCCTGTAAATCGGTGCACAGGACTTCTGTCCCACCCTCAGGCATTCACTTCTGTGGAAAAAATGCACTGTGTGAATTTTTGAAAACACTGACGTGGGCATTTGTAATTCCCCCTAATTAACAACAGCTGGAGGTGGTGGATCCTAATTTGGATTAGGATCCCTGTGCAGATTTTTGGTAACTCTTTTCCCTGTGCCATGGTCTGCTGCAGACCAGGCCCTGAAGCTTCTATTTGTGTTCACAGCAGCATCCCTCCTGGGCCAAATAGCAGCTTTGGTGTTCCTGATCTGGGTTGGTAACATGAAAGGGGAAACTTAACAGTTGCCCCTCACACCATGCCCAGACCAGGCCCTTGAAACTGTTAATTGCTCCAGGAGGAAAGCAACTGTGAGAGGAAGAGCAGCTTCCCCTCTGTCTACTATTAAAAAAATAATTAAAATTTAAGATGTGCAAGATAAACCTGAGTGAATGAAGTTACAGAGTCCAGGTCCAAAGCTGTCCATGAAAAGCGAGAACCACATAATCAGGGGCGTAACAAGGCTGGAGTGGGCCCAGAGACAAAATTTTAAAATGGGCCCCTCGCTGATACATACACACACACTTCACAAGATATAGTCATGTGACTTGCCTCGGGGGGGGGGGGGCTCGAGGCGTGGGGGGACCCAGGCAGTCCCTAATAGTAGTTACGCCGCTGCACATAATACTTTTGATAACTAAAACTAGCCAGCTCCTCATGCAATCTGGAAAACAGAGCAGCCTGGGCGCAGCAGGGCTCAGTTAATACTGGAGTAGTTTGCTTAGTATTATTCAGTCTGCCTTCTAAAAACAAAATTATACCTAGATAGCTCAAGTCTGTCCTTGTCCTGAGGCTGTGTGGAGTGCAAACTTGTGATACCTTTGACAGAGCATCCACTGCATTGTCTTATGAAGCAGAACCAAGAAACTTAAGAGCCCCTGGTGGCGCAGTGGTAAAACTGCCGCCCGGTAACCAGAAGGTTACAAGTTCGATCCTGACCAGGGGCTCAAGGTTGACACAGCCTACCATCCTTCCGAGGTCGGTAAAATGAGTACCCAGAATGTTGGGGGCAATATGCTAAAATCATTGTAAACCGCTTAGAGAGCTCCGGCTATAGAGCGGTATATAAATGTAAGTGCTATTGCTATTGCTATTAAAAATTCATGTACATACAAATATAGAAGTGTTAGGGGTGTGCACGAATTGCGATTCATGCACTGATTCGAAGGGTCAGTTTGGGCACCTTTATGAGCGAGGAGAACAGGTCCATACCTGCTCCTGTGCTGCTTGCCACAACTTCTTGCTGCAGCATCATGCTTCCCAGCAACCTTCGCATGGCGGTGGCGCACATCCCTAAAAATGTTATCTAGATTCACTGTCATATCCAAAAAAGTTGGAAATGCTGCAGCTCAGTGACAGAGCATCAGTTAGGCATGCAGCAGGACACTAGCTGGCATTTTCAGGTAGGGTTGGGAAAGACTCACTCTTCTGTGAAACCCTGGAGAGCTACAGCCAGCCACTGTATCCTATACTGCTCTAGATAGAGCAATGGTCTGACTTGGTATAAAGCAGCTTCCTGTGTCCTTAAGCCACATACCAGCATTTAAACTTCCCCCACCCCGGGCGTTTTCTAACTTCCATAATTTTTGAAAATGGGAAATGAAACAAGCTATTCTTAGGGTGGGAGTTTATGACAGAGTTAGCCAGTCGGATAAAAACCCCTCTCAGCTTTAATTACTCTATTGCAGTTGAGATATGAATTCAGTCAAGTGGATGTGGGCCTCCTTGCCTAAGTTTAGACTTCATTCAGTCTCCTGGCAGGGGTTAGCAAGTGCATTTATTTCTGCAGTTAGCAAATGAACCAGAACAGATACCATCTGCAGGGAGCAGATGACGAGGCAAACAGTACTCCTCATAATGAACAGCAGTACACAAACCTGTCTGCAGGAATTTCAAGACTGATTGGGAAGCAGAGTGAACAATTAAGATTCTTGTTGTTTAAAGAGAAAGTAGGCTGTGTCATATAAACACTGTTCACACACTGAAAAAGGCTCAACATGATTAGTTCCAAGTGTCCCCAAGGACACATTCTCATGGAGAGCTCTAGCACATGAATGGAGCCCTCTGTAGATACTGTCTCAGTTACATCAGTGTGGCAGCTAAAAAGATGCACCATCATGACCATGGGAAGCCATTGCTCTATCAGTGGACATGAATACATAAGGGATGAATCCCATATACAACCAACCATGCAAAATCAAAATCATCCCTGCATGGAGTCCTTTCATGAGCTCATGCAAACCCAACAATTCATCTGAAAATGTAAATTCATTTGAAATTTAATTTAATTAATTCATTTTGGAATGACGTCTAAAATCTTGAAGCTTGTAACAAACAGGTTTGCAGCCTTCAGTTATTTACTTGGGTGTGCACATACATATGGAGAAGGGTTTGGGATTTGTTGTTAAGTACCGTGCCTTTACAAGAGGGCAGCACAACTTCGGTCCTCCAGCTGTTGTTGGACCAAAATTACCATCACCCCCAGCCACAGTGGCCAGTAGTCAGGGATGATGGGAGCTGGGGGGTCAAAGTTGTTCAGCCCTGCTTTACAATCATTAACTTGACCTATGCATATACAGCTCAACAGGTGTTTCTCTAGTGTATAGAGGACTTTTCTACTTTTGGCAATGTTTTTAACCTAATATAATTACTAGATAGTTTAGCAATAATCAGTAGTTCACCTTTTCCAGTTTGATAAGATTAGCTGTTAGCTCTTGACAGAGACCATCGACATTAAGCTGCAGAGGAGATTCGAAGCCTTCTTGCACTGGATGTCTGAAATGGGAAACATAGTTGTGGAAAGGTAGCTAGAAAACAAGTGAGAATGGATAAAATGTTGTTTAGCTAGAAAGTGGGTCAAACAACTTCAGAGCTGTATTCCTCTACATTCTTCTTCTTGAACTGTGCCGTCGAGTCGGTGTTGACTCCTAGCGACTACAGATCCCTGTGGTTGTCTTTGGTAGAATACAGGAGGGGTTTACCATTGCTATCTCCCGCACAGTATAAGATGATGTCTTTCAGCATCTTCCTATATCGCTGCTGCACAATAGAGGTGTTTCCCATAGTCTGGGAAACATACCAAAGGGAATTTGAACTGGCAACCTCTGGCTTGCTAGTCAAGTCATTTCCCTGCTGCGCCATTAGGTGGCTTCTTAACCAGATTAATTCCCTTAAGAAGATCAAGACACAAGAAGAGACATCTCTTGATAATGTGCACTTGTGTCACATAATAAGGTCTTCTCAGCTGGCCCTCCTTAGCATCCCAGGCCCTGGTGTAGTGCGTGGTGCCTGGGTACGTAGGAGGGCCTTCTTTGTGGCCGCCCCTCTTCTTTGGAACACTCTTCCCTCCCAGATTCATTCAGCCCCCTCCCTGGTTGCTTTTAAGGCCCTTCTTAAGACCCAATTGTTTAGCCAGGTGTTTGCCCTTTAATTATTATTTCTTGTTTACACAGCCAGGTGTTGTTGACTGGTTTGTTTTATCCAGACATCGAGTCCTTCCCAAGGACCTGGGATGGCTGAATTTTATTATCAATATTGTAGTTATTATTATAGATATCATCACAAAATATAGGCTGTTCCCAGTAAAAATTTTTGTAGTTGGTTGATGGTGATTTCTGTGGCCCCTATGGTGTTGAGGTGCTCTTCAAGTTGTTTTGGAACTGCACCTAGGGTGCCAATTACTACTGGGATTATTTTGCTATTCTTCTGCCACAGCCTTTCAATTTCAATTTGTAGATCTTTGTATTTTGTGATTTCTTTCTATTTCTTTTTCTTCTATTCTGCTATAACCTGGTATTGCTATGTTGATTATTTTGCCTTGTTTCATTAATAATAATAATAATAATTTTAATTAATTGTTTTGGTATTGTTGTTGTTCACCGCCTAGAGTCTTTGGAGGAGGCTGGGTATAAGAAAATTTTAATAAATGAATAAATAAATAATAATTATAATTAAGTTGTTCTGACCTTATAGGCAAATATGGCTTTGACTCATTTGTTATTCAGGAACCCATAAATGTATTCATCTCATGAGTTTACTTAAGGAAAAGATGGAGACTTGGGCCCAATTCATAGAATCTCAGATTCCCACAAAAGACCCTTGGGTATGTTGGGCTGCTGCCTAGCTCATAGTCTAACAGTGCTCCTGTGGGGGTGCTATTTATGAGAACTGATATCCAGATTTTCAGGATCAAGGCATTCTGAAAGAAGAGTCACTGCATACATACAGGAGAGAGAAAGCTCCCATATGGAATTACTGGTTCTCACAAATCAGGAACTGAGTTTGTAAGAAACAGGCCTTGTTTTCCATTAGTTGCTATGATCCATGTTCTGTATATGTTCTCTCTGTTAGCATTGAGATGAAATTGCATAAGCATAACTAGACTCTACAAAGAGTCACTTTTTTGAAGGCGATTTTTTTTTAAAGTAGCTGACTCTGCTCCTGTGCCTTTAGCAGCAGCCTGAAGTACAGAAATATAGCATATGAACCTTTCCTCATCACTTTATCATTTTGGGCTGGTGTTCAAGGCACAGCACAGGAGCAGCACCAGTAAGATTTTGGCAAACCTCTTTCTACTCATAGGCTTTGTTTGCAAATGTATGAGCTCGTTGCTACGAGGTGGTATGTGTGCTCTGGAACCATGACATCTTTAGCGACAGATGACAGATGGAGAACCCCCATCTCTAACCATGTCTAACTCTATCCTTTGTTTAAGTCCACAGTTGCCAACTGCACATATTCAAAAATCTCAAGTTTGGGCATAACATCGTATAGCCTTCGGGGATTTAAAACCTTCAGTATCACATTTACATGCATTTCTCTTCAGCTATGGAGACCAAACAATTTCAAGTAAAGCTAGCATGGCTATTTCATTAAACAACAACACCAACAACAAGAGCAAGCACGCAAGGGAAGCAAGCATATATTAAGCTGATTGTCTGAAAAAGGAAAAAGAGTAGAACTGCAGGGAAGATGATCTTAATATATCTGAAATAACCTCGATGAGTAGGGCTGGAAACTAAATTTAGCAGGATGAATAGAATATTAAAATGGAAAGATACAGAAGATTCCTTTAAACAAAAATACATCCTTACTCATTAGGATGCGAGTCCACGAATGAAGCCATGGAGCCAAGCTGATCTTCCAGAATGTGGATTTTATATCTCATGTAGAATGTAGAGAAAATTAATATACACACACTGCAAGAAAGGAGTTGGGGGAAAATGTTACCCAGGCATCACTGATGCACCTTTGTTGGTACTAAGAATAAGTGAAGATATTAAGATTGCCATTACATTAATCTAGCCATGTAAAACAGCGAAATCTCCAGCCCAAAATTTGACCAAAACATGGGCTAAAGCAGTGATGGTTGCTTCCTCACCATGTTTTTTCTTTTACCCGTTCCCATCACCATTATGTCCCATCACCTAGCCCGTTCCCATCACCATTATGTTTGCTTGATTTCAGCCAGCAGAGCTTTCCCGAGTTGTACAGAATTTGGTACAATCTGGTCTGTGAGACTGGGAAGAAAATTGCTTGGTAGGAACATAGGAAGCTGCCTCCTACCGAGTCAGACCACTGTCCATCTAGCTCAATATTGTCTACAAAGACTGGCAGCAGCTTCTCCAAGGTTGCAGGCAGGAGTCTCTCCTAGCCCTATGTTGGAGATGCTAGAGAGGGAACATGGAACCTTCTGCATGCAAGCATGCAGATACTTTCCCCCCATCCCCTACGGGGAATATCTTATAGTGCTCACACATGTAGTCTCCCATTCAAATTCAAATAGGGTGGACCTTGCTTAGCAAAAGGGACAATTCATGCTTGCTACCATAGGACCAGCTTTCCTCCCCTAGATTATCCTGCTGCGACCAATTTGCATTGCCCTTTGGAGATAATCATTTACATCAATTCAGACTTAGATTATAAACTGAGAGTAGGTTCAATAGATGAGCACTTGGTACCTGTTTGTCCTTCTGTTGTCATGTAGTTTTTCCTGAGAACTTGGACAAGATCCTTGTCCTGGTGTATGGCCAACCATGTGCTCGCTTGACCCATGCCAATCATGACTAAATCAGCTGGAGATGGAGGGCTGGGCCCTACCATTTTTGGTGCCCTAGGCAAAGTATGACTTTGGTTAAAAATATATTCTATGACACACAGAATATAATTTTAACTGTCATACTTGGCAGCTGGCACTGACTGGGGTGCGGGGGGTGGGGAAGCAGAGAGGAAACCAGATTATACCTTTTTTAAAAACTGTAAGATTGCTGCTGCCTGCCACCGTCCACCACTGCCCAGCTCTGGGCGAAGTCCATGTGTGCCATGACCCCCACCCCCACCACTCATCCACATATGTATGCAATGTCTATTTGAGGGGTCAGCAATGTTTTTTGTTTTTTTTTAAACCAGGCAGCTATTCACTGTGGGGTGCGGGGTGGAGTTAGCACCCACCTGCACTCTCCAAGAACTGGTGCCCTAGGCAACTGCCTGTCCGTCTAGTAGATGAGTCATCTTTGTGGAAGTGGCCTAGCAGAACAGGTTGCTAGGGTAGCAAACACCTTCTTATGAGAGGGTACTATACCAGCTCCATGATACAAGGCTGTGGTAAAATGTCTACTGTGGGCTCAGAAGGCAGTGAGGACGCTGTTCCTTGTGCAACGAACTTCCCTTTCTGTTTCTCCCATTCTATCCAATGGTAGAACTGTGGGGACACTGTTTGAACAGGAAGCAGCACCCTTGCTGCCTTCTGAGCCCACAGAAGCATTGCCATGATGTGTATCATCTCCATAATGGTGCCCATCATGTTGACCAATATGCATACATTTAAGAAAGCAAAACTCAGGCATGTGAAAAGACTTTCAGGATTTTGTAGGAGAGAATTTCACTCGGGTAAGATTTATAAATGATCTATATGGAATACAAATAAGGAAAACAGAAGGGCTTTTCATCATATAAGAGAATCCTGAATTCTACCATTTAGAACATTACTTTCAATGTTCTGATCTGTCACTGGTTGCAATCATGGGACAGAGACATGCTATTCCATGATATAGTAGGATTTATTCAGGGACGTTCTACTGCTGCCTATTCCACCTGTCCACATACTTGCAGCTACATGATGCTGCTGGCAACTCCAATTTCCCCATAACCTTTGACAACATCTATCAATCTTCTTTTATTTAGCATCTGGGAGTCTGGCAAAATGCTTTTGGAAACGCCATAAGTGTATTATGAGGTATCTATATAATACAACTCTGAGCAATTTGGAAAGGTCACATTTTCCCCTTCTCCACTTCCTCCAGTGGAAACATGTGAAATATATTCTTTACTGGTGTGCAACAAATACAGAAAAGAAGTTGATAAACCCTTTATTTAATCACAGAGTGTCCAAGTTTCTGAATCAACCCATATGTATTGCAGTGCAGACTCCAGTTAAATCGCCCTGAGTATCCCCTTCAGTCTAGTAGTTGAGGGAATGGATTATACTTACAGAATTGCATAGAGAACAAGTATGTGCTTCACTGACAAAAACTTCTGGTAATTGACTCTGTAGAAATATCCAAGGATTCTGGGAGGAGCTACAAGATTAACAGAATACTCATGAGAATCAGCCTAGCCAATGAAAAGTCTGAAAAGGACACTGCCAAACACATAAGGGAAGGCTTCCTGTAGATAACTATATCTGCAGAATGTTTAGGATGTTCTATTTTATGTTTTATTACAGTTTTATTAATATGTTAATCTAAGTTATGTTTTGGTGCTATTTACTGAAAGTTAGCTAGTGTTGTCTTCTAGAAAACATGAATACATTATATTCCAAATGAGCTGAGCAAGTTGTTTACAGTAATCCCACCAGCACTAGGCACTTTTAAAGCTAGGCAAACCTCAATTAAAATTCAGTAATAAAAAACCTCCAGTTTAAGATAAGAGTTAAGATGGGCTTGCATTTTCACTCATGCTCTAAAAAGCAAGGGCATTTCAAGTTAAGGTCCCCATCTTAACTTCAGTACCATAGAAGTGGAAAGACTTTGTAGAGTCTCATATATCATGCTGGCTTTAGAAATGAGGCTCCATGCACCCACACTTTGCCTTGGTCCTTCAGCTAGACATTGGGCTGGGGAGGGATGCATCCAGGCAGATGTTCAACAGGTGCAGCTTTCCCAATCACTTCTTAGAGGTGTCCCTGATAAATTTCTGCTTGTTGCATCTCCACAATGCACAATGCTACCCCAAAAGGCCATCTATTTACCTGCAGTCTTAAAATAAACTGCAGTATAATCAATAGGCCGTTTCAGTTCTGGAAACTTGTCCTGGCTGACACTAAGCAAAGTCCTGGCAAAGTGTGGGTCATGGAGCCAGCATGATATACAAGACTGTACAAAGTTTTTACAGCTTCTATGGCTTGGAAGTTATGATGGGAACCTTAACTTGGAATTTCCATGCTGTTTAGAGCACGAGTGAAAATAATGGTTCACTGGTTGGGTTTTTTATTGCTGAATTTGCAGTTTTGAAAAAGAAGATATGGCTTGGTTAACTAGCACGTGTGCACATGCACACACACATACACACACACACACACACAGTAGCCTAGAGGAGCCCTTCTCAGCCTAGCTAAATGGAGCACATCTCCTTTTCCCACCTCCTGCTTACATTACATCCAGCTGCACAGAGCAGTGTGCCAGTTTTGGCTGGAGGTCAAGATGAAACACATGTGATTTCGGAGAACCAACGGCCATCTCTCTCTCTCTCTCTCTCTCTCTCTCTCTCTCTCTCTCTCTCACACACACACACACACACACACTCCAACCAACCCCCCTCACTGCAGCCTCCCTCCCTCCCTCACACAGAGCAGCCATATCTATATTCTCTCTCTCTCTCCCTCACACTCACACACACTGCAGCCATCCCCCCCACACGTACACACTGGACACACACACACACACACACACAGCAGCCTAGAGGAGCCCTTTGCAGCCTAGCTAAACAGAGCACATCTACTTGCCCCTGCCTCCCACTTACACCTGGCTGCACAGAGCAGCGTGCTGGTTTGGGCTGGAATTTGGGATGAAATGCATGTGGTTTTGAAGAACCAATGACCATGGAGTAACTGACGACTGGAGTTGGACAGCGCCTTTTCTAAGGCAGAGGAGCAGTATTAAAAAGGTATAGCTTCAGTGGGGGAAGGAAAGAAGAGGGCAGGGAAGGAAGCTGACTGCCATACTGGTTGTGGGCAATGCTGTGGGCACTGCAGCTTCAAAAGTCCTACTGCACAGACTCTTTTACAAGAGGCATTTTTCAGCCTCTTAAAATATAATGTTGAGCATCAATTATGAAATAATAATCAATTGGGTCCCAGAGAAATATACAAAAGACACCTTTCTGGCATGCAGTCGAAAGGCTGAAACTATGCAAATGGACTGCAAAATCATTTAAATACCACTTCTTCAGTCAAAAAGAACATTGCCAACCCTTTAAACCCCTGTTCAAAAGAGAAAAACTTTAAAACTGCTCCATCTAAGCAATTTTCCAATGGATTTTCACCATATTTGCAGGGGAGCTGTCTCTTGTCACTTAGGGAATTGTGTGCTGATGGTCAGGCAGCTCAGACAAATGGTGTTGATTTTATAAGCAATAGACTGTTTAGGGCTTATAATGGTGTCATGTTGAAACTACTCTCCATCTTAAATATACTGGTATGACTGTCCAGTATAATTTACTTTAAATGTGTGATTAATAGATGGGCTCATGTTCTGAGCCATATGGGAGATATAGCAGTCCAAATTGTAAAGTGATCTGGAAGGAGCTGTATTCAATAGTGGGGACAAAGAAAGGAATTCCAAAATGTGCAAGGCTGCAGTCATATTATCTGATGCAGAAACTTCTTAGCACAGAAGCTTGTGGCATATGCAGATTCTCAATTATAATTAAAAGAATGCATAGCTGGGGAATCAAGCTTTGAATATGTGGGAAATGTCTGCTAAAGGATCAGAAATCAAAAAAGCAGTCTGTGTATATCTACCATCTTAGGCTGAAAGGTATAAATGTATAAATATAGTTGATATGTAGGATACTTATAAGAAGGACCACTACTGTTTATATGTAGGATTTTTCACTAGTAATCCCACATACTATACAGGCACTATCATGCCTGTAAAATGCACCCTTCCCCCAATGCTTTACTTGCCCTTTTCTGCTTCACATCTTAAACCTTACCAAAGATGCTAGCATATGCTACCATCTCCCCAGCTCTCCAAATTGAAGTAAAATTAAATACACCTTAATTTTGTGATTTCTTATCAGAAAAGTTGGGTTTTGATTACAAACATGGAGGCTGCATCCAAAGAACTGTGAACAGAAGAAATATGGCCACTAGTACTGTTCCACTTCAGCAAGCACTTGGACAAGAGTTTGTCTAGTTCAGTGCTTTAATCAGTACAGTAAAGTACAGTGCTTTAATTAATAGGCTGCATAGCAAACCAATGCTTTTCCTAGTGCACAATGTTGCACAGGTGGAAGAACATCTCTGGTATGAGTTAGACTTTTCTCTCACAATGTTCCAGCACAAAATGTAAAATAGTGCATCAGTGAGTGGATAACACTTTCCCAGTGCAGAATGTCACATTTGGATTTAATCCATGTTATTTCTTTTTAATTACAGAAATCCAGCCCCATCATGGTGATTTGGTTTATTTACCATTTCTAGAAGCATTCCTGACTTTATCATCACATAAACATTTGGATTGTAAATCTGCTGGGAGAGGCCTTCCTTCCACCTTGGAGGTCTTCAGGTAAGTCTGGGTCTCAACAATATGATAATCTGTTGGGGAACAGAAATGTTAGGTTAAAAGAGAACACACACTGGACCTACAACTTACCTTGACTTTTACATTTTGCACAACACGAAATGCAGTCCAGTTCCATTAATGTTGTTTTGAATTTTGCTATCTTTTAAAGCTGGATTTATGTGTGTGTTCATAATGGGTTTTTCTCTAGTAATCATAATTGAGGAACAGGATGTTTAATGGCTGGGGTAAAACATTATGTTATGATTATAACATTATATATATGGCATAATAATTCAACACACTATTCTAATTTTACTGAATTTGCAACATTTAGCTGGGGGAAGGTAGGGAAGAGATGGTTATGAGTGGGTGAATTAACAAAGGCACAGAAGCAAGAATTATGACATGGCTTAAGGGAAGTGTGGATGAGCATGAACATGTTCAAAGAGAAATAGTTTGAAGAATGGATTTGCAGCCTTATGATCAGGCTTCACACAGTAATCTCCTCTCAGTGATAGTCAATAGCTAATATTTTACCCACAAGAAAATTTTAGAGAGTATCTTGCAACTAGGACTCCAAGCTATGAATTTACTTGGACAAATACCAGTCCATCCTAAATTGAGCGAGTGCTCCCTCCCACCGTCCCTCCATCACAAATCCTTCACAGATGCATTGAGAAAATGATTGCCATGAGGAATGTGAAACTTTATGCACATTAAAAGAGTGATGCATTTAAAAAATGGCATCCTCCATACTGTTCTAAATGCCTTGTCACAAAGCTGTTTCTGCATTTGTATAGTCTAGAAACAGTTTAATATCCTGACCTTGGAAGTGTTCCAAGTCTGGAGTCTGAGAACCAGTACTGCTGGATTCTTCCATCTCCTTTCTGCGTTGATGGATGATGCCATCCAGTTCAGAAAAATCTTCATTGAAATCCTGAGGGAATGATGCAATAGAAAGGCCAGTCAAGAAATTAATTAATTTCATTTATGAACAGATTTATATCCTGCCTTTACAACATTTAGGTCTTTAAGGCAGCTTGGTACCCAAACAGACATGACTGTTGAATCGTTTGCTTGGGATTCCTAAGGTCTGTGTGTTTGGGCTGTTCCTGCCACAAAATTCTTCCCAAAGACTTTTAAATTATACTAGCTACTTTCTGCACTGGCCATGGGCCACAATTACTTTAGTAAGATAAAGCCATATGGCTCAAGACAGACAGAAAGCCTTGGGCCATATCAGTTAAGTGCTGTCTAAAAAGATATCCAAATGCAGTACATGGTCTCCTTTCACTCAGCATGAGAAATTGGAAGTCTATTAATTTAGGGGTGTGAAAGCTTTAAAGTTAGTTTTTTTTCTTTTTTGTACGCATGCTTTGACTGTTATGGATGAAAATACTGATAACATCTGAAAGCTCATGTGGTCCTATATAAAACTGGTCTTATTAAAACAAATCAGCTCAAAAGTTTCATCTAATTTGTCCAAGCTAAACACCTATGATTTATTAAATTTCTATGCTCCTTTGCTGAAAATGATCAAGGCAGCATACATATAAAATATAGAAACAAAGACTTTTATCTTTTCCAATCATTTTCTTTTGCTATCTAAAGGCTAGTTTTCTCTAAAATATACTTTATGCCAGTGTTACTATTTCAGGATCTCATGCTGCCTTATATTTTGTGTGTCCCTTTATAATGTATTGTTTCCAGTATTATCTTAAAGAGCATTATTTAGGCCTTATTTGATGTGTTTGCATGTATGCGTCAGTAAACATGTGCATGTTTTGCATTCATTTAAAAAGTGAACCTGGGTATAGGTACCCTCAGTGGTGCATTTAGGCATGGACCACGGGGCAGCTGTCTGTGGCCTCATGACTCCTGAGGCGGGGGGGCCTCCAAATTTTCTGGGGAGCCTCACCAGAGCCCTGATGCCCCACTGCTGCTGCCTGGCTCCTGCTGCTGCTGCCTGGCTCCTGTTGCTATTTCCCTTTTGCCAGTCGCTTGCCACTCACCCCCCAGCAGCAGCGGTGGGCACAGGCAGGTGTCCCCAGCTTGCAGACTGGCCTCCTCTGTCTGTGCATGTACGTAGTAGGATTTATGGCATGTCGCATCCCGTGATGGGATGCGACACTCCATAACTCCTATTGTGCACGTGCACAGACAGGGCCAGTCTGCAGGCTTGTGAAGGCCCGCCTGCGCCCACCGCAGCCACTGCTGCCAAGGGGTGAGTAGTGAGCGGAGGCCTGCCTGCACCTGCCACTGCCACCGGGGGATGAGTGGCAGGAAATAGCAGCGGGGGCTGGACAGCAGTGGCGGGGGCCAGGCAGCAGCATATTTTTTAAGGGGGGGCTCGCAGTGGGAGGGGGGCTCCAAAACCTCGAGTCTGGGTGCCAAAAATATCTAGGTGCACCTCTGTGTACCCTCAAATGCAGGATACAGATCAGAAGTTTGCTACTTTGTGTGTAGGAACATAGGAAGCTGCCATATACTGAGTCAGACCATAGGTCCATCTTGCTCAGTATTATCTACACAGACTGGCAGTTGAACATCGTGTGTGAATAACTACATGTGTTCAGATCTGTAAGTGCATAATGTGTGAATAGGGCATAGAATCTCAGCTGTCTGGGAACAGGAGTATAGCTCAGTGGTAGAGCATCTGCTTTGCATGCAGAAGGTTCCAGTTTCAATCTCTGGCATCTTCAGGTAGGGTTGGGAAAAACCTCTGTCTCTGTCTGAAACCTTGGAGAGCTGCTGCCAGTCAGAGCAGACAATACTTAGCAACATGTTCTGACTAGCTATAAGGCAGCTTACTCTGTATCCCATGAAAGAACTAGTGCGCCAGCTGCAGCCCTTTCTCGAGAAGGCACATCTGGCCACAGTTACCCATGCCTTAGTCACATTGTGGCTGGATTACTGCAATGCGCTCTATGTGGGGTTGCCCTTGAAAAATATCCGGAAGCTTCAGCAGTTCTGGTTTCCAATTTGTTTCTGGATCCAGTTCAAGGTGTTGGTTATTACCTTTAAAACCCTTAATGGCTTGGGCCCTGGATTCCTGAAGGACTGCCCGCTTCCAAGGGTTTCTACCCACCCAGCAAGTTCACCAGACGGGCCTTTGCTCCATGTGCCAACATTGAGAGAGGCTAGATTGCTGTGCGCATAGGACAGGGCCTTCTCTGTTGCCCCCAGACACTGGAATGCTCTTCCCAGTAAACATTCGCTATGTGACAACTGTGGTTGCTTTAAAAAAACAACTAAATACTTCTTTTATTTACACAGGCTTTTACTTCCAAGAGGCTCCAGGTTTCTTAGCTTTCTTGCATTTGCTTCTTTTTAATATTTTCTTGGCGTTTTATGGTTTTAATGTTTGATTGATTTTAAGGTTTTAAATGTAACTTTTATGGAATTTTATTGTATTTTAACATTTGTATTTAAGTGGTGCAGTGGGGAACTGCTTGACTAACAAGCAGAAGGTTGCCGGTTCAAATCCCTGCTGCTACTATATTGGACAGCAGCAATATAGGAAGACTAGTATTTTTAAGCCCGTTAAAATAACGGGCGCTAGTACCTTTTTTCTCCTCCTTTCTTCCTTCTCTCTCTCTCTCGCCCTCCTTTCCGTCCTTTTTTTTCTTTTTCTCTCTCTCTTTCCTTCCTTCCTTTTCTCTCCCTCTCTTTCCTTTCCTTCCTTTTTTCTCTCTCCCTCTCCCTCTCTCTCCTTTCCTTCCTTTCTTCCACCTCTTCTCACTTCCATCTTTCTGTTTTCTTTCTCTTTTCCTCTTTTCTTTCTTTAACGGGCTCGCTCTTTGGGGCTGGCTGCTCCTCCCTCCCTCCTGTCTTTTTTTTGTCCTTCTCCCTCATTCCTTTCTCCTTTTTCTTCCTTCCTTCCTTCCTTCTCTCTTTCCTACTTTCCCTCCCTCCTTGTTTCTTTTGTTCTTTTCCTTCCCTTCTCTCTCTTTTCTCTCCTTCCTTCTTTCCATCTTTCTATTGTCCTGTCTCCCTCCCTCACTCCTTCCTCTCTCTCTCTCTCTCTCTCTCTCTCTCTGCCTTCCTCCCTCAGTCCCTGGGCCATGTTAGCTAGTAGTCCCCTCTGTCTTCGGCCGTTTCTCTCCTGCATTCCTTCAGCTGCCCCCTCTGCCCTCCTGGTCCCCCAGCTGCCACCTCTGCCCTCCTGGTCCCCCAGCTGCCACCTCTGCCCTCCCCGTAGCCCGTTGGCGCTAGTTGAGTCATGCCATTTTGCTGCCTCCTCCTCCTCTTCCTCTCTCCGGCGCGTTTCCAAGGCAGCCCTAGCTAGCGAGGCGGGCAGGAAAGCGCAGCTGTGTCAACAGCAACTCCCATGCATCTGCTGAAATCCCCTTGGAAACCCTGCCTCGGAGAAGCCCTCCCTGCCTCAATCCGCCCTCGAAGGCAGCCGCGGGAATTGTAGTTCCGCGCACCGACGGTGGTTGGCAGGAAAAGGCCACTCTGAAACCACGACTCCCAGGGTGCTGTGCGCACCCGGCCGCGCCACGCCCTGCTCCTGCTTCACCACCTTCCCTCCCTTTTTGCCGCCGCAGTTGCTCTGGTGCCTGCCGGCGTTGGGTAGCCGCTTGGGATGATTTCTAAGGGGCATGGCGGGCTGAGTAACGGTCCGGGAGGGGAAGGCTGCAGCAAATAAAGGGAAAACCTTGCCCCTTCGCTTCAGGCTCCTTTTGTCTGTTGTGTGGCACACTCAGATTTAAACCTCTCTCTGGGTTCAATGGGTATATTTACTCACTGGCGGGTGCGGGTCTCCCTGCCGCCGCCGCTGTTTATCCTTAGTCTGGGCTGGTCCGTTCTCCTGGCCCGCCCGGTCCTGCCCCCACCGCTTCTCTGCCTTCCGGGTTTTTCCCCTCTCTGCCGCTGCCGCCTCTGCCCTCCCCAGTCCCCGCTTCTGCTCCTCCTTCTGCCCTCCCCGGTCCCCGCTTCTGCTCCTGTGGCCGTTTCTTCCTCAACATGGCCACCCGTGTCCCTGCGGCCGTATCTTTCTCGGACGTTCTGGGCATGCGCTCCGCATGATGATGTTGCACACCACATACGAAGAACTTGTACACATGATCTCAGGGGAATGGAAAATGTGCCACAGGAATACTGTGTCTTATAGCCACTATAATGGGTAGACCCATTTTCTCAAGTGTTCCTACACTTAGTCAATTGCTCCGCGCATGCCCAGAACGGCCGAGAAAGACACGGGCCACAAAGACATGGGATTACAACCAAGGGTTTTATTACAGAGGATGCTGAAAGGCATCATCTCATACTGCGTGGGAGGAGGCAATGGTAAATCCCTCCTGTATTCTACCAAAGAAAACCACAGGGCTCTGTGGGTGCCAAGAGTCGAAATCGACTTGACAGCACACTTTAAAACACCTTGAGATGCATTATGAAAGGCAGTATAAAAATTGAACAATATATAAATGAACTAGGTTGAGAGGTTAGCCATATGCAGACATTAGTCTAAAAAGCACTACACACTTAGAAGCACCAGAAGTGGGTTGGAAATCCCATCCTAGTGCATCACTGGCCCCCTACACCTCATCACTTAGGGTTACGATGGTGATTATCTGCATAGGGAAACACCATAACCATGATGGCTGGCACTTCTGTGATTGGTTGTCTGAATCACCTTGGCATTTCCTTATACAATCACTGCTGTAACCATGAGTGGGGAGGTGTAGGGCGGGGGTCAGTAATGCACCAGGTCAGGACTTCTGACCTGCTTTTGGAACTTCTAAACATGTAGGCACATTTTTGGATCAATGTCTAAATAAAGCTATAGTGATTTGTCAAAAGGTGATCTTCTTGGTTGAGCAAGGATTTGAAAATGGATCTGCTAAGCTCAATCCCAGCAAAGTGTCCCAATAAATGTTGTCTTAGAGCAAGGCTGCATGTTAAGATCTTCATAGGTGATTGGAATTACTGTGGAAAGTTATCCATCCTAGCTGTAACATGCAGAAACTTTAACAATGTGACATAGCACAGGTTCACATGATTGCCACCAAGTCAGTAAGCCAGGACCTTCTGGTTTCTGACAAGTACGTGCTCCCAGCGGGAGTAATGTCTGAACCCATCCAAGTCTGGTTCCTGTGCTGGATTCCTGATTCACGCGACATTCTCTCAAGATTCTCTGCCCACTTTTAACCACTTGTAAGTTGGGTGGAGAATATCAGGAGAATGTTGGGTGAATGTTGAGAATCCTGTGCAGGAACTGGACTTGGCTGCCAGGAGCGTGCATGAACTGGGAACTGGTGGTTCCTAGCTTACTGACTTGGCAACCATTATGTGAACCTGCCCATAATATCATCACATTGCAGATACGTCTGAACTGACTCACGGTAGAGATACTGACAATATGATGATGTTGCACACCACATACGAAGAACTTGTACACATGATCTCAGGGGAATGGAAAATGTGCCACAGGAATACTGTGTCTTATAGCCACTATAATGGGTAGACTCATTTTCTCAAGTGTTCCTACACTTAGTCAATTGCCATAGGGCCTTGCATATCACTGAAGTTATCTGTGATTCTTACTCCCTTATTTACATATAGATACATCAATTATGTTATAAAGATAAAGAGCCAAGTGGCAAGATTATTTAGATTATAGAGAATGTGCATACTGAGATTCAAATCTTTATTTGCATAAACTTTATAAAACTTTTAATAAATATTTGCTCAACTGATTCAGTGCTCAAGTGTTACACTCAGACAGACCTCTTTGTTTGTTCTAAATTCTGTTGTGAGGAGGAATTTAAATAATCACAATGACAATCAGCTCAGTACAAACACAAACACTATCTCAATCTCTCCCCCACCCCCACCAAATTTGAGCTATAAATTTCTTATGGATCCCCAAATACTAAACAGAATTGTATTACTGATAATGATCTGAATTTATACCAAGTTATGCATCTTATGTACATTTTAATAAAAAACAAACTTACCAGAGGTAAGGTTGTAGGGCGTTCAGCCCTGAAACTATTTTCCGGAGAAGGAGGATTGGGACTGTTGCCAACACTCACATCCTGAAAACACAGTTTTAAAGTTATACATCTTGACAACTGCTAATACTAAGAACACACACGAGCTGCCACCAGTTAGAACTCACCTCTAAATGCTGACAAACAGATTTTAACAGTTTGTAAGCTTGGTCTCTGGATAGAAAGGAGACGAACATGTACTGAAAAGAAAACCACCAACAATTATTATTCGAAACCAGGAGGAACTGCCAGAGTTTCCCTTCTCTAATATTACTAGTCGTAATGCATATTAAGGATCTGTATATTCTGGTTCTACAATCATTTCCAAGGCATCTAAAAACCATCACATAACATATAGCGTATCGGCCGCCTTTGGATGTCACATGGAACCTGAGGCAAACTCACCTCAAGTTGACCCAATGTAACATACACATTTTTGAAACTGCAGTTGCAAGACCCAACCACAGTTCTGATTCATCAGTTTGAAGTAAGGTACACTTACCAAACCGAGGGTCTAGAGCAGGCCTGCTCAACTTCGGCCCTCCTGCAGATGTTGGCCTACAATTCCCATAATTCCTGGCTATTGGCTGCTGTGGCTGAGAATTATGGGAGTTGTAGTCCAAAAACAGCTGGGGGGCCTAAGTTGAGCAGGCCTGGTCTAGAGGCTGGAGAGTTTCATCTGGTTTGAGCAAGCTGCCCAAAACAGAGTTAAGAGAAGGAAGCTCCGTCCACTCTTAAAAACAATTGGCTGTCATGGCTTTCTTTTCTGAGTTGGAGGAAGCCCACATAGCCAGTTCTGTCCCCTTTTCAGTTTCCCTGACTGCAGATCAGGATCATGGGCAAATCTGCCAGGGGACCTGGGGGGAAACTGTGGCTCTGTTGGACCTGCAGTTATGTCAGAATGGGCCTTATCTATATATTTATTTCTCCTGGGTGTGCCATGGAATGTGCATCCCGGCAAGCCAGCTGATTGGCTGGGGCGCAGGCCAATGGCGGTGGCAGGCCAGCCTGCTGGGACTGGCTGGCACTGTGACTGGGAGGCAAGCGGCAGCTGTGGAGGCCAGCGGCGGGCCGCAGAACCAATACTCGGCCCCAGCTGCAGAAGTGAGGCGGCAGTGGGCCTGGCCGTGGCGATGTGGTGGCAGCAGAATGGCCCGCTGGAAATGGCTGGCACTGGGAGGCAACCGGCGGGCCGCGAAGCCGTTACTCAGCCTGGCAGCGGGCCCAACTGCAGAGGCGAGGCGGTGGGCCAGCTGCGGAGCCGCCCGTGGATCCAAGGTGCCTGTGGGAGGCCAGGGCAGGAGGGAACCAGGCGGCAGAACCTCCCTGTTTGCCACCCAGGAGGAGGAACGGTGGCAGCGGGGGCCTTTTTGGCTGCCCGCCACCCAGTAAGGAGGGCCTGGCCTGTGGCAGCAGGTGTAAGGTACTCAGTGCGGGGAGGGGAGGAGGGAGGGCAAGAGAGAGTGGGGCAGGGGGAGGGGAGGGAGGGCAGGAGAGAGTGGGGCAGAAGGGGAAAGAAAGGGCAGGAGAGAACTGGGTGGGAGGAGGAGGAAGGGCAGGAGAGAACTGGGTGGGAGGAGGAGGGAGGGAGGGTAGGAGAGAATTAGGTGGGAGGGAAGGGGAGGGAGGGAAAGCGAATTGGGTGGGAGGGGGAGGGGCAAGAGAGTGGGGTGGGAGGGAGGGGAAGAGGGGCAAGAGAGTGGGGCAGGAGGGAGGGAGGGGGAGGGAGAATGGGGCAGGAGGGAGGGGGGAACAGGCAGCCCCAAAGAGCGCACAGATGCTCTGTGTGGGTCGGCTAGTGTATTTATTATTTCTCTGTGTAATCTGCTTTGGAAACTTTGGTTGAAAAGCAGTATATAAATATTTGTTGTTGTACATTAGCTCTGTACCTGGGTACATAACATCCCAACAGGGCTATTGTCTTTTCCTCTTTACTTAAACACTGTCTTTTCTCTCGCTCTGGCTTGGATCTCTTGAGTCCAAGATAAACAGATAAAGCTTTGCCTTACTGCATTGCCATGCAAGAAAACCTTCTGTAGAATTTGCATCTGCCGCTGGTTAAAGCAAACATTTCTACCCACACAAGCCTTACTTCTACAAGTCACAACAGGAAGGCTTCGCATTATTATTTCTGTTCAGAAAAACAACCTTTGTAACAGCACTTGAACTTGAAGACCATAACTATGTAAAACGCAGCAACTTATATCAGAATGCTAATTATGGCTACAAACCTTAACATGCAGGCTGACATCCAGACTAGCACTGTGCTGATGCAACACTACTCACATCCACATTAGTGTGCTAGTCTGGATATCCTATTGAAATGAGGGTAAGTATGAGTAAATTTATAAATAGAATCAGAATACTGTGAAATACTGATATGTTTCTATTTTGATACATGAGATGCAGCTTGCTCAATCAAAGCATGCTGTGCCCATTTTTGCTCCCTCACCTATATATTTTTCTAATGCTACCACTGGCTGGAATAACTGAATGCAACCTACAAGTAGGGTTACCAACAGTCCCTTATTTCAGCCCCAAATTGTCTGTGCCCTGCAGGATGCCAATTGTCCCTTATGTACAGTTAATGGGAAGAACCTATGGCTCAGATCAAACCAGTTATTTTCACTAACAACAAAACAATTAATGATCTCCAACTCCTTTCCCTGCTCCTTCTCTACCTGAGTACTCTGTGGTTCTGGTGGGTGAAAGGCCTAGAGTTCCCAACAGTCCTGTACTGGGGACATTAACAAAAATGTTAACATTAGCAGTCATCAATGACTAACTAACTTAGCATTATACAGATATCAGGATCATGAATATCATGCAAGTGATGACTGCTAAACAGCGCTCATGTGTGAAACCTATTTTTACTGGATGACAATGCTTCTCTTTCTAGAAAACAAAATTACATCTCACCCAGTTTGGCTAACCATAGTTATGTCAATAAGTAGAGGAGAAGTAATTTATGTTGTAACTTATATCATAGTTTAAGTTGAAAGTGGTAAAAACACACACAGACTATGAGAAATAACTATATCGGGCAGTAGCAATATAGGAGATGGCAATGGTACACCCCTCCTGTATTCTACCCAAGAAAACCACATGGCTCTGTGGTCACCAGGAGCCGACACTGACTTGATGGCACAAATTTACTTTATTCAGGCTCCCAATTACTCCTGTATACTCCTCATCTTGTGTCCCTTATTCTGGTAGCAGAATGTTGGCAACCCTACCTACAAACCACCAATTAGTTCTCATTTGTTGTATCTTTCTCCTAGATTATTGCTAGTTATGTCAATTGATGTGGAATCAATAAGCACCACCTGCTGCTGTTCATATTGATAAGTGTCATCCAGAAAATTAGCCATGATTGGTATGTCCCAATCCAATGGATGTACTGAAATATAATATTGGTCAGCAACTAGTTTTCCTGGAGGATCCCTTTGAGGACAGGGTAAAAAATGGAAAACCAAATCCTTGATTAGAATTACTGCTGTTCTAAGAGGGTTCTTCAGAAGCATCATGGCCACAGCAACAACTTCTACCATTAACAGCCCCTTTTGCTTCTAGTCTGACAAGTGGGTGACCAAATGGTATTTTCAGGGGAGCAGGATTTGGTCCAGGGGGCACCAGTTGTTAATCCCTACATTATAAAGACAATATCCCAGATGCTTTTCTTCTTTCATTGTTGGTAGGTGCACCTCTGTTTATTGTCTTGTGATTCAGTCTACTCCCTCTCTGACCTCCTTTGTGTTAGTGTTCCAATTAGTCTCCTGGCAACTGTAGTAACTGTAGTTTCTAGTAACCGTAGTTGGATTAAGGCATGAGTGAAAACACAAGCTGAAGAGTACTTAAGGGCATATTGTGGTAGACTGTAGGGATGTGCATGAACTGGTTAGGTTCCTCCTTAGGGAAGTGCCGAACTGGCTTGGGCACCCACAGCCGAACCAGTTCAGCACGGCAGGGAGCAATTCCCTTGAAAAGCAAGTAAGTAGGTCCTTACCTGCTCCGCTGCCGCCCCACCACTTTTACAGGCGTGGTGCTCTACCAACAGCTGCAAGCAGCTGTTGCCTGCAGCTTGTGTGCATCGGAACACACATGGCTGCTGTGCATGCGTTGCTAGAGCGCCACAACTGGAAAAGTGCTGGGGCAGCAGTGGAGCAGATCTGCTTACCAAGGGAACTGCTCCCCACCCTGCCAAACCAGTTCGGCTGTGGGTGCCCGAGCCAGTTAGGGTACATCCCTAGTAGACAGTAGGGGCAGGAAAAAAAGGGAAATTAAAAGGCACTAAGTCTATAGCAAAATGTGAACTTACCCTTTCAGAGACTGTTGATATAACCAGGGCATTTGGCACCAGAAGGGCAGTTTTAGTCTTCTTTATTAGTGTTACTGAGAGCACAGGTATACTGATCTGAAAGAAGACAATATTAGTTGTTAGAATGTAAAAACAAGTAAAATGGTTTTTTATTGGTTTTTTAAAAAATTTAAGTCTTTATGGTTACTTTGAAATAACCCCCATGAGAAAGTTGATTCCTGCACAGACCATTAATAATTTAATCCTATAGCAGTTGTGCACTAAGGTCCAAAATTACAAGATGCTGATTTTGAATAAGATTCAGCACATTACAGAATAAACTTGACTCCTGGTGTCATTTTACTGAAGAAGCTGGAAAAAACAACAAGTAACAAAGAATTAATAGGAAACCTCTTAGCTAAATAGTTCTTGCTAGACATTGAAAGATTGCAATATTAGCATCTGTAAAGGCATGGCTGCCTGAAACTGCTAGGCATCATTGATACAGAAAAGCTAACATACTTGGTACATAGAAGACATCTATTTTCATATTCAAGGTTAACAAATAAATTGACTTCATTCATTGCACACTGGAATACTTTTTGTAACTTTACCCCAATTAACTGAAATATTTTTAGGCTTATTGTAGATATCTTTGTTAACGTAATAACAGTGGTATCAATAAAGTAGTTAATCTTTAAAAAATGTAATAAAGCTATTGGCTGGAACAAAAACCAACCAACAAAAAAGATGACTTCTCTTCCTTTGAGATTTTTAGACAAACAAAAACACCCTCTGCATTTAGACTGCGGTATGGATATCAACTTATTAGCTATACTGTGTGATGACAGCAGTAATAAATCTTATTAAATAGGCGGTAATTATCTTCATAAGGTTTACACATTATCAAGTTTCATCAGTACTATCTATTCACAGTTATGGACATTTTTGTTATAGTGTCCAGTATCTATTGTTTGAAACTAAACAGGAAATGATGCCTTTAACAAAAGCTGTACAACATTTCAAAAGATGTTGAAATGTTATTGTACAGCTTTTATTTCCCTACAATGTTGACTTCTAACACTGAAAACAACAATTCAATGTTAGGAAGCCTCTTGATGCCAAACACCATCCTGAACAATGCAAAATGTTCATTCAACTTCTACTTTAGCTATGAGGTGACAAGTCCCACATTTCTCTATTATCTTTCTGATGATATTTTAGCCAGATAGTTCATTAGTTTGTTGCCCTGAAGAAAATGCTTTTGGGGCATTCATTCTAGATGCCCCATTATTGGTTCCTCCTGAATGAGCAGCCTGAAATGATTATCATCTCCCAATTTCACTTTTGTTTAGGAATCAAGGGATGTTATGCTACTGTGTCAGAGTCCAGCCTTTCCAGTGTTTTCTCTGATGAGAGGTTTCTATAACTAACAAAAACAACAAAAATATGGTGCCATTTCAGTAACAGCAGCAGGTCTACAATTCTTTCTTTTTAAAAAAATCACATGTCCTGTTAACACATTTTAAAAGTCATTAATGAATTCAAGATGACAGTAGCCACAGTCAGGGGCTTCAGGAACTGGAAAAATTTGACCTTTTGTTATTTCCCATTTCTCTCTGTGTTGTTTTATTTGCGCCATCAACACTGTCCACATAAAATAAGAATTAAGCAGTCTCCCATAAGCCCACTCATTTCCTCGCCAGTGCTGAGCACCCCTCCCTTGCTGGTAAGCAATCCTTTCCTTCCAGCAGTAGCAGCAGCCCTGTGTGTGAGCGAGAAGCTCCTGTCCTCCCTTGTTCTCTGTGAGCTCTCTGTAAAGGAAAAGGAAGTGCCCCGCACATTAGACTTTTTCAAAAGTACCGGCTGCACCCTTACCGCTGCCTACTACACAAACCCAGCCAAGAAGAGCGGGAAGCCATTCCCTTTCTTCTACGTGGAATAAATGAGGGTAGTTTAGGTTTTTCCCTAATTTTTTGATTTTTGCGTGCGGCAGTAGTGAGCCATATACCCCATCTGCCTGCTGTCGGTGCCCCACCTCATCTTACTTCAGCTCTGTGCTTTCCCCCACTTTCTGGCCTTGCTTCCCAGCCACAGACTCACTGCTCCATCCTCTGTCGGAAGCTCAGCACGGATCACCACCCATCTTTCCCTCACTGGCCTCATTGGTGGTGTCCAGCACTCCAATCTCCAACCTGTTCTCCACTGCTTGCTGTAGCAGGCAGAGGGCATCCAGCACCATCAGCACCCCTCACTCCCACTTAGCTGCCACTACTGTGCTATAGAGAGGAGAAGAGCTTCAGCAATGTGGTCACATCATGTGTCCCCAGCCCATGCCCTGGGATGTAGGCATGAACTTTTAAAACCCAACATGTCATCCAACATGACTTTACTAACCTTAGTGTCTTTGCCAAAGACCTTCGAATGGAAGCAAATCCAGTTCTCCGAAATGAATAGTTTCCCTTGGAACAAGATTTCTTTCTGCAAGGCGCAGGTAAAATCTACAAAGCAATCACATGTGCCATGTAAGCCAGAGTTGGTATTAAATACACACCAATGCCCAGAAGAGTGGTGGTAGTTAACTTGCATCTTTTTTGAAAAATTTCCCCCCACCACAGCAGTGGCTTCAGCAGGATTTAAAGTGCTGATAACATTCCTGGCACTGGCACCTGCCAGTTGCCATGTTTTTCTCTCCAAAATGAGGCAGGGAATTATTCTACAGGTCATTAGCTGCCTCATAGAAGGAAAAAAATGGTGACCAACAGGAACCAACTGCTGGGAACGGCACCTTTTTAAAGTGGTGATTCTCTTTATTGAGCAGGGGGAGAGCAACTGGCCCTATCCACCTCCAGCACAGTATCTCTCCAGTGACTGTTGCTAGTGTCTACCTTATGTTTCTTTTTTAGACTGTGAACCCTTTGGGGACAGGGAGCCATTACACACACACACACACACACACACACACACACACACACACACACGTAAACCATTTTGGGAACTTTTGTTGAAAAGTGGTGTATAAGCATTGGTCGTATTCGTTATCAGCATTTAAAGCGGTGCTGAAACCACCACTGTCCCTGGGGCAGTGAAATAATGTTTTAAAAAAGAAATAATCCCTGCAGAAGTAGGAGAGAATACAGTTTTGGGTTTGTTTGTTTTTTGAGGTGAATCCAGTTTCCCCCCTTAAATACCAGGTTGATATTTGTGAACCATTGGCACTTGCACAACACTGCAGGCAATGCTTTAAAAAATGCACAGTAAATACAAACAAAAACCAAACAAAAATACTGCCACTATAAACTCTATTCACAGCTGTAACCCTGTATTCATGGTGGCAAAAAAAGTCACTTTGCAAAAGTCAAATGATCTTGGATCATATCCTAGTTCTCTCGTAACATGAACTTTGATATTTAGTAAAAGCTGCTCAGTGCTGAATAGCAATTGGCTTCCATTTGGAAAATCAAATCTGCAATTACATCTTGGCTGTGAACCAGAACAGTCTATCAACAACTGAATATCAAAATTCATGAGCCAATGTCAGAAAATGTCTCACTGATGTATAACCAGCAATGTACACCTCTGCTTTGTAGCATAAGGTGCTTTAAAAGAAGGCTAGTGGGATGGAAAAAGCATACTGCATGTCACAACCTAGAAGAACCCACCATAACAAAACAGATAAAAAAAGAGGCACGACTTACTTTGTCTCAATGGCTCATCAATTGGGACATCCAGAAACAGCTTGTGGAAGTGAGCATTTGCTTTAAACTAGAGTTGGAAGAAAACAAGGGAATATACAGTATGTCATTGCTGCATTCATATTATAGTTCTTCATCTCTAGCTCTTCACTCTATGCCTACCATACCATGAGGCAACAGTGAGCACTTTTGCTGCAGCAGTAGATTGAAGGAATGTGAGGCCATAAGTGAGGGCATAAGAATAGAAAGGACAAAGAAGGACTCAGGGTATAATATGAACGGACTTCCAGGTTATGAATCCTAGCAGCAGTGGAAACTGATTAGGCCCCAAAGCCTTGTAATCAAGTCAGGGTGTTGAGATTTTTAAATTTTTTTTGCCTAGGGTGAGAAAATGGCTAATTGGTAGTCCTAGACACAATTATCCTTCAGTCATTTTTGTACTTTGGCACTAAGACAACATACTTTACGATAATTGGAATCATTTTTTCTTTTCTCAATTCAACTAGGAAACAGAAGCAGGGCAGGGAAAGTAGGGATGTGAACGGAACCATTTGGCACTCCATTCTAGGAGCAGGAAACTGGTTCTGTCAACCGGCGTTTGAGCCAGTTTGGAGGGCAGGGGTTTTCTTTAAGGGGTAGGGAATGAGCTGCCTACCTGCCAGCTCCCACCCTGCCACTCCCCCCCCCGGCATTCTTGCATGAAATGCATGTCCAGGGCTGCAGCATTTTTCCCTGCAGCCCCAGTCAGCATTGGCATGTAAATGGCCATTGCACATGCTCAGGCACCAGCCATTTTTGTGCTGACGCTGACCAGGGCTGCAGAGAGCTATGCTGCAGCCCTGCACACCCGCTTTTTGTGAGAATACAGCGGGGTAAAAGTGGTGGGGAGGGGGCTGGCAGGTAGGCAGCGCCTCCCCTGCTCCTTAAAGAACCCCCTCCCCCGCCCTCCCGGGAATGCATGGAACCAGTTCTGTGCACATCCCTAAGGGAAAGGGAGAGGACCTTCCCTGCTGCTTCTGGGGTATGACCAGTAAAATTGCGGAGGGGAGAAAATGCACAGCCTATGCTGCCGCATAGTTCTAGTATTTGTGGCCTGGTCCATTACAATACTTTCATTCTTCCTGCACAATCAAGGTCCTACAACAGGCTAGATAGCAAACATAAGATACTCTTCAGTACCTGATTTGAAGCATGCTTCTTCCTTTCATGCTTTGAGTCATTCTTGCCATCTGATGCCAAGAGGGTATTATCCACAATTGTCTTTGACCTAGAGTGAGGAAACACCCCATGCTTAGCATAATTTCATTATGCTTGTTCCCAAAGAAGATTTCCGCTTTAAAAAGCATCTTTATATATAAAAGCCTTAGGATGTATGTAGCAAATCCTGTGGTACGTGGCACACCTCGCGAGAGTTGCGAGAGAATTGTCCAGAGGAGAGAGAAGGCATGGAGTAGGGCTGAGTGGTGAACAGGGGCAGCTGCTGCCAAGGAGGAGAGGTGGTGGCGGCAAGGGGGAAAAAAAGACATTGAGTAAAGCTGTTCAGAGCTTTAAAGGTAATAACCAGCACTTTTTATTTCACCTGGAAACATACGGTAGCAGCAGCCAGTGCAGCTGTTTTAAGGCAGGCATAATATGGTCTCTCAGGGCTATCCCAGAGACCAATCTGGCTGCCGCATTTTGAACTAAATGAAGTTTCTGAACTACGTACAAAGGCAGGCCCACGTAGAACGCTTTGCAGTAGTCAAGCCTGGAGGTTACCAGCTGATGCACCACTGTTTTAAGATTGTTTTCTTCAAGGAATGGACACAGTTGTCGAATCAGCCGAAGCTGATAGAAAGCGCTCCTGGCCATAGCCTCCACCTGAAATACCAGGGTGAGGCCTGGATCCAAGAGCACTCCCAAGCTGCGTACCTTTTGTTCCTTCTGGGAGAGTGTAACCCCATCCAGCACAGGAAGATCTAATAGCGCAGATGTTCCGCACAGGGCCAGCTAGTTGTTTATATGGTGGAAGCCCTTGTCATCCTGAATGAGTGTTCCTTTGGAGAGTCAATTTCCTTTTGATAGCTTTTTATTTCCTTCACTATATTGTAAGATTAAATTTGGATATATAATAGCTAGGTTTGGAACCAATATGTTTACTTTGAGGTTTTCAAATAATTATTATTGGAAGTTTTGAATCACAGATAAACCCACTAACTCCCCAGAACTATAGATATAAATTGTGCACTTTAAAGGATGCAAGTACAGTGTGAATTTGTTGGGTTGGCTTATTATTGCAAATAGAAGAACTAGTATCATTCATAGTTAGCACCTGCTGAGATCTTCGGCCAAAAAAGATTACCACAAGATCTAAGAAACTTGCAAGAACTTCAAAGCCTATTCTAAAATATGTACAGCACTATTGCTCTAGCTTCTAATTGCTCAAAATGTTCAGGACTTTGAGTTTGTTACTAACAACACTGTACTCAGCAGTACTGATTTTCAAAACTTTTGGAATTATTTCCCACTATTTGCTAAACATGAAGCTAAAATGACCAGGCTAAATCTCAAATTTGTTTACACAACAAAAATTCTAAAATCAGATGTTTAAGAGAATTGAGGAGGAGGAACCAGGAGTTAATTAGGAACCCCACTAAACTCCTTTTACAATTATTTGTAGGCCTTTACTTTGGAAATAACAAAATGAGGCAAAAATC
This sequence comes from Hemicordylus capensis, assembly GCF_027244095.1. Lineage (NCBI taxonomy): Eukaryota > Metazoa > Chordata > Lepidosauria > Squamata > Cordylidae > Hemicordylus > Hemicordylus capensis. The sequence goes on along the minus strand of NC_069658.1, from coordinate 84,731,579 downwards.
AGGATTTAGTTCAAGTCAAACATACAGTGGCTAAAAAATTAATAACCCAAGATAGTAAGCAAGGTCTACATAAGTGAGGATTGTTGATTCTGAGTTCTTATTCTGATCCAAAATATCGGGACATCTACTTATGACAATAAGTCCTGATATAAAACATGTAGTTATGTTTCTAATTGTTTTAAGTTGATTCTGTTTAGATTATTTATTACCATGAAATTGAAACTTTCCTATGGTCTTCAAAACATTCCACGTCACTAGGTGATATCTGCGATGCCACACTGGGTGATTTTCCGACTTTCTTCTTCTCTTCTGCTCCATTTTCACTTTCCGAGCTGCAAGAAAGTAAGCTTTATTAGTGCTAACAAGAAATAAGGCCACTGTATAACTGCTTATACTGTGCAGGAGATGGCAATGGTAAACCCCTCCTGGTAAACCCCTCCTGGTAAACCAAAGAAAACCACATGGCTCTGTGGTCACCAGGAGTCGACACCGACTTGATGGCACAACTTTACCAACTTTATAACTGCTTAAATTCTGACTGTCAATTCCAATTGTATGCTCTCCAATAATCCTGTTTATCGCTTTTTAAAAGCAGAAGCTTAACACACACAGAGTTCTTATGGTTAGGGTAACTCCAAACATTATGTAATGTTGGGAGAACTGATTTCCACTCATCGTATTTTTTAACTATCCAAAGTAGAAATTTCATATCTCCGCTCCTCTCCATAAGATTCACAAGCTCCTGATGTGAGGCCCTCTTTTGCATCACATCAAGAAAAAGGGGAGAGAAGAAATGCAAAGAAAGCAAAACTGGACATCTTAAGCAGTTTAAGTCACCCGTGTTTTCCGTTTTACCTGCCCTAGTGCAGGTTTTAGCATACAAGACTATTCCTAAATGTGTGTTTAACTCATTGGTCCTACATAGTAGTGGCTGGTGAGCACTGCTCTGGGGAGGCAGTGAGGGAGGCAGTGGTACAATTTACAACTTTAAATGGTGACAAACTTACCTGCTGCTGGTACCCAATATGCTTTATGTGGTGGTGTTGCTTGTCCCATCATCCCACAGGGAGGTAACCTGGCCCTGGCTGCTCAGCCTCCACACAGGATTCTGGGCAGGGGAGTACCAAGGTTGGAGTGGGCCTGGAGACAAGATTTTAAAATGGGCCTCTCACAGTATATTTGCATACAGCTTTTCAACAGTGGCAACAGCCACTGCAGAGATGCTGTTCTGGGAATGGATAGGGCCAGTTGCTCTCTCCCTGCTAAATAAAGAGAATCACCACATATTTCTTTACCCACTCCCCCTTCTGTCTCTGAAACCATGAAGGACCAGTGAAAGAAGGATCTGGGGTCAGGGAAGTGTCTGGGAGGGGGGAGATTAAAAATGGCATGAGATCTCTGCTCAGATTTCTCCCTTTTTCTTAAATTAAAAGTGAATCTTCCTCATTTAAACAGGCAACAACAGCCCCTTTTGAATGGCAGCCTGACGCTCAGGGTAGGGGGTTGCCATTTAAAATGTGTGGGGTGCTTATGCTTAGTTTTTGAATTTGAACCAAGCTTTTTGCGCCCAGCCCAGTGATATGAGTAAAGAACACATGCCTCTGAATTCAGAAATGGATTAAAAAGTCATATCTGATCCAGAGATTGTCAAACTGGGTCCCCAGTTATTGTTGGACCTACAACTCCCATCATCCACAGCTACAATGGCCTTCGGGCTGGTGGGAGGTGGGAGTTATAATCCAACATCATCTGTGGACCCCAATTTGATAATTTACTGGATTAAGTAGAACTCATTTATTATAGAAGCTTGAAGCCATAAAGTGAGCATTTCTATGGTTCCTCCTCTTGTGAGAGCTCCTTTGTTTAGTGTGATGGAAACCCCTCCATCAGTGCACATGCACAGCCCCTCCTCCCCATCACACGCTCCATTTAACCCTGTGTTTTCTTGCTTGCACTCTTTCTTCTCCTCTGCTGCTTTCTTGCACCCCCCAAATCATGTTGCGAATGATTGTGCACATCAAAAGGGGGCAATCTCCCAGTATGGGGTCAGGGTGGTTCTCTAAGCTTATTTGGGGGATTCGAGCAGGGAAGCTAGAGACCTGTTCTGACTGAAAGAGGTTGGGTGGGATCCCACGCCCCTTTGCACTGATGTCCTGCATCTCTCCCACCTCCCACAAACCTGCAGTTCAGCCCCCACACACTGCCATCCTCTCACCTTTCAGGGTTCTCAGTAGCAGCTCTTTCCCATTCATGCTGCTTTCTTTGCCCCTCCCCAACCTCCCCCTCTGCAACAGCAGCTTCCACAGAGCCACCGCCACTGTCTCCCTGCAATGGAACCTGACAGCAAGTGACTCTCTTCCACAAACATAGGCAGCATTTGGGGAGATACCATCTTCCCTGCAAGTGGGGGAGAGGGTGGGGAAAAAGTGGGGTGGGGAGATATGAAGTAGCATCACTTGATGGGGCCAGAGCAGATCGAGAAGGGGGAGCAGACTTCCAGGCTTCTTGGGTGCTGTTGAGGAGGCTGGCCTTGGGGGCCCCTCAGAGAAGGCTGGGCCAGGAGACATTTGTCTCCCTTTGTCTTATTGATGGTATGCCCCTGATTTTGAGGCAGGTGACACTGTTACATAAAGCATACCTGGTGTTGGCAGCAGGTAAATTCTCCGTTGTTTAAGGTTGTATTGCCCCAGCCTCACTGTCCCACCCTGCCGAAGCGGCACTCACCAACCACTACTAGTCTTACACACTGGAGTATTATACACAGTTAAAATGGACCTATGCACTCTGACGGCATGCAAAAGGCACAAATCATTTAGATTTTTTTTTTAAAGGATATTGACATATCTGTGTTCATGACAATGCTATATTTTATTTTTTTAAAGCATAGCAAACACACTTTAAATAAAGTTTGGGTTTCATACACTCTTTTAACGGCTTGGACCCAAGCTATTTAAGAGGGCACCTCGTTTGTCATAAATCCTGCCTCCTGTTATGATCTTCTGGAGAGGTCCGGTTACAGTTGCAGCAGACTCGTTTGGTGGCAACCCAGGACTGGGCTTTCTCTGTGGCTGCCCCGGGGCTTTGGAATATGCTCCCTGCTGAAATAAGAGTGTCTTCTTTTCTGTTTGTTTTCAGAAAGACCCCCAAGACTCTCCTGTTCTTGCAGGCTTTTAATTAGAATTTTAATAATTTTAATAATTTGTTTTAATAACTGTTTTATGTTATTGTTTTTATTGTGTCAGGTATTTCAATCTGCGTTGACTTTTAAATATTTTAAATGTACATATCAGGCAGTATAAAAGTATCATACATACATACATACATACATACACTGCTTTACCAATTTAATCTTAAATATTCTAAGAATGGCCTTTATAGATCGTGAAAAATCTTGACCCCCACCCAGAAATCTACTATTGAATGATGTTCTTGTCCTTCCTTCTTTTGCATTTCTATCATCATTTTATAATAACCATAACCTTTTAGATACAGACAGCTTACTTGGTGGTGAGAGAAACGCCCTTTGCATGTATTTAGAGATGCTCATTTCTACTCCATATATTCCAAAGGTTTGTTCAGACATAACATGGAATTGCAGTTAAATCTGAACATAAATGACACTTTCTAATTGCATTACATTCCTAAGCCTCAGGAGTATGCACTTCTACCCTCCCCTGCATGCACAAGCCTTGGAAGAATTCTGCATCCAATTTTGTTTAAAACACAACCAAAATTGATAGTGATATCCAAGCCACTGATCTTAGTTTACTCTAACCAACTTCCTTGAAAGAAACTGAAATCTGAACCCAAGGTTTGAAGAGGGAGGGGTGGTGTTCAGTTTTGACTATACACAAATGGCAAGAAGGTAAGAAAGTGTATGCAGAGCATATTATTCAGGTGACCAAACCAGATGAGCCAAGCCCATCCCCCACAACACTCAACAGATGAAAATAGGAATAGCTGCTCCCTGCTGCTGTATTTCATGGTAAAGTGTGTGTGGGGGTGGGGTGGGGGTGGTGGAATTGTGCGTTTGGTTCCACTGATGGGCACAGGGGCTGCCATCTTGTTTTCCTCTGGCACATGACAGTGGCTAGCCAATGGGAGTGAAGGAGTGGCTGCATAAGCAGTGAGCTCCCTTCTCCTCTGAATTGCTCTGGACAAGGCAGCCACCCACTCCGTTTTCAGTGAGGGTTATTCAGTTGCCTTTTGCGGCCAAGTAGGAATTTTTTGGGTCATACTTGATTGGCTGTGGTGGGTGGCCTACTTCTCACTGATGCTCCTGATAGGATTTACCACTGCTTCGGTTACTTTGGTTGCTTTGCAGGTGAGTGCGGGTTGGGGTAGCTTATTTTGTAATGGTGTTGGGCTGGAGGACCAATTAAGGCAAGTTTGGAGCCGAAGAACAGCCCTTGTGGGTTTTATGCCCTTGGGCTGGGATTAGCCCCTACTTGAAGGCTGGCTTGGGCCACCACTCAGAGTTTTGCAGCCTGGGTTGGGGTGGGTCTGGTTGGCCTCCCCTCAGCGGGGATATAACCTCGTGGTTGTGATGGTGTCTGAACTAGGTGCCAGGCTGAATCAATACCCAGTCCTCCACCCTGTTGTGGGCAGTCATCCTCATGAGGTTGGCCAACATGGTCGGTACCGCACTCTATTTAGTAAGTTCCTCGTTGCAAGTTCTTTGTACTTGTATTAGTAAAGTGGTTAGTTTCTCAAGTTTCACTAGTTTCTCAAATTACATGTGTCCTGTCTTTATTGGGGCCTAGGTTTGCAAACACATGTAGCAACCAATTCTCATACCAAAGGTTACTGTCCAAGTCCCCCATCCATTATTATACATTGCTAAAAACTGGCTTCCACCTGCTATAGGCTGCGCATTGCATAGTGCTTTAGTGATGTGCACCATTGACATGCATGTGCACTAGAGACAAGAGGCATCCATCTACCTGCTAGGAGGTTTAATTCCCAGAGATTCTGGGGAGGGAGCTAAACCCTGAAGAATCACAACTCCAGCAACTCACATGAAAAACACTGGCATCCACAAGATGTCAAAATAGGGACAGTGATTACCAGGAAGAGATGAAAAGAGAAAACAAGAACAGTAAATAGAGGCTGTTGGTGAACAGCTGGTAAACAGGTACAACCGGAGCCTATGCAACCATCACTTTAAGTATAGAGCTCTGTCGTAAGAGAAAGACCACAAGCTGTCTCCTTTCAGGAGAAGAGAGCTGGTCTTGTGGTAGCAAGCGTGACTTGTCCTCTTAGCTAAGCAGGGTCCACCCTGGTTGCTTTTGAAAAGGAGACTAGAAGTGTGAGCACTGTAAGATAGTCCCCTCAGGGGATGGAGCTTCTCTGGGAATTGCAGAAAGTTCCAAGTTCCCTCCCTGGCATCTCCAAGATAGGGCTGAGAGAGATTCCTGCCTGCAACCTTGGAGAAGCCACTGCCAGTCTGTGAAGACAATACTGAGCTACAAAGACCAATGGTCTGACTCAGTATATGGCAGCTGCCTATGTTATTTATATTTAAGACAGCATTTGAGAGTACTTCCAGAATTCTTCTTGTGATTATTGCCTATATACACAACAGGATAAAGGAAAAAATACCTTGTTAAAAGACCAATATAAGAAGGTACAGTATAAGTTTGTTGAAATAATGCTAGTTTGTTTTGCTAGTGAAGTGAACAAATATTCTATCTGTTCTGAGGAACATGAGCTGCAGCCAATTCCCAGCAAAGATCAGAGTAGAGAGAACTGCCTCAGACTCAGTACACTGCAGGCTAATGAAATGGGAAAGGAGTTGATCCAGCTTTATGGAGTCAAAGCAGTACACAACTTGATTATGAGTCAAATATGGAAGGCAGTAGGCTTTATGTTTAACAAAGATTAACACTCCAGTTCTGAACAGATGGAAGTCAGTCTCATTGCTTTCAATGGAACTTGCTTCCAAATGGGCAGTTAGGATGACAACTTTTAGTGACAGGTAAATGACGACCCTTGTAAAATAAAACTTAAGTTCAATTTTTCTCCATTAGAATTAGACAATGATATGAATCTCATTTAATTAAACAGATTGCTTTGTTCACTAAATAAACACATTTTCAAAACTGGTGGTCTCTCCCCCCCCCCCCCCCCAGTTCTACAGTGTCAAAAATAAACCTTCTCCCCACCCCACCACTGCCAGATTTCTCCCCAGGTAGTCCAAGTTAAGTTCTCTTTAACAAAGAAGTGCTGAAGCTCAAGAATTCTTCATGCTCGTATTCAGTGATAATGAAAAATGATCGAGTGCTGCTCTCTATAACTTGACAGCTTGCACAGTTTTTCACCAGAAGAAATTGATTCAGTGTTTTTTATTCTCTAGAACAAAAACCCAACAGTTCAGAATGAGAACTGTCATTGAAAAGCAGCCTCTTTCAATTCTTTCTTTTTCCATCCTGATCTCCTGAGATAGAAAAGCTTTAGCAGGTTTGCTGATAAGACAGTCTTCCGGCTCTGGGATTAATAATCCACACTTGCCACAGCAAGAGAGTGGAAAACAATCCAGTATCAAAGCTGCATATTTTCATCCTTACTAGGCAATATCCTTGTTATTGCCTCTGAGACTGTATATTTTCTAGGGGTAAGAAGTTTAGTAGTATGTCTTAATGATTTTGTGCAGTCATCCATAGCAGCAGAACATTCAAATGCAAATGCTGTAGCCAAGCAGGTCTGGCTCTGGTTAGTGCCTGGATGGGAGACTATCTAGGAATCCTAAATATGACTTGAGTTGTTTGCTGGAAGACAGATAGGGGACAAAGAAAAATACGATGCTCAACATTATCCATTAAAAATGATTTTGTGCAGTCATTCATAGCAGTAGAACATTCAAAGGCATGTTCTGAAGGCATGTTCTTAAACGTGTTTCTTCCATGCCCCTTCACAGACACATCCATTGCAATGCTTTACTGCAAAGCTGCACATGTAAACCAAGACTGGCTCCAAGTTTCAGGAGGTTCTCTAGCAAACTCTCCATGGTTCCTTCCTATGTAGATGATAAGGATGTGCCCAAACTGGATCAGGGGTTCTTTACCGGACCACCGGACCAGTTGGGAGGTTTGGCGGGGAGGGGGTTATCTTTAAGGAACCAGGAGGGTGCTCTTACCCCCCACACCCACCCTGTGCCCAAAATCACTGCACAGGGTGTTAGTGTAGCTTCTTGACGCCCTGGTCAACATCAGACCAGAAGTGGCCAATGAGTGTGCGATTTTGGGCACAGCACCAGTGGGGGAAATGCAGTGGGGGTGGGGTGGGTAAGAGTATGCTCCCGGTCCCTTAACTGGTAACCCCCCCGACAAACTGTTGGTCAGACAGTTGTGGACATCCGTAGTGGATGGGTCCTGGAAGAGTCATTCTACCACCACGCACAAAGGCTATGGGCACAGTCTTGGGGATCAACACTAAGGTAAAGTAAAGTGTGCCATCAAGTCGATTTCGACTCCTGGTGCCCACAGAGCCCTGTGGTTTTCTTTGGTAGAATACAGGAGGGGTTTACCATTGCTTCTTCCCATGCAGTATGAGATGATGCCTTTCAGCATCTTCCTATATCACTGCTGTCCGATATATGTGTTTACTATAGTATGGGGAACATACCAGTGGGGATTCAAACTGGCAACTTTCTGCTTGTTAGTCAAGCATTTTCCCGCTGTGCCACTTAAGGTGGTCTTTCTAAAGCCTGGGCGGCCCTTGGCAGCTATATAATGATGCCGACCTCTGATGACGGCCCTGATTATGTTGTTGGGGGACCAGCTGTGGGAGCCTTTTCCATGATAATCAGCATGCTGCTAAAAGCATAATAATTCCACCTTATTGGCCCTACCTATATGGTCACATATGGTTAAGGTTGCCATCTCCCCAGATTTCTGGGCATGTACCAGATTTGAAGTATGTTACCCAGGATCCAGTTAGCCCATTAGCTTGCCCAGATACCCAGTTTTCATTTTTCATTTCATTTTTAAAAAGGCTAAGCTCTAGCCCTTGTAGAAGCTGAGTTTAGGAGCAAAATGTGGGGTCACTATTCTGTTCAACTACTGGACTTATAGAAAGGCAGGTAAAGCACAGGAGGCTGGCGGGGAGAGTTTCACACAATAAGTAACCCCCTGAGGATTGTTGTCTTTGTTTTGTGTCAGTGGGGTATCACCATAGTACAGCTGAGAGGATAGCTTTATTTTGATGTGAATCACTGCCTACCTGTGTATTGTAATGTTTAAGGTTTTTGGCGTTATAGTGCAATCCATTCTATGCATGCCTATTTAGAAGTAAGTATTATTGGCACAGTGGGGAAATGCTTGACTAACAAGCAGAAGGTTGCCAGTTCAAATCCCTGCTGGCACTATATTGGGCAGCCGCGATATAGGAAGATGCTGAAAGGCATAATCTTATATTGCGTGGGAGGAGGCAATGGTAAACTCCTCCTGTATTTTACCAAAAGAAAACCACAGTGCTCTGTGGGCTCCAGGAGTTGAAATCGACTTGATTTCACACTTTCATTTTACTGTTGGTTTCAATCATTTTCTCTCTCAAATAAATCTGGTGTATAGGATTGCAGCCTTAACTGAAAAGCTCAGTGTATTTTTTTGTTCTATTGCTGCTATTAATATCTCAAACTTAGTATAGTCTTCATTTATTTTCTACAGATATTATTTTGGGTTTTTTGTATGTGTTTATTTTGTTTTAAGCCACTATGAATTCCCCCTGCCCTCTGCTCTTTTCCAGCCTATACGAGTATTCTACATCAAAAAGAGTCATTTTGGTATTACATTTTATGTAATCACAGGATATAAATGGTGAATGACCATGACAAGGCTCACACATGAAAGCTTTAATCCCTAGGGCCAGTTTTGTAGGGTCAATTGCAGAATTTAGGGGTGATGAAAATCTACTCATCACTGCTCCTCAGCATGAGCTTTGATTTGATATCTTCATGAATCTTATCTGGTATCTTCACCTTCACCAATAAATAGTGTATTTAAATTAGCATATTTATTCACCAATAAATAGTATATTCAGGTATTGGAAAATGAAATGGGGTGGCAGTGTGCAGTTGGTGAGGAATCCATGATAGCACTACACACAGCTAATTAGACAAGATTTAAAAACTGTACATGTTTATTAGAAAGTGTTGGGATACAAAGTCTGGTACACAATGCTTCAGCTGGAACTAGGATTCTGCTAGTTCAACAGCTCCCATTCAGAGTTTGTGCCTCCAGCCTTGCCTAACCTGGGTTGGGTCAGGCTTTCAGAACAATCCTATCATATTTACTGAGCAAACTCCTCTAATTGTAGCCCTTAACTGAGTTTGTTCAACCTCATGTTTTGCTCAACTCCATATTTCTGCCTTATACAAACATATGAATATGTTTTGATCTGGTACACATGATCTTATTAATGGAAACTTTTTTTTTAAACTACAGTTCAGAGTAAAAGTAAAGTTGTGTCGTTGAATTGGTGTCAACTCCTGGTGACCACAGAGCCTTGTGGTTTTCTTTGATAGAATACAGGAGTGGTTTACCATTGCCATCTCCCACACAGTATGAGATGATGAGACTATTCACATGATGGGGTGAAATCGGGCTAGGGGAGGCTAGCCCGATTTTACCCCATCGTGGGAACCACTGGGCTCAGCTGCGAGCCCGGTGGTTCCTCGGCGGGTAACCTGCCTAACTACCCCTGCCCTAAAACCAGGTTTGCGGAGCGAGTGCTCTGCAAACCTGGTTTTAAAGATCGTGAATAGCCACGCTGTGGTTACTCATGAGTAGACCCCTGGAGGGGAGGCGAAAAGCCACGTCCCAGCTTGGGGGGGGGGTCTCCCCAGTATGCCGTGTGTGCTTGTGTAGGGCATACTGGAGCTTCTGGGGGCCACATGGCCCCCGAGCTCCCTAGCCCCCGCCGGCTCCATCACAGAGCTGGCAATCGTGTGGGCGGCCGATCTGGCTGCCTAGGGCTCCCGCTCTGATCGTGAGCAGGGAGAGCGGACTTAGCCCGCTCTCCCCGCTCACTCTTACGAACCAGGTCTCACTGATCGTGAGACCCGGCTTGATGCCTTTCAGCATCTTCCTATACCATTGCTGCCCGATATAGGTGTTTCTGGGAAACAAACCAGCGGGGATTCAAACCAGCAGCCTCTTAGCACCTTTTTAAAGGGACTGTATGTGCAATTTGTAACAGCTATTCTAATCATCGTTATGAGACAGCTGTTTTGTTTTTACTTTATGCTTGTTATATAATAAGAAGAGGAGGGGAACTTACACAATTATTGCGTATTAATTACAAAAGAGATTGGTTCAATATTTAAAGTTCACAGCCTTTACACTCTTAAAAGCTAGTTTGAACAAAATTATATGGTAGGAGAATGTATTTAGGAATCAGCAGGGATGTGGCCCCCTCCCCCCAGGTGTAACTCACCTGAGCCCTAGCTGGCTCCTTCCGCTGTCTCTCTCTAGGCAAGAGAGAGAAACCAAAACTGAAAACCACACAGCCCCCAAAACAATCCTAAGCAAGTAGCTACCAATTTCTTTATACAAAATCCACTTCTATCAGATTTGGAGAACAGAACATAATGGAAAATAAAGTCCTGACTTCTGCAGGAGGTGAGAGAAATTGTGCTGAAGACACTTTGCCCCCACTCCACTTGCCCATCTTAAAACTGGCCTGAGAGTGTAGGGTGCTTCCACCCCACTTCTGTATTGTCTGCTTTCCCCACTTCCTGGCAGTGACCAGAAGCAGAAATGCCTCTGATCAGAACCAAACGGGTTCTGAGGGTTGCTGCTTTCAGGGATATTCTAGAACAGGAGTTCCCAATGGAACTCCTGTTCAAGTCAATGCATCTTACATTGCATAGATCTTACATTGTCAGTGGCTCTTGTGGGAGGGAGGGATAGGGCAAATGGGATAAGAAGGTGGCAGGGTGAGGGGAATCAGGGAGAAGCCCTACCCAAATACTCTACTTGCCTTATTCCTACTATTTCACAGGCATTTTGCTAGTTAATACCTAACAAGCTAATATTACTCTTCTCCGCAGGGCTGTCCTTAGGGCATGGCAAGCAGGGTGACTGCCCGGGGCCCCACTCTTTTAACCCCCACTAGAATTAACTGGAAGGGGCCCCTACACTGGCTGATTTGCCCCAGGCACTCCACTCCACCAGGGCTCTCTAAGGAGAGACATGCTCCTCCATGTGCCATATCCCTAACCAGGATAAAGATCATTGTAAAATCACATCTTTGTACATTAAAATGAGCTATCGATTCAGAGTCAAGGAGGTTTCTTGAGCCCATTTAAGAATATTGGACTAGTACCTAATAATTTACCATTTAAATAGGATGCTGCAACCAGGTGTAAGAATTAATTATGGCTAGATCCAGTGAAAAGGTCTATATTAATTTGATATTCAAATCTGGGCTGAGAATCCCAGCCATTTTCACTTAAAAGATGATAGGATTTGCATTTGCATCCTGGCCATGCTTCCATGGGGTCAAAACAGCTTGATTTAGATCAGATTCATCTAAATCAATTAGATTTCATTTAGATTTGATAGTCCTTATCAAGAAAGAAGCCATGTAATTTTTCACAGTACAACTTATCAGATAATAAAATGTGGGTTGTAAATCGGTAGAACAGGAAAATTACATTCCTGCTGTATGCATGCTTATAGTTAAGGTACTTTGGAATTTATGTTCTGCTTTGAATTTAACAAATGGAAACCTGTCTGAAATGGCATTTTAAACTGGATTTTAAAAGAGAAGGATTAAATGGCTGAAATACAGCAATAATCTGGGAGCTGTTTTGACAGAGAAAGCATCTTTGTACTGTCCTTTAGTTTCCAGATGTCCCTTTCTTTATAAAATATTACTGAAAAATCATAGACAGGACACAATACCTCTGCTTCACAAGATGTGACAGATCTCATGCAAAAATGACCCTTTAATTTCCATCACAGTTCTGACAGTTTACACCAAGGCTCCAGCATGGCTGCAGGGCTCTCTCAAAAATAGTTTTTCTCCCCCATATATATTGTATTTTAAATAACACCCCATTAATCTACTGTTCTGCAAATATGTAAGTTATCCTAAAAAAGGAACTGATTTACCTATAGCTACATGTGTGAAACTGTAGATACCATATTTACCTGAACTGAATACGACTCTGAATTTAAGAGGACACTCTTAAAGCAGAGGTTAAATATAGGTTATACCAGCATTTACTCAAAAGAAACAGGTTTCTGAATGTAAGATGACCTCCCAATTTCTAATATCAAAAAACTTGGAAAAAACCTAGTCTTAGATTCAGGTTAATACAGAATTGACATATAAGTAATTAATAAAATTTTAAGTGCTTGTGACAATCTGCACAAGTAATCTAAAAAACCACAAAGTGACCGAAACGGGTAGTGAATTGGTCATTCATGCCAAAGAAAGAATTATGTTGAAAGAAGAGGAAAAGGATAGGGTTCATCATTTGTTTTAACCCAGTCTGGGCTGTAACTGTCAGCTGTTTGTGCCCCATTGTTGACAGCCACTCCTTAAAGGAAACATCCACCTTTCACATTCTGGTGCAATATGTACATTTCAGGTGTGCTAGGTAGAAAACAATCCATGTTAAAGTTCAGCTGAGCGCACAGAAGCTATCAGATTTCAGTCAAGGATATGAGAATTATCCTGCTCACCAAAGCCCATACAATATATTTGACCTAAGGGACATCTAAGGATCCTGATAATCCAGCGCTTGAATACAGGAATAACCATTTGCAAAGACCAATTTCCAAATGAGCCCACAGGAAGCAATATACTGAGAACCTTTCTCATTTTTGTTCAATAAATGCACATTTACAAATGCAATTTTATGCTTTCCCCTTCAAATATGCATGTGTCTGTTGAAAGGATAGGCTGTTTTCTCAGCACTTTGTTTTCTCTCTCTCTCTCTCTCTCTCTCTCTGTCTCTTTCTCTCTCTGCCCTTTCTTTACCTGGGAAATTTGGTATTTCACTTAAATAGTGTATTGATTGCAGTTGGTGGCCACTGGAGCTGCGAAGATCAGAGAGAGCCAAGTTGCCAAGGCAAGCATCTCCAATCTGCTTTTCTTTGTGGCAACTTGGGTAGAATTTCCAAGCTGCCATGGAGGAAAGCAGCCCCTGTTTGTCCACAATGGCTGACAGGCCAGAATAGCTAGCAGTGAAGCTGTTCTGGCTTCTGATTGCTTGGGGATATTCAAAGCATTTCCCCCAAGAGGGAAAAAAGTGTATGTGTGTGTAGGCGCAACACACATGTAATGGCAACCAGAGTGTGTATCCCCCCCTTTCTCTCTTGGGGGTGGTGCTTCAAATGCCCCCAAGCAAATGGAAACCAGAGTAGTTTGATTGCTTCATATTCTGGCCAAACCAACAAAAAGGTTTGCTACATTAACAGGGAGAAGGGGTTGGAGCAAGCTCCCCTCTCATCTGAGGTTGTCTGTCATTCTCCTGATGAGAGGAGAGCACAGACTCCTCACTCTTCCTGACGGCTGTTGTTGATTAATTGAGAATGTGATTCCTGTGAGTCATTCATTCATACATTCAATTTTTATACCTCCCTTCCAAAAATGGCTCATGGCGGTTTACACAGAGAAATAACAAACAAATAAGATGGAACCCTGTCCCCAAAGGACTCACAATCTAAAAAGAAACATAAAATAGACACCAGCAACAGTCACTGGAGGTACTGTGCTGGGGTTGCATAGGGCCAGTTATTCTCCCCCTGCTAAATAAAAAGAATCACCACGTTAAAAGGTGCCTCTTTGCCAAGTTAGCAGGGGTTGCGATTGATGGAGTGTTATAGGAAGATGTTGGATATAGTTTGTGATAAGCTCAGCTCCATTCCCCACTTCCAATGTCCACTGTTCTATGAACAGTAAAGTATTTCTTTACTTTTGAAAAGTTCTTTGGAAGCTATTCTCCATTATATACTACCACAGCATAAGTGTATCACATAGACATATCTATTTTTAAGTGCAAAAAATGCTTGTGTGTGTGTGTATGTGCACGCATGCGTGTATGTATGCATGTACACACACACACACACACACACACACACACACACACGGCCTACCATTTTGTACCTTATATTTAGTTTGGACCATGACCTGTCAGGAAGAGCATTGCATGCCAGGAAGTCATTTTGTAAAATGACCTCCTAAAGACCTCCTGATGACCTAAAGAGGTCATTTTGTAAAATTCCAGCTTAACCTTCAACCTTGAATTATGTCAGCAGCATAGTGAAGGAGCTTTGAAGGAGTGTTGAATAAATGAACATGACTCCCCTACATCTTTTGTGGCATCATTAGGTGTCAGTGGTGGCAGCCACTGCCACCCCCACAAAGCCTTTGCCTTTTCTGGTTGCCCTCCTTCTAGTTTGCCCCTGCACCACCCCCAACTTACTCACTGGTTCCATAGATTGTCCCTGCTGTCCTCTGCCATGCCCTGCCCCACTCACCAGCTTACTCAGATGGGCAGATCCAGAACCTGCCTCCCTTGCTTGCTCCCGCTGGGCAACTGATGAGCACCATTAGCTCCTACCACTCCTGAACCTGGCCACCTGCCTATCAGCTGCTGCAGGGGTGGGACTACGGTGGTGTGCACTTTGAAGGCTGTGCCTCTGGCTGCTCCTCCATCCCTGCCACACTTGCTGCTCGGCTGGCCTCCACTCCCGTACTCAGGACTCTACTCCACAGCAGATGTACAGGCTTCAGAGCTTCTAGGAAGTGGCGTAGGCATGCCTCCACCCCCCCCCCAACAAATTTTTTTCCAATTGGCCCATGTTTATGGGACACTGTTGGCTTCACCCATGAATTGTGTTACCTACAATGTAAACTGTCTAAGTTCATTTCCCCTCCCCTTAAAGTACAGTCTCTCCTCCCATCAAAGTACCTTTATATCAAGGCTTGCCAAATTTGAGATGTTAGTTTCTGATTAAGAATTAACACACATTTGAGAAAAATCTTTACTGAATTGTTAATCACTGAAGCCCATATCCCCACAAGAGAACATGGCCAACTTTCTAATTCTTCTGCATTGTTAGAAGTCTTGGGATGATACAAAATTTGATGACCTGAGCAACACAGAGTTAGATTGGCGTCTTAACATGCCCCTTTGTCTGTCTGGGATGATGAGCAGGGCTGTCCTTAGGGCATGGCAAGCAGGACAACCGCTCTGGACCCCGCTTTTTAAACTCCCATTAGAATTAACTGGAAAGGGGCCCTGCACTGGCTGATTTTCCCCAGGCCCCGCACCCCGCCATGACTCTCTAAAGACAGCCCTGATGATGAGTGTGGCTTTCAGAGATCACCCATGCCCCTTTGCATTCATTCCTGGTACAAGAAAAACACACTCAAGTTCTACACTGCTACACTGGAATCTAGTCAAGAAGAGATTAGCTGACATTTTGAGATAGATACTGTTTGCTGAGCTCATAGACCTGTCGTAATACCTGGAACAAATACCTGGAGTGCCTTGCTTTGTGTGAGCTCATAAATTAGCTTAAGCCAGGGTTTTTCAATCTTGGGGCCCAGTCTGGGAAGCCCTGACTTAACTGCACTTTCTGCAAATTATGAAGTGCCAAATGAGAAGGTGGAAGGACTTCATCAATATCCAGACAAGGGGGTTCCTAGGCTTCTCAGACTTGTCTCAATATCAGCTGATGTGTTTTAATGTTTTTCTACTTGTCAGGCAAGCTCATAGGTAAACCAATGATTGAGGTCGGAGTTTTCATTGTTTTGTTTGCAAAATTACAGTCAGATAGACTCCAAAGCCTGAACAAATGTAGTTAGTCAACATGGATCAGGTCCCTGTTTGTGGCATGCAGCCATAATTTTGGTGTACCACCAGATTTTTGCCTTGACAAAAAAGCTCTTACATGACCAGGCAGAAAATGTGGCAGATCATGCTTGCAACAGCTATGCAAGCTATTTATGCCCTAGTTCATCATTTGTTAACCATGGCATCACTGGAGGCCTACCAGAAACAACATTTTTTGATACACATTCCTGGTTTTAAGACATTTTTGCAGTTGACATCTTTGTGTTGAAACCCTTCATGTTATAACAGAATGTCTTCAGTACCTTTCAGAGAATTAAAAATAAGAGGGGACTGTTCTTCCTAGATCAGGCCTGCTCAACTTAGGCCCCCCAGCTGTTTTTGGACTACAACTCCCATAATTCCCCGCCACTGTAGCCAATAGCCAGGAATTATGGGAGTTGTGGGCCAACATCTGCAGGAGGGCCGAAGTTGAGCAGGCCTGTCCTAGATCCTCTAGAGCTTGTCTAACTTTACATGCACAGAACAAGGGCTGGGTGAAAACAGAGACAGCAGATTTCCCATTGCTGCCAGTTAGGAATGGGCTAAATGTCCCTTTACTCAAAGGAAACTGGTGATAAGTCTATGAAAAAACTATCTTTTTCAAGAGAGATCTAAATCAGCTCATAATTTTTGTGCTCAAACATAACCTTTCTGAGATGCATGAATATTCCCATAATGTCATTTCAGAACCATAGTATGGTGGTGGGTGAACTGAAATTTCCAACATTAGCCATGGTGGAGAATGACTTACACATTCCATCAGCCTCTTTCCTCTCAAAACACACACCTAGGAACAAAACTGGGTTTTAGATCTGGATGGTGGACAGCAACTACATAAAATGTTTCCAAGATCAAGGGAGTCTACTTCAATAGAAATTATTTGCCAATATATAGTCTGCTTAATCAGGTGTCCTAAGCCTGTCATTTCATAGCAATCGGTTTCAGCACGAATAAGGGATTTACTATTAAAGAACATGTGTACATATATCCTATCCACTAGGCAGCTAGTACATGCTGAATACTGATTTTATGCTTGGAATCTTTTTAACGTTCTGAGCCAGGGAAGACCTAGATGCCCAATTCAGAATGTTGACATTACTACCCCAAATGACCTGGTGAACCACCTGCTCATAGGCAAGGAAGAAAAAGGGCTCTATTGACCTCTGTGTGGATCACTCTTGCGCATGGGTGTTGTCTAATGCATTGGACAATTGAAGTGTTGTCAATTGCATTATCATTCCACAATGTGTAGTCAGCCTTTCCCCCTCCTTTGTAGGACAGCTGCAAATACTTCTTGCCATATTCCATTTCACTCGGATCATATGCCATATTCCATATTGCCATATTCCATTTCACTCAGCAATTCTTTAAGAATCCTCTCTGTGGAAAATTCTGAGATAGGGACAAGGTGTTCTGTTTGGCCATATGCCCTCCACACCTCTAGAGTAGGACACTGACATAATACAACAGCAGCAGCAGCAAATGTTAAGGAAGTAACTATGAAGAACTTAGTTGTACATTCAGATTTGTACAAAAGTGCATGTTTTTGTGCAGTTTATCAAACTGTTCTTGTGGCACAGGCCTCTGCAGAAGACACATCCAAATGCCTAGTGAAATTTATTTGCTTTTCCTCAGTTAGTGATTCAGTAATGAGAATAACCAAGGAGTGATTTGTTTGCACAATGGAAGGCAGGAAGCAGTCCTCTTCTTTGCATTATCATGCCAGATGCAAATTTAGTGTCCATTTGGGAGATTATATAAGCTGATTCTTTGAAACATACAAAACAATTTAGTATGACCTCTCTGTAGGAGAGGGGAGGATGAAACAACCTACTTTCTAGGTGCTGACGCCATGAAGTAAGCATACAATTATTTTGGACATGGTTTTGTGGAGGTGGTTTTGGGTATTAAGTGGGCAGATGCTCATTAGAGATACAGTGTATTAACTTCATTACAGACACTTGGTCATGAGTCAAAAGGCCATGAGTCATGGGCCCTGGCCTGAGGCACATGTATCCAAATTTGAACTTCAGGACAGAAGGGGTTTAAAAGAAGGTGGATTGTTAGGTAAATTGAACCAATAATCCACATTTGCTTGGATGATTCTTCATTTGATTGATTAAGTACCATTAAGTCAGTGTCAACTCTTAGCAATCACATAGATTATCTCCAGGATGATCTGTATTCAACTTGGCCTTTAAGGTCTCTCAGTGGTGCATTCACTACTGTCGTAATCAAGTCCATCCACCTTGGTGCTGGTCATCGTCTTTCCTTTCCTTCAACTTTCCCCAGTATTATGGATTTCTCAAGGGGACTGGGTTTTCGCACAATATGACAACAGGTACTTACAACATGTTTATGTTTAACATTTATATAGTTTGTTTAGTTATAACATTTATAGTCAAGGGATTAAATATTAGCATATATGAGCTATACAAGATTATATAAATTCCAATAAGTGCAGTCACATGAGTTCATTAAACACATGAGCAGAGTTTGCACTTGATGTCATTTGACTTCCTAAATGGAATTTCTATCTGCGTGTTTTTTTTAAATACACAGTTGGTTACTTTTGTTCACATGACAAGAACAGAGCCTGATTCAGAAAATGGTTAGCAAAGTAGCAGCATGTATAACATCAGCTCATTAGTAGAACTTTCCCCTTTAAAATGTTTCTGTTGCTACGTATGAAGAAACCGAGAGATATCCCTCAATTCTCCTTAACACTGTCTGGGCATAAACCAAGCTAGAAACAGCCACCCCACCCCACCCTGCCATCGAACCGGCCCCTGCCGTTTTCATGCACATCCTTAGTTGCTACAACTCCCACCATCCCTAGCAGCAACGGATAATGTTATTTCCACAGGAAATTGGGAAGCCATTGGTTTCAAAGGAGACTTTTGAAAGACTGTAATTAGGACTTTTACAAAGACGTGGAAGCTTTCTGCATGACAGATTTTATCTGAATGGGGGGGGGAGTGTCAAGAGCAAGAAAAAGAAGTAGCTAAAGAGAAGAACAGTATACTACATGATTATAATTGCTCTTTCCCCACCAATTCCTTAAGAGCAGGACAGAGAGAAAATTGGGCTGAAGTCTGGGTGTGAGAAACAGACATACTTTCTGCAGGCAGGTTTAATCTTATTTCCACAGGAAATTTGGAAGCCATTGGTTTCAAAGGAGACTTCTGAAAGACTGTAATAATGTAATTAGGAAGAGACTTTTAAGGGCAAGGTTTCAGAGAACAGCTTTTGAAGACTATGGTTCTCAGAATTTGGCTGTGTAATGTCTGAATTCTCTTAGAGATGTTATCTGTGAAGTCCCATGTTTCCATCTGTACATGTAGCTGTCAGCCATAAAAATTTCATGCAACATAGACCAAGAAGCAGCATGGGAAAAAAGAAAAAGGGAAAAAAAGTATACATTATGAAGAAATCCATGTTGGGTTCTGAATGCATGGCGCTACAAAACATATTAACCATAGCTTCGCCTTTGTCCACGATAATATTTGCCATTTGCCACGCACGCACGTTTGCACTACTACTTCCAGTCCAAAAAGCAGACGGGACAGCAGGGAGGAATGCTGCTACCCCGCCGGACCAGTTTTCCAGCCAGCACCAGCCAGGGGCAGATTAAGCTTTTTGCCGCCCATAGGCAAAAAGGCTGTTGCCACCCTTTTACCTTAAACAAGAAAGGTTTGCCTTTTAAAAAAATAAGGCAAAGGGGTGGGGCTTTCTCCTCGCCCACTCCACCCTCGCTGCAGCCACTGCTGCCCACAAAGAGGGGCGGCAAAATTTGAGGAGGAGCAAAATTTGCTGCTCCTCAAATTTTGCTGCTGTAGGCAAATGCCTACTCTGCCTCTCCGTTAACCCACCACTGGCGCCGGCGGGGGGAAAGTGGAGGGAGAGGTAAGTGCACCCTCCTCCATCCTTAAAGTTATCCCAGCCCCGCCGTCGAACCACCCCTGCTGGTTCCGTGCACATCCCCAGCGCAAGCCGTCCTCCACAGAATCATCTCCTGATTTTCTAGGGGGAAGGTAGGTTCAACCATACCTCACCCCCCTGCCACCCTCCCCTCCTGTGTGGCAACTGTGAGAAGAGCCTTAGTGAGTACTACCAAGGGGAACTACCTCCATTTTTTAAAGTATGCAAGGTGCTCTACACACTAGGCAGAAGAACTGTATTCTAGGCCAGTTAAAAGCCCAGTTCAATAACCTGCCCAAAGAGAGAGAGAGCAGAGTATTAAATGTCAGGTTCCCAAAGCCAGAGCAAGGTGACACCCACCCTGCACCTTTGCTCCACCATTTCATGCTGACTTCATTTCCTGCGCCAAGGCAGAAGCTCCACCACACCAAACACAAAATTCAAGGGGTTCTCACAAAATCTGCCAGACTCTTTAGTCCAATCCTAAAAACTGAAGCTCTTGAGCCCCTAATGTTGGCACAGCCTTGTGTCAGCCAGGGGGTGCAGCAAAGGGCTTCCTCCTATGTTTACTGGCCAGTGGTGCAGACCAATTCTACTTGCCTCTCTCAAGATGTCCTGTAGCAGGTAGGAGCTGCTGCTTCCTAAAATCACATCTTAACCTCAGGAGCTATTTTTAATGTTAGAAGCCGAAGGTGAAGTAACCACATGCAGAATGCCTTCCTGTTCACCATTGAGCCCATCCCTATCTATGCTAATCACCACACATGGATAAGCACAGGTAGCTACCAAGGTCAAGAAAATGGATTCCAAGCAGACTTGAGCTCCAGCTCTTGTCATCTCACAATGAAATTCTGTCTACAATCTGCAGAAGTATAACCTGTGGGATAGAAACCCTACAAAGAATTCAAGATTTAATTTGCACTTTAATTATTGCTGAACTGAAAATTGGCAATAATTCCATCTGATTAGGGCATGTCTGGCCACCTAATGGTGCAGTGGGGAAGTAACGTGCCTAGGGAGCAAGAGGTTGCTGGTTTGAATCTCCACTGGTATGTTTCCCTGACTATGGAAAACACCTATATCGGGCAGCAGCGATATAGGAAGATGCTGAAAGGCATCATCTCATACTGTGCGGGAGATGGCAATGGCAAACCCCTACTGTATTCTACCAAAGAAAGCCACATGGCTCTGTGGTTGCCAGGAGTTGATATTAACTCAATGGCACAACTTTACCTTTAACCTTACTTTAGGGCATGTCTACATGGACATTTCCTGTGCTAGCGGTTGGGTGTTAAATCAGATGAGCAGGAAGTAGGGTTAAAAATAGAGGTACTCCTTTGCACCAGCCTAATCGATGATGCCTTCTGGTGGTGATCCATCACAACTTATGAACAGCTTTATAACCCAATCCAATAGCATGGCTCTATTACCTTGTTTGCACTGTTACCATTGTGTTCACAGATATCACAGCACATAAAACAACACACACATCTCCCGCAAGTAATCCTAGCCAAATCTTGGGCTATGATCATGTGGAAAATACATTTAAGAAGAGTGCATTCATCCATGCTAGTCACATGACTGTAACATTCAGGCTTCCAAGTGTGAAAGAGAACTCACAAACCAAGTACCAGTCAGAGCTTTCATATCACCTGGCATTGCCCCAAATAA
Organism: Hemicordylus capensis; assembly: GCF_027244095.1. Classification (NCBI taxonomy): domain Eukaryota; kingdom Metazoa; phylum Chordata; class Lepidosauria; order Squamata; family Cordylidae; genus Hemicordylus; species Hemicordylus capensis. Next base: position 84,710,134 of record NC_069658.1, on the reverse strand, counting down.
GTCCTTTAGATGGAGTCAGATCACACATTCAGCTAAGAATCATCAAGTGACAAGATACTGATTTATGTCCATATATATGAGAATCAGACCTAGCTGAACAGTGTATAATGGAAGCTTAACACACCATCCCATCCAAAATGGGGAAAAGCAGCCAACCTTTTGATAATATGCTGATTGCACCTTAACCCATTTTATTGTAGACTTCTCATAGACCCCGTAACCTACTTAATTTTATCTACAAATTAAAACCATTCTGCATGCCCTCTAACCTCAGCCATAACCTTGTGAACTATACCAACAGTCTCACACAAAAAGAATCTGCAATTACAATCTGAACCATCCATTTACTCAAACAACACAACACCCAACTGGCATTTAGGCAAGAAGAAGAACATTTTCGAGGCAGGCCGGTGGCATAGCAGCCACTCCAAAACTTTTGGTCAACTTTTCTCTTTCATAAAGTTGCTACTTGATGTACTGTTGTACTTGATAAGAGACAAGCACAGAGCTTTTCCATGCCAAGGTATGGATATATGCAAGATACTTACTGGGTTATAGTAGTAGCCTTGTTTTCTCTTTTACTGGGCACCCTGACAGGCTTTAGTTCTTCCCCATCATGCAGTTGATCAGTCATGAGCAACATCTGAAGAAAAGACCCTTCTTGTCTGCCTGGCTCTGTCGATGCTCCGCAATGCTCTTTCTCCCCCCCTTCTCGTTCACCCTAGCAATGTTTGAACAGAGCTCACTCCAGGCTTTCCCCGGCGTTTTCTCCCTCCTTCCTGTCACATTACACTGCTTTGCAACCTCAGAGTGCAAACTGAGAAAAGCTTTTTGTCTCCAACTAACCTGAGCAAGTTCAAACTGGTATTGTTGCCTGGGCCTTATGTTGAAGCCTGTGAGGTGAGGGGAGGGGGAAAGCCCCAGCAAGACACATCCCTCTTCTCAACCCACTAACTAGTTAGGAGGAGGAAAAACTAAAACCTGTCCAACGAGTTCATCAGAGAGGAAACTGATTACTCAAGCACGTGAAAATATTCTAACAGCTGCTTTACGTTGGGAACTGTTTTGCTTGCTCTTTGTTTTAATGGCAAGAAACCTATCTTCCTGGGTCTGAAACATGCTGAACATGGGGAGCACTAATTACAAATCAGCCAGACACAAAACAGCATTGGGGGCGGGAGGGAGGGAGAGAGAGATCTGAGGCAACTGACCATGATCCTGGCTCCTTATATCACACCAAGGGCCTGGCCTATTACACTGCTTCAATTATTCATACAGGATGTTGTTTCCTCAGGTATTGTCTCTTGGTTACTTAAAACAAAAGGTCTGCTGAATCTTTTATATGGGAATGACAAGGGTGACAAGGGAAGGAAAAGTTACCACCACTAACCTGTTGGTGCCAAACAACTGTAACATGCCCCCCCACCCCCCACAAATTACAAAGTGAGGGGAAAATAAACAGCTTATTTCTAGCTCACTTTGAAATACATATTGCAAGAACAATTATACTTATGTTGCTCTTAGGCACTGTTGTAACAAACTTAGTATGAAAATATTTAGTCCAGTTCCAATATAACTTGAGTATTATCTCCCCACCCCCACCCCCCACGGGCTGTGACACTTTGAGGCTATTCCCACAAACCATGGAAAGTGGGCTAAGGGAGTTTAGCCCACTTTAACATAGGAAACATAGGAAACTGCCATATGCTGAGTCAGACCACTGGTCTATCAAGCTCAGTATTGTCTTCACAGACTGGCAGCGGCTTCTCCAAGGTTGCAGGCAGGAATCTTTCTCAGCTCTATCCTGGAGAAGCCAGGGAGGGAACTTGGAACCTTCTGCTCTTCCCAGAGAGGCTCCATCCCCTGAGGGGGATATCTTAAAGTGCTCACACTTCTAGTCTCCCTTTCAAAAGCAATCAGGGTGGACCCTGCTTAGCTAAGGGGACAAGTTATGCTTGCTACCACAAGACAGCTCTCACTAGCTTGTGGATTGTGGGAACCACTGGGCTTGTGGGTGAGCCTGGTGCTCCCAAGGCGGCTAGCCCACCTAAAGCACCCTCCCCTTAAATGAGGTTAACAGAGTGAGCGCTCTGTTAACTTTATTTTGTTGCTCGTGTGTCGCCATGGTGCGCAGCCACACATGAGTAGACCCCTGACCAGGAGGCTGCAAGCAGCCTCCCAGGCTCAGGGGTCTCTCCAGGATGCCCCGCACACTCCATGACGGAGCCGGCAGCCGTGTGGGTGGCCGATCCGGACGCCCAGAGAGGAGGCAGTGATAATCTGCGATCAATTTTCCATCACCTGGTCTTTTGGGTTTGTATGCCATTATTCTACTTTTCCTTCTTAGCAAATGGTTCTTTGATTGCCTTAAAATGAGAGGTATTTCTGATGCTTGAAGCTTCTTCTTTGCTGTTATCATTAGATTCTTTAACTTCTATTACTGTTGTTGAATTTGCACTGAAGGGATTAGACAAATTTGGGTTGGATCCTAACTGCCACATGCAGAACACAGGAATTTCTCAACCATCTCCTCCGAGTAGCTCCTGTGCCCCCTGAAACCCCTCTCTTGAAGATCAGGGGACCCTTGAAAATAGGTGGGAGGCAACTGTGGGGAGGGAGAAAATAACCAAAATTGAGCAGGGGCACATTGGGTGAGCACAGCACAGAAGATACCCCATGACTATCTACTGTTCTGCTGTACTTCATCAGTTTAATTTGACTTGACTACAAATTTTTTAGATCACTTTAACCAGTATACATACATATCTATATCTATATCTATATCTATATAATTGCAGAAAACCCCAGTTATTAAAAGCTGTTCTACAAGCTTTTGAGCAGCATAGATCCTTCATCATGCGTGCATTTTATATGGGTGATTATAGTGACCGACATCCTGACAAATGTTGTACATGTGCAAACAAAGAAAACATGTGTGAGATTCTGAAATGCTGGTGCTCAAATGTGGACGGGGTAATGTTTGCCAATATCCCCTTTCCATTGAAGTGCTTTGTATGACTTGGAATTGGGTTCCTGAGGGCTGCATGACTCTCAGGGACAATTTCAGCTCACACAGAACATTTCTGGGAAGGGGGAATCAGTGAAACATGCCCCCCTCCATGCAGGCACATGTGCTTCAGAAGCACAGACACTAGTACAGTGCAATGCTTTCTTTGCTTGTATGGGGTATGGCATTGGTCAGGTCGTTAGCCAGTGTTTCTGCCTTTAGTGTTATTTTAACTGAAGGTATTTCAAGTTTGAAAAATAAATAATAACCACAGATGATTTCCATTACAGATTACAGATTGTTCCAGAAAGCCCAAGATTCATCAAAAATTGCAATCCCAGAGCAATAAAAATACCCCTCTTTCATATGGTGTCCTTCAGGGCTCCATATTGTCTTCAATGTTGTTTAATATCTACATGAAATCCTTGGTAGAGATCATCAGGAGATTTGGTGCAGGGGTTTATCCGTTTGCTGATGACACCCAAATCTATTTCTCCATGTCAATATCGTTTGGAGAAGGCATAACCTCCCTAAATGCCTGCCTTGAGACAGTGATGGGCTGGATGAGGGATAACAAACTGAGACTGAATTCAGCTAAGACGGAGGTACTTATTGTGCAGAGTCGGAACTCAGGAGATGATTTTGATCTGCCTGTTCTGGATGGGGTCACACATCCCCAGAAGGAACAGGAGTCTGGGAGTACTTCGGGATCCAAGCTTCTCCCTGGTGTCCCAGGTAGAGGTGGTGGCTCAAGGTGCTTTCTGTTAGCTTTGGCTGATATTTCAGCTTTGTCAATTTCTTGAGATAAACAACCTCAAAATGGTGGTACATATGCTGGTAACCTCCAAGCTTGGCTACTGCAACACACTCAATGTGAGGTTGCCTTTGTACCTAGTCTGGAAACTACAGCTGGTACAGAATGTGGAAGCCAGGTTGGTCTCTGGGTCATCTCGGAGATACCACATTACTCCTGTTTTGAAAGAGCTACACTGGCTGCCGATAAGTTTCCGGGGGAAATACAAGGTGCTGGTGATAACCTATGAAGCCATAAACAGAGAAGGGTCTGGGTATTTAAGAGAACATTTATTTCTCCATGAGTCCCAACCGTCATTGAGATAATCTGGAGAGGTTTGTCTGCAGTTGCCACCAACCTGTGTGGTGTCTACTCAGGGACAGGCCTTCTCTGTTGCTTCCCCAAGGCTTTGGAATGTCCTCCCTGCTGAAATAAGAGTTTCCCCACTGTGGGTTTTGTTGTTGTTGTTAATCCATTCCTTGATCCAGGCCAGCTTTTGAATGGTGCTCCTTTAGTTATTTTTTGTCCAGTCTTGGAGTTGAGGCTGGGTTAACAAACAACCAGCAGCAAGAGTATTGAAAGCAGTCTGCACTTACCTCCCTGTAAATATTATCTATTTCATTAAACCATAAATATTCCTGATTCTACTCCACTGCCTTGTCTTTGTGTGCCACAACACCTTCCTCTGGATTCTACACCCATCTCTGATAACTTTTAAGAATGCAGTTAGGACATTTGTTCACCCAGCCTTTTAACAAGATTCACAATTTTTAATAGTTTTAACATGGTGTTAATTTTTTAAAATTTAAATTTTAATTCTGTTTTAATTTGTATTTTATTGTAAACCACCCAGAGATGTAAGTTTTGAGTGGTATGCAAGTGTGTTAAATAAATCAATATTACACAATAAAGATGCAAGGGTCTGCTTTGCATTGTCTTTTCTGAGTCAGTCAGTCAAAACTTTATGTTGTAACAGCAGGTCATAACAAAGAGGGGAAAAAGGAACATTCCATAATCACCATATATCACAAAAATAACCATCCTAATGAAACTGAAATTATAGTTTTAGACAATGCCTTCTACTGGTAAATATTTTCCTTATTTTCATAGATAAGAAGGCAAAAATAGCAACCTGGTGGGTAACAGAAGGGAATAAAAGAAATATCAAACATTCCATAACGGAACCCCTAAAGTTGTTAATAATCTGTATTAAGCTCTTATCTCTAATTGACTCATACTAGGGGCAATAAAATACATAATGAATAATGTCCTCCACTTGACCAGACCCAGGGGGCAGAGTCATTGTTCCACAGGTAATTTGTGAAATCTTCCATAGAGATAGGCATAGCTTGAAAGTTCATGGCAGTAAACGCCTTCTTCAAAGATGGAGAATAGCAATTAGTCAAATATTGTGAAAAGATTTTGTGTTTTTAATAATGTTAAAACCAGGAGGAAAAGCCAGAAAGTTGAACCATAGCAGCATCCCTGCCAGCATCTCGTGCAAAAAGCCAAACTCTAATTTCTTCTCTACTCCAAAGCCGTAACTCTGAAAGTGGAGGCAAAGAATATCCGATCATATGAGACAACCACAGAGACCATAATTCCCCCCCGCCAAACAATAATTATGGCCAGATTTAGCTAAGGGGTGGCCGAGAGGTTGTCTAACTTCTTAAAATAATTTATCAAAGCAAGATGTATTCTGACTGATAAAGAGGGGAGGTCTACCTCCATTCTTAAGCAGCAGGGGCACTCGGGGGGAGGCACAGAATTTTCCTTAAAAAGGAGTTTTGAACAGTTTCCAGCTGGGTGATAATTTGTTCTTCCCATCAACCCCATATAGCATCTGTGGAATTACCTTTCCCTGAACAATCTTTAGAGCTAGGGCAATAAGCTGTCCTTCTTTAGAAAAGAAGAATTTCAAAACAGCCCCAATGGAATGACGTGCTGCTATCAAAGTGGCATCAAAATGGCTCTTTCAAGTAAGAGTTTTATTAAAATGGATTCCCAGATACTTAAAGGAAGAGCTTTGCTGAATTTGATGTGAATTGATTGCCCATCTATGTCTGATTTTAACTATTGCCAAAAGCTTCCACCTTAGTTTTATCATAGTTGATTTTCAACTTTTCATTCTCACAATAGTTAGCTAAGCTAGAGAGTATCCTACAAAGCCCCACCTGGGCATTGGAAATGAGGGCCATGTCATCCGCATACTTCAAAATTGAGATTTTACGTCCACTACGCGATGGAGAAAAAAAACATGAAGGCTTCATAGCTGGAACAATGTCATTAATATAAAGATTAAATTCAAAAGGGGCTAAAGCAACCTTGTTTAACCCCCACTCTAATGCTATCGATTCAGACAGGAACCCCTGACTACCCACCCAAATCCTAGCTTTAGTATCAGTGTGCAACTTAATCAGCAGTCTAAGGAGTCACTTATTGATATCTATCTTTTCTGAGTCCACATATCTAATCAATATGAAAATTTCTCAAGGTTGGTTCCCACAAAGTATGAATGACAAAGAGTTCAGCTTAGATATTTTTTTAGCTAGAAATGATTTGCTCATATGTGGGGGTTTATAATCAGAATTGTCATTCTGATGGAAACCAGTCTTTGCTTTGCTTGCTTGTAGCAAATAGTGTCTGATCACCAGGTGCCAAATGCAACGTAGTAAGCATGGAGGAGTCTCTAGCAGGCCTGGGCTAGCATCCTAGTTCTCCCCATTGTGTGTGCGTTTCTTAAAATGGGCAAGATTTAGTATATATTGTGGATTTTTGTGTGGATTTTAAATAGTATTTGTAACTTTTTCTTTTATATATTGTTTTATCATTTCTATCATTTTCTTGTTCACCATTTTGGAGATATTTTATTTTCAAAACCAGCATATACATTTTAGAAACTCGTAAAATAAATAGGCTCCCAAGGGCTTCCAAAAATACATCACGGGTAAGTTTGCTTTGTCCACATTTGACTCATAAAGAACTTTGAAATGTCTGAAGTGTGTACAATAGGTCCAATACAGCCGATTATGCTAACCTATTTTATCTCTGTTATGGTTGCACATGGATTTGCTGAGATCTCATGGATTCTCTCTGAATACATCTTTTCCTTATCCTTTACAAGGAGAAAATACAGATAGCTATTAGGGCTCTCCACATGAGTAGTGTGGAGAGCCTAAGAGGGTTCTGCAGGGAGAGCGGGCTTAACCCGCTTCCCTGGAAGATGAGCAGGCAACTCGGCCTGGATGGCCAGATCGGCCACCCACACGATTACTGGCTCCGCCACAGAGCCAATTGGGGCTGTGGGGATCGGGGGCCTCCCAGCCCCCAGAAGTCCCAGCATGCCCCCTGTGAGTGCGCGGGGCATTCTGGGGAGCCCCCTGATGCCAGAAGGCTTGTTGTAGCCTCCCAATTGGGGGCTACTTGTGAGTCGCCATGGTGCAGAGCGCTCACTCTGCTAACCTTGTTTAAGGGGGGACAATTAAGCGGGCTTGCCGCCAGGAGCCTCACAGCGGTTTCACACATGCCGTGGAAACCCGGTTGGGCTCCATTAGCCCGGTTTCCACTGCATGTGAGATTAGCCTCATTGTGTGATATTCTACTCAATAACTGGGAGTTTGTTGAAAAGATACAGTGTATGGAAAACAGTAGTTAATTTGGTTTACGGTTGTCAGAAACTGCAAATACTAAATTCCTATAAATGAGGAATTCCAAAAGGTAATTCAAAATTTAAAACTTGTTATTGGCTTTAAGGGTCAAACAAGAGGAGACATTTACAGTGTGCCTTTCTTTTGTAAATTGGGAGCACGGCAGGGGCTTGGGATGAAGTAAAATTCCCCACTGTGCTGTGACCCATTCCAGATTGGGCCAGCTCTGCCTGCTGCTTACAAAAGAAAAGCTGAGACATGCAGTTGCTAAGCTCACAGTAACATGCTGTTTAATTTGACCCTTAAAACTCCAGATTAAAAAACCCTCGGAATGTTTCATGTATTTGTATTTTATATAGCATGAAAGTATCTTGGCCTGAGCCAGGAATGACCTCATAAGAATAAATAAATTGAAATTGAATAAATAAATAAATAATAAATAAATAATAATAATAAGGTAGCAAGGAGCAGTGGATCCCCCAAATATTTTCCGTCCCCAACCATCCACTGCCAGACGACACAGTCATGGGTGTCCGGGCAGTCCTCCCTCCTAAGTGAGCCAGTTCCCTTTGAGTTCAGTGGGGCATACTCCCAAGGAGTGGGGGGGGGATTGGATTGCTGGCTTTGCCCCCCCCCAGAAAAGGTCCTGTGGATGCTCTTAAATACAGTCATAGTATATTATGGTCCTAGAAGCTTGAATTAATTATTTTTTAGGCCTAGATGCCTCATTGATTTAGTCCCCTACTCTAGAACAAGCCCAAGAAGCCAGTGCAGCCAGGCAGGTAGGAGACACCTCCAGCCTCCTAGGAGCCAGGAACTGGGCTGGGTGAGATGATGTGAGCAGGAGAATACTGGGTCATCTCTCTTCCATATTTCAGCTGGCCTGATCTTGACCTCTCTCCGCACCTTAATCTTTTCTGCCGCATGGTCTTGAAGAGAAAACTAGCCTGGACAGCAGACTGGAAGATTTGGCTTAACAACAACAACAACAACAACAACAACAACAACAACAACTGTGTAAACTGACTGTGTAAACAAGAAATAATAATAATAAAGGGCAGTAATCGGGCCCATTTTCTGAGTAAATTTGAAAATGTCACACAAGCTTCATTAAGATAAGTAAACTAAAACATGAATTACTGTACCTCTATAAGTATTTAATGAGGCTATTCTCATGACCGCTCGAAAGCAGGCCCACTTTCGAGTGGTTGTGTGCATCACTGGGAGCCGCAGAGCTTACGGCTGCTAGCCCAGCTAAATGTCCCCCGTTAAATGAGGATAGTGGAGCAAGCACTCTGATAACCTCATCTGATTGATGATTGTGAGTTGCCATGGTGTGGCTCCGTGTCACGGCCACTCATGAGTAGACCTCTGACCAGGAGGCTACAACAAGCCTCCTGGCCTTGGGGGTCTCCCCAGAATGCCCTGCTCACTTGTGCGGGTCATCCTGGGACATCCGGAGGCCAGGCAGCCCCCAATCCCCACCACCCCTACTGGATCCATGATGGAGCCGGTAATCGTGTGGGCAGCCAATCCAGCCGCCCAGGGCAGGCTCCATGCTCGTCTGCTGGGAGAGAGGGTCAAGCCCACTATCCCCGCAGAAGCCCTGCAGGCTCTCCACACTGCTCATGTGGAGAGCCTCAATGTATGGCAAAATCCTCACTGTCCTAGTACCATGCTTTGCTTACCCAAACTACAGTTAACTACAGTTAAGGCTTCAGGAATGGGCCATGGGATCATGCAGTCTTTCTCTGAGCCCTTTCCCCCTTCGATGCAAATTCCCTTCTTCTGGCCTTAACCAGGTGCCAATGTGATGTTATCTCTGCACTGATATTAGGCATTTGTTGTGAATTGGACTTTATTCTTAACTTGTGATTTGAAAAGATTTGAGATATGAGATAGGAATGGTTCATGAAAAGGACTGCTGGGGGGAAAGAGTGCAATGCCATAACCTAGTCTTGATTACATGACCATAGTTAAGGAAAGGAAGCATTTATATATGCATTGGTCTCTCTATATCAGCATAGTTTCATATCACTCACCATTATATCGGGGGTTGCCGGATCCAGACCCTGTGAAAGCTCATGGGAGTTCTCCACACAGCAAGCTTTACTGTGTGTTTTCTGGGAGGCTTTACTGCAAAGGTTATCAAAAAAACCAGAGGTAAAAAGTGGATTTTTTAAACCCCGGATATAAATCAGGCTGCACTCTAACGTGCAGTGAAAAACCCGAATTATGTGTGAAGTGCTCCCTGATAACTTGCAGGGACTTCAGGGTAAATCTGCCCAATATGTGAATGCACACCCTCCATTCTGGTGAAAATGAGAACTAAAGGGCTTTAAAAGCCCTGTGTGAAAAACATCTGGTACTTTTTAGGAGTGGTAAGAATTCAGTCAGCTGTGGCTTTTCTTGTCCCTGCAGCATTGTAATGGGAAAAGCCACACTTGGTGACATTCTTCCTGTTGTACAGTTCTTAAAGACGCAGGATCCCCATAAATGTCAACCTGGCAAACAATGGTGCCACTGGCTGCATCAATGGATTGGAATCTGTGCAAAGAGAGGAAGGATTTTTACAGTACTCCAGATTCTGGGAGAGTGAATTGAACAACTTACCATTTAACTGCTATTACAACATCATGTTTGAATATGGTCTTATGTCTCAGGCTCCCAGAGTCTTATAAAAGATAAATAGGAAATTGAGTAGTTGCCAAAGTGGATGGAAAATCTTCTCAAACTGTAAGCTTTTATTCCAGTGTTCTGTGACAAGATCTTGTTACACAAGTATGAGGCTCAACAGTGGCTGTATTATTATGTAGTCTTAATAGCCTATGTATTATAGATGCAGTTAAACATCTCTTTGAAAAGCAAATGCAACACAATTCAAACCCACTATTCATCCTAGCAATGCACACCCTAAGGGTTCACCTAGATGATTAAGAGAATTGCATCCCCCCCTCACTCCCCCCACCCCCTCCCGGTGATATTCTAGCCATCATACACTCCAAGCAATGATCTATGGGGATGAGCAAACCCAACTATTTCATCTTTGTCCTCTCTGTCTAGTTGTCACACTGATGGGATCTGTAGACATTTCTAGATGTCTAACTTTGGACATTTCTAGAGCTTTTTAAAAAAAAAAAAAGTCAGGGAAACGGCACTCACCATATGTAGGGGAGATATATGCTTCTATCATTGTTACATTTGGGGCCCATTCCATTAATTTCCCACCCACCAATCTTTCAGAATTTGGCCCATGAAGGTGATAAAATCTTGTAGGCATGTGTGCTGCTGTTCTGTATGTTGCATACAGTAGTAGTCCTGACACTTTCATGTCTGTGTATTACATTTGCCTCTTCTAGGTATCATGAAAGCTGAATTTGTCATGTAGGAGGCATTTGTGGCAATGGGAAAACAGAAAACAGCAGTAGCTCCAGCTCTTGCTCTGGACAATGCTCTATAGGGTCTCACAAGATTGTACAGGTTGTACAATAACTGTACAACAAAATGTTTAGAACATGTGCTTCCTAGCTAAATCCCATTGGATTTAGAGACATTACAAATAGGACTCAATAGGTACATTAAAATATTGTCAGAAAATGCTCATGTTCAAGCAACTGTTGTATTGCAAAACATACTGAACATAGTTAACAGGCATTCTTTTCTATGAATCCCTGGGGAGAAGAGTTAAGAAGAAGATGTATTGGATAAAGCAGAGGTTTGAATAAGACTAAATAGTCACTAACTGTACATTAAGAGGTTAAAAGTGGAGAAGAGGCTTAAAGGATGCTGATAACAAATTGAATTGATTTGGAACTTGGAACGAAATGAACCAAAAGGAACTATAGTGATTTATAAACAATTGATTGGACTGAGGGCCAAAACAAATGTGTTGTGGGAGTTTCCCGATCAGTGCTCCTGACTGTTTTATTTTAAAACTTGGGAAGCATTTGCAGACAGTGTGCTCTGAATTTTATAAAAATGGTAGTGCTGAAGGAGGAGAAGATGTTTAAGTCTTTCCTCTTATGCCTTTCTGCAGTGCATGTTTAACATTTGAAACTTGCTGCCACATGGTGGTGATGGTCACCATGTTTAACCCCTGCTAACTGGGCAAAGAGGCACTTTTTATGTGTTGATTCTCTTTATTTAGCAGCGGGAGAGTAACTGGCCCTTTCCACCCCCAGCACAGTACCTCCAGTGACTGTTGCTGGTGTCTATCTTGTGCTTCTTTTTAGATTGTGAGCCCTTTGGGCACAGGGATCCATCTTATTTATTATTTGTTGTTTCTCTATGTAAACTGCTTTGGAAACATTTGTTGAAAAGTGGTATATAAATTATTGTTGTTGTTGTTTTAATGGTTCAGAAAAGATAATGGATGATAAATTATAGAGGTGTTATATAGAGGACATGGTACTTTCATGTTTGGCAGTATGCCTCTGAATACCAGGTGTCGAGAAACAAAGAAGAGGCCAATGCTGTTGCCTACATGTCCTACTTGTAGGCTTGCTGCACGCATTAGTTGCAGAAGCTTGGTGCTAGACTTGGCTTGATCTAGAAGGTCTCTCCGTATGGGAACAAACTAATGGTGGGTGCCTTGAGCAGTGAAGACAGAGTCACTCATTTGTGGTCCCTTCCCTTTTAGTACTTGCATCACATTGCTGATCTCTAGAGATACCCTTGAATGAAATCTTTTGTTATATTCCTAAATACCAAGTGCTGTGATTGTAAGCATGCCAGGTCTCAGCCTTTTCTCTTTAGGGAATACCTCAGGATCACAAGGGAAGAATCTCTTCATGTACATTTCCCCTATTTGCCCTCATCCCATGAACACTACAAGATCTCACAGGATCATATGGACTTCTGACCATCTTATTAACCACAACAAGCATGGCTATCAGGATGCTATATTTTTTATAGCTTCCTAGTAACCATGCCTGTTGTGGTTGATAAATTATCTCCATGTAGCATGAGGGAATTACCCATATCTTCCATGTATATGATACCTTTTGTCACAGAATCCCCCATCCTAACACTCAGCTGGAGGGCCTGGAAGATTCCATACATGATAGATTGCAGAATAACATCCTGAATGTCAGGAATCTTTTAACATGAAAACCCTGTGAGCTTGTTTTTCTCTGTCTTCCAGGTCTTGTCATTTTAATCCCTTTAGTTCCATGCATTCCATTTTTGCCTATTTTATCATGTTACTCACTGTAAGTCTGGATGCTTTATGTTCCTCAGTTACATTTAGTAGCACTTGTGGGATTTCACCCTGCTGCCTAATGGAGGGACATTTGGTGTTTGCTCACCCATTTGTTAAATGCTTCTTTAAAGGCCTCAACAGCTTGAGAAACCCTGTGATACTGCCAACTTCTCTTCAAAGGTCACCCTTATCCAGTAATACGTCCTTGGTCTTTAACCAGTTGATATGGCAACACTTTGAACCTATGGCTATCTGTGACCTTCGTCTCTTTTTCTTTCAAGACAGCATTCCTGGCAACTATTGCCTCTGCTAAGAGGACCAGTGAGCTATGTGTGCACTTCACCATATCTCTGCATCCACCTGGAGAAAGCATTTCTGTGTTTGGATATGTCGCGTCTTCATAAAGTTATCTCTCTTTTTTGTTTAAACGTGTTCCAGACCCTAAGATTAATGCTGAATGAGCCCTCTGTACCCTATACATATTTACTTTCAGACTGGACAAACCATCTTCTTTTTGCAAAAACCTTCAATATCTTTGTTTGCAATGGTTGCCCAACACAAAGGGTCATTGTAGCCCTATTCATGTGTTATGTGATGTACAGTTATCCACACATTTTGCTCAACACACATATAGCAGTATACCTCCTGTACGTGAAGGGGCTTGTGCCCAGTTTCACTTTTACAATGAATGCATGTGTACACTCATTAACATAAAAACACATGTGTGTACAGACACTTGCACACATGTACAACATAGTGTCCAAATAGGGCTATTGTGCTTTGTGCCGTGACTTCCCAATGCATAGTTTCCACCATCATATATAATACCAGTTGGCAGGACAACCTTTCTGTGTAGGATATTCCATGAAAGCCATGACCACATGTTTTACCACCTCCATTAGGATCCTATTCCTGGAATTCTTCACAGCAGTTACCTGGGCATTTTTCACACAGCAGGCTTTACCACGGGTTTACTGCGAGGCTTTACTTCAAGTTTGAAAAACCAATGCAAAAAGTAGATTTTTTTACCCTGCATATAAATTGGCTACACTGTAACGTGCAATGAAAAACCCGAATTGTGTGTGAAGGGCTCCCTGATAGCTTGCAGGGACTTCGGGATAAATCTGGCCGAAATATGAACGCACACCCTCCATTCCGGAGGAGATGCGAACTAAAAGCCCTGTGTGAAGAACGCCCTGATCAAATCCATTTACATTACTAAAGTTGTTATAATGTTTAAATTTATATTTGTAAATTTGCAAAGCTCCTCAAGGCAAAGACCTGTTCTCCCCTTCTTTGTAAAGTGCCATATATGGCAACCATAATAACAATTATTATTTGTTGGTAATTATTAATGGCAACAATAATAACAATTAAAATGGTTATACCCTGGACTTCAAAAACTGAGATTGCTTCTCACAGAGCTGTCCTAAATAACATGTTCACCTTCCTTCAGGTATGCCAGCTCTCTCTGCATATATATGCACAGACATCACAAAGAAGACAAACAGGTTATTTACCTGCAACTGTTCTTTGAGTGGTCATTAGTGTAGCCACATGCCCTCCCCTTCTTCCCTACTTCAGGTGAGTTCTTTTTCTTCTGTGTGATACTCAAGTGGCAGCCATGAAGGAGGGTGGAACACTGAACACCCTACCCCTCAGGCCAAAAGTGGGGTTGGACACTCCCTTTTTGAGGAATGGGTAAGAATGCCACCTCCTCAGGTTTATTTCTCAAAAGTTCCTAAATATTGCTCTGTGTGGGTACAGAACCCATATATATATAACTGAACAGACCACTTGATAAGTACTAGTTTCAGGTAAGCAACCTATATTTTTTCCCCTTCAGCATTCATGGAATACAAAGAATGCTATAGAAGGAGAACCAAGGCATTCTTAACCCTGTTGATCTCCTCAGCACTAATCAAATATATATGAGAAATGGATACCTCCTCTCCCATCCCTCCCTCCACTTTGGCTTCTGCTTGCCAGTTTTCAGCTGTTCATCTAATTACTGCCTCAGATAATTTACCTGTCATAGCTGACAATTTTGGCCAACCTGAATCCCCTCATTAAATTACTTAAAGATCAAATATTTGTGAATACAATTGTGAGGAATATCCATGCACATAAACAACAAGGGCTATTTAATTTTTTATTAAATTGTAATAGTGTCTCAGAGTAGTGCTCAGAATTACTATTATCAGCTATACTTCGAAAAATAGATGTAAGCACTCACCAGAAATTCAGAAATAGGGAAGAATATACTAACTGAAATGCTACACACTTTATATATAGAATTATTTTGCAACATTACCACAGGTACTTGTTTGAAAGTGAAGTTGTTCAGGCCGCTTCACATATTACAATTTTAGTGGGAACACATTACAAATGTAGAGTGCACCTGCTCATACCCTTAATGTGAGAGATAGATAAATACATTTATTTTATCATATGTATGCTATAAAAACACACAGAGTACTATAATTGGCTCTATCTCTCTTCAGCATGCTTAAATGGATTTAAGAATTTAGTGAAATAAATGCATTATCTGCTCCACACATTATATATTGGCCCATGTTTACTGTGCCTAAAAGAAATATAGCATCTCAAGGACACAATCTTAAGAGCAAATTAGCCCTGAGTAAATAATTCACAGCAAACATTCAGTGGGATGGGAATTCTCCTTTAGGGATCAGTACTGTGCCCCAAGATACAGTATATGACCCTCAGAATCAAGGGTTAGCAGAGTCTCTGTTTCACAGTCATTGCTCCTTTATCTTTTCATATCAATGATGTAGGGTTGGAAACTGGCAGGGCTTCTGTTCCTTTAATAGCTGCCTGACCTGAGAACAGGTGAAGCTTCTCTTGTCAGGGATACAAAGTGACTGGGAAAGCTTCAAAAACAGTAAGGCTCTCCACACAAGCAGTGTGGACAGCTTAAAGGGGTTTTGTGGGGAGAGTCGGCTTGACCAGCTCTCCCTATAGATGAGCAGGGAGTCCGCCACGGATTGGCTGCCCACACGATTACTGGCTCCATCATGGAACTGGTTGGGGCAGCAAGGTTCAGGGGCCTCCTGGCCCACGGAAGTCCCAGCATGCCCCACACAAGTATGCAGGGCATTCTGGGGAGCCCCCAACGCCAAGAGGATTGTTGTAGCCTCCTGGTCAGGGGGCTACTCGTGAGTCACCACAGCACGGAGCCGCACCACTGCAACACATGATCAGAGAAATGGTGTTAGTGGAGCACGCACTCTGCTAACCTCATTTAAGGGGGGACATTTAAGCGGGTTGAGGCTATTCTCACCACCAGCCGAAACCGGGCTAAGGGATCTTAGCATATTTTTGGCTGGTTGTGAGAATAGCCTCAGTGTGTTGCATCCAAACTTACACAAGCAGAATGAAGCTTGCATAAGGAATCTTCCTTGAGCACCCTTTCCCACTGTAGCCACCTAAATTCCCTGCAAAGCTTTCAGGGGAGCCTCCAGAGTTTCACTTATGGAAAGTGTGCTGGTTTCTAGGAATTCCCCCACTCCACATCCCGTGCTATTTCTAAGGGTATTTTTTTTTAGGAGAACCTGAAGTATTTTTTAATAGGAGAACCTTAGGGATCTACAGTGGGGAGGAGGGAGCTGGGGAGATTCCTTATAAAAGCTTTATTGCACTTGAGCAAGTTGATCCAGGGACAATCTGTCACTGTTAGTAATATAAGCCTTGTGGAAGCAAAGAATTGGCAAACACCTTGCCAAATCTATGTGCAGACACCATTGTAGAGTGGATGGCTGGATTTGTCCGGCTTCAAGCAGACATGAGGCTTAACCTAGAGGAAATGAGAACTTTGTTAAGAGCTGCTGCTCCAGCAGGATTGCAGGCCAGGCTCTTACAAAAGTTCAACATGCATGTAACAAGGGTTAACCAGGCAGAGATCTCAGACTTATGGGGTGCGTGTCAGGCTATGTGCTCTGTAATACTGCCAGCTGGGGCAATGCAGGAAAAGGCAGTGACTGCTAGGCAAAAACCTAGGGAGGATCCAGTCAGTTTCTTCTTCAGAGCAGCTATGGGAAGATTTTTGGCTGGTTTACTAGTTGTGCCACATGCAGCTGATGTACAATGGAATGTGAGAGACCTAAAGGCTCTCTTACGGGGTCTCCTACCCTGATATAGAGATGAAATGGACCTCCTAAGAGAGAATGAGCCAGCAACTTTTGAGGCTATGCTAGACTTAGCTCAGAGAGTGACCGCCCAATGTGGTTTTGATCCAGAGGGAACAGAAAGGCTTGCCCGCCAAAAAGTGGCAGCAGTCACTGAGACTGTAAGCTACAGTAACAAGGGAGGGGTTGTCCCAACACAGAGAGAAAGCCAAGGATCCAATAAGCAGGGAAAGCACCCACAAAAGCCAATGTCTGAAAGGACCAAGCTTTGGTTTTTGCTGCTAGATTATGGAGAGGATATGGAAAGGTGGAATGGGATTGCCACAGCAGATCTCAGGCATCGGGTCGAGGAATTGGCTAGTCGCACAGTTCAACACCAGGTGTGGGTTCCCCCAGAAGGATATCAGGAGAAGGGAAGGGCAGTGCAGGCTGTTCGAGAAAATACTGGACCTTGTGACTCAAACCTGTCTATCCAAATTCTAGACACATCCCTAAATAAGATCCTAAGCAAGGTGGAAGCACTAGAGAGGTCACAGCAAGCCTCCCCACAGACTGCTTCAATTGCAGCCATAACCGAGAGGGCCCAGGTGGTCCCAGCCTACCCACAAATGTTAGCTAACAATCAGATAGCATCCCCGCCAGCAGTCCCAACACCAGTAACCAACCCGTTCACCACAGTAGCTGGAGTCAGCTACAGGGTACAACCCCAGGTGGGGGTGCAGACAACAGGGACATACTTTCCTCCTCTATACACTGTAACCCTGTAGGGGTGCCCTGATGCCAGGGAAGAAACTGAGCAAAGCCAAGAAAACTGGCATCTTTTGGGAAAAATTTCTTGGGATCAGAATGGACATAGTATAGAGGAGCCTTTGAAACAGGGTGTGGCCAAGACTGATGGCAGTTCTGCCACACCAACACAGAGAGAGAAATTTATAGGAACAGGAGTAGCCCCTGTTACTGAGGAACTGTTGCAGCAGAAAGATTGGCATGCCAGGCAAGTTGTCTTGGCTATGCCAGCAGAAAAAGAGGAATCCTGCAAGAGTCAGGCTTATGAGGTCAGTTCAGAGTTGTGCTGTAAACTGGATTCTGCAGGGGCAGAGGCAGCCCCTGTTAGTGAGGAATTGTTGCAGCAGAAATTTATAGGGGCTTGGCACGCCAACCAAGTTGTCTCGGCTTTGCCAGCAGAGGAAGAGGAATCCTGCAAGAGTCAGGCTTCTGAGTCCAGTTCAGAGTTGAACTGTAGGCTGGCTTCTGCAGAGGCAGAGGCAGCCCTTGCCACTGAGGAATTTTTGCAACAAAGGGTGTTGCCATTATTGGAGTCAGACGGATTAGCTGAGTCTTGTGAGTGCACACAACAGTTTGGTGAGGGGTGGGAGTCCCCATCTGACATACTGGCAAAAACCCAGAAGTTTGGAGAAGTCCAATTGGCCCCAGTCCAATCACAACAGGAAGTTGATGGATTGGTTCAATTGAACACCCCCAAAAGCAGTCATTTAAGAAATACAAAAGTAAGGTAAAGCCTCTCAGAGACAACACTAGCCAGATCACGCTCTGCCCAAGAGAACTGTGCCAGAGAAATGAAATCACTAAATTAGCAGAGGAGGGAAACAAACCAGGAGGATCCATTCAAGAGATCTTTGGAGGAAGTAACTGTAGTGTAAATAAAAGACCCATTGATTCAGGAGGGGTTGAGTAAGACACACTCCCCCTGCAGGACATTTGGGCACATTTTGCAAAGCCAGAGATCACAGGACACTAGTAGCACAAAAACCATGATCCCCTGGAGCAAGAGGGGGAACCTGGCACAGCAGATTCCCAGGCCAATATGTCAGATCCAGCTGTTCTGGAGCAAGAGGGGGAAAACTGGCACAGCTCCAGCTGTTCCAGCTCAGGATGCATTTAGTCAAAGCCATCTAGACACCGGCATCCAAAGGGCAGATAAATTGATGACTTTAGATATCTGCACATTGCTTTTCTCTTAAGAATTACTCCTCCTGATCCCTAACCCTAACTCTGTTCCTAGCCCCTCTATTCCTCTGCACCCTGCCTGCTTGCTAGAGCTCCCCTACTCCCCGCTTTGTCCAGTCTGGTGAGAGACCATGGCAAGCAGACAGAGATAACGGACTGAGAAAAGACTGAGACTGAGGGAAGAGTATTTTTTTTTAACCACCCTACGCCCTGTTCCTGATGAGACCTGTTCCTGATGAGACGTGCCCATTTCCTCCTGATGGATGCAAGGCACGCCAGCCCTGAAGAGTAGGCCACCCATTCTGCCTGGACTGCACAGCTTGAAGATCCCCCTTATTTTCAGAGTCCCGGCCCACTCTGCCACTCCTAGGCCACAGACTGACGTGCTCATTTCCTCCTGATGGATGCAAGGCACGCCAACCCTGAAGAGTAGGCCACCCATTTGGCCTAGATTGCACAGCTTGAAGACCCCCCCCCGATTTTCAGGGACCCCGCCCGCTCTGCCACTCCTATGCCACAGATTGAACTTGAAAGACAGCCCATACTGGACTGCGCCTTCAAATTGCAACGATCCTTAGTGCCTGCAACCTGATTCCCTCCACAACCTACAATAGATGTCAGCAGGAACTACTACTTGCTAATACAGAAGAAATCAAGAGTGGGGGAGAGACAGACAGAAATAGATTATGAACATGTTTTCTTCTGCATTGTGCCTGGTTTGGGCACTCATTCTATGTCACTGTATATTTTGCCTCATTCTCTTTTTATTGAACTCCCTCCCCAACCTGAACACTGAAGTCCTTTGCAAAATGTATCTGTGCATATGCATTCATGTTGTACACTCAGCAGGGGCGTAACGATAGGGGGGGCAGGGGGGGCACGTGCCCCAGGTGCCACTTGGCAGGGGGAGCCAAAAAGTGCCCCCACTAATCCCCTGCCTTTGGCAAAAAAGATTTTTTCTGTGATTTTTTTTCTCATTACGGAGATCTCTGGTGGGCGGGAGCTCCCATTGGCTGCTGGAGAACACATGCCGACCATGCTGGTTGTCTCAGTTCCTCCCTCCCTGCTTGCTGCACACACGAGGAGGAGCGGAGTAGCTTGGTTTAGTTGAGAGAGCAGCTGCTGCTGGGGATGTTCTCTGACTCTGCCTGCCTGCCGTTTGCCCACCACACTGCCCTCTGGCTGCATTTTATTCTTCTGTTCTGCTTCTGCATTAACAAAGTAAGTTTCATTGCTCAAATCTCTCTCTCCCCCGTGTGTGTTGTGTGTGAGAGAATGTCCCTACTCCCTTGCATAACTCCTCCTTTTAGCTCTTCTGTGCTTTGCATAGAATATCCCTACTCCCTTGCATAACTCCTCCTTTTAGCTCTTCTGTGCTTTGCATAGAATATCCCTACTCCCTTGCATAACTCCTCCTTTTAGCTCTTCTGTGCTTTGCATAGAATATCCCTACTCCCTTGCATAACTCCTCCTTTTAGCTCTTCTGTGATTTGCATAGAATGTCCCTACTCCCTTGCATAACGTCCTCCTTTTAGCTCTTCTGTGCTTTGCATAGCAGGCTCCCCCCCCCCCCCCACCCGAGGGTAGTTGCCTGCAAGTGGAGCCAGTGGCGCTCTCCTGGCTTGCATTGTGTGAGTTTCTGGCTTGCATTGTGTGAGTCCCGGTGGGATTGCAAAAGGAAACTCACGCAATGCAAGCCAGGAGAGCGACTTGTGGCTCCACTTGCATTGCCCGAGTTTCCTTTTGCAATCCCACCTCTGCAAAAGGAAACTCATGCAATGCAAGTGGAGCCACAAGTCGCTCTCCTGGCTTGCATGCATGAGTTTCCTTTTGCAGAGATGGGATTGCAAAAGGAAACCAGTAGTACTAGTACACAAGATCTTTGCAGCTCTGCTAATAATTACAACTTCTGGATCATCCCTTAGCATGGGGGGGTGGGGGTGGGGTGGCAAATTTAATTTGGAACTCATTAATATAATTTTTGAATAATGTTCAGTCTGTCTGGATTAATACTAGGTTTATTCTTTATAGCAGATTTTTATTAGCAACATACAGTCTACAACATTTTCAGCCTTGTTCATTTGTGCCTTGTGCATATTGTAGATATTCTGTCTCCAAAACATAAGTACAGCATCTATATTTTTGAAGGGGGGGAAATCCCATTTAATACAGTGTGAACAAATTGGTCCAAAAAGTAGCAATGGGAAGTTTTTCTTTCTGCCCCTGTAGCTTTAATAAGATAGAGTGCACAAATATCACTTGATTAACAGCTGCGATATTAATTTCCCTTTTTGGTTGCTTGACTCACAGTGAGAATCATATCAAGGCAGTGGAGAACCAATTAAATTGATTTTAATCTTTGTTAGGGAAGATAACATGCCTTTTTCTCTCCTTGTTTAAATAATTAAAGTTTCAGTAGGTATTATTTCTGGCTTTAAAGAAATTGGTATCTTAATGTAATGGAATCCTTCTAATTACATACTTAATAGTTTTTTAAAAGTTAATCACGGTTTTTCATTCAATGTGTATTTTGTTTTACATATTAAACTTATATTTTCCTTTGAGAGAGTTTTAAAAATAAGAGGAAATTGGGAAGGCTTTTTTAAAACAAAGAAAAATCTCACCCCTACTTATTCATGATCTTTTTGATTTGCCTGTGTTTTTATTTCACGCAAGTCAGATGTATGTTGGGGGGTATTTATTTATGTGTATTTATTTCAAGCAAGTCAGATGTAATTGCAAATAACATGCAGAAGATCCCAGGTTCAATCCCTACCTCCAGGTAGGGCTGGGAGAAACTCCTGCCTGAAACCTTGGAGAGCTGCTGCCAGTCAGTGTGAGCAATAGTGAGCTAGGTGGACCAATATCTGACTCTGTAGACAGCTTCCTACGTAATCAAACCATAACTTGCCCTTACGTTCAATCCAATTGGATGCATTCACATTCACAGCTTACATCCAATAAATTGCTGAGTAAGCCCTCCAAACTAGAATCACACAGTGTGGTTTGCAATTCTGGTATATGAAGGGCCCAAACCTCAGTTTTGCTGTTCAGGTGCATAGGCAAATGGTGATTTAATTAAACCAGGAGGTTATTTATTAAGACTGTGTATGAGAGGGAAGCATAAAGAGGAGGAGATCATGGCTCAGATAATGGTGGCTGAATGTGGCCATTGAGTTTCCCAGGAATACAACCAACGTAAAGTGTGCTACAAATAGATATTATTATAGAATTAATAAACATAGAATATCTATGATAGACTAGAATATATGTTTATTATAATTTAAGTCTCTATTATAATATAAGCATAAATCTTGAATAGACTAGAATATCTATGATGGAAAAGACTAGAATACCTGTCTTGTCTTTTCCATTTTGGGACACAAAACCTATTACTATGTTTAAAAGCATTTATTTTCTGGCCATGAGGACTGCAAACTTAGGCTGTTGGTATGCAAGACATTTCTTTAAAATATATATTTCTAAAGAGCCTTGTAGCCTCATGTTTCCTTTTTCCTGTCCCAGTATACTTGCACGGATGCAGCCCACAACCCACATTTGACTATGGCTGTGACACATTTCCATATTTCCGGGGGCGGCCGGGCGGGGGGGGGGGCGCAATTTCAGTGCTTGCCCCGGGCGCCGTTTTCCCTAGTTACGCCTCTGACACTCAGTTCTTTGTAAAAACCTCTCTGTCTGCACACATTTATTTTTGTTGTACTTATGAGTTTAATCTACATGCTAGAGTTCCTAGATGGGTTTATAGGAGTGTATATTTGATGGAGGTTATATTTGATTTTTTGTTGTCGTTGTTGGGTGGTGCCACAATGATTTAAATGTATTAAAGTGCTTGGCCTCTTGGATTGTAGGACACCACTCTGTGTGGATCCCTGTGAGCTGGGATAGCCAAGGACAAAGGGCAATTGACAGACCTCTGTTGCTGTGGGATCTGTGAGGTTGTAAACTCTGCCACATTTGAAGGCAAATGCTTGGCAAACTATTTGGCCATATAAAATGCTCTCTCAGACACGTGCTTGTGTGACTACAGCAAATGTAACTGGGAGATGTACTCAAAAGAAATTGGACAAGAGGGCGTGCTCCCTCCAAGAGGGGGTGCTCCATTCTGATGACACTCTAGATCACAACAGCAATATTGAGGATATGTTTATCTTTAAACTACTACCCCAACTGCACAAAAGGTGCAGCAGTGGAGGACTCTGTATTGGAGCTCCTGCTTAACACAATCTTTTTGTTTGTTTGTTTTTGTTTTTAAAGATGCCACTGCATCTGCTTGTGAATTTTTTTGAAAAGCCCTATTGGATCAGCTACTGACAGAAGCAGGGACAGCTATTGAGACTGTCCATTGCTGTCTTGTGAACATGAAATCAGGGAAAACAATCATTACTATGAGTTTGGCCTAAGTATTGTCTGTCTTATACATTTTTGCCTGGGGCAAAACAATGTATAAGAAGAGGGGGAATATGTTTGAGATGCCCCCCCCATTGGGGATGCCCCCCCTTGACCCCAACATTCAACCCAGAGATACCAGCCCAGAATTATATGGAATTCAGACCTGTGTCTAGTTCCATTTTATTAAGGAATGAATTACTGCCTGGACTCAAGGTGAACTGACACCCAGGTCTCTTGCCTGCCTCATGTACTGCTCTGTGAAAGAGGAGGCAATCCAGCATTGTATTGTGAAATGGGTACTCAAGGAAGCACAAAAGCCAGGCCAGAACAATCCAAATGCTAAAATGTGACTCACTATCAGATAATATCTGTGGAAGAGGCCAGAGGCTGATCTCCCCTTTCCTTTTGCAAGAAGTCTATGTTAATCTTTGTCAATGATCGACTCAATTGCTCTCTATAGAAATTCAACATAGGTAAATGCACACAAATAAAACACCTATAGACTTACTTTACTAACACTTTAACACCTTTTGGGATCAGGCTTGCAAATCTGGGACCAGAGAAGATGCCCATTTGCAGCTCAGAGATGCAGCTTTGCCTTGGGCAGTGTCCCCCCCCCCCCCACTTCTAAGCTCACAGTTTACAGAAGATGGGATTCAGATCTCTCTGGACTGGCCAATATCCTGAATAATTAAAAGAATTATCCAGAAGGTAACAGCATTGCCACCCTTTTGGGGACCCAGGAAAAGATGAGGAGATTTGAATAGACTCTATGAGAGATCAAAGGAAAATACAACTATAAAGAATGAGGCTACTAGACAGAGAGCTAGCAGTCTTGTGCCTACACGCAATCTTCTGCCTACAAGCAAGACTTGCTCATGAGTAATCCAAGAGTTTGCTGCCCAAGCCGCGGGGCTAGAGGCCGGAACTCTGTCCATGGACAGGAACTGTCTGTGACTTCCACTGCGCAGTGAGAAGTCAAGACTTCCCCAGCCATGGTGCTCTGACTCTCAGCCGTGCTCTGAGCAAACTGCATGCTTGATCTAAAAGCTCTTGTCCCCAGCCAAAAGCCTCTCTCCTTCAGCTGAAAGATCCACCGTTCTCAAGCCTCTGATCCTCGTAATATGCCACCCCACAAGCCTTGGATCCCTTCATCCTTTCCCCTCCTTCTCCTCCCCCCCTTTCCCTCTATTAATTCCTGATCTCCCCAAACCATGCCAGCCCTCAGCTTTTCTTTACCCCCCCCCCTTTCCGTCTGTATCTGAATTATATTAGGCTCTAGGAAGATTTAATACACACACATATGTTAGTTAGGAACACTGGGTGAATATTGTTGCCGGCTAGGGTTGAAATACTGTTAGTAATACTGATAGAATGTTCTGCTTTCTGCTCAGTTAGATTGTTGTTGTTATTCTTTTATACTCAATAAAGCCCATTGAATCATTTAGGATTGGTTTGATCTCCTTTCTTCCTTGCACCCAGATCCTACATGGTCACTATATAAAAGAACTTGGTCACTTGGTGACAGTTATGAGACAGGCCTAATTTTGTATGCTAGCTAATGAGCATATTTAGTATATAAATCAGGCCTGGACCACAACAATGTCTCCTAGAACCCAAACTAGAAATCTTCCTCACTGTAAAAGCTTCACTAGCAAAATTCTCTTTCTTTTGTATTCAAGTAAGACCCTTAAAGCAGGTGGCTCTCTATATTTTCATAGGTAGTTTGGGAAGTTTACCATCCATTATGTGTGTGTTTTTTTTAAGTCAAGTAAGATAGCATATTTTTCAAGCAGTACATTACTCTGAATGTCTGCCCCAGTGGGAGAGTTACAGTGACACTATAACAAGTACATCAGAACATACTGTAGTAGTATCCATTTCCCCACATAATCTCCATCACTTGCTACATAGGTCAGGTGGGCATGATCCAGACAAATATTGCTTGTTACACCACAGTAATTTTAGATTGATGCCATCTACACCCCCATCCTACAGATACTTCATCATTACAGAGACCTGTCAAGGTAAGCACTAGTATAAATTATTGTACCCTTGCGGGAAACTTCCTTTGGTATGGTGAAAAAAGCAGTGTAAAATCCACTACACGTTGAAGGTAAAATACAATTTATGAACAGAACCTGACAGCCTCTTTTTTCATTTTGTATTTCTGATGTCAAAGTACAATATGATCCCCAAAGGTACTTCTCAGGCAGCAAACTATGGATAGTTTTCTAAAACTATCTGGAAAGTTGAGCATAAGCGGGGGGGGGGACGGGACACGCAGTGTGCTGGAGGGGAGAGATAGAAACAATTTAAATAAATAAATAAATGCTTGCTAAAAGACCAAAAACAAAAACTTACTTCACATACCTTATAAACACTGATCCAGTACTGTCAGTAGGGCAGAGTGGGGGAGGCTCATCGCTCAACTTGCGAAAGCTGGGTCGAGTCTTGTAATAAAAAACAGAATCATCTAAAGAATGCCTTTTCCTTCCCATTTTAACAGAAGATTGGAAAACAAGTCAGTACTTAATATCTGTCCATAAACATATTCTTCCAAGCAAAAGCATTTGCTGATGTGTATGATGTGAATTCTTGTCTGAATGTACTTCAAGCAGGAACTTGTTATCACTTAATACATTACTTATTTTCATGATGTCACTTGGCATTTCTTCCTCTCATGGGCAACCCTTTGTGTACTTGTCTGAAGGATGTATCAGAGACTTTAGAAACAGGATTCTGGATATTAGGGTATTAATATGAATATAATGCTAAATGATAAATAAAAAATAAATTGAGATTTTAACATCTTTTTCTGTGGTAAATGGCCCAGTATTTGAAATCTATAATCTTGCAGAACAAATTATTAACCTACCTTTATACAAAACTTAGCAGCTTTGATGTAGCTTGCCAGATATCTGACATAGATGGAGCCCTTGATTTGGAAATAGATTATGGTTTAAATATTACTAGCTGAACCCGCACAGAACATCTGTGCGGTAGTTCACTTCCTTTTGGGGGTTAGTTGGGAGAATTTGTTTGGCTGGTCCTCCCACAGCTCTCTCGCTCGCTCTGTCTCTCCCCCCCGCGCCTCTCTTGCTCGCTCTGTCTCTCCCCCGCGCGCCTCTCTTGCTCGCTCTGTCTCTCCCCCGCGCGCCTCTCTTGCTCGCTCTGTCTCTCCCCCGCGCGCCTCTCTTGCTCGCGCTGTCGCTCCCCCGTGCCTCTCTCGCTCGCGCTGTCGCTCCCCTGCACGCCTCTCGCGCTCGCGCTCTCCCCCACGCGCCTCTCTCACTTGTGCTGTCTCTCTCCCCCATGCCTCTCTCGCACGCTCTGTCTCCCCCTCCCCGCGTGCCTCTCTCGCTCGCTCTGTGTCTCCCCCACCACCTGCCTCTCTCAATCACTAGAGTCTGCGGCCACCACCGGTCGCCAGGCCAGGCCAGCCAGCGTGGGCCGGCCAATTCTCCTACTCCCCTCCCCCCAAGCCTTCTGCCTCAGTCCCCTCCCCCACAATTCTTCTGCCCCAGCTTGCTCCCTCCTCCGTTTCCACCTCTTTCTCTCTCTTTTTCTCTCTCTCATTCGTGCTCCCTCACCCACCCCGCCTCCGCTTTTTAGCCTGCTTTTGTTTTCCCTGCTGGCCATTGCCGCATCCTCCTTCCTCCAGTCCCTGGTGTCGGGCCGCCAAGCGTTCAGCCAGCTCCTTCCTGCAGCCCTCCCTCTAGAGAGCATCTTCCGAAGCGGCCGACTGTTTGTCTTTGCCCAGCCAGGCTCTGCCGCTTTCTCTCCCCTCAGCTTCCCCCCTCCCTTCTGCCCCAGTCTGTTCAGTTCTCCTCTCCACTTGCCCGCTTTCCTTTCCTCCCCAAACGGCCACTTCCCTACGCGGCCAACCGCTGCCCAGCCCATCTGGCGCCTCCACCGTACAGCCAATCCGCTGGGTTGCCGGGACGCATCCCCACAGAGGCACGTCTACGAGAATTAATATAATAGATTTCCTAAATCTATCTCAAATTCAAGCACTCATGCATATTGGTTTCAGTGGGACCAAAGCTAGGTAGCAGAGCACATGTGGCACATGTGCAAGGTCTTGGGGTCAATCTCTGGCACCTTTAGTGGCATTGCTGGCATTTCCTGAAGGGAATAGGACTGGAGAAAACCTGTGACCCTGGAAAGCTGCTCCCACTTAGGGAAACTTCAGTGTGAAGCAGTACATCTGTGTAGTGATCAGCCAGCCCTCTCCTAAAGAGTTAACCAGAAGTGAACCCTGTCCTGACTGACAGGCTGGTGAATTCCAGGGCTCAGCCAATCACCACTCCTTGTGGGTGGGACCGAGGGAGCTGTTGGGAGGAAGAAGGAATGCTTCGTTATAAAAAGTTGGTTAGGGGTGCAGAAGGGAACATGTGGCCATGAAGACTGGCTGCAGGAAAATGCCTCTGTAGGTCCTGGGAAGCCAGGAGGGCAGGAAGCTTGAATCCTCAACCAGAGTTTGGTGAGATCAAGAAAAGCAAGCCAGGGCTTTAGCTTTGGGAAATTAGTCTAGAGAAAAATTTATTTAGTCAGACCTTGCATTAGACTTTTGGTTTAGGTGTGTGCTTTGTATATCCCTGATACTGTTCTGTGATTGCTTACCTGTACTGTAAGCTTTTAAGTGTGCTTTTGCATTTTCCTACATACAGTGGCATAGCGAGGCTGGCAGCGGCCTGTGTGTGGCCGCCGGCACGGCTGCCCCTGGCCCCACATCTGATGTCATACACAGCCCAGTTAGCCACGCCCCAGCTAAGAAAAGAAAAGAAAAGAAAAAGGAAACAAATGCAAAATGGAAAGAGGGAGAGAAGCTCAAGAGCTGGCCAGCCGGCTCATTCTGGCAACTCTCTGGGCCAGAATGTGGGAAAGGGGCAACGCAGGAGGGAAGGTGAGAAATGGGGCGCTGGCTCTGTGTGGAGCAGCGAGCCCATGAATGAGCCAGTGTGAATGTCTGCGTGCCTGTTCCTATCTCCTTCCAGACAGGGCGAGGGGTTTGACTTCACCCCGTCTCCTCCTGCTTATGCTGCCCCAGCTCCTTCCCGGTGTGAAGGCAAGAGATCAGCAAATGGCTAGAGAGACTGATTGCAAGTTTTGCAACTTGGAGCAGTTTTGAGAAGTGATGTCAGCAGCAGAGGTCCACGCCCGGCTGCGGCCCAGGGGCAGCATCATCACTCTCTCCAAAGTGATTCCTAAGGTGCCTCATGGCTGTTGGGGATATCCCTTGGGGTGGGATCTCTCTCCTCCTCTTCCTCCTCACGTCGCCCCACTTTGCCTACTCCTCGCTCGGTGCCTTGTTTTGTTTCAAGGCTCCTTCTCCCCCCGCTTCCAAAAAAGGAATATGGCAGCAAAACCGGAAGCCGCTTTTAAGACACGGGGGGGGGGGGGAACCCCTTCTTCCTTCGCCACTCCGTCCTCCTCCATCATCATCATCACACCCCGCTTGGTTTGTTTACCAAGAAGGACTTCCAAAAGGAAAGAGGTTGCAGGCAACCCGCCTGCTGAAGGAGTTGAGCTCGAGCAGATGGCATAGTTGTGAACAAAGCCGCGACGTCTACAAGCAGGGAATTGACGTTGGGTATTTTGTCAGCCAGGAGCAGCCCGGCAACATGCGCATGGTGGCCCAGGCGAGAGGCGGCTGCATGGCTGGGAGATGATGGGCTTTAAGGGAGAACACTGGCTGGCAGCCGTGGTTGGAGAAGGAGTACGCAGAACCAGCTTTCCGTGGGGCGGGTGTGGGGAGCTGTCACACTTTTCGAATGCGAGGCATGTGTGCATTGGGAATCGCAGCCGGAAACAATCGCCAGTGCATAATTACTCAGAAGTAAACCTCATAGATTTCAGTGGGGACTGAACTCCCAAGCCAGTTTGCACTGGAGCAGGGCAGGGGTGTAGCTATAAGTGAGTGGATGGGATGGGTTCAAAGAACCCGGCAGCCCTCAGCTCCTGGGGTAGTCATCACATACGTCTAAAAGGCATCAACTCCACTGATGAAAGCAGTGAAAGCACCAACTCAACATTCATTTCCCACGCTTGTCAAAATAAGCAGGAGGAAGACCTGCTGCTTAAAGAAACACCAGCAGCCCTTCTCACCCTCACTGACTCCTTAAAGGGCAGCAGGGTGAGCTCTCCCCCATTCGGAAGAGAGAGAGAAAAAGCATGCAAATGAGCATGGGGAACTAGAGAAAGAAAAGGCGAGGGGCAAGTGGGGAGGGGGGAAAGCAGTAGGAAGGGTCAGAAAGCAGCACACACAGCGTCAGAAGTTGCCGCCTCTTTGCAAACAGGAGTTAAGGGGCTGCAAAATGCTCTCGCTTGAACTAGGGGAGGACAGCAGAGGCTGCCTGGAATCAGGGGGGTGGCAGCAGCACCCCTGGCCCCAAGGGGTGCTGCGAGGGACATGTGAGGTGAGAAAACAACTGGGAGCCAACCTGGGAGGAGGCAGGCAGGGCTGCAAGAGAAACAGAGAGTAGGAAGCTCAAGTGGAGCTCTCACCCCAAGACTGCTTGACTAGCTGCAGAGTGCGACTGCATCTTCCTTCCTTCACGTTGTTCTTTTGCTCCTTTGTCTCCCTCGCACACGGCTGTAGAAGCAAGACAGAGCAGGGGGGCCATGCTTCTGGGTTGAGAGAGGCTGGCCGGCCGGCCAACCAGCTTGCCCTTTCCCCATGTGGGAGATGCTGCTACCATGTACAGCCCTCACAAGCACTTCTCCAGCAGATCGATGAGTGATTCTTCCTGCCCCCTGAAGACCTTGCGAAGAGGGACCTAGCCAGCCCCAGAATGAACCCAACTACACAGCAGCCCACTTAACCATGGGGGTTCCCTGGGTCAGACCATTCAAAGGAGCCCTGGCAGACTCAGGCACTCTTCAGTAGCCCTTCAGTAGCTCCGCAGCCCGCATGCAAAGCCACCCAGTACCTCTCCGCCTCGCTCCTGCTGCCGCTGCCCCCACTCGCTCCCAGGGCTCATCCCTTACTCTGAGGCACCTCTGCTCACTCTAATACCATGAAACTAGGAGCGGCTCTCCCTGCACAGTTAGAGAGAGTAACTCCGGCTCCGTGCAGCGTGCAAGTGGCTGATTTGGCCCCGCACACGGTCCGTTTGAAACCAAACCTTCCCGCGTCTGATGTCAGATGTGGGGGGCGTGGCTAGGGTCACACTCACGCCCCCTGATTGGTGGGCGGCTTGGGTTCTTTGAACCCTTTTGCCCAGTGGTGGCTCCGTCCCTGCCTACATACCTGTTCTTTGCAACTGGGTAACCACAATTTTAAAAGTGTGCCACCCCAATGCTATTTGGGGTGCTTTTTGAAGTATTTTTGTAACCTGAGTATTTTTACCTGTAACGAAAAGCTGAGAAAGCCTCAGATGGAAGCATTCTGTAGCATTTGAATAAAACTTTCTCCCCCACCCCGGTTTTTTTTTTTTACAAGCCTCTCTGAGTGGGTTTTTAACTCAGGAGTAGGGTGGGCCTGAAAGGGTTTTTTACTCTAGTGCAAATACACCTCAGGCAGTCCACAGCTATCAGTTTCTCACCACATGCAGGCATACACATGGAAGATTTGTGTACTTTTCCAATAGCAAAAGAGAGTTTCCCTGAGATTCCACCCCAAGCCCGGGTGGTACATAGGAAACATAGGAACATAGGAAACTGCCATATACTGAGTCAGACCACTGGTCTATCTAGCTCAGTATTGTCTTCAAAGACTGGCAGCAGCTTCTCCAAGGTTGCAGGCAGGAATCTCTCTCAGCCCTATTTTGGAGAAGCCAGGGAGGGAACTTGAAACCTTCTGCTCTTCCCAGAGTGGCTTCATCCCCTGAGGGGAATATCTTGCAGTGCTCACACATCAAGTCTCCCATTCATATGCAGCCAGGGCAGACCCTGCTTAGCTATGGGGACAAGTCATGCTTGCTACCACAAGACCAGATCTCCTCTCTCCATGGTGATGGTGGTGTTAAGCTCTGTGGATAACTGGGTGGTGGTGGCAGCCTTTAGAACCTACTAAAAGGTTCAGGAAAATTTTAGGAGAAGCCTTGCCAGAAAGCTCAGCAGGGATGATTCAGCATTTTTCTTCCTCTTACATGAGCTTGCTCTGAGACAAAGGCTTTAATCCACTATAATCTGTCACTCCTGATCTTTCTGGTTTTTCAAAATTTAAAATAGCACTGGGGATCCCTGAACTGGATTGAAACTATAGCGCTGGGGGAAGGGACAGTAACCCTTCTGCCCACAATTTTTCCAATCTAAGCTGTTCTCTCTCTGAAGCTACAATGTGCAAATACCTATATGTTTCCCCAAGCAGGGTTAAAAAAAGCTTTGTGGAAGGAAATTTATATTATGAAAACAACACGGGGGGGGGGGTTAACCCCCCCCACCTCTCCCCAGCATCAAGCCCTGATTCAATTTATGCCCTCTTTCCCACATTTGCTTAAAAATAAAAAAATCCTGATTCCTGGGAGATCAGATCTCAAATCTTATGTGTCTTATCAATATTAGGCCAGAAGAAAGTCCTGCTGACAATAAACCTGTGCCTTACATTGTTTCCTTTATTATACCCCAGGAATTGCCACCATTGCCTTTTCCCTCTTTAAGTGCACAAATGTAGAAAGCATTATATATTATAGAAAATGGGATATGGCAGAGTTGATGAATGACCTTCCCATGTATAATCCTAAAAGCCTTTTGGCCTGCATGAAGTCATCTTCAAGTAAAGAGACGTGAATTTTAGGCCTGATTCAAAATTCACTGAGGTGAATAGAGAATTTCCATTAGAGAAGGTTTTCACCATTCCTGTTATTCACAGCAGCACAAGACAGCAGAAATAAACCAAGGCATGTCTATTAAGATGAATTATATGTGCCAGTGTGTTTTCTCCTTCTGTCTCTCCCTCTTCCCTCCACTCTCTTTTTCTCATGCACACACTCACAACTACCTTCTGCAGTCAGAAAACTACATCACCAGTAATCAATATGAATGCAGTTTGAAACAGGAGTTTGTTTGATGGCATTTATTCTCTTATAAAGTTAGTGATTTTGAGAAAGAAATTGTGTTAGAGAAGCTGGCTAGACTGTCTCAAAACTCGTCTGCACAAGAAATACTACTTCTTATTGTTTGTTTAAGTTGCGCCAACCATTATTCAGATGTAGAACTAACAAACTACACAGCAAAGTTTGTTAAATCAAAAGGAATGTAAAAATATTAATGTTCATTAATATAAAATTCCAGGTTGGGCTTGTATGTAACAGGGCTGTATGAAGCTTTGACATCCTTTTCAGATTTGGCCCAGTTTGGGCCAATTTGGTCTGAACCAAATTGCTGTCTGGTTTGGGCTAAATTTGGTTTGAATTCAATAGAATCAGGCCAGTTTGGTTAGACCACTACAGTTTTTCTTGCCCCCTGCCTTCTGTAAGTACTTACAAGAATTGGCAGGGAGCAGGAGACAGACTGAAGGTAATTAATATTTCTCCGAGTGTCAGTGGCTGTGATGCTTTTTTGCAATTTAACATGGCTCCCAAGTTGGACTCCCCCTGCAGTCCTGGGAGTTGTAGTCTTCTTCAGGGCTGCAGTCATGGCCACAGAAAAGACTGTGTTTACCAGGAACAAGAGTTTTGAATTGTGCTGAAGTGAAGTGGGAACACCCCTGAATCAAATATGGGCCCTCCTGAAGCAACGAGGCAGCCCCAAATCAAAGCACCGCTAGTATTAACATTTATATTCACATTATACTTATCTTTTCAATATCTGAGGAAATTGGATTAAGTCTTCACCAATATATTTGCCTACTGTCTAGGAACATAGGAAACTGCCATATAATGAGTCAGACCATTGGTCTATCTAGCTCAGTATTGTCTTCACAGACTGGCAGCGGCTTCTCCAAGGTTGCAGGCAGGAATCTTTCTCAGCCCTGTCTTGGAGAGTCCAGACTGAAGTGGGTAGATACAGTAAACATTTTGGGGATTGAATATGGGATTAAGGAAAAAGTCTGGGGGGGAAATTGGACAGATTGGGAAGAAAAAGTAATGCTTTAAATCACCATGTGGAAAAAATGGAGCCTTGCCATGTACCAGAAAGCGGTTTACATCCGGACTTACCTGATACCCCCGGTGCATAACCTGGCAGTAGTCTATCCTCCCCTGCTCGATCTCCTTCGGAGAGTTGAAAGCCAGATCTTCCGTCTAGTATGGCACACAGCGTCCTTCCCTTTGGCCCGTGTGGTAGCATTTAAGGAGGTTGAGCGGGGAGGCCTAGCCCTACCTGTCCTGCAACCCTATTTTGTAACTGAATTCATGTCCTACAATTTTGGAAACTGGATTTTCGTGAATGTCCATAATATGTCCAACCTCCTGCAAAAAACTTTGCAGGAGGTCTCGCTTTTCGCTCTGCGTTGGCGCAAGTCAGCATGGGGCATAGCATGGTGGGGGAAAGGATCTTTCAATGGTAATATCACACAAGTATTAAAAAGAGAACACCCAGACTACTTGAGAGATTTGTTATTCACACTTAAAAAATGGAAGGTTGAACCGGATCTATTTAAAGGATCCTCCTCAGTTAAGCAGCTAAGGAAAACAATTTATGGAGAGATTCTAGAAGTGGGTTTCTTAAAACCTGATTTAGAACGTAAACGCTACAAACACCGCACTTCACAGTACTTGTTGCAACCCGATCACCCTATCGCTCTCTTTAAAGAGAAAAAAGTCCCTTTCCATTTATGGGAAACAAGGTGGCACTTATACCATCAAGTACTACCACTTAATGCGGCTAAGCCATGGCTCCCAGAGGACCAGCAAGAGTGCCCTAAAATCACCTGCAAACAGAAAGCTAGTGAGCTAGGCAAAACATTCAGGGAAACCCACTCACATTTCTTAAAAGAGCGTGTGGTAGCCAAAAGAGTGTGGCGGGGAGTAAGCAAGCTGTTAGAGTGGCCTGATTTGGGAAAACAGACTTGGGAAGAACTAACCTCGGGTTTGAGCGATAGAACCTCCTTTCGAGGTCCCAGAAAGAAACCTTCAAGGAAATGGGACGGAACGGGTGCCCTCATACTAGGGAATTGGAACGTTCCCCTTCTTGTAATCAGGTTAGTAAACCTGTATGTCATTTATGCAATGCTCTTGAATAAGAATAGGGAGGGAAGACGTGACCAAGAGGTTCACGCAGATGAGACAGCAAATCTCTTCTGGAAAAGTTTGTATGGTTATGTGCAAAAAGACAAGAGTATCTCTTCTAAACAGCAATGGGACAAATTGTGGAAATGGACGTTGGACGTACACCCCCCCCCCCGATTACCTGATGTGCCTTGAAATCCCCCACCCCCGAGTTACAGTACTACCTGCATATACTTCATAACCCTGTGGGTTTCCAAATCCTTGTGTGTAAATCTTTGTAGATATATCATGTACAAACAACCACTTTGTATATAATTGTGCTTTGGCAACGTACTGTTTGCTTTGGTAGTTTGTTGGTTCAATAAAAAAATCTTGTCCTATAAAAAAAATCTTGTCCTATCTTGGAGAAGCCAGGGAGGGAACTTGAAACCTTCTGCTCTTCCCAGAGTGGCTTCATCCCCTGAGGGAATATCTTGCAGTGCTCACTCATCAAGTCTCCCATTCAGATGCAACCAAGGCAGACCCTGCTTAGCTATGGGGACAAGTCATGCTTGCTACCACAAGACCAGCTCTCCTCTCCTACAGGTCTGTCATTCCTGGTTCATAAATAAGCTAATAACATTTTTAATATATCAAAAAACGAGAAGGCCACCACAGTGCCTATCTTTTTACACTTCTTTCAAATATTACAGGGGGGGGGGAAAGTAAAATAGTACAGGGAAAATGTACAGATTTGAATGTCATGGTCTTCTATGAAAACCATGTTTAAACAAAGGAAGGGAAGTGAAACCACTCCATATCTACCATTACTATCCCATTATATTTTAAACTCTTATTGACTAAGATTTAATAATCTTTGCCAGTTTGTTTTTTAAATACATTATTGTTTTCTCTTTTTAAACATAAGTATAGTGCATCTCTTTTCTTTCTGACCCTGAATTTAAAAAAAGCATTTTTGAAAACATTTCCCCATTTCTATTTTTTAAAAGTATAGCCAAACTAATGTAATTATTTTCCCAATTTGAAAAAAGAAAATATTTCCCCCTCAAAGAAAAGTATTTTATTTAGCTATTGGTCCATACCTCAGATTGTAAGAACAATTCTCAGCTACCAAGAAACAAATGAGGACAGAACTAACTTTCTTATAATTATCTGTTTTATTATACTTTTATTTTCTGGTCAAAATTTTGACAGGTTTGTACTGTTTGCAAAAGGTGTGGCACCATAACATTGCCTTTCCTTTTGATTTATTTCCTCATTACATCAGCTAAAGGATTCGAGGAAGCAGGATATGTTTCCCAGTGTATATGCAGCATGACTTGCTATATCTGCCAATTGACTGATTACCATGTTTATGTCATTCATGAATTTATCACCATTTGCCAGGGTCATTCAACATTTGAACCAGAATCCTGCACTGCTGTAGCCCTTATGATAAACTGTTCAGAGCTACAAAGTAGAGTTATTAAATGGACAGTTATGGTCTTCTGGCTTCAACTTGGTTCTGATCTTTCAGGTCTAACCTGCATCTTCGCCTAGGCAGCAGCTAGACTTGACTTTGCCTCTCTGGTACACTGTTGTACTAAACCTGCTTCTAGCTTACCTATTTACTTGCATGACTGTCTTTTCTTTCTTCATATTTGTCTCAGATGTGCCAAAGAGCGTGGAGGTAAGAGGCAGGCACCTCTTTCCTGCCAGATGTAATCCTCTGGCAGAAGCATCACCTAGAAGAAAGGCAACCATCACAAGACATCAGGAGACCTGCCCTCCTGGAGCTCAGATCGACCCTGATCCAAGGCAGCCACCTAAGCTGGCCTCCTGCTGCTTCAGATAAGCCTGTTGGTGTTGGGAATTCTCTCTGGTAAGAGAAACCCTTTTTCATTATAGCAGAGTGCACAGAGGCACAACACAGCGGAATTTGGTTAGGCATACGTGTATGCTGAGAGTAAAGTAACTTGGAGCCAGTTCATAGTTTCAAATCAATATAAATGGTATTTATTAGAGAACTCCATTCTGGATAGGAAAGTGAGGAGCTAGGATCTCTAATCTATCTGTCTAGCTGGATGCAGATGGATTCTGCATCTCTGCACACATGGTGCAGGGAGAGGAGCTTGCATGTTGCAAGGTAGAAGGAAGGAACAGGAAGAGAAAAGGGAAGAGGAAGTGCAAAGCAAGAAGGAAGTAAGTTAGTCCCCAAGAGTAGCAATCTACATTCCAAAGGGATAGTGTCAGAGCAGTAGAGAAGGGATGACCAATGTCTTGACCCTCTAGGCCTCTGACTCACTAGTCTGTCCTCCACTGTCATTGAGACAAGAGACAGCGCAAAGTCCTTCACTTCCAACAGTTGGGAGGGAGGTCTTAAGTAGCCAGATGAGCTCCAGTACTGGAGCTTGGCTTCGATTTAACGTTGCCTTTGATCCTGCGGTGCCAAAGTAATGGAGGGGCTTCCAGAGAAGGGGCAAAGGTCTGGCTGGTGGGTGGGCAGATCCTTGTAATTCCCGGTTTCCTCTGAATATCTATAGGGGGATTTAACTCTAGGCTATTTAGAGTCTATTAGATCTGAGAAGCTTTTGTTGGGGCCGGGGGTCTCATTTGGGAATCACTCTTCCTCTGAGAGGGCCTCCTCAGGGTCGAAATCCAGATGGGTCTTGCCACCTATTCCAAAGTAAGCAATGCTTAGAACTGCAGCATAAGACTATAATATTCACATACACTCTTGAAAGAGATATTGAGGCCATGATGGAAATCTCACTGAAAATGCCTGTTCAGTGTGTTATGGTGGTGAAAAGAGTACATTAGAAATTTTTAGAAAAGTGACAATTTAAATTATGACTATCCTAATGTTATATAAATGGTGTGGCTGCATTTCAAGTACTGTACTAGTAGCAACATCTCCAAAAGGGATATCAAGGTGCTGGAAAGAGTGCAGAAAAGGGCAAGGAGATCAAGAGATTGCAGGAGAGGAAGGAGTTGCAGAAATTTGTTGAGGAATCACAGAAGAGATTGAAACTGTCTCGTGAAGAGAAAAAGATAAAACTGTGAATAATGTGGAGAGATGTAAGATGTGTTTTTCTTGCTCCTATGGTACAGAACTTGAAGTTCTACCATCGGGTATAGGTTCAGGACAAAGAAAAAGAAACAGCATTTATTTATTTATTTTATTTAAATTTGTATACCATTAAAACAATCCCAAGGCAGTTCACACAGAAAAATTAAAACAAGACTATAAAAATTACACAATTAAAATATTAAGCTAGAATATAAAAACATAGATCTGACTAAAGAGATTTAAAATACAAGCACAGTATAACCATACAGAAAAAGCATTTCATGCAATGCACAACTAATTTATGAAAATTATTAGTGCATGATGTAGAGGTGACCACTAGTTTAGATGGCTTTTTAAGAAAGACAATTTCATGAAGAAGGTATCTATCACTGGCCGTGGCAGGTGGTACAATTGAACTTCTGTGTTTATGCCAGTGATTACTAAATACTGGGAACAAAGAACAGGGCATCATATACAATTTGTGATGTTTCCAAAGACATCTGATTGGTCGGTGCTGGACGAGATAGCTGTTTGTTCAATAGGGGTCATGAGAGGGTGCTGCTGTAATGTAAACATAAGTAGCTTTTTTAAATACACGGGGTGGGTGGGCAGTCTCATTGTCCATTATAACAAAAACAGAGGAGTCTTTTGGCAACTTAAAGACATCTCTGTTAGTCTTTAATGTGCCACAAGTCTCCTTTGGATTAAGTGATTGGATCTGCAATCTTTGTTAATTTCTCTTAAAAGCAGCCAGCGGCTCCCCAGATTTGACTGGGACTGGCTACTCTTTGCTCCTCTGTGTGCCATATCATGAGCCCCTACAGTGTTTTCCCTAAAAGGGTAAAGAGCAGCATAGACAGTGAATGATTCAGATCAGGAAAATGGCACATGGGAAGGGATTAATATAGCCACCTAATAGCACAGCAGGGAAGCAACCTGCCTCGAGAGCAGGAGGCTGTTGGTTTGAATCCCCACTGCTGTGTTCCCAGAATATGGGAAACTCCTATATTGGGCAGCAGTGATATAGGAAGGTGCTGAAAGGCATCAGTTATCTCATACTGTGTGGGCTAAGGCAATGGTAAACACCTCCTATATTCTACCAAGAAAACCACATGGCTCTTTGGTCACCAGGAATTGACACAGACTCAACAGCACAACAAATGAACAAACCAACCAACCACTGCTATGGTCTCAGTATGGGGCCCCCATAGCTTCTTTTGAAAGAAGTCGATTTAGGGATTAACAGGAGGAGTGTGTACGTATGTGTGTGAGCGTGCACGTGTATGAAGGTTGTTGGATGAGAACTAAGGACACATCCAGATCCTATGGATGTTTACTTGGAGGTAACCTCTCCCCCAACCAAGTTCATTGGGACTTAATCTCAAGTAAATGTGCATAAGATTGCCGTTGAGTTTACAGATTTATTGCATTTTGGTATTAAAATATTCACACCCACCCCTCTAATACACTACTGCTCGGTGTGTCTCACAACTGATATATACTGACATTGTTGATAGTGCATTTGCACATCTGGATAAAACAAACCAGTCAATAACACCTGTCTGACTGTGTAAACAAGAAAGAAATAATAATAATAAGTGCAGTTCCAAAAGACCTTGAAGAGCACCTCAATACCATAGGCGGCCACAGAAATTACCATCAGCCAATTACAAAAAGCAACTTTACTGGGAACAGCCTATATTCTGCGACAATATCTGTAACAATTGACAATAAAATTCAGCCATCCCAGGTCCTTGGGAAGGACTCGATGTCTGGATAAAACAAACAGGTGAGGGGAGACTGAGGCTGGAGATTTGGAGGCATTTAAGAGCCCCTTCCCTGAGCCTGCCTGTTGCCCAAATGACTGGCTGGGCCATTTTCAGCCCATTTTGGGGCTCTTCTGTGGACACAACAGTTTAAAGTTTTTTTAAAAAAAGATTAAACTTGCCCCCGACCACCCTTCCCAGCCCTCAAGCCCGGCAGCAAATCTTTTTTGCCTACAGGCAGCAAAAAGATTAATCCACCCTTGATAGGAGATCCTTTGGAATCTCCAAAACAGTGCCTGAAGCAAAGCAGGGCTGCCTCTCCCAAGCCTAGTAAAGTAGTAGGCAAATATTACTAAAGGCAACGTGTGCATATTACTAGTAGTTGACAAATACTGGTAACAGAAGTAGGCAAATATATACTACTTAAACAGCAAGATCATTCACACAATCAAAAACTGTGGTCTACCTGGTTTTGGGAGCTGTGTGTACTCCCAATTTTCGGTTGCGTGGAAGCAAGGTAGGATGAACACTTGGATAGAAGTGATTGTGTGGAAGCAAAACCTGGGTACGTTTTTGTCCTACCTTCCTTCCACATAATCACTTCTATCCAGCTTTTCCTCTTACATTGCTTCCACATAACCAAAAATTGGAAGTACACACAGCTCCCAAACCCAAGTAGACCACCAGTGAATGACCTCAGAATTGGGCATGCTAGCATTTTATTGACCACCTATTTAGCATAGACCATGAAATATGAAAACTGGCTATAAAACATGTACAAGTACAGCATGAAATTAGACAAATGTGTAACTGATGGCCTTTTTGTTACTGAGAACATTCCACAGACAGGCACAGGACATTCTACAGACAGGCAAGCTAAAGAATCCACAACCCTATTGGAAGTCAAATGGAGCTATTTAAACAGAAACTATACCAACATACTTTGAAAGACTCTAAGATCAAAGAACACTGAGCAAGAGGACAAGGTCTCTCATGGAAACTGCAAAGAAGTGATGTGGAAAACTTACCTGTACCGATCTACCTAGGGAAGTTGAACACTGTTGAAGAGAAGCTGACATATAGCAGAGTATTAATTCATCAGATCTGATGGTTATGATGACATCCTGTCATCAAGCATGTTTTGGAGATGGATATATTCCAGGAAAAAAGATAAAGAGATTTTTCAAAGGATCTTGACAAAAATATCAAATGCTTGCATATCAGCTTTTAAAATCAGCTTTGGTTGATACCTCAGCTACGTCCATTTCTAGAGGTGAATGACCTTAAAACAGTGGTACATATGCTGGTAACCTCCAGACTTGACTACTGTAATGAGCTCTTTTTGTACTGTAATGTACAAAATTTAAAATATTTAAAAGTCAACACAGATTAAAATACATGGCATAATACAATCAATAAAAACAAAAACAATTAAAAACAGTTATTAAAACAAATAATTAAAATAATTAAAATAAACTCTAATTCAAAGCCTGTGAGAACAGGAGAGTCTTGAGGGTCTTCCTGAAAACAAACAGAGAAGGAGATGTTCTTATTTCAGCACGGAGCATATTCCAAAGCCCTGGGGCAGCCACAGAGAAAGCCCAGTTCTGGGTTGCCACCGAATGAACTGGTGGCAACCATAACCGGACCTCTCCAGAAGATCGTAACAGGTGGCAGGGTTTATGACAAAGGAGGTGCTCTCTTAAATTGCCTGGACCCAAGTTG
This sequence comes from Hemicordylus capensis, assembly GCF_027244095.1. Classification (NCBI taxonomy): domain Eukaryota; kingdom Metazoa; phylum Chordata; class Lepidosauria; order Squamata; family Cordylidae; genus Hemicordylus; species Hemicordylus capensis. The sequence goes on along the minus strand of NC_069658.1, from coordinate 84,669,304 downwards.
TTAAGGGCTTTATAGGTAATTACCAGCACTTTGTATTTCACCCAGAAACATATTGACAGCCAGTGCTTTTCTTTTAAAACCGGTGTTAGTATGTAGTCCCTTCGTGTTGTCCCAAAGACCAATCTGGCTGCCGCATTCTGTACCAATTGTGGTTTCCAGACTACGTACAAAGGTAGCCCCAGGTAGAGCACATTACAGTAGTCAAGCCTGGAGGTTACCAGCATATGTGCCACTGTTTTAAGGTCATTCACTTCTAGAAACGGATGTAACTGACATATCAGCTGAAGCTGATAAAAAGCATTCCTGGCCACTACCTGAACCTCAGAAACCAGGGAGAGCTTTGGATCCAGGAACACTATGTACCTGATCTTTCAGGGGGAGTGTAACCCCATCCAGAACAGGCAGATCTAAACTATCTCTCGGGTCCTGACCCCACACAGTTAGTACCTCCATCTTAATTGGATTCAACTTCAGTTTGTTATCCCTCATCCAGCCTATTACTGTCTCCGGGCAGGCGTTTAGGGAAGCTATGCCATTTCCTGATGAGGTTGACATGGAGAAGTAGATCTAGGTGTCATCAGCATATTGATAACACCCTTCACCAAACCTCCTGATGATCTCTCCCTGCGGTTTCATGTCGCTGTTAAAGAGCATTGGAGACAGTATGGAGCCTTGTGGCACTCTATACTTGAGTTCTCGCTTAGCAGAACAACAGTCTCCAAGTGACACCATCTGGAATCTACCAGAGAGATAGGAACAGAACCACTATAAAACAGTGCCATGCAATCCCACCTCCCTCAGGTGGTCCAGAAGGATACCATAGTCATTGGTATCGAAAGCCATAGAGAGATCCAAAAGGACCAGCAGAGTCACACTCCCTCAGTTGATAGCCAGTTGGAGATCATCCATCAGGCCAACCAAGGCCGTCTCAACCTCATAGCCCACATGAAAGCCAGTCTGAAATTTGTCTAGCTAGTCTTCATCATCCAAAACTGCTTGGAGCTGAGAGGCCACCACTCGCTCTATTACCTTGTCCAACCATGGAAGATTAGAAACAGATCTATAATGAGCTAACTCCAAGGGATCCAGTGCAGCTTTCTTCAAAAGTGGTCTAATAATAGCCTCCTTAAGACAAGGAGGCATCCTGTCCCCTCTCAGAGAGGCATTTATAGTATTTACCAGACCCCCTCTGATAATATAATTATCAGATGAGATAAGCCAAACTGGCAAGGGTCAAGAGAACAGGTTGTAGGATGAACAGTCCGAAGCAGTTTGTCCCTCAGGAGTCACAAACTGAAAATGATCCAGTCTATTCCCATACAAGGAGTTGCTTGACACCTCCATAGTAGACTCTGCAGTAACTGTGGAATCCACCTCAGCTCAAATATGAGAGATTTTATCCACAAAAAAGTCATGAAAAACATCAGAGCAAGTAGCCGATGGTTCCAAGTTTAAATTCAAGGGGGAGGGGGTACATACTAGCCCCCTCACAACTCTAGACAACTCAGCTGGACATGAATTTGTGGAAGCAATGTGGGCAGAAAAGAACTGCTTCTTTGTCACCTGCACTGCCAGAACACAGATCTTCAAATGTGCTCTGTGTTGTGCACTATCAGACTCGCGTCGAGTCTTCCTCCACTTGCTCTCTAGTCATCTACCTTGCCACTTCAGCTCCTGTAGTTCATCTGAATACCATGGAGCTGTCTTTAAAGCAAATCGGAGAGGACACTTTGGAGCAATTGTGTCTACTGCTCTAGTGAATTCATTATTCCATGTTTGAACCAGAGCATTGACAGAATCATTAGCAGAGCCAACCCTAAACCCTTCCAAGGCTTCTTAGAATCCTATCGGATCCAATAACCTCTTTTGGTAGACCAATCTAATAGGTCCTTCAACCCTGCAGAGGTGGGTTGTGGCTGTAAGTTCTACCTTAATCAGATGGTGATCCGTCCATGACAATGGGGAGATGACAGGAGTCCCCACCCATGGAACACCACCCTGATCAGAGCAAAAGACCAAATCGAGTGTGTGGCCAGCATAATCTGTCGGTCCACAGACCAACTGGAATAGGTCCACAGCTGTCATGGCCACTATGAACTCTTGAACTGCTTCTGACAACACGGGCCCAAAATGATGGCCCCCACCAACAACAACCTGGGCCACTCCAATGCCAACTCAGAAATCAGGTCCATCAACTCAGTCAAGGACTCCACTGGGCAACGGGGTGATTGATACACCAGCAGAAGTCCCAGTTTGTCCCTGGTCCCTAGATTTAGGTACACTCACATTGAATATAGGCCAAATCCCTGTAAGGGATCCTGGTAAGGGGGAGCCACACTTATAGACCACAGCCACCCCACCTCCCTGTCCAGATCTTCTCATCTGCTCCACCATGGAGCAGCCCTTCTAAGAGACAAGCCAAAGTGTCTGGACTTTGCTCTCAAATAATGGCTTTGGGAAAGCTGGAAGCTAATCCTGCATTTCCTCTGGCAGAATGTTTACAAAGTTGATGTCACCTACATCGTTTTGCCTTAATCAGATGCATTGATTATTAGTCTCACACATATATCCTCTTGCTGTTACTTTGGAATGTTTTAGAATTGCACACTAGGTAGAATTACGCAAGAAGTGATTTAATTGTTGTCTTACACACATAGCTTAGACTCTTCCTTCTTAATACCTTTGACTTTTAACACTCTCTGAGGCAAAGGTGCCAGAAGTCTGTAGACCAGAGAGAATGCCCATCTGCAAAGCTCAGAAATGCAGATCGTTTTAAGAACACAAGATTATAATGTTTTCTGATGACAGTACACAGCTACTAGTTGGAGGGCTGTGGGCCACCTCCAGCCTCAAAGGCAGGATGCCTCTGAGTACCAGTTGCGGGGGAGTAACAGCAGGAGAGAGGGCATGCCCTCAACTCCTGCCTGTGGCTTCCAGCGGCATCTGGTTGGCCACTGTGCGAAACAGGATGCTGGACTAGATGGGTCTTGGGCCTGATCCAGCAGGGCTGTTCTTAGGAGATGGGCCTCATCTCCTCAGCCTTCCTCTGACAGACAAATAGACATTGTCATGAGCAATTAACACTTTGAGATTCAGGAAGGATGCTGATATCTTGAGAAAACTCATATGTTGAGATCAAATGATTGAACAACTATAAAAAAGTGAGCTCTCTGGACAGGGCTTCAGCAATCTTTGCCTGACAAGCAATACTTGCTCATGTGTACACCCCAAGTGCCTGCTGTTTAGCTTCAGAGCTAGCAGAGGCCTGCGACCTGCAGACAAGAGACTGCGTGGTGATTCTTGCCGCAGGGCGAAGAATCAAGGAGCTAACTCTGTCTGTGAACCCCAGCACCAGCAATCCACTGGAAGCCCTGTTTGCAACATTCTCCAGTAACCGACACTAGCCTAGCATCCATCTGGCCATGACAAGATTTGGTAAAATGCCTTTGCCCCCAACTTCCATGCCCTTCACTAACCCTGGCGCTTCCAAGCAACTCCATCCTCCTTCTCCTTTCCAGATTCTCTATCTCTTGCTAGTTAGAAGTAATTACTGAGATGACATGCATCTCTACACATATGATAGTTAGAACAACTGCTTGGGTATTACTAGTAGCTAGGATTGATTGTTTTTATTTCCTGCTCAGTTAGATTGATGCTGTTGAATCTATTTATATTCAATAAAGCCCATTGAATTGTGTAAGAGTGTATGGTTGTCTTTTTGCCTTCAAGCCCAGAATACACATGGTCACCATATAAAGAACTGGTCACTGTGATATTGGTGCAACAAGCCTAATTTCCTATGCTAGCTTATGGAGCATATCTAGTGTACAAATCAGCCTTGGCTCACAACAAAACTGGACCACTAGCTTTTTCCGAACAGGTCTCTGTGATACATACCAGGTCAGCTGCTTCATCCATAATCAAGTCATGGACTACCTCAGATTTATTTTGAACTGACCTGTCAGTACAGAGTAATAAGGTGAATTTCTGTGGGTGGGTGCATTGCTCTCCAAGGTCAAAAGGTGGTAGGGGTCTGCTGGAAGGGGAAACAGCAATTAAATTTCTGATTTCCCTTCCCCTATAATTGCTTGCTAGCCTACCAATGCCAAATCTTCATCAGTTCACCACCGCCACTGGTATAGCTGCCTCAGGGTCATCCCCCACCTCCCCATCTCTGTTCAACCCGAGACACATACCTGTACCAGTCCTAACTAAGTACTAGGCTACAATGAAGTGAGCAGGAGTCTTCCTTCCAGAGGTCCAAAAACAATGTTGGCCCCAGCTCTTAGTCCCATCCCCGAAGACTGCCACCAAAGGCCGGCCCCCTTTGGGGGTTGGCTGAGCCTCTGGCTGCTGCACGCCCTAACAAGGGCCTGAAGATCAAAAGCTCAAACGGTGAGGCCCTCACCTCCACCAATCAAGCAGCTTGGCCCAGGTGCAGGATATCAAAGCACCATTAGAGTGAGCCCAGCCCCAGATAACAAACAGGCTGCAAAGAGGAGGAAAAGAGCACAGAAAAGCTTCAGCTAGACCCCTTTTCCCCACCCAGAAGGAGAGTGGGGTGTAGAAGCCAGATAAAAACTCCTTACCCCACAGCATGTCTTCCAGTTACTCTTCTGAGCTGCCTCTGGCTGCTGCCCATCCTAAAGAGGTCCAGTTGAATTTATATGCTTCCTTTGAACCAATCTTTTAAAAAATAAACTGGGGTGGGGGCACTTTGAGTGTTCAGGGCCCTTCATGTCAAAGCCTCAAGATGTTAGACAGGATGAGTTATTCTACAACATACTTGATGATCATTATGAATTCATTCATAATGAATTGTGGCACTGCTGGAAAACGTATCACAGTTTCCCATCAGTGATAATGTACGAACTATGGATTTGCTTATTGTTAGGAATCCAATTTGTTATAATGAAGAGCAGTAAACCACTTTGCATAATTGTACACCACAAAATACAATGACGCAATACATCAGTGTGAATATTAAGAACAGTATGCATTCTCAAAGATAGATTGTATAATTTACATAAAGATTAGGGCGGTAGCATGTGGGGAAGAAATGTGCATGCAGCTAGTAGTGGTGTTTTGAAAGATCTTTTTACTGTAGCTGATCACCTGTCTGAGCAAACTGGTTTTAAAAGAGACTTTTCCGTGCCACTGTGTGTTCGGTTGCAGTAGAAACCTTCAAAGAGAGTCTGATTGTGCCTGTTCATTAGACAACAGAGCCAAACCTGGAGTTGTATCGACTCTGCTGATACTTGCACAGTATTAACAAGTGATATTTTAATGTTGTATGTTGCTATATACACTACAAGAGGCCCTCTAATATCATGGGGGTGGAGGTGGGGGTAATGTTTGCAGAAAGTTCCATGAATGTTGAAGCTGCAATATTGGAGTGCTTGATCTAACCCTCAAAATGGGGTTAGGTTCTTTAGCCAGCATCATTATGGGAAAGAAAGTTTTAAAAATCCACTCTCATGTGCCAGCTGTGAAGTGGGAAGAGAGGGTATTTAAACTTCAAACCTCCCTGTGCATCAGCTGAGAAGCACACAGGCTGCTCGAGGGAGGGGATTAAAGTTTAAACATCCACTATTACCCATTTCTGAGCTGACATGCGGGGAGATTTAAAGGTTAAATATCCAATCCTGCATGCCAGCTGAGAAGCAGTGCAAGTGTAGATTCTTTAACTGTGAAGCTCCTAGAGCATCCTGTGTGCTAGGCTGGTCCAGGTACTATACTGTGCTACTGTATACCAATTTAATGGGGGATTGGGTAGAAATCCTGTGAATAACTGAAACCACTTCCATGATAATTAACTTGGTATAGAGGGAAGTGTCTCCTGAATACTTTGTTATGAATGACATACTTATTGTTCAATTGTTCGATTTTTATACCGCCTTTCATAAGACATCCCAAGGCAGTTTACAAAATAAAAATACAATAAAACTCCATACAAATCACATTTAAAATCTTAAAATCAATTAAACAGTAAAAACCACAAAACACCAAAAAAACAAAACAAAACACAACCACCCATAAAAAAGACAAACAGAAGCAGGAAAGCTGAGAGACTTATGAACATTACACATTGGCAATATCTATTTAAAATAATACCAATCTTTCTATCCAATGTAATCTCACTACTGAACCATTACAGATTAAAGGGATTATTAGCCAAAATACATGCCATATTTTCATTCTTAACAGTACTGTGCATATTACTTATATGAGATGCTAAAGTGCAGTTCAAACACTTACAGATTAGCAATCCAATTCCTGTGTTAGAGAAATGAGTGTGCACCCACTACTATCATGCACCCCATGTATCATGTGACACGGATGTTAACAAATTAAAGAATTGGCATGAGGGGAAGACCATCTCCCTTCTGCCATGGCTTCAGTCCAAACTGGAGTGGTGATGAATGGATGTTTTCATAAAAGAACATTATATTTGAACTCCCAATCTCAGAACTCCACCATAACATATAGATTGGCTCTCAGGTTCATGCACATAGCAAGCACATGTCACAAAAACATGGCAGAAGAACGATGCTGGAACAGTATAAGTGTACCTCTGGAAGGAACCTTTTAAAGCCAATAATGCCAGTCCATTGTTGCTGGAGCAGAACAGTTGGGTAGCTACTTCAAATGTTCATCACCTTGCTCAGATACACCATGGGGCCATTCATACAACCGGGGGTGGGTGTTGAGGTGGGTGGGTGGGTGAAGGCTGGTCCAACGCACCTTCCCCCCTGATGATCGCGAAGATGTTGCTGGGAGTGCAAACCACATGCCCAGACAATCCACTCTGTGTGGTGCAGCATGGAGCTCCAGAGGCCAGGATGATGTGTTCCAGCCTCCAGATAGTCCACGATGCACTGTGTGACATGCGTGGTGCATTGTGTGATTCCCCAAGGAGATGGGTGCTCTAGGAGCCCATCACTGTGTCCGTTGGGGCTGAATGCAGCCCCAGTGAAGACATAACCCTGTAGGTTAAGGGCTCGCTCAATCCTTTTAACTTCAGCTAACAGCCATCCTGTCACCCAGCTGGGCTAGACAATGCTGCCCTGCCAGGATCGAGCCCAATCCTGGCGGTTCTCATACACAGCCTAACCCAGGCTGGGCTTCCCTAGCCTGGGTTAGTGTGCGCATGAGAACAGCCTCCATCTTGTATATACTGAAGGTGAGATAGTGTTGGAACTATCTGTTTGGGGTTTTTGTGTGCACCACCAAGAGACGCTGGTTTTAGGTAGTATATAAATACCGGTAAATGGTCTTGCTAGTTGCCACCATTTTGACAACCTTCACAGGAGAGAAAATTGCAGCTCAAAGTTTTCACTGTTGATAGTGGAGTTTTAGAATGCTACACTTCAGACATGAAAGATGAAAAGGTTCAAGTTGAGCCATATTGTTGTTTAACAAGCTGGTTGAGGTATGAAGTTCAGATTTAGACTTCACATGAATAGCTATGATATTTGTGTTTAGACTGGCAGTAATTTTTTTTTTGTTTATATTGTATTTGTACTTCTGAAAATTGATTTTGTTCTTGCTTGCAGATTGAAAAGATGGGGCAATGTCCATACATCAGTTAAAGCGGTCTCAGGTGACAGGACTGCCCTGAGACTCTAGAGAATTGGAAGCTGTCTTAGACTGAGTCAGACCATTGGTTGAGCTCATTCAGTACTGTTTACAGCAGGGCTGCACAAACTTGGGCTACAACTCCCATCATCCCCAGCCACGGTGGCCAATAGTCAGGAATTAAGGGGACTGTAGTCCAACATCTGCGGGGGGGGGGAGTTTGATTCAATGGCTGCCTCATTTGTTCATTAATGCATAGCTGTCAAAATCTGAGTGATTTAGTGGAAAGGAAAATAACATTGTACACAATCCAGCCAAAGTTAAACAATTTTAACGCCCATTGATTTCAGTGGGACAGTTAAGCCTATGCTTGATTCTCTCCCATTAAAATCAGTGGAATAAAGTGCTTTGTGACTCTGTCTTTCTAATCTGATTGAGAGCAAAGAGCATTGCTTAAGCTTCTCTTAACATCACAGTGTAATTATGCCATCTACTGTTCTAGTTAAAGTATCACATTTAATTTGGCGTGCTGCTTTTGCCTGGTGAGTCCATTTATGTTGCTTGGAATCAATTCACAGGCAAGCTTTGGACCCTAAACTAAGGATACAGAAAGGCAAGGTGTGGATGTAACAGGACAAGGGAAAGGGAAAGGGGCGGGGGGGAAAGGAATTATGTAGTTAACATAATTGGTTCTAAACAGCACAATATAAACCTCTATTACAACAAAATGCACCAAATGATGTTAAAAAAACAATAATCAGTGGATCAATAATCAGTGCCAGATAGCTAAATTGCTCAAGTATCAGCTAGATAAATTGCCAAAGTATCTGAATCATAAGCTCCCCTAATCTGTATATTGTTGTGACAGCGACCCCATACATAAAACTAGCTCAGTGTTCATTTTAACACGGCTGTTGCGTGGTACAAATTTCTTAACTTGCAGAATAACTAAGCGATACCAGGATGGTCATCTGAATGGACTCAATTCCAGACTTTATAATATATGAATCTGGGGTAAATAAGGTCTTCAGCAGAGAGATGATAAGCCCAGTCAATGGTAATTCTCTAGCACTACCCTGAGCACTAGGTTATAGAGAGTTGGCATATATATTGTTTTAGTTTCTCATTGTTTTACTGGTTTTAATTGATTATGATTTTATAAACATATAACAAATAAATAAATAATGTACATACTTCTAAACAAATTCATACTAATAAAGAAATGGATTGCGGACATTTGATCCCAAACTCAGACTGGTTCCAAATTTCTATACTTTTGAACAAATTCTATGCAATATACAATCTAAACTAGTTTGTGATATGATACAGAGACTTGGCAGTTTATTTATCTGACTGTCCACATGCATTTTGGGCTAGCTGTAAACTACTTGTTTTAACTCTTCAAGTCTTCCTAATTTTCATAGTAGTACCAGTATGCTGTAGCCTCCTAACGGTGCAGTGGGGAAGTAACTTGTCTAGGGAGCATTGCTGATTTGAATCCCCACAGGCAGCAGCAATATAGGAAGATGCTGAAAGGCATCATCTCATACTGCACAGGAGATGGCAATGGTAACCCCCTCCTATAATAATAATAATAACAACAACAACAACAACCACCACCATACTGGACAGGTCTCACCAGAGGAGCCAGACAAAGAGTGCCTCTCCCATCAACAATATGGTGAGACGTAACTTTAATAAATCTATACCAGATTGGTCGTCGCCCGGGTCAACAAGGACCGTGCCAGGTGCTATAGTCCCTGGACATCTGGTGGCAAGTGGGCTACAGGACTCAGGATCTTCAGTTGAGCAACCAGGGCTGGAGACAGCAAAGTTACTGGAAGAAACATCGCTTAACCGGAAAAAATATACGAAAAATGCCAACAAGGAACTAATGATCTGCTATTACAAGTCTAGTCCAACTAGAAGAGGTTATTTAAAAAGAATGTACCAAATTTGGAAAGAGAAGCATCCAGATACAGAAATAACAGAACAAAGGCTAGCAGACCAGAGAAGATTCATAATAAGAAATAAAGTATTCACAGGAGTTGAGCTGGAAGAACTGCAAAGAGCAACACAGGCTCAAGATATGGAAGAAGAATTACCACCAATTGAAGAAGTTGCTCAGGCACAGGTGGAGGAGGTGTTGGAAATCGAGCATGCCACTGTTGCTGAACTGTTCCAAAATCAAAACCAGGCAACCTCCCCTTTGCCTTCACCTCAAAAACCCAAATGCCGTTTAACAGAAAAGCAACAAGAACTAAAGCAAAAAATAACTGAGCACATGAACCAAACAACCACCAGGGTTCGACTTCCAGCTTTAAAAACAGTTGCCAAAAAACAACTTGCTCAGGCATTAAAAGATGTCAATGCTGCACTTGCAGAAATAACAACCAAGAATTTGCAAGAAACAAACCAACTAATGTACAGTGCAGCAACAATAAAAACGCAAGAGCTTGGATATAAGATCAGTGGACCTGTCAAAAAAGAAAGCAGTACATCACCTAAATGGAAGATTAGATTAGAAAATAAAATCTCCAGGCTTAGATCAGATGCTAGTAAATTGAAAGATATGAAAGACAAGAAGCTGAAGAATGAAAACACAAAACAATATCTGATCCAAAAATACCACCTAGATTCAAGGAAAATTAGAGAAGTCCTGGAAATAATAAAGCAGCAAATAACAGCAGTGTCAAAGAAGATTAGCAGATATGAAGCCAGAATTACACAACACAGGCAAAATCTCCAATTCCAGTCAAATCAGAGATGTTTCTACCAAAGCATAGAAGGAGAAACTGCAAGAAACACAGAAACACCAAATAAAGAAGAAACAGTGCAATTCTGGGGGAAATTATGGGACAATCCAATAGATTATAATAAAAAAGCAGGCTGGATGAAAGAGGTCAAAAAATGTAACCAACAAATACAAGATCTAATAATAACACCAGAATTAAAAAGTGAAAGAGCAAAGAAAATTAAAAATTGGACTGCTCCAGGTGACGATGAACTGCACGGCTTTTGGCTTAAACACCTAACAAGCCTTCATAAACAACTATCAAAACAGTTCAATCACATTATGAAAGGCGGTGATATTGAACAATGGCAAACAACTGGGAAAACTAATCTCATCATGAAAGACCCAGCAAAAGGTGCAGTTCCAAGTAATTATAGACCGATAACCTGCCTGCCAACCATGTTCAAATTATTAACTGGAATAATAGCAGATGAAGTGATGCAACACTTATTAACTAACAAACAGCTTCCAGTTGAACAGAAAGGAAATTGCCCGAACACCAGAGGCACAAAAGACCAGCTGCTGATTGACAAAATGATTTTAGAAAACTGCAAGAGAAGAAAAACCAATCTAAGTGTTGCATGGAATGACTACAAGAAAGCCTGCGAATCATTGCCTCACACATGGATAGTAAAATGTTTAGAAACAACTGGTGTCAGCAAAAACATTCAGATATTTATAAAAAAAGCAATGAGCATGTGGAATACACAGTTAACAATAAATGGCGAGGCACTTGGACAGGTTAGCATTAGAAGAGGCATTTTCCAAGGGGACTCACTATCCCCTCTGTTGTTTGTAATCGCCATGACCCCACTTTCACAAATACTAAACAAAACAGGCCTCGGATACCAAACATCTAAAACATCAAGTCAAATCAACCATCTGCTGTACATGGACGATCTGAAGTTGTATGGAAAGTCCCAGTCAGAAATCCAGTCACTGCTAAACACTGTCCGTATATTCAGTAGCGATATAGCAATGGAGTTTGGACTAGACAAGTGTGCTGCATTAATAATGAACAGAGGGAAAATAACAAAAACAGAAGGAATAGAACTACCCAATGGAAGCAACATCAAGAACCTGGAAGAGAAAGAACATTACAAATACCTGGGCATTCTCCAGGCTGATAACATCGCACACACAGAAGTTAAAAGAAAAATTGGAAGTGAATACATCAGGAGAGCTAGAAAAATCCTCAAGTCCAGACTCAATGGCGGGAACACCATACAAGCCATAAACACCTGGGCTATACCTGTTATCAGATACACTGCAGGAATAATAGACTGGACCCAGGCAGAGCTAGAGACGCTGGATCGTAAGACCAGGAAAATCATGACCATCAATCATGCTCTGCACCCCCACAGTGATGTAGATAGGCTATACCTCCCTCGCAGCTCAGGTGGAAGAGGAATGCTGCAAGTCCATCAAACAGCAGAGGACGAGAAAAGAGGCCTTGAAGAATATATCAAGGAGAAGATGCACTTCAAATGGTCAATAACGCGAAACTATTCCACACCAATGAAAGAAAGCAGGCCTACAAGAGAGAACAAGTCAAGAACCGAGCAGAAAAATGGAAAAATAAGCCACTGCATGGTCAATATTTGCACAAAATAAGTGGAAAATCAGACATCACCAAGACCTGGCAATGCCTTAAGAATGGCAACTTGAAGAAAGAAACAGAGGGTTTAATACTGGCTGCACAAGAACAGGCACTAAGAACAAATGCAATAAGAGCAAAAGTCGAAAAATCCACAACAAACAGCAAGTGCCGCCTTTGTAAAGAAGCAGATGAAACAGTGGACCACCTGATTAGTTGTTGTAAGAAGATCGCACAGTCTGACTACAAACAAAGGCATGACAAGGTAGCAGGAATGATACACTGGAACATCTGCCAAAAATACAAGCTACCTGTAGCCAAGAATTGGTAGGACCATAAAATTGAAAAAGTTGAAGAAAATGAAGATGTAAAAATATTATGCGACTTCCGACTACAAACAGACAAACATCTGCCACACAATACACCAGATATAACTGTAGTCAAGAAGAAAGAAAAACAAGTCAAAATAATCGACATAGCGATATCAGGGGATAGCAGAATAGAAGAAAAAGAAATAGAAAAAATCACCAAATACAAAGATCTACAAATTGAACTTAAAAGGCTGTGGCAGAAGAAGACCAAAATAACCCCAGTGGTAATTGGCGCCCTGGGTGCAGTCCCAAAAGACCTTGAAGAGCACCTCAGCACCATAGGGGCCACAGAAATCACCACCAGCCAATTACAAAAAGCAGCTTTACTGGGAACAGCCTATATTCTGCGACGATATCTATAACAATTGACAATAAAATTCTGGCATCCCAGGTCCTTGGGAAGGACTTGATGTCTGGATAAAACAAACCAGTCAATAACACCTGTCTGACTGTGTAAACAAGATAATAATAATAATAATAATAATAATAATAATAATAATAATATTGTATTGTACCAAAGAAAACCACATGACTCTGTGGTTGCCAGGAGTCGACACTGACTCGACGGCACAACTTTACTTTACTTTACCAGTATGCTGTACTGGGTGTTGCTTCACACAGTAGCAAATGTGTATTTACTGTTGCATCTATCTTTGACAAGAATTCATGATTCATGGCCTGTTCCAACTCCCTGGGATCTGTGTCATCGCAGTGGCAAATGTGCATTTGTTGCATGTACACATTACTTTCTTATGTGTAATCCTAGCAATTAAGACCAGTTATAACAAACCTTTTTGAATGTCTTCCAACATTTGGCTTTTTAACCTTGCTTTTTCCCTTCTCCAGACTTCAGAATTTGTCCTTCTGCCTGTAGTTGGCTCTGGAGATCAAGAGCACAGCTCCAGAGTCAGAAGTGTCTTTGTAAGAAAGAAAGAGAAAGCAAGCAAGCTGCTATGTCTCCTGCTTTGATCCTGAAAACTGAACATATTGTCTGAGAATCATTCTCAGCATCTTCTGACCTATGGGCAAGAGATCAGGAAATGCAGCTGTGCAGGTGACTTGGCCTAGTGTAACTATGTGCATCTTTGACTGGCAATCATTGAGCTGGGTAATCTTCCCTATTCCTCATTTGACTTGTTTCATATAGTCTCTTTGCATTTGTAAAATTCTGGGTATCTCACAGTATTACTACTGGGTATTACTACTATAAGGTGTGTCAGAACTCTTCTTACTGGATGAAACACTAATGTTTAGAATGAGCCTTATATTCTGAAGGTGGACATGTGAATTTTTTCCCCAGAAACATAATGCTGCAATGGGAGAATGAAAGTTTTTGAAAATATAATGAATTAAAAATATGCACACTATCTTAAAAAACAAAAAGACTTTACATATATACCATAATGTATAAGGTAGATTCAGAAGACCAGCTTTTCTACCATGAACTGACCAAGGGGAAATCATAATAAAATAACTAATTTAATCTTCATGTAAGATAAATATTAAGCTGTACATCTGACAACAACTTGATAATTACAAATGGATATTACAAATCCACATGGTTGGGAGGAGTGGAGCAAACTGTTTTTTCTTTTCTATGCAGCTTGCAAGGGCAGACTTTTTCTAGCCTTTGATTATTTTTCTAGCCATTGATTATTACTCTAGATCACGTCCAAGCATTTGTCCAAACATTTGCCTTTCTTTACTTGCTCTAGGAGTGAAATATCTGTCCACACAGATTCCAATATCCAGTTTCATTTTTTAAAAGCAACTTCTAGGACTTCATGGTTATGAATAAAAGTGTGGCTAATGTCATTTTCACAAGGAATGCTTGTGAAATTAATTAACCAATTTGCCTTTCCAACATCTATAAAATAAATGAAAGAGCAGTGTTGACTGATATGCACATGCAGTTGTAAAAATGGCTTCCTACTGCTTTCTATCTGGAATCAACAATGTTCACATGTTCCTCCAGAGTAAAGCTAAGGCCTTTTCACACAACTGTTTGGGGGTGGGTTGGAGAGGTCCTACCCCATTAGCAGCACACAAGCAGAACCTCTGTTTGGATCAGCAAATTTAGGAAACACATGATTAAGCCAGGCCCGGCATCCGTTGTATCAGAAGCTGATAGACCTCTGGAGTTTCCATACCTTCCCAACCTGCATTGCACTGTCAGTAGACTGTAAAGCCTTATTATGTCACCAGCTGCCTTCTGATTACACACAAAGGAGAAGGAGGCATATCCAGCTCTGCTGAAGTGGCTGGAGTTACAAGAGCATAGAGTGTGGTTTACAGAGTGGCACATCCATGGATGGCAGCTCCTGTAACCATAAACCCAGGCCTGCTGCATCCCGGTGACTGGATAGAAGATGCAAGTGGATCCACACAACCAGAAAAGCAAGATCTCCTCTCCTCCTACCTTGGTTAAGAGCAGGGTATGAAAGCTGGGCTACCTGCCTTTGAGCAATATGGGCTGGAGGGATTTTTGTGAGTTCACAGAATCATGCAAACCAAGGTTACCTGCCTCCTGAACTGATTTTGATGATTGTGTGAACGGGCCTGTATTCTTAGTACCACTTGTGAAATCTTTAGAAACAAGCTGTATAAGACATCCAGGGGCCAGCTGTCTCTTCTTCTGAATGATTCTCATTTTATTTTCTTCTCCAGACAAAGCTTTTTGTCTGATTCATGATTTGCCTTAACTCTCATTTCCTAATATGAGAGTCCCTAAACAAATTAAGTCTCTTGAAAAGGTCTAGAAGTATATCCTAAGTTGATTGTGTGTGAATGGAAGGCAGTAAGGGATTTCTCTTTGCATAAAGGTGACCCCCCTTCCCTTGGCAGCTCCCTATGCTTCCCTGCTCTGATTAGCCTCTAACCTTCAGAGGTGGATTTTCAGCAGCCACAAGGGCCTACTGTAAGGGGAAGGATTCAAGGAAGTTCCCCTGTGAGAAACTCCTCCATGCATGCTTCTTAGAACAGCACTCATTTACGATGCAGTGGCTGATAGCCTAACAAAGCACATGCACTGGTAGGGTCTGCAGAGATGTGCCAGGAGCCCCAGCACACTCCCCTAGTTCTAGTGCATTTGCTCAAGGGGGCTAGTACTTGAGAGCACTGCATGCCCTCCAGAAACTCTCTGTAAGACTGGACACACATCACTGAGGGCCTGTGACCTGTTTCTGCTCTTACAGAGAGCTTCTAGAGCAGGGCTGCTCAACTTCGGCCCTCCTGCAGATGTTGGCCTACAACTCCTCTGTAATCCCTGGCTACTGGCAATTGTGCCTAGGGATTATGGGAGTTATAGTCCAAAAACAGATGGGGGGCCAAAGTTGAGCAGGCCTGTTCTAGAGTGAGCAGTGCTCTGAAGTATTAGCCCACTTGCGCAATAGTGTGCATACAGGCAGACTGAGCCCTTTCTTACAATCCTGTGAGTGGGCTTGAGGGTGGGCAGTGGGGAAGGATCCAGAAGCTGTTACCAGAACTACCCCTGAGCGCTGGCTAGATGCTTTGGCTGTACTTTTGGCTTAGTGGGGGAATTAGCTTGGCTGGAATTAGCTTGGAATTAGCTTGGAATTAGCTTAGCTGGAATTAGCTTGGAATTAACTTAGCTGGAATTAGCTTGGCTGGAGGGAGCAGTTTGGTTCCAGTACCACATTTGAGCAAGTTTGGTGTCTTAGAAAAGATCAGGAGGCAGAAATACAGTTCAAAAGTTTTATTAAGTGTCAATGGGGGTACAGAAGGCAAAAGTTTAATTAGGCAAGTCCATAAATCTTAGCTGATATTCTAGATGGAATTATGGCTGTCAATAATTTAGCTTGATGTCCTAATTATCAATCGGTTGGCTTAGCTAAGGTGCTTAGACCAGAGCCTGGCTTAAGACTGGCCATGGAAAGTGCTTGAAAGCAGGGAGGCTGAAAAGAGAAGGGGAGGGGAGAGGAGGCTTACAAGGGCAACAGGTTAGTTTAGTTATCCTTCCCAGTTAAGGTGGTGCATTTGTTGCACATTGGCAGAAGTCTCCTCACGAGGAACAGGCAGAAAAGTGAGAAAGAGAAACAAGGAGCAAAAGGCCCCAACCCATCTGCATGAGAGTCCATAGGGTAGTGACAGATTCTGAGATGCCAAACAGATTCTGTGATGCTGGGTTCAGGACTCTGAGGCTATGTGTTTTGCTAAGAGCATATCTATTCAAAATAATACCCTGAGGTGAGACTAGATAGAGGGGTACTCTCTGGGCTACCCCAAAATCAGGCTGTCTGGCAACACAGCTTACTTTCACTGCAGACAATCCAGAAGAGTTGCTGGGCGTGTGGATCGCATGCCCAGATGAGCCACTGCTGCAACAGGCAGTGCGGAGGTTTGGGGGCTGGGATGCATCATTATGGCCCCCAGAAATCCCATAACAGAGTGCACACATGTGCGGTGCATTCTAGGGATCCCCCTGGCAATGGCTGGGAACTCGCTCCTGTATCAGCACAGGCAGGAAGCAGCCGGTGCTGACACATGAGAAATTAGTCTGGGTTAAGGGCACACCCGTGTCCTTAACCTGGTCTAACTGGTGGGCTCCCTGGGCGATTTTGATGCCAAGGCACTGCTGGGAGCCACACAGCTCCCAGCAGTTCTCACAGGCAGCCAATGTGGGCTTAGCTGCCCTAGCCCACATTATTTTGGCTGTTTGTATGAATAGCCTCGAGGTGTTGCACGAGAGCTCCTGGTGCATCCGGGCAGACCTTCCTAATGCAGGTGCATTGTTAGTCAGGATATCCGTCAATACTTTTAAATGTAAATATAGAGAGCCTTAATTTACTGTACATTATTTATTCAGAGCACAAAGTAGAAGTCTCCAAGGAATAAAATTCAGCTTTATTAAACACATATAGCTCTTTTCCATTGTGTTTCAGAGCAATGTTTAAATACATATAATATGTAATTTGTTTTATAGCCTGTAGTTCTAAAACTAATCTCAGGTTTATTGTTCAAATATTGCCCATACCTCACACAACAGCAAGTATGCACAAAGAAGCCTATGGCATTTATGATCTGGATGGTACCTTCATGTGGATGTAAAATTATAGACTGCAATAAAGGCTTTTAGTGAATAAAGTATAACTATGAAATAGCAGCAGAAAGAGGAAATTTTTGAGCATGTAAAGGTGTTTTTAGGGTTGATTTATTTTCTTTTCACTCTCTTTAGCATTGCACTGCCTTTTCTTGCCTTCTGAAATCGGAGGTTTTATTGTATTTTCGACTGCCAGAATATCTGCTAATGAGGGCAGGAGGGATGTGAAGCAGACTCAACTGAACATATCCAATAAGCTCTTATTGGCTTTAGCAGATGATGCTTTTGCATTTAGACAAATGGAACTCAATGGATTTTTCTATTAGGAGCTACAGCCAGCACAAACGCAAAAAGCCAAGCATACACTGAATATCAGCCCAGCGCACAATATTCATGTTTGCAAGAAAGATTATTTGCTCAAATGAGATCTTATTGTGATGATCAAAACAACATGGTCTCCATCATTATCATTACCAAGAGCTGCTCAAAGAAAATGAAAGGCTTGTTTTCCCCCTTCCTTTACCTTTCTCTGGTCTGGACAAGATTTGCTCCCGAGAAGTTTGAGTCAAAAGATGCCCTGACCTCTGCTCCAGGAGCCTGCAGCCCAAGGGCATGTGCTCATAAGGGTTCAGATGGGGTTCAGATGTGCAGATCCAGTGCCTGGCAACTATTGTATCTCTGTGCTAATGGAGGACAGCAATGATTGCCTGTTATGTCACATATCCTACCAGGGGGAGGCTGAGAACCTGTCACAAAGCAGCCCCCTTTTTCCACGCTTCTTTTTATTGCAAAACAACTTTGAAAGATCTAAGCGGCTTTTGGGAATTGTAGGGAATTATTTCCAGACAGCTGAACACAATTAGGTACTTGTGCTGTTAATGTTTACTTTGAACAAATCGAATGCTGCTGGACAAGTCCAACAAATAATGCAACATTCCTCCCCTCTGCTCTGTGATGTTCTTATTTATGGTATCCTTAATTGAGTCTGTGATGCTGAAAGGTGGCTTTGGCAGCCAACAGAAAGATTCCAAGCAGATTGAATTGTACATAAACAGATGCTAGTGGAATTTCAGGCAGAGGTCACTGTATGAAAGCACAAAAGCTGTTGCCTTTTTAACTCCATAGTTACACTTTTTGCTGAGTGATGACCATACCTTGCCTAACTGATGTACAATACCAAGATGCTAATTTAATATTGTCTAGTGATCGGGCAAAATAGCAGGGCCAGGACATTTTTGTGGCTTTATGGGAGATGGATGTGCTCTTCATAGGGCTTTTAATTTTTAGTTTTTAGAAAGGGGATAGAATATCCATACTTGGCAAGAAAATGTAGAAATAGATAGAGTATATTAGCTAGAGCTGAAATGAAATGATGGAAAATTTCAAAATGCATCACATCTTGAAAATCAAAATATGACCTGTTTGACAGATTGTGTGTGTGTGTGTGTGTGTGTGTGTGTGTGTGTGTGTGTGTGTGTGTGTAAAACAATAAAGCCATAAAACCCAGCACAGAAGCAGCAGCAATAAGGAAACAACAGGGGGGGGGGAAACCTGGGTAAAAAGCCACGATTTTACTCTGTGAAAGGAGAATAAAGTAAACCAGTTCTCTCTGGCTGGGAACCCCTGTTATTACATTAAATGTGGCACTACTAGGCTACTGTACAGAAAATGGATGAGCTTTTGATTTGGACTGTGTTTGCCTCTGAGAGGCATTTTTCTTGGATTGTTATACTATTCAAGTTGGTGCTTAATTTAAAAAAACATACTCTTAACCTGTAATCCCATAATCCCAGGAAGATTTGGACTACTTGGGGTGTTTGGAGGAGTAGAAACTGCAGGTGCTCAAAGGGGCATTTTAAAAGTTGCTGCTGGAATCACCACAAGTTTGTTAATCATATACGGCATTACTTGTGCAAACTGAGATGCCAGAGGAGTTCTGTGAGCATAAAAGCAGCTGGTTGTGACATCTGAACTGGACTTCAGAGTACTTCCCACCTCTAGTTTGGTTTTGTTTTTCCAGGGAAAGGAATCTGGCTCCGATCCATATCACCAATTCTGTTCCCAAATTAAAAATAATTTTACTAGCGGACACCAGCAAATAGCTGAAATTGAGAATCGTTTCTCTCCTGCCTCAACTAAAAGCAGAAATCCAAGTGCGGAGATCGGCACCTGTTTTCTTAATGGTTGTTACAAGTTTCCAACATATTTTAACTAATCTGATGTTGTTCATGACTTTGCACATCACATGAATGTCTATATGGATAGTTGGAATAAAAACCTTGAGTATGTAAACCAGGTGTTATTTTATTCTAAACTTATTTGATCAATGCAGATTATTAGCACTCAATTTGTACTCCATCTAAAACAGCCTGATGACCTGTAATGACTAGGATTTAAGTCCCGTAATCTGAATTTATTTAACAAGATAATTAAATATTTAAAGTCAGTTCATTTACAGGCTAGAAAGGATTATCTCTCAGCAAATGCATATTCCTGTCCCTTCATTAGTATGCACAGCCGCACCTCCCCAATTTTTGTTATAGCTTGTCTTTCAAATCTCATATCTCCGTCTTTGGCATAGCAATTAGGGCTGTAAAAAGCTTTCGTTGTCCTAGGAACAAAGGGAAAGGAGAAAAGGATGAAATGCTGAATAAGGCAAAATGGATCTAGTCTGCAACATGGTGGAGAAAAGCACTCAGAAAAGTTAATTAAGCTCAGGAAACAGGCAGCAAGATAATTAAAATGAGGCTTAATTTTATACGGTAGGCATTCTGCACTGTTTTTGCCCAAGACTAAAGGGATGTCATGTAGAGAGAGAAACTCTGTGTCTTTGATCAAATTCTCAGAAAATCATTATGTCTGATGTTAAGCAGCTAGATGTATGAATGTGGTGGGATAAATGCTTCTTTACATTTCTTAACAATGTTACTATAGCTGTCAACAAACAGGAGCAAGCAATTTGCTGCTGCAGTCAAGGAAATATGTAAGTTGATTCTTTGCTAAAATAAATATTTCCTGAAGGTGCTGTGGTTATAATCTTATGTGCCAGGTTAAAAGAATTTGTTTAGCAGGAGGGTGAGTAAGGGGTGGCATAACAGAGGTGTATAAAATTATGCATGGCGTGGATAAAGTAGATAGAGAGACACCCCCCCCCCCCAACCTGGCACTCATCTATTGAAGCTAAATGCTGGGAGATTCAGGACAGACAAAAGGAAGCACTTGTTTACACATGTAGTTAAACGACGGAATTCACTGCCACTGGATGTGGTGATGGCCACCAATCTAGATGGTTTTTAAATTTATGGAGGATAGGTCTACCAATGGCTACTAGCCTGGATAATTGTATATTTCCATCAGGATCAGAGGTGGCATGCCCCTGAATACAAGTTGCCAAGGAGCACCAAGAAAAGGAGCCATTTTCCTCTTTCCCCCACTTGCAAGCTTCCCAAGTGCACCTGGTTGGCTACTGCATGAGGCAGGATGCTAGACTGGATGGGCCTTGACCTGAACCAGCAGGGTTTTTCTTTTGTTCTTAAAACATGTACTTGAGATTAAATTGTTCTGAAGACTACTGTATTCCCGTTGTACAGTATAGAACTTGAGCAGGCAGAAGTAGGTGGTACTGTTCTAGATGGCCACGCCTCTTCTTCCCCTTCTCTCCCCATGTGATGTGTAGTAAAACATAATGCACAATGTGATGACTTCATGGTCTGAGCCAATGACGTGAAGGAGGCGGGGTGACTTGGGGCATGATGACAACATGTAACACACTTTGCATTACTAATCGTTACCAGTGGTGAGGGGAGAGGAAGGCAGACATGGATTGCTGGTTCGCTGGCAGCTCTTGTTCCCCAATAAAGTTTATTTCCGAGTTTATTTCCACCCAGACAATGGTTCACATGCTATACTTGAATGAAAAATTAGGCAGCTCTTTCTAGCATTTCACTACCATGCAAGTTTGTTGTGAATACTGCACCTACTCAAAAAATTAACAGGAACACTCCCAACTCTGTTGACAGACACAGTGTGCTTGTGTACTGACAGCATGATGAAGCCATTTTTCCTGCAAGCTCTCCCACATTTATTTATTTATATTGTTAAATTTATGTACTGCCTTTCATTAAAACAATCCCAAGGCGGTTTACAGCAGAATTTAAAAACAAGATTGTAAAAACGACACAATTAAAATATTGAGCTAACAATATCAAACAAATCTGATTTAAAAATTTAAAACACAAGCATACAAAATACAAAGTAATTTTAGCAACAAGCATCCTGGGAGTTAAAGTTTAAACATGATCTGTGCCACTCCATTCCTGTTCAGAGGCTTGAAATCAGGGTTTCTTCTTTCTTTCTCTTCTTGTTTGCTCATGTTTACAGTCAATTAACTGCATGAACTACTTGCTTATAGATGATAATGTCATTTCGATGGGATACTTTGATTAGTAATGACATTTTGATGGAATTCTATATACAAACTATTTCTCTTTTTCAGGGATTAGGCTGAGATTTCACTTCACCTTAAAAAAAGAAGAAAGGAAATATTAAGGATGACGTAAAGCTGTAAGAAGAGCTTCAGCTATGCAATAGTACCAGGTTTTAAAGAACGGGCCACAAGATTGCATGATGCATTGTTCTCTCTGGTGTGTAGATTTTGCCTGCACCTTTGTACAGGCTTTGCTATTATGTATAACCGCTGGTGCCTGAGTTAAAATAAAACCAGATACATTCTCAAACTCATTTTCCGAACCCTGATTAAATCCAGCTTCCCAATCTTTGTTTAAAAGTGTAGCTGACCTTACAGCCCACTCCCGATCCCTGAACGTTGGCTCCTTGTACATCAGAATGAGCCTAAGAAATCCATTTACAGTATAAGCTCTGACCTCTCACTTTGTCGGTGGCCTTCCTTGGCATAATGTGGCTCTAAGTTGTAGGTGATTTGCTATGCATGATCACACCTCCAGTTAATTAAACTTATCATTTTCAATTATAGTTTTTTCTCCTGGATGCCTTGCACTGTTGTTGGTGAGGTCATAGATTAATAGAGAATGAAATGCAGATTGCGAGAGTAGCCCTGCTAGGGGCATTTTACTGTGTGTGTTGTTTCTGGTGAAAGACCTTCAGTTTCTACATCAGGTATTCACTGTATTTTGGCAGAACATTAAAATAGTGACTTTTTTTTTTTTTTTTGGTATTTCAATGTGGCAGCTGCCTGATATTTTAGCCCATTATGTCTTTTGAGAACAATATACCCAAACCCATCTTATTTCCTCAGAAGTGATAACATATATGCAAATTAAATCAGAAATTCAGCAGGGGCAGAGAAAAGAGGATTAACACCCACATATCATTTTCCACTGTGACAATTTATTAATTCTTAAAATGAAATGTATGGTTGCATGTAAAACTGATTCCATTAGACATTAATTATTACTCTAAGATCAATATTCTCATATGCTCCCAGAAATTCCAGTCACTTAGAGCTGGGAGAAAAAAGAGATAGTATTTTTCCTTCTTTTTGTTCAGATCAGTCCTTGGTTTTGAGCACTACTGGCAAAGTTATGGCTCAATCATAAAGATGATCTTTTCCCCGTAAGTATTTGGACTACTAATCTATGGTGCTGTGGCATGTGGTTAAAGAGGCAATGGTTATATAAGTATTATCAGCCCAGTCCCAAACATATTTACTCAGAGGTAAGCCCCATGCAGTTCAATGAGACTTCCTGATAAGCAAGTTTAGGATTACAGCCTTAGGTCTACTTCATACATGGATATTCATCATTTGATAACTGCCGCATCAAGCAAGCAATACTGCAAATGTTAACTGGGCAAAGAGGCACTTTTTAAGGTAATGGCTGCCTAGGAGAGGGAAACAACTGTCCCTGATCATTTCAGCACATCTCCCCCAATTCGTGGCTGTTGCTGGTGTTCCCCTTTTAGACTGTGAGCTGCTCTAGGACAGGAAATCAGTTCTGATACGTTTTGTTATATAAACTGATTTGTGAACTTTTTGGTTGAAAAATTGTATAAAGTTTCTTCTTCTTCATCATCATCATCAATAAATTAATAATGTTATGTATGCAATTTGAAGCTTAGCACCACAAAGTTATAAAATAAAACTAGCTGACCCCGCATAGAGCATCTCTCCCTGCAGCTCTCTCATTTGTTTGCTCTCCCCCTGCAGCTCGCTCGCTCGCTCTCCCCCTGCAGCTCTCTCTCTCGCTCTCCCCCCTGCAGCTCGCCAGAGGCGTAACTAGGGAAAACGGTGCCCGGGGCAAGCACTGAAATTGCGCCCCCCCGCCGCCCCCCCCCCAACATACATCTGACTGACACACATGTTGACATAAAGTCAAGCAATATTAAACAGAACATCATTCTAAAATATTTGTTAAAAGGTTTGTTAAATTGTGGATGATGCAAGTCAATTAATAGTACTAGAGAGAGACATGATTGAAGTGTTCAAATTAATTCATTTACAATAAACCCACTGCAAGGTTCTATAGCTTTCCAGTCATCACTCCCCCTTCACTGCTTCAACCCTCTCTTCACTTTCTGTGCTGAGACAACTGGGAAAACAGAAAGTATCCTTAAGGCACCCCAGATCTGGCCCAGGAGTCAGATCTGTTCTGCAAAGTACAGTGGCAACCACACAGATGGTGCACAACAGATGTCCTGAAAATCTCAACTTTCCGATTATCATGAATGCAGAACCAAGACTGAAAGCATTGACAGTTTAGAGAAGCTTCCACTTGGTACCAACTGTTATTGAACTACAACTCCCATCATCCACAACCACAATAAATGTAATTATTTTATTTATTTATCAAATTTATACCCGGGGCAAACTTACGTCTCTGAGTGGCAGAGTTGTAAATGGGAGTTGTAGCTCAACAACTGCTGGTGGACAGAATAAGAACAGGGCTGTAGCTCAGTGACAGAGACCATGCCTTGCATGCAGAAGGTCCCAGATTCCATTTTCTGACCATTCCAGATGGAAAAGACACCTGCCTGAAATCCTGGAGAGCTTCCAATAGTCAATGTAGACAATACTACCGGAGATGGACTAGAGTCTGACTCACTATAGCAGTGCTTGATACCTTTCAGCAAACCCAACAAAGCAGCCTCATTTAAAGGCTCCTGGGATGCGGGTCGGGGACTTCTGATGAAATGGTCCCTAGCCCACAAAAAGTTTATGCCACAATAAAAATATAAGTCTTTAAAGTACAAAATAAAGTACTAATCAGCATAACTAACCAAGGCTGCAGATCTTGTGTGTTTGAGTGTTGAAAGGCTCAGCAACGCACATGACCCCCAGGTCTTTCATCTGCTACCTCTCGATCCAATTGCCAGCTTTCTTGCTTTCAGCCCACTGCTCACTTCAACACACACGAACCCCTGCCCCACACATGCCATCCTACTACTCCAGCAACTTCCCACTTCTTCATCACATCTCCAGTCTCCCCATTCTAGTGGATCACGACACTTAGCCACACCCCCTCCCACTGGTCACATCCCCAGCGGCCACCCCGTCCCCGCGTCATTCACTCACCCGCGCCCGCGCCCGGTAACAACATCGCGCTGTGTCACCCTGGCCCAGCCGCGGCCTGCTGCTGTTCCCTTCCCACCCCCAGGGGTACCGGGGTCCCAAGCGTCCGGCCACCGCCCGGCTCTGCTGATACATGGCACAGTCAGGGAGCGGCTCCCCTCTTCTTCCAGCACGGACGACCACCCCAGTGCCTTTCGCCTCACAACCCGCCCGCTACACCCGGCTAACCCACGGCGCCTGCTCTGGTAGATTGTCCATGTGCGCAAGCGCAGTACTCTAGTCTCCTTGGCTGAAGGAGGAAGAACTACGCACGCGCCACTACACCGGCTCAGGCTGGGAGCAAGCGCGATCTCGGAGACATTTTGCTTTGCCACTGCGCTTGCATAATGAGAGGGTACTATTGCCCCTATGAGACTTCCGGTTCTCCATCGCAGCAGTTGATAGAATCCTCCATGTGCGGGGCAACGAAATACATAAGAATATAGCGCGATGTTATACATGTGTTTTCTCGGAAGTAAACCCCAGGGTACTCAGTGGAATTTAATCTCAAGAAAATGTGCAGATTGAGCTTTGAAACAGGCATGATTAGAGACACCTTTTGTTGAAGTTTTTTGAGCAACCATGCTCCTAATCCCTAAAGTACTTTTCTAGCATGCGGGCGCGGAAGGGACTGCTCGTGGGGGAGGGGGCGCCAACACGCTCCCTTGACTGCTGCAGCACTGCTGAAATTTGTATTTTTTAAAAAAATTGGGGGGGGGAATCAGCGGGGGTCATGGTGGCGCCCCCCACGTGACCCGAAAAGATGGTGCCCGGGGCACGTGCCCCCCTGCCCCCCCTATCGTTATGCCTCTGCAGCTCGCTCACTCTCCCCCTACAGCTCACATGCTCGCTCTCCCCCTGCAGCTCGCTCTCTCGCTCTCCCCCCGCAGCTCGCTCACTCTCCCCCCGTAGCTTGCTCTCTCACTCTCCCCCCGCAGCTTGCTCTCTCGCTCCCCCCTGCAGCTCGCTCTCTCGCTTTCCCCCTGCAGCTCACTCTCTCGCTCTCCCCCGCAGCTCGCTCTCTCGCTCCCCCCCGCAGCTTGCTCTCTCGCTCTCCCCCCGCAGCTCGCTCTCTCTCTCTCTCCCCCCGCAGCTTGCTCTCTCTCTCCCCCCGCAGCTCGCTCTCTCTCTCTCCCCCCACAGCTCACTCTCTCACTCTCGCCCCGCAGCTCGCTCACTCTTCTCCCCGCAGCTCGCTCTCTCGCTCTCCCCTGCAGCTTGCTCTCTCGCTCTCCCCCCGCAGCTCGCTCTCTCGCTCCCCCCCGCAGCTTGCTCTCTCGCTCTCCCCCCGCAGCTCACTCTCTCACTCTCCCCCTGCAGCTCACTCTCTCACTCTCCCCCCGCAGCTCGCTCTCTCTCCCCCTGCCGCTTGCTCGCTCGCTCTCCCCCGCTACCTATTCATTATGTAGCTGATAGATAGGATAGGTCTTTCCTATCCCAAATGTATAGCCACCTAATGGCGCAGAGGGGAAATGACTTGATTAGCAAGCCAGAAGTTGCCGGTTCAAATCCCGCTGGTATGTTTCCCAGACTATGGGCAGCAGCAATATAGGAAAGATGCTGAAAAGCATCATCTCATACTGTGTGGAAGATGACAATGGTAAACGCCTCCTGTAGTCTACCAAAAACAACCAGGCAGCTCTGTGGTCACCAGAAGTAGACACTGACTCGACAGCACACTTTACCTTTATCCCAAATGTACTTCACCAATAAGTCAATTTAGTTTAGACTCTAGAGTGATCTCCATGCGTGTTACTGAAATAGCTGCTTCACTCTGTAACTGGAGTGGTAGCTTCCTTGGTGCTTTGCTAAATAATCATAAACCCCAACAAATTATGGGGTCACCACTTCATTACAACCATCCTCTCCATGGTAGGTTTTCCTTCAACTGTCAGTAAAACCCCACTGTAGCTGTGTAAGGTGATTTTTAATCACCTCCTGAAGGGGCTCTTTCCTCCCTCACGACCCATCTTTTTGCAGACCCCTACCTGATATCCTTTTATATAGAGAGATTCCTCTCATCCTCAATCAAGAACATCTTCCAACCAGTAACAGTTGCATTCCAACTGACCTTAACCATCACAAGCTCCTCCTCCTTATCTGCATAGGAATCCCCACTGCCCAATCACCACAGGTGCTTCTGCTCTCACAGGCTCCTTCTCCATATTTGCATATGGAATCCCCACTGCCTAGTCAGGTGCTTCTGATTGCAAACTCTGCCAGCCAATCGCCTCCTTTCTACCACGTTCCCATGCATGGCCCGACTTGGAGAATTAATAATATAGATATGCTCTTAACTTAATTTGCTCTTAACTAAAATTTGCCCTCACATGTTACAGTTGGCTCCCCTGATGTAAACCAACTGTATCTGCAAATCAGGAACATCTGAGGCTTTATTTTACTGGCTGACATCCAGACTCACAAAGCAAGCATGCAGCAATGAAAGTTCTATCATCCCTGTTCCACCATTCTAGACTAAAGTAGTGTGGGCACTTGCGCAGGGTGTGGGGAATTGTGGCCAATCTGCTCTTCCCTTTGCAGCATTCTTTGCCACCCAAAAAATATGTCCCTGAGGGTCACACAGACCTCAGGGAATACTTTCAGGTGACACAAAACACTTCACATGGAAGGACAGATTGGCATAAATTGTGAGTGCCCATGCTGCTTTAGTTTGTGCATGTCAGTCACTGAGTCAAAACACTGATCCATCTAACTCCCTACTGTCTAAAATGACTAGCAATGGCTCTCTGTAGTTTGAAGAGGGGATATTTTTCAGATCTACCTGGAGATCCCAGGAACTGAGCCTGGGACCTTTTGTATGCAAAACATGCACATTTTACCCTTTCCCCCAAACTGTATGATCACCTTGATCAAAGCAAGCAACGAGTTTTAAAATCGTTCTGCTCTAATCTTGAAAACATTGAGAAGTGATGCAGAGTAATGTACTGTTCAGACACTCCTCCCACACATCTTTTGAATGTGTGGGAAAATGGGATTGCATTGCTAGCCATTGCTGTACACACCCATTGGCCACACTGATACAGTGGTTGCTCATTTGGGCCACTTCCAGAAGTAACAGCAAACGAGAGGCAAATGTGCCAGAGGTTCGGGTTTGTGGTTGTCCAAATGCATGAAACTGTGGTTTCGTCACCAAGTAGCAGGTCGTTTTTCAATCCCAAACCTGAATTTGAACCTTAGGTTTCTGGTGAGTTTTGCTGCTGAAACTTCAGGTTCCAAAGGACCATTGTTTCATCTGAATTCTGCCGCTGCTGTAACCTGGGTTTTGAGCTGAAACCATAGAGAGGGTGGCTCAGAACAGCTCAGAAATGGGTCAGTTTTATGCTAGCTGTGCTTCTCGCTGGCCACCTCTCTGAACGGTTGCCCCGCTCTCTGCTGTCTCTGCACTCTTCCTGCCATTGCCTGGAAACAGGAATGCCACATCTCTAGCATTCATCCATTTAAGAGGAGAGAACCACATTGGAGAAAGCTCACATGTCTTATGGGCACCCCTTGTCCATCCAAACAAGAATGATGGGATGACAAGATGGGCACAGCAAAAGAGTTCTCCAGCAATTCAGGACTGCAGAGATTTTATTTTATTGATTGATTGATTGATTGTTAAATTTATACCCCACCTTTCATTAAGAAAATCTCAAGGTGGCTCACAATAAAATTTAAAAACATGATTATAAAAAAAGACACATTAAAATATTGAGCTAAAAAGTATAAAAACAAATCTGATTAAAAAAAATTAAAAACACAAGCATAAAAACAAGATATGCACACAAATACAGGAAGCCCCAGTAACAGCAGAAACTGAGGAACTTGGTTGTTTCCCCACAAAGGGCACACATGAATACCATGTCGCTTAGCAGAAATAACAATGTGCTGACCCCGTGCATAAACCCGTGGAAACCCTGGCTGTGGAAACCTTCCTGTTTTTCAGTCATATAAAGAAAGAGACAACACATAGCCCCACGAATTCGGTGTCTGTTTCTTTCCATTTGATTAGATTTCTTGAGAAACCTGTAATGCACACCTTGGCATATTGCCCAGCATGCAGGACCTTTAATTGGAATTACCATACAAAATGTTTTGACAGCTTCCATCCCGGGAAGTGGGGGGCACATACCCAAGGAACCCTTTCATTAATAACAGACATGATCTAGTTTGGCTGCCCAGCAAGGCATCTTTTCAAAGGTGTTGCATGCTCTGTCTGGTTGGGCAGCAGGGCATTGATTTCCCTGGATGCCTGGACAGTGTCTGTAACTTCAAGGTTCCCATGGATGATTCTGCTCCCTCCAACTCTATAGAGGGGTGCCCTCAACACTCTTTCACTGCTAGGTAATTTTGGTGCCTGGACTTGAAGGGCTTCGGAGCCCTCCTCCCTGAGTTAAAATTAAAAGTTTTTAAAAGTTATACCTGCTGCAAACCATGGTGCCAAAAGGTCAGGGCAGGGCTCCAAGGTCAAGGGGGGCTCCTGCCAGCTGCCACCCCACCCCACCGCTGCCCCACTGCCCCTTCAAAAAGTAAAGCATGGCCGGGTTGTGGGGTGTGTGGAAGTGAGCCGATTAGGCCTCCCCCGCCCCCGTGGACCTGGTGACAGTGGGATGAGTGGGATTCAGGAATTGCCGCTGGGCTTGATCTCTTGGCCCAGCGGCCCTTGAGAACTGCGAGGAGCTTCCTCGCAGTTCTCGGAAATTCCAGTGTGCCGCTCCACATGAGAACTATGAGGAAGCTCCTCACATTTCTCAAGGGCCCCTGGGCCAAGAGGTTGAGCCCAGCAGCTGCTCCCAAGTCCTGTTCCACCTCTGGCAGAGCGGAGCACACCATGGCCCCATCCCCACTGAGGCCTCTGCCCAGTCCCTGCCCACTTTTGTGGCGGCCTGCACAGATGGCCGCCACTGCCAGTACTACTCGGAGGCCTCCCCAGGTGGCGGAAGACCAGGCCAGATCCCCATGGCCTTGCTTGGGTCTGAGACAAAGAGACATGCACATGGTGGAAGGTGGATAAAAGTCATTTTAATCAGAAAAAAAATAAAGGGGTAAAAGGCTTACATCCCTTGAAACACACACTACTGGGGATCCCATTGCAGTAGGGGATGTGGCTCTTTTTGGTGTTAGTCTGAGGCACTTTCACGCTAGTCCATTGGTAAGAGCCAATTAGCACTCCAAAGGGGCTGCCTTTTATAGTTGATTACAATAAGCATCACTTGCTGGCGAATACATGCATGAGCAAAACATGGCCAACACAGGTACATTGAGAGACAGTATAATGAGCAAGGGTCTCACACAGAACCTTGGCAATGCATTAGGTGATGCAGCTAATTATATCACTAACTAAAACAAGGGAGCCCAGCAGAGATGAGAGGGAGAGAGAATGCTCAGGCAAGATGGCTGTCCTGTGCTTTCTACACAGGGACTGTCACATGCATTACTCTACATTTCATGGCTCACAGACACGAAACTTTCCCTCCTCATGAGACAATGGTCTTGTGCAAGGGGATCTTTCCCTACCATGTCACTACATTATCCAAATGATCTGCCTTGCATCTGCGCCCCCCCCCCCCCGGCATGGAGGTACCCCGGACTGGTGTGCTACCATGTGTACCAGCAAAGGAAAGTCTACCATCAACAGGATAACCCAAACCTTGGGTTTAAAAATAGCCCCTAGATTTTTAAAGTGGTTCTGTTCTGTTTTTTTGTACCAGTTTGGAGGGCCCAGCCCCTTCCGCTGGAGTGCAAGCATGCAGTCTCCGCCATAACTCATAAGCGAAATCATCCAATGGGAAGCAGGTCATGAGCTCTAGAGTCCTGTGTGACAATAAGACATGCAATAGATGTACTCTCCCTTCTCCGAAGGACCGCTTTCTCATGAGTGTCTGGCCATGGAGACATGCATGAGGGCCAGAGGGCTGTTGCTGCCTAGCCCAGTTGCTAGTTCCATGCAAGCAACACTTTCCCCAGTTCCAACAACTACTGTGAAGCAGGAGTCCAAGCGCCGCCTCTGACAGTCTGGTCTCCCCACAACACATTTCCATGGATTTTTGTGCCCCCCCACAGCCACCTGGCTTGCCAGGAATCACTCAAATCTGAAGGTACCCTGCCTCGGGATGCCCACGGTGCCAACTTACATACATTGCAATGCTGGTCCCTGCTTGGCCCATTTGGCTGTGGACATAGGATCCATCCCCGTTTTTTCTAGGGGGGTGCACAAATGTCTCCGGCAGCCACCAACAGGGCAGGGAGCGATTCCCTTAAAAAGCAGGTAACCAGCTCCTTATCTGCTCGACTCTGCCCCGCTGCTTTTCTGGTGGTGGTGCCCACTTGCCAAAAGGCTGTGTGTGGCTGCGGCACTGTTCCCTGCAGCTTCTGCATGGCGTTGGCATACACATGGGTGGCGCAGATGCAATCATAAAATGGTGAGGCAAGCAATCATAAAATGCCTAACATATTGATCCTAACCTGAGCTGAAGGGAAATACTACTTAGCATATTGGGTTGATTATCAAACCCCTATGCCCTCAGTCCTGAAGCTCTGTGCTTTTGTTGGATACATGCTGAACTCTGCATGGAAACAGACTTCCCCATGCAAATTATTCTTGCAGATTGGTTGAACGTATTAAAAAAATGTGCGATGTGAGACAAAATGTTGTATCTAGCATCTGGAACAGTACACATAGTTGAAAATTGTTGAAAATTAATGTACATGTCCAAACTTGGCATAGTTGTCATTGCAGCGCTTACATTAATTTTTGCTTGCTGGGGGTGGGAGGCAGTTTGATTCTAATTATTCTCTTCTCTTTATACCACAAAATGTCACCAGTGCTGCCAAAACAGACATTGTGGGCAGTTATGAAAACCTGATGATCTCTGGATCCAGGATATTTGTTATGTTAACCTATCTCACAAGGGTAAAATAAAAATTTATTTTTATCCATTGAGAGCTGTTAAGATTCAGCAGAAAAGCAGTCCCAGTACATATTTTTAGAAATATAGCATTCTGTATTTATTAATTTTTGTTATTTTTTCTCCTTTCTGAGTCTCTGTGCATTGTGGGTTTGGTGGGTTTTTTTTGGCGGGGAATCTGGTCTAATCACAAGGGCTGGAATGGAAATGTATTACAATGAGACCCTTTCTATTGTAACAAGAGGCTCTGCATATACAACAATGCACTTTAAAGAATCTCAGTGTTCTAACAGGAGGAACAAGAAAGGTAATCTTTATGCACTGATGAAGTGACATTGATTTAGCAGAGATACATGAGCAGATACTAAATTTAATCAGGTTTTATGTAAATCAAACCCCTGGTGTACCATTTTAATGACAACTGAAAATAACTCACTCTCCTCAAGCAACACTTATTTCCATGAGCAACAGTCTCTCATCAAGCCAGCCAAGGTTTTGCACTAGACAATAGAGAAAATGTCAGCGCGATCAGTGGATCACACTGCCTACCAAGACACCACTTGTTTCTTCCACTATACGTAGTAAAGAGGGAAGTGCTGTGATTTTTCATTTTTCAAAGGATTTTCTGCTGGAAGAAAAGGTAAAAAAAGCCCACTATCAGAAGAACTGCAGAAGACTCAACAACATTGCAAAGAATGACACCTTTATTCTAGGAGGTCATTAATGTAAACATGTTATGACTTGGTGGAAAATTAAATTAATAAAATAAAATGTTATGGGTATCAGATGACCATATTTGAAAAGTCATGTATAATATAAAATGCCAGAAAAGAATTTAAAATGTTCTGTTTCTAGCTTCACAGATGGCTCCATACTCACACTTAAAGAAGCTACTGGCAGCTGCTATTAAGGTCTTCTTAGTACAGGCCATATTTTTGCGATACAGCCTTGGGACACTGCTACTTTCCAAGGCAGTTATAGGTATTCAAGATGGAACCCATTAGGAGGTGGTTGAGCCTTAGTTTCTGCTGTAGCAAAAACAATCTTTAACCCCAACCCCCCACCCCCAGCAAAAATGAATGGAGGTTTTTAAATAAACCAAGACCCACTGAACTGATCCTAAAACAAATAACAATGGATCTGAATGAGTCCAAAATGAAACAGAATGGGTTCCTGAAAATGAAAAGAGCTTCTAAAAAGGGACAAAAAATTGAAAAAATTGAAAAATTGAAAAAATGAAAAAAGGGGCAAAAAATTGGGACATGCCCCACATAGACACTGCCGTTTCCCTAGCTCTTTTCCTTGATTGGTGAGATCTTATAACAATCAGGTGGTTTATGAAATTTCTTGCAGTCAGGCTTAACTGTTAGAAAGCTTCCTCATAGGAGGAGAGCTGGTCTTGGGGTAGCAAGCATGAATTTTCCCTTTTGCTAAGCAGGGTCTGTCCTGGTTTGCATTTGAATGGTAGACTACGTGTGTGAGCACTGTAAGATATTTCCCTTAGTGGATGGGGCTGCTCTGGGAAGAGCATCTGCATGCTTGCATGCAGAAGGTACCTTCTCTGGCGTCTCTATGACAGGGCTGAGAGACCCCTATCTGCAACCTTGGAGAAGCTACTGCCAGTCTGGTTATACAATACTGAACTAATTGGACCAGTTGTCTGACTTGGTATAAGGCGACTTCCTATGTTTATATGTTCCTAGCTCTGTGTAAATCATCTAAGGGTAAAGTGAAATATAACACAAAATAAGTTATTGTATCACAACAAATATGTGGAAAAATATAATGGGAGCTCTTCAGAATAAATCAGGAACACACCCAATGAATCCAACATACTTGTGTAAGTTTGCAAATCCACAGTAGATGGGAATTCAGTCTTCATATAAGAGAAAATGTTAGAACCTGTTAGACAATAGATTCTGCCATGACATTTATGGTCCCAGTGAACCATCTCAGTGCACTGCAGTAATTAAAAACGCATTTCATAGGAGTGTATTATTCCTTGATTCACAATTACTGTGTCTTTCAAGAGCCTCCAGGACCCAGGAGTTATGAAAACACGACACTTCCTTTACTTGCACGATTCCTAACAAATCTTCAAAGGAGCTGTAAAATCTTTGTGAAGCATGCTGATAAGAATCATGAATAAAAAAGGACGATATGAGCATTTTAAGTGAAAATAATTAGGCCACAGTGGATGCTTTGAAAGATTTAAGAGCCATGCAAATATAAGAGAAATCCCCCCACCATTAACTAATGTACCAAAGAGCAATGTAAGTAGGAGAGAAACACTGCCTTAATTAATGTGCCAGAATACTAGATCTGCGAGGATTGAATCAGATTTCTCCCTGCATTCACTTGTTACACCAAATTCAACAACTTGGTTTTCATAATTTAAAAAAACCTCACTTTTAGAAAAGAAATAATATACTCTGGCACATGTCTGAAGCACTATGTGCCTTAGTGTGTGATAAACATGAACCTATAATGGTGCTTAAGAAGTCCAGATTTTTCTCTTGCTTTTTAAAATTATTTTCATCACTGTGTTGCTCCCATACTAGGAAGCAACATTTTTTTCTTTTCTTTTCTTTTCTTTTTTTTCCTTTTCTTTTTTCACTGAACATCTAGATGATGTATCATATAATTGCAATCCAGTGTTTTCAGTATTGCCCACCATGCCAAGCCTAAAGCTCAATTTTTTCTTAAAAAATTGTGTCAAATTTTGGGGAGGTATATTTATTTGTAATGGTGATTAAAAACAACAGAGGAGATAGTGAGTCCCCTTGGAAAACACCTCTTCTAATGCTAACCTGTCCAAGTGTCTTGCCATTGATTGTTAACTGTGTACTCCACATGCTCATTGCTTTTTAAAAAATAAATATCTGAATGTTTTTGCTGACACCAGTTGTTTCTAAACATTTTAGTATCCATGTGTGAGGCAATGAGTTGAAGGCTTTCTTGTAGTCAGTCCATGCAACACTCAGATTTGTTTTTCTTCTCTTGCAATTTTCTAAGATCATTTTGTCAATCTGGTCTTTTGTGCCTCTGGTGGTCGGGCAATTTCCTTTCTGTTCAACTGGAAGCTGTTTGTTAGTTAATAAGTGTTGCATCACTTCATCTGCTATTATTCCAGTTAATAATTTGAACCAGGGGCGTAGCAAGGTTGGAGTGGGCCCAGAGACAAGATTTTAAAATGCCCCCCCCCCCAAAGTCCAGGGCCTCCGCACACCCCAGGCCCCCAAGGATTTAAGTCTGATATTCCAAAATAAGTATGCTGCCTGGAAATACATTTCACTGAATACACACACACACATCACAATATATAGTGATATACATTGAGTACTATACATTTGTATTACTTTTAATGCCTAGAACACACCAGAAAGATGAATTATTAAAATGGGCCCCTCGCTGCAGATTAGCAAAGGAGACTTTCAACCATGCAGGGTGAACCTATGTTTGTTTTCTCAGAATTCTGAACAAATTCAGTCAAGTTTGATTGCAGGAGGTTTTTCACAGGAGGCTTTTAAAGCCCTTTAAGACACATCTCCTCTGGAATGGAGGTGCTGCATTCATATGTTGGCCAGATTTACCCTGAAGTCCCTGCAAGTTATTGGGGAGCAGTTCACACACAAGAAAAATAAAATAAAAGCACAAGACATGCTTCACAGTTCTCACTCAGACCTTCTGGGTTGCAAAACAACTTGAACATAAGTGCATTTATAAATGAATGAATGAATAAATAAAATTAATAAAATACTGTTCCAGAAGTTTTTGCAATTTTCTGCCATGAAACAAGCCACTTATAGGACTTTTTAGATAGTTTTTTTTAAGTCAGCAAATTTTCCAAGCTGTTTCAAAATAAATATTCAGAGACTTCTCGGTCCCCCCCCCCCCCATATCCAAGCCCTATGGCAAGCAGATCCCTATATATGGGGGGGGGGGGCGGGAAAGGTAACCACAAAAGGAGTTCACACTCTACCTGGCAAATGCTGGTCTGGGTTAAGCAGGGCAGCAGGGGGTCTTCTGCTGCAGAGAACACTCTGGCTGCCTCCTCCTTCCTGGCTGGCTTGGGCCCTACTCGAGTTCAGGCTTCACTGCGGCCTACACGGAGGCCTCCGTGGAAGCCCCGCCCACCCGCCGATCAGCTGAGAGGCGGGAGAAAAGGAGCTCTTTGCAGCTTGCCTGCTGCTTCGATTGCGGGCCAGCAGAACAAGCAGGAGAGACGGCGAAGAGGGCAAGTGGCTGAGAGGCTATGGGGCTGGGCAGGGGGCAATGGGGAGTCACATGAGGTGCCTCTGGGGTGCCCCTCCAGGCAGTGGGGCCCCCAGACAACTGTCTCCCCTTGCCCTATCATTGTTACGCGCCTGATTTGAACATGGTTGGCAGGCAGGTTATCAGTCTATAATTACTTGGAACTGCACCTTTTGCTGGGTCTTTCATTATGAGAAGAGTTTTCCCAATTGTTAGCCATTGTTCAATATCACCTCCTTGCAAAATGTGATTGAACTGTTTTGATAGTTGTTTATGAAGGCTTGTTAAGTGTTTAAGCCAAAAGCCATGCAGTTCGTCGTCGCCTGGTGCAGTCCAATTTTTAATTTTCTTTGCTCTTTCACTTATTAATTCTGGTGTTATTATTAGATCTTGCATTTGTTGGTTACATTTTTCAACGTCTTTCATCCAGCCTGCTTTTTTATTATAATCTATTGGATTGTCCCATAATTTCCCCCAGAATTGCACTGTTTCTTCTTTATTTGGTGTTTCTACCTTTCCTGCAGTTTCTCCTTCTATGCTTTGGTAGAAACGTCTCTGATTCGACTGGAATTGGAGATTCTGCCTGTGTTGTGTAATTCTGGCTTCGTGTTGTGTAATTCTGGCTAATCTTCTTTGACACTGCTGTTATTTGTTGCTTTATTATTTCCAGGACTTCTCTAATTTTCCTTGAATTTAGGTGGTATTTTATTATCAGATACTGTTTGGTGTTTTCATTCTTCAGCTTCTTGTCTTTCATATCTTTCAATTTACTAGCATCTGATCTAAGCCTGGAGATTTTATTTTCTAATCAAATCTTCCATTTAGGTGATGTACTACTCTTTTTTGACAGGTCCACTGATCTTATATCCGAACTCTTGTGTTGTTATTGTTGCTGCACTGTACATTAGTTGGTTTGTTTCTTGCAAATTATTGGTTGTTATTTCTGCAAGTGTGCAGCATTGACATCTTTTAATGCCTGAGCGAGTTGTTTTTTGGCAACTGTTTTTAGAGCTGGAAGTCGAACCCTGGTTGTTTTTTGTTTCATGTGCTCAGTTATTTTTTGCTTTAGTTCTTGTTGCTTTTCTGTTAAACGACATTTGGGTTTTTGAGGTGAAGGCAAAGGGGAGGTTGCCTGGTTTTGATTTTGAAACAGTTCAGCAACAGTGGCATCCTCGATTTCCAATACCTCCTCCACCTGTGCCTGAGCAACTTCTTCAGTTGGTGGTAATTCTTCTTCCATATCTTGAGCTTGTGTTGCTCTTTGCAGTTCTTCCAGCTCAACCTCTGTGAATACTTTATTTCTTATTATGAATCTTCTCTGGTCTGCTAGCCTTTGTTCTGTTATTTCTGTATCTGGATGCTTCTTTTTCCAAATTTGGTTCATTTTTTAAAATAACCTCTTCTAGTTGGACTAGACTTGTAATAGCAGATCATTATTTCCTTGTTGGCGTTTTTCGTATATATTTTTTGGTTAAGCGACATTTCTTCCAATAACCTTGCAGTCTGCAGCCCTGGTTGCTCAACTGAAGATCCTGAGTCCTGTAGCCCACATGCCACCAGATGTCCAGGGACTCCAGCACCTGGCACGGTCCTTGTTGACCCGGGCGACAACCGATCCGGTATAGATTTATTAAAGTTCCGTCTCACCATATTGTTGATGGGAGAGGCACTCTTTGTCTGGCTCCTCCGGTGAGACCTGTCCAGGTTGGACCTCTGGCATAGCTCTCACCTTCCTCAGAGCACACAAGCCCCAGAACCACGCCAAGGTAGTGCCTCACTTGGGGCACCGGTCCCAGTACCGGTCCCAGTACAGATCCCTGGGGGACTCCACTTCTTAATTCCCCCCATTGTGAAAACTCTCCATTTATACCTACCCTCTGTTTCCTGTCCTTCAACCAGTTAGCAATCCACACATGTACTTGTCCCCTTATCCCATGACTGCTACGTTTTCTCAGGAGTTTTTGCTGAGGAACTTTGTCAAAAGCTTTTTGGAAGTCCCGGTATACTAGGTCAACTGGATCACCTTGATCCACACACTTGTTGACACTCTCAAAGAAGTCCAAAAGGTTTGTGAGGCAAGATTTACCTTTGCAGTAGCCATGCTGGTTCTTCCCCAGCAGGGCCTGTTCTTCTATGTGCTTTACATTTTTTTCTTTGAGGATGCTTTCCATCAATTTGCCTTGAATGGACGTTAAGCTAACTGGCCTGTAATTTCCCAGATCACCCTTGGATCCTTTTTTGAAAAGCGGTGTTACATTGGCTACTTTCCAGTCCTCTGGTACAGAGCCTGATTGCAGGAATAAGTTATATATTTTGTCAAGAAGGTCGGCAATTTCACATTTGAGTTCTTTGAGAACTCTTGGATGGATGCCATCTGGCCCTGGCACTTTGTTAGTTTTCAGTTTTTCCAGACAGTTTAGAACATCATCTCTTGTCACTTCTATCTGGCTAAGTTCTATCTGGCTCACTTCTTTAGCCTCCACCCCTGAAAAGCCTGGTTCAGGAACAGGTGTATGCTCAGTATCCTCTGCCGTGAAGATGGACACAACAAACTCATTAGGCTTCTCTGCAACCTCCATATCCTCCTTAATAATCCCTTTCACTCCCTCATTGTCTAATGGTCCAACAGCCTCCCTGGCATTTTTCCTGCTTCTGATGTATTTAAATAAGTTTTTGTTATTCCCTTTGATGCTTTTAGCTAAATGTTCCTCACACTCCTTTTTTGCCTCCCTTATTATCACCTTGCGTTTCTTTTCCCACTTTGCATTTCACTGCCACACTCAACTTTAGCTGAATTTTTGTAATTGTTTTTATCTGCCGTGTTTGACTTTACTCTGCATTGTTAAAAAAATGTTTTCTTTGGCTCAGTGAGTGACTAAAGTTTTGATAAACTACTTAACTATGTTGCTTTCCCCCCACCCTTTTTACATGTATATCCCGCTCTTCCTCCAAGGAGCCCAGAGTGGTGTTCTACATACTTAAGTTTCTCTTCACAACAACCCTGTGAGGTAGGTTAGGCTGAGAGAGAAGTGACTGGCCCATCGTCACCCAGCAAGTCTCATGGCTGAACGGGGATTTGAACTTGGGTCTCCCCAGTCCTAGTTCAGCACTCTAACCACTACACCACGCTGACTGAAGTAAAGAGACATTGATTTGTGAAAGATTACTGTAAAGAGCAGTACAAAATATTGATAAAACTTCACATAAAAGATGGCCGTATGTTATGATTTCTGACCTTGAAGATGAAATATTTTTTTCAATCATTCCTTTTGTTGCAGCTATTTATAAGAAATTATAGGCAGTGGAACTGTTGTTTTTTACCTTAAAAAATCTAGAAGAAAACTTTTTAAAATTTAAATAAATATTAAGGTATAAGTAAATAATTTGCTTGAGTCTTAATGTCTTGTCAGTTAAGCAATGGAGTTGGCGGGGGCGGGGGCACCACTGTTGGGCTGTGCTTAGGGCATCAATTGCCCTTAATCTGGCCCTGAAGTGCCGTGATCAGGAGCAATCCCAGTGCTCCACATGAAGAGCCCAACCCAGGCTTGTGTAAATTGCTTCAATGTCTGAATATAGTCTATGCACCATAGCCAAAATGGTGCAATTAATTTTTTTCTGGTGAAGATTTTCAGGTGATCTCCCCCCCCCCCGCCTGTGAATTTAATGAGAGGGGTGGGGTTTTTTGTGGGGGGGTTGGCCTATGCATGCAGACTGTATCCAGACTTTTTGTCCCTACATGAATATAGAGGACCAGCAGCTACAAGGACCTCAGGGCAAGCACCATTTGCTTATATCCACATGATGGGCTGGTTGCGGGGGAAATATCATTCAGTCCAGAATGAGCTTTGACACTGGAACTTGATAGTTATTATTTAGAACAATAAAAGTGAATTGAATATTAGATGATGATGATGATGATGATTATATTTTGTTATTAATAATGTTATTCTTGTTATTTTATTATTCATAATAATATTTTATTATATTATTATTTTCAGCAAAAAGGCTCCATGTAGTATAACTTTAAAGAAATGATATAGTATAAGAAATGATGTAGTATAACTTTAAAGAAATGAAAAAAGTTCCCATCCTCAAGAGGCCCCCAATCTAAATACGTGTGTGTGTGTGCGCACGCACGCACACACACACACACATAAAACACCAGCAGCGGCTGTGGAGAGGGTTGAATTGTATCCAGTGTTCTTCCCCTTCTAAATATAAGCGAACCACCACTTTAAAAGGAGTGCAAATAGGGAGGAAATTAGCAGGGAAATAGGTTGATTATTTTAATTCCTCTATTTTATATCCTAGGAAATGTGGCCTGAATTATATCATAATGCTGGGCGGGGGGTGGGGGGAGAAATTATATTTCTGGTTAACTCTCCTCTTGCTGCTCCTGATCAGAAAAATGCAATGAAAATATATGTTAAAAGTCCTTGAAATGTGTCTTTTTTTCCAAATTAATTCACATTAATATAATGTGAATATGCCTCAGGCTGGTTGAGTTCACCTTTGCTTTATTAAAGGTCCACCTGGGATCAACTAACTGCACTGTGGAATATTGATTTAGTCATTTGAATTAATGTAATTTTCAGTTTTCTCTCCTTATTTAATGTACAGCAGGACTTCAGTGACCCAGTCAATAAGATCAATAGTCCTCACATGATGCTCACTCTGAAGCAGCAGTTGACTTACCTCTGCCCTTCTGTCGGCTTGTTTCAGTGTGAAGCCAAAGATAGCTATATCATCATCTGAGCTACCCATGATAGGTTTGGAGATATCCTGCTGTGTGTCTTAGCTAGTACTGTAAAATATGTCTTAGCTAGTACTGTAATGATATTCTCAGCTAGTTCTGATATAGAATATCACATTTGTTACTACCAATTTTAGGAAGCCTTGTCTACTTTCCCTAGTTTTAAATACACCCAGAAGCCACAAGAAGAATCCATTCCTGTATTTCCTGCCATTCTAACTACTGGAACAAAGACAAAAGTATGCTTGTAAAGTATGCAGAATAGAAACTTCTCCTGTGATTTCAAACAATCTTTACCCAGGATGAGGAACAGAGAAAACTTCTTTTGCACTGTAGGGGAAGAATGGCAGTTCAGTCCTCAAATAGCAAAGCAAAACCAGTT
Organism: Hemicordylus capensis; assembly: GCF_027244095.1. Taxonomy (NCBI): domain Eukaryota; kingdom Metazoa; phylum Chordata; class Lepidosauria; order Squamata; family Cordylidae; genus Hemicordylus; species Hemicordylus capensis. Next base: position 84,628,023 of record NC_069658.1, on the reverse strand, counting down.
TGGTGAGAAAGCAGCAAAGCAAGAGGTACTGAGACAGTTCTAGTATTGAAGAACTACAACGATTTGTTTAAAGAAAAGGTTACAAACAAATGTGAAAAAGCCTGCAGCTGAATTTCAGCTGTAGCTCATGGCTGAAGAGAGACACCAAAGCAAACAGCCATTTCTGGAGAGACAAAATGGAGAATGGCACAGGGAGAACAAAGAGGGGAGGAGTCCGGCACTTTTATCCATGACCCTACACCCCCCACCTGTGGTCACCATGAGACATTACAGCTGAGCACTGATGCTGCCAGGGTCTTAGCTGCAACATGCACCACTCTGGCAGTTGGAAGGCAACTCTGCAAAATAAGTTAAGGCCTGAGAGCATAGCAAACAGGGATAGCAAACAGGACATAGGAGTTTTGCAGGAGTTTAGTGGGAAGTGTGCGGGGGAGTTTGGATTACAAGGAACCTGGTGGAGAAGAGAACGTAAGTACATATTCCTCCCTTGTATCCCTCATATTCTTGGGAAAGACTGTTTGGACAGTTAAATAGCTGACTATTACAGCTGAGACCTATCCTTCTAATAAACAGATAATAAACTACTTACAATAAACTATCTCTGAATACTGTAAACAGCCAACAAGACAGTATGGAGATAGAAAGTCAGCAGGGGAAGGGGCACTTCCCAGTGTGTTGCACAGAGTGCCACATGTATGACTATTTGCCCCATGGGCAGAAGTCATGGGTGTGTGCTCGGTGCAAGGACCTCCTGGCCCTCAGGGAACAAATCCATTCATTTGAGACCAAGGTGGCAGATCTGGAGAAGCTCAGAGAGACAGAGAGGCATGTGGATGAGACCTTCAGGGATGTGATAGAGGCATCCCACTCCAGGGCTGGTAGCTCCTCTGCTGTCAGGGAGAATGAAGGTCTTGGGCAAGGAGGACATCAGTCTGAGGAAGAGGGAAAAGCTCCTTTAGAAGGGACCCCTTCCGTGGATGATAAGCCCATATCCTCTCGCATGGGGGATACTCCTCTGGGGGGTGGGGGCCTCCTTGTAGTTGGTGATTCAATCATTAGAGGTATAGAGAGATGGGTTTGTGACCCACGTGCTGACCGCACGGTGAGTTGCCTGCCTGGTGCAAAGGTTGCAGACATCAAGCAGCATCTAGACAGGCTCCTAGGCAGTGCTGGGGAGGAGACAGCTGTCGTGGTGCACGTTGGCACCAACGATGTGGGGAAATGTAGTTGGGAGGTCCTGGAAGCCAAATTTAGGCTGATAGGTAGTGTATTGAAGTCCAGGACCCCCAAGGTAGCATTCTCAGAAATGCTACCTGTTCCACGTGCAGGTACAGTGAGACAGGCAGAGCTGAGGGGTTTCAATGCGTGGATGAGACGTTGGTGCCGGGAGAAGGGGTTTAGATTTGTTAGGCACTGGGACACATTTGGGGGCAAGCAAGGCCTGTACAAAAGGGACGGGCTGCACTTGAACCAAGATGGAACCAGACTGCTGGAGCTTAAAATCAAAAAGGTTGCAGAGCAGCTTTTAAAATGACACCTGGGGAACAGCCGACGGGAGCTGGGCAGTATCCCGTTTGGCAAAAGCCATCCCTTAAAGTGCGAGGGTGCAATGAATTCAGATAAAACAGAAGGGACAGTGCAGAACCGCATAGAGAACAGACAGGAGCCTGTGCCAGCAGGTCAAAGAGTCATAAGAATAGCATACTTCAGGGGAGAGATTCAGAGTATAGGTGCTTATATGCTAATACTAGAAGCCTCCGAGCCAAGATGGGTGAGCTGGAGTGCTTGGTTGCTAATGCAGATATAGATATAGTGGGCATAACAGAAACATGGTGGAACAGTGAGAACCAGTGGGACACAGTTATCCCTGGGTATAAACTCTACAGAAAGGACAGGGAGGGGTGCCTTGGAGGTGGAGTAGCACTGTATGTTAAAGTAGGAATAGAATCTAACAAGCTTGAAAACCTAGGTGGGCTGGAGTCCTCCACAGAAACCCTGTGGGTGACTATACAAGGCCGGAAAGGGAACGTGCTACTGGGGATATGCTATCGCCCTCCGGATCAAAACATCAACAGTGACTGGAAGTTGCAGGAAGAAATCAGGGAGGCGTCAAGGAGAGGCAGGGCTGTAATTATGGGTGACTTCAATTACCCACACATAGACTGGGTAAATTCACAGTCAGGTCAGGACAAAGAGGTCAAATTTCTAGATACGCTAAATGACTGTGCCCTAGAACAGTTGGTCATGGAACTGACCAGAGAAAAGGCGACCTTGGACCTAATTCTGAGTGACACCCAGGACCTGGTGCTTGACATCAGTGTCATCGACCCTTTAGGGAACAGTGACCACAGTGCAATCACATTCAGCTTACATGTGGGGAGAGAATAACCAAGGATGTCTAACACGGACATTTTGAATTTCAGAAGAGGAAACTTCTCCAAAATGTGGAGTACGGTGAAAAGAAAGCTGAAAGGGAAATCCAGGAGAGTCACTTCACTCCAGAGTGCATGGAGTTTACTCAAAACCACAATACTAGAAGCCCAGTTAGACTGTATACCCAAAAGGAGGAAAGATACCACTAAGTCCAGGAGGATGCCAGCATGGCTCACGGGTACCGTCAAAGAAGCCATAAAAGGGAAGAAGACTTCCTTCTGAAATTGGAAGGTCTGTCTAAATGAAGAGAACAGAAAGGAACACAAACTCTGGCAAAAGAAATGCAAGGTGACAATAAGGGAGGCAAAAAGAGAGTTTGAGGAACATTTAGCCAAAAGTATCAAGGAAAATAACAAAAACTTCTTTAAGTACATCAGAAGCAGGAAACCTGCCAGGGAGGTGGTTGGACCATTAGACAATGACGGAGTGAAAGGGATTATTAAGGAGGATATGGAGGTTGCAGAGAAGCTGAATGAGTTCTTTGCATCTGTCTTCATGGCTGAGGATATTGAGCATATACCTGTTCCTGAACCAGGCTTTTTAGGGATGCAGGCTAGAGAGCTGAATCAGATTGTAGTTACAAGAGAAGATGTACTAAACTGTCTGTAAAAACTGTAAGCTAACAAATCACCAGGGCTGGATGGTATCCATCCAAGAGTCCTCAAAGAACTCAAATGTGAAATTGCCGACCTCCTTGCTAAAATTTCCAACTTATCCCTGAAATCGGGCTCTGTACCAGAGGACTGGAGAGTAGCAAATGTAACACCGATTTTCAAAAAGGGACCCAGGGGCGATCCAGGAAATTACAGGCCAGTTAGCCTAATGTCCGTTCCAGGCAAATTGATGGAAAGCATCCTCAAGGATAAAATTGTAAAGCACCTAGAAGAACAGGCCCTGCTGGGAGTGAGCCAGCATGGCTACTGAAAAGCTAAATCTTGCCTCACCAACCTTTTGGACTTCTTTGAGGGTGTCAACGAGTGTGTGGATCAAGGTGATCCAGTTGACATAGTATACCGGGACTTCCAAAAAGCTTTTGACAAAGTTCCTCATCAAAGACTCCTGAGGAAACTTAGCAGTCATTGGATAAGGGGACAGGGACATGTGTGGATTGCTAACTGGCTGAAAGACAGGAAACAGAGGGTAGGTATAAATGGAGAGTTTTCACAATGGAGGGAAGGAAGAAGTGGAGTCCCCCAGGGAACTGTACTGGGACCGGTGCTTTTTAATTTATTAATAAATGATCTAGAAGCAGGGGTAAGTAGGGAGGTGGCCAAATTCGCAGATGATACCAAACTCTTCCGGGTAGTGAAATCCAAAACGGATTGTAAGGAGCTTCAAAAGGATCTCTCCAAACTGGATCAGTGGGCAACAAAATGGCAAATGCAGTTCAGTGTTAGCAAGTGTAAAGTGATGCACATTGGGATGAAAAACCCCAACTTCAAGTATATGCTGATGGGACCCGAGCTGTCAGTGACTGACCAGGAGAGGGATCTTGGTGTTGTGGTGGACAGCTCGTTGAAAGTGCCGACTCAATGTGCGGCAGCTGTGAAAAAGGCAAATTCAATGCTAGGGATTGTTAGAAAGGGGATTGGAAATAAAATGGCCCTTATAAAAAACTAATGTGTAACCACACTTGGAGTACTGTGTACAATTCTGGTCACCACATCTTAAAAAGGATATTGTAGAACTGGAAAAGGTGCAGAAGAGGGCAACCAAGATGACCAGGGGCCTAGAGCACCTTTCTTATGAGGCAAGACTACAACACCTGGGGCTTTTTAGCTTAGAAAAAAGACGACTGCGGGGAGACCTGATAGAGTTCTACAAAATCATGCATGGTTTGGAGAATTTGGAGAGAGAGAAATTCTTTTCTCTCTCACATAACACTAGAACTAGGGGTCACTCCATGAAATTGATTGCCAGGAGGTCTAGGACCAACAAACGGAAGTACTTTTTCACATAACGCATGATCCACTTGTCGAACTCTCTGCAACAGGACGTAGTGACAGCCAACAACCTGGATGGTTTTAAGAGGGGTTTGGATAACTTCATGGAGGAGAGGTCCATCAATGGCTACTAGTCGGAGGGCTGTGGGCCACCTCCAGTCTCAAAAGGCAGGATGGCTCTGAGAACCACTTGCAGGGGAGTAATGGCAGGAGAGAGGGCATGCCCTCAACTCCTGCTTGTGGCTGCCAGCAGCATCTTGTGGGCCACTGTGAGAAACAGGATGCTGGACTAGATGGGCCTTGGGCCTGATCCAGCAGGGCTGTTCTTATGTTCTTATGTTCTAATATATCCTGTTTTGTGGTAAGAAGGTAGTGGTGTTGGGCTACATTTGGACTTTTGACATTTAGTGGTAAGAAAAATAAAATAAAATCCATCCACCTTGCCTGCAATGTGTTGCCACATTGATCCATTTGTAGCCCTTAGCATACAGCCTTAGATGTCTTGATTAGTTGCTTCGAATTCTGATATGGGAAAATGGGCAGAAACCTATCAGAATTTCTTCATCTTTCACTCAAGCAGCAGCAACCCCTGCTGCATCAACCAGTGCTGTCTCTAGCTTTAGTAGGACCTAGTGCAAAAATAGTTTACATGATGGATCAATATCGTTCTGGCCCAGTGGGAAGCAGAAGAGTCTCTTTTGTGGGGCTACAGTGTGCCCCTGCTGCATAGCCATGAGGTCCTGGGTGACTGCACCCCTACCTCCCTTCAGACAGTGTTGTAGTATGAACTAACACTCACACCTAACTTGCTAAAAGGGATGCAGGGCTGTAGCAGATTAAGAGCCTTTGTCTCAGAGCAAGTGCACATGAGGTGAAGAAAAATGCTGAATCATCCCCTCTGTGCTTCCCTAGCAAGGCTCTTCCCTGAACTTTCCTGTATCTCTGGTAGTTTCAAAAATGGCTGCCACCCCCCGCCCTTTTATCTCAGAGTTTGACCCACCCTTGGCTGTGGTGGAAATTCCAGGGAAACTCTCCTCCTTTTGCTATGGGAAAAATACTCAAAAATCCTCCATGTGTAAGCCTACCTGTGGTGAGAAAACTGGTAGCTGAAGACCCAGCCTGAGGCGTGTTTGCACCAGAGAGGGGAAAAACCCTTTTAGCCTCTGCTTTCTCCTGAGCCAAAAGATTCACCCAGAGAGGCTTGTAAAATGCAAAGAATAAAAAGAAAGACAAAGCTTTATTCACTTGCTACAAACTGTTTCAGTCTGAGGCTCCCTCAGCTTTTAGTTACAGGTAAAAATACCCAGTGGTTACAATAATACTTCAAAAAGCACCCCAGTTGCAAGGAACAGGGATGTAGGAAAATATAAAGGCACCTTTAAAAGCTTACAGTCTTTTGCAACACTCTGGCTGGATGGGTGAAGGCTAGTGTTTCTTAATTTAGTTACATTACAGATAAACAATAATGGACCAGTATCAGGAAAATGCAAAACAGACACACAAGAAACTGAAAATCTGACGCAAAGTCTGACTAAACAAACTTTCCCTAGACAAAACTTCCCAAAGCCAAAAGCCCTGGCTTCATTGCCTTGAACTCATCCAAACTCCGGGAGAGGATTCAAGTTTCCAGCCCTCCTGGCTTCCCAGGATTTGCAGATAGATTTTCCTGCAGCCAGAAGTCATGGCTGGGGATGTGCATGGTCCAGACTAGTCCGGACCGGCACTGAGGGGGGGTCTCCCTTTAAGGGCGGGGGGGAGTAGAACTTACTCCTCCCGCCGCTTTCCCCCCTCCGGCGCTGTGTTTTTATGCGAAGATTTTGGGGCAGCAACGTTCTTTGCTGCTGCCCCTGCCCCCATTGTCGCCCGGCAGTCTTCCTCAGAGTAGTACGCATGCGTGCATGGCGGTGCGTGGGGCAGCGCGCGTGCATGTGTACTACTCTGAGGAAGACTGCCGGGCGACAACAGGGGCAGGGGCGGCAGCAAAGAACGCTACCGCCCCAAAATCTTCGCATAAAAACACAGTGCCGGAGGGGGGAAAGCGGCGGGAGGGGTAAGTTCTACCCCCCGCCCTTAAAGGGAGACCCCCCCCGGTGCCAGTCCGGACCATGCACATCCCTACTCATGGCTTCGTTTCCTCCTCTGCACTTCCAGCCAGCTGCTTCTAACAAAGAAACCTTCTCTTTCTCCTCATGGCTCTCTAGGTCCCACCCACCTGGTGTGCTGATTGGCTGAGCTCTGGAGTTCACCAGCCTATCAGTCAGGACAGGGTTCCCTTCCAATTCACTCTTTAGGGGAGGGGTGGCTGATCACTACTATTCTCAAGCAAACAGCCTTTTCGATTCCATTCCCACAGCAGCACTGAGCTGCCTGCAATCTACATAGACAAACCTTGAAGGAAGGAAGTTCTCTTCTCCACGCTCTGCTGTTGTAGGTGCTGATACTGGTCGACATCAAGAGCAGCCTTTCAATAGCAGGAAAGGAAGATGTTTTTGTCCTAGCTGGGGCAATAACAACAGTAAAGCAAAAAATCCCTACCTTCCAGTGCATTTGTCATACCCTTGGTTGAAATTGTTGGACACAGTTGGAACTGGAAAATGAATGTTTGTCTATCAAGAGCACAGAGCTAACTGTGCATTTGATAAACAGCACCACATGCTTAAGTCTCATCCCGATGAGGTAGATCGTAACTGCAGACAGAGGTTCCGGCAGTCTGTCTGAATGACAATTAGGAGTTTCCGCTGACTTAGAAATTTCTCTCCCCCGCTTTCTTTGCTTTATTAAACTTCAACTGAAGAATAAATACAGCTTAATATAATCAATATGGGGGGGGGGGGACACACACTCTCACAAAGGGAATCTTAACCATTAACATAATAAATCACTATTGTATTCCACACCCACACCCACCCCCGGCAAAACACCCCAACACTTTAAAGTCATCGAAAAGATTGATACTGATTGCATTAAAGATCTTTGGAATAATGAACTTCAGTATCTTATTCTTCCAAACCAATTGCAAGCTGTCTTGAAGGCAGTGAAGCATTCCCTTTTGGATCTTAAAACGAGATTAATACAACAAACTTTTATTTCATATTTATTGTTTAATAAAGGCTGGTTGCAGACTTCTTGTTGTTGGATGTGTAATTTGGATGTGAGAACACTTACATATATGGTCTGGTCTTGTCATGTCAGTGTTCCATTTTGGCTTGAAGTTCATAGGATTACAAAAATGACTTTAGAGTGATCATTGTCGGTTAAATATGTTCATGTTCTTTCGGGTTGTCTTTCTAGTATATGGAATTTATCTTTATATTAACAATTAAGGACTCTTTGAGCTTGTAGAGTTGCTAAAAGGATTATTACGCAACACTGGAAGTACAAATTATTCCAGATCTAAAACTTTGAATAACTTACTAACATGTGTGTTCCCTGTCTGTATTTGACGTGGTTAAAAAAGATAATATGTGTATACAATGAATCCATAAATGTTTTAATATTATCTCATCTCACAAATACAGTATATATTTAAAAGTCACAACCTATTAATAAAAACTATTCTTGTCACAGCCACCTAATGGTGCAGTGGGAAATGACTTGCCTAGCAAGCATGAGGTTGCCGGTTCCAGGGGCGTAGCAAGGTTGGAGTGGGCCCAGAGACAAGATTTTAAAATGGGCCCCCCCAAAGTCCAGGGCCTCCGCACACCCCAGGCCCCCAAGGATTTAAGTCTGATATTCCAAAATAAGTATGCTGCCTGCAAATACATTTCACTGAATACACACACACACGTCACAATATATAGTGATATACATTGAGTACTATACATTTGTATTACTTTTAATGCCTAGAACACACTAGAAAGATGAATGATTAAAATGGGCCCCTCGCTGCAGATTAGCGAAGGAGACTTTCAACCATGCAGGGTGAACCTATGTTTGTTTTCTCAGAATTCTGAACAAATTCAGTCAAGTTTGATTGCAGGAGGTTTTTCACAGGAGGCTTTTAAAGCCCTTTAAGACACATCTCCTCTGGAATGGAGGTGCTGCATTCACATGTTGGCCAGATTTACCCTGAAGTCCCTGCAAGTTATTGGGGAGCAGTTCACACACAAGAAAAATAAAATAAAATAAAAGCACAAGACATGCTTCACAGTTCTCACTCAGACCTTCTGGGCTGCAAAACAACTTGAACATAAGTGCATTTATAAATGAATGAATGAATAAATAAAATTAATAAGATACTGTTCCAGAAGTTTTTGCAATTTTCTGCCATGAAACAAGCCACTTATAGGACTTTTTAGATAGTTTTTTTTAAGTCAGCAAATTTTCCAAGCTGTTTCAAAATAAATATTCAGAGACTTCTCAGTCCCTCCCCCCCCCATATCCAAGCCCTATGGCAAGCAGATCCCTATATATGGGGGGGGGGGGGCGGGAAAGGTAACCACAAAAAGGAGTTCACACTCTACCTGGCAAATGCTGGTCTGGGTTAAGCAGTGCAGCAGGGGGTCTTCTGCTGCAGAGAACACTCTGGCTGCCTCCTCCTTCCTGGCTGGCTTGGGCCCTACTCGAGTTCAGGCTTCACTGCGGCCTACACGGAGGCCTCCGTGGAAGCCCCGCCCACCCGCCGATCAGCTGAGAGGCGGGAGAAAAGGAGCTCTTGGCAGCTTGTCTGCTGCTTCCATTGCCGGCCTGGAGAACAAGCAGGAGAGACGGCGAAGAGGGCAAGTGGCTGAGGGGCCTTGGGGCTGGGCAGGGGGCAATGGGGAGTCATGTGAGGTGCCCCTGGGGTGCCCCTCCAGGCAGTGGGGCCCCCAGACAACTGTCTCCCCTTGCCCTATCATTGTTACGCGCCTGGCCGGTTCGAATCCCCACTACAGTTCGAATCCCCGCTGAAAGGCATCATCTCATACTACACGGGAGATGGCAATGGTAAACCCCTCCTGTATTCTACCAAAAGAAAACCACAGGACTCTGTTGTCGCCAGAAGTTGACATCAACTCGACAGCACACTTTACCTTTATTCTTGTCACACCTAATAGTTAATATATACTCTATACAACAAACCTTAAATAAATTTCATGCTTACTGCCATATAGCCAGAGTTTTAAACAATATATAACACTGCAAGTCTTTCCATAAGGGGGCATAAATCAGAATCTCTACAATAAAATGAATAGTGTCAGTCACCAAGGAGTGATAAATACGTTTCTTGTAGGCAGAGAATCCACAGAGTTTCCATAAGAGCCAACAGCCATGCATGTTTTGACCTGAAATCGCTCTTCTTATGGCTTGACTTGAGAAGTGTTGTTCTCCCAAAAATATATCAGCAATCCAAAAACCTTCGGTTTGAGATGAGAGTTAAGATGCTTTACATTTTCACTCGTGCTCTATGGAAATTGCAAGTTAAGGTGTCCATCTTAACTTCCGTGCCATATAAGCTCTAAAGACTTTGTACAGTCCGGTATATAATTTAGAAATGAAACTCCATACATCCACACTTTGCCTTGATCAGAGATGCATCAGGCAGAAATTAATCATGGGCATAGGAAGTGATTTGGGAAGCTGTCCTTTGGTGGGGGTGAAAGGGGTCAGAGGGAGAAGAAAACAAATGCCCATGAAAGGAAAGGAGGTAGGGTGGAGGAATGGTTGTTTAACTATAAAAGTGCTGGAGTGCTCATAGATTGTCCATAATAGGTACCTATGTTCAGAACCAGGAAGTCACTTGCTAGAAATTGCCAGGACTTGGCCCTCCCAGGTTTGGCTTCAGAATTCTTCAGAATTATATGGCAGATTCAGTTATGCTCTTAGCTAACTTTCCCTTAGTTATTTTCCCTGTTATAATGAAGATTTCAAACAGTAATTACTGAAAAATCTCTACTAGAAGATTGATGATTTTCAAACCAGCAAAAGGCACCAATCTCGCATGGACCTGGATTTGGGGGGAATGCTAAAAAGACATCAACCATTTAGAAATACATTGAGACTATTCACACAATGGGAGAAAATCGGGCTAGCAGAGGCTAACCCGATTTTCTCCTATTGTGTGAACCACTGGGCTCAGTTGCAAGCCTGGTGGCTCTTCAGTGGGTAACCGGCTAAAGTACCCCTGCCCTTAAACCAGGTTTGCGGAGTGAGTGCTCTGCAAACCCAGTTTTTTTTACTCATGTGTTGCCGCAGCACGGCTCTGTACTGTGGCAACTCATGAGTAGACCCCTGACTGGGAGGCTCAAAAGCAGTCTCCTGGCTCGGGCGTCTCTCCAGCATGCCCTGCACACTTGCACAGGGCATGCTGGAGCTTCCGGGAACCGTGCGGCCTCCGATCCCCCCAACCCCCACCAGCTCCGTAATGGAGCTGGCAGTCATGTGGATGGCTCTCCCCGCTAACTCCCTCATGGCTCTTCTCACTAAATCGTGAGAAGAGCCTCATTATCTGTGGTGAAACAAGGATGCCAAAACTTGGAAACCTCTTTTTAGGAGTTAAAAACGTAAACGGTTGTATCAGGCATTTTACAATAGATTTGCACCAAATGTGGTGGGGTGGTGTCTCCTGCCCCCTAGTAAGTCCTGAAATGTATGCAGAATTTCAGAGGGAGTGGGTGGATAAGGCAAAGTTGTGCCATTGAATCAGTGTCAACTCCTGGCGACCGCAGAGCCCTGTGGTTTTCTTTGGTAGAATACAGGAGGGGTTTACCATTGCCATTTCCCACGCAGTAGGAGATGATGCCTTTCAGCATCTCCCTATATCACTGCTGCCCAATATAGGTGTTTCCCATAGTCTGGGAATGTTTCCCAGACTAGGCTGGTATTCCCAGACTAGGCTGGTCCCAGGCTGGTATGTTTCCCCCATAGTCTGGGAAACATACCAGCGGGGATTTGAACCAGCAACCTCTTGCTCCCTAGGCAAGTTACTTCCCTGCTGCACCATTAGGATACCTTTGACTTTATATGCAACAGAATGTTCAGAGCTTATAAGGGGAGAATGCTGAAAACACTCCTCATCTTAACCATACTGGCATGACTGTGCCAGCATAATCCAAAGAACTCCCAGAAAAATGGACAACTTTTATCTCAGCTAATACCCATCAAAGTAGCAGCTTTGCATGTAGACTCTACTTCTCCTTGGCTTGGCTATCATTTATCTGAAATTCCGCTCTACCTCATTTGAACAAGGCATTTGGGGATGGGAAGAAATTCTAATGGTCCAAAATTAGTGCCAACAACCATTGCAGAGCAGTTTCAGATGCCCACAGAGCAAAACTGATAATACTTGTGTGTTTGTACTGGGGGTTAAGTATAGAAATGTTATATAAAGTTAAATAGGAAGACCCTTGTTGGATCAGGCCCAAGGCCTACCTTGGTGGTCCAGTGGCCCATCTGGGAAGCACACAAGCAGGAGATGAAGGCATACCTCTTGTTCTGCTGTTGGTTCCCTGTGACTGGTATTTAAAGGCATCCTGCCTCCAGAGGCGTATCTAGGGAAAATAGCGCCTAGGGCAAGCACTGAAATTGCGCTCCCTGTCCAAGCATCTGACACCCATCTTTCAGATAACTTTACCATAATATCAGCTGAAAAATACAAGTCAGGCTCGTTAATCTTTTAATATTTCAAAAACTATTTAGCAGTGGACGTAGCCAGACCAAAAAATGCTGGAAAACTACAAATTTCAGTATGCTGGGACTCATGAAATACCTAAATACTATGTGGAGGTGTACTTGGAAAACTAAACAGAAGTGCCTATCTAATTCTCTACTATGCATTATAGTATCACTATTACATAAGTTTTAAAAATAAATTGAGAATTTGACTTTCCCCAGATACTCTGAAAATAATTAAAGGATATGCAGAGTAAACTGTGTTACTGCTTGGAATATATTCTAGTATTTCAGAAAGACAGTTAAAATGAGAGAAAGAGAGCAGGAAACTCCCAGTGGGCCTTAATACTAAGGATTTCACACTGATTCGAAGACAAACTCACCATTAATAGCCATATTATTAAGACATCACATTTAACCCACGTATCACAAGAAGCAAAGTAAGAGCAAATGAATACAATCCTAGCTCATAACCTTCAGCTCAGTATTCACAAGCCTGATTCTCTGTACATAGTGCCAAACTGAATATGTGTACAGTGACTTATATTATATTAAATTTAAAAATTATTATTATTTATCTGTAGCCCCTTCAGGGGGATTCCTAAAGGCCATGGGGGGGGGGGTCTGCAAAGTTTCCTTCTCACTCTGCTAGCCTCTAGGGCCTCTCAGGGACCATTTGAGCATTTGTGGTGGCAATTTTTTAAAATCCTGACCAGGGGCTCAAGGTTGACTCAGCCTTCCATCCTTCCGAGGTCGGTAAAATGAGTACCCAGAATGTTGGGGGCAATATGCTAAATCATTGTAAACTGCTTAGAGAGCTCCGGCTATAGAGCGGTATATAAATGTAAGTGCTAAGTGCTATTGCTAAAATAACTTTTTTTTAAAAGCCACTGAAAACAAAATGGCCACCGCGCATGCTCAAATGGCCTCTGTGAGGCCTGGCCTGGTCTAGGGCCTCACAGAGGCCATTTGAGCATGCGCGGTGGCCATTTTGTTTTTGGTGGCCATTTAAATATTTTTTTCAAATTTAAAAAATGGCGTCCCCCTTCAAGTGGCGCCTGGGGCATGTGCCCTGCCTGCCCCACCATAGATATGCCCCTGCCTGCCTCAAAACCTTGAGGTAGCCTATAGCCTTCAAGACTAGTAGCCATTGATAGATTTGTCCTCCATGAATTTGTGTAAGTCTCTTTTAAAGCCCCCCCAAGCTGGTGGCCATTATCATATACTGTGATGGAGAATTACATAGATTAATCATCTGCTATATTAAAAAGTACTTCCTTTTATTGACCTAAATTTCCTGGCCTTCAGTTTCATTGGATGATCCTTTAGTTCTAGTATTGTGAGAGGCAGAAAAACTTCCCTGTATCCCCTATTGCTGCACAATACATGATTTTATAAACCTTTATCATGTCTCCCTTTAGTTGCTTTTTTTCTAAACAAAAAACCTTCAAATCTTGTAGCCTTACCTCATAAAAAAGATGCTGTACTAGCCCCCTGATGTTTTGGTTGCCTTCTTCTGCACTTTCCCCAGTTCTATAATATCCTTTTTGAGTGACCAGAATGATCTGGTTTATTTTTAGAAAGGGCAGAGATCCACATCTAGGCCTTCTAAGCAGGGTTGTTTTCTCATTGCATATTACAGAAACACTGCAGACCATTGCTTGGTATTGAATTAGAATCCCCTGGAGCTCAGCTAATGCAGTGATAAGATTATAGAAAGCAGCAGGGATAACATACAGGCACCACATCCCCACGTTTGATGTGCATGACAGGCAAAAGCATGCAGTCCACCCCTCCCCCCACCCTTTCTACGGCTTAGTGAATGTGATTAGAAAACAATAGCTTAAACTGGGTAAGAAGAATTAAATTAACTGGAACAAAATGGTAAAGCGGAACCAGGCCTTTTGTCCTGGCTCCAGATTACACAATGGAGTACAGCAATCAATAATGAAAGCCACATGCTTTTCCTGCAGTGTCTTCCCACCTCAGAGGATGGATGTAGATAACAACTGTAGTTATTTTATTCACAACGCACAGACCTCTTCAGAGTGTGTATAACACTTGGTGTCGGTAAAATGAAATTGGATTGCTAGCAATAGACATCAGGAGGCCAATGGGCAGAGTAATAAAGCAGTTCAGCTGTAGGCGTGTATGTAGAAATCATAACATTAAAATCTAATTTATCATGTAGACAATTTACCAATGCAAAAGGCCACCGGAGTCATCCAGATAGCCTATTGGATTTAGAGCTGGGAATCACACAATCCCAATTTGCAAATGCTTTATTATGTAAAGCTAATCTAAATTTGCTTTTGTGCTTAAATAAACAGTGACTCTCCAGATAGGGAGACAGACAGCTTCTTTTGTCTTCCCTGCTTATTCTCATTCACTTTGTAACCCTTGCTATTGTATGGGAGTGTAACAGATTAAAAAAACACCTCCAGGGAATCTTCTTTCCAAACTGCTGATTTCCTTGTTTATTTTGAAAAGGCTTTCTCAATGAGAACAAGAGCCACGTTGGTCTCATGAATATTCCCCCCTTCCACATCCTCCTCCCCTCCTCCTCTTCCTCGTCCTCTCCCACTTGGCTTCCCTCCCTCCATTGTTTCACAGACACACTGAAAGATAAAGTGATGATTAAAAATTCTCATCATGACCATCTGCGTGTGTGCCCTGTACTTTGTCAGTCCGCTGTTGGGTATCAAAGCTGTATCATCAATGTTCTTTGAACACTAAGCAGGTTGGACATGCAATTTAGATGAAAAACAATTACGCTGTGTTAGCTTGCTTTTGGCAAGAGGAGTGGGGCTCATCTCAGAGACGGGGAAACAAAAGCAGCACTTCATCTTCATGAATTTCAAATGAGGGGGAAAGAGAGAAAGGGGGACGGAGAGTGCTGTCTGCCAGGAGTCATTCTATATAAGCTTCCTCTAACTAGCTGCTTTCTCAGAAGAATATGCTTCATTTCAGCCACTGACTGCAGGGAAAGGAGCATCTCTCTCTCTCTCTCTCTCTCCTAGAGACAGATAATGCTAAGCATTCTATCACAAGAATATCTTTCTAGTCACCTTTTTGTTAGAGTATTTACATTTTAAAAGGCAACCACAACTGGGACTAGATCCATCATTCACAAGAAAAAGGGTCCATGCAGCTTAAAACACAGGACTGTCATGTTTATAAAGACGTAGAGGCTAGTTCTGGATGACCTGATCAAAAACACTTTCCTGTAGATATGAGTAGTTTTTGTTTTGATTCTCGCCCCCCGCCCCCACTCCCCACTTAAAGTCATCACCTTAACCTTTGAGGATCATTTGTTCTAAATAAGCCAACCACCCAGTCAGTGCCAAACAGTCTCCAAATATTCTTTTAAAGTGCTTTCACATGCTGAAGCATTTCACTGACAAACACATTCTCTTCAGTTTAGTATGCTGTTCATATGCGGCTCACTGAACAGCATTTGAATGAATCTAGTCTTGAATATGAGGATTCAAAGTTTTAGAGTAGTGTTGTTTTCGGGCTTCTATGAGGCACCCTGAACCTTCAGCATCCTGGAGGGGGGCAGAGGTCAAAGGGGTGTCATGTGACCAGGGCATCTGAATATAAAACATGTACCAGGATGAAATGATCCTTTTGGCAACCCTGACTGAATTCTGGGTTTAGAAGGTTCACAGCATGATTTAGAGAATCATGAATAAGCCATGGGAAACCTTGTACGCTCGTCCTTTCCTTCACCCCGAGGGCAAGATGTTTAGAGCTTCTGGTTCTGGTTTGAACTAATCCCAGTTTCTCATTTAATATTAATACAGGAATTTTTTAAACCAGTCATATTTGGTCCTGGTTTGGAAGCTGAAGTTGTGCACTGATCAGTAAGATGTGAACAAATCACAGTTTTCCACATTCAGATGGAAGGGGAAAGTGAGGTTAGTTCAAACCATTACAGCATTTAAACTTACCCCCTTACATGCAAATGAGAGGGGCAGCATGCAATCTTGAGGCTCACCATAGCTGATTCATAATGGCCACCTTCGGGTGTCACAGGGAACCTGAGGAAAACCTACCTCAGGTTGGCCCTCTGTGATGTCCAAATAATCACAACCACAGTTCCTGGACCCAACTCTGCTTCCGATTCCTCCCCCAAACCTCCGATGGAACCCTCAGTTGTAAGTAAGTTACACTTACAAAATGGAGGGTCCGGAGACTCCAACATGTCATCCAGTTTGGGACACTCGCCCAAACTGTCTGGAGCTAAGGGAGGAAGCTCCTCCTGCCGTTTAAATCCTATTGGCTGGCACAGCTTTCATTTAAGGATCAGAGGAAGCCCACACAGCCAGTTATGCCCTCTTTGTGGTCTCCCGGGGTGCAGATCGCAATCATCTTGGAGTGTGCCAGGGAACTGACAGGCAAACTGCAGGTCCATTTCACCTGCAGTTTAAGGTACTTCCAAAGGTGGCCAATGTCTAAATCTGACCCTTCCAAAATTTCACTGATTAAAATAGGCACATGCTCGCCAATGTGCAAAAGGCAAGGCCAAACAAACTCAAAGGTGGGGTATACAATGTGTTGGAGGTATGGCCAAGCAACCTGGGAGGCATGATGCAATTCTGGCTAGAAGCATGCCACAAATGTAAAGTAGGTAATAAACGACATAGGGATACCCTTAACATTTTACAGATGCTACAGATTGTAGCAACCAGTTCTTATACCCCAAATTATGATGAATATGAATATGATGAATATTTATATTCCACTTTGCAACACAAGTTCCCAAAGCAGTTTACATAGATATATGTAAATAAATAAAATGGCTCCCTTGTCTCCAAAGGGCTCACAATCTAAAACAGATACATAAGATGGACACCAGCACGAACCACTGGAGGGATGCTGTGCTGGGAATGGATAGATCCATTTGCATTCCCCCTGCTCAGTAAAGAGAACCACCACTTTTAAAAGGTGCCTCTTTGCTCAGTTAGCAGGGGACTACGTAGTTCACTACCCAAGCTCCCACCCAATATTACACATTGTTGGATGCCACCTGCTTTATGCTGTGCACTGCATAGTGCCTTAGTGTTCCGCACCCATTCATATGCAGGTGCACTAGAGACATGATGCACCCAGTCAGCCACCTGGATATTTCACTTCTAGGACTCTGTGCAGGGTGGATTATACTGAGAGATCTGAGACAAGCCTATATTTTCCAAGAGCTTTATTTAAACTACATAACAGACCTGCAGCCTTTCTGATGACAACATCAAGCCCGTCCCCTAGAGGGGATTAACCCTTTATACTACATCTCCCCTGTAAGATATTTTCCCTTAGCTAGTAACCAGGTGAATGGTTAACTAGCTGATCGGTTTTAACCAGTTCTTCAGCATGAGAGAGAGTCTTATCAGCTATGAGTCATCCCTCTGTGTGCTCTGAGAATCTGGCTGGTGGTTTAAAATCTTTAACTTTCCCAAAACCCGAAAGGAAAAGAAAAAGATTTTGGAAAAGCAAAGGTTCTGGTAGTTTAAACTCACTGCCACCAGATGATGATGATTATTATTATTATTATGACTCTCGGGATTTTCAACCCTCCTCTGTGAGACAGGGTTGTTTATCCAGTCAAACGGCAGTATGCTGAGAGAAGCAGGGGGCTCTGGATGCCAGGACAAGCCCAGTATTTGTTTGTTTATTTATTTATTTATCAAATTTGTACGCCGCCTCAAACTTTCATCTCTGGGCGGTTAACAAAAGCATAAAACAAGTTAAAATATATACAAAAACTTAAAACAATTTAACAATTTAAAAATCACCTAAAACCTTAAAATTTTAAAGAACTGAAAAAGCTTGGGTGAAGAGGTGGGTTTTCAAATGCTTTTCAGAGATGGGGAGGATCGTATCTCAGTAGGGAGCACATTCCACAGTCTTGGGGCAGCAACTGAGAAAACCCATCCCCGTGTGGCCACAAGCTAAACTGGCGGCTACTGGAGACGGATCTCTCTGGACGATCTCAGTGGGTGGTGGGGCTCATAATGAAGAAGACGTTCTCTTAGATACCCAGGGCGTAAGCCATTTAGGGCTTTATAAGTTATAACCAGCACTTTGTATTTTGCCCAGAAACCTACTGGCAGCCAGTGTAACTCTGTCAACAAAGGAGTGATGTGGTCTCTCTGAGATGACCCAGAGACCAACCTGGCCGCCGCATTCTGTACCAACTGAAGCGTCTGGACTACGTAAAAAGGCAGCCCCACATAGAGCGCATTGCAGAAGTCAAGTCTGGAGGTTATCAACATATGTACCACTGTTCTGAGGCCATTCATCTCAAGAAATGGATGCAGCTGGTGTATCAGCTGAAGCTGATAGAAAGCCCCTCTAGCCACCTCCTCAACCTGAGATACCAGGGAGAGGTGTGGATCCAGAAATACTCCCAGACTGTGAACCTGTTCCTTTTGGGGAAGTGTGACCCCATCCTGAATTACCTTTCAAAAGTCAGGAAGGCCTCAGAGAGGCGTGCAGAAGCTGCTGGGGGATGGGCGGGTGCAGCCCAGTAGGCAGAAGAATGGTGGGGAGGGAACAGCAATGATATCAGCTCCACAGCTGCAAACAGGTGTAGAAGGGGGTGGAGTTGTAGAACAAGTCCCCTTTGGAGGCCAGGGATTGGGTGGCCAATCCACCTATCTGGCCAGGGAAGAAGGAACAAGCTGGAAGGGCGGAGGAGTGTCCTAAATGTTGGGCTTTATTTAAGGCAGGGGCTGCCAAAGATGAGAGGATCAGCAGGGATGGGGTTTGTTAGTCTGGTGGACTCCCAGAGAGGAGCTCAGGCCTTTTGCTCCTGCAGATAGGTGAAGGAGTGGACTGAATATACTTCCCTCCTCCCCCAACTCTGAGGCAATGCCCGTGCCTATAATTTAGTGCGAGAGGGTGGGAAGGTTAATTACAGAATTCTTCCTCCCTAAACATAGACAATTACATTTATAAACCACCCCATCCAAAGCCTTTGGGCGGTGTACAGCAAGTTTAAAAAGGCACAAAAACACACACCATTTAAAACACAGTGCTCAAAACAATTTAAAAACATTTCAAAACCATTTACAATTAAAATATTTTTTTAAAAAACAATTTTAAAACATTGGAAGGCCAGGCCAAACAAGTAAGTTTTTAGGGCTCTCTTAAAGGCTCACAGCAAGCCTAAACTGCGGATATCTGCAGGGAGTGTATTCCATAGGCCAGGAGCAACTACAGAAAAGGCCTGGTTCTGGGTTGCCACCAGACGTACTGGTGGTAACTGGAGATGGACCTCTCCAGATGACTTCAATGTACGATGAGGAACATACAGAAGAAGACACTCTTTAAGGTAGCATGGACCCACGCTGTTCAGGGCTTTAAAGGTAATAACCAGCACTTTGTATTTTGCCTGGAAACATTGGCAGCCAGTGCAACAGGCATAATATGGTCTCTCCAGGTTACCCGAGAGAGCAGTCTGACTGCTGCATTTTGAACTAACTGAAGTTTCTGAACTATGTACAAAGGCAGCCCCACATAGAGCGCATTGCAATAGTTGAGCCTGGAGGTTACCAGCTGATGCACCACTGTTTTGAGATCGTTCTCTTCAAGGAATGGACGCAGTTGTCAAATCAGCTGAAATTGATAGAAAGCACTCCTGGCCATAGCCTCCACCTGAGATACCAGGGTGAGGCCTGGATCCAAGAGCACTCCCAAGCTGTGTACCTGCTACTTCTGGGGGAGTGTAACCCCATCCAGCACAGGAAGATCTAACTCATCCCTCAAATTCTGATCCCCCACAATGAACACCTCTGTCTTGCTTGGATTCAGTTTCAATTTTTTTAAAAAAATTAAATTTGTTATCCCTCACCCAGCCCATTACTGCCCGTAGAAAGGTATTTAGGGAGTGAATGCCATTTCCTGATGATGATGATGATGATGATGATGATGATGATGATGATGATGATGATGATAAGGAGAAATAGATTTTGGTGTCATCAGCATACTGATAACACCCTGCACCAAATCTCCTGATGACCTCACCCAGTGGTTTCATTTGCTACAGACTGATCTCCCCCACCCCAGTTTTTTAGATGCACTTAAAAATGCTTAGCTGGTTACAAGAATACTTCAAAGCAGACAGATCTTTCATAGACGGCACATGTTGAAATCTTAGTTACTCAGTTACAAACAGATATTTAGGAATGCAAGGTCACACACATAAATTAAAATAACAGCTGATGCAGAGTTTTACAAATCACACTTTCTCCTGCACTAACTTCCGAAAACCACAGCCTGGCTTTCGTTCCCCTTGACACTCACTCTGCAAAACCTCTGACCCTCAGAGATTCTCCCACAGAATTCCCCATGTGAGAGCAGCCACCATGCTGGTCACGGTTCCTTTGCACTCTCCCTCTCAACTTTCCCCTTCTTGTTCCCAGAATCCCTCCAGCATCTGTCCTGTCCTACCCACCGGGTGGACTGATTGGTCAAGACCAGGGGTCACCTGCTTGTCAATCAAGAACAGGGATTCACTTCCTATTAACTCTATTGGGGTGGGGAGGCTGGTCACTACACCCTGCTTCTATGGAAAAGGTTCAAACCTAAAATATGGCAATCAACATTTATATCCGTAACATATTTCTACAAGAACTGATTGATCGTTTGATAGATCTGGAAATGTTACAGTTCTAATCTCTCTGGCGGAACTGTAGCACACCCAGATCTGGTATGGTAGACTGGAGGGATAACATGAAAGTATTCCTGATTTCTCCAAAGGAGTCTTCTTTGTGTTTTTACCATATAAGAGCAGGGTGTGTCTTCTGCAGCCTGAACCTGATCTTGCATACTCACATCTGGAACCCACATACAGGGTTGTCCTTTGAGACATCGTGGCGGGATGCAGGGCCCGAGGCAAGTCAGCCAGTGCGGGTCCCCCTTCCAGTTAATTCTAATGGGGGTTAAAAGAGCAAGTCCCGGGGTGGTTGCCCTGCTTGCCAGGTCCTAAGGAGAGCCTTGCCCACACATCCTGGTGGGGGTTGAAGGGTGGAACAGATCTGCTGGCATTCCGGTTATTGAAGTTGTGGCTCTGATGATCTTATCATCAAGCCTTTCCCCTAGAGGGGATTAACCCTTAATACTACAGAGGGAGGTGAATCCTGAAGAATGACAACTCTACCAATTCAAATGGAAAACATTGACCAAGACATCCTCGGGGGGGGGGGGGCAGGTGAGCAGTGGGAGGGAATAGAAGGTCATTTACCAGGGACAGATTCTAGAAAAACAGGGACCACTGGAGCCTTTGCTGAAGTAAACATTGAGTCTTGCTGGTCTCTATATTTTACAAGGTTATGGTCAACTTCAAATATGAAAGGCATGCACAAATGAGAATTCTCACAGTACATTCTGTACTCAGATACAGAGATCCTTACTGTGAGGTCATTCATACAACCGAAAACTGTTTTCTACCCAGGTTGGGGGTTGTGTGTACTCCAAATATTTGGTTGTGTGGGTGCAAACTACACACAAGGAAGGAAGAAGTGATTGTGTGGAATCAAGGTAGGGGGGAAAGCTACCCAGCTTTTCCTCCTACCTTGATTCCACACAATCCCTTCTCCCTCTTCCTACCTAGTTCTTTGCAACTAATAAAGTGCCAGTGCTCTGTCTGATGCACTGGTGCTATAGGCAGGATCAACTACACAGCTCTTGCACACGGGGAACTGCAAATTTCAATGAACTCCCCTTCTCTTGGAATCCTTTGTCACCTGCAAATGTATTCTGCAGCCTTTAGGGACATATTTTTGGGTGACACAAAGGAGATCTGGGGAAAGCGGAGGTTGTCAAACTGCCCCACCACCACAAGCATTGGTGCTGCATTAGTCTGGATCACATTCTCAGCACTGGAGCATCTCATGTAGCAAGAGACTTTTGTATGTTAGGATGCTGGCCACTGACTAGTACTATTTTACTTCTTCATCAAATGAAGTGTTGATGCTTGCTTATCCTGTGAAAAGCAAAATGAACAAAAATGTATATATACATATTTAATACTTTCAGAAAACCTGGTTTTCTGTTATGTGTTCTGCTGGTTTCAACAAATATTTTTTTCTACTTTAAAAGCTCCTTCTTTATTGTGGCACAAAGAAATAACTTCGCTTTTGACAAGTATCCTGAAAGAAATTTCCCTTGTTTATTGCAGAAGACAACCACACTGCCTCCTGTTCTGCAACGTACATGCATACGATTGTATTCCACAGCTGTGGCTTTATAAATACTCGTAGCAATGTCTGACAGCTTGTAGCTAGGTCCCCCCACCCTCTGGCTCTTAAGAACTGTTGTTAATTTCCTTTTGATTGTTCCTCATAAGAGTTCAGAGCTATGAAAATTCCAAAGGGTGTTAAAGGCACTTTTAAAAAACTATCACAAAAACTTTATGATAGGATGCACAAGCTTTGTGAGGAGTGGGATCTACATCTTCAAATGTTTACTGTTCCAAGTTTTACCACTTTGTGATGGGAAAAGTCAGCGCTAGTTGTACCATTCTGGTCTGGTCATCTCTAAGTAAACAGGTTTTCATTAACGAAAAGAAGGCTAACAATAGATTTAATATTAAAAGGGAGGATAGAGCACATTCTTCAGTTACCCTGTCTGTCTTTCACAGCTGAATTGAAACCAGCAAAGCAAATGCAGGTTCAGACTGTCGTATTGCCCCCTACCTCTTGTTGCTAAGTCCTTCTTTTGCTTCTGGTTCGTATGGACAAAATTGACAGAGCTTTTTGCAGTGGAGTACCTGAAATGGATAGCAGTGGAAAGGGAAAAGAAATGGACAGGAACTCATATTCTTTATTGTTCTATTATGAAGTTGTGTTCACAGTGCACTCACAGTGCTCTTACTATTAGCAGAGTTGGGTTCTGAAGAAATCATTCAGAATGATAATTCATAACTATAAGAAACCTTACTTTACAATATGAACAACTTAGCAGTTACATGTCTGTTTGGATAGAGAGAGAGATTTGTGTATGTGAGGCTGTATAGCTGCATGACACAAAACCGGTATACAGGGATCCTATTTAGATACGACCCCCGCATCTCTTCACTTCTAAAGATGAGATTAACTCTTTACTTTCTGGTTAGGACTAACCAGATCTTTACAGAAGAAGGGACACATGGGTGAGGAGTGGAGAACCCTTCCCCATCTTCTCAGCTTGCCTCCTGCCATTTCTCTCCTGAGCATTTTCCTCCTCAGCCCCACTGATTCTGAAAGTGAATTTGGCTGGCCAAAAATTTGGCTTGTTTGGGGGTAACCGGCTCTGGGAATGAAAATAAGAGGCACAGGGACATTTCAGTATCTTCCATCCTCATTTCCCCATTTTCTATCAAAATTGGACTCCCCCCCGCATTTTTGACGACATTGGGGTAGTTCTGTGTTTATACAAGCATGGAGCTGCTGCCAGTGCATGTAGATCAGATCCCATTGTAAGGGTGCTGAGCCAAATATTACTTCTTCCATAGGGGAAGTTTTTGAGCAGTTGGGAAGCTATGATAGTTAGCTCCTTGACATTTACCCTTTCAAGTGCAGACTGGTGGTAAGCATACTCTTGGGATTTTTATGAACCTTTCTAGACAATTGTTTTTCACATAATATATGTATGGTTATAAGTCATCTGTTGGAGAAACTCCAGACATCTTTCATCAAGGTAGCTAGTCTGAACTGGAGACATTGCAGTTTCTTAGCATTTGAGCTGTGATATTTTGTTGCTTATAAGATGCTAATTTCTCCAAAGCCAGTGTATATATGTGTGTGTGTGTGTGGGGGGGGGTGTCTGCTCCATTATGAATGTGAGTGCTGTGAAGATTATGATTGTGCTCCAGTTGCATAGCAGCTGCGACTTGTTAATTTATTTAACATTAAAATTAATTAAATATTGTTTTAACATGGTTTTAAAATGTTATTTTAAAATTTAAATTGTTCTATTGTTTTAACTTCTACTGTATCATTTATTTTGTTTTAATTAATGTTTTAAGTTTTCTGTTGTCATTTTTTTAAACGAATGTTTTAACTTTTTCTGTTTGTTTGTTTGTTTTGTTGTAAGCCGCCCAGAGACGTGAGTTTTGGGCAGTATAAAAATATGTTAAATAAATAATACATAACTATGTTAACATAAAAATATGTTAAATAAATAATACATAAATATGTTAACATAAAAATATGTTAAATAAATAATACATAAATAATAAATAAATACATTTATTGGAACTGCCCCAGGGTAATTGGTGAACACTCCAAAATTGCGTTCGGACTTTGTGTGGGGAATTAGCGAGCTGGGGTGGAGCAGTTCCATGTCAGAATAATTTTTGTGCAAAGCTTTGGTTATGGGAAAACGAATTGACAGAGAAGTTGAAGTTCAAAAACAAACATGGTTTTATTGTAGGGTAGGGGTACAGTGGAATAAGAAATTTAATTAAAGCAATACTACTACTAGAAACATGTTACAAGATGAACCAGATAATTGCAAAGAGGAAATTTAGCTTAGTGTCTGAATTAAAATAATTTCCAGGCTGGCTAGAGAATGGAGGCTTTTGGACTTAAGGAGAGAGCAGGGATAGGGAGCCCAGAGGGGCACAGCCATTATCATACAACCTCATCCTTCCTTTAGTGGCGATTAGACCCTTGTGGCTCTGGCGCAACTGATGGACCTCTTTCCTCAGGGATGGAACCAGGCGATGAAGAACTAAAGACAGCTCGGTTAGGTTAGGTAGGTTAGGTAGCAGGGGTAAATCCGAAAGGTGCCTATTTTCATGTAGCAGCAAAGAGAGCTGGATGGATTGGACCAGGCAAGAAGGCCGATCTGGAGGCATGATTGGTATGCAGAGCAAGACATGGCTAGATGTTATAGCGTGTGCCAGGTCTAGCGTCCAAAATGTGGGTGACTCCAAGGTGTAGAAACCAAATGAAGTACACTGGCTCAAGAAACCAGGGGCAATTATAGCCCCAAATGTGTCCAGAGGCAACATTCCAGCTGCCCTTCTTTCCTGAAAAGGACAATTTTGGGGAATCTCAAAAGGATCCATTGTCTGTGTTTGCTGTACTGGAGTTACAACACACTGATTTGAATGGGTCAAGAAAACCCTGTATGTAAATGGAGTGAATGAACGTGCAAATACAATATCCCTTAGGTCAGAAGAATCTAGTAAACGAATCAGTATTTTAATGAGTACACTTCTGAATTTCTATTGCTCACTTAGCTCTTTTTAATAGGAAGTTCATTCATTCATTCATTCATTCATTCATTCACTATACTGCCCTTCCAAAAATGGCTCAGGGCAGTTTACACAGAGAAATTATAAATACGTAAGATGGATCCCTGTCCCCAAAGGGCTCAAAATCTAAAAAGAAACATAAGATAGACACCAGCAATAGTCACTGGAGGTACTGTGCTGGGGGTGGATAGGGCCAGTTACTCTCCCCCTGCTAAATAAAGAGAATCATCATGTTAAAAAGTGCCTCTTTGCCAAGTTCGCAGGGGTTTTTAAAGTTTCATTGCAGAGCCATATCTGACTTTCCTGCTGAGGTGATTTAGTTTGTTTGAGGCAGCTGCAGAGGAGGGGGAGTAAGGGGGCAGTCTTCAGACAGATAGGCCTTGAGAGAAGACTAACTAGAAAGTTAACTCTGGAGTCTATTCTGACATTCCCAAAGCATAGGGAAAGGCGTGAGGCTGATCCCCTTGCAATTTGCTTGGCAGCTGTTGAACTTGGGGTGACTGTCCCACTGCTTGCTAAGTGACTTGTCCCCAATATGCCAACAAATTGGGAGTCTACAATCCTGTGAGGCTCCTGAGCATGTTAAGAGTGAAAACCAGAAGCCTGTGGACTCAGACATAAGCCTAGAGTCTTCTGGGAGCCCTCAGAAGAGCAGTGCTAGCAACAGACATCACTACGGATGAAAAGTACAACTTCCCCTTCCTATGCCTACAACATTTTGTGAACTTTTGAAAATGTATTTACTATTATACAAATGTTTTGGAAATGGACTATAGAAAGCAAGGAAATATTCAGGTGAGACACTTTAAAAATAATAAACACCAGCAAACCATCTCTTTCCTCTGCAGCAATGCCTCTCTTTTGACTTCTCAAAATATAGTTTTATAAAGATTGCACATTTCTCCATTGTAATGCTGGAGCAAATATCTTCATTATTTTTAAAGTAATAAATAGGAACACTGCTGTTCCCCATCCCTTCACCGTCTATGGCAAAGTTACATTTTCCATTGTTTGAGGAAGGCACCAATATGTATTATCATACTAAAAAGAGAGGTATCGTTGATTGATCATCCTAGACATGATATATGCCACTTAACCAATACCTGACTCTATGCTCGGAGTTCAGTTTGGCACACTTCACGAGTCCAGCCTTGAACCTGTTTGGATGCCATGATTCAATTCTGAAACTAATAATAATAATGGCTGTCTTTTTAATTTATGTGGGACTACTTTGAGTAATTGTCCTCAACATGTCAGGCAATAATAATAAATATTGTTCTTCTGGTGCAGAATTGGTGCAGAATGCTTTCCCCTCACAGTTGGGAAATAGCCACTACACATCTCGAACAAAGTAAAGATCTTCAATTCAAGAGAACTGAGCTTCCAAACAAGCTTGACTCCTACAGACCCCTTAAAAAAACCCTAATTACTCATCATGTAATTAGTTTGTAAAAACAAACTAAACTCATCATGTTAAAAGTATGTTTGCACTTTTAAAAAAACCTATCCCTACCCCTACTACTGACTTTCCATCTCAAAAGACACATTCCATTACCTACAGATGGAACATCAAACCATTTACAGTAATTGTAACCTCCCCCACCCCACCACAAGAAAGGTAGATCATGATGGGTAAAGTGAAATGGGTGAG
Source organism: Hemicordylus capensis (assembly GCF_027244095.1). Lineage (NCBI taxonomy): Eukaryota > Metazoa > Chordata > Lepidosauria > Squamata > Cordylidae > Hemicordylus > Hemicordylus capensis. The sequence goes on along the minus strand of NC_069658.1, from coordinate 84,601,163 downwards.
CTGGAGTGATGATGTCTCTCTCTCTGCAGCCAGTTCAAGTGATAAGGATAAGTTGTTTATCTTATTTCCTGCCCTGTATAACTTCAGTATCACGACGAAGGATATCCAGCTACCTAGCATTTTCTTCAGTCTATGCAAACTGGAACATTTTTTTCTAAATCTTTTGATAGAAATGACCTTTTCTCTGACCTTTAGCTAGAATTGTTTCAGAATGTTGTTTACTTGAATCTCATTGGAGAGTAACAGTTGTGTTGCAAAGCAAGATATATGCATTAGAGGTTGAATTACCTTGAGACTCTCTGGCAATCAAATTGAAAATGTAAATCTGTTTTTCAGAGCTCACAAATTGTTAGATTAATTTAATTTTACTTATTTTTCCATTTTCTTAGTCTATTCTATTTGTTAGTTCACTATATTTATTCACATAGTATTTAATAAAAAAATTTAAATTTAAAAGCTTGATAGACACAAAGAAATAACAAACCATCTTTAATAATAAAAATAACAAACACAAAAGCTGCATAATAAAGCACTTGGAAAATTTAGGAATTAAATGGGGCTATTCACACGACCTCTCGGGTGGGGGAAAGGCTTTGCAAACCTTGCCTTCCCCCGAAACAATCATTGTTGGCTTGGTGGGAGTGCACTCCAAACTCACGATCCCCAATGCTCTGTTCAGTGTGGAGCACAGAAGATCGCTTTGAGGCTGGGACAATAAGTCCTGGTAACCCACAGTGCTCCATGAACCGAGTACATTGCACAGGGGTATTCCCCCATCTAGCCCCCATCTCTGTGTCAGTGTAAGCTAGGGATGTGCAAACAGGTTCAATGTCAAACCAGTTTGGTTAGACTGTCTGGGGTCTGACCCTGGACTAACCCCCCCCCCGGGGGTTTGTGAGCTTTTAAATTTTTTTTAAAAAACTTAGCCCCTCCAGGGGAGTTGTCCAAGGCAGCAGCGGCGGGGGGTAGGATGGGTGGGTTAAATTTAAATTGTGTGTGAACTTTTCTGAGCAGGGGCGTAACTAGGTTGGAGTGGGCCCTGAGACAAGATTCTTAAATGCCCCCCCCCCCCGCCGTCACCGCTTACCTCTCCTTCCTCTGGCCTGATGTCTCTGCTAACTATCCCAACTAGTTGCAAGGTATAGATAACACGAAAGCAGAACCAACTAATACAACAGAACAAGAACTTTAATCATTGCACATATACCAGTTACAAGGTGTGCATAACAGACCCAACTTAAAACAGTATCAAATGAAGCACAGTAATCATTGCACACATCCCAACACAAGTTTTAAAAGTTACAAAAGTGTGCGTAACAGACCCAACTAAAAGCAGTATCAATTTAAGAACAGTAAACATTGCATACATCCCAACAAAAGTTTAAGGGTATGAATGACAGAACCAACTATTCCAACTGTATCAATCAAGAGCATAACATTGCACATATCCTAACCAAGACATCTCACACCACCATCCAGTACTTAATGCATTGGCGGGGACCATGTGGGTGGGAAGAAGAGGGGACTTGGCTGGGGACCATGTGGGCGGGGGAGGGGAAAGGAGACCAGAGGACCATGCGGGCGGGCGGGCGGGCAGGGAAAAGGCTGGGAGGGGAAAAAAACCCAACTGCATTGCATTAGCCCCACCACACACATTTCCCCTCGCCCTCCTCACTGTCCTCCTAACTAACCTGAGGACTGCTCCTGTTCCTGCTCCTGCTCCTGCCGCTCCTTCTCCATGTCTAGTTAGGACAGTTGCTGTTTTTGTTCACTGTTTCTGACTCCAAGAGTCCTCCTCCGAGCAGTTTGTTTGCAGGCAGTTTGTTTGCAGGAGTCTGCTTGCTTGCTCAGCCGGTGCGTTCTCCAGGCAGCCAGCTGATAATCACGTGACTCTCTCCACGTGACCACCACAGCCAGCCAATGGATGGGGATTTGGGGAAGGAGGAGGCGCCCCCACGATGCAAAGGGTGGACTCGTGGAGACAAACAATAAGGAAATAGCGGGCGGCGCCAGAACAAGGAGGAGATTTTTTAAAAAAAATGACTTCACAAGGAAGATCGGGTAGGCGCTGGGTGGGGGAGAGCCTCTGAGAGCCGCCCCCAAGGCGGGGGCCCCCGAGACAACGGCCTCCCCCTGCCTAATTGTAGTTACGCCCCTGCTTCTGAGGAACAGAGGGGCAAGCTGCACAGCGAATGTTAATCTGCTGATATGCACATGCACAAACACAATCACACAATCAACTAAACATTCATCATTACATATCACCTACAATCCCTTTCCCTCCCTACAGCTCAGCAAACATTGATGGAAACATTAAACTGACCTCTCACCAGCCATTAACTCTTGAAACTTTAGCACTGGATGAAAAGGAGCTTGGACTGAGTACCAATGCTCCTCCCCAAAACCCCCGAGAAAAAACAAAAAATGCATATTTATTTTTATTTCATTATATACTGCCCATCCAAAAAAGGCTCAGGGCAGTAGCCAAACGACCCAAGTTAGAGTAGGGTGAACACCCCTAACTGCTTTCGGGCTTGTGTGGGGAAATTAGCAAACTGCAATGGAGCAGTCCCATGTTAGAATACATTATTTATTTATTTATTTATTTACACAGTCAGACAGGTGTTATTGACTGGTTTCTTTTATCCAGACATCGAGTCCTTCCCAAGGACCTGGGATGGCTGAATTTTATTGTCAATGTTGTTGCTGTTATTATAGATATCGTCGCAGAATATAGGCTGTTCCCAGTAAAGTTGCTTTTTGTAATTGGCTGATGGTGATTTCTGTGGCCCCTATGGTGTTGAGGTGCTCTTCTAGGTCTTTTGGAACTGCACCCAGGGTGCCAATTACCACTGGGATTACTTTGGTCTTTTTCTGCCACAGTCTTTCAATTTCAATTTGTAGATCTTTGTATTTTGTTATTTTTTCTATTTCTTTTTCTTCTATTCTGCTATCCCCTGGTATTGCTATGTCGATTATTTTAACTTGTTTTTCTTTCATCTTGACTACAGTTATATCTGGTGTATTGTGTGGCAGATGTTTGTCTGTTTGTAGTCGGAAGTCCCATAATATTTTTACATCTTCATTTTCTTCAACTTTTTCAATTTTATGGTCCCACCCATTTTTGGCTACAGGTAGCTTGTATTTTTTGCAGATGTTCCAGTGTATCATCCCTGCTACCTTGTCATGCCTTTGTTTGTAGTCAGTCTGTGCGATCTTTTTACAACAGCTGATTAGGTGGTCCACTGTTTCATCTGCTTCTATCATCAGCATCTGTTTTGGTTGCTTATGCCCCCACCCCCACACACACACCATGCTCAGCCACAGGCTTGAGTAATACATGCACACCAGGGGTATATATATTGCAAGGTTTTGTTGTGGCTTCCTAGTTGTATGTAGACATTTATTGTGTTCCTTTTAATTCCAGTGAAAACCCATTTCACACACATCCCTTGATCATTTCCAACATATTACCTGAGGCAATGGGGAGTTCGTGCATTTATCTGTGGCAGTTGGGAATGTCTTTCTGCTGAAATGTTATGGCAGTCTCAGACAGGTTACCAGAAAGCGGGTGGTCGTGGTAGTCATCCACAGAAGTTAATTGCTCTAACTGTGCTGCTTCTCATGAAGCCATGTGTGAGTATGCGAGGATGCAGAATGTAGTCTTCTGTCTGCCACTAGTTCACAGAGTGCCTTGGAAGTAAGTTACACTGCTCTCATGTCTGTGCTGGATTGATTTCTTCCTTCTCCAAGAGACCAGGCAGGCTCTAGTCAATTTCTTAATTAGGTCCCCTTATCAACATGTGCTTGGAAGACTCCTGGCAGGAAAGCTCATCCTGGCTGGGGTACCCACTAAGGTAATGCTGCCACTGGTTAAAGGCTATCGTTTTATTGCTTATTCTTTCTCATCCTTTTATAGCCTTGCAGAAATGGTTCAAGATTGGAGTAGCAACAGTTTGTACACTCACAAAAGGAATTAAAGAGGTGCATGTTCTTCAGATACATGCATGTTAATTATTTTCTTTTTTAAAAAGCTTTTGCTGATCTGTTCATTTAGGAGAGTGCATGAAACAGAAATGTTAGCATTTGCCATTTAAAATGAAATGCCATTCTTTATAGATTCTCCTCCCCTCTTGCCCCTTTTCTCCAAAGGGCCTTTAGTATTGGCAAGCAATCAGATGCAAAAGGACATCCAATGGATAACTTCCAAAGATGGGTCAGAAGAATACTGAGGCTCCTATTTAACATGGTTTTTGTTATATCTCCCCTTTGCTGTTAAGCATCGACAGTTACGCTGTCATTCCAAGTTTATTTTCAGAGTATTTTTGTGACCTTGAACACAAAATGGAATCACAATGTTGTCTCTCGGAGGAGATGTGCTTAATAGAGGCTGCTTTTTAAAAGATCTGTCCTTATAATTCCTCTAGGGTTTCACCTTCATCATCCTTTTTTTAAAAAAAGCTCTGTCTCTGCACAAAACATAGTCTCACAGGCTTTCCCTCTCATGCTCTTTCTTTCTCCCCCTTCTGATTTTGAAGTCCCAAAGCTAAAACACAAGATGCAAGGCAAGGGAGTCTGTTCATTGGCTTGGTAGTATTTTTTTTTGGTGTGTGCTTAGTATACATATTTTAGATGGCATCTGAGCAACAGAGGGTGCATACAGATATACCTTTCAACAGAACTTGCTGTGTTGTTTTCTCTTATAGTATGAACCCGACTTTCTTCTGCCTTCACAAGGCATTTGACAGATGTACTTAGCAACTATATGAATATTGACCTTAGCCATCCATCTTGCTCTGCCTTTCAGTCTTCAGAAGGCAGTCTTCTGCCTTGAAAAGCACAGCATGAATGTTTATTCATTTCTGTGGCCATTTGTCACTTTAAAAAAGAGAGAACAAAATCAATTTAAAAAGAGATTCAAAACTGTTCAAGGGATAAGGTGGAGGTAGGTGCGTGACATCACAAGAACCAGCCAATCTGTGCTGTGCACAGTCGGCTTCTGCTGCAAACTGGCAAAAGCATTTCCTGCCTAAGCATGATTTTGGACTGGAAACTGTACATCATATATTGTGTTGTGAGTGTGCTTCAACAGAGGCTTGGCTGTGCAAACAACTACATCTGTTCACACCCTACAGAAGATACAATATGAATTAAAAGTAAGTTGACAGTAAGGTAGTAGTTGCTGTGAAATATTAACAGGTTTATATTTAAATTGACTGGAGTCAGACCCAAGGCTCAAGCATGCATGAAAACCAAATTTTAGATGGAAGCTCCAGTCTCTAGCGGCTTCTCTGTAAGTCTCTTTGTAGTTTCTATTGCCTGAAAGGAAAAGTCTCAAAAGTGCTTGACAAAACAGAATAGTTTTAATCTCCTAAAAGACAAAAGGAATGAGAACTGGCAGATATCTCTGGCAAGAAAGGCTCACTGACATGATGCCACAACAGAAAATGCAGTAAAGCACAAGTTCTGCAAAACTAGAACCTGGAGCAAGGCCTTATTTGAGCTCACTATACTGGGGGGAGTCATCTGGTGGGAGTCATTCTCAAAAACACAGTGGACCCATACTATTCTAAACTAAACTTCCAAAGGTGGTTAATCAGCACATTTAAACGGTGCCAGGAAGCGGCTAGTGTGATATATTGCCAATGCCCTACTCTAGATAACAAATACACAGCAATGCTCTGAATTGCAGCTTGGGGCATTTGTTATAGGTTTTATGCTCCCTTAGCACACCTTCTGAAATACAGTTTTCACAAAACAGAATAAATTAAGAGCACAGATACAATGGAAGTATCAAAGCACTTAAACATACAACACAGCAATAAAAGTGGGAACGATACTTACTCGGAGCTAGCACATGATAAAATCAGCCAACTGGCATTTGCAGAATAACCATCTCTTCAGATTAGCAGGGTTCAGATATAATGGTGGCAGCTGAGGTTGCAGCCACCTTGGGAGCACTCTTTCATCTATCTCTGCCCATGCTTCGACTTCCATTGCAGATTCCAATGTGTCGAGGTTGGTTGTGTTGTCTGAATCCACCAATCTTGGCATATCCTGATCTATTTCCCTCAGGAAACCGGACATCTGTAAATCACCTGAAATCTCAATAACAGATGTCAGGTTCCCTGGGGGAAGTAGGGCAGAATATGCTGAGATTGATGGGTCCAGATGACACGACCGATCTCGGCATATGGAACCTACGGTGGAAGTAGGGGCTTGCTTGGGTATGGGGGAGTGCATGTTCCTGGGGCAGTGCCTGGCAATGTTTTTTGAGGGGGGAGTTAAGATGGCATTGAGTAAGTTGCTCTTCTTATGAGCTCTCTCCAGGAATTTAATTTTTTACTTCTCCTCCTTTTATCTATGGCTGGACCAGGCTGGTTGATGGCTTATTTTATTTTATTTTATGGTTTTGGGCATGAAGTGATTGGCTTGGCAACTTCAGGTGCTGTTGTGACATTTGAACCTGCCCATTCTTTTTAAAAACAAATGAGGAGGGAGCTAGATGGATTTCCCAAGCTACAGAACTATAGCACCTCCTCTAAGAAGGCTCTGTCACTGGTTCCTGACAGGCGGACATGATCTAGTGATGAGCCAGAGAGCAGACAATGGTTGAGAAGTTCAGGGAGGCATATAGAGGCTTATACAGGTCAAGGAAATCCTTAAGATAACCTGCTCCCAAGCCATGTACAGCTTCAAAGGCAACAACTAGCAGTTTAACTTGAACACATTTATTGTAACAAATTAATAGTCAGTAGCCCTATTGAGGAATTCAAAACTTGGGTACAGCATCAGGTGCATAGCAAGGTTGGAGTGGGTCCTGGGACAAGAAGTGAAGATATGCCCCAGCTTCCTCAGGCCCTTGTCTTCTTCTCCCCCCACCTCACCCTGTGTGGGGTGCAGAAGAAGTATAAGGATATGGTGAAAAAGAAAACATTCCCAGCATGCACACTCTCTCTCCCCCCTATGCAAATAATACCAGACACCGATGCATGTAGAGAGGTGAGTGGCTGTTACCCATAGGCCCCTCTTCCCTTGGGAGCCCAGGGACATTTTCCCCTCCATGTTCAATTATAGGGAGAGAGCTGGTCTTGTGGTTGCAAGCATGACTTGTCCCCTTAGCTAAGTAGGGTCTGCCTTGGTTGCATATGAATGGGAGACTAGATGTGTGAGCACTGTAAGATATTCCCCTCAGGGGATGGAGCAGCATTTGGAAGATCAGAAGGTTACAAGTTCCCTCCCTGGCATCTCCAAGATAGGGCTGAGAGAGATTCCTGCCTGCAACCTTGGAGAAACTGCTGCCAGTCTGTGTAGACAATACTGAGCAAGATGGACCTATGGTCTGACTCAGTTTATGGCAGCTTCCTATGTTCCTATGTTCCTATAGCTATGCCCCTGTACAGCATGCACAGAGAATGGGACCACATTGATTAACCCTGCTCCCTGGCACCAACACACTCTGTAGCCTTGTATCGTATTCTTGGCATTTCTCTGGGGAAGGCAGTGCTGAATCTGGGGCAGCTTCCTTCATGAGATTTAGAATCCCGGAATGTGCAGGGTTCCAAATCACATGGAGAATTGTTCCCTCAGGAGTCAATGTCCTTCTCAGAAAAATGCTGAACTTGGGGGTGCAGAGTGCATTGGTGTGGCGGCATGGCTAGCTAGTAAGCTCCTGCATGTAGCCCTACCTGCTCAGAATTCCTGAAGGGAGCTAATGTAACTGGCCACAGGATTAGTATACAGTGTAATCCAGTTCCCACTGGCATCCATAGTCTCAACAAATCACAATTTGACTTGTTGTTAAGGGCAATCCCACATAGAAAACATCATTATAATCCAACCTGGATGTGACAACAGAAGAGATGTATCTGTCCAGGGTCTGGTTTCACCAGGTATGGCTACAGTTACCAAAGCTGGCAAAAGGCACTCCAGGCCACTGACATCACCTGAAAATCCATAGAGAGTGCTTTGAATCTAGGAGCACCCTCAAGGTGTGTACATGCCAGGTGTATGTTCCCAATAGATGGCATCTGCTCTGAAGGTGGGAAGGGCCAGAAGTCGGATTACTGGTGCAGCCCGTTTTCAGACTATATAAAGAATAACAGTTCTTTATTGGGGGTGAGGGTGGGGGAGAGGACAGTACATTTGAAAGTTGGCCACAGTCCAATGCTCTAAATCCTACTTGTTTCCATGAAGGAATAAAACATGCTTAAACCCCTCCCCTTGAAACCAATGGGACATAAAAGTGCTTAACTCTGATTGGCTTGTGCCCATTAGATGAAATGAATATGTTTGCTCACTAGGTGACAGTGTTTCCTACAATAAGCTTCAGTTTCTTTCCTGTCTGAAAGAAGCAGCCATGTTGGCAAAATGTCTTGGTTCCTTAAGTAGCTGCAATGTAGGTCAGAGTGAAGAACTTTCTCATTTGCAAGTACAAAGAAAGACTGGAAAAATCTCCATGTGAAATTCAGCACAAAAGTAAAGATTAAAGATTACTTTTCTTAAAGTATATGCGGCTACAGATCTTTGCCTTTAAAAATTTTTTCCACTGTAATAATTAACACCCACATACATTTCCAAGGTTACCTTAACTGTATGCAAGAATTCTCCTTATTGCAGTTCCCAGAAAAGAAATTGTGGGAGAACACTTGCTATTTCAGTGATTAGCAAGGTTTCAAATTACAAAAGAGAAAGGACATTTTTAATTTCAAGGTGTCAGATGATTGGATCTGTTATGACATGACATTACTTACAAAAGCTGTTCTTTGTCTGAAAAACTTTTGAATGCTGATTGAAAGAGTTTTCTGAGATATTTCTTTATTTTTTAAAAAAGTATAGAGACTGGCTGCAATACTTCTGACAGCTAGGCTGCTTGATTCAACCATTCCTTCCTATGCATACTTTCCTGAGAATAAGCCCCATGTTATAATTAAATTATAAGCACCCCCATTGAAGACACTGGAACTTACCTCTGAGTAAACATGCATTGGATTGCATTGGACTTAAGTTGTTTTACATATAAATCACATCCAATAAGAACACATGAAAGCAAATCAATGTTCTGCAAGCATCACCTTTATTCCCTCCCTTGCTCATTTGCAAGTACAAAGGAAGTCTGGAAGAGAGTCTATGTGAGGTCCAGCACCAAAGTAACAATCAAATATTCCTTTCTTAAAGATCTATATGGTCTCAGTTCTTTTAAACTGCTTTCTCTGTAATCATGAACACACATTTAAGGGCCGGATTAAGGGCAACTGATGCCCTAAGCACAGCCCAACAATGGTGCCCCCCCCACCGGACCCCTCCATTGCTTAACTGACAAGACATTAAGACTCAAGCAAATTATTTACTTATACCTTAATATTTATTTAAATTTTAAAAAGTTTTCTTCTAGATTTTTTAAGGTAAAACACAACAGTTCCACGGCCTATAATTTCTTATAAATAGCTGCAACAGAATGAATGATTGAGGAAAATATTTCATCTTCAAGGTCAGATATCATTTCATACGACCATCTTTTACGTGAAGTTTTATCAATATTTTGTACTGCTCTTTACAGTAATTTTTCACAAATCAATGCCTTTTTACTTCAGTCAGCGTGGTGTAGTGGTTAGAGTGCTGAACTAGGACTGGGGAGACCCGAGTTCAAATCCCCATTCAGTCATGAGACTTGTTGGGTGACTCTGGGCCAGTCACTTCTCTCTCAGCCTAACCTACCTCACAGGGTTGTTGTGAAGAGAAACTTAAGTATGTAGAACACCACTCTGGTCTCCTTGGAGGAAGAGCGGGATATACATGTAAAAAGGGTGGGGGGAAAGCAACATAGTTAAGTAGTTTATCAAAACTTTAGTCACTCACTGAGCCAAAGAAAACATTTTTTTAACAATGCAGAGTAAAGTCGAACACGGCAGATAAAAACAATTACAAAAATTCGGCTAAAGTTGAGTGTGGCAGTGAAATGCAAAGTGGGAAAAGAAACGCAAGGTGATAATAAGGGAGGCAAAAAAGGAGTGTGAGGAACATTTAGCTAAAAGCATCAAAGGGAATAACAAAAACTTATTTAAATACATCAGAAGCAGGAAAGATGCCAGGGAGGCTGTTGGACCATTAGACAATGAGGGAGTGAAAGGGATTATTAAGGAGGATATGGAGGTTGCAGAGAAGCTTAATGAGTTTGTTGTGTCCATCTTCACGGCAGAGGATACTGAGCATATACCTGTTCCTGAACCAGACTTTTCAGGGCTGTAGGCTAAAGAACTCAGCCAGATTGAAGTGACAAGAGATGATGTTCTAAACTGTCTGGAAAAACTGAAAACTAACAAATTGCTAGGGCCAGATGGCATCCATCCAAGAGTCCTCAAAGAACTCAAATGTGAAATTGCCGACCTTCTTGACAAAATATATAACTTATCCCTGCAATCAGGCTCTGTACCAGAGGACTGGAAAGTAGCCAATCTAACAACTCTTTTCAAAAAGGGATCCAAGGGTGTTCTGGGAAATTACAGGCCAGTTAGCTTTATGTCCATTCCAGGCACATTGATGGAAAGCATCCTCTGGGGAAAAAAAAGTAAAGCACAGAGAAGAACAGGCCCTGCTGGGGGAGAACCAGCATGGCTTCTGCAAAGGTAGATCTTGCCTCACAAAGCTTCTGGAGTTCTTTGAGAGTGTCAACGAGTGTGTGGATCAAGGTGATCTATTTGACATAGTATACCGGGACTTCCAAAAAGGTTTCGACAAAGTTCCTCATGAAAGACTCCTGAGAAAACGTAGCAGTCATGGGATAAGGGGACAAGTACATGTGTGGATTGCTAACTGGTTGAAGGATAGGAAACAGAGGGTAGGTATAAATGGAGAGTCTTCACAATGGAGAGAAGTAAGAAGTGGGGTCCCCCAGGGAGCTGTACTGGGACCGGTGCTTTTTCATTTATTTATAAATGATCTAGAAGTAGTGGTAAGCAACGAGGTGGCCCGATTTCAGATGATACCAAACTCTTTCAGGTAGTGAAATCCAAGACAGATTGTGAGGAGCTCCAAAAAGACTTCTCCAAACTGGGTGAGTGGGCGACAAAATGACAAATGCAGTTCAGTGTCGGCATGTGGAAAGTGATGCACATTGGGATGAAAAGCCCCAACTTCAAGTATACGCTGATGGGATTTGAATTGTTGGTGACTTACCAGGAGAGGGATCTTGGGGTCATGGTGGACAGCTCGTTGAAATGTCAACTCAATGTGCGGCAGCCGTGGCTGCTTGGAGATGTGTTCTAATGCTGCTGTTTCTGTCACCTGCCTTTTCTTGTACTATGCAAAATGAGTGTGCCTTGATGCATTCATTTAGTGCATGGCCCAGCACAAATAGTAATGTTGTGGCCACATGAAACACAACTGTGTGGAGGAACTTCAGTGGGCAAGTTGTTTGTGTGAAGTGGCTCCCTGTGGTTCTGATAATTTCCCATACATCAGCAGAAAGCTTAAAAAGCTTACATTCAGGGGCATAGCAAAGTTGGAGTGGGCCATGGGACAAAAAGAGAAATGAGCCCCCCGCCGCCCTCCAAACCTTCTTCAGAGAGTTGTGAGCAAAGAGCTCTTAGGAGATGAGAGCTGGTCTTGTGGTAGCAAGCATGATGTCCCCTTAGCTAAGTAGGTTCTACCCTGGTTGCATACAAATGGGAGACTTAATGTGTGAGCAATGTAAGATATTCCTCTTAGAGGATGGAGCCGGTCTGGAAAGAGCATCTAGGTTCCAAGGTCCCTCCCTGACATTTTCCAAGATAGGGCTGAGAGAGATTCCTGCCTGCAACCTTGGAGAAGCCGCTACCAGTCTATGTAGACAATACTGAGCTAGATGGACCTATGGTCTGACTCAGTATATGTTCCTATGTTCCTGTGTTCAAGCTGTCAGCCTACAACCAGCAGCCCTCCCTCCCTCAGGAGACCTGGGACATTTGTCCTTCCTTGTTCAATAATACCTGCAGCCCATGTTGACATGACTGAAAATGAATCACATGGGAAACCTGTTCTTACTGATCGCCTGCCTCATAGTGCTGCTCTGTGGAGCTGCATTTCAAGAGGCCACCTATGGAGCTATCTCCACATATACGTTGGCCCTAGAGTTGTGCACTGCACTTGGGATAGTTACAAAGATCTGCAAGGTCCTTTGCAGTTCTAAAATACAATGACTCTATGACTGAGTCTAGTAAGATTGTAAGAATGTCAATTCCTGTTTTTGTCACATTGTTATGTTTACTGTTTATCAATACATTGAGGTGGGTCTCACAATCAAAGAGACCTGCCTGGGGAGGGTGAGTGGGGAGAGAGGGCTTAGCCCGCTCTCCCCGCAGACGACCAGCCAGTTTGCTCTAGGCGGTCACAGCGGCCGCCCACACAACTGCTGGCTCCGTCATGGAGCCAGCTGGGGCTGGGGAGTTTGGGGGCTGTGCGGCCCCCGGAAGCTCCAGTATGCCCTGCGCAAGCGCTCAGGGCATACTGGAGAGACCCCCGAGCCAGGAGGCTGCTTTTAAGCCTCCCGGCTGGGGGTCTACTCATGAGTAGCCATGCCACGGAGCCGCGCCGCAGCAACTCATGAGCAAAAAAAAAAAAAAAAACGGGTTTGCAGAGCACTCGCTCTGCAAACCCTGTTTAAGGGGAGGGTTACTTGAGTGGGTTATCCACTCAGGAACCACCGGGCTCTCAGTTGAGCCTGGTGGTTCACACAGTTGTAGAAAATCGGGTTAGGGGAAGCCCGATTTTCTACAATCGTGTGAATAGCCTCATTGTCTTCTTTTTAAAACCAAATGCAACAGAACAAGCGCTTTCTCATGATCCGTGAGCTTGAAGGAGCTAGGGGAGGAAGCCTCAAAAAGCTTACCTCCCCTGCAGATGATCACCCACCCAGATGATTGCTGGCTTCTGCCAGAAGCAGGGAGGTTTGGGGGCCAGGAGGCCCACAGCACTCCCATAATGCACTGTGTGAGTGCACAGTGCATTATGAGGAGTCACTCAATGCCAGCTGGGGGGCTGCTGGTGTGTGGGTGCCATGCAGAGCCACGTGGCACTAACACATGATCAGTTAGCCCAGGCGAATGGCACATTTGCACCCTTAACCTGGGCTAACAGCTGGAGCTCCCTTACGGGTTTGCCACCATGCCACCACTGGGAGCCACATGGCTCCTGGAGGTTCTCATGTGCAGGTAAAACCAGACTGGGCTTCCCTAGCCCGATTTTGCCTGCCTGTGAGATCAGCCTCAGTCTTTATTTTAATCACATGAAGGATAGGTTTATGATTAAAATTAGCCTGGCAGTTCACCATAATGGCCATGCTGTATTCTCACTCTGCCTCTCCAGATAGCTGCATGGCTATGCCCACTTTCCATGCTGATTTGGGCAGAACACATTTCCAAAACCTTTTTTCACTTTACAATGAGTATACCAGCTAGCAATATAGTCCTAAATATGTTTACTCAGAAGTAAGGTCCCCTGATTAAAATCCACTTCATCCCATGAGAGTGTGCATAGGATTGCACTGTAGCAACAATTATGCTGAATATTCATACTGACAATATATAAATTACTACATAAACTGAGTAATTTTGGTTTTATATTGAAAAAAACCCTTTGGTTAAATTATATTACAAGCTGTCACCATCTGTTGTGCAGGACACTTAATCCAGCACTCAAGCAATTATCTTTTAGGAAGCTTGCAAAGCTATTTCAATCAATTTCTATTAATAACTTTGTTTTAATGTTTCTTTTAAAAATGGGAAAGCCCTGATCCAGTATGTGATATTTTCATTTCTTATGTGATATATTAATAAATCTAATCATTTCAGGTATCAATCAATAAATGTTTATTTTGATCAAATATCAAATACAGAGTTTAAAACAAATAATAAATACATAGATCATTTCAGGTATGTATCCAATAGCAATAATAATCCTGTTGTCCTGATGAAACAAAAAGAGTGCTGAACCTGTAAGAAAAGAAGGAAAGCAATGCTGGATCACACCAAAGGCCTATGCAGTCCAACTTCCTGTTTTCCATAGTGGTCAGTCAGATGCCTTTGGGAAGCAAGTCCCCAAGCAGGAGATTAAGGCATACCTCCCCTCTTCCATTGCTTCCCTGCAACAGATACTGAGGCATACTGTGCTACAGTAGCTGAGCCAGAGCAGCGCTGGCCTGTGTTCAGCCACCACAGTGACCCCGCTCACCCTACGCCCTAGTCTGATGTCAGACGCGGGGGGTTAGCCATGCCCCCACATCTGACGTCAGATGTGGGGTGTGTGGTCTGGCTCCTCAACAGGGCCGCGTGGCCCCATTCGGGAGTTAGAGCCAGGCCAACATTGCATTCGCAGAGAGGCCAGAAGTGGCTCTCCCTGCCTTTAAGGCAGGGAAGATCCGCTTCTGGCCACTCTATGAACACAGTGATGGCCATTTAACTCCTGAACTGGGCTGTGCGGCCCTGCTTGGGAGCTAAACCAGCCCCCCCACATCTAGATATGGTGGGGCGTGTCAGGGCCATGACCTGGGTTCTTTGAACCTGGTCGCCCAATCATGGCTATGCCCCTGCAGTGCTACCTCTGAACATGGAGGCACATCAGGTCATCAAGACTAGTAGCTGCTGATAGACTTATCCTCCAGTAATTCGTCTGATCCTCTTTTATAGCCATTTAAGCTAGTAGCCATCACCACGTCTTGGGGCAGTAGATTTGCTTGATTAACCATGTGCTGACAGTTCAGGCCCCTTCAGTGTATATGTAAAATTCTTCTTTTTTGGTCCTGATTGGCATATTTTCACACTTATTTGTATTGAACCACATTTGCTATTTTGTTGCTTCACCTAGTTTAGAAAGAATCTTTTGAACTGGCGGATCCAGAATGAGGAAGCAGCTGTGCAGCAAAAGAAACGGACTAACACTGCACTTCCAGACTAACTGACAGGGACATCTTTTTGGGTGGCACAGAGGGCTTCCTGGAGAAAAGGAAGTTGTCAAAAATGGCCTACCCCTCCATGAACTGGTGAAATTAGTCAGGGAGTGCTGTTAGTCTGCTCCTCTCACTGAGGTGGTGCTTTCTTGCTCTGGATGTCAGCCAGTGGCAAGGCACATTAGGGAATCCTAGAAAAGCAAAAGTCTCAGAGGCAATACTTTTGAAAACTAGAAATTGTCATGACCTGGGCTTCTGTGCACCTTACACCCTTGCAGTGAGGCCTCAGAATTCAGAGGGGAGAGGGCGCACCATCAACCAGTTCCTCCTACTCCAGGCTTTGCGGGGGTCACTGTGGCCACCCTCTCTCTCTGCTGAAGACTCCACACTCTTCCTACTAGCCCGTCATCATGGGCTAAAGGGGAAAAAAAGGAAAAGTTGTGCTAGTTGAATCGGTGTCGACTCCTGGCGACCACAGAGCCATGTTATTTTCTTGGTAGAATACAAGAGAGGTTTGCCATTGCCGTCTCCCACGCAGTACGGTATGAGATGATGCCTTTCAGCACCTTCCTATATCGCTGCTATCTGATATAGGTGCTTTCCATAGTCTGGGAAACACACCAGTGGGGATTTGGACCAACAGCCTCTTGCTCTCTAGGCAGGTTACTTCCCTGCTGCGTCATTAGGTGGCTGCCTGCATATTAAATAGCTGTTGGCATACTGATCAATCCTGCCCCCTCCTTTCAGGCCTCCACCCTGCTTTATTAACCCCCCCTCCCTTTACACATAGCTGCTTCCAATTCCCTGATTCCCTCTGCCCTCACCTGCCCCTGCCCTTCTCCATGAGATGACTCTCTGATGTCATTGAGAGGGGCCCCACTGTTGCTTCCGTGAGACTGGCATTAAGAGGTATCATAATAGAGGCTGGAGGCTGGCATATAGCCCTCAGACTAGTAGCTATTGATAGACCTGGCCTCCATGAATTTATCTAAACCCCCTTTAAAGAAACCCAGGCTCTTGGGTGTCACCACATCTTGTGGCAGAGAATACCATAGGTTAATTATGAGTTGTGTGAAAAAGTACTTCCTTTTGCCAGTTCCAAATTTCTTTGCAATCAGTTTCATGGGATGATCATGGTAGTGTTATGGAAGAAGGAGAGAAATTTGTTTCTATGACCTTTCTCCACACCATGTATGATTTTATAGATCTCTACCATGTCCCCCCTCAGCTGTCATTTTTCTAAACTAAAAAGCCCCAGGTGTTGTAGCCTTGCCTCATAAGGAAGGTGCTCTAAGCCCCTGATCATTTTGGTTGTCGTCTTCTGCATCTTTCCCAGTTCTACGCTGTCCCTCTTAAGATATGGTAACCAGAACTGTATGCAGTACTCCAAATGTGACCACACCATAGTTTTGTATATGGGCAATATAATATTAGCATTTTTATTTTAAGTCCCCTTCCTAATGATTCCAAGCATGGAACTGGCCTTTTTCACAGCTGCTGCACATTGAGTTGACACTTTCAATGAGCTGTCCACCACAACCCCAAGATCCCTCTCCTGGCCCATCCCCTCCAGCTCAGAATCTATCAGCATATATGTGAAGTGGGTTTTTCGTCGCAATGTGTATCACTTTACACTTGCCTACATTGAACTGCATTTGCCATTTTGTTGCCCACTCTCCCAGTTTGGAGAGATCCTTTTGGAGCTCCTTGCAATCTCTTTTGGATTCCACTACCCTAAATAGTTTGGTGTCATCTGCAAATCTGGCCACCTTGCCGCTCACTTCAACTTCTAGATCATTTTGAATACTTTAAAGAGCACTGGTCCCAGTATCTATCCCTGGGGGACCCCACTTCCTACTTACTTCCATTTAGAGAACTGTCCATTTATTCCTGTCCTTCAACCAGTTACCAATCCACACATGTACTTGTCCCCTTATCCCGACTGCTAAGTTTTTTCAGGAGTCTTTGATGAGGAACTTTGTTCCTCTGACAATTTTTAAAAAGCACTTGAAAACCCACCATTTCACCCAAGCTTATTCAGCTTTTTTAATTTTTACATTTTAATGTTTTTAATTTTTAGATTTCCTAAATTGTTTTAAGACTTTTGTGTATTTTTAAACTTGTTTTGTGTTGTTGTTAACCTCCCAGAGACAAACATTTGGGGCGGTATACAAATTTGATAGATAGATAGATAGATAGATAGATAGAGAGATAGATAGATAGATCGATAAATACATGCTTTTTGAAAGTCCAGGTATATTATGTCAACTGGATCACCTTTATCCAAATGCCTTTTGACACTCTTAAAGAACTCCAAAAGGTTAGTGAGGCAAGACTTGTCCTTGCAGAAGCCATGCTGGTTCTCCTTCAGCAAGGCCTTTCTTCTATATGTTTAACAAATTTCTCCTTAAGTATGCTTTCCATCAATTTGCCTGAAACAGATGGTAAGCTAACCGACCTGTAGTTTTCCAGATCTCCCCTGAATCTCTTTTTGAAAATTGGTGTTACATTGGTTGCTTTCCAGTCCTCTGGTACAGAGCCTGATTGTAGGGATAAATTATATATTTTTGCAAGGAGGTCAGCAATTTTACATTTGAGTTCTTTAAGGATTATTGTGTGGATACCATCTGGCCCTGGTGATTTGTTAATTTTTAATTTTTCCAGACAGTTTAGAATGCCATCTCTCGTCACCCCATCTGACTCAGTTCTTTAGCCTCTGTTCCTGAAATGCTCGGTTCAAGCACAGGTATACACTCAGTATCCTCTGCCATGAAGACAGATGCAAAGAATTCATTTAGCTTCTCTGCAACCTCCATATCCTCCTTAATAATCCCTTTCACTCTCTCATTGTCTAATGGTCCAACAGCCTCCCTGGCAGGTTTCCTACTTCTGATGTATTGAAATAAAATTTTGTTATTCCCCTTGACACTTTTAGTGAAATGTTCCTCAAACTCTCTTTTCACCTCCCTTATTGTCACCTTGCATTTCTTTTGTGAGAATTTGTGTTCCTTCTTGTTCTCTTCATTTGGACAGGCCTTCCAATTTCGGAAGGAAGTCTTCTTCCCCTTTATAACTTCCTTGACTTTACCATGCTGGCATCCTCCCAGACTTGGTGGTACCTTTCATCCTTTTTGGTATACATTCTAACTGGGCTTCTAGTACTGTGGTTTGAAATAAACTTCATACATTCTGGAGTGGAGTGACTCTCCTGATTTTCCCTTTCAGTTTTCTTTTCACCATTTTAAATAAGTTTTCCTTTTAGAGAAGTTTCCTCTTCTGAAATTCAAAGTTTCTGTGTTAGACTTCCTTTGGGATTCTCTCCTTGCATGTATGCTGAATTGGATCACACTTTGCTCACTGTTATTAAAGTTTCCATGACACTGACATCTCACACCACGTCCTATACACTACTCAGGATTAAGTCCAAAGTTGCCTTCTCTCTGGACGGTTCCATGACCAACTGTTCTAGGCACAGTGTGGTTCTAGGGTGGTTCTTAATTTCTAGTGTGGTAGCTTAATTTCTCAGAGACACTCTTTGGTTTAAGATCCCATTTGCTCCTGTGATGAAATGAGTTTGGAGAATAAATTGTATAAAGATATCTGGATAGGAAGGGGTTAAATCCCATACAAAGTGTGCTTGGCAGAGATAAGCCCTGCAGCTGTGTCTGGGAAACCCCCTTGTGGAGAAAAGCTGTTAGAGCACTTGGAATCTTGAGAATGGCAGTTGGCAGGTGGAGTGTGGATCGTGAAGACACAGAGAGAGGCTGTCTGAGATACAGCCTATAAGAAGACTGGGTTAAGGAGAACCAGGAAAGGTTCTGTAAAAATAAACATAGTTGTAATTCACATATATGAGCTCTGGGAAGAAAGTTTATACCAGAAGTACCAGAAAGTAAACTTTCAGTTTTGTTTCGAGTTGAATCAATTCAAGCTCGAATTGGGGTGATGAGTGATTCAAACTCAAATCGAATCACTCCTAGAATCAAGGGCCTGATTTGAGCCCAAATCAAATTGGCCCAGATTCAAGCTTGAATGGATTTGAGTTATTTGAGCAGCATTTTGAGTCTGGTTTTGTCCCCCCGCCAACTGATTGGTTTTCTGGCACTGGCTTGACATCCAGCTGGCCTGGTTGGGGCAGTCCAAATTCGAACCAGATTGGCCCCCGGTTCAAAGAACCTGCGCATGGACCAGCTTGAGTATACTTGTAAAGGGGAATCTTCCATGGGTAACAATGGTGTGTTTTGAGTTCCCCATTGTTTTCTATGGCTGAATCATTCAAATCGATTCTAGCTGATTCGTTGAAACAACCGACAATGGTCACTGTTTGGACAAATCATTTCAAGTATTTTGTGATTTGATTCAAGCACAAATCGAATCACAAACTACAATTCATGCACATCTCTACTGTCTGGGAACACAGTCAGCAATGTACATATTGCATCAGTGCAGGGGTGGGGGGCAAGGCATGTCAGGTAGTATGTTCATGCTCACTATAGAAAGTTTGCTAGCTATTCATGCTTGAATAGGGCTCCAGCTCACTACAGTGTTTCGTTGTTTTTTTGTTTTGTTTTTTTAAAAACAGGTTCTATAGTTTCTTTCCCAACAACCACAAGTGGCTGGTGGCAAAAATGGTGTTATGTAGGGTTACATATTTATGCTACCCTGAGCTGCTGGGAGGAAGGGCAGAAAATAAATTTAAATAATTATTATTATAATTAATAAAACAACAAATGGTCCACACCACCTACAACTGATGCCACTTGTAAAGCTTCTGTGGGCTGGAGTATAAGACAAGTATGAATCTGTTTAAAAATTTACATGAAGTGTAGAAAAATATATTTTCCTTTTAAGTGCAAGTTGGATTTTGGGTCAAGATCAACAACAACCAAAAACAATAAACAACAATAACAACAAGTTCTTGTTCTTGCTTTTGGCTGACTGAAAGACGATTGCTCAGTGAAACAGGGAAATTGTAGAGAAAAAAATATTGGAAATGGCTTTACAGGTCTTTGAAAACAAAGGCTCTCTTTCGTATTGAACTTGCAGGGCTTGCTGAGAAACATCTGAGGAAGACTTTAGTACAAGTCTTTCCCCTTGGCTTTTGGGAGAGCTATTCTATATTCTCTTTGAGAATGAAGCCAACTGAGAGTTCTCTTCTAGGATACTAAGGCTATTCTATCTTTAAAACTTGGATGAGGAAAAAGAAGGATTTTTCTTTCATGTTTGAAGGTGTCCATTGAAACATGTGCATCACAAATACTTTATCTTGGCTTTTGCAGGTCCATTCCATATTCTCTTTCAAAACTGAGTGGACCAAGAGTTCCCTTCTACTCCTCATTGCATCTCTTATGTGCTGGCACTAGAGCTATTTAGTTTTTAAAAACAGAATGAGAAGATGTCTGCTTTTACATTTGAAAGCTTCCATTGCTATACATACAGTGAATATAAATGATGGAAGAAAACAGACTGTGGAAAATCAAGTGGCTATCAGTGGCTGCACACATCCATCTAAATCAGTGGTTCCCAACCAGGATTCTTTCAGATGTTGCTGAACCACAACTCCCATTATCCCCAGCTACAATGCATTGATCTGAGCAGGCCAAATGTAAGCTCACGTCTCCTTGAACATATAAACAAATTAGAAGCTGAAGTTAAGGAGCGATCATTCCAAGATAACCAATCATGAAAATGAGCC
This sequence comes from Hemicordylus capensis, assembly GCF_027244095.1. Lineage (NCBI taxonomy): Eukaryota > Metazoa > Chordata > Lepidosauria > Squamata > Cordylidae > Hemicordylus > Hemicordylus capensis. The sequence continues at coordinate 84,580,548 of NC_069658.1, read as the reverse complement.
CAGAACTGAGACATCTTACATATAACATACTGACCACATTTCAGCCTGCTGATTGCTCAGAATGAGAAAGGTAGCTGAATGCTTCACAGCCTTTAGGCCTGTAAAATGGAGCAATGCTTTACTTGCTTCTTGTCTTGCTGTTTTCCACTTAGGCGTTGGAGATTATTCCTTCATTTACCAGTGCTTTTTAGAAGCCTTTAGGCCTTTCTGAACAGAAATATTTAATATCAATAAATTCTCAACTAGTTTTTTAAAAGCTTATTCCTTCTTCCCTAACATGAACTAGACAAATTCCTAATCCTTTTTCAATCTGACTTTCACCCTGGGTTTGGGACTGAAACTGCCTTGGTCACCCTGGTGGATGACCTACGCTGGGAACTAGATGGGGGATTGCAGTGGCTGTGTGGTGGTGGTAGCATGATGTAGCAGTGGCTCTTCAAAGCCCTACTGGTGCTCCCCCTGCCCCCAGCAGTGTGGCCCGGTTGCATTTGCATAACCTCCACCATCTGTGTGACCTCCAGGCATGCATGGGGGCTGGAACCGGGCCTCTGCCAGACCACACTGCTGGGGCAGAGCACTGGCTCATGGACCAGCAGTTTGGTTTGAATTTGAACAGAACCTCCAAAACCAGTTCTGTGTGTACACCTATATTACACCTATTTTGAAAGCGTGGCACTGGCTGCCAATTTTTTCCAGATCCAATTCAAAGTGCTGGTTATTGCCTTAAAAGCCCTCAGCAGTTGGGGTCCTGGATACCTGAAGGACCGCTTGCTCCCAAGGGTTTTTGCTCACCCAACAAAGTTGTCAGATTTGCTGCATGTGCTGATGTTGAGAGAGGCTAAATTGTCATGCACGCAGGACAGGGCCTTCTCTGGTTTTGCCCCCAGGCTCTGGAATGCTCTGCCAGTGAATGTCTACTCTTTAACATCTGTAGCTCCTTTTAAAAAACAGAAGAACTTTTTGTTTGTTCAGGCTTTTACCCCTTAGGGGATGCTGGGTCTCTCAGCTTTCCTGTTTCTGTTTGCCTTTTTATGTTTGTGGTTGTTATTACTTTAATTGTTTCACTGATTTTAAGGTTTCAAATGTAATGTTTATGGAGTTTTACTGTACTTTAACTGTTGTAAATCGCCTTGGAATGTCTTATGGAAGATGGTATACAAACTGAATACCATGAAGATGGTATACAAGATGGTATACTCCATCTAGATACTGTAGATGGATGGATATGACATAACTGAAGCCCTAGCAAATTTATTTATATTTTGAAAAAGCGTTTCCTAAAGTTGTAATAACCTTGTCTTTTACTTAGTCAAATAATTTGAACAAAGGAATGGAAATGATTCAAACAGAAAAACATATTGATAATAGATTTTAAAAGGATATTGTAGAACTGGGAAAAGTGTAGAAGAGGGCAACCAAAATGATCAGGGGCCTGGAGCACCTTCCTTAGGCTAGGCTACAGCATCTGGAGCTCTTTACCTTGGAAAAGAGGTGACTAAGGGGAGACATGATGAAGGTGTATACAATTATGCATGGAGCAAAGAGGGTGGACAGAAATTTTTCTTCCTCTCTCACAACACTAGAACCAGGGGTCACCCCCTGAGACTGAAGGTCAGGAAATTTAGGACCGACAAGAGGAAGTACTTCTTCACAGCGCACATAATCTATGGAATTCCTTGCCATGGGATGTAGTGATAGCCACCAACTTGGATTCCTTTATAAGGGGCTTAGACAGATTCATGTTGGACAGATCTACCAATGGCTATTAGTCTGGTGGCTGTGGGCCATCTCCAGCCTCAGAGGCAGGATACCTCTCAATACCAGTTGCAGGGGAGCAACAGAAGGAGAGAGGGCATGCACATACCTCTTGCCTGTGGGCTCCCCAGAGGCATCTGGTGGGCCACTGTGTGAAACAGGATGCTGGACTAGATGGGCCTTGTGCCTGATCCAGCACGGCTGTTCTTATGCAGATTATGGTTCTGTTTTATAGTTGCTTCCCTCATATACACAAGGACATCTTAAGCAGATTTAACTAAAGATTTAACTTCAGCAACAACTCCATTTTGTCCTTCTCCTTTCCCTCCCTTTCTCTCTTGACTCCTCCCCCACACTTTCTACAGGATTCACCTTGGGACAAATGTCCAAAAAACAAACTGCAAAAGATTACTGAATAGAACACAACAGATTCATTATAAGGGATATTCTTGCTATGGACTAAAGCTACACACCAGGGGCGTAACTATGATAAGGTAAAGGGAGACAGTTGTCTGGGGGCCCACTGCCTTGAGGGGCCCCCCAGAGGGAAGTCACATGACTGACTCCCCCAGCCGTGCACCCACCCGAGTTTCCCTCAGTTGTATTCATCCTCCAAAATTGATGTGAGTGTTAAGACCTGGAGCTACCAGAGCAGCATGTCTTTCTCTAGTACCATTAAATGACTTGCATCGTCCACAATTTACAAAACCTTTAAAAAAATAATTTAGGATGGTGTTCTATTGTGGCACATAGGAGATATATATAAAATTTTTACTCTGCTTTTGGTTACCACTATTCAGCCTCATTTACGATTTCTTTACTTCATGAGCTGAGCTTCAATGACAGGGGGCCCATTTTAAAATCTTGTCTCTGGGCCCACTCCAACCTTGCTACGCCCCTGCTACACACACCTTCTGTGGCAAACATATTTCAACATGAAAAATGGTTTTAAAGGTTCTGAGATTGTTCCCAGAAACACTTGCCACAAAACTTACATTTTTTTCTAACTATATGCCCCTCTTGCTTTTAAGCAGCTACCTTGGCACAATTTTTTCCATTTTGGTTTTTCTTGCTAACTGATCCAGCCAGTCATGGGTCATGTAGCCAGCACAGTGCAGTCATGCACCAAAGCTCTATCAGGATGAGTGCAGGAAACATTAGTTGACACTCTGACTAATGATGCTGGCATTCTGACTGAGTGCAATGGAAGAAGCACTGGTGTTCTTGCAAAGTTCAGCTAACCCAACTCCACTGCTGGCAACTCTGCTCACAAATAGAGTAAAATTCTTTCAATGTTCCACTCTCAGAACTGGCAAAGTTTCCTACCAAACGGTCTCCCTTTCCTCAGGAAGTGCTTTCTGCCACCCGAAAACACATCTCTGAGATTCATGCAGGACTCAGGGCTTCCAAGGAAATGGGAGGTCATAAGAACAGCCACACACACATACTAGCACCAGTGCAGCATTAGTCTCAGACTTTTAGCCCATTGCACTGGTGCTTTGTTATTTTGGATGTCAACCACAGTCTAGTCTGAATAGGCTTGTTATTAACACCATGTAGAAAGTCACATATGATATGATGGTGTCACAAATCCAAATAAGAATAAGGGCCCCTGTCTGAATGGGTGACCATTTTTGCTCTATTTTGGCTAAACTGGGTGGATTGTGTTTCATGGGGCAGGTAATGTTTACTGCAAAACACAGACTTTGTTTTGGCTCAGTCCTTACATTTCAGATAAACAAATATCAGCAATCATTTACTAAATCTACATGTTTTTATAAACACAATTTATTATCATAAGGTCTTGATCCAGTCAAAATAAAGTACTTTAAATGCCTATTTATTGAGGTATTTAAGCACATATTTAATATTTCCATTAAATTAATAGGGCTAGAAAGTGTGTAACTTTGGCAGGATTGTGCTTCAGAGTAGCCAGCTAGGTTTAGTAGGTCTGTTGAATTCTATTCAGTAATCTTTTGCAGTTTGGGCATTTGTCCCAAGGGGGATCCTGTAGAAAGTTTCGGTAGGGGGGGGGGAGTCAAGAGGAAAAGGGAGGGAAAGGAGAGGGAGGAAATGGGGTTGTAGCTGAATAAACCTGTAGTTAAATTTATTCCCTTGGTGTGTGAGGGAAGCAGCTTGACTTTTATTAGAGAATGTTTAACATATGGTTTACAAAAGCAACAGTGAATAGAATTTCCAGATAAAACACGGCCGCGTACTAACGAATGTGTGGTTGCAATGGTAGAGAGGATATAGCACTGTACGCAAGTTCCTATGGGTTTGGGTAGAGTCCGATTAAAAGAGTTCAGTGAGAGGAATGTCCAAAAGGTCCAAGGGAGGGACAGATCCCAGCCTCACCTTGCGTGTGGCCGGCAGGGCCGTGCCAGTCTTCTTCTGCCAATTGCAGCCTCTGGGCGTGGGTCCTTGATGGCGGAGGGTCTTCTCCAGGTCCAGGGGGTCCTCCAGGGGTGTTGTCAGCAGGAGTTCCTGGCGTGGTCAGCCACTGTGCTGGCATGGTTCGTTTAGCATGCAGATATGTTATAGATCCCAAGGCGGGAGGTTACATACATACGTACATACATACATGCAGGTCAAGACAGCCATAAGAAAATAAGTGTCCATCTGAGTTAGTCGCGAGCTGCAAGGCATCGCCAATGTATGCAAGTCCTCCTTCGGTTCCACGCGTATGTGAATCTGCACAGAGTCCAGGATAGAGTCCAAGCCAGAAGGGTGGGGGAACCCGGTCTCAACTTGTGGGTGGGAGGTGGCACATCGTCCAGGGTGTCCTCTGGGGGTTTCCAGTATAAAACATGGCCTAATCCAATTTACTATTACAGTATACCAATATAAATAAGAAGGAATTCAAAGCAAATCAATCCTATCAGTGTGCAACTGATATATTATCTAAATTCAAATCCTTAGGTTTTCACTCTCTGTTTGCTACTTCCTGTGTTATACTTAGTGTGAGAAAGTCGGCTTCATAAGATGATTGGCTGTTTTTAATTAAAGCTACTTTTTGTTATCGTTTTCACTGCTTTATTTTAGGAGGCAGTCTCTGTAACCTTAAATCAGGTTACTACTTGAGAAAATGCAAACTAGTTTGAAACTAAAGTTTTAGTTTGAAACTAAAATTTATCTGATTCAGACACCATTCAACCAATTTTAGAACTGTTTTTGCATATCTTTAATGTCCCTTTGTGTGTGTGTGTTTAAGGAACCTCTAGTTGGAAGCCAACTATGGTTCTTCTGTCTCTAGAGCTGTTTTCCTTTGCTCATAAAGGAGTAAAATTCTCTCAACATCCCACTCTCAGATCTGGCAAAATTTCCTTCCAAAGGAATAACCAGGCTCTAATGAAGGTACCTCTGGATTAGATATGATTTAAATTACCATGATTTTTTGCATCTTTAGACACACAGTTGGCACTCTAGTGTTAATATTAACTGAAGCACATAATTCTTTCATTACTCATTCATGGACCTCATTCAAGAGAAATTCAATATCCGCAGCTGTCAGCAATGGACATTTCTATAGAGATCTGAGACATGGTACTTTCAGAGCCTAATTCTGATGCAACAGGCAATCGTTTCTTCTCAGGCTATGTCTACGACTGCTGTATTGCATTGCAAACAGCTTCTTAATCAAAAGTGTTACAGCTCATTTTGGCCCTGTGGAATGCATTGCTACAGGATATAGTGTTGGCCGTTAGGAGAACTGGCTGTAAAAAAGGATTTAATTCATAGAGAACAGGTCTATTACTAGCTATCAGATGGTCCTCCTCCTCTTCCTCCTCCTCCTCTCCTCCTCCTCCTCTTCCTTTTCCTCTTCTTCCAGAAGGGAATATTGTGAAACAAACTAAAGTTATAATTTTGGGCCTTGAAACACTGATGGCTGGGCATATTATCAGACAAGTAAAATTATTTTAGTATTTAGGATTATTTTTTCAGCACAAGGTGAGATACATGCATCCAAATTTTAAAGATGAAGACATAATATACTGCAATCATTTGGGGGGCATTTTTTGGTTCAAGCCAGGTGGTGGAGGAGGCACATTAGCACCTATCTTCCCCCCAGATAATCTGGAGAGGATCCAAGCCATGCCCACACGACAATCACTGCTGTGGACTGTGTGGCATTCTGGAGGCTGGGCAAATGTGTCCTGGCCTCCAGATATCCCACAATGTACCACACTACAAGCACAGTGCATTAGGTTACTCCCTCCCCCATGAGTCGGGCACTATAAGCACCCAGATCTGTGTCTGCTTGGGCTGACTGCAGCCCAAGCAGATACACAATCCAGTACCTGGGATAAAGCGCAAACTCATGTGCTTTAACCTAGCTTAAAGTCTGGGTCAGAAACTCAGACTTACAGGGGAGACAGCACTGGGATCAGCCCCAATCCCAGCACTTCACACAGGCAGCGAAACCAAGGCTTCTTTTGTGAACAGCCTCAGTGTGCAAAACTATTTTGTTGGGCAGAGCTACAGGGGTTTCAAAGAATAATCTATCACTTATGGTCTGAAAAACACAAGTTGGACTAAATTTACTTTAGGGAAAGGTTCCTCCTTTCCTTAAAATGATAATACGCATGCAGGTGACTTCCAGGCTTGACTACTGTAAGTCAATCTATGTGGGGCTGCCTTTGTACATAGTTTGGAAATTACAACAAGCACAGAATGCAGCAGCCAGGTTGGTCTCTGGGACAGCACGAAGGGATCATATAACACCAATTCTTTCAGAATTGGTCCCTAAATGGCTTAGATCCAGGGTACTTAAGAGAGCACCTTCTTTGTCATGATCCCTGATGCCTATTAAGATGATCGGGGGAGATCCAATTACAGTTGCGACTGGATCATTTGGGGGCAACTTGGGGCTTTGCCTTCTCTGTGGATGTCCCAGGGCTTTGGGATGCACTCCCTGTTAAAATAAGAGCTTCTTCATCTCTGATTGATTTTTGAAACAGTCTTAAGACACACCTTTTTCCCCTCAGTATTTTAATTAAAATTAATTTAAAATGGTTTAATTGCTGTTATCCTGTGAAATTATTTTAATGGTTTCACTTTGTGAATGGTTTTAAATGGTTTTTATTCTGTGAAAATTTTTTATTTTTTGTTTTTATTTTAAAATTGTTTTTTGTTTTATGTAATCTATCTGTCTATCTATCTATCTATCTATCTATCTATCTATCTATCTATCTATCTAATATATAAATATGATAGAAAGAAAGAAAGAAAGAAAGAAAGAAAGAAAGAAAGAAAGAAAGAAAGAAAGTTCCATGTCTACTTGCAATGTTGAAAGCTCTTTATGAAATCAGTTATTGCCAAATTAAAGAATCTCTTTTTCCCTTATGCTACCTGAAACCTCTCATCTGTCTCTGGCCAAATTCAGACCTAACATGAAACTAGTTAAACAGGGCAGAAGTTGGAACACGATTATGTCCGAATTCATAAAAATATGGTTTTGAGTTGAAAGTGACTTGCAGTTTGCCTTGCCAAACTCCAGTTTGAACCTTCAATTTGCACAAAGATTTGCTGCCGAGACCTCCAGTTTGGCTGCTGAAAAGTTACATCCAATCCTGGAAGCTGCCATAACTGTGGTTTTGTGCTGACTTTCAAACCTCAATCATAGAGATGGTGGCGTAGACCCTCCTGGGAACATGGCTGCTCCATGGCTGTGGCGCTTATCTCTGGCCGCCTCTCTGAATAGCAGCTCCACCCCTCCTGTCACAGATCCAGCTATAGAGTTGCCAGGCAACAGGGACACGGCCAAGTCCCATCCCAAGCTTGCAAGCTTGTAGAGCAGCACAGTCACACAAGGGCATTCTTTCTTCTCACTCTGTCCCTTGCTCTTTTCCACCTGGAAAGCAGGATGGAAAGGGGATGGAATGACAGGATGGACACTAAGTGCTTTGCTCCCTGAGAATGATGTATGTTCACAAGCACAAACACTCCAGGTGGCAATATAAACAGGGCACCCCATCACAGTGCTGGGAGGGGGGAAATTGCTAGGGGAGGTGCCCAGGGTCAGGCTTAAAAGGCAGCCTCAGCCAGGGATTCTTGAGCAGCCAAGTTCTTTTTTTCCCACAGAAAGATTGGGGAAGGGAGGCCCAGCCCCTTCCCCTTGTAGGTTTGTGCTCCCTAGGCATACTCATGAGCAGGAGCGGTCACCAGGGTCATCATTGCTTCAGGCAGTGGAGCAATAAGACATCTGTGTTGAGAAAGGATGATGGCACTGGCAGATTTGTATATGGTGCAATGCTGGAGTGAACCCAGGAATTTTGAATGGGAATAAAGATCCATCCTCACACCTGGTGTTCCCCCATCCATGCACGTGGCCAGGCTCTGATATATGGATAATCTAAATCTCCTTTGGATTTGTGCAAGGCTTCACAGGGAAGGTGGGGTTACAGTGCTTCTGTTTTGTCTTTTACCATGGAGAGTTGTGGTCAGGGCCCCTGTTGTTGGGTTAGCTCAACTCATGAGAGTGCAGTCAGACTGGAGACCTAGGGGTTACAGCCGCATAGTCCTCTCTAGTAGACTGGCCCTCTCATGAGAGGGATAGCTCACAGGCAGGATGGGATGCCAACAAGATGCCAGCGGAGCAGAAGTGTAGTTTGGTCTTCATGGACTACTTTGACAGGGGTGATCCCTTGCAACAGCATCCTAGGTTGTGGCGGGACAGACCCCCAGGATCCTTTGCCCTCCCTCATATACATATCTCCTCCTAGGAAGTCTTCATGTTCCCTTCCATTTCCCGAGTAACAGTGGAATAGTGACCCTCAAATCCCCCCTCGCCCCAAAATTGTGAGTGTGTGCAGGGCTATTTAGGTGCAGGGCTATTAGGAGGGCAGAGGTACAATTGTTGCCTGAAGAATTGCTGGCATGGCATGGCGTTTAAAGGGATTTAAATGCCCTTTCCATGCTGAGGTTGGTTGGATGGCTTAAAAAATTCACGATCCTGCTCAGCATGTCCCTTCAAGATCATGACCAATTGTGGCCGCTCCACTGACGTGCTGACACTTTGCCCACAGTCTGGCCATGGATCTTGCTGGGATTGGCCTCGGTGGCTGAGCAGCAGGGAGCAGCTCCTCTCTCCTGGAACTGGAGGTTGACAGACCACTGTTGGAATAATGTCTGCAGTGCGATTTAAAGTTTCAAATTGAAACCACAGGTTCGCCCACCTCTGGTTTCGTGTTATGTCTGAATTCGACCTTTGTGAGTCAGGTCAAGGAGGGAATTGCCATCATCACCATCATTATCATCTCCTCCTCCTCCTCCTCCTCCTCCTCCTCCTCCTCCTCCTCCTCCTCCTCTTCTTCTTCTTCCCAGTCCTCCAAAATTAATCTGCTAGTTGGCAGTGTGTGGCTAAAGATATGTATCACATAGGCAGCTAATAAAACTAAGGAACATTTTGTAAAAGCAAATGCAGTTGTAAATGTATTGTGATTAAATATCAGATTATTATGTAAAGAGGGCTCTGTAAATCACTTTGTACGATTATGAATAGATCAAATTCTAATATATAGTTAAGTACACAGATAACCTTGGTCAATGTACTATTTTACACTTGTTTCCCTGCTGTGTCTGTTCATTATTTTTCTTACTGAATCTTGGTGTTTTTTTCACATTGTTGATTGAACTGGCTTTATAAGCTTTGCCCCCTTTGTATAAGAACATATGAACATTCAAAGCAACACATGGAGGCAACTGGGCTTTGAAATATACTTGCTGAGAATGCACTGGCAAAATGGCCGGAAAAGGTTTTTTTTTAACAGCATATTACTGAGTGTAGGATTTCCTCCAAGTCTCATGGATGAAAGTGGATGTTATAGTGGGGAGAATCTGTTGACATATCAGGTTGCCAGGGAATGCGTGAAGAGTGAGAGTGTGAAATTCTAAAATAGAGGAGGTCCACAAGTCTGCAGATTCTTACAGCCACTGATGACCAGGAGATGTTAAAATGCAATTGGCCAAAGTACATTACTCTCAGCCTACTTATGACTTTGACTGAAACGTACTACTTTTTATGTTTTTTTGTCAGTCTCCAGGTCTCATTTACACATTGCATGTTAGAGGTTGTGTATTATGTTTAAAACAAACTTTTGCAAATTCGATGAGAATTTATTTTATTGCTTTTTTGACATTTTCAGATTATTATTTGAATAAATATCATTGTTCATTTATTATATAATTTTGTCCTGGTTTGAAGTATATTGGTGATTTATTGATCACCATGATAGACCAATCCAAGTCAGTAGGATTTCAGCAGTTGGAGAATTCAGAGTCCTCCATTCTTCTCTAAAATGTGATTTGTTGCTACTCAGACATCACAACTCTCCTTATCTTAAGCTTGTCATGGATGCACTTTCTTAGAATAGATATAACAGATCTTTTACAAAGTGGTAATTTACTATTTGTTTATAATCATTTGGTAAGTTGGTTGATTGAGTGGACACAGATAGCCATTTTATTTTAAATTAATAATTTAATTAATAAATAATTTATTACACACCTGCAGCTGATGTGTAGTAAAATTCTTCTTACCACTTGGCAGGATGATACACTGACAAGTAAGCCATTCTTTGGCGAGAGAATTTACCCTGAGGTAGTTGGGCTTTCTGTATGGGTTCCATCTTGCAAATGCAAAGGGATTTGAGCACCCATCAAATATGGGTATGGTTGTTCAACCCTAATAACAACAGCATTGCAATAGCAGTTCAGCATAACTTGAGAACGCTGACTCTAACTATCTTATTAATGCGCCTGAGAACTCTCACAATTACTTAAAGATTGAATCTACAGGAATAATCTACATCAGCAATTCTCAACCTGTGATCCTCCAGATGTTGCTGAACTACAACTCCTGTTATAAATTGTGGCTGGGGATGATGAGAGTTGTAGCTCAGCAACATCTGGAGGACCACAAGTTAGGAACCCCTGATCTACAGGAACCTATAATGTGTAATGCCCGCCCTCCTGACTCACAGGGCCATTGATGTATCAAGGTGGAACCAAAGCTGGAATTGTGTTTCAGGTTGGCATGCAGTTTGGAGTGTATTATAGTGGGGGGGAAATGTTTTTCACTCAATCACCTTACTTATGGACACACTAAGGCAGAAGTCTTGTTCACACTTACTTGGAAGTAAGCTTTATTGAACTCAATGGTTCTTTCTGGGGGGTGGGGGGAACATGCATAATAAAGGGTCAAGCTAACAATGAATAAACATGTCATGTTTCTGATTTTATTAGGGGATGAAATCTTGGCAGCTGCCCTAAGATCCTTTAGCAGGAAATTCTGCTGAGAAGTGATGCAATCATACCATAGCATTCTATTGTACTCTCATTTTGAAGAAATGATAATGGATTAACAGGCAAAGATTTGGCATAATGTTTGCAGCACATAGAATAAATCCATAAAATTACTGTCTAACTAGGACTGAATGCTGGCTACAACTTTGCTCGTTAATGGGAAAATGTCAGTAGTCTTCAATAATGGAAATTCTCTGAGTCACACTTTGCACTGAAGAGCTTAGTGGTAACAGCTTAGTCTATGCTTTTCCGTGACCTTGAAATCGGATGCACTAATTCATCAAGGGCAAAAACTGGTGCTGGCATGTGATTCTGCTATGCTACAGTTATAAATAGCTTCTATAGAGATATTTAGGCATGTGATGCATGCACATGGAAATCCTGCATCCTGCACATATATCCTAACAGATGATCAGCACTGGTTGCCTTTTAGGCTGGAGGAGAGAAAAATAGATATTTGGGCCTGGCCTAAGGGTTTTTGTCACCCTAGACTATAGGGATGAAATTGCAGAGTCATACCAGCTGGATCAGCTTTGGTTCTCTTTCCTCCCCCTTCCCCAGGGCCTGTGCCTCTGCCACACTCAGCCAAATTATACCTGCATAAGGGTGAGGCAGAACAGAACTGCAGAATCAGCCCAGCTAGAGCAGTTTGGGTTCTCTCTCTTTCCCTCCCCCGGGCCCAATCCTGGCTTTTGTACTTATACGTCCAGGTACTGCTGTCCACGGCTCAGCTAATCTCACAAAGGGTTTTAATAGGTATTCTAATGCCCTGTGGCTGGCTGGCTGGCAAGCTCTTTCCCCCTCCCCACCCCCTCACATGTGGGCATCCAGTAGGCATTGTTACCAGACAAGCTGTGTTTCAGGGTAGTGCAGATTTTGCAGAAAGCACCCCTCTATGTGCATGGGACTGTGGGATCACAGTCTCCATTTTGGATGCTTCAGTTCATGAGCCCATGAACTTTTCACCTGCCTAGATTTAGCAAGACCCACAGCTGGTCGCTCAGCATGAGTAAAGTGCGAGGCAGGTCAGAATAACAAAGACCTCATGGGCCAACCCCACCTCTTTCTTTTGCAAAAGAGAAGGCACTAACTGGTGATCAGACTAGACTTAAAAGGTGAACCAATTAAGGAAGGAAACCTCCCTTCCACCTGAGATAATGGTAACACACTCGTTGGGAGTCACACAAGTGGTACATTTCCGAACCCATCTTTGAATTAATAATTAGCTGGCAAGGACTCAGGGAAATGAGCATATCAAGACTGGAGATGTATAATCTTATACCCCTAAAGGTGTCCTGCTCTTCAGATATGCAATCCGGCACAGCTCTATTCAACTCAAGTAGCACATTTTCCATAACTTCATCTTGCCATTGTTGGCCAAGATTCATTCAATCTGATTATGCTCAAGTAGGCATGGGATTCTTTGTCTTTCATGAAATTTGTGACCCTTGGGGTAGACAGCATGGCTTGGAAGATGCCTCATGGCTTGGAAACTGCCTTTTTGGGTAGATTTACCCCCAGCCAAAGCACATACTCTCAAAGTCTTTCCATCTTGGAATCGGTTTGGATTTACTATGCACAGACTCTCAAAGTGACTGCATGGCAGCTTTTAGGGTTATGCGTTTTGTATTTTTTCTGTTTCGATTTGTACCAAATCCGAATCAACCCCATTTGGTATTTTGTCCAAAATTAAGCCTTCTGAATCACCCCAGCTTTGTTTTGTATCCAAATTAATCTGAATCTGAATCTGAATTAATTCAGATTAAAATTGGGTCACATGGTCAAAAGAGTGGGTGGGCCCAATATAGTGCCCAATGAGTGGAAGCTACCACAAAAATTTCAAAGGAATTGGGCAAGCTGCTGATTTTTGGTGAATTTTTGAAGTTTGCTTGTCTTTCAGATTTTCCCCATAGGGAATGATGGAGGATTCAGGAAAAGTATAGCTTCACGCGGGTGGGGGGGAGGGGTGGCCCAGAGTGGAGTGTGGTTGGTGGTAGTGCCCAGTTGGTACAAGGAAGCTACCACAATTTTTTCAGAGGAATTTGGCAATGGGCTGATTTTTAAAGAATTAATGAAGTTACGTGTCTTTCAGATTTTCCTTGTAGAGTATAATGGAGGTTTCTGCAGTCCCATAACTCCACTTGAGGGGCACTGGGGTGGCCCAGAGCAAGTGGCGGTGTAGTGCACATAGGGTGCCAACCACCTACATGGGTTGCCAACCCATGAAGTACAGGCTTTTGTTGTTCTAGAGGTGTTCTGAGAGTAGATTCTCTAGTAGCATATGAGAGTGAATTCGTGGTTTTTCATTAAAAAATCTCATTTGCTACCAGAGAATCTAAACTCAACACCTCACAAACAACAAAGCCCAGTACCCCAATGGGTTAGCAATCCAGGGGTGTGGTTGGCACCCTCTGTGCACTACACCACCACTCACTTTGGGCCATCCCAGTGCCCCTCAGGTGGAGTTATGGGTCTGCTTAAACCCCCATTATTCCCTATGGGAAAAAATCTTAAAGATGAGTAAACCTCAAAAATTCCTAAGAAACCTGCCCTTTGCCCTATTTGGAATCTGGGTGCACCACGCTTGGGGCACTGCCACCCAACCCACTGTTTTGCCCCTGAAGCCCTACATAAACAAGTTGAAAGAGTGAAGAGAATGATGAACAACAACGACACTTAATTTTTTGGTGGACAGGTGGTTGTGAGCCTGTCCCTGTGGCACTAGCACAGCAGCACAACCCATTTGTGGATTCAAGCAATCTTTCAATAAAAACACTCCCTCCACATGAAACAGTGACCACAGGTCATTTGAGGTAGCAAGATAGACCAATGAACTGCCTTGGTACTATGGAACAGCTTCAAATATTCATTTAACTGAAGTGGAGTGAGCTGTGGCCCAAACAAATCAGCCTACTGTTCAGAATTGTTGAGATTTATCATCACTTCATTTAAGAAAGTGCAAAACCATGGATCATGGTTATAAGAAAGAGAGAAGCAACTAAGATTCCTGGGGATGTCAATACATTGACAGGGTTATTCTCCACCCCCTCCTTTTGTCTCCTGTAGTCCCATGTGGATGACCTGTCCATGCAATGGCAAAAGTTGTGAACACTGGCTTAGACATCATGTCCCACCAAATTACATTGTGGCCTAAATTACATTAGACTGCTCAACTTGGGCAACAAAACATAGACACCACTAAAAATCATAAAAATCAGAAGAAAAACAAAATAGCTCTTCAAAAGAGCCCTGAACAAGTCAAGAGATTCTTTCTAAACCTTTGGAAAGAAAAACCTGTGTAATTTCAGAACTTCCCTAACCAACTTCTCAAAAAGCTTCTCCACACAATTTATACCATGCCTTTTAGTAAGAGCTTTGGAATTGCATCGAGCTCCCAAATATATTTGGGTATTTCTGTCTCAAAATGCTGTCTTCCAAATCCCTTTGCAAGGTCATTTTGCATTTCAATCACACTGAATACAAGACATACTTAACTAAACCATTCATGCTCAACAGCTTTTTGCATATCTTATCTTCTGCTAATCACTCAGTGCCTCAGCAGGAGTGGAGAGAGTCAGAGAAGTCAATTTCAATTGCAATGCTTTTCTGAAGAACAAAGCATTCTGTCCGAAATACAGACATTTCGATTTGGAAACAAAAACCTCTGTTTTTTAATTCTTGATTTTGTTTTGGTTACAAAACCTCTGAAATTGCCATTTGGGGGCACAAAACATTTTGTACCCAAATCGAAATGCACAATCCTAGTAGCTTTCACTCCTCACTCCTTTTATTCCCCGTCTTGCTGCTCTTCCCATAAGGAGACCTCCAAGTGCAACAAATGCACCACCAGACCAAGGATAGGTAAACTAACCTCTTGCCTCTCTGAGAAGCCTCCTCACCCCCTTCTTTTTCCCTCCTTCCCCGCCTTCAAGCACTGTCCACAGCAAGCCTTAGCCAGGCTCTGGTGTAAGCACCTTAGCCAAGCTGATCTACCTTCACTTTGGACTTTCAGCTAAATTACTTTCAGATTTTATTGCCTTGCCTTGCCTAAATAACATTTGTCTTCCTGTACCCCATTTTACTTTCAACAAAACATTTGAATGGCATTTCTGCCTCCTCATCCTTTTCCAAAACACAAAACCTGCTCAAATTGATACTGAAGTCAAACTGCTCCCTCTAGCCAAGCTAATTCCCCACACTAAGCCAGAAGCGTAGTTGGAGTTCCTAGCCAGCATTCCGGGGCAATTCTGGTAACAGCATCTAGCAAGCAGTGGGCAGCCAGCCGCAGTGGTTTCTTGCTTTACGACTATGAAATGACAGCTGGCATGGTGAGAAAAACTGCCAATACTGGATGCCTGCTGCCTGCTAGAGCAAACAGTGGACATCCAGCATTGGCGGTTTCTTGTGATGCAGTCTCCGGTTGACTGGAGGGTGCAAGAATCCCCCCTCCAAACAGCCAGGGAAGGTGAGAGAACTACCCACAGGCCATTAGAGCATGTTGCTGTCTGCCTATTGAAATATTTATTGCTGTACATACTGTACTGTACTGTACTGTACTGTACATAAGAACATAAGAGCTGGATCAGGCCCATGGCCCATCTAGCCAAGCATCCTGTTTCGCACAGTGGCCCACCAGAGGCCGCTGGAAGACACAGGCAGGAGTTGAGGGCATGCCCTCTCTCCTGCTGTTACTCCCCTGCAACTGGTGCTCAGAGGCATCCTGCCTTGGAGGCTGGAGGAGGCCTTTAGCCCTCCAACTAGTAGCCAATGATAGACCTATCTTCCATGAAATTATCCAAACCCCTCTTAAAGCCATGAAGGTTGTTGGCTGTCACCACATCTCGTGACAGAGAATTCCACAAGTTGATTGTGCATTGTGTGAAAAAGTACTTCCGTTTGTTGGTCCTAGATCTCCTGGCAATCAATTTCATGGGATGACCCCTGGTTTTAGTGTTATGGGAGAGGGAGAAGAATTTCTCTCTATCCACTTTCTCCACTCCATGAAGGATTTTATAGACCTCTGTCATGTCTCCCCACAGTTGTCTTATTTCTAAACTCAGTAGCCACAGGTGTTGTAGCCTTGCCTCATAAGAAAGGTGCTCTAGACCCCTGATCATCTTGGTTGCCCTCTTCTGCAACTTTTCCCATTCTACAATGTCTTTTTAAAGATGTGGTGAACAGAATTGTACACAGTATTACAAGTTTTGTACTACAAGAACTAAAAGTACTACACACCATAGTTTTGTATAAGAGCATTATAGTATTAGCAGTTTTATTTTCAATCCACTTTCTAATGATCCCTAGCATGGAACTGGCCTTTTTCACAGCTGCCGCACATTGAGTTGACACTTTCAACGAGCTGTCTACCATGACCCCAAGATCCCTCTCCTGGTCAGTCACCGACAGCTCAGATCCCATCAGCATATACTTGTAGTTGGGGTTTTTCATCCCAATGTGCATAACTTTATACTTGCCAACACTGAACCGCATTTGCCACTTTGTCGCCCACTCACCCAGTTTGGAGAGATCCTTTTGGAGCTCCTCACAATCTGTCTTGGATTTCACTACCTAAAAGAGTTTGGTATCATCTGCAAATTTGGCCACCTTGCTGCTTACCCCTACTTCTAGATCATTTATGAATCAATTAAAAAGCACCGGTCCCAGTACAGATCCCTGGGGGACCCCACTTCTTACTTCCCTCCATTGTGAAAACTCTCCATTTATACCTACCCTCTGTTTCCTGTACTGTATATGTACTGTATGAGTATGTGAACTGTACTGTATGTGTACACCATCAGTCTTTATGTGGTATACTAATTCCAGGCAATAAAGCTTGACAAGTGTATGCCTTTTGAAGTGTTTCAGATAACAGAAAGAATATGTACATTTATCCACAAAATGTTCCATCTGCAATTTTTATTTATCTAGACTATTAGAGGGGGAAAAATCACTTATGTCTAATTTGATGCCCCTGGGCACCCTAGGTGACCACCTAGTTCACCTATATAGTTTGAACAGCCTTGTAGATATTATGACTCTGACCAGCCACCCACATCCTACCAGTCCCTAGATGCTCACTATGCTTCCGTTTGACAATTATCTGATAACACCATAAGGTAGGAGGGAAGAAAGGGCCAGTGTAGAAATTCAGTATTGGGCATATGGCCTTCCATTCAGCGAACTTCTTTTTTTCCTGAATTGTTCCCTCCCTGAATTCTAGTGCTTTTTAATCCATCATGAATTGCTTTGAGGAAATTGCCCCTGGTAAATCATATTCATCATTTGGCCAATAATGGTGAAAACAAGCAGGATTTCAGTGCATATTTTTTTCCTTACTTTATACCTAAAGCTGTTTGTAAAGAAATAAGCATAGTAAGTACATGAGGACATGCAGAGAAAGGTTTACAACCTAGTACCTGGCTCTCAGCTGCAGGCTTAAAACTGTGTATGTCATTTTTGAGAAAAGACATCTTTTGATCATCGTGTTTGTACTCTGAAGGAAAATCTATCCTTCCAAAACGTGCAAAAAAAGTAAAAAGGATGTGAGACCACAAAAGGAATGGCTAAGCATTTCAAATAATGCTTAGTTTGCTTTTTGTGGGGTTTGCTGCTTCACAAATTTGGTTATGGCTTGAGGCCTGGTGAGTCAATGGGAAATATCTGACTCCAAGGATTTGATCATGGATGAGAAAGCCAACCTGATCTTTACAACAGATCTGT
Source organism: Hemicordylus capensis (assembly GCF_027244095.1). Classification (NCBI taxonomy): domain Eukaryota; kingdom Metazoa; phylum Chordata; class Lepidosauria; order Squamata; family Cordylidae; genus Hemicordylus; species Hemicordylus capensis. The sequence goes on along the minus strand of NC_069658.1, from coordinate 84,562,767 downwards.
TGGGTGAAGTGGGTATCCCAGTGCTGTCTCAGCTGCAATAGCAGTAATGACACAGATCACGGGTGTGGAATAAGGATGTGCAAAATGTTTCAACGTCAAAATGTGTCTCTTTGAAACAGGGCATTTTGAGTGTTTTGTGCTCGAAACAAAGCACCTTTTAAAGAAAGGGCTTGTTTTGAGCTCAGAAAAACAACAACCTGATTTCGAGTAGAAATGTTTCAACATTTCGAGAACCATTTTGGAGGCCTGTTTTTCCTTGATGATTGGTTTTCTAGCATTGCACTGGCTTGTGATCTTCTTGCTTCTTGGTTGGCTTGTTATCAGCACAATCAAGTGTTGTCATGGGCAACTGTACCCCCATTGGCTGGGGGGAGGGAGCAGGGAGGGGAGAGCCCAAAGGAGGAAGTTGCTCTAGTTGAGCGTATGGCTGTGCTTGCTGCTAAGGGTGCTGCAGTAGCAGCTGTTACAATGCTAGGAAGTAAGGAGTCATAACTATGTGAGAGAGCAAGTTGTGCCAATGATGGTACTACAGCGCAGGCACTGTGACTGGCAGTGGATTCTGGGACAGTTATTCTTTTTTGGCAATTTTTGGACTGTGCTTGAAATGTGTGTTCTGTGTTTTCTTTTATTAACAGGTAACCAATTCCCTTTCATTGTGTGCTTCTGCAGTCTTTTTCAAAGCAGGGTTGCAAAATGCATTGCAAATTGCAATGCAAAACTTGTTTTTACACTCTGTGAGTGCAGCTTGTTCTGGCCATAAGGAACAATGGAGAAACTCTAAACACCCCATTGTTCCCCATGGGTAGCTTCTAGGGACACCAAAGTGGGTTGGGTGGTAGGGCATGGTGGGTGCTACCTACCACCCAACCCACAAAAGAAACAGGCTAGTGGGTGATATTAAACAAATTGGTAGACTGGCAATGCAATATGCATATTTGAAAGGACTGCCAAGTATTTCTTTAAGACCTTCAAATTTATTGCATAAAAAACAGATGATTTAAAAATGTAAATATGTTGTTAAAAATGTTGTTGGAAGCATAATAAAAACAGACATTTCAGTGTCGAATGCCAGCCTCAGTGTTGTTCCTGAGTGTTGTTCCTGTACAGAAGAAGTAGAAACAACACTGAGCCTGGCATCTGAAGCTGAAACGCCTGTTTTTATTATGCTTTTAACAACATTTTAAAAATGCAATTTATTTGAAGGTCTTAAAGAAATAGTAAACATTTTTTTTTAACATTATCCCCAAAGAATCCTATGCAATACTGTACTTGGGCAAGCATGTTGCACTATTGCGAGTAGGGGTGTGCATGGAACCGCTCTGAGCAGTTCGGTTCGAGTTCAAACTGAACTTGAACCAAACTGCCTGGTCCATGAGCCGGTTCATTAGAACAGGCTGGAGGTTTGGTTTGTGCCTAGAATCATGTCACCCTTGGCAGTTTGATCTGGCTCTACTGCTTCGGAGGAACCCTATGGGGTTGGAAAAGGGTGGGAGGTTACCTTATGGTGGTGTGGCTCCTTGGTGGTGGCTGGCCAGCAGCAGCTCCCCAAGGCTCTCCCAGCGCATCCTCCCATCAGCACAGGCCAGCACGGGCCTAGTTTGGGCCTCCACAAAAGCGCAGAGGCCATTAAAGTGATCTCCACACATGTGCGGATACTCAAACTGGGAGCCTGCTGACCTGCACTGATGGGGGGAGTGCCAGCAGGGCCTAGGGGTGCCACTGCTGCCCCACTGCTGCCAGGAAGCCACATCACTATCACAGCGTGCAATGTAACCCTCTGCCTACCCCCCACTTGCCTTTTCCAACCCGGTAGGGTTCCCCTGATGCTTGTAAAGTGGAATCCTTACCGGATTACCCTTTGCAATCACTAGAACCGGGCTGACCCAGTTCAGACTAGTTTGACCCAGTTCTAGGCACAAACTGAACCTCTGGCCGGTTCTAACGAACTGCCTGGTGGACCGGATGGTTCAGTTTGAACTCGAACCAAACCTCCTGCAGTAGTGCAACGTGCTTGCACAAGTGCAGCATTAGTCTGACTGTCAGTTATTGTCTCTCATTAAAACGCCATCTCTCTTCCCAGGGAGAATTCAGTGGAGTCTTCTTTTGCTCTCATCTCCAAGAGATTCCCATGTCACCCTTACAACATAATTATGTAAAAGAAGAGCTCTGACAGATCTGACCAAAGGTCCCTTTAATCTAGCATTCTGTTTCCAAACATTGTTAGACAGATGACTCCAAGACACAACCTAGCAGTGCTGCATGAATGCAGCAGTTTGCTCGTGCTGGTTGTCTTAGCATCTGTTATTCAGAGGTATATTGCCTCTGAATATGGAGATTCTATTTAGTTATAGTGGCTGAAAGCCATTGATGGTATTATCCATAAATGTGTGCAAGCTGTATCTTGTACACAAGTTAAGCTAGTAGTTATTCTTTTTTTAAAAAAAAGTTTAATTTTTCTAATATGTGTACTTACTAGGTTAAGTGATCCTAATGCATGCTCATGTTAGAAATTGTCATTTTTGTTATAGACAGGGGCTTTGCACCTTTATGATGGCACTGCACATTGATGTTTCCAGTGTTTGGAAACAGAATACAGCTCAACAGGTACAGTAACAGTTGCTTTCAGCTGCATGCCCATTTCTGACTATGTCGCCAACTCAGCTAAAATGCATCCTCAAATCTAAAAATGCACCAAGTGGATTCAGATACCAAATCTTAATGTACTAAATTTGAATTAGAGAATTCTAAAATGTGATTTGGACATGCTGATATCTACCTATATGGGAATCTGAAACTAGAAGTGCCTTCCTAAAATTAATATAAAGTATTCCTTAATGCTGTTGACTTACATTTGAGTCAAAACCAAAGATGACTTCTGATTTGAAGTTAAAAGTTCCCTCTTTTTAAATGAAGCACATGTTTAGTGTTTATGTAGATAAAGACCATGAATAAATTGGTCACTATCCTGGTGCTACAGTGTAGATGGAAAAAAGGCTAATAATGAAGAAGAAAGAGGAGAAAATGCAGTAGGAAGTGCCACTAGAGTCCGAAAAAATGCGGCTAAAGGAAGGCGTCTTTGTGTCTTTGGGTGATATTGGTAAATAATAACTAAACAAAAATGTGACTGCCTAGAAGTGTAGGTATTATATGAGGGCAATGTCACTTCCTGAATTGCTTATTGATGCCACACTATGAACAGAATCTCTGTTCTGATAATTGTTTTTTTAGATTGTGAGCCCCTTGGGGACAGATATCCATCTTATTATTTATTACTTCTCTATGTAAACTGCTTTGGAAATTTTTGTTGAAAAGCGGTATATAAATATTTGTTGTTGTTGTTTGTCCAGATAGGCTAGAAGAGTTGGCATGGGACACTGGCTGAGCCACAGTAACATCAGAACCAAAACTACTTGTAAAAACTACAATTACTGTAAAAGGAGTGTTCTCAAACGAGGCACATTCTGTTATACATATCCTATTTACTTATCAACATAATTTATCTCAACGATATGTGGACGCATTCAGTGTCACCAATGAACTTGTTTCAGCAATTATCTATCTATTGTTAAATTTATATACTGCCTTTCATTAAAACAATCCCAAGGTGGTTTACACAAAAATTAAAAACAAGACTATAAAAAATGACACAATTAAAATATTAAGCTAAAATATAAAACAAATCTGATTAAAAAGATTTAAAATACAAGCATGAAAACTGTGCAAAATACAAAGAAGCAGCAGTAGAGACAATCATATAAAATCCTGTGTAAAAAGCCAAGATTTAACACACTTTCTAAAAACTGTGATGGAGGCCGAGGAGCAAATAGCCACTGGGAGAGCATTCCAGAGTCTGGGGACAGCAACAGAGAAGGCCCTGTCCCGCATGCACGATGACCGAGCCTCCTTCATTGTCAGCACCCGGAGCAGAGCCCCCTCAGGTGACCTTGTCAAGCAGGCAGCAACCCTTGGGAGCAGGCGGTCCCTCAAGTATCCCGGGCCCAAACCGTTAAGGGCTTTAAAGGTCAAAACCAGCACCTTGAATTGGACCCAGAAACAAACTGGTAGCCAGTGCTGCTCTTTCAAAATGGGTATGATGTGATCCAACTGGGCAGCTCTGGATAAAATCCTAGCTGCTGCATTTTGCACTAGCTGCAGTTTCCAGATATTCTTCAAGGGCAGCCCCAAGTAGAGCGTGTTACAGTAATCTAGCCATGATGTGACTAAGCATGAGTAACTGTGGCCAGATCTATCTATCTATCTATCTATCTATCTATCTATCTATCTATCTACCTAAGAGGTTTGATGTTTATCTCTCAGCAAAAATGGCCATTCAGCAGCCTTTGTTCCTGTCATCTTGGTCTTAAAATACAGAATTTATTACCTTGTTTTCCTCTTAGTCTTTGGCATTGTCCATGTACAGCTGGCTTTGCAGATGTTTTTTGAGTAAAGGCAGTCAGTGGCTTTTTAAGATGTTGCAAATGTCGGCAGTATTACAGCCTTGTATGTTGCTTCCTGCTGCTTTGGAAAGATGCAACACACAAAACGTATCTGTCCTCCAAGACAGCTTAGCTAGCTCAGTCCCTTCCATTCCCTGAATCACCATAAACAAATCTGTGGTGGTGGTGGTGGATGTGTGTGTGTGTGTGTGTTTGTTGTGGAGAAGTATAGAAAATAGTGTTTTTTACACATGCATATATTCATGGATGTCATGTAATTCTTTTTTAAGAAGTTAAAATTCAGAGTATTCTATCATGGACTGTGTCAGTCCATGATATTCAGAGTATTCTATCATGGACTGTGTCACAGCATGGGATTGGTACTCTAGGGACAAGAGAGCTGCAGCAATTCAGTGTCAAAAACAAGAAAAGGTACATGACATGGTACTGGAGAGAGACACCTTTAATCTAGAAAAGGCCAGTGTATTCCAGTCTTCAAAAAAAGAATGGGCTTTCTTTCTCTTCAGTAAGAGAGTCAAGAGAGAGAAACTCCATTCTTCTTTGAAAGAACTGAGGGAAGAAAGAAAATACTCCCAGAGGAACAACTTTACAACTTGAAACACATTGGCCTTTTAAGAATAAATGTGACTTTCTACAGTGCATTTGGATATATTTCCCCTTGTTTTGGACAATCGAATTGGTAGTACCTGTTTTTATAAGTGGGGATCTCCAACGACCAATGTACTGTATTAGCAGAAATGTACTGTGCTGTATTTGAAGTACATTATGACATACTTTTTAAAAAAGACATGCATGTTCCTGACTTGCACACAAGTGGTGCAGAGTTGCTTGGGGAGATAAACTTTCTCCACCAGGAATGTATATTCAAACTGGATTACTCTGAAAGAAGGTGAGTGCAGTTGGAATCAATTTCCTGGACTGTGTTATTACAGCTGGGTGCCCTGGGTGCCCTGGTCCGTTTCATGCTTTCCCCTCTGAGCCTGATGCTGCCAATTGGGATAATAAATGATGGGTGATCCTGTTATATCTGATCTGAACTCCTTATTGGAAAAGTAGATTTCTGGATTAATTTAAACAATTAAATAGGGCATTAGGAGGGCTGGTGAGACAACTGAGAAGTGCCCCTACTTCCATCACCTCTTCTATGGGACCATATGTCTCCCCTCCCCCACAGAGTTTTGCATCTTTATTTCATCCTCTAGTGGAGTCTGAGATGACATATGTGTTTCGCTTTTCAAAGCATTCCCACTTTAACTTGGACCAAGTTTAACTAAACTGGAGGAAGAATTCCTTTTAAAGCTGTGGTGCACATCAACCCTACGTAGAAATTGCTCCTCCAGCAGTGCTATCTTTTCCTTCTTCTGATTAGATTCCTGCAGTCCACTTCCTTAATCTTGGATTGCTGCAGGAGTCAGGCCTGCAACAGAAGAGGAGTTAAAGAATTCTGGGGTCCATAGTGCAATTTGCAAAGCCTGTATTTCTCATGAATAAGCATGGCAGCTTTTCAGACAGCAGATTATTAAGACAACCTTGTGGAAAGGAAGTCAAAGGCTGATCTCCACTCTTGTACAAAAAGGCTGTTATTTGTGGAGTTGGGATTTAAAAGATAAGGGAAACCGCTTTACCTTTTGTAGCAATTGGCTCTCCCTTACCCTAAAGAGTGAACAGGAAGTGTACCCTGGCCTGACTGACAGGCTAGGGATCGGCCACTCAGCACATGGTGGGCGGGACCTTGAGGGCCGTGAGAGAGGAAGAGAAGGAATTATTTGTGCTCAGAAGGATCTAGGCAGGAGATGAGAGAGGACGGGTGGAAGGCTGAGTGAGGAGAGATGGAATCTTGCTGCCTCATGCTAGCTTGGAGAATTCTCTCATGGAAGGACATCTGCAGATCATTGGGAAACAGGATTTCAGGAAGCTTGAATTCTGTCCTGAAATTTGGAGTGGGTTCAGAGGGGGAAGGAAGCCAGGCCTTTTGGCTTCTGAAAGGTTTAGCAAAGAAACAGTGTGTTCGAGTGCGTTAGATTACTTTCTTTTGGTGTCTTTCAATTGTTCTAAGTTTGTTTATCTGTAACATAAGAAATGCTAAACCTGTGCCCAAGTCCATCCAGGGTGCTGCAAAAGTCTCTGTAACCTAAAGGGGCTTTTAAAGGTTCCTATATCCCTATTCCTTGCTTTTTGACGTATTCTTGCAACTACTGGATGTTTCTTTTACCCGTAACTAAAAGCTGAGAATGCCTCAGATGGAAGCAGTCTGTAGTATTTTGAATAAAGCTTTTCTCTTTTTGTTCTTTGTATCTTACCTGCCTCTGAGTGGATTTTTAACTCAGGAAAAGGAGGGTTTTTTTACTCTGGTGCAAACACATCTCAAGTTTGATTGCTCAGCAACTCACTCTACCAAGTGTGCTTTTTGGACTGCTTTTTGGGAAGGAAGGTCTCCCTGGATATTCAACCAAATGGGTGGGGGGAGACCTTGTAGTAATTAGGGTGTGGTGGCAGTGAATCAGCTACTGAGGAAGCAGTTTAAGTTTTTAAAATGAATAGCCTTTGTTGAGCAAAGATGGAGGGAATGATTCAGTATTTTTCTTTTCCCCATGTGGGCTTGCTTTGAGACAAAGGCTGGGACTGAAATCTGCTACACCCTTTAAATCTGAAGCCCTTAAATGACAACCCACTTCTCTGCTGTCTGCAGCCAGCAGAGAAGTGGGGAGTCATTTGTAGGCTTGAGATTTAAAAGGTAAGGAGAAAAAAGTCCCTTATCTTTTAAATCCCATGCTCTCAAATGACAACCCCCTTCTCTACTAACTGCAGACAGATGAGAAGTGGGTTGTCACTTGTGGCTTCAGAATCTTGCATCCCAAACTTCCAAATGGCAACCCCTTTTGAAGGGCTGCATGCTGGAAATCCAGGAAAGGAGTGAGCAAGGCAACCACCCGTGGGGGACCCATAGGAACAGAGGGCCCCCCACAAGAGTTTACCTCAGTCCCCTTCACCCTGGATTCACAGCATGCCGTCTCTCAAGTCAGCAAGAAGTCCCTTTAACTAGGCAGGAGGGCTTCTTTTGAAGGGCTGAAGCTGGAAATTTGAGGAAGGGAGGAGTGGGGCAACCCCTCATGGGTGACCCTTTGGGTCAGAGGTATTTTCAGTTTGAAGTTCTTCAAAAGCCGTCCAGATTGACAGGAATGTTGGAACTTCAAGGAATTCAGACACAACAAGAGGGATTTTAGCTGGAGTTCTGACTGTCTGGGTGCCTCCTATCCTGTCTGAACTTTTTCTGATAGTGCCTGACTGTGCGCATATTGAATCCGACATTCCTGTTGTTATTATTATTATTCATTATTATTTATTCAATTTCTGTACTGCCCTTCCAAAATGGCTCAGGGCAGTTTACACAGAGAAATAATAAATAAATACAATGGCTCCCTGCCTGTCCCCAAAGGGCTCACAATCTAAAAGAAACATAAGATAGACACCAGCAACAGTCACTGGAGGTACTGTGCTGGGGGTGAATAGGGCCAGTTACTCTCCCCCTGCTAAATAAAGAGAATCACCATGTTAAAAGGTGCCTCTTTGCCAAGTTAGCAGCAGTTGACTGCACAGCCCTATCAAATGATTTAACATAGGGCTGAGATAGAAACTGCCCCAGTGGAGGAAGTCCGTGCATTATGTCCCCCACCCCCAATTGCCTTAACATGGGGCTGTGTCAAAAACTAACCCATCACATGGAGTCTATGCATTTGGGATCGTTTTCTACCCTGTTCCATATTTTTATCAATAGCAGAAATATCACACCTGTTGATGGGGTCATATTTTTTGATATACTGTGTACCAAGAGCAGGTAAGAATGTAACAACAAGGGCATAGCTAGGAGTGTAGTGGTGTGTGTGTTTATACACATTTATACAGCCAGGGGTAGAAATTTACCCCATAACTCAGGATGAGGATTAAGCAACATCTTCCACCAATGAAACAGCATTATGCTAGTACAAGAGTAGTCAGGATCCTGTTCATTGCACACTCTTGCAATATGCTTTTTGATGACATTTTTTGCCACATTGCCTTCAATTTGATATTTGACTAGTGCAATTGTTGGTTTCAGGATCTGTACTGATAACCATTTGTGCAGTATTACACTCTTTTAAGCATGAGGAATAATGTTGATAGTATTTTATCATTGTTGGTGGGTGAATAATTCATCCAGAAATAGCTATGTGGTTTTCTTCAGGCTCTTGCATATAATATGCATCTGTTTTATTTGGATTTTGTCATTTGTGAAAGGAATGTTTTGAATTAATTCCTCCTTGCTAAAAACACTGATTCAAAGATACTAGCCTAGGATTTGATATGACAGATATGTATTTAATGCAAAGCAAAATACAAAATACACTAAACCTGCATTGAAAGTGCATTGTAACTGTCTTCAAGGAAAGTGAATTATATTAATTTGTTATTGTTAAAATGTCACTGTTCTTTTCTTTCCGTTTTGATGGATCATTCATTTCTCTGTTCAGGGTATTTGGCTTTGCTTATCACTCCTGATGTGGAAAGAGAAATGTAAGCTTATGTGAAATATTCCGTCCCCCCACCCCACTTCATATGAATAGGGAGGCTATTTCTTTTTAATTTGCAGAAGGGGTACTTTCAGAGCTGGCACATGAAAGGTGGCTGGCATTTTGGTTCCAGTGAATTTCAGCCCACACTGTGGACTTATTTAAAGCCACTGGTGGGCCAAGCAGCCCAACTGTGATTAAATCAGCTCAGTTCCTGGCAGCCCAGTTACAATGCTCAGAAAGAAGACCAGATACAACCAGATATGCTGACCTAGTAGGTGTGTGCTGCTTTGTCCAGGACTATGATCCCCAAACCCCTGCATTGGCATATGCCCTATTCATTTTAGTGGAACTTTACTTATTGAAAAATTTCAAGATTGGGCTGTAAATTAGGAACAGGGGAAGTTAGTTTGAGGATTTAGGCAGACCTCACCAGATGTTAGCTCTGAAATCCTTCTTGAATGCCCAGGCTCATGAGATCATGGTACAGAGCAAGTCTTTAAGCATGTTCCGTATTCCTGTCTTCAAACATGTGCAATTATGTATAAAGGCTGAATTATACATTGCAGGCAAGATGGGATGCTATCAAAAATAGCTAGCTACCCATATCAAGTTCTTTCTCCTCTTCCCCTTCTGTGTCACCAATCATGACACATAATCCATGTCCTTGTGTTGCCATATGGTGTGCTTTCCAGGCTCCGCTAACAGCAAGTAATATAGAGCAAGGGTTCCCAACTCTGGGGCTCTATATTTTGTTAGTCTACAACCCGCATCAGTGGCCAAAGGCTGTTGTGGCTGGGGACGATTAGAGGTGTAGTCCAATAACATCTAGAGATGCAAGAGAGGGAACCCTTGATGCACAGGGCAATGAAACAAACAACGTGGTGATGTCACAACCCAAGTCAATATTGCAGCACTTGTATTCACTTATATCCCATTTTTCTTCCTTTGTATTTGCTATTTGATCTCCCATCAAACCTACTCACTCACTTTCAGCATGGTTGCTGCATCATCTGTCGGACCATTGCCCTGAGACTGAAGGGGAGAATAGGGGAGAACTCATCATGGGATGCCATCTTCCCCTGTGTCATCCACAATGGGCAATGTCAACCTAATGGATTCAAAGTCAGAAAGTGTGATTTCCAGGGAGAGCTTCAGCACACTGCAGTAAAGCTCTGGGTAATGAAGTCTATGCCACTTTTCATTTCCTCTGAGCAGATTTTATTTTCCTGTGATGACTATGATGTATGTACAAGCAAAATGTCTCTCTCCCTCTCCCTCTTCCCCCGCCTCTCTCTCTCTCTCTCTCTCTCTCTCTCTCTCTGTGTTGTGTATGTATAAGCAGAAGTCAGAGTTAAAAGTGCATGCATCTTAATGATATGATGTAAGCTGAAAGCACATTGATACAGATGTTCATTTTAATGAGCACTTCTTTAACCTGGAAGCTCCTAAATAATCACCAGAGAGCAGCCCTTCCCATTTGAGCTTCTTGTATTTTAAAAATCTCTCTCTCTTATAGCTGATGTATGGCTGCAAACATCAAAACCATCAAATTATTGCAATTGTGGGAAAGATTATCATTATATAAGCTTCATGTGTGTCAGCTTTAGGAAACTAATAGCTGCACTTCTAGGCATACTTACTTGGAAAGTAGGCCCCATTGAACATTATGGGCTCTACTTCCAAATAAACATGCATTGCATCAGGCTGTAAAACTAAATGAGGGCAGGCAGGTGTCATGCTTGGATAGCACATTTCCCCCCTCTAACTTGGAATCTTTTGTTTTATGCAATTGTCCAAAAGCTACTCAAAGAAAGAAAGAAAGAAAGAAAGAAAGAAAGAAAGAAAGAAAGAAAAAGAAAGAAAGAAAGACAGCTTAAGTCATTGTTTTAGTATGCTAGCCAGGAATACAGCAGCAATTCATTCTAATGGTTTTGCTCCAGCAAGCCAAATCAAATTCAAAGTGATGTTTTCATCAGGAAGTCTATTTGGATCTAAGATGGATGCAATGTTTCATTTTAATTAAAGCCATTCCTCTCAGCTCCATAAATAAATATACTACTTTATATTCCATCAGTGAGGGAAATCTGGCTACAGGGTTGGCAACAGAAGCAAAGCTCTCTTTCCTCTTTTCAAGAGGGAGAAGAAAAAGATTCAGCTGGCTCAGATCAAAAGTATGTGTTTATATTCCATCAACATTTCGCCTTCATTTCTTTACCATCTATCATTCAATCCTAGATGCTATTAAGCAGTGGTCAGCAGTGCTCAGTTTTGCATGATCTGCATATGTGAATTTATTTCCTTTCTGAGTACTAAAGATGTTTTAAATTGTGGGCCTGCGTCCCAACCCACTATAGAATACTGAACAGATTTGGCCCAGTCGAGGCTCTTTGTATTGTACAGGAGCTTTGATGAGTATATAGGACTGTTGCATCCACAAGTGCTTCCTCATTCACTCTAATGATAATGTAGAGACACCCCTGACTGTGATAAGACTGGAGCCCTATTCAGACATTTTTGTGCAAATGACTGTACTTATGTTCATTTTAAAAGGGAACCTGGGAACAGCCCCACCCCCTGCCCGCCAATACATAGTACAGAATAGGAAGCTTATTATTGCACCTGTGTTCAACACAATGGGTGAATTATTGTACCTGTGTATGGATCTGTACCTGTGAACACTTGACACTGGTTGTGCAAGTGTTGAACATAATGTGTGAATAGGCTACAGAAACCTGTGGGTGTAGAAGCACCCTGTGTGTAGCTCGGATCACATCCTCTGAAAAGATAGCAACTTGTCCTAATCCTGAATATTTATTTAGCTGTTCATTGGATTTATAGTCTGCCTTTCAACTAAATGGTCCTCAAGACAGCTTACAATGGATTTAAGTAATAATTTAAACAAACCAACCTGCCCCCAGCTCTGCAGTCCTTAGCCCTCTGGGTGAAAGGAAGCTGGAGGATGCTTTTGCTGCTGCCACTTGTTGTTAGAGCAGAGAGTTATTTTTAGGGGGTAGGGAACAGGCTCCCCTACCTTTCCTAGACAGGCTGCTTGGCCAACTGCCATGGTGCTGTATCTAAGAGGCAGCGGGAGGCAGGCTATTGCAGTCTGATGACCCCTGGCATCCTTTAAGCCTGGTTGCTTTGCCCAGCAATAGAGAAGTAATCCTCATCAGGAGGCTGCCCCTTGAGGCGATGGAGTTGCCCACACACTAGTTCAGGGGTTCTCGACCCATGGCCCTCCAGATGTCACTGAACTACAACTCTCATCCCCACCACAATTTATTATGGCCAGGGATGATGGGAGTTGTAGTTCAGCAACATCTGGAGGACCACAGGTTGGGAACCATTGCTTTAGTTATATGTTTTCAATTGCTGTTAGTTAATGTAGTGTGTCCCCAGTTTACCCCATTCATGCACGTCCTGTCTTTATTGAGGTACGAGGGCAATATCTGAAGCTGAACTATAGTAGATCATGCTTAAGAGCTTATGCAAACTTATTTCCCTTGTCTATGTATCTATTGGTGTCCAGACCTTATGAGATTTGCTGGAGGAAATGGTCTCTGTACATCAGCAGAGTTCATTTCTGGCAACCCAAATGCACAGATGTATTGTAGCAGTTCAAATCCCCATTCAGCCATGAAACTAGCTGGGTGACTCTGGGCCAGTCACGTCTCTCTCAGCCTAACCTACTTCACAGGGTTGATGTGAGGAGAAACCTAAGTATGTAGTACACCACTCTGGGCTCCTTGGAGGAAGAGCGGGATATAAAATGTAATACATACATACATACATTTTTAAAAAGAGTGTACATCATTCCCAGGTTTCACCCTGCCCCAGAAAATACACACCCTATCAGAATACAAGGTATTTGGACATGATAAATTGGGGTGTTTGAATCAACCCTAATTTATTTTATGTATGTTTATATGTATGTATTAGTTATTTAGTACATTTGTATACCACCCTATACAAAAAAGCCCCTGGGGGGTTTAAAATATAAAAAAAATTAAAACATTAACACGATTAAAATCATTTAAAATACAATAAAAGCCTGTAAAAACTGAAGCTTTAAAACTATAAACTAAAAGCCTGACTAAATAGGTATGGTTTCAGGTCCTTCTTAAAAACATTCAGAGAAGGAGAAACCAATTTCATTAGGAAATGCGTTCCAGAATCCTGGGGCAACTCTAGAAAAGGCTCAGTTTCGGGTTGCAACCAATCGAACTGCTGGCAACCACAACTGAAGCTCCCCAAATGATCTTAATAGGCAGTGGGAAGGATAAAGAAGGTAGTGTTCTCTAGGGATGTTCTCTAGGTGGTGTTCTCTAGGCACGAAACCGGTGGGGGCCGGTTCTATGGCAGGGGTGGGATAACTTTACAGCGGGAGAGGGTGCACTTAACCCTTCCTCTGATTTCCCCCCGCTGGTCCTGGCTGAAAAACCAGTCAGCTGGGGTGGCAGCATACCTTCCTGATGCCCCGCCCATTCTTCAGACCGGAAGTAGGTGGAAGTAGTGAGCACATGTGTACTCATCGGGCACATGCACGCACATGTTGCGCTCATGTGTGTATGTGTACTCACTGCTTCTGCCTACTTCCAGTCCGAAGGGTGGACAAGGCGGCAGGGAGGTACGCTGCTGCCCCACCAGACCAGTTTTTCAGCCAGCACTGGCAGGGGGAAAGCAGAGGGAGGGGTAAGTGCACCCTCCTCCACCCTTAAAGTTATCCTACCCCCGCTGTCGAACTTTTCAACCAGCCAGTGTTCAAACCTGTTCGGAGGCCCATAAAAGGGCCTCCAAACAGGTTTGTGCATATCCCTAGTGTTCTCTTAAACAAATTCTCTTTTATTTGGGGGATTCTGAGAGTTCTAATCTTGAGTGGAAACATTCTAATTTCTGCAACTGTTTTACAGAAATGTTTTCTTTTTTAAAAAAGTATTTGTATCCCACCCTTCCAGTGCAGTACTGCTTAGGGCATTTCACAAAGGCAATAAAACTAATAAAACAATATAAATGTAATTATACAAGACTACATTAGAGTTCAGAATCTCTTGTTTACACCCACAAGAAACTGCATTTTAAATTCAAGTCTCCTTTGCGAAGCACTGCAGTCAAAGAACCATCTCTTCCTAAGGAAAAAGAACTAGGGATATTCTGGATAGCTTTCACCAATTGCTGGAAGCTGTGTTTGGCAGTATTTTGCAGGTTCTTAAATTATATAGCAGAAATCAATTATTCTTCATTGCAATGAGCTAGAAGATGAAACATATGGAAGCAAGATCTATTTCCATCATGTCATCTTGTAACTGAAAAAGTTAGTTACGAGCTATTTCAGCATGACAAATCGTTCTTCTTCCTACTCTCTTTCCCCTAGAGCCCTCCTATTAACTGGTCAAGAGTTTATTAAGAATATATATTTATATTACTGCCCTGCTTAATCCTTATTTATAAGCCTCCATTTTGTAGTTAAGGATGGTTAATGAGTTGTTTTTATAATAATTAGAGCTTTAGCTAACATAAATATAGCAACAGCATGTAGTTTCTGCCTGTGAAATAAAAAGGAACTAGATGTTATATTTACTATTTATTGGACTTCTAAAAGATAGCATGAAAAAATGCTCTGTTCCAAGAGGCTGCTTCTTAGAAAACGCATTATTCTTTCAATCAGACATGTATAAGCCAGACTCTTTTCTTATACATTTAAAAGGTAGCACTATCAAAATAAAGATTCCCTGTAGCCTACACCAGAAGCAAGGCTGCCATACAGAACTCTCCATAATAGTTATTATGTGTATTTAATTTGTTAAAAAAGAGGCCACAATCTAACACAGAGTTGTGCTGTTAAACCAATTGATTCCAATTGTGCCAAGGTTATACAACTGTTCTCTAAGAATACCCAGAATTTAACAGTTTGAGTTATGTCCCTTCTTTTGTATGTACCCAGGTCATACACTGCTAATGTCACTAGCCTGTCAGCTCACAGGACAAGGAAGAGGAGGAATTCACATTACCTATTTTTATGTGTTGTGATGGCAATTATCAAGTGCTAACCAATTGGCTTGAAACTTCCTTAATGCACTGGTTTTCTCCTTGAGAGCTTTTTCAACATTTACAAGTTGCAGCAGTCCATAGGGATTCAGGTTGCATATATCAAATTAATTATCACATGAAAAGGTTGGAAGTGGGTTGTGTGAATTCACCTATATGGAAGTTCTAGATTCTGCCCCAACCATCTTGTTCCTAACTTAGCAAGTTCCTCCCTTCATTTCCATTGCAATTAACCGTTTTCTGTTTATCATGTTTCGTTTTGCATTTTTATACATCACCTATTCATAATAGGTTTTGATACAGTGAATTATCTTTTCTACAAGTTGTTTTCCTTTGTATTTGCCAGACTCTGCTGTTATTTCTGTTTCCCAGTAAATTATTATTTTCTCTGTATTACTTTACATGTTGTAATTGCTTTGTTATCTGCGTTAGGGGGGAAAAAGGTAGTCTCGGTTCACTCTTTTCATCACTGACAGAGCCTCAGTGAACGAATTGCAGCTCTCTCCTCATTACCACTGCTTTCTTCTGCTCAGTTTAAATGATAATTGCCCTTGTCAGCTTCATGTAACATTAGCTGCAAAATCTTGTGGTTCAAAACACACACATGTGCGCACGCACGCACGCACACACATACACACACAACACAAACACAAAGGCATCAAACAAAAGATTAATTAGGTGGAATATTTTGTTTATAAAGGAAATGTTTGTCTTTCATATCACCAAATAACTGGGCTCAAATTCATAGAGTAAATATGACAATAGAATGAAAGCTGACAAAAATGCTTTGATAGAATTTGTGTAGGAGGGTTGTGTTTCTCTAATTTGGTCCAAATGACATTTTAAAGTCAAACCAATTTAAAGTTGTATTTTTAGCATATATGCACTTTGTCCTCAAAGGTTACCCATCTCTATAGATGACATTTCATCATGTGGTCTTTTTTCTTAGGAGTGTACAATTGTATTCAGATAGTGAGTCCTTTCTCACAATCCGTGAAAATGGGCTTGGGGCGTGCAGGGGGGAAGGCTGTAAAACCTTACCTTCCCCCATAGATGATTGCCCTGTCCATGCTGGGCATGCGGATTGTGCGCCCACATGGACTCCAGCTCTCCAGGGGCAGGTTTGCTGCCATGCCACCACCAGGAGCTACATGGCTTCCAATGGTTCACACATGCAGCAAAGATTGGGCTAAGGCAGCCAAGCCTGATCTTTGCTGCACATGTGAACAGCCTCATTATATTGTACTTGCATACAGGTGGACACAAGTACATGTTTTTGTGTGAATGACTGTACATGTGTCCATTTTGAAATTAAATCTGGGCAGAGGCCTCCCTCAAATCAGCAATAGGAAGTCTACTACTGTACATTTAGTACTACATAACACACCATTTTCTTATCTGGCAGGCTCCTTGACACTTTTAAATAGCGCTTGGTTAGGGACCTAAAAGATAAATTGAAAATCTGGACTCTTTACATGATGTATTTTTCCCCTCTCCATGGAGGGTATCTCCTGGTAATAAAAACCATGTACACTGTCATACAAGAAGTACATCTGTGGCTGTGAATACAGCAGTCAATGTGCTAACATAACAGCTCCTCATTCTGTGTAGTTACGCCAAAATATCCTGCTGCACTTCACAGGAGGCAATAGATGCAGCACTTCCAACATTAGAGGATGCTTCACCCATGGCTTTTGTATGTATGCAGATGAGTGGCTGCTCAGTAAGCTCACACTGTACTCTGTTCTTCCACAGGCAACAACAAAAAAATAGTAACAATTAAAGGGATTGATTTTGCTTGTATTGTTAGGAGATGAGAGTTAGCTAAAGGCTGGCCATCTCACTGTTAAGACACGACCACTGGGTAAAGCCCAAGAGATGTCCCTGAATGGAGAGCTAATGGCTGACAGATCTCTCTGGAATATTCTGATCTGGGAAGCAAGCCATCAGAGTTTGGGAAGGTAGCCCTTCTTTCCGGATGATAGGAGGGGGCAGAGCTCAGCAGGATGTGTGTGTAGCA
The DNA here is from genome assembly GCF_027244095.1 of Hemicordylus capensis. NCBI lineage: Eukaryota > Metazoa > Chordata > Lepidosauria > Squamata > Cordylidae > Hemicordylus > Hemicordylus capensis. The sequence continues at coordinate 84,545,695 of NC_069658.1, read as the reverse complement.
GTGTTATCTGCAGTTCTAGTCGTTCTAGGGGCTCCACTACCTGAGTTTGGCTTCTTTGGGAGGAGAAATCACTACAAGCTTGCGGTTTCTCTGTAATATTTGGTTTCTTTGAAAATATATAAGTTGACCATCAGATAGAGGCAAGCTGCAGTGCACTCTACAAGTCAGGAACAGATTTCCAAAGAGCATCCCAAGGCCTTCAGCTCTCTGCTCTTTTGTTCAGCCCTTCCCAAAGTTAGTTTGCCTCTGTCTGTGGTTTATCTTTCCCAATTGTTTCTTTACACACATGTATCCTGTTTAGCTCAGCACATCCTATCTGCTGCACAGTGATACACATCATCTTACTAAACTCTGATGACTTTCCTAGTCAGAATATTCCAGAGCGCACTCGCTCTCCCTCCCCCCTCTCCCCCTCCCCTATTAGTTCTCCATGCAGGGGTGTAATGTATAGCCACCATGTCTGGTCCAGGCTAGGGATGTGCATGGAACCAGGCGGGGGTGGCTCAAGGGGGTGGGGGGTGCCACTTTAAGGACAGGGGAGGGTGCACTTACCCCTCCCCCAGCATCCCTCCACTGTGTTCATTTTCCGTAAAATGAACTCCCTGCTGCGCCTTCCCCCTCTTCGGCTGGAAGTGGCCTAAAGTACCAGGTGTGCGTGCATACGTCATGTGCATGCACGTCAGATGGGGTGCACACACGCACCCAGTACTACCAGCCACTTCTGGCCGAAGAGGGGGAAGGGGCAGTAGGTAGTGGTGTGCACGGACCGGACCAGAGCCATACAAAAGGCCTCCAGACTGGTCCAGAATTCAGCCGGTCCGGCGGTTCGGTGGGGGGGGGATTTAAGGGTGGGGGGTAGTACTTACCCCTCCCACTGCCACTCTGCCCCCTCTGGTGCTCGTCTTTAAGCAAACGTTTTTGGGGCGTCAGGGTTCCTCCCTGCCGCCCCTACTCCTATCGTTGGCTGAAAACTCAGGAGCAAGTAGACGCTGGCGCCATGCATGTGCCCGTCGCAGCAAACGTGTGACGTATGTGGCGCATGCGCACTGGCAGCGGCAATAGGCGCATGCGTGGCGCCAGTGTGTACTTTCTCCTGAGTTTTCAGCCAACAATGGGGGTAGGGGCGGCAGGGAGGAACCCTGCCGCCCCAAAAACATTTGCTTAAAGACGAGCGCCGGAGGGGGAAGAGCAGTGGGAGGGGTAAGTACTACCCCCCACCCTTAAAGTGACATCCCCCCAGTGCTGGACCATGCTTCCATGGTTCCATGCACATCCATAGCAGTAGGGAGGTACAGTGCCACCCTGAAGGCTTTTACGGAAAACAAGCGCCGGCAGGAGGAAAGTGGGGGAAGTGGTAAGAGCACCCTCCCCTGCCCTTAAAGTGGCACACCCTGGCTTTGAACTTTGAACCCCTCCAGTGTTTGAACCTGTTCGGAGGCCCATAAAAGGGCCTCCAAACAGATTTGTGCACATCCCTAGTCCAAGCATTGTTGTTTTGATTAACAAAGGAGTTCACAAGAGCACACATTTCAGGCATTGTCCATCTTGTGTGATTCACAGCTCACAAACTGAAGAAAATACACACTGAGCATGCTTAGCCCACTAGATAAACAGAACCCCACTGAGCATGCTCAAAAATCCAAGCAAGCTAGACTACTAAACTACAAAAACACTACAAGGGGCATCTCCTGGGCTATAAGCCAGTGAACTGCCTGACAAGTGATGGCCAGTCTTAGTAATCCCAGGCTAGTGGTTGCCTTTAGATGTAATGCAGAGCCGCGGGTCCAATGGACCCATGGTTCTGTGCTCCCTTCCCCCTGCTCTCCCATCCACATTCAGACATACTGGAGAGCATCTTCTCTGCAGTCAGCAAGACTGCAGAGAGGCAAGGGAGCTGGCTGCGTGGGCTTCTTTCTTTCATGAAGGACAGCCTGCACAGCCAATAGCAGCCGGAGAAAGGGAGGACCTTCCTCCCTCAAGTCCAGTTGGGGGAAAGCCTAACTGCAGTGCCAGTGTTCAGATGTAACGCTGGCACTGCTAAATGGGAGGTCAAGGGGATGAAACTTTGTGCAAACCACAGGTACAATTCTTGTTCGGGGAGGAAAACTGCGGGTCAATTTTTTGCTGTAACTGCGGTTGCCTGCATTCGGACATGCAGTTTGTGTAACTGGAGATGAAGGGACCTCCAGTTTTGTGCTACATGTTAATGAAGCCCCAGTCTGGGGCAGGGGTACAATTTCCACCTTGCTATGATTATGATGAGAGCTTTAACTCCAAACAGCTGCCTGCATTTTCTGGCAAATACTGAGTGCAGAAGGCTGGCTCACTCACTGTCTGTGATGGTGGTGCACCACTGTGTGGTAGGCTGCTGACTGGCCTGTTGCCCTATTTGAAACGACAGCAGGCACTTTTAGTGTCTCCTGCCTCTGGGATTCCAATTCTGGCTCTTCCACTCAGCTCATGGGGCTGCTAGCCTGGGCTGTACATTGACATGGCCAGGGTAAGGAAAATTGGGATATTGTTGTTGTTGTTGTGTTGTTTACACAGTCAGACAGGTGTTATTGACTGGTTTGTTATATACAGACATCGAGTTCTTCCTATTATTATTATTATTATTATTATTTATTTTTTTCTGGGGTGGGTAATAGAGAGGAAAATTAACTGGGAAGAATCTGGATGGTGAGTTAATGTTGAAGAGGGGAATCAATAGGCAGAGCATGTATTTGGCAAGATCAGGTTCGTACATTAATTGGGGACAGGAAATCAATGGAAAGAGAATTGATTTGGTGCAGAGTCTGGATGGGAAATGTCTGGTTAGCCCCATGAAAAATGGCTTTTGTTGTGCAGCAGCAAATGCGAGGGTCAAAAGAGTGGTTTGATGTTTGGGGGCTTAGATGCCTTACCTGTTTTATGTTCAGTTTGTGGTCTTGAGAAATTCACTTGTGTCCATCTAGTCCAAATTCTGTTTCCAAAAGTGGTGAGTCAAATTACTCTGACAAAGTCAGATATGACAGCAGAGAGCTCAGTTGGAGGTTCCAGATGTCAGGGCTTCCTGTGTTGTGTCTGAACTCATTCCAGTAATACCTAACAACTTGGCCCAAGTTAGCCTTGCTAACTTGGCAAAGAGGCACCTTTTAACATGGCGATTCTCTGCATTTAGCGGGGGGAGAGTAACTGGCCCTATCCAGCCCCAGCACAGCATCCCTCCAGTGGCTGTTGCTGGTGTCTATCTTATGTTTCTATTTAGATTGTGAGCCCTTTGGAGACAAGGATCCATCTTATTTATTTGTTATTTCTCAGTGTAAACTGCCCTGAGCCATTTTCAGAAGGGTGGTATAGAAATCAATCAATCAAACAAACAAACAAATAACAGAAGGCCTCTCAGGTCTAACATGACTGCTGGGTCACACAATCATATAGCACAACCTTTAATATCTGATATTATCTGGTTTAAGAACATAAGAACAGAAGAACAGCCCTACTGGATCAGGCAAAAGGCCCATCTAGTCCAGCATCCTGTTTTGCACAGTGGCCCACCAGATGCCGCTGGAAGACACAGACAGGAGTTGAGGGCGTGCCCTCTCTCTTGCCATTACTTCCCTGCAACTGGTACTCAGAGGCACCCTGTCCTTGATGCTGGAGGTGGCCCACAGCCCTCCAAGTAGCCATTGATAGACCTCTCCTCCATGAAGTCATCCAAGCCCCTCTTAAAGCCATCCAGGGTGTTGGCTGTCACCACGTCCTGTGGCAGAGAGTTCCACAATTGGATCACGTGTTGTGTGAAAAAAGTACTTCTGTTTGTTGGTCCTAGACTTCCTGGAGTGACCCCTGGTTCTAGTGTTGTGTGAGAGGGAAAAGAATCTCTCTCTCTCCACTTTCTCCACATCATGCATGATTTTATAGACCTCTATCATGTCTCCCCGCAGTCATCTTTTTTCTAAACTAAAAAGCCCCAGGTGTTGTAGTCTTGCCTCATAAAAAAGGTGCTCTAGGCCCCTCTTCTGTACCTTCTCCAGTTCAACAATGTCCTTTTTAAGATGTGGTGACCAGAATTGTACGCAGTACTCCAAGTGTGGTCGCACCATAGTTTTGTATAAGGGCATTATAATGTTAGCCGTTTTATTTTCAATCCCCTTTCTAATGATCCCTAGCATGGAATTTGCCTTTTTCACAGCTGCCACACATTGAGTAGACACTTTCAACGAGCTGTCCACCACAACCCCAAGATCCCTCTCCTGGTCCGTCACCGACAGCTCGGATCCCATCAGCATATACTTGAAGTTGGGTTTTTTCGTCCCAATGTGCATCACTTTACACTTGCTAACATTGAACCACATTTGCCATTTTGTCGCCCACTCCCCCAGTTTGGAGAGATCCTTTTGGAGCTGCTCACAATCCGTTTGGGATTTCACAACCCGGAAGAGTTTGGTATCATCTGCAAATTTGGCCACATCGCTGCTTACCCCTGCTTCTAGATCATTTATGAATAAATTCAAAAGCACCGGTCCCAGTACAGATCCCTGGGGGACCCCACTTCTTCCTTCCCTCCATTGTGAAAACTCTCCATTTATACCTACCCTCTGTTTCCTGTCTTTCAACCAGTTAGCAATCCACACATGTACTTGTCCCTTTATCCCATGACAGCTAAGTTTCCTCAGGAGTCTTTGATGGGGAACTTTGTCAAAAGCTTTTTGGAAGTCCAGGTAGACTATGTCAACTGGATCACCTTGATCCACACACTTGTTGACACTCTCAAAGAAGTCCAAAAAGTTGGTGAGGCAAGATTTACCTCTGCGAAGCCATGCTGGCTCACTCCCAGCAGGGCTTGTTCTTCTAGGTGCTTTACAATTTTATCCTTGAGGATGCTTTCCATCAATTTGCCTGGAACGGAGGTTAGGCTAACTGGCCTGTAAATTCACGGATCGCCCCTGGATCCCTTTTTGAAAATCGGTGTTACATTAGCTACTCTCCAGTCCTCTGGTAGAGAGCCCGATGTCAGGGATAAGTTAAATATTTTGGCAAGGAGGTCAGTAATTTCACATTTGAGTTCTTTGAGGACTCTTGGATGGATGCCATCCGGCCCTGGTGATTTGTTAGCTTTCAGTTTTTCCAGACAGTTTAGAACATCATCCCTTGTCACTTCTATCCGACTCAGCTCTCTAGCCTCCATCCCTAAAAAGCCTGGTTCAGGAGCAGGTATATGCTCAATATCCTCTGCCGTGAAGACAGATGCAAAGAACTCATTCAGCTTCTTTGGAACCTCTATATCCTCCTTAATAATCCCTTTCACTCCCTCATTGTCTAATGGTCCAACTGCCTCCCTGGCAGATTTCCTGCTTCTGATGTACTTAAAGAAGTTTTTGTTATTCCCCTTGATACTTTTGGCTAAATGTTCCTCAAACTCTCTTTTTGCCTCCTTTATTGTCACCTTGCATTTCTTTTGCCAGAGTTTGTGTTACTTTCTGTTCTCTTCGTTTGGACAGGAAGTCTTCTTCCCTTTTATGGCTTCCTTGACGGTACCCGTTAGCCATGCTGGCATCCTCCTGGACTTAGTGGTACCTTTCCTCCTTTTGGGTATACAATCTAACTGGGCTTCTAGTATTGTGGTTTTGAGTAAACTCCATGCACTCTGGAGAGAAGTGACTCTCCTGATTTCCCCCCTCAGCTTTCTTTTCACCATACTCCTCATTTTGGAGAAGTTTCCTCTTCTGAAATTCAAAATATCTGTGTTAGACATCCTTGGTGATTCTCTCCCCGCATGTATGCTGAAATTGATAGCACTGTGGTCACTGTTCCCTAAAGGGTCAATGACACTGACATCACGCACCAGGTCCTGGGTGTCACTCAGAATCAGATCCAAGGTCGCCTTCTCTCTGGTCGGTTCCATGACCAACTGTTCTATGGCACAGCCATTTAGCGTATCTAGAAATTTGACCTCTTTGTCCTGACTTGAATGTGAATTTACCCAGTCTATGTGTGGGTAGTTGAAATCACGCATAATTACAGCCCTGCCTCTCCTTGACGCCTCCCTGATTTCCTCCTGCAACTCCCAGTCACTGTCGGCATTTTGATCCGGAGGGCGATAGCACGTCCCCAGTAGCATGATTCCTTTCTGGCCTTGTATAGTCACCCACAGGGTTTCTGTGGAGGACTCCAGTCCACTTAGGTTTTCTAGCTTGTTAGATTCTATCCCTTCTTTAACATACAGTGCTACCCCTCCTCCAAGGCGCCCCTCCCTGTCCTTTCTATAGAGTTTATACCCAGGGATAACAGTGTCCTACCGTTTCTCACTGTTTCACCATGTTTCCGTTATGCCCACTATGTCTATTTCTGCGTTAGCAACCAAGCACTCCAGCTCACCCATCTTGGCTCGGAGGCTTCTGGCATTAGCATATAAGCACCTATACACTGAATCTCTCCCCTGATGTATGGTATTCTTTTGACTCTTTGACCTGCTGGCACAGGCTCCCATCTGCTTTTTATGCGGTTCTGCTCTGTCCCCTTCTGTTTTATTTGAATTCTTTGCAGCCTCACACTTTAAAGGATGGCTTTTGCCAAACGGGATACTGCCCAGCTCCCGTCGGCTGTTCCCCAGGTGTCATTTTAAAAGCTGCTCTGCAACCTTTTTGATTTTAAGCACCAGCAGTCTGGTTCCAGCTTGGTTCAAGTGCAGCCCGTCCCTTTTGTACAGGCCTTGCTTGCCCCAAAATGTGTCCCAGTGCCTAACAAATCTAAACCCCTCCTCCCGGCACCAACGTCTCATCCATGCATTGAAACCCCTCAGCCCTGCCTGTCTCACTGTACCTGCACGTGGAACAGGTAGCATTTCTGAGAATGCTACCTTGGGGGTCCTGGACTTCAATACACTACCTATCAGCCTAAATTTGGCTTCCAGGACCTCCCAACTACATTTCCCCACATCGTTGGTGCCAACATGCACCACGACAGCTGTCTCCTCCCCAGCACTGCCTAGGAGCCTGTCTAGACACTGCGTAATGTCTGCAACCTTTGCACCAGGCAGGCAAGTCACCGTGCGGTCAACACGCCGGTCACAAACCCATCTCTCTATCCTTCTAATGATTGAATCACCTACTACAAGGAGGCCCCCACCCCCCAGAGGATATGTGCGAGAGGATATGGGCTCATCATCCATTGAAGGGGTCCCTTCTAAAGGAGCATTTCCCTCTTCCTCAGACCAATGTCCTCCTTGCCCAAGACCTTCATTCTCCCTGACAGTAGAGGAGCTACCAGCCCTGGAGTGGGATGCCTCGTATCACATCCCTGAAGGTCTCGTCCACATGCCTCTCTGTCTCTCTAAGCTTCTCCAGATCCACCACCTTGGTCTCGAGGGAACGGATTTGTTTCCTGAGAGCCAGGAGCTCTTTGCACTGAGCACACACCCATGACTTCTGCCCATGGGGCAAATAGTTGTACATGTGGCACTCTGTGCAATACACTGGGAAGTGCCCCTTCCCCTGCTGACCTTCTATCTTCATACTGTTTTGGTTGGCTGTTTACAGTATTTACGGAGCTTATTGTCCGTTTATTAGATAGTTTATTAGGATAGGTCTCAGCTGTAATGGTCAACTATTTAACTGTCCAAACAGCCTTTCCCAAGAATATGAGGGATACGAGGGAGGAATATATACTTACATTCTCTTCTTCACCAGGCTCCTTCTGATCCTTGTGGTCGCAGGGGCTTGATCCAGGCTCCCGCGCACACTTCCCGCTAAACTCCTGCAAAACTCCTATGTCCTGTTTGCTATCCCTGTTCGCTATGCTCTCAGGCCTTCACTTCATATGAAGAGTAGCCTTCCAACTGTCACACAGGATGTGAGTCACAGGAAAGGAATGTGGGCCTCTCCCAGCCCTAGGTGACTCCACCCCCACCACTGAGTAAACACTGCCTTTAGGTAACCCTAAGAACTCCTAGCCCTGTGATATCTTAACTCTAACAAGTAACCTTAACAAGTAGCACACAGAGAGATAGAGAGACTAAGACCTACCCCTTAAAGAGAAACAGCCCCTGCAGAACTCCCCTCTTCCTGTTAGTTTGTTTGAAGGGGGAAAGGCTAGATGTTTAGAAGGGCTTCCTCACCTTCTCGGCTGTGTCTGCTCCTCCCAGAGTAGCCTTCCAACTACTCCTTCCAACTACTACTGAGGCAAAGCAGCTAGACTGGCAAGTGGGGCCAAGCCAGCTAGCTCTGCCCTACCTGGCATAAGATTTCTCTTACCTCTACATGAAATCCAGGAATAGGTTTGCCCTAAAGACTGGCACTCTCAGCTCCTACCAACAGTGTCCCATTTAAGATCCCATCACTATGATCGCACCCTGACATCAGCCATGAAAGTCCCCTTGGCAGCAGGAGCGGCAGAGAAGCCCTTTACAGATATCTGTTCTGGCACTAACATGAGGCCTGCCACAGGGATGAGGACCCTCCTGCCTAGTCCTACGAGCTTTGTGCTCACTGACTATCTAATATGGGGGGTGGGGGAGAGCTGGTCTTGTGGTAGCAAGCATGAAAGGGACACCCTTTGCTAAGCAGGGACTGCCCTGGTTTGCATCTGAATGGGAGACTATGTGAAAGCACTGTAAGATATTCCCCTTAGGGATGCTGCTGCTCTGGGAAGAGTGTATGCATGCTTGAATGCAGAAGGTTCCAAGTTCCTTCTTTGGCATCTCCAAGATAGGGCTGAGAGAGACTTCTGCCTATAACCTTGGAGAAGCCACTTCCAGTCTGTGTAGACAATGCTAAGACTGATGGACCAATGGTCTGACTCAGAATAAGGCAGCTTCTTATGTTTCTATCTTCCTAATAATATTGGGCTGCGAAGCACTTAGTCCCATAATTCTAAAGATGCTGTTTTGCTGAGGGGATCTTTGAGGTCTATCTGATGAAACACTTTCTAGATGTAATTGCAAATCTAAAGGAGCACATCGAGTGCAGCCTTTCAAATTTTGATAGTTGCTTCTAAGCAACAGTTATCGGCACAAAACCCTTTAAAGTATAATGGTGCCCAAGAAAACCACTTTAGCTAGCTTTTAATTATAATGAAAGGTGAAGTAGTAGTTCACTAACAAACACAACCCTTAACAATTTGTTCCAATGCATTGAGGCCCAATGAGCCTTGAAAGAGAGTGAAAAACATTTTTCACTTAATTATCTGTTTTCTTCTTTAAAGGTAGAGGTGATACTAATAACTTAATATAGTCCTGACATAGAGTGAGGGGGTTAGCATCAAACAATGCTAAAATATTCCACTTCTGGCTAACAGTAGATATTTCACATAGATATTGCATGCATATGGAAGTTTGCAAATCCAACAGGAGACATACTCTCTTATGCATGTAGTGGCCTGTAGGGGGTGCTTTTCAAAATGGCCCCACTTAGAGCCTAAGTACGTCTCTTCAGCCTCCTGAAGTGGCCATCAAAAATCCCCAATAGATTTCTTCATTCAAATTTCACTTACTGCATAGGATTTTTAATGCCATTTATGTGCCAAAGACCCAAAAAGTCATATTGCCTGCAGGACACACTATAAACGACATGTCTCTTTCTTTAAATCCAATTCCCTATACACACAAACACCACTAAACAATATCAGGGTTAGCAAACTAAAAGCTTTCTGATTCAGATGAGAATTAAGAAGTTTTCGATTCTCACTTATGTTCTAACCCCTGCTAACTTGGCAAAGAGGCACCTCTTAATGTGGTGATTCTCTTTATTTAGCAGGGGGAAAGTAACTGGCCCTATCCACCCCCAGCACAGTACCTCCATTGACTGTTGCTGGTGTCTAATGTTTCTTTTTAGATTGTGAGCCCTTTGGGGACAGGGATCCATCTTATTTATTTATTATTTCTCTGTGTTAACCACCCTGAGCCATTTGTGGAAGGGCAGTATAGAAATTGAATAAAATAATAATAATAATAATAATAATAATAATAATAATAATAATAATAATTATTATTATTATTATTATTATTATTATTTTAAAAAAACACATGAGAATTACAAGTTAAGGCACCCAAAAAGAAAAGAGAAAAGGAAAATAAGAAAGTTCTTCCCAGAGTAAAAATTACTGCTAGGGCTGTGCATGGAACTGGTTTTTGTGGTTCAGTTTGAATTTGAACCAAACTGCCGGTCTGCGAACTGTTTTGGACTAACGGACAGGTGGTTCGGTCCGTTCAGTTGAACTGGTTCGATCTACAAAGGGGAATTCTGCCTTTAAAAGTCTTCTAAGAGCAGCGGGGGGGGGGGGGGGGGTGGAGTGGCAGCGAGAGTGTACCTTACTGACAGCACCAGCGGTGGTGATTCCTCTAAACACGAGCACTACCCCCCAGCAGTGCAGCTCGCATGGCAGTGACACGGTTCCAGCCTCCACGCATGTGTAGAGGCTGGAACTGCACCACCATCATGTGGGATGCACTGCTGGAGAGAGTTTTGGGGTTTAGAGGAGCCAGCATTGGTAAGGTGCCTTTTCAGCACCCGGGGTTCATGGACTCTTAGGCTGGGATTCTTAAGTTGGGGTTCATGGATTCCTTGAGTGTCCATGAGGTACATCCAGGGAGTCAATGGAAAATTAAATATGTAATTAAAGGTAGTGCCCCCAAAACATGGGCTAACAATCTCACTAATGGTGCAGACGTACAGTGTGCAAAGCACATCTGCATTGTGTAGCTGCGTGATGGATGCACGGAGGAGGCAATTTCTGCCAATCCCCCTCCCCCAGAAGATCTGGGAGTAGGGCTCTGAGGGTCACACAGTCCTCAGGGACCTACTTAAGAGTAGCAGGGTGAGCTTCCAGGATTGAGGAGATCAGTGGTGGGGAAATGCCCCCATGCATGTAGTGTGACTCGCATAACTAAATGTTGTGGAACCACTTTTCATCCTGGCCCTTCATGAAGTTGTCAGACACTATTTATTATCAAACACAGTATGTCCTTTATTTCTGTGTGAATTTTAATTATAAAATTATAATTTATAAAATTAAAAATGAAGTGGGGGGGGAGGCAGGATCTATGGATAATACTTGAGAGTTTGAGGAGCCCATAGGTGCAAAACATTAAGAACCCTTGATCTGAATCAAGGAAGGAGGGAAGATTACCGGGGTGGAACTCTTCCTGGTTTATTTAACTGCTAAATTGTAGTTGCAATGCAGTCTTTCTCTCTCTGCAGAAATGCTATAAATGTTATCACTTTTCAAGTTTTAAAAATCTCCCTTAAATGCATTGGAGGAATCAAAGACTTGATCCAGATATCTGCCATTCCTTCAGCCAAATTAGGAAGAAAAAAACCTGTTGGGGTTATTAGTAGCCACTTTGGGAGGCTGAAGAGAGGGACTTTATACTTTTTAGTAGGGCAGTGCAATTATGTTGATCCAACAGGCACACAATTGTCAGACTAAGCTGCACAGCAGCAGGAAGGACCTCTGAGGGTTGGAACTCTGACAAAATTCTCTCATGTCCATGCAGAACTCTGTCAGAATTCCAGCATGCCTGTTGGATCATCCCTTCCCGCAACCAGCCACCACCCTGGTTGGCAAAAATGCTTGTCTTTCACAGCAGGTCAGGCTTTCACAGGGTGTGGGCAACTCCTCATAAAGGACCCACAGTGTCAGAGGGTCCCTGTAGGGAATTGCCTCACTCCCCAGGCTCCAGCATGCAAAGTTAAAACCACCCTTGAAGCTAAGTCAGAGACAAATTCTCTCTTATTTAAGGTAGAGTTGGGGGATGGGGGTTAAAGGGCGGCATCCTGAAAATTAGAGGATGGGGAAGCAAGGCAACTCTCCAAAAAGGACCCACAGAGTCAAGGGGTCCTTATTAGCAATGTGCATGAATCATTTTTTGCAATTCAATTCAAGTTTGAATTGAATCAGCCTGATTCTATTTGAGCTTGAATCTTCTGCCCTCAAATCTCGGTTGATTTGATTCAATTTGATTCAATTCAAATTGAATTCAAATAAATTCAGTCACATTTTTAAGGGCTAGGGGGAACCAAAGTGGGTTGGGTGGCAGGGCCCCATGTGTGCCAACTGCCACCCAACCCCCAATGGAATGGGGCAAAGGGGTAAATTTGTAGGAATTTTTATGTGTTGTAGATTCTTGGTTGTGAAAAATCTTCTTCTTAAGGATTCATTATAAAGAAGTCATTTCACAACCGAGAGTCCACACATAAAAACTCATAAAACTTCACCCCTGGCATTGATGGCAGAAGCTCAGAGGGGACAAAATGGGAATCACTGGGGACGAAATGGAGGGTTGAATGGCCGAATTGACTTAAGCTTGAATCAAGGGTGATTTGATTCAACTTCGAATCTGGTAAGCATCTTCATGGGTGATTTGAGTCAAGGTTGAATCACTCGAATTATCCAGATTCAAGTAGAATCAATTTGGCCACAAATCATTTTGCACCTAGTCCCTATAGGATGCTGCCTTGTTCACTGGTTTACATCATGCAGCCCCAGCAGCATGGAGCTGAGCCAGAAAAAAATTATCTCTGACTTGGCAGCAGGTCTGGTTTTTAGGGACTACATGCTGGAAATTGGTGGCCTGGAACGCAGGGCAACCCCCTATGAGGGACCTTCTGACCCTGTCAGTCCCCTTCCAAGTGGAAGGGGAATGACAATTGTTGGCCCTTCCAATGATTTCTCTGTCAAGTCCGTTTATATCAGATCAGATTCAACATTTTCCAAGGTACAGAGATGTCGTATTTAGGCTCTATAGCCTACTAACAGACTTTCACAATAACATTCTGGGGAGATTTTATGATACGGATTATCTGGACCCTTTATGATTTTATGATACAGATTATCTGGACCCTTTTCAATCTGGCTTCCGCCCCGGGTATGGGACTGAGACTGCCTTGGTCGCTCTAGTGGATGACCTACGCCGGGAACTAGACAGGGGGAGTGCGTCCCTGTTGGTTCTGCTGGACCTCTCGGCGGCGTTCGATACCATCGACCATGGTATCCTTCTGGGCCGCCTCTCGAGTGTGGGAATCGGAGGCACTGCGTTGCAGTGGTTCCGGTCCTTTCTTGAGGGGAGGGTCCAGAAGGTGGTGCTGGGGGACTACTGCTCGGCCCCGTGGCCGTTGGCCTGTGGGGTCCCGCAGGGTTCGGTCTTGTCCCCCATGCTGTTTAACATCTACATGAAGCCGCTGGGAGAGGTCATCCGGGGATTTGGACTGAGTTGTCAGCAATATGCGGATGACACTCAGCTCTATCTCTCCTTGTCATCTGATCCTAGGGAGGCGGTGGATGTCCTGAACCGGGGACTGGAGGCCGTGATGGGTTGGATGTGGGCTAACAAACTGAAATTGAATCCGGATAAGACGGAGGTGCTGTTGGTCAGTAGGAGAGCCAATCGGGATGTGGAGATTTTACCAGTTCTGGATGGGGTTGCACTCCCCTTGAAGGAACAAGTACGCAGCTTGGGGGTACTACTGGACCCGGCTCTGCTCTTGGAAGCTCAGGTGGAGGCGGTGGCCAGGGGTGCCTTTGCACGGCTTTGGCTGGTGCGCCAGCTGCGTCCCTTTCTCGAGAAGGCAGATCTGGCCACAGTTACCCACGCCTTAGTCACATCGCAGCTGGATTACTGTAACGTGCTCTACGTGGGGCTGCCCTTGAAGAATATCCGGAAACTGCAGCTAGTGCAAAACGCGGCAGCAAGGGTGTTATCCAGAGCTGCCCGTTGGGAACATATCACCCCCATTTTGAAAGAGCTGCACTGGCTGCCGGTTCGTTTCCGGGTCCAATTCAAGGTGCTGGTTTTGACCTTTAAAGCCCTAAACGGTTTGGGCCCAGGGTATTTGAGGGACCGCCTGCTCCCAAGGGTTGCTGCCCGCTTGACGAGGACATCTGAGGGGGCCCTGCTCCGGGTGCCGACAATGAGAGAGGCCTGGCTGTCGTGCACTCGGGACAGGGCCTTCTCTGTTGCTGCCCCCAGACTCTGGAATGCTCTCCCAGTGGTCATTCGCTCCTCGGACTCCATCATGGCTTTTAGAAAGCTTGTAAAGACTTGGCTTTTTACCCAGGCCTTTACATAATCGTTTTTACTGCTGCTTCTGGGTGTTTTTATTTCTTGTATTGTTTTATGCCTGTTTTTATATGTTTTTATACTCTTAGCATGTTGTTTTTATTGTGTTTTTATTGTATGTTTTTAACTTTTGTAAACCGCCTTGGGGCTATATTTTAACGAAAGGCGGTATAAAAATGCAAAAATAAATAAATAAATAAATAAAATAAATTTTGTAAAGAGCCCCCTATAGGCCACTGAGTGTGTGTGAGAGCATGTCATCCAGTGGATTTGCAAATTTCCATATACATACAATATCTGTCTGAAATATGTCACTGTAGCCGGAAATGAAATATTTTTGTCTAAGCCCCCGCACTAATTTGAGTATTGAGTGGATTGTATAAGACTAAAAGGTGTCAGGATTACATTGAATTAAGAGCATGGACATAAGGTTAAAAACATCAGACCAAGGGCCCATTTTAGTAAAATAGTCCAGTATCCTGTTTCCAGCAGTGACCAGCCAGATACCTCCATGAAAACTCACAAGCAGAGCATGAAGGCAGCAGTTGTCCCCCATTGTGTTTCCCCAGCATTTGTAATTCAGAGATATACTGCTTCTGAGTATGGATGTTCTATAGACTTATCACAATAGCCATAGGTGGACCTATACTTCAAATATTAAAAGTTTTTTTTAAAGCTTCTTAAAACCAAACTTTTAAAAGCCCCTTTAAAGCCAAACTAGCGCTGATCACTAGTGCAGTAACCAGCTAGTGTATGAATAACAAATGAGCAGATAAACCTCTATCTGGAGTAGACTACTTGAGACTACATATGGGGGCTTACCCAACTGAATGCTCATCCATGAAAAGAACAAAAACCTTCATTCAGAAAGCTAAATGTCAGGGGGAAAGATTCTAGAGCAGGACTACACAACTGCCAAAGAACTGGGAGAACGAACTACTAATCTTTCTCCCTGACGTTTAGCTTTCTGTCTGAAGGTTGAGTGTGTTATGTTGATGGAGTGTTGCTGTCTTTGCTGCAGGGTAATTATTTTAGTAATATAGGATAATTCTTTTAGGAACCCTTACTATTCATTTTCACTGACCTGGAATAAAGTTCCAGGCTGCAGATAAGTGCACCAAAGAAATACTACAAGTTTTCATAATCAACCCAGCTATCATGGTCAACTGATTTTGGCCTATCTAATATTGCGGGGTGTGTGTGTGTGTGTGTAAGGGAATCTGTGATTCTTAACTGCTCAATAAATATGTCTCTTCTCTCTAATCTTTTCCCAATAATGTAAGCCCAACATTTTAGTTTTTGATGCTCAGTTGGTGAAGACCCTGCCTTCTCCCAATAGTTGAAGATTAAGCTTGTGGTGACCACTGTCCTCTAGGTTCCGGCATAGTTCTGGTTGTTCAATGTGCCCAAGTATAATTACCGAGAGAACCAGGGAAATTATAACACAATCAATTTCTCTTATTACCTGCCACCTTTCCACCAAAATTCTGTATAATAGGGTAGAATGATGAACTATGCATAACTCTCCTCAAGGATTGTAACGCTGCCAACCACTGGAGGAAGCCATTATATAAATCTTATTTTTTTAGGCTACCGAATCGATTCATTTCATTCTATTCCATTATCTTTACAGCCCTAATAGATAACAAGGAAACACAGAAAAAGAATTGGCCTTTGAAGGCCATACTTGCTTGTCTGTGTTTCCTTAATATCTATCAGGACTGTGTAGATAACGGATAGAAAGCCACGAATTGATTGGATAGTCTAACAATACCCAGGCCTAGACAAGGGGACTGTTACATCAGCATGTGACAGACCAATCTGTTGGGAAAACAAAAAAAAAAGTGTTTAGTTGCATTCCACAAGGGGATAGTTTTGTAAGTGAAATATTTGACATCTGAATACTTCACTGAATGAAAATAAGACTTGCAGCATGAAATCTATTTTACATTCTTGGCTTGGGAGGCAGTGAGAAGATTATTGTCTGAGATTGTCATGATGTTTTCGCTGAACATTTCACAAGAAAAAAATAGCAAGGGCTTTATATTGGTCACTGAGGACAATGTGTCAGCTTGAGATGATTCATTGTGTTGCTTTCACTAAGATGACAACCAGGGGATATCTCTGAAAGGTTTCAGGGAATATGCCACTGCTGAGATAAGAGGATATGTTACATCTAAAAGCAACCATAATAGATTTATGATTTATAATAGATGTATAGATTTATGACAGCAGCTATGATTTTAAGCACCGAAATCTCACAAGAGCTTTGGATTTAATCTCTTTGCTGTAGTTAATTAATACTTTTGGCAAATGCAATTCTTTACTAATACTAATAAATGTAGACTTAATATGATTTTCTGTCTGATTCTATGCATGTTTACTTTAAAAATAAGTCTCAATGAACTCCCAAGTAAATGTGCATAACTACAGCCACATGGCATGGTCCGATGCATGTTTACACAGAAACAAATCCACGTATGTTCTGTGGGTGCTATCTAGACAAACAACAAAATTGCAGAAGTAGTATGTTCTGCTCATGCAAGGGGGAAGTTTTTGCCAATCCCTCCTTCCCTCTACTGTCCGTGATGCTGCCCCAATATGTATCTGAGGGCTTCGACACCATCAGGGACATATTGGAATTACGGGCAGCAGAGGGAAGCAGGGGAAGCAGTAAAAACCTCTTCTCTTCCCTTGTATGAGCAGAACGTACTTCTCCAAGCATGATGTTAAATTTGGATATCTCAATGAAGCTTATTTCTGGGGCACATTGCATTGGATTGTGCATTGGATTGTGGCCTTGTTCAGTTTACTCTATATGAATCCAGAAGGAAGAATAATAAAATGTGGGATATATGTACAGTTTATTCTGAAAATCAGCTAGCATTACTAGGAATTCATTGAGAAGCTGGCAGTTTCCTACATTTGTAAGCATAGCACTGATCTCTGAAAGAAAGGAAATATTTTTTACTAGCTGAACCGGGCACAGAGAATCTGTGCCTCTTGTTTGCAGCCACCACTGTCCCCCCCACATCACCGTCACCACCTTCTTCTGCCTCCGCTTCCCTCCCCGCCCACCAGCCAGCCTCCCTGAGCCACTGTTCCCACCGGTGCTTCCTCCTCCTGCCCGTCAGCTGGCCGGCTGCTACCTCCCCCACCCACAAGCCGGCTGCCACCGCTTTCTTCCCAATTGCCGTCTTCTTCCCAATTGCTTGCCCACCGGACAGCCAGCCAGCCAGCCAGCCAGCCAGCCAGCCACCACTGCCATTTGCCGCCATTCACCGGGAGAGGAGAGCTGGTCTTGTGGTAGCAAGCACGACTTGTCCCCATAGTTAAGCAGGGTCTGCCCTGGTTGCATATGAATGGGAGACTTGATGTGTGAGCACTGTAAGATATTCCCCTCTGGGGATGGAGCCACTCTCGGAAGAGCAGAAGGTTTCAAGTTCCCTCCCTGGCTTCTCCAAGATAGGGCTGAGAGAGATTCCTGCCTGCAACCTTGGAGAAGCTGCTGACAGTCTGTGAAGACAGTACTGAGCTAGATAGACCAAGGGTCTGACTCAGTATATGGCAGCTTCCTATGTTCCTGTGTTCACCACCATTTTGTTTCCCTGCCAGCCGGGCAGCTGGCTGCTGCTGCCATTTTCTTCCCTCCCACCCATCCCCATTGCTATTGCTGTCCGGCAGCTGCTTGAACTCTTGCGAGAGCTGCCACACAGAGGATTAGCGAAGGGTATGCCTAAGAGAAAAATACACACACACACACACACACACACACACTTAGTGGAATTCTTTCTGTTTCGGTAGTTAGAAACTTCTTTGGGGTGAATCCAGCATGAAATTACAGGGAGTGCTACAGGAAACACACACACACACACACCCATATATAAAATATGTATGAATATTTTTTATATAGTTAATACAATATCTTTTAAATATACAAACTTTTTATAAAACTGAAGACTACAGAGAAAAGAAGATTCTTGTATTAAAAAGAGAGGCTGGAGTAGCCTGTTTTCCTAACACTTGAATTTGTGTTTTTATGTATATATGCGCGCGCGCGCACACACACACACACACTTCCGTTATGAGATAGGCTACTCCAGTCACTTGCTTACATCCAGATAAAGTTACTCATGATCAGTCTTGTCAAAATTAATGGAACAAGATTACTTGTCCCATTAACTTCGTTGGGAGTACTCTTGAGTAACTTCGTCCGGATGTAAGCCAGTGACTGGAGTAGCCTATTGCATGGCCATAACATTATAGCGTGTGTGCGTATGTGTGCGGGCATATGTGTGCGTGTGCATTTTTTTAAAAAGAAAATCTCTATAGGGTTCCTGAGCTGAAGGTTTGTGACAGAAGGGGTACACTTGTTTTAAAAGGTTGAGAACCTCTGAATTAATAAATAATAGAGAGATGAGCGTGAAGAGGGTGAGTTGACTAGAACGATAGATTTCAAATCTTTTCCCACTCAGCAATGAAGCTCACTGGATGACCTTTTGCCAGTCCCTTTTTCTCATCCTATCCTACCTCACAGGATTATTGTAAGGATAAGGGTGGGGGAGAAGAATGATCATGTATGCCACCCTATGCTCAGAGACTGCTGCTGTGTTGGGGTTGGGTAGATGAGAAAAAGAAACCAAGCAATATAAGAAAAGCATAGAATCAAAAAGAGAAATCCATGTTTCTGCTGAAGAACTTTGGAAAAAGAGAAAGAGAGATATTGAAGGACGGCCACCTGTTAACAAGAGAGCAGCAATTCATTACATAAAATGAAGGGAATAAAATAGAAAGAGAAATGGGAGCAAGAATAGATAGACAGAAGGAGAGAAGCATCCCAACACCAAATCAATCAATCAACTAGAGAAAACAGATGCTCATAAAATGGAGTGAACACAGTCACATACAGCAAAATGAAGTGGTGGTGGGGAGAATCATTTCCGGGGGGAGGGGGGAGAATTCTTTCCTTCACCATTCCCCACCTGTTTTTATTTGCTTCCAGAAGAAAACATCTGAGGTCGTACTAAGATTCAACTTGAGTTCAAAGAACAATGACTCACCTTTTCTTTTCCTCACCTCAGAAGAGTTCATATTTTCCTTCTGAGCCAGGATTTTAAAAGGTGTGTGTGTGTGTGGGGGGGGGGGTTACAGCAAAGTAATTTAGGCTGCAATTATGTCATACAAGGGAGAAGCGGCAGTCACTTAAAATGATGTATTGCTGGGATGAATAAGGACAGTTACCACTTCGAAAGGTACCCCTCTGCCCAATTAGCAGGGATCATTTTCCCCAAAGTTGCTGAAACATGTTTATTCTGCCTCATATACTTTTTGTACTTCCTCAATGGCCTTATTTTGAGCAAGATATGGGAGTATCAGGACAGATCAGTTCATCTTCCTGAGTTTTCCCCTCTGTTCCAGCCTCTACAGTGGCTGTCTGAATCTATTGCAAAGTGCCTCCTTTGCTTTGGAGCTGCAGAGAAAATATGAACAGTCCTGCTGGAGAAGGCCCGAGGCCCATCTAATCCAGCATCCTGTTTTATACAGTGGCCCACCAGATGCCTCTGGGAAACCCACAGGCAAGCATTGAGGGCATGCCCTCTTCCCCGCTGTTGCTCTCCTGCAACTGGTATTTAAAGAAGTCTCCAGCTTCTGCTTCTTTTCCCTCCTCATCCAATCAGTGTGGGAAAGGGTATAGAGAGCAAGCAGAAGTGGAGAATTATCTGCCTAAGGACACAACCGGAGTAACAGTCCAGAGTAACTTGGCCATTCTTGTTTGGGATCTTGGATTTTTGCAGTGAATTGCTAAAAGAGGAGGGCATCGGAGATTGTAGGATGGTGCAAAATGAAAGAAAAGTGATCTCTGTGCAGGAGGACCCTCTCACCCAAATTATTCTCACCCTACTTTTTGTTGGGAATTTTCTCTGGTAAGAGATACCCTTCCATTACAGGAGAGTGCACAGAGGCAAAACACAGCGGAGTCTGCCCAGGCATGCGTCTTGCTGAGAGCAAAAAGAAACTTGGAGCCAGTTCATAGTTTCAAATCAATATGAGGAGTCTTTATCGGAGAACTCCATTCTAGATAGGAAAGTGGAGAGATAGAATCTCTAATCTAGCTAGCTAGCTGGATGGAGAGAGATGCTGTCTGCATCTCTACACACATGGTGCAGAAAGAGAGGTGAACGTGTGTGATAAGGAGAAGAGAAGAGAGGAAGGAAGAGAGAGGAAGGCAGGCAGGAAGTCCCTAAGAGTAGCAATCTACATATCAAAGGGATAGTGTCAGAGCAGTAGAGAGGAGGAGTGACCAGTGTCTTGACCCCTCTAGCCCTTTGACTCGCTAGTCTATTCCCCTTTGTAATTGAGGCATGAGGCAGTGCAGAGTCCTTCACTTCCAGCACTTTTTTCCTCCTAGGGAGCATGCAAGAAAGGCTGTTTTAATGCTAAGGGGAGCTCCTGGTAACTTGGAGGACAGCAGCCATCTCCATCTCCTGCTTTGTCTTCAAAGCCCCTGCTTGCAGCCACCCTCCCTTATGCTCTGGTGCCAGGGCCAAACAAGAGTGGGAGGCAGATGAGGCCAGTCAGTTCAGGCAGGTAGGAGAGGCAGTAACCCCCTCTTGTGGGGAGAGGCAGTAACCACTGG
The DNA here is from genome assembly GCF_027244095.1 of Hemicordylus capensis. Classification (NCBI taxonomy): domain Eukaryota; kingdom Metazoa; phylum Chordata; class Lepidosauria; order Squamata; family Cordylidae; genus Hemicordylus; species Hemicordylus capensis. The sequence continues at coordinate 84,525,023 of NC_069658.1, read as the reverse complement.
TCCCTCTAACAGGGATTCCCAGATGTTGTTAACTATAATTCCCAGCAATCACAGCTGCAGTGGCCTTTGGCTGGGGATTATGAGAGTTGTAGTCAACAACATCTGGGAATCCCTGTTAGAGGGAACACTGCCAGTAACCCCCTCTCCCCACAAAAAAGAAAAAAGAAAAGTAAGAAAGTTCTTCCCAGAGTAAAACCTATTGCTAGTGCTGTGCATGGAACTGGGTTTTGTGGTTCTGTTTGAATTTGAACCAAATTGCCAGTCCCCGAACTGATTTGGACTAACAGACTGGTGGTTCGGTCCGTTTGATCGAACTGTTTCAATCTACAAAGAAGAATTCTGCCTTTAAAAGGCTTCTAAGAGCATTGCGGCGGGGGCGGGGGGCAATGGAGCGAGAGTGTACCTTACCGGCAGCACCAGCAGTGGCGATTCCTCTGAACTCCAGCAGTGCCTCCGTGGCCTGCATGGCAGTGACACAGTTCCAGCCTCCACACATGTGTGGAGGCTGGAACTGCACCACCATCATGCGAGATGCACTGCTGGAGAGAGTGCTGGGGTTTAGAGGAGCCAGCATTGGTAAGGTGCCTTCTCACCCCCCTCCCCCCGGGTGACCTTAGAAGCCTTTTAAAGGCAGGAGTCCCCTTTGCTCATAAAGGGGCATCCTCACCGTATCTCCATTTAGAAGCGTAGCCACTGAACCAGTCTGTAACAGACAGGGCCCAGTTCAGTACAAACTTGGACTGGCTGCCAGTTTCTGTGGCTGGTTCGGTTCTAGTTCAAACTAGTCAAACCGGATCAGTTCAAATTGAGCTGGTTCTGCACATCCCTACTTACTGCTTTCTGTGCCTACACAGCCAGCACAGAAATAAAAGAACTCTGGGAGGAGCAAGCTGATGCCCTGTGAAGAGGGGAGCTTCCTCCAGCTCTGCCCGCTTCTCACTGCTGCTTTCCTTTGCTTCCTTTGCATTCCTGCTCTGTTATCTTGCACCATTGTGGATTGCCCTGCACAGGAATTTTCACAGGGGGTGCCAGAGCACCCTGGCACCACCTCCTGGATCTGCCCCATGTCTTCTTATCAGACATTTACCTCCATAATAGTTCTGGGGGTTAGGTTATTTTAAGAAGTATAGTAACATGTATCCTTTTACCAAAGTTGTAAAATTCAAGAGACATTTCATATCTTCATGCCTGTGCTGGGACAAGGCACCATCTTCCACCCTCAGTTTAAGGGTCATCATCACCAACAACAATGTATGATACTTTGGTATCATTGTTGAGTGGCATCAAAATGTGCCTTTGCAACTCCATCTGTAACAAGCATCTACTCCACCATTTCCCCACACTAACATTTTCTTATTATCTTTCTGTCTGTCTATCATATTTATATAGCAATAGCAATAGCAATAGCAATAGCACTTACATTTATATACCGCTCTATAGCCAGAGCTCTCTAAGCGGTTTACAATGATGTAGCATATTGCCCCCAACATTCTGGGTACTCATTTTACCGACCTCGGAAGGATGGAAGGCTGAGTCAACCTTGAGCAGTCCAGAGTAACTTGGCCATTCTTGTTTGGGATCTTGGATTTTTGCAGTGAATTGCTAAAAGAGGAGGGCATCGGAGATTGTAGGATGGTGCAAAATGAAAGAAAAGTGATCTCTGTGCAGGAGGACCCTCTCACCCAAATTATTCTCACCCTACTTTTTGTTGGGAATTTTCTCTGGTAAGAGATACCCTTCCATTACAGGAGAGTGCACAGAGGCAAAACACAGCGGAGTCTGCCCAGGCATGCGTCTTGCTGAGAGCAAAAAGAAACTTGGAGCCAGTTCATAGTTTCAAATCAATATGAGGAGTCTTTATCGGAGAACTCCATTCTAGATAGGAAAGTGGAGAGATAGAATCTCTAATCTAGCTAGCTAGCTGGAGGGTGTGATATGTGCATATACCTCCTGATATGTGCATCTCTTATGCATTGAGCTTCATTCTGGTGACCTTTATTCAGTCAACTCTGTCCTCAAGCTTATTCAAAGAGTCTGTCACCCAATCTGGATTCATAGGTAAGGAGAAGTAAAGTTGTGTATCATCAAAGTATTGATGCCACCTCACCCTTCATCCTCAAACCGCCATGCCTGGTGATGTCAGGTTGTCATTACCTACTCCCTATGGTATGCTAGAATAGATCAGAAAGGGCATCAGTTTTAGAAGTGAGTAAACATACATTTCTCTCTATCAAGTTGTACCAACTGGATTTGCCACCAGTCATAAGAACCCACCCATAGTAACTGAGGTTACCAAAAATGATCCTATTTCTCCAGCTTTTTTCTTTCCCAGGCAGATGGGCAGCAACGAATAATCTGAGGCCATTAATCTGGGCTGCTGCTGGGCTCCACCCTTTTATTACTGGACCCCACTCTTTTGCCTCTGGGTTCTGTCTCTTACTTGATTTCCACCCCCATCCCCACATTGTTTTTTCAGGGTAGCAGTCTTATGACATCTTCTGGCCCTACATCAGAAATCTCAGGTTTTTGATCCCTCTGACCAGCATTCCTATTGGTAACTGATGCACTTTGACTGGGACAGTTGGACAATCAAAGAGCAACAGCAATAATGATTTTTGAGTGAGTTAAGAACACTGTTGAGGATTTAGCACCTTCATTACCCTTCTACAGTTTGAAGAAACATTCATGTGGGTTGGCTGATATTTGTGCATCAGGAGAACTACAGGGTGCTGGGGTTCTTTAGTCTCAGTTGGCAGTGCCTTTATTTTTCCTTTATTCTAAATTGGTAAAGGACCCTGTTCTGAGATGGCATGTACCGATAAGGTCTTCTTTCCCACTCCAGTTGTTCAGGCCTTGTCTGCAGAGGCGTATCTTGGGAAAATAGCGCCTAGGGCAAGCACTGAAATTGCGCCCCCTGTCCAAACATCTGACACCCATCTTTCATATAACTTTACCATAATATCAACTGAAAAATACAAGTCAAGCTCGTTAATCTTTTAATGTTTCAAAAACTATTTAGCAGTGGACATAGCCAGACCAAAAAATGCTGGAAAACTACAAATTTCAGTATGCTGAAAATACCTCACAGAGGCCATTTGAGCATGTGCGGTGGCCATTTTGTTTTCAGTGGCCATTTTTTTTTAAAAAAATATTTTTTAAAAAATGGCACCTCCCTTCACGTGGTGCACGGGGGGCGTGCCCTGCCTGCCCCACCATAGATACGCCCCTGCTTGTCTGTGGGTTGCAGGGATTCAGGTGTGGCCCTTCCTTTAGTCTTTAGTCTTTTTTTAAAAGCAGTTTTGCAAAATAGATAGGAACACACAAGAGCCCTAGTCACACATGAGGCTGGCTTTCACGATCTAGCAATCGTAGTTATGCCACCAAATGTTGGGTGGTGAAGGGAAGAGGAGGAATGTGCACTCCCAATTCCTGGTTTTCTGTGTGGTGATAAGAACTAGGAAGTGTTTGTATGGGAGGGGTCCATCATCCAACTCAGTGAGGGCAACCAACATCAGCCAACCTACTTTAAAGCTAAGATTGCCAATGTCAGTTGCTTGCACTGAGCAGCCGTAATGAACCCTTCCCACAAGATTACTTGCTGGTCCTCTTCATAACGAAGATGACCAAGAATCATGAGCATGTGTGCCTCTTCCCACCTCTGCTGCTCAACATTTGGTGGCATTATGATCATTGGATTGTGAGAACTAGCCCATTATGCTGACTCTGTGTACAGTGTCTGCTAGGGGTGTGCACAAAACTGGGTTGCCCAGTTCAGTTCGAATCTGGACCAGACTCAAACCAGAACAGGCATGTTCAGTTTTGGCACACACACCCAAATGCCCCCTGGTTCAGTTCGTTCCAGCGGAGTGTCACGGTTGTTGTTTTTAAAAATGTACTCATCTCCTCGGGCAGGGGACAGGGTGCGGCTGCAGCTGTAGGGAGGTCTCTGGAAGTCCCCCCTCCCACATTTTGGAGGCTGCCATGCTTGCCCAGTGGGCCTCTGCGTGGCCTGGGTCATGACCCAGCCACACAAAGGCCCATTGGGCATGCACGGCAACCTCCAAAATGGCTGCTGCCATGGAGGGCAGGCCCAGAATCAGCCAAAGACCACCTGAACTGGGTGATTGGGTCATATATGGAGGCTGGTGGGGGTGTGTGTGAGTACATTAATTTAAAAAAAAAAAACCAACAAAACTTAGAACCCCTTGAACAGGTTGGGGGATTCAGTTTGATATCTGACCGAACTGGTGTGTGTGTGTGTGTGTGTGTGTGTGTTTGGTCTGATATCGACCCATCAAACTGAACCAATTCAATGTCAAACAGGTTCGGTTCCGAACCTATTTGCACATCCTTAGTGTCTGCATGTACAGATCTGTATGTATGTACAGTTAATCACACATTATGTTCAACACATCGACGGTAGTATACTTTCTGTCACCTTCATTTGAGGAAGTCTTTACCAAGGTTTCTTTTACAGTAAATTTATGTACCAGCATTCAAACAAAACAATGTACATTTGTGAAGACATCTGTACACACATATAACATAATGTCTGAATGGGGCTAAGATCGTATGTTAAAATGCAATATTGACTGCTTAACCATTCATTTGAAATGGGTTGTGTAGCAACAATATATTAAATACTTTACAGGGGAAAAATGAGATCCTTTCTTGAAAGTTTAGGATGTAACTTGCTGTGAGGAACAATCATCCAGGGAGAAAAGTGGACAGATGTGATAAAACTATTGTTCTATAATTTTTCATTCTGATGAAATATCCAGATGGGAAATGTTCTTCTGAGCATCTGTTATTCCCCCATCAGGAATGTCTTGACAAGCCTTATGCACTGTAAAAATGTGAGCAAGAAAATACCATCACTTTTTTTTATTAATTCTGTATACAACACAGGACAGGCACCACCAGTAATGTTGTCTCTTGGCTTATTTTATTGTTCAATGTGCATAAACATCATGGAAGCTGTTTGAAGCTTAGTTTGTGAGTAAGGATAGAAGCATGAAGGATCTCCTACATGATGGACTGCAAGAAAGGCATTTGTAATGCTGACCTGTGCTCTGTAGGATCAACTGAAGAACTCTTGGGCTGCGACCATGTGTACATTTACTTGGGATTAAATCCCACTGGAATTTGTGCAACTTTCTTTTGAGTAAACATGCATAGGATCAGTTTGTAAAGACAGGGACTTGCATGTTGAATCCCAAACCAGCATAAAATTTGAAGACACAGATGGCATGCTATGAGGCAAAGAGAATAACTATTTCTCTCCCTTGTTGCTGTTGAATTTAAAATTCCTCTGTAGGAAGGGAATAAACAAAAGTGAGTGAGTGGCTTTGGGTCAGACCTAAAGGCAGAATACAAACTGAATGAGTGAGTGACTGTTTGATTGATTGAGCGAGTGATACATATCTTAAATAATAATAAGAATAATGTTTTTATCTGCTGCTTATATCTGGTAGTTGTTTTTTATTTCTTAGTTTTTAGTTTTCTATTAATAACTTTTAATTTTAAGCTTTTAAAATTTGTAATTTTAAATATGGTTTCACTCTGGTCTTTTAACTTGTTTAACTTTATTAATGTTTTAAGAACATAAGAACAGCCCTGCTGAATCAGGCTGGTGTGGGCGCCACAGGAGGGGCAGCCAGAGGCACCTTTAAGGGTAAATTAATTGATACTTACCTCCGCTTTCACCGCACCTGAATGCTGCTTGGAGCAGCAGCCCGTTGCCCAACACCCCCTGTGGGGGCGGGGGGTAACCTCCACCACTCACCTGGCTGCCAGTAGGAGATCGACTTCGTGGAGACCAGGTGAGTGGTGGAGGCAATCCCCCACTGCAGGGGGTGCTGGGTGGCACACTGCTGCTACAAGCAGCATTCAAGTGTGGCAAGAGTGGAGATACTGTAAGTACCAATTAATTTACCCTTAAAGATTCCTCTCACTGCCCCCCTGGTGGTGCCCACAATGGCCACTACTGCTATCTAGTTCAGCATCCTCTTTCACACCGTGGCCCAGCAGATGCCTCTGAGAAGCCCACAGGCAAGAGGTGAGAGCATGCCCTCCCTCCTGCTGTTGCTTCCCTTCAACTGGTATTTAGAGGAATCTTGCCTCTGAAGTTGGAGGTGGCCTATAGTCACCAGACTAGGAGCCATTGATAGACCCGTCCTCCATGAATTTATCTAAGCCCCTTTAAAGCCGTCCAAGATAGTGGCTATCTCCATATCCCGTGGAAGAGAATTCCATAGATGAATTATGCACTGTGTGAAAAAGTACTTCCTTTTGTTCAGGGGTGGGATTGTGTGAATAGGTTCAAAGAACCTGGGCCATGCCCTTCAGGGCCATGCCTCATACCCCAGCCATGCCCACTGTGTCTGATGTCAGACGCGAAGTGTCATTTAGCTCCCAAATGCGGCCCAGTTTGTGAGAAAAACCAGCCAGCGCCATGTTTGCGTCGCAACCAGAACGGTTCCGCTCCAGCCACTCTACAAATGTGGCGCTGGCCAATTTTGCTCCCAAATGGGTCCACGCAGCCCTGTTTGTGAGCTAAACTACTTCCCCTGCGTCTGACATCAGACACATGCGCATGGCTAACCTTCACTCCCTGGATGTCAGACTCTGATGTCTGATGTAGGAGGCAGGGCTAGGAGGGCTGCGGCAGCTAGGGGTGTGCATGGAACTGGCTGGCCTGGTTCAGTTCGATTCCAGACCAGACTTGCACCCAACTGGGCCAGTTTCGTCTGGCACTCCCTCGAACCCCCCCTCCCGTCCAGTCCGGGGGGGGGGAGTTTCGTGAAAGTTTTTGGTTAAATACACACACACACCTTACTCCCTTTGGGGGAGTTGCTAGAGGTGGCAGGGGGGAGGTCTGTGGAGGTTCCTCCTCCCGCTGCCAGCTTTCTTCTGTTCGGTCTGGGGTCAGACTGAACAGGGTATGGTTCGGTTTGACCCTGTACAGTCGAACTAAACAGGTTCGATGTCGAACTTATCCACAGTTGAACCTGTTCACACATTCCTAGTGGCAGCAGGCTGAACTCTCTCTCCTGGTCACTGGCCTCCTTCCACAGCTGCTTTTGTTGGTCTCAAATTTCCGAGCCTTCAGTTTCATGGGATGAATCCTGGTTCTAGTCTTGTAAGAGAGGGAAATTTCTCTCTCTCTGTCCACTCCATACATAATTTTATACACCTCAATCATCTCTCCCCATAGTTGCCTGTCTGCCAAACTAAAGAGCCCCAGATGCTGTAGCCTTGCCTCATAAGCAAGGTGTACTGGGCCCCTGATCATCTTGGTTGTCCTCTTCTGCACCCTTTTCAGTTCTACACTGTCCTTCTTAAGATATGGTGACCAGAACCATACACAGTACTCCAAATGTGGCCGTACTATAGATGTGTATAAGGGCATTATAATATTAGCATTTCATTCCACCCCCTTCCTAATGACCCCTAGCATGGAATTTGCCCTTTTCACAGCTGCCATGCCATGCACTGAGTTAACACTTTCCACCATGACCCCAAGATCTCTCTCCTGCTCAGTCACTGACAGCTCAGATCGCATCAGTATGCATGCCAAGTTAGGGTTTCTTTGCCCCAATATGCATCACTTCACACTTGCTTACATTGAACTGCATCTGCCATTTTGTCACCCACTCACCCAGTTTGGAGAGATCTTTTGGAGATCCTCACAATCTCTTTTGGATTTCACTACCCTAAATAGTTTAGTGTCATCTGCAAATCTGGCCACTTCACTGCTTACTCCAACTTCTGTATCATTTATAAACAAGTTAAAGAACACTAGTCCAAGTACAGATGCTTGGGGGATCCCACAACTTACTTGCCTCCATTGTGAAAACTGTCCATATATTCCTACCCTCTGTTTCCTGTCCTTCAACCAGTTACCAACCCACCACTGAACCTGTCCCCTTATCCCATGACTGCTACGTTTATTCAAGAGCCTTTGGTGGGGAACTTTGTCAAAAGCGTTTTGGATGTCCAATTTTACATTTTATGTGTTTTGATTATGTTGTGAGCCACACCGAGCAGTAATGTACTGGAGGGGTGGGGTATAAATATCTTAAATAAATAAATAAATAAATAAATAAATCCTCTATAATAAAAGCCTTGGGTGTGCGCCTGTGTCTCTGCGCCCGTGTCTTCCTTGGCCATTCTGGGCATGCGTGGAGCGCATGCCCAGAACGTCCGAGGAAGATACGGCCGCAGGCACCAGGCGGCCATGTTGAGGAGAGCGGCGGGCCGAGAATGGCCTACGGGGAGGGCAGAGGCGGCAGCGGCGGGTCCAGCCCGGCAGCAGGGAGAGGAGAGGTGGCGGTGGGTCTGGCCCGCCTGCCGAAAAGAACAGGGGCGGCGGTGGCGGGTCTGGCCCGGCCGCAAGGAGAGCAGAGGCGGCGGGCCCAGCTTCTCTACAGTTCATTGAGGCTTCTCCGCAAGCTCAGCCCCAGAGTGCCGGCGCGGCTGCTTCGTCCCGCCCCAACCCATGGCCGGTGTGTGGGGCGCGCCTGGGCAGGAGCAGTGAGGGAAAGTCCCCAGAGGAGAAGCCGCAGCAGCAGCTGCTGCCAACAGAATGGGTACGGTGCTGTCGCTGTTGCCCGGTGCGCCGGAGAAAAGCGGTGGCGGCATCCTGCCACCTCCTCCTCTCTAACTGTCACTGCCCAGGCTGCGGCCTGTGGCGTTGGCAAGGCCTGAGATGGGAACGCAGGCGGCTTCCGACAGGGTCTGCTCTGTGCTGCGAGCCGGGGACTCCCCCTCGCCGTCGTCTGCGGGTGGGAAAGAAGCGGCTAGGCCACGGCTCTGAGGCAGGCTCCGCCGGAGGAACTGTCCCCTTTAGGGCCTGTGACCCCTTTCCTGTTAGGGAACCGCTCAGGGGCGAGGAGGCTGCCTTTAAGACCCTCTGGTGGGTGTGGGTAGGAGCAGCATCCCTGGCTCCTGTTCCAGGTCCCTCCTTCTGGGCTGGCTTAATTTAGTGCCCCCACCCCATATGTACTAGATGGTGTGCTTCCGTTGAAAGAGGAGTGGGGCAGGGGGAGTGGGGGAGGGGAGGGGAAAGAGGGAGGGGGGAGGGGGTTAAGAGGGAGTGGGGGAGGGGAAAGGGCAAGAGGGAGTGGGGCAGGGGGGAGGGGAAGGGCAAGAGGGAGTGGGGCAGGGGTAGGGGGAGGGCAAGAGGGAGTGGGGCAGGGGGAGGGGGAAGGGAAGGGCGAGGGAGTGGGGCAGGGGGAGGGGGAATGGAAGGGCAAGAGGGAGTCAGGAAGGGGGAGGGGGAAGGGCAAGAGAGTGGGGTGGGAGGGAGGGGAAGAGAGACAAGAGTGTGGGGCAGAAGGGAGGGAGGGAGAGTGGGGCAGTACTCTCAGAAAAGGAAATACAGATCTGACAAACGTATCTACACAACCCTACTAGCGCCCTTTATTTTAACGGGCTTAAAATTACTACTACTACTACTACTACTACTAATAATAATAATAATAATAGAGTGAGTGAGTAAATGAGCAATGCAGTAAATAAGCAAGCAAAGAAATAAATTTATAAACTTTAAGAGATGGTCCCAGTCATAGCAGGAAGATCAGGCATTAGTTATGAAATTCATACATTAATTATGGAAAGATCAACATATGACAATTATGCTGAACTACATCAGTAATGATAGTCAATGCCTTTGTTGAGCCGATAAGCACTTGCTGTTTCCCCCTAATCCAGAATTCCTGCCTAGAGCCTTTGGAAGGTACTGCTGCTTGCCAAGGGAGGTTGTAATTGAATATTGTTGACCTCATCTGAATGTTCAAAGCAAACATGTGAAAAGGGTGACAGGGAAGGGACATTTGCTTGCTTGGGAGACTTGATGTGTGAGCACTGCAAGATATTCCCCTCAGGGGATGGAGCCGCTCTGGGAAGAGCAGAAGGTTTCAAGTTCCCTCCCTGGCTTCTCCAAGATAGGGCTGAGAGAGATTCCTGCCTGCAACCTTGGAGAAGCTGCTGCCAGTCTGTGAAGACAATACTGAGCTAGATAGACCAATGGTCTGACTCAGTATATGGCAGTTTCCTATGTTCCTATGTTCCTCTGAAACCTTGGCATTTCTGCATGAATTGGGGGTCCATCATTAACTCTAAGTGAGGTCTACCTTCTGTGAAAGTTTAATTCAGTTGTGACTTGCAACACTCTATTTCAACTATTCCCATTACTTCCTACGGGCCATTATAACTTGTAGGACGATGCACTAAGCCAATAATGATGTTAATCAAAATACTGTAGTGTGAGGAATAATCTAACTAGAGGCAGTCCACAATACTACAGTATAACAGCAGTACAGGTGTTGTCTCCTTCTTTGCATCTAATCACCCTAAGGAGAATCCCTGGCTTAGGAAGACAGCAATTGAGCAGCAAAAGTATTTCCCTTTTGACTCTTGACTGCCTTGATGGTGTTTGCAGCTGCTCTGCTGCACCTACAGCTGTTTCACACAACACAAAGTTTCATCATCAACCCTTATCGTGGTTTCTGTTGATATGTAAAACAATTAGGCAAAGGGCTGAAAATCTGGATCCAACACTAGGAGATAATTTGTATCCATGATCAGTTTGATGTAAAAAGGCACATTTGCTGCAAGCTTAAGCTGGCAAACAAAAGTCAATAGCCCTGCATTTGGAAGGAAAGAAGGTGAATGCAAATCAGCAAGAAAAATCTAAGGACTAATATACTAGTTACGAAGGGCAAACTAAATGGTCACTATAAAAAGTAGGCAGATGGTCACTGAAAATGAGCTGAGATGGTTTTTTTTACAGTATTCATAGCGGCCAACTACACCTTAAGGGCAAATACATGTAAGAAGGCCCTGATACCTTTTGTGGGTTATGGGTGTGTGGAAATAGCTTCTGAATGAGAAGCAGGGATGGTATCGGGAACTTCAGAAAGGATCAGTATTGATCTCTGAGACAGCCTCTGTGCTCATAGCCTTTGTGTGGTGATGCCTGAATGACTCTCATGATCACAGGGCCCACTCAGGTTGGAGAAGACCCACGAAGAACAGTTTGCCAAGGATCCACTGAAATCTGGAGCTGGCTCTAGGGAGACTCTTTCAGCACCTACAGCTTCTCCACTCTAAATCACCTTTCTGAGTTTTTCCTTCCATTCTTCTTGAAATTTCAAAAGCATATGATTAAGGAGGGAAACATTTTGATTATTATTTACATCAGCGATAAAAACCCTAATCATCAATGATTACTGTTGTAAATGATGGCTGTGCTTACCCCATTATTTTTAGAAAAAGTAATCATCTAGTGTATCTCTCACATTTCATTGCTATTTGGTCCCATCCATGGGTGCAGCCATAATTGAGCGGATGGGTTCAAAGAACCTGGACCCCCAGCTCCTGATGCCCCCCCCCAGCTCCACCTCTCCCTATTTTCTTCATTATCTCCCTAAGGGGCTGCTGCCATCATTCACAGGTCTTGGTCCATCCGTTTAGGCTCTAATGAGAAACCACTGGGTTAGATCCATAGAACTGGATGTGGACGGAAAACAGCTGCTAGTGCTGTTCTGCAAAACCTTGTGAAAGAGCATGCACAAGAATTCATACAGGGCTGTAATAGGTAGGATCTATAGTAGTTTTCATGGTTCTGGAAGACTGAAGTTCTATCCTGAGACTGCACTGTGAGTGTGTCTGTGCACATGAAAACCTTTTTGTGTATATGATTTTTTTGACTGTACATGCATTCATTTTTAATGTGAGGGGTAATGAGAGGTACAGGCCCCTTCAAATGCAGGGTACAGATAGGAAGTGTACTATAGTGCATGTGTTGAACATAATAAGGTCACACACATGACCTTACCGGCTGGAGAGTGGGGAGGGCTGGTGGGGAGGCAGGCTCCTGCGTGCATCCCTCCCTGCACACGATTTCCCTCCACAGTTCGCTCTGCCACTCACCGTGGCACATGAGCAGTGCTGCAGCAAGTGGCAGAGCAGGGAGCCAGAGGAAGAAGTCTTCCGGCATTCCTCAATGCACTGTGCCAGGAGCATGGTGCATTGAGAGATCCTCCTTCGGATGGGCGCTCTTGCTGCCCAGCTCATATGCTCCGGCTGAATGCAGCACAAGCCTACACACAACTCTAGTGCAGGTTTAAGGGTGCATTCATACCTTAACCCTGGCTAGAGGCTGGGGTAAAAAGTCAGGCTGAGTGGGAAGGCAGCTCTGGGATGAGGCTTGATCCCAGTGCTGCACATGAACAGCTGGGGTGTGCAGAAGATTCCATAGTTGAAACGTTCCACCTTGAAATGGGCCATTTCAAGCATTCTGAGCTTGAAACAGGACAGCCTTAAGAGGGGGCCCTGTTCGGAGCTTGGAAAAGAACAACTCGTCTGATGAAGTGGGCTCTAATCCATGAAGGTTTATGCTGCAATAAATCTCTTTAAGATAAGGTGGCTAATCCTCTGGAAGCATTTTGTTATATTTGCATAAAATTTGCATATGTTAATATATAGAGAAGTAAATGAGGCTCCTTCACCTTCATGGGTATTTTATTTTATTTTATTTTATTTTATTTTATTTTATTTTATTTTATTTTATTTTATCAGTTTATATACCGCCCTTCCTAAAGTGGCTCAGGGCAGTTTACATTAAAATAAAAAACACATAATACAAAAATAAAAATCGAAAAGATATAATAAAACAATTCTTAAAAATCAAATTAAAATTAAAACTAGATTATCATTAAAAGCCATGCTAAAAAGATGGGTCTTTAAGACTCTCCTGAAGGCCTCCAAGGAAGATTATCCTCTTATATTAGGATAATCCTGCATCGGGACAGGGATGTGCACAAACCAAGGTTCGGCACTGAACCAGTTTGGGTGAGGTCTGAACTAGTTTGGCACTGCTGAGGGATGGGGGGAACGGTGAGCGGGATCATTAAAAAAGGAGGAGAGCAGGTCATTGGGGGTGTGCACAAAACTGATTTGCCCAGTTGGGTTCAAGTCCAAACAGGACTCGAACCAGGCATGTTCAGTTTTGTGGTACCAAACCCCACACCAGCCCAGCTCAAATTCGAACTGGCTCAGGGGTTCTACACTTTTAAAAAAATTAAACTCACAGTCTTGATGCTGGCACAGCCATAGTGAGGTCTCCTTAGTCTTCCACTCCCCCCACCAGCCTCCCCCCGGTCCTGCAAGGGCAGTTTTGGCCCATTTTCAGGCCATCCCAGCTCTTTCCCCAGAGGCGGTGGCCATATTGGAGTCTGCTGTACATGCTCCTTGGCCATTTGCGTGGCCTGAGTCATGATCCAGTGATACAAATGGCCAGGGAACATGCATGACAGCCTCCAAAATGGCTGCCACCACTGAGAAAAGGGCCAGAATGACCCTTGCAGAACCGGGGGAGGCCGGTGGGGGGGGGGAGACAAAGACTAACGAGACCCCACATGGCTGCACGAGTTTGTGTGTGTGTGTTTCAGCTCTAGGTTGGGCTTGGTCTGGCCCGAGGGTGATCCCTCAAGCCGGACCAGTTTGATGGTGAACAGGCTTGTCTTCAAGCTGGTTCGCACATCCCTACTGATCCTTAACTGCTCTCTGCTGCCCTATGCAGCCTCCTGTTATGATGCCACTCCCTACCCACACGTGGAACCAGCACACACCTGCACCATCACAGTAGGGAGGTGCATGGGGTGGTGGAGAGCCGGTAAGGACAAGCTCCCCTCATTTTTAAAGACCCCATTTGCCGCTCCGTCCCCTCTGGTGGTGCTGAACTGTTTTGGACCTCACCCAAACCAGTTCAGTGCTAAACCTGTGCATAAACCTTGGTTTGTGCAGATCCATGCATTGGGGTTTCCACTCCCAGTTGCTACCTTGGCTCATCCTCTCCCTAATTTTAACCTGCTGTTTCACTCTGCCAAGCACATGGCAAGGTGTTTTTAGATGTTAAAATTTGAAGAAAAAAAGCTGTCCCAATCCCGGACAAATCCCCATCCTGGACAAATCCTGGACAGCACTTCAGAAAGAAGACTGTGTGGGATAATAGAGAACACATAGCTACCCTAAGTTGTAGACTAACAACAAATCTAGAGGCTTAGGTTGGCTATCTCTGATCTAAGCTGAAGAACTGAGGGTAATACCATTCATTTCATATACCATCATGCAGTTGTGAAGGGGGTTTCCAGTGCAGCTGAAGGACATACTGCAAGCCTACTTTTTATATTCCCTCGATCTCTAGCCAAACTTAATGATAATAGTAGTGTAGATGTTACTCCTTCACTAGTATTCAGTCCAGCTGCTAATTGCAATGTGTGTACAGCTCTTGCTGTTGTCATCTTTAACAGATGTTCCACAGGATGGATCTCTCTCTCTCTCTCTCTCTCTCTCTCTCTCTCTCTCTCTCTCTCTCTCTCTCTCTCTCTCTCTCTCATTCGTATACATATAGCTGAGAAGATAGCAGCATCTTACCAGATTCAAATTATATGAGTTGCAAATGCTGCAATCTTATTACGAATGCACAAGTTGCCTGCAATACTTTTGTACCTAATGAATTATTAACATTGAATAGACCATCCAACATTAGAGGTAGGTGGATGAAAAATGGCTTATTTACTGAATTTCACCTTGGATAACTGCTGCACAAATAGAATCCTAGGTAGCTTTTGTACTTGACTTTGTTTTGTAGCTATAGTGGTGAATGGGGTATGCGTTATTTATGGGTTTTACATTTTTTAAATATATGGATATATTGCTGTTCATTATAAATAACAAAGTGGTTTCCAAAATATTAAAACAATTGTAAGAAGCAACAATAAAACCAATAGAAGAGCCACAACAATAAAAAAGAACAAGGCAACAGCAAGATTATACAGGGCAGAATCATTCTAGTTTTATCTGTTTAATATGATTTAGCAGATAAATCAGATGGTTTATTGTAATATATATTGGTTGACATCCAGACTAATGCAGCACTGGCACTACAGGAGCAGGGAGGTTTTTTGTATGTGTGTGTACTGATCTCCTCTTTCCTCTAAAGCCCACTGTGCTTCCTGAAAATATGTCCCTGAGGGCTGAACAGTAATTTGCCGATGAAACTTTTTTTATCCTTGGATGCTGTGGTGATGGCTACTGCTATAAACAAAACTTTTTTTAAAAAAAGGTGTAGATACACATGGAGGAGATGTATAAGTGACTGCTGGCCAGGAATGCAACCTCCATTTTCAATGCTCTCACACACTCACACACACAAACAAACCCTAGGATTAACAACAACATAAGAGCTTATTCATGAATTATGTTCAATGAATGCACAATTTCTGTACAATTTATGCTTGTGCAGATCTGAATACACAGTTATTCCCACATTGGCCAGTTCTGACTATACTCCCTGCCACCAACATGATTGAAAGGGGGATTCTCTGACGGTGCACCCATTGAGACATTGTTTGTGGACATCCCAATACCCTCCCAGCATGTCTCTTTATGTGTGTGTGGAGGTGTTATGTGGAGAAGGGGAGTTTATTTTATTTTGCATTTTTGCATTTTCATTCGAATAAATAATAATAATAAATAAAATGATAATAATTCAAATAGCTACTCAACACATGACACAAATATTAGATTAAACTAGTATGCACTTCTCTCACCAGATAAGGGGACATGTTGGGAGGACATCAGGGAGTCCACAGAAGATGTCACAATGGGCATGCTCTTGACATGCCCCCATTTTAATTGAGTGACGGGGGGAAATATTGCCAGAACCAGCCCATTTATGATGCATGTATAACAATACACTTCCTATCTGTATTTTGTATTTGAGGGGCCCTGTATCAAGGTTCATTCTTAACAAGAACATATGTACAGTCATTCTCACCAAAACATATACATGTGTACAGCCACCTGTAAGTATGTACAACATCATATCTGAAAAGGGCTATAGGTATCTTTACTCTGCTTAGGAACTTCCGGGGGGTCTCTTTTTGTGCTTTTTCAGTTTATACAATGTTGTAAATCATGCAGAGCCTTTAGATGGGGCAGTATAGAAATGTAAATAAGTAAGTAAGTAAGTAAGTAAGTAATCAGCAGAATAAAATGTCAGACATTTCCTATAAGTGCACTATACCTCTTCAGAGCAAGTAGGGAAATCAGATGAGCAAATACTGGTACACCGAAAAACCAAATGCAGGTGGTGGGAAGCTAGGTTGATTCTTCTGTCTGACATACTATATACAGGAAGGGTCTCTCTCTCTCTCTCTGGTGGTGTGTGTGGTGTGTGTGTGTGAGTGAAAGAGAACATTCAGACATGGATTCTATCAATTGGTACATTCCAAGAATGCAAGAAAGTCTTTACTAATTAATTCTATTTACAGTGTAAATTTCCCCTTTATTCATTACCTCAGTAGATGGACGTAGATGGACTGTTGATTTGACCCAGCACAGCAAGCTTTATGTCTTCATGGGTCAATGGCAATACTTTCTGCCTCCAAAAACATAATCAGAAAAAGATGTTGTTTTTTAAGAGGGTTTTGGACATCTGTATTAAGAAGGCACCTCTTCCTTCCATATCAGAGTGTGCCAAGAACATTGTGCATTCTGAGTCATAAACTGTAGTTTACAAGAGTAGCAATGATGCAAATAATAACTAAGATAGGATTTAATTCATAGCAGACATATTTTCCTGGTATTTCTAGAAAATCTCCGATACTCCTCAGACTTCATCATTTGGCTTTGATGTGTGTGGTGTGCATGTGCGTGTGCATGGAAGAGTGTACCAGATATGCAGTTGCCTTTTGTTATGGTTTGTTGTTGCTGATCGTTCAATTGTATATTGATATTATTATACCTTGTCCAAATGTTAATATTATGCCTTGCACTGACTGAGGCAAGTGAAAGAGCATGTCTAATTAAAATGCTTCTCCTAGGGCTGGAATCCTATGCATACCTACCCAGGAGTAAACCTCATTGAAATGATTGTATCCAGAGCAATTTACTTCCAAGAAAAACACATCTAAGATTGCATTTTAAGACTACACAGGACTTATTTTCGAGTAAACAGTTTAGGATAGGGCTGCCAATGAACCAGATAACATATGGAAATCCTAGTTTGTGGAAACTGAGAAGACAGATTATTTTATTCAGTTCTTATTTCTATTAAACTTGGGCCAAACAACTTTTTGAATATGCATTTCTCTTGCTATGATTGTACCTATTTGAAATCAAATAATTTGAGTTGAGAACTTCACCAGAATTCAGCTCCCCACGCCACTCTACCTAGGGCCTGCTTTCTGATTCAGTTTCTCCTACAGCCCTATGGGTCTTGGATGTTTCATGGACAGAAACCACAAAGATTCTAGACTAAGATTCCAGCCACATTCACATGTAATGCCAAACTGGAATTGAATGGGGCAGAGGTTGGAATTCTTGTACATGTGAATACATGAAAATAGTTTTGTGGCAAAAGTGACCTGCGGTTACCTTTGCCAAACTCCAGTTTTAACCTTCGGTTTGTAATGAGTTTAGCTGCTCCAACCTGAGGTTTGAAGGCAGCAGTGTTACATCCAAACACAGATGCTGCCATAACTGGGTTTCATGCTGTTTCTGGTACTGAAAAAATAGAGAGGGCGGCCCAGACCTAACCAGGAATGCGCCTGTTCCATGCTTGCTGCACTTCTCACTGGCAGCCTCCGAGCACTTGCCCCGCCCTGTCTCTGAGTTACAAGTTGTTGCCCAGCAAGAGGGATTCCACGTTGTCCCATCCCAAACTTCTAAGCCTGTCAAAGTGAAAAGTCACATTGAGGGATGCCCACTTTCCACTGTGTCTCTTGACCTGCCCCCCCTGCCCCCAGCAATCAGAAGAGAAAGGGAACAGTATGGCAGGGCACTATATGTTTTGGTCTCCCAAAATGAATCAATAAAACAGTATGTTCACATAAACACATGCATTTATGGTGGCATCATACATGGAGCAACTAAATTAGATTGCTGCAAAGATAACATATGGCAGGGCAATGATACCCAGAGTTGGGCTTAAAAGTCAGCCCCACCCAAGTTTTATTGAATGGCTCTGCTCTAGTTTTTGTACAATGAAGTTGGGGAAGGAGGACCCAGCCCCTTCCCCTTGGGTAAAAACATACAGTCTCTGGTGTTACTAATGAGAAGAACCATCCTGCAGGAGTCGTATTGCCTCTAGTCACAGGATGGATCCCTCCCGTGTGATGATAATGGATGCTGCTCCAGAGCGGACTGCTCCCTCATTGAAAGGTCATGGAGAGACCCATGCACTACCCATGAGATGAACTGTTCTGGAGAACACAGGTATGGGTCAGAATAGTTAATTATGTGCTACGAAGCCCTTTCTCCCAATGACTACTTTCTCATGAGAGTGAAAGGCCATGAAGACATGCATGTGACCTGGATGGCAGCTGCCACCCAACTTGGTTGCTTGACACAAGCAAGCTGTGGAGACGGGTACCACAGTAATACCTTTCCCTGTCCTGACGACTGCCATGAAGAATCAGATCAAGCAGTACCTCTGCCAGTCCGGTCATCCACTGGCACATATCCATGTTTGGTTTTGCTCGCAATGACCACCCTAGTTTCCTAAGGTAGCTGATAACTGGGGCTCCCTTCACTCATGATTTCCTGTGATGGCTGAGCTGCATACACTGCAATGCTGGTCCAAAGTACCTGGGGAATTTGAATGAGAGTAAAGATCTATCCCCAGTCCCAGTATTTCCCTGGTCTGCCCACCCAGGACCGCCTGGACACATAGAGTGGCCACTACTCCTTGGGAATATTAAAGGCTTGCCTGCAGAGAAGGGGGTCATGGTGAACAAAATTTTATTATTTACCAGAGAGACTAGGGCCCCCACACAAGCAGGGGCCCCTTGATTTGGATGGCCTACTTCATGAGAGCTCTGTCCAGCAGAGCTTCTGGTCCTCCCTAGTGGATTGGCTCTCTCATGAGAAGGCTAATCCCTGGTCGGCAAGCCAACATGGGGGCAGGAGTGTCCTTGGGTATTCCTGGATTGCTTTGCCTGGGTCTGCCATCACAGCAGCATCCTTTGACACAGTGGACTAGACCGCAGGATTCTTTGTCCTCTCTCATATACATATTCCTTCCTAGAAAAGTCCTCATGATCCCTTCCAGGAGTAACAGAAAAATAGTGCCCCTCCCCAACCCCCGGTTGCCAATAATTGTGCTTGTGCAAGACTTTTACTGTGGGGCTCTTATGAGGGTCACAGTGCAATTGCTGTCAGAAGAAGGGCTTAAATGCCATTTAAAGGGATTTATATGCCCTTTCCCTGTCGAGCGTGGGCAGTTCATTCCAGAAAGGCATGATTGCACTCAGCACACACCCTTGAAGGTCGTGGCCAAGGGCTGATGCCCTGCAGACATTCTTATGCCTTGCCCACAGTCTGGCAATGCGAGCGCTATGGATTTTGCTGGGATGCGGCCTCACTGGACCATAAAGAGGGAGTTGCTCCCCTGCTCTGAAACTGGAGGTTGCTGGGCTACAGTTGGTGGAACATCTCCATTCACAGTTACAAAGATTAATTTCAGGTTTGGCTACTCATGGTTTGCTTTTATGTGTGAATGAGGCCATAGTTTCACATACACACAGCAGAAAGAAAGAGAATGCTGCCGTGCCTATCTCTGTGTTGCCCACAGATATGTGCAAAACTACAGACATAAATAAATTTTAGCCTCTATTGCAAGTGATAAATCTCACATGCTATAGTATGCAAGGATCCACCATAATTCTTTTACATTAAAAATAACTTTGTATGATTTTCACATTAATCTATCCTGTCATGTAAGTCACAATTAATTCTGTACACCACCTAGAGATGCAAATATCAGGTGGTATAAAATATGATAAATAAAACAGATAAATTACACTAAGCTTTTTGTGATGTTCCAGCCCCCACCACACTGAATACTATTTGGATGAATCAAGCTGTGAAGGAACCAGGTGTATGATGGGAATTAGCCTCCATTATCCTGAAAGTGAGAACACCACATCTTCAGCATCCACAGGACCTACCCTGCACCAATTACCTAATCCTGTTTAACACAGGCATAATGGACACTTTGCACTTCCTCTATCCTGGGGAGAGGGTAATGGAAAAACTCTGAACTCTGGACAGGTGCCAGTCTCCCAGTTGGCTCTATCCACCAGGGCACCTCACCTCCTCATTGGCCAAGGAGGTGACAAACTGGGCCCTCGTGGGCTACCTCTGATTGGTGGAAGGGCTCACCACCCCTCCAGGTGCTTCACCTAAGAAACTCTTCTAAAAGTGTTGTTTTGCCTTTGTTAAGATGGCAGCCATTTTCCATCTATATGGAGCACCCAGATATTTAAGTGCTTTGCTAAAGCTTTAGATTGTGTTAGGAGCTAGAAATGACTTTTACTTTATTTTATTAATGCTTACTTACTCCCCTACCCACCTTGGTTCCTGTACATTAATAAAGTAATCTTTTATTGGAAGTGAAGGACTATGCGCTGTCTCGTGGCTCAGTGACATAGGAGGTCAGAGGACAGATTAGTGAGTCAGAGGGCTAGAGGGTCAAGACATTGGTCATCCCTTCTGTACTGCTCTGACACTATCCCTTTGATATGTAGATTAGGGATGTGCATAAAACCGGTTCTCCCGGTTCGGTTCGGATCCGAACCGGGTCCGAACCGGACCAGGGTGGTTCGGTTTTGGTTTTGCCGAACCACCCCCCGGTTCGGTTCGGATCCGAACCGGTTCGGATCCGAACCGAACCGGTTCGGATCTCAAAAAATAGCTGGTTTGAAAGGGGACCTTGTGTTCTACCTGCCACCCAAATTTCAAGTCGATTGGACCTTCCTCTGATTTTTGGCGATTTTTTAAAGTTTTAGTGACTTTGGGGCAGTTTGGGGGCATAGCATGGGATCTGGGCAAAAGGAGTGGGGTGGGGTGGTAGTGCCTAATGGGTGCAGGCTACCACCCCAATTTCAGGGGGTTTGGACAAAGGGGTGATTTTTTGAGAATTTTTGAAGTTTTAGTGACTTTGGGGCAGTTTGGGGGCAGAAAGTGGATCTGCCCCAAAATAGTGGGGTGGGGTGGTAGTGCCTAATGGGTGGAGGCTACCACCCCAATTTCAGGGGGATTGGGCAGAGGGGTGAATTATGGTGAATAGAAAAGGTGTGAATTCTCATTCTATCATAGCAAATGAGATATTTTTCAATTAAACAACTCTCATGACCCCACTTTCACTTTTTCACACTTTCCTTTACTATGAATAATATGAGGAAGTAATCAATTTAGCACACTTCACCTTATGAAGACAAACCTCATACAAATAAATTCACCATAATTCACCCCTCTGCCCAATCACTCTTAAATTGGGGATGGGTGGTAGCCTCCACCCATTAGGCACTATCTACCAGCCCACCCCACTCCTTTGGGGCAGATCCACTTTCTGCCCCCAATCTGCCCCAAAGACACCCAAACTTCAAAAATTCTCAAAAAATCAGCCCTCTCCCCAATCCCCCTGAAATTGGGGTGGTAGCCTCCACCCATTAGGCACTACCACCCCACCCCACTATTTTGGGGCAGATCCACTTTCTGCCCCCAAACTGCCCCAAAGTCACTAAAACTTCAAAAATTCTCAAAAAATCACCCCTTTGTCCAAACCCCCTGAAATTGGGGTGGTAGCCTCCACCCATTAGGCACTACCATCACACCCCACTATTCTGCCCCAGGCCCCACTTTCTGCCCCAATATGCCCCAATATGCCCCAAAGATATGAAATTTTCAGAAATTTACCAAAAATCAGCCCTTTGCCCAATCCCCCTGAAATTGGGGTGGTAGCCTGCACCCATTAGGCACTACCACCCCACCCCACTCCTTTTGCCCAGATCCCATGCTATGCCCCCGAACTGCCCCAAAGTCACAAAAACTTTAAAAATTCACCAAAAATCAGCCCTTTGCCCAATCCCCCTGAAATTGGGGTGGTAGACTCTACCCATTGGGCACTACCACTCCACCCCAAAATTTTGCCCCTGGGCCCCTTTTTACCCCCCCGAATCGATTCAGATTCGGATTCGGATTAAATCCGAATCCGAACCAAATCAAGGGTGATTCGGGTGACCCAGATTCGGGCACAAAACAGAACAGGGGTGATTCGGTTCGGGTCCGAGCCAAATCACCCGAAATCCCAAATTGCACACCCCTACTAAGCACACACACAGAGAAGAAGCAGGAGGCGGAGTGTGGATTCTATGATAGCATATTAGAGTGGATTGATGGTGTCTCATTGAAAATCTCATTTGCTATCATAGAATCCACACTCAATACCTCAGAAACAAGAGAACCCTGTACCCATGGGGGTGCCCCTACCAGAGATCCCTGTACCCCATGGGTTAGAAACCCTTGGGGGTGGTTGGCACCCTATGTGCACTACACCACCACTTGCTCTGGGCCACCCCAGCACCCCCATGTGCACTTATAGGGCTGCTGAAAGCTCCATTATAACTTATTATGAGGAAAAACCTTAAAGACGCGTAAACTTCAAAAATCACTTAAAAATCACCTCTTTGCCCAATTCCTTTCAAATAATTCTGATAGCTTCCTTGCCCACCCTAGGAACTACCACCCACCACACTGCACTCTACGACACCCCTTTCCCCCCGACGTGAAGCTATACATTTGCTGCAATCCTAATTATTCTCTATGAGGAATTCAAAAACACTTAACAATTCACCAATAATCAGAGGAGTGTCCAATTGCCTTGAGATTTTTTGGGTGGTAGGCACCCATGCCTGTCTACCACCCACCCTGCTTTTGTGCTCCTAGGTCCTCCACAACAGGGGATATGGACTGGTTCGGGTCCCATTATACTCAATGAGAAAAATAATTAAAAATATTTCAAATATTCATAAAAAATCATAGGGGTGTCTGATTGCTTCAGGGTTTGCATGGTTGTTGGCACCCATGAGTGCTCCACAATAAGAAATAATGGCCTGGTTCGGGTCCCATTATATCCTATGAGAGAAAAATAAAAATATTTTTCAAAAATTCATAAAAAATCATACGAGTGTCCGATTGCTTTGGGGTTTGGGTGACAGGTACCCCTGGGTGCCAGCTACCATCTGACCAATTTTCAGCTTTCCGAACCGATCCGAACTGGTCCGAACCGGTTCGAAACAAACCACCCCCAGTTCGGTTCGGATTCGAACCGAACCAGGGGTGGTTCGGTTCGATCCGAACCTCCGAACCGGAACCGGTTCGGACCCGAACCGGTTCGGATCCGAACCGGTTCGCACATCCCTAATGTAGATGGTAATCTCAGGGATTTCCTTCCTTCCAGCCTCTTCCTTTCTCTTCCATTCCTTCTCTCTTGCAACATGCAAGCTCCTCTCTCCCCTGCACCATGTGTGCAGAGAAGATGCTGAAGCCATCTGCAGCCAGCTAGATAGATAGATTAGAGATTCTATCTCCTCACTTTCCTAACTAGAATGGAGTTCTCTAATAAATACCATTTATATTGATTTGAAACTATGAACTGGCTCCAAGTTACTTTACTCTCAGAATACACGCATGCCTAACTAAATTCCGCTGTGTTGTGCCTCTGTGCACTCTGCTATAATGAAAAAGGGGTTTCTCTTACCAGAGAGAATTCTCAACATCTTTTAGACAGAACAATCTCACCTCATGTTTGTGTGTGTGTGTGTGTGCACTCAGAGACTCTGGTGTTGCCATGAGCTGACCGCTTGGTTGAACTAATTTAAAAAGGAAACTTACCTGAAAGGGGACCAACCCAAGATTGGTTCAGACCCAGACTTGAGTTATCTTTGGAAGCAGACAGTGGTGGCTGCAACTACCAGATGCCTCACTGGAGCAGGGGTGCATGACTGGAACGCCAGTGGGGGCTTCCTTCAAATAAATATTCTTGTTGAATGTTCCAAAAACTTCAAGGGATTTATTGAACATTGACAGGAGAGTCTAACAAGCCCAAATGAGTGTGGAGCTGCCCTTTCCCTGCAAGTCTACCCCACCTTCCTAAGTAAAACACCCTTGGTTTAGGGAGTGACCCAGCCAGTGTTCCCTCTAACAGAGATTCTTAGACGTTGTTGACCACAACTCCCAGAATCCCCATCTTCAATGGCTTTTGCTTGGGGATTATGTGAGTTGTAGTCAACAACATCTGGGAATCCTTGTTAGAGGGAACACTGGACCCAGCATTATTTAGGAGTCAGAGAGGCTCTACACACTATCGGTGCATAGAGCCTAATAGGGTACTGCAGGGAGAGCAGGTCAAGCCCACTCTCCCTGCAGATGATCAGGGGGCTAGCCCTGAGTGGCTGAATCAGCTGCCCACACGATTACCGGCTCCATCACATAGCCAGTTGGGGCTGCAGGGATTGGGGGCTGCCTGACCCCTGGAAGTCCCAGAATGCCCCACACAAGTCCATGGTGCATTCTGGTGAGACCCCTGATGCCGGGAAGCTTGTTTTAGCCTCCTGGTCAGGGTTTTGTTTCATGGCGACTCACGATCAGAGAAATGGGGTTAGCAGAGCGCTCACTTTGTTAACCTCATTTTAGGGGAGGGGTATTTAGGTGGGCTAGCTGTCACTGAACCACTGGGCTCGCCTGCAAGCCTGGTGGGTTTCACAACTGCTCGAGAGCAGGCTGGGCTCCCTTAGCTTGCTTTCGAGCGATTGTGAGAATAGCCTTAGAATGTTTTGTATGGATTGGGTAGTCTTGGATACAAATCACTGAAGCTCTTCTTACGATCTGTGAGAAGAGTGGGGAGAGCGGGCTTAGCCTGCTCTCCCCACAGACAATCCTCCTGCCCAGAGCCCTGGAGGGTGTTTTCAGTGGACTAGCTGCCTTGGGAGCTCCAGATTTGCCCGTGAGCCCGGTGGTTCCCACAGTCAACAGAAAGTGAGCTAAGCTCCTTTAGCCTGCTTTCTGTGGATCGTGGGAATAGCCTCACTGATTGGGCCACCAACCTCACTGGGTTACCTTAGGCCAGTCACTTTTTCTCAGCCTAACTTTCCTCACAGTGCTGTGACAATAAAGTCGGTTTGTTTCCATATGCGCCATCCTGACCTCTTTGGAGGAAGAGTGAGATATCAATGTGAATAATAACAAAAGGAAATTGGGAGAGCTCATCACCACAGAGACTTACCACAGGAGCAGGGTGCAATCTCAATTTCAAATAAGGCTCATTCTAGGGGTTCTTAGCCTAGCTTCAAATGGGGCCAGACTTTTGAGGCAGAGGATTTCTCATTTCAAGCTTCCTCCACTAGAACTCTCACATCATCTCCATGGGCAACCAGCAAAGCAACTCTCTGCTTCTGCACCAGATGTGAAATGGTCCTAAAATGGCTTTCCTCAATTTTTCATGAATATGGAAATGATACAGTCATAGGAACATAGGAAACTGTCATATACTGAGTCAGACCATTGGTCTAGCTCAGACTGGCAGCGGCTTCTCCAAGGTTGCAGGCAGGAATCTCTCTCAGCCCTATCTTGGAGAAGCCAGGGAGAGAACTTGAAACCTTCTGCTCTTCCCAGAGCGGCTCCATCCCCTGAGGGGAATATCTTGCAGTGCTCACACATCAAGTCTCCCATTCAGATGCAACTAGGGCAGACCCTGCTTAGCTATGGGGACAAGTCATGCTTGCTACCACAAGACCAGCTCTCCTCTGCACCCTACAGTCACCCTACAGCCAAAACATTGGGTGTGTGTGGGGGGTGGGCTGGGGGGTGGGGCAGAAATGTGCTATGTATAACCCATGACACTGAAAAAGCTATTTTCCTGTGATAAGACTCTAGATGTTTTCTGAACAGTCATTTTAAGAGGCCAATTTCAGCGGGGACTATGAATGAATGGGAACTGTTAACAATGAGAGAATGTGTCCACTGACTTAGCTGGAAATGCTCAATCACAGAATTGTCGAGCAGCATTGCTAAGGGATATATTATAAATAAGATGGCTGGATATTTTCGGCTGCTTGCAGTTAGTCACCAAAGCTGGCCCTTCAGTAGTCTCATAAGGCTTGGTTACAGACAGTAATCTAATCTGTCCTCCCATTTGTTCTCTGTTCTTATCAACTAAAAGCAACTCCATCTTCCTGTTGGCTGAGCTGTGTGCTATTTAAAAGATGAACATTGCATTCCATCTTGTTGACACCAGGGTGGCGGAGGTGTTTATAATCACCATTGTAGAGAGGCAGACAGACACGGCCAATGATTTTTCATGATGATGCACTCAGATTTCAAAATAAACTTGGTGGATGTCCCCCCCACACCCTTTATCCTTTTTGTGTTCTATCCCCTGAACTCACGTAGTCAGGAAATGTCTGGGCAGTAGAACTGCCAGATGTCCCTTATGTTAAAAAGCATTATTCATTTCTTCAGGCTGGCTTTTGTTGCTGAAGGCCGTCATTGACCATTAAATGCTATTTCAGAACACTCCATTACAAATGACAAAGGTATTTGACAAAAAGTAAAATCCACGCATCGCAATATATTTGTTAGAATTTAATGTGCCATAGGATACTTTGTGGTTTTTACATGAACACAAATGTTACATAAAACTGAAAACCATGTCAACAGTTTCCCCTTAGGACACCAATACACATTAGGAGGAAAATATCAGGTTCCCAACCCCCTGTTTCTCTCATAATATTAATGTAGGGGCTGAGGGGGGAAATGAGCGGGCAGGAAGGAGTGCATCACCCTCCCTCTGCCTGCTGAGTCTCTTTCAAATCCTCCACTGAGTTGTTTTTAATGCTTTCCCCCAGCTGAGCTCCAAAATCTAAAGTAAAATGGGCAAAAAGCAGCTAAGGGGGGATTTGTGAGAGATACTTGGTGGGCATGGGACTTCTTTTCCCATGTTCTACTATGCAAGTATCCTCCTGACCCTGGATTAAAGTTGTATCAGGACTAAATGCAGATTGTGTTAAAATTGCTGTTTGGCTTTTACGTGCTTGTTTTTCCTTAAGTCAAATAGTTGTGAGAGAGAGAAGGGGATTTTCCTCTGCCATGGCCCCAGTCTGGATCAGGCCTTCTTTAGCTACTTTAGAGTGGGTGTTTACTCTAGGGTGGAAGCTGAGGGGTAAATAGCAGCAACAAGGGCAAGGCGAGGCGAGGCAATCTGGATAGAGATTTGAAAAGGGGGAAAGCCTGAAACTCTCTCCTGCATTCATCACCAATCCACCTGTAGCTACTATTTCACCTGGAAAAAACACTGCACAAGGACCAAACTATGTGTTTAACTACACAGTAGGCTCTCAGCCAGTGCAGATTAGAGAAGCTACATTTGCGGGGATAACATGCAATTCTACCCTTGAGTTTGACATGTTTGACCCAGCTGTCAAACATCACAATGAATAAATTTGCTGCCAAATGCCTCAAACTGCACCATTCATTTTGAATCCTGCAGAACAATGTACCTTCTCAAGAATGTTTCTTGGTGGTCCTAGTTCTAAAACTGAAAATCAGGAATTTTTTCATTTACCAAGCTTGGTGGGAAAAGGAGACAAAATCTTTGGTTGCCAAACCACAGTCTAGACCCCAACAAGTTCTTACCAAGACAATTTTTTTTTAAAAAAAAAATCCTGGTCAACCACGGCTTTTCCTCAGGGCTGATTGGAGAGGTCTTCCTTCTGAGATTATGACTTTCCCTGTCAGCAGTTTCTCAGGGCTGGGATAAGCAACTGACCTAAATTTCTAACTCACAGGCAGAGGTACACCTAGGTAATTTTAGAGCCTGGACTGAAAGGCTTTTGGAGACCCCCCCCCCTAAAAAACACAGTATTTTAACACATTTCTAACACCACCACACCACCCAGAACAGAATTTAAAGGATTTGGGAGCCCCCAGGGGGTGTGGAGGCCCTGGACCTTGGCTTGAAAGTCCAGGGGTAAGACCGCCTCTGCTCACAGGTGGGAATACATGGACTGGACATTGTACAGTCCATGTGAAATGGTTAGCCCTTTCTGCCCTGCTTTTCATGGGAATTTGTAGCCCACCTTCCATTTACTTAGCTCCAATTTGTTGCAATCAACATTTGACAATATAAACCTATAGGGATAGCTAACTCTATAAACATATCACTTTCATACTGGTATCATTGCTTCCCCTCAAGAATTCAAGGAATTTAGTGAATTCTGTTACAGATTCCTAGACCCCCTCACAATGTGACAGCTTCCAGAGACCCCAATAAAAACAATTGTTTTTATTGTGCTGTAAACTGCCCTGAGACATTTTGGAAGGGTGGTATATAAATCAATCAATCAAACAAACAAACAAACAAACAAACAAACAAACAAACAAACCAGTGTGTAGGGTATACATATATTTTCCTCTATCAGTATTGGCTGCTGACAGAAATTAGGCTGAACATTTATGAAATAAAGTTAATATTTATTAAAAGAGTTAAATCTAGCTCTTTTGAATGGCTTGAATCTGCCTATAATCATCTCCTCTTTTACTTAGTGAGATATTCACTGTTCACTGGGGTTATTTTTTTAGAGAAAAACAAATGAACCTGTCCTTGCCTTAACCTCCAACACCTATTCAGTTGCATAAATTCTCCTCTTCAAAATGTCAAACCCTTTACTCCAGAGGGAAAAATAAGTGTCACTCAAAGCCAGTGAGTCGTGCCTTTAACACCCAGCTGTTTGCTAAAGTCCAGCAGAGTTCTGCAGTAAGTAAATGCCACAATCTAAAATGAAATATGGATGTGGTTGATTCCCGCCCCCACTCTTCTTGCTGCTATTTTTTTTTTTTAAAAAATCAATAAAAATGTCAGCAAGGAAAAAAGTGTGCATTTGATTGGAGTGAGGTGTTCTTTTTAAACTCTTAAAGATGCTAACAGTCCATTGTAACATTCTGTCTTTTTCAAGGGCTGAAAAGAGATTCTAAGCCAACACAGCTGTTCTGGCTTCATGCATGCAATTGTAAACCTCTTTGAGAAATGCTAGTATTTTGTCTCTGATTTGATGTGTTCATGCATGGCTGCCAGAATGTGAATGAGTCTTCAAAAATGGACAAGTGAAAACTGAGGAGGAAGGAATCTGTATTCTGTTTTCTTTTGCAGATTAGTGGTATACTTTTTGTCTACTTAAATCATACTCCTCTTTGTTGTTGTTGTAAAAACTCTTTGCTGCACTTATGAAACTCAGCTGTTGTAAACCCCAGTGGAAATGGCTCTTTCTTTATCCTGGATAACTGAATTGGAAAGCTTTCTGAAAACGACTTCATCCTTGGAAGAAACCCCAGTAAGAATTAAAATCTGTTGACATGGAATAGGGTTTTAAAAATGAATTATTATTGACCATTGAGAAAATTGTTTTCCTAGAGCCTTTTCTAGATGTTAAAAAGAACCAAAACCCAGCAATACCTCTTAAGGGTACTTGTGCATTAGCCTGATCCAGTATCAGTTGTGCAGTAACACTGGCTGTGGCCTGCGTCTATTTTTTTTTTTTTTTGTGGACTGCCACTGCAGCCCCACCTGCCCACCTGCTGCTGGCCTCTGTTCACCACTGCTGTTGCAGCTCGCTTTCTTCATTTTGCCAGCCAGGATGTGGTGTGATGGTATCATTGCCTTGGTGAGCCCATCCCAGGGAAAACAGATGCCGCGAGGCGATATCATAATACCACATTGTGGCTGACAAAGGGAAGCAAGCTGGCCGCAGTGGTAAGAAGGGGCTGCAGAGGCCAGTGGCGGGTGGGTAGGCCTGTGGTGAAGGCAGCAAATAGCGGGTTCTGTAGCAGGCTGTGATCAAGAGAATAGGAGCCGCACGTGTTGCTCTGAAGGCAGTGTCTGCAGCCCCTCTGAGCCAATGAGCCTCCTTGCCACACCCCTGGAGAGGGTGCATACATGCCTGAAAGCTTCTTCCTCCTGCCTGAGCACAAATTCTTCTAAGGTGCTGTTAGCTAGGGATGTGCACGAATCAATTTTTGCTATTTGATTTGAGGTTGAATCAAATGAGCCAGATTCGATTCAAATGCAAATCTGATCAGATTTGATACAAGTTGGATTCAATTTGATTTGGATTTCAATTGATACAACCCACATTTATAGGTCCAGGGTGTACCAAATTGGGCTGATGGATAGGTCCCCATGGGTGCCACCTGCCACACAAATTTCAAGGCAGTGGGCTGTCTGATTGATTTTTAAATGATTTTTTTTACTGATTTTGTATATTTCCACCATAGGGAATAGTGGAGATTTGAAGCAGCTCTATCCCTAAATCTAACATGGATCTGCAGCTTTAATTTTTTTTTTTTTAAGGCTAAGATCTAGCCCTTGTACAAGTGGAGTTATGGAGCAAAATGTGAGGTCACTATTTTTGAAGTATTTAGATTCTTTGATGTTTAGTAACTTCTCCTCACAATGAATCCCTATGAGGATTCATCATTACACACCTTCATTTCTTCTGTTCATTATGACAGTCATTGGACAGTGCCAAATGTCAACTGCCATGTTCCAACACCCCACCCCCTGCCCTGATCCTACAAGGCAATGGGGTACTCAGTTTATTTTTTAGGAATTAGTGCAGTGTTTAGATTCTGACTTGATGGCACTTAATCAATCAACCAACCAACCAATCAATCCTATCTACATACTGAGCTGCTGTGTACAAAAGCCTTATTTAATATTATTATTTTACTTTATTTTTTACATTTATATCCCGTTCTTCCTCCAAGGAGCTTATTTTTATCCCCACAACAACTCTTATCACATGATGGCATGTGGAATGTTTTAAAACAGAGTCTACATCGCAGCCATGACATGTGCAGAAACTAAATTAAAAACCAAAACCAAACCTGAAAAGATGCATTTAATTTTAGTCCATCTAGACAAGAATGATCAAAGTATGAATTGGTTCGAATATTCATAATAACTGAAGCCAAACCCTTGCATTTATGTTTGACATGGTGAAGTATTCTGAGCTTTCAGAAGTAATGTGAAATTGCTCCCCCCGCATCAGGAAAAATACCCTGCTCCACTTGGCTCTCCCCCCACCCCCAGCGGTGAAAATGGGAAATATCAGCAGGGTGGTGGGGCAGCAGTGGTGGGGGGGCAGAGAGGTGGCAGGATGAGGCATTGAGGCAGAAGCGGGGGTGTCAGGGCAGCAGTGGCAGTGGCAGGGTGGTGGGGCAGCAGTGGCAGCAAGGTGGCCCCCAGATCACTTGGAGGCCCCCAAGGAGGCAGGAGTATCAGTGGGTCAAGTTATTTAAAAAACACTAAAGGGGGGGACTTGTGGTGAAAGGGGGGCACTGAACCTCCGAAGCCCTTAAGGATCAGGCTGATTTGGGACCTAGGTGCTCCATTGAATGAAGGGCTCATTCCGTCAGAACAACTGGCGCAACCGGCTGTTCAGATGGAATGTTCTGGGCATTTGAGTTCCACAGTGCAAATTTATTTATTTATTTATTTATTTATTAAAAATTTATTGTATACTGCCTCCTCCAAAGATTAGGCAGTGAACAATCTCTCTCTCTCTCTCTCTCTCTCTCTCTCTCTCTCTCTCTCTCTCTCTCTCTCTCTCTATATATATATATATATATATATGGGCAAAAGCCTGGGGAAAAAGGTAGGTCCTAAGGAGGGCTTTAAAAGCCACTAAAGAGGGGGCTGACCGAATCTGGGGTGGAGGGGTGTTCCAAAGAAGAGGGGTGGCCACAGAGACGGTCCTTCTAGGGCACCAGGCACCATGCACTACACCAGGGCCTGAGACACTGAGGAAGGTCAATTCCAGGTAAATGCCTGGAGTGTTCTGTTGAGACAAATGGTTGAACCAGTTGTTCTGATGGAACAAGCCCTTCATTTTAAGGGTATTCCGTTTCGGTTCAGAACACTCCAAATGGCCCATTTTGAGACAAGCTGTTTCAAGCTCAAAACATTCTGCATATCCCTAATTTGCATTTAATTGTTAGATTAACATGTCTTACTACCAGTCTAGTACAGAAAAATCTGAGTAGAAAATGTGGTAAAAATACTTTTCAGCAAAAAGAGGACATAAATATGTCCTGGTTTATGAGCTGAAATTACTTATAGGAAAATTGACCTCTTAGTGTACAGATATCAGAGAGTTAGTCTGGATTCGTTCTCCATTTTTGAACTTCAGCACTTGGAAAACCTCAGAATTGTAATTGCATCATTTGTCAGATTGGACGGTCTATCTAACAACAGAGATTCAGCGTTATCAAAGACATATGTAGAAAATAATCAAGCATGTCTTAAAACAAAACAAAACAGAACAGAACTAATGCTTTTCATAATTTCTGCTACAACGTCAAAGAAAACTTGCATGGGATGTTTATGTGTAAACTACATAAAATGCAGTACTATGTATCACACACAGGTGATATGATGGAGAATGATGTACCAGGGAAATAACAAGGTCTCACATGGTGTTATGATTTGCACTTGCAATACCTGTCCACTTTTGGCAGTAACACTTTTAAATCATACCCATTCATTTGATCCACTTCATTGAATGAGGCTTTTTATTCATTTTTGCAATATGGTTGATATGCACCTATTTTCATGTATGCTTGCTCTTGGATCAATATGTTCACCATGTGTTTATATTCATTTTTACTCATTTATCATTTGTATTCATTTATTTTCACTGTATTCTGTAATTGTCTGCTCATGAGAAGAATGTATTTGTGTTGGTTCGGTAAATTTGGATTAGAACTAATCCATTTACTGAGGGGGGAAGATGTAAGATCTGATAGAGGTCATTTTTGTATTAGATAAGTTAGCCATATTATGTTAGATAAATGCCTGACATGAGTCCCTTTGACACAGTACAGGCCTTGGCACGAACTCATGGGCGAATGCTTTCATACAGGTGAATTTCCAAATCCCCCGCACTATGTTCAAAATTAGATATCCTTTTACGGTTGAACGCACACACTCCCACCTTGAGTGCGTCCCAAATCTCTTGCTTGCGTCCCAATTAGATACCCTGTTTCTGAATTGACCATACAAACTCCTCATTCCACTAGTGAGTAATCTTCCATTCTGTCAAGGATAGTCCCCACCTAAGCTTCTGTCTAAAATTAGAGAGTCGGCCTGTCAGCTCAGGCGAACTTCCCCATTTTCACTGTCTAACGAGATGATGACACCCAAATCGAGAGTACGTCGAACTCAGTGTTCCGTTTGAAGGGGGCACTCGCCCATGTTTTCGCCCATATTCTACTTTCACATATTTTTTTGACCAATAATATTAAATGTCAAAGGGAACAGGTTTAACCGTAGGTCATTGATGATCAAGTCCCCTTCTTTACCCAGTCGTAGGTGACCAGAAAAGGGGTATAAAAAAACCCCAGTCTGGGGATAGATAGATTGAAGAAAGGGGGAAGGAGAGGAGGAGGAGAAGGGAATCGATCAATTTGACAATGCCCAGAATCTAGCAAAAGAGGAAACACAAGGTTCTTTTGGGTGAGACCTTGGGGAATTGAGAAACCACAAACAGGGAGAGGTTTTTGACAATCTTTAAAGTTGTTAGCTTAAACTGTTTGATTGCTGTAAAGAAAGAGAAGTGTCCTGTTGTTTGCTGAGATTTGTCTGGACTTTGGTGAGGAATAAAGCCTTTTGATTAAATTTTACCCCTTCATCCTCCTCGTGTCTTCTTGGGTTTCAAGAGTCCTGACAGCCAAGACCATCGAAAAGAACCCACAGGTCTTGTTAATGTGAGGATCCTGGGATCCCCATTTATTCCCAATCGCAAAGGAGTTTTTGGGCATCTCAAATCTCTTACAACTATAATAAGAAACTGATAGCTAGTTAAAACCAAACTTCGGATAACACATGTTTTAAAAAGTATCTTTGTTACCTGAGCTTCCTTTGCCACCCAGTCCTGGCTATATCTTCCCTTTTGGTCTTAGAACAGAGAAGGGGAAGGAAGGGGTTACTATGCCACCCTTATCCTTCTCACCCACTCCCTCTCCAAGGCTTCCTTTGGCTTCATTCTGGATATTGGAGGCAGAGCCTTCAGCATATCTGTGTCTCCTCAGCTTATCCATATGAAGGCTCTACATACGATCCATGTGTAGAGCCAAAGGAGGTTCTGCCAGGAGAGCGGCCTTAACCCTGTAAGGTGTACCTGTGCAATTGGTAGAAGACGCTGGCACAAGTGGACAGGCCCAGCGTTGCTCCAGCCACTGGCACTGGAGGGGGGAGAGTGGAGAAGGACTGCTCCACTCACCCCTGGCAGCCACCCCTCAGCTGCGCAGCAGCTGTAATCCAAGGAAAAAAGTCCGGAAGTTTGGTGAGGCACCCCAAAAGTAGGTTTTGGGGGGCTTGTGGGTGGGCCTCTCTCCGCTGGGAGGTCCAGGCACCCAAATCAGCTAGGTCGCGCCCCTGGGTGAGGTCACATCAGGGGATTTGGTGCTAGGTATTATCAATATGCTGATGACACCCAAATCTATTTATCCTTGTCATCAATATCAGGAAATGGCATTAGCCCCTTAAACGTCTGCCTACAGGCAGTAATGGGCTGGATGAGGGATAATAAACCTAAGCTTAATCCAAACAAGACAGAGGTGTTCATTGTTGGTGGTCATAATCAGTAAGATGGGATAGAACTTCTTTTTCTGGATAAGTTTACACTACCGCAGAAAGAACAGGTTCGTAGCTTGGAGTGCTCTTGGACCCAGGTCCCACCCTGGTGCCACAGGTTGAGGCTGTGGCCAGGAGTGCTTTTTACCAGCTGCAACTGATTCAACTACTCTGCCCATGCCTTGAAGAGAATGACCTGAAAACAATGATACACCAGCTGGTAACCTCCAGTTTGGAGTACTGCAATGTGTTCTATGTAGGGCTACCTTTGTACATAGTTCAGGAATTTCAGTTAGTTCAAAATGTGGCAGCCAGATTGGTCTATGGGGTATCCCGGAGACTGTTTTTGACTTTAATGTAAACTGCCCTGAGCCATTTTGGGAATGGCAATACATAAATTCAATAAATAAATAGAACAAATAAAATAAAATAATGACATGTTTCATAATTTGAATATATTAATTAATAGTACTAACTATATTTTAAGTGACATGAATAAATTTTTTAAAGTGCATTCAGTAACTTCAAAATATTATCAGATTTACTCAAGAATAAATTGAACTGTTTTATTTTGAAGCAAGAAGTGCTATATTTGATAATGTTTTTTTAAAAATTAAACTGTATTTGCTATTCTAGCTTTTCCAAAGGAATTAAGTGAGGATCTTTGCTAATGCCTGGCCATCATATACCACGATTACACAGAAAGCCTGAGTGTGAAAATCAAAGCAAAATACATATCGGTTGTCTGTGTCTATTGCAATATGTTTTAGGACAACCTAAAAATAACGTAGCAAGGATGATTTTTTTTTTTTTTGCTACAGTGAAAACATCTTGCCTTTCAGACATTTGGACTCTATTAACCTTGCTGCCTCCTTTCCTGGTGAAGGTGTCACGTCAGCTTCCTTGACCTCAGGGTTATGTTATAAGATTCGTATACTGTAAATACAACTCTGTGCTCTTGGAATGTGTCAGGGTAATTGTTGTAACTTTGTATGCTTCCTGGTAGTGTTGATTGGCCTGGCTTGAACTAAAGAAGTCACATTACTTGACAATGCTTTGAGTGTGTTCCTTTAACGAAGACAGAGAGATAGACAGAGGAAGAATTGGTTTTTCAGTTGTTGAAGTCATATATGAAGTTCTGCTGGCTGACATTCTAACAAAGCATCCACACTTCAAGCTGCTGTGTGGACACAATGAGAGCCTGCACACTGTTCATGGCATTATGAATTATGACTGCAATTCTGCTAGAGTGCTAATAGTTTAGAGAACTCTCCCACACTCCAGAAACACTCTGTAGGGATGTGTTTCTGCTTCTAAGAGTGCTTCTGGAGTGCAGGAGAGTGCTCTGTGCTCTTCTACAATTTCACTAATAATTCAGAATGCAATAGAGTAGTGCACAGGAACTCACTGCATGCCCACAGGTGCTTGAAATGTGGACGCTTCATTAGTCAGGATGTCAGTCACAGCCAAAAAAATGCGACTCATATTGTTCTTCTAGTTTAAGGATGCATATGACTATTCGATTTTGAGACAAGATGGATTTGAGGGAAGTAGTCTCCTTTGCAACTGTTTAACCTCCTCTGCTTCACTGGATTGGCATGTGGGGGTACATAGTGCCCCACTTGTTTTGGTGTGCTAGGAGCAGTCATTACATTTGCACTTTTAAGAGACTGTTCTATTGGCCAATTTGATTTGGTAGCTGATAGGATGCAGTTAAGAGTATATAAAAGCATACAAATGTCCTTGTTGACTCAAATAAGGGGTCCATTGGGTCCGGTATTCTGTCTTAAATAGTGACTATTCAGATACTTCTGTAATATCAGTGGGCCATCCCTAGTTGTTGGTTGCTAGTACTGGGGAATCAGGGATATTCTGCCTCTGAACAAGCTATTGATGGATTTGTCTTATGAATGTCATTAAGAAGTCACAGAGCAATGACAAAATCCGTATTCACTGCATTCTGAACAATGTAGTGTTATGCACTCTTGATTGGTGAGAATTAGGCCTGTGCAAAATTGGATTGGTAAAATCAGACATGGGGTTCAGAGAGAGTTCATATCCAAACTTGCCCACCCCAGTTGGAATCAGACTTTTTCAACCTCCTTCATTAAAAATTGGAACGTTCTAGAGCTCTAAATGGTGGTGAGAGTCTGCCCTTTTCTTCTTTTCTTAGCAATTGCAGCTGGGGATAAAAATCCCATCTTCTCCACTCTATCTGCCCACCTGCCCATGCATTATGGATGTGCACGAACCTGTTCAAAGGCCCTTTTACAGGCCTCTGAACAGGTTCGAATACTGGCTGGCTTGAAGGTTCGACAGCAGGGGTGGTGGTGTCTGCTTCTAAGGGTGGGGGAGGATGCGCTTACCCCCTCCCCCCCCCACCGTGTTTACCCTGCCAGCGCTGGATTTCCTACGAGTCCATCGGGGTGGCAGCGTACCTCCCTCCTGCCCAGTTGCCCCCTTTACTGGATGTAACCGGAAGTACTCAACGCACCTGTGCACGTTGGGCATGCAAGCACATCATGCACATGCACCCAATGTGTGTGTATGCAAGTGTGATGTGTGCTCATGCGAGCGCAATGCATGCAGGCGCATTGAGTACTCCCACTTACATCCGGTAAGGAAGATAACAGTGGTGATTTTTTACTGTGGTGATTCTCTTTATTTAGCAGGGGGAGAGTAACTGGCCCTATCCACCCCCAGCACAGTACCTCCAGTGATGGTTGCTGGTGTCTATCTTGTGTTTTTTTTAAGAATGTGAGCCCTTTGGGGACAAGGAGCCATCTTATTTATTTATTATTTCTCTGTGTAAACCACCTGAGCCAATTTTGGAAGGGCTGTATAGAAATCGAATTATTAATAATAATAATAATAACAACAACAACAACAACAGGGCGGCAGAGAAGTATGCTGCCTCCCTGACAGACTTTTAGGAAATCGAGTGCCAGCGGGTAAAACATGGCAGGTGGGGTAAGTGCATCCTCCCCCACCCTTAAAGTTACCCCCCCGCCCACATATCTCACTTTTTAAAAGTTTTTTTTAAGCTTTTAAGCCCATTTTTAAACTCACAAGCAGCTGATTTCTGGGTTTCTCCTGCGATTCTTTGGTGTTACATCACTTCCCCTGCGACTCTCTGGTGTGAGATAATTTTTCTTCTGTGTTCACAGTGAGTATCCACAGTTACTTTAATTTTTTTAAAAAAGTTTGTCCAACTCTGATCCCAATCCTGACATATAGAAGGCTTCAAAGGCCCCAAACCAACATTGGTGGGGTTGGATTAGATTGGGTTAAACCTCATCCCGACTTCTGCATTTGTGCAAAGGCCTAGTGAGAAGTCCAAGGGCAGCACTATAGAGATCAGCTTCCTTTGACATGTGAGAGATGGCAAATGGGAAGAAAACAGATTTCTACAGCAGACACTCCTAATGCTGCAATAGATTCCTAAAGTAACTATGTGTTGCTCTCTTGCAACCTCCAAAGGTTTCTTCCAGTGCAGCCAAAATAATGACTTTCTCTTGGATGCTGCCCATATTCAAACCACAACTGCTGTTTCTCCTCCTTTTCTAGACATTCCGAAGGTCTTGGGATGGATTTTCATCTATTTAAAGCCTTTATATGAAGCAACACCCATCAGTTGTCAGGCTAAAGGGCCATTCGTAATAATAAAAAATGCATCACAACATGAAATCTGAACTGAACCAGGATGTGCTAAGATCTGATCTTTTCGCATATTTGTGACAAATGCCACAGCATTCAAAAGACTGATTACCTCATCTGGAGAGAGAGAGAAATCACTAAGTGGTGGCTTCAGTTCATTAATTCAGTACATCAAAATCATTATTAAAATCCACCCTAAATCTGGTGAACTTCCTTAGTTGAACATAAGGTGAGTGAAAAAAATGAACATCATTCTTCATCTGCGAATGTTGTTTATCTTACGCAATGGTATAAACTTCCTGAAATGTCTACATTTAAGGAAAAAAAACATGGAAAAACCCTTACTCATGTTGAAACAATACATAGGGCATGTGCAGCATTTAAAAGCTGTTTTTTTAAACCATGTGTGTATTTCTAGTGTGTGCAGCATCAAATATTGCCATGGGTCTGCAGTGCTGACAGGCAGACAGTGAATGCACTGGGGGCTGTGAATACATTAAGAGGCTTTTCAATGCTGTGTTTCCTATGTATAGCTTCAGACAGTCTATGCTCTTTTCCATGCCCTGTAAATCCCTACAGAAATGTCACCTTTTACACTGTTAGCGGCAATCACTACTAATTTATATAGCTTTTTAAAAAGTGAAAAATGTCATCCAAACTGGTCTTGTGTGGTGGCAAGCATGAATTGTCCCTTTTGCTAAGCAGAGTCTGCCCTGGTTGCATATGAATGGGAGACTACGATGTGAGCACTGTAAGATATTCCCCTCAGGGGATGGAGCTGCTCTGGGAAGAGCAGAAAGTTCCAGGTTCCCTCCCTGGCTTCTCCAAGGTAGGGCTGAGAGAGATTCCTGCCTGCAACCTTGGAGAAGCCACTGCCAGTCTGGGTAGACAATACTGAGCTAGATGGACCTATGCTCTGACTCGATATATGGCAGCTTCCCATGTCCCTGTGTTCCTACCTATCCAGCCTGACATCAACCCTGCAAGGCAGGTTGGTGTTATTCCTGTTTTACAAACAAGGAACTGAACACAACGTGGCTACATAGCGAGTCTGTGGCATCTTCTGTTTGAACTCCCTTGGGAAGCATTATGCTGAAATCTCTATAAAGCTTTAGTTCATGGTTTCTTACTCAGCTATGCTTCATAAGCCACACATATGCTGGTACAATGGACAGACTTGCTATCCCTGCCATTTCAGCTTACCTTGCAGCTTTGCATTTCATGCTGATCTTTCACAGCCAGGCCTAACTTATTTAGACCACATTTAAGAACACACAGTACTTCATTTCTCAATAGATGCCAACAGGCAGCAAATTGGAAATGCAAGCTCAAGAGATACAGGTGGATATTATCATGTAAACACAACTAGGTTTTCTGAAATTACAATTATGACACCCCTGGATGATCTCTGATCCTACCATATTATGATGTGACAGATGTATATTGCAGTGATTTCTCTAGTGATGCTTGCTCTTGCTTCCTTGTCAGCTTTAATAATAAAGCAACTGGACGGACTAAATTGAAATGATTTATCTTCTATGAATGTTATAGTCAAAGCATGCTGTCATAGTAACAGGTTCAGCTTCCTCCAATGAGGTTGTCACAGACAATAGGCTTGAGCTGTTTGAAACCACATCACGTCTCATAATGTCACTTGTACCAATCCACCCGCCTTTCACCATCAAATCATATAAGGCTGATTCTTTGCTCCTGCTCTTGCTTCTTTCTTTCCAACTTTACATCAATCCGTGGAGTTACTAAAGAAAGATTCATAGCTTCTTTATTAGTATGGTCTTCAGTTCTAAAGATACAAAGGCAGAGAGAGTCCTGAATATCAGAAAATGAGTGAGTAAATGGGCCTTCAGTTTTTCTTTTTACTAACTAACCCATTAAACTATATCCAGCACACTGGACTACTGGAATTCAAGAGTTCACAACACCTATTATTTAGCGGTTGTGCAATGCACCCTCATTCAGAACAATTCTCCTGCATGTCTTATTACCTTTATAAAAGGATGATTGCCATTTTGAATTGCCAGTGATTGAGACACTTGCTGAATCTGAGGAAAAACAAGGTTTTGAGTCTAGGTTGCCTGAGTCCAAGTCCAGTGCAGTTTAGATCCACTGGTTCACACTGGATTCATCCAGAAATTGGCTATTTTGGTGTTTCATATAGTAGAAGAAAAAGAGAGAATACTCCAAGATACTTTCTGAGGAGCATACCATGAGGTAAACTGGTGGGCAGACAGTTACGGGGATACCAAATAGACATTGAGTAGTTTCTGAAACTATATCTAAAAGCAGTATATATATTTGACTTATTTGCCTGACACTGTCCTCCACTGTGCAGTGGTAATGAAGAATAGGACTAGGCATAGTATCATGGGCAAGGAGTCTGTCACCATGGGAAACGGAGCACTGGCATAGCTCTGTCACCTTAACACCAGACCAACTTAGTGTCACTGAGGGACCAGGTAGCCTCTCAGGGAGGGGGAGGAGGAGGAGGAGGAGGTGGTGTTTAATATTAGAGCTGGTGTATTGCCTCTCATTGGATGCTGCTTTGCATGCAGTGTCTTAGTCTACTGTTTGTACTAGTGCAGCTGAAGTGAGAACAGAATGAGGCTGCTAGCTTTTTAACATGGTTGTTAAACAGCACAACATATGCATTGCATGAGAAGAGATATATTTTCCGCAGGGATAGTAAACAGGATGTGACCAAAGCTTGCTCATCTGGTGCTTTACAGGCTTCACCTAGCTCAAATAATATGCTAAGGTAATTGAGAAGGGCTTAAACTAGACAGCTAGATGAGACCTCAAATGATATACCATTGCAGCTTCATAGCTTTTAACCTACAATTATGTTTCTGTGCACAGAATATTTGATCATTATGCACTAAACTGTTTTTTAGAGCTCTAAATTAAATATAAATGCAAAAGACGATAAATATAACAGGCTAGGTACCAAAACAAAATGGCATTTTAACCAGAAGAAAGGCACTTTCTTTTGTTTAGTCAGTGGTTACTTCTGTAAGAATGCAAATTTATCCAGATATTTTGATGTGGAAATCTATTGGAGTGTGTCAGTCTTGTTTTTAAAGAACCATTTTTTAAAAGCCAGTTTATATTCTGGAAAAAAAATATTGAAAATACTTCTCTCCCCTGATGGAAGAAAGAGAGACCTTTTTATACGCCACAAAAAGTAAAACTCAAAAGCTGCACAAATTAGAAGTTCATCAATTGTTAAAGTGTCTATGATAAAATAAGTCTTTTCTGCACTTTTGGGAATAAAACCTAGTCTCTAGCTTCTATTAGCAGTAATGGGGCTTCTTATTCATCCCCTACTGTGCTGAAAATGTGCACCATAATGACTAATTTAAATTTTTCTCTGTTAGATTTAGTGAGTTAGAAAGTTTATATTGGAAATGGACCAGCTGGTAAATATTCATGCACTCTAGACTAATGTAAATCATTACATAGTTGGGCAGATATATATTTATCTACTTTTGGAGAATTGCAGATCAGATTTAAACTATATCATATTACTCATCAGATACTATTTGGAGCCAAAGTGACCCACCTGGAGCAACCCTTCTTTTTCTGCCACTCCCCATTCTTTTATTCTTTTTTGTCCTTTGTTCTCTATAACTCAGTAATTGCGCAACACCTAGCTTTTGAGGCATTTTATAAATTATTATTATCATTATGACTATTATTAAATAACATGCCCGTTACTTGTAGTTATTAATATTAAAGTCAGAAGTCATAAAGTAATATTATGTTCTCTGCACTTTTACTCTGTGGAGCTTTCACCATTGATAAGCAGCTTGAAAAAATAGTATTTTTCAATACATGCATGAATATTTACCAGTGGGTCCATTTCCAATATAAAACTCCAACTTCACAGATACACTGATGGGTCTGAGCTATTGGCGATGGACCAGGAGGGAGATATTGGGGTCATGGTGGACAACCCATTGAAAGTGTCAACTCAGTGTATGGCAGCTGTGAATAAGGCAAATTCCATGCTAGTGATAATCAGGAATGGGATTGAAAATAAAAATGCTAATATTACAATGCCCTTATAAAAGTCTATGGTGCAGCCACATTTGGAATACTGCATATAGTTTTGTTCACCATATCTTAAGAAAGACATTGCAGAACTGGAAAAGGTGCAGAAGAGGGCAACCAAGATGATCAGGGGCCTGGAGTACCTTCCTTATGAGGCAAGGCTATAGCATCTGAGGTTTTTTAGTTTGGAGAAGAGGTGACTACGGAGAGACATGACAGAGGTTTATAAAATTACCCA
The DNA here is from genome assembly GCF_027244095.1 of Hemicordylus capensis. Classification (NCBI taxonomy): domain Eukaryota; kingdom Metazoa; phylum Chordata; class Lepidosauria; order Squamata; family Cordylidae; genus Hemicordylus; species Hemicordylus capensis. The sequence continues at coordinate 84,482,520 of NC_069658.1, read as the reverse complement.
TTTAGTAGAGAGAGAGGACAGAGAAATTTTTTTCTCCCTCTCTCACAATACTAGAACCAGGGGTCATCCCATGAAACTGATGGCCAGGAAATGTAGGACCAAAAAAGGAAGCACTTTTACCACACAGCGCATAATTCATCTATAGAATTCTCTGCCATGAGATGTGGTGATAGCCACTAGCTTGGATGGCTTTAAAAGGGGCTTAGACCAATTCATGGAGAATACATCTATCAATGGTTACTAGTCTGATGGCTATAGGCCACCTCCAGCCTCAGAGGCAAGATGCCTCTAAATACCAGTTGCAGGGGAGCAACAGCAAGAGAGAGGGCATGCCCTCAGCTCTTGACTGTGGGCTTCTCAGATCTGGTGGGCCACTGTGTGAAACAGGATGCTGGACTAGATCGGCCTTGGGCCTGATCCAGCAGGGCATGTTGTTATGATTGGAACCCTATAGTTTTAGCTGGCAGTAAGGCACTTTAACCTAATAAGATAATATGTTTCCAAACTGAAGCAGCTCCTGACTGCTCAAAGGGCTGACTTCTAAGTTTATGCTAGAAGGAATGTAAGGGCTTAGAATTCAGAAAAGTGGTTACATGAACTAAGGTCTGGGAAGGAATGGAGAACTTTGTAGTTTGTTTACAAGGCGTTTTTGTTGTAACAGCCACCTACCTCAAGTGAGGGCTTTAAATGTGGAACAGTGATATAATGAGAGCCCTATTTTTTTCTGGGAGACTAAGTGGATTTCTCCTCCTTGAACATATATACTTAGGGAGATAGAGTGGATTTCTCCTTCTTTGGCTTATGTACTTAGGGTTTTTCAGTAGTGGTCTTTCCAAAGTATACTACTCAAGTGGTTAAATGAGTGCAGAATGCAAAATACTCCCCCAAATAAATAAATGTAGCTATTTGCAAACTTTGCAGCTGCAGAAGAAGTGAGTCTCAGCGCAGCACTGAGAATGGGGGAGAATCACTCAGTTGCCTGAGCAACCAAGTGACTCTATCTTCCTACACAGCACTGTGGTATCTTACAGTAGTGGGAGAGAGGGAGTTGACAGGGTGTTTTTTTTAAAACAGTGGGCTGGTTCAGATGAACAATAGCCACTACATGGGTTAATGGAACTGCCCTGGGGTGATTGGTGAACACCTCAAAATTGCATTCAGGCTTGGGGTGGGGAATTAGCGAGCTGGGGTGGAGCAATTCCATGTCAGAATAATTTTTGTGCAAAGCTTTGGTTATGGGGAAATGATCTGACAGAGAGGTTGAAGTTAAAAACAAACAAGGTTTTATTGTAAGGTAGGAGTACAGTGGAATAAGAAAGTTGATTAAAGCAATATTACTACCAAAAATACATTACAAGACAAACCAGAGAACTACAAAGAGGAAATTTAGCTTTGTATCCAAATTAAAATGACTTCCAGGCTGGCTAGAGGCTTGAGAGAAACAGGGTTTTGCATTTAAGTAGAGTGCAGGGCGAGGGTAGGGAGCCCAGAGGGGCACAGCGTCCCCTCGTCCTTCCTTTAGACACTGAGGTGATTAGACCCTCATGGCTCTGGCACAGCTGAAGGACCTCTTTCCTCAGGGATGGAACCAGGCGGTGAAGAACTAAAAACAGTAGGAATGTGCATTTCGTTTCGGATACAAAACGTTTTGTGCACAAAACAGGCCATTTCGGCTGTTTTGTAGCCAAAACAAAACACCCAATGCTCAAAACAGAAAATTTTGTAGCCAAAACAAAACGTCCCTGTTTCAGATACAAAATGTTTTGTTGTTTCGGCTGTTTTGGAACTCCATTTTGCAATTGCAAAAAGTCTTTCTCCTTCAGTCTCCATTTTGAGTTTTGACATCTGTTTGAATTTCCAGCCCTTCCAGGCCACAGATTGGCCAGCGAAAGAATTAGCTGATCTGCTGGCAATTGCCTCCTTATTCCTTTTAAGCAAATTTAAGGGTAAATTTTACCCTCACTGGCTAGTGGGGCAGTGTGCACTTACCCTCATTGGCCAGTGGGGCAGTGTGCATTTTATTGTTGTTGTTTCACACTGTTGTGTGGATGTGGATGTGCATGACCTTTGGAAATCTGCCTGATTTTCTTCCAAAGCTCTGCTGTTGTTGATGTGTGATGTTGATGTTATTTGGGGTGGATTTGGGGCAGAAAGGAGGCTTTGGGGGCAGAAGAGTGATTCAGGTGGTAGTGCCCCAAGGGGTGCCTGCCACAACCCAGATTCCAAAGGAATAGGGCAAAGGGCTGATTTCTTAGGAATTGTTGAAGTTTATGCTTCTTTAAGTCCCCCCCCCCGGGAGTAAGGTTTCAGCAGTCCCATAACTCCAGCTGGGGGGCACTGGGGTGGCTGGGAGCAAGTGGTGGTGTAGTGCACATAGGGTGCCAACCAACCCCATGAGTTGCTAATCCATGGGGTGCTGGGTTCTGTTGTTTCTGAGGTGTTCTGAGTGTAGATTCTCTGGTAGCATATGAGATTTTCAATGACAAACCATGAATCCACTCTCATATGCTACCAGAGAATCTGAATCTACACTCAAAACATCGCAGAAACAACAGAACCCAGTACCCCATGGGTTAGCAACCCATGTGGGTGGGTGGCACCCTATGTGCTCTACACCACCACTTGCTCTGGGCCACCCTGGTGCCCCCTCAAGTGCAGTTATGGGGCAGGAATTATGGAGGTCCATCATTCCCTATGGGGAAGACCTTTACAGACGCACAAACTCCATTACATTTTTAAAAATCAGCCCTCTGCCCAATTCCTTTGAAATACTTCTGGCAGCTTCCTTGCCCCCAGCGGACACTACCACCCACCCTACTCTGCTCTGGGCCACCCCTTTTCCCCCAACATAAAGCTATACTTTTGCTGAAACCTCCATTCTTCCCTACGGGAAAAATACTATACTTCAAAAATTCACCAAAAATCAGCCCTTTGCCCAATTCCTGTGAAACTTGGGTGGTAATTTCCACCCATCGGGCACTACCACCCCCACCCACTAGTTTCCCCCCGAGGCCATTTTTTAAAATCCAAAACATTTTGGATTCGGATTTTGCAATTTCAAACAAAGAACAAAATTGGGGTGTTTCAGATTGGCTGATTTTGAACAAAGAACAAAATGGGGGTGTTTCGGATTTGGGCCAAAAACAAAACAGAAAAAAATACAAAACGCACAACCCTAAAAAACAGCTTGATTGGGTAGCAGGGGTAAATCCAAAAGGTGCCTGTTTTCGTGTGGCCAGCTTCTAGCAGTAAAGCGAACTGGATGGATCGAACCAGGCAAGGAGGCTGATCTGAAGATTGGAGGGATGATTGGTATACAGAGCAAGACATGGCTAGATGTTATAGCATATGCCAGGTCTAGCATCCAAAACGAGGGTGACTCCAAGGTGTGGAAACCAAATGAAGCACACTAGTTCAAGAAACCAGGGGCAATTATAGCCCCAAATGTGTCCTGAGGCAACATTCCAGTTGCCCATCTTTCCTGAATAGGAAAGTTCTGGGGAATCTCAAAAGGATCCATTGTCTGTGTTTGCTGTGCTGGAATTAGAGCACAATGAGGTGAATCTCACGGTCCGCGAGACCTGCTTTTTTAGAAACTACGGGGAGAGTGGGCTAAGCCCGCTCTCCCTGCAGGCGAATGGGCAGGGAGCCCTGGGCGGCCGGATCGGCCGCCCACATGGTTGCTGGCTCCATGATGGAGCCGGCGGGGGGTGGGGGAGCAGGGGCTGCGTGGCCCCCACAAGCCCCAGTATGCCCTGCACGAGTGCGCAGGGCATACTGGGAAGACCCCTGGAGCCGGGAGGCGGCTTTTCGCCTCCCGGCCGGGAGTCTACTTATGAGTAGGTGCAGCATGAAGGTGCAGCATGGCTACTCACGATTGTAAAAAGCAGGTTTGCGGAGTGCTTGCTCCACAAACCTGCTTTTTACCAGGGGTTCCGGAGCAGGTTAGCCGTTCCAGAACCACCGGGCTTGGCTGCGAGCCCAGTGGTTCTGACGATCAGCAAAAATCGGGCTAGCGGAAGCTAGCCCAATCTTTGCTGATAATCAGAATAGCCCCAACGATTTGTATGGGTCAAGCACACCCTGCATGTAAATGGAGTGATTTTATTTTATTTTATTTCTTAATATACCGCCTGGCTCCAGGTAGTTCACAAAAACAAAAACAAAAACAAGGACAGCTATTAAAACAAGAATTAAAAATCTAACACATTCAAAAATGACAGCAATTAAAAAATTCAAACAGAATGAATGTGCAGACACAGTGAGGCGGGTCTCACGATCCTAGAGACCCGCTGTTGCCAAAACTGCCGGAAGAGCGGGCTAAGCCCGCTCTCCCTGCAGACAATTGGGGTAGTAGCCCTGGGCAGCCGGATTGCCTGCCCACATGACTGCTGGCTCTGTGATGGAGCCGGTGGGGGCTGGGGAGCTCGGGGGCCGCACAGCCCCCGGCAGCCCCAGTATGTACTGCGCAAGTGTGCAGGGCATACTGGGGAGACCCCCGGAGTCAGGAGGCGGCTTTTTGCCTCCCCTTCAGGGGCCTACTCGCAAGTAGCCATGGCACAGAGCCACACCACGGCTACTCAAGATCAGGGAGCCTGGTTTTGCGGAGCGCTTGATCCACAAACCCGGGCTAAGGGCAGGGGTACTTAGGCGGGTTACGCACCTAGGAACCACCGGGCTCGCAGCCGAGCCCGGTGGTTCCCATGATCAGGAAAAATCAGGCTAGGCTTCCCTAGCCCAATTTTTCCAGATCGTGAGAATAGCCTCAGTCTCTTTTAGGTCAGAAGAACCTAGTAAAACAATCAGTATTTTAATGAGTACACCTCTGAGTTTCTATTGCCCACTTAGCTCTTACTAATAGGAAGGAAGTTGCATTGCAGAGCCTGATCTGACTTTCGTGCTGAGGTGATTCAGCTTGTTTGAGGCAACTGCAGAGGAGGGGTAGTAAGGAGGTCAATCTTTGGACAGACAGACCTTGAGCGTAGACTAACCTGAAAGTTAATTCCGGAGTCTACTCAGACATTCCCAAACTATAGGGAAAGGTGTGAGGCTGATTCCCCTGCAATTCACTTGGCGGCTCTTGAACCTGGGGGCAACCGTCTCACTCCTTGCTAAGTGACTCGACCCTAAAATGCCAACAAACAGGGAGCCCACAATCCCGTGAGACTCCTGAGCATGTTAAAAGTGAGAACCACACACCTGTGGTCTCAGACATAAGCAGAGAGGCTTCTGGGAGCCCACAGAAGAACAGTGCTAACAACACATGTGAGGAGGACAGGGTTGTTCCATGGGCGTGCCTGCTCTAACATCATTAAAGAACATGCTGACCTGATCTCAGCATGTCCTTTAATCATGTGTGAGGGGTGATCATCTGAATCACCCCTCTTTACACACTGCAAAACCCTGTAGAAGGGCAATTTGGATGATCACCCCTCACATGACATTAAAGGATGTGCTGAGACCACCTTGATATGTGATTGTTATTTGGAAGGATCCTGAGAGAGTACAGAAGGCCCTAACTGGCCCTATCCTCCCCAGCACAGTACCTCCAGTGACTGTTGTTGGTGTCTGTCTTATGTTTCTTTTTAGATTGTGAGCCCTTTGAGGACAGGGATCCATATTATCTTATTCATTTATTATTTCTTTGTGTAAATCACCCTGAGCCATTTTTGGAAGGACGGTATAGAAATTGAATGAATGAATGAGTAAACAAACAAACAAACAAACAAATGTTGCTTTAATGATATCATTGTGCATATGCTCATAGCGTAACTCTGTCCTCCACACATGTAGTGGCTGCTGTTCATCTGCACTGACTTGGTTTCTTATCTTCCTGTGCTGTGCTGCAGTACAGGAAGAATAGGGGGTGTCTCCTCATTGCCTAGGCAATGCAGTGTTGAGCTCCCTTTGCCAAGCACAATGGGAGAAGTTTGCTTCTTCATAGCATCAGTGAAAGGGAGGAGGGGGCCAACTTCACAGCCATAAATGAGGCTGAGAAATTCAGGTTGTGTTTTGGCTCAGCCTTCTTTCGGGTCTTCTGCACTCTCTCAGGGTCCTAACAGATAACAATAAAGTGTGTGATGTTGACAGCTTCTGCGCAAGTTCAAAACACCATCTTACTGACTGCACACACATTCCTGTGGACTTCTGCACTTCTTCCAGTGAATACGGAAGCTTTCATCAGCCTGTCATTTTCCGTTTATGCTGCGTTAATGAACAAGATATTTTTGGTTCACTGTTGTTGCCAAATTCTTATCATGTTGTGTAGATGTTGTATTAATTGTGCCAAATTAGCATTACTTTTGAATACATGTGTCTTTTTGAAGTTAAGAAGTGTGCTACTTGGGACATAAATCTCCACAGCCAGTTCAAAGTAATGGCTTAAAACAAAACAGAACATCAATCGTGAAGTGCGATGATCAAGCTCCCGGAATTTTTGCTATTTTTAAAATAAAGAATCTGCAATCACTTATCCCATGTCTGTCATAGTTCACTGAGAGACAGTCCTTGAAGAAATAATCGCTAGATGATCTTGGGACGCTATGGATGCTTCAGATATTTCCAGGGACTCGTTGAAAAGTGCTTCACTCTGACAAAAGGAGGAACCGTTAATTTTCACCTCTCTTATAAACATTTGCATGATATGTAAAGGGAATGCTATTGTCACAGCAAATGCACACTTGAGTGATTCAAACCCAATTAGTGCTTGTATGATGCACTTTGAATATATCTGATGCAGTAGCAGCAGCAAGCAAACTGGTAAACAGCTTTTCATTTTCAGCTGTTAAAAAGTCTATACAACATAACAGCTACCTCAAACTCTTTCCACTGGAATTTACCACACTGCCACATCATCTTCTGACAGTTTACAAAACCGCTTGTTAAAACATATGTCACTTTTTGTTTAGCAGCACAAAGGAACCACTGGTACTCCAGATGTCAGGAAGGGACACGACGTGATTGTGGACTGACCGTGCTTGTTGTCCAGGATGTCTGAGTTTTAGTTGAAATAACAATACTGTCAATACAAATTAACCGTTACTTTACATTCAAAAAACCCTAATGGACTTCAAAACAAAGAGAGTGAGATTGTCTGTGCTCATACTTATTAACCATAGCTCAGTCCAGCAACACCAATTACACATGTGGGCATCCAGAAACTCGTCCGCCATAAGACGGGCTTATTTTCTTTTCAGTGCTGTTGATACATTCTAAACTTTCTTTCATCTTACATCTGTGCTCCTGAAAGTATCTGCATCAAGTCAATGGATCTATTCATCCATTATATTGTACAAGTGTACAGTTATCTGTACACCTGTAAATGTGCTTGTGTGAATGACTATACCAGCATTCATTTTAAAGTGAACCTGGGTATAGGTTCCTGAAATGCATGGAACAGATAGGAAGCATATTGCTGAACTTGTGTTCACAATATTGTGTGAATAACTGTACCCGTGTCCAGATCTATGTAGACTGTATATTCATTGTTCCAGTGTTGAACATGATGTATGAATGAGGCTTTTGTTTCTTCAGAATCCCTGTTATAATTCCTTGTTCATTGGTCTTGAGATATGTATTAATTAGTAAAGAGATGGCAATATGGATACATTTTAATTATTAATTATTTTATTTGTTAATTACATGTGCTCTTCTTTCAGAGAAGCATGGGATAGCATATAAACATGCCTGGCACCCTTGGACTAATATCAGGGACCCATAGCCTAAGAGGGCTCATAGACACCATTGCTGATGCTGGTTCACTAGTGTTATTCCTGCCTTCCACTGCCGTATGAGAAGCCCACCACAGGGCCTCCTCACCCATGTTAGTAGACCCAGACTTAGCAGTTGATGGGCAGCAGTAATAATGGTGGTGACAATATGCTTCTCTCATTGTTTCTGCAACTGGAGGTACAGGCACCACTTGATTTGGAGAGGAGAGCTGGGCTTGTGGTAGCAAGCATGACTTGTCCCCATAGCTAAGCAGGGTCTGCCCTGGTTGCATATGAATGGGAGACTAGAAGTGTGAGCACTGCAAGATATTCCCCTCAGGGGATGAAGCTGCTCTGGGAAGAGCAGAAGGTTTCAAGTTCCCTCCCTGGCTTCTCCAAGATAGGGCTGAGAGAGATTCCTGCCTGCATCCTTGGAGAAGCTGCTGCCAGTCTGTGAAGACAATACTGAATGAGATAGATCAATGGTCTGACTCAGTATATGGCAGTTTCCTATGTTCCTATGATTTGGTTTCTCCTTCCCATTCTCACCAAGCTAGCATTAAGCATCACTCCAGAGCAATGCTAAGAAGCTGGGTATTGTTTGCAGGAAAGGGAAGGATAAACCATTCAAACAGTGCATGCTCCTCCTGCTGCAGAGGTGATGAGAGAAATACCATTATTGGGACTGAAATACAGCAACCATTATTGCTGCAGCTTGTCATTGTACTCACTGCTCACCACTGCCCAGTAAACCAGGGCTCACCCATATAGTGGGAGACCATTAACGTCCTTTCCCCTCTCAAACTTGGAATGGCCTTATATACATAAGCCCTTATATACATAAGATGGTTCCATGCACACCGCACAAACATTAATGTTTGCACATTATGCAATTAAAGGTCCATCCTGGGCTGCTCTGACTTTTTTATTTTAATGGCTGCAGGTCATACTGCTAAACCGTTCTAGACCCACGTTTTTATCTGTTTCCAGCATTCTTTAAAGAAGTAGCTGCTTCAGTGTGGACATTTATATTCCCACTGAGCACATATTACTGTCCAATAAATAAAAAGAATTTAAAGAGGTCTCTGTTTGGGAGACAGAAATAATGGGGACTTTTTGAAAACAAAGAAAAAGACAATTGCACAGTGGCAAGTCACACAACAGGGATCTCCCCCCCCCCCCCCACCAACAGAGCATTTCACATGGGTGACTCAAGTTTTAGCTCTATTAGCTCTTGTTTGCCTGACATTACCAGGTGCTTTATTAGACTTCAGAGCTTCTTGTTTTCATCAGCAGGGGAGCAGAGAGATGGCGTTCCATGGTGTCACTTGGTCTTGTAAACCACCTACTTCCTGTAGTGTTTCTGTCATGGGTGAAAAGAAGCTGCTTTCTAGCTAGAGGGATTTTGTGGGTTTTTGTTGTTGCTGCTGATGTTTAAAGATGAATTTCCAGGAGAATTGAATGTAGTAAAGGGATGGCTGCTTAGGTGAAACTGCCATAGTCTTGAGCTTGGTTGCTTTTAACTAGAACTGTAGTTCTAAAGCCAATATTTATCTGAGGGTATAGGCATGGCCGTAGAAGGTGCATCGCAGCCAGACCTGTAGCTCTCCTAATTGCAAACCTCCCCTTTTCCCTTAAAAGACAATGGTGCAGATGCATTGCCCCATCCACACAGAGAAGGAGAAATAGTCTGTCACCAAAAGAACCAATGCTGACAGGGCCAGACTTTTCCCTACCCCAAATCCTGTTATTACTCTGAGTCCCACGTGTGGCTTCCCATCAACAACAGCACTTTCACTCAGCCTTGCTCACACTGCAGCTGTCTCCTGATGCTTCTGCCATCTAGTTCTTCTTGCCTCCTTGCTCCAAGCCCAACTGAAGCCCATCTGTGTCTGAGGAGTGTGGTGAGGTGCTGCCCCCATTCCTGTGTCATGCAGAGCATGCTGCACACCAGACCCTCCCTGATCTCTCCCACCCTCCTCAGCCTTGTGCCATAAGAACTTCCCCCCACCTTGATCTCCCTTATCAAGCAGAGAATGCCATACACCAACCCCCCACCCTGCACCAATTTCTGCTTAGCTGGCAATGGCAACAGTGGCAATCGTTGCTTCTCTTCCTGTTGGAGATAGAGTTCCAGTGCATCAACCTTTTCCACCAACTATCCTAATGACCACTAGGGGCACTGGGAATAAAGACAGTGAGTAAAGGTCTCCCTAGCTTTTCTCTCTGTCTCTACTCTATGACCCCTGATTGGACTCTTCAGGTATTTCCTGTGAGAGTCAGATTCCCTTCCTTTCCTCTTAGAGAGCAGATGGAAACATCTCTTTCTCTCTCTCTACCTATTCATTATGTAGTTCTTTAGATTAAGGATTAGGTCTTTCCTATCCAAAGTGTACTTCACCAATAACTACTTAGTATTTAGTTCTACAAGAATCTCCATGTGTTTTCTCTAGAAAGCTGCAACAACTAAACTCTGCATTCTGCTCTGTAGCTGGAGTGGGTAGCTTCTTTAATGCTCTGCTAATTAACTGGGGGTAAAAATTACAACCCCCCAACAGGGTTATGGGCCCAGCAACCTAAAATGTCTACAGCAGAGTTTATTTTTTCTTTTGAAAGTGCAGCTCTTTGTTAGAAATAAAGCATGGATGCCCTGCTACCAGGAACAAGTTGGATGGAAGCAACTACAAAATTTGGGCTGTGAAGATGGAAGGGATATTCATGACAAAAGAGATTAACAAGATCCTCATAGAACAACGTCCAGCCCAAAATGCAGCTGCACAAGCCTTGTGGGACAAGAGGAATGAGCAAGCATTTGGATCCACTATTTCACATGTGAGTGATGATTTATTAATTCATATACATGATACTAGACTAGCCTCAGAAGCACGGAAAATATTAAAGGAGAAATGTGGGGAAACTTCTCCTAATACTGCCGTTCTCTTGTTTAAAAGACTTTGCCAAATGCAGCTAAAGGAAGGAGATGATTTCTTAGCCCACATGGCTAGTCTCTTTGAAACAAAAATACTTTTAGAAGCCTGTAAATCTGAATTAAAGAATTCTATGCTTATTGGATTAATTTTATAGTCTTTGCCTAAAAGTTTGAACCCTTTAATTATGGCCCTTGAGGCATCAGGCTCTGAACTTAAATTGCAAAATATTGTAGCAACTATGAGAAACTTTAGCTCAAAATCAGAACAGGGAAGTTTCCAGACTGCAAGCCAGAATGCTGCCGCATCCTCTAGCAAACAAAGGCATTCGTTTGCAAATAGGGAAGGCGTGAAAACCAAAGGCTGCAAGCCTAGTTACCATGGCTACAGAAACAGCTCAGAGCCTAGTAATGGTGACAGTCTGTTACTGACAGATAAAGAAAAGGCAAACTGCATGGTCGATTTGAAACACAAAAGAGAAACAGCTTCTCTGAAACACAGAGAAAAGGCAATGCTTCTTTACCCAAATCGAAAGGCTATAATAACTGAATACAGACAAAAAGCATGATTTCATTGTGGATTCCGGTGCCAGCAAAAATGTCGTCAATACTGCTGATTGGTTTATTGAATTAGACAGAAATTACAAATCAGCAATCAGTATTGCTGATGGAAAGAGTTAATTATGGAAGGAAGAGGAATTGCTAAAATCCCCTGCAAGGGAGCAGATAATGAAATCCAAGAGGTTTTTAATAAAAGATGCACTCTTAGTCCCAGAAATGCAAACCAATTTAATTTCAGTTGGGCATGGAATTAAGAAGGGATGCAAAGTAATTTTTGAAAATGAAGCTTGTTATATTTCCAAAAATGATGAATTGATTATGACTGCTCATATGCATGAAGATGGATATGTTACTGTGTTACTGAGCAAGCAAATACAGCATGCACTTGCCAACACAAAAATTGTGCTCTTATATGGCACAGAAGAACAGCACATAGAAAATTAAACATTAAAGCTGATCTTCAAATGAGGGAATTGATCAGAGATTTTAATATGGATGCATGTAAAGCCAGTAGATGTCAGTGTTGCATACTTAATAAAGGAGTGAGACCTAGTTTCCCTGCAAGGACAGATGTTGAATCAAAGCAGATTTTGGAACTGGTCCATTTGGATCTCTGTGGTCCATTGCAACCAAGCATGGCTGGAAATCAATAAATACTAACATTTATTGATGGTTTCTTGATATTTACCTATGTATATGAAAGAGAAAAGGTCGTATATGAGAGATAAAAGACAAATATTTGAGAAGTTTAAAGAGTATGTTGCATTAGTGAATAATAAATTTGGAAGAAAACCTCGGAGACTAAACCAGATAATGGTGGGGGATATATGTCACATGATATAAGAGAATTTATGAATGAATATGGAATTTTGCATGAAAATGTTCCTGCATTCATACCTCAACTTAATGGTGTGGCAGAGATGAAGAATTGTTCTCTACTAGAAATGACCAGGTGCTTGTTATATGATGCTGACATGGCAGACAAATTCTGGGGAGAATTAGTGATGACTGCAAACTACTTACAAAACAGAGTGCCAACCAAGGCAATAGACAAGACCCCATTTGAAATATGGCATAGGAGAAAACCTTCTCTAAATCAAATCAGAGTGTTTGGATCAAAGACTTATGCATATGTACCAAAGGCCAAGAAGACCAAACTCAACTGCAGATGTGAACTGGAAATTTTAGTTGGATATGCATGCACTTAGCCATAGAGGATACATAATTCTTGACCCAACAAATGGAGAGATCAGAATTTGCAATGTGGTGTATTTTGATGGGAGACAATGGCCAACTAGAGATGATATGGCAGTACTTGTACCAGAAATCCAGATGAAAGAGAAACCACATGATTGGACTCTAATGAAACTGGAACCATACAGCGAACCCAAAGAATTCTTTAGATTAAGGATTAGGTCTTTCCCAACCAAAATGCACTTCACCAATAACTACTTAGTGTTTAGTTCTACAAGAATCTCCATGTGTCTTCTCTAGATAGCTGCAACAATTAAACTCTGCATTCTACTATGTAGCTGGAGTGGGTAGCATCTTTAGTGCTCTGCTACTTAACTGGGGGTAAAAATCACAACCCCCAACACTTCCCACTCATCCTGCTCCCTGGAGCTGCAGGAAATGTGAAGTAGAGTGGTGGCAGCATCTCAAAAAAGGCCCAGCTTTTCCAGCTCTTGGGAAAAGTCTAAATCAAGATAGAGGGAGTTAATAATCTCTAGCACAAACCTAGCAGCAAGAACCCTGTGAGAAGTTCTTAGAGAGGTCAAAGGCAGCCAGCTTGAAAACAGCAGCAGAAAATAGGATTGTCTGTTTGAACATCTCATGACCCTCCACAAGCAGCCTACCTGAAGATAGTGTTGAAAAATGTAAGAAGTTACTCCTTTCCCCTTCTCACCACCTTCTTCTTCTTCTTCTTCTTCTTCTTCTTCTTCTTCTTCTTCTTCTTCTTCTTCTTCTTCTTCTTCTTCTTCTTCTTCTTCTTCTTCTTCTTCTTCTCCTTCTCCTTCTTCTTCTTCTTCTTCTTCTTCTTTCAATTTCTATACCGCCCTTCTAAAAATGGCTCAGGGCAGTTTACACAGAGAAATAACAAACAAATAAGATGGAACCCTGTCCCCTAAGGGCTCACAATCTAAAAAGAAACATGAGATAGACACCAGCAACAGTCACTGGAGGTACTGTGCTGGGGGTGGATAGGGCCAGTTACTCTCCCCCGCTAAATAAAGAGAATCACCATGTTAAAAGGTGCCTCTTTGCCAAGTTAGCAGGGGATCTTGAAGGGCATCTTCTTCTACCTTTCCATTCACCATTCCAGTCTTCCCTTTTGAGGTCCTGTTCTGGTGCATATTAAGAGTAATTATTAATATATATTTGATTTGTGTGTGCTGGTATTTTGTGAGGGCAGCTGGGGAAAGTGCTGCCAGCGCACGATGATAGCTGCAGGCTAGCATTGCCAATACAGGAAATGGCGGCAAGCGGTGGAGGAGCAGGTATACACTTGCTCTCCTCCATTTTAAAGGGGCAGGAGATGTGCTGCGAATCACAAATGAGGGACAAATGAGGGGGTGGGGAATCTCAGTGGGGACAAAATGAATCCCCCAGTGGGGACAATTGAGAGATGGCTATTACTGCTTGTAAAGGAAAGCCATAATCTGTCTTGTCTTAGCCATTAGCAGCATTAGAGCGCTGACCTAGAAGGATCTATTGGCCAGTGTGACGGAATTGTATTGACAAATGGAATAGTTATTTAAGTTTTTTAAATTAAGGCTTCTCATTGTTCAAACAGGGGGAAATGATTTACTGCACAGTTTTTATAAATATCAACACCTAAGCTTGTTTTCTAAAAATGTAAATACCTCTGTGTTTCACATGGCAACATTTAATGAAATTAAAGATGATTTTCAGCATAGGGACAAGTTCTAGAAGATAGGTAACCTGAATAGCACTCCATAGCACTATTTAATATAGATGTATAACTAAATAACATTGTTTTACGCAAGTTGTTGCTTGTTTCAGCATGCTGATTTAATGTCTGCATGGAACTTTTTATGTAAATAACAAACCCACATCCACATTAAAGCATGCATAAAACACATCAATCCTTTTCGTTGTGTTTTGTAAGTCCTGACACATTTGATGACTTCTTTTCATTGTGTATATTTCAAACTGCCTTCCTTATGATTCTATTTCAGAGCAGCAAACATCTTCATGCTTTATCTCATTAGCATGTGTTTATCATATGTTTTCTCCATAATTACCAGCCTTGAATAATGCACACAACATATTAGAACCCATCCTTCTAAAATGTGTCAAGACAGAAGCAAGTGTTAATCCCCTCTTCTGCTCAGGCTCTTGTGCATTGACATTTCGACTTCCTGTCAGGAATAATAAGGATCCCTACTGTTTGGCCACTTTATTGTTAAGGAGGCTAAACAGAACAGTAGGCCTTTCTTTGGCTAACCACATTTTCTGTTGCTAAGTCTGTAACAGCTTGTAGTGGAAAGTTTTGCCATCAAAATGTTTTCATAGAGTACAATTCTACCAAATAGTTAGCAGCAGCTTTTGTGGCCTCTGCAATATTACATTGCATTGGGGGTTTGACAACAGCTTGTGACAGCTTCACCTCAAAAGTTCAGTGTAGTGCTAGAAACCACATTCTACAACCATACAACTGTCACACCTTCGTATGGAAAGGAGGCTTACTGAAATAATTTTAAACCTGATGTGGGTTTTTTGGGGGTGGGCGGCTATTTATTAATATGATGCATTAAACAATTTATTTACCTGCTAATTTATATCCCACCCCCCACTGCGACTTGTGATTAATTAAAGGCTGTGTTAAAGTATAAGCTCTAGTGTAATGTTAGCTCTCTGCCTTCTAATGAGGTGACACTTCAGACCTTTTCAGGCTGGTTGTTTAAGTTGACTTCAGAGTGAACTTTGATGTTGGAAGCTATTCTCATGATGCGGGGAAACCAAGCTAAAGGAGCCCAGCCCAGTTTTCCCCCATCGTGAGAACAACCAGGCTCACAGGCAAGCCTGGTGGTTATCTAGCAGCTAGCCTACCAAAGAAGCCCTCCTCTTAAATGGGGTTAGCAGAGCGAGCGCTCCACTAACCCTGTTTTCCTGATAATGAGTAGCCACAGCGTGGCTCCATGCTGTGGCGAATTGTGAGGAGACCCCCACTTGGAGGTTAAAACAAGCCTCCTGATCTCAGGGGGCTCCCCAGGATGCCCTGTGTACTCGCATGGAGCATTCTGGAACTTCCGGGGGCCGGTTGGCCACCAGTCCCTGCAGTGATGGAGACGGTAGTCATGGGTGGCCAACTTGGCTGCCCAGCAATGAGCAACCACTTGTCTGAGGGGAGAGTGGCTAAGCCCACTCTCCCTGTAGAGCCCAGTAAGGCTCTCCACACTGATTGTGTGGAGCACCTCATTGACTTAGTAAAAATTTAACGAACCAACACTTAATAAAGCTAATGTTTGGAGCTCTTCTCACAATCAGTGAGAAGAGCTCCAGGGTGGTTTGCAAGGAAGGTGGGTTTAACCTAGCTTCCCTGCAAATGATTGCCTGTCCTTCCCTGGGTGGTTGGATCGCCCACCCAGACGAGCAGTGGCTTCCCCTGCTGTTCCAGGTGTCAGGTGCCAGGATGCACTGCTGTGCATCATCCCACCCCCCGGAGCTCCAATAATGTATTGTGCAAGTGTGCAGTGCATTATTGGGAACCCCCTTCCTCTCACCAGTGTGCAAGCCAGCTGACACACGATTCAAAAAAATGAGGTTAAGGGAGCACACACTCCCTTAACCTCATTTTAGAGGGAGGCTACTTAGGCAGGTTTGTCACTGTGTAGCCGCTGGGGTCTGGCCTGATCCTTTTGGTTCACACACATGGTCAAAACTGGGCTGGGCTCCTTTAGCCTGGTTTTGCATGCACATGTGAATCGACTCATTGTGTGATTATTCTTATGAATAAATGAAAAGAATAATTAATGGGAACAAAAACCCCTCATGCAACTAGTAAATTCGATAAACTTGATTTATGTGTACCCTTAAAAACACAGCATAGTAGTTATTGTTCAGTAGCAATATAACCAGCTTTTGGGGAGTGGAGAGGAATGGCCCATAGAATGAAGGCATTCCCAGAGGCCTTATACATAACCCCTCACCCTTACATCTTCTCCAGATCAGGAGAGGAATTGACTGGGGCTTGTTACTCACTGAAGTAACCACAAGAAGAATGATTTCCCCATGGTACCAGCACCATAGGTGACAGGGATGCAGCTTCTCTGCCCTTCATGGCCACTAAGTTGGAGAAGATAGAAATTTTGCAATGCAAGGCTAGGTTTGAATTGTTGGAGCTAGGACCTTGGCAGCATCAGCTCTGAGCTGCAATGTCTCATAGTGACCACTGGGGGAGTTTTAGGGTCATGGATAAAAGTGCTGGACTCCTCCCCTCTTTGTTCTTCCAGTGTTAGTCTCCATTTTGTCTCTCCAGAGATGGCTGTTTGTTTTGGTCTCTCTCTTCAGCCATGAGCTACGGCTGAAATTAAGCTGCAGGCTTTTTCACATTTTTCTTGTATATTATGCTAGAACAAGGCTAAAAAAACTGATAGATTCATTGGTTGATAGGTTCTGGTAAAAATTTTCTAAACACTGCTTAGGTGTAGGCTTGCAGCAACTTAAAGTAAATGGAGTAGTAATTTGTTGATATAATTACCAGTGGTGGAAGTGTAATTTGCAGGGGGGTGGGGTGGAATGTAAACCCTGAGAAGTGTTCAGGATAAAAAGGGTGTATAGTTCTGTTCACATGAGTCAGAAAGGTTCTGGAAAGAATGTGGTTAATAAAATGTAGTTGTCAGGGTGGGTTCATCATCCCCTTCTTTCATTGCAAAATATGTGCTGACATGAGCGTTTGGCATACAGTCTCAAAAGCAGCTGCATAGCTCCGTTGAAGTTTTCTCAGAGCCAAACCACATGTTAAATAATGCATGTGCTTGGCAATTGGGAGCATACTTCCCTTCCCTTTAAATAGCAGGGTTTGGGTGGGTGTGTCTGGAATCCAGACTGGGACTTGGGTATGGGAGAGGGCGCTTTAACAGTTTGCCCCGCTGCTATCCTAATCTGCCCTCTATGTCAGCTTCCCTTCCAGGGCAAATAGCAGCCAGTCTCGATCATATTGAGCATATGATCAATTGGACCATAGCAGGGGCAAAGGGTTAAAGCCTTTGCTCCTCACATTGCGGCGCAAACTGACTCTCCCCCGTGGATTCTATTAGGGGATCAAAACAATCATGTGCTTTATGTAGTTTGGCACTTTGGCTGTTCTTGTCAATGTATCTTACATAAAACAAAACGCAGCAAGACCAAAGACAAATAAAGTGGTTGTTGTTCATATTGTAAAATACTGAGACAATAATAGCTTTTACAGTTCTTCAGCAATATGAAGCATCTGAAATAATGCATCATACATGCATCATACATGATGTTATGTTTTCTGAAATGTATTACAGCCAGACAGTACCTTCTGGCCAGAAGATTTTTCTGGCAGGTAAACAAGTGCATAATCACTGTATATGTTTTTGTTACAGTTGTCCTGAAACTTGAGCTATTTTTGCAATAACATTTTATATTAGTTTTAACACTATATACCATTCAGTGTCTTAGGGCCAAAGTAGACATGATATTGGGCGAGCCACAATCAGATCTACCATTGTTCAAAAGTCGAATAGCTTTCGGTAGGGGAGGTGGGCAATTCAGATTGGGTTTGTGGCACTTGGGACTAACTCATTTCTCCTCCCTGCTGTTTCCTAGTTAAAATTACCATGGAATAGCAGCTCTAGGCGGGTGATTCACATTTACCAAGTAAGAGGGCTGTTCTCACAATTGGCATTAGGGTAGAAGAAGCCTAATTTGGGAGCCATGTGTGTTCCCAATTGGCCATCATGAGAATTCTACAAGCAAGGTAGGAGGAGGGGGAAATGATTATCTGGAAGTTGGGTGTGGAGGTGGGTGGCAACTGCGAGCCCAGGACCTGTACCCAGTTTCAGAGGGAGGGTGGAGGGAAAGCACTTCCCATGCCTCCTGCCTCCGTACCCAGCTCCCAGGCGAGCACTTTCCCCTCCTCTTACCTTGCCTGTAGAATTCTCATGATTGCCAATAGGGAGTGTGCATGGTTCACAGATTAGGTTAGGAGGTTTCTCCTACCCTAACTCTGACTGTGAGAGCAGCCATAAGCTTTGGGGGATCATTTGGGCAATATGCACCTTAAGAGCACTGTTTATTCAGTGGTGCAGTGGGGAAATGACTTGACTAGCAAGCCAGAGGTTGGCGGTTGAAATCCCTGCTGGTATGTTTCCCAGACTATGGGAAACACCTATATCGGGCAGCAGCAATATTGGAAGATACTGAAAGGCATCATCTCATACTGTGCAGGAGATGGCAATGGTAAACCCCTCCTGTATTCTACCAAAGACACCCACAGAGCTCTGTGATCGCGAGAAGTGGACACCGACTTGGCGGCACACTTTACATAAGAACATAAGGACAGCCCTGCTGGATCAGGCCCAAGGTCCTTCTAGTCCAGCATCCTGTGTCACACAGTGGCCCACCAGATGCCACTGGAAGCCACAGGCAAGAGTTGAGGGCATGCCCTCTCTCCTGCTGTTACTCCCCTGCAACTGGTACTCAGAGGCATCCTGCCTTTAAGCCTGGAGGTGGCCCTTAGCCCTCTGACTAGCAGCCCTTGATTGACATCTCCTCCATGAAGATATCCAAACCTTTCTTAAAGCCATCCAGGTTGTTGGCTGTCACCACATCTTGTGGCAGAGAATTCCACAAGTGGATTATGCGCTGTATGAAAAAGTACTTCCATTTGTTGGTCCTAGATTTCCTGGCAATCAATTTCATGGGATGACCCCTGGTTCTAGTGTTGTGGGAGAGGGAGAAGAATTTCTCTCTATCCACTTTCTCCACACCATGCATGATTTTATAGACCTCTGTCATGGCTCCCCACAGTCGTTTTTTTTCTAAACCAAAAAGCCCCAGATGTTGTAGCCTTGCCTCATAAGAAAGGTGCTCTAGGCCCCTGATCTTCCTGGTTGCCCTCTTCTGCACCTTTTCCAGTTCTACAATATCCTTTTTTTAATGTGGTGACCAGAATTGTATGCAGTACTCCAAGTGTGGTTGCACCATAGTTTTGTATAAGGGCATTATAATATTAGCCGTTTTATTTTCAATCCACGCCCTAATGATCCCTAGCATGGAATTAGCCTTTTTCACAGCTGCCGCACATTGAGTCGACACTTTTAACGAGCTGTCCACCATGACCCCAAGATCCTTTACATTTACTTTTATGCAGTAGAAAAGACCAGAGGGAGGGAGCACTCCATCTCCCCATACCGTGGTTATATTTTGCTGTCCTGCCTTCCATGGTTTTTTCTTTTTTAAGTGCAGAAAATCCGATTTCCAGATCTGCTACCAGATCAAGATGGCACCAAATTGTTTGCCTCTATAGTTTATCTGTTTATTGAGCCTCCAGTTTTTCCTTATAAATTGCATTCCACCACTTTATTTTAATCTCTGAGGATTACAGTTAGGATATTATTAGGCACTAAATGCCTGTCCTTAGAATGCATAGTACTGAAGTTCATATATTTTAAAGCAAGAAAATAGGAATGGAACAGTAGCGACGAAGAGCCTATTTATGTGACAAATCATCTCTGATAGGCGTGAATATGTACAGCATTCATCAAAATAGCCTGAGGGAACATTCAAACCATTTGGACAGTCAGAAATATAGATAAAGGGTACTCCATTTATACAGAACCACAATTACAACAAATGATATGGAAGTTCCATAGTAAATCTCAATAACCAACCAGTAGTCTGGGAGCTAGAATTCTGCTAACAGACAAATGTAAAAATAAGGAAGGTGGATCAGAATATAGCAGTTTCCTCCAACCTTTTAAATTCTTCAGCATTCTTGCATTTTTTTAATGTCCCCCCACCCCAACACACACATTCCCCCGCACCCAGAGGCGAAGCGACACAGCTTTTATTTATTTTATCTTCCTTCTCTGGGCTATTATATAACCTTCATTTGTAGGTTATATAAGAACCCCTCTTGTCCATCCTGGAGCTGACTCGTCCCACAATGTACCAGGAAGGACATGTCTCTCCTGCTGCATTATGGGGCAAGCCAAAAGTGGAGAGTTTAAATTTCCTACTTTTGGAGCTGACTCGGAGTGATTCGGCACGGCACACTGGCCAGGATCCCATGGCACACCAGCTGGGGAAAACTGGGCTACACCCTGCTACAAAGGAGTCACTGTGGCTTGATCAGCCCAACCAAAATGCATTTCCTTTTGAACTATAGGGATGTTTATTACAGTGATTAGCACACAGATATTAAGGTTGTTCTTATGATGGGCCAAAGCTGAGTAGGAGCAGGAAAACCAGGGTGCAGAGGCTCGTGTGGAACCACAGGATCCTATCCAGATGTTCCAGACCCTACCCAAATGCTCCAGATCCTACCCGGATGCTGCAGACCAGTGCTTCCCTTAGTTTTACCTTAGTCCTAACCCCATTCTACCTCACGGCCCTGATAGTGTGTGTGATTGGGGCTTTTCACAGCAGGTCCAAAACGCCCGGCTCTCTCTCCACCAGTGAGTGCTGCTTATAGAGTGCCCAGAAAGCCAGGAGCTGCTGCGTGGACATGGGTGGCCGCTCTGCTGCTGGTGCAATTCATTGTGGAATACTGGAGGACTTCCTCCTCCAGATCCCTGTTGTGAACATCTCCACTGCACTGATCATGTGAGCGTGAGGTGCGGTGGAGCCCAGAGAGCTGTTGCTCATGTGGGGTGGTATCCTGCCTTTCCCCCAGCCCTCCCCAACCCCGATGGTATCAGTTGTGATAGTGATCTTATTATTTCTTAAATTACCTTTCATTTTCTTAGTTCTGTGCACTTGGGTTGGGGAGAGAAGTTTGAATACTTTATTTAGCATTATAAATCTATATTTATAGTTTTCTAGGATTGCTGCCCCAAGATTGTAGAATGCGCTGAGATACAATCCTCCCCATCTCTGGCAATTTTTTAAAAACACCCGAAAACACATCTTTTCAGCCAAACTTTCCCAGCTTTTTAAAATTGTCTGTTTTTAATTTTATGACTGTTTTAAAATTGTTGCATTGTTTTAACTTTTATATGTGTTTTAATTGTTTTTATGTTAGCCGCTCAGAGATGAAAGTTTGGGCGGTATAGAAGTTTAATTAATAAATAAATATTTTTGTCAGCTTGATAATGTATACTCTTATTATTCTGAACATCAAGGACAGTGACTTTTATTTGCATTTGATAATATAATATCTTAAACCAAGCAGGACAGTTTAGTTCGGTTATCATTTTTATTGTTGCAATAGCTCAGCTTCCCATCTTTTACAGTGTCTTAATTTTTTAATTGTTGAAGTGACCTGTTAAGGGAATCTAGGTCATGGTCTCATCTCAGAAAACAATTCCCAAAATTGTATCACTTTTTGATAAGATTGGCAACTTTTCACGGATACTGTGGCCATGCCTTTAAATAAAACATGGATTTGAAAAATGGGAAAATTCAGAGGAAATCAAGAGGGTTCTTTGTTAACCTCCTCACCTAGTCCCTGCCAGACAATTCCTCTAAAACATTCAAAGGATCATAAGCACAGTAGTAATTCCTGCCAATATTACAAAAGATTGCCTGTTCAAAAACTAATAACATTTAAAAGTCAATTTAAAAGAACTAGACTTTTAAAAGATGCAAGCAGCAAGAGAGTTAGTTATTTGTTCCAGGATGGGGGCAGTTAGGGGTCTGTATGAAAGGTTCAATGCCAAACAAGTTTGCCTCAAACCAGGCCAGTTTGGCAGCTCAGTCATGAAGTGAACCAGAGGTGGTTTGGTCTCCAATAGAACCAAACCAAACCAAGCCTGGTTTGGGTGAACTGGTTTATCATAGAAAGGGTGGCGGTGAGAGAAGTCGTTTAAAATTTTTACCACTGCAGTGTGACTGACGGAACTGATGCTTGTCTCCCTGGCACAGCCCAAGTGTACAGTGATCCCTTTTCAGCAAGCTGCCTGTGTGGTGGTGGTGCGGGGGTGGCAAACAGCCTCCAGGGATGCACGGAGGCTGTTTGCTTGGCGTCTGTGCATGTGCGGAGGCCACACAAATTTGATTGCAAGAGTCAACGATATCCAAATTTAGAACCAGAACACTTGTTTTTAAATAGCCAAGCCTTCAACTTATACTTTCCCACAAAATGCATCGGCATCCTCTGCAAAAGACAACCACATATATGCATAGCTGCTACACATTTTCAGACATGGAAGGAGAGAAGAACTTAAATTACAACCTGCTCCCAATTTTCACAGTTCGTCTAAGCAAAACTTATTTGCTCATTTGAAAAGGAAAGGCTATTCCTATTCACTGGGTTTGACACATCTTAACCAATTCCACCTTGTTTGGAAATACCCTCCTGTGGGAATATAAGGGCTGCAGGTACCATGGGTGCATAACGTAAGCTACCAATCAAAGGCACATACCTGACACATCACAACATTTGATTCAACTTTCAGCTCAACTTCATCAGATCTGACCACGTCAGGACTCCCCCCCCCCCCCCCGCATTTTTCTGCATTCCTGTACAAATATGACAAATATTTACGATGAATATTTATAAACCTGTGGGTTTCAGGCCCCATGCCTTTCCATACTTAAAGGCTCTGATGTGGTAATAATAATAACAAACACTTGTATAGTACACTCAAGTATTAAAAACACTTCACATGTATTATCTTGCTATAATCCTTACAACAACTCTAGAAGGCAATTAAATATTATCTCCATATTGCAGATGCTGTCCTGAGGTTGAGCAGCTTGCCTAAGCCACCTAAAGCATGGTGCTGCCTTCCCCTGTCCCTCCCCGGCTCCAAGGATAGAGGTCGTGTGTACACTCTCAATCAATAATAACCAATAAACAATCAAGGCTTGAAAAACGCTTTCTCTCTCTTGACCTAAAAATATACTTAAAACAATATTTTGGCCCCAAAGGGCTAACTGTAGTTTGCATACAAAAGACAATTCTTTAGCTATTCCTAGCTTTTCAAAAAAGTGTTCTTTAAAAGAAAAAGTACAATTCAAAGCTGCTGTTTCTAGTTGCATAAGAGACTGGCCCCATCCTGGAACAGATAGCTACCTCACTCTTGCTACTTGCATTTTTTAAAAGTCAATTTCTCCAGCCAGCCCTAGGCTGGCTGTTAGCTTTCCCTGTCAGCTCATGATTATAGTCTTCCTGTGTGTGCTCTGGAGCACTTCACCTAAATGGAGTACTTTCACACCACCTGCCCCTCCCAATTTCAAAACAATCCATTTAGCTTGTTTTTAGTTCTTGAGATGTTCCTCCGAGTGGAGACAGAAATATTGTTTTGGTTATTCGTGTTCTTTCTCTTCATTAAGGTCAGACTGGTCTCTTATCATTGGCATGTAGGCACAAAGGTTATTCTGTTTAGTTGCCAAGCAATTCCAGCACAAAAATGGCACTTCTCATGCCAAGCAAGAAGGACAGATCAGTCCAGAGTTGCATTTATCCATGACACCAGATTGCTTCTATTCCAGTTACATTTTTGTCAATTTTTTGAGAACTGAAGCACCTACAAAGTCCAAAGGACTGCCTTTTTATTAATAGTAACAAATAATATCCCTTTAGCATTCCCAAAAAGAAAAAGTACAATTCAAAGCTGTTTTTAGTTGTGTAAAAGACTGGACCTAGGGGTTGCACAGACCTAAAATCACAGTTCAGTTTGAATTTGGACAGAATTCAAACAAAACCTTATGTCCCGAAACTGATTCACTTGAACCAGCT
This sequence comes from Hemicordylus capensis, assembly GCF_027244095.1. Lineage (NCBI taxonomy): Eukaryota > Metazoa > Chordata > Lepidosauria > Squamata > Cordylidae > Hemicordylus > Hemicordylus capensis. Next base: position 84,458,426 of record NC_069658.1, on the reverse strand, counting down.
GGCCAGCTTGGTTCATTTTGTTTGGCCAAACTGGTTTGGGAGTTCAAGGGCCTATATGTGTAATGGGGAATCCAGTGAGGATTCTCCTTTACAAGCAAAAGGGTGGGAGGATCCCATAAAGGGTGGTGGTGGCAAAATAAGTAGTTTAAATCAAAACGAAATCTTTATTGTTACAGTCATTCGACCAGCAAAACACAAAGTACAAAAACTTACATAAAAGCAAACATGGTCAAATAAGTAATAAACTGTTAAAACACAAAACAGAGCCGTAACGCCCAAGTTCATCCATTACATAAAACAGAGCGTTCCATACATGATAATAATCTAAAATTTAATTCAATCCAACCCCATATCTTGCTTCTCAACATTTCTTATCCTAGTCTTATTAGCCAGAAAACAATACTTCGCCACGTTATAAGATACTACATCCCAATGGTCTGTTAAAAGTAAGTCCAAATAGAACTGCTCAGAATAAATGGGGTATGCTGTTAAAAAAATGACTTATCCTTCTCCCACAAAGTTTGATAAAACTGACAATTCAAGATAAGATGGGCTGTTGACTCCACTTCCCCAGAACCACAAGGGAAGACACGCTCCATATAGGGGATCTTACAGTATCGCCCCTCCCGGACAGCCATTTCTAAGGCATTACACCGGGCCAGTGTCAGAGCCCTCCGGAAACTAGGTACTAATATTTTATTAAGGTATCTTGCTGGGCCAGACAGTGATGTATGATTGCCTAAATGAGTGTCAACCCCTATCTGGCTCCTGTCCATCTGTTTCTCCATATCCATAATGCGTTGAATAGTTTAAAGTTCTTACTAGCCCAGCACAGCTGCCGCCACTCACCGCCCAGTACAACATAAGAACGCGGCAATCCCCCTTCAGTAAGCTGCCCGTGTGGTGGCAGCATGGTTCTGGCCTCCGTGGATGCGTGGAGGCAATTTGGTTGCCATATTTTTTTCTGATAGCTGCATGACAGCTAGATATTTAGAGGCCACAGCATATCCTAGCACGGAGATGCAATGCAATGGAATGCTTTTCCTCACAAGAGGTTGACTCTTAGGGTTAGTATATTTTCCTGGGCAGAAACTGCATACCCTGAACAAATGCTCAAGAGACAGAAAATCAACAAGTGCAGCTTTTCTTATAATGGTGATGGAAAAATTGCACTTGTTGAATGTTTGTCAGTTCTGCAGCTCTTAAAGGTAGAACCTTTGCCATGAAAGAGATAATAAGCCTACCTGCTCTCCTTGGCATTCATGTTCCCAGCTCTGTCCTGTTTGGTATGTGAACTGGGCGTTTTCCAGATTAATCACTGCAACAGATTTGCAACATGTCCACTAAGTGCCCCTCCATATTGCCTGTGCTTTGACATTGCAGTTGCTGTACTGTCAAGAGGATGTCGTTCGTATTTCCCATGCCTTGTTTCAGGTTTTATTGATGTGTTTTTGCCCTAAAACATTGTAAATGAGTTGCAAGAAAGTAGCTGTATTTTTCCATTTTAGGAGACTTGCCCTATTGTTTGTGCATTGCAGTGCGGTGTGGTGTGTGTGGTGGCGGCACCTCTTCTTCCATGTTGCTTCCTTTTGTGTTCTGCTTTTCGGCCGAGCACAACTTGAAGTTGGCTGGGATGAGAGAATGACCACTTACTTAAGAAGAAATCCATTGAACTGAATTGTTTACTTCTGTGCAATCCTATTTGTCTACTGATTTTTACAGCCCTTTCCTATTTGTGAAAATTTCCCCCCATCCCGCTCATCAATTGATTAAAATCCCCCCCCACCTAGGTTTCTGTGCAAGGGTGCAACCCGATTTTCATCCGCTGCTTTCGGTTTTTTTATTTTGTTCACATTTGCGAGTCCACCCCTCCTCACTGCCCTTTGGAGCACTCTGCTGCCTCCTCGTCTCTCGCCCCTTCCCTCCAGTGGCTCCTCTTGCCCCGAATCTGAAGCAGCTGAGTAGGATGGCGCAAAAGTGGCCAGGAGAGCCGGGAGGAGCATGGACTTAGAGGAGCGCCTGAAGAGGTGAAGGAGGCTGCATGGCCCTACTGCTGAGGTGGCTATGAGTTTCCATTGGGGAGACTGCATGCTTTTCCAGAGACATGAGAGAGAGAGAGAGGAGACGAGGGGCTGGGAGCAAGGCTGTCACAGGCGAGAGAGAACGTGTGTGTGTGTGTTTCTGATAGCAGCAGCTCCCCTTCCCTTCCCTGAGAGCGGGCATGCCAGTTCTTGTATTTCCCCCTTCCTGACTTGCCACACGATTCCATCTTGCTCCCCCACCAATAAGGAGTTCCCTTGTTTCATCACTCCAAAGGAACTCCTCACGCACCCCACTCCACCTCCCCCCCATCCAGTATTGCTTGCGCAAAGCTGCAATGATGCAGGACAAAATTAGATTTTTGTTTTGGGGCAGTGCTTCTCCCTGCTGGTGCATTTGTGCAAGGCAGCCGAGAATTTTTTTTTTTTTTAAAGCAAGCTTGTCACATCACTTCCCCCCTGTGACTCCATTGGCTCAAATGCAGCAGGAGGAGTGGCAGATAAATGCATTTCAAGGAGAATATGGACACTTCCTGCCTGGAAAACACATTTCAGTGGATGGAAAATATGAATGGCCACCAGCCTACAATGAAGCATTGAACAACCCTTAACTCTTGGTTTAAAAGAATTGCACTATTCTGTGTCACTTTGTAACACTTTAACAAGTGAAAATCTCGTAGTCTGGAAAATGCTCTGGTGGAAGAATGCTGACTCTTTTTAATTTTTCTAATGCAGTGCTGATTAGGTCTGTGGTGTCCCGGCAAACCTCTGTATTCAGTATCTTCACTACTAATGATTCAGATTATTAACCCCTGCTAACTTGGCAAAGAGGCACCTTTTAATGTGGTGATTATCTTTACTTAGCAGGGGGAGAGTAAATGGCCCTATCCACCCGCCGCACAGTACCTCCAGTGACTGTTGCTGGTGTCTATCTTGTGTTCCTTTTTAGATTGTGAGCCCTTTGGGGACAGGGATCCATCTTATTTATTTATTATTTGAGCCACTTTTGGAAAGGCGGTATAGAAATCAAAATAAATAAATAAATAAATAATTTCAGTGAGCCCATTAACCACAGATATGGACAAAATCCAAGTACTGTGATACAAACATTATATTTATTAAATTAGCATCAAATGTAGCTGCTTCATCTTTCTCCTGCATCTACTCATTTGTTCACAGACACTCAACAATGTTTTGAAAGCAATTTACTGCATGTAAATTATAGTAAACAAAGCCAAAGGTAACACAATACTGCATGTATTCTTTGTTCCAGGATTTCTAATGTAGATTTTTTTTTTTTTTTTTGGTTAGAGAGCTCAGGAGGGAAGATTTCTTTATCTGTCCCAACTACAGTGGAAGTGCACATGTAAGGAGAGCACTGATAATTAATATTGTCTGGAGACATGGCGTTAAAGTTTCAAATAAAGTAGTTTATTTAGGAAACACATCAGGGAGATCGATTAAGACCTATATGCCTCATTATTAGCTACATACAGTAAGAGGGGAAAGGAGAAGAAGGAAGTCTCTCTCTCCAGGTGAGAGAATGAAAACTGAGACTATCAGTCTAACAAAGGGAAGTCAGAGCAGAGAAAACATGGTCTGAGGGGGAATGCCCTTACTGGCTATCTCTACCCTAATACCCCTAGTGCTCAACAGGGTTCCAGGAGCAGCATCTCAAACACATTTCCTTCTGAAAGGAAAAGAAAGTAACATGTTTGATGGACTCTTCTCAAACCAGTGTGTTTCAGTAGTGTTATTTCATTCCAAGGGGCTCTTCTCACGCACTTGATTGTAGAAAAATCTTGTATAAAGCAATCCCTAGGCCTACCTATGATTAATGGTTAGAGACTGAGAAATTCTCCCCTTTAGCCATCCCCAGTGCACATTTGGTGAAGCATGATTACTGTGTGGCAAACCAAACCAAACGCAGTCAGATCTTGCACTACAGCTATGCTTTATTTTAAAAGGCTGAACCCTTTAGGAAAAAAATCAACATCACCTGCTTTGAAAACATAGTCAGTCCCCTCTCTAATGAAGCCCTATTGATTCAGACTACATTTGCAAAGAATTCAAGGTAGGTTTAGAACTCCTCTTCCAGAATAGAATTTACATGGCCTGAGTAAATTTGTGCTTATTTGTGTCTCCACTGTTTAAAACAACAACAACAACAATGACTAAAAGCATTCATATTTGCAGAAACAGAACTAAATGATAAACAGGCTGCTGCAAAATGACAACATGGTATATTAAAACAAGCATCACCTGTTCACTAGGTGCAAAATGACAATATGGCATAATAAAACAAGCAGCACCAGAACATTAGCCTCTTCTGGTTTAGTTAATGGCTAAGGGAATAGCTTTGTTCATGTGTTCAACAGTGCATTGTGCCAGGGGGAGCCTGACTAAATGCCACACTCCTGTTCCCTTTCTAGCTGGTAATTAAACATCTGAATGGTAGTGCCCTGCTGCTACAGAAAACCACAGCCACGATAAATATATAAATGTAGATTATATTGAATTGAAAACAGAATAATCATCTATACATGATGATATGAGTAAATCATATAAGGCAAATGGATAAATAAGATATAAAGTGTATCCAACAAAAAAGATATAAACATAAGAACAGTATAGTACATCTAATGAAAGAAGTAAATATACAAACAACACTCCAGTAATCACGCTGTTTTGAATGTCTTTTTCAAGTATAAAAGAAAGTTCATATATTCTTCCAAGGATATCACTAAAATCTTCTCCTGTGACGTGACAGTTCTCTTCAAAGATTGCTGATAGACCTGCTGCTGCCACTGCCGCCGCCACTATCGGCCTAATCTCCTCCCCCCCACATTCGCTGCTTGTCAGCTTTATGCAAGGCAGTGGGTGGAGAATGGAACAAAAGGAAATGTAGGGTCCTCACGCAGTTTCTTCTGCTCTGTATCCTGCCCCAGCCTTCTGAAAAAAACAAGGAGAGGTGGAGGAGAGCTGGTCTTGTGGTAGCAAGCATGACTTGTCCCCTTAGCTAAGCAGGGTCTGCCCTGGTTGCATATGAATGGGAGACCAGAAGTGTGAGCACTGTAAGATATTCTCCTCAGGGGGTGGAGCTGCTCTGGGAAGAGCAGAAGGTTTCAGATTCCCTCCCTGGTTTCTCCAAGATAGGGCTTATAGAGCCTGCAACCTTGAAGAAGTCACTTCTAGTCTGTGAAGACAATACTGAGCTAGATAGACCAATGGTCTGACTCAGTATATGGCAGCTTCCTATGTTCCTATGAGAGCTGGATGAGGAGAAAGAGTGGGGGCAGCTGCTGATACCACTATTGCCACCATGTAAGGTGAAATGGAAGTGACAAGGGAGGGAAGACTGGGTGGGGGAGAGAGACTGATTTGGGAATGAGGCAGTGGTGGGTGTGGTGTTTTTGGTTAATCCATTCCTTGATCCAAGCCAGCTTTTGAAAAGGGCTTTAGTTACTTGTATTCCAGTCCTGGAACAGAGGTGGGGCTAACACACAGCCAGCAGCAAGAGCCAGCAGTCTGCACTTGCCTCTCTGGACATAATAACTGTTTTATTAATATTCCTGATTCCACCCTCCTGCCTTGTCCTTGCATACCACAACTCTTTCCGCTGGATTCTACGGTGGGGAAGCTCTCAGCTGCCCTTCCCCCACAGGCTTTGGTATCTGTAGGGCTGATCCAGGAACTCCCAGCTCCTGACCTGAAGCTTGCAGGTTTCTGCAATTGACTTCTGATAGTCTCCTGACTGCATTCAAAGTCTGGGGTGGGTGGGGGGAGGCAGACTTTGAGCTGCCCTTTCATGGAATATATAATTCAGGAAAGCTGCCAGTCTGTAAGATGCCACAAGATGCTTTTTCTTGTGTATACATGTAAGTCCTCTTAATTTCACTGACATTATAGACATGGAAGAAGTAAGAGATGGCCTCTGGTGGTTATTTCTACTCCAGATGTGCATGCATTATGTAAAACGAACAAGTTCAATAATACTAATGCTAATTAACAGCAAAAATATTGCATGCTAATATAAATGTGAGTATGTGTATGTGTCACTTGTTATAAAAATTCAATATTACTATAGCTTGTCAGAGAAGATTAGAATCTTACATCAAGTTTTCTCTGTCTCTCACAGCTACAGTTCCATTGAAAATAAATTAAAATTCTGTGAATTCTGTATGTATAAAATATACCACAACCAATCATCTGATATTCTTGAATTATATATGCATGGTCTTGAGCACTCACACAGAATGCAAAGGAGTCTGCTGTCTTGTTAGTAATAGGTGATGGCAGCCTGGACTTGCAGTGGTATAGCAAATAAAAATGTCAATTTTGCCGTAAGTCAGAAAATGAGTTAGGTTGCAGTCCTTCACACAAGCTGCTCAAATCTCATTGATGGGATGTGAGTAGCACAAACAGTGCTGAATTGCAGCCTTAATGGTTGAATGTAAATGTTACATTAAGATGAAAAGCTATGTTCTTTCAATCAAGACACAATAAAAAGCCCAGTTAAGTCTAGGAGAAGTGTGAGCATAGTTCATTGGTATACCTGCTTTCTGCCTACTAGAGAAATGGCATGTGCCTTTCTCTTCAGCATAGCTGAAAATCTTCCTTTTGATGTTTTTGAAGGTTCTGAATGATTGGTGATCATCCTTGCTGTATTGAAGAATTTGAACTCAGCAGTTGATTGAGATAAGGCTTGTTTTACATCTTTTAGGCCTCATATTAACTTCAGAAAGCACTCTAGAGAGCACACCAGGAGCCTTTACAGACAGGGCTTCCAGCTGTCCGTGTATCTGGCCAGCGAAGCCACTTTGAATTAGACTCACCGAAGCAGACCCTCCCCTCTCTACTCCGAGTTTTCTTTTGTGTTGGTTCATAGACAGCTCACTTCCGTGTTTTGCTTGGGGCTAATGGCTTCCTAGATAAGGAAGGACTCCATGCCTCTCTTTTTTCCAGGGGTTTAGTACTGTAATTAAAACACCCTCTGTGATCTGGCTCTGTTGAAGTGCACGTACACACACACACACACACACACACACACACACACACACACACACTTACTTCTGCTTAATTAGCCATCATCCTTGGCTTTCTATTCCCTTCCTCCACACACACACACTCACACATGCTTATTTTCTGCAAGGAAAGCCCTCTGCAGACTGCAAACTCTCTCTCCTCCCCGGATCTCCCCCCTCCACTTCAGATCTCCCCCTCTTAACGTCAGCAGCTCGCTGCAGTTCATTCCAAAAATCTCCGGTAAAATACAGGATTTTAAAAACTCGGACATAAATCAGGATGAGCTGAAATCCGGAGGAAAATCCCGATTTGTGTGTGGGTTGCTTCCAAAGATATTGAACTGACCTTGGCAGGAATCTGGCTGTAGTGCAAACGCACTGCCTCCCTCCCGGAGGAGATTCGGGCAGGGCCGGATTAAGGGCAACTGATGCCCTAAGCGCAGCCCAACAATGGTGCCCCCCCCGGCCCCTCCATTGCTTAACTGACAAGACATTAAGACTCAAGCAAATTATGTACTTATTCCTTAATATTTATTTAAATTTTAAAAAGTTTTCTTCTAGATTTTTAAGGTAAAACAAAACAGTTCCACTGCCTACAATTTCTTATAAATAGCCACAATAGAACGAATGATTAAGAAAAATATTTCATCTTCAATGTCAGACATCATAATATACGACAATCTTTTACATGAAGTTTTATCAATATTTTGTACTGCTCTTTACAGTAATCTTTTGCAAATCAATGACTTTTTACTTCAGATACATAGTTTAGTAGTTTCTCGAAACTTTAGTGTCTCACCGAGCCAAAGAAAACGTTTTTTAAACAATGCAAAGTAGTCTAACAAGGCAGATTAAAACAATTACAAAAATTCAGCTAAAGTTGAGTGTGGCAGTGAAATGCAAGCTGGCAAAAGAAGTGCAAGGTGACAATAAGGGAGGCAAAAAGAGAGTTTAAGGAACATTTAGCTAAAAGTATCAAGGGGAATAATAAAAACTTTTTAAAATACATCAGAAGCAGGAAACCTGCCAGGGAGGCTGTTGGGCCATTAGACAATGAGGGAGTGAAAGGGATTATTAAGGAGGATATGGAGGTTACAGAGAAGCTCAATGAGTTCTTTGTGTCCATCTTCACGGCAGAGGATATAGAGCATATACCTGTTCCTGAAGCAGACTTTTGGGGGATGGAGGCTAAAGAACTGAGTCACATAGAAGTGACAAGGGATGATGTTCTAAACCAGGACTGCACAACATAAGGCCCGGAGGCCAGATCTGGCCCATGGGGACCTTTTTACTGGCTCCAGGTAAGAATACCCTGTAGAAACAGCAGGAGCTATGGAGAGCTTTTGGTCTGTTATGCTGATCAACAGAAGTGGTTCAATGCGGTTGGCCATTTGAGACCTAATATCTACCATCCCTGGGCTGGAGCCTACTACTAACACTTTCCCCTCACTCCTACCCCCTGACTCCAACACTCTGCCTTTCATTAATATTTTAAATAATTAAGTTAAATGTAATAATTAATGTGCTGAAATTAACCTCGCCCCCCGCATACCGACTCATGGTTGATTCTGGCCCACCAAGGCATTTGAGTTGTGTACCCCTGTTCTAAACTGTCTGGAAAAACTGAAAACTAACAAATTGCCAGGGCCAGATGGCATCCATTCAAAAGTCCTCAAAGAACTCAAATGTGAAATTGTCGACCTCCTTGCGAAAATATGTAACTTGTCCCAGTAATCAGGCTCTGTACCAAGGACTGAAAAGTAGCAAATGTAACACCGATTTTCAAAAAGGGATCCAGGGGCAATCTGGGAAATTACAGGCTGGTTAGCTTAACATCTGTTCCAGGCAAATTGATGGAAAGCATCCTCAAGGAAAAAATTGCAAAGCACATCGAAGAACAGGTCCTGCTGGGGGAAAACCAGCATGGCTTCCACAAAAGTAAATCTTGCCTCACAAACCTTTTGGAGTTCTTTGAGAGTGTCAACAAGTGTGTGGAACAAGGTGATCCAGTTGACATATTATACCTGGACTTCCAGAAAGCTTTCCACAAAGGACCTAATCAAAGACTCCTGAGGAAACTTAGCAGTCATGGGATAAGAGGACAAGTACATGTGTGGATTGCTAACTGGTTGAAAAAAAGGAAACAGAGGGTAGGGATAAATGGAGAGTTTTCACAATGGAGGGAAGTAAGAAGTGGGGTCTCCCAGGGATCTGTACTCAGACCGGTGCTTTTTAATTTATTCATAAATGATGTAGAAGTAGGGGTAAGCAGCGAGGTGGCCAAATCTGCAGATAATACCAAACTCTTTTGGGTAGTGAAATCCAAAACTGATTGTGAGGAGCTCCAAAAGGATCTCTCCAAACTGGGGGAGTGGGAGACAAAGTGGCAAATGCAGTTCAATGTTGGCAAGCGTAAAGTGATGCACATTGGGACGAAGAACCTCAACTTCAAGTATACGCTAATGGGATCAGAGCTGTCGGTGACTGATCAGGAGAGGGATCTTGGGGTCATGGTGGACAGCTCGTTGAAAGTGTCGACTCAATGTGTGGCAGCTGTGAAAAAGGCCAATTCCATGCTAGGGATCATTAGGAAGGGGATTGAAAATAAAACTTTTAATATTATAATGCCCTTATACAAAATGATGGTGCGGCCACCCCTGGAGTACTGTGTACAATTCTGGTCACCACGTCTAAAAAAGGACATTGTAGAACTGGAAAAGGTGCAGAAGAGGGCAACCAAGATGATCAGGGGCCTAGAGCACCTTTCTTATGAGGCAAGGCTACAACACCTGGGGCTTTTTAGTTTAGAAAAAAGGTGACTGTGAGGAGACATGATAGAGGTCTATAAAATCATGTGTGGTGTGAGCAATGTGGATAGAGAGAAATTCTTCTCCTGCTCACATAATACTAGAACCAGAGGTCGTCCCATGAAATTGATTGCCGGGAAATCTAGGACCACCAAAAGGAAGTACTTTTTCACACAACGCATAATCAACTTGTAGAATTCTCTGCCACAAGATGTGGTGACAGCCAACAACCTGGATGGCTTTAAGAGGGGTTTGGATAACTTCATGGAGGAGAGGTATTTCAATGGCCCTTTCAATGATCTTTCAATGGTCTTAGGGCTATAGGCAACCTCCCGCATCAGAGGCAGGATGCTTCTGAGTGCCAGTTGCAGGGGAGTAACAGCAGGAGAGAGGGCATTCCTTCAACTCCTGCCTCTAGGCTTCCGGTTGCATCTGGTGTGCCACTGTCTGAAACAGGATGCTGTACTAGATGGGCCTTCGGCCTGATAGAGTAGGGCTGTTCTTATGTTCAGTGAAAGAGTTAAGGGCATGATAGCTAGGGGGGAAGCTCTGTGGTGCCCCCCTTCTCTTGATACCCTAAGCACGTGCTTGTTTTGCCTCATGGTTAATCCAGGGCTGGATTTGGGGTAAAGCCTCTGTGACGGAAAGCTCCAGCTCAACTAAGGAATGAGCTTCAATGGGCATGCTCAGGCAGAGCTCTCTCCAGCACTGGCATAAATGGAGATAACCCATTGTTATGAACAGTCTATAACATATCATAACCAGAGGTACCAACTCAGAAGCATGATGAAATATAGGCCTGTGTCTGATTTATTTTAAGAGTTCAATTCAATGTCTGAACTGGAGGTGAATCTCATGACTGCCTGGTCAATGATTTGTAGAGGCAGGAGGAATGTAGCATTGTGTTGCTAAAATGGATATGCAGGGAACACAAAGGCTTTGTCCTGAGCTTTCATATGCTAAAAATGTGACTCACTATGTCTGTGGAAGAGTTTGCCCGACCTGTTGAGTTCCTCCTTCCATTGTCAGTGATGGCCCTGCAATACCCAAGTGATTAGCACAATTACTGTAGCCAAATGGATACTGAGAAAATACCCCGTGCAGGTTCGTATCCTGCCGACTACGCCATATGTTACAGACCAGGCCTGATCTATGTATATAGATCAGGCCTGGTCTGTAACACCATGTATGCTGGGAACTCTGTGTTTCCATTGCACACCCAAGCTTGTTTTGTAATGCTTATGTCATGGTAAATTTTTACTGAGGCTTTCTGCTCCATGTTTTTTGTGCTATATTTTTTGTATAAATGTTGTGTGTTTGGCATGCTCTGGTCTTGAAAAATTTGTACTATATCTAGTCTTGTACTGATTAGTACTATTCTTCCTGTTGATTATTTCTATTCTTGATTGCATTTTCACTAAAGTAATTGATGTAATATGTAATGGCAGGCTCTTCCAGATGCCCAACTTCATTGCAAATTGCCACAGAAAATAAAATGGGAAATCCACACTAAGGAGGAGCATTGTATTATATTCTTAGTGCCATCTGCTAGCAAGCTGCAACAAGCCATGAAATAACCGTATTTTTTCTTTTATTTGAACTTGGAAAAGTCAGTTTAATGAATTGCTGCAGATTGCCAGCACTAAGAATAAACATGGCATCTTTCTTCTTAGTGTGGATTTCCAGTTTTATTTTTTGTGGTAATTTATGTGAAATTGGAATATATCAGTGTCTGGAAGAACCCAGTGAGTAACCTTAGTGATCCCACAAAGAACCATCTAACTTCTACATATGATATAGTGAGAGGAATCTGGTGGATAAAAGGTTCAAAGTGTAAACCCCTCTACAGAGTAGAATTTTGTAAGTGATATTAAGAAGCCCCAACAGGAAAGTATGTAATAATTAGTACAAGCTATTCCCTGGTACAATGATTAGAATTTTTCTATGGATTTAACTGTGTCTATCTATCTATCTATCTATCTATCTATCTATCTATCTATCTATCTATCTATCTATCTGCTTACTTTGTTTGATTTATAAACCCCCTGATATAAAACTCCCACCTGGCACATCTACTTGCCACATACCAGCAGGTTAAGACTGGAAGCCATGCAGAGAATTCCACGAAAACATGGAAAGGTGCATAGGAAACTGCCTTATACTGAGTCCAACCATTGTCCATCTCATTCAGTATTGTCTACTCTGACGGGCTGTTGCTCCCCAGGGTTTCAGGTTTGTTTGTTTATTTGCAACCCTACCTGGAAGTGCCAGAGATGGGACCTGGAATCTTCTGTGCACAAAGCAGATGCTCTACCACTGAGTTGCAGCCCTAACATAACACTCTAAAGCTTTTATAATCACCAGTGCCAAATATATTATATGTATTCCCAAACAGCCTTTAGGGATTTCTTATCATGATTACCAGATGCATGTTTAGAAGGCTCTTAGCTCAGATGCTACTCATAAGCAAAACAGTGTCCAATTCTATCTATATTTAAAAATATATATATTGTGGAAAATCTGCAATGAGGTTTTACTTCCCTTCTCCTCTTTTTGCTTAAGGTTATAACATGCACACATGCCATCCACACAAATTTGGGGTTAGAGTAAATAAACACCGCTGACTAAAATTAGCATAGCAACACTATTGACATTAATTTAATGAGTATGGAGAGACAGACTGACCGAGGGTAGTTTATCTTGAAAGTAAATTTCATTGCATTTGTTTCCTGGATGCTTTTCAGACTGAAATTATGTGTTAATTATCTGTGAAAAAAAATCAACCGATCAAATTTATTCCAGTAAGCTTGCATTATACACTGTGTTGAAAGATTTTAACATTTAGTTTTGCCCTAGGATCCCTTCCTCTGACAAAAGACTGTAGTTCCTCTGTGTTAATAGTCCTAGCAAACACTTAAATTTTTTTTAAAGGAAGATAGTAAAAGCTTTTCATAAAAAGCAATAAAAACATTTTGTGTGTGTGTGTGTGTGCTGGCAGAGTAATTCAGCAGTGGCTCATTTCCATCAGCTTTTATTTCGCAGCGATTGTAAAATAAACTACTTGGAGCACATGTTGTTAATCTTCAGTCCCTGGAGTGTAAACTGCCGTTACACAACATAGGTCACGTACTAGCTGAAGTGTGCAGTAAAAAGGTGGAAATTAATAGCGGTAGTACCAATATTATTCAGTGGACAATTTAAATTCTTTTTATAGCACCACACAAGCATAGTGCATTACAGTTACCATTTTTACATAGAACAGGGCCCTGACTAGATTGAGGCCTTTGCTCTTGAGTAATAAATTGAAAATACTTTTTGATGAAAGTGAGGATAGTTCAGATGTTACAATGAAGCAGGTTGCATAGTTGGGAGAATCATCCACATAGGAACATAGGAAGCTGCCATACACTGAGTCAGACCATAGGTCCATCTCGCTAAGTATTGTCTACAGACTGGCAGTGGCTTCTCCAAGGTTGCAGGCAGGAATCTCTCTCAGCCCTATCTTGGAGATGCCAGGGAAGGAACTTGAAGCCTAGATGCTCTTCCCTAAGGGGAATATCTTACAGTGCTCACACTTCTAGTCTCCCTTTCGTATGCAACCAGGGCTGATCCTGCTTAGCTTAAGGGGACAAGTCATGCTTGCTACCACAAGACCAGTTCTCTTCCCAAAATCTTGTCCTATCTTGGAGAAGCCAGAGAGGGAACTTGAAACCTTCTGCTCTTCCCAGAGCGGCTTCACCCCTGAGGGGAATATCTTGCAGTGCTCACACATCAAGTCTCCCATTCATATGCAACCAGGGCAGACCCTGCTTAGCTATGGGGACAAGTCATGATTGCTACCACAAGACCAGCTCTCCTCTCCTAACATGTGTGGGAGTAATTTTCTGCCTCATGGATCTCGAGGGCAGGAAGGGTATGAATGACCCAGCATCTACATGTAACTAAGGCCAGTCACCTCCATTGCAAAGTTCTCTTGAGTTCCCTTGGGAGAGGGTGATTTACATTAGAAAAGAGACAGGAAAGCAGGAAGTCCTTGAGGCTATTCTCACAATCAACTAAAATCGGGCTAGGGGAGACTGGCCCGATTTTAGCAGAACGGGTGAACCACTGGGCTCGCAGGCGAGCCCAGTTGCCTCAAAGCGGGTAACCCGCTTGCAAAACCCTCCCCTTTGCCCAGGTTAGCAGAACGAGTGCTCTGCTAACCGGGGTTTCCAGATCGTGTGTTGCCACGGCGCAGCTCTGCGTCATTTATTTATTTATTATTTATTTATTATTTATTATTTTTATTAAAATACTTTTATACTGCCCAAAGCTTATGTCTCTGGGCAGTTTACAATAGAAGTTGTAAACTGTTGCCATGGCAACTCATGAGGAGACCCCCCAACCGGGAAGCTAAAAAGCAGCCTCCCAGCTCGGGGATCTCTCCAGCATGCTCTGTGTGCTCACACAGAGCATGCCGGAACTTCCAGGGGCTGCATGGCCCCTGAACTCCCAAGCTCCTGCTGGCTCCATCATGGAGCCGGCAGTTGTGTGGGCAGCCGATCCGGCTGCTCAGGGCTTCCCCTCCGGTCATCTGCGGGGAGAGCGGGCTAAGCCTGCTCTCCCTGCAAACCCACTCTGGGCGAGTCTCACTGATCGTGAGACTCGCCTCCTTAACTCCTTGCTCTTTCCACCTGAAATTACCCTGAGAGTTTTATTCTCATGGGTTTTCAGATAGGTGTTGTAAGCTAAGCACAGAACATGGGGAGTTGGGGGAGTTTGAAGCAGGAACATTTTGCTGCCTGAGGTGCAGGACAACATGATACCCCCCCCCCATCTGCAGGTAGGTATGCCCATGGTGCTGGTGGGGCCATGCTTGCTTCCACTTGCAGCCCTGCTTACATCCACGCCTGAGCCAACTGCCCTACCCTACCTCATGGGGAAACTGGGCTGGCACAAAAAGGAATATGCACTTGCTTTCCGCCCACCCATGCTGTGATGCAAATCACTCCTTCCTGAGAGCATTTTTCAATAGGTATAGGACTACTGGGGCTTTGTTATGGGTGCCTGCAGTGCAAGTATAGTTTACTTTTAAGACCAAATTAGATGTCACATGAGAGGTGTATGTGCAACAAAGCCTTGATGTTTTTGTTTTTAATGAAAAACAGCCGTAGAGTGCTGCCCATTTGATTGGAAAAACAGAGGATGGGTAAGAGTCTGCTTAATCCTTTCTCCTCTGACAGTTTCTCTCTCAAGATAACCCCAGTTACTTTTACAGCTGAGAAAGAAAAGATGCAGCTACCTATGGGTGAAAAGAAATTGCTGAGGAGATTTTGAGGAAAGCCGCAGATGGGGAAAGGGTTAAGAACTCCCCCTGCTACATTCCTTCCATTCTGTCATTGAAATGTGGAGGAAACAGGTTATGTCCCCAACCTTCTTGTCTTGTATTCAAGCTAGTTTCCTCTCCAAAGGTCCAAATCTTACAGTAAAGTGGGTAAGCAGAGGAGAATAATTGGCAAAGTAGTGCAACAAAAGAATTGGTTTATTTTAAAGGAAATCAGAAACTATATGGAATTTAAATGAAATATATATATATGAAACAAAAAGTTATGTCTTAGAAAAATACAAATTTGCTTCAATAAATGTTGACCAGTGTGACCTGACTAAGATGGGATTCTAGGCAAGGCCCTCCAAATGTGCTTCAGTTATTTCAAAGATTTTCAATATAGGCTTTAGCATCTTCACACAAACATTCACTTCATTTAGGCAACATAATAAGTGTCTGACCAGGTTAAGAGATAATTGAACTTTCTGGGAGCCTTCAGTGACCTGTTTCTGCTGCGAGAGATGGCTTCAAGAGCACTGCAGAGAATTGCCTGCTGGCTCTGTTTTGCAAAAGTGCACACATAAGGGAGAGAGCTGCAGGGGTGGTCCCACTGCCTGTTCAGGGGTATTATGTATGTACAAACCTGGGGAGTCAACCACTGATTGCGTTAATTGAAACAAACATGGAGGCTTTGCTATACACAGTTGTGGTGTAATAACCAGTTTGGTTCTCAGGTTGAGTACCTTTTTGATCTCCAACACTACAACTGCTGTGGTATATCAGTCATGGAAACTGTTGTGGCTGAGATCTATGAATTGTTAGTTCATAGATTATATTGTTTTTGTGAGCATCTGGAGGTTCATCAATCATCCCCAATGTAACATTAAATTAGCCCTGATCTGCTCCCTTGGCTCAGATCTTTTAGTGTTTCTTCACCTCAGATTTTAATTTTTTCTTCACCACAAGAGAAACAAGCAGTGGCCATATTCCAAGTATCAAGAAAATACTGCTTGCAGAATGCCTTGTTATATTGCAGCCAGTGGGGTAGCAAACTCTGTAGGGGCCCATGTACAAGAATTGAGCATGGGCCCCTTCTGATAATTTCCCCCTAGATGTCAATGGGAAACTCAAAAAGATTAAAAGCTCTGAGAATGATTTCCAGTCTAGAATTCCTTGAACAGGACTGATAGAAAACACATATATGATTGTAGTGTAGATTGGTGCCCACCAGCTACATCTCTTCCTAGTGTTCAAGGATGATACTTTGCCCTCACCTCTGCAGGTGGCAATTATGACATCACCTGTAGTTTCTCTATTATGATGTGCTCATTGTCTCCTTGGTGATGAAAGCTCAGTCACCAAGCTTTAGCCATCAAGGTGTGGAGGATGCAGGAGTGAGGATGCATCTCACAGAGGCAGCTTGGTTCTCCTCCTGTCCCAACAATAGATGGGATAATCATGGTAAAGCAGATGTGCTCCACTTAAATATACAAATGAGTGGTAAGACTGTCAGGTAAGTAGTATCTTTCTGTTCTAAAACAGAAATTTGTAATGGCTAGAGGAAGTTGAAACCATGTGATCCAGCAGATGAGGCAAGTATTTCAGTATCTCTAAACGCCAACTCTTTCACTTCTTTTCTTTGTTTGGCTGTGTAAATAACCTTTACCAAGGCTTAATTCTAGAGATGGTACAGGAAAAGATACTACATTGCCTGAAGAAGAATCTTTACCCTAGAAATAGACCAACTTGAACAGGATATTACAGACAAATGGACAACAAGGCAACCTTCATTTTGGGAATCATCTGGAAAAGTTAAATAATAAACTTGATTTCACCAAATTTAAGAAAATAGACTCATAACAAAAATCGTAACACAAGGTAAGGAAAGATGCAAAGTAAGGAACAAGAACATAACTTGTTGCATGTTGCAGAAAAATGTGAGTGAAGAACTTCAAATATTAACATCACCAGCACATAGGTAAGTGCTTTATTGCTAAAGAAAGTAGCCATTTGATTTCTTTCCTAGAGAATGAGAGGCAACACCAACAGAACATGCTTTATTAGCAGGAAATGGCTTGGCTTGAAAAGCATGCTTTTCAATGCTTTTCAGTGCTGGACCATTAGACAATGAGGGAGTGAAAGGGATTATTAAGGAGAATATGGAGGTTGCAGAGAAGCTAAATGAGTTCTTTGTGTCTGTCTTCATGGCACAGAATACTCAGCATATGCCTGTTCCTGAACCCGGCTTTTCAGGGCTGGAGGCTAAAGAACTGAGTCAGACAGAAGTGACAAGAGATGATGTTCTAACCCGTCTGGAAAAACTGAAAACTAACAATTCGCTGGGGCCAGATGGCATCCATCCAAGAGTCCTCAAAGAACTCAAATGTGAAATTTTCAACCTCCTTGCTACAATATGTAACTTATCCCTGCAATCAGGCTCTGTTCCGGAGGACTGGAAAGTAGCCAATGTAGCACCGCTTTTCAAAAAGAGATCCAAGGGAGATCTAGGAAATTAGAGGCCAGTTAGCTTAATGTCCGTTCCAGGCAAATTGATGGAAAGCATCTTCAAGGATAAAATTGTAAAGCACATAGAAGAACAGGCCCTGCTGGGAGAGAACCAGCCTGGCTTCTGCAAAGGCAAGTCTTGCCTCGTAAATCTTTTGGAGTTCTTTGAGATTGTCAAAAAGTGTGTGGATCAAGGTGACCCTGTTGACATAGTATACCTGGACTTCCAAAAAGCTTTCGACAAAGTTCCTCATCCAAGACTCCTGAGGAAACTTAGCAGTCATGGGATAAGGGGACAAGTACATGTGTGGATTGCTAACTGGTTGAAAGACAGGAAACAGAGGGTAAGGATAAATGGAGAGCTTTCACAATGGAGGGAAGTAAGAAGTGGGGTCTCCCAGGGATCTGTACTGGAACTGGTGCTTTTTAATTTATTCATAAATGATGCAGAAGTAGGGGTAATCAGTGAGGTGACCAAATTTGCAGATGATACCAAACTCTTTTGGGTAGTGAAATCCAAAACTGATTGTGACGAGCTCCAAAAGGAGGTACTTCTCTAACATAAGTAAAAAAAACAACAACCCTCCTTTGTCTTGCATGGGAACAGATTTATGCAGAAAGCTGAATGGTGTGTGCGGGGGGGGGGGGCAATTGTTATTGGTATGAAATAGCTTGGTTTGAAAAGAATAAAGAAATTAATGGTTTCCCACAAGCAACAACAAAAAGTCTGATGTGAGATAAGGAGCATCAAAATTGTTGCTTTGCTTCAGGACATGTGAAATATCACCAATATGGAAACAGACTCTTAAGAAGCTAGTCCTTTATTGCTAATGGGAATGGCTGCTTGGTTCCATTACTAGCTCACTCCATTACTAGGCCAGTCACTGGAGACAGAGAGGCTGTTCTCATGTTCAGCCTAGCCCACGCTAGGGCAGCCAAAACTGGGCTAGGATGCTTGTGTGGAGCACTGGGATCTGTGTGGGTCCTGGTGCTCTCGCCCAGCCTAACCCCACTCCTAAACCCGGCACTTAGCCAAAGTTAAGGGAGCAAATGCTCCCCTAACGTGGCTGCTGGGCTTGTGTGTCTCCTTGGCTCCAAGGATATGAGGAGACACAGAGATGGATGCCTAGAGCATCCATCTGATGGGGGAATCCCCCAAGGCACTGTGCCCATCACTCAGTGCCTTGTGGGATTTGTGGAGGCTGAGGAAACGGGTCCCCACAGCACAGGTCATGTGGGCACGTGGCTTGCGCACTGAAAGGATCAGGAGTGATCATCTGGCGGAAGGTAGGTTGAACCCTGCCTCCCCCCCTCCACACCACCCACTCACCTGTGCATGCTGTCTGAGGACTTTCAAGGATATTAGTTTACTCACTGATTTTTAAAATGATTTTTAAATAACTGTTTAAAAGTGTTATAACTGTTTTGTTTCATGACAGAAGGTTTTTTAAAAAGTTCTGGAATGGCATCCTCTACTCTGTCACTCATTCAAACCTCATTTGCAGGAAACTTCTCCTTCCCTTCACATAAAAGGAGCAATACCCCTATTTTTTTGCATCCCAGAATGTATCTACACAATAGCTGGGTAGAAAAGTTCTCAAAATTCATATGGGAGTAGCACATGGTGGTAGCATTACATGTTCAAGCAGATCAGTCCAAATGTTGATTTTTTAATGAATTTTAAAACAATCCCCCCCCCCAAATCCCATTAAAAATCAATGAGTTGACTGATCTCCTTGAATGTCCCAATATTTAATCCTGCCATCATGTGCCTGTTTCGATATTGTACAGTTCACACATACAAGCAGCTTTGTGATACCCACTTAATATCTGTAGTTGAGCTGTTCACATGTAGTTGCTCACCAGCTGAATCTGCCAGTTCACCATGTTATTGCACAACTTTTCTTGGTGGCTGGCAATGATGTGCTGGGTTCCCAGTAAGAAGTCTAACTTTAAAAGTACTGTTGTCCCTGTCTTCCAAAGTATATTGTGACACCATGGATGTGATGGCGGTCACTGCAGTAGGCCTGAATTGTTTGCCACATGGAACAGCCGCCACTTGAAGGCTATTGCAAGTGATCTCCATCTAAATTGTATCATGTTGTGATAGGTGATACTTATACTAGGCTAAAAAATCCTGTGCAGTCATCAAGCCTATTCACACTGTAGAAAAATAAACCAATAATAGAGGGAAAATGTTTTGGTTCTGTTCCATGCTCCGAGGAATATTAGCTTAAAGTTCCTAAAGTGTCATGAATGTTTTTGGCAGGATGGAGTTTCAGATATATTTTCATTCTCTGGAAATATTTGGCTTTCTGCTGTGGTTTATTAGTTGGATTAATTTTTTATGTGACCTTCCAAGAGCCCCATGTTGGACCATATGGCAACATATGAGAAACATTTGGTTTTCATTAGCAAGCTCACTTTTGCCCTTGTTTTTATTGCTGGTAAAGCTTCAGTCGCTTTAATAATATGCAGCACTTTTGTTTTCTGTATGAGATGTTTAATATCTTATAGAACTGTCAGCCCTTGGCTAGGCTTTGAGACAGCTAGGGATCCTGTTCTGGCGCAGATAGATGAGGATCAAAATGAGCCAGAAGCAGATGATGTCATCAAGAATGGTTGAGGGTCAGAATCTGAGGCAGGATCTGAAGCAGGCAGAGGAAGAACCAAAGAAAGAACCAAAGACAGAATATATGGTCAAAGGCAGATTAGTGGTCAGGTACCAGAGCAGACTGGCAAGGCAAAGCAGTTCATGTGACTTGATGTGTTGCCTAGGCTGAAAAGCAAAGCTAGGAGAGTATTTTTTAAAAACGTTTCTTTAACTTTTTAAAGAGGAAAAACAGAGTATATGTGTCAGAATTTAATGTGTCAGAATTAAAGCAAAGGAAAATAAACCAATGGTTGAATTTGACCATGAACTTCATTATTTGAGTATATAACAAAGAGTGTCCATTTCCCTACAGATCTGTTGGGTTTCTCAAATAATTTCTAGAGAAATAAGTCAGCTTATTCATTAATGCAGTATCCCAAATTTTCATAAGCAGTTTTAATTGTGCTGAGTTGGTTCTTTTCCAGCTTGAGACAATGCAAGTTTTTCTGGCCTAGAAGGAACAGCCCAAAAGAGTTACATGGGACTGGCAGGGCCCCTATTGGCTCTCCAGGTCATCTGATTCCTCTTGGGCTGATTAGCTGCCACTGTGGCAGAAAGACAGGAGGCATTGTGGAGTTTCAAGGCCCTGGTCAGCCAGTCTTTCTGCCTGTCATCTGTCCTAGTGGTGAAGGTAAGCATTAGGAACTCTTATTTCACAAACTCCTGGTGCCTTATCATTAGGGCAGGAGTGACCAACCTGAAGCGCTCTAGCGGTTGCTGACCTACAACCCCCATCTTCCTCATCTGCAATAAACAGCAGCTGGAGAGCCTCAGGTTGGCCATCTTTGATTTAGGGTTTTCCTGCTGGTGTAAATATTGGGGTTCAGCCAAATTCTTGTAATTTTTTAATGTTTTTTGATTGGAAAAACATTTTACCCATTCATAGGAAGAGCATAATTTTCGCTGTATTTTTAAATTTTGTTTTTTGAAAGAGAAAGAAAGAAAGAAAGAAAGAAAGAAAGAAAGAAAGAAAGAAAGAAAGAAAGAAAGAAAAAGAAAGAAAGAGAAAAGAGTGAGTGTGTGGGTGAGTGCCTTTTCTGGATGCATTCTGTCCTTTTCATTTTCATCACCTAGTATCCTCCAAAAAGCACAGACTAGACATTCACAGGTCATCTGCCTGGGCTGATACTTCAGACACGGGAATGAGCAGTCAGCATGACTCAAGTTACAGCCAGGGCTCTGCACACATTGGCAGGTGTGTGTGTGTGTGTGTGTGTGTGTGTGTGTGTGTGTGTGTGTGTGCCAAAATCAAATTTCACCCGAGGTGTCAGAGACTCCAGGGCCAGCCTTGGCACTGCATCCATACAGTAGCTGCTGCTGGTGTCTATTGTGTTTGTGTACCCTTTGGGAACAAGGAAAGGGCACACAACAGGGAAAAGGGGAGGCCAGCAGGGGGAGAGGGAACCTTCTGAGACACCTCCCCTGTGGCCATGGCAGCACCACCAGAGGCTGCCAGATAACCCGGACCTGGAGGTGAGTTTTAAATTATGCTAACTGGGCTGAGCGCAGAGCATCTGCGCCTCTGCTGGCCCGCCCGGCCCACCCAGCCTGCTTCTCCCCCGTCACCTGGCCATGGTTTCTGTCTGGCTTTCAAGCCGGTCCGTTCCCTTCTCCTGCCTGCCACCTGCTCCCGGCAGCTGGGCCTGCCTGCTGGTGCCTCCTCACCCCAGTGGCTGGCCAGCCGGCTGGCTGCCTCCTCATCCTGGTGGCTGGGCCTGCCTGCCATCACCGCCTCCTCATTCCACCTCATCACTCCTACCAATCAGAGGTAGGCCATGAGGGTTCAGGTTGACAGCTCCTCAGCCAATGAGAGGATGAGATGCCCCGGTGAGCAGAGGTGACTTTGAGGCTGCCACCTGTCTGAAGTTCAAAGAGTTTTCCAGTTATCATCCCCACAAAGGAGTTGGATTGCAAAGTGTTCATTTCTCCTGCGCTAATCAGGATTAGGGAATTGAGGAGTGGCAGGTCCAGTGGATGCTGTAGAGATGGTGCTCTTGCTGTCAGGATAATTAGGCCAACTCCCATCACGTACAGGGTTACTTCACACCCCTTTTAAAAATGTCCACCTAAAAGGCACCCCCGCATCAGAGTTACGGCTTCAATTTAAAACCAGATGTCTGGGAGGGTGCAAGGCAGAGCCAGGAGTAGAGTGGCAGGCAGAGGGAGGGATAAAACTGCTCGTCATGGTGGATGAAGGCAAGAGGGGCCTACTCCCTGAGTCATCCCCACTGATGTGTTTGTGCGCAGGCTCTCCTTTCAGGAGGAGCCTGGTCGCACAGCACAGCTGCCTGTGGCAGAAGAAGTAGAATTAGGTGCGAGGTCCTACCCTGTCAGGGAAGAAGCTCTTAGGAACATAGAAATCTGCCTTAAACCAAGTCAGACCATTGGTCCATCTAGCTCAGTATTGTCTACAAAGACCGGAAGCGGCTTCTCTAAGGTTGCAGGCAGTAGTCTCTCTCAACCCTATCTTGGAGCTGTCAGGGCGGAAACATGGAGCCTCAGATGCTCTTCCCAGAGCAGCCCCATCCCCTAAGGAGAATATATTACAGTGCTCACACATGTAGTCTCCAATTCAAATGCAAACCAGGGTGGACCCTGCTTACCAAAGGGGATAATTCAGGCTTGCTACCACAAGACCAGCTCTCCTTCAGAGTCCTTATGTAATCGATAACAATGAACTACTTGATTTCCTTTCAAGAGTTCCTGTGGCAGTGGAGGGCGAGGTATCATTGGCTGCTAAACCAGCCAGATCACTTTCTCCATCCTCGCCAATCCCTGTTGGCAGTGTGACCCAGGCCATTGCCAAGACGATCGTTTTGGATGACTAGCCATTCCAGGTGGTGGAGAACACCGGCTTCTGCCGGCTGCCTCTACTGCTTGCCCTTGACTTCAAAATCCCCTCACACACCACCCTCAGCAGGCGGGTGGTGCCCTCCCTGTACGTGGTGTGCAGGGAGGCCATGTCAGGGCTGCTGAGTGCAGCACACCCTGACACCAGCATGCACTTCACTATGCAACTGTGGACCAGGTGAAGTGGGAGGCATGCTTCTTTCCTGTCCCTCATGGTGCACGGGTGGAGGCAGGAGTGTAAGGGGGCATCTGCTGCTGGTGGCATGGCCAGCCCCTCCCATATAGTGAAACACAGGTGGGCTGTGCTGCATGTGCAGGTGCTGGACACTGAGCACACAGCAGATGAGCTGGCGGTGGCCATGGATCACCAGGTGGAGGGATGGCTCTCTGGACAGCCAAACCTTCACCATGGGTTCATGGTTACAATGCCACAAACATAACTAGGGCAGCTGAGCAGGTTCATTTTGTGTACATCTGTTGTGTGGTGCACACTCTGAACTTGGTTGTATGGGATGTGTTTGGCCCTTCTGGAGCTGGGGCCAGGTGAAATATCTCTGCTGAAGGCACTGGGCACTATTCTGCTGCTGCCACCACTGCTCTTGTGGAGAGATGGTGCAAGATAGCAGCTTTCTACCACCAGAGCGAAAAGGATAAGTGTATGCTAAATGAGAGGCAGCTTGAGCTTGGCCTACCTGAACACCTGATCCCTCAGGATGTTTAGACCCAGTGGAATCCCATCTTTCTCTTGGTCCAGCACCTGCAGGAGCAAGAGCTGGCCATCCATGACCTGGCAAGGAGGCGTGGCTTGGAAGTGTGCAACCTATTCACTCACGACTGGGTTGTCTTGGTTGTCTTGGCACTTGGATCATTCTGTTTTGCCATGAACAGCTTGTGTGCTGAGACACCAATGCTGAGCCAGGCTTTGCCCACCATTCTTCTCCTCAAAAAGATGATGGGTGACCTCCAGACCATGCTGACCACTAAGGAAGGAATTGCCCTGGCAGGTCAGCTGAGGAGTGGAGAGGTGGGTCAGCTCATGACACACTTGGGTTCATCGACAGTGCATGATTTGTCCTACCTATGTGACCCAAGGATGAAGGGGTCACATATGATCCAGGAAGAGGATTTGGCACTCCACCCCAGCAGCAGTATCACTGCCAATTCCTGGGCCAGCAGTGTGATGACCCTGGCAGGGCCAAGTGAGCTGGTGATTCCACCTCAGTGTTCCACCCAGTGGTTCACAGAGGGGCTCCTTGGTGCCTTGCCAGGGGTACTGGAGGAGCCCATGGAGCCCTGCAGCAGTGCTGAGCAGTGTGTTCTGCAGTATCTGCAGGAGCCGGTGGCAGACTGGGAGATGGAGCCAACCCAGTTTTTGGCAATGCATCACCAAGTCTGGCCGGACCTGGAGGCAGTTGCTCTTGTGCCCTCCAACCAGTGTTCAGAGCAAGAGAGTGTTCTCCATGTCCGGGGATATGGTGACATCACACATGCATGCATGCTGACTTGGTGGATCAGCTGGTCTTCCTGAAGGTCAAACTCCCCCTGCTCGGCTATCCAGACCAGGTCATGGAGGGTGAGTGACTCATGGTCACTCTCACCCACTTCAACACCACAGTGGCTACTAGCCATAAGAACATAAGTACAGCCTTGCTAGCTCAGGCCCAAGGCCTATCTCGTCCAGCATACTGTTTCACACAGTAGCCCACCAGATGCCTCTGAGAAGCCCACAGGCAAGAGGCGAGAGTATGCCCTCTCTCCTGCTGTTGCTCTTGTTACAGACCAGGCCTGATCTATATACTAAATATGCTCATTAGCTAGTATATAAAATAGGTCTGGACCAAGTTCTTTTATATTGGTGACCATGTTTGATCTGGAAGCAAGGAAGAAAAGAGATCCAACCACTCAAAGATTCAATGGGCTTTATTGAGTATAAAGACTAACAACATAATCTAGCAAAGCAGAATGCAGAACACTCTATCAATATTGCTAACAGTATTTAAACAGAACATCCTAACCAGTACCAATATTCACCCGTGTGCCTAACTAACATGTGTGTGCATTAAATCTTCCTAAAGGCTAATACATTTCAGATACAGGCAGAAAAGACGGGGGGGGGGAGGATGGCTGAGGGCTGGCATGGTTTTGGGGAGATTAGTAGAGGAAAAGAAGGGGGGGAAGGAGAAGGGAGCAGTGAAAGGGGAAGGAGGGAATTCCAGGCAGCATATTTACCCCGGATCAGAGGCTTGAAAGCAGAGGATCACTTCAGTTGAAGGAGTGAGGCGCTTGGCTGAGACAGGAATAGTTGCAGTGCTCAGATCAGGCAGCTTGGGCAGCAAAACTCAGGCATTGCTGTAGTTTCTGTTCATGAACAGAGTTCCTGCTTTGCCCCGCGGCTTAGCAGCAAACCCTGGGATCCTGTGAGCAGCTTTTTGCTGTAGGCAAAAGATTGCTAAACTCTCTGTCTCAAAAGCCTCATTCTTATAGTGTTTCCATCATTTGATGTCCCTTTTGAGTCTTCTGGATCACAAAAGGTGTTTTTCTGCTATCCTCTGAATATTGTCTTTTAATTACCAAAATTAGCTCAGGATATTTGGTCAGTCCAGAGAGATCTCTGAATCCCATCTTCTGTAAACTCTGTGCTGAGAAGGGAGGGGCGGGGAAATCTGCATCTAAGATGTTGCAAATTGCATTTCCCCCCAATAGGTGTTAAAATTCAGAGTTAGTAGGGAAATTGATCCTATTTGGTGTGAGACAGTCATTCTTACTTCTTGTGTACCTCTTATCTAGTGTGTAATTATATTTAAAGTAACATATATGTGCGTGAGACATTCAATACATTTGTAGCCTCAGTGAGGTGAGATTAAAATCTACAGACGGATCTCTGTATGCATTTGGCTATGTTGAACTTCCATGGAGAACAATACAGTTAATCACTGACAAGGATTTAACACTAATAGGAAAGCGGGGGGGGGGAATTAGCCCCCTGGCTCCTTCCACAGACACTTGGTAGTCAGTGGTATTAGCATATGGATTACAGCATTCAGCATTCAGACCTGGCTTTTGTGTTCCCTTGCATATCCAATTTGCAACACAATGCTATATTGTCTCCTGCTCCAGAGAGCAGTTTGACCTGGGTGTCAGTTCACCTCGAGTTCAGGTATCATTTCTTAATATAAAAATGAAATCAGACACAGGCCTATATTTCACCATACTTCTGAGTTGGTACCTCTCTGGTTCTGATATGTTATAGACCGTTCATAACACTCTCCTTCAACTGGTATTTAGAGGTATCTTGCCTCTGAGGTTGGAGATGGCCTATAGCCACCAGATTAGTAGCCACTGATAGACCTGTCCTCCATGAATTTGTCTAAGCCCCTTTTAAAGCCATCCAAGCTAGTGGCCATTGTGCAGAAAAATAAGAAAATAAGAAATAAGCCATGATGTTTGTTTATAGCAATAGCAATAGCACTTACATTTATATACCGCAGCTCTCTAAGCGGTTTACAGTGATTTAGCATATTGCCCCCAACATTCTGGGTACTCATTTTACCGACCTCGGAAGGATGGAAGGCTGAGTCAACCTTGAGCCCCTGGTCAGGATCGAACTTGTAACCTTCTGGTTACAGGGCAGCAGTTTTACCACTGCGCCACCAGGGGCTCTTCTTTATCTGAGATTCATATTGGCCATGTGAAGGCATCTGAAACATCCTACACAAGAAATTGCTTATTTTCTTTCTAGGTTCTGCACATGTTTGCAAGTCCCCTCCCAGGTCCCGGAGTCATTGGTTTATTGGCTTACAATTGGTTCCCCATTCATAGATGCTCTAATAATCACATGAAAGGTTTAAGGGGCTCCTCTTCTCTTCTTATGTTCATTTAATGTACATTTGCTGGATGTATCTTTTAAATAACCAATAGTTTTAAGAAATCAGATCATTTGTGGCAAAATTCTTTCCTGTTCCACTTTGCACTCTTTTTTAGCTGCAGAACATCAAACGTGACTAGATTTACAATTTTGTCTTTGTTTGTTTAAATGAAAAATTGACTGTACCTGCTGAAATATGACTAACAGGGAATGAAGAATGGAAATTCATTCGTCTGGGCTTAGTTTTGGGAGGGGATGATGGGGGAGGAGTGGAAACAGCAATGAAAACAACGGAGCTGAATTCCTAGCATTCTTGACAGATTGTTTGTCTTAACATATGCTTCTATTAATTAGGGGCTACACTCGTACATTTGCCTCATTATAAAATTTCATGAAAGAACATTTGTGCTTTTGATCTGTAGATGCTACTTTCATGATGAACATATATTGCCTGAGTCTCTTGGCTCCCTAGTTAAATACCAGATATTAGGATTTCTAGAAATGCTGCTTTGCTAACAGCTTCAGTATACAGCCATCTCTTTTGCCGAGAAATGTTCTCAGCATTGTAATTCACCCAGACCTTTGGTATATATAGCAGGATATCAGATCAAAATCATTATATTTCCCAGACCATTTTCTGATTCCTGATAGACTTTCACATTCTGTTGTAGTCTGTCTAGAAATCTTTTGTGAAATGCAGCAATACTTGAATAAGCATGGGACAAGACTCTTTCCTTGTACCATCCTCGAGGGAATAGCTTATGGAAAGAATGAACAGATTAGTGAAGGAAAGTTTACAACTGCCTACTATGGGAGCTACATCACATTCTACTACAGGAAAATCACCATTTGAACTGCTGAGAATACACATAACTACCACAAAACTCACCCAGTAGGAGCAACTGATATGGCTTTCCAGGCCATCTCACCCTGCGGATGCAGAGATTCGCGATTGGGTAAGGGGGAAGCAACAAAAATACAAATTGTATGTGAGAAACCAGATACAAAACACAGAACCTTTCAGGTGGGGGACTTTGTTCGAGTACGGTTGCCTTATACAATGAGAAATGGATGTCCTTGTTATTCTGGACCAAAACAAATAATTGAAATCTGATTCTGTCTCCAGGCTCAACTATTGCAATGTGCTCTATGTGGGGCTGCCTTTGCGCATAGTTCAGAAACTTCAGTTAGTTCAAAATGCAGCAGCAAGACTGGTCTCTGGGGTAACCTGGAGAGACCATATTATGCCTGTTTTAAAACAAAGTAATTTTATTACCTTTAAAGCTCTGAACAGCTTGGGTCTGGGCTACCTTAGAGAGCGCCTTCTTCTGTATGATCCCCATTGCACATTGAGGTCACCTGGAGAGGTCCATCTCCATTTACCACCGGTACGTCTGGTGGTAACTCGGAACCGGGCCTTTTCTGTATCTGTAACTGCTCCTAGCCTATAGAATGCACTTCCGGCAGATATCCACAGTTTAGGCTCACTATCAGCCTTTAAGAGAGCCCTCAAAACTTACTTGTTTGGCCTGGCTTTCCAAGGTTTTTAAATTGTTTTTAAAAGTATTTTAATTGGTTTTAAATGGTTTTTAATTATTTTTTAAATTGTTTTTATATTGTTTTTAGCACTGTGTCTTAAATGGAGTGTCTTTTTATGTCTTTTAAAACTTGCTGTACACCAGAGCCTTTGGATGGGGTGGCTTATAAGTTTGTGTGTGTGTGTGAGAGAGAGAGAGAGAGAGAGAGAGAGAGATTGGATAATGGAAAGAAATGGAACAACTTGAGGCTTTTGCACATGCATACTATGAGAAAAGAGGAAAGGAAGTCTGATCTCAAGAGAGGAGCTGGAGAGGAATTTGATCTTGCCTCCAGTTTTGACCTCACAGATGAGGCTTATGAAAGTGATGGACAATCCTTGGTACCAGAAGAAAAATCACAAACAGCTCCAGAAACCCAAGAATTAGGAAAAGTGTGCATGACCGGGGACCACCTAAAAGACTCCAAGACAACATTCTGTAATGTTGTATTATACCTTTTCTCTGGTCATTGACCATTATAAATTTGATACTGATTCTGCTATAACCCTAGGAGTTGTTTACTAATACTAGGGTTGCCTTCATTTGTATGGACTGCTGCATAACTGTAAGATATCAATGGGTGTAACTTTATTCATTACTACATCTCCATGCACAGAGTTTTGTCCATAAACCTTTGTTCTTATACACTTGGTTTAAGGGGGGGGAGATACTTATTTTGTTTGTGATCCATCAATTAAGGTGAAGGTAATGAAGTCATTTACCAATTAAATGATCAGTATACTACCCCACACAAACATTAACTTATTTTACAGTTCAGCATTTACCAAGATTGATCTGTCAGGGCAATAACCAAACCTGCCTGAGGATTTGATTGTTGTTGTTTCTACATTCATGAATTATTATTTTTTTAAAAGAAAGAAAGAGAAGTGACTGCCTATAAATAATGCAGCTTGTATAAACTTCAGAGACATCATCCTTCCAAATTGTCATGTCATCTGAACACATCTGACACAAATGTTTTTCAAGTGTTATGGAATCTGACGTAGATTGTTAAGCCTTTTCTTTCTCTGCCAAGTCCCTTAACAAAAAGCAGTTGTTTCCAAATATCTTTGAAACTGGTGGTATTGCATGCTAACACAAGTGGTGCCTAAGAACATCAGATGGAAAATCCAAGCATATTAATTACATCATTAAAGTAACATTTGGTACACCACTGAGATACATTACAATTACAATAACCTTCATGTATAATAAGATGCAAAGCCAGCATGTAATGCAGTAGGAGTCTACAATTGTGAGATTCCATAGGGTTGTTTCCTGGGGTAACTGAATATTCTCAGGGACCAACGGTGATTTTCTTTTCTATTAAAAATGGCATTGAAATTCTATGTTTATTATGATTAAGAGAGAGTGAGAGCGTGTGCACGCATGTGTTTTTGTGCACATGTTTATAAGGGAATGGGATTTTTGTGTGAGAGAAAGACAAACAAAAGGGAGATAATTGAAGGGATGATATAGCAAAGGTGGGCGTTGGAGGACAGGGAATGAGAGTATATTTGAAACCCAATAGATGTTATAGGAAAGGCAGAGTCATTGGTATGAGAGAGCTTGTGTTAGTTTAGTAATTGGTACAACTGAGATACAGCAAGGGCTAAATGTCATCTGCAGCTGACAAACATGGAAAGTTGAGAACTATGGAATGATTCACTTTTTCAGTGTTCTATTTGTGTGGTAAAACAATGTGACTGCCTGCCAGCTGACTGCCTGACTGACAAAACCAGGGGTTTAAAAGGTAATTCGTGGCTGATAGAGTAATCTGTAATTCTTATCACCTTTCATGTGATAAGAGCTGTGAAAACGTGAGTTGTGAGAAAGTGCTTGTATATTCAAAAAATGCAGTTCTTCTGAAAGACTGGCTGTTCAATGTGTATATAGTCTGTTTCCAGTATAGCCTCCCCAGTGAGGTTCGCCTGGCTTCATCATTTTGTTCTTTTAGATGCCAGGTAAAGACTTTTTTGTTCACCCAGGTCTTTTAAATTCGGGTTTTTAAATTCTAGTTTTCAGATTTGTTCTGATTTTTAACTAATTTTAAAGTGAGTTTTTAAGTTGCTTTGTATTGTATTTTGTATTTTCTTTTACCTTTTTTTGGTAATTGTCTGTTATGATTTAATGTGTTATGTATTTTTACGTTATGATTTAAATTCTGTTATGATTTAATGTGTATTTGTATTTTTATTGTATGTTTTAAATCTTTTGTTGTGAGCCACTCAGAGAACAATTTGTTATGGGGCAGCTAACAAAGTTGTTGATGTTGACTGCTCCAGTGGGAGCAGGCGGCAGGCTGGCCTGGCCTCCAGTAGCAGCAGGCGGCAGCGGGCTGGCTGCCAGGAGGAGGCGGCGGTGGCAGGCCGTTCCGGCCACCGGAAACTGGAGGACGGGAGGAAGTGGCGGGCTAGCTTTCTGGCCAGCTCGCCAGCCAGAAGCTGGGGGGGGGGGGGAGCAGGGCGGGGGAAAGAAGTGGGGCAGGGGGGAGAAGTGGGGGGTGGGGGGTGGAGAAGCAGGCCAGCTGGGCCGATGGAGGCTCAGATGCTCTGCGCCCAGCCCAGCTAGTTGTTGTTGTTGTTGTTGTTAAAGTCTGTTGAATAATATTTATTATTCAGAATAAAGGATGAAACAAGGAAGTTTTATGTTATGTTTTGGGCCATTGTTTCCCCATTGTTCATTTTATTGATTTTGATATTGCTTTGAATACACGAAATATTATTATAAAATACTAGTAAAAGGGCTTGCAAGCATTCCTCTTGTACCACAAAATGACTATGCACTCTCCCTTCACTCCTAGTTGATGAGCAGAAGAGGCGCTTTGTTATGAGGATGTAATAGTGCTTTAATACTCATTCATTCATTCATTCATTCATTCAGTTTTTATACCGCCCTCATACAAATCTGACACAGATTGAAACACAAGGAACTGAAAACACATAGCTTGTTTCTTCATAATTCTGTGAAAGTCCGGACTTTCTGTCTCTAAAGTACCCGAGAAAACTTCCACAGTTTGTCAGAATGTATCATTTCCCATGCACTTCAAATGGGAGAGTTTTCCTGAATTTCTCAGGAAATTAAAGACCCATAGTGTAGAATTTCATTTCTTTAGCCTCATTTCTTCATTTTTCTATTTCAGGTGACAAAATAATCACAAATAGTGGTGGCGGGAAGTCCCCAAAAGTCACTGAATTGTTCTTGAATCAGTGAATTGATTCTGTATAAGGGAATAACTAGTTACACACTAACTCCACTTTTGTTAGAGAGATCTGCTGCTTTGGGGAACAATTTGGAGCAGATAAGTGTTGTTGCTATTGTGTGTTCTTAATTATTTTATAGGGTTGCGTGTTTTGTATTTTTTCTGTTTTGATTTGTACCAAATCCGAATCAACCCCATTTTGTATTTTGTCCAAAATTAAGCCTTCCGAATCACCCCAGTTTTGTTTTGGATCCAAATTAATCTGAATCTGAATCCAAATTAATTCAGATTTAAAAATGGGTCACATGGTCATAGAATGGGTGGTGGTTATAGTGCCCAATGAGTGGAAGCTACCACAAAAATTTCAAAGGAAATGGGCAAACTGCTGATTTTTGGTGAATTTTTGAAGTTTGCTTGTCTTTCAGATTTTCCCCATAGGGTATGATGGAGGTTTCAGGAAAAGTATAGCTTCATACAGGGTGGGGTGGGGGGGAATCTGGTGGCCCAGAGTGGAGTGTGGTTGGTGGTAGTGCCCAGTTGGTACAAGGAAGCTACCACAATTTTTTCAGAGGAATTTGGCAAAGGGCTGATTTTTAAAGAATTAATGAAGTTACACATCTTTCAGATTCTCCTCGTAGGGTATAATGGAGGTTTCTGCAGTCCCATAACTCCACTTGAGGGGCACTGGGGTGGCCCAGAGCAAGGAGCGATGTAGTGCACATAGGATGCCAACCACCCACATGGGTTGCCAACCCATGAAGTACAGGCTTTTGTTGTTCTAGAGGTATTCTGAGAGTAGATTCTCTAGTAGCATATGAGAGTGTATTCATGGTTTTCATTAAAAATCTCGAACCTAAACTCAACTCCTCTCGAATCTAAATTCAACACCTCAGAAAAACAAAGCCCAGTACCCCAATGGGTTAGCAATCCAGGGGGGTGGTTGGCACCCTCTGTGCACGCACCACCACTCGCTTCGGGCCATCCCAGTGCCCCCAGGTGGAGTTATGGGGCTGCTGAAACCTCCATTATCCCCTATAGGGAAAAAACTTAAAGATGTGTAAACCTCAAAAATTCCTAAGAAATCAGCCCTTTGCCCTATTTGGAACTGGGTGCACCACCCTTGGGGCATTGCCACCCAACCCACTGTTTTGCCCCCGAAGCCCCACAGAAACAAGTTGAAAGAGTGAATAGAATGATGAACAACAATGACACTTAATTTTTTGGCACAGCTATTTGAGAATTTTGCAACAGGTGGGAACCTGTCCCTGCAGCACTAGCACAGCAGCACAACCCATTTGTGGATTCAAGCAATCTTTCAATAAAAACACTCCCTCCCCATGGAACAGTGACCACAGGTCATTTGAGATAGCAAGATAGGCCAATTAACTGCCTTGGTACTATGGAACAGCTTCAAATGTTCATTTAACTGAAGTGGAGTGAGCCATAGCCCAAACAAATCAGCCTACTGTTCAGAATTGTTGAGATTTATCATCACTGCATTTAAGAAAGTGCAAAACCATGGATCATGGTTACAAGAAAGAGAGAAGCAACTAAGATTCCTGGGGATATCAATAGATTGACAGGGGTATTCCCCAGCCCCCTCCTTTTGTCTAAAGTAGTCCCATGTGGATGACCGGTCCTTGCAATGGCAAAAGTTGTGAACCACTGGCTTAGACATCATGTCCCACCAAATTACATTGTGGCCTAAATTACATTAGGCTGCTCAACTTGGGCAAGAAAACTTAGACACCACTATAACTCATAAAAATCAGAAGAAAACCAAAATAGCTCTTCAAAAGAGCCCTGAACAAGTCAAGAGAATCTTTCTAAACCTTTGGAAAGAAAAACCAGTGTAATTTCAGAACTTTCCTAACAGCTTCTCGAAAAGCTTCTCCACAAAATTTATACCATGGCTTTTAGCAAGAGCTTTGGAATTGCATTGAGCTCCCAAAGATATTTGGGTATTTCTGTCTCAAAATGCTGTCTTCCAGATCTCTTTGCAAGGTCATTTTGTATTTCAATCACACTGAATACAACACATACTTAACTAAACCATTCATGCTCAACAGCTTTTTGCATAGCTTATCTTCTGCTAATCATTCAGTGCCTCAGCTGGAGTGGACAGATTCAGAAAAGTCAATTTGAATTGCAATGCTTTTCTGAAGAACAAAGCATTCTGTCTGAAACACAGTCATTTCGATTTGGAAACAAAAATCTCTATTTTTTAATTTTTGTTTTTGTTTTGGTTACAAAACCTTTGAAATTGCCATTTTTGGGCACAAAATGTTTTGTACCCAAATCAAAATGCACAAGCCTATTATTTTATCCCTGCTTTGTTTCCGAGGCATTTCTCCCTCCCCCCTCCCACTCTGGATTTTGTTCTCTCATTCCAGCGACTATGCAAGGGGTGGGGTGGAATTAGCTTGGAAGGAAGATTAGTAATATTGTTACAAGTCTCCAGTGCTCTTTCATGGAAAGTAAAAGCTATCCTGAATTTCCCAGGATAGGAAAGGAAGCATACAAAGCAATGATTTAGAGCATAACAACAATGTGCACTCCTAATAGAATGTGATAACAATAATATGAGCAGTGTGGAAATGAGAAGTTCTTCTGCTTGTCTGTAGTTCTAGTAGATGTGACTCTGAAGGCTCCATTTGGGATAAATCATGCTTAGCCTAGTTTAGTTAAAAATATGAAAATGAAAGGGGGGGGCGGGTTGATACGTTCTGCCACTGATTTTAGGTTGATAGATCTTTTTCTGTCTGTTTACCAGCTCATCCAGAAAGTAGCTAAAAGTCTGAGTGGAGAGCAGCTCTGGTAGAATCTATCTACTAGTTTACATGGTAAAATAAAGAAAGAAAGGCTGGAGCGTCACACGGCCATGTGGTGAAGTTTGATGGTGTGAACTGGCCACAACACAACTCCCCTGAAGGCAGGTTCCTCCATTTGATTAACTAATATTAAAAAACATAGTGGCCACCCTATAGATGAACTTGCCTATCCTGATTATGTCTTGTTTGTGTATATTATAAACAGAAGGTAGAAGTTAGTGAAATGACTAGTGATGCACATTTAAACTAAGGATTTGGCAAATACATAGATTGATTCAAACCACATCCCATAAGATATCTCACCTGAGTTGGCTACCTAATCTGACTTGGTCATCATTCCTTCTCAGTTCTAAATGTGGTGACTGTTTGGACTTGGGGCATGAATCAAACCCATTTACTAATTATTAGAAAATCTTGGTTCTATTCTAATAATGTTCCACCTTGGCACCCAAACATAAGCTGAATGTATGGCAAGATGAGCCCCTGGTGGCGCAGTGGTAAAACTGCCGCCCTGTAACCAGAAGGTTACAAGTTCAATCCTGACCAGGGGCTCAAGGTTGACTCAGCCTTCCATCCTTCCGAGGTTGGTAAAATGAGTACCCAGAATGTTGGGGGCAATATGCTAAAATCATTGTAAACCGCTTAGAGAGCTTCCAGCTATAGAGTGGTATATAAATGTAAGTGCTATTGCTATAGTGCTATTGCTAGCTAGACAAGGTCTAAGTTTCATTTTGGTATATGAAAGGCCTATGGATGAGTGGATATACAAATACACACATTATTGGTCTCTTATTCTACCATTTCTCATCTGGAATACATATTTAAAGGATCTTGGATAATACATCCAATAGATGTTCTGTAATGCATGGAAGTACTTGATTTAAAAGTAAATGCATTCTCTGAAACAACAACCAATAAAATGTGGACATTAACATTATAATGGCCTTCACTATATTACTGTACATAACACAATATTATTTGTATCAATGCTGTTGTTTGATCTTCAACATATGACTATGCTGACTAACAAACTGTTCCCTAGGCTGAATCCCCTTTTCCTTGAAAACTCACCCACCTTCTGATGAGAATCAAGCTTCCTGAAATTCTGTCTCTCAAGGATCTGCAGAGGTCCTTCCATGAGAGAAATCTCCAGGCTCTGGAGTTCACCAGCCTGTCAGTCAAGACAGGGTTCACTTCCATTTTACTCTTTAGGGGAGAGGAGGGGCTGGTCAGTGACTGATCACTACATGAGTATGAAATATTAAGTATTTAATGCACAAAGACAGGTTACAAGCAGAGCATCATGGAGTACTTGAGGCCAATTCTCATCCCAAAAGTAGGTCAGGTGTAGATTCACCCAACTATCAGGCACTGTACCTT
Organism: Hemicordylus capensis; assembly: GCF_027244095.1. NCBI lineage: Eukaryota > Metazoa > Chordata > Lepidosauria > Squamata > Cordylidae > Hemicordylus > Hemicordylus capensis. Next base: position 84,422,388 of record NC_069658.1, on the reverse strand, counting down.
TTCAAAGGAATTGCATTAGAAACTAGATCTGCAGGAAAGTCTTTGTCTGCTGCCCTCTGGCCAATCATTTGTTCAGTTGAAAAACACTCTATATAAGAGTAAGCCATTAATCAAAGATAGAAAAGTATTCAGTACCTTGGGTCATATATTTCTCTCCCTCCCTCCTTTTGGAATTTCATTCTCCTTGCCTGAAAAGAAAAAAAGAAAAGGAAAAGGAAATAATGAACAAAGCCAGATGGAAAAGAAGATAGCAATACAACTAACTTATATCTCTTCCAAGGTCATCTAAAAGAGCTACTCTCAGAAATGTTGTCAGACACCACCGATTACTGTAGTGAAAATAATAGTTGAGAAAATCATAGAAAAGGTTTGTATTTTCTCAAGACAAGAGAAATCAAATGTCCAGTAAATTTTGTTCTGTTGTCTATTAGGTTAAGCTTCAGGGGATAATTTGACTCACCTTTTTATTTACTTACAGTCCCATAGCAGTACATTGAACAGCAAATCTGTATCATTCTTAGAACAGAAGAATGGCAGGTGGAGCTGCTATAGATTATAGATGTAATGTATTACATAGGAACATAAGAAACTGCCTTATACTGAGTCAGACTCTTTGTCCATCTAGCTCAGTATTGTCTACACAGACTGGCAGCAGCTTCTCCAAGGTTGCAGGCAGGAGTCTATCTCAGCCCTATCTTGGAGATGCCAGAGAAGGGATTCTAAACCTTCTGTATGCATACAAGCATGCACATGCTCTTCCCAGAGCAGCCCCATCCCCCAAGGGGAATATCTAACTGTGCTCACATGTAGTCTCCCATTCAAATATAAACCAGGGCAGACCCTGCTTAGAAAAGAGGACGATTCATGCTTGCTGCCACAAGACCAAAACCACCCCAAACAGTTCTCTATCATTTTGTATTACTTTCCATTTATTTTGAATATTGATGTTTATATGGTTCTTTTATCTTTTGCTACACTATTTTAATATTTTGATTTATTGTATTTTATATATTATTGTGACCACCATATGCTGGATGAACAGAAAGGTGAGTTGCAATTGAAATGTTGGGAAAGTGGAGATTTTATCATTAGTGTTGAGTATAGTTTGAAATATCTATCCCAAGCATGGAACATTCAAGAATGGATGTTTGGTGCCTGGCAAGATTTAGAAGTTAGATGCTATTACAAATGCTCAGTTCTTAATGTTATCATTCTTATTTCCATTTCCATTTATATCTCTATAAATCCATACAATAACATGCATTTCTCATGAATAAAATATACAAATAAGATGGTGATGGATACAGTGAGAGATGCACAAGCTGGGGCGGGAAATAGTGATAGTTGCATGTTGCTGCTTCATTATTCTCATGATGGCTTCATTGTGAGAAGTGGGAACTGCAGCTTTATACAGATGCGGCCCTTTTATGGTCTGCAATGTGGAATGGAAGTGGGGCCTTAAACACTTACTGAGCCTTGGGTGCCCAGCTTTCAGATGATTGACATGGTTAGCCTGGGCTAGCGAGGGTTTGCATGCATTTCTGGCAAGAGTCCTAGGCTAGTAGCCTTAATTTGAGGATTGAGAAGAGGATTGGTGTTATGGGTCCGCATCACCAAGGACTTTGGAAGAAGTGGCCACTGTGTTCAGGTTGAGTTTGGAACATGGGGTTGATGCCACTCAAGAGAAGAGAATTCCTAGTGGTGGTGTGTGGTACTTGGTGTGGGCCACAGGGCACTTTTGACAAAGGGCCACTTAAAAGTCTGCTTTTAGGCAACGGACAGTTCATCCTCTCAATTTTGATCTTTGGGGGCTCTGTTTGGGGCAAGTTTTATGCTGACGGTGCTTTGCTCATGGGCTCCTTCATCTTCTGCATTGCATTTGAATGTTTAAGTACATTTCTGCAGCAATATTCTTCTATATCTCTGGTTTTAAATCAGTAGCACACTTCTTGGGTGATTTTCTGTTTCCAGGTGGTTAGATGGCAGAGACAAACTCAGCAGGACTCCCTGGTCTAGCAAGGAAACAAGGAACAATTTGCAACAGAGCTTTCCCACACATAGTTCCCAGCTCTCGGGGTAAGTGTTGAGTGAAGCAGCCCTTCCCCTCTGCTCTCAGTTTTTCTTTTGTGCAGGTTCACATTGCATGCTTCCGTGTTTTCCTTGAGGCCAATAGGGAGGGGGGAGGGGAGGGGAAGAGTGAGAGAGAGTGTGCGTGTGTTTGGGAGCTCCATGGGGAGGAACACCATATTGCCTTCAAAACCTCATGTCCTAGACTGACAGCATTTGTATGCACTGACAGATTTCTTTCTTTTTTTCCAACACATGCATAGTGTGCTTTACATCAGTTTTCAAACCTCTTTTTTTAACCAGCAAAAACCTTAAACAAGCACACTAATATTGTTCAAAAACATCAACTTGATTTTGTAACGCTAACTTCTAAAGAGTTTGCTTCCTGAAAAATGATTTTTCCACTCTTCTCATCTAAGCAAGGCAGTTCTATTTGCATTCCTAAAGAATGCTTTCCCCTTGTCATGTTAATGATTATGTAACTATTTTAGTCAGTACCTCTCCCTCCTGGCATTTGCTGCAGTGTTTTAAGAAAAAACTAGCTTAATACCAGGATTTTGGAAATACATAGAGACAAGCTAGAGTTCAGAAGACAAAGCCCAGTTTGTGTGGGGGGTACTTCCAAAGATCTCAAATGGACTTTGGGGTAAGTCTGGCCAGTGTGTGAATGCACACACTCTTTTCCAAAGGAGATTCACGGTAACAGCCCTATGTGGAAATGCTCCAGGAGGCTTCTGACCCATGGAGTTTATAGCTAGTGCACATATCACCATGCTACCTCATTGAAACTGTTGTTTGTTATTGTTATAATATCATAAAGTTATGGCCCTGTGTATTTAGTCATGTTCCATAAAGTTGTTGTGTGTATAGCTTCTACTCACAATTATTCACTTAAAGCAATAATATGCGAATGTCAACATGAATCAGTTCTTATCCTCATTTTATATAACAACAAGCTTTCCACTTAAGCAATCAAAGTGAGGTAGAAAATGACTAGTTTATAAATTAGTAGACAAACACAGCATTTAAGTGGACAATGAGTGTTTCAGCCATTGAACAATAATAAAGCATACTGCTGAACTGCAAGTCAAAACGCAGTTTGTCAGCTTTTTCCTCCTTCTTACATGATAGGAAGGCAGTTTCTTTTCTATCTTCATAAAAATTTTATGACATACTGCTGTTCTCAGAAATACAAGAATTAAAATGACCTGGCTCTTGCTCACACTATTCTCTTTGTGTGTATGTGTCTGTGATTTGAAAAAAGAAACCCTTCATAATTCCAATTTTACAGAATGCAGTAAATGAAAAATTCTTTAGTGCATTAAGGAAAAGTCTCAGAGCTGTTGAAAATGATGTTTGAGAATTAAATACACATGTGCTCATAATTTCTTTAATGGAAGAAATAAAGACTGATTTTAGCAGGCTTTTGAGCTGCCTCTAACGAGCAGTGGGTGGGGTGGGATCCAAAGCTCTGAGCACTCCAGGGCTTTTCAGCTTCCCTTTTCTATTGAACCCAGAGGTGTCGCTATAATTGAACAAGGCTGGACATATGTCCCTGGGCCTCTGAGAGCGGGAGGGCCCTAACTTGGTATTTCCTCTCCCCTCCTGCCTCTTTGAAGGGGGAAGGGCAGGGGCCAAACTTCACATTTTTACCCAGGGGCCCATTCCAACCTTGCTATACCCCCGACTGTATCTTCTGACTGAGCAAACCACTATTGTCTGAGCAAACCCCTGCAGACTGAGAAAAGAGGCACCTTTTTAAAATTGTGATTTTCTTTATTTAGTGGCGGAGAGCAACTGGCCCTATCCATCCCCGGCACAGCATTCCTCTGGGGGCTGTTGCTCTTGTTTACCTTATGTTTCTTTTTAGATTGTGAGCCCTTTGGGGACAGGGAGCCATTTTCTTTCTTTCTTTCTTTCTTTCTTTCTTTCTTTCTTTCTTTCTTTCTTTATTTTTCTATGTAAACCACTTTGGGAACTTTTGTTGAAAAGTGGTAGATAAATAAACGGCATATTCGTATTCTTGCAAACCCTGCTCTGAAAACCCTGTATTCTTTGCAAGAATACATATTTGTATTCTTGCAAAGCTGCTCCTGGAGGATCTTCTGAAGCATAATTTGATGTGGCAGGAAGAGCTGTACTGGAAAGCAAAACAACTCCCTCTGTGAGCAGAAGTACTTTCTGCTCACTCACGAGGGTCTTTGGATGTTGGTCATTCACTTTTGTTTCACTAATCCCTACTCAATTATAGCAAGAGCAAGCGGTTATGTTGATTTTCCTGAGTTATACAAGGAAATCAGTTATACAGGGAAATCAGATAGATTCCCTTTTATAAAACTAGCTAGAAGTCAAAAACATGGCATTTTATTATTTCTTCATTAAAACATTGGGCAAAACTCGAAGACATCTGAAGGCCATTTCATCTATTACATCTCCATGTAAAATGCATATGCACTACATCTTAAATGCAACATTTAATTTTTATCACACAGTGAGGGTGTGGCTGAATTTTATACTGAAAACAATTCAAGTCCCATTTCAGAATTCATCTTAAACATTTTTCAGACAAAGATCATTGTCTTGTTGGTTTTGATGGACTTTTCAATCTGCTTTTAGGCAGCTCACTGAGGTTTCTCTTAGTTCTGGCAGAGCATGGTCTACCAGATGGTTGTACATGACTTCATGGACTCCAGACACACATCTTCTAATTATATGTTTTGATAGGATTTTTTTCCTTTGGAAGACTCTTTGCACAGCCGTGTTTAAAGTAGTTCTCCACTATATCAGAGTGTTCTTGAATTTTCCACCTTTCCATGTCTTGAAACTTAAGGGTCTACACCATTATCGGAACCCAAAAAGACAATGGAGCTCTTCTCACGATAGGTGAGAAGAGCTCCATGGAGGTCTGCAGGAAGAGTGGGTTTGACTTACCCTTCCCGCAGATGACTGAGCTCTCTTCCCTGGGCGATGGGATCACCCGCCTAGACAACCGTCTGTGATCCCAGCAACTCTGGGGGGTCAGGATGCTGGGTCATGCCATTGTGTGTCACCCTGCCCCCTGGAGCCCCAATAATGCACTGCATGAGTGCACAGTGCATTGCTGAGAGCCCCCCTCCCCCACTAGTGTGCCCGCCATGGCTGCAAGTAGCCGTGGCTGACACATGATTTTAAAAAAAAATGAGGTTAAGGGAGTGCTCACTCCCTTAACCTCATTTTAGAGGGTGGCTAGTTAGTCAGGTTTGCTGCCGTGTAGCCACCGGGATCTGGCGTGATCCCAATGGTTCACACAAGCGTGCAAAACTGGGCTGGGCTCCCTTAGCCTGGTTTTGCACGCTCATGTGAATAGCCTCAATATCTATTATAGTTATGAAAATAAAATAAAATGGGTTCATGAGTTTTGCCACACCCTGTACATTGATTGGCCAGCTAAGAAATTCAATAGTTGCCCAGTCCATGTAGTCACAGCAGGAAAAATGCTCATGCCTGAATGCACTGCATGCATGCATTTTTCTACACTGAGATTTTCTTCACATTGGAAGAAATGATATTCAAAGTAGCCTTGAGGGCAAACCTAAGCATTGCAATAAACATGAGGAAGCCACAGAAAACACTAGCCTCATCTTATGTTTCCCTTTCACCATCCATAATGGTACTTCATTGTACCTCGTGAATTTTCTGAATCCCAGCAGCAGCTGCTAATGTTGTGGTTTGTAGATGGAGAAACAAATTGCATAATGACACTGGACCATGACAACATAGTAAGTTGTACTCTTGAGCAGCTATATGCTGAATTGTACTAGGTGCGAACTTGTCACAGGCAGCCCAACACTTCTTGTAACATTTCACTCCACCAGAGTTCTTCAGATTCTACCTGAATAAGCAAACATAACTTGCAAATTATCATAACTTGATAGGAATGGTATGAAGACATGGGTCTTCTTATAAGAAACAATGCTATTTGTAGGTTCTCTGCATTATTAGAAACCACTTTTCTGGTTCTCTTATCTTTGTGGTTTTTGATTCACATATTTAACAATATTTAACATATTTAATATGTTTGATTCACATATTAACAGGTCAATACAGCCATTGCTGAACATGGCAGGCTGACACTAATTTCACCATTTGAGTTGCAATTTATGTATTCTTGTGCAGCATTATTTGGCCTCCTCAGTGATAATCTATCTACTAAATATTCAGACATGTCAGTTTCAATGTTGGAATCATAGGCATTCTGCCATGCCTGACGAGGTCAGAGGACTAGAGCCTTCTGTGTGCTGTCATAGCTCAATGGTAAGTAAACCAAAAACCCATGAAATATGGGACAGGGAGATAAATTTGCAGTTGAATTTTCTCTGTAATGAACAGGCTGTTTAGAAAAAACAGATGCACTGAAAGGAAAAGTCTATGACCCTGCCCCCTGCTCCCAGCCTGACCACCACTTACTCCATCAACTACTCCAAAAAGAATTCTGAACGATTCCCAAAACATGATTCTTGTCTTCTTATGCCCACAAGAAAACTTAAGAGAAAGTGATTTCAAGATTTGAGCCTATTGTGGAGCTGAAACTGCTCCGTGTTTTTTGTAAACATGTTCAGTGCTTTTTTTCTATACTCCTTGTGAAAGTGTTCTCAGATTGATTTTAAGTGCCATTGCTCTCATGTACTCTCAGCAATGTTGCCAGATCCAATTGGCTGTGATTTTATTTGCTAGTATTTAATTTCATCATCACATCTGAAGAAGTAGAAGGATGCCATCTAGTTCATTTTGCAATTTTTGATTGGGTGGAGTTATTCACAGAATCATTTCATACAGGAAGAAGCAACACTTGAGGGAAATAGGGCCAAAGAAGCACTAGAAAAGGTGGGGGAAATGTCCCTATACATTTAATGGTCCACACCACACATGGATGGTGCCAACTACATATACTACCACTTGATCGTTTCCTGTGTTCCTCAGTGGGTGATGATTGCACGACATGGCCCTGTGCAACTGATAACTGCATTACGAATTTTGTTGCTTTTATGTCTGTGTATGTGTTCATATGTGAGTATGCTGCACACACAAATGCAGCAGGTCCAAGGATCAGTTCCCAGGATCTCCAGTTAAAGGTTCGCAGGTACTAGGGCTAGAAGAGAGTTGATCCTGAGATTCCAGAAAGCCACAACTGGTCAGAAATAGACAATATGGGATGAGATTGACCAAATGGTCTGACTTGATCAGAGGCAGTGTTATATCTTTAATTTTTTTAAAAAAACAAGGCCTTATTTCCCTGCCACTAATATTTGGCAGTTTGTTCTGTACAATCTTGCATTATTTTGGTTATTTGTTTTTGCATCTCACAAAATGGCCCATAAGTACCCCATAAAAATAACATATTCATGATTTTATTTGCTCCATTATAAAATATATGACAATATTGTGTTTATGGTTAAATACAGCTACAAAGCCCTTACACTGGTGCCAGACAAGGAAGTTGTTTTCAATTAAGTCTTGCACTAAGCCAGGACTCAGTAAATACACAAGGTTTTTTATGTATGAGCACGGCCTGATATTTTTAGAAAAACAGGAAAGGGCTTGCTTTTATTTCTGCTCAAATATCTAAAATTAGAGGGTAATAAAAGTATTGTCTCTGCAATATGAGTCTTCTCTAGCTGCTTGTTGGTAGTTAGTTTGGGCTTCCTCTTAATGAATGACTTCTTCTAATGATTCTGTTAGAGTTTAAATAACAGAATTCAGCACAAATGCATTTGTTGCGAGCAGCAGAAACATAATTTCTCTGGAAGTGCAGCTGCTGTAGTTGAAGATTAGGCTCTTACTATCCATTAGGGAGATTACCGTCTCTGCCAGCTGACTTAGTTTTTATACAGCCAGCGATTTATTAGATTGCTCTGCTCTTAAGTGTGATAATAGGCCTTATGCTTAGCAAGGTTTAGAGACTTCCAGTACATTAATATTTTATGGCAATGACAGTCAAGACACATTTTGTTTACCTAACGAGACAAGCCAAGCTAGAGCTGATGTGTGCTGGAGATTAGCACTTAACTCATGCAGGAGCCCTGCCAATTTAGTGCTTTAGTGCTTTGCAATAGCTTTTGGAATTGTAATCTAATAATTTACATATTTGATGCATTAAGACTGTGCAAATGCAAGACCCTGCTGCAATTCTGCAGGAGGTATTAGGAGCAGAAAACAACTTGCCTACCATTGATGACCATGAACTCACACAGGGCCAAACCATCTATGGCCATGCTACGCCTGGCAACTAAGATACCAGGAGTAACACTGGTGAACCATGTTCTCCGTACAGCAATGTGAACAGCACAACTGTTCTGTACTGCCTTTAACAGGTAAGCCCATAAGGCCTTGGAATGAGAATGCCATGTGAGAGACCTGGGAAACAATTTCAGATTTGCAGCAGAAGTCCGTGTGCCTGGATAGCCTCCATAGGGGGATGAACACTTCCAGATCCAGTTGGACTAGACAGCAGAGACTGTGTGCAGATGTGCATGTTGTTGACAGGATACAGATGAGTGTATGCGTAGCAATATCAGCAGGGGCATAGCAAGCTAGCAAGAGGAGAGCTGGTCGTGTGGTAGTAAGCATGACTTGTCCCTTAGCTAAGCACAGTCCACCCTGGTTGCATATGAATGGGAGACTAGATGTGTGACCACTGTAAGATATTTCCCTCAGGGGATGGAGCCTCTCTGGGAAGAGCATCTAGGTTCCAAGTTCCCTCCCTGGCTTCTTCAAGATAGGGCTGAGAGAGATTCCTGCCTGCAATCTTGGAGAAGCCACTGCCAGTCTGTGAAGACAATACTGAGCTAGATAGACCAATGGTCTGACTCAGTATATGGCAGCTTCCTATGTTCCTATGTTCCCAAGCTGGTGGAAGCCCAGGAGCAAGCCGCCACCTGCTGACACAATTCTTTCCCTCTTGTGCCACTGACATCCCCTGCCCCAGTGGTGGCATTTCCTGCACTTGCCAGTGCCTTGTTCCTCCCTCCCAGCAACATGGAGTGCACAGGCACATGCTAGGAAGGAAAGTGCAAAGGCCCTCTTGCCCTCTGCAGCCAATGAAGCGCTTGCTTCACACTGTTTGGATGAAGCCATGCTTTCCTTCCCAGTGTGCACCTGTGTGCCCGGCCTCTGCAGCAGAGGGGCAGAACAAGGTGATGACAAGGCAGCAGTGCAGTGTGTGTGTGTGTGTGTGTGTGTGTGTGTGTGTGTGTGTGCGCGCGCGTGTGGGGGGGGGGGAGATGCTCCTGTGGCTGCTGCAGCAGCACATGCAGGAAGAAGAAAAAGAAATGTGGGCAATGTAATGGAGTGGCAAGGGTTACTCTGGGGGGTGAAAGGGCACCTTGCTTCCCTCAGGCCCAAGGACATGTATCACCCCTTGCTTCATTGTCCCTACATGCCTGAATCTAAATTTCATACACTGGACTTTTCCAGTGAGTTGTTAGCAATAAATAGTCAAATTAGGAGAAGTTTGCTCTGTGTCTTTCTTCTTGCATATCCATCAAAAACAATAGCATGAGAAACAAATGGAAGCAATACTGTCAGCCATTTTCACAATGTCCGTTCCTTGCTGACAACATCTCCACATTACGCCTGGTTGGAAGGTATAAGTTGACATATATGGAGGGCAGGAATGCCATGATAGTATCACCCTACTCAGAAAGCACACACACATGGCACAAATATACTTCCAGGAAAAGACAACATCATTTCCCCCACCAAAGATTTCTTATGGCCCAGCAATTAAGAGGCTTGCATGTAAGCTTTTGCAAAGCTTCAGAACCTAAGCTACAGTATATGGAACCTAAGGAAGTGAACCAATTTAGCCAAATTCAAGCAAACCTCTTCAGCCAAATTCAGCCCAATTGGACCCAAAATCAAACCACTGGCCAGTTGGGTTCCAACTGAACCATACTGGACTTGCTTTGCTTCAGTCCACTTCAGCCTGCTTTGTCAGGTCCTTCCCCCAATGATTTCTTCTCATACCTTGCTTACAGGCAGGGTAGGAAAATCTGTAATGATGCAGATTATGTTTCAAAAGAACTGCTGGAAAAGGAGTTTACTTTTCCTGCAGTCATGGGAAAGTTACAGTCACACCACAGTTCCCCAAAAAACTGTGTTATCTTTCTAGGCCTGCAGGAAGAAGAAATAAGCATGTCTTCTGGCTGTCTTTTCCAGAGAGAATCAGGATTGCTGCAGTTGTGCTTCTCTTCTCCCTGAAGGAAAGAGAGGACATCAGGGTTTAGTGAGGCACTAGTGAAGCTGCCAAAGTAGACTGAAGCAATTTGGCCTGAGTGAAAATGCTTCACCAGTCCATACCCTGAATCGAACTGAAGGCTCTCCAAAGACTGAGATACCCCGATTCAAATTAGAATTGCTTCACAAACTTCTACTTCCATGTGGACCCAAATGTGTTGATAAAAGGGATGAAATCTCACTGGGATGTCACATAGACAATGCTAATTAGACTGTACACATCATATTTTCAACAGTATCTATGTGAAGGGAATTAGCTTTCTGGAAGGGAGTTTCATGGAAAAGGAATAATGGAATGAAAACTCTTAGGAGGCAGCACTGTGAGCTTGCTGGTAGCTCTGCGGGAAGGGGATTGCAATGGGAAACCAAAGATTGGGCTTGAAGGGGAATAACAAAATGTCCTTGGAAAATAATCAGCAGCTGGCAATCATCCTAATGAGCATCAGAGCATGTGGCAAAACAGAATAAACTGCTGGTTTGATTATCGCACCAGCAGAAATTGAAGGAAAGTAATCAGAACAGAAGATCACAGAACTGCTTGGCCTCCTCATTTAGTCTTGCTGGAAGTTTTCCAAATGGTGATTTACTCCTGCTTCACTACGATTAGGGTTGGGGGAGTTCAGACGAGTGGGGATTTACAGCAACTTTAATATGCTGACAGCAAGGTGCTGTTCATACAGACAGCGGCATTATTCAGTTTTACATGACGACTGGCCCTTAATGCATAATATGCATGTCTTTTAAAAGTTGCTGTTCAAAAGAGTGTTGGAAATGATTGTGTGTGATACTCTGGCATTTTTGTGGAGCCGTATGGAGAAATAAAGTGTGAGATGGAAATGTAGCTAACTGTCTCGGAGTGACTTTGGGGAGTGTCTGCTCTGCCTGCCACTCCTCTCAATTCCACTCCTGGGCAGACTTGCTTCCTGCGGCCAGAAGCCTACTTCTGGTCCAGAGCTCCAGCTAATACTGATTTTTTTATTTTTAATTTTTAAAAATCCTGGTATTCTAGTGCTCTAACAGTCGTGCACTAGAACAATGGGGAGGTCCAGCTTCTGCAAAATCCATAGCAGGTTTCATGCTCTGTAGTGAGGGACAGGGGAAATTATATGTCCACTACAAACAGAAAAAGCACCATTGGGAGTGGGGTCTTGGAGGAGTTGGCTAACCCCTCCACTTGGTTATCCCTTTTAAAAATATATATACCTCCTCAGTGTTCTTGTGCAAGAACACCAGTACATTAGACCAACCCAGCATTAGCTGGGAAGGAAGGAGAAGGGAAGCCGAAAGGCCTGGAGAGCTACTTCTAATACTGTAAGCCCGGGAGCTAGTAGTAGCTCCTGGGCTATTTAACGTCTGCTCCTGATCTAGTAGATGACCAGTTTTGGAAACTAGACCATGAGAGTCCATCATAGTTAGTTCTGCTGCACCCATTTCAGTCCAGCTAGAGGTGGTTGAAGAGTAGAGACTGTGTGGAGAGGGAAACCATTAGTGAGTCATGGAGTCAGGTGTCAAAAAATGGTCACGGAATTACTGTTTCAATATGAGATCTGAGCTTCCAAAATCCATTCCGGAACAGTTGAAAGTTGATTCCTGTGGAAGAATCTCAAACTACTTATCTCATTCTCATTAATGCTAAATGCCACCTCCATATTGTGGATTGTATGCACATACAAAGACATCAGTGCATGAGGAGCATCCTTATTAAGTCTCTCTCTCTTTCCCTGTCTCTCTCTGAATTCTCAACCAACCCAGATTTGTTAGTTTGCAAAATCTTGAGTGTATATACCTAATTAAGATATATCTATATAGGTATAAAATAAGTAAATTATTTTACAAATTGTCTAAATATGGCTGGTGTTATTAGCAGAAAAACCAGAACCACAATAAATTCATGTCAAATTCATTTGAGATGGCTTTTGCCTTATCTATTTTATATTGGTCTTTGGAATGAAGAAGGCAAATCTCTCCTCTATCTCTTGGTATTCTGCATGGCGGGTGGCATGTAAGCATAGCTGCATGATGCTAATAAGCTCTGTCAGTTACTCAGTGCAGCTTGATTAGCTACTCCACAGTGCTCCAAGAGCAAGTATTATTCCATCCTGACCTGCATGAAGCTAGATAGGAGCTATGTTGAAAAAAGAAAGAAAGAAGAAAAAAGAAAAGAAAAGAAAAGGTGAGAGCCAGTGTGGTGTAGTGGTTAGAGTGTTGAACTAGGACCAGGAAGACCTGAGTTAAAATTCCCACTCAGCCATGAAACTCCCTGGGTGACTCTGGGACAGTCACTCAGCCTAATCTACCTCACATAACCATGTGAGGTATTAACATAACCATGTACACTGCTCTGTGCTCCTTGGAGGAAGAGTGGGATATAAATGTAAAAGTAAAATAAATAAATAAATCTAAAAAGGAAACCTTTAAAGAGCTGTACACAACATAATATATGGGGTAGGTAGGAAAGGGAAACCGTACAGCAAGTTCTAAACACTAATGTCAAACCAGATAAAATTGTCAGAAATGTGCCTGTCTGTCAGATATGATGGAATCATTGTTTGCAAATACTCATGCAATTGAAGCTGCAAAAGAGGGCAGGATCAGCAAGATATCACTAGGATCCGAAAGTGGAAAGGGGATGTCATGTGGGGTTTACTTGCACACCCAGGTCCAATAATGACAAGACGTGTATTTAGATGAACTAGGGCCACTTCTATTAATTACTATTACAATAACCCGCAATGAGGAAACAATTAGAGTGTGGGTACTCCCTCTATGGGGAAGCCTCATAGGGAGGACTGCCCCAAACAGGGTGAAAGACTGGGTATTAATTCAGCCCAGGTGAAGTCTGGACATCACAACTGCGAGGTGTTAACCCCACTGAGGGGAGGCCAACCAGCGCCACCCACCCCCCAGGCCGCAAAACTCTGAATGGTGGGTACCAGCCAGCCTCTGAGTACGGGTTGATCCCAGCCCAAGTGTCACACAACCTGCAAAGGCTGTTCCTTGACTTGCCTACTCTCCTTAAATGGTCCTCCAGTCAGACACCGATCAAGACAACCTACACAAACCTGCACTCACTGCCCACAAAAGCAGGGCAAACCTCAGTTTAGCCCTGCTTACCTCACCCATCCAAAATTCCACAAATACCTTGTTGCAGGGCCCAGAGAAACAAATCGTCCTCACGATTAGACAAATAGACCCCTGTCACCCTGATACAATCATGGGTCTAGCTGTTAGGGTGTGAAATAACATGACCACCCTTGGTCATGACAGCTAGACCAACCTCCCGATTAACCTTCTGCCAGGCACGATTAAAACTGAATCTCACCCTAGTCACACCAATGTAACAATGGAATCATGAAAAACCACGCCAGCACAATATCCAGAAAACGGGCAGTTAAACATCAAAAATAATCAATTGCTTGCAGAATCAAGGCTTTGCCGCAAAGCAGCCTGCTGTCATTCCCACCCAAATGCATCACCAATAGGTGAGGGACACCATGCTTAGCAATATACTCATTCAGGATGGGCAAGAAGAGGCTCCAAGTCATCCCTCAATGTCCAAGCCAGTCTACTTTGGCCACACCAGCCAGATATAACTGGGTGCCATTGCTGGTCTGATGAGCCTGACAACTGGCCCAACTACCAATCCAAGTGGCCCAGCTACCAGTCCAACTGGCCCAACCACCATTGCAGAAGACATGGCACCTATACGAAAAGAGTGGGTACCAAATTCTGCTGCATTAAGGCCCGCTCTACACAGTGCATCATGTACCACCACACAAACTTGGTAACGGATGAGCACAGAGGTATCTGCACGACAAAGGATAGGACCTTGATCATCTTCATGCACCCCCAGGTAGGCCATAACTGCTGACACTGGACACAAAGAATTAGTGTCACCTCACGAAATACTAATAATGCCTCTTTTACTGCGCTGGTCAGTTTTAGCCCGACGAATTACCTACTCCACACCTTTACTTGTTAAAAGCACATCGTGACGCTGCAAAACCTGAGCCGAAGTGTCCTGCTTAGATGCAGTAACAAGTTCACTTACCTGAAGAGCACCAAAAAAGGCCACAAAAATAGCTGCCTAAAATAACACCTCAAAAATTTTAAAACATATTGAATTAACGTGTATTAAAATCTTATCAAGTTTAGAAGGGGAGATTGGTACCCAAGAATCAGAGCGAGTGGGAGTTACCCTAGCACAGCCTTGCAAAGTGCAACGCACCCTAAAGTCATTGTGGGGTCTGTGAATCCGTTCTTCTTAGCCTGGTAGGTGAAAGTCGGCAACCTGGAGCCAATTGCGAGAGAAGAGGAACAGTGTTTTCAGCCTCTCAGAAGCCTGCTGGAGAGAGAAGAGGAACAACAACATTGGCTCCAGGCAGACCTCAGAGTGAGGGACTGGGTGCCTGCCTGTCCGCTTCTCTTTCTGCTGCTCTGTTTGCCATCTGCCCCCAGGACGTGCTGCTGTACTGTGGAGAGGCTTTACAGGACTGAGGACCAGGGGGTGACTCGGCAGTTTCCTGGACTCCATCTGCCTAGAGCTGCCTGCTCAGGGCTATTTAGGGTGCTGCCAATGCAGGTGGGTCTGCCACTGGTGGGGTCGCCCTTATGGGGGACAGCGAGGGTGAGGGCCAGGACTCCTGGCCCAAGTACTTGCAGGAGGGGCATTTAATAATTTGGCTTCTGTTTTTAATTGAGACCTGGGTGAGATTATTTTTATAATGTGTCTGGGTTTGGCTGGAGATGGGGAAATAGGGGGTGTATCCACTGATTATGGGGCAGCAATTCTGGTGGTGGTGGGGAGAAGAAAATATTAATGTTGGCAGGTCAGTGGGTCATTACAGGGGAAGGGCAATCAGAAATCTAACAGCTGTTTCCCCTTCTGGCTGCCCTGCCAGCTCTTTGACCTCGGGGAGCACTGCCAACCACCCTTGGAACCTCACCTTGCTCCTTTATAATGCCAGCTTGGTCCAGAAGAAATCAGAAACCATTCATGATCTGATTCTGGATTCAGGAGCTGACCTGCTTTGTATTACGAAGACCTGGTTGGAGGAGGCTGGTAGCCTGGTTTGGTTCCAGCTTCTCCCTCTAAGATACTCTGTTGAGGAGCGGGTGAGGGACCATGGGCAGGGAGGTGGAGTGGTTGTGGTCTATAAGAATAACCTCTCCCTTACCAGGATCGGTGTTGTAGTGCTGGACCATATCAAATGTGTGTACCTAAGTTTGGGGACCAGGGGTAGATTGGGAGTTCTGTTGGTGCTCCGATTGCCCTTCTGCCCAACAGAGTCCCTAACTGAGCTGACGGATTTGGTCTCAGGCTTGGTGTTGGAGTCCCCCAGGCTTGTGGTGCTTGGGGACTTCAATGTTCATTTTGGGACCAATATGTCTGGGGCAGCTCAGGAGTTCATAGTAGCCATTACAACTATGGGCCTATCCCAAGTGGTCTCGAGACTGACACACATTGCTGATCACACACTTGATTTGGTATTTCACTCTGATCAGGGTGGTTTTCCATGGGTGGAGACTCCTGAGATTTCCCATAGTCATGAAAGGACCACCATCTGGTTAACCACCATCTGGTTCACAGACGCTTCCCACATTCACAGGGCTGAGGGGCCTATTAGGATGGTCTGCCCGAGAAGGTTATTGGATCCAATAGGATTTCAAGAAGCCTTGGGGGATATTAGTGTTGGCTCTGCCAGTGATCCTGTTGATGCTCTGGTGAAGAACTGGAACAGCAAACTCACCGGGGCAGTAGACATGATTGCTCCTAAGCGTCCTCTCAGACCCACTGCAAAATTGTGCCCTTGGTATACAGAAGAACTACAGAGGTTGAAGCAGCAAGGTCGATGACTGGAGCAAAAGTGGAGAAAGACTCGACTCAAATCTGACAGATTGCAACATAGAGTACATTTGAAGATCTATGCTCAGGCAATACATGCGGCAAAGAAGCAATTCTTTTCTGCCCATATTGCATCCACAAGTTCACGTCTGGCGGAGTTGTTCTGTGTTGTGAGAGAGCTAGTGTGTGTCCCTCTTCCTTTGACTCAGAATCTGGAACCATCTATTACCCGCTGTGATGTGTTTAATGAATTCTTTATGGGGGAAATATCTCGTATTTGGGCTGACTTAGACTCTGTCTCCACAATTACTTCAGTGTTTGATGTGAAGGTGTCCAGCAACTCCTCTTGTGTGGTTACATTGGATTAGTTCCAGTTTGTGACTCCTGAGGACATGGATGAGCTGCTTGGAGCGGTGCAGCCTACCACCTTGAACCTTGTCCGACATGGCTTATACTATCTGGCAGGGGGGTTGTTGTAGAAGACCTGATAGAGATCATAAATGCTTCTCTGAGGGAGGGCAAGATGCCTCCTTGTCTTAAGGAAGCAATTATTAGACCACTTCTAAACAAGCCTGGCTTGGATCCCTCAGAGTTGAATAACTACAGGCCTGTCTCCAACCTTCCATGGCCGGGCAAGGTAATTGAGAGGGCAGTGGACTCCCAACTCCAGACAGTCTTGGAGGGAACTGATTATCTAGACCTGTTTCAGCTTGGCCTTTGTGTGGGCTATGGGGTGGAGACAGTCGGCCTGATGGATTATCTCCAGTTGAAAATTGGCAGAGGAAGTGTGACTCTGCTGGTCCTTTTGGACCCTTCGGAGGCTTTTGATACTATAGACCATAGTATCCTTCTGCAGCATCTGAGGTGGTTGGGAGCAGGAGGCATTGCTTTGCAGTGGTTCTGATCCTACCTTTCGGGCAGGTTCCAGATGGTGTCCCTTGGAGACTGTTCTTCAAAATCTGAACTTTTGTATGGTGTCCTTCAGGGCTCCGTATTGTCTCTGATGTTGTTTAACATCTCCATGAAACATCAGGAGATTTGGTGCAGGGTATTATCAGTATGCTGATGACACCCAAATCTGTTTCTCCATTTCAGCCTCATCGGGAGAAGACATAACCTCCCTAAATACCTGCCTGAAGGTGGTGATGGGATGGATGAGGGATAACAAACTGAGGCTGAATTGAGATAGGACGGAGGTACTCATTGTGTGGAGTTGAAACGTGGGAGATGAGTTTGATCTGCCTGTTCTGGATGGGGTCACACTTCCCCAGAAGGAACAGGTACACAGTCTGGGGGTGCTTCTGCATCTGAGCCTCCCCCCGGTGTCCCAGGTTGAGGCGGTGGCCAGTGGTGCCTTCTATCAGCTTCGGCTGATATGCCAGCTGCATCCATTTCTTGAGATAAACGACCTCAGAATAGTGGTACATATGCTGGTAACCTCCATGTAATATGCTGGATTACTGCAATGCGCTCTCTGTGGGGCTGCCTTTGTATGTAGCCCAGAAACGACAGTTGATCCAGAATGTGGCAGCTAGTTTGGTCTCTGGGTCATCTCGGAGAGACCATATTACTCCCATAATGGAAGAGCTACACTAGCTGCCGATAAGTTTCCAGGCAAAATACAACATGCTGGTTATAACCTATAAATCCCTAAATGGCTTGGGCCCTGGGTGTTTAAGAGAACGTCTTTTTTGTCATGAACCCCACTGTCCATGGAGATCATCAGGAGAGGTCGTCTGCAGTTGCCACTGGCTCGTCTGGTGGCTACTCGGGGACGGTCCTTCTCCGCTGCAGCCCCGAAGCTTTGGAATGTGCTCCGTGTTGAAATAAAAGTCTCCCCATCTCTAACAATTTTTAACAAATCTTTAAAGACACATCTGTTCACCCAGGCTATTAATTAAATACCACACACACACACACACACACACAGTGTGTGTGTGTGTGTGTGTGTGTGTACGTACGTACTATAGGTGTTCATGTAAAGAAAAACCTCCACACAACATACACATATACAAACATACATACCTATATATTCAAAATTTATTTTAAAAATTAATTACACACACGTGTGTGTGTGCTTATAATTTATCCAAATTAATTAATTATCAGCATTCTGTTATTCAGACCAGTAAATGAATACCTACAAGCAATTTATTTAAGAATGAACCCATGATTACTGATAATAATTCTCACACAAGGAAATGATTGAAAGGCAATACACAAAAAGAAAGCCAGCACAAAGAGAAAAGCAATACACACATAAAGAAGGAAAGCCAGCACAAAGCAAGAATGAGCTGCAAAACAAACTACTAGTAGAATTAATGCTTACTAAAGAAGTGGAAGTAGAAACCAAACTGTATGGGTGGAAAGCCCAGAACCGGAGCAGCAGCCTCCCCTAAAGGAAGAGAATCTACTGAATCACCCTGAAGCCTGAGGCTGTCTCTGCTGCCCCGTCCTGCAGCTGGTCCCTTCTGCTGCTCAACTGAATGAAGGCAATACCCTGACCGCCATCCGCTGAATCACCACCACCGCCCAGAGCTGCAAGGCTCAGTTCGGAGTCCCACACACTGAATGCCAGGTCAGACTAGCAGTCGTTTGGGGGAAGTGAGACTAGCAGCAAACTGCTCTCTGCTTTGCCCAGAGCAACTGATGGAGGACGGAATGGGAGCTGGCTGCTTATGTAGTTGCTCCTCCACTCCCATTGGACGGCCTGAGACACGTGCCTCAGGAGCCAAGATGGTGGCCCCTGTGTCTGCCTCAAGGGCCTGGAGCACAACCTCACCCCTGTACTAGCTGTATATGATGACTAGCCATATACAATGAGTGGAATTACTCTAATAAATCTTTTTAAATGGACTTAAAGAGACATTTTACTTTGATACCAATGATACTAATTCACCATTATTTCTCCATGCATGGGAGTCAGACCTTCTTGAGGCAAACCACTATGAGAGGAGAGCTGGTCTTGTGGTAGCAAGCATGACTTGTTCCCATAGCTAAGCAGGGTCTGCCCTGGTTGCATATGAATGGGAGACTTGATGTGTGAGCACTGCAAGATATTCCCTTCAGGGGATGAAGCCGCTCTGGGAAGAGCAGAAGGTTTCAAGTTCCCTCCCTGGCTTCTCCAAGATAGGGCTGAGAGAGATTCCTGCCTGCAACCTTGGAGAAGCTGCTTCCAGTCTGTGAAGACAATACTGAGCTAGATAGACCAATGGTCTGACTCAGTATATGGCAGTTTCCTATGTTCCTATGTTCCACGTGTGGACAAGGCAAATTTATATGTGACCAGCAGCAATACTACCACAAAGTCACTTCCCCCTCTCCAGGTCTTGTCACCACAGGAATTTCTGTCAGCCATATCTGTGAGTACTTGCACAATAATTTTGTTCATAGTAGCCTTGTGAAAATGGCTCTCCAATAGCAGATCACGTTGGCTAGGCAGCTCAAGTGAACAGACAAGTGAAAGCAGGATTTCAGGAAACAAGCAGTCCAAAGGGTGAAACCAAGTGGCGAAGCTAAGCAGTCCCAAATTACAAGAAGCTCAGGTCTCCAGTGCAAAAGCAATCTGGCAAAGAAATGACACAACTCTTCATGAAATAATGAACAATGGTGGCGTAGTTAAGAAACAGAATCCTGATCTGCTCCTCCTCTATTAATCTAGGAACATTCTGCATTTAAAATATTCCAGAGAGAGACATTTACACGTTTTTAATTTTTTTTTTAAAAAAAAAGAATAATGTTCTACACATAGGGTTTGTTGAACTTATTTTGTAGCAGGGAATTTTTTCATGTTCCTTCCTATAATCCATTGTATCTAAAGGATTTGTGTAATATTAATTCAAATGGGACATCATTTCCAAATAGCGAGATAAAATACTGGCCTTTTAAATATGAATATAAAGGGCTCTGTTTCTGTTATATCTTATACTTAACTCACGTTACTTTTATTTCCTTCATGGTGTACTAGTTTCTTAAACTATTTATTTATTTGTATTATAAAAACCCAGTTATACCAGAATATATTAAATGATCTGCAGTTGCTGAGGTGGGTAGATGGAAATAATAACATCACAAACAGCAAACCCCAATAAAACATTAATTTAAAAGAGAGAATGAAGATTATTATTTTTTCTCAAAGTTTATTATGTGAAGGCATAATTGGACACAAGTGTGCTAAATAAAATGATAAAGACTATATAAAATGTAGTTCTGTATTTATGCTCTACATTTTACGTCAAACAAGCTCTCTTCGCTATACAAAAAGGTGGCTGGTATACATTGAATTTTAAAAGATGCCTGCCTTTGCAAGTTAGTTTATTAGGTGAAGACATAACTCGTGTTTTATATAACTCATATAACTCATTATATATGCATTCATCTTTCAAGGAATGGTGGGGGAACTTTGCATTTATAAGGGTTAAATATGCCTTCAGCCTTTTCTGGTGGCTCTGTACCTTTTTAAAAGTTGGGGATAGGGTCTATATGCTTTCCTTAGAAGAGAAGAGAAGAGAAGAGAAGAGAAGAGAAGAGAAGAGAAGAGAAGAGAAGAGAAGAGAAGAGAAGAGGGGTGTGCATTACTTGAACTGTTTGATGTTGAACCGGTTCGCATCAAACCAGGTCTGTTCGACGGTTTGATTGTGAACTGAACTGGGGCTGGTTCGGTCTGTGATTGAACCAGACCAAGCCTGGTTCAATACAAACTGGTTCGACATCAAAGGGGGGCAGTGGCAAGGGAGCAGCAAGAAAGTTTGTTTAATGTTCTAACTGGCTCCTCGTGACTCTCCACTCCAGCTGCTCACCACCACTTGCTGCCCACCAGTACAACAAAATCACCTTCAGAATAGCCATCTAAACATGCTGCCCACATGGCAGCTGTGCGGTTCCAGCCTCCACGCATACGGGGCCGGCCGGAACTGTGCCACCGCCACATGTGCAGCCTGTTAAAATGTCTATTTTGGAGGTAATTTTGCTGTACTGATGGACAGCGAGCAGCAGTGAGATGTGAGCTGCAGGGAGCCGGTAAGGACATTAAACAACCTTTCTCACCACTCCCCCACTGCCCTTTGGTGGATTCCCCCACTTTTACTTGTAAAGAGGAATCCTCACCAGATACCCCTTTACAAGTATTGCTACCTGAAACACCAAACTATTTGATTGAACTGGCTGGTCTGTTCAACCAAACTGATTCAGTGCAATGCAGTTTTGTTCTAATTGATTCAAATTCGAACTGAACCACGTTTTTTCAGTTTGTGCACATCCCTACTAGGTGGTTAGGTTGTGTTTCAGTATGGTAGCTGTTGAGTGTTATGACAAAGGTAAAGGCTATGAGCTATTTGCTTGCATCATGCATCTGACAAAACAACAAAATAGAAGTTGTGAAGGGGTACCTCTAGACACTCAAATAATAGAAAGACATTCACTGTTTCACCTACAGCAGGGGTTCTCAGGCTTGGGTCCCCAGATGTTATTGAGGGTATTCCCACGATCGACAGAAAGCAGGCTAAGGGAGCTTAGCCTGCTTCTCGTCAATCCTGGGAACCACTGGGTAAGCCCAGTGCTCCCAAGGTGGCTAGTCCGCCTAGAACACCCGCCCCTTAAATGAGGTTAATGGAGCAAGCGCTCCGTTAACCTCATTTCTTTGCTTGTGTGATGCCATGTTGCATGGCAACACATGGGTAGACCCTGACCGGGAGGCTGCAGTCAGCCTCCCAGGCTCAGGGGTCTCTCCAGGATGCCCCGCACACTCACACAGGGCATCCTGTGACTTCCGGGGGGCGCATGGCCCCTGCTCCCTGTAGCCCTCGCTGGCTCCGTGACAAAGCTGGCAGTCATGTGGGTGGCTGATCTGGCTGCCCCAGGGCTGCCCTTTGATTGTCTGTGGGGAGAGCGGGCTAAGCCCACTCTCTCCGCAAGCCCAACAGAAGCTCTTCTCACGGATTGTGAGAAGAGCTTCATTGAATCACATCATGAAGGCCATTGTGACTGGAGATGATAGGGACTGTAGTATAACCATATCTGGGATCCCAAGGTTGGGACCCTCTGAGCTAAAGCATGCTTTTAAATCAATTCTCTGCAGAAACAGGCTGGGATGCCAGTTATCAGTTATTCAACCTTTTAGCAGATAACAAAAACAACCTGCTTTGTTCAACCACATGAGTTTCTTCCATCTTGTGGTTGGCTTCGCCTTACATGGTGCCTGTCTTATGCGCATTTCAAAACAATGAGCAATAGGGTGAACAATTCTCCTTTGTCTCCTTCAGTTTAAATACTTGAAAAACTGTCATCATGTCATCCCCTCCTGTTGCTGTGATTTGATGATTCTAAAATAATTATTTCCAATCAGCAGTACAAGCAGAAGCAAATGTCATGGTTGTGTGCTTGCATTTCTATTTCATGATAAGAAACTATATGTAAATGCATATGCCAATTAGACATGAGCCTGAGGGTCTTGGCAGGTTTCCAGTGTGGCCCTTGGAGAAATGTGTGGATAGTCCTGTTGCAAAGGATGTGGAACTCGTTTAGCATGCAAAGCTTGCGGGCAAAATGATTTTAATATGGAGTTTATGCTGACAAAGCTAAAGAGGTAGATGAACATATGGGTTAAAGTACAGGATTGCAGAGGATGCTTTCAATGTACTTTTGAAAGAATGTTGTACAGTTTGCCAGACATACAGATGTAAACTTAGTATGGCAATTGACATCAAGCTATATGCCCAGACATTTTACTTCCATTAACTCCAGCTATGGGCAAGTGGCAGCAATGTGGGTGAAGAGAGGAGAGGAGACCTCACAGCATGCCCAAATTCGGAGCTCACCTTCTTTTAGATACTGTTATGCAGTCCAAATCTAAAAGCAACAGCTGTGTAATGTCCCTTTAATCACAACAAACTAAATCACTATTGCTGCTTTTGGAATTTTTCCAAATGGATCAACGTGGCAGCCTGCATTTTTTCTGCTTAAAGATGTTACAGTTAGTGGTTGACATGATGAGGTAAATTACTCAAAGTAGTCCCAATGAAATTAAAAGGACAACTTCGGTATTGTCTAACTTGTACTTTTAATGGCAATGGGTCTGTTTTGAGTGATGTTCCTCATCATGTCAGCCACTATAGATGGCTAGTTATGTAAGTCATGTGACACCTCATCAAGCACTTGCTAAGACTTTCAAAGAGTAGACAAGAAATAGGTAAAATATGATTGTCTTTTTAAAAATCCAACAAGCCCCCCTACCATATAAATCTATGTGCAATGAACTGTGTCACTGCAAACAAAGAGTAAGCTCTATATCTGTAACACCTGCCCAGCTGTTTCATTAGGATAAGCACCTCACAAAATTACATTATTTTCAAATATGGTATTTAAAATGGTGTGAATGTTCTGTATTGAAAACAGTGTTGATTTACTATGGTTCCTGTAATATCTCTGTTTATTATAGATTGAGTTTCAGCACCTGTACAAACAGAATGAACGTAGTATGAGAATCAAATTATACTCTAGGTTTAGATGTTGCTGTTGAAGTACATCTGCATGCCATTCCTTGCCAAAATCTTCTGACTAATTACTCTAGATGTGTGTGACCTGTAACAAGAACCATGAGCGGAATAAAGCAGAGGCAGAGAGTCAAAAGGGACTTGTTGCTGAACCAGAAAGCTGTATGTTGCACTGAAGAGATTAATATTTTTTGCACAGGAACAGTTACTCACTGTTCATGGAAATTCCATAACATAGGCCCCAGAAAGTGTCTGCATGTATACTGGAGGAAAGCTGGTCTTGTGGTAGCAAACATGACTTGTCCCCTTTGCTAAGCAGGGTCTGCCCTGGTTGCATATGAATGGGAGACTACATGCATGAGCACTGTAAGAGATTCCCCTTAGGGTATGGAGCTGCTCTGGAAAGAGCATCTAGGTTCCAAGTTCCCTGCCTGGCATCTCCAAGATGGGGCTGAGAGAGACTCCTGCCAGCAACCTTGGAGAAGCCACTGCCAGTCTGTGTAGACATTACTGAGCTAGATGGACCAATGGTCTGACTCGGGATACAGCAACTCCCTATGTTCCTAGGCTACTCTTGATGGAGTTTTATGATGGGATTCTTGTGAACTATGTATTCTTGGTATGAGACAAGTATTCAGCAACTACAGCCAGATCCACACCAGATCCACACCACCCCTTTGAGAGACTTCTAAAAATTATAATTTTTTATTTCATCCGGCCTTCAGATCTTAGGCCAAGGCTGCACAACTTGTGCCTCCAGCTGTTGTTGGACTAGAACTCCCAACATCCCCGGCGACAGTGGCAAATAGGGATGATAGGAGACAGTCCAACACCTGCAGCCCTGTCCTAGGCTATTGGGACTTCTCATCTTTGTGTAATATAGAGTATCTCTGAAAAAACAGCAACAACTTATAACCAAACAACAAACCCAAACCCAGAACAAACAAAATGTTTTGCTTACATCAATCCCCCACCCTGCAACCACTTCCTTTCCTGGCTTCCCATCATTCACTGAATAATGAAATTGTTTAATGGAAGAAAAAAGTGGCACATTTACAACATTTTATAGAATAAGGAATTCCCCCAGAGATCTGAAAATAGGCAATGTATTCATGAAAGGGGTGGGTAGGTTGGGAGCTCTTTGGAAAATAACTTCAAAAGAATGTATAACTTAAGTATGAAACGTACCATTAAAAAAATCTAATACATGACAAGAAAAACAAAAAGTCATGTCAGGAAAATGTTTTCAAATTTGTAGCACCTCTTTATTTCTTAGGAAAATGTCCAAAGTATACAGTACAGGAGGTAAAAACCTTACTTGGAGTGGTTTGGTTTATTGAGTTCTCTGTGCCTTGAAAATCATGCTGGGGATCCCAGGAGACTCCTATAAAGATGTATTACATCATAAAGAAAATGAAGGATAGTAACCCATGTTATTAAACTGTCAACATTCATTATATGACAATTTGTCCACAATCCAGCTCAACTTAAAGCCTTACCGTTGGCTGTAACTTTAAAGAGCAAGACTATTCAGTAATCATCAAAAGCCTAAGGTACTTTGGAAAAAATGTTGTAATAATTGCTCCACTGTTCCATTGCATTATGTGTGAATTTCATTGATTCAGGACCGCAAATGTTCACCTACTACATGGAAGGAATCTGAAGGATTACTGCTTTAAAGGATTTTCTTAGCTATGCAGAAGATTTCTCATTTCATGCCATGTTAATAGTAGCTTGTTCTAGTAGTAGTAATGAAAAATAAGTATTAAAGCCCAATGCTTTTATAATTTCCACAAAGGTATTTAACAATAAACCTGGGCAAATGGCACTGCTTAAACTTCCATCCACTCATAGCTCTGAAACGAGGGTGATTAAAGTGCCCCCATAAGTGTAATATTTACAGTTAAGACTATGCTCTATGCTTAAATGAGTGACGAGAGCTTCTACTCATGTTATTTATTTTATTAACTGGTCTGGTGCAATGCTGCATTATGAGCCCCATTCACACAATGTGTGCAATTTGTGTACAGAGTATGCACACGAAGAGCTGAATGTACCCCTCTGCACCCTGCATTTGTTATGTAACGAGGCTCACTTTTAAAATGAACACATGTACATTTTCATTAAAAACACATACATGAGTACAGACACCTGTACACACCTAAAATGTGCAGAGCTATGAAGATAATGATGGCTCGTTGGCTCATATGAGTTTATAGGTTCCTCCATACAATCCTTCAACCAGGAGCTATGCCCAATAAAGTCCCCCCATGCAATTAGACACAGTGGAATAGTGTGCCAGATGGGGAGGAGAAATGTTTGGGCTGGCAGACTTATTGGCTGATATCGGTGGTAAAACATCTGTGGTGTTTTTGGTTAATCCATTCCTTGATCCAGGCCAGCTTTTGAATGGGGCTTTAGTTACTTGTAGTCCAGTCCTGGAGTAGACGTGGGGCTAACTAACAGCCAGCAGCAAGAGCATGGAAAAGCAGTCTGCACTTGCCTCTCTGTACATAATGAGGCTCTCCACACGAGCAGTATGGAGAACCTTACCAGCAGGGAGCTGCACAGAGCTGGTACGGACAGCAGAGATCGGGAGCCACCTGGCCCCCAGAAGTCCCAGGATGCCCTGCCCAAGTGTGCAGGGCATCCTGGGGAGACCCTCAAGGACTCCTGGTCGGGGGCCTACTCATGTGTCGCTGTGGCACAGAGCTGCGCCATGGTGGCACACGATCAGTAAAATGTGGTTAGTGGAGTGCTTGCTCCGATAACCTCATTTTAGGGGCGCGGTTCATAGTTGGGCTAGCCGCCATTGAACCACCAGGCCTGCCCACGAGCCTGGTGGTTCTCACAATGGGGGATAACCGGGCTGGGCTCCCTTAGCCCAGTTTCTCTCCATTGTGAAAATCACCTAAAATTAATATTTTATTAAATATTCCTGATTCCATTCCACTGCCTTGTCTTTGCATACTACCACTCTTTCCCTTGGATTCTACAACATCCAGACTAGCACTGTGCTAGCGCAATAAGAGAAGTTGCACACACTAAGGAATTTTGCGGAGCTGTGGGAAATTGCAGTGCTGTGGGAAGTTGCACAACCACCAGAGCAACATGTGCATAAATGTCATGGAACTTGTCCACGTCTTGCATGAGCACAACACTGTTCTGGAACAGACACACCTAACTTGGTGGAACTATCTTGCTCCTTGTCCTTTCAGTAGCACTAGTCGAACATTCGTCTGGATGACAGCCCTTGTTATTGTGAAGACCAGAAATTTGAAGCCCTTTGTACATTATTGTGAATACACTGATAGTAGATGGGTTATTGTGGGACATAAGACAAGATATATAATTAAGGGCCTTTCTCATGACATTTTATTCCTCATGTGCTGGATATGTGGACACTCTGCTGCTCCAATTTGGCAGGTTTTGGTAATTACCAGATAAGTGGTTGCAGAGTTCCACCTGATGAAAATACCACACAGTCTGTTTCCAACACTTCTGGTTATTGGCCTTCTGACTATCTGCTAGAGCAAATGCTGACACTTCCTACCTGGTGATATCTTCATCCCACATTGGTAGGGCCTTAGCAAGGTGATCTCTGTTGGTTGCAAACTCTGCAACATACCAGTGATTTTAGAGAAAAGGGTGAATGCTTTAAAAAAAATGAGGCTATTCTCACGACCAGCAAAAATCAGGCTAGGAGAGCCTAGCCCAATTTTTGCTGGTCGTGTAAACCACAGGGCTCACAGGCGAGCCCGGTGATTTACAAGCAGGTAACCCGCTTAATTGCCCCTGCCCTTAGCCAAGGTTAGCGGAGCGAGTGTTCTACTAACCCTGTCTTTGTGCTTGTGTGTTGCCGCACTGCGGCTCTGCACCACAGCAACTCACGAGTAGGCCCTATACCGGGAGGCTAAAAAGCAGCCTACCTGCTCGGGGGTCTCTCCAGTATGCCCTGAGGGCTCACGCATGGCATGCTGGAACTTCCAGGGGCTGTTGGCCCCCGATCCCCACAGCCCCTGCCAGCACCATAACGGAGCTGGCAGTCATGTAGGTGGCCGCTGAGGCCAGCAGTTGTGTAGACGGCTGCTGTGGCCGCCCAGGGCTGCTTCCCCACAAACCTCATCCAGGCTCTTCCCACCAATCGTTAGAAGAGCATCATTATCTTCCCTGAAATAATTTACACCATGGCTCTTGAAACTGCCTAGCTAAAACTTTAGCTTTTTGCATTAAGGAAACGCTGTTGGTTATTTATCATCTTAAAAACTATGAAACATGCATTCACTGACTTTATGTTGTCTATGAAGTTTTAATAATCATTTAGAATAAGTCCAACTAGTATCAGTTTGCTGGATTTAATTTGCTTTATCTTAAAATTAAGGTAAAATATCCTATCCTTTTGGGCATATACTTCTCCAGCAGTTCTCACAGTAGGAAGCTTATGAGCCATGTAGGAAAATAATAAATTACTGAGGAACAAAAACCTTAATGTAAAATTTATTTAAAATTTTCTTGAGTCGGACTGTGGTTGAAAGTCTCCTGCTAATGAGGTATTACAGCATGCAGTGCTTCCCTGCCAAGGCAAGCATCTGCATCGGCATATAATGTATATTTAAAATCTAATATTTTCCGCAATCCCAAACTTCAAGCTAGGTTTTACACACTTAGCATCCCAGCAGGCCTCGACACTTCTTTCTAGGAAATAGCAGCTATTTGGGTGAAATGGAGTGGGGGAAGGGGTCAGTGAGCACAGGGAGAAGAGGCAGGTTTTTGAGGCACTTCTTTGAGAAAAAGTGGAAGTTTAGTTTTTTATCGCTTGGATAGTGAAACTAATTTTTCCTATGAAAAACCTTTTGTGTTCATAATTGTCACATCAGATATCATTGATTTCATTTTTCTTTTGTGATGATATACAAATACAGCTTGAGATAAATTGTTCTAGCTCATTATTTGGCCAACATATGCCTAATAAATAAATTGTAGTGTCAGAATCTGTAGGTCCTTCTTGTGAGTCCCTGGCTTTTGTATTATTTAGTTATTACAGTGTTGTGCATCCTTCATATTGTGAGGTGGGTCAAGTAGTCAACCATGATTTGCAAGTTTCAATAGTATTGTGCAAGAGATTAGATATATAAACTAAATCTGTAGGTTATAAAAAAGCACTTTACTTGACTGGAGCTGGGCGTGCTGTCTCATTGGTTTTTGGACTGGGTAGGCAAGGAGGATGCTCAGAGGAATGTGAGTCTAAAAGATCAAGTTGACAAATTTCTTAAATCCAAGTTGTCAGATTTAAGCTGATTCAGGCCAATGGGTACTTTTTGTGGCACATCATAGGGACATAGGAAGCTGCCTTCTACTGAGTCAGACCATTGGTCTAGCACAGTAATGCAGAACTGCAGGTCCAATGGACCCAAGGTTAGACACACCCTCCCCCCGCTCTCCCATCCACATTCGGATGAAATAGAAATGGAGCGATCCAATTGCAGTCTCACTGACTGGAGCTTCTGGGGCTTCCTTTTTTAATGGACAGCCCAGGCAGCCAATAGAAGCTGGAGCAAGGGAAGAGTTTCTTCCCTCAACTCCAGTTGTTAAGGGGGAAACTACAGTGACAGCATTCAGGTGTAAAGCTGGCACCGCCAAACCAGAAGTCCAGACGGCAGACCATACTCCAAACTGAAGGTACAAAGTGGAGGGAAACCGTGAGTCCATTTATCGACCAAACTGAAGTTGCCTGCATTTGGACATACAGTTCACCATACCAGAGGTGAACCGGTTTCATGAACCAATTTTATGTTACATGAGAATGTGGCCATTGTTTACACAGACTGGCAGTGGTTTCTCCAAGGTTACAGACAGGAGCTTCTCACAGCCCTGTCTTGGAGATGCCAGGGAGGGAACCTTCTGCATGCAAGTAAACATGCAGAGTGGCTCTTCTCAGAGTGGCCCCATTCCCTATGGGGAATATCTTACAGTGCAGAATATCTTACATGTAGTCTCCCATTCAAATACCATCCAGGGTGAACTCTGCTTAGCAAAGGAGACAACTCATGCTGGCTACCGCAAGACCAGCTCTCTTCCCCAACATATGAAAAGGAATTGAAGTTTGATACCATTACACATTAAGACAGAGAGTCTTAAATAATTTATTCGCTGTTAACATAGGTCTTAAATATCCTTGAGACAAAAATGGAATAACTGAATTATCATATTGGATAGGTTCAAATACCAGTTGTTTTTTATGGCATAGTTATTGACAGTTTTAAGCCTATTTCCCTCACAGCAACCAAGAGCATTGATAACTTTATATTTAAATAAAATAATAACCCCCAAACCACCAAATGGTTAAGAAATTTCACCACACACCAGACTGGCTGGAGGTGGTGACTGAAATCATTTTACTGATCCAGTGTGGTCCTCTTGGACTTGTACCTGGGAATGGGTTCAAATTTTAGATCAGCCATAGATTTGCTGAGCAATTTACTAAAGAGTAAAGTAGTGCAGACAAGAGTATAGTAGTGCAGACAAATAAGATAAAGATGAAAGTAATTTTGATATTAAATTATGAGCCTCTTCTCACAAGCAGTGAGCAGGGCTCCAGAGCAAGCTGTAGGGAAGGTGGGTTAGACTTCCCCTCTCTGCAGACCATCGCTCCTCCTGTGCTGGGCATGCTCCCCGTGTACCCAGATGATTCCTTGCACGCCCAGGCAGCGGGGAGGGCCGGAGGGCAGGATGTGTCATCCAGGTCTCCAGAAATACTATGCACTCATGCGGTGTCTCATGGGGATTCCTTCCTCCCCTCCATGGGCTCCCCACAATCTAGCAACCATGACTGCTAGCACCTGTGGCTCCAAGACGATTAAAAAAGGGGGGTTAAGGGAGCACTCGCTCCCTTAACTTCATTTTAAAGGATGGGTAGTTAGGTGGGTTTGCCGCCATGGTGCTTCCAGGATTGGCCCCATCCTGGTGGTTCACACGTATATGCAAAACCAGGCTCAGTCCAGTTTTGCACGCGGGTGTGAATAGCCTCCCTGAATGATAAAAGAAAAGCCGTTTTTGTAGATATGGTTTTTGAAGACATGGAATGCCTGAGGCTTTCTGACATCCTTCTGAGTGCAGGATCTGCTAATATTACAGGAGGCGGGAGTTGCTTCTGCATAGTCAGGCCCTGCATGTAGGAGCCATGTGGATCAGAATGGTGACATGGTTACTTCCTAGAACAAGGAGGGCCAAGCCACAGATAGCAGTCAGTGTGAGAGCCAGTAGAAGAGCTGAGAGTCAGAAACCAAAGCCGGGAGGCAACCCTTTCCTAAAAAGGAATACTTTATAGACCTTTCTGCCTGCCAATGGTCAAGTTGGTTGGTAGAGCCAGCATCAGCCTGGGAACACTTATTGCCCAGAAAAATGCTCTAAAATGTGGCCTGGTAGCTCACCACACAGAGGGTCTACATCAGAGGTGAGCATCTCCAGCTTTAATCCTGGGATTCCTGAGAGCCAGCCATCATGGTATGGGAAATCACAATGTTGGCCACCAATCTTGATATTTTTTGTATTCATATGTTAATGTGGCATGGATCCAACTGTGGTCTCCTTGACAGGAGATAAAGAGCCTATTTGCATTTTTTTTAGACAAATGTATCAGATTATCCTTGTCTAGCACTCTTACATAACTATAATAGCCAGAGGATTCCAAGAGGAGTCATACAGTGAAATGCCAGTGCATTCCTTGTTTTAGTCAAAAGTATTTGTTTGTTCCTTCTGGGCATACCATAAACTTGGGTAAATATTTTTTCAGGCTGAACTCTGAGCTAGCCTATCAAAACAATATGTTCTTGGGCTAAACATACTGAAAATGTAGACTGCTTTCATCCTGCTCTTGTCTTGATCACCATAGATAAAAATTTTCGAGTGAAAGAGTTTTCTGGGCTTTTACAACCCCAACATGTGAGAGCTGAGTTCCCAGAGCCTCCATTTCAGCTCATGGCATCATGGAGGATTCCCCCCAGCCCCCGTCACAGATACTGCTGGAACTGCTGGTAAATGTATATCAACAATACTGAAAATAACAGTGTTTATGCACTGAAGTCATTTGCAGCTGCTGGGTTACAAATATGTATCTCTGCTGGAATAAGCAATGATTTCAGAACCTTCTAACACTCTTCTTTCACTTTGCCCCTTGGAGGCTGCTAGGAGAAGCCAGACAGATAAGCTGCATCCATACTTTCCTGAGTGTTTGAACAAATTAAATATTCCTGTTTTGAGCATGTATTGCCTGTGGGTCTTCGCTATTACACTTTGCTATTTGTAATGATACCAGCTATCCTGCACTGTTGCGAGCTTGACATGATGTATTGATCAAATGTTTTGGATTAGGGATCTCCTCTAAGCATATGAGTCACAGTTTGTGCTCCTTAGTGCTCTAACCATGATCAGAATGGGAGTTCTGTGCCTACTTCCCTAGTCAAAGCCCCTTCCCTCTATTTCCTGACAGTAAATTACTTGAGCTCTGTGAAGAAGAGATAGGGCAGTAGTGGGAAGGATGCTGCAACATCTGTGCTGGAGCTCTGGGCTGATCAAGAGAGCACCTCCATTAAAATAATAATGGTTATAATAGTAGAATTCTCTGAAGCATTGTAAAGATCTAGGTTCTGTACAAAAACTGAACACTAAAGATAGACCTCACTTTCAGTCTTACAATCTTCCCATTTACACCTGCTCCCCAAAGGCAGATAGAGGGTAATCTGGTATAGTGGCCTCCTTTCTTGTGAGGATGTACCAGAAAATTGGGAGAGATCTGATAAACTAGGGCTGTGTCCACTGAGAGGATGATCTCTCTCCCTCATATCTCCAGGCACAAAATAGCCCTACTGCAGTAGTGCTGCTTAAAGAAAACAGTTTTTATGGATAATCTCTGCTGCAGTACTACTGAAAATCTGAATTAGGCTTTTAAAAATAACTCTTTATATATTTGAAAAATCTTCGATACACTTCTTTGTGGCCTTTTCCCTGCAAGACTTCTAAATCAAAGGTTGTCAATGTGACTGTATCATGAGTCAATTTGATCTGCACACAGGATGTGATCATCCAAAATGGGAATAATTTGGCAGCACCGTTTGACATTTAATGTCTTAATCCATTCTGATGAATGTTCAGATAAACTGGAACAGATCTGTTTGCATTTTTCTGTTGAGTGGGATAAAAACATAAAATGCTCTAAAAGCATGGTTCGGAACATCTGTGTGTTGCATAAATGACCACCCTATCAAGATGAGAACTCACCCATGATAAAATCTATGGGGCTATTCTCACGATTAACAAAAATTGGGCTAAGAGAGCCTAGCCCAATTTTTGTTAATCGTCAGAACCACCGGGCTCGGCTGCGAGCCCGGTGATTCTAGAGCAGGTAACCCGCTCTGGAACCCCTAGTAAAAAGCAGGTTTGCGGAGGGAGTGCTCCGCAAACCTGCTTTTTACAATCGTGAGTAGCCACAGCGTGTCTTTGCGCCACGCCTATTGATGAGTAGACCCCCGGCCGGGAGGCGAAAAGCCGCCTCTTGGCTCGGGGGTCTCCCCAGTATGCCCTGCATGCTCGCGCAGGGCATACTGGGGCTTGTGGGGGCCATGCAGCCCCTGAGCTCCACAGCCCCCGCTGGCTCTCTCTCGGAGCCAGCAATCATGTGGGCGGCCGATCCGGCTGCCCAGGGCTCCCTCTCTGCTCATGAGACTGTGAGACCCAGATCCTTATGTCCGGATCGTGAGATCCTTATGTATGGATCGTGAGACCCAGCTCCTTATGTCCAGTAACACTGACAAGGACATGGATGAAGTTTATCAGCTGCCTAGAATAGAACAAAATTGGTTTGCACTGGCAGATTTTTGGATGCCCACTCTTCCGCATCTCTAATTCATTTAGTAAAACAAGCAAACAGAAAGGATTCATTTAGGTAAATCATTCACTTTCTTCATTTCGAGAGAGAAGAGATATTTCAATTTAAAAAGTCAATTTCCAATGGTTTGCTGTTTTCTTTCCTTCCCATCAAGTGCTTCTGGAATGAACAACATTTGGGCCTTTGGAATTTGATATTCAGCTTTTTCTTGGAGCTGATTTTGAAATTTCCTTCTTCACCAGCTGTTCTCAACCCTATTCATAGACCACACTTTTCTGGCATGTCATGCTGGCAGCTGTCTGCAGCAAATATGCCCGCCTTTTACTGCTGAATGTAGTGAAGTGGCAGGAAGTTTTTAATGCTGTGAAGTGCTTGTAGCTATTTAGATGACTGCAAAATAATTTGATTGCCCAATTGGTGTATCATCTGATAGCTGATAATATTGGTCAAACATTATCAGCTCCTAGGATTCTCCAAGGAGAATATTTGAGACCTTATCAAAGCAATCAAGAAGAAATGCAGATAGGAAGATTTTGCCACTCCCCCCACTTTTTAAACAATTTTTTGACATTACATATTTTACAATTCCAGTTCTCCCCCTCGCCCCCCTCTCACCTGACCTTTCCTCCCAAAGCCACTTCTTTTCAGTAGGTGCGTTAATGGGCAATAGCTTGTGATACACTCACCCTTTTGTATGATTGCCCCAGAATTCACTGAGAAGCATCTTCAGTGGCGTTTTCCCTGTGTCATGATATGCTACAGGAATGGCTACAGATGTGTATGCCAGCAAGCAGTTTTGAAATATTAATCTTTGGATATGAAGCTACCCCTCTCCAGGTTTCTGTTACTGCAATCACTCAGAGTCAAACTAGACATTATATTCAGATCTCTGTCGCATAACCCTAATGGACCCTTTTAAATAGGAAAGCCACTCCTGGAGAGGAGACTGAAACCCAAGAATTAGGGGGTGGTAGGGGATACATCTTCCTTTCCCAATACAGTTTCCCCTCTCCAAATTCTCCTGTGGTGACTTTTCATCCTGAGATCCTAAATGCATCAGTGTGGTATGGGAATATACATATAGGACCTCACTAGTGAGGGGAGGTTTTCGTTGCCCATAGTCAAAAAGGCTTTTGCCGCCCTTTTACCTTTAAAAAATGCCACTCTGTGGAAGTAGGCTGCAATAAGGGGGGCAAAGGAAAACTTTCCCCCTTTGCCATCTAAAGAATGATGGGGTGTGGCAGTGGCTGCAGCGGGGGGGGGGAGTCCACCCTTTTGCATTTTTTTTAAAACGGCACTGTATGGTGGCAGCAGTAACTGTGAGGAGGGGGGCAACGAAGGGAAAGTTCCCCTTCATTGAAGTCTTTACCTTTACCCAGGGAGGGTAGGATGGGGCACGGTGGCAGCAGATGCAAGGGTCGGGGGAGGAGAGGAGAATTCCCCAGTTTACCAGGGTGGGATGAGGCGAGTTCCTTCTAGCTCCCTTCCCACCTCCCAAATGCTTGCACAGGCCTCTCGCCTCTCTGCTGAGCAGCCCGAGGCCAGAAACGAGTCCAGAAATGGGTTGCTCAGCAGTGAGGTGAGAGGCCCATGCAGTTACTTGGGAGGAGAGGGGGAGCTGGGAGGAGCTTGCTGCCCCCCATCCCGGTAAAAGGGGGAACTCTCCCCTCCTCGCCAGCTTTAAAAAAAACACACACAAAAGGGAGGACTTTCTCATCGCACCCCACCCTCACTGCAGTCGCCACTGCCATGCCCTCCCTGGGTAAAGGTAAAGACTTCAGTAAAGGGAACACTCCTCTCCCCACCCCCCACCCTCCCCATAGCTCCTGCCGCCATCATGCAGTGGAGTGTTTTTTAAAAAAACACAAAAGGGGGGACTTTCTCCTTGCCCCCCACTCTTGCTGAAGCCACTGCCCCCCACCCCCAGTGAGGGACAGCAAATTGCTGCTCCTCAGATTTTGCCGCCACAGGCAAAT
Source organism: Hemicordylus capensis (assembly GCF_027244095.1). Taxonomy (NCBI): domain Eukaryota; kingdom Metazoa; phylum Chordata; class Lepidosauria; order Squamata; family Cordylidae; genus Hemicordylus; species Hemicordylus capensis. The sequence continues at coordinate 84,386,853 of NC_069658.1, read as the reverse complement.
GCCTACCCTGCCTCTCTGTTAATCCACCACTGTAGGGAAAGCTGCTTAGGGAGTGATTTGGAGAAGAAAAATGGTGGGTAGGGATAAGCTTAAACCTCGCTGCCACTTCTTTAATCCTGATCACCCCTCCAGAAGTGTTATTCCCTGTTCAAAAAAGATACATTGGGATGATGTTACATCTATGTTTTTGGAAGGGTGGTGTATAAAAAGAAAGAAAGAAAGAAAGAAAGAAAGAAAGAAAGAAAGAAAGAAAGAAAGAAAGAAAGAAAGAAAGAGTAGTGTAGTGTAGTGTAGTGTAGTGTCATGTCCCTATACAGTGATTCTGGAAACATCACCAGAGACAGTTTGAGGTTTAGGGCAAGTATGCACCAGGCAGAGTTTGTCCTGGGAATGCCGCTGTGCTTCCTGACAGAATGTTCTGCTTCTGTCAGGTTAGCTCCTAATATTAAGGTTTGGAAAAGTACACTTGCAGTGAGCACGAGAACTGGAGGAAGCAATAGGCTGGGCTTCAAACTCAAGAGCTGCTAACTGGTATTCTACTTGAAAAAGAGAACTTCCCAGCTGGCAGTTCTACTGCAACCTTTCATGAGGCTTTCACTGGGTTTTCAGTTGCTAAAGACATTTTTTACAAGTAGGTTTTCCTGTCAGTGGAGCTGCTTACAATAATATACAGTGGAATACTTTCTTAGGAATCAGGGTACCTGGTGTAAAAGAAGGAGTGTTAAGAAAGAGAAAAGGGGATTAAAACCTAAGTATGTAGTACACTGCTCTGGGCTCCTTGGAGGACGAGCAGGATATAAAATGTAAAAATAAATAAATAGATAGATAGATAGATAGATAGATAAGAAAGCGGGTTAATGTGATTGTAGTGGATTAACCCCTTTGAACAGGGCAAAGACAGAGGCATCTTTTAAAGTAGTGGCTCTCTTATATTTAGCAGGGGGAGAGCAATGTCCCTATTCAGCCCCAGCACAGCATCTCTTCAGTGGCTATTGCTGGTGTCCACCATTTCTTTTTAGAATATGAGCCCTCTGGGGACAGGGAACTGTCCTCTTACTATTATTCTTATTTTCTATGTAATCTTCTTTGAGAGCTTTTCTCATGGAAAGTGGTGGATGGATAGATGGACAGATAAACTTTGTAATATTTCCCAGGTTTCAGGCTACTGTATTATACAAATTGAAGTTGAGCTTCATAACAAGGCAATTGAACACAGAACCATCAGCACAGATCTTCAGGCTCTGTGTGCAACAGCTTCATAGTTACAATTTTTCATTGCAATCTGCAGCTCACACAGTGAAATAGGGCCAGCGCCAGGTTGCAGTGAGCAACTCTGTGCTGGCCCCTGCAGTGGTCTGAGCCACTGTTCTGTGATAATAGCCTGGGCTTCTGTAACTGTGGCTCCCATAGTGTCATGCCAGGAAAGCAGATAGGTGAGTGAGAAGAAGAACTTGGCAGTAGTAACAGGGCACTGCTCATTCCCTCCCCAACTGGCAAGTTAGGGATGTGCTGTAATTTGCAGCAGCTTGTCTTCCTACCCTCTGAGGGATAAGACAATTCTCCCCATTTACTGATGGGGAATCAAAGAATTCCCCATCTCTGCCTCCCCATCTCTGATAATTTTTTTAAAAAACCTTTAAAGACACATCTGTTCACCCAGGGTTTTAATTAAATACCATTTGAATAGTTTTGATATTGTTTTAAAATATTGTTTTAAGGTGTTAAAATTGTTGTAATGTTTTAACTTTTTGCTGTCATTTATTTTAACCAGTGTTTTAATTTCTCTGTTGTCATTATTTGTTTTAACTAATGTTTTAACTTTTCTGTTCTTTTTTGTTGTAAACTGCCCAGAGACATATGTTTCGGGTGGTATAAAAATATGTCAAATAAATAAATAAATAAAATGGGGGAATCTTGTTTGATTGCAGTTCCTTCTCCTCCTCCTTTCAGAGGGCACAAGTTCTAAGAGCTCCTGATGATAATTCTCATTATTCATTAATGGGGAATCAGCAAATGAGGGCAATCTTCTTTGGTGGCAGCCTTGGACAGGAGGCAGAGGAGCTGCTTCATCTTCTCATTTTCCAGTGGGAACAGAGCCGTAGCAAGGTTGGAACGGGCCCAGAGACAAGATTTTAAAATCCCCCCCCCCTCACTGAAGCTCAGCTCATGAAGTAAAGAAATCTTAAATGAGGCTGAATAGTGGTAACACAAAGCACAGTAAAATAAATTTATATATATATAACCTATGTGCCACAATAGAACATCATCCTAAATTATTTTTTAAGGTTTTGTAAATTGTGGACGATGCTAGTCATTTAATGGTACTAGAGAAAGCCATGCTGTTCTGGTAGCTCCAGGTCTTAACACTCATTTCAATTTCAGAGGATGAATACAACTGAAGGAAGCCCAGGCGGGTGTGTGGCTGGGGGAATCAGTCATGTGACTTGCCTCTGGGGGGCCCCCCAAGTCAGTGGGCCCCCAGACAACTGTCTCCCCTTGCCCTATTGTAGTTACGCCCCTGAGTGGGAATACTGCAAAGAGGAGAGTATGCCATTAGTACAGAGTCTTGTTGTGGTGGCAGCAACTCCTTCTCTCACCTTCTCCATTGGTGGATGGGCATCCTCTTAGAAGATCCTGCATCCTTGCATAAGGATGCATCCTTGATTGAGAGGCACATGCTACTACGTCTCCTGACAACTCCCCCTGTGTAAATGGAAGTATCACATGGAAGCCCTGTGATGATTCAGGGGTACTGGGGGATGCTCTCATTTGCTGATGAAGGATGCTGGGGGAAAGCAGCTGTGGTGTGAATTTTGGCCTAGAGGCTCATACTGCTATTGCCACTTGGAAAAGTAGGAACTGAATTTCAGGTCTAGGGGCGGGTGGGCTCTGATGCTGTCACACAATGAAAGGCCTAACTCATTTGTTAGGCACTTTAAGATAGTCACAGGCAATAAATGTGTTCAAAACATGCACTCTCTCATGGAATTATTACAAATTATGTCATGCATTTGCTGCTACACACTGTTTTATGGTGCTGTAAGAGGAGCTGCTGCATGTTTCTTCCTAAATTCAGTCCAGAAAAATTGTTTTGTGAAAAGGGCTGAGCTATTGAGCTTAACCACATAGTTGGTAAAAGCTTAACATTAAAAGAACAAACTTCTGTTGTGTCACATATTAAATCTTTTTATAGCATTGGAATGATTTTTATTTTTTATTTTTAAAGTATATATAGTGAATGTTTGGAGGATGCATGAAATCTGACAATTTATAAATATTGATGGTATTGGATCTGAGAGATTGAATTGCCTTCAGGATGGGAAACTGCATAAACTTAGAAGTTAAAAACCTGATGACTTGCAAACTGAAGTGCTTATTAAAAAAAATGAAGTGCTCTAATAATTTTAAATTACTGTATATTGCACGTTTTCAGGTCTCTGATCACCTCCAAATTCAAGTACTTATAAAATTGCTCCAATAATTTTAAATTGCTTCGTTCAGAGTGATTTAGAATTGTTAAAGTGCTTTCAAAGTTTTTTTAAAACAAGTACTTTAATCCAGAAGCGAGTTGAGCAATACTTCAGTGAAACTTCAAGAGAGTATTAGCATCTGGAAGAAAATCAAATGGTGAATTCCATATTTCATTTTTGTGAGCATTTGTCTAGGTTTCACACGCACGAGCGCATACACACACCTGAAATATAAGAGGATACCTATATTGGATATTGAAGAGATTATATGCGTCCTAGAACCTCACAAACAAATATTTACAAATGTGTCCTAGAACTTCACAAACATTGTATTTATTATCCTTATCTAACACCAGATTCTTCATATGGCCAGAGGTTTTTTTAAAAAAGTATTACAAAAATATGACAGTAAAATATTAGGATACAAAATAGAGGGCCCAACTGAACTGAACTTATTGAAACCAATGAGTACATGTTAGGGCACTATACTGTACTTCGGGGCAACCCTATCGAAGGCCCAGTTTTGGGTCACCCCCAAATGAACCAGCGGCAGCTTCAGCTGGAACTCCCCTGATTATTTTAATAGGTGGCGGGGTTCATGAAGAAGAAGGCACTCTCTTAAATACCCTGGGCCCAAGCCATTCAGGGCTTTAAAGGTAATAACCAGCACTTTGTATTTTGCCCAGAAACTAATTGGCAGACAATGTAGTTATTTAAAATAGAAGTAATGTTGTCTCTGTTGGTGGCCCCGGAGATGAACTTGTCTGCTGCATTCAGTACCAGTTGCAGTTTCTGAACTAGGTACAAAGGCAGCCCAGTGTAGAGTGCATTGTAGCATTCAAGCCTGGATATTGCCAACATATGCACCACTGTTTTAAAGTTGTTAAGAAATGGATGTAGCTGACATAGCCAAAGCTGATAAAAAGCACTCCTGGCCATTGCCTCAACCCCAGATATCATGGATAGGTTTGGGTTCAGAAATATTCCCAAGTTATGTACCTGATCTTTCAGGGGGAGAAACAGGCCCCACAACCAGCACCTCCATTTTGTTTTGATTCAACTTCAGTTTGTTCTCCATTATCCAGCCAAGTAAGCATTCAGAGAGGTTAATTATTCCAAGTAAGCATTCAGAGAGGTTAAGCCATCTCCTGATGAAGTTGATATAGAGAAGATCTGGGTGTCATCAGCATATTGATAGCTCTATGCACCAAATCTCCTGATGAACTCTCCCAGTGGTTTCATGTAGATGTTAAAAAGCATTGGAGAGAAAATGGATCCCCATGGGACTCCATATAATAGCTCTCACTTTGAAGAGCAACAGTCTCCAAGGGACACCATCTGGAATCTACCCAAGAGGTAGGAGCAGAACCACTGTAAAGCAGTGTCTCCCACCCTCAGCCCCCTCAAGTGGTCCATAAGAATATATGGTTGATGGTATTGAAGGATACCAAGAGATCCATGAGGACCAACAGGGTCACATTTCCCCTTTCAATTCCTAACTGGAGATAATTTATCAGGCCAACCAAGGCAGTCTCCACCTCATAGCCTGCCTGAAAGCCAGTTTGAAATGGGTCCAGATAATCTGCTTCTTCCAAGACTGACTGGAGTTGAGAAGCCATCACTCTCTCAATCACCTCGCCCAATCGAAGATTGGAGACAGTTCTATAATTGCCTAGCTCTGAGGGGTCCAATGCAGTTTTCTTCAAAAATGGCCTAACAATTACCTCCTTAAGATAAGAAGACATCCTACCCTTGATACTAACAATTCCCCCTCTAGATTGTATGAGCCATGTAGGGCATACAATCATACAAAGATTGTATGAGCCATGTAGATTTTCTTCTTGAAAATTAATATGGCCACATTAAATGTATTCCTCATGAGATCCAGTCATCATCACTATATCATGTTCCCCCTCCATAGGCAACTGATTTTTAGGGCCTGCAAACTGAGCAAAGAGGCATAGTGGTGATTCTCTTTATTTAGCAGGGGGGGAGCAACTGGCCCTATCCATCCCCAGCACAGCATCCCACTAGTGGCTGTTGCTGGTGTCTATCTCATGTTTCTTTTTTAGATTGTGAACCCTTGGGAGACAGGGAGCCATTTTAGTTATTGATTTATATCTATGTAAACTGTTTTGGGAATTTTTTGTTGAAAAGGGGTATATGAATATTCATTGTGTTAGTAGTTGTATTGTATTACTGGTTGCCTCATCTTATTAGTATCTTTACCAACCATGTCAGGTTGACCTTGTGTCTTCTCCACTGTCTCAGCCTCTCCACTATCTCAGCCTATTCTCCACTGTCTTTTCCACTATCTCAGCCTCTCCATATAAGTGGCAACAACCAGGGAAATTAGTGAACAGGGATTAGCATACAGGTTCATTGGAGTTTTGCATGGAGTTGCTTTTGCTAGGGCTTGTTTTTGTTTTTGTTCTCTCTCTTGCCTGCAGTGGGAGGAGCCAGTTAGGCACCTGGTGGGAGGACTTATTCCTGCTGAACCACATTCCTGTTCCGTTTGAAGCCTACTCTCTATATAAGAGGCAGGGGCCAGAGAGATTAGTAAACACAGCTTAGCAAACAGGGTCACTGGAGTTGTGCGGGAAGTGTGTGGGGAAGCTTGAAAGGAAGCCCCTTGATCACAAGGAAACCAGCGGGGGGGGGGGGGAAGGTAAGTATAACTTCCAATTTCATATTCTCAGGAAAGGAAGTTTAAATGGTTGAATAGCTTACAACTACAGCTAAGCCCTAACTTTCAAATAAACAATCCCCAAATACTCTAAACAGCCAAGAAAACCAGTAATCTAGATAAAAAGCCAGCAGGGGACAGGGCGCTTCCCAGTGTATTGCACAAAGTGCTGCATGTATGATTATTTGCTCAATGGACAAAAGTCATGGGTGTGTGCTCAGTGCAAGGAGCTCCTGGCTCTCAGGGAAACAAGTTTGTTCCCTTGAAACCAAGGTGGCAAATCTAGAGAAGCTCAGAGACCCAGACAGGTACATGGATGAGACCTTCAGGGACATGGTTTTAGGTTTGTTAGGCACTGGGATACATTTTGAGACAAGACAAGCCTGTATAAAAGAGACGAGCTCCACTTGAATCAAGATGGAACCAGACTTCTGGCACTTAAAATCAAAAAGTTGCAGAGCAGCTTTTGAAATGATGCCTGGGGGATAGCCAACAGGAGCTGAGCAGTATCCAGTTCAGCAAATACCATCCCTTAAGGTGTGAGGGTGTAAATGATTCAAAAAGACAAAAGATTGGGGAGGTGTACAAATTTGACAAATAAATATAAATAAAACAGAAGGGGACAGAGTAGAACCAGATAAAAAGCAGACAGAAGGATGTGCTCACTGGTCAAAGAGATCAAATGGCCAAAACAAAGATTCAGCATATAGGTGCTTATATGCCAATGCCAGAAGCCTCCAAGCCAAGGTGGGTGAGCTGGAGTGCTTGGTTGCTAATGAAAATATAGATATAGTGGGCATAATGGAAACATAGTGGAACAGTGAGAATCAGAGGTACACGTTTATTCCTGGATATAAACTCTATAGAAAGGAATGGGAGGGGTGAATTGGGGGTGGAGCTGCACTGTATATTAAATAAGGAATAGAATTTCACAAGCTAGAAAACCGAGGAAGACCAGAGTCCTCCACAGAAAGCCCTCTCAAAGGAGTGAAAAAAATTCTTCTGGAACAAAAATCAATGCAGTAGATAAATCAATTCCCAGGCTGGCATGCAGTAGCCATAGCAGGCTAGCAGGCTGGGCTCAGGCTGGCAACGAGGCAGGCAGGCATATGCAATGGCATGGCATCATCATGGCAACTTGAGGCATGCCATGCAATGCAAACTAGTTCTCGTTCTCTCTCTCTTCAATGAGGCAGAAAGGAAGAATGACGCATGAGTAACTAACTTGTTGAATGAACTGAAAACCCTTCCTTGAACTTCCCCCACCCTTGCCCCTTGTTCGACCCTTCCCTTGGCCAATGTGGGGTCAGTAATGAGTGCCAAGAACCAAAAGAGCCAATGGGGAACAAGGAGGGAATCGTCAGCAGGTCAGCCCATGCTTTAGGTCACTGATCAGAAGGCTGGAAAGGCAGGAAATTCAAAGAGATGTCATAGACAAAATGGAGTCTGACTCAGAGATCACCACAAAATGGAGGTCCGAAATAACAAAATGTTTTGTAGCCGAAACAGGGATGTTTTGTTTTGTGTATAAAACTTTCAGATTTGGAAAATGGGTGTTTTGTTTTGTCTACAAAACACCCGAAATGGCCCGTTTCGAGTACAAAACGTTTTGTACCCGAAATGTTTTGCACATCCCTATTGGATAATATAGTTACCAAATGTTACATAAAATGCCAAGAAGAATCAAGATCTCATTCTCTTTTCTTATCATCCTCTGGCACTGGTGTCTCATTCACAATATCCTAACATCAAGACTCACATTCAAGGTTGAGACACCGAGGCGGGTCTCAGGATCAAGGAGACCGGCCTCCATAGAATATGCGGGGAGAGTGGGCTAAGCCCGCTCTGCCTACAGACGACCAGGGACACAGCCCTGGGCAGCCAGATCAGCTGCCCACATGACTACCAGCTCCGTTACGAAACCAGTGGGGGCTGGGAGGGTCAGGGGCCATGCGGCCCCCGGAAGCTTCAGTATGCCCTGCGCGAGTGTGCAGGGCATACTGGAGAGACCCCCAAGCTGGGAGGCTGCTTTTCAGCCTCCCAGTTGAGGGTCTCATCCTGAGTAGCCATGGCACAGAGCCATGCCACAGCAACTCACGATTTCAAAAACTGGGTTTGTGAAGCGCTCGCTCCACACACCCAGTTTAAGCACCGGGCTACAGAAGCAGGTGACCTGCTTAAGAACCACCAGGCTCGCATCCAAGCCTGGTGGTTCTCACGGTTGTAGGAAATCGGGCTAGCGGAGTGTGAATAATCGTGTGAATAGCCTCAGTAAATCAGTCAGTCAGTCTTTATTAATACAGCCAATGGCCAGAATTACAAAAATAAAATCATTTAGAATTAACAACTTCATTCCGAATAACACCACAAATATAACAGAATTTAGCAACATTGAGTACCTCAGTACCTTCAGAAGTACGCTAAGCAAACATATCTCTTCTTCTCATGAGTAGACAATCTTCTCTCCTCTTCTTTGCCCTGCTTTCCAAGCCTGAGGTTGGCATTGACTGACCTCTTTGTGATGTACAACAATGCTCAATGCCTGTAACACTCACATACAAAACTGCTGACTTTTGTACCTGAGTGGGACACATTCCACTATCCTTTGACAGTGCATTCCTCTGCCACTGAGAACAAGATCTTACCTACATCTTTCCTTAATTTCCTCTTCTGTCCCAGGTTTTAAAAACAACAACAACTAACCAATACATCACATTGCATTTTGATCATGCCATTGTGGCTCCATTAATGCTGATCACCATGCTGCGCCTTTCCAAGGACAACTAGATGCATTCCACATCTCCTCTACAGAAGCAGCAGACAAATCCTACATCTTAATACTCCACCTACCTTGACAGGCTTTCTGAGCAATCTCACAGTGGCACTCTTACCCCTGGACTTTGAGGTCAAAGTCTTGGGCCTCCACACCTCCTGGGGGCCCCCAATTACTCTTTAGTCTGTCCTGGGTGGTGTGGTTGCCACCAGCCCACACTATGCCAGGCAGCCAAGTGTGACCTGTGCCGGGTGCTTTAGAGACAGCGGCGGGGGGGGATATGTGGGATGGGAATGTTAAGTTATATGTTGAAATGTTTATGTTGCTGCATATTTGCATAATTATACCTGTTTTGTATTCTTACATTCATGTGAGTTCAGTTGCTGTTTGTGCCCTCAAGAACCCATGTGTTAAATATACTGTGAGCCGGGTCTCACGATCAGTGAGACCTGGTTTGGGAAGCTAAGCAGGGAGAGGGGGCTAAGCCCACTCTCCGCCGATGAGCAGGGCGGGAGCCCTGGGTGGTCGAATCGGCCACCCACATAATTACCGGCTCCGTGATAGAGCTGGCGGGGGTTGGGAAGTTCAGGGGCAGCGCAACCCCTGGAAGCTTCAGTATGCCCTGTGCGAGTGCGCAGGGCATACTGGAGAGAACCCTGGAGCTGGGAGGCGGCTTTTCGCCTCCCCTACGGGGGTCTACCCATGAGTAGCTGTGGTGTGGAGCCACGCTGTGACTACTCATGATCAGGAAACCCGGGTTAGCAGAGTGCTTGCTCCGCTAACCTGGCCTTAGGGGAGGGCTACATAAGTGGGTGAGCCACTTTGACTCAACCAGGCTTGGCTGTGAGCCTGGTGAGTCTCACGATTGGTGGAATCTCTTAGCCCGCTTTCCACTGATCGTCAGAATAGCTCCTGTGTTTGCCATGGTGTGTGTGACACTGTGTGTGTGTGTGTGTGTGTGTGTGTAGGGGGGGTGATGCTTAACTTGCAGCAGGGGAGGGGGGTCTCCATAGGCCTTTAGGTCCAGGCTCCTACCTAAGTGCACCTCAGAATCCCCAACATGTAATAGAATTCAGAAAACCATCTACCTCCATTAGTATGCCTACAAAAGGTCTTGTACCTTTTGTACAAAAAAAGGTACAAGACCTTTTGTCTTGTACAAAAGGACATCTTTGCTCTAGACCAAGGTATAGCTCCTGAAACAATTCTTGCAGTACCTCAGAAGGACATAGATTTTAGCATCTCCTGTCTTTGTATTCATTTGGCTTCCATTTTAGGATTTCATCACATTGACATCACACTTCCTATTATCATGCCTTATTGTCAAGTGGTTCTTCAAAGGCTTGTCCCATCTATACCTGCTAATCCCCAAATTACTTCCTTTTTGGGATTGTCTCTCATTTTAACCCATTTCATGTCCAAAGTCTTTGAACTCTTGACTTCCTGAAATTTTGGGGTTCTTTCATTTAACATATTTTCTCTTTTCTCTGAATTCTGATGGTTTTCCAAATTAGTTCTGGAAATTATGATCTTATCCCCCCTTTCTCACCAGGACAAGGTGGTTCTCTGACCTGACATTTCATTTTTTACCCAAAGACATTTCCACGTTTCATGTAGTACAAGATATTTGTCTCCCTATCTACTTCCCTACAATGACACTGACTTCAGACAGAAAAAAAGAGCACTACACTCACTGGATATTCTGCAAACTTGGCTCTTATGTATACATAGGACTTTGTCTTTTCATCATATGTCATTCCACATGCTCTGCTATTCTGTTCCCTGAAAAGTTTCAGGGCGTTTAGAGTTTCTCCACAGCAAATTTCCTGATTGTTGCATCCACCCTTCACATTCCAGCTCACCTGTCACCTGCTACAGACCTTAATCCAGGCTCACTCTCCTTGGTCTGCAGCATGCTTTCTGGTGCTGTCCTGGAACTCTGCCAAGTTGCCACTTGAACTACCCTCCTCTGGCATTTTGCCTTCAATGCCATTTTTCATAGGGCTATCCTTTATTATTTGCTGTACACTGCTGCTCCCTCCTTTCTGGTAAAACTGTGTATTTGTCTTCCAGAGGTGTAAATGCACAGATATTATCATCCAGTGATAATATATGTAGTTACCCAACCTCCCTTCCTCCCTCCCTCCTGCGACAATTTCATTCTATTATTGCCTTCAGGGCATTCCACTGTGGTAGTCTATTTGGAGTGAGGGAAGCATGGGCCACACCTACTTAAATATGTGCTTTTCCTTCAGTGTCTCATGCAAAAAAAAATGGAGTTAAGCTGCAGAAGGAGCAAGACTGTGTGGATGGAGACTTCATAGGTGTGACTCCAACCAGAGAACTTCAGGTACAGGTAAGCAACCTGCTCTTTCTTTCCTGGGAACTATGTATCTCCCTATATCTACTTTAAATGATATACCTAAGGGTATAATGATATGCCTAAGAGCCAGATTAAATGTGCCATGAAAAGGTGGAAGAGGAAACCTCTCTAAAATGAGGAGTTAGGTGAAAAGAAAACTGAAAGGGAAAATCAGGAGAGTCACGTTGCTCCAGAATGCATGGCATTTAAAACCACAATAATAGAAGCAGTTATAATGTATATTATTTATTTATTTATTTGATTTTTATACTGCCCTTCCGAAAAGGCTCAGGGCAATTTACAATTAAAACAGAAACCATTAAAATCAACAACAATTTAAAAAGAAATATAAATATAAACACCAATTAATTAAAAAACAATTTAAAAAGAACAATTAAAACCCTGAAAACCAGGTTAGAGTATTAAAATAATTAAAACTAATTAAAACCCTGGAAGGCCAGGCCAAACAGATAGATTTTAAGGGCGCTCCTGAAGGTCACTAAAGAATTAAGAGTGCAGATTTCTGCTGGGAGTGCATTCCACAGACCAGGAGCAGCTACAGAGAAGGCCCGCCTCTGAGTCACCACCAAACGAACCGGTGGTAACTGGAGATGGACCTTCTCAGATGACCTTAACGTGCGGTGGGGATCATGTAGAAGAAGGCATACTCTAAGATAACTCGGACCCAAGCCATTCAGGGCTTTAAAGGTAATAACCAGCACTTTGTATTTTGCCTGGAAACATAATGGCAGCCAGTGTAACTGTTTCAAAACAGGAAAAACATGGTCTCTCCGGGTTGCCCCAAAGACCAATCTGTCTGCCGTATTCTGAACTAACTGAAGTTTCCGGACTACGTACAAAGGCAGCCCCACGTAGAGTGCATTGCAGTAGTCAAGCTGGTAGGTTACCAGCTGATGTACCACTGTTTTGAGGTAATCCTCTTCAAGGAATGGGCTCAGCTGTTGAATCAGCCGAAGCTGATAGAAAGCACTCTTGGCCATGGCCTCCATCTGAGATACCAGGGTGAGGCCTGGGTCCAGGAGTACCCCCAAGCTGCACACCTACTCCTTCTGGGGGAGTGTAACCCCATCCAGCACAGGAAGCTCTAACTCACCCCTCAGATTCTGAGCCCCCACAATGAGCACCTTCGTCTTGCTTGGATTCAATTTGTTATCCCTCATCCAGCCCATTACTGCCTGTAGGCAGGCATTTAGAGAATGAGTGCCATTTCCTGAAGATGAAAAGGAGAAGTAGATTTGGGTGTCATCAGCATACTGATAACATCCAGCACCAAACCTCCTGATGACCTCACCCAGCGGTTTCATGTAGATGTTAAAAAGCACTGGTGACAGAATGGAGCCCTGGGGGACTCCATATAACAGCTCCCATTTTGAGGAGCAACTGTCACCAAGCTCCACCATCTGGAATCTTCCCAAGAGATAGGAGCGGAACTACTGCAAGGCAGTGCCCCCTATCCCCAACTCCCCCAGGTGATCCAAAAGGATACCATGGTCGATGGTATCGAACACTGCCGAGAGATCCAGAAGAACCAGCAGAGTCACACTCCCTCTGTCGATTCCCCGGTAAAGGTCATCCATCAGGCCGACCAAGGCTGTCTCAACCCCATAGCCAGCTCTAAAGCCAGTTTGAAATGGGTCTAGATAAAAAGGAGGGAAGATACCACAAACTCCGGGAGGATGCCAGCATGGCTAACAAGTAAAATCAAGGATACACAGACTCTGGTAAAGAAATGCAAGGAGACAACAAGGGAGGCGAAAAGAGAGTTTGAGGAACATTGAGCTAAAAGCATCAAGGGGGAACCGAGGGTAGGTACAAATGGACAGTTCTCTAAAAGGAGGAAAGTAAGAAGTGGGGTCCCCCAGGGATTTGTACCGGCGCTTTAAAATGTATTCATTTATCTAGAAGTTGGGGTAAAAACTGAGGTGGCCAAATCTGCAGATGACACCAAATTATTTAGGATAGGGAAATCCAAAAGAGATTGCGAGAAGCTCCAAAAGAATCTCTCCAAACTGGGTGAGTGGGCAACAAAATGGCAAATGTGGTTCAAGGTTAGCAAATGCAAACTGATACATATTGGGAGGGGGGAGCCCCAACTTCTCAAACACATTGATGAGATCTGAGCTGTCAGTGACTGACCAGGAGAGGAATCTTGGAGTCGGCCCTTATACAAAACTATGGTGCAACCACATTTGGAGTACTGCGTACACTTCTGGTCACCATATCTCAAGAAGGACAGGATAGAACTGGAAAACGTGCAGAAGAGAGCAATGAAAATGATCAGGGGCCTAGAGCACCTTCCTTATGAGGTAAGGCTACAATACCTGGGGATTTTTAATTTAGAAAAAAATATGACTGAAGGGAGACATGATAGAGGTTTATAAAATAATGCAAGGTGTTGAGAAAGTTGACAAAGAAATTTTTCTCCCTCTTGCATAACACTAGAATCGGGGGTCATTCCATGAAACTGATTGCCAAGAAATTTAGCACTGACAAAAGGAAGTACTTTTTCCACACAGTTCATAATCAGCCTATGGAATTCTAAGAGGGGTTTAGATAAATTCATGGAGGACAAGTCTATCAATGGCTACTAGTCTGAGGGCTTTAGGCCACCCCAAGACTCTAAATACCAGTTGCAGGGGAGTAGCAGTAGGAGAGAGGGCATGCCCTCAGCTCTTGCCTGTGGGCTTCCCAGAGGCATCTGGTGGGCCAGTGTGTGAAACAGAATGCTGAACTAGATGGGGCTTGGGCCAAAATCCAGCAGGACTGTTCTTATGAGATCCATGACTGGATTACCTACAGTTTTTTAAATGGATAAATACAGCCACTGGGTCACTTAATTCCAATCCATGTTGCAGCACTGTGGAGTGGGACTCCAACCATTTTCCCAATCCAAATTTGCAACAGTTTCCCAATCCAAATCACCTTCTCAGAGCTGCTATTTGTCCCATTGGGCAAAATGCACACAGATCTAATACCATCAGAGATCTCCCACTGTCTTGCCTAACTGCACCCTTAAATTGCCACAAAATTATATTTTTGTTGGACTGTGACACATTAGTGTATTATAATAGTCATTATCCCCTCCCCCCTTTTTAGGGGGGGGGGAAGAATATCTTTTATTTTCCGTCTGAACCATTTCTAGTTAGTATACCCCCCCCCCCGCCTTTATTTAAGGTTTATTAGAACTGCAACTTTACCATAAGGCAGCATCTACAATTTTTATCACATTTTTTACCTTGTGTCTACTCTTTATTGAAAGCATGCTCATGCAAATCATTGGTCTGGATGCTTCTGCAGCCATTCTTTCAAAATCATTCATGTGTCTCAAAATTAGGATAGAGAATAAACAATTTTTTAAACTGAAGAATTGCAGCAAAATTAATTTCCATAATAAAAACAACAACAATAACATTAAAAACCCCAAAACAAAAGCCTACCTGTTTTTCTCGAAAATGTTCATTCCTCCAAATTAATTGCTACCCAACCCTTCAAGTTCTTTGCCTATATTCAGTGGTTGTCCTGACAACCTTAAGGGCATTCTGGCTCTCTAGATTAAGTGCAGCTTAATATTTGGATTGTGTTGCTGTGTGTGACTATGGCTTTTCTCCCTGAGAAAATCTTAGTGTAGTGTATTAAGACAAGTGCTGAGCTAAAACAGGTAGAGCATGTTTTTCACAAATGCTTTCACATGCTACAAAAATGTCCCCTTTCTGTTGATATTTTTAAACTCGAGATTGGGCTTGAAAGCATGCAAAGTGTTCACATCAAAGAAGTGATTGGGCAGGCGTGTGGGAGATGGATGCTGACACTGTTTGGCAACACAGACAACAGCCCCACTCTCTTTCAGCAGCAACCATTCAGGCAGAGGCTGCACCAGGGGTATAGAATTGACCAAGGTGAGAGAAATGGTCCTCTGACGGAGATGGGGGAAGCGCTTTCTGGCTGAGCAACAACTCATTGTTCACTCGTGTGTGGTATCATCTGCACAGAAGCAAGAGAAAAGGTGTGCAGAGAACGTTTCCTCCCCTTGTGTCCTGGTTCATCCACAGCAAAATCACAGGGTGAGGAGAAGATGGCAGGGGACCTGGGGGAATGATGGAGGAGTCCATCATTACAACTTGTTCCAGGGCCCACTCCAGCCTTGGTATACCACTGGGCTGCGCTCTCTCTAACACCTATTCAAAGTACAGGCAGTATGCTGGAAGCATTTATCTTACCCCATAGTAGCTTTATCTGCTCTCAGTGATGTCATAATGCAGCCAAATCTGATTAGCTATGTAGCATTGTGGCATCATTATGCTCACAACAGGATCCCTCCCTGACTGGCTAGGAATACCCCAACTAAAAGAAAAAGCCTTAAGAAAAACTAGTACTGAAGTGGCAGAGAGGGGAAACAATGTTGAAAACACTGTTGAAAAAAGGTCAAAAGCAGGGGAGTTTGGCGGGGGGACACTTCAGTCTGCCCTGAAAACATATCTTTTGTCCCAAAAATATTCACAGAAGGACACTGAGTGCAACCCTAATTGGTACAGATTTATTTTGCTTACTGAATTAAGCAATTATGTTAAATTGAATTAAAGCCTGCCATAGCAACTACTCGCATGAATTAAAGCCTGCCATAGCAACTACTCCCATGATTAGTCGGACCCAACAGCCTTAAGGTAGCGAACAAAAAGATCAATAGCCTGATTTCTCTTCATTTTCTTGCACCATGCTGATTAGGCCCTTTACTTTGTTTAGCGTGTTAGGAAGGTAGCACTGGTGGATAGAAAAGACTATCTCCCTGAAGTAAATATATTGACATTTACAGACACAGGCAGAGCACAATATGAGAAGAGTAATGAGGAATTTGACTGCTTTCTCTCCTTTCTCAGGCTTTCCAGCTTAGCCCTGCTGCATCCCACAGTGAATTACTAGCTACAAAAGAAGGACCCTGTTTAGAGACTGACAATTGACAGCATTTACAATTAGCTGAATTGATTAACCTTTACAAATGCTGTTACCTTTACCAGGATTTTCTTTTCCCCAGGACCAGTTGAACAATACGCCTTATTGATTAAACACGCAGTCCTTTTACGACCGCTCTTATTTGTCTGTGGCTTTGTCAGTTATAAGCCTGGCTGGGGTAAAGCCGCTGCCTGTTCTTCCACAGGCTTGAAAGCATCAAGTGATTGGCATCATGTACCCCACACCCAAAGTCAAGGGAGGACCTGCTAGAAAAACAAGAGCTGTAAATCTGACTTCCATATGCTCATGCAAACCCGGCATCTGTGTATCAACAAAGTGTGTTATCTTGCACATTCTGTGCCTCAGATATGATATCTGGGCTAAGTGAAAAAGATTGGCAGCTATGTTATGAACATTATCTATGACAATATATATCACTTAAGTTATATAGCACTGCATTTTGTAATGACAGCAGAATGCTCTTTTGCACTGAGTGGAATTTGATGTTATTAAACTCATTGAAAAAGCTGATTGTGCAGTTCCTGCTCTCAGCCCCAATATCCCTAAGCGATCTCCCCACTGACTGATGTCAGTCAACCACTCCTTATGCTTGGAAATAATGTATATTATTGTCAGATGGATGTCTTCTTAACCTCATGCCCTGTAAAGCTTCTTGAACACACAGTGAATCCCATCTGTGTGGCTTTGAAGGAGGCTCTTTCCTTTCCCTTTCCTTACTGTTTCAAAGGATGAATTTCTGTGATCATGAAGGTTAAAGGACTGACAGAAGAGGTGGCTGTAGTGCAAATTCATCAACAATCCCACCAGGGTCCTTTGCACTTGGTGTACCTGTTAAAATAGACTATCCCCTTTGAGTGGGAATCGCAGCAACTTGGTTTTTCTAGTCATTCAGATTGAGGCTTTTCCTACTCGGAGGCTTTGATCCATTTTGAATCCTGCTGAATTACATGGTGTGGCTTTATGGTCTTGGTCTGTGACTCAGCAGGCACTGATCTGTGGATACCAAACTCATTTTATTTCATTAGGAGAGTTGCTGTATTTACAGGTAGACTGAAAATGACACTGGTCTTGAATAGGATCAGCCGAGATGAAATGTTTGGCAGCGCATCCAAAATATTAAATAGTTTCAGCAAAATGTTAAATAGATTCAACAGATGTTTAGTGCAGCAATTCTTATTTCCCCCAATGCCTAATAGTCACTTTGACAAGAAAATAAAACTGTAACCTCAAAAATACCCATGGTGTGTATTATAAATTGAAAGAGGCTAAATTCCATTATGGTGCTTATTGGATCAAGAATTAAATGTATAACTTAAACTCTGTGTTTACATACAGGTGTATCTAAGACCGTACTCATAATATATTTAGGAGTGCATAAGAAAACCACTAATTATTTCCTGCACTAAAAGACCCAATGCCATTCTGCAAGACAGAGGAACAATGATGGCACTCTGCCATTTCTTTCCTGAGTAACTGGGGATATCCCCCCACCCTTTCCAAGTAAAATCAGGGAGCTGCTGTAGCAAAGACTGTAGCATTCGCAGCATGACAAACAAATTAGAAAACAGCAGATGCAGCACAAATTAAGATGTATTTAGCACAGCAGTCCATCAGATGTGTGAAAGTCTTTTGTATAGCAGCTTTGCAAGATTGATGTATTGCACTTTCGACAGCTGATAATGAACCCTTCTAGCAATTAGAGGTGGAAATACTGAGGATTCAAAATTGGTGTTATTCCCACTGGGGTGAAAAGAAACCACTGAAGAAAATGTTATTGTGACAGTTGCTTAAGAGAAGGGAGGAAAAAGAACTAGATAATGCAAACATTTCTATGGAATTCTTCCCTTTCTTAATCTCTTAACACGAAAACAGGTCTGCAGATCCTCCTCCTTTCTAAAAACAAGTCCATGTACCCCTTTGGCCTAGAATGCTGTCACAGAACCGCCGCCACCCTGCCCGAGGGTGCCACCTACATTCAGACCCCTCCTTTTTCATTAAGCCTCTGCCTTCATCTGAAACTCCTACATGGATGTTACTGAATTTGCTTGCTGGCTGTCATTTATCCCCCTTGCTTCTACTTCATCTCCTTCTATTATTGTCCTCCCCATTTCCCTGTCTAAATGTAGCTTGCTTTCTCCTTGTGAATAGAGATTTGGCTCTTGCATATTCTACAGTCATGTATACTGATGGCACTTTATATATAGTAAACAATAAATCATAATGTAAATGTGATTTGATTTTAGGTGCCATTATTATATGAACCTTAGGATTAACATGATGTCTGTTGTGTGTGCAAAGTATTATTTACAGTAATCTGGTGTTATTCCTTTAATCTGGTTTTCAAATACTAAGAAGCATATTAACAGCTTAGTTCTTTTGCATCTATTCTATGTGTTTGCGTATGAATTGACAAAAAATTGGAGCAAACGTCAAAGTGAAAATGAGCAATTTGAAGTTTGGACTGGACATATTGAAAGCTCTGCAGCTGGATACACTACAATTAGGGATGCATTATATACATAATTGTGTCATACTTGACTATTTTATTCTAATTAGGATATTGCTTCCACAGAGAGGATAAGACCATGCAGACTGCATATACACTGACAGATGTGATGATGCAGTGAAGGGATCTACGAGTGCGAAAGTAGATACCTATGCACTCTTCACATGAGTCACTGTGCACTCTTCACATGCCCTTGTTAAGTTATATCTATCAGGAAATTGTCATCTGTGAAGAACATTACCTCAAGATATAACAGGATTTTATAGCAGGCCTGATATCAGCAGTCAGTTGGGCACTGGCAGAGATCCTAGGGCCCATGGTCAACCCCTGAGGATCCAGGGCTGAGATTCATGTAGCCGTCATGATAACTTGACTCTTTCGGCCAAGAGGCTCACCATTCTTGCCTTTCCCCAGAACCCTTATCTGCCAATCAGAGCATGCTCAAAACACCCATGTATTGACTCTACTGCTGCCTTCTCCTGTTCTCCCCATCAATAAATGGGCTTGCTCTTGGTGGTCCTTGCAATGACACAGGGAAGAATGAAAAGAAGCCCATTCACTGATGGGGAGGGAGAAGGAGGAACTGCCTTCACTAAGAGACATTCATATCAGTAAGGAGGGCAGGGGAGATGTAGCCGTGGCAGTCCTTCCCCTCCCATCCTCTAAAAGTGGAAGGAGGAGGAGCTTCTGCCATCACCAGCTGTTTCCCACTTGCCAATGGGGAGTGTGGGAAGTGTTGTTGTTGATGATTTCTAGGGATGAATTTGAATCGATTCAACTTAAATCTGGGTGATTTGAGTGATTAGAATCCAAATGGAATCACCTCTTTAAAGGGCAATTTAAATTTGAAATGAATTTTCAAAATTCAATTCAAATTCTGTTTGAGAGCCATTTGGCACCTTTAAAAAACCATTAAGGCCCCTGATTGGGTAAAAAAAAGAGTGCCAAATCAGGGTTGAATTGATTGAAATTTGATTCTAATTTGAATCAAATTTTTGGACTGAATTTGATTCTGATTAGAATTCAAAATGAATTTCTGGAATTCCATTTGAATTCAAAATGAATCTAAAAATTAATTTTGTGTGCATTTCTAATGATTTCTCCCATTTCTTGATGGGGAAATTGAAAAGATGAGCTGCCACTGCCACCGAGAGACCTGGTGGGGGCAGCGTCTCTGTCCCCACTCTCCAAGGGTCGTAGGAGAATGAGCAGCAGCAGCTGTTGCTGGATTACCCCATTTGCCAAGGGGGAGCTTGGGAGAAACAGGAGAAGCCATGAACATATCCTGCCAAAATAGAATCTGCTCCCCCTGGAAGAGGGGGCTTATCGTTTTCACAAGCCAATGGCAACCCCAGACCTGGAGGCAGCCTTGTTTCGTAGATTTGGTTTGACAGATCCAGATTTGTATTCTGCTTCTGGATTCATTTGGAAAACAACACATTCTGTATGCATGCTCAGACATTTACCTGGCTTTAAAAATGCTGCATTTGTTCTGAATGTAATGGGAATTTTGACATGGCAATGCACTAAATATATTGGTTCTCAAAACCTCTGCATGGAAAAAAGTGTTCAGTTCTGCAAAGTACTGAGTCTCCTTCTTTCCATATATTTAATGGGAGCTGGAATCTTGACAATTCCTATGAGGGAGCCCCAACTGAGAGCAGAGTATTACATTGGAGTCAAGTGCTGTCTGTTACATAGATAATAATAGTTTCCATTTTTATAGACTTTCATCTGAGAATGTCAAATGCTTTACAAATTGCAGAAGCTCCATAGTTATTTTTGCACTGAGATTTGAAGAAATGCTTTTAAAAAATAAGATTTATAAACGGTGACCACCACCCCTTCTCAAATTTACAACAGCTGCTCTTTTAAAAAGTACAAAATACATCTTTTGGTAGTCACTAAAATTGTTAATCAGTCTAGAAACATGCTTAAAAAGGAATCTTTGGGTAGATCTTATTAGATTCCCTCTGGCAATAAAGATTTCAAATGTGACTTCTAGATAATTGATATCTTAGCTTTTTTAATAATGCTGAATGCGTATTGCATTAATTTTTCATCTCAATATTAATGACTATAATTTGTATCTTCATTGCAGTGATTCCTATTGTATATTGCCTTAGCTGAATATACTTTTCTTTTAAATCAGGCTCAATAATCAAAGCATGCAAATGGTGAGACATGAATGCAGTCAAAAATCCAAACAACTGCACAACTAGATCCAGGACCAGGTGGGCTTTTGCCTATTTCTCCAAGCAACATTCCATGTGTCAAATGACAGATGGTTTTGGATACAGTTTGTGATGAGCCATAAGGCCTATCCACGTGTTATGTTCAACACTCTTGCAATGACTATACAGTGTACACTGCTACAGATCTGTACATAGGAACAGTCATTCACATGTTATGCTGAATACAGGTACAGAGGTTCACTTCCTATCTGTGCCATGCATTTGAAGGGCCTGTATCCAGGTTTACTTTTAAAATAAACACAGTCATTCACACAAACAAGTGTGTGAAATAAATATAAATATAAATTAATATAAATAAATATAAATAAAATAATAGCAGCATATCAATAAAATAATAGCAGCAGAAATAACTTGCTGAATCTAATAACTGAAGGCAAAGTTTTTGCTTCCTTCTGAAAGAGAGAGATTCCACCTGCCAAACCTCCAAAGGAATGCAATTCCAAGAACAGGGGCCCCAACAGAGAAGGCCCTACTGCTTGTCAAAGATAGCCTAGCACCCACACTTAATGAGACCTGGAGCGGATTTTCATTTTCATGTCTTACTTCCCTTGTAGGGGCTCATATGGGAGGAGGTTCTCTCTGAGAGTGTTCTCTCTAAGAGTGCATCTGAAGTGCTCATGACCCAGGCAACTAGAGATCAAGACTACCCCCTTGAACTGAGGACAGAAACATGTCAGGCTATGAAGTACTACTTCTAATAATACAATGGCCACCTTCAGACATCATGCCAAACTGGAGGCAACCATGCCAGAGGTTCAGATTTGTGGTAATCTGAATGTGAGAACCCGTGGTTCTGCAAAAAAAAAAACAACCTAAGGTTTCCAACCCCAAACCTGAATTTGAACATTTGGTTGCACTCCAGTTTTGCTGTTGAAATTTCAGGTCAGAAAGTGGCATCATGTCCAAAAGCTTGAAGCGTTTGAAACAGGAGTTGAGGGTAACAAACTCCTCTCTCTCTCCTTCTCTACTCCATCAGAGTAATTGCAGCTTCCCTCCCCCCCCCCCCCCGCCCAGGGTAAACAGTAGCGGTGGTGGAGAACCTTCAGATCAAGACCCTGGTGGGGGCAAAAACAAAAGCACCCTCCCCTCAAGCTGCAACCCCAATGGCTGTTAACCAGTCAGAGTAACTATTCTATACTTTGGTTTTATTTCATTGGGTAATCATTGCAGTTATCACTTGCTCCCTTAAACATGTGAACTGCTATCATTACTACCATAGGACATTCTCTTTCATTAGTCAGCCAATTATTTAACAATAAGGAGGGAGGGAGTATAGGATAGGGAGTAACATGCCTGTTTGGTTTTGAATAGTAAAAATGTTTGTGTCACAACAAAGGGCAGTAATGGAAACCAGTGTTCTGGTTTGAGACTCTCTATAGATTCTGACCCACAACATATACAGTTGCCTCTTCACTTGAGCAGCTGGACAGGGTATTATGGGGTGCGGTGTGTGTGTGTCATGGCTCAAGAACCCTTCATTCCCGTATCTTTTAAAAAAATTTCCTTTTTTTCTTCATTAAAAATGGAATGATAGTAATATGTGGGTTTATTTCTTTAAACCAGTGTGATACTTTAATGAAGTACAATATTTCTTAACAGATATGAGTGTTCTGATGTGGCAGTAACATATTGTAAGATACATTTCAATGAACTTTATAGCTAAAACCTTGGAAGAAATGAATAGGATAATGATACAGCATTTGACGATGTAGCACTTTTACTAGTCTTACTTACATTAGAGGGGAAACAAGTCAGCTACTAAAGGATTTATCAGAGTGACCTTTGAGGTGCAAGCAAAGGCTTTGTGTCTTGAAGTACTTTGCAGTGCCTGTTTAGCTTTCGAGTCACAGCATTTGACCTTTGTTTCTGATCCTGTAAAATACTGGAAGTTATTAACAGTTATCTCTTGATATGATTGTTATTACATTAGACCAGATTGCCGGGCATAGCGCACTGATTGCATTTAATCAGGAAGCAAAGATTATTCTGCCTGAGCACAGCTCTGTGCAGAGAGCAATAAAATCAATCAGTCCACTTGCTTTGTCATCGCTGGCAGTCTTGCTTACACACTGACAGTTGTAGCCAACGATTAAAAAATAAAATAGGTTGCTTCACGAGTGGTATTTTCATTCTGCAAAAATGTGTTGTGATCCCTTACTATGGTAAAATAGAGCTCTGAGTATAACCATGCTTATGGCCAAAGTATTTATTCTTCAGATCACACACAGTTCTTTAGGTCTTTTCTAAAGAGCTAGTTCAGACAGCACAGTGGCAAGTAAGTAGGAAAAAAACTATCAGTTCCCACTGATTGTGCAATCCCACTATTGCCACCACTTCCATAAAGCCTGAACTCGATGAAGAATGTCAGTCAACCACCTCAGACATTTGAAGTTGGCTTGACAAAACCAGGCTGAGGCAAGTTGCTGTTAAGGGTGTGCACAAAACTAGTATGCCTGGTTTAGTTCCGTCTGAGACCAAATTGGACTTGAACAGAACTGGGCATGTTCACACCCACACACCCACACACCCCCGAACAGACTCCACAGCTTGGCTCAAATTTGAGCTGGTCCAGGGGGGAGTCTAAGGTTTTAAATATATATATATGATTGATTGATTAAGTGCCGTCAAGTTGGTGTTGACTCTTAGCGACCACATAGATAGATTCCTTCCAGGATGAGATAGATAGATAGATAGATAGATAGATAGATAGATAGATAGATAGATAGATAGATAGACACACTCACCGTCTCTGAGGGGTGTTGCTGCAGGCATGGGAGGGTTATGTCTCTGGTAGTTCCCCCTTCACTCACCAGCTTCCCCGATCTCAAAATGGCCCAGTTTGAGTGGTTTCTGGCCCATTCTGGGGCATTTTTGGCCTGTGCTGGCAGTGGTCATTTTGGAGGCTGCTGCACATGCGCATTAGCCATCTGCATGATCCGGTTTGCACAGATAGCCAGTAAGCATGCACAGCAGCCTCCAAAGTGGCCACCACCAGTGCAGAGAGCCCAGAACAGGCTGAAAACCACCCAAACTGGGCCATTTTGAGACCAGGGGGAGGGGGAACTGCTGGAGACCCTCCCACAGCTGCTGCAGTGCCTCCCTGAGGAGGTGAGTTCTAAAAAAAAAAAGGATTTTGTCATTAGAACCCCCGGACCGGCCGGATGGAGTGGCATCGGGGGTTTGGCTCAACCTCGAGCTGCAATGGGCCATGCCCATGACCAAACTACTTATTCCTCAGATTGTGCACAGTCCTTTAGCTCTTATTAAAAGGGCAGTTTCAGACACAGTTCTTTACTGCTTTTTGAAAATCTTCTTATTCTACTACCGAGCAGCTTTTTAATTATTACTCAACAGTAAACAGCTTGGGTTTAGACTATTTATAGTATGAATGTTGATTCTGAGTGCCCTAATAAGTGATGCCATCTGTAAAACAATATCTTCAAAAACTTACAAATAATGTACTCAATTAAAGAGAAGTGTACGTGGTTATGATGCCAACTGAAAGCATTGCCCCCCCCCCCATGCCAACATGCTGTGTAGCCCTTTTTGTTATGCTAAACTACAGAGACAAAAGCTGTACCTGGGGAGAGATCCTCCTTATGATCTTCTAGACCACCGTGTATTTATGGGGAGAAGAAGGCATTTAAAAATGCATGAATATATCCGTTAATCAGCAGTGCCTAATTTCACAATGAGAAATGTGTTGTGTGTGTTAATCCAGAAATAAAGACGTGGTTGATTCATGCATGTCCCATGGCTGACTGAAGCTCCACTGGTACCTGAGGCAGTTTAGTGAGCCACCACCCCATCTTAACTAAGCACCCCTTACCTCCATATGATCTGCTTTCCCCTAGTCTTGCAAGCTCGCCTGTCTGAACTAACCCCTCTTGCAATCCTATTGCCTGAACCAAATGCCCTAAGCTTCCCACCTGTTGGAGATGTGACTCCATAAGCATCAACTCTCAACTCCAATAACTCCTACTGACCACTAGGGACATTAGGAGTGGAGGTAGAGATGCAGTCATGACTGCCACTACCTGAAGACCAGACTGCCAGCCAAAGCCACAGAAACAACACCACATGATCTATGATCCAAGGCATACACCTATATTCCAAACGTGAGAAGCTGAACTGTAGATGCGAAGAGGGTGTGCTCACTGGATACACACAAGAGTGTAAAGGATACAGGATTCTGGATGTTATCACAAATAAATAGGAGGGACAGGAAGTCAGCTGATCGCTGAGTTGCAAATAAAGTGATTGTAGGCTGTTTCAGGAAAGGCTTTGCTGGATGAATCATGAGGAGGGACTTAAATCAGGAAAGAAAGCAGGTTGACATATAAAGAAGAGTGGGGTTGTTTAAGCCATAGAAAACAGCATTGTAGAAGATGCATAGGAATCAGTGAAGAAAGCAAAGGGGCTAATAATGGTGGTATTCAGGGGGCTAAGAAGAAGCATTAACTACATGTGTGGAATTAAATAATCAAATGAATTTATGATGCTGCTGTTCTTAACATATCATTGTCCCCAGACCCCGGCCCAAGAAGACACAGAGACGTTAAATGGATGAAACGGGCCACGTTTATTAATAAACAAATAGGCATAGGCGGACTGTAAACCAGGTGATTAATCACCAACATAGAACAGTGCGGGCCCCTAGGCGTAAGCTAGGATGCTACCATCCTATTCATCACCTGACATGGGCGACACACCCTGGCTCAGGAAACAAGCGGGTATACCCCACCTGTCTCCTTCAAAGCCAACCGCCCTCCAGAGAAGAGGGGATCTGGACAGCTCAAGGTCTTCACCCACCCCGGACCGCACAGCCCAAAGGTTGATGAAATCCTTAAGCAGGTTTCCTGGCAATCAATTTCTCCCCGTGCCGCACAGGCTACAAAGGAGCGATTGACCATTCCACCTTACAATATCCAAGGGTGCTCACCATACTCTAACCAACCACTTACCCCTTAGCCCGCACTGTTACTGCCCATGTGGCCAACCTAAAACTAACTGAGTACAGAACGGAGTAGGCGAAAAAAACCCCAACAAAGGCCAATACGTTGGGAGCAAAAAATTCCTACTCGGCCCCGAAGCGACCAGTCACTGAACCCGCTCTGCATCAGGGAGGGAGGGAGGGAGATCCTGAAAAGAACTGAAGAGTAGAGGCGTGGATCGACCGTGCTGCAGCCGAAACCACGCCCCTTTTTGCAAATTGGCCAATCAGGCCACTTCTAGGGCCTCATGTCCAGGGTGGCTGAGACAAACTCCCTCCCCCCCCCCGCACAAGGCGAAGGGGAGGGGAATTGTTACTGTTAGTAAAATGCTAATGATTAATAATTTGAAAAGATGTATATATCATTTTACGGGATCTGGATCCCAGATCTGACAGTATACACACACCTCTTTAATTTGGTTGATAAGCCTACAGATAGGGTTGCTATATTCAAACTTCCCAAATCCAGGTGGCCTGATTTACACATTATGCAAATTATGTGGTAACTAATTTGCATTTATTTATTTGACAGATTTGTATACTTTCCCCTCCTTCTCTGCCCTTCCATGTGATCAGATCCAGAGTAAAATCTGGACAATCCAGGTAGCACATTTGAAATCTGTGTAAATCTGGGTGTAATTTAGCAGCTGGGTGGAGGAGCCAAAATCCACTGTCTACCCTAATTTCTGGGGGACATGACAACCCTACCCACAGGAGTGTTTGGCATGGTTGACGTGTCTATGAGGAAATAGTACAGGAATAAGCAGTGTTTTAACACTGAAATTTAGAATAACCCAAGAAGCCTTAAAGAGGGAGAAGCATGGTTGAAGTGTTTTACTCTCAGGAGATTCCAATACAGACTCTCTGATCCATTAAAATCAGGCTGAGCACATGGTCCATTCCCAACAGCCTGAGTCTTCCCTCAGATGCGGTCTCCATTGCTTAGATCCCTCCAGATCAAATCTGCAGCATTCCTGACATTCCTACATTCAAGTATCTAAATGGCCTCATCTCCTCTTGGATCCATTCTATTGCCCCAAGGAGACTGGCTCTTTTGTCAATCTCTTTCTCCTGTATAGGTTTCCTAGCACTTTCAGAAGGTTTTTTTGGTCCATATCTGGCCTCAATGTTTTCCTACTGGATTGCCCATTAACCATGATGAAAAAGCCAATCACTCCTTCTTAGAAGATAACTGCCCAACATCAGACTCGACACTGACTTGACAGAACAACTTTACCTTTAAAAGGAATTAACCTCGATTAGGAATTAGCTTTATTAGAAGTACTCTGACTCTGTTTGC
Organism: Hemicordylus capensis; assembly: GCF_027244095.1. Taxonomy (NCBI): domain Eukaryota; kingdom Metazoa; phylum Chordata; class Lepidosauria; order Squamata; family Cordylidae; genus Hemicordylus; species Hemicordylus capensis. The sequence continues at coordinate 84,359,519 of NC_069658.1, read as the reverse complement.
TCAACCTGTCCCTCAACCTGCCCCTTAGCTAACTAGGGACATACTTCCTCTCCCTCTCTACATTAAAGCCTTATTTTTCTCTGTTTCTCTGCCCCTTTCTAACCTGCTAGATTTCCTTGGCCTCTAATTCTGCTTTTCATGTAATCCTTGTCACTGTCCCTTCTTCTCTGACACTCTTTTGCACCGAGTCCCTGTCACGGTTTCTTTGCTTCAATCATTAATTATTATTCAAAGGTTCCATTAAATTAATCTACAGTCATGATGGTATCTTGCTATCTGTGTTGGGGTGAAGGTTTACCTCACCCTACTTTTTCTCTAATCCCTTCTCTGACACTGATTATTCTTGGGCCCTGGTTACTGCTCTTAATCTTATTTCCTTGCTTCTTTCTTCCTCTATTCACAATAGGACTTAGTCTTGGTTAGTGATTTAGATTTACCTAGTTTGTTAACCAATTGCTTAGTTAACTGTTTAGTTATTCATTATGTAACTAATTACATACATATTAGAGAATCCACTCTAGCTATACAATAAGGGTTTAGTTTGAGTGCCTAGACACCATTACCATCTAGTGTGGTCTATGTAATGTGAGAAAACTCACGTTGTTCTTAAATGCCATGCCTCTTCATTATTATCAATAGAATATATCTTTATTTGGACCATTAAATCTGTGGCTGTCTTTTCTCCCGGGGACACTTAACCCAGGTTTGCAATCTAAATTTAGAGGTAGCAGTTACCTGAATTTTACAATCACTGTTACATAAGAACATAAGAACAGCCCTGCTGGATCAGGCACAAGGCCCATCTAGTCCAGCATCCTGTTTCACACAGTGGCCCACTGGATGCCTCTGGGGAGCCCACAGAAAAGAGGTATGTGCCTGCCCTCTCTCCTGCTGTTGCTCCCCTGCAACTGGTATTAAGAGGCATTGTGCCTCTGAGGCTGGAGATGGCCCACAGCCACCAGACTAGTAGCTATTAATAGACCTGTTCAACAACAACAAGTTCTCAAAGCGGCTTACACAGCAAAAAGAATGAGAAACTGGTTCCCTAACCCCAAGGCACCCACAGTCTAAAAGTGAACACAATGGAGAAACCAGGAACAGCCAGTGGAAGGATGCTACACTGCTCTGAATAGGGACAGTTGCTGTCTCCCTGCTCAATATAAGAGCTCCACTACATGAGAAGCAGACTCTTCGCCCAATTATCAGGAAAGATTGTGAATACATTTTTGAAATAATTGTCATTTTCTCCAAATGGATTGGTTGCAAGTACTGTATATTACAGTTAGATATGCTGGCTAGCGTCTTCTATTTATATTTCTCTACTATACATTACACATGTGCCTTCTCAGTCCAATTGAAAGACTTAATGATTACTATTTATTCTTTTGTCTAGCTTCTAAGGTTTGTTCTATGGCTCTCTGGTATGTGCTTCTGTAAGGCACTTACTCTAGTTCTTCTTTCAAGAGTGCCTGCATGAACCTTGAAAATTACAGCACTTTGTACATAATGTTCAGTGCTGAAATCCTTTCAGCATACAAGGAATAAAGCTATGTGGCATTAAGGAAGATTAATGATCAGGGCAGTGGGATTGATGGCCTGAAGTGTGGCCAAGGACCACTCACCCCAGCGGCTTCTTAAACCCCAGGATATGCTCAATTTCAAGGTCATTACTGCTATTATGAGACAATCAACAAACATTTATAAAACATTTCCCCGGAGATTTTTCTTCTTCATTTCATGTGTCATGATTATTGCACTGGTATTACTGATTTGCAGTGCGTGCCTGCTACTTTAAGAGCTCTAATAGCCTTTTCAGTCTGTATCCGATTGTATGAGTCATTTTAATTATTTTATACTTAATACCAGAATTTATTCTCTGTGGGTTTAACAAAGCAACAAAAAAAATTATCTGTACAGAATAAAATAGCATACAATAATATATAAGCATGCTGGGGAATATAAAAAAAGATGGACCAGATTTTAAATTCACTTTAAAATGAATTTTAAAATGCTATTTACATAAATCCTCTGAGAAACTGTGAACTGCCAACTCATTCGGAATATATCATACCAAATCATTTTGCCTGAGAGGGATCAGTTCCTAAGAGAAAGCTGTAATGCATACAAGGATGAGTACACAGAATATCTCCCTTCATTGATGTGAATGGAGTGTTGTAGTTACCATGCAGATCTATGAGGAGGACTGTGTTTCTACATACTGCAACGTTGGAAGAGATTGTTAGAGATTGATGTCTTCTGAAATATAATCATCTGAACTGATACCAAAATAGAAGATTCATTTAAGTACTGAGATTTCAGTATTGAAAGACTAGCTGTATTTGGCATTATGATTCTGTATGTTTGAAGGGAAAAGTCTAAACCAAGGAATGTGCAAAAATCTAAACCAAGGACTGGAAATAATGTGCTTACTCTTGTGTAACACAATTTGTGCAATTGTTACATTTGTGTAAATTGCACAAACACAAAGCAATTGCACAAACACACTAGACTGACATACACTAGACTGACCTATTAAAAACAACTAAAAATATTGTCTTCTTAAATATTTTTATCTAGTTTTACCAATATGGGGATAAATCTCTTTTATCTGAATAATCTAAATGTCAATGCAGACAATTCAGAAGAATCTAAATACAGAAATAAGCTGCTGATCTCATATTGCGATATAGCAGCTTAGAAGATGAAACAATGTGAGTTGGTTGAATGGTCATGCTCCGTGATGCTAATAAATGGGTCTCTATAGGATTAGGTGGTAAAACTATGAGCGGGGGGAAAGACATGTACAATACTGACATCAAGCAGAGAAACATTGCTCAACGATCTCAAAATATCTTGGGGGGGAAATGTGCTTAATTTAGGGAAATTCCAAGGGACAAGCCCTTCCTTCCTTCCTTCCTTCCCACCCACCCTATCTAAAGGCAATGGGATTATGCTTTATCAAAATGGGCGGGGGGGCTGTATTGAAAGATCCTACAATCTCAGGCCCCTCTCTGAGATCCACACATGCAGATCACAGGGAGACATCTAGTGCAAACAACTAGAGTGGCAGATTGACATGGATGCCAGAGTAAAAATGGGGGGTGGGGGAAGTATTTACATTTGCACAAAGTTGTACCTCTTTTTTTCCCTTCTGTGCCCACTTTCAGGACTTTCAATTTAACAATTCATTGTAGCTAGTGGGAAATATGTTTACATGTGTAATGTGTAAGTAAAGAGGGCTTAGGGTATGAAGTACAGAAAATGTAAGGAACTAACAAGTGAACCGAGTCCAATCCCTTCTTAAATCCCACGGCCATCCCATTCCCTTTTCTCTTTTAAAATAGCTTTTTCTCATTCCAAAGAAAAAATTATTTTTCCCCATTGCCTCCCTTTCTTTGCCTCCCCAGCAAGAAGTATATGACTGGAATTCTGACTATTCAAAATTCAAATCTTATTTCTCTCTTTTTGTTCACCTACTATTGTTTCTAGCATCCAGTGCTAGGATTTGGAGATCAACCAACAGTTACGCTTGGGTCAAAAGTATGTTCATAAACCAAGTGTTTTCTCCAGGATGCTCATCTCTCACTTATATTCTGATAACAAGCCACGACATTTGCCTTTCTCATTAACTATCATGTGTTATCTTAGTTGCTGGACTAAGTAACAGAACTTCAGTTACTCACTGTGAAGTAATTCTATTGAATACTGTAAATTGTTGGTCTCCCAACAAGAATTGGACCCATCTGTGGGGTTCCATCAGTAACCTAATCTGGTGTCAGAAAGCTAATCTGTATATTTATATTTACTCCATGCAGTACTATATGACAAAATTGATTTATCCTCCTATATTGGCTAAGCATTGCTCTTGATGTCTTAAAGCAAAAATCTGTCTGTCTAATATAGCTGTTTGCATGAGGAGAAATCTTCCCTATTAAAACTGAATACAGTAAATCATGGATAGGTAGGCAGGTAGAACAGACTGTATTCTAACCAGATTTTGGTCTATTTAACCATGAAATTGGAAAAGGGTCACCTGGGTCCTCCTTAAATGCATTCTTAGCCTGTAAATTATATTTATAAAGCAAGAGAACAACCCTCCTTTCCCCCACAGATATGGGGTAAAAATTGTTATTTTTGCATAGCCAAACTAGCAAGTATATGGATAGAGTGAAGAAAATGATAACGATAACAAAATACATACTGGGAAAATAGAAAAATAAAATGTTAGTTTTGTCAATGGCAATGCCAGTGGAAATACATGGTTGAAATATTTTCTGGTTCTGGGATTTTTGCTTTCTAATATCAGAATTTGGTTTTTAAAAATTAACTATATAATTCTCTGGCATACCCGTGGCTAATCCTGTGTGTGGCAGCTCTTGTGAGGGTTTGTGAGCAGAAGCACCAGATTGGGCAGTGGGAATTCCATATACAGATAGGGAGGAGGAGCCTGTGAGAGCAGAAGCACCATGATGATTGGGCAGTGGAGATTCCATATGCAGATAGGGAGGAGGAGCCTATGATGGTTAAGGTCAGTTGTAATGCAACTGTTACTGGTCGGAAGACGTTCTTGATTGTAGAGGAGAGGAATATCGTAGATAGATAGATAGATAGATAGATAGATAGATAGATAGATAGATAGATGGCAGGGGTCTGCAAAGAGAGGGGTTGTGAGGGAGGAAAGAGCCCCTTCAGGAGAAGGAAGTTGCCGTTGTGTGAATTAGACAAGGAAACAAGATCTGTTAATTCAGGAAGGGGAAGGGAGAGGGAGAGGGAGAGAGAGAGAGAGAGAGAGAGAGAGAGAGGAGGGGGGGAGAAAGACAGAGGACAAGAGTGAGTGGAGGAGAGAGGGAAAAAAGAAGGGAGGGAAGAGAGAAAGGAGGAAGGGTGAGGGACCAGCCCGAGCCTGTCAGCGGCCTGAGGAGAACGAGCGGCCACAGAGGCACCTATTGGCAGCAAGGTAGGGCCCAGTCAACCACTGCTGCTGTTTGGGGCTACTGAGGCCATTGGTGAAGGTAGGCAGGTGGCAAGGAATGGGCCTGGGCCTGTCAGCAGCCTGAGGGGAATGAGCAGCCATGGCAGTGGTGGCAGCGAGGAAGGGCCTAGTCAATTGCAGCAGCTGCTGCTCCTGTGTGAAGGAGCAGGAGCTGGGCTCGGGTGATGGTGGGGAGGTCTCTGGAGATAGGGGGCTGCAGCTTGGCCAATAGGCACCAGCAACGGTGCAGCTGTGTGACCAAGAGGGGTGAGGGGGATGGAGTAAAGGGATGGAGGAGTGACCAAGAGGGGTGAGTGGGGTGGAAGCAATGGGATGGAGGAGAAGGAGCAGGAATGCGGCTCAGATGAGGGTGGAGAGATCTCTGAGGTGAGGGGGGCTGTGGCAGGGGGTGAGGGGAGCAATCAAGTACGGGCGCTCAGATGCTCTGTGTGGGTTAAGCTAGTCTGGAATATTTCTCTAAAGTTATAAATGAGCTCTCTTTGGAAGGTAAATGCCCCTAGTTGTGAACCCATATTAGCACAGAAATTGAAGCTCTTCACACGATTCACGTGAAGAGGTAGAGAGCTAGCTGCGAGGAAGGAGGGTTTTACTTACCTTCCCCACAGATGATCAGAAGTGATTCCCTGGGTGGGTGAATCGCCCACCCAGACAAGCGGCGGCTCTCCTGCTGGCCACTCGTGGCTTGCCCAGCAGCTCCAGGGGTCGGCCGCAGGGAAGCACCGCTACAGAGCGCTCTGTTCTTCGGAGCCTCAATAATGCACCATGCGAGTGCACAGTGCATTATTGGGAACCCCCTCCCTCGAGGGTAATCACTGTGACTGCAAGCAGCCACAGCAGACAAATGACCCCATTGGCCTGGTTTTGGGGCACACTTGCAATCAAAACCTGGGTTAAATGGCAGGCTACCTAAGAGGGCTCACTGCCGCACCACTGCTGGGAGCCACATGGATCCTGGTGGTTCTCACGCACAGTAAAAACTGGGCTGGGCTTCTCTAGCCCAGTTTTTGCTGCTCATGAGAATAGCTTCATTGTGAATTTTTCCTTCAGTGATCTTGTCACACTGAATATAGGATATCTGTAATTTATATTTGTAACTATGGAAACAATCTTACTTTTCCCCAGATATGGTGTGAACAGCAGACATAGTGAAGAAAATTACCATAACAAATTGTGTATATACCCCATATTACATTAAAAGTTGAGCTAATTATTCCTATGGAGTTTATGAATGAGCTGAGATGAACTGGAGACTTCTGGGTTCATAGCTTATCTTTTTAACCAGACACAGCCTCAGAAAAGGCTCCAAATCTCAGAAGCCCCAATGCTATTCCTTGAACTGAATGGCAAAAGGTGGGGGGGAAAGTACTTTCCTTCAAAAGTCAGCAGCCCTAACACAGCCTCCCTGCATGCCAGGTACAGGGAGGTCACCACCCACCTGCTGAAGGTGGTGCATGAGGGGATTTTATAGTTGGGGCAAGCAGTAGGAACAGTCAGCAGAAGGAGCAGCCATCATTCTCCATCAACTGGAATGACTGGGCATCCAAAGCTATTATCTTAGCAATGACCTGGAAGATGTGATGAGGCTCTGTCTGATCAGACCACTGCCAGCAGGAGTAGGGCCCCCTGGGTCATGACATTGCAGGTGCTTCAGCATCCCCGACGTCCTAAGATGTGTGGGGTCCTTCCCCCTCCTGACCTGTGCCCTGCAGTGGGTGCAGACAGCGTGGGTTGGGTCACCATGGTAGAGCTCAAAGTGGTCCCACACCACGCTACCATCGGAGCCAGGCTAGCCTCATTTTGGTGGCGGTGGTGGTATTGGGACTTCTGGTTCCTTCTGGGGGCTGCCACCACCTTTGCCCTCAGACTGGGGCTGAGAAGGTCCAGGAAGTAGAATGAGGTCCTCCTGATCCTCCTCAATCTCAGGCCAGGCGGTCGCGGTGCTAAGGGTGATTGGGAAGGATTGGGAGACCATGTTGGCTGGGCTAGCAGCTGAAACTATCTCCTCCACTGCTACCGGAAGAGCTTCTTCCCTGACGGGGAGAATGTCCCTCCTAATTCTAGCTCAGCTGTCACTGGCAGATGTGCTGGAGGACCACCCTCCTCTGAAATGTTGAGCCTGCTTGCAGTCACAGCAGTGTGCACTACTTGGGTAGTAGGCCCTTCTTGCCATCGCGCACCACAACAAGCATCACCCCTCCCTCTGCCTGCCACTTTGCTCCTGCCTCTGTCTCACACCATACCAGACATCTTGGGTTTTTTTAAAAAAAAATTCAAGCCCTAACTCTTACGGGAGGAGGGGAGAAGTAGTGCCTTTAAGGTGGGTATTTTAAAAGGGTGTGCGGATGCTCTATTTATGTTGTGTGGGCCACACACAGTGCCATTTATAGCACTGTAGTGCACACACAGAAGAAATATAAATTAAATCCCCCCAAATAAAGAAGCAGGCTCTATTTGAGGCGGGGTTGGAGGGGAATGAGAAACAATGGAGCTATGTGAAGGGAAGGGAAAGGAGGTTACTTTGGCCTCTCCTAAGCTAACCCATCGCTCCTGTCCTGCAGTCCTAGGTACCTAGTACCTAATCCTTTCCTGAAACTAGGCCCTATTTAAAGAACTCTAACCTGACCTGTCCAAGGTTGAGGTTACCTTCTTCCAGCATCTTCTGCTAGAATCTGGCCAAGTGCTGCTTTCGGGCCAAGCAGACACTGGGATTCTCAAGAGAGTTGGGGTTATGGTAGGTGGTCACCCACAAACCCAAAAAATCAAAAATGAAAAAGCTAGGGTAAACAAACAAACAAACAAACAAACAACTGGGCCAGGCAGGGCCCTGGCCACCACTACCAGTCTCAGTCTGTGCTGTTTTGCTGCAGTCTCTCTGAACCTTCCTCCTCTTCTGAGAAGCACACTGTATATAAGATAGATACCATATAGGGCTCTCTGGCCTCCCAGTCCCTTAAATGCATTTCAAAAATCCCTCCTTTAGCTTTTTCTCCTCCCTCCCTCATAGCCAATGGGGGCACAGTTACCCATGGCAACACTTGATTCCTATGATTACAAGCCAACCAAGAAGAAAGGAGATCACAAGCCAATTGGAAGCCAGTGCAAGAAAACCAATCAGCAAGGGGAAAGCAGCTCTCCAAAATGGCCCTCGAACATTGAAATGTTCCAATTGAAACTGGGGTGTTGTCGAGCTCAAAACTGCCCATTTTGAGTTGGAATGTTCTGATCCTAAAACGTTCTGCACATCCCTAAAAGACAGCAAGGAAGCAGCATGCTAATTGGGAAATAAGTGAGCTTGTGATAGAGAGTTTCAGATTTTGAAGCCAGATTCTCCCTCTTGGCCACATTGTGCATGTATGACTTATTATTAACCTTTGCATTAGCCATATATGCCCAGCTAACAGATGCACAGCAAAGGTTTGTTTTGGATGCTAAACTGATCCTCAGCATGTTTTTGGTCTCTCAGTTGGTAGATCATATACCTGTACTGCAGTGAAGTTGTCTAGGCGCAGAAGCTTTGATGTGCACAAGCAACATTTTAAATTTTTTAAAATAAATGATAACAAATGGCAAGAAATTAAGTTTTGAAGAAGAAACTCTTCGAAGTGTCCACTTAGGTACCATCTCAATAGTTTTGCAAAACTGGAACCCAAACTGAATAGTCCCCATTCATTTCTAGTTTATGATGTTTTAAAGTTTTAATGCTTGTTCTATGGTAATTTTAACCTGTTTTATATGATTTTTAGGTTTTAATTGTTTGTTTAAATAGTAAACCACCCTGAGATTCTGTATAGGGTGGTATATAAATATAAATATTATTTATATATCTGTATCTATATATATATCTATATATATCTATATCTATATCTAGAGAGAGAGAGAGAGAGAGGGAGAGAGAATTTCAGCTTCCATTCAGTCCAAAACCCAATACACATCCCTAATAAAAAAGCTGATTTTAAAAACTCCTCTTATCTTTGACAGATTTGTGACCAATTGTTAAAATTGTGACCAATTGTATTATGAGCAGTGATTCATAATATAAGAAATCTGAGTCATCACTGTTCAAAGATCTGTTCTTTGTTAGAGGTTACTGCTTTATAATCTAATAATTTTTATAATCAAATTTATTAGAGACACTTCTATACAAAGCCATATTCCAAGTGTTTCATTTAAACTGTTTGGAGGATAAAACGATGTTATGATTAGGGTTCTGATGATTCTGTAATATATGTATACAGATTACATTCTGACAGATTACTTCTGATTTAAAAATCAGGCTGTATGAGGAACATGCACATATGCTGCTCTGAATCATGGTCATTAAAATAATGTATCAAGTGCGAATGTAAAATCTAGTAGGAAGAGCTGACTCACAGACCTAATATTGCATGAGGATGATTTGACCATAGAGGACAGGTTTATGTTGTGTTAGGGAATTGAAATAAAGCACTGAAAAAATACAGACCTGTCTTGCTCTTTTTCTCTTGAGTAACACACAACACACTTTGGTGTGGCCAGGGCCTAGTCTATATAGGCAACAGAATGTAGTATTGGAATTCTAAGGTCCCAGAATAGACTGAACCACTTCAGACTGCAGTTAGAGATCACATTTTTAAGGTTTCCCTAAGCTAAAAATCTTCATTGCCTAATTATGTTCGGAACATGTACAATCTATGTACAGTGTACACACGTTCATAGTATTCATACATTATGTTCAACAAGTATTCATATACATTATGTTCAACACACGCATAGTAGTTAGAACCATTCTTGATGGTGGTGGTGAGTGGTGTACTCATTAGTTGTGGCTAGGTTTTGATCTGAAAGATCAATTCTCTACCATGTATTCTCCCATCTCAATATCTACTCACTCTGCCTCATGATGTGTAGAGCCAGTCAAGATCTGAGGGAGTAAAGGCAGCAGACTCCTCAAAACTGTATGTAGTAGTTACTTCATAGTGCCTTCTGTAAGATGTGCACTCATCACAGAGAAAAACGTGGGTTCTTGTGTGAGTGCGCTGCTCCATTTGTTTTAATGGAAGAAGCAGAGTTTGCATACACACAAAAAACTGCACAGAAGATCTGTTTTTCCCCATTAAAATTAATTGGGAATCTCTTATGGGCTGAGGGAGCTTAGTGTGAGTATCAAGCTTCCCAAACACATGCTGTTGTCCAATGTCTTGAAAACTCCAGGCAGAAACATAAATATAATGCATTTAACTATATTATACAAATAGTCTGTATCTCTTCCAGGGAACCCTGGGGTTCTTTGGAAATGTACCAGAGGTGGGAAAACCTGTAATGGCTGATAAGCTTGCCTGAAAAAAATAGATTGCTCAGCTATATTGATCTTCCTTTGCCACATACAGCTGAAAAGGTCTATTGGAAGTATTGTAGGACACCTGCTCAGTTCATGGCATGCACTGCAAGGGTAAGGCCGCTGAAAGGCCCCATGGGAAGTGAGCATTCTGAATCTCTTCATGTTCCAGAACCCTTTGCAATGCACAGGGGTTCTGTGGCAGAAGCCTAAACGTTGTTCAGCACATGAGTCAATATGAAAGGTTTCCCTATGAAGGTGAAAAGTTTTTAAACTTTTGACCGAAATAATTGAACAGTCTGTTTCTATCAATATCGCTCTCCAATTAGCTTAGTTTGGGGTCATCTTTCACACGTATTTGAGGTATAAAAGAATTCTAGAAAAATAAAAAGAACAGATGTTGATTTCTAGAATATAATGCTTCATCAGGATATATTTAAAACTATCTGCCACTCTTAACACAAAAGTAATCTTTCCTTTTGGAGCTATTTCACATATAAAGATTAATAATTTACATATGTTGCTATGGCAACTAGGTATCAAAGTACAATAAGTCTAGACAGTGCTGTTTCTGCCCTTTGAAACCCAAATTGAATGTAAATATCAGGTTTTGAATCCAGCTGCCAAGAATAATTTACTAAAAATTTAAAAAGTGGGGGAAAATGGCTCCTGGGCTCACCACTATTAAACTTGTTTTTTAAAGCTAGTAAAATACTTAATCCCCCCCCCCCCAAATTGACTTAATGATAATGCTATTAGTTATATGTTCCCATAAAGCAATTAGACACAAATTGGTTTGTGTCCTACTAGACTCCACGGTGCAGAACTATACAGTAACAAACCCCCCAGAATGTCCTTAACAATACATACAGAATTAAGAGAGAATTAAACTTTAACAAAGTCCTGCTTGTTTGTTGAACTAAATATGTGCTGCAAATGCACATGTTTATTTTGCACCTTTTATTATGTGAGGATCATAAAAGGTCCCCATCTTTTATGCTCTGAGGAACATATGGATATGGCATGTCAAGGGTTGGGCTGCAGTGCTATTCAGCAAAAGGCAGTCAAGAGGGGGGACCCTTGCATTGTACATGAGGGCCTTGTCTTTAACACTTCTGTGAACTGGGATTATCCCTAAAGTGTGCAGTGCATTAAGGGAGGCATGTAACAGAATTTAGGGATGTGCATGGAACTGGTTTGGAGGTCCTTTATGGGCCCCGGAACCACTTCGAAAGATTGGCGGTTTGGTCGATTCAAAATGGGGGGGTCTCTTTAAGGATGCGGGAGGGCGCTTTTACCCTTCCCACTGCATTTCCCCCATTGGCGCTGCCTTTTAAAATGGTATGGCATGGCGTCAGCATACCTCCTTGCTGCCCCGGTGCCTCCTCAGACCTCCTCAGTGAGTGGAAGTTGCCGCTGTGCGTGAGCATGTCATAATGTGCATGCACACATCATGCTCTCTCATGTGCACATCGCAACATGTGCAAGTGCCGTGGCAACTTCTGGTCCGAGGGGGCACTGGGGCAGCAAGGAGGTACACTGCTGCCCTGCCAGACCATTTTAAAAGGCAGTGCTGGTGGGGGAAATGTGGCAGGAAGGGTAAGAGTACCCTCCCCCATCCTTAAAGAGATCCCACCCTTTGAACCAGCAGGCGCCAGTTCTGTGCACACCACTAACTGAATTTTTTTAAGGATGGTAGCTTTAAAATAGCATGTTTATGGCCTGTGGGTCACAAGTTGTTGTGAGATTGTTAGTTAGTTAATTCATTCATTCATTTCTAAAAGCTCTGAAAAGTTTGTTGAAAGGAAGTTTATAAATATTTCAAATAAATAATTTTTTGTTAGAGATTGTCAATTTTTACCCTCGATAGGTAAAACAGCAGAGCATTAAATGAGCACATACACTCCAGTTACAGAGTGGGTAGCAGAGGATGGTTTAGTTATTGCAGCTATTTAGAGAAAACACATGGTGATCCTTGTATAACTGAATACTAAATGTTTATTGGTTAAATACATTTAGATAGGAAAGACCTATATCTAATTTAAAGGACTACATAACGGATAGGTGAGGAGAGAGAGAGAGATGTTTCCATCTGCTCTCTAAGAGGAAAGGGAGGGTTGTGACTCAGCACAGGAAGTGTTGCAGAGTCAGTCCAGGGGTCATAGAGCAGGGACAGATAGGGAGACCCCGACTCACTGTCTCTACTCCCAATGCCCCTAGTGGTCATTAGGACAGTTGGTGCAAAAGGTTGATGCACTGGAAATCCATCTCCAACAATTTTTATCCAAATAATCAATAAATGGCATACCGTATGTTGGGTGTATGTCTGCCACCACTCTCCTTCCATACATGTGCAGTTGGGCTGCAGTTGGACAATACTGCACATGAGCCTCACCCATGGGTGTAACTGGGGAAGACAGACAGGGCACATGCTCTAGGCACCACTGAGGGGGGTGGCACACTAGTGCCTGCCACCCCCACCCCACTGCCCACCTGCCCAGCCCTAAGGCCTCTCAGCCACTGGCCTGTTCGCTGTCTCTCCTGCTTTCCTTGCCCTTCCGAGCAGCCTGCAAACTGTGACATAGCAGCTCCTTCTCTCCCCACCTCTCAAGCTGATCAGCGGGTGGGCGGGGCTTCCAGAGAGGCCTCCGTGCAGGCCTCCCTGAAGCCTGAATTCCAGTGCCCCAGTAGGCAGCCAGCAAGGAAGGAAGAAGGAGGCAGGCCGAGTGGCCATCGCTGGCTGCCTTTTACCCACCACAGTTCTCTCTGCCCAGCACAGACCAGCCTTTGCTTGCTTAATGGAAGTATGATGTGAATTCTCTTTTGTTGCCCCCCCCACCCCGATATATAAGGATCTGCTTGCTATTGGGCTTTGATTGGGGTGGTGGGAGACTGAGAAGTCTCTGAATATTTACTCTAAAACAGATTGGAAAATTTGCTGGCTTTAAAAACAAAAAATATCTAAGAAGGCCTATAAGTGGCTTGTTTCATAGCAGAAAACTACAAACACTTCTGGAACAATATTATATTCATTCATTCATTCATTTATAAATGCACTTATGTTCAAGTTGTTTTGCAACCCAGAAGGTCTGAGTGAGAACTGTGAAGCATGTGTTGTGCTTTTATTTTATTTTATTTTTCTTGTGTGTGAACTGCTCCCCAATAACTTGCAGGGACTTCAGGGTAAATCTGGCCAACATGTGAATGCAGCACCTCTATTCCAGAGGAGAGGTGTGTTAAAGGGCTTTAAAAGCCTCCTGTGAAAAACCTCCTGGAATCGAACTTGACTGAATTTGTTCAGAATTCTGAGAAAACAAACATAGGCTCACCCTGCATGGTTGAAAGTCTCCTTTGCTAATCTTCAGCGAGGGGGACATTTTAATAATTAGTGTTTCTAGTGTGTTCTAGGCATTAAAAGTAGCACAAATATATAGTACTCAATCTATATCACTATATATTGTGAAGTATGCATGTGTGTATTCAGTGAAATGTATTTCCAGGCAGTGTACTTATTTTGAAATATCAGACTTAAATCCTTGGGGGCCTGGGGTGTGTGGAGGCCCTGGACTTTGAGGGGCTGGGGCTCATTTTAAAATCTCATCTCTGGGCCCATTCCAACCTTGCTATGCCCCTGGCGGTATAGATACTACACATGGGTTTCTGCACAACACCTGCACAGAAGAAACTTCCATGTAGAAAATGTGTCTGTAAATTGACCCTAAATTTTCCATCCATGACTGGGATATCTGAGAGTTAGAGTCAATAATAAAAGAACAGCACACTGCTTGTGACTGGAAGGGGCAAATTACAATGATTTCTTAGTCCGGCAGGGGCTGGTTTTGGCCCTGGCAGAACTTGGCTGTCTGCTCCTGTTGCAAATTCCTCTGTCTAGTGTGGCAAACTTAGGTATCCTCCTCCCTCCTGGTGCCAAAGTAAGCACTAGTGTGGTGAATGCACATATACCCCATCATGAGCCAACAGTCATCACAAGACAAACGCTGGCAGGAATCATTCACTGGTTTATAGACACCCCCCCCCCCGCCACCTTCTTCTTCCTCTATTTTGCTAGTAGCTATTTGGGCAGGTGATCCTCTGGACAAAGTCATTATTTATTTATTTTTTAAAGCCATGAGATGAGACAGAAAACGACACTTGGAATCCTCACATAACTCCTGACTATTATTATTATTATTATTATTATTAATTCGATTTCTATACCACCCTTCCAAAAATGGCTCAGGGCGGTTTACAAAGAGAAATAAAACAAATAAGATGGCTCCCTGTCCCCAAAGGGCTCACATTCTAAAAAGAAACATAGAACACACACCAGCAACAGTCACTGGAAGTACTGTGCTGGGGGTGGATAGGGCCAGTTACTCTCCCCCTACTAAATAAAGAGAATCACCACGGTAAAAGGTGCCTCTTTGCCCAGTTAGCAGGGGAAGTCTTTGTTCCAAGTCTTTAACAGAGATGGCTCATGTTTCCAGGTTTTGATCAACAACCATGTCTAGATGGTACAGTGTTCCTTTTAACAGGGATTTCCAGATATTGTTGACTACAAGTCCCATCATCCCTGTTTGGGCAGGGATGCAATTTCAATGCTTGCCCTAGGCACTATTTTCCCTAGATACGCCCCTGGCCTCACCACCATGCAATTACAAAGTAGGATGTACACATCCCATCAGTGCAAAGTTCTACTCTTTATGTGCCGCTTGGGAGCATGGCGGGCTGAACTGCTTCTAATTACATTAATATTAGGGGTTTGGACAGTCTGTCCCTTGTCTGAGTATGCAGAATGGAATAGTACGCCAGGTGGGTGTGGATGGGCATGTATACTCTTGCTTGTAATCATGTGGTGTACAGGCCTGTAGATGATATTGTTTGAACTGGTCCATAATCCCCCCCAAAGGCTAGGATTGCACTCATAGAATGCACATCTCCCCTTTAAGATTCCAAAAACTGATACTCCTCCCAAGAGCGTACCAATACCTTTCTAAAATGAAATGTAAGATCAAGTCCTGAAACATATGAGTACTTCATAGGGATTACACAATTATTTATTGCTCTTTAGCAACTTAGAGAAGCTTACATTACTCCTGTTCCTGCTGCCAAGTAAGGAGTTCAGTCTTTGACAAGGCCAAATGTTCTCTTTCTATTAATAAGATATCATCTCTTCAAAATCCCATTCCTTACAGAGGGCAGGAAAAAAAATCCCTGTGGTTGTCTAGTGTACATTATTAACGTTTTCAAAAATAAATTCTACAGTTTTCATTTTAAGGGCTTGGAAGTTTCTGAATATTGCATATTTGTAAAATACCTATCTCAATGGAAGATCAGTTCTAAATATAATATATGCTCTTTGTAGGCACAATCTGTACTAGATCCCTCAAATTTTAATTATTAAAACCCTTTCTACTTTACAATGCATTCTAATCTCCTTTCTTCTCAGTGGAGAGCAAAAGGCTGCACAGGCACACTCAAATTCTAGTTTTAGGTTAAGACAATAATCTGATGTAATTTTTTAAAACAGAAAAGAGATTTGCTGAGGAGCAAACTCTGAAATGCATTGTTCTTTTCTAGCAACTTTTCAAAAAAATTAAAAAAAATTAATTTTAGCTTTTAATTTTAACTTTTTTATTATTAGGATCAGACAAAAAGTATGAATATTTTTTCTGAGTTCCACTATGATGGTAAGTGCTGTATGATTCAATTCTTTAAAAAGCAAATGCACTTTCCCCATACAGTCTCCATAAATATCAGCTGTCTCCCATCATAATCACAGAGGGAAAGGAGGGCTCATAAGGTGATAGCGTTGTGACACCAAACAAGAAATTCTGACAGATGTATTGGAAACTAAGCCTCCAATTTAAAAAAAGAAGAAGCAGCCAAATTTATGTTAAGATTACCTCAGGATTACTACTTATTTCTGACAGATACAGGCTGCACCTTATCTATTCTATTTCCTGCAAATCTGGTGATGGATAAGATAGGGTTTTGCAAAGAGACTTTAATACACCATTTGGAAAATCCCTATGAAAAATAAAACATTCAGTATATTCTATTTTCAAAAATATATAAGAATAATGGCGTGTATCCAGACTAAGGATGTGCTGGTGCTATGTGAGAAGTAGCAGTATTCCATCCAGTTTGATCAATGCATTGTTTTGATCATGCCAGCAGCAGCAATCATGCAGAGGGGTGAATTTTGATGACCTCCACTTTCTCAGAAGTGCTACATGAAAATATGTCCTTGAGGGTCAGGCAGCTCTCAAGGCCATATTTTTGTGCGGCACAGAGTACTTTTGGGAGAGGTCAACAAAATTCCCTCTGTGACAGGATTGCTGCTGGTGGTATAAGTCATCTTAATGCACTAGAAATCAATGCCCCTCAAAATAACCTTTTAAGGAAGGTTGTTTTTAATTTAACAGTTATATTTAGCACATTTTCCTCGCCCAGCTTGATCTTCTTTAGAATGTTTTTCAATATTAAGCTTCACATTCCAGTTGTCATAGCATTGGTAATTGCATTCTACCAATTCTATTGTGATCTCTAATATGGAGTTGATTAATACATTCATGTCTAGCAGTTGATTTCTTAAAACTTGATTACTTGTATTTGGATATGTGAACTGATGTTCAGATGACATGAAAGTACCATCATATCTCATTCATATATGAAAGTTACATATTTTAATCAGATGATGACCATGCCTATGTGACTTGTCAACATTCTACAAATCTTCACGTTGGTTGCTTTCCATGGTTGTTGGATCACTGACTCATTATGTTTTAGAATATGCATTGGGGTGTACACGGATGGTTCATACAAAATCAGTTTGCCTTGAACCAGGGCTGGTTTGAAGGTTTGGTTGTGGACCGAACTGGGGCCTGTTCAGTCCATGGCCAAACCAAATCAGGCCTGGTCTGGGCAAACTGGTTCTGCATGGTAAGGGGTGGCAAAAGATGTAAAGAGCTGTTTACCCTGTTGGCAGGGCTGCCAGAGCTGATGGTTTTGGTTTTGCTTGAACCCCCTAGTTTGGTTCAAATTTGAAATTTGAATTTTGGTTCAAACCTCCAAAAGTGGGCGGGGTGGTAGCTGGCACCCATGGGTACCTACCACCCAACCCTCAAAGCAATCGGACATTCGTACTATTTTTAATGAATTTTTGAGTTTTGTTTTAATTTTTTTCCTCATAGGGTATAATGGGACTCGAACCAGCCCATTATTCCCTATTGTGGAGCACCCATGGGTGCCAATAACCACCCAAACCCTGAAGCAATCGGACACTCCTACAATTTTTTTGAATATTTGAAATATTTTAATTATTTTTCTCATAAGAGTATAATGGGACTCTAACCAGCCCATTATCCCCTATTGTGGGGCACCTAGGGGCACAAAAGTGGGCTGCCCCACAAAAAAGTGCACCTAGGGGCACAAAAGTGGGGTGCCCCCACAAAAGCACCCAGGGGTGCCTACCACTCATGAAACCCCAAGGCAATCGGACACTCTTCTGATTATTGGTGAATTATTATTATTATTATTATTATTATTACATTATTTTTAAATTCCTCATAGGGAATAATGAGGATAACCCCCCAGTAAATGTATCGCTTCACATGGGGTGGTGGTGGCTTCAGACCCCTGTTGAAACACATTCTCACTGCTGCGCCATCTTCCCTGTGTGTATAGGAGGGTGTTAATCTGAACCTGTCCTCTATATTTCTTGGGCCACATGTTGTAAGTCTGACTCATTTAAATAATGAATTGGGTAACTCTTGTGCCAGAATAATCTTTAAAAGTTTGTAATATTTTTCATCAGAAAAACTAATTTGAGCACTATTTTTCTGTTTCTTGTCTCACTACTAACCAATGTAAGCATTAAACTCAATGCAATGAGGACTGTGTTGCAGACATGCATTTATATAAAAACTGCTCTTTTTCTGAACAGAGAGGTCATCAAGTCTATGATTGTATATTATCTTGGTGGATTAATGTGGCTGTTAACTTGTTGGGTATTCCTGTTTCTTATAATTTTTGGCTGCCCCTGAAATAATGTGTTTCTGTCTTGCATACTGTATTAATACAAGCATATATTTTTAAAGTCTGGAATAATCTGTTCAATAATCAAGCATCAGTTTTATATAACTTCTTTATGAAAACTGAGTAGAACTTTCTAGCATTGTTATTTTCGAAACATATTCAGATTTTTAACACCAGTTGGAGAGCAAACACATATATATTGTTTTGTGTTCCCCACTTTCCCAAGCAGTGAGAAGTTCCAGGGGCATTGCTAGCTGGGTTTTGGCTTTCTTCAAAGGAAATATAACTGGAGATTTATGGTACTTGCACTGTATTTGGTTTGGTTACGGATATGCAAGTTGAGTATCAGGTGGAGGCAAGTAATATGTGAGATTTTGCCAGGCAGCACAGAAAACATCAATTTCAAAGATTCTCCTGCACCCAAAGGGCATCTTCACTGATCTCTCAGCTCAGTCTGTTTCCCTAAGCCTATCTCTCTTCTTCCATTCTCTGAAGCTACACACACACTAGATCCTCTGCTTAGATGGAGGACACCTCTTCCAAACTCTACTGGGTTTTTCCACATTTCAGAGCCATCTCCCAACCATTTACACCTATTAAGGGACTTTGTTGGACCATTAAGGACTCCTGGGACTCTTGGACTATTAGGCATGAATCAGCCTAACAAAAGGAAACAGTTTGCCAGCCTTCATAACACCATTCATAAGGAAGGCAGTTTAGCTTTATAGAAAACACCTTTTAAGGTTTCCAGTACTTGGCTGCTTCTTCCCATTCTCTCTATTCAGTCAAGACACAGAAACATATTTTTGCCATAGAATTTTCTAAAGCAGAATTTTCTCAAGTATCCTCTTGGATACTTAAGTACTTGAATACTTACTTTCAGAAACTTCATCAAGTACAGAAAGGAGATGCTCTACCATCAAATTCCTGCAGTCACTGCCCAAACATAACTTCTTGCTGCCACATAACTAATCCTACTGGCTTCAAAGAAAACCACTAAGAAAATGCCCCCGTGTCAAATCCTCCTGCTCATGGAAACCTATAGCAGATACACAGGTTCTTGCATTCCTAAAGCTATGCACGGAAGAAACAGCTGGCCATGGTGTGACTTTTGATGGCTGACTTGCTTAGGATCAAACTAGGAGGCTACTCCCACGACCAGGAGAAACCGGGCTAAGGGAGCCAAGCCTGGTTTCTCCCAGCCATGTGCTGCAACAGGAGCCACATGGCTCCCGGCAGAAAACCTCCCTAAGTGTCCCTCCCCTTAAACGAGGTTAGCAGAGCACGTGCTCCACTAACCCCATTTTCAGAATCATGTGCCACCGTTGTGTGGCTCCACGCCACTGCGACTCACAAGGAGACCCTCCTACTGGGGGGCTACAGCAAGCTTCCCAGCCTTGGGGGTTCCTGCAGAATGCCCCACACATTCGTATGGGCATACTGGCAATTCCAGGTTCCAGGCAGCCCCCAATCCCCACTGCCCCAACCAGCTCCATGATGTGCCCCAACCAGCTCCATGATCATGTGGGCAGCCAATACGGCCTTTGGAGGCCTAGGACTGCACAGTCCTTCTAGGGAGGGTTTTGCCACTGTAACCTCCCCCAGGAATCTTATGTGGAATGAGTGGTTTGTCTTACATTAAAGTGGATGATGGCAGCCAACTCTGAATCTCTTATAGTCAAGGATTCAACCCCGGGGAACTCCCCTCCTTCTCTGGCTCTGATAGGAGTCATGAAAACCCCAAACCGCACAGGATCCTATGGGGGTTTGGGGAAAAGGTTAAAAAATTGTTAAAAATTGCTCAATTGTCTGTTTCTTTTTGTGGGTTGGGTGGTAGATAGCACCCCTCATGCCCTACCACACAACACACATTGGTGTCCCTAGGAGCTACTCATGGTGAACAATGGGGTGTTTAGAGTTTCTCCATTGTTCCCCATGGCCAGAACAAGCTGCCCTCTAAGAGTAAACACAAAATTTCCATTGCAATTTGCAATGCATTTTGCAACCCTGCCTTGAAAAACACTACACATTAGAACAAAGCACACAGTAAGAGGGAATCTGTCCCTCCCAAAATAGAACAACACAGTCCAAAAATGGGCAAAGAATCACTGACCCGGAATCTACTGCCAGCCACAGTGCCTGCGCTGCAGTACCATCATTGGCACAAGCTGCTCTCTCACCCACAGTCATGACTCCTTACTTCCTAGCATTGCAACAGCTGCCACAGCAGCACCCTTACTTAGCAGCAAGCACAGCCATAAGCTCAACTAGAGCAACCTAAGCCACATTTTGACTTGCAACACTGGCAGAAAACCGGAGCAGACCAGAACAGGGAGTGAAATACAAGTTAGTCTCAAGGCCAGTCAAGGAAGGCAGGCACCCAAGTTCTGCCTTTGTTAATCTGAGATCCAGAAAAACCAGAGGGGCTATTCTCACGATCAGCCAAAATCGGGCTAGGAGAGCCTAGCCCGATTTTGGCTGATCGTGTAAACAACCGGGCTCGCAGGTGAGCCCAGTGTCTTACAAGCAGCTAGCCCACTTTTTTAGCCCTCCCCAAAGCCCGGGTTTGCAGAGCGAGCACTCCACAAATCTGGGCTTTCCAATCATGAGTAGCCACAGCGCGGCTCCACGCCACAGCTACTCACAAGGAGACCCCCGGAAGGGAGGCGAAATGCTGCCTCCCGGCTCCAGGGGTCTCCCCAGTATGCTCTGCATGCTCACGCAGGGCATACTGGAACTGCCAGGGGTCGCGCAGCCCCCAAGCTCCCCAGCCCTCGCCGTCTCCGTCATGGAGCTGGCAATCGTGTGGGCAGCCAATCCGGCTGCCCAGGGCTCCCTCCCTGCCTGTGTGCAGGGAGAGCGGGCTTAGCAATAGCACTTACATTTATATACCGCTTTATAGCCGGAGCTCTCTAAGCGGTTTACAATGATTTAGCATATTGCCCCCAACATTCTGGGTACTCATTTTACCGACCTCGGAAGGATGGAAGGCTGAGTCAACCTTGAGCCCCTGGTCAGGATCGAACTT
The DNA here is from genome assembly GCF_027244095.1 of Hemicordylus capensis. Lineage (NCBI taxonomy): Eukaryota > Metazoa > Chordata > Lepidosauria > Squamata > Cordylidae > Hemicordylus > Hemicordylus capensis. The sequence continues at coordinate 84,338,144 of NC_069658.1, read as the reverse complement.
GTAACCTTCTGGTTACAGGGCAGCAGTTTTACCACTGCGCCACCAGGGGCTTAGCCCACTCTCCCCGCGCAGCTCCTGAAACTGGGTCTCACTGATCATGAGACCCAGCTCAGAGAGCTGTAGCAGCAATAGCACAACAGATTATACTCAGTACTGAGAAAACCACAAAATCAAACCTTCCTTGATTTCTTCCTTCTCATGTATCCTCTTAAAGACAGGCACAGAGTAAGGGCTCTCTTTGCCTCCCAGTCCCTTTTAATACATTTTGAAACTTCCTCCTTTTGTGTTCTCCCTCCCTCCCCATCTTCCCAGCCAATGGGGGCAGAGTTGCCCATGACAACACTTGATTTGTATGATAATAACAAGCCAACCAAGAAGCAAGGAGATCACAAGCTAATCAGAAGCCAGTGCTAGAAAACCAATCAGCGAGGGAAAAACAGGGCTCCAAAATGGCACTCAAAACTTTCCGAACAAAATGGGGTTGATTTGCTCCAAGCTCGAAACAGGCCCTTTTAAAAGAGGGCATTTTGTTTTGAGCTCAAAATACTCAAAACGGCTCATTTCGAGTCAAAACATTTCATGGTCAAAACGTTCTGCACATCCCTAGTCTGTTAATGGTGTATAAGTTGATTTAAAAGGCAAAAAGCATGTTGACAGTGTTTGCTAATAAGCAGTAAACCTCCCTGAAAATAAGTAATTGCTTAATGATATATCTTCCTTTTTTTTAATACCACCCGCCATTTGAAAAAAACAAATCCTCTCTAAGAAGAATACTGGTGTCCTCGGGTTACCTGGTTCAGAAGGAAGCACTTTAAAAACCTTGGCAGCATTATTAAACCATAATAATTTAGTGTAATAAAACTGTGCAGGAGGGCAGCCTCCTATAGCACTGTAAAACATGGATACTGATGCCATTAGTAAACACTTGGACCACCTTTGTTATTAATCACTGACTTAATAGGTTTAACTGAAACATATGTTTATGGCACTGGTTTCAGAGTTGTTATCATCTGGATTTAATCCAGTGCAAACACAAATGATTAAAACTCCTCTCTGGATTTTGGATGAAATGACAGTAGGTTTACAACTTTCAACATCTAAGAACATAAGAACAGCCCTGCTGGATCAGGCCAAAGGCCTATCTAGTCCAGCATCCTGTTCCCCACAGTGGCCCACCAGATGCCCCTGGGGAGCCCACAGGCAAGTGGTATGTGCAAGCCCTCTCTCCTGCTGTTGCTTCCCTGCAATTGGTATTGAGAGGCATCATGCCTCTGAGGCTGGAGGTGGCCCACAGTCACCGGACTAGTAGCCATTGAAAGACCTGTCCTCCATGAATCTGTCTAAGCCCCTTTTAAAGTCATCGAAGCTGGTGGTCATCACCACATCCCATTGCAAAGAATTCCATAGATTAATTATGCGCTGTGTGAAGAAGTACTTCCTCTTGTCAGTCCTAAATTTTCTGACCTTCAGTGTCTGGTGAGATAGAAAAATTGTGTGTGAGAGCAAAAGATTTCTCTCCCTCCACCCTCTCCACTCCATGCATAATTTTATACACCTCGATCATGTTTCCCTTTAGTCGCCTCTTTTCCATGGTAAAGAACCCCAGATGCTCTAGCCTAGTCTTATAAGGAAGGTGCTCAAGGCCCCGGTCATCTTGGTTGCTCTCTTTTGCACCTTTTCTAGTTGTACAAAGTCCTTCTTAAGATACGGTGACGAAAGCTGTACACAGTATTCCAGATGTGACCGCACCATAGATTTGTTTAAGGGCATTATAATATTAGCATTTATATTTTCAGTCTCCTTCCTAATTACTCCTAGCATGGTATTAGTCTTTTTCACAGCTGCTGCACACTGAGTTGACACTTTCAATGAGCTGTCCATCACGACCCCAAAATCTCTCTCCTGGCCGGTCACCAACAGCTCAGTTACCCCTGCTAACGGAGTAAAGAGGCACCCTTTTTAAAGTGGTGATTGTCTTTATTTAGCAGGGGAGAGCAACTGGCCCTATCCAACCCCAGCTCAGCATTCCTCCAGTGGCTGTTGCTGGTGTCTTCCTTTGTTTCTTTTTAGATTGTGAGCCCTGTGGGGACAGGGTGCCATCTTATTTATTTATATGTGAAGTTGGATTTTTTTTTTGCCGCAATATGCATCACTTTACACTTGCTTACATTGAACCATGTTTGCCATTTTGTTGCCAGTCCCCTAGTTTGAAGAGATCTTTTTCAAGTTCCTCACAATCTGTTGTGGATTTCACTACCCTAAATAGTTTAGTGTGATCTGTAAATTTGGCCACTTTGCTGCTAACCCCAACTTCTAGATCATTTATGATCAAGTTAAAGAACACTTGTCTCAGTACCAATCGCTGAGGGACTCTACCTCCTACCTACTTCAGTTGTGAAAACTGTCCATTTATTCCTACCCTCTTTTTCCTGTCCTTCAACCAGTTACCAATCCACACATGAACCTGTCCCTTTATCCCATGACTGCTAAGTTTTTTCAAGAGCCTTTTGTGAGGAACTTTGTAAAAAGCTTTTTGGAAGTCCAAGTATACTATGTCAACGGGATCACCTTTATCCACATGCCTGTTGTCACTCTCGAAGAACTCCAAAAGGTTAGTGAGGCAAGACTTGCCCTTGCAGAAGCCATGCTGGTTCTCCTTCAGCAGGCCCTGTTCTTCTATCGTCCTTAAGTATGCCTTCCATCAATTTACCCAGCACCAAAGTTAAGCTGACTGGCCTGTACTTCCCCGGTTCCCTTTTTGAAAATCGGAATTCCAGTCCTCTAGTACAGAGCCTGATTGTAGGGACAAGTTACATTCCCGCCCCCAGGAGACCAGCAATTTCACTTTTGAGTTCCTTCAGAACTCTTGGGTGGATGCCATCTAGCCCTGGAGATTTGCTAATTTTTAGTTTTTCAAGACAGTTTAGAACATCTTCCCTTGTGCCCTCAAATTGGCCCAGTTCTTCAGCTGCTAAACTTGAAAAGCCCAATTCCGGAGAGGGTATATGGTCAGTATCCTCTGCCCTAAAGACAGATGCAAAAAACTCATCCAGCTTCTCTTCAATCTCTTTATCCTCCTTAGTCATCCCTTTCACACACTCATCATTTAAGGAGCCAACTGCTTCCCTAGCAGGTTTTCTACTTTTGATATATTTAAAGAAGGTTTTGCTATTCTCCTTTACACTATATGCTCATCAAACTCTCTTTTTGCATCCCTTATTGTCTCCTTGCATTTCCTTTGCCAGAGTTTATGTTCCTTTCTGTTCTCTTCATTTGGGCAGGACTTCCATTTTCTGAAGAAAGTCTTCTTCCCTTTTATGGCTTCCCTGTCTCTACTTGTTAACAATGCTGCCGTTCTCCTGAACTTGGTGGTACCTTTCCTCCTTCTTGGTATACATTCCAACTAAGCTTCTAGTATTGTGGTTTTAAATAAGTTCCATACTTTCTGGAGTGATTTGACCCTCCTGACTTGCCCTTTCAGCTTCCTTTTAAACAGTCCCCTCATTTTTGAGAAGTTTCCTTTTCTGAAGTCCAACTCATCTGTGTTGGACTTCCTTGACAATTCTTCACTTCAATTTATGCTGAATTGGATCACACTATGGTCACTGCTAACCAATGGTTCTGCAACTCTAACCTCTCACACCAGGTCCTCGGCGCCACTCAGGATTAAGTCCAGGGTCACCATCTCTCTGATTGGTTCCGTGACTAACTATTGTAAGGCACAGTCATTTATCATGTCTAGAAATTTAGCCTCTCTGTCATTACCTGAATGTGAATTTACCCAGTCTATGTGCGGGTAGTTGAAGTCACCTATTATTACTGCCTTGTCTATCTTTGATGCCTCTCTTATTTGCTTCTCCAATTCCAGGTCACTGTCAGCATTTTGATCCAGAGGGCAATAGCATGTGATATCTTTAGTAACACATTTCTTTCAGTCCTCGTAATGTTACCTATAATGATTCTGTGGAGGACTCCGGTCCACCTAGGTTTTCTAGCCTGTTGGAATCTATCCCTTCTTTGATATACAGTGCTACTCCTCCCCCAACCCTCCCCTCCCTGTCCCTTCCATAGAGTTTATATCCAGGAATAACCATGTCCCACTGGTTCTCACCGTTCCACCAGGTTTCTGTTACACCCACTATATCTATGTTTTCATTAGTAAGCAAGCACTCCAGCTCATCCATCTTCACTCAGAGGCTTCTGGCATTGGTATTTGGACACCTATATGCCAAGTCCCTCACCTGGTGATGGCATGTGCTATCCCCTTTGACCTGTTTGGCCAGCTGTCATGTGTTTCCTTCTGCTCAACTCCTGGCTCTACTCTGTCCAGAGGTGCACCTAGGTAATTTTGGGGCCTGGACCTAAAGGGATTTGGAGGCCACCCCTCCCCTGCAAATTAAGCATCATCATGCTCTGCTGGGTGACCACACCAACCAGGACAGACAAAAGAGGATTTGGGGGCCCCCATGGGCTGTGGTGGCCTTGGACTTCAGCCCCAAAGTCCAGGCATAAGAGTGCCTCTGACTCTGTCCTTTTCTGGTTTATCCTAAACATGTACACCCCCCCACCTTAGTGAATTTTGCTGGCCAAACCAGATACCTTCCAGTTCCTGCTGGCAATCCCCCAGGCATCGTTTTAAAGGCTGCTCTGTGACCTTTTTGATTTTAAGTGCCAGCAGTCTGGTTCCATCTTGGTTCAAGTGGAGCCCATCCCTTTGTACAGACTTCGCTTGCCCGAAAATGTATCCCAGTGCCTAACAAATATAACCCCCTCCTCATGGCACCACCGTCTCATCCACACATTGAGACCCCTCAGCTCCACCTGTCTCACTGTCACTGCACGAGGAGAGGTAGTGCTTCGGAGAACACTACCCTGGGGGTCCAGGACTTCAATACACTACCTAGTAGCCTAAATTTGGCTTCCAGGACTTTCTGACTGCATTTCCCAACATTATAGGTGTCAACATGCAACACAACAGCTGACTCCTTCCCAGTACAGCCTACCTAGATGCAGCATGATGTCCGCAACCTTCGCACCAGGCAGGCAAGTCACCATGCAGTATACACGCGGGTCACAGACCCATCTCTCTATGCCCCTAATGATCGAATCACCCACTCTTAGGAGGCCCCCATCCCCTGGAGGAGTATCCTCTGTGCAAGTACCTCTGAGGGGAAGAGGTGCTTATTATCATTGGAGCCTAGAGCCATTATTACTGGTTTTGTGCAATGGCTGCTGTGTTGTTTTGGTTCATCCCTCATCCATCTGGAGTAATAGTAATCAACAGCATGAAGGGCACTGATTCAGCATCCCTGTCAATTAAAAAAAATGCTGTGATCACTGAGGAAAGCTGATGTCTATAAGAATCCTGACCAGACTACTAAGCAGGAACAAGCTGATTATTGGTAACTTCAAATGGGTCACCTCTGGTGACTACTTCCTACATAACTATGAGAGGCTTCCCAAGAGCATATTTGAACTTTCTAGAGTTTCTAGCCTCAAGAGTTTTAACACAAGCCATGCCTCTGTGGTGCAAGAGCATGTGCCCAGTGGGCACGGTCCATGCTTCTTCCCTCCCTTCCATAATACTGCCACAGAGGAATGGCAAGGGGGCAATAATAAGAAGACGTCACTGCAAGTAGGAGGGACGGTTGTTTGATTTTACACATGACCACTCAAAGAACATGAGTTACAGGTAAGCAACTTGTTGTTTTCCCTTTTCTCTATGCAGTGTCAATGGAACTGCCCTGGGGTGTTCGGTGAGCACCCCAGTGTTTGGGCTTTGTGGGGGAATTAGCTCTAAAAGGGGGTCAGCTCCACGTCAGTTTTAAATTGTGCAAATGTTCAGACTCAAGAAATGACTGGATGGAAACAAGGTTATTGTTTCAAAATTAAAGAAAGCAATTTATTATGGGAGGGGGTACAGAAAAGAGAGTTATGTGATTAAGGCAATCTTAACAAAAATACGTTTCTAAATAGATCAACTACAATGAGGCATTTGGGCTTAGAATTCTAATTGTATAGGTCCCTAAGTGGGCAAGAGAAAGAGGCTTGAGAGAAAAATGGGGATAGCTTGATTTAAAGAGAGGGATAGAGTGCGCTCAGTTGCAGGGCAAACTTGTGATATCACCTGTTCTGGATGAGGAGACCTCATGACTCCTGGGATTGCTGCAGAATCTTGCTCCTCAGGGACAATGTGGTTGGAAGCAGGAAGGTTGCAGGGGTTAGTGGAGAAAAAGGTGTCCAAGAGGAGGCTTCCTTCATGGGTTCAGCTTTCCATAGCTGCGGGGGAGGCTGAATGGATCGCCAAAAGGACCCATCTAAAAACATTGGTCACTCAAAATGTGTGTAGAATAGATGGGATCCAAAGAGTGGGAGCAGGAGCACTTGTTGGAGTCCCCTGGGGAAGGCATGGGGGAGCACACTGGCTCATGGAAGTAGGGATACCTATATCCAAATTTAAATCCTGGGACAGAATTCCTCTTGCCCTTTCCTTCTGATTAGAAATGTCAGGATGCACCTGCATGGAATGCATTGTTGCTGATCACTCTTCCTGGGTGGAACAAATGTGGGAATTGCTGAGGGATGCCAAGGCTTTTGTTATGAAAACAGAATGTATAGATGTGAGAAGGGGGATCTGTTACAGTCCAGACCTGTTTTACATACTAAATATGCTCATTAGCTAGTATACAAAATTATGTCTGGCTCATAGTGTCACCAAGTGACCAAGTTCTTTTATATTAGTGACCATGTATGATCTGGGTGCATGGAAGAAAGGAGATCAAACCAATCTATCCTCAAAGATTCAATGGGCTTTATTGAGTATAAAAGGACTAACAACATAATCTAGCAAAGCAGAAAGCAGAACCCTCTATCAATATCAGCAACAGTATTTAAACAGAACATCCTAACCACATCCAGTGTTCCTAACTACCATATGTGTGTGCAATTAAATCTTCCTAGAGCCTAATACAATTCAGATACAGACAGAAAAGGGGGGGGTGTAAGGAAAGCTGAGGGCTGGCATGGTTCAGGAGTTAGTAGAGGAAAGGGGTGGGGGAGGAGAAGGGAGCAGGAAAAGGGGAAGGGATGAGGGGATTCCAGGCTTGTAGGAGCAGCATATTTACCCAGGACCAGAGACTTGAGAACGGTGAATCTCATCAGCTGAAGGAGTGAGGCGCTTGGCTGGAGACAGGAGTTGTTGCAGTTGCTTCAGATCATGGCTGAGAGCCGGAGCACCATGGCTGGGGAGTCTTGACTTCTCACTGCGCAGTAGAAGTCACAGATAGCTCCTGTCCATGGGCGGAGTTCCTGCTTTCTAGCCCCGCGGCTTAGCAGCAAACTCTGGCATAGCGTGTCAGCAGATCTTGTTGTAGGCACAAGATTGCTGACTCTCTGTCTAGTGGCCTCACTTTTTATAGTGTATTTTCCTTTGATCTTACAATAGAATCTATTCAAATTTCATCTTTTCCTGGGTCCCCCCAAAAGGTGACAACTCGCTGCTACCTTCTGGACAATGTAATCTAATCAGTAATTTTGATGGGTGCATCTCTTGGGTTTGTATAGCTTGCTTAATCACCTTTGTGGAGGGGAAGGGGTATTTACCTACACAAGCTTTATCTATGTTCTTCCCGTTGAGCTTATTGGCCCATTAGCTGACTGTTATCCTTTTTGTGGGAGGAGGGGAAAGACAAGGCGGTTCACCCTGAGTGCAGAGTGGCCTTGACAGAGAGTTAACCTGCTTCAGTTAACTTCTGGGGTCTACTTAGAATAGAGGGGTGTGCATGTGCTTCCCTTTACAATTTGCTTGTTAGGAGACAAATCAACTGGCCCACTGTCACTAAGTGACCTCTCCCCATGTGTATAAACTGAGAGTTCACGATGCTGTAAGACTCCTGAGCATATACAGAGAGAGATCTCCAAGTCTGGAGACTCAAACACAAATGAGGGGGCTCCTGGGAGCCAACAGAAAAGCTTTGCTAGTAAGAGCAGCCACATCTATGGGAGATTAGCAGGCTTTATCTGGAAGGAGGAGCAGCACTATCAGTTGAACAAGGATTTCAGGACAGCTCCTGCTCCAAAAGAGTATGAGATTAGATGTCGAGTGCATAATGCCACACAAATGACAGTTGAGATCATATGGCTGCATGGTCAAAGTTGAGGAATTGCAACAACTATGTCAAAGACAGCAGATAGTGCCATATAGCCCTTGTGGCATGGGCCCCCTATTTTAGGGACAGCGTGATGATTGCTTGTAGCCTATATGTGTGTGTGTGTGTGTGTGTGTGTGTGTGTGTGTGTGTGTGTGCGCGCGTGCGCTACAGTGCCTAGCCTACCATTTAGCACCCCACCATTGTTGCCATGGTATATGGCAGAATAAATTAATACAGTACTGGCAAAACCTCGTTATTCATGGACCCAACATCCACGGCTCCACGTATCCATGGTCAGGCAATTGACATCTGACCTCAGCATACACAGAATGAAGAGCTAATTTCCATGTATCCATGGACTTGGGGTGGCCAGAAATTACCTCTGAGGTCATTTCCAGCCACCATTTTTTGTTTTTTCAAATGGAACCATTTTGTGGTTCTCTTAAAAAAAAACACACACAACATTTTTCCATGGTTGCTTTGTGAGAAAATGATGGATTTGGAACTGGTGGGGGGCATTCCTGGACAGCTGGAGACCCGCAAAGCACAGTAGGGCACTTTATTTCACCCTTTTCTGCCATTTTTTGAAAGTGAGGAGAGCTTAAAGCAAAGTATAAAAGCACTTAAGCAGGAACAGGGATTAGAAACTAGGGCAGTGGTTCTTTCTATGAAAAATGGCATGTTACCAGCATTTCTTTGAATGTTGAAAGACATGAAATCTTAGAACTGTGGCTGGGATTTTAGGCTGTGGGCTTGTTCATACAATACCAGCTAACTGGCCTGACCAGTCATGTGACGAAGCACATTTCTGCATGTCCTGCATCCATCTGATTGACTGGCCAGTGGAATGCTTAGTCCAAATAAGCCCTATGTGTTCTCTTTCCCACTCTGTTTAGGAAACAACACTTGACTACGTTCTCCAATATCATGCAGCTTTGTTGTTCAAAAATGATTTTATCCCTTTGTGGTCAAATTTTACTTAATAAATACCACAACAGAGCAGTGGCGATGGTAATTGATTACGGTTATACGGTTTAATAATATTAAGTACAATCTGGATGTGTTTTACCTCAAATTGGAGCCAATATAAACAGAAACAACACTTGAATGTGGCATATAGACCCCCCCCCCGACACACACCCGACGGATGTGAGATCTATTTTATTCCTAAGCAAACTTTCAAATTTCCTGTTTTAGAGCTTTTAAATAAGAATAAAATGGAAGCTGAACTTGGGTATAGAATTAGAGATCAGATTTAAATTGTTATGAATGAAGGGAATGGGGATCAGAATAATAAAATGACATTTCTCCTGTCCGTGTAGCTTCTGTAGGCTAGTGAATGATAAGTGAGGTTAAAAAGGGGAACATTTCCTAAAATTTACTTTTTGTCCTTGTTTGATTTTCTCATTGCTGCAGTATTATCTATTGGAAAAGACTTCCTCTAGCAGCCTTTAGGGAAGTCTTCTTTGTTTAAAAAATGTCTTTTATTTCATTCTGCCAAAGAAATGAAGCAATTTGATATGATCCTTTTATCCTGCAGAAAGGGCATAACTTCTTTATTTTCAAGGTTGTGCTTCTTCTTTTTTAAACTGTAAAACATACTTTGGTATTGAAGCCATAATTATATGCACTTGTCAATCATTCTTAACCTACTGTGGTATGGCTGTGGCATTTTATCTAAAAAGAGGAGGATTAAAGGCTTTGAATGAAATGAAAGGTACATATAGTAAAGAAAGTATAATGCATGTTATTAGAATTCTGGAGAGGGAGAAAGAAACAAGGGAGAGGCAGCGATTACCAATATTTGATTTTTCACAGACTTAAAGAATTATGGATGGATGGATATCTGCAGAAAGGGTAGTAATTTCTCAGTTTCTTTTGTTTTCCTTGCAAATGTGGCCATCAGTTCTTTTGTACAGTAATATACATGCATTCAAAGTCTAAGAATTATCATTCCTAAAATTACTTTTATACAGCAATATACATGTGTTCAGAGTTTAGGAATTACCATTCCTACAATTCTGATATGTATAGCACATGCAGTGCAATCCTTTGAATGCTTATTCAGAAGAAAGTCACACTGGTTTACAGGTCCCACAGCACATGGCTTACTTCAGATCTCCAAAAACTTCAATACCACAAAACAGCAGACAAAATCAGAAAGCAGTCATTTGATAGTTAGCAGCAGACAAACCAACTTGAAACAAAGAAGAAAAACAAATAAACAACAACAACAACCCTCCCAACAAAATATCAACCCAAAGCCCAGGTGAATATCTTACCTGGCATCTAAAGGATAATAATCAAGGCACCAGGCAGATATCCCTTGAAAGAAAATCCACAATTGAGGTGCAACCACAAGAAAGGCCCTCCTTAGATGGTGCAACCCATCTAAATGCTGAAGGCAAAGGCACCTGGAAAGGGCCTCCAATGATGATGTCAAGTGCTGACATCTCTGACAAATGCATGCTAATGAGGCCATTCTCAGGACCAGCCCTACCTGGATAGGAGAGCTATAGGTAGGGCTGATCATGAGAACCATTGATTGCTCCCCAGTACTCCTCCCATAGTTAGCCCAGGTTTCAAACCAATGCTAAAAGTGAGGTAGGACAACTCAGGCATGCCTCCTACCTCATGTCTGGGTCATGCAGAGGCCCTTGCTGCTGGAAGCCTGAGCTTCTATAGAGCCATGGGAGGGGAGGAGCAGCAGCAGCAGGAAGCACGAAGTTCCCCCAATGCACTGTGCTCTTCACATGGTGCATTGTGGGATACCGGATGACACAGCCTGGTTTTTTTTTGTGTGTGCCAGTCTTATGGGTGCATGAATTGCAGCAGCGATGACAGCCTCGGGTCATCTGGGGGAAAGGAGGTAGGTGCTTGCCTCCCCAACCCAGCCAACCTGATTCTGGTTATGAGAATGGCCCTAATATTCCATAATAATAATTATCATTGTATAGCACTTTTGAGTATTCAAAGCACTTCTCATGTAATATTCTGCAATCCTTACAACAATCCTGTCATGTAAATAAGTGTTACTGTTGCCATGTTGGAGATGCGGGCAAGGCTGTGGCTGACAAGCTTGCCTAAGAAAGACCACCTACTGAGTTCATGCAGAGGAGATTCAAAGCAGAAAAGCCTGATTCATAGCTCAGTCCTTTAGCCACCATGCTACACTAGCTCTGAAATCAGCAGCTATTCACAGCCAGAGCTGTGTGCATTCTAGGATCCTTTGATGGCATATGCAAGGACCAAGATGTGTATGGGGCTCAGCGTATATTCATCTTGATCATCTCACTTTTCATCATTTTATCTTAAAATGTTTCTAGCTATTAAGGCTGCCAAAAAATCAAGAAAAATAAAACATCACATTTTATTGCTACCTCTAGTAACCTGCTTCTCCACTGACGTGAATGCTGATGGAGAAATTTATTCAAGGACAGAATTCTGCTGTTTACCCTGAAGCTTCTCGCTTCAATCACTAGCTTAAATGTGTTTATAACAAATAAAATGCCTTCTTCTCTCTTAGACTCTGAATGCACTGAGACTCCTGTGCTCGTGTTCTTGGGGCTTAGATGGACATGCAGCCAACACTATTGTTTTTCAATCCCTGCTGTATTACAGAAAGCTTTTTTGATCCTTGCATGCAGTGCGGTTTGTCGTTTTTGAGCTCCCAGGCAACAATAGCCTCTCATCATGATTACAGAGCCTCCTGCAGAAAGATGGCCCTAATCCCAGTGCTCCATCAACTCAGTAATCTATTCCAATCAGGACTTGATAGATTTGACAGGCCATCTGTAGCCAAGTGAGGCAGACTCATGGCTGGTCAAAAACAGATCTGCTTGGGTTTTCCCTGCTATACTGGCTGTAATGTAGATAAAAATGTGCCTGCTAACAGGGAATAAAAATGATAGAAAGAAAATCCTTATTCATGGGTAACACTTAAACTCTGATTCGTGAGGGTTTATTTTTTTAATCCTGCCTTAACTCAATGACTCAAGGAAGTTTACAATTCAAAAACAAAATTATTATTTGGGGATTTATTTTTTCTAATGATTTATATTTTTACCGAAAACCAGAAGGAACAAAAAGTTCTACCAGAAATGAAGCAATTATTAATCTTATCCCTCAGTACCTTTTCTCTTTCCCAAGTAGACCCTCCACTCATCTCCTTAATGCCTCACTGACCCTATTCACTGTCCAACCTTCCGCTGTCTTTGAATATCACTCCTATCCGTCTCTCTGCACTCACAAATGAATCCAAACCTTCCCCCTAGTACTCCCAACTGTTATTAAAGTGTGCCTTCTTCTTTTCATCAGAAACCATTCACTATACCATCATTTTCACCTGTGAGCTCCCTCTCCCCTGCCTAGCTTGTACTACACTCATTATAGGACATAGTTGTGTTTTAGTTTCTCTGTGCCTCCATGGAGAAACCTATAAGATCATTTTGTAACTTGTCAAGAAAATGCCACACCATTATTCTCTCAGCTCCACAGCACTATTTCTAAATATAGTTGTAAAGCCCCCCAAGCCACAATAAGGATACGTTATTTGTCAAGATGTGCTTTTTGCTTAAAATGCCTGGGTGGAAATCCTTTTCCCAGGCATGTACAATGAAAGTCACCACTAGGATTGTTTTCCCATATCAATATCACTTCAATGTAGGAATAAGCATGTATATTGTGTGCATGCCTCACAGAACATACTTAAGTCTGTGTCACCATAAGTATTCAATCATCTGCATGCATCCCTTCCAGCATTTGAAAAACAGAAAAAGTGCAGTTTTAAAAGCGAAGAACCATCTCCTAAGAATTTGAGACATACCCATTGTGCCACCTGAAAAGATGTCCCTGAGGGTCATGTGAATCAAGAGAAGAGGCAAATGGGGTAGGAGTCAATGCTCAAGACACATTACCCTTTTTGTAAAGAAAAGTGCCATGCCATGCCAAAAAAAATCCCACCCGCAACAACCCTGCAAAAATGGCAATTCTAAAAAAAAAGGGGTGTGTGTGTACACAATCCTGTGTGATGAGGGTTCATGTACTGTAATGCACTGTAAAAGCTTGGCCGATTTATACCACGTGTATATATGAGGTAATAGATAATTGCCTCATATTTTTACATGGTGTATATCACTCCCATAGAATATGGTGACATATATGCATCCAGGTAACAAAACCGGGGCAGTAATTGGAAGGTTTACTTAATACACTTCGTAATCCTTGTTTTTATAATTGAAATATGACTTGCTCATTTCAACTAATGCACTTTCACCAGTCTTTTTAATGAAGCCCACCAAGTACGTTTTTTGAAGTATGTTTTATATTTATATGCTTACTTTAAATAGTTTAAATAATCGTTATCAACATTATTCTTCTGAAAATATCTGAACTGATATTACCGAAAATCATTCTGTTTTGTCCATGCAAGAATCATTCACTTTTCCTGGATGTGTCTTGTCTCTCCACAGCTCAGCTGACTACTGTGACTTAACACAGAGATTTAAATAAAAAATGGCTTAATCTGACACTGTGTTTTGCCTTCAGGCTAAACTGTACACACTAGCTATTAATCTATAAGTTTTATGTAGTATGCCAAGAAAGGGTTCACTGTTGATTGTGAAATAATATTGTATATAGATACAGGCAAAGAAAAGAATTATTTCCAGTTCTCATAGTTTAAATCTCAAAGAGAGGGAAAGCACCCTTAATTTTGCTGTGACACATGGTGCATACTCTTCAATAATGGCATCTTTTTATTCCCATAAATTCTGAGGGAAATTTTAAATATGATCTGAAGGGCTTTTAACAAACAAGCATTTAAGATAAGCAACAGTAGCATTATTGAAGTACATTTTCCCCCCTCAGTTCTTTACTTCGAAGCCTTTCCTTTCAAATCCCTTGTAACATAAACACATCAAACTATAACCCCATGTCTTCCTTGGGTCACTTCTTAGCCGCCAGCTGTTTTGAGTATGTTCTTTGGTTAAGTTCAGCTTTTGCAATCTAATCACATCTGAGTACCACTGAATTCCCTGTTGAGTGCTAATAGCATGTTAGAATGGAATGTGAACAAAGTCAAAGGCATTGACTGTCTTTAATAAATGCAAAAGGCAATGTCCCCTTCTCTTGTCTAAAATACAAGTCTACCTTCATTTGAATAAATTCAGAGCCAGGGAAGCCCACAACAGGTCTGGCTTGATAAATGTGAGGATGTTTTCTACAGTAGGGTCTCTGTTTCTGTCATATGTCTGTTATAACGTATTTAGAGAGAATACATTTTAATGAAGGTGCATCTTCATATTAGGAGGTGGGGGAATGAAGAGATTCCTCTTTCTCTAACCTATCATAATTGGCTACTTGAATACGTATATGAGCATTTTAAGTAAGACAGCAGGGTGAAAATAGTTATGGTATAATTAATTTTACAAGCCCGCTGCAACTGTTCAACTGGTTACTGCCTATGCAGTGCATTCTTTTGTGGGTTCTCATGAGAGACCTTCATCAAGTACACAATTTACTCAAGCGGAATATCAAGAACTCTTTTGTTTAGCTCATTTCAGGCCAAACAGAGAATAAACTCATTTTCAAATGTGACCTTTTCCCACTTCTTTTGCATGTTCAGTATCCATGAATCAAATATAAGAGCTGTATTTACTTGAGGAAAATATTGGGGATATTCTTACGATCACAAAAATCGGGCTAGGAAAATCTTAGCCCGATTTTTGTGATCGTAAGAACTACCGGGCTCGCAGCCGAGCCCGGTGGTTCTGGAGCGGCTAACCCGCTCCTGTAGCCCACCCCTTAGCCCGGGTTTGTGGAGCGAGCGCTCTGCAAACCCGGGTTATCTGCTCGTGAGTAGCCACGGCGCAGCTCCGCGGCACGGCTATTCATGAATAGACCCCCGGCCAGGAGGCATAAAAGCAGCCTCCCAGCTCGGGGGTCTCCCCAGTATGCCCTGCGCACTCGCACAGGGCATACTGGGGCTTCCGGGGACTGCATGGCCCCCGAGCTCCCCAGCCCCCGCTGGCTCCGTCTCGGAGCCAGCCATCGTGTGGGCGGCTGATCCAGCTGCCCAGGGCTCTCTTCCCGCTCATGGCTAGGAACCGGGTCTCACTGATCGTGAGACCCGGCCCATTATGTACTATCTTCACTTTTCTGGAGTGATATTGGCATTCACAAGGAAATGCCACAGGAACCACAGCTCAGTGGGACAGCACATGTTGGGACACAAAAGGTCCTACCTTGATGCCTGGCATGTGCCTTAAGGTAGGGCTGGGACTTAGTCCAGCCTAAACTATTGGATGACAGTCAGTGTGGTGTTTTTGCTTAATCCATTCCTTGATCCAGGCCAGCTTTTGAATGGGGCTTAGTTACGTGCATTCCAGTCCTGGAGTAGAGGCGGGGCTAACAGCCAGCAGCAAGAGCACGGAAAAAAGCAGTCTGCACTTGCCTCTCTGTAAATATTATCTATTTCATTAAACTATTAATATTCCTGATTCCATTCCACTGCCTTGTCCTTGCATACCACAACTCATTCCCTTGGACTCTACAGTCAGCATACACAATACTGAGCTAGATAGACTGATGGTCTCAGGCAATATAAGACGCTTCATAAGTTCAAATATTTCTGGCTCCAAATTTCAGAGGGCTTTTGAGAAAGTGGTTTCAGGGATCAGCAGGAGGCTCTTGTTAGCTGTCCAGTTATGCTGACCCTCTATTCAACGTATGCGTTCTTGGTTTCAGTTTTGATAGACTCCATGGCTGGTATGAATTTGGCCAGTGGCCAGAATGTAGAGCTAGTGTTTTGCCTCACCTTGTTATATAATTGTGCATATGACTGTATCAACTTATGGTAGAAAATGTTGGAGATGCAGCTCCTGTTGACCTTGACTCTTAACACCAGCAACCCTATTGAGCACTAGGGGCAATTGGGGTAGAGAAAGTGAGAAAGGGAATGTCGTCTCTGACTACACTTTCTCTAGTCTACTTCCCCTTTGTTAGAATGATAGTCTCAGGTTTCATTCTCTCACCTGGAGATAGAGACTTCCATCTTCTCCCTTCCCGTCTTCCTGTATGTAGCTAGCAGCAAGGCATGTAGGCGTTATATATCTCCCGAATAGATTTCCTAAATAAAACTACTTTATTTAGTTAGAACTTTAACACCATGTCACCAGACAGTGTTAATTAGCAATGGTCTCCTTAAATGTGCACTTCCACTGCAGCTGGGTAAATAAAGAAATCTCCCCTCCATGCTCTCTAAAAGAAAAAATAGTTCTTAAAATTCAGACAAAACAAAAATTCAATAGGCCAAGTTGGGCATTTAGCTGCAAAGGTTGGCAATATTCTTGAACCTATAATAGTTGTATAGAAAAGGGAATTTCAAAAATTCCAGCTTTTCTTACTCTTTTGTGATGAGCTGAACCTGCAAAAATCTCCTTTTCTACATGATTATTAGAGGTGCAAGAGGCCAACATCTTTTCCATCTAGTCACCTTAGACAGAGTGCACGCTTATCCTATGCCTGACAAATTGGGAAATGGGGATGGTATTGCACACTTGTTCCCCAAGGATGTCACCCCAGAAAGAAAATATCTAAATCCTCCTACATAAGCAACACTATTTATCAGCTCAATGAACAAGTGTGAAGACAGATTTCATCAGGATATGAGAAGGGGAGTTTGTTTTCTGCCTCTTGTCACAGTAGGGGGGGAAAGGGGAGATTTGCTATGTTTAAGAGCCCTCATCACATTCTGAGAACTTTGGTTTTAGGCTATGATGAAAACCTTAACGAGTCTGTTATCCTGTTCACCATCCCATCATATTTCAATAAGCTCTTAAGAGGAATGGATCAGTTCATCTACAGGGGCAAAATGAAATGTCCTTGCCAGTTTGTAAGAGCCTTACACATTAAGACATTTTACTAGGAGCATCTCTTTTTCAGCCAACTGCCAGGGGAATAGAAATGCTGGCATAAGCAGAAATAGGGAAATGTACCATTAAAATGTCAGCCCTGATAGATTTAGATGCGTGTACCACATTGTTTATTGCACACTTCCTTCCACCCCTGGGAAGAATAATTGGTATTAGAGAACAGGTTAAAAAAAATAACATGAAACAGACAGTAAAATATGATTGTTGCTCCTTCATCCATTTGTGAAAGGGCACTAAAGGATCATATGCTGGGTAAAACTGGACTTCTGGGGGGAAATGTGCTAGAAAGCCAATGTTTGCTCTTTATTTTCAATTGTGTTTTGCTTTTAAATTTTTGCATGTGAAAAAAGAGAAACATGGTAGCTACCTTAATAATAAACTAAGATAAAATAATAGATACAATCCTGAACATGTTTTTAATATGACCCTTAGTGTGGACTTTTTGTTTTTGGTCTTGTTTTGTATTTCAGTCTCTAGATGCTGTGATGAGTGTATACCTACAAAGATTAGGATTGTTCGGACAATGGTTTTCCCTGTGACATTCTATGGATGCAAAAGCTGGACTTTCAAGAAGCAAGATAGAAAAAGTATTGATGCTTTTGAACTTTGGTGCCAGAGAAAACTTTTGAAGATACCATGGACAGCTAGGAAAACAAACAAATGGATCACAGAATAAATCAATCCAGAATTTTCACTCAAGGCACAAATGACCAGGCTAAAACTATCATACTTCGGCCACATTATGCGAAGACCCAGCTCCCTTGAGAAGTCCATAATGCTGGGGAAAGGTGAAGGAAAGGGAAGAAGAGGACAACCAGCAGCAAGGTGGATGGACTCGATTATGACAGCAATGAATGCACCAATGAGAGATCTTCAAGGCCAAATTGAAGA
This sequence comes from Hemicordylus capensis, assembly GCF_027244095.1. Classification (NCBI taxonomy): domain Eukaryota; kingdom Metazoa; phylum Chordata; class Lepidosauria; order Squamata; family Cordylidae; genus Hemicordylus; species Hemicordylus capensis. The sequence continues at coordinate 84,320,170 of NC_069658.1, read as the reverse complement.
CAGATAATCCTGGAGAGAATATCTATCTGTCTGTCTATTCATTCATTCGATTTATATACCATCCTTCCAAAAATGGCTCAGGGTGGTTTACAACAAAATTGTAATCTATGTGGTTGCTAAGAGACAACATTGCTTTTATGGCACTTAATCAATCAATCAATCAATCAATCAATCAAGTTGGGAAAATAAAAACAAAGCAAGATTCTTCTTTTCTTTTGTATGACACCCTGAAACATAAAGGGTCTTCTCATGACCGAACTGGGGAGGGTTGGCAGGGAGGCAGGCTCTGAACTGCCTCTCTGCACAAGATAATCCCTCCCCATTAGGCTCTGCTGCTTGGGTGGTACAGTGAATGGCAGAGCCGGGAGCCAGAGGAGGAAATCCTCCAGCATCCCACAGTGCCAGGAACACAGTGCACTGAGGGATTACCCTGCTGCCAGGCTCTCTTGCTGCCTGACTTTGTGCATGCTCAAGCTTCAGGCAGCCCAAGCATATCCACAACTGGGAAACTGGGATAGAAGGGCACGCTCAAACCCATTTACCTCAGTAAAAGACTTGGGGGCAGGGACTTGGGCTACCCGGCATGGCAGCACTGGGATCCGGCCCGATCGCAGCACTCCACATGATCAGGAGTAGGGCTGTGTAACCCTAGGTAGGGTTGCTCATGAGCATGCCCTCATAATCTCTTGATTCGGGGCTTTTTGAATTTCAATGCACATGTTTGTACACTGTTCTATTGGCCAGTTTGCATATCCCAGAATGCTTTGTCACCAACAAATAAAAGTAGGCATATTATTTCTATCTGAAAATCACCAGTAAATAAATTTAATCAATAGGGAAGCGCTTATTTTGGTCAGTTAAAATGGATGAAACAAATAAACAATCTGCTGATGCAAGAGGTTTAGGAGAAATATTTGGAGCAAATTCATATCCACTCTATTTAGCTATCTTACAACATTTGTCTTTAGTTACAATATACTTCAAACATGCCAACAATTTTGAAAGCTAGCATGGAGACACAGCATTGTACGTGCAGTGACATCTAAATAGCTAGAGTTATGTCAAAAGATGCTTTCCTAGGGGTTTTTGGATGACTCGGCAAAATGTGAGTATAAGAGCTGTGCCTGATATATTGCTCCTCAATTTTCATTTTGTCAGATTGTAAAATAAAAAGAGAAACCACATTATTTATGAAGAGCTTGCCACAAAAACCAGTGGTGAGTGACTGCCTAGGTAAAAACATCATTAACTATCTTAAATGAAATGTCAAGCCAAGTATATCCTTGATGCTATGCAGCCATTTAAAACTTATTTACAAAAAAAGTGACATGATTTTTTTTTTTTGCAACAGAATAGTTGTCCTGTCCTTCCCTTCTTACACATGGACAGATTAGCTCTGAAGTGCTCAGCAAAAATTCTTGCTCAGCAACAATTCTTGCTCGGCAATAAACAGATTGTGTTGAGCAGAACACAATCTTCATTTCACATTTTAATGACTGTATAGCACAATTACTGCTACACACTAATATAAGAAGAGCGTGTGTTGAGGGCTGCCCCATTGCTTGCAAATGTCTAACCCTTTAAAAATATATATACATGAGGTCCTTTTTATTCCCTAGGGTTCTGTTCCCATTTATTTCACTGGATAGTGAAACTGCGAATAGTGAAACCCAGAGGTGTATCTAGGGCAAGCGCTGAAATTGCGCCCCCTGTCCAAACATCTGACACCCATCTTTCAAATAACTTTACCATAATATCAGCTGAAAAATACAAGTCAAGCTCGTTAATCTTTTAATATTTCAAAAACTATTTAGCAGTGGACGTAGCCAGAACAAAAAATGCTAGAAAACTACAAATTTCAGTATGCTGGGGCTCATGAAATACCCAAATACTATGTGGACATGTACTTGGAAAACTCAACAGGAGTGCCTGTCTAATTCTCTACTATGCATTGCAGCATCACTATTACATAAGTTTTAAAAATAAATGGAGAATTTGACTTTTCCTAGATACTCTGAAAATAATTAAAGGATATGTAGTAAACTGTGTCACTGCTTGGAATATATTCTAGTATTTCAGAAAGACAGTTAAAATGAGAGAAAGAGAGCAAGAAACTCCAAGTGGGCTTTAATACTAAGGATTTCACACTGATTCAAAGACAAACTCAACATTAATATTATTAAGACATCACATTTAACTCACTTATCATAAGAAGCAAAGTATGAGCAAATGAACACAATCCTAGCTCATAAGCTTCTGCTCAGTATTCACAAGCCCTGATTCTCTATACATAGTGCCAATCTGAATATGTGTACAGTGACATATTAAATTATAAAAAATTCTTTTATCTGTAGCCCCTTCGGGGGGCTTTCTGAAGACCGTGGGGGGGGGGAAGTCTGCTAAGGTTTCCCCTCCCCCCGCTGGTCTCTAGGGCCTCACAGGGACCATTTGAGCATGTGTGGTAGCCTTTTAAAAATATATATTTTTTTTAAAAAATGGCTGCTGAAAACAAAATGGCCACTGCACATGCTCAAATGGCCTCTGCGAGGCCTGGCATGGCCTAGGGCCTCACAGAGGCCATTTGAGCATGCGCAGTGGCCATTTTGTTTTTGGCAGCCATTAAAAAAAAATTAATTTAAAAAAATGGTGCCCCCTTCAAGTGGTGCCTGGGGCACGTGCCCTGCCTGCCCCACCCTAGATATGCCCCTGGTGAAACTGCGATAGTGAAATCCCCATCACTCTATGGGGATTGGGGGAAATGTTCCTAAGCATACTGAAGTGTGCTGAAAATCACAAGGAAAGGGGGAGGAGCAGAAAAAGGCACAGTACCTTGCTCTCCAGCAATGCCTCCAAATTTCCCAAATCCTCCAATGTCTGTTTGGGTTCTTTTGCAGAAAAGAGCCATAAAATGGCTCCAACTACAAAATGGCAGCAGAAAATGACACCAGAAGTCATTTCTGGCCACTCAGGAAGTACAGATAGGTGAAAGTGACCTTATTTTCATCCTGCAAATAAACTGGTTCCCTATGACCTGACCACAGATATGCAAATACATGAATGGAGAATCCTCAAATAATGAGGGTCTCCTGTGTTGTGCTTTAGTTGTTCTTAACACACTTCTTTCTTCCCATGTGCTCAGCATAGTGCAAACTGTTGTTTTAAACCTTTCCTTGACTTTTATACCAGTCCCTCTCTGTAACACCTCACTCCCTTTCTTCCATCTCCCTTTGTGCTTCCAATACCTTTTCAGCTACTCCAATTTTCCATGAAAAGGCAGCAGGGAGAGAGAAAGGCTACTGGATTCAATGGTTCATAGTTTAAAAGTATTTTTACAGCAACTGATTAGTAACACTTGAAATGTTACCCAGAGTGCTATCTTTTGTTAACTTCTTTGGGAGTACGCCCCACTGAACTCAATGGGGCTTACTTCTGCGTAAACATGCATAGACCTGAACTGTACAAGCTTTTGCAGGAAGATATCTGAAAACCTCTTGGAAACCCAGATAAGCAGGCTACCAATGCAGAGGAAAGAGGGATTAAGAAGAAGCGGACTTGGAATTTTCTCTCATTTTCTATTAAATAAATCTGGACCCAATGCACCCCTCCTCTGCCCCTTCCTCACTTACAAAGCTTAATATCACGTAGGACTCCCCAAGAATACTCAGCTTCTGCACTTGCTTTCAATAGCAATAAGGCTCAATCCTGGGACAAAGCAACAGTGCCTCTGAGCAAATGGAGAATACATTCTATAGCATACACAACTAGATATCCCACATCTGGCATTAAGAATGAGCCTAGGAGATCTCCATTTCCAAGCAGGCAGAAGCCCCAGGGAGTATCTTTTTGTTTTAAAATGCAACTCAACAACTAGCAGAGCCAGACCGCGGGCGGCCTGTGTCCGGCTGCACCGGCAGCTCCACTCATCCCACACCCTACATCCGACATCAGACGTGAGGGTTAGCCACACACCCCACATCTGACGTCAGATGCGGGGTGTGTGGTCTGGCTCCCGAACGGGGCTGCGTGGCCCCATTCAGGAGTTAGATCCAGGCTGGTGCTGCGTTTGCAGCATGGCCAGGAGCAGCTCTTCCCTGCCTTAATGGCAGGGAGACCCACTTCTGGCCACACAGCGAATGCAGCGCTGGCCCCGACCAGCTCCTGAATGGGGCCGCAAGGCAGGGAAGAGCCGCTTCCCTTTAAGGCAGGGAACAGCCACTCCTGGCCACGCTGTGAACGCAGCACTGGCCATTTAATTCCTGAACGGGGCCGAGCAGTCCCGCTTGAGAGCTAAACCAGCACCCCCCCATGTCTTATGTCAGACATGGGGGGTTTATTGGGGCCATGAGACGTGGCCCCTGATGGGCATTAGCCCAGGTTCTTTGAACCTGGTCACCCAATGCTGGCTATGCCCCTGAACTCAACTCAAGGAATTGCACATAATCCAGGGCAGGATGAGGCCACTATAGCAGAGAATGGGCAGACTTCTGGTTTGCAGGATTACCTTTAAACAAAACAAAACAAAAACTAGAATCCCATGTCCACTAACTGGAGCCTGGTTAAAATGGGGGGGGGGGACTGGGGGTGAGGGTGGGCACACACTTCAAATTATGGAACAGGGAGTCTCTCTGAGCACACGTCCAGGCCAGGGCCAAGGATTTCAGTCCTACAAATGAACTCTACTCTGCTGTAGCATTCCACACAGAAATGCACTCCTGTGTGGTGCAACAGCATGTGTGCAAGAGGACTGGGGTAGCCTCGTTGTGAGTTCGTGGTGCATCCCCACAGAGCCTCCTGACATATATACTTCATTAAGGTGTCAGCCAGTATGTTCCAAATCCAGAAATATTGGCTGACGTCTTGATTAAATTATTCAACAGAAGTCCTGTTGAAAATGAATAGGACAATTATTCATGACGAGCTTTTATTAATTTCATTGGGAGCTGGGTTGAGTAATTTAGTCAGGATGTCAGCCATTCTTTTGGACTGGCCCTGACTGGCAGGGTGAAACAGCCTGTGAATACTGTGAATATTGTGAAACAATATTCAGCCTGAGGCGGGGTGAAACAGCCTGAATATTTTAGGGCATCACTAAATAGCAACATTTTCAGTTCTTGAGATTATTATATAGTTTTACCAATATAGAGGGTGCTGTTCTAACCTTTGCCACCAAAATATGAGCCATCTCTGAGAAAATGGCTGTGATCTAGCATCTGAAATTTTCTCCTTGTTGCCTACAGAGTGGCTTACTTGCAGATCTGTATGCCAACTTTATAGTATGTGATTCACTGGGTTGTGAGGGGTGGTGGTATCATATGTGTCCATAATGTGAGCCTTTTTCAGCTCGGTAGAGTTAATTATTAATTGTAATGTAAATTTAAACTGATCTAAGTGATAGATCATCTGCATGATTTCACTGGAGCCCTTTTGAGTTCACCATTCTCTTTTCATCAGGTAGGACATTTTCTAAAGCAATATAATAATAATCCAGATACATTACTCCTCTGCACAACTGCTGAATAAGCGAGTATGTGTATTGAGGGTGACAGAGATAAATGAGATTAACTGGCTTGTGTGTGTGTGTGTGTTTTGCTTGACAGCATTTTCCCACAACATATGTTCAGTGCTCTCAGGGTTATTACAGAGAACATGGATTAATCAGGTAAAGAGATTCACAAACAATGACTGGAACACACCGTGGGACCTTGGTGTTAAAAAGAGCACTGCAATCATTTGTAGGCATGGTCAAATAATGTATTTATCATTTTGATCTATCTGAGGAAACTGCGGTTTTGTAGCCTGCTGTTTGGAATCTGCAAAAGATAACACCTCAGCTTTGAGTCTCTGTGGCAAATATAAAAAGTAGGAAGAAATGCTACGAATTCATTGTTATGGTCCTAATATTGATTAAGGCAACTAAAGAGCTTTATCTTTAAAACAATTTATGGGTGTGTGTGTTTTTAAAGGGCAATGTTATTTATTGCTACAGGTATCAAGAGCTTCTTCCTGCACTGAAATCTATGTTAATAGTACCAAACCATTCATTTACCAAATACCAAATCTTTTAGAAAAGGTTAAGTGAACCTGATTGCAGGAAGAAACTTTCCACTTTTTATGTGAATGAGGTAACCACTGACAAACAGATAGCACACCTAATTTCATCACAGACTACATTTGTACACAGATTTCTGTATCTAAAACAGTTCCATGATACACGGGTGAATACGATATCTTTCCTTGCAAGAGATTTCTGTGGTATTTGCACAAGCTGCCAGGGATCAGCTTTAACACCTTTTACTTAGATGTGCCAAAGGCACAGAGAGAAATAATTTAACAGTCAGACACCCTGGCTATATTTACTGCTGCTTCAGTGATCTTCTTGAAGGAGAGTCAGAATGGCAATAACAAGCTTGATCTTACATATTTTTCAGTTCAATTGGAAATTCAGATAGTTGCCCAAATCAGTTCTGAATTTAAACAAGTTCTGATGATCTTTAATCCCTTTTAAGAACTCTTCCTTTGACTTCAAGTAAGGTCTTCCTTACTTGCTTTTAAAGTTAGACTGTTTTCCAAATGTATAGATGGAATCAATTTGTTTTGTTTAAAGCTGATCAAAGTCTCTCTCTTTCCATTTCCTGCCAGTATTTTTACTGGATGGGACAAAGGGAAGAGAAAGATATGTGAATGTGAGAATATATTAAGTCAGTGTCTTCTTTTCATGTACTTGAAAGTGGGGACAGCTAATATTCAAAGGCTGATATCCAGACTAGAATTATGCTGGTACAAGAATGACTGCCATCCAGACTAACACTGCACTGTCACACAAGGGTGGTGGTGATGTGACTTTCAGTGATCTCCCCATCCCTCTGAAGCCAACTGTGCTTCCTGAAAGTATGTCCTTGAGGGCTGCAAAATCGCCAGAGACATATTTTGAGGAGGTAACAGTGGCCTTCAGAAGGAAGGGAAGATTGTTGAAACGTGGCCCTCATGCAATGGTGCCATGTTAGTCTGGATGTCAGCCACTGTTGCAGTCTGGATATCACCAACGTGGTGTTACAAAGTACCAAACACATGGGTGCTACTGCTGAAAGAATTATGACAGAAACGTTCTACACATGATCAATGTGTAGAGCCTCATGGGGTCTAGAGGGGAGAGGGCTTAGTGTGCTCTCCCTGCACATGAACAGTCGCTCGTTGCTGGGTGGCTGGATCGGCTGCCCAGATGAGCAGCAGCTTTGATCGAGAGATCATCAGGACATTTGGTGCAGGGTGTTATCAGTATGTAGATCACACCCAAATCTATTTCTCCATATCAACATCATCAGGAGAAGACATACCTCCCTAAATGCCTGCCTGGAGGCAGTGATGGGCTGATAGAAGCACACAGTGATGAGGCATAGAAGCACACAGGAGGGAAAAGCATCACGTCAACAGGAAACAGGAATGGTATATAGCAGTTTATTAAAGTGTAGATCTTGATGCTCTTCTTCATGAGAAGTAGTTTACAAGGCACAATACTCAGATCCAGGCAGTCTTGGAGGAAACTAATTATCTAGCTCAATCAAAAACTGTTTTTGGAGTGGGATGTGGGGTAGGCTATGGTAGGCATGATGAATGATCTTCAATGGGGAATTGTCAGAGGGAGTGTGACTTTGTTGGTCATTTTGAGTCTCTTGGCAGCTTTCAATAGTATCAACCATAGTATCCTTCTGGATTGCCTGAGAGGGTTGGGAGTGGGAGGCACTGCTTTGCAGTGGTTCTGCTCCTACTTCTTGGACAGATTCCAGATGGCATCCCTTGAAGACTGTTATTCTTCAAAATGTGAACTTTTAAATGGCACCCCCAGGGCTCCATACTGTCTCCAGTGTTCTTTAACATCTACATGAAACTGCTGGGAGAGATCATCAGGAGATTTGGAGCAGGTCGTTGTGGGTATGCTGCATGAAATTGTGATGGTATCAAGCACCAACAAGGGTCCACCATCAACCCTAACAATGGTCTACTGTCCCTGGAAATTTCTTTCCATTCTACCTTACAGTACTGGATGGATGGATGGATGGTCATGTTGACATTTTACTATTATTTCCTATGGAAGAATGTACTTACCTGATACAGTGCATTCCATCTTTTCAATCCAGGCTGTCATTTTTATCAAGGAACAATATAAGAATCTCTTGAATCAGATTAGAATCAGATCAGATCCACTGTTTTGTTCTTTATACAGCCCTACTAGGCAGCTGCGCCTACCTCATTGTGCTGCAGTGAAACTATTGCTAATTGCAATGAATCCTTTATCAGAATGAGTAGGCTGATGCTATTTCTTGCCAGAATAGCATTATTGCTTCTTTCCTCCTCTCTCCACACCAATTTAGTTTGAAGGCAAAGCATTGATTTCTTTTGATCTCTGTGATGTATTCACATAGCTATAACTAGTTGATTACAGAGTGCTGCAGAATCATTGCTACATGGTCCCTGATTGGCTAGGATTATTCATAGAACAAGAAAACTTTGGCAACAAGAACAAAATGTTGCTAAGCAGCAATGAAGTGGCAGCAACAGCTGATAATTATTGTAAATAATGGGTGGGGAGGTACTGGCCCGCAAATATGATTTGCACAAACCTTGGTTTATGCACTGGTTGGAAGCTGAACAGGTCTGGTGGGTGCATCAAACCAGTTTGGTGGGTCCACTGAACCAGTATGGCAGGTCGGCAGTGGTGTTACATCTGAATGTGGATGGTGCCATAACTGGAGCTGTAATCATAGAGATGGTGGCTCAGACATGCCTAGGATTGTGTCCGCTCCATGCCTGTGGAAACTTCTCACTGGCCGCCACTCCACACACTCACCCCATCCCATGTCTCTGATCTGATGTTCACAAGCACATCCCTTTGAGTTGGTAATACAGGGGGGACAACTCCACTAGAGCACAGGGACGGAAACATATGGCAGGGCGGTGATACCCCGTTTAAAAGGCAGCTCTAACCAGGAATTCCTGAATGGCTATTTTTTGTACAGTGATGTTGGAGAAGGGAAGCCCAGCCCCTTTCTCTTGTGGGGGTACCTGGGGGTACCCCTAGGCTTAGTCATGAGAAGGGACAGGCAGCAGGATTAGCATTTCCCCACTGAAAGGAGCAATTCCTCATATGTAATGGGTGCTATTCCTGAATGGTCTGCTCACTCATGTGAATGTAAAGCCATGGGGATACCCCTTCACAACTCATAAGAAGAACCATATGTGGGGACAAGGGTGTTGGGCAGAATCTTAATAATTTGTTTGTTTGTTTGTTTGTTTAATTTATATACTGCCTGACTCGAAAGGCTCTAGGCAGTTCACAGAAGTAAATACAATAAAGGCAAAATAAAACAACCATTACAACAACAATTTAAAACATTCACAGATTATGAAAAGCCAGGCTAAAAAGATGTGTCTTAGGGGCTCTTTTAAAGGCTGGTAAAGATGTTGAATTACGAATAGCTATTGGGAGCACATTTCAGAATCTAGGAGTGACTACAGAGAAGGCCCTCTCTGAGTCTCCACCAGACGATCTGGCGGCATCAGGAACTGAACCTCTCTCGATGACCTTAATATGCAATGGGGATCATGCAGAAGGTGGTGCTGTTTAGGTCTTTAAAGGTAATTACCAGCAACTTGTATTTTGCCCAGAAACCTATTGGTAGCCAATGCAATTGCTTTAAAGCAGGCAAAACATGGTATCTCTGAGAAACCCTGAAGACCAATCTAAGCATCACATTTTGGACCAACTGTAGTTTCTGAACCACAGACAAAGTCAGCCCCATGTAAAGCTCATTGCAAAGTCAAACCTAGGCTTGACTTTGCAAGTGCACCATAGTTCTGAGATCACTATCTTCAAGGAACAGATGCAGCTGTTGTATCAACGGAAGTTCATAGAAAGCACTCCTGGCCATAGCTTCAGCCTGAGAAACCAGAGTGAGGCCTGGGTCCAGAAGCACTCCCAAGCTACATACCTGTTCCTTCAGAGGGATTGCAACCCCATCAAGAACAGGAAGCTCTATCATGTCCCTCAAAGTATGAAGCCTTACCATACCTGTAGGCAGGCATTTTTTATTATTATTATTATTATTATTATTATTATTATTATTATTAAAACTTTTATACCGCCCTTCCAAAAGGCTCAGGGCGGTTTACATTAAAACACCTTAAAATCAGTTAATAATTAAAATAAAAATTATAAAACATAACAATGATTAACAATTAAAAACATCATAAAACTACAATTAAACAATCAAACAATTTAAAAACAAATTTTTAAAAAGCTGAGAAAGCCTGGCTGAAGAGATGTGTTTTCAGGTGTTTTCTGAAAATTGCAAGAGATGGGGAGGATCGTATCTCAGCAGGGAGTGCATTCCACAATCTCGGGGCAGCAGCTGAAAAGGCCCGTCTCTGTGTAGCCACCAAACGAGTTGGTGGCAACTGGAGACGGACCTCCTCAAGTGACCTCAGCGGCCGGTGGGGCTCATAGCGAAGAAGACACTCTCTTAGATACCCGGGGCCTAAGCCGTTTAGGGCTTTATAAGTAATAACTAGCACTTTGTATTTTGCCCGGAAACCTACTGGCAGCCAGTGTAACTCCATCAACAAAGGAGTAATGTGGTCTCTCCGAGATGACCCAGAGACCAACCTGGCTGCCGCATTCTGGACCAACTGAAGTTTCCGGACTACGTACAAAGGAAGCCCCACGTAGAGCGCATTACAGAAGTCCAGTCTGGAGGTTACCAACAAATGTACTACTGTTTTGAGGTCACTGATCTCGAGAAACGGGCGCAGCTGGCGTATCAGCCGAAGCTGATAGAAGGCACTCCTGGCCACCGCCTCAGCCTGAGAAACCAAGGAGAGACGTTGATCCAGAAGTACTCCCAGACTGCGAACCTGTTCCTTTTGGGGAAGTGTGACCCCGTCTAGAACAGGCAGATCAAAATCGTCTCTAGAGTTCTGACCCCGCACAATAAGTACCTCCGTCTTATCTGGATTCAGCTTCAGTTTATTCTCCCTCATCCAGCCCATTACTGCTTCCAGGCAGGCATTTAGGGAGGATATGCCAACTCCTGAAGAAGTTGACATGGAGAAGTAGATCTGGGTGTCATCAGCATACTGGTAACACCCAGCTCCAAATCCCCTGATGATCTCTCCCAGCGGTTTCATGTAGATGTTAAAAAGCATTGGAGAGAGTATGGAGCCTTGAGGAACACCATACCTAAGCTCAGATTTTGAAGAGCAACAATCTCCAATCGACACCATCTGGAATCTGTCTGAGAGGTAGGAGCGGAACCACTGTAAAACAATGCCTCCCACCCCCAACCCCCTCAGACGTTCCAGAAGGATACTATGGTCAATAGTATCGAAAGCCGCCGAGAGATCCAAGAGGACCAACAGAGTCACACTTCCTCTGTCCATTGCCAATTGGAGATCATCCATCAGGCCAACCAAGGCAGTCTCCACCCCATAGCCCGCCCGAAAACCAGTTTGAAATGGGTCTAGATAATCAGTTTCCTCCAAGACCGCCTGGAGCTGAGAGGCCACCACCCTCTCAATTACCTTGCCCAGCCATGGGAGATTGGAAACTGGCCTATAATTGCTCAACTCTGAGGGATCTAATGCAGGCTTCTTTAGAAGAGGTCTAATAATTGCCTCCTTAAGACAAGGAGGCATCCTGCCCTCCCTCAGAGAAGCATTTATGATTTCTACCAGGCCGCCTACAACAGCCTCCCTGCTAGATAGAACAAGCCATGTTGGACAAGGGTCAAGAGGACAAGTGGTAGGCCTCACCGCTCCAAGCAGCTTGTCCACATCCTCAGGAGTCACAAACTGAAACTGATCCAGCCGAATCGTATAAGAGGGGTTGTCGGACACCTCCAGTTCAGACATCAGATTAATTGTGGAGTCTCCATCTAGGTCGGCCCGAATCCGAGAGATTTTGTCTGCGAAAAATTCATTAAACACACCACAGCGGGTAACTGATGCTTCCAAATTCTGGTTCAAGGGAGAGGGAGCAGATACTAGTCCCCTGACAACCCTGAACAACTCCGCTGGACATTAACTCGCAGAGGCAATATGGGCAGAAAAGAACCGCTTCTTTGCCGCACGTATCGCCTGAGCATAGATCTTTAAATGTGCTCTATGTCGTAATCTGTTGGATTCGAGTCGAGTTTTTCTCCACTTGCGCTCCAGTCGCCTACCTTGCCGCTTCAGCCCCCGTAGATCTTCCGTATACCAAGGGGCCAATTTTGAAGCAGGTCGGAGGGGACGCTTAGGAGCAATCGTGTCTACTGCCCTGGTAAGCAAGTTGTTCCAGTTTTCAACCAGGGCATCAACAGGATCACCTGCAGAGCCAACATTAAATCCCTCCAAGGATCCTTGGAATCCTACCGGATCCAGTAACCTCTTCGGGCGGACCGTTCTAATAGGCCCCTCGCCCCTGCGGAGGTGGGAAGTGGTTGTAAATCCAACCTTAACCAGATGGTGTTCCATCCATGACAACGGGGAGATCGAAGGAGTCCCCACCCACGGAGCACCACCCTGATCAGAATAAAAGACCAAATCAAGCGTGTGACCTGCAATATGCGTCGATCCAGAGACCGCTTGGGATAGGCCCATAGTCGTCATGGCCGCTATGAACTCCTGAGCTGCCCCAGACAAATTGGTCCCAAAATGAACATTGAAGTCCCCCAGCACCAAAAGTCTGGGAGACTCCAACGCAAGTTCCGCGACCAAGTCCGTGAGCTCAGTAAGGGATTCCGTTGGGCAGCGGGGCGATCGGTACACCAACAGAAGTCCCAATCTATCCCTGGTCCCCAAACTCAAGTACACACATTCGATATGGTCTGATACCCTAACAGGGACCCTGGTAAGGGAGATGTTATCCTTATAGACCACAGCCACTCCACCTCCCCGCCCACGTCCCCTCACCTGCTCCTCTACAGAATATCCTGGCGGGAGAAGCTGGGACCAAACTGGACCACTAGCCTCCCCCAACCAAGTCTCAGTAATACACATCAGGTTGGCCCCTTCATCCATGATCAAATCATGGATGAGTTCTGATTTATTCTGGACTGACCTCGCATTGCAGAGGAGCAAGGTAAGGTTATGTAGGATGTTGGCAGTGCTCCCCGAGGTCAAAGAGCTGACAGGACAGCCGGAAAGGGGGACAGCTATTAGATTTCTGACCACCCTTCCCCCGGAACAGCCTGCGGACCTGCCAGCGTTACTTCTTCTATTCCCCACCACCACAGGAATAGCAGCCCCACCTTCAACGAAGGCATTCCCTGGCTCCCCATCTCCAGACAAACCCACACACATTACAACTTCAACCCAACCTCAGCACAACCTAAAACTGATTGAACAGAAGCCTCCCTCTATACAAATGGTTGGACAAAGTGTCCAGCCCTCGCCCTCGTTTCTCCCCCAAAGTGGCTCCCCCCAAAGGGGCAACCCCCTTTGGTGTCGCCCCTTCGGTGGCGACCCCGCCAGTGGCGGGCCCGCCACCACTGGCAGTCTTCCTATATAGGCTGTGCAGTAAGCTCAGCAGGTGGAACCAGGAAAAAAACTGCCCACTCACCCTTACAACCCCAGTCCTGCAAAGCCTCTCCACAAGCAGTCCTGGGAGAAGCAGATGGCAACCAGGGAGGGCAGAAGAGAAGAGGCAAACACCCCAGTCTCTCACCCTGGGGGAGATGGAATCCTCTTCTCCAGCAGGCTTCTGGGGGGCTTTGGCTACTGGCAGTCTTCCTATATAGGCTGAGCAGTAAGCTCAGCAGGTGGAACCAGGAAAAAACTGCCCACTCACCCTTACAACCCCAGTCCTGCAAAGCCTCTCCACAAGCAGTCCTAGGAGAAGCAGATGGCAACCAGGGAGGGCAGAAGAGAAGAGGCAAACACCCCAGTCTCTCACCCTGGGGGAGATGGAATCCTCTTCTCCTCTTCTCCAGCAGGCTTTATGGGAGTTATGCCATCTCCTGATGATGATGTCATGGAGAAATAGATTTGGGTGTCATCAGTGTATTGATAACATCCTGCTCCAGTAATGTGTGATGGCAATCCCTTCTCCCTCAGACCACTCCCTCATAAGAGTGTCAGGCCATGGGGCCAGACAGCAGATGTCACCCAGCCAGGTTGCTCTGTACAAGGAAGCTATGGGGATGGGTACTTCAACAACAGTTCTCCCTGTTTTGGGGACTGCCACAAAGAACCTCTCAAAGCATGCCCTCTGCCAGCCCCTCCACCCATTTTGGCATGCCCATCTTTGTTTTTGCCCAGAATGGCGACTCCTGGAGTCTCTGGGGTTCCCCTCTCTCACAATTCCCTGTGGCAGCAGATCTGCATACAATGCAATGCCAGTCCAAATCTGGAAATGAGAGTAAAAATCTGTCCCCGGTCCCAGTGTTTCGCCAGTCCGCCCACCCAATATCACCCGGACATATGGAGCATCAAGATCTTCTTTCGGTGCATGAAAGGCTTCCCTGGAGAGGAGTGGGTAGTTGTGTGAATGTTCTATCATTAACTAGAGAGAATGGGGCCCCCCATGCAAGCGGGGTTCCCTTTGTTGGATTAGTTCAACTCATGCACGCACAGCCTGATGGAACATTGAAGGTTTTGTCAAGCCTAAGGTCCTTCCCTCTTGTGAGAGTGCTTGTTCCATGGCAGCAAACCACTACAGGTGCAGGAGTGTGGTTTGATCTTCATGGACTGCTTTGCTGGGGTGAGCCCTCACAAGAGCATCCTTGGTCACAGTGGGCCAGACCCCAGGATCCTTTGCCCTCCCTCATACCGTGTTTCCCCGAAAACAAGACAGTGTCTTATATTAATTTTAGCCCCAAAAAATGCACTAGGGCAATTAGTGGTACATCAGAAATTACTGCTAGGTCTTACTTTCGGGGTATGTCTTATTTTGGGGAAAACAGGGTATGCATATCCCCTCCTAGGAAGTCATCATGTTCCCTACCCTTTCCTGAGTAACAGGAAAATAATTCCCCCCAAGACCCACCCTCTCCAGAAATTGTACTTGTGTGAGACTGTTTTGTTGTGGGGCTCTTACAAGGGTGGCGGTGCAATTGCTGTCAGAAGAAAGGGTTGCATGGCATGAAATCTAAAGAGATTTAAATGCCCTTTCCCTGTCAAGGGCAGGCAGGCCATTCCAAAAACACACGGTCATGCTTGGTATATCCTCTTGAAGATAGTCGTCAACGGCTGCTGCTCTTGTTACATGCTTATGCCTTGTCCACAATCTGACAATGTGAGTGCCTTGATGGACCAGGAAGAGGGAGGGGCTCTCCTGCCCTGAAAACAGAGGTTGCTGGACCACCGTTGGATGAATGTCTGTGATGTGATTCACGGTTAGAAAAATTAACCACGGGTACGGGTATGGCGACCTACGGTTTCATGTTATGTGCTAATGTGGCCTTTCTTCAGAGACAGAGAGGTTGTTCTCATGATCAGCCCTACTTTGGTAGTAGAGGACAAGCCAATTTAGGGCTAGTTGTCAGCAGCCCCAGTATAGCTCCTGATCCCACTGGTCCTTCCCTGGCTAGCCCTGATAGGCAATCTGTTGGGGGCACCCCAACATTAGACCCAGAGGTACCAGCCCAGAAGTATATGGAATTCAGGCCTGTGTCTGATTCCATTTTATATTAAGGAATGAATTAATGCCTGAATTCAGATGACCTAACCAGTACATGACACCCAGATCTCATGACTAATCTAGCATTGTTTATCAGTGTTTGTGGAACTCACAAGAGACACAATGGGTCTTGCTTGATTAACAGTCTCACACTGCTGAAATTAACCTGCTCTCCAGTAATCCTCTTACCTCACTGACAGGATGCTTCTGCCTCAGTCAAATGTATTGATTAATTCACCTCACACATGTACCCCTTTTTATGTTACTTTAAATATTCTCTTGTTATAATTACACACTTGATAGAGAGGTACACAAGAAATAATGTAATTGCTGTCTCACACAAATAGAGCTAATTCTTTCACTAACTCCTGACTTTTAACATTCTTGGGACAAGGCAGGAAAAGATGTAGATTTGTTTTGGGGAATGACAATAGAACAATACTCTGCTAACAGGAGATGAACTGAGACCTGTTTACCCTGGACTGACCAAATATCCTGAGCTATAATTAAAAGACAATATCCAGAGGATAAAGGAATAGACGCCTTTTGTGATCCAGGAGACTCAAATGGACATCAAAGGATGGAACCACTATAAGAAGGAGTCTCTGGACATGGCAGATTAGCAATCTTTTGCCTACAAGCAAGACTTGCTTATGAGTAATCCAAGGGTTTGCTGCCCAAGCTGCGGGGCTAGGGGCAGGAACGCTTTCCAGGGAGAAGGGACTGTTTGTGACTTCTGCTACGCAGTGACAAGTCAAGACTCCCCAGCCATGATACTCCCAAGCAATCTTGCCTAACAAACATACTTGCTCAAGAGCCATCCCAGAGTTTGCTGCTAAGCCGCAGGGCAACAAGCAGGAACTCTGTCCATGGACAGGAACTCTCTGTGACTTCTGCTGCGCAGTGAGAAGTCAAGACTTCCCCAGCCATGGTGCTCTCAGCCTCGCTCTGAGCAAACTGCCTGCTTGACTGCTAGAAGATTGCATCGCTCTCAAGCTCCTGTTTCCAACTACAGCCTCTCTCCTTCAGCTGAAAGCCCCACCGCTCTCAAGCCTCTGACCCTGGTAATATGCTGCTCCACAAGCCTTGGATCCCTCCATCATTTCCCCTCCTTCTCCTTTCCCCTATTCCCTCTACTAATTCCTGATCTCCCCAACTCATGCCAGTCCTCAAACTTCCTTACCCTCCCCTTTTCCGCCTATATCTGAATTATATTAGGCTATAGGAAGATTTAATACACACACATATGTTAGGAACACTGGGTGATTGTTGTTAGTAATACTGATAGATTATTCTGTTTTCTGCTCAGTTAGATTGATGTTGTTATTCTTTTATACTCAATAAAGCCCATTGAATCATTTAGGATTGCTTTGATCTCCTTTCTTCCTTGCGCCCAGATCCTACATGGTCACCTTATAAAAGAACTGGTCACTTTGTGACACAGGACTAATTTTGTATGCTAGCTCATAAGCATATTTAGTATACAAATCAGGCCTGGTTCACAACAAATCCAGGCTTAAAGTGAGCTAAGAGAACAAGTATGCACCTCCTACCTCTGTGCTCTGCACTGCCAGCAGCTGCTCCCGGTCTGCGCACAGCCATCTTTATAATAGAGCCAGGGGGAAGGAGCGGCCAAGCAGCATGCAGCTTTCCTAACACACCATCCTGTTCATGTGGTACTTTGTGGGATACCTGGCTTGCTTCCCCCTTCCAGATCACCACTGGGCTTTCTGCAACACCTCTTGTTTGGGCGTGTGGGCAGTGGAGCTCATTGGATACTCCGATTGTGTGGGAGGGAGCAGGTAGGTTCCCTCCTTCCCTCCAGTTCCAGTTCCCCACCCACCCCCATTTGGTCATGAGAACAACTTCATAATTTCACTGTGCAAAGCAAGTCTGGGGGAAGAGGAGATAGCAAAAATTGCTCTCCCTAGGCATAAGGCCCTGTGGTTCAGAAGCAGAGATGCTATTGCTATTCATGTGGATTTTTTGGCTGTATGCACACAGTTTCAGTTAGGATTTTGGTTTCTGTAGTAATTTGAAGGGAAATGTGGGGGGAAACCCTCCTCTTTCTGTCTATTTTTTGTTCATGGGCAAAACACAGCACTGTTTGGAAAAATGTTGAATTTAAAGGCCTATGTTAGAACATTTCCAGGAAATACATTACCTAAGTGACAATTCACACACATTACAGGTAGAGGTCCCTGATCCCATTAGCAGGAAAAAACCTGGAGAGTAACCTACAGTGTGCAGGGAAACATGTTACTTAAACCTTGGCTTTGGGTCAAGCTAGAAAATTACACAGAAAATAATTTAGGTAGCTTTTGTGAATTTGACATTAATTTAAGGTGTTTGTATGTGAGAAGAATGCTTGATAACTGCAAACAGCATACCTAAACTGAATGTAAACATTGCAAATCACCTACTGAATGCATGGCTTCAATTCAAACACTCCCAATACAGAGGCCATTTAAAGTAATTTTTCATTTCAGTTTACATATCCAGGGATGATATTATAGTAGACCTCTTTGCCACAGCATAACTCTGGCAGCTCATGTACAGTTGTTTTTTATTTATGATTTTAGTTTCATTTCCACTCCACTGACATTGAGGTTGCAGAAAAGTGTGCGTGCCGGACAAGTATTTCGGGAAGAAGGTTAGAAAAAGATCTCAAAGAACACAAAACATATTTCTAATTTTTCTTGAAAATTAAGAACAACCGAGGCAGAATATTTGTGTGAATCTAATGTTAGCTAATTTTTGCTCTGTTATTCCCCACTTAGTATTTTGTTACCCTCAATCAGCAAATAGTTTTTATGTCTCCTTGTAGATGTGTGATGAAAGCAGTGAATAAATTGGGATCTGTACCAACTTCATTATTAGGCCCATATTATTGTCTGTGCCATTTTGTACAAAGAACTGAGCCCTAAGTACAAAATATATTTATTTATTTATTCATTCATTCATTCAATTTTTATACCGCCCTTCCGAGCTAGCTCAGGGCGGTTTATAATTAAAAAACAGAAATCATAAAAATAAAATAAAACAGAAATACAAATAAATATGTATAGGTGTACAGACATCTGTATGCAGGTACAACATATGAGCTGGCTCTCATGATCTCCATGATACCAGGGAAATGGGAATTGGGAGATTCATGAGTCACATGCTCCCAATTTCTGATCTTAAGAATCTGGAAATCTTTGATGATGTTGGGTTGGCACAGCACCAACCTGACATTTAAATGGAATCAGCAGCCTTAGACCAAATATTAAATTACTGATCCTAGTTAAATGTTGGGTTGGAGTGGTGCCAGCCTGACATCACTGAAATTTCCACACTCTTATGACCAGAAATCTGGAGTGTATACAGTAATCATGAATCTCCCAGTTCCCAATATGGTCTCACATGGATTGCAAAAACCCACACAATATATGAATAGAGCTTGAGTCAGTCTTGATATTGAGACTATTCTCACAACCAGGTGAAACTCGGCTAAGGGGGCCAAGCCCAGTTTTGCCTGGCCGTGTGCTGCAATGGGGGTCATGCAGCTCCTGGCAGTAAACCTCTCTAATGCCCCTCACTTTAAACAAGGTTAGTGGTGCGAGCGCTCCACTAGCCCAATTTATTGGATTGTGTGTCACCGTTAGGAATGTGCACGGAACCGTGGAGCTGCAGTCCGGCATTGGGGTGGGGGGCTCTTTAAGGGTGGAGGAGGGTGTACTTACCCCTCCTGCCACATTTCCCCCGCCGGCGCGTTAGTTTTGAAAAGCTTTTGGGGCAGCAGGATACCTCCCTGCCGCCCCTTCCCCCAGTCATCGGCAAAAGGCTTCAAAAAGCCTTTTGCGTGTGCGCATGTCGTGCGCGCACGTCACGTCTCTGCGGTACGCGCGCACACATGACATGGAGACATGACATGCGTGCATGACGTGCGCACACACAAAAGGCTTTTTGAAGCCTTTTGCCGACGACTGGGGGAAGGGGCGGCAGGGAGGTATCCTACCGCCCCAAAAGCTTTTCAAAACTAATGCGCCGGTGGGGGAAATGCAGCAGGAGGGGTAAGTACACCCTCCCCCGCCCTTAAAGAGCCCACCACCCCAGTGCCGGACCGCTGGACCGCCCTCATGTCCGGACCGGTCCGGAGGCCTTCAGAATGGCCTCCGGACTGGTCCAGGCTCATCCCTAGTCACCGTGGCATGGCTCTGCACCATGGTGACTCATGAGGAGACCCCCCCCCCCGACAAGGAGGCTACAAAAAAATTCCTGATGTCAAGGTTCTTCCAGGGTCAGGAGGCCCCATGATCCCCACTGCCCCAACCAGCTCACTGACGGACCGGTAATCGTGTGGGCAGCCTCCCCAGCCGCCCAGGGTGAGCTGACTGCTCATGTGCGGGGAGAGCGGGCCAAGCCAAGCCCGCTCTCCCTGAAAACCCTCTCACAGCTCTCCATGCTGCACATGTGGAGAGCCTTACAGATGTATACTTGCTCTGGGGACCAGCATCCCTATAGTGTTTTCTGCTTATCATTTAGTACATCACCAAGTAGAGTCAGGTCAAATTTTTCTACCCCTTTCCTACTATCAAATGCTATGGCTACAGCAAAAGTCAAGGGATTTTTATAGCTAAAAACTAAAGATATGGTCTATTAACTAGGAATGTGCACGGAACTGGCTGGCCCAGTTCGGTTCGAGTCTGGACTGGACCCAAACCAGACCAAGCCAGTTTGGTCCAGCACCCCCTCGACCCCCCCCCGGTTTGGTTAGGTCCGAGGGGGTGTTCACAAACATTTTTTAAAGCTCCCTTCAGGGGAGTTGTTGGAGGAGGTGTGGGCAGTGGTCTGCGGAGGTTCCCCCTGCTCCTGCTGGCCTCCCTTTTTACTGCCAACAGCCACGCAGGCTACACAGAGGCCAGTTGCACAGGTGCGGAGGCCTCCAAAATGGATGCTGCACTGGAGGGGGAAGGGCCAAATGGGCTGAAGAGCTGGCCAAATGGCCATTGGTGGCAAAAAGGGAGGTGGGGGGAACCTCTGCGGACCCCCCCCCAACAACTCCCCCAAAGGTGGTAAGTAAAAAAAATCCATTTTTAAAAAAATTCCGGGAACCCCTTGAACTGTCCGGGGGTGTTTGGTCTAGGGTCCGACTGAATATGGGATCGTTCAGTTCATCCCCGAACCATAGAACCTGTTTGCACATCCCTACTATGGACTATCTGAATAAAAAATGGCAGCAGGCTATGATTTTTCAAAAGATTAACAGATATTTAGGAAATAAAATGATTCAGAATTAATTTATGAAATATCTATCAATCTTTTTCAAAATATGTGGGCTTGAAACAATTTCTTGTTCAGTTAGTGAAACTTATACTAGTGGAAGGCAATCTTACATGATGCTGATGCTTACATTAATTGAAACATAGGATCAAGCTACATGTTAAAATGTAGCCACATGTACCATTAACCTGACAACCACTTAATCACCATGATGAATCTTCCACATAACACAACTTGCATTGAAGGGGATGCTTAGCCCATTTCCTGTCCATCATTTTTCTGCTTCTCCCCAAGTCCTTTTTGATCCTTTGGAGTTCCAGAACCATAGATGTGAGTTAGGTATGCAGTGTGTTTTCCCATTGTGTCCAGCTGATGATTCTGAGCTGATCACTTGGTTAGTTTTGACACTATTTCCTCAGTTGTGCATATGTCCACAGTGTGAGGAAATGTTGTTTTTTTTTAACCAGGTTACACAGAGACACAGCTGGTATATGGAAACTGCTGGTGCAATAGGGAGAAGGGATTGATGCAACCCCTGCTAATTGAGCAAAGAGGCACCTTTTAAAAGTGGTGATTCTCTTTATTTAGCAAGGGGAGAGCAACTGGCCATATGTATCTCCAGCACAGCAATCCTCCAGTGGCTGTTGCTGGTGTCTACCTTATGTTTCTTTTTTAGATTGTGAGCCCTTTGGGGACAGGGATCCATTTCATTCATTCAGGTTTGACGTAGAACATGCTCAGTGTCAAACAGGTTCAGTTCAACAGGTCATGGTCAAACCGAACCACCCTATTTGGTCCGACCCCAGACAGAAACCCACCCACCCCGTCCTGTTCAGTGGCTAAACAATTAATTTTTAAATTATTTTATTTTTATTTATTTATTTGACATATTTTAATACTGCCCAAAACTTGCATCTCTTAATTGTTTTAACTTACCCCTGGGGGAGGAGTTTCACTGAGTTGGTGGTGGTTCTGGTTCAGACTCAAACCAAACCGGACCAGCCGGTTCTGAGCACACCCCTACCAATTGTGTCCTTACTTTTGTCTAGATCAGGTTTATTTGATATACCTAGTTTATGGATTTTGTTAGCAATACAAGTTAGGGGTGTGCATGGAATCAGCTGGTCCGGTCCGGTCCAATCTGAGTCCAGACCGGACCCGAACTGGACTGCGCCAGTTCGGTTCAGCAGCCCTTCAAACCCTGCCAGTCCAGTCTGGTCTGGGGGGGTTAATGAACATTTCTGTTCTTTAAAAAATATATATATTTTTTACTTATCCCCTCTGGGGGAGTTGTTGGAGGTGGTGGTGGGGGGTCTGTGGAGCTTCCCTCTCCCCCTGCCAGCTTCCCTTGATGTCCATACCAGCTGGCCCGCTGGCTCTTCGGCCTGGCTCTTCAGCCTCTTCCCCCTCCGGCGATGTGGCCATTTTGGAAGCTGCTGCACCTGCACAATTGGCCTCTTGGTTACACAGAAGACAATTGCGCAGGCACCGCGGCCTCCAAAATGGCTGGCTGGTATGGACATCAACAGAGGCCGGGGGGAGAAGGAAGCTCCGCGGACCCCTGCAGCCTCCAAAAACTCCCCCGGAGGGGGTAAGTAATTTTTTTTTAAATGGCTGCAACCCACCCCAAACAGTCGGTGGGGGGGAGGCGGCTTCAGTCCAGGGTTGGACCAAACAGGGGATGCTTTGGTTTTACCCCAAATGGTTGAACTGAACCAGTTTGATGTCGAACACGTTTGACATCGAACCTGTTTGCACATCCCTAATACAAGCATCGTTTGTTTAGGCCCATTCAGTGAATTTCTCATTATTTATCTCCCCAGTCTTTCCACTGCTGTGACATTTCCAGTCACTTTAAATGCTCTAGATAAGACTATTTACACTCAGTATTTGAGTGAGTCCTCTTCTTAACACTTACATATTTTCCTTAAGCACACATTGCAAAAGGTCTTAACGTTTAACCTTGAGAGGTAACTGCTTGTCTTCATTTTCTCACATAATAGATTAAATATGTGCATTAACATGGCTGGTTATGTTTCCATGCCCTGTATACTGTCAAAACAGATAAGGAAACTAAGCTAAGACAACCCACTATTTTAATGGGCTGCTCCTTGTAGTCGTTTTACGACATTTACACTAATGTAAAGCAAATTCTCAAAGCAGATGAGGAAACAACATTTGATAGTAAAACTTTCTCCCTAATGTGCACAATAGACTGATCATTAATTGTGCTAGTCACAGCACTAAATCATCACAAGAGTGCTATATTTTTTGTGTGTAATACAGACCTTTTAGAAAAGCTTTTGCCAAAAGAATGCTTAATCTTAAAGACCTATCAAAACATTGATTTGAAACTCCAGGTCTAATTGGGTATTCCACAATTATGTTGTCTAGCAAAAAGAAATGGCATTACTTCTGGGTAATTATTCATACAGAAGTAAAGAGGTTAGAACTGCAGATCAATTACCTATTGCCTATGACCAGACTCAAAGAAAGAGATAATATTTTATCAATGATTTATTCTGTCTTCAATGATAGTGTACAGCAAATTGTCATGCCATGCACATTTGATTGCAATTATGAATGTATTTATGAGGCTAATCATAAATCCAATTTTGTACTCATCTTTTGCTATAGAAACCAAGCAGTGCAGGGCTCCATTCACAATGTATGGCACGTATCTGGAATGAATTTGCATTGCAGTGTATCATTACGTAATGTGTTACCTTAAGAAGTATTTTGCTAACTTCCTGGGTACTACAATAATTGTTGTCTTTTAGTCTATATCATAGTTTAGAGATATGTTTGTGATTGCATAAGCTAAAATTCTAGTTTAGGAAATTATCAGTCATTTCACATCATCATTAAATGTGTCCAAATTTCTACCTAATCTTATTCTAATAGTCCTGGGCATGTGACAATAAGGGCAGATTCTTGGTTATCTTTAGATTCTATATTATTTATATTATTTTTATTCATTCATTCATTCATTCCACTTATATACCGCCCTTCCTAAAGCTCAGGGCAGTTTATATTAAAATCAGAAACACATAATAAAACAATTAATTTTAAAAAAAAAACCTTTTTAAACCAGATTAAAATTAAACTTAAAACTAGATATCATTAAAAACCAAGCTAAAAAGATGGGTCTTGAAGGCTCTCATGAAGACCTCCAAGGAAGATCATGCTCTAATGTCTATAGGGAGTGCGTTCCACAACCCAGGGGCAACAACTGAGAAGGCCCGATCCCAGGTCGCCACCAGATGAAGAGGGACCCCCTCCTGATGATCTCAGTAAGCCCTGGGAATCTTCTAGAGAAAATACACTATCTCAGGTAACCCAGACCTAAGCCATTCAGGGCTTTAAAGATAATAACAAGCACTTCATACTTTGCCCAGAAATATATTTTATGAGGTAACTAACTCTCTCTCTCTATTTCTCTAAGGCATACCTGTCACTAATTCCACATGCGGCAGCTCTCATGCTGGCAGGGAGAGAGGAAAGCAGCACTGCTGGACAGGCTTGCAGGCAGGTGGGCGTGTGTGTGGCCAGGCGGCCATGTGGGCAGGAAAGAAAATGGTGGGAGCAGAAAATGGTGGCAGTGGTGGGCAGGCAGCGGGTGGGTGGGCAGGCAGAGGATGGGTAGGCGGGAAAAGAAAACAGTGGCGGCAGCGACAGGCGGGCAAGGGAGAAAATGGTGGCAGCAGTTGTGGGGGGGGGGGACTAGAGGTGCAGATGCTCTGTTCGGCCCAGCTAGTAACAAATATTTTTGCCATATTGAATTTACATTTCATGGAGCTAACACTTGCCATGTCAGTAGCTATTTCCCTCACATTGACTCAGTATTATGCTTCTTGAGAGCCCGCAGAAGATCTAGAATTTCACTCTCTAAAATACACAGTAGGTATCATTCTGCTGCTGTCTACTTATTAGGGGAAGACTGGCACACAGACTCATGTTGTACATGATGGAAGACACTTTGCATGTGCAGCAGAGGAAGAGAGAATTTCATTGATCTCCCCTTCACTCTGCAGCCCACTATACCTCCCAAAAATATGTCCCAGAGTGTCCCACCACTCTCAGGGGCATCTTTTAGGCTGGCAAAGTGAGCTTTCAGCAGGAAAAGGAGATTAGAGAACATCACCTCTCCCTGTTGCACATGCAAAGCATCTTTGGGCATGCAATGTTAGCCTAGATGTCAGCCAATGTCTCTCTTTGGTCATTTTAGCAGCAAGAGGGTCAATAGAAGATGCTGATTAATCAATTAAAATAAAATCGCCTTATTCAAATGAACCCCTCCAAGCACATACTCAGTACAGGAAGGAGGGAACTGGGCTGTGCCTCTCAAATTCTCCAGCCGTGCCCACCTGTCTCATGTATAACATTTGCATGTCCAGAAGAACATCTATGCAGTATTTTGGAGAGTTGGTCTACCATACAGCTGTATGTATGTAGCCTCTTCATGCTGTTGGGAACATCAGTTCAGGTGTACATGCATGCAGCTGAAGTTCTGCTGAATACACAGCCATGTAGTGGTGAGACTGGTGAGTGCACTGACATCAGGGATGGGACCAGCAGGTCAGTCCTGCTCTCACCTCTTATACATGTTGTAGAGGGGTTCACATGAATAGGACTGCTATAAACCACCAATCTGGCTAAAGCCCACAACTAGGGATGTGCCCGAATCATTTCATCATCTCATTACAGAGGAGCAGAAATGATTCAAGCTGCTGAAGCCGAATCGTTTCAGTGGGGGATGAATAGTAGCTTTAAAAGGAGGCCCACAGGTCTTACCTGCTCCTCTGCCACCCCCTCTGCCCCACCATGGCACTATCAGTTCTAACTAGCCAAGCTGCACATCTGCGGTGTAGCTCCCAGCAGCCTAAGCACGGCATTGGCATGCACATGGCTACATGCCATGTGCATGCCAATGCCATGTGCGGGCTGCTAGGAGCAGCGCTGCAGCCACATGGCATGGCTTTTTAGAACCGACAGAGCCATGGCGGGATGGCAGGAGGCAGTGGAGGAGCAAGTAAGACCAGCATGCCTCCTTTTAAAGCTATCACTCTGCCTCCCCATGGGTGCATGAAACACTTGTGCACATCCCTGCCCACAACTAATAATACAAACTTAGATCAACAAAGGCATTTTCATGCATTCACAGTTCTTGAATTTGCAAATAATCTTACTATGTTTCTGGGAATTTACAGTCAAAACACATGTCCTTCAATCAGCTTAAACATATCGCTTAATACATTTATACCTGATGCGTATGTCATCTTTGAAATGTATAAACTGATGAATTCCTTGGAAGTGTTATCCTTTTTATTAAAACTGTTGGAGACGAACTTCCAGTGCATCGACCTTTTGCACCAACTGTCCTAATGACCACTAGGGGCATTGGGAGTAGAGACAGTGAGTAAGGGTCTCCCTATCTGTCCCTGCTCTATGACCCCTGGACTGACTCTACCTCACTTCCTGTGCTGAATCACAATCCTTCCTTTCCTCCTAGAGAGCAGATGGAAACATCTCTCTCTCTCTCTCTCTCTCTCTCTCTCTCTCTCTCTCCTTACCTATCCATTATGTAGTCCTTTAGATTAGATATAGGTCTTTCCTATCTAAGTGTATTTAACCAATAAATATTTAGTGTTTAGTCATACAAGGATTTCCATGTGTTTTCTCTAAATAGCTGCAATATCCAAACCATCCTCTGCTACCTACTCTGTAACTGGAGTGTGTGCTCATTCCTTAGTGCTGTGCTGTTTTACCTATTGTGGGTAAAAATCAACAACCTGTAACAAAAACAATAACAATAACAAAAACAGCTCTATGAATCATCCCTTAATGGGAGGTAAAGCACTCAACATAAGAACAGCCCTGCTGGATCTGACCCAAGGCCCATTTAGTCCAGCATCCTGTTTCACACAGTGGCCCACCAGATGCTGCTGGAAGCCACAGGCAGGAGAAAGGGCATGCTGTTACTCCCCTGCAACTGGTACTCAGAAGCATCCTGCCTTTGAGGCTGGAGGTGGCCTATAGCCGTCCAAGTAGTAGCCGATGAGCCACTTGATCTGGATCCCATGCACCTAGCATGGATTACTAAATCAGGGCACACTATATTGTATATGCAGTAGGAGCAGGCTTTTAATTGAGTAGTTTACTACACACTCCATCTCAAAATTAGCCTAGAGAAGCAAAGTATTTCTCTCAGTTCATTGGTTCCCTTCTGTGCAGGTTAGCCTAAACTATTCTGATAGATCTGCTTGCCGGAGAGATGGAGAGTTAGAGGTGATTGGAGCCATAAAGTAATTTGTGGGTTTTGGAAAAACGTCAAACAAAGACCTATCCTCACACCAGGCAAAGTCTTTGAATTCTTATTTGTTCATTTGGTGTTTGGTTACATTCTATTGCAACGTTCTTTAAATAAG
The DNA here is from genome assembly GCF_027244095.1 of Hemicordylus capensis. Classification (NCBI taxonomy): domain Eukaryota; kingdom Metazoa; phylum Chordata; class Lepidosauria; order Squamata; family Cordylidae; genus Hemicordylus; species Hemicordylus capensis. The sequence continues at coordinate 84,292,825 of NC_069658.1, read as the reverse complement.
ATCTATGCATCTTGGATTCAGTGGGCTCCCTTAGTTGCTTAGCAACTGGTTTTATGGGCTCTGAAATCCTAGTCTTCAGCTGACATGGATGACTGGGTAGAAGAACTCCTACAACTTGCATCTCTAGAACAAATGACATATATGAAGAAATACATTGCACAACTGGAATGGCATATAAGATGTTTTTCTGGAATGCCTTGATGACCGCAAGAATAACTATGCTTGTAATCTGATTCCTTATGCTCCTGACACAAAAATGCCCACCCATTCCTTCCTTTCCACCTCTTGTTTCCCTTTTATCTTCTTCTGTCTTGTTCCTTATCATCCTATGTATCTAACTGAAAACAGAAGGCCAGATATTCAATAATTCTGTAGAGATCCAAGAAAGGATCGTCAGGGTAATAATTTAATTGCTAGAAGCTTCTTTTCTTCCCAATAGTTATTTACTATCCAAAGGAACAATATAACCATTTGAAAATTTTACTCATTTATCTCCTTGGATTAAATGATTATTGATTAAATGATCATGTTATTGTTGTACATAATGAAAAATCTTATTCATGACTGAGATTAGATTTTCACAAAATTTTGTATTGAATATGCATACTTGAGTACAAATTATATCCAGCTATAAAGTGAGCATGCAAATTATGCACATTTCTCTAAAAAAAAATTCAGAAGCTGTGGTTCAATGTATTTTTGCTGCCACTTTTTTTTAGATATTTGAAGAGTCAAGTGCCTAATTGTACACAGGTATGCTCTTCTTGTTTGTTAGGGAACACATATATTTTGTAGTCGGATAATCATGCCCAAATATGTACCAGGAGGAGAGCTGGTACTGTGATAGTGAGCATGAATTGTCCTGTTCGCTAAGCAGGGTCTGCCTTAGTTTGCATTTGAATGGCTGACTACATGTGAGTTCTGTCTGCTGCAAGGTATTTCCCTTAGGAAATGGGACCATAGCACAGTGGAAAAGATCATCTGCATGCTTGCATGCAAAAGATATCAGGTTCACTCCCTGGCATCTAGGGATGTGCAAAACATTTTGAGCTTGAAACATTTTGAACTTGAAATGGGTCATTCTGAAATGTTTCAAGCTTGAAACAAAATGCCCATAAAATAAAGGATGAGCTCGAAACAGAATGAACCCATTTCGACTCGAAACATTTCTAGTATTTTGAGTGCAATTTTGGCATGTCCCTGCCGCCTTCTTGATTGGTTTTCTGGCACTGGCTTCCGATTGGCTTGAGATCTCCTTGCTTCTTGGTTGGCTTGTTAGCATACAAATCAAGTGTTGTCATGGGCAACTGTATTCCTATTGGCTGTGGGGAGGGAGAAGGGGGGGAAACACTTTTGGAGGGAATTTCAAAAAGAATTCAAAGGGATGGGAGGCAGAGAGAAATCCCCTATGAATCTCTTGAAGAAGAGGATACATCAGGAGAGAAGAAAGGACGGTTTGATTTCAAAGTATTCCTTTCTCACTATGCTGTTCTACCTACTGCTGCTATAACTATCTGGTTTTGTTGGATCTCAGTTTGACAAAGGAGGAACAAAAAAGGAGGGAACTTCAAATTGTATTTAAAGGGGCTGGGAGGCAGAGAGAGTCTTTACATCAGGAGAGGAGGAAGCAATCAAGGAAGGTTTGATTTTGTGGTTTTCTTTTCACAGCACTGTGCTACCTATTGCTGCTATAACTAGTTGGTTTTGCTGGATCAGATTAACAAAGGCAGAACTTGGGTGCCTCCCTTCCTTCTTTGAGTTGCAGTTTCTTTTGTTTGTGAGATACTGTTGTGGTGAGAAATGGACTCTGTGTGTGTGTGTGTGTGTGTGTGTGTGTGTGTGTGTGTGTGTGTGTGTAATATTTCTTGGTGATTGTTGTGATAAACTCCATGCAGCTCTTTCCATGATCAAGTAGGAGGTCTACCCTCTTTTGTGTGGAGGAAGCCTGAAAGCACTTACCTCCCCACAGATGATCCTCCTTTGGGCTCTGGGTGGGAGGATCGCCCACCCTGATGAGCAGCGGCTTGTCTCCAGTGCTCCCACGCCCGGCTGCAGCTCACCCAGAAGCTCTGGGGGTCGGGCACAAGGAAGTGCCACCATGTGGTGTCCCTCGGAGGCCCAGTAATGTACCATGTGAGTGCACAGTGCATTTCTGGGATCAACCCTCCCCCTCCCTCCCCTCAAGTGTGCCTGCCTGCGAGCAGTCATGGCTAACACACAATCCATTTAATAAGGTTAATGGAGTGCTCGCTCCATTAACCTCATTTAAGGGGGTGACTGCATAGGCAGGCTTGCCGCCATGGACCCACCAGGCTTGCCCTTGAGTCTGGTGGTTCTCACGAGTGAGCAAAACTGGGCTGGGCTCCCTTAGCCCAGTTTTGCTTGCTCATGAGAATCGCTTCTACATCTGGCCTTGAGACTAACTTGTGCTTCACTCATGTTCTGGTCTGCTCTGCAATCTGCATTCATAGCAAGGTGTACTCAGTCAAAAATGTGGCAGAAGTTGCTCTAGTTGAGTTTATGGCTATGCTTGCTGCTAAGAGTGCTGCTGTGGAAGCTGTTGCAATGCTAGGGATGTAGGGATGATTGTGTGTGGGAGAGCAACCTGAGCCAGTGTTACAGCATGTATTTGAAATGTGTTTTCTATGTTGGGAGGAACAGATTCCCTTTTACTGTGTGTTTGCAGTGTTTTTCAAGGCAGAGTTGCAAAATGTATGCATGGCTGTAGGGAACAATGGGATGCTCAAGACAACCCATAGTTCTCCATGAGCCAGTGTGGTGTAATGGTTAGAGTGCTGGACTAGGACTGGGGAGACCCGAGTTCAAATCCCCATTCAGCCATGATACTAGCTGGGTGACTCTGGGCCAGTCACTTCTCTCTCAGCCTAACCTACTTCACAGGGTTGCTGTGAAAGAGAAACTCAAATATGTAGTACACCGCTCTGGGCTCCTTGGAGGAAGAGCGGGATATAAATGTAAAAAAAAAAAAAAAAAAAATAAGAAACTCCTAGGGACACCAAAGCGGGTTGTGCAGTAGGTCATGATAGCCTAACCCTCAAAAGAAATACCACCTAACCCTAAAAAGAAATGGTCACCACCTAACCCTCAAAAGAAATGGTCACCACCTAACCCGCAAAAGAAATGGTCAAGCGATTTTTACAATTTTTGTAACCTTCCTTCAAAACCTCCCTAGGATCCTGTGCCCATTTCTGTTGTAGCACCTATCATGCCCTACCACCCAACCCATTTTGGTGTCCCTAGGACCTACTCATGGGGAATAATGGGATGATTTGAGTTCACCATTGTTCCCTATGGCTGAATCACTTGAATCAAATCAAATTGATTAGTTGAAACATCCAACAATGGCTGCTGTTTCCTCGTATCAATTTGAGTATTTTGCAACTTGATTCAAGCTCAAATCGAATCACAAAATATGCTTTGTGCACTTCCCTACTGGTTTGTAAAGCTGCTGAAGGAGAAGGCCATGTACCATTTCCTAAGGTGGGAAAGTAGTCATGTGAGTCCAGTTTAAAAGCATGATGATATAGCAATTAAAACCTATACTGATGGCAGGTAGTGAAGTAATCAGTCAATTGTTCTTCATACTTCCAAAAAGGAAATCTCAACCTACATCTTGCCACTTCAAGCGAATGCCAATGTTATACTTTTCACATGATATTTTGTGCATGATGTCATCTCACATATAGGTGGCATGTTGAATCTCCTGTTTCCCACCTCAGGTGCCTATGTCCAGAATTCCATGTTGATCTGACCCCTATTCAGACATCATAACCCTGTTCATATAAACAAACACCTCTAGATACTGTTAAAAAGTAAAGTGTGCCACTGAGTCGGTGTTGACTCCTGGCAACCACAGAACCCTGTGGTTGTCTTTGGTAGAGTACAGGAGGGGTTTACCATTGCCTTTTCCCATGCATTATGAGATTATTAATGCCTTTCAGAATCTTCCTATATCACTGCTGCTTGATATAGGTGTTTCCCATAGTCTGGGAAACCTGTTACAAGTGCCAAAAGTAGGTCAGAAGTCCCTACCCGTCCCCCCATCATGCTGCTCACAGAAACAGCAGAGTTTGTCTGCAGAGAGAAGCACCACAACCATGATGGCAGTTTCTTCTGTGATTGGCAGCTCAAAAACTTGAATGCAAATACCCAACATATCCAAATGGATCATGGACCCATTTTCCTTGCTCAAAATGAGGAAACCCTGGCAGCCAAAATGGATTGCTTCATTTGATTCTTTTAAATCAATTTTTAATAAATGTTTTGCTTTAACTAAACTTTTAGTGTTATGATTTCCCCTACAGTGAAGGCAGTCTAATTGCTGAATTCTTCAAGGGTGCCTAATCCCTAGGTATGAAGATAATGTATTTCTGTAGATTTTTATTACAATAGAACATCATGATCTTTTCCCTGCAATGACATTTATTTTAAAGAGGGAAATGGACAGACCATAGGTAAGCATTTTTATTGAGTTACTCGGTGTTCTTTCAAAAACTGATTTAGCAGCACTATTAATTTATTACAACTGGGAAGGAATTGACCCTAACAACTCTCCCTCCTGCCCTGTATAAGGACATTTCTGTAGCTTTGGATTGAAAAAGCTGCTGCTGGAGGTGAGCTTTTAGGCTAGTGGAAGTTAATAGACTGAATGTGTACAGGCGTGGGATTGCAAGTACTTAATAAATCCTGATGGAATGACACCAGAGATCTCAATGAAGAAGAATAACAGTTCAGGTAGCCAGATTAGAGCAGGTGAGATCAAAGTGGATAAAATGCAGACAAAAGTATAACTGGACAAAGCATAACTGGAATGCAGTAAAACTAGACTTGTATAATTGAAGAAAGGAGACTATATTAAATCTAAGCCAAAATGGCATAAGGACTTTTGTGAACATTTTATCTGCCCCCACCATGTAAGCATCCATCCTTTGGTTGATCACTGGGGCAAATAAAAGGATGACAGTGTTTGCACAGAAGGAGTGTGAGCCTTCCATTTAGATGGTGACACTCCAGAAAGAGCCTCTAACAACAGTAACATTGTCACATAGCCAATCAGGTTGGGGTATATGGTGGCATCACTGAGGGCAATACTCCCACTCTGAATTTATTGTGTTTTCCTGCCAATGATATTAGAGCTATTAATACTGCTCTGCCCCCATGTGTTCCATGAATATGCAATGTGAGCGTGGGATTGTGCTCACCAGCCACACTGAGCCAAGATGGTTACCAGTCATGCCCACTGCCAGTCACACCTTTGGTGTGTTTGAGAACAGTGCCCCATGCCCTTGATTTCCCACACCAGCCAGAACCCTGACTGGTCAGGGTTCCAAGAGAGGAGTAAAGAGCAGCAATCCCTGGAAGGGACATAGTGCTAGGCTGTAGGGATGTGCGAGCCAGCTGTAGGGATGTGTTGTGCCAGCTTGCACTCAAACTGGCCCAGCTTGAGGGCTCGCCCTCGAGCTAGACCAGGCCCATTTAAAAACAAAAACAAAACAAAAAACTGTGGAATTACCACCATTTGGGGGCTTCAGGAGGTGTCTACTGAGGTTGCCCCTCCTCTGCTGTCTTGCCCTCAGTCATTTTCAGCCCCTTTCTGGCCATTTTCGGCCCATTATGGGTCTCTCTGAGTTGGCAGTGCCCATTTTTGAGGCTGCTGCACATGCACACTGGCCATCTGCATAGCCAGGGTTATGACCTGGCCACACAGATGGCCAGTGCGCATGTGCAGCAGCCTCCAATATGGCCACCAGCAGTTCAGAGAGGTCTATAACAGGCCAAAAGGGGCTGAAAATGATCAGGGGGGAGCCAGTGGGGGTAGTGTGAACCTCAGAAGACACCCCCCCCCCCAACAGCCACGGCAGCACCTCCTGAAGCCATGAAATAGTGGTGTCCACCATTTGGTTGATTTTTTAAATATATATATTTCTCACCACCACCACCACAAGCCAGGCTGGGCCTGGTTCAGTTTGAGTCCATTTGAGTCTGATTCAATTGGAGTTCAGTTTGAGCACACACCCCTACTAGGCTCAATAGGGTCATTGTGGCTACCAACCCATGCTAAATATAAGAGAGCCACTGCTTTATAAGGTGTTTCTTTGCTCAGTTAGTAGGAGAGATCTGGGAAGTCAAGTGGGCTTGCCAAAAACAAAACAAAAAACCCAGACATGGCTGGTAGATACATACTGCCCACCTCCACCCCACCACTTATCCTCCAAGAAGTGGACTGGGAAGAAAGGTCTGTAGCTGAAAAATGGACAGCCCTGAACAAGGAGAATGGGAAAGGCAAAATGTATAGACAAGATGCTTCTGGGCACACCCCATTAAAGAATGTTCTAAAGCTGTTCTAGGGATGTTTCTTGTTACTAAAACACAAAGAGGTCATTGAGTGTGCTCCCAACTTTTGGTTGTGTGGAAGCAAAGCAGGAGGAAAACCTGGGACGTTTTTCTGCCTACCTTGTTTCCACGCAATCACTTCTAACCAGGTTTTCCTCCTACCTTGCTTCCATAGAAGCAAAAATTGGGAGAACACACAGCTCCCAAACCCAGGTAGAACACAGTTTTTGATTGTGCGAATGGCCTCACAGAGTGCAGTCTATATCTTCTGATCTGCCCAGCTCTTCCTCCCAAAGAGCACATTCTGACTTATGAAGCACTGTGCTGGAGAGAAGCTCTCTACTAATAATGGGCGTGGCTCATTATGGCTGTTAATGGCTTGTTTATGACTGTTGAACTGTCCCACCCACCCTTTATATGTTTGACATGAAACAGTATTGCAGTGATGGAGGCAAGTCCATTATGCTCTGCTTACAGATGGGGAACCAAGGCTTAAGGACAATGACTCTGCCTAAGCTGGGACCTAAAGCTTCATTTTCTGCTCCAAGTCCTGACAAACTATCCACTTGGATCATCCTGTCTTGCAAGATATTTATGGGATTTCAATAAACAGATTAGGCTTACTTGGAATGAGGGATAAAATGCTGTCTTCTTCTGTATTTCATTGGGGAAAGAAAGGCCTTTCTAGAACCTTCCATTTCAGCATGAGTAAATTGCTGCTGAACCCTTACATTGATTTCTACCTTATTGGTCATGGAGAATAGACATGATTTAGTGCTGTTATTTAGCCAAAAGGCTTTTCCTTTGCCTTCTGTTCCTTCCATGCGGCACTCATTTGTCTGCCTTCTGAACTCTCTTGCATTTCAGTACTTAATTCCAATGATGGCAAATGGTTTACAATTGCTAAGTGCAAATGCAGCTTTGAGGCCATTGTGTCTTTTACCCTTTGTAGCTGGCATATTGCTTTTTTTGTATTCCACAACTGTGCATTTACAGAATGAAACATGTATTCCTAATGATATGTTATGTCTAAAAATCTTATTTGCAGACTTTCAACTCTCCATTATATTATTCTTTTATGTTAAAATATTAGTCTTCTACTGAAAAATATCATGTGTTAAATGTAGATGCAAGTATAATATGGTGTTTCAAAGTTTGATTCAGAGATTTCTTTAAGCTCCTTAGGTCCCCAACTGGTGCAGAATATTGTGGGAATTGTAGTCCTTTTTAGTCATGGCTGCATCCCTTAAAATAACTATTATTCTCACAATCCACTGCATTGGGGGTCTACAAGGAACTTAAAGTGGGGGCGGGGAGTGGATGCAGGAGACAGCAGGCAGAATGTCCTCTTTGCTCCTCCAGCAAACAGCCAGCTGAACTGCCACTTGCCTTTCTCCACAGCTCATAAGTATGCATCCACCCAGGTCCCAGGTAAGGGAGTTGGTGGGGAGAGGGCAGTAGGGTGCACGTCCGACCAGCATATCAGAATTCCAATAGAGCTATGCAATGATAGGAAGAAATTTAGTTGGACTTCTGACTGTCAGGGGTCCCTCCTCTCATTGTGGAACTCTTTCTGATAATATCCAACAAAGGGCACACAACCTGACACACAGCTCTAGTAAATTCCCATTCCTAGAAAAAAAATGCAAGTATATTTATCAGTCAAGTATGCATTTTAAAACCACGGGATCTGTCAAAAACTAAGTGTATCTATACTGAATAAAGCTGAAAGAAAAGTCCTGTTTTAGGAAAAATGTCTCCTTTATTCCATTACTAGTATTCCCACCTTGTATGCCCAGAAACATTTTGGTAGCGAGTGTAGTTCTTTTAATATAGAAGTAATATGTAGGGGTGTGCACTAATATTTTAGTGGGGTGGGGAGCAGTACCCAAGGCTTCTTGGAATCCTATTGGATTCAACAATCTTCTTGGGTGGGCCATCCTAATAGGCCCCACACCCCTGCAGAGATGGGATGTGCTTGTGAGTCCAACCTTAACCAGGATGGTCTGTCCATGACAATGGGGATATCACAGGCATCCCCACTGACAGAACACCACCTTGATCAGAGTAAAAGGCCATATCAAGCATGTGTCTAGCAACATGTGTCGGTCCTGAGACCACTTGGGATAGGTCCATAGTTTTCTTGAGCTGCCCTGGACAAATCTCAAAGTGAACATTGAAGTCCCCCACCACCATAAACCTGGGAGATGCCAACACCAAGCACAAGATCAAGTGTAGTTCAGTTAGGGACTCTGGTGGGCAGCGGAGTGATCAGTACACCAACAAAAGTCCCAGTCTATTCCTGGTCCCCAAACTTAAGTACACAGTTAATGCAAACTGTTTGTGCTCTGTTGCTTTGTACAAAGTGATATTTTCTCCCCAACTGGTTCGTATACTTGACATCTGTTGTTAGTAAAATCAAAGACGTTATTTATTATTCAGTGGACTGGAATTTGGCAGCAGTAAAAATGAAAAGCATACCTTGGTGTTTCAGATGTGGTTCATAATACTGTATCTGCCTGCATCAGAAGAATCTTCATTTGAAACATACTGAAGCATCATGGCTTGCTTTTTTTGGCAATCCACACATGGTATATTCTTTGTGATTTTATTATCTATCTATCTATCTATTGAATTTATATACCACCTAGTATAAAACTCTCTAGGCAGTTTACAGAATTAAAACATACAATATAACACATTTAAAATTCATAAAAAGATAAAAATTATAGATAAAAGCATGTTAAAAACACATTAAAATTTTAAAATACAATCTCCGTTGAAGGCCTGGGAAAACAGGTGCATCTTCAGGGTCCTCCTAAAAGCAAACAGAGAAGAAGATGCTCTTATTTCAGCAGGGAGCATGTTCCAAAGCCCTGGGGCAGCCACAGCAAAGGCCTGGTCCCACGTCGCCACCAAAAGAGTTTGCGGCACCTGTAGTCGGACCTCTCCAGATTATCATAATAGGCGACAGGGTTCATGACAGAGAAGGCTGAGATTCTGTTTAAGCTGTGAGCCCTTTTGGGACAGGGAACCTTGTTCTCATTCCTTTTCCTTTGAGAACCTTTTGTTATCTAGCTAGCTAGCTAGCTAGCTAGCTAGCTAGCTAGCTAGCTATCCATCTCTCTCTCTATAATGAACTTCCAATAGGCCTCCTTCTCAGCAGGAATGGCATACAGTGCATTTTCCCACTGAGGATTCTAAGACATGTAGTTAGGGGTATGCATGAACTGTGTTTTGAGCACAGGTTCGGTGCCAGACTGGTCCAAACAAGGTCCAAACTAGTTAGGCACCATGGGGAGGGGAGTGGGAGCTTCAAGAAATAGGAGAGCAGGTCCTTACCTGCTCTCTGTCATCAGATGAAGTTTCCTACTGGGGTGGCGCTTGGATACCATGTGCATGATGGCGCTGCATGGATATACTTGGGCCAAGTGCTGCCCCAGCAGGAAGCTGCATGGAGTGGCGGAGAACAGATAAGGACCTGCTCTCGTTCTAAAAGCTTCCTCTCTGCAGCGCTGAACCTATGCTCGAACCACGGTTCAGGCACACTCTTACTCAGGGCTGTCCTTAGGGCATGGCAAGCAGGGCGTCTGCCCCGGGCCTCACTCTTTTAACCCCCATTAGAATTAACTGGAAAGGGGCCCTGCACTGGCTCATTTGCCCCAGGCCCCACTCCCCGCCAGGGCTCTCTATGGACAGCCCACTCTTACATATAGTCCTCAGTCAGTGGGAAGAGATGATGTTCCAGGACCTGAAGTACCCACCACTGTGTCTGGCTTCCTCACCAAATGTACGTATATATTGGAACATGGAGCATGGAGCATGGGGGGAGACAGCTTGTAGAATTGGAGTAGGCCTCAGTTAGGACTGTGCCTGCTTTGCAAGCTTTTAAGCAGAAGTGATTACTTTTGTGAGTGTCCCCACTTCAATTCTCATGAAATATTTTTTTTGCCACATATGTTGCCCATGCAAAAGACCAAAAGTATGTCTGCTTTCCTGAAGGTCCTCCCATTATTTAACCTAGGGTCTGAATATGAATTTGGCAGGCACATTGCTGAAACTGACTGAATTGTTATTGGACCCTGATCTGAATACAAGTTGAAACATTTGCAAGATGTGAAAGGACATGGGGAACCTCCAGGAAAATGTTTCAGTGTGTATCCCCTAATAGGAGTACAAAAATCAGAGCTCCAGCCATCCTACGTATAGGAGATTTAGGGTACTGTTCAGGCTGCATGAGAAAGTGGAGGAGAGTTCATGAGGAAAATAACCTTCCCATCCCCTTTCCACTTGGCTGAGGCTTTCCGCAGCTGTGCTATATATGTAGGAAGAGTGTCTTGTCCTGGACATCTTAGTACAATATAGCAGGCTGGTAGTGGTTCTGGAGACTGGGAAAAGGGAAAATATTGAAACATTCTTGTATAGTACCGTAAATGGAATTTTGTTATCTTGATAGCAGGCATCCCTCACAAGCCTCCCCAACTTGTTTTCTCCCCCTTGAGAACTACTCTTTGATTACTTTTCTCTAATTTTCCTGGATTCCCTGGTAAGTTTTTATTTACCTTCAACAGTAATAATTCACACAGTCATAATTATTACTATTAGAAATTATAATTCTATATTTTTTCACATGACCCATCACTGTTGCTCTTTCTTAATAGGTCATCAGCCATTTTGTCCAGTCATCACTTCATTCATGTTATTCAGCTGTTTGATTCATAGGAATGTTGTCTTCAAAGTGGTGCAATGAAAAACATCTCTTTTTTAGATGTGTGTCGTTTGCCTAAATAGCCACCTAATGGTGCAGCGGGGAAGCAACTTGCCTAGGGAGCAAGTGGCTGTCAGTTAGAATCCCCGCTGGTATGTTTCTCAGACTATGGGAAACACCTATATTGGGCAGCAGCGATATAGGAAGGGGCTGAAAGGCATCATCTCATACTGTGCGGGAGGAGGCAATGGTAAACCTCTTCTGTATTCTATCAAGAAAACCACATGGCTCTGTGGTCACCAGGAGTCGACACTGACTTGACAGCAAAATCTTTCCTTTCCTTTTATTTGCTGAACTGTTAAGTTTCAAACTCTGCTTTGCAGATTCTGTTTGACTTTGCTCTATTTGACTCTCCTTAAATGGTATGTGTGCCTGTAGTACAGAAAGCCATTGCACATCAATTATTTTTCATTGTGACTGAGGAATTGAAATGTAATTATGCACTGACTAAGGAGGACCAATGCACAAAAGCTAGCTCTAGCCTTTTACATTTTATGCTGTAGAAATACAGTGCTTTGCATATAGTATCAAAATGCCAAAAAACAGATGTATATGGCAAATAAGAGCTTTGCAGTTTGGCTTCCAACCTAACAGACTTCCAAGGAATGAATCAAGAGTTTCAGGTCAAAAGAACAATGATTTACCAGAGAGCTCTTGGCAGTAGAAATGATATACATGGTTCTACTTGAACTTCTTAAATTATAATTATTAGTCAGGGGAATACGGTGCATGCATGAGAAATAGGTTTTCAATAGATGCAGTTAAAAGTGAAATACTTTTGCCATCTGAATGTAGCTTTCACACAACTGGACATATTTGCAAAAAAGGAACACAACACAGAGAGCTTTTAGTATGTTCATTTCTTCATGGCTTATATTACTCATTAAGGCTGTTCTTACAACCAGAGCTACTTGGGTTAACCTATCCAGGTAGTTCTGGTTGTCTGCAGGAGGAGGAGCTCTTCTGAGCCAGAAGCTTTGACCCTGGGTAGCCCAGATCAGCTTCCCAGGTTAAAAGTGAGGTAGGAGGAGAACAAACTCCTTCTTACCTCACTCACTGGTTGTCTGCACCAGTTCCAGCACTGTTCACTTCCACTTCTGCTCCTGGGTGGCAGGCCATGCTTGACAGAAAGCTGAGGAGAAGGAGTAGCCAAGCAGTGCAGAGCTTCCCCAGCACACTGCACTGCTTATGCAATGCATTGTGGGATGCCTGGCTTGCTCCTCCACTCCCAATCAACTGCATCGCTCATGTGGGTGTGTGGGCAGTGGAGCCTTGAAAGGCAAATGGTTGTCTGAGGGAAGGCAGGTAGGTTCCTGCCTTTCCCCCCAGCCCACCCCCTTGTGATCGCATGAATAACCTCATTATTTAAATGGAAACAAGGAATGTGCCATTCTAAAGTTAGTGGCTGACATTCTGTGCAGTGTAATGTGGGTGGTTCTGAACTGCCTGCACCACCGCAAGCATGTAAAACAATACCCACATTACAGGTGTTGCAGAACAGGACTGGTGTGCTGTGACTTAAATTGTGCAATTGGACTTCTGTGATGCTTTGTAATGTCCTGGAAGGGTGATTGCACAATTTTCAGTAGTAGGATATAAGGCTATGCACAGGCCCATCCTGGGTGGGTCGGTTTGAATTCGAACTGAATTTGAACTAAACTGCTGGTCTGCAAACCGATTCATTAAAAACAGCTGTGCAGTTGAACTAGGTGGAACCGGTTCAGCCTGATTTGACCCGGTTCAAGTGGCTATGCTTGTAAAGGAGAATCTGGTAAAGGAGAATCTGGATTCCCCTTTACAAGCAAAGGGGACCCCTAACTCTAAAGGGGTTGAAAGGGCGGGTGGGCCAGGCAGGCAAGAGGGCACTTTACCGCCTGAAAATGGTGGCAGCTCCACAGCAGCAGCAGCTCTCCCAGACCCCCCCCCCAGCAGCCCCCCACCCAGCACTGCAGGCTAGTGGGGGCCTGGTTTCTGCCTCAGTGCATACATGGAGGCCATTTGTGTGACCTCCATGCATGAGTGGAGGGAGGAACTGGGGCCCCACTGGCCTGCGCTGCTTGGGGGAGCGCCAGGGGCACCTGGGGAAGCTGCTAGCACCACCAAGGAGCTGCCACTGCCGTGCCATCGCTGTGCCACTGCTGCCTCAGTGCTGCACCGCTGGTGGTAAGGTGCCCTCTCACCTGCCCCTCCTTTCAACCCCTTCAGAGTTAAGGATTCCCATTGCTTGTAAAAGTGAATCCTTACCGAATTCCCCTTTACAAGCATAGCCAACCGAATTGGGTTGACCTGGGTCAATCCTCTTTTGGGGGCCAGGCCGGTCCAAGCTTGGTAAAGCCTGCTATCTGGGAAAACTCCAGGTGTTAAGCAGTTGTCCTTTACATTTCAGTGGAGAGATTCCAAACTTTGCAACCATGGGAAGAGCTGTGGTACTAAGAAAACTATGCTTTAAAATTCCCCATTAGCATGCTGTGTGGACTAGTGTGGTTGTTGCCACCTCCACAGCTGTTCTCATATCACTCTAGATAATATCTACAGTTATTTGGAGCTTACAGCCTAATCATTATTGAAAAATAGCAGCAGCAGCAACAACAAAAACCTTCCTGCCCTCTTTTTGCCCCTTTTCATATAACCTATGTTCTGAAAAACATGAAGGATAAATAAGGCATCTCCTCTTGCCTCAGGAGGTTCCCCCCCTCCCGCATTTAAGCATCTGTGCCATAGATACATTATGAATATATTGATTTTTCTCTGACCTAAGTCAAGTAACATGAGGACTTAGCTGAAATTCTTCCTCACCTTATTTGTTATAAATCACAGATGTGCCAATATTCTATATTTGAATGCTTTCTGCACATTAGCAATATTGTAAAATCATATTGTATTAAGTGACAAGCCAGTAAATTTATGGCACACTGTGGGCTTCATCTTGGCACTGCATGCACAATGAATTATAAAATAGTTATTGATTTTAATGACAGATTATTACAACACTTTTTAAAAAACTTCAGGCTGAGCATTTTTCCGGTTGATATTGCATGGATATGTGTGAAAACTTCACAGGAAGCGTTCCTTATGCTGCAGTGGTGCTGTTCATCATAATTATGTTGTGTCATCACACACATGTAGGTCAACCTTAGTTCAAAAGTACAGGCTTCTCTTTTCTTCTCAGCGGGCCTCCTTGAAAAACTAGCAACCATTACACATCTGCTGTAAATAATTCTTCTTAACTGAGATGAAGACCATCCATCTTTACATTTTAGGGGACAGTTATCACTGACAGCCCTGAAAGTAAAATTAGGCTAATCGGGAACTGTCCGCTATAATGTATCATCATGAAATCAAACAGGCATGCAATGGTGATTTGCTAATTATGTTGGCTGGTTGAAAAGGGCATAAAGTGTTGTTAACATTGGAAACTGTGCACTTAATTTATCCAGGGCAGCTGGATATAATAGCATTTTTTCCCTTTCAGATTGAGCTTGTGGTTATCTCTTCAGCGAAAACATGGAATCATTGGAAGATTGATGGCAAGCAACCGTCATTGTTGGAGGACTCTTCTCTAGGCACGGAGCTAGCCAAATGGCGTCCTGGGTCAGGCCCTGCCTGGTGGACCCTCTAGCGATGTCCCATGCACATGATGTCACACACACAGGGGCATGGCTCAGGCTCCAGAGAGCCTGAGCGAGCTCCGCCCCCTATCCATTTCAGGCAGTTTGCTTCCTGGCAGCCTTTATTTCCCTTTCTCTCCCTCCAGCAAGGGAGAGAAAGGGAAATACAATCTGAAATGGACCATGCATGGGGGTGAGGCCCAAGCCATGCCCCCATGCATGTGTGACATCACATGCAAAGGAGGTGTGGCCCAGGCATTGGATAGCCCAAGCAAGCTCTTCCCTTGTCATTTCAGGCAGCACTTGCTGTCTGACAGTATGTATTCCTTTTCTCTCCCTCCATTGAGGGAGAGAAAGGAAAATAATTATTATTACATTTAACATTTATATCCCGCTCTTCCTCCAAGGAGCCCAGAGCGATGTACTACATACTTTAGTTTCTCTTTCATAACAACCCTGTGAAGTAGGTTAGGCTGAGAGAGAAGTGACTGGCCCAGAGTCACCCAGCTAGTTTCATGGCTGAATGGGGATTTGAATTTGGGTCTCCCCGGTCCTAGTCCAGCACTCTAACCACTACACCATGCTGTCAGGCAGCAAGTGCTGCCTGAAAAGGACAGGGGAGAACTCACTCAGGATCTTCAGAGTCCCGGTGTGGATGGGAGGAGTTCGCTTAGGGCTCTTCTGGAGCTCGAGCCACACACCCCTGTGGACTGTGGTGGCCTTTTTCAATGGCAGCCCGGGTTCTTTGAACCCGTTTGCACAATGGTGGCTCTGCCCCTGCTCTTTTCTATGGTCCTGACCAATCAGCTATGGAGCAGGGGAAGGTAGAAGATCTAGTCATAGGCCTTCCAAGTGGAAACTTGCATCCCTCCCACTTAGCTTCATTGGCTCTTGCTTACAAGGTTGGAGGTTAAGAAAGAAAAGGGATGGGGAATTTGTTGTTTAAAACTGGCTAGTATTAATTTACTGTAATTGTTTAATCATTAATTTGCTGTGATTCATGGTGCTATGCCAGTGGTGGCCTGTGAACGTGCCTCCGGGCGGGCGGGCAGGGGGAGGCAGATTTAAGAGTAAAGTAATTCGAGACTGAACACCTGAACACTGTGGCACCTGAACGCTGTTTGGAGCCGCAACGTGCCACCCAACAGCCCCTATGGCGGAGGAGCACCTCCGCCACTCACCTGGCTTCCACAGAGCCGAGCCCCCGCCAGCTGCCAGGTGAGTGGCGGAGGCGCTTCCCCTCTGTAGGGGCTGCTGGGTGGCACGTTGTGGCTCCGAATGGCATTCAGGTGCTGCCGCGGTGGAGGTGAGTCCCGAATTGCTTTACTCTTAAACCTGCCTCCTGTTCCCTCCCCCCGCCGGAGGCGTGTTCATGGGCCTCCACTGTGCTATGCCCTTTTTCTGGTCAGATATGTGCAAAGCAGCAAAAGGGATTATGGGAAGCAGTTTTGAAGGATGACACCTGGAGCACCTAGTATCTTGCTAATTACTTGTAATATTCTTAACTCTTTCCAAATGTGCCAAGAGTCACCCACCTAATGGCTAAATTGAGAGCAAGTGTGGTATATTGGTTAGACACAGGGATACTCAACATTGGGCCCCCAGATGTTCTTGGACTTCAACTCCCATAATCCCCAGCCAAAGGCCACTGGCCTGGGGATTATGGGAGTTGAAGTCCAAGAACATCTGGGGGCCCAGCGTTGAGGATCCCTGGGTTAGAGTATTGGACTAGGACTGGGAAGACCCAAGTTCAAATCCCCACTAAACCATGAAGTGGCTCAGTCACTGGGCCAGACACTTATCTCTTAGCTAATCTACTTCATAGGGTTGTTGTGAGGATAAAAACAACCATGTACACTCTGAACTTCCTGGATCAAGAGTGGGATATAACTGTAAAAACAAATAAATAATGGGTAAAATATGGGAGTGCATCATACATGTATTCAATATAATATTCAGACTCTTTAATTACACATTCTGGTACTTGTGTGGAATGGGATGAATGGAGTTAATAGAAGGTCCAGAAGTACAGTCCAGTTTTGGTGGGTGCTGTGCTGGAGCTTAGTGGATGGGGCCGATCCAGAGACAGAGTGCTTCCCAAGAGACAAGGGTAGCATTGTGCTGCCCATTGTCTTCTTGTTTCTTTCCGTTAACATATACTTAGAAGCTGCCACTTTAAAGGAAGTATTCTACAATGCAATCCCTCTTTCCCCTTGGCAAACTACAAGGCTGGAAAGAGGAAAGAATTATAAACCCATGCTTGCAAGCTAGATTGCTGAAATAGGGAGCCCTTTTCAAAGGTGTAAACAGGTTTCACAAAAAGCACTCCCATTTCGATTTTTAAAAGTAATTGTACTGAACAAGATAATTTAAATAACAGGCTGAAATGTATCATGGAGTAAATAAATTGTTAGGACTTAACATGGCTCTCATTTCTCCACTTCCTTTGGTACAATCTGCCTTTTCTGGAGTTGCCCACAATAAGCTGATATAAAATGTAGTTAGACTTTAACTCCCTGCCTTGATGATAATGGGAAGGGACTGAATACAGTGTGAAACTCCTTTAGCACTGCTTTGAACAGCCAATTGCCTTGCATTCTGTGTTGGCTTAAGTGAGCTGATACAATACATAGGAACACAGGAAGCTGCTATATACGGAGTCAGACCATTGGTCTATCTAGCTCAGTATTGTCTTCAGAGACTGGCAGCGGCTTCTCCAAGGTTGCAGGCAGGAATCTCTCTCAGCCATCTCTTGGAGATGCTGCCAGGGAAGGGACTTGGAACCTTCTGCTCTTCCCAGAGCAGCTCCATCCCCTGAGGGGAATATCTTACAGTGTTCACACTTCTCGTTTCCCATTCATATGCAATCAGGATGGACCCTGCTTAGATAAGGGGATAAGTCATGTTTGCTACCACAAGACCATCTCTCTTCTCCCAATAATTCACCAATGAATCCACTGATTCTTAGAAAGATTTCCCAAGATTAATGCAATTTATTAATTTGATTGCCTTCATGTTTGAAATGTGTGTGTACGTGCATACATGAATGTGTGTGTGCGCGCACACACACACGCACACACACTTTTAGTTCTTATATTGAGAAATATAACAGGCAATATATAAAAATCAAATAAGAGTAATACTTGTAGGTAATAAAAAAGGTGATACTCTGCATCTCAGGAATGATACATTATTCAGGGCACTATGCCCACAAAACCTTTTGTTCCATTTTGGCAATCTAGACGAATAAAAGACTCCGAATAAGATAATTAAATTCCATTTCCTCTAACAAAAAGAAAGCAGGAATATTCTAAACTACACAAATCTACAGGGCAGAGATGTCCTGGAAACGTCTCTGTCCATTCTCTACCACTCCTCATTCAGATTGATTCTCAGTTGTCCACTTTAGCACTTGTATTTTACAAGGTCATTGTCGGGAAGAACTGTATTTGCTATTAAGTGTTTCTCTTAACCACAGAACTCTGTATGGAAGAGATCTCAGTGGTGATGAATATCACTTTGGATGGCCCGATGCAGCTCAAGGGTTGCTGGACATGTGCCCAAGGGCATAGCTGCTAGGTTAGGCAGTGGAGATTGTGCTAGGACAGTTTGCATAGCAATAAGCTGTCATCTCATTAGCAAGCATGCATTATTTAATTCATCAGCAACTTGTTCAACCTTCATTGTCCTAAACCTTCAGTTAGGAGCCCACCCTCCATTTCTTTTTATGGGCTGCTAGGACTCGCTATTTCACAGCAAATTCAGAAACCTCACATACTGCAATCATGTTTCTTGTACTGAACATTATTATTGGTACTATGATTATTTAGCATATCAAAGTGTCAACAATGTGCTAAAAGCAAATTATTTGCAACTTATGCAGGGAAGCTAAAGAATAGAGGGCTTCCTATTATTTCACACATTACAAATCTGAACAAAGATCAGTTCAATAGCAATCAGTGTAATGGTTTGTAAATTCAGCCACATGCTGAAATTCCTGAAGTTCAAGCACAACCATCCGACTGTCAACACACTGCCATCTTGTTGATGGTGGCAACCCATCAACACTCATATTGGTTACTGTCCACTCACCTTTAGATTACTCTCCTCCTGGAAGAATCCTGGGGGAAGGGACCTATGCCTTGAACTACCCCACTCAGTTGCTTCAAATTACAAAGGGAGGGCATTTCTAGGCACCTTGAGCACATTCTTCTGTGTCAGTCTTAGCCTGCTCCTCAGTTGAAAAATGGACTCCCAGCTGTCCACCATGTTCTCCCTGTCCTCCCTTCACACTTCATATAAGGTGCAGTAAGTTTTGCATTCTCTCCTGACTCTCACGAGTTCTCACAGTCAGGCAAAAGACTGTCATTGCAATGCAAATGCCACCTCTTCCACAGCATGACACATTAGAGTACACCAATTCATAGAACCCAAATCAGTTGGACGAGGAGGACTTCGCTTTCTCCTCCATTGCAGAAGAATGGTATCTTGGTTTCAGATCAGATGTCTAGGACACTGTCCTTGCACAGGCAGTATGGAATTCTGTACAAGCACAGCTTGTGTGTGGTGATGGTGAGAATAATGGTGAGATGGGACATCTGGGTCTGAGGCAAGTGAACAGGAGAAATAATTGGACATTGCAATGGGTTAACCCTCACAATTCAAAATAAACCTAAAAGGAAAATGGAAGAAGTATCAGCATAAGATTTAGGCACTTGTGTTCCTTCATCCAGTGCATCCATTCAAGGTGGATGTGATCAGTCACTAATATGAATGGATTATTTATTAGATAGTAGTAAAGCGCGGTGATAGCCCAGGAGACCAGGGCTTTCTGCTCTACTGTAGAATAACAGTATTCAGTAGGCTTCAACTTGCAGGTAATGTACAAAATGGATTGTTCTAGGCCTTCCCACCCTTGTGTCAGAACAGCTTCAAGACCTGTGGCAGATGCATCTGTCTACAAGATTGACAAGCATTGGAAATCTCACTTCCATGTACTTGTTCATATAAATCAGGTGGGCTCATTTCCTCACAGGAGGTTTGTTAAGAGGCCTGACATAACTTGTGAACTTTGATATAAATTGGTTGTAGCAGCCTGCCAATGCAAGAAAACAGTGTAATTGCCTTTAGGTTAGTAATTTTCTCTCATTACTTTTCTACCAGAAAAGTAATGCAACTTTTTCGGGTAGAGAGTGAAGGGCTCCTTGACCCACCACAAAAACCAAACACTTCAGCTTCTGGGCCACTATTATGCTCTTTTGAGGTGATTGATCTGAAGGCCAACTTCCTGTAGGGCTGACAGAACATTTTGGAAGTGTGTTTCATTCAAGATGGGCTATTATAATTATAATTAACATTTATATCCCGCTCTTCCTCCAAGGAGCCCAGAGCAGTGTTCTACATACTTCAGTTTCTCCTCACAACAACCTTGTGAAGTAGGTTAGGCTGAGAGAGAAGTGACTGGCCCAGAGTCACCCAGCAAGTATCATGGCTGAATGGGGATTGGAACTCGGGTCTCCCCGGTCCTAGTCCAGCACTCTAACCACTACACCACACTGCCAATATAGGCCTGGCAAAGTACAAAAATGTGATCAACAAGCCTCTGGAAAGTAGCATCCCTGTGAACTGAGGGTTGCAAGGCTTGAACCACATATGGTCTAGATATAGGGCCCTTGGGGCGGGATGGTTCATTGCCACTTTTTTCAAAATGCCATTAAGGATCTGATGGAAACATTCAGCCAGACCATCTGTCTCAGAGTAGCAAGAGGAGCTGAATAGTTGCTTGACCCTCAAGGTCACACTGAGGCTGACATGAACATGGTTCCTTGGTCTGTTAGAATTTCATGCAGAAATCCAAGCTGGACAAACAACTGCATTAGAGTCCATGTAACACACTGCAGTAATATGCAGCTGTTTTCTGTTATCCGTGACTTTTCTTTTGAAAAGAAAAAGGCATTTCTTATCACTATCCACAAGATGCGTTAACAAACCTTTGAGTTACATTGTAGACATAGCCAGGAGAAACAGTTAGTTTATAATCAACTTTTTTCACAACAATAGTTTTAGTCGGTTGATGTTGACATTTAGCTGCATTGCAGTTAGCTGTGTGAATGCTGATGTCTTGTGCTGCACAGTTTAGATGTTTGCATTGTATCACACCGCAGCTTATTGCACACATAGTGTACAATAAGCCAATCCTTACCATCAGTGTGTGGCACTGGCGTTCACATAGCTAATTCAGTAAGCAGCAGTGTAGCAAAAAGTTGCTAGCTGATTATAAACCAGGGTTACCATATGTGGATAGGGCCATGAGATCAGACACGAGGGGTGTGCACAGAACTGGTTCAGGCAGTTCAGTTTGAATTTGAAACAAATTCAATCTAAACTGGTGGTCCGCGAGCCAGTTCAATTGAACCGGCTGGTGGTCCGTTCTAGAGCTATGCGGCTGGGGGATTGGCAGTGAGAGGGCGCTTTGCTGGCTTGTCTGGCAGCGGCACTGTGGTGGTGGCGGTGGCTCCTCTAAGCCCCACCGGCGCTCCTCTCCAGCAGCACGGGCTGGGCTGGTGACAGCCTGGTTCCAGCCAGTTCTGGGCCAGTTTGAATGAAACCCAGTTCAATTCAAACCGTTTCTGCACATCCTTAACAGAGACCATGGGTATAGTGACAATGTGGGTTGAACCTTGAGTGAATGATGTTCACTAGTCAGCCCACATTTACCATGTTGTTTCTTGATAACTGTGAAGGAACATAATGAAGATGAATTGAATGGAAGTGAGGTAACTTGCAGAATAGATGTGCCCTTAATTTTGATCGTTTTCATTCTGGGTATATGTGATAGAGAAGAGTTTTTCATTCTAGAGAAAAACAAGGTGCAGTGGAGTTCAGTGTGATTTTTCCTGATTAAATCATTTTTAAAATTTGCCCAGAGCCTTCGAGTTTAAACCCACTCAGTTCTGCCTACTGAGATGTTTGTCTTCCATGATGAAACCCCCTGACAATGTGCCTTAATACTGTAGAGTTTACATAGCTGTTGAACATTACACAATCAGCACATGAGAATATCTCTTTCCCAAGCTAAGAAATGAAAAACACCTGATACTTGAAAACCCACATGAACATGATTTGAATGCCATTAGGGGCTCTTGTTACATGTTTCACATTACAGCCGTTAAGTTTGTAACCAAGCCACAATACTTGTGTTATGTTTGCTTTAGAAAGCTCAGGATAGATCCCTCAGGCACTCTATTTTTCAGGCAATCCCAAGTGAGACAGGAATGGCAAGAGAAAAAGCGTAGCACAGAGAACTGACAGCAATACTTCAAACAATTCTTCAGCTGATTGGAGAAATGGACAACCTATTTCAAACTTCAGAACTAAAACCATATGACACAATAATTTTTCTACTTGCTCAGGAAGACCATTTTGCTTTCCTGCTGAGAAACTCCCACAAAACATAGGACATCTGGCCTCTATATCTTGAATCATTTTGTGAAGAGACGTTTTCATAAAGCAGGTTGCAAAATTCACGAGCTCAATTTGTGCCGATCATGTGTGCACAGGGAGGCATAACAATGAAGCATGAGTTGAGTAGTGGAATGGTGGTTGAGATATTGTCATTTCTGCCCATCCTCCAAAAATCACCTCCTACATGCCGAGCATTTTTTTCAATGTCCAAATACAGAACAGATTCTGAATGCAGAATTGAACTTTCGAGTTGAAAAATTAAATTGGGAAAAGAGGAAGATCATCTGATCCAGGTGTATAGCAAAGTTGGAGGGGGCCCTGGGACAAGATTGGAAGATGGACCTCCACCTGCCTTCTCTTCCTGCTCCCTTGCTGCCAACTCCTGCCTTCATCTGCCACCGCACTTCACTGCCACCGTTACCCTCCTGCCTTCTCTGGGATGGCCACATTGCAGTCAAGCTGACGGGGCCTGATGATGTCACTGAGCCACTGAAACTGTGCGGGCTCCGTGAGGCAGGGCTGCCCTGCTGTCAGCAAGAACACACCTGCCTTTAAAGGGGCCACCTCTTCTTACTGTGATCAGGACCGTTCTGCCTGACAGAACAGATGTGGCCAGTGAGAGTTGGGCCTGAGCACCCAGTGGGACAGGTGGGGGGGGGGGTGGCTAGTGGGCCCCAGACACCCACAGGCCCCGGACATCTCCCCCTCCCGGCTAAATGATGCTATTCCCCTGATCCGGAATTAATCACCTGCTGAAAACTCATCTCTTTACTCAAATATTTCTATTCTTCTCTTTATTTTCCTTACCACTCTCCTTCCCTTCTATGCTTTGTCTCTGATGGTCAGTACACAGCTTTAGCCCTCTAGCTAGCTACTGTTGAACTACAACTCACCTTCCACAGTGGCCAATAGTCAGAGATAACTATACAGCATAAGGGCTATGTAACCCTCAGGGACATGTTTTGGGGTACTGGCAGACACTCAGAGATGCTTCTTAGAAGCTCACAGGCAAGAGGTGAGGGCATGCCCTCTCTCTTGCTGTTTCTTTTCTACAACCAGTATTTAGAGGCATCTTGCCTCTGAGGCTGGAGGTGGCCTATAGCCACAACACCAGTAGCTATTGATAGACCTGCCCTCCATAAATTTTTCTAAGCCCCTTTTAAAGCCATCCAAGCTAGTGGCCATCACCACATCCTGTGGGTCCTAAATTTCCTGGCCTTCAGTTTAATGGGATGACCTCTGGTTCTAGTGTTGTGAGAGAAGGAGAAAGATTCCTGTCTGTCCACTCTCTACTCCATGCATAATTTTATATACCTCTATCATATCTCTCTTGCAGCTCTCTGCAAGTATACCTCCTCCCACCAATAGAATGTTGGCAAATAATAATAAAAATATTAACAACAATAGTACTGATACTACTACTACTACTACTACTACTACTACTACTACTACTATTTAGAAGAGAGAGAATACAGCTGGATTATCTATGTGTATGTCTTTCAAGATTGCAGAGAATCAAATATATTCCTTGGTTTGTTTCTTACTTCATTTGCAAATTTTCTATTAACTTTTGTTGATCTTGAAGGTGTTAGAATCCTTGATTAATATGTTTATGCCTCTGGCTCACTGATGAAGTCTTTTCTGTCACTGCAGCTTGTAGTGCCTTTTTGTACATTTTTTTGGTTTTCATCTACAGTGGGAGATATTGTTTTTGCAAGAAAATTGGATGACTGTGACATTAGCACAACTACAGGAGGAATTAAACTACTGGGACAGTTTTAGTCAGTGATTGTGATTTTATTCAAATGACCCTTGTGGTCTCTTATTTCACATTCTTTAATGGACAGTAAGTCACCGAAGCAGCTTATATTGCATCAGGTATGGATTGTAAGAACTGCATAACAAATTGTCAGGAACTAAATGTTTACATTTGTTTAATCCAAAATGCTGTGGCAATATATGTGCTTGCAATACAGTTTAGTTAATTTCGCCTAGTGTAATGCCATGACTAAGAGCTTGAGATTCCTAGTTTGAACTAGGAATTCCTTGGTTCAGATTTCATCAGAAGCACAAACTCTCTGGTTGCCCTTTAAATAATCATTAGGTCTGTTCACATGGCCACATGGGGGTGGGTTGGATTCTGTGCTGCTACTTCAGTTGCAGCACATAATTAAATCCTCTATTTGGGTCAGCAAACCCAGGAAACACACAATTAAACCAGGAGAGGCATCCACTTTGAAACTGGGAGCTGCAAGCATTAGAAAGTCCTCCAAGGCCTATCAGGCCTTTCCATTTCTTCCCATTCCCATGCTTTGCACAGACAGCAGACTCAAAAGCTTCATGATAGTAGCAGTTGCTCTCTGATTGGCCATGAAGGAACAGGAGGTGGTCCCAGCCCTTCTGAAGCCACTCTGGCTACAGGACCATAACACGTACTTTGCAGAATGGTACATCAATTGATGGCAGCCCCTGTAGCCACACCTTTCTATTGTTTCCATGCCAGCTGGGTCCCAATAGCTGAGTAGAAAAGTAAATCCACACAACCAAAAAGCAAGGTAGGAGAGCAATCCTTCTCTTATCCTACCTTTGTTAAGAGCAGGGTACAATAGCTGGGTTACCCTGCTTTGAGCAACCTGGACTGAAGGGATTTGTGTAGGTTCTCACATTACGCAAAACAGGGTAACCCAGCTCCTACCCTGATTTCACTGATTGTGTGAACAGGCCTACTTACAGATGAGGGTCTACCATGTTTCTAAATAATTACTGTAATCTCCCTGGATGTCTTGGCATGGACTTTTTAAAAAAGCAGATAGAACTTTTGAACAAATAGAACTTTAAATAATTATAAAATGAATGTGTGTTGATGGGGGAGGCATCTTCTCCAGAGAGAGAGAGCATTAAATAAATGTTTGATTAATGAATTTTCTATACATGTAAAAGCAAACAAAAATGAAATGTTAAAAGATGTGCTTCAGACCTAAAAAGATGTTCTAGCTGTTCAGAACAGATGGTAGCTGACCAGAGCTGTAATTATTACCATCTTGCTACTATTTAGAGCTTATTGTAATGCTGTGCTTTGAATTTTGCTTTTCAATTTTATCTACATTGTAACATGGTCCCCCGCCCCCGATCTCCCTTTCACCTTTATTTAGATCTAAAACCCATCTGTAATTACTTGAAATGAAACATTCTGTGTGGATTGATTTTCATGAATTACGACTATGTCAAGTGTTGTTAAGAGCTGAGAGAAAAGGTCAAGAAAGCCGGCTTGTTACCCTAGAGGAACATTTGCCCACAACTGGACAAAGATCATTCAGAAAATCATGACAGTCTGGGTGGATGTGGTACAGAATATAAGCATTTAGATCAATGTTTTAGTAACTATATAAGATCCCAATGAGTAGACCTCCTCAGCTATTCAAAGGGTTCAGAATGCATAGTAGTAAGGAGGCAGGATTGAGATGGCAGGCCTCATCCTGGCCTACATGTATTTGCTAGATTGTACCCAATTTTTGTATTTGCAGAAAGAGTGATATTGTGCAGCTTCATGCATGTTACACTTCAATAGAACATAACAGTGTGAGCCACTTTGTTTAAGTACATGTCTGCATGTATATAAGCTTGTCCACATGATCAGGAATCCTGATTTTTGTGGGATTTCCAAGAGCTTGTATAGATTCTATGTGTGTGTACTTTTTATGTGTGTGTGAATGTCCACAGTTAGCAAGTAAGTCAGGTCACAGGTACAGGTGAAACTCGGAAAATTAGAATATCCTGCAAAAGTCCATTAATTTCAGTAATGCAAATTAAAAGGTGAAACTGATATATGAGACAGACGCATTACATGCAAAGCGAGATAAGTCAAGCCTTAATTTGTTATAATTGTGATGATCATGGCGTACAGCTCATGAAAACCCCAAATCCACAATCTCAGAAAATTAGAAAATTACATGGAACCAAGAAGACAAGGATTGAAGAATAGAACAATATCGGACCTCTGAAAAGTATAAGCATGCATATGTATTCAGTACTTGGTTTGGGCCCCTTTTGCAGCAATTACTGCCTCAATGCGGTGTGGCATGGATGCTATCAGCCTGTGGCACTGATGAGGTATTATGGAAGACCAGGATGCTTCATTAGCGGCCTTCAGCAATTCTGCATTGTTTGTTCTCATGTCTCTCATCCTTCTCTTGGCAATGCCCCATAGATTCTCTATGGGGTCAGGTCAGGCGAGTTTGCTGGCCAATCAAGCACAGTACACTGTATACTTTTCAGAGGTCCGATATTGTTCTATTCTTCAATCCTTGTCTTCTTGGTTCCATGTAATATTCTAATTTTCTGAGATTGTGGATTTGGGGTTTTCATGAGCTGTACGCCATGATCATCACAATTATAACAAATTAAGGCTTGACTTATCTCGCTTTGCATGTAATGCGTCTGTCTCGTATATCAGTTTCACCTTTTAATTTGCATTACTGAAATTAATGGACTTTTGCACGATATTCTAATTTTCCGAGTTTCACCTGTAGATTCAGATTCCCAGAATGTCTGAAGAGGGCTAGAGAGAATTCCAGATCAAGTGAGATAATACATTTTTATAAGATGAATTTGACCTGAAAATGACTAGATGGAGTCTTGGCCTGATCCAGTAAGGCAATCCTTATGAACACCACTTTATCCTAATTGACAAAGTAGATATATGCATATATGTATGCACGTTCCAGTTCGTTATGTAATCAGCTCTGAGGGAGTGAACCAGAGAAGCACAAGACAGTAGAAAATAGGAAGGATTATAAGATCTTTATGTAATGTACTTTGGCTTACAGAATAGTCTAATTCTTGAAAGCATCATGCCTGAAAAATCCTTCCCACCAAAACGTGAAAAAAGCCTGAAGACATCATTGCCCTAAGTTGTGGCATATTTGAAAATGCTGAACTTGCAGGACAAGGAAGTATAACATGAATTTATTGGCTTGGCTGGTCTCTTGTGAGCCCATCTCACTCATATTGATCTTAAGAAGGAGGATTCCTGGAAAGTTCGGTCATTTAAGAGGAAAATAAGAAGGCCCAGGGAGGGGAGCAAATATGGCAAGGTAGCGTATTTAAACCACCATAACAGTTACTCCAAAAGAATGAACTCTGCAAATGAAAAAAGGGGGAAATGTCACACCTGCCAACATGTCAGTCTTTTCCCATTCATGTGCAATGTGACCAGTGTGATTGAACATCAGAAATGAAGACACTATAAAAATGCAAAAAGAGGAAGTGTGTGTGTGTGTGTGTGTGTGTGTGTGTGTGTGTGTGTGTGTGTTGTAAGTTTTTAATTCTTGCTCCAGGGAGGGGGGGGACATACTCTGGCGAGCAAAATGCTGATCTTTAATGTGTCCACTCTTTCTCCCTTGCAGATGATCCTAAAGACCTTCTTTTCTTCTTCTTTCTCATAGGAGCTAAAGGAACCAGTGCATATGGTATATATTTAAACCATAAATAAAGGGGTAAGTTGTGTGGATCTAATTCACTTTTTGGCATAAGATCCTACTCCATTCATAGCATAGCAAGTTAGTGACATACTGCTTCACACATAACATGGCAAGTTGAAGGAATAGATGAATGTATAAGATGATTTTTTTTTTCTAGTGAGCCAATCAAAACCACTTTGTTTTGTTGAAGAATGTGAGGGTGCTCTACTTGACAGAGAGATGGGCTGGCTTCACATGATGCCTCCTAGTCTTGGGAGCACACCCTCCCTCTTCCCCTTCATGCATGAGGCTCAGAAGGATTCTATTCCTGCTTCTGCTAGAAAAAGTTAGGAGCATTTGTTACATCAGAATCGAACATTACTGTCAAATGTGAATTTAAAAATAATCCAGGATCTGAACCTGGAATACAATCTCAGGTTCAGAGCCTGGTTATTTTTGAAATACTGGTTAGAATAAGCCAGGAGTCTTGGTTTACAGTCCATCATGAGTGATCCTGGCTTGTCCTAAACCAAAAGCAAAAGTGGAATTTTTCTGAAATTTGTGAGAGAATAGGAGATATCTATTCTCACACAATCCTGAAGTTAGGAGGCCTTGCAAGAAGCCAGGATTTAATGACAGTTCCATGTTAAGTTTGAACTGACCCAGTGAGAGAGGGAGCATGGTAGGGTTTTCTCAGCAAAGTATATTGGCCATTGCCAACAGCAGCAGTAGCAGACCATTCCCTGAGCTATTTGCAGCTTTACTACTTCTTAAACTGATCCATAAGAAACATGAAAATGTTTGTAAAGCAACAAAGTACCTTATATTTATTTAAGATTTTGTTCTGGTGTGAAATGATGTGAAATAACTGGGGCGGGGAGGGGAGGAAGCCTAAAAAGGTTTTAGTTTTGACTTGAGATGAGTTTTTGAATTAAGTTCTTTGCAGGTACATGATGCGGCTAACATGGCATGTTTTGATCACTGGCTGACCAGTGATCATGGTCAGTGAATATGTTTTGATCCTAATGCTGCAAACGTGCTCCAGACACCAGGATGCATGCAGTGCTGTTACCCATGCTAGTCCCCATTTTTCTGTAACTCAGGCATGGTTGTGCAAGGCTACAATTATTTTTGAGCTCTCTCTGTGTGCTGGAAGCACTCTGTTAGAGCAGAAACATATCCCTGATTCTTAGGGGTTTTTTTCTGCCCTAACAGAGCACTTCCAGAGTGCAGAAGCTCTGAAATAATTGTGCTCTTGCACAAGGTCATGAGTGCTTCAGAAGCACAGGGACTAGTGCTGCTTGTGTATTGAGACTGGAGCATGCCCACGTTAGGATCAGGGGCATAGCTAGGGGAGTGGGGGTCTGTGTTCATCCCTCTCTCTGGCGGCCCCCCAGAGTGAGGGAGATTATGAAGAAAATAGGGAGGGGTGGAGCTGGAGGGCCTTAGGAGCTAGGGGCCTGTGTTCTTTGAACCCTTTCACTCAATTATAGCTATGCCTCTGGTTAGGATGCATACATGCCTTACATTCATGGAGGGCAGGTCTATTGTAGCCACCGTGATATGAATATGATACAAAACCAAATACGATGAATAGAACATAGGAACATAGGAAGCTGCCATAAACCACGTCAGTCCACTGGTCCATCTAGCTCAGTATTGACTACACAGACTGGAAGCAGCTTCTTCAAGGTTGCAGGCAGGAGAATCTCTCAGCCGTATCTTGGAGAAGCCAGGGAGGGAACTTGGAACCTTCTGATCTGCCCTGAGTGGCCCCATCCCCTAAGGGGAATATCTTAAGAGTGTTTGCTCGAGTAGTCTCCCATTCAAATGCATCCAGGGCAGACCCTGCTTAGTAAAGAGGACAATTCATGCTTGCTACCACAAGACCAGCTCTCCTGTGATGAACAGGAAATGCTTGTTTTGATATTAAGAGACAAGTATTTCTAAATCTAAATTACAGCACGCACACATTCAACATTGGAAATATTAATAGCGACTCTGGTTATTACTGGTTGCCTATAGAACTGACAATCTTTCCTTTACTGTAACTCCAAGTCCCTGGGAGAAGATCAAAGGCTACAATAGATTTTGCAATGAAGCCATTTATAGGTTGTGAGCTCTGGGGGAAAAATAACCCACCTTTGCTTTAGTCTGGGTGACAACTGATAAAAATGTTTCCCAATGCACCAGCAACCTCATGCTGTCAGAGGGGGTGGGGTGGAAGGACAGTGGTGTGTTTGCCCCATATGGAATTCAGTGCTGCACTTGAATTACTGATGGAACAGTCATGCTGGGAGGCTGCTCTAAGACGTCTCTTTGTCTCCCCTGCAATTGTGAATCTTTCATGTGCTTTTTCCCCCCAGTGATTTTCCTCCCTGTGCGTTCTCTCCACTTTACTAATTAAAATTCTAATCACTCTGACAGTTACAGCAAGGGGAAAAAAATCATTCTTCCATGCTGGAGAAAGTAATTTCAAGGTGTTTTAGCTGCCACAGAAGCAAATGGAAATTAGACAAAGAAGCTAGTTGTCATGAGGACAAGTGCAGCTTGTTGTATTGTCTCATTTTACTTAACCCCCCTTCCCCCATAAAAATCCCTCTTCAGATACATCATTGACACACATTTGGACATAATAAAGAGTGCATTCTAGCTGTTTTTTATGCTGGGAAATGTGTTGTGAACAGTGGTAACCACTGACATGTTTCTCTTGTCTGTCACTGAACTGCAGAACAATGTAACATTGGACATTTGCCTGGGTTACAAACATGAATGTAGCTCTTATATGTCTATTTCTTGCTGTGATTAACCTGTGAGCAATCCCTTACATTTTCATATTCTTAAAAAGCGATCAGCGCTGATTGTGCATTCCTGACTTCAAATATATAATTTTTGACATGTGTGGTAGGAGCAGTCAATTAAACTAGAAGTTTATTGGCCCAATTCAAAATTTAGCCCTGTTATCATCACCCCCTACCTCTTGTTGGCCTTCAACCCCTTCTTAAGTTGCCAGCTCACAATGGCAGTGATGGTAGCAACCACAAGTGGCAGCATTTCTCTGTTAAGATCTTGTCTCCACGCTTAGCAATCTTTTCCCGACCCCAGTCCACTGGGTTCACCACCCTCCATTTATCCACTTCACCCTTGCCAGCAGTGCACATAGACCTTTTCTCTTCTCTTCATCTTCTAGTCTTCAGGAAGTTTCTTTCCTAATATTGCTTTTTTCCCTGCTCATGGCCTACTTTGTTCCACTCCCTTTAGCTGCCCTGCCTCTTGACCAGCCATCCTACTCCTCTCTCTCCCTCACCCCATATGGTATAATACCTCTTGATTTTAATCAGTGTGATGTTGCTTTAGAGCTGCATCTGCCCCATTGACAGTTGCACTAGCAGCAGAGGCGTAGCAAGGTTGGAGTGGGCGCTGGCAGAGGCGTATCTAGGGAAAATAGTGCCTAGGGCAAGCACTGAAATTGCGCCCTCTGTCCAAACATCTGACACCCATCTTTCAGATAACTTTACCATAATATCAGCTGAAAAATACAAGTCAAGCTCATTAATCTTTTAATATTTCAAAAACTATTTAGCAGTGGACGTAGCCAGAACAAAAAATGCTGGAAAACTACAAATTTCAGTATGCTGGGGCTCATTAAATACCTAAATACTATGTGGAGGTGTACTTGGAAAACTAAACAGAAGTGCCTGTCTAATTCTCTACTATGCATTGTAGCATCACTATTACATAAGTTTTTAAAATAAATGGAGAATTTGACTTTTCCCAGATACTCTGAAAATAATTAAAGGATATGCAGAGTAAACTGTGTCACTGCTTGGAATATATTCTAGTATTTCAGAAAGACAGTTAAAATGAGAGAAAGAGAGCAGGAAACTCCCAGTGGGCCTTAATACTAAGGATTTCACACTGATTCAAAGACAAACTCAACAATAATATTATTAAGACATCACATTTAACTCACTTATCACAAGAAGCAAAGTAACAGCAAATGAATACAATCCTAGCTCATAAGCTTCAGCTCAGTATTCACAAGCCCTGATTCTTTGTACATAGTGCCAATCTGAATATGTGTACAGTAACTTATATTATATTAAATGTAAAAAGGGTTTTTTTTTACCTGTAGCCCCTTTGGGAAGCTTCCTAAAGGCCATGGGGGGGGGGGTCTGCAAAGGTTCCCCTTTCCCCTGCTGGCCTCTAGGGCCTTGCAGGGACCATTTGAGCATGTGCGGTGGCCATTTTTAATTTTTTTAATGGCCGCTGAAAACAAAATGGCCACTGTGCATGCTCAAATGGCCTCTGCAAGGCCTGGCATGGCCTAGGGCCTCACAGAGGCCATTTGAGCATGCACAGTGGCCATTTTGGTTTTGGTGGCCATTTTTTAATTTTAAAACATGGCGCCCCCCTTCAAGTGGTGCCCGGGGCATGTGCTCTGCCTGCCCTACCCTAGATACTTCCATGAGACAACAAGTGAAGATGAGCCTCTGCCCCTCACCTTTTTCTTCAGAGAGGCATAGCAGGAGAGGAAGCTGCCACCCAGCTGGCAGGCCACACTCCCTCGGAGGCCTAGGAATAATTGTTCCCCCTTGTTCAATTGTAGCTACGACCCTGGTTAGCAGTGGAACATAGGAACATAAGACGCTGCCGTATACTGAGTCAGACCATTGGTCCATCTAGATCAGTATTGTCTACACAGACTGGCAGTGGCTTCTCCAAGGTTGCAGACAGGAATCTCTCTCAGCCCTATCTTGGAGATGCCAGGGAAGGAACTTAGAACCTAGATGCTCTTCCCAGAGTGGCTCCATCCTCTGAGGGGAATATCTTACCATGCTCACAGATCAAGTCTCCCATTCATATGCAACCAGGGCAGATCCTGCTTAGCTATGGGGACAAGTCATGCTTGCTACCACAAGACCGGCTTTCCTCACCAGGAAGCAACTACAATGCTTCTGTAGTTCTCCCCAATGGTTGCCAGATTGGCCTTTTTAAAGCCAAATTTTGAGTTATGGCCCATTTGACCCACAAGTATACCCCTCAGGTTCTGGCAACTGTCTGGGGCCACTGTTGTGAAAGGGGTAACAGAAGTGTGTGCCATTATGAAGGCATAATGCTGTGCATCATCTCAGCAACTGACCCTACAATCTCCCATTTTTATTACACTACAGAAAAGCTCTTTGTACCTGCAGCTCTAAAAGTATTTAAGGCCAACCGCACTACTGGAGTCACAATCTGGATGGAGGGTTTGGACTCATCTTTGGAAGCTGTACAAGCCACCTTCCTCCACTCTTTCCTTGGCCTTCCCAAATGTGTTGGGAAGCTGCCACCCTTGATTTAGAGCTTGGGCTGCAGTCAGTGGAATCAAAGGCTTGGCTCAGTGCTCCAAGCTTTTGGACTTGCCTATATAGTGCCAGGTTTTCTGGTTAGCACAATTATCTTCACAACCATTTCTACAGCTCCTCCCGGATGAAGCCATTGTGGAATAGGATATGTGTATTGGTTTTTCACACAAAGCTTTGGTTATGATGGATATTAGATGGCCCACACTATCCCAAAAGATCAGAGAGCCAGGTGTGCAGATTATATGGTCTTTAGCAAATGAAACTTGCTCCCTGAGGTTTCTGTGTATGAGTTCTGACTTTGGGATGAGTGAAGCAAACATTTAATGTCTTACTTCCTGCTCTGCTACAGGGAAGATTTCAGGGGAATGGCTTTGCTGGTCATCTTTGTCCTTATGGGGGCAGTGAGGATGACAGTGACACTATTTTGCAAGCTATTTTATACTGCTCATTATAGTTAGAGATTAGATTAAAGTTAGTATCAGATAGAGACATCCAAATGAGTTGTTCATGTGCTTTACTACTGCTGATAATAGACATGTAATTGAAGCTTTTGCCAAACTCTTTGCTAATGCAATGAGAAGAGCAGAGAAATAATGGTCTGTTGTCTAATCATCTGTAAATTTGTTTCATCTCCTATACTGTATCTGTATTGTTGTTGGTCTATGTCTGTAGTAATATTTCATAATTGGATTGGAGGACACTTTATTTCAGTGCCTTGTGATAATGAATTTATCTGCCCCGATGTGCTTTCCTATTCATTTCAGTGGAGGTGGTATCTATGCACATACAACGAGAAGCGTAATTTTCATTGAAGTGAATGGGGAGGTTCTATTTATTATGCATTCATCCCAGTGTACAAGGATTCTGTTTGGAGCCATGGCTTTTAAAATGGCATAAGAATGTACACAAAATTCCTTTATGTCCTGAGCAAAATTATTTCCAATTCTACAATTCAGAATAAGTGTGTCTTCGTCTTTGTCTTCTTCACATGGTAGGAATTCCCAGGCAGCTTTACAGGGGAAATCAAGGGAGAACGTATTGGAGAGATTGTCTTGTAAATTACAGATATGTAACTAAACAAGGGACGCAGAAGCAGGTGTACAGCAGACAGTACTGATTACAAAAAAAGATAGAGCAGATTTGAAGTTTTGAGCTAGCTGAACATATTTCAGTGGCTTCCAAAATTGAAATCTGCTTTCTCTTTTTCTGACCACTAGCTAAATTAAAAATTGAGCCTTGAGGTTCTTTTGAAAGACTGATTTCAGTAGGTCTGACTTCAGATTTGCAGGGACCCTCAACAGGTGGCCTCTGATGGACACTGCACCACCTCAGTGGTCCAGCAGTCCTCCCCCTTCCTTTTGAGTGGATGGACAGGCAAGAACATTGCTGCGCTCAGCTGCAGTGGCAACATGCAGCTCTTGCCACTGTGATGGTGTTGGTGGTGAGCAACCATGGGCGGCAATGCAAAAGCAATCCCTAATAGACATGGCAGCTACAACAGTGTTCCACTGCCTGGGTCAAATTCTCTCCACCAGGAGTTCAAGGGCAAGTGTCAAATATGTCTCCAGTGGAGCATCAGGGCTATAGAAAGCATGCATGGAAGTAGAAATTCTATGTTATTATTGTGTGAGTCTTACCACAAGACTATGGAGTTATGTACAGTTTCCTAGTCTATATGTCATAGACTTACCCAGGAGCCTGACTGTGTAAGTGTAAGCTCTAGTCTGTCCAAAGCAAGCAGCTCTGTCCTTTCTTTAGTTTAATACTCAACTTGCCACAATGGAAACTCTCCCAGAAGGCCCTCTTGGAAAAACCTCAGAAATTAGTTAGATAAAGCCACAAATCTTCTCACCTAGCAAATCACCTTTTCCATGTGCAATAATCCATTTCTTGAACTTTGATCTCTATTTTGAACTGCAAACCAATAATCTCCAAGAGTAAGTTAGCTGCGTGCCTTGGAAGTAAAATAAAGCTTCATAAGCTAGTGGAAATCATGGGTATTTTGAGTGAACACTTACTAGGGTCTCTGGATGCCTAGAATATCAGCAGTGGGCCTTTCCAGGGCAATGGGGCCATGGCTATTGCCCAAATGAGCTACCTTGTGATGCCCCCCCCCCGGTTTTGACACCTTGCCTTGTAGGGAGGATTTGATGCACACCAGATGCCATCAGGCAATGCAGTAGTTTGTGCATAATCAAGGAACTCCACAGAAACAAACAAAAACACTCATTTGTAAACTTTTAAAAAGAAAAGAGACTCCCTAAATAGCCCGATGAGGACTGAGCCTACTTATTGCCCTCCAGGACACATGGAATATTGATCGTGTCAGCTGGAGGGGGAAATAGGGAAACCAAGAGGGGCTTATTGACTCCCCACTATATTTATGGATTCCTAGAGGGAAGATCAGGGTCAGGAGCTGTGCCCCATGGGTCAACTTTAATTTTGAATCCCTTGAGTTCAGGGGCTTAAAAAAAAAAAGTACAGCCAGACTCAAAACGACATGCTTGCAGTTCTAAACAAATGTGCAGTTCTAAAAGAACATTTGGGCAATTCATACATCCAAGTCATGCAAAAGTTACATTGTGTTAGATGATGTTAAAAGTGATTGATAACAATGAGAAAAAGTAGAGTGAGTAGTCCAGACTCCTTTAGAACCCAGATCTTGATCAACCACGTCCATTTCTCTCCTCCACTACAACTCCTTCACCAATGAATATATTATTCTGCAACAGTGTGTTAAATTCCCATTTAGGCTCTAAATGTCATGCAGTGTGACTCTAGGCAACAAAGTATGTGTGCACAGATGAAGAAAATGCACAGGTGGGTATTGTAGCAGCACATGCTGTGTGTGAAAATCACACTCACATACCATTGTACAGTTCTGAATTTTGCTTTTTAAAAGCCCTGCCTGAGTCCAGGATACTATAACAATTTCTAGACACTAGGTTTTTTTTGAGCTAGAAGAGTCCAGTGGACTAAGTATTGGAGTAAGGGATGAAATGAGTCCTCCAATCCTCGTCAGTCACTACATTAAGGTTTCTTTACATTGTGAAAGGGATAGAACTCCGGGAGAAAATGGTGAAATTATGGTAGGTTATGCAACACTGGGATTTCCATATCCCAATTTCTGCTGAAAACTCTACTGTACACTATGGATACAGAAAGGCGCACATACCCCTCCCCTCACAATGTAATTCTCCGTTTTGGAGCAAATGAGTAACTCACCTAGCCCAAACCCCAGCAGTTAAAGCTCAGCAGTTTTGCCTCACTGCTGTATTGAGGGTGGGCATTTCCCAGTAGTTTGTCCCCCACCTCCACAATTCTTGATGGCCCTGAATTTGTTATATAGTAGAACATATAAACATTGATCTCAAGCTGCATGATAAATAATGTACAAGCATGCTTTTAAGGAGCTTTCTGTGAGCATGCAGACTTCTATGAGCATGTGGAGTAGAAGCCTTTTTAAAGAAGAAAATGGGGCTCAAGAATATGCTGAATGTGTTGGATATTATGCTGGTGGCCATTGAATGATTAATGATGCAATTGAGACCACAATATAAGGCTGTTCACATGCATTCCCCTGGTTTGCGCAGCCCTCCTGGAGTTGGGCTGATTCCACTCCCCCCACCCCACCCCACACACCAGGCTTTTACCCAGAAAGAAGGGTGCAAGCATGCCCTTCTCCCTGGGTCCCTGGATGTGTGTCTGCTTGGGCTGCCTGCATCCCGAGCAGACCCAAAGCCAGGTAGCTAGAGCACCTGACTCTGGGGAAATCCCCCAATGCACCACACTCCTCACACAGTACATTGTGGGATTTCTGGAGGCTGGACTATGTATCACCAGCCTCCAGATGACTGCGTGGCTCCTGGCAGAGCCGCTCATGTGGGCACATGAGCCACACAGCTAGGAACTGATCCAAGATCGTCAGAGGGGGAGGTCGGTGCTATCCTGCCTTCCAGCCATCCTCCCCACCCTACTTAAAGGTTGTGTGAACAACCTTTATATTTCACTTTTAAGTAGGACTCATAGGCCGCCTTCGGACTTACCTTGAAACTGTAGGTTCAATGGACCTGCAGTTTGTGTCCATTCCCCCAGCGCACTTCCAGGCGATTGTCATTTGCAGCCTGGGAGACTGCAAAGGAGGAGGAACTGGCTGTATGGACTTCCTCCAACACAAGAAGGACAGTTGCAACAGCCAACTGTGCTGGAGAGAAGTTTCTTCCCCTTAACTCCGGTTTGTGGAAGCTGTACAAATTGGACATCACATTGGAGATGATGGATCCTTGGTTTGGTGAGTGTAACTTAATTCCAACCAAGGGTTCATTCCCAGGTTTGAAGAAGAATTGGAACTGTGGTTGGGTCCGGGAACCATGGTTCTGATCATTCAGATGACACTGGGGCGAACCTGAGATGAGCTTGCCTCAGGTTTCCTGTGACATCCAAAGGTGGCTGCAGAAGGATTTCCCAAATCTTATGTATTGGCTTCTGTTCATTCTTGGAGTCAGTATCCAACATCCCCTAATGAAGTACACATACAGCTAATGCTGCAGTTTGTCGGTCTCCCTTTCCCTCTGAAACTTACTGTAACTCCTGAAAATATGTCTCTGAAGGTTGCACAACCTTTAGGGATGTATTTTGGGGAGTCACAGTCAGCTTCAGAGGGAAGAGGAGATTGATGGAAATTGCTCTCAGCTGTTACATGCTCAGCATTGCTACACATACACTTTGGAGTCAACCATTGTTTTTAAAAAACAAAAAACATGTAGAACACTCCTGTCTAAAATTTAACTCCTTATAGTTCAGCAATCCATTCCATCAGATTAAATTCTACCAACCACTATGTGACTGAACATATACTTAGAAGATAGAAATACCATCGCTGAATATAAACTTTCAGTGATATTGGACAAGGAAATGTTCTTCTTCCGGTCCAACTCATCATGTTAAAATACTTTTTGCTTTATAACTACAACAGAATTTCAGGCTGAATTATAAACTTGCATTCTGCCACTTCTATAGAGAGAAGCATTAAACTTGATATTTTCATTATCTGGAACTGAATTGTGTTTAATGCGATGCTTAAAAGTGTTGTGGTCCAGGCCTGATTGCCTGGACCACAACAAAATCACGTCAGAACTTAAAAGTCAAGCATATGGAAATAACAGAAAAGCAACAAAACCAAACCACAAACACTTTTGCTTTCCTACACACAAATGTTCTAACTGCTTAATTGTCGTACATACTTAACATTTGCAGAAGTCAGAATATGGCAAACAGGTATCTCAATGTAAGTGCTTTTTTTCTTCAGAGTATGAGGGCCAAACTGGATGTGACATGGGCCCATATGTTCTTTTAATCTGGGCAAATAGCTTCAGGGAGGCAATTTTCATTGGGAAATTGGCACAGGGAGAAAGGATTAAATTCCCTCCTGCCCTGAAGCAGTGCCCATATTGTTCACATCTCTAACATGTATCTTCCTAATTACAGATAAGTTTAAAGCATTGGAGATGCATTCACATTCCCACATCTCCATCATCACATTGACTTGGGCCTGAGAAAGGTGCATGGGGACCATTGTTCATCATAAGCCATTGTGCATCATAAGCCATGTAGTTTCCATGAGAGGCGGACCAGTTTTAACTGTGCCCCTGAAACTCCCTGAAAAGGCATGGTTGTTTAGCCAAACCCAGATGGGAACCACTTTACACAAAGAACTGACTATAGCATAACCTATGAAGTTGTTATAATTGTTATGTGGAGGAGACTCGGTGGTAAATAATCTGCATGTTTATATGCAGAAGGTCCTAGGTAGAAGGTCCTACACACTGCGCATGTGTAAAGCCTTAAGAAGTCCTTATCTAGAATTCTCATTGTGATTGATCACGTATATCATATTATATAGTTAGTATGCCATTATATTTCTGATTCAGCCTAAATTATCCACTTGCTGCTATGTTTGAATAGTGTGGAGTAAAACTGCCTTTGGAAACTCGCTTTGAAATTCCTGGGTACTTCTTGATATGTGTCCTTTGTAAAATAAACTACAGATTTGTATAGTAATTATTTTTATTGCACATATTCTTTAAGTTTATGTCAGTATTACACTAAGAAAAACTGTGCTATATGTTCCTAGTAACTGGAGATGACAAAATAGATTTTGGCAGTCTTTCTTCACAACATTCTCAAAACCTTCCCTCTTCTCATTTCCTCTCCCAGCAGCCAGCAAAATGAGCTGACACAAGGAAAATGTCTGCCAAGGAGTTTTAAGGAGAGGCAGTTTTTAATTAACAGGGGCCAAAAAAGGTGATAACCCCATGGGGGCTGGAGAGAAATTAACATGGCAAAGCAGTTCCACGCTTCTGTGGGTCCCAAAAGGCCAGTCGTATTAGTGGTGTCTGTTCACATTGAGTCTTTGCTGTGTCTTTTTATTGATTCACTTGTCCAAATCTGACAAAAACAGTACTGGCCATCAGTTATTCGGTCACGGTGGCAGCTCATGGCTAGAAACAGCTTAGTTGTAAAACATTCAGCATAGTGAGATCTGCCATTGTGGTAGCATTTCCCAGAACTGATTAATTTTGAGGACACATAGTGAGTGTAAGAAAAAAGACCAACTTAAATTCTTCCTCTTAGTTCTCTTCAGATTTCCATGTTATCATATTTAACGCTTTGTTTTAGTGTTAAGTTGTAACTTATTTCAAAATGAGATCAAAAGAAGATAATTTCACACAATGTACTGATGAAATCATTTGGTAAAACAATATCCTGTGGATGAAATTTCAATATGATCTTCTTGGATACATATGTATATGGCATCAGTATGCCAAACAATGTTCATTTCTCAAACATTTGGATAGCCTCTCAGAGCTTTCAAAACCTTTATGAAGTTCTTATAAAGTAAAGCCTAGATTAGTGTTTTGATTTTACAACAGACAATATGGTAAACTGGTGTTTGTTTGTTTGTTGTATATATTGTAAACAAATCTGAATTTTAAAAGCTCTAGAAAGGCTTTGAGTAAAATTATCCATTTTATCTTGAATTTTCATCTAAATTCTATCCAGGCACTGTCTTAGGAAGTGGTTTATTTTTTAAAACATGATATTTTTTCCTTATTCCATTTATTTTATTTTAAACTCTTCCTAGGAGTTGTTTGATTCAGTCATTCAAATTTGCTTTGTTCATTTAAAGGTCTGAAAATACATCTGCCGTGATCGTCTGTAACAATCTATGCACAGGAACATGTTTGTTCAAAGGCAACCACCTAAATGACCATTCGATGGTTGAGCAAAAGGTACAGGTTGAGTATCCCTTATCCAGACTGCTTGGGACCAGAAGTGTTCTGGATTTCAGATTATTCTGGATGTTGGAATATTTGCATAATGAGATATCTTGGGCATGGGATCAAAGTCTAAACTTGAAAGGTTACTGTATTTTACAAAAACAGAGCAGGCACCAAACTGAGCATGCACTCTTTGCTCTCTCTTGCAAGGCAGGGATGGAGGAGCCCCCTTTGCTGCTTCCTGCCAGGGGAAGGCCAGTTTAAGGGTTAACCTGAGGGAGTTCAAGTTTCTAGAGAGGCGACTGGGAAGAAACATTAGGCATGGGCACCTTCCCTTCTGGCTGCTCCTCCAGGGAAGGAGCCTTTGTGTCTTTTCGCAGGATCTGCAGCCTCCACCTTGAAGAAGATAACTTGGCAGTTGCCAATGTAGGTGGTATGTGTGGGGACCCCAGAGCTGGGGGGGGGTGATGCAAGGGGGGAAAGCAGGGAGTGGGCTTGGGATGACGGAACAAGGGGAGAAATGTCCCAGGTGGGCAATGAGGGGGATGAGATGTGTGCAGCCTTCTGAAATAAGTAAATTTTGAAGGCATGTTTAAAAGCAGCAACATTTGGAATATGCAAGTGAGTGAGCTGAGGCGTTTTGTTTTTTGTTTTTGTTACGGATTTTGGAGCATTCCAGATTTTGGATGTCTGGATAAGGGCTACTCAACCTGTATTGTGCTTGGTTCAGGAAAGACAACTGTATTAGCAATGGGAAGGCAACACATGTGGAACCTCATGTGTTGCATCATTCTTTCTTCAGAAATTCAGACACAACTCTGCTTTTGCTCTAGGTAATGATCTATATAAGTTTTTTAGTTTCTCATCTCAAGAAAAATTGGAGAAAAGAAAAAAGGGGGGGATTCCTTTTAAATCTTAAGCGAAGACAGCACCCTTTCTCTCTCTCTCTGCTCCCTCTGGAATGAAGATCAAGGCGATGTTCAGACTTATCTCTGGTCAGTCAAAGGTAAAGTATGTGGGGAGGAGAGTTGGAGAAGCAGCAGCAGCAGCAGTGGCAGAGAGGAGGCTCAACAGACATGTCAGATCTCTGACATGACACACAAAACATAACAGCTGGGATGGGCTGACATTGCCCCTCCCTACAGTTTTTTGTCATATAGGAACACAGGAACATAAGAAACTGCCATATACTGAGTCAGATCATTGGTCTATCTAGCTCAGACTGGCAGCGGCTTCTCCAAGGTTGCAGGCAGGAATCTCTCTCAGCCCTATCTTGGAGAAGCTGGGGAGGGAACTTGAAACCTTCTACTCTTCCCAGAGTGGCTTCATCCCCTGAGGGGAATATCTTGCAGTGCTCACACATCAAGTCTCCCATTCAGATGCAATCAGGGCAGACCCTGCTTAGCTATGGGGACAAGTCATGCTTGCTACCACAAGACCAGCTCTCCTCTCTTTATAATATGATATAATCTTATGATTATATCATAATCAAACTTTTGGGACCATGCACAGGCCTAGTATCAACTGAAAGTGCAATGCAAATGGCAAGTTAGTTTTGCCAATTTAGTAAACAAACAAAGGCAATGCCACTTCCCGTGGGTGGAGCCACCACTGCGTGAATTCAAAGAACCCAGGCCACCGTGCTTCAGGGGCCATGCCTTATGCCCCAGCCACGCCCCTGCATCTGATATCAGATTCAGGGGAGTTATTTCACTTGCAAACAGGGCCATGTGTGGCCCCGTTTATGAACAAAATCTGGCCAGCGCCGCATTTGCAACGCAGCTGGAGTGGCACTCCCTGCCTTTTGAAGGCACTCCCGGCCATGCCGCGAATGTGGCGCTGCCCAGATTTTGCTCATACACAGGGCCGTGCAGCCCCGTTTGCAAGTGACACCAGCGCCGCATTTGCAGCATGTTTGGGAGCAACTCTCCCTGCCTTTAAAAGGTAAGGAGAGCCACTCCAGCGGTGCTGCAAATGCAGTGCTGGCTGGTCTTAGCTCGTAAATGGGGCTGCGCAGCCCCATTTGTGAGTTACGCTATGCCCCCTGTATCTGAGATGCAGGGAGCATGACTTAACTACGCGCCCTGAATCTGACGTCCAATGCTTACATCTGACATAGGGGGCAGGGTTAGGAGGCCACAGCAGTGGGATGAACCCTGGCCGCTGATGGTTCTGGTTGGCCCCTCCACTCCTGCTACTGTGCTAGCATGGTTGGGAGGGCTGAGGGGTTGTGTCCGACCCCAAGGGACAGGACACGTGTGCTGCCATATTGCCCGGCCGAGCACATGATTGTGCTCCACCAATCAGGAGGATTTTCGCTTCCTTCAGAGCATTCACTCTGCAGTGCAGCACCCACCTGACTGCTTCTGTGTTCAAGCGGGGTATAGCCAGTCACCAAGTCAGAATTTTGGGGGTTGCATGGGATTGGCTCTGAGTGTGGCCTTTTTTTCTTTTCTTTTTTGCCTACTTCTCACTGAGTTATTTTGGCCAATGTTAGGGGTATGTGTTAAGAGTGTAGATAGCCACTTTGGCAGGAGTGTGCAGGTGTGGGTAGGTAGGATTACCTATCATTGTTCAGCCGGCGGGCCATTGAGGTGAGGGGAGTTACCAGGGAACAGTCCTTTGGGGTTTTGTGGCCCAGAAAGTTGGGAATGACTTCCTTTTGGAGGGTTGCTTTGCTCACCAACTCAGAATTTTGCAGCTTGGGTTGTGGTTGGTCGGGTAGACCTCCTCTCAATGTGGGAAATCCATGTGGTGAGAGGATGTTGGTCCTGACAGATTCAACACCCGTCCATTCACCCTGGTGTGGGAACAGCCCTCTTTAGGAGGTTGTTTCACACAGGGAGGAGTACCCACACTCTGGTTAGTTAAGTACTGCTTGCAAGTTAATTCAAGTTAATTTATGTGGCCATAGTTCACTCCACTTATGAACATTGTCTTGTCTACTTTGGGGTTTGAGTACAATAGGAGCAGAGAGATAGAGAAAGAAAGCGAGTGGGGGAGAGCGAGAGAGAGAAAGAGAGAGCACTAGCTTAAGGTAAAACACAGGCTGATTGTTAGCTGCCAATGCTGTTCACTTCCTCAATCATTATCTTTGCTTTGTGATATCCAGGGCAAACTGGGTGAAGCAGACTGCTTTAGGCAGCAGTTTGGGGGGCATTTGTCAGACTTACTCACTTATAAACAAACTTGCTTTATCTGCTTACATATAGAAGGAAACAAACTGGCATCCTGTGTCCTCCCCACTCCCCTAAGCAGATGAAAAAGGAAGGAGAGGTTATTCAATAGAAAACAAAGAAAAGGAGAGAGATTCTAAACAAGGAATGAAATGGGGTGGAGTGAAAGGAAGGAAGCAAGCAAGCAAACAAACAAGCAAAGTAAGAGTGAAATAAAGAAAGTGTTGTGTATGCTAGATGGTGCTTTGTTATGTAGTTATGCTTTTTGTTCCTCTGCAGCTCCTGTAGTTTTTTGGGAGCTCTAGCTGTTGGGTAGAGCTTCTGCAGATTCTACATGTATCAATAAAGAGCAGTTGTGTTTTTAGGCCTGTGTGTTCCCTCTATTTTTCCTGCTATCAAC
Organism: Hemicordylus capensis; assembly: GCF_027244095.1. Lineage (NCBI taxonomy): Eukaryota > Metazoa > Chordata > Lepidosauria > Squamata > Cordylidae > Hemicordylus > Hemicordylus capensis. The sequence continues at coordinate 84,248,968 of NC_069658.1, read as the reverse complement.
ACAGTGAAAGGAAGGAAGGAGGCAGGCAAGGGGCAGCCCTTGGTGCTTCTAGTAGCAAACTGTTTTGAGCTGGCACTAGTGATGTCACTGAATATATACAAACATCACTAAGTGATTAGCACAAAGGACTTAGAAACAGAAAGCAAACTACTGCAAGAAAGGGGTGTAGAGAAATAAGAGCTGCATTTCTGATCTATCGCCTCTTTCTTTGCAAGTTTACTTCCTGATAACTGACATCATTGGGAGAAAGAGCAATTGAGTTCTGTTCTGGAGAATTATTCAACATGCAGGCATCCATGAATGAGTTTTTGATGAAAATGTCACAAATTAGAATAAACCTTTCTGCAAATTTTCACAGTTGAATGTAAGGTGAAAAGCAAGTACCAAGCAGGTCCACGATTAGCCCATGGGTGAAATGGCCACCAAGTGCCCAATCTCCCTTACCCATGGCATGCAAAATGCCAACCCCCACCAGATAGTGGCATTTCTGCTTCCTGCTGCAACTGCTCCTGTTCCTTCTTCTGAGACTCTTCTCTAGGCCTCAACTCCTTTACCCCACACTTCATCTTCTGCTCTGTCCCCTCTTCCTTTTTAAATTCAGGGTACGTGGAAGGAGATGGAGCAGAAGGAGCACTGGTGCTTGGTGGCAGAAGCAGATGGTGGTGGGTGGCGGTGGGATTCCTGCCTCCACCACTTCCCGAGGCAGCTGCCTCAGACCACCCTGAATTGGCAGCCCCTGTGAAAGAACTGGGAATTATCCCCTTTTCTAGTTGCAGCTTGCAACATGAAAGCCTTATGTGATTTCCAGTTTGAAATGTACCACATATTTCATGACAGTGATGGTTTTATTCCCATTTATTACTTAAATCACCATCTAAATCAGGAAAATAGATACTACAAAAACATTTATGGCCACAGCAAACAACTCTTAGAGGAACTATTGACAGATATTTTAATTGGTTTGACCTCTAAAGTGATTAAATAATCATGAAACCTTTTCTGTTTAACAACTGCTTGAAGTACTTTATATTCTTGTCTCAGAATGGAACAGTTTCGAGCTAGTAACAGTGTGATTGATTTTTCCATATCAAATACAATGTTATGGTCTGTTGTTTCCAAAGCAAACGTACAAGAATCTGTCTTCAGACTCAGGCTTCAGCCTGGCACTCTCAAGCCATACTTTATGTGACCACATCCTTCCATTACAAGTATGAGTGGATTAACATTGATTCCCCCCCCCCCTTCTTGTTCAGGACTAAAGGTCCATCTTAACAGCAATAAATTACACAGCTGAAATATGAGGATATGCTTGCTCCTCCTTGCTCTTCATGGTAAAGATTATTGCTTTGTCTCAAAACCAATTCCTGTTAGGTTAACCCATTGTGCAGGATTAAGAACATTTGTTTGGCTTGTATTTGCCAATAGCATGTCTGAGTTTTCAGGGAAACTGGTTAGATAAAGCTTTCAACCCTTTCCAGAGTTGGTGAGAGTAAGATTGTGATAAACATAGGCATGGAATTTCTTCTAATTGTCAGAATCAAAGACATAGGGGCTGATATACTGCAAAAACTTCAGTGTATGTTGTAGCCCAGCATGCACTCACTTCCACAATTGTGTTCTTGTGTACAAGCAAAAAATGTGCAAATGCAGTTGCACGATAATATCACTATTACTTCCAACGGTTGTACTATCATGCAGAGCCACCTAATAGTGCATTGGGGAAATGCTTGACTAACAAGCAGAAGGTTGCCGGTTCAAATCCTCACTGGTATGTTTCATATAGGAAGATGCTGAAAGGCATAATCTCATAATGTGTGGGAGGAGACAATGGTAATCCCCTCCTGTATTCTACTACAGGGCTCTGTGGGCGTTAGGAGTAAAAAATGACTTGAAGGCACACTTTACCTTTACTTTCATGCAACTGCATTTGCACCATTTTTGTATGTGTGCAACAGTACAGTTTAGCAAGTGCCTGCATGTTGTGCTACAACATACATGAACGTTTGCGCAGTATGTCAGCCTTTCAGGGGAAGTCCTAGAGTTCTGGGCACCCTAGGCAGAGTTTGACTTTGCTGCCCACCAGCTGAGAAGTGTGGAGCTCTGGCTTTAACTTGAGCCATACAGGCTGCTCACTTGCAAGGTCAAACGACAAGCCCACAGAGTTGACCGGTGCATGACTAGCCTGTACAGGTTTGAAGATACAGTGGGAGAGTTCCCAGTCTATTATGGCGGCAAAACGCTAACCCTTCAGAGATGGAAAGATGCGGCTGTTAATTTGGAAATCCAGTTTGAGACCATTTCTTTTTGGAAATGAATGCTGAGGCGGGCAATTAATATTCAAGAGAGGGAGTGCAGCTTATGAGTCTAGCTGCTTATTAGAGCACAGGTACAATGAGCAAAGAAGACAGAATGTTTGGGGGTGCAGAATGTGCAGGCCTTTTGGGAAGCAGGCTGCAGTAGCACATATAAATCGAATAGATAGATAGATAGATAGATAGATAGATAGATAATTACATTCTTACACCACTATGAAGTATTTCAGGAGTGCAATACAAGAGGGAAAGAGAAAATAATTGGCAGTGCTATATTCTGGCATTATTCATGTGCCCCCTCAAGAATGGGTTACCATAGGTCAGGGTTTCATAACCTTGGGTCCCCAGATGGTGTTGGACTACAACTCTCAGAATCCCCAGGCATGGCCTTTATGGCTGGGGATTCTAGGCGTTATAGTCCAACAATATCTGGGAGTCCAAGGTTAAGAAACCCTGCCCTAGGGAACCACTTAAGTCTGCCTAGTGGATGAGCCAGCCCTGGTTCCATTTATGTGCATCTTGCTTATTCATTACTTCAGGAATTTTGTGGGAGGGACCAGCTATTTGGAGAGCAGTTAACAACTCTTCTACCACCACAAAAAGGGCAACAATGGACAGGGAAGATGTGCCATTTGTCCAACATGCTAATCAACAAGGTGAGTGGGTCTTCCCTTCCTTTTCAAGCATTCTCTATGGCACTCCTTATCTGGGGCACCATTTGGTCTAAGGCTGAACCTGTTGATGGATTATGGAATTTTACTGCAGTTATTCATGATTATGTTTCTCTCTCTCTCTCTCTCTCTCTCTCTCTCTCTCTCTCCCAAGTTCGATTAGGCATCAGAAGTTGCTAAAGGCAAAAGCCCTATTTCGACATTAGGTTCTCATCCCTACCTGGGTATAGTCCAGCCAAGAGAAGTGTGGAGATTGGCCCTGAACCCGGCCCTCTGCGACAGGATATCCCAGGCTAATTGTGCAGTAGAAGGGAGCAAGCCTGGGTGTTCACAAAGCTGGGCAGCAAGAGTGCCTGGCAGTGGGGGAATCCCCCTATACACCATGCTCCTTATTTGCTCCTTATTATGTTTTATGTGCCTACACATGTACATGTTTTTGTGTGAATGGCTGTAGATGTGCTCCTCCTCAGGCGCCTCCCCACTTTCTAGTAAGTCCCCTGCCCCCCACTCCTCTCCATTGTCCTCGGGTGGGGGCATGACAGTTTAGTAGGAATGAGGCTGAGAGGTCTCTTTGGGATGTTTGTCCTTCATAATGCTCTCTCTGTGCATTATCATCACTATTGTTGGTATTGGTGGCCAACATTCTAATAAAGCTCTGATACCTCATGAGATTTGCTAGTGCTGTGGATGCGTTCCAAACTAAGGAAGCACTGGCTTTCATAGGAAAGGGAATTTCAGCAGCTAATCCTTCCCCGGATGTTCTCCATATCACCCAAAAATATGTCTCTAAGGGCTGTGAGACCCTCAGGGACATATGTTCAGATGACAAAGAACGCTTCTGAGGAAGGGAGAGGCCATTGAATTGTGCCCCCCTGTAAGTGCCTGTGATGATTAGTCAATCTCATACACAGCACTGTTGCATCTCACAGAGCACTGGCACTCCATTAGTTAGAATCTAACTCTCTTACTGGAAAAATGTGACTTCTTATGTAACTCTGAATCCATACAGACAAACAGCCTCAGGTGTAAGTCTCTCACTCAGGGTTGCTTCATCATCTGTATAATGCTGCCACATGATGAGGAGAATTTGCCACACATCAGGTGTCAAGTGTGATAAAACAGTTGTCTTTATTCCTCAGTGATGCTGTTTTCCAGTTCAGTATGAAAACCTTCACTGAGGTGCATTTTTACTTCAGAGTCATACTTACCAGTTTGTGGAGTTGATCAAAAATTGAAAGCTTGGCCAGAAGTTCACTTCACCACTAGAGATTACAGGCCAGATTAATATAAGGTGGATATATGAGCCATATAAATTAATAAAATTTCTGAAGATATGAACTATAATAAAGCGCCAAATGTTCTCTCTCTCTCTCTCTCTCTCTCTCTCTCTCTCTCTCACACACACACACACACACACACACACACAGAGGAATACATTTAATTCTCAGATTCCTCTTACAGAAGACAGTCTATTTATTTCTGTCACAGGGAGAACCTTGGGGCATAGTGTATAAAATGTCAGCAATAAAATTTGAAAAATGGTAATTGTAACACTAACAAAACACATCTGTCGTTAATATGGATAATAAAAATATGGAACATTTCTAAATGAAAAAATTAAAGCATTACCTGCATACTGATAAGTTTCTTGGTTGCTCAGACTGCAGGGTCCTTGATATTTTCAGTTTGAACTTGATTTATACCATTCAACTGTGTGTGTGTGAGTGCGCAGTTGCTTATACTGTACTGGACAAAGCCTGGGAAACCTTATTTAATTTAGAAGGAAATGTTTAAGACTAGAATGCCACCTACCACTTATACTGAAGCTAAAAACTGAATTAAAAAATAGGTGTGCACGTGGGCCTGGCATATGGCCTCACATGTGATCATTTCTCCTAATCTCAAGGGCCACATGTACATGAAATTCCCAAGTAGCAACTGTGAGAAACTCTTGCCATGCTAAGCTATTTCTGTAATCAGACATTTTAAGGGTCAAAGTAGATGTTTGCCCAATTGCATGCCTAAGAGGCATGCTTCCTACTGGAAGTAACTCTTCTTTCACCAAAACCAGTCAGAGGTGTCCAATTAACACTGCAGCACATGGGATCAACTCTTTCTTCTCATGTAATGTTCCCACCGAAAAATCATCCCTGAAAGAGCTGTTTGTAACAACTAATTCGGATGAATTGGATTTATGTCCTGTCTTAACCACAGAAATAAGGGGGGATTACACATATATTTAGATGCTTGCATTAAACACACACATAAACCCTCTTCACTTGTTATGTTCAACACACATACGACACATGCACCATCTACACTAGGGGTGTGCATGAACAGTTTGAAGCAAACCGGTCAACCATGAACCAGGCTGGTTTGATTGGTTTGTATGTGAACTGGATTGGCCTCCAGGAAAGGGTCCTGGCCCACAATTGAACCCAATCAAACTCGGTTTGAAACAAACTGGTTTGATGGTTTGAGTGGCATAGTAGGTGCCATTTTGGAGGTCTGTGCCATCTGTAGTTTTTTCCCTTGCTCATTGGTTTTTTTGCCACTGCCTTCCATTTGGCTTGTGATCTCCCTTCTCCTGGTTGGCTTGTTATCATTCAAAATCAAGTGTCATCAAGGGCATCTCTGACCCCATTGGTTGGCGCAGGGGAGGGATAACCACCCTGAGCCATTTTGGAAGGGCGGTATACAAATCAAATTTTTTTAAAAGGGAGGTGGGAGCAAAAAGGAGGGAGTTTCAAGTATATTTAAAGCTCAGGCAGACACTGAAGCTATTCTCATGGTCTTGCAAAATTGGGCTAAGAGAGCCTAGCCCGATTTTGCAGGACCGTGAGAACCAGCGGGATCGCAGCTGAGCCCGCTCTCACGAAAGCGGGTCACCTGCTTAAGCAATCCTCCCCTAACCTGAACTTTCTGATCGTGAGTTGCCGCGGTACGGCTCCATGCCACGGCAACTCACAAGTACACTCCTGACCAGGAGACTTAAAAGCAGCCTCCCGGCTCAGGGGTCTCTCCAGCATGCCCTGCACGCTTGCGCAGGGCATGCTGGAGCTTCCGGGGGCCATGCCGTCATGTTGGCGGCCATAATGGAGCCGGCAGTCATGTTGGCGGCCAGTTCGGCCATCCGGAGCAGACTGACTGCCCGTCTGCGGGAAGAGCGGGCTTAGCCTGCTCTCCCTGAAAACCCCATCCCGGCTTTTCTCACCAATCATGAGAAGAACCTCACTGAGGCTCTTGCCTCTGGATCTGGAGAAAGAGAGAGCTGCTGCCTGCTGTTGTGGCTGCTGCTGCACCGTTGCTCTGTGTTCTGCTGCCCTGCTGAATGACTGAGCTGACATTGCTCTTTTGCTGCTGGAGATATATATGAGAGAGAGAGAAGAGAGAGAGAGAGAGAGAGAGAGAGAGAGAGAGAGAGAGAGAGAGAGAGAGAGAGAGAGAGAGAGAGAGACTTTTCTGTCTCTCTCACTTTTTTTTCTGCAGTACCAACTGCTTTTTGTTTCCCTAAGTTACCAGCATTCCAGTGACTAACTGATTGCTTTGGTTTTTCTGCTGCTGCATCCCACCCCCCAGCCTCCTCTGTTTTTTGCTTTTTGGATGGGTGGGTGGGCCACCTGCTAGCCCCCATCTGCTCACCCCCTGGCTGTTGGATGCCTGTGTGTGCTTGGAGCTCCTGGTCAGACAGACTCCAGCTGAAGATGCTGAAAGAAGAAGATGTCTTCTTTTTTGTGAGTCTTGTGAGTCATCCCTCCCCCCCCCCCACAAGACTCTTGGTTTGATTAGGGGTCTTTCTTTTAAAGTGGGCTTAGTTTGTGGAAGGTATCTATGAAGGTATGTGCTCAGACTGTGTAGGGCAGAAGAGTTAGGAGGATAGGTTAGGCCACAGTAATCCCTTCTGCCTCTCTTCCCTTAGACTTACCCCATTGTTGCTTGCTCCCCTCTCCCCCAAAAAGAGAGCTTCTGTCCACAAATAAAGCCTGCTTCCTTATTTCAAGAGATTTAATTTTTCCAGCTTCTGTGTGTGCACTACAGCGCTATAGTTAGCAACGTGTGGTGCACACACATCATAATAAATAGACCAACATAAAGGTGCTCCCCCCACCCACAACAGAGGTAGGGCTTTAATTTTAAAACCCCAAGATATCTGGGTGTGTGTGAAGTTGAGCTAGGAGCAGAGTGGCAGGCAGAAGCTCTCTCCAGTGTGGCAGCAGCGGAGGAGTTGTCGGCTGCTATCCTTGCAGTCAGAACACTCTCTCCATCCTCCTCCCCAACATCAGTGCAACGACACCACACCCCCCATCTGAGACTGAGGAGAAGGACAATGAAGACATTGAACTTCCTGGACCTTCTCAGCCCCAGACTGAGGGCAGCGGTAGTGGTGGATGCTCCCAGGAGCAGGAAGAACCAGTAGCCCCAGAAGGACCACCAGAGACACCACGGGGTGTCCACAGAACCAGGTTTGGTGGTTTGGTTTGAATTTGAACTGAACTGCTGGTCTGTGAGCTGGTTCAGTCGAACTCACTGGTGGTCTGGTCCGTTCAGTTGAACTGGGTCAAATCAGTTCGACCCAGTTCAAGGGCTGTGCTTGTAAAGGGGAATCTGGTGAGGATTCCTTTTACAAGTAAAGGGGAACCCTGCCATTAAAAAGGTTCTAAGAGTGGCTGGGGGCGGGCAGTGAGAGGGCACTTTACAGATGTCCCAAACCCTTCCAGCACTCCCCACCCAGCAGCATTGGCTATCGATTGCCCAGTTATGGGCTTTGTGAATATGCGGAGGTTATTTTCGTGATTTCCATGCATGCATGCATGCGTGAAGGACATTGGTATGACCACCCGCCACCACTGGCCGAAGCCTATGTAGCCCTGAGCAGGCAGCTCTAGGCAGATGGAATGCAGGAAACTACCAAGTCACCCTCCTCCCTGGCCCCAATCCTACAAGGCCTCACCTTAGCACAGCAGCCAGTCCTGGGGGGCAGATAACAGACAGGGGGGAGCAGGACAAGCAGGCACCTAGTCTCTCACCCTGGGGTCTACCTAGGAGCAGGTGTTGTCTCTCCTCTCTCCTGCAAGCTTCTGGGGGCTGAAGTCACTGGCAGAAGCCTATATTGCCCTGAGAAAGCAGCTCTAGGCAGATGGAATGCAGGAAACTGCCAAGTCACCCTCCTCCCCGGCCCCAATCCTGCAAGGCCTCACCTCAGCACAGCAGCCAGTGCTCAGCACAGCAGCCACTTGATCCCTCAGGATGTTCCGAACCAATGGAACTCCACCTTTCTCTTGCTGCAGCACCTGTAGGAGCAAGAAGCGCCCATCCATGATCTGGCAAGAGGTGTGCAACCTATCTAATGTGGACTGGAAGCTGATTTCCGAGGTTGTATTGACACTCAAGCCATTCTTTGTTGCCACAAATAGCTTGTATGTTGAGATGGCAACACTGAGCCAGGCTTTGCCCACTGCTCTTCTCCTGGGGAAGATGATGGGTGACCTCCAGGCCTCACTGCACACTGGGGAAGAATGTGCCCTGGCAGATTGACTGAGGACTGGAGTGGTGGAATGGCTCAACATCTTGAGTCAATTGTCAGAGCATGTTCTCTCCTGCCTATGTGACCCAAAGATGAAGGGCAACACTGTCACCCCTGATGAGCTGCCCAGGTGGAAGGACCTATGGGTACATGAGGTTAGGAAGGCCGAGAAGAGAGGCCTGATCTGAACTGGAAGGAGGGTGCTAGTACACATTCCACACCCGGCAGCATTACCACCACTGCCTGGGCCAGCAGCCTTGTATTTCTGGCAGCGCCAATTATTATTATTTCTTGTTTACACAGTCAGACAGGTGTTATTGACTGGTTTGTTTTATCCAGACACCGAGTCCTTCCCAAGGACCTGGGATGGCTGAATTTTATTGTCAATTGTTATAGATATCGTCGCAGAATATAGGCTGTTCCCAGTAAAGCTGCTTTTTGTAATTGGCTGATGGTGATTTCTGTGGCCCCTATGGTGTTGAGGTGCTCTTCAAGGTCTTTTGGAACTGCACCCAGGGCGCCAATTACCACTGGGATTATTTTGGTCTTTTTCTGCCCAGCCTTTCAATTTCAATTTGTAGATCTTTCTATTTGGTGATTTTTTTCTATTTCTTTTTCTTCTATTCTGCTATCCCCTGGTATTGCTATGTCAATAATTTTAACTTGTTTTTCTTTCTTCTCGACTACAGTTATATCTGGTGCATTGTGTGGCAGATGTTTGTCTGTTTGTAGTCAGAAGTCCCATAATATTTTTACATCTTCATTCTCTTCAACTTTTTCAATTTTAAGGTCCCACCAATGTTTGGCTACAGGTAGCTTGTATTTTTTGCAGATGTTCATCATCCCTTCTACATTGTCATGCCTTTGGTTGTAGTCAGTCTGTGCGATCTTCTTACAACAGCTGATTAGGTGTTCCACGGTTTCATCTGCTTCTTTACAAAGGCGGCACTTGCTGTTTGTTGTGGATTTTTCGACTTTTGCTCTTATTGCATTTGTTCTTAGTGCCTGTTCTTGTGCAGCCAGTATTAAACCCTCTGTTTCTTTCTTCAAGTTGCCATTCTTAAGCCATTGCCAGGTCTTGGTGATGTCTGATTTTCCACTTATATTGTGCAAATATTGACCATGCAGGGGCTTATTTCTCCATTTTTCTGCTTGGTTCTTGACTTGTTCTTTCTTGTAGGCCTGCTTTGTTTCATTGGTGTTGAATAGTTTCTCGTTATTGACCATTTGAAGTGCATCTTCTTCACTGTCCTTGATATATTCTTCAAGGCCTCTTTTCTCCTCCTCTACTGTTTGATGGACTTGCAGCATTCCTCTTCCACCTGAGCTGTGAGGGAGGTATAGCCTATCGACATCACTGCGGGGGTGCCGAGCATGATTGATGGTCATGATTTTCCTGGTCTTACGATCTAGCGTCTCTAGCTCTGCCTGGGTCCCGTCTATTATTCCTGCAGTGTATCTGATAACAGTTATAGCCCAGGTGTTTATGGCTTGTATGGTGTTCCCACCATTGAGTTTGGACTTTAGGATTTTTCTAACTCTCCTGATGTATTCACTTCCAGTTTTTCTTTTAACTTCAGTGTGTGCAATGTTATCAGCCTGGAGAATGCCCAAGTATTTGTAATGTTCTTTCTCTTCCAGGTTCTTGATGTTGCTTCCATTGGGTAGTTCTATTCCTTCTGTTTTTCTTATTTTTCCTCTGTTCATTATTAATACAGTACACTTGTCTAGTCCAAACTCCATTGCTATATTGCTACTGAATATACGGACAGTGTTTAGCAGTGTTTCGATTTCTGACTGGGACTTTCCATACAACTTCAGATCGTCCATGTACAGCAGAGGGTTGATTTGACTGGATGTTTTAGATGTTTGGTATCCGAGGTTTGTTTTGTTTAGTATTTGTGAAAGTGGGGTCATGGCGATTACAAACAATAGAGGGGATAGTGAGTCCCCTTGGAAAATGCCTCTTCTAATGCTAACCTGTCCAAGTGCCTTGCCATTGATTGTTAACTGTGACCTCCACCTGCTCATTGCTTTTTTAATAAATATCTGAATGTTTTTGCTGACACCAGTTGTTTCTAAACATTTTAGTATCCATGTGTGAGGCAATGAATCGAAGGCTTTCTTGTAGTCAATCCATGCAACACTTAGATTGGTTTTTCTTCTCTTGCAGTTTTCTAAAATCATTTTGTCAATCAGCAGCTGGTCTTTTGTGCCTCTGGTGTTCGGGCAATTTCCTTTCTGTTCAACTGGAAGCTGTTTGTTAGTTAATAAGTGTTGCATCACTTCATCTGCTATTATTCCAGTTAATAATTTGAACATGGTTGGCAGGCAGGTGATCGGTCTATAATTACTTGGAACTGCACCTTTTGCTGGGTCTTTCATGATGAGATGAGTTTTCCCAGTTGTTAGCCATTGTTCAATATCACCTCCTTGCAAAATGTGATTGAACTGTTTTGATAGTTGTTTATGAAGGCTTGTTAGGTGTTTAAGCCAGAAGCCATGCAGTTCATCGTCGCCTGGCGCAGTCCAATTTTTAATTGTCTTTGCTCTTTCACTTATTAATTCTGGTGTTATTATTAGATCTTGCATTTGTTGGTTACATATTTCGACCTCTTTCATCCAGCCTGCTTTTTTATTATAATCTATTGGATTGTCCCATAATTTCCCCCAGAATGGCACTGTTTCTTCTTTATTTGGTGTTTCTACATTTCTTGCAGTTTCTCCTTCTATGCTTTGGTAGAAACGTCTCTGATTCGACTGCAATTGGAGATTCTCCCTGTGTTGTGTAATTCTCGCTTCATATCTGCTAATCTTCTTTGACCCTGCTGTTATTTGCTGCTTTATTATTTCCAGGACTTCTCTAATTTTCCTTGAATCAAGGAGGTATTCCTTGAATCTAGGTGGTATTTTTGGATCAGATACTGTTTGGTGTTTTCATTCTTCAGCTTCTTGTCTTTCACATCTTTCAATTTACTAGCTTCTGATCTGAGCCTGGAGATTTTATTTTCTAATCTAATCTTCCATTTAGGTGATGTACTGCTTTCTTTTTTTACAGGTCCATTGATCTTATATCCGAGCTCTTCTGTTGTTATTGTTGCTGCACTGTACATTAGTTGGTTTGTTTCTTAAAAATTCTTGGTTGTTATTTCTGCAAGTGCAGCATTGACATCTTTTAATGCCAGAGTAAGTTGTTTTTTGGCAACTGTTTTTAGAGCTGGAAGTCGAACCCTGGTGGTTGTTTGGTTCATGTGCTCAGTTATTTTTTGCTTTAGTTCTTGTTGCTTTTCTTTTAAATGGCATTTGGGTTTTTGAGGTGAAGGCAAAGGGGAGGTTGCCTGGTTTTGATTTTGAAACAGTTCAGCAACAGTGGCATCCTCGATTTCCAACACCTCCTCCACCTGCGCCTGAGCAACTGCTTCGGTTGGTGGTAATTCTTCTTCCATATCTTGAGCCTGTGTTGCTCTTTGCAGTTCTTCCAGCTCAACTCCTGTGAATACTTTATTTCTTATTATGAATCTTCTCTGGTCTGCAAGTCTTTGTTCCATTATTTCTGTATCTGGACGATTCTCTTTCCAAATTTGGTACATTCTTTTTAAATAACCTCTTCTATTTGGACTAGACTTATAATAGCAGATCATTATTTCCTTGTTGGCAGTTTTCGTATATTTTTTCCGGTTAAGCGATGTTTCTTCCAGTAACCTTGCAGTCTCCAGCCCAGGTTGATCAACTGAAGATCCTGAGTCCTGTAGCCCACTTGCCACCAGATGTCCAGGGACTACAGCACCTGGCACAGTACTTGTTGACCCGGGTGACGACCGATCCGGTATAGATTTATTGAAGTTACGTCTCACCATATTGTGGATGGGAGAGGCACTCTTTGTCTGGCTCCTCTGGTGAGACCTGTCCAGTATGGTTGGACCTCTGGCATAGCTCTCCCCTTCCTCAGAGAACGCAAGCCCCACAACCACTCCAAGGTAGTGCCTCACTGGGGGTTGTTGTTATTGTTATTATTATTATTTTGATTTCTATACCGCCCTTCCAAGAATAGCTCAGGGTGGTTTACAAAGAGAAACAATAAATAAATAAGATGGCTCCCTGCCCCCAAAGGGCTCACATTCTAAAACAAAACATAAGATAGACACCAGCAACAGTCACTGGAAGTACTGTGCTGGGGGTGGATGGGGCAGTTACTCTCCCCCAGCTAAATAAAGAGAATCACCACGGTAGCCAGCAGCTCCACCTGGACCATCCTGTGGTTCAAATGGGGATGCCTTGGTGACTTGCAAGGGGTATGGGAGGAGCCCACTGAGCCCTGTGGCAGTGCGAAGCAGTCTGTTCTGTAGTACCTGCAGGAGCTGGTGGGAGACCTGGAGCTAGAACCAATCCAGTTTTGGACAGTGTTGCCAAGTCTGGCTGGACTTTGCAGCAGTTGCTGGACAGTTTTTCTCATGCCCGCCAATCACTGTCTGGAGCAAGAGGGTGTTCTCCATGGTCGGGGACATGGTGACACCCTATCACTGGCTCTTGGATGCTGGCTTGGTGGAGCAGCTGGTCTTCCTGAAGACCAATCTCCCCCTGCTGAGCTATCCTGAGCTGAACTTGGAGGGTGGGTGATCATGGTCACCTCCACCCACTGCAACACCAGGGACATAGCAAGGTTGGAATGGGCCCAGAGACAAGATTCTAAAATTAGGCCCCCTGTCACTGCCTTCCTCTCCTAATACAAGAGGGGGGGGAAGGGGGGGAAGAGAGAAAAAATATCATCCAAGATGCAATGGAGGAAAAGAAGAAAGCATGGGATGGAGTGGGGCCGCTGGAACTCTATCAATGAATGCCCAGACATGCAGCGGGCGGAGGGGGGGAAGCGGCCGGCCGGCCATAATGCCCCAAATAATGAATCAATATGCCCACTCCCACTGCCAGACATGCAGCGGGCAAGTGGGCGGGTGGGCATGGATGGGGGGGAAGCAGGCCATAATGCCCCCAAATGAATCAATGCCCAACATGAGCAATGGCGTGAGCAGCACTCTCAAGTTAACCTGAGGGGCCTGAGTCCTCCGAGTCCTGCTGCGGCTCCTCCATCTCCATAACAGTCACAGAAGAACTGAATTTTTTAGAAGTGGCTAGCCTGGTGGCTGGAGGCTACAATTGACCTCCTCTTCCTTGCTCTCGGCGTCAGTGTCCAGGAAGCCGACCTGACCCACCCAGTCATGTGCCTGCCTTCCCTTTCTTTATCACGTGGGGTGCCACTAGCCAATGGATGGGGGAGGAGGAGGAGTCGACAAGGAAAAAGGATGGAGAGGGAGAGAGGGCAAGGAAATACGGCATGCTCACATGAACATGGAGGAATTTTTTTAAAAAAATAATATTTCAAATTGAAGGAGCTGTGGCAGGTGCTGGGTGGGGAGAGGCATGTGACATGTCTCTGGAGGGCTCCCCAGATGCCAGGGCCTCTAGACAGCTGCCTCCCCTTACCCAATCATAGTTACGCCCCTGTGCAACACCACTGGCAGCTCACCCTATACTGGCCAACCCCTAGACCATCTGTGTCACAGTTTGCTTGTTAGTGCTTCTGACATCCATGTACCCCACCACCATGGCCTGGGATGATGATTAAGTGGTGCCCTGAGGCCCAATACCAATCAAAGTCCTTGGTGGAGCAGGCAAGCAGGTTTGATTTTTGTGTGTTACAGTCAACTTTTCCCCCCAAGCAGCACAGACACACATGCACCCCCCAGCCATGACCCATGATGAGGAGGTGGACTGGTGCCCTGATATGTGTCAGCCAGGCAGACTGTCAGCTGTAGCCCAGTCCATCTGAGGCCATGGCTTATTATCCAGACTTGAAGAGAAGAAAGAAGAGTCCTTCTCAAGGAAGTTTGTGGTTTTCTTTTCTCAGCACTGATTATATGTTTGTTGTGCTATTACTGCTATGAGTATCTGGTTATGCTGGATCTCAGCAAGACATAGGCGGAACTTTTGGTGCCTGCCTTCCTTGAACTATGGTTAACTTTGGTTTGCTGCTGTGAGCTCCATGTCCCTTGCCTTATGCTTTAATCACTGCTCTGCTCTGCAATCTGATTCTGCATTTGCAAGGTGCACTGCTCTTTCAAAATATGGCTGAAGTTGAGTTTGGCAGCTATATGCTGTGGCAGCTGCAGTGCTAAGTAAGGAGTCATAATTGTGCCAAAGGAGCAAAACAATGGTGCCAATGGTGATGTTATCACAGTGCAGGCAGGTGCTGTGATTGGCAGTGGATTCTGGATCAGTAATTCTTTTTTGGACTGTGTTTGAAATGTGCCATGTCCTGTGTTGGGAGGGACAGATTAGATTCCCTTTTTACTGTGTTGAATCAAAACTTATGTGGCATTTGTGATGTTATGCACAGTGTGCTGTTTTGCCTATGGGGAAAATGGGGAACTCTAAACACCTCATTGTTCACCATGGGTAGCTCCTGAGGGCACCAAAGTGGGTTGGGTGGTAGGGCATGATTAGTATTACCTACCAAACTACCCAGAGGGGGGATGGGCAATCAGGCAATTTTTAATGAATGTTTGAATTTTATCTAGGTCAGTAGGTCATGACCCAAATTGCCAGATCACCCAATTGTTTTTTGGGCAATGCCACATGTAAGGCAATGCCAATTCTCAATCATTTGGAGCTGCTGCACAAGTGGAAACCAGCTCTGGTGACACTGTACAACAGTGCAGTTGCACAACTATTTAAACTGTGTGCTCACACGTGCATATCATTACTTACATTGGACATGAACAACTACACTTGCCCAACAACACCAGGGTTGACTTTCATATGCACAGCAGTGTTGGCTGATTAAGAACACCAGCATTGCCTTGCACATCATGTGGATCATTGTTTTTTCAGTATTGGTTATACTGATATCAAGGCAGTTTCTTCACACATGACACTTTGTCTTTACCAATGAAAAATGATACATATCTAAGTTAAATTCATCAAGTTCAATAGGACTTTGTCATGACTAACTTAGCATGGATCCTGTCCATGATTGGGAAGCAAAAGATGTTTGGAAGATATGCCAGCTCTTTCTTTCCATCTGTAAATATACCATATTTACCAAAATAGATGACGACTGAATTTAAGACAACTCCCTTAAAAAATACAGTTTACCTGTATTTACCTGAAAGAAAGAGGGCTCTGAATTTAAGGTGATTCCCTGATTTCTAAAATCAACAAATTGGGGTGGGGGAGGCGAGAATAGTCAAATATTCAGGCAAATCGTGTATATTCTCACTAAGCAAATCATACAGAGAAAAGTAAAATTGACATTTTCATGTTTGGGTGGAATGTTGTCCTGTTTTTACACAGCTGAAAGAATACTATTATGCACACACCCAAGCACATGATGGCTTGTTTGCTCAACTTCTTCTTAGAACCTTTAGTGGGAGGTCCTCTGTGAAAGTAAACAGTTCCATTTCTATCATTGGCAGATGGATTTTTTTTTTTGTCCCTGGACTTCATTTGACATCCAGTGTGTAAGGACCATTTGGGAATGTGTCGTGCTTCCTGGTTAGCTCAACAAAATAAATGAATCGGATGAAATCTCATGAAGTGTTTATTTTAGTGTTTCTCTGATGTAGGATAGGATTATTATTTATGAGGTGCCATTGAAGAAAATTCTGGAGGAAGTTGAGTATAAGATTAGGGGATTATTAAATCAACTTTATTATGTTTCCAAAACTTAAAAATACTTTACAGCTGCAATAAATTGTATGAGAGTGTTATCAAGCCATAAACTGCAATAATTTAATAAACATTCTTCTGTAAAGTTGGGCACAGGGCCAGATCCTTTGGCTGTTCGCACAGTCTGTTTTACAAGTACTGTTTATCTGGCTAATACAAACACCATCTCTTGTTATTTGTAAATGTTGGAGTGATTGGTCATTATTTTTAATGGGCTACCAGTTGTGGGTTAGATAAGTCAGAAAAGAATATCTCAAGCCTAACTCCTTCCTTTGCCTTTTGGTTGCTGCTTGACAAATATGGCAAACTACTGTGTTCCAAATATGGGACATAAATAAGGAAGAAACAGCTG
This sequence comes from Hemicordylus capensis, assembly GCF_027244095.1. NCBI lineage: Eukaryota > Metazoa > Chordata > Lepidosauria > Squamata > Cordylidae > Hemicordylus > Hemicordylus capensis. The sequence continues at coordinate 84,232,387 of NC_069658.1, read as the reverse complement.
TGAGGTTGCTCTTCTCAATACACCTTTAATTGAGAAAATGCAAATGTCATTGGGCTGGTTCAGAAACTAACTCTGTCCATACTCAACTCTGTAAAGGATCTTACTTTGCTTGCTGTAGTCTATTGCCTAGAGTCAGAGCCCACATGGAGTGCCTGCAAGCATCCATGTGGGGGAACTACCCTTTTCCCTGAAGAGATTGGGAAGTCCTTCTGTGCACATCAGAGTTCCCATACCTGCAGCAAACATCTGAACAGGATGTGGTGGTTTTGGTTAGCCCATTCCTTGATCCAGGCCAGGTTTTGAATGGGGCTTTAGTTACTTATATTCCAGTCCTCTAGTGGAGGCGGGGCTAACACACAGCCAGCAGCAAGAGCCCTTAGAAGCAGTCTGCACTTGCCTCTCTGTACATAATATCTATTTCATTAAACTATTAATATTCCTGATTCCATTCCACTGCCTTATCCATGCATACCACAACTCTTTTCCTTGGATTCTACACAGGAATACATCTCAAAAGCAACATGGCTCATTGCAGTGTGGAAAGCAAAATGAGAACTGTACTAAGTGAGCAAATTGGTAGGATGATATGACAGTGCCTTTCTGTGAAGCGTTTAATATCCAAACTGCACAGTATCTCTTCAGTTTTTAATGGCAAAACTACACTTGACACTAAATGGCATGGCTGGTATCCTGAATAATGTTGTGCTTGTGTGATAAGCAAAGTTGCCCGAGCACAAGAAAAGCAATAGCTGCATGAAGGCATGGGGTTTTTTGAAACTGTGCTGTTGTGCTCTTTTGCAAAGATTTCCTTTAACCGAATATATTAAAAGAGGAATGCTCAAGACATAAACTAATCACCCCCAATTCTTTTATATATTAGACATATCAGAGCTAAAGTAACATTCCCACTTAATGTAACAAAGTGCATAAAAATATAATCCAAAATTCTCTAACAGATGTATAGTTCAATAGGCACGGGTGTAAACAGTTCTTTTCTTGTAGTCCTGATAGTCAACTGATGGAGTTCAATACCACTTGAATCCAATAGGGGAAAAACTTATCATCATGATGTAATAGTGCATTGTCATTCTCATTAAAGCATTCTCATTCTCAGTTTGTTCGAGGTGGAAATAATATAAGTAATTCAACCATGTGTTTTAGGGACCAAACAATGTACAATATCCCAAACAATGCACTATATGAATAACGTACAGTATAACAAACAATGTACCATAGTATGCAAACAATAGGTTTACCCAAGTGCCTATTGAACTATACATCTGTTAGAGAATTTTGGATTATATTTTTATGCACTTTGTTACATTAAGTGGGAATGTTACTTTAGCTCTGATATGTCTAATATATAAAAGAATTGGGGGTGATTAGTTTATGTCTTGAGCATTCCTCTTTTAATATATTCAGTCATGGTGTGTTATTCATTTATCTGAGTATATATTGCGTGACTCCTATTGGGTTAGAGTTATTTAAAGTTTCCTTTAAAACATATGAGGTGTGCCACAGGTTCTGCAGCTGTTGCTCTAACACAAACACCCTTGTGCTAGTGCAACCATAGTCTGGAACTGAAGCTTCAGACTTAGTGCAAGTACTGAATGAAAGACAACTCTGAATTTAAGATGCCCCCCCCCCCCCAAAAAAACCTAGGTGAAATACAAGTTAAACCTGTATTGACCCAAAAGGAAGAGACCTCTGAATTTAAGGTCAACCCCCCCTTCTAATGTTTTCTAACCTCAAAGAATTGGGGGGGGGGAACTAGTCTTGGGCACAGGTAAATATAGTAGCTAGCACAGCAGCCGTGCACTAGTGCATCATCCTGTGTTAGTCAGGACATGAGCCAATATCTTCAAGAAATAAATTGAATGGAGCCCAAATCCAGCCAGGAGTGTGTTGTGCAGAAAAGTCCTGTGTCCTGTGCCATTTCTCTCCTCACCCCGCCCCCATCACCTTCCAAGAGGCAATTTGCTCCCAAAGCAGCGATTTGCTGCCGAGAACAGAGGGATCTTGGAGGGATCTCTGCTCCCAAATCATCCCTCATTCACTTAGAGGGATGATTTTTGGAGCAGAAATGGTGCATGGGGAAGTATTAATCCTACCCCACTGTACAGCACACTCCTGGCCCTGTTTGTAGCACTATTCAGCTTATTTTAAAAGATAAAATGTCCACTTCTGGCTTAAGCATCTTCTACAGATTCAATTAATGTCCTGTGTAGTTTGGCCCTAAGACTCAAAGATAGTAGAAAGGCTACCGAGAAACTTGCTTCTGAATGACAGTCTAGTAAGGTGGGGCCAGGGTACACATACGTGTTCTGATAATCCACCATTAGAGCTGGGCAACTGAGATGACTAATATTTTTTTCTCTTTCCTCTTTCCTGCCTTGTTTTGACTTGCTTAAAACCCCCTTTTTTGCTAGAAAAATGCCATATAAATGTAACAATAAAGAAACAAATATAAATGGTCTTCAGTTCTGCATCCTGTTACATGCCTTTCAGCTGCTTTATTTTCTGTGGGATTTTAGACACTGCTGTGTCAGAAAATGACGTTGGCACCTTGAATTAGACTTGTGAGCATTTCTGTAGAGGGTGATTCCCCATATCCTGCAAAGTGATTTGCCGCAAATCTTGCCTTTCAGAGCAAAAGTAGGCTGATGTATGTGAGCTCAGCTATAAAATATATCACACTTTTAGGCAGTTTCAAGTTCATTCCCACCTGTCGCATCATATCCTATTATGACAATGAGCCCCCCATTGTCTCAGTTTTGCTTCCCCCTTGATGCATGACACAGTTTACGCAATCCCTGGTATCTACTAGAGCATCTGCAGCACTGGTTCATCATGCCAAAATCCTTCCTAAAGTGACCAAGGGTTACTTCATTCTGTAGCCACCAGATAATATTTTTTTTTAATTGGCCACTGCATTGTTATTTTGTGACAGTCTTGAGTTGTTAAAAAGATTAAACCCCATGCTTCTGAAATGGGGAAGAATGCAGAATAATATTATAATCATACATGTACTTTATTACTTGATTTAAAATGGTTGCAGAAGGCTGTTTTGATTTAATAGGTCTTTCCTGTTGTTAACTACATTTATCCCATAGGAAATTATATGGAATTCTATTAAGGAAAGCAGTTACTTACATGTACATATTGTACTAAACTTCACATATGAATTATTTATACTAACCATTATGTAGGGTGTGCTTTTGATTAAGTGAGAAATCAGTTCTCAGGAATTCTTAATAATTTATTTTAATGAAACCATATTTCTTTGTGATTTCTCAGTGTTCTACAGCAAATAAAAACTAGTCACTTGAAGGCTCATCTAACAAGGGGAATTCTCATGTTCATGAAATTTATTTTGGTGTAACCAAGTGAGGAGCTGAGACTTTGTTTGAAGGCTACATAATGGTTGCTTCTGGTTGAAAACATAATTTTGGAATTCCAATAAATAGGAAGGATAATGATTTTTTAAAATAGCAAAAATAGTTTCCTCCAATTCTATTCACTGATGCATATGCTCTGTTACTTGATCCTTCCATAGTCAAATCACTCATGAGTAGGTTTGGCTGCTAATCTAAGGCACATTTGCATTACAGATTCCCTTCATCAGTTTTTCCCACAACACCCTGGGCATTGTAGTCTGGTACAGACTGGGGATATCTAACAGACATTCTCCAAACTACAATGCTGAGGATTTGTTGCAGAGCCAGTCCACTAATGGGGCACAATCAGGCGTGGCTCGTGAACTCTCCTCTGGGGGTGGGGTGGCGGGCGGCTTCTTTAAGGTAAACGGAGCCAGTGCTCCGTGCCTCCCAGCAGCCCCTGCGGTGGGCAATCACCTCTGCCACTCACCTGGCTCCCGTGGAGGCGAGCCCCCGCCAGCGGCCAGGTGAGTGGCGGAGGCGATTCCCTACCGCGGGGGGCTGCTGGGCGGCGCGGAGCACCAGCTCCGTTTACCTTAAAGAAGCCGCCTGCCCGCTCCCCCGGAGAGAGTTCACGAGCTGCGCCTCGGCACAATGAGGCAATGGTTTCAGACAATGGTTTGTCAGAGGTGGTGAGAGGGGACTTTGCCACCTCTGCCCATCATTTCTCAATGCCTCCACACCCCAGTGCCCCATCTTACCTAAAGACACCTTGCCACCATCACCTCTTCCTTTTCCTCCTCTTGCTGCTCAAATTTTGCTGCCTACTGTCTGCATTTGCCACCGGCTTGTCTGGTGGCTACTCAGTGACGGGCCTTCTCTGCTGCTGCCCCAAGGATTTGGAATGCACTCCCTAGTGAAATAAGAGCCTCCCCATCTCTGACAGCTTTTAAAAAGTATTTAAAGACGCATCTGTTCACCCAGGCTTTTACTTAATATTGTTTTAATGGTTTTAATGCTGTTTTAAAATATTCTTTAAAAAATATTAAATTGTTGTAATTTTTTAAACTTTTCATTTTTGTTTTAACTAATGTTTTATTTTCTGTTTTTATTTTGTTGTAAACCACCCAGAGACATAAGTTATGTTAACAAACAAACAAACAAATAAATAACCACTCGATTCCACACACCCTTCAGCCCCCCACCTTCCCATCTCCTGCCTTTTAGAAAGTCAAGAGGTGCAAGCAGGTGGTGGTGGTGGTGGTGAAAGCAAAATCAGAAGTATCTGATAAAGAAGGGCAGGAGGAAGAGAAGGAGCACCCTGCCCTCTCCAGGAGGGAGTGGATAAAAGGAAAGATCTGCTAGCAGGGGGAAGGGGAAGATGAAAGAGCTCTCTTCTGCTTCAGTGAGATGAAAGGAAGAGCTTGTCCGCTGCTGATGGGGAAAGGAAAGAGCTGTCCCTCTACCAGAGTGTGTGGCGAGGTGGGGGTGTACCAGGGTGAGTGTTTTATCAAGTTGCCTCAGATATAATTGGGGCATGGGCTTTGTCTAAATTTGGGGGGAAAGCCATGGCAGTCAAATGGTATGAAACTGACATGAATTAGTAGTAAAGATATGAGTCTTTGCATAGCTGCAAAACCCTAGTCACCCACACAGCTAAGGTCAAAATACATCATTTGTGCATGATCTCTGGTTGGATGTTCCAAGTTTTAAAAAATTAAACGTAGCTTTGGGGGCTACTATTTTGCTTGAAGCAGTGGCAGGGTAAAGTGTGTGGGTAATCCTGCATTACTTTTCTGCCATGCAAAAGGGGAAACCTGTTTTTTCCTGAAGCACAACATGAAACTGAGATGGAGATTTAGACTGGTAAATTAGAGGAGGGAAACACTCACTCCCCCTGCTGCTTCAAGCAAATTGTCAGCTTCCCATGACTGCAATTCAATTTTCTAAAAAGGTTGGGAGTTCCAAGCACAGATCTTTCAGGTAATGTGTAGTTTGGGCCTAAGCAGTACCAAAGATGCATGGGCTACGGATACATCTGGAACTGTATGGATATATCTGGAAGAGAGCAGCTGAACTGTGCAAGTGTTTGTTTGAAGCTGAACTGTGCAAGTGGGCAGAGTGCAGCAACATTATTTGCTAATGTACTACCATGATGATGAAATATATTATAAATATAAATATCTATCTATCTATCTATCTATCTATCTATCTATCTATCTATCTATATCTCAAAGGTTTGTTGCCAGCACTGTCCTTCTGCGGGCTCCCAAAAGCCTCTCTGCTTATGTCTGGGACTACAGGCATGTAGCGCCCACTCTTAACGTACTCAGGAGCCTCATGGGACCATGGGCTCCCCATTTGTTGGCACATGTGGACAGGTCACTTAGCAGGCAGTGGGATGATCACCCCCAAGCTCACAGCTACCACAGCAAACTGAAAGGGGATTAGCCTTATGCTTTCCCTCTGTTGGGAATGTCTAAGGATACCAAGTTAGCTTTTGAGTTAACTCCACTTTCAAGGTCTCTCTGTCCGAAGATTGACCCCTTACTTCCCCTCCTCTGTGGTTGCCTCAAACAAGCTAATGCTAATCACCTCAGCAGGAAAAGCAGATAAGGCACTGTGAACGCAACTCCCTTCCCCATCACAAAAGAGCAAATGGACAATAGGAAGCCAGGAGGTGCACTCATTAGAACTACTGTTTGGTTTACTGGGTCCTTCTGACCTGACAGGTACCATCCTTGCACATCTGTTCAGTTCATTTACATACAGGTTGTTCTTGATCATTCATGACATTGTGTTTTACTCAAGCACAGCAAATAAAGACAATGGATCCTTTTGAGATCTAGGGATGTGCACAAAACTGGTTTGACTGGTTGGGTTTGAATTCGAACCGGCTTCAAACTGGGGTTTTGCTCGAACCCCCTTTGGTTTCAGTTCAAATTCGAACCCAGTTTGAACCAGTTCTAAAAGGTTCTACATAGGGTATAATGGGGACTCAAACTGGTCCAAGCCCCACGGCAATCAAAGACTCCTGTAATTATTGGTGAATTTTTGAAGTTTTTTCAATTTTTTTATTCCTCCCATAGGGAATAATGGGGATTTGAGGATGCCCCATCACACCTTCGAGGGGTCTGGGGCATGGCAGGGCTGGCCTCAACTCCCCCCTAGCCACGACCAGTTTGATAGGAGTTGTTTAATCAGGAATTTTTAAATAATTGATTTTGGGCTCCATAGGAAAGCATGAGATAGAGTCTTCCATTGAAATAACACAGTGTACTTTCACCTACTGGCCTTAATTGCTTTATTGCTCTGAACTGACTCAGAGTTCAGAACAAAGCAAGTTGAGGCCAGCACTGCTGTTCCCCCAGACCCACTTTGGGGTGCTCTGTCACCCCCAAAGGGGGATGGGGCATCCTCAAATCCCCATTGTTCCCTATGGGAAGAATTAAAACCATCAAAAATTCACCAATAATGGCAGGAGTCTCCGATTGCCTTGGGGTTTGGTGGGTTTGGTGGGTGGTCTACCACCTACCCCACTTTTGTGCCCCTAGGTACTCTACATAGGGTTTAATGGGCTGGTTCGAGTCCCCATTATACCCTATGAGAAAAATAATGAAAATTTCAAAAATCATTAAAAATCGTAGGAGTGTCCAATTGCTTTGGGGTTGGGGTGGTAGTTTGCACCCATGGGTGCCTACCACCAAACCCAGTTTTGGAGGCTCAAACCAGTTCAAATAGAACCAGGCTCTGTTTGGTTCTAACTCAGACCGGTATTGCCAATTCAATGCCTGCTTGGTTCGAGTACGAACCTGCGAACCGAACCAGTTCAAATTCGAACCTGTTTGCAATCGCATATCCCTATTGAGATCCACGAGATTTTTCCTCCACAGGAAGAAGGAGTGGTCAGTATTTTGCCTCAGGGCCCATTTGGGGCTGTAACTGGACCTGTTTTCTTGAACCAGTATGCTTCATTTGGTCTCTACGTCATGGAGTCACCCCATGTTTGGGCAATTGACATGACACCAATCATAACACCAGGCTGTGTCTTGCTCTTCATGCCATTCCTGCTCTCAGCCTCTAGATCAGCCTTTCTTGCTGGCCCAATCTGCCCAGCATGCCTGGCTGCTACAAGAAGCTGGCTACATGAGAACAGATACCTTTTGGATTTACCCCTGCTGCCTAACCAAACTGCATTTGGTTCCCCAATGCTGCCCGGCTTCATTCCTGAGGAAAGAGGTCTTTTGGTTGCACCTGAGCCATGAGGGTCCAATCACCACTAAAATGGAAGGACAAGGTTGTATGTTAACCACTGCACCCCTCTGGGCTCTTCCTATCCCTGCTCTTTCTTAAATCCAAAAACCTGCTTCTCACAGCCTTCTTTCTCTAGCCAGCCTGGAAGTAATTTAATTCAGACACCAAGCTAAATTGCCTCTTTGTAAGTTATCTGGTTAATTTCTTATTCCACTGTACCCCTAAACCCTCAAATAAAACTTACTTAATTTTTGAACCCCAACTCTCTCTTTGTAAGTTTATTTTCCCAGGACCAGAACTTTGCACAAATTTATTCTGATGTGGAACTGCTCCACTTTAGCTCACTGATTCCCCCACACATGCCCGCGTGCATTAAGGGGTGTTCGCCAGTCACCCTGGGGCAGTTCCATTAACAAGTTCTCAAAGCAGTTAACATGGAATACAAACAAACATGCATCCCTGTCCTAAAAGAGCTCACAGATGAAAAACAAAGATAAGGTAGACACCAGCAACAGCCCCTGGAGGAATACTGTGCTATGATTGGATAGGGGCTGTTGTTCTCCCCACCCCGGCCACTAAATATAAGGAAATCACCATTTTAAAGGTGCTCTTTTGCAGGGCCTTAGATCCATGACCCACCTTGTATCCATGTGAGGCTGCACTACCAAACTAGGAATCTTAATTGAAAACAATGTTCATTTACAGCCCCTTAGAACAAACATCATATTCAAGCTTTCCTCTATAACCTTATCATTTTTACATCATTGTGACAAAGTTCCAGTGTTGTCTGCCCACAATATTGCTTTAACTATAAATATAAACATCTTCTCTTACAATGGACTGTGACTCAGGACATAGGGATAGGCACGAAAAGGATTTGGGGTTCTGTTTTGAGCTCAAAATGAAACGCAAATGGCCAAAATGTTTTGTTGAAACAACTGGTCCAGCCGGTTGTTTTGATGGAACAAACTCAAACCATTTTTAGTGTTCTGGCCATAGGGAACAATAGGAAAACTCAAAACACCTCATTGTTCCCCATGGGTAGCTCCTAGGAACACCAACATGTGTTGGGTGGTAGGGCATGATGGGTGATACCTACCACTCAACCCACAAAAGAAATGGGCAAGCAGGTGACTTTTAACAAGATTTAAACCTTTTGCCAAAACCCCCACTAGATCCTATTGTGCCTTTGAGGAAAGGTTAAACATTTGTTAAAAATTGCCCATTTGGCCATTTCTTTTGTGGGCTGGGTGGCAGGTAGCACCCATCATGCCCTACCACCAAACCCTTAGACCCTTTTAAAGGCATGATTCCCCTTTGCTTGTAAGACTAGCCCTCCACTCTGGACCTAACATGTCAGCCCACCTCAGACAAGTCTACCTGGGTAGACCTGTCCTCTGAGGTGGGATGACATGCTATGTCTGGAGCAGAGAGCTAGTCTACCTGCTGATCCCAATTGATAACTCTCTCTCTCTCTCTCTCTCTCTCTCTCTCTCTCTCTCTCTCTCTCTCACACACACACACACACACACACACACACACACACACACACACACTCTTTTCCTGTGTGTGACAGTGTAATATTTATAGCATATATAAAAGTAGCACACATTACTTCAGCTACAATTTTGACTTAATGAAGAGCTTAATAAAAATCGGCATTCATAGCTCCTGTGTAGACCGATAAATTAGCTAATGCAAAATCTAAGTCCTTATGTATTATGCAAAAGATTAGTCTTTATATTTGCATAATGTGCTACAAATGACCTACTGTTTCAAGGAGTAGCAGCTCAGTTAAATGTGATCTGAAAGCCAAAGTGACGTCAATAAACTAATTACTCTTAGCGTGGCATATCTCATTCATCGTCTGGAGTTCAAGACCTCCCTCCATGCTCCACAACACTGAGAGGACAGTTGAAAGGCATTGAAGGTGGTTCAAGAAAACAACAGAGCATTAATGAAAGAAAGATATACTCAGTGTGACAGGATGCCAGCTATTCCAATTTTTTCTAAGTGCCTGTGCTTATTAAAAGTGGAGTCTTCCTCCAAAGACACTGAGCTTGTGTTTCTAGTCACTGTCCCTTGAGCTCCTTTATCTTTGAAATTAAGATGAAACACTAATGGTGAATAATTTGACCCCTAAATCATAGGTCAGCGTTATCTAAGGGGAAAACCTTTTCTCTTCTTTTTCTAGATTTTGAAAGGTGAGAAGTCCATTCAGGGAGGACAGTTGGGTGCCTCATATATCAGACTACATGTAATTCAAAAGTACCTATGTTTGTGGTTTGCTGATACCAAAACTTCATACCCTTCAACATTTCATATATAAAAATAGGGATATTTCTATGAATATGTGGGGAGATGTAGCCAACCAACATGGGAGGTCTGGCATAGCGTTTTGACTACAAGCATTCCAGAAATGGAAAGGAGAAAATAAAGTACATGCAGAGTACAGTATTCTGGATTACCACGCAGATAAGTCTGTCAGATCTGCATTTATTTCAGATGTGCATTTCCCCCTGATTTTTTTTTTTTTAAATCAAAGCAGTGTAAGGGAAATGTGCGTTTCAACAGAAACAATGCAGGGAGGTGAGGTGGGGAACTCTGCATAACCCTTTCTTTTTGACCATTTTTCTGTACACAATTCCTTTATCACATAAGGAAGAGCAGCCAGAAGTGCTGCTTCAGTAGAAAAAAAGTCTAAAGGGCAAAATAGTAAGAAGCTCCTCCTCCTCCCATATCATCTCTTCACTTAATCTTAAAGCCCCCTGAGGTAACCTTTGGTTTTAAAAACAGTCAGGGGAAATAAAAATGAGACTACACTTCAAGTCTAGCTTGCACTAGGGATGTGCATGAACCACTTTGGTGTTCTATTCCTAGAACGCCAAACTGGTTTGGGAACTGGTGTTCAAACCTGTTTGAACATGGGTGTGGGGCTCCTTTAAGGATCGGGGAGGGTGCTCGTAAACCCCCGCCACACACCGTGCCATGTTGCCCCACTGGTGCTGTGCTTAAAACAGTCCCATGCAAGGCAGCAGCATATTTTCTTGACCTAGTGTGTGTCATACCAGACTGACACACTGACCCAGTGTGTGTCAGACCAGAAGTGCCCAGTGCATGTGCATGATGTATGTCCATGTGTATGGGACGTGTGCACACACACCGGATACTTCCAGTTCAGACCGGGGCGGCAAGGCAGTACGCTGGGAGGTCCATGCCGCGCAGGACCATTTTAAGAAACATTCCGGCGGGGTGTGTGTGTGTGTGTGTGTGTGTGTGTGTGTGTGTGTGTGTGTGTGTGAAAGAGCACCTTCCCCGATCCTTAAAGGTAATCCCCTCTCCACCAAACCATCCATCGCTGGTTCTGTGCACATCCCTAGTTTGCACCGCATTAGTTCTACACTCTGGGCCAGCTCAGACAATGGCTGCATTCACACACCACATGAAACCGGAGTTCAAGGGTTCTCTGGTTAAAATTTCTGTACATCCGAATGCGGGCAATTACAGATACAACTGAAGATGGATGCACACTTTCCTTCCCCAGATTCCTATTTCTACCTTTGGTTTATAGTGAGTTTGGCCACCTGGACCTCTGGTTTAGCTTAGCCAGTGTTGTGTCTGAACATGGCACCACAGTCTGGCTGCTCTCCAACTGAAGTTGAGGGAGGAAGCCCCTCCCTCCCTCCAGCTGCAATTGGCTGCCGGGGCTGTCCTTCAGTAAAGAAAGAAGTCCAGGCAACCTGTTCTCCCACCACTCTGCAGTCTCACTGATTGCAGAGTGGTAGCTCTCCATGATGTCCGAATCTGGATGGGAGAGCGGGGGGAGGGAGGAGCAGAACAGTGGGTCCAATGGACCCAAGGTTCTGCATTACATGCAAATGCAGCCAATATATCTGATTGACCCAATTGCATGAAGAACATATGTGCACACATAGTGTACTATCCCACTATTGCATAATTGTGTGGTATGGGGAGGTTTTGACACTCCATCATTCAATTATGTGATGGCAGGATAGCACATCAGGTGAGGTACAAGTGTGTACTCATGTGCTTCAGCTAGCCAGTTACACATATTGTGGAAAACAGATTCTTGATTGTTTTAAACATTTAACCAGGCCAATGTAGGTGTGCATGCCAGAATTACAACCTTTGTTTTTAAAAATGGTGGGTGCATGAACTATATTGCTAACACTGCTAAAGTTGTTATGAGGTATTCAAAATAATCAGATCTTAAAATGTATTGTGGTGGGTTGGGGGGGGGCAATTTAATCTGGAGAACATATCTGAGATGGTTTGGTGGTGGGGTTTTTTGGAGCTCTTGTCACTACTCTTTCAAGCAACAGGATTTACCTAATGTATATAACAGGCAATATTATTGAAGCAGCAAGATAGAAAAAGTATTGATGCTTTCAAACACTGGTGCTGGAGAAGATTTTTGAGGATACCATGGACAGCCAGGAAAACAAACAAACGGATCATAGAACAAATCAATCCAGAATTTTCATTCAAGGCTCAAATGACCAGGCTCAAGCTATCATACTTCAGACACATTATGCGAAGTTCCAGCTCCCTAGAGAAGTCCATAATGCCGGGCAAAGTGGAAGGAAAGAGAAGAAGAAGACGACCAGCAGCAAGGTGGATGGACTTGATGATGACAGCAATGAATGCGCCACTGGGAGACCTTCAAGGCAAGCTGAAGACAGAACATCCTGGAGAGAATCTATCTATGTGGTTGCTAAGAGTCGACATCGACTTGATGGCAATCAATCATACATCAGGCGGAATATAAATATAATAAATAGATAGATAACTAAATAAAATAATGTGCAGATACTATAGCTCAATCCTATGTATGTGTATTTGGAAGTAAATCCCATTGAGTTCAATGGGACTTAGGTTGCAATTGTGTATGTGTATACTTACTTGGAAGTGATCCCCATTGAATAGAATGGAACTTACTTCTATGAAAAGTGGTATTTGATTGCTGTTTTTCCCTTAAGTAAATGTATGTAGGAGTTCAGTCTTAAATTGTCCTTTCATCAGTTCTTTCATAATTAATGTGGCAGTATTTAAACTATTTGGCTGTAGTTTACAATGATTTCCTACTCACAATTTCGGATTCTTTCCAACACCGGTAAATATGTGACTATTATCTAAAAGATTAGCCCCATTATAGGAATAAAACTGCTTGCTATAATGTGCAGCAGATTTCTTAGTTTGCTATTTGACACAACATGTGAAATGGTATGTGAAATGAGAGGTCCGAGAGGCATCATTTCAAATTATTAGAAAGGCTTACACTTACGTTCAGCAGGGTTGATTTAGCAGCGGAATGGTATTGTAAAAGCCTCCTTATCTGTGCAGCTGTCCTTCTATTAACCAATACACTGCATTAATTAGTAATGTTATTTCCACTTCACCTAAGGTAGCTAAAAGATTCTCCTGAGATCTATTTTCAGTTATGATTTTGTTTAATCCTATTATTAACTATAATAAATCTTCACTGCATTGGATTATCATCACTACACCAATTATTCCATTATTTAAACAAATAATTATTAAACATTACAATTCCACTTTATGCCTGACAATAACAAATCATAGTTATAAGGTTATTTCAAGTAAATTACTTATAAAACACTAATAAAATTAATTGCAAGATGTTTGATTGAGCTGACTGAAGCAGAAGCTCTTTATCACAGTCTTTGATATGCCATTAGTAATGTGAAGAAGGCTACCAGCTCCAGCTATCTTGGTGCCTATTTGCAAACAAAGTGTAATTAAAATGTTGAGGCTTTATTTTTCAGTGTTGACAGGCATGAGGTTTTTTTTTATTACTACTGCTATTGTTCATCTCACAAAAACTCAATATTTCATGACAACATGATGGAAACGCAAGTCAGCTCTGGGGTCTGAGTACAAGCAGTCAAGTAGCTCACTAGGCTGGGTCTCATCCAGAGGATCTGACAAGGACTTTAAAATCTGCCAGTGCCAAAGTATATGCTTTTACCAAGCAACAGGGAGGCATTTGTGCTGTGTGCCTTCTCCTGGTTGTCATTTTAAAGGAGGCTATCTGCAGCTTGATCAAAATTCCGCCCCCATTTCTTGGCAAAGCACCTGCCAAGAGCAGGGAAATAATAAAACTGCGGGAGACATTATAGAGGTCTATAAAATCATGCTCGGTGTAGAGAAATTGGATAAAGAGAAATTTCTCTCTCTCACCAACAACACTAAAACCAGGGGTCATCCCATGAGATTGATTGCCAGGAAATCTAGGGCCAACAAATGGAAGTACTTTTTCACACAACGCATAATCAACTTGTGGAATTCTCTGCCATATGATGTGGTGACAGCCAACAACCTGGATGGCTTTAAGAGAGGTTTGGATAACTTCATGGAGGAGAGGTCTATCAGTGGCTACTAGTCGGAGGGCTGTAGGCCACCTCCAGCCTCAGAGGCAGGATGCCTCTGAATACCAGTTGCAGGGGAGTAACAGCAGGAGAGAGGGCATGCCCTCAACTCCTGCCTGTAGGCTTCCAGTGGCATCTGGTGGGCCACTGTGTGAAACAAGGTGCTGGACTAGATGGGCCTTGGGCCCGATCCAGCAGGGCCATGTTCCTATGTTCTTAATATGGATCCTGCTATAGTTTCCATTTTAGGGAGGGATCCGCAGCAGGCAGCACATCACGAACCTTCCTCTTGTCTTTGGGTGGGTTCAAGTGACTGCCTGAAAGTCACTATGAGGGAACCAGAGGTTCCTAGAGAATGTGCACTCCTGGTGTGAGGCAGTACTTCCACCCCTTGCCATGACATCTGAACCTGAGAATATCAGGTGGAGAATGTAAAGTCCCCTTTGCTGCTGAAAACTCTCCACCCAACTTCAAATAGTGGGTGAATATTCCATTTAGGAGGAGCAGGTTTGAGGGTTTGACTGTCATTCCCCCCTCCCTCCTCTGCTTGGACTTTACATCTGGCCCCTCTGGGTTAACTTTTCCATCTCTTGCCTGGACAAGGAGCTGCCTGGCAACCTGCTGCCTTCAGGAAAGCCTTGACACTTAACACCTATCTCAGCCAGCAGTCCGTGGTGGCAGGAGGGGCTGCTGGGAAGTTAGAGGCTTATAAATTACTGAAGACACACCAGTGCCGAGGCTGGTGGCATGGCTGGTGGCCTGCCTGTAGGCGGCCACCAAAACCGGCCGCCAAAGGGGGCCGGCCTTTGGGGCCAGGCCTTTGGGGGTGGGACTGAGGGCTGGTGGATGGTTGTATTGTGGATGGGTGGATTTTGGGGTCAAAGGGTTGTTTTTATTGCCCTGAGTTGTGCCAGGCCTAGTTGATGAGATGTATTTGGGCTCTCCTGAGGGGGCTGATGCAGGGGGTGCACCTGGCAGCCTTGGGGCAGCTATTGCTGTAGTGGTGGGGGAATATAAGAATTGGCGCTGGCAGAACAGCTGGCCATTACAGTGGAAGAGAAATTAGTAATTTAGTTACTATTTTATTTCCAACTGTTCTGACAACTCTCAAGCCTTGGGGAGCAGCACCAACTACCCACAGAGTCTGGCCTTGCTCCTTTGTAATGCCAGGTCAGTTCAGAATAAGACCGAAATTGTCCATGATTTGATCATAGATGGGGGAGCTGACCTGGCATGTATAACTGAGACCTGGTTGGGGGAGGCGAGTGGCCCAGTGTGGGCTCAGCTTCTCCCTCCAGGTTACTCTGTTGTGGAGAAGGTTAGGGAAAGTGGGCGGGGTGGGGGTGGAGTGGCTGTGGTCCACAAAAATACTATCTCCCTTACGAAGGCCCCTGTGAGACAGTTTACTTATATTGAGTGTGTATTTCTGAAGCTGGGAACTCAGTATAGATTGGGGATTCTGTTGGTGTACCATTCACCCTGCTGCCCAACTGACTCCCTAAATGAACTGATGGAGCTGGTCGTGGAGTTGGTCTTGGAGTCTCCCAGGCTCTTGGTGCTGGGGAACTTCAGTATCTACTTTGAGGCTGGCTTGTCTGGTGCGGCTCATGATTTCATAGCAGCCATGACAACTATGGGCCTATCCCAATTAATTTCTGAACCAACTCATGTTGCCGGCCACACACTCGATTTGGTCTTCTGTTCGGATCAAGGGGGTGTTCTGTGGGTGGGTTACCCCATT
Organism: Hemicordylus capensis; assembly: GCF_027244095.1. NCBI lineage: Eukaryota > Metazoa > Chordata > Lepidosauria > Squamata > Cordylidae > Hemicordylus > Hemicordylus capensis. The sequence continues at coordinate 84,216,605 of NC_069658.1, read as the reverse complement.
GTCATGGACGGACCACTACCTGGTTAAGGTTGGTATCATGGTCACAACCCACCCCTGCAGGGGTGATGAACCTTTTAGGATGGAGCTCCCAAGAAGGCTGCTGGACTCAGTAGGTTTCCAAAAGGTCTTGGAGGGTTTTGATGTTGGTGTGGCCGGTGATTCTGTCGATGTCCTGGTGGGAACCTGGAATAGAGAACTCACCAGGGCAGTAGACACAATTGCTCCTAAGCGTCCCTCCAGACCTGCTTCAAAAATGGCCCCCTGGTATACCGAGGAGTTGTGGGGGATGAAGCGGCTGGGTAAGTGACTGAAACGCGAGTGGAGGAGAACTCGGCTCAAATCTGACAGGATGTAGCATAGAACCCATTTGAAGACTTATGCGGTGGCGGTGCATGCACCAAAAAAGGGCTTTGGTCAGTGTGCATTGCGTCTGCAGGTTTGCATATGGTAGAGTTATCCCAGGTTATGAGGAGTATAATCTCTGCTCCTTCTGCCTCAAATCAGCTCCCTGAGATACTCTGGTGTGACGCCTTTAGTGGGTTCTTTGCGGATAAAATCTCCTGTATTCAGGCCGACTTGGACCCCACTATTTCTGCAGGGTCTGCGAGGGAGGTATCCAGTGATCCCTCTTGCAGTGTTAGGTTGGATTGGATCAGTTTCAATCTGTGACTCCTGATGACGTGGACAAGGTGCTTGGAGCAGTACGGCCTACCACTTGTTCTTTGGATCCTTGTCCAACCTGGCTGCTTCAGCGTGGTGTAGTGGTTAGAGTGCTGGACTAGGACCAAGGAGACCCGAGTTCAAATCCCCATTCAGCCATGATGCTAGCTGGGTGACTCTGGGCCAGTCACTTCTCTCTCAGCCTAACCTACTTCACAGGGTTGTTGTGAAAAAAACTTAAGTATGTAGTACACTGCTCTGGGCTCCTTGGAGGAAGAGTGGGATATAAATGTAATAATAATTATTATTATTATTGGAGATGACCTAGTTAATATCATAAATGCATCACTGAGGGAGGGTAGGGTGCCTTCTTGTTTGAAGGAACCAATAGTTAGACCTCTTCTTAAGAAGCCTTCCCTGGATCCCTCAGCGATGGATAGTTATAGGCCCATCTCCAATCTCCCTGGTTGGGCAAGGTAATAAAGAGGGTGATGGCCAACCAGCTCCAGGCGGTTTTGGAGGAAACTGATTATCTAGACCAGCCCTGCACAACATAAGGCCCGGGAGCTGGAGCTGGCCCACGGGAAAATTTTTGATGGCCCAGGTAGCCAAAAACAGTGGGAGCCCCAAAATTTGGCATTTGTGTGGGGCTAGAACAGTCGGGTGCCACTGACTGAACAAGGACGGGGCTTATTTTCTGGCCACTATCCTTGGTTAAAATTGTGGGGGGGGGAGCGAAAGACCCACAACTAACTAGTAATTACTTTAAAATTAATCTTCATAATTAATTTTACTGCAATAATCAATGCACTGAAAATTGAGTTTGGCCTCCGCATACATCATCATGGTTGTTTCTGGCCCACTGGGACATTTGAGTTGTGCACCCCTGATCTAGACCCATTTCAAACTGGCTTTAGAACGGGCTATGGGGTTGAGACAGCCTTGGTCGGCCTGATGGATGACCTTTACCAGGGAATCGACAGAGGGAGTGTGACTCTGTTGGTCCTCTTGGATCTCTCGGCGGAGTTTGATACCATCGACCATGGTATCCTTCAGGGTTGTCTGGGGGAGTTGGGAATAGGGGGCACTGCTTTGCAATAGTTCCGTTCCTATCTCTCAGGTAGATTCCAGATGGTGGAGCTTGGTGACAGTTGCTCCTCAAAATGGGAGCTGTTATATGGAGTCCCTCAGGGCTCTATTCTGTCATCAATGCTCTTTAATATCTACATGAAACCGCTGGGTGAGGTCATCAGGAGATTTGGTGCTGGGTGTTATCAGTATGCTGATGACACCCAAATCTACTTCTTCTTGACACCCTTTCTTCTTCAGGAAATGTTACTCATTCTCTAAATGCCTGCCTACAGGCAGTAATGGGCTGGATGAGGGATAACAAATTGAAGCTTAATCCAAGTAAGACGGAGGTGCCATTTTGGGGGCTCAGAATCTGAGGGTTGAGTTAGATCTTCCTGTGCTGGATGGGGTTACACTCCCCCAGAAGGAGCAGGTGCACAGCTTGGGAGTACTCCTGGACCCAGGCCTCACCCTGGTATCTCAGGTGGAGGCCATGGCCAGGAGTGCTTTTTATCAGCTTCAGCTGATTCGACAGCTGTGCCCATTCCTTGAAGAGGATGACCTCAAAACAGTGGTGCACCAGCTAGTAACCTCCAGGCTTGACTACTGCAATGCGCTCTACGTGGGGCTACCTTTGTACATAGTTTGGAAACTTCAATTAATTCAGACTGCGACAGCCAGATTGGTCTCTGGGGTAACCCAGAGAGACCATATTATGCCTGTTTTGAAACAATTGCACTGGCTGCCAATATGTTTCTGGGCAAAATACAAAGTGCTGGTTAATACTTTTAAAGCCCTGAATGGCTTAGGCCCGAGTTACCTCAGAGAGCGCCTTCTTCTGTGTGATCCCCACCACACATTAAGGTCATCTGAGGAGGTTCATCTCCAGTTACCACCAGCTCGACTGGTGACAACTCAGAGGTGGGCCTTCTGTGTAGCTGCTCTGGGGCTGTGGAATGCGCTCCCTGTGGAAATCCGTAATTTGAATTCTCTATTAGCCTTCAGGAGAGCCCTTAAAACATATCTGTTTGGCCTGGCTTTCCAGGGTTTTTAATTACTGTGATTGTTTAATTGTTGTTTTAAAATGTTTTAAAGTTGTTAATTGTTGTTATATTGTTCTTTAATTTTTGTTTTAACTCTTTACTGTTTTAATGGTTTGTTTTAATTGTAAACCGTCCTGAGCCATTTTGGAAGGGTGGTATAAAAATCAAATCAAATCAATAAATAAATATTCTAGATGCTGGGTGAATATCAGGTGCACAAATGACATTGCAAAGGAATAAGCCACTATTTCTACTACTATGATGAGATGACTAATATTTATATACTGCTCTTCAACCAAAGTTCTCAAAGTGGTTTACACAGAAAAATAAATATTACATAAATAAGATGGTCCTCTGTTCTCAAAGGGCTCACAGTCTAAAAAAAAAAATGTAAGGCAGATACCAGCAATAGCTACTGGAGTGATGATGTGCTGGGGTTGGATAGGGCCAGTTGTTCTCCCCCTGCTAAATATAAGATAATTGCCACTTTAAAAGGCATCTCTTTGCTCAGTTAGCATTTCTAATGAACTCAGTGGCAGACACACAGTGCAAAGGTATGTCAGCACAATGACATTATGTTCATACAAACTGTGTAAATGCAAAAATTATACAAATGACATTACACTCTGCAGTGTAAGGAGGACTGTGCAGTCCTTGGGGACATATTTTTGGGTGCACTGAGTCTTTCCTGGAGAAAGGGAGGGCCTTGAAAATTGCCCCTTTCTTGCTGAACTGATGGAGTTAGTTGGGAAGTTATGTTAGGCTGCTCTCTCAATCCATCCTTGCTCTTTATCTCAGCCACTAATGGTTGTCACAAGGTTTTCTGAGCTGAGGTATGCAAAGTGCTCTAATCTTTAATAATGAGCATATTGTTATCCATTCTCCCCACTTCCCCCAAACAGAGAGAAGTTCCAGGTGCAGCACTATTCAGACTTTGACTTCCTTGGGGCAAGGTATGCGCATTGCATACCTTAGCTCAGAAAACCTTGTGACAACCAGGTTGAGAGGGAAAACTATAGGCCAAGGAATGAAGCAAATTCCACTCCCCTTAACTGAGGAGAGGCATATCCTCTCCTCTTGCCTGTGGTGGGCTCCCCAGAGGCATCTGGTGGGCCACTGTGTGAAACAGGATGCTGGACTAGATAGGCTTTGGGCCTAATCCAGTAGGGCTGTTCTTATGTCTTTCACTGATGTCATTTCTCTTTGCCTTTCTGAAGCAGGTTAGGCAAAAGGGATTCCGTAACCCTAACAGACATGATAAACTCCATTAATTACGATGGCTGACATGATGAGGAAAATGATTCAAAGTGAAATTAAAAGGACATATTAGCCTTCATCATGGGGCTTCTATGGGTTTAGCACCCAAGAGACATTAGGGTTGCTGAGATCAGTCCTAGTGTGATTCCAGATCATGCCTTACAAACTACTCATGTATCTTTTGCTAGTCAAATTATTTATTTAAAAGTGATCTTATTGACATTCTAATGGATTGCCTTTTTAAAAGGTTTTATTAAAAAAAAAACACGAAACCACAGCTTGCTGTTTATGTGCTTTTTCTAACTGTGATGGCCTTAATGTTATGGGCAAATATGTGGTCTCAATTAAAAAGAAAAACACCATCCAGGACTTACATGGTAGTCATTATTTGTTCTGTCATTATTTGTTTTTAAAACATTACATTTAATGGCCCCATATTGTACTCTGTCACCCGATGTAGTGAAATCTGTATTAGTTGGGCCTTTTTGGCATTGTGAAAATAATTGCTTCAGGCCTATGAGGTCGAGGACCAAACCTTCCCTTCGGCTGTCAGCATCCAGGCAATTGATCTTCTCATTTTCTTTTAATCTCTCCAGCCACTTCCCTTTCCCCCTCCCCTAAATAGACACCCCCCTCAACTTAGAAACTAAATGTCCCCACTGCCAAGAGTGCTTAGTGTAAATGTAATATTACATGAATCAAAGATGCTTTAGGCTATAATATAGGTTGGTAATTTATTACTGAAGAACAGAGGCCTTTTTAAAAAATCCTTTCATTGAGGCAAATCACTGTGAATTAACTAGCAAGAGGGCAGCAGGTGCTCTCATTAAATTTACAGTCCCTGGCAGCAGATATCAAAGTTAAGGGGGAAACTGTGTAACTCTACTGACACATGTAATACCAGCCATGTACAGATACAACTATAAGGCTACACTGCTTTTTTGTCAGCATCTGAGCCTGTTTTTACCAGGGACTCGTGCGATCAATCTGAGGAAGATCAGGGTTGGGAAAACCAGAAATGACAGTCAGCAGCCTAACTGAGCAGGATTCCAGAGAGAAACTCACAAAATGACAAGACAAGAAGAAAGAAAAACAAAGGGGCAAAAGTAAGCTCAGGAATACAGAAATGCACAGCTAAGGTGCTCCAAACATAAGCTGTTGCCCTGCCAACCAGCAGCTTCTTTATGCTTTGTTTTACCAAGGCTGTTGATTTTGTTTTATTTATTTAAATTATTTCACAGACTCTTCTGGTCAAAGCCTCTCAGAGCGCATACATGTAAATTTAGAAAAACCAATAAAAACACAACAAAACAGCAAAGACCAAACAATCTATAGAATAAATCCCATATTAAAACAATATAAACACTGAACACATAAAAGGTAGTGGTGTGCAATTCGGTATTTCGGTTCGGACCCGAACCGAAACACCCCTGTTCTGTGCCCGAATTTTGCTCACCCGAATCACCCCCGATTCGGTTCGGATTCGGATTCACCCGAATCCGAATCGATTCGGATAAGAAAAACAGGTCCTGGGGCCAAAAGAGTGGGGTGGGGTGGTAGCACCCAATGGGTGGAGGCTACCACCCAAATTTCAGGGGGATTGGCCAAAGGCAGATTTTTGGTGATTTTTTGAAGTTTTAGTGTCTTTGGGGCAGATCGGGGGCAGAAAGTGGGATCTTGGCCAGAAGAGTGGGGTGGGGTGGTCGTGCCTAATGGGTGGAGGCTACCACCCCAATTGCAGAGTGATTGGGCAGAGGGCTGATTTTTGGTGAATTTCTGAAGTCTACGCGTTTTTAAGGTTTTCCCCCATTAGGTAGAATGGGGGGTGTATCGCTTCACGTCGGGGGGAAAGGGGTGGCCTAGAGCGGTGTGGGGTTGGTGGTAGTGCCGGGTAGGGGCAAGGAAGCTACCTGAATTTTTTCAAAGGATTGGGGTAGAGGGCTGATTTTTGGTTAATTGTTGAAGTTCATGTCTTTAAGGTTTAGATTCTATGATAGCAAATTAGAGTGGATTCGTGGTGTGTCATTGAAAATCTCATTTGCTATCATAGAATCCACACTCAGAATACCTCAGAAAAAACAGAACCCTGTACGCCATGGGTTAGAAACCCATGGGGGTGGTTGGCACCCTATGTGCACTACACCACCACTTGCTCTGGGCCACCCCAGCACCCCCCAAGTCACAGTGCACTTATGGGGCTGCTGAAAGCTCCATTCTATTATAACTTATGAGGAAAAACCTTAAAGACGCGTAAACTTCAACAATTAACCAAAAATCAGCCCTCTGCCCAAATCCTTTGAAAAAATTCAGGTAGCTTCCTTGCCCCTACCCGGCACTATCACCAACCCCACACCGCTCTAGGCCACCCTCCCCCCCCCCGACGTGAAGCGATACACCCTCCATTATACTTAATGGGGTGAAACCTTAAAGACGCGTAAACTTCAGAAATTCACCAAAAATCAGCCCTCTGCCCAATCACTCTACAATTGGGGTGTTAGCCTCCACCCATTAGGCACTACCACCCCACCCCACTCTTTTGGCCCAGATCCCACGTTATGCCCCCTATCTGCCCCAAAGACACTAAAACTTCAGAAATTCACCAAAAATCAGCCCTTTGCCCAATCCCTCTGCAATTGGGGTGGTGACCTCCACCCATTAGGCACTACCACCCCACCCCACTCTTTTGGCCCCAGGACCTTTTCAATTAAAGTAAAAAGAAAGCAATTTCTGCATTGAAATCAATGGAGGCAAAAAGGCTGGAAATTCAAAGAGACGTCAAACTGAAAACAGAGGGGGAAGAAGAAGACAAGGCTGGCACTTTTCTAGGGCACAAAAAGGAGACCCGAAACACCCAAAAAATTCAGACCCGAAACAGGGGTGATTCGTTACGGGTCCGAAAATTATCGGGTCTCATCATGGGTGATTCGGTTTGGCTCCAAATCACTCGAAATTGGTTGTTTTGGGCACAGATCGTTCTGTGCCTGAAACGTTTTGCACATCCCTAATAAAAGGTTCAGGCAAATACAAGGGTTGTCTGTCACCTGAGATACTGCAAGTTTCACAGGCCTAGTGCCAGACAAGGTCAACGGCCTACATTTAGAGGGGAGATGGGGCACAGCAGAAAAACACCCTTACCCCTGCTGTCTCCTCACCTCTTCTGAGGCATATTTGAAACACAGAAGATTCATGTCAGACAATCTCTAGCTTAGGGCCTAAAATCAAGGGAGGAAAACCAGACCAGGGTGGCGCTATAATAAGGTGCATGGGTCCCAAGAACTTGTGCTGCCCTGCCTCCACGGCCACCACACTAATCTCTGGGGCTACTTCACTCACTCATTCTCCTCCCTGCAGTACAGTGCACTGTGTTGCCCAAACCCATCAGTGCACTCCAGTTCCCCAGTGACATGCTCCTGAAGACCACTGCTGCTTGCTGCCCATCTCCAGTGCTGTGCCACATGGTTGGTCGGAGAATGCCATTGCACCACCACAGGGCAACACCACTGCCACTGCCACCAGGAGAGGTAGGGAGTATACGTGGGGGCTGCCCATGAGAACGTGGACCACTTACGCCCTCCCTACGCCACTAGAGCAGATAAATTATCCATGGCTGAGTTTAACAGAAATTAGGGTCAGAGCAAAGAGTGACCTGTGAGGTCCATAACCAGTTAGTAAATTTAACTTATGAGCTTTGAAGTAGTAGTAGTAGCAGTAGTAGTAGTAAAATAAAAGTAAAGTGTGCCATCAAGTCCATTTCGACTCCTGGTGCCCACAGAGCCCTGTGGTTTTCTTTTGGTAGAATACAGGAGGGGTTTACCATTGCCTCCTCCTGTGCAGTATGAGATGATGACTTTCAGCATCTTCCTATATCGCTGCTGCCCGATATAGTACCAGCAGGGATTCAAACCGGCAACCTTCTGCTTATTAGTCAAGCATTTCCCCATTGCAATTAGTAGTAGCAGTAGTAAATAACAGTGAACTTTTTAAAGATATGGTTAAACAAAACCTGCAGTATATAGTGCTTATCTAAGTGAAGTTTGGAGTCAGATTTTAACGTTGCACTTTGACACAACCCTATAAGAAAGGAGCTGAAACAGTAGGAATGTTCATATGTTTTCCCTCCATACATTTATGCATCCAATCACAAGGATGGTTTGTGTGTGTTCAGCTGTGTGTATAAAGGTTCATCTTGCTGATGGAATTCATGACTTTCAAGGGGCAGGGCTAGGAGCATGCAGGGCTATGAACATGGTCCAGTTTCCACTTTCATGTGTTAGATATGCTTGTATAAAAGGAACTTGTGAAAGACACTAATAGCTGATAGAATTAAGTATAAAGATCCCAACACTGAGAGAAGCAAACAAGCTGGGCTGTATGGATGGGGCTATAGTTTAGTGGCAGAGCACCTGCTTTGCATGCAGAAGGTCCCAGGCTCAATCCGTGGCATCTCCAGGAAGGGCTGAGAAGGGCTGAAATCCTGGAGAACTGCTGTCAATCAGTGTGCACAATGCTGAGCTACACAGACCAATGGCCTGACTTGGTACAAAGCAAATTTCTCTGTATCCCCTTGGGATAGATACTTATTTTTTAACAGGGAAGGACAGTAGCTCATTGGAAGAGCATCTGCTTGGTAGTAGCTCAGTGGAAAAGCAGGGAAATATCTTTCTGAAACCTGGAGAACCACTGCCAGGCAGGGTAGACATTTTTGAGTTGCATGGGCCAATGGTCTGAGTCATTATTAATAACTTCCAACGTAATCTATCCCTCAAATAGAGACCAAAAGGAGACCATTGGGGATAAGCCATTGCTCTTTTATAGAGTGCATATAAAGCTCCAGGTTCAGTCTCTGACAATCAAAACAAAGGATTCTTAGTGAACAGGTTAACCTAAGACTCAGCAACACTGCTGGGTCAGAGAAGAGAAGGCTGGGGTTAGATGGAGCAATGACCTGTAGAAGGCAGCTTTTTATGTCCTTGTTCTACCAGTCCCCAATCCAAGAGCTGCTACAGCAGCAGCACCTTCTTGTCCTACCCGTTTCTGGAATGGGGCATGAGCTAGTGATGACAATAAAACAACATCCAGTCGGCCATTCAGCAGTGCAGAGCCAAAAGCATTGTGCTTCTACACCTTAATGGTATGAGATTTGGTAAGGCAAGTATATCAGATTAGGGCATCACAGCTCTGAATAGGATGAGAACATAGGAATAGCCCAACTGAGTCAGATCAAAGGCCCATGTAGACCAGCAACTCGCTTCCCATAGTAGTCACACCAGAGTGAGTTCAGATGAGGGGAAATTCTGACTGATGAAAAATGAGCCACTTGAACTGCTTTCATGTTTTAAAATGGTCATATTCACTTCGATCATTTATAATAGGTTTGAGGAGAGAGAACATTTTCTTGCATGCAGTTCTGGTTCCACAGTTCCTCTACATTCACAACACAGTCAGATGTTAAAATCATGAACAAACCACAATGCTCAATAAAACAATTTATCTACTCCTTGAGAGAACATTAGTGTACAATCTCCTCAGACCATCTTTAGATAAAAAGAGTAAAATGAGTCCCATTTGAGTATCTCTAAACAAATTATGTTATAATTTCAAACTCTTATCAGGCTCTGTCCTTTCCTTATAGCTCCTTTGGTGGGTATTTTTCTGACTCTTATGATATACTCTCAGCTTCCTTCCCTCTCCTCATTCCTTTCTTCCACTGCCCATCTATCACTTCCTGCTGAAGGCTATTAGGATAAAAACCCAGCCCCTACAGAGAGAGTAAACTTCTTGCCAGCCTTGGCATCATATCTCACATAACCTAGTCTTCATTATTGATGAACCATGGCCAAAACCTTTTTTAGCCTGGTGGGAAATAGGCATTATATTCCTTAGATGTGTTGTAGAGGATTTAATTATGGGGAAACCATTGGACTCTGGTAGAAAGAAAAGGGTGGTGCCTTTCTGGAATATGAGCCTAGTTGTTTATTTTTACAACATGGAAGTTAAATTTAAAATGGACAAAGCTGCAACATATAATTGAATCTGGAAATTGTGCTATATGTTTCAGATGTTCTCTTGGGAAATCATGGCATTTTCTTCCAAGTAGACTGATAATCATTCCTTTGATTTTTTTAAATAAAAAGTATAAAGGTGCTTTAAAGTATTTGATAGATCAATAAGAGATAAAAACATTACGTGATCCATCTATCTGCATATGGACTGTGGTGTCATTGTTATTACAGACTGACATCTTAACACAGCAAGTGTGTAAGTAGCAGCTATAGAGACACAGCCTTTGTTATTTCACAACAGAGTGAACAGGTACTTCTTCTGGAGCACTCTCCTGCACTCCTGAAGCCCTCTGTCACAGCAGAGAAACACATAGCACTCCAATTACTTGTTTAAATGAATACTTGGCGAATGTTTACAGGGCCATCTATATAATTAATTCTCCAAGACGTGCCACGTGGGGATGCATGGCAACCTCTCACAAGAATGGTGGCACCACTCATGAGAGTTCCAGGCTCTGGGCACAGAGGAAGAGTTAGGAGGCAGCTGGTGGGCTGGCAGGCAGGCAAAGCCACACTGGCCTGAGGAGGTGGCCGGCGGGCGGGTGAAACCGCACCGGTCTGAGGAGGCAGCCAGCAGGTGGACGCGTGAAGCCATGCCGGCCTGAGGAGGCAGTGGGTGGGAGGAGGTGGTGGCAGGCCAGTCGGAGGACACTGCCCGGCAGGCGGGGTGTGGGGGGAAGAGTCAGGGAGAAGTCAGGGAGAAGTCAGGGAGAACTAGGGGCACAGCTGCTCTGTGCCTGTCAGCTAGTATGAATTAATAGCCACCCCCATGCAATAAAGCAATGTTTTGGGAAGATGTTATTATTAAGATATCAGAACATCCATAGAAGACATCCCAATGGATGCCCTCTCAATGCATCCCCCTCATAACTGTGTGTACTAGAAATGTGTATGAATCAGATTTTGCAATCCAATTCAAGCTCAAATCACAAGATACTTGAATCAATTCATCAGAACAATGCCATTACCAGCTGTTTCAATAATCAACTTGACTCTATTCAAGTAATTTGGTCATAGGGAATAATAGGGAACTCAAAGCAACCCATTGTTCCCCATGGGTAGGTCCTAGGGATACCAAAGTGGGCTGGGTAGTAGGGCATAATGAGTGCTACCTACCAGCCAACCCACAAAAGAAATGGGCAAGTGGGGGAATTTTTAATTTTTGTTAATTTTGGTTAATTTTTGTTCCCCATAGGATCCTATGGGGATTTCGGGAAAAGGTTAATTTATTTTTTTTTAAATTGCCCACTTGCCCATTTATTTTGTAGATTGGGTGATAGGTAGCACCCATCACACTGTACCACCCAACCCACTTTGGTGCCCCTGTGACTTACCTATGGGGGAATAATGGGGAATTTCTTGTTCCCCATTGGGAACAAATATATGGCGAAGCAAGCAAAATGCACAAATTTGCAACCCTGCCTTGAAAACCACTGCATAACAGAAGCACACAGCCCCTCCCAACGCATAACACAACATTTTGCCAAACACACAGTCCAAAAATGGCCAAAAAGGCATCACTGACCCAGAATCCACTCCCAGCCACAGTGGCTGTGCTACAGTAACTAGGGATGTGTGTTTCATTTCGGATACAAAATGTTTTGTGCCCCAAACAGGCCATTTCAGCTGTTTTGTAACTGAAACAAAACACCCAATGCTCAAAACAGAACATTTTGTAGCCAAAACAAAACATCTCTGTTTCAGATACAAAACGTTTTGTTTCGGCTGTTTCGGAACTCCATTTTGAAATCGCGAAAAGTCTTTCTCCTTCAGTCTCCATTTTGAGTTTTGACATCTGTTTGAATTTCCAGTCCTTCAAGCCTGCAGATTGGCCAGCGAAAGCATAGGCTGATCTGCTGGCAATTGGCTCCTTATTCCTTTTAAGGAAATTTAAGGGTAAAATTTACCCTCCTTGGCCAGTGGGGCAGTGTGCACACTGCATGGGGCAGTGTGCATTTCATTGTTGTTGTTTCACACTGTTGTGAGTAGATCAATTGCATTTGGGCAGCGGGTGGGGGGGATGTGGATGTTCATGACCTTTGGAAATCTGCCTGGTTCTTCGCAAAGCTCTGCTGTTGTTGATGTGTGATGTTGATGTTATTTGTGGTGGATTCAGGGCAGAAAGGGGGCTTTGGGGGCAGAAGAGTGCGTCAGGTGGTAGTGCCCCAATGGGTGCCTACTGCCACCCAGATTCCAAAGTAATTCGGAAAAGGGCTGATTTTTAAAAGAATTTCTGAAGTTTACTTGTCTTTGGGGCAGATAGGGGGTCTGAGGGGCAAAACAGTGGGTTGGGTTGCCCCAAGGGGTGCCTGCCACAACCCAGATTCCAAAGGAATAGGGCAAAGGGCTGATTTCTTAGGAATTGTTGGAGTTTACGCATCTTTAAGGTTTTTTCCCCATAGGGAATAATGGAGGTTTCAGCAGACCCATAACTCCACCTGGGGGGGGGGCACTGGGGTAGCCGGGAGTGAGTGGTGTTGTAGTGCACATAGGGTGCCAACCACCGCCATGGGTTGCTAACCCATGGGGTGCTGGGTTCTGTTGTTTCTGAAGTCTTCTAAATGTAGATTCTCTGGTAGCATATGAGATTTTCAACAACAAACCATGAATCCATTCTCATATGCTACCAGAGAATCTACATTTAGAACACTTCAGAAACAACAGAACCCAGCACCCCATGGGTTAGCAGCCCATGGGGGTGGTTGGCACCCTCTATGCTCTACACTACCACTTGCTCTGGCCACCCTGGTGCCCCCCAAGTGCAGTTATGGGGCTGCTGAAACCTCCATCATTCCCTATGGGGAAGAACCTTAAAGATGCGTAAACTCCATTAAATCTTTACAAATCAGCCCTCTGCCCAATTCCCTCGAAATAATTCTGGCAGCTTCCTTACCCCCACTGGGCACTACCGCCCACCCAACTCGGCTCTGGTCCACCCCTTTCCCCCCAACATGAAGCTATACTTTTGCTGAAACCTCCATTATTCCCTATGAGAAAAATCTTAAACTTCAAAAATTCACCAAATATTCAGCCCTTTGCCCAGTTCCTCTGAAATGTGGGTGGTACTTCCACTCATTGGGCACTGCCACCCCAACCCACTAGTTTTGCCCTGAGGTGTTTTTTAAATCCAAAACGTTTTGGATTTGGATTTTGCAATTTCGAACAAAGAACAAAATTGGGGTGTTTCGGATGGGCTGATTTTGAACAAAGAACAAAACGGGGGTGTTTTGGATTCGGGCCAAAAACAAAACACACACACACAAAATGCACAACCCTAACAGTAACATCATTGGCACAAGTTGGGGTTGGGGTTATGACATTATGTAAGATGTATTTTATAGAATTGTGTTGCTGTATATGTTATTGTTTGTAACCCGCCCCAAATCCTATGAGTGTACGGCGACATATAAATCTAACTAACTAAATAAATAAATAAATAAAGTTGCTCTCTCACACACAATTATGACTCCTTACTTGAGTACTGCAACAGCTGCCACAGTAGCACACTTATCAGCCAGCAAGCATAGCCATAAAATCAACTAGAGCAATGTCTTCAGCCACATTTTAACTGAGTACACTTTGCCTTGCAGAGGATTACAGTGCAAAGGATGCCCCTTTATGAGTAAAGGGGCACGGGACTTCCCTTAGGTTAAAAGAGATAGGGGAGTCAGGGGACCTTACTCCAAGCAAGCTGCAGCTATGGCATAGATGGGGGCATGGGCATCATGGGGGGACTCCTCTCAACCCCCACCAGCCTCCCCCAGAACAGCCCAGGCTGACTGCAGCCCAATTCATGCCTTCTGTGGCCTGGCTCATGCCTCCACGGGAAGGTGCACCACACAGGTGAGCAGGTGCGAACTGGCCTGCAGCCTGCCCAGGCTGTCCTGGGGGAGGCCAGCAGGAGTTGAGGGGAGCCGCTTTCACCCCTCCCGCCATCTACGCTGCCACGGCTACTGCTGCCTACTTGGGGTAAGGTCCCCTGACTCCCCTATCTTTTTCCTTAAAGCTTAGGGAAGTTCCATTCCCCTTTGTTTGTAAAGGGGAATCCTTAATGGATTCCCTTTTGCAAGCAGAACCCTGAACTGGTCTGCAAACAGGTTCCAACCAGTCCAGTGGTCAAACCAGACTGGGCCTGGGTCTACTGGAACCTGATCCGGACCAGGCTGGGTTGCTTCGAATCCGATTCAGATTCGAACTGAACTGGCCTGACCAGTTCCATGCATATCCCTAATGCTGAAAAAAGAAAACCACGAGATCATACCTTCCTTAAGTCCTTCCTCCACTCCTGATGTATCCTTTTCAAGTGCATACTAAGGGCTCTTTCTGCCTCCTCTCCCCAGGCTATCTGACAACATTTGGAAATTCCATCCTTTTTTGTTCCCCCTCCCTCCACTCAGACAATGGGGGCACAGTTGCCCATGGCAACATTTGATTTGTATGATAACAAACCAACCAAGAAGCAAGGAGATCTAAAGTCAGTCAGAAGCAAGTGCCAAAAAACCAATCTTCAAGAGGGAAAAGTCCACAAGAATGGTGCTCAAATCACTCAGATCATTTCAAACTTGAATCAGGGTTGATTCAACTCAAATCAGGCCCTTTATTCTAAGGGTGATTCAATTTGAGTTCAAATGACTCAAATTGGCCCGATTCAAATTTGAATAGATTGAACTTGAATAGATTTGCACATCTCTAGTGTGTTACAGGGGCCGTACTGAGCAAACCATTACTGTATGAAGCCAAAATAATTCTTTATTCAGAGACATTCAAAGTAATGTTCAATGTCTTTACAAATATTTAACAAAAAAAATTGCACCATTGTAAATGAACTATTTTAATTCATATTTTCATTCATTTGGAATGTAAAAAAAAACCCACAGTCACACAGTTGGTGGTAACAATGCAAACTTTTTAGCAGAAACAACTGGAAAGTTATCCATTGTCATCTTCTGTAAAGTTACCCACAGTTCCCATTAATTAATTAATTAATCAATCAATTTCATGTATATACTGCCCACCCAAAAGTGGCTCATGGTTGTTCACAATCAAAAATAAATTTCAGTTCACAATTTCAGTTGTACTTGAGCAGGAGAAGTCCCCAGCTGAACCTATCTCTGAATCAGGCTCTGAGTCCATTTTTTAAACTGAGGTAGCCATTTCTACTAATGGCTCATCTAGGTTTTTCTTAGAACTTTTCATAGAAAGTGTTTCCACCATTTCTACCATCTTGGCGACATTACCATTTAAAAAAATGCTTTCGGAGCACATTTTACATAAACCCAGCTCCTAAAAAAGATGACTAATTTAATATTATATGCACTTTCTCTGATGATGCTTTTTTCTAAATGTTTATCTCACCAAGCAAGATCAAAGGGAATTTGCTGTTGATTATGAGACGTGCTTTTGGTTTAACAAGTTTTTTTCACAAGAGTTGTGGGTTGATCTTTTGCACCCCACCAGCCATTCCCTGCCAATACCTTCTTTAAATCTGCCCAGAGATGACCAGTGAAATACATAAAGAGACATTGCCTGATGTGCTGTGCAAGGTAACATAGGCGGTTCCAAATCACTCACATAGCTGTTGGCAATCTAATAATCTCTTATCCAAGAGTGGGTTGCTTCCTACCAGCCATTTCCTCACATGCAAGCGTTTAAAAGAAGCTGGGTCCCCATTAAAATAAATTGGAAATGAAAATGAATGGGAATTATGAACACAAAGTAAAGAAAAGATAAGTGCTTCAATTGTTTACATGGTCATTCAATAGGCCATGTAAATGTAAATAGGTTCTTGGTTCTCTTCTGGACTGAGAATTGGGAGATTCTCTCACGCTTCTGATTTCCAGTTGTAAGAACCCTGAAATTTTCAGAAATGTGAAGGCACATTTCAGGACTGTTTCGGCACCATGCCAACCTGGCAGGGCCAGATTAAGCTAGTGCGGGGCCTGTAGCATATGTTATCAAGGGGCCCTAAATTTTAAAAAATGCACATAAATATTAAAACAAAAATTATTTACTTGCATAGTAAAGTAATTCAATTTTTTCATTTGCTGTATTTTGGAGTATGGGAGACCAAGCTACAAACTCACACTTACTACAACAACAGTGAACATTTATATGCCGTTTTTCAACCAAAATTCTTAAACTGGTTTACATAGAAAAATAAGGAGTGGATAGATGCTTCTCTGTCTGCAATGGGCTCACACTCTAAAAAGAAAAATGTGGTAGGCACCAGCAACAGCCACTGGACAGATGCTATCCTGGGCCTTCTCCTAAAAGGCACATTTAGCAGGAAAGGGATATTTTATCTAACATGGACCAAATAAAACAGGTAAAGTTTTAACTTTAATTCCCAGAGTTTTTGATTTAGGAATGAAAACAAACATGCCAAGGAAAAGTGAAGGGCAAGATTGGAAAAAGGAACAAACCATATAGTCTGTTAGTTCCGCTACCATTTAAATCAACAATCTAGCATTTAGAAATAGTACAGCTGGAAACCTACGCACCTAATCCCTGGAAGTGCCACACAGCGTACAGGACTCAGGAGACTAGAAGTTTCTCCCTGCCCCACCCTCACAAGAAAGTCTACTGTTTACAGAAATCTTTCAGCCATGCTCCAAGGGAAATACATTGCATACAGTGCTTCAAATGCAGAACCAGTATGGTAACCAGCAAGGTCTTGTACGAGCTTTGCAAGACTCTCTGTACACCCTCCCAGCAACAACTCGCTTGGCCAAAACTAGTAACATGACTGGGAATGTTATGAAGGGAAGGGGGAGGGGAGAATGGTCCAAAAGGCATCACCCAACCTGCAGCTTTAGGCTCCCTGGAGAAGCTCTGGGTTCTCTGTGTATATCTTTGTTCTGCTCCCCTGCACTCCCTCCTCGTTGCCCAGGCCCAAGATTTTTTTTTTTTTTTTAAGACTAGCTTACACCTTTGATTTTGTCCTAGCCTCTGCTTCAGATGATCTGCCTGCCTGGTCTGTCTCCAGCTTCACTTGGAACATTTTCTCTCTGGCCTCTAGGATTTCTTGAAGTAAAGAAGTATTTTCCTAATTTTTTTTCCCTTGGAGACATTGGGGTCAGGGCTGGAGAAGGATCTCCTGCAAGCTTAATGGTCTCTTTCTCTTCCTGTTCCAGCTAGCCACGCCTTTCAAGCAATTACTGCCTGCCCCCCTCTCCCTGCCACTCAGTGAGTGATAAAGATAAAGATCTGCTGAAAACTTTGCAAGTAATGGCCCATTACTTGTTGACAGGGGAGGGGTGCACTACAGCTGATCTGAGGCTGCTAATCGGAGGCAAGTGAAGTGAGAGCAGGTGCTCAGTGCAGCTGCAGCGGAGGCAGGAGTCAACAGAGCCCACTTCTCAGCACACTCTTCCCCACACACCAAGCAGAGAGAGCAGAAGGGGCAGTTGGAAGCCAGGTGTGTAGCAAATGCTACATTTGCTACTACATTAATCTGCCATAGCAACCTGACATTTAACCGGGATCTGCAACCATAGATCAAATCTCAGATTACCAATCCTAGTTTAATGTTGGTTCTATTGACCTCTATAAAAATCCAGTTGCATATAGGTGCTGCACCATCACGGAGGGAAGGATCATACCTTTAATGTTTCATCCGTTTTGTTACTTTATAGCCAGACTTTTCAACATCTTTATCTCCACCATGATTAAATTCCTGCTGTTATCAATATGATAAAGATTATGACTCCCCCCCCCCCAAGTAAGCACAAACTAATATTGGATCCTAGGATTTAATGGCCTATTCTGTTTGAGATAAAAGCATGCTTAATTAAAGGTTGATTTAAAACAGTTCTTTCATAGTCACATGAAGCACCTTTTTTTCTTTGCACCAAATGTATTTTAGAATGGCATGCTTTCATCTCTAGTTTTTAATGTTGTGCCTAGGAAAAAAGAAAGGAGCTACATCATTTAATACTTTGTGACATGACTGTGCCAAGAGTGCAAAATACCAGGTGTTCTCGTATCAATTCACATTTAGATTGAATAAACCGAAGAGTTTACACATAAGCAAGCATCAATGATCAACAGCCTCTTAACACTTTACTACCTGTCTTCTAATAAGTGTGTGTGCACGCACGCACACATGCATGCATGCCAGTGCCTCTCAACTTTGCAATGCCTAGTGGCAGACATGTGAACATTTGAGGCACAAGTAGGCTAACTTGTGAACCACCTAACTGATTTGAACCAGATTTTGAACAGTTGTATGCATGAATGGTTGAGGTGGAAGTGAGAATCGATTTGGACAAAATTTAGTACAGTTATAGGGACAAATAGGGTCACCTCAATGGCATAGTTTGTGATGATGTCATCCATCCCAATTCAAGATGGCAGATGTGTGGACATATGATGCACAAGTGGGTTAACTTGTGATCCGCATAACTGATTTGAACCAAATTTGGTACAATTGTGTCATAGTGACATATAGGGATACTTCAACGACTTAGTTTGTGATGATGTCATCCATCCCAATTCAAGATGGCAGATGGGTGAATGTTTGAGGTTCAAATGGAATCAATTTTGACCAAATTGAGAACAGTTCTAATGATATATAGGGACACCTCAACAGCACAGTTTGTGATGATGTCATCTACCTTAACTCAAGATGGTGCATGCATAAAAGTTTGGGATGGAAGTGGGCTAACTTGTGAAGGTAGTAATTATCAATTAAGATTATAGTGAAAGGAAAGTAGGCAGATTAGTTCTTACCAGAACTTCTTATCTTTCAGACTTTGATGCTGTTCTAATGTGCAGCCCAGCCTGAGTTAGACTGTGCGTGAGAACCACCAAGATTGGGCCTGATCCCAGTGGGCCAGCACCACCTAGCCCAGCTTTTATGCCTGGCTGTTAGCCAAGGTTAAGTGAGCAAGAGCTCTCTTATCCCCAGCTACTTTCTCATGTGCGAGCACAGGCTGCTTCCAGTCCAACCGACCACAGAGATGAACAGAGATTCCCCGTCTCTTGGGGGAATCCCTCAATGCAGTGTGCATGTCAGACACTGCATTGTGGGCTTCAGGGAGTCCAAGACAACATGTCCCAGCCTCAGACCAATCCGCCCTGCTCTGCACTGCATGGAGCAGGGCTGATCATGTGGGAAAGTACTCTGTGCTCCCACCCAGCAATGAAAAATTGTCTGGAGGTGAGGCAAAGTTTGGGAAACCTCCCCCCCACCCATCTGACTGCCCGGTAGGTCATGCAAATAGCCCCAGTGCCTTAGCTACCTTTTCCTTTAAGTTAATCAGTCAAAACCATGGTCCATTGAACCTCCACAGTAAGGTTCACCTGGTTTCATCACTTTGTTCTTTTAGATGCCAGGTTGTGTGAACCTTTTTGTTCACACAAACTTTTAAAATTCAGGTTTCCAGATTTGTTCTGATTTTTAACTAATTTTAAAATGAGTTTTTAAGTTGCTTTGTATTGTCTTTTGTCTTTTCTTTTTAACCTTTTTTGTTTATCTGTCCATATAATTCTCCTAAGTGTACTCATGCATGGCAGCTCTTGCAAGAGTTTGTGAGCAGCTGATTGGGGGATAGCGATAGGGACGGGGAGGAAATGGCAGCAGTGGCTGGCGGGGAGGGAAAGTGCCAGCGGGGAGGGAAAGTGCTGTCGGCGAGCAGGGAGAGAAAGCTCCCATAGCCCATGCTGGCCAGCAGGGAAGGAAAGTGCCAGCCACACCAGCCAGCGAGGGAAACTGCTGCAGGTGAGTAGGGAGGGAAAGGAAAACCAAGCGCAGAACAGACTGGGGCTGAAGGGAGGGGAGGAAAGTATGGAGAACAGACTAGGGCTGAGGGGGAAAGGACAGAGAACAGACTGGGGCTGAAGGGAGGGGGGAAAGGAAATGGAGAACTAGGGGCACAGATGGTCTGCAGCAGATCAGCTAGTTATGATTTAATGTGTTATGTGCTTTTATTGTATGTTTTAATCATCTGTTGTGAGCTGCCCAGAGAACTGTTATGGGGCAGCTAACAAATAAAGTTTATTATATTATTATTGTTTATACAGTCAGACAGGTGTTATTGACTGGTTTGTTTTATCCAGAAATCGAGTCCTTCCCAAGGACCTGGGATGGCTGTATTTAATTGTCAATGTTGTTGCTGTTATAGATATCGTTGCAGAATATAGGCTGTTCCCAGTAAAGTTGTTTATTGTAATGGCTGATGGTGATTTCTGTGGCCCCTATGGTGTTGAGGTGCTCTTCAAGTTGTCTTGGAATTGCACCTAGGGTGCCAATTACCGCTGGGATTATTTGAGTCTTTTTCTGCCACAGCCTTTCAATTTCAATCTGTAGATCTTTGTATTTGGTGATTTTTTTCTGTTTCTTTTTCTTCTATTCTGTTATCCCCTGGTACTGCTATGTCGATTTTAACTTGTTTTTCTTTCTTCTTGACTACAGTTATATCTGGTGTATTGTGTGGCAGATGTTTCTCTGTTTGTAATCAGAAGTCCCATAATATTTTTACATCTTCAATTTCTTCAACTTTTTCAATTTTATGGTCCCACCAATTTTTGGCTACAGGTAGCTTGTGTTTTTTGCAGATGTTCCAGTGTATCATGCCTGCTACCTTGTCATGCCTTTGTTTGTAGTCAGTCTGTGAGATCTTTTTACAACAGCTGATTAGGTGGTCCACTATTTCATCTGCTGCTTTACAAAGGCGGCACTTGCTGTTTGTTGTTGACTTTTCAACTTTGGCTCTTACTGCATTTGTTCTTAGTGCTTGTTCTTGTGCAGCCAGTATTAAACTCTCTGTTACTTTCTTCAAGTTGTCATTCTTAAGCCATTGCCAGGTCATGGTGATGTCTGATTTTCCACTTATATTGTGCAAATATTGACCATGCAGTGGCTTATTTTTCCATTTTTCTACTCGGTTCTTTATTTTATTTATTCTTGCATTTATATACCGCCTTTTGTTAAAAGACAACCCCAAGGCGGTTTACAAAAGTTAAAACATACAATAAAAAGGCAATAAAAACATCAAGCTAAAAAAATATAAAAACATATAACAACAGGCATAAAAACAATACAACAGGTAAAAACACACAGAAGCAGCAGTAAAAACGATTATGTAAAAGCCTGGGTAAAAAGCCAAGTCTTTACAAGCTTTCTAAAAGCTGTGATTGAGTCCGAGGAATGAATGGTCACTGGGAGAGCATTCCAGAGTCTAGGAGCAGCAACGGAGAAGGCCCTATCCCGACTGCACGACAGTCAGGCCTCTCTCATTGTCAGCACCCGGAGCAGGGCCCCCTCAGATGTCCTCGTCAAGCGGGCAGCAACCCTTGGGAGCAGGCGGTCCCTCAAATACCCTGGGCCCAAACCGTTAAGGGCTTTAAAGGTCAAAACCAGCACATTGAATTGGACCCGGAAATGAACCGGCAGCCAGTGCAACTCTTTCAAAATGGGGGTGATGTGTTCCCAATGGGCAGCTCCGGATAAAACCCTCGCTGCCGCGTTTTGCACTAGCTGCAGTTTCTGGATATTCTTCAAGGGCAGCCCCACGTAGAGCGCATTACAGTAATCCAGCCATGACGTGACTAAGGCATGGGTAACCGTGGCCAGATCTGCCTTCTCGAGAAAGGGACGCAGCTGGCGCACAAGCCAAAGCCGTGCAAAGGCACCCCTGGCCACCGCCTCCACCTGAGCTTCCAAAAGCAGAGCCGGGTCCAATAGTACCCCCAAGCTGCGTACTTGCTCCTTCAAGGGGAGTGCAACCCCATCCAGAACTGGTAAAATCTCCTCATCCCGATTGGCTCTCCTACTGACCAATAGTACCTCCGTCTTATCCGGATTCAATTTCAGTTTGTTAGCCCACATCCAACCCATCACGGCCTCCAGCCCCCAATTCAGGACATCCACCGCCTCCCTAGGATCAGATGACAAGGAGAGATAGAGCTGAGTGTCATCCACTTATTGCTGACAACTCAGTCCAAATCCCCGGATGACCTCTCCCAGCGGCTTCATGTCGATGTTAAACAGCATGGGGGACAAGACCTATCCCTGCGGGACCCCACAGGCCAATGGCCACGGGGCCGAGCAGTAGTCCCCCAGCACCACCTTCTGGACCCTCCCCCCAAGAAAGGACCGGAACCACTGTAGTGCAGTACCTCCGATTCCCATACTCGAGAGGCGGCCCAGAAGGATACCATGGTCGATGGTATCGAACGCCACCGAGAGGTCCAGCAGAACCAACAGGGACGCACTCCCCCTGTCTAGTTCCCGGTGTAGGTCATCCACTAGAGCGACCAAGGCAGTCTCAGTCCCATACCCGGGGCGGAAGCCAGATTGAAAAGGGGTCCAGATAATCTGTATCATCCAAGACCCTCTGCAGCTGGGACACCACCACACGCTCCATCACCTTACCCCAAAAGGGAAGGTTAGACACAGGTCTATAGTTATCCAGGTTGGAGGGATCAAGGGAGGGCTTTTTTAATAGTGGTCTTACCACCGCCTCCTTGAGGCACGATGGCATCCTGTCCTCCCTTAATGAAGCATTAACGATCACCTCCAGCCATCTGCCTGTCCCCTCCCCGGCAGCTTTTATTAGCCATGAAGGGCAAGGGTCAAGAGCGCACGAAGTCGCCCGCACACTGCCCAGGATCTTGTCCACATCCTCAGGCCGCACCAACCGAAAAGAATCCAACACAACGGGACCAGATGGTAACAGAGGCACGTCTGCTGGAACTGCCAAAACTCTGGAGTCCAGGTCAGCACGGATGCGAGCGACTTTATCTGCAAAGTGACTGGCAAACTGATCACAAAGGGCTGTAGATGACTCCTCCCCCATTGTCTGGGGGGATGTGTGGAGCAAGGTTTTTACCACACGAAACAGCTCTGTTTGTCTGCACTGAGCAGATGCAATGGAGGCGGAGAAAAAGCATTTCTTCACCGCCCCCACCGCCACGGAGTAGTCCCTAAAATGGGCTCTAGCCCGTGTTCGATCGGATTCGTGACGACTCTTCCTCCAGCGTTGTTCCAGCCGTCGCCCGAGTTGCTTCATCGCCCTAAGCTCCGAGGGAAACCAAGGAGCAGATCAGGCTCCACCAAGCCGGAGTGGGCGTTTAGGAGCAACCGTGTCAACAGCCCGGGCCATCTCTCTATTCCAGAGATCAACCAGGGCCTCGACAGGGTCACCAACTCTGGACACTGGAAACTCCCCGAGGGCTGTCTGGAATCCAAGCGGATCCATAAGCCTCCGGGGGCGGACCATCCTAATCGGCCCACCAACCCTGCAGAGGGCAGATGGAGCAGTCAAGCTAAACCCCACCAGATGATGATCTGTCCTTGACAAGGGAGTGGTCTCAAATTCTCCCACCTCCAGATCATTTATTTCCTGGTCGGCAAAAACCAGATCCAGAGTGTGTCCCACCACGTGGGTGGGGCCCGATACCAATTGAGACAAGCCCATGGTTGCCATGGAGACCATGAAATCCTGAGCCGCACCCACTAGGGGGGCCTCAGCGTGGACATTGATATCCCCCAAAACAATAAGCCTGGGGGAACCCAAGGCCACCTCCAAGACCACCCCCGCCAGCTCAGGTAGGGAGACTGAAGTGCAGCGGGGTGGCCGGTACACCAGCAGAATCCCCAGGCTATCTCGGAGACCCACCCTCAAGGACAAACACTCGAAATTCTGAGATTGCCTGACCGGGCACCTGGAAACGGGAAGGGTCTCTCGAAAGATGACTGCAATGCCTCCTCCCCGACCCTCGAGGCGGGGCTGCTGCACGATCTGGAAACCTGGAGGGCAGAGCTGAGAGAGACCAACCCCGCCCAGCGCATCCAACCAGGTCTCCGTCACACATACCAGGTCAGCACACTCATCCACAATCAAATCGTGGATGAGAGATGTTTTTGCATTAACTGACCTGGCATTCAGCAGCAGCACCCTAATCCTCGAGGGAGAGTTCTCAGAGCTCCCTGGGGTCAGAGGGTTGGGAGAAGGGCCCGAAAAAGGAACAGGCCTCAATTGCTGTACCGGCCTGCCCAACTCCCACCGCCATACCCCCCTCTGCCCACTACCCGTGATATTACTAAATCATTATATATATGCTATATATGTATATATGCTATATATGTGTGTGATATATGCTAAATCATTGTAAACCGCTTAGAGAGCTTCCAGCTATAGAGCGGTATATAAATGTAAGTGCTATTGCTATTGCTAGTACTGCCCCCACTCCATTCCCATTTTTTTGCTCTTCCAGACACATCTCCCCAGACTAACCCACCACGGCTTCTGGGCTTAATAAAAACCAGAACCAGATTTGTGCAATCTCTTGCTGGCTTCTTGATTGCAGGAAGAAGGATCATCAGGGCAGAAGGAGAAAGATCTTCTGGGCCCCACGGCTGAGAGCCACAAGGACGAGAGCCCTTGGGCCAGCCTGCCCTATATAGCAGCAGAAAAGCCCCAGCCACAGCAACAGCCCAAGGAGATCTTACACACCTGAGGAAAGGTGGGGCAGAGGCAAAGAAAGCACAGTCAGTCAGAGCCCCACCCAAGGTGTTCCTTCTGTCTTCTTGAATTGTTCTTTCTTGTAGGCCTGCTTTCTTTCATTGGTGTTGAATAGTTTCTCATTATTGACCATTTTAAGTGCTTATTCTTCACTGTCCTTGATATATTCTTCAAGGCCTCTTTTCTCCTCATCTACTGTTTGATGGACTTGCAGCATTCCTCTTCCACCTGAGCTGCGAGGGAGGTATAGCCTATCTATATAACTGTGGGGGTGCAGAGCACGATTGATAATCATGATTTTCCTGGTCTTACGATCTAGTGTCTTTAGCTCTGCCTGGGTCCAGTCTATTATTCCTGCAGTGTATCTGATAACAGGTATAGCCCAGGTGTTTATGTTGTATGGTGTTCCCGCCATTGAGTTTGGACTTGAGGATTATTCTAACTCTCCTGATGTATTCACTTCCAATTTTTCTTTTAACTTCAGTGTGTGTGATGTTATCAGCCTGGAGAATGCCCAAGAATTTGCAATGTTCTTTCTCTTCCAGGTTCTTGATCTTGCTTCCATTGGGCAGTTCTATTCCTTCTGTTTTTCTTATTTTCCCTCTGTTCATTATTAATGCAGCACACTTGTCTAGTCCAAACTCCATTGCTATATCGCTACTGAATATATGGACAGTGTTTAGCAGTGATTCGATTTCTGACTGGGACTTTCCATACAACTTCAGATCGTCCATGTACAGCAGATGGTTGATTTGACTGGATGTTTTAGATGTTTGGTATCCAAGGCCTGTTTTGTTTAGTTTTTGTGAAAGTGGAGTCATGGCGATTACAAACAACAAAGGGGATAGTGAGTCCCCTTGGAAAATACCTCTTCTAATGCTAACCTGTCCAAGTGTCTCACCGTTAATTGTTAGCTGTGTACTACACATGCTCACTGCTTTTTAAATAAATATATGAATGTTTTTGCTGACACCAGTTATTTCTAAACATTTTAGTATCCATGTGTGAGGCAATGAATCGAAGGCTCTCTTGTAGTCAATCCATGCAACCCTTAGATTGGTTTTTCTTCTCTTGCAATTTTCTAAAATCATTTTGTCAATCAGCAGCTGGTCTTTTGTGCCTCTGGTGTTCGGGCAATTTCCTTTCTGTTCAACTGGAAGCTGTTTGTTAGTTAATAAGTGTTGCATCACTTCATCTGCTATTATTCCAGTTAATAATTTGAACATGGTTGGCAGGCAGGTGATCGGTCTATAATTACTTGGAACTGCACCTTTTGCTGGGTCTTTCATGATGAGATGAGTTTCCCAGTTGTTAGCCATTGTTCAATATCACCTCCTTGCAAAATGTGATTGAACTGCTTTGATAGTTGTTTATGAAGGCTTGTTAGGTGTTTAAGCCAAAAGCCATGCAGTTCATCATCGCCTGGAGCAGTCCAATTTTTAATTTTCTTTGCTCTTTCACTTATTAATTCTGGTGTTATTATTAGATCTTGCATTAGTTGGTTACATTTTTCAACCTCTTTCATCCAGCCTGCTTTTTTTATTATAATCTATTGGATTGTCCCATAATTTCCCCCAGAATTGCACTGTTTCTTCTTTATTTGGTGTTTCTAAGTTTCTTGCAGTTTCTCCTTCTATGCTTTGGTAGAAACGCCTCTGATTCAACTGGAATTGGAGATTCTGCCTGTGTTGTGTGATTCTGGCTTCGTATCTGCTAATTTTCTTTGACACTGCTGTTATTTGCTGCTATTTCCAGGACTTCTTTAGTTTTCCTTGAATCTAGGTGGAATTTTTGATCAGATACTGTTTGGTGTTTTCATTCTTCTGCTTCTTGTCTTTCATATCTTTCAATTTACTAGCATCTGATCTAAGCCTGGAGATTTTATTTTCTAATCTAATCATCCATTTAGGTGATGTACTGCTTTCTTTTTTTACAGGACCATTGATCTTATATCCAAGCTCTTGTGTTGTTGTTGTTGCTGCACTGTACATTAGTTGGTTTGTTTCTTGCAAATTATTGGTTGTTATTTCTGCAAGTGCAGCATTGAAATCTTTCAATACCTGAGCAAGTTGTTTTTTGGCAACTGTTTTTAGAGCTGGAAGTCAAACCCTGGTGGTTGTTTGGTTCATGTGCTCAGTTATTTTTTGCTTTAGTTCTTGTTGCTTTTCTGTTAAACGGCATTCGGGTTTTTGAGGTAAAGGCAAAGGGGAGGTTGCCTTCACCTCAAAAACCCGAATGCTGTTTAAGAGAAAAAGCAACAAGAACTAAAGCAAAAAAATAACTGAGCATGTGAACCAAACAACCTATTATTATTATTATTATTATTTCTTGTTTACACAGTCAGACAGTTGTTATTTACTGGTTTGTTTTATCCAGACATCGAGTCCTTCCCAAGGACCTGGGATGCCAGAATTTTATTGTTAATGGTTATAGATATCGCCGCAGAATATAGGCTGTTCCCAGTAAAGCTGCTTTTTGTAATTGACTGATGGTGATTTCTGTGGCCCCTATGGTGTTGAGGTGCTCTTCAAGGTCTTTTGGAACTGCACCCAGGGCACCAATGACCACTGGGATTATTTTGGTCTTCTTCTGCCACAGCCTTTCAATTTCAATTTGTAGATCTTTGTATTTGGTGATTCTTTCTATTTCTTTTTCTTCTATTCTGCTATCCCCTGGTGTTGTTGTTGTTGTTGTTGTTGTTGTTGTTGTTGTTGTTGTTGTTGTTATTATTATTATTATTATTATTATTATTATTATTATTAGAGGCATCATGGCAGACGTAAGATAGATTATATGTTTATCATGTGATAAACATATAATGATACCAGTTCTTGCTTTTAATATAGAAACAGTAGTGTCAAGCGTGGGGTGGCGAAAACTGTTTGGTACAAATTACAGCTTTACCTCCACCAAGATCTGGATGTGGATTGGCAGTTGCTATCTGCAAGGAATTTAGGGCATTTTCTAGACTGGCAATCAGGAATACTTCTTCACCCACCACAAATAGTGCCTCCCTTTCCTTACCTGTTTTTCCCTACCATATTTGCACAATTTGCATGGCTAGTGTAAACCAGGAAAATGAGGAAATATTCATTGCATGCTTGTGAATCTACCATGAGCCCCTGATTACTAATTGCCACTGAAATATGAACTGAGCTGTATTCCATTAATTTCTCTTCCTTATTTGGTTCTACTCAATATTTTTCTCAGATCTCTTTTCTTTATTTCCTCACCCAATATTCTATATACAGGTGAAACTCGGAAAATTAGAATATCATGCAAAAGTCCATTAATTTCAGTAATGCAAATTAAAAGGTGAAACTGATATATGAGACAGACGCATTACATGCAAAGCAAGATAAGTCAAGCCTTAATTTGTTATAATTGTGATGATCATGGCGTACTGCTCATGAAAACCCCAAATCCACAATCTCAGAAAATTAGAATATTACATGGAACCAAGAAGACAAGGATTGAAGAATAGAACAATATCGGACCTCTGAAAAGTATAAGCATGCATATGTATTCAGTACTTGGTTTGGGCCCCTTTTGCAGCAATTACTGCCTCAATGCGGCGTGGCATGGATGCTATCAGCCTGTGGCACTGATGAGCTATTATGGAAGACCAGGATGCTTCATTAGCGGCCTTCAGCAATTCTGCATTGTTTGGTCTCATGTCTCTCATCCTTCTCTTGGCAATGCCCCATAGATTCTCTATGGGGTCAGGTCAGGCGAATTTGCTGGCCAATCAAGCACAGTATACTGTATACTTTTCAGAGGTCCGATATTGTTCTTTTCTTCAATCCTTGTCTTCTTGGTTCCATGTAATATTCTAATTTTCTGAGATTGTGGATTTGGGGTTTTCATGAGCAGTACGCCATGATCATCACAATTATAACAAATTAAGGCTTGACTTATCTCGCTTTGCATGTAATGTGTCTGTCTCATATATCAGTTTCACCTTTTAATTTGCATTACTGAAATTAATGGACTTTTGTACGATATTCTAATTTTCCGAGTTTCACCTGTATCTGAAGGTTAGTGCAAGCTGTACACGTTCAGTCCTCCAGATGGTGTTGGCCTACAACTTCCATCATCCCCATCTATAGTGGCCATTGGTCAGGAATGATAGGAGTTGTACTTCAGCATCTGCAGAAAGGCCAAAGTTTTGCAGCTCTGGATTACTGGATGGATGGGCTTAAATATATAGTCTGAGATCCAAAGATACAGTCTGAGATGCAATCAGGGGCATAACTATAATAGGGCAAGGGGAGAAAGTTGTCTGGGGGCCCACTGCCTTGGGGGCCAACCAGAGTCAAGTCACATGACTGACTCCCCCAGCCGCGCATCTGCCCGGGCTTCCGTCAGTTGTATTCATCTTCCGAAATGGATGTGAGTGTTAAGACCTGGAGCTACCAGAACAGCATATCTTTCTCTAGTCCCATTACATGGCTTCCATTGTCCACAGTAGTATAGAGTCATCAGAATCCTTAACCCTGGTGATGAGGTTTAGAGTCTGATTCATGGTATCACTAGTCAGCATTAACATTTTCAGACTATAACCAATTATAATGATTATGTGGAGCACTGCTTTCACACACATCCTTGAAGACAATATTCTAATAAATCTGGAAATATTTCTTTCAGTCCAGGTAACACGTTAATGTGAGTCTTGCTCCCCTGCTTGAACCATACACCCGTAGCATGAATCATGCATGTAATTCTTCAGACAGTATTTTAAAATTCCATATACCCCCGCTCTGACAAGCCCTTTCATAGCAGATCGCCTTTTCCTTGCTGGTATGTAATCTGAATCATTTACTTCTAGTCCTAGGAAATTCTGCATAGTAACATGACTGGGTTGATGCGTTCTCACTACAGGAGTGTTCTGTAGGAGGGGAAGGTATGCTGTTATTAATTTTTCTTTCTATCTTTCTTTTAAAAGAGATATTCCTACCCAAAATTCTCCATACGCACCCTGATATGCATGTTCCCAGGCTCTGTATAGTTCCACATTGCTAGAGGGTGTGTGTCAAGACATCGGTCCTCACCCTCCTGGGAAAAATAAAAGAACACAGTTTTTAAGTTGCAGCTCTGGCGAACTCTCTCATACTCCCAAGCCTATAACACCTACAGTCCTTATTTACCTGGGCTCCAAAAGATTCTACCGCTGCAGCCTCCAAAATTCCCTGCCAGATTTCATAAACTTCTTGGACTTCTTCTTCAGGACGCTTGGCAGGCGGGAGTTTCTCATCATCAGAACTTGTGCTAATATACCGCTTTCTTGGGCTAGGCTTTACAACTGTTTCTTGTACAATAACCTCCAAGGATCTCTCTGGGGAACCCATGATCGCACAAACAGTGAGTCTGCAAAAACAAAGTGGCTCAGAGAGACGTGGACTATTCCTACAGAATCAGGATGGCCAGGTGTGTTCATAGAGGGATCGCTTGACCCTGATTTGGTCAATAAAGTTACACAAAATGGCCACCCGACCATTATCACACCTGTGCACTCGGACCTTTCCGGGGCCTGAAACCTGTTCCTAGTGGTCCAGGCTGGCTAGGCGTGTTCGTAGAGGGGTCACATGCCCACCTTCGGGACATGTCTGGACATATTGTGGGGGTAGGAGTGGTAGGGTAAGGGCCAAAATTCCGGGGTGAGGGCGTAGCCATGCTTCTGACCCTTTCCGGCCACATGGGGGTCTCCTCTGACCCTTTCCGCTAATGTATTTCCACTGACGCATATCTGGTGACATCAGTGCCAGATTTTGACAGCTGCACTCCCCACCCCGGTGACATCACTATGACATCATCCTCCAGCCACGTGCATTTGTTTGTAAACAAAAACACATGGCTTTTGACAGCAGGTATGTCTCTGTACTACTGGTGGGGCACCTTACCTAGACACGCGGTGTGATTTGTGGGCAAGTTAACTAGAGAAATGTCTCCCCAGTGCACCAGAGGGAACAACAGCATGGATACTTGTGGTGCTTACAGCTCTTGATTGCATGTGCTTGCACTGGTTTTTGAAGTATCATTCAAACCAGCCTGTATAAATACTGTATATATGTGGGAGCTTCCCCTCCAAGTAATACTTTTCTCAGATCTTTCCCAAGCTTTGATTGTCACCCAGTCCAGGCTTCTGATTGGCTGGTAGTAGCTGTGTGCAAGTCCATTTTGTGCCTCATCAACATGGGTTATCATATCTGCAGCTTGTTGCTGAAAGCCAAAATTATCTTGCCAACATCTGCCTAGCCCTGCTGTTCCCATCTTCTCTTAGCTTTTCTTGGTGCCTTTGACATTACAGTGACACAGCCATTGTTTTGTCTCATAAAGATATAAATTATGGAACCTGTGATCTGGTTGTCAGCCTTTTGTTCTTAAGCAATTGAATTAGTCTTTACTTATTGGGTAGAGTGTACTTTATACCTAGATATAGGGTGTCCGGCCTCAGAATAGGGGTTTGTACTTAATGAACCATGGGATTTTATGGTTCTGTGACAACCTCTACTTCCAATCTTATATAAAAGACATTGTCTTTTCCCTTCCCTTGCAAATAGCTTTTCTGTGTCAGAATCAGACTTCAATGGATTGTCTCTCCACACACCATTTTGGCATGTGTTTGGAAGCCTAGTTTAAAAGGATTTTAACTTTTCAGCCTTGCTGTTTTGTTTCCTTTGGAGACGTTTGTAAAGATGTTGTCAGCAGATTTGTAGGAAACAAAGCAGCATGAAGGAATGAGGGAATAGTTCTGAGGACTGCCAAGAGCTAGAATAGCAGCTTGGAGCCTATGCAAAATAATTCAGCATGCGTGTGAATTCAATGCAACATAAAAATTAACATTACAAATCCTTTTTTATTCTTTCTGCTGCTCTTAGTCCACTCATTTGCCAGACTCATTCAGCCTCCAAGGAAAGAATTGGCAAACCCATCCCAAGAGTCACTAAAAGAGGTCTTGAGAAATCAGCACTCTGCTAGAAGCACTGCAAATTATGCATTTATATATTCTAAACAGAAGGATGGAGAGTGCTTATGGGATAAATTCCTATCCTTCTCAAACTACCAACGTTCAAGAAATATGTATTTTGTCTCATCTCTCTATCTCTCTATCTAATAAATCAGTAGTTAGCTTTCTCACCATGTAAATATTCTTGCCAAATAATTTGTTTTAAAATGTGGTTAAGACACACCAACCTATGGCATAACACATAGCTCTTACAATTTTAATGCACTCTGGGACTGTACTTTTTAACATAATTTCAAGTACAGATGGCCCTCATTATTTGCAGGGTTTCCATTATTGCCAATAGGTGTGAATATGGAGATGGCTAATAATGAAACCTTGAGTCAATGAGAATGGGGGGGGGGTAAGGTTCCTAACCCCACAAAAAGGCCAAAAAAGCAAGTGGGGGCAGAAATAAGAGAAGAAAAGGACAGTAGCATTTTCTCCAGCTCTCCAGCAATGCCCTCCAAGCCCCGAAAATGGTCAAATGCTCACCCCCCCCCCAATTTATTTATTTATTTATTTTAAAAGAGCTACAAAATGGCTTGCTGCTGGAATTGACATTGGTAGTCATTTCCCAGTCATTTCCAGCCACTCAAAATCATGGATAGATGAATTTTGTCTATTTTTCTATCTGTGGATAACGAAACTGGGTCCAAGACCCATTTGTGGATACATGAAACCACGAATATGGAGTCCACAGATAACGAGGACTACCTACATTGATGTAATCAAGGGTAGTTATTTCCTTGGTAAGCATTTACAATAATTTGCTGACATGATATGCTGCCTTATGGCTCTGTAACACTGTATCCTGGGGCTGCTGCAGAGTTAGAACACAGCCCTGATGCTGGTAACAATGGGCAGAAGCGCAAGCACTGCTTCCACAATTTCCCCATTATCGATGATGGGGGAAACTCTGGAAGCACTGCCAGTGCTAGTTCCCATTCTTACCTGTATCAGGACGTATTCTGTCTCTGCAGCAGCAGCACTGGGGTGTAGTATTACTGAGCTGCCTACTCACCTTTTATTACATTTCCCCCTCACTCCTTGCTTGAACAGCAGTGGGTTGCAGGATGTATGTGAGCATTGGTTATATCTTTATAGCTGTAGTCTCTTTCTAGGTTGTTTTTTAGAAGATTGTGTTGGAGATGGAGTTCTAGTGCATTGACTTTTTGCACTAACTATCCTAATGACCACTAGGGGCATTGGGAGTAGAGGTTGTTACTGAGGGTCTCCTTACCTGTCCCTGCTCGCCTCTACTAGGGATGTGCATGGTCCGGACCAGTCCGGACCGGCACCGAGGGGGGGGGTCTACCTTTAAGGGCGGGGGGGTAGAACTTATCCCTCCCGCCACTCTTCCCCCTCCGGCGCTGCAGTTTCAAGCGAAGTTTTTGGGGCAGCAGCGTTCCTCGCTGCCGCCCCTGCCCCCATCGTCGCCTGGAAGTCTCCGTAATAGCAGCACGCATGGCGGCATGTGCGCGCCTGTTGCCGCCATGCGCGCGTGTGCCGCCTACGTCACACGAAGCGTGCGTGTGACGTAGGTGGCGCGCACGTGCACAGCGGCATGCGGGCTGCTATTACGGAGACTTCCAGGTGACGACGGGGGCAGGGGCGGCAGCGAGGAATGCTGCCGCCCAAAAAACTTCGCTTGAAACTGCAGCGCCGGAGGGGGAAGAGCAGCGGGAGGGGTAAGTTCTACCCCCCACCCTTAAATGTAGACCCTGCCTCGGTGCCGGACCGCCGGACCGGTCCGGCTCCGAACCGGTTCGGAGGCCTCCAACATGGCCTCCGGACCGGTTCGTGCACATCCCCAGGCTCTACTCTATGACCCCTGCTTTGACCCCTCAGGTACTTCCTGTAATGAGTCAGTCCTCTTCCTTTCCTCCTAGAGAGAAGATGGAAACACCTCTCTCTCTCCATACCTGTTCATTATGTAGCTGATAGATAGGATTAGGTCTTTCCTATCTCAATGTATATCAAAGTATTTCACCAATAAACTAGTTAAGTAACTTAGACTCCATAATGATCGCCATGCGGGTTCCTTAAATAGCTGCAACAATTGAACTCCACACTCTGTAACTGGAGTGGTAGCTTCCTTGGCACTTTACTAAATAATCACAAACCCCAACAGACTGTCCTCAGAGGTTCCTGGTAGAAAAATGGGAGACATAAAAAGGAAAAATGGCAGGAGACAAAAACTATAAGAAAGAGTATGAATACAAAAGAATGACATCTTGTTGTCAGGGCTGACAACCCTCCAGGATTGGCCTGGGGTCTCCAGAAATCATTATGAATCTCCTAGTAACACTTGAAAGCAAACCGATTCCTGGAGATGTTAATGGCTTGATATTGTGAAAAATATTGGGGAAGAATCTCCAGGAATAGCTTTAACAAATGAATTGGTGTCCAGATCTTGCTACTGTGTCTTCCTTCCAAGAACAAGATAAAAGCCACTCTTTACAAATGAAAATGTTGGAAGTTTTCTCCATTTCTCAACTTTGTTTAGCTATATAGAGAGAGAAAGTTTGGTGGGGTGGGGGACAAGAAAGTTAGGGGAGAATTAACCCTGCAAATCTTTACACAAAACCATTAAAAAACCCTCACAGATACAGAAAGGCCGCAGCTCCATAACCCAAGAGGTATATAGCTCAACTGATACCTAGAAAAAATAATCCTGCATTATAACAAGAAAAAACCCTACACTGGTTATTTTGTTCCATCAGTGTGGTTTGACTAGTTGTGTATGCCCCGGATTGATCTGGGAAAAATGAGTCTTTCCATATTATGTTCCTATGGCTTTTGATCTAAGATAGTAGCTCCCTTGTGTGCCTCAACATCCACCTCTTTAGATGGCTGGAGTGGCCAGATATACAAAGCCTTTGGTCTCTTTCTTAATGTAGAGCAGACATTCCCAACCGTAGGTCTCAAGATGTCATAGGACAACAATTCTGATCATTCCCAGCCACACTGATTTTGGTCATTGTGGGTGGAGATGATGGGAGTTGTAGTCTTGACAACATCTGGGGACCCAAGGTTGGGAAACCCTGCTAAAGAGGTTATGAGCTTATACGTCCAGGAGAGGAAAGCTGGTCTTGGAAAGGAGAGCTGGTCTTGTGGTAACAAACATGGCTTGTCCCCTTAGCTAAGCAGGGTGTGCCCTGGCTGCATATGAATGGGAGACTTGATGTTTGAGGCTCAAACACTGAGCACTGTAAGATATTCCCCTTTGGGAATGGAGCCACTCCAGGAAGAGCAGAAGGTCCCACGTTCCCTCCCTGGCATCTCAAAGACATGGCTGAGAGAGATTCCTGTCTGCAACCTTGGAGAAGCAGCTGCCAGTCTGTGTAGACAATACTCAGCTAAATGGACCTATGGTCTGACTATGGCAGCTTCTTATGTCCCTAGGACCCTATGTCCCTCACCCTCTTTATAGTATGTACCAAATCAGGATACTGTAGATGCCTGTTACAGTGATGGAGAGTCTGAGAACTTCTGAAGCTCTCTGCATATGATTATATTGTCTTCTGGGCTCTCTTGACTTGAATTTTAAGGTGGCAATTATTGTCCAATCAGTGTTTCTCAACCTTTTTGGAGTCAAGGACCGCTAAAGTCTTCATGCACAGTTTCCCAGACCAGCAGTTGGTAAAGGGGTTTCAAGTTTAAGTCTGTCTGTCTGTCTGTCTGTCTAACAGACTTCTATACTGCCCAAAACTTGCATCTCTGGGCAGTTTATAATTAAAATCATTAAATTTGGAATCTTTTGCAAACATAGAATATTAGGGGTTCTCAACCTTGGGTCCCCAGATGTTGGTGGACTTAAACTCTCATCAACCCCAAACACAATGGTATTTGGCCATTATGGCTGGGGATTATGGGAGTTGAAGTCCACCAACATCTGGGGATACAAGGTTGAGAACCCCTGGATCTAAAAGTCTGGGTGAACAAATATGTCCCCAGCATGTCTTCAGTTTGTGCGGGGTGGGGGTGCTTGTGATTACTCAATGGAGAGGGGATGTTGGGCCATTAGAAAAATTCAAAAGCTACATGGGGCCAACAAAAACAACACACAAGCAAGCTTCTGAATTCCCCAAAACTCTTCATCAGGCTGGATGTCAAGCAAAGCAAAAAGGAGATGAGGAAAGGAGAGTTGGGCAAGTTGTCAGTAGAGCCCTCTACAGTTTGGTGGAGTTTTAACAGGAGTTGTGTAGTCGCAGGGCCGGATCCAGATGACGTTAGTCAGGACCACCAACTGAAATTAATTTAGTCATCTCTCATTTGTGTCAATGCTGCTTGGTCATGATCATCTGGCTTGATTTGGATCCTGCTCTTAGATGTGCACTTTGTGAGGTGGACCTAATGAAACCCACGCAGCTCCTCCAAAACTCCTTAAAAACAGTTATGCAGCAGGTGCTGGGAATGGGGGCTTTTTATGGTGAAAGAAAATGTGAAGAAGAGCAGTGGGGACCTGGCGTTAAAGGGAAGGGGGTGATTCTGAGATGGTGGGCGGGGCACAAGGCGTTGTTGCGATGGATGCCTCATCTTCCTCTCTGGGGAGACGAGGCACTGTTCAGAGCAGGTGAGACAATGGTGCACCGGACCACACTCAGAAGGTAGCCTGGGTCCAAGAGCTGCCTCCGCTGTGCTTGCACACCAGAGTGTAGCAGGTGTTCCCCCATCCTCTCTCACAGTGCAAGCTGATGATCTAGAACAGGGTTTCTTAACCTTGGGCCCCCAGTTGTTGATGGACTACAACTCCCATCATCACCAGCCATGTCCATTGTGGAGAGGGTGCTCTTACCCCGCCCCTATGCTTCCCCCTCCAGTGGTCTGTGTAGAAATAGGCCTGCAGGGTGGCAGCATACCTTCTTGCCGCCCCGTTGTCTCAGTGACCGGAAGTCACCGGAAGTGCTGTGCACACGTGTGCATGTTGTGGGTGAGCGTGCACACATTGTGCATGAGTCTGACATGTGTGCGCACACCCGCGATGCACACATGCATGAATGGCACTTCCGGTGACTTCTAATGACTTCCGGTCACTGAAACACTGGGGCAGCAAGGAGGTACGCTGCCGCCCCATGGGGCTATTTCTACATAGAGCGCTGGAGGGGGAAGCGTGGTTGAGGGGGGTAGTTAGAAACTACCATCCTTAAAGCCACGCCCGCCCCACCATCAGCTTGAAGGGAGCCGGTTCCGTGCAAATCCCTACTCTTTAAAACAGGAACTGTTATATGGAGTCCCTCAGGGCTCCATTCTGTCACCAATGCTTTTTAATATCTACATGAAACCTCTGGGTGACGTCATCAGGAGATTTGGTGCTGGGTGTTATCAGTATGCTGATGACACCCAAATCTATTTATCTTTTTCACCTTCATCATCAAGAAATGGCACTCATTCTCTAAATGCCTGCCTGATGAGCTTCAGCTGTGTGGGGGCTGTTCCAGCTGCCAGGCTCTAGAAGCCCAAGTGAGAGGTGGGGTCTGGGGGCTTTTTGGCTTACATAGGGACCAGGGCTAGCCGGAGGTGCAGCCACTGGCTCAGGCTGCCTGCAGGTGGCCACCAAAGCCAGCCACCAAAGGGGGCTGGCCTTTGGTGGTGGCCTTCGGGGGTGGGACTGAGGGCTGGTGCCAACTTATTGTTTTGGATCATTGGAAAGAAGGGTCCTGCTCACTTCATTGCTGTTTAGTCTTTAGTTAGGCTTGATACAGGTATGTGTCTTGGGTTGAACAGAGATGGAGAGATGGGGGATGACTATGGGGCCATAGGGGCCATGGGGATGGTCATGGGACCGTGGTGGGTAAACAACGAACATATGGTGTTGGTAGGCCAGCAGAACATTATAGGGGAAGGGGATTTAGAAATTTAATTGCTGTTGCCCCTTACAGCAGGCCTACCACCTCTTTGACCTTGGAGAGCAATACCGACCACCCGCAGAACCTCACCTTATTACTCTGTAATGCCAGGTCGGTTCACAATAAATCTGAGGTCATGCATGACTTGTTCATGCATGACTTGTTATGTATCACAGAGACCTGGTCGGGAGAGGCTAGTGGTCCAGTTTGGTCCCAGCTTCTCCCAGAGGATTACTCCATGGTGGAGCAGGTGAGAGGATATGGATGGGGAGGTGGACTAGCTGTGGTTTATAAGAATACCATCTCCCTTACTAGGTTCCCTGTCAGGGATTTGGCCTATGTTGAATGTGTGTACCTAAGTCTAGGGACCAAGAATAAATTGGGACTTCTGCTGGTATACTGATCACCCCGCTGCCCAGTGGAGTCCCTAACTGAGCTGACAGATCTGGTTACTGAGTTGGCATTGGAGTGGCCCAGGTTGTTGTTGGTGGGGGACTTCAATTTTCATTTTGGGACCGGGTTGTTGGGAGCGGCTCAAGAGTTCATAGTGGCCTTGACTGTAGGCCTATCCCAATTGGTCTCTGGACCAACACATGATGCTAGTCACACACTTGATTTAGTCTTTTGCTCTGATCAGTGTGGTGTTCTGTGGGTGGGGACTCCTGTCATTTCCCCATTGTCTTAGATGGATCACCATCTGCTCAAGGCAGAAGTTGCAGCCCCAGCCCACCTCTGCAGGGATGAAAGACCTATTAGGTTGGTCCACCCAAGGAGGTTTTTGTATCCAATAGGATTCCAAGAAGCCTTGGAAGGGTTTAGGGTTGGCTGTGCTAGTGATTCTGCTGACGCTCTGGTGCAAAAAAAGGAATAATGAACTCACTAGAGCTGTAGACACAATCGCTCCTAAGTGTCCTCTCCGACCTGCTTTAGACAGCCCCGTAGTATTTGGATGAGTTATGGGAGCTGAAGCGGTGAGGTAGACAAATAGAGCAGAAGTGGAGGAAGACTCAGTACGAGTCTGATCGAGCACAACACAGAGGACTTTTGAAGTATGGGCAGCAAAGAAGCAGTTATTTTCTGCCTGCATTGCTTCTGCAAATTCTTGTCCAGCTGAGTTGTCCAGGGTTGTGAGGGGGCTAGTATGTGCCCCCTCCCCCTTGAATTAAACTTGGAACCATTGATCACTCACTGTGATGTTTTTAACAACTTTTTTGTGGATAAAATTTTTCACATTCGGGCTGAGCTGGATTCCACAGTTATTGCAGAGTCTACTGTGGAGGTGTCCAGCAACTCCTCTTATGGGATTAGATTGGATCATTTTCAATTTGTGACTCCTGAGGAGGTGGACAAACTGCTTCAGACTGTGCACCCTACAACCTGTTTTCTTGACCCTTGCTGAACTTGGCTTATCTCATCTGATAATTATATTTTCAGAGAGGGTCTGGTAAATATTAGAAATGCTTCTCTGTGGGAGGGCAGGATGCCTCCTTGTCTTAAGGAGGCTATTATTAGACCACTTTGAAGAAAGTTCCACTGGATCCCTCAGAGTTAGCTAATTACAGACCTCTATCTAACCTTCCATGGTTGGGCAAGGTCATTGATCAGGTGGTGGCTTTTTAGCTCCAGGCAGTTTTGGATGATGCAGATTATCTAGACCCATTTCAAACTGCCTTTCATGTGGAGTATGGGGTCGAGACTGCCTTGGTTGGCCTGATGGGCGATCTCTAATTGGCTATCTACAGAGGGAGTGTGACTCTGACTCTTGGGTCTCTCTGTGGCTTTCAGTACCATTGACCATGGTATCCTTCTGGATCGCCTGAGGGAGGTGGGATTGGGTGGCACTGTGTTACAGTGGTTCCGCTCCTACCTCTCTGGTTGATTCCAGATGGTATTGATTGGACTGGATGGTATTATTGGTATTGATTGCAAAGCGAGAACTGAAGTATGGAATTCCACAAGGCTCCATACTCTCTCCAATGCTCTTTAACATCTACATGAAACCGCTGGGAGAGATCATCAGGACGTTTGGTGCTGGGTGTTATCAATCTGCTGATGACACCCAGATTTACTTCTCCATGTTGACCTCATCAGGAAATAACATCTCTTCCCTAAATGCCTGCTTGGAGGCAGTAATGGGCTGAATGAGGGATAACAAACTGAAGTTGAATCCAAATAAGATGGAAGTACTGACTGTGAGGGGTTGGGATCCAAAAGATGGTTTAGAACTGCCTGTTCTGGATGGGGTTACACTCCCCCTGAAAGATCAGGCATGTAGCTTGGGAGTACTTCTGGATCCAAACCTCTCCCTGGTTTCTCAGGTTGAGGTGATGGACAGGAGTGCTTTTTATCAGCTTCGCCTGATACATCAGCTATGTCCATTTCTAGAAGTGAATGACCTTAAAATAGTGGTACATATGCTGGTAAACTCCAGACTTGACTACTGTAAGGTGCTCTATGTAGAGCTGCCTTTGTATGTAGTCTGGAAACTACAATTGGTACAGAATGTGGCAGCCAGATTGGTCTCTGGGACAACATGAAGGGACCATATAACACCAGTTTTCAAAGAACTGCACTGGCTGCTGATATGTTTCTGGGTGAAATACAAAGTGCAGGTTATGACCTGTAAAGCCCTTAGCAGCTTGGTGCCAGGTTATTTAAGAGAGTGCCTCCTTTGTCATGAACCCTCCCCCCCACACACACACACCTTTTATGATCTTCTGAAGAAGTCCTGTTATGGTTGTCACCAGCTCATCTGGTAGTGACTCAGGACTGAGCTTTCTATCTGGCTGCCCCAGAGCTTTGAAATATGCTCCCTGCTGCAATAAGAGCATCTCCTTCTCTGTTTTCAGGAAGACCCTCAAGACTTTCCTGTCCTTGCAAGCTTTTAGTTAGAATTTTAATAATTTGTTTATATGGATTTTTATCATGTTTTATGTATTTTAACCTGTGATTTTAATGTGGGAATTTGTACACTGCCTAGAGATTTACATATCAGGCTGTATAAAAATATGAGAGATAGATAGATAGATAGATAGATAGATAGATACAGGTAGTAATGGGCTGGATGAGGGATAACAAATTGAAACTGAATCCAAGCAAGATGGAGGTGCTCATTGTAGGGGCTCAAAACTTGAGGGATGAGTTAGATCTTCCTGTGCTGGATGGGGTTACACCCCCCTGAAGAAGCAGGTGCTCAGCTCGGAAGTACTCCTGAGCCCAGGCCTCACCCTGGTATCTCAGGTAGAGGCCATGGCCAGGAGTGCTTTCTATTAGCTTCGACTGATTCAACAGATGCGCCCGTTCCTTGAAGAGAATGACCTCAAAACAGTAGTGCATCAGCTGGTAACCTCCAGGCTTGACTATTGCAATGCTCTCTATGTGGGGCTGCCTTTGTACATAGTTCAGAAACTTTAGATAGTTCAAAATGCAGCAGTCAGATGGGTCTCTGGGGCAACCTGGAGAGACCATATTATGCCTGTTTTGAAACGGTTGCAATGGCTGCCCATTTGTTTCCAGGCAAAATACAAAGTGCTGGTTATTACCTTTAAAGCCCTGAATTGCTTAGGTCTGAGTTATCTTAGAGAGTGCCTTCTTCTGCATGATCCTCATTGCACTGAGGGCGGCCATCTTCAGTTACCACCAGCACTCCTGGTGGTGAATCAAAGGCAGGCCTTCTCTGTAGCTGCTCTTGGGCTGTGGAATGCACTCCCAGCAATCTCATAATTTGAATTCATTATTGGTTTTCAGGAGTGCCCTTAAAACCTATCTCTTTGGCCTGGCCTTCCAGGGTTTTTAAAGTGTTGTAAATATTTGGCCTGGTCCTCCAGATTTTTAAACTGTTTAACATGTTTTAATTGTTAATTGGTTTTCTGTTGTGTTAGTTTTTGTTTTTAACTGTTAATTGATTTTAATTGTTTTTATTTTAATGTGAATCACCCTGAGCCATTTTAGAAGGGTGATATATAAATTGAATAAATAAATAATAAATTAATAAATAAGGAGGCCGTAAAGAGGACATGTAACATATGGCTGTAAGAAAGCAGATCCAGTTTTTCTCTACCCTTCCTTGGAACCAAGTCTTTCTTAAGCACCAAAACAGATTGTTTTCTTTTGGTGCTTAAGAATAGTTTGAGGTTTTCTTCACAGTGGTGCTGCTAACCACATATGTGGACAAGACAGACCTGCATATGACAAGTATGATGTAGCAATGAAATCCAGACAGGGGCTGTATTCCTG
Organism: Hemicordylus capensis; assembly: GCF_027244095.1. NCBI lineage: Eukaryota > Metazoa > Chordata > Lepidosauria > Squamata > Cordylidae > Hemicordylus > Hemicordylus capensis. Next base: position 84,174,953 of record NC_069658.1, on the reverse strand, counting down.
GAGGTGTTGGTTCTGTGTCAAGCGCTCAATATATCTGTTTGCTTCTTTTGGAGAAAGGAATCTTTGTACTAAAACCTCCAAAACACTGAAGTAGTTTTTGTTTTTGTTTTTTACAGATGCATTCTAGCCCTTGTTCAGAGCACATTACAAGTCTAAATGGGATAATTTACAGGAATATACACAAAAAGTCACTAGAATTCAATGTAGCATTTCCCTGATACATTATACTCAGGCTCCTGTTGTGCAGAGTCAATACATAAACAATCCCTAGAAGACTGTTTTTGGTTTCTGATTTGCAAGAGAAGGTCAAATGTGAAAGGGGCACCATATGTTACAATTCTCAATGCCATTTTTCTTTGTTTTCAATATAGCAGACTAAATATAAAAGATGATTTGGGATTTGAGACTCTTTGACCAAATGCAGTCTTGGTAATAAATTATTCTAGAGAAGAGGTGTGTGTGTGTGTTATTCTTCTCTGTTTCAGCATCCCATATGTTAGAATCATCACAAAGTTTATTAGCCAGTTGAGGTCAATTGAGAAATTGCTGTATTTGCTTTCATAACAGTGGTGTGTGTGCTATGCACTGCTTGAGCTAGAAATCACAGAATGATTTTTATTTGCCTCGAATCACTAGCAGATGCCGAACAGTCAGATCATTTCCCTTTAAATTGGCCTAAGGGATTAAAAGAATTCAGAGAAGTTTCCAACTAACTAGTGTCTCTGCTTTCCCTGATTTTATGTCTTCAGATTTTTGTGGGGTTGGCGTTTCTTGTAATTTAATCTGCCTGTCCCCCATTCTGATTTATTCAAATCTCAGAATAAGTGATTCTCTGTGCAGTCTTGAAAGGTACATGCAAAATTTGTGGGTTTTGTCTTCAGAATATTTCAAAAGTTCAAACCAATATTTGTGTGAGCTAACATGAGCAAAAATGGCTGAATGAATATTCTTGTGGCCCATTGAATTGGTGGCTACATGTCTAAAACATTCATGGAAACAGAGACATCTGTGTATTTTGTAACACCTATTCTCACATCAAGAATCACTCCACCACATTATTTGTTGCTGAAGTTCTTCCAGATCTGCTATTAGTTTAGTTTGAAATAGCCTCTCCTGTACTCTCTTCTGAAGCAGTGTGTGTTAGTAAACTGATTGTAACAGTTTTAAAAGCATGTTTAAAAGAATGTTTAATCCCACAATAGATTTGGTTCTATTTATTATCAAAGAGTTGTGACCCAAATACATTAGCAGCTTTTCCTAACTAGAGAGGTGGTGAAAAGGAGAATGGAAGGGAAACAGTCTGCCTTTGGTTCTCATGGATGTCCTATTTGTGTTCATTTATATGCATGTGCATTAGAGTTAATATGTATCACTCTGACCTTTAGAAATGTATGCACTAGAAAGAGCTGGTCTTGTGGTAGCAAGCATGAACTGCTAAGCAGGGTGCATCCTGGCTTGCATTTGATTGGGAGACGATGGACTACTCACACACGCAGGCAAAACCAGGCTAAGAAAGCCCAGCCCATTTTTGCCAGTGTGTGTGAACCTCTGGGAGCTGCACAGCTCCCAGTGGCGGTGTGCCGGCAAACCTGCTTAGGGAGCCTGCCACTTAGCCCAGGTTTTGGGCAGGAGGACACCCTTAAACTGAGCTTAGTGCTCATGTGTCAGTGCCGTGCAACTCCGTGCGGCATCTACATGCAAGTAGCTTCCCGGCCAGTGCCAAGAGGATCCCTATAATGCACAGTGCTCTTGTGTGGTGCATAAAGGAGTTCCAGGGGCTGGGAAGATGCATCCCCGCCCCCAGCCCTCCATGCTGCCCACCCAGGAAAGAGTCCTTGATCGTCTGCCAGGGCAGTAAGCAATTTAAGGCTTCCTCCCCTGCAGATCGGAGCCCTTTCTCACTGATTCTGAGAAAGGACTCTACATGTGTGAGCATTATTCTCCTTAGTGGGTGGAACCGCTTTGGGAAGAGCACCTACATGCTTGCATGCTGAAGGTTCCAAGTCCCCTCCCTGGCATCTCCAAGATAAAGCTGAGAGAGACTCCTGCCGGCAACCTTGGAGAAGCTGCTGCCAGGCTGTGTAGACAGTACAGAGCTAGATGGACCAAGGGTCTGACTCAGTATACGGTAGCTTCCTATGTCCCTAAGACCAAGAGGAGAGGCTGAAATTGTAGCACATGTTCTCACATGAACAATATTTTTTAAAGGCATTTGCATAATGACAAAAACAAGTGATCATGGCCTTCTTGATGAGTGTTGTGCCACGCATGGGTTCTTGGGGGCAGTGCCGTCAAAGCAGGAAGGTGCATGCAACGGCACAGAGCAGGTAGGCACCAGCTCTTCTCCTTTTAAAAGATCCCACTTGCTGCTCCTCTCCCTGTTGTGTGTCATCAGAACCTGTTCCACATCAAACCTTGGTTTGTGCACATCCTTACTTTGTGTGTTGTGTCTCTGCAGTTGTGCATTGTGTCTCTGTGCATCGTGTCTGTTTTGCATTTGTGTCTGATTCTGTATTTACGTTGCATGAGTGTTTGCATCACATAAGTATAGTGCACACACATGTGTTGGGTTTGTGCATTTTTGTGTGGCATATGTTTGTGTATTTCTGTGTGTGTGTTGTGTATAGATTAGTGTGTTTGTGTGGTCCACCTGCATTTGTGTATTTATGTTATGTCTGTGCATTTGTGTGTTTCTGCATTCATGCTGCATCCATGTGGTTATAAGTTTGCATGTGTTTGCACGTATTTATTTTATGTGTATGTTTGTGTTGTGTGTACGTTTGTGGGTTTGTGCATTGCATCTGCTCCATTTGTGTTGTGCCTTTGTTTGTTGCATCTGTGTTGTGTACTTATGTCTGTGTTGCATTTGTGTGTTTGTATCATGTGCTTGTGTTTGTGCTGTGTGCATTGCATCTGTGTTTGCATGTTTGTGCATTGTGTCTGTTTTTGTGTTTGTGCTTTGCTTCTGTATTTGTGCATTTGTGTGTTTCTGCATTTATGTTGCATGTATGTTTGTGTGTGTGTGTGTTTGTATTGTGTATATGCATTTGTGTCTTTGTGTTGAGTGTGTATTTTGTGTCATGTGTGTACAGTTGTGTGTGTATTTGTGAATAGTCAGTAAATAGGAGAAATGTAACTGAGATTACCTCAATGTTTTGGTGGGGGGTGGGTGGTAAAATAGGTGTAGTAAACTAGCCCTGCCGATTTGAAGTCAATGAGACCGTCTAATTGCAGAAATGAAGTGCAGGTCTTCGGTCAGCATTCTGACAGTGGGGGATAGTCAACTGAGAAAAATGCAAAGTAGGAACATAGGAAGCTTCCTTATACCAAATCAGACCATTGGTCCATCTGAATCAGTATTATCTACATAGACTGGCAGAGACTTCTCCAAGTTTGCAGACGCTCTCAGCCTTATCTTGGAGATGCTGAGGAGGGAACATGGAACCTTCTGCATTCAAGCATGCAGGTGCTCTTCTCAGAGAGGCCCCATCCCCTGAGGGGAATATCTTATAGTGCTGCTCACATAGTCTCCCATTCAACCAAGGCAGACTCTGCTTAGCAAAGAGGACAATTCATGCTTGCTACCACAAAACCAGCTCTTCTCCACACTAATTCTGAAGAAGTGTGAGGGAGTCACTCTCTGCCTGACAGGTACGAGATGATGGGGGAGGGGGAAGAAAAGGATGTTGTAATCCTGGGCAGGCTTACTCAGAAATAACCCCATAGACTGCTTCTTCCCCACACTGTTCTAACTACTCACCTGGCTTTCCCAATATGTGCCACCTCCCCACTTCACTGAGAGTTCACATTCCATCAATAACAGAATAGGCATTGCACCTTCAATAGAATCCAACAGCTGGCTTTCCCAGACAGTCTCAGACTACTGGCAAAATATGTCAGCATTCCAGCTTCATTATAAAAACTATCACGCCCTGCTTAACTTTGGCAGTACTTGTTACTCATTTGGTTTAATGGGGCAGGAGAACCTTAATCATGTTTGAATCATTGTCAAAACCACCAAACCAACAAAGGAATTCCTTCCTAGACAAGCTTTAACAGATTACATAAGTCATTTTCATTAATGAAATTCACTAATTTCATTAGTGAACAAAAGAAGCACCTTTTTAAAGTGGTGATTCTCTTTACTGAACAGGGGGAGAGCAACTGGTTCTATCCATCCCCTGCACAGCATCCTCCCAGTGGATGTTGCTGGTGTCTATTTTGTGTTTCTTTTTTAGATTGTGAGCCTTTTGGGGACAAGGAGCCATTTTATTTATTTACATATATCTATGTAAATTGCTTTGGGAACTTTTGTTGAAAAGCGGTATATAAATGTTCATTGCATATGTCACATTTGTTGCATTAAAATGTGAAAGCAATATATCATATGCCTGCATAAAAATTGGACAAAAAGGGTCAAAAGGGTCAGTTTTCAGCACTATTTATCTTGCTGTAGCTTTGAAATTTTTAATGTGCCTACTTCTTGAAAGTAGGCACATTTGTAGACCTCATAAAATAGAACATGCATGCCAAGTCATTTTTCTAAGCCATAGAATTTTGTGGCTTCTAATGGAAGAACTCCCCCCCACCATTTGCCTTAACTAATGGGACACTCCTGTGCCCCTTAAAACAACTAAAAGTGGAGAAACAAAATGAAATGAAGATCTGACATTAAAAATGAGAACCAGGCAGATCTTTAAAGTCCCAGGCAGGTGGAAAAACAACCCATTAGGCAAATGACACAAACATGATGTTGGTAGGGAATTGAAATCAACCCACCTCTTTCTCTCCACTAGTCTGTCTCCTCAGGGGCCTCTGCCATCAGCTTTCATGTAGAACAGGACTGCACAACTTTGGACCTCCTTCAGATGTGGGATTACAGTTCCCATCATACCTGACTATTGGTCACTGTGGCTGGGTATGATGGGAGTTATAGTTCAAAAACAGCTGGGGGACCAAAGTTGTATAGCCTTGGTGTATAATATAAGCATACCACTTGACCTTCTGGAAATCTCTAGGCGTTCCTCCCCCACAAGCCCCATTCTTCTATAACTTTCCCCAGTTTAGGCGCTCCACTTTTCAAGCTTTCCAGGAGAATAAGTTTCTATATTCTGTATTCCTGTCATGACATCCAAATGGCTTGCTTTTGAATTTGTCTCCTCCTTCCTACTCTCCAAATGTTCCAACTTCATTCTTTGTTTTTCTGGCTTTTACAAGAGTTCATTACTGCTTTCAGTCAGTAGATCATTTTGTTCTTTGTGCAAAAGAAAGGGGATACAACATTAGCTTTGCCTATATACAATGCTAAGTCATTACCTAAGAAATAATTACAGAATAGATAAATAAATTAAAGCATTCATGGTTGGCAGAAGCTGGGAGCTGGCTGCCTCCATTTACGTTTTGAGCCGTAAGTGCTATAGCTACCTCAACATTTTGTCTTGATTTATTTTTAAAACTGATAATCTGTCTTGTCTACAGAGGCTCAAGTTGGGCCTCTATGTACCAAACAAAAGTACCAAAACTAAGTACCTAACCATTATACAGACATTAAGAACTAGTTCACAAAACAGATCATTTAAAATAAAGCTGCTGAGATTAGTCTTATTTATTCCCCAGAAACCAAGCACTGCCCAAAGAAAGCACATGCTGAAAATACTCAGGCTCAGAAGATGTAAATAAATAAATAAATAAATAAATCAGCAGGCATTGTCACATTCCTAATGTCATATGATATTCTCCACACTTCAAGATTCTCAAGGATTCTTCTCATTTTCATAGCCATTTCCATCCATTTCTCAAATGTCCTTATCATTTCTCAAACTTTCAGATTTCTATCTTTTCTTCTGTCTTCACAATTCCCTTTTCCTTTGCTTTGCTTTTTGGTAGAGGATGAGGCATCTTGTCAAACCCACCAAGCAGGAGAGGAAAGGGACTGGACATCAAATGGTATATCAGAACATAATGAGGCTATTCTCAGGATTGCAGAAAATCGTGAAAACCACCAGGCTCAGCTGCAAGCCCCGTGGTTTTGGAGCAGGTAACCTACTCAACCCTCCCCTAAAACCAGGTTTGTGGAGCAAGCACTCTGCAAACCTGGTTTTCAAGATCGTGAGTCGCCGCAACGCAGCTCTGCGCCATGCCTACTCATGAGGAGACCCCCTGAGGGGAGGTGAAAAGCCGCCTCCCGGCTCTGGGGGTCTCCCCAGTGTGCCCTGCGTGCTCGCGCAGGGCATACTGGAGCTTCCAGGGGCTGCATGGATTCCCCCAAGCTCCCCAGTCCCCGCTGGCTTCATCACAGAGCCGGCAATCGTGTGTGCGGCCTATCCGGCTGCCCAGGGCTCCCGCTTGCTCATGTGACCCGGTTCAATGTCAGCATGAGAAAGGAAAGGTTACAATAAAATATTTGAATTCCAAAAAAAGAAGAGGATGAGATGGAGGAGGAAATAGCAGACATAATAAGTAACACAAAAGGATTTGATTTATGTCATGTGCCATAGATAACACTTTTGAGGACTTACTGTTGAATTTGATTATCACACCGTATCAGTCCAGAAGTCATACACAATGTTCTGCAACCAAGTTGTCATTCCTCTGCCTAATATTCTGGCCAGTTAGGGCCAAAAGCATTCCTATGACCAATAAAGTGGATATCATTGGTCAGTACATGAACCATATGGAAATAAAGCATGATTCCATTGTTATGCTTACAAGCTAGTTACAGCAACTCCCATCATGGTCAAAAACACTAAGCATTAGGTGGCACTAAATAAGCATTAGGTCGCATAGGTTATACCTGGATTTTCATGTAGCATCACATCCCTACCAGAAGACAATAACAGAAGCACTTAAGTGTGCTTCTATAGATATTGTGGGTATTCTCACGATCACTGGAAAGCAGGCTAAGGGAGTTTAGTCCACTTTCCAGTTATCGTGAGAACCAGTGGGCTTGCAAAGTAGCCCTCCCCTTAGCCCAGGTTAGCTGTGCAAGTGCTCCGCTAACCCAGGCTTCCTGATCGTGTATTGCTGCGGCACCACTTTGCACCACAGCAACACGCGAGGAGACCCCTGGGCTTGGGGTCTCTCCAGCATGCCCTGCATGCTTGCGTGGGGCATCCTGGAAGTTCTGGGGACCGTGCCCCCCGATCCCTACTGTCCCCGCCGGCTCTGTGATGGAGCTGGCAGTCGTGTGGGCAACCGATCCAGCCACCCGGGCTGCTGCCTTGATCATCTGCGGCGAGAGTGGGCTAAGCCCTCTTTCCCCACAGAACCCCCTACAGCGGGTCACTGATCATGAGTCTCTCCTCATTATTTATGAATAAGACACTACCAAATGTATAGTTCTTTTTCTGATATTGATAGTTCCCTTCCTACTCCAGGTTGGCATTGGTTCAGTCTCTGTTTCTGTGGCTACAGACATAGCCTCTTGCCTTTGTTGCTCTAGCAGAGCAAAGTAGTGTTTGCAGGTGGTTTTACAGAGGGATCAGGGACTTACATATATTTCAGTATTATTGCTCTGCAAATGTTTCATTTTTATTGAATTGATCTTTATTTTACATTACATCTCCCAAGTCATATTAGCTGGCTTTTTTTCCAGATTGGAGTGCTCATTTTGTTACTTCCTGACCATGTTTCTGACCTCTCTAGGCTCTTTTGTGTTATTATTAAACAAACCTGTTCATGAGTGCTAGGAAAAGAGAGATCATGCATGTCTAGGGCTTATTTTTATTGAATTGTGGTGAAAATTGCACCTTGAGGGAGGGTTTATTATATTTAACTACTTAACAAGGATTTATTAAAGTAAACAGCATAGGAATAAGATAGACTTTCACATGGGATGGTTTTGCATGAGATCATAAAACATCTCTCCAAATGTTAGGCTATTTGAGGTTGATTAAACCAATATTAATAGGGTTCATGCTTTTGTTCAGCTAGGTTTAATCGTGCAATATCAAGGACACAGGAATGAGTTTACTTTTCTGTTACATCTAGGGTTACCAACTTTGACTAAAGCTATTCCTGAAGATTTTTCTTTCCCAGTATTTTCCCCAATATCAAGCTATTAAAATCTTCAGGATTGCTTACAATAATCACCTAACCTAGGGTGACTCTAGCCCAGTCCTGGATGGTTGGTTACATCCAACAACTTCAGCTCAGATAGAATGTAGAGTGAAATGCCAGACTTTAATTTGTCAGGCCTACTGCTTAGTTTGTAGAGCCAGTGTGGTATAGTGGTTAGAGTCTGGGACTGGTGAGACCCAAGTTCAAATCCCCATTCTGCCATGAAGCTTACTGGGTGACTCTGGGCCAGTCACATCTCTCCCAACCTAACCTACCTCACAGGGTTGTTGTGAGGATAAACATAACTGTGTATACCACTCTGGGCTCCTTGGAGGAAGAGTAGGATATAAATGTATTTGGTAACCTGTGCCTGTTTTTGTGTAAAACCTGCCCATACCATTGCCACTCCAGTCTAAGTGTGGTAATGCACACTGGGCTGTGACATAACAATGTGCAGTCCCCATGGCTTCCAGTAGGGCAACCAGTCTGTGAGCCCTGTTTCCCCAAGGTTTCTTGTGACTTGACCACAATGAAAGCCCAGACAGAATAAGACTACAGTAAGTGACTTTGGTACAGGAAGCATACTGAAAGTGTCCACAAGCATAGAACATGCTCCCTGCACTTACCAGGTAAGAGTGGGAAGGCTGGGAGAGAAGAGGAAAGAACCAGAAACAATGGTATGTTCAAGGAATCTGAGCCCTCAAATGCTGAGTTCAGGGTTAACCATCATATGCCAGATTAGCTGATGCTATCCTCCTCCTCTCTTCCTGAATCTGGCTTTGTGAGTACAGAGGTCCTTGCTACCCTTGCAAACCTTTCTTTCCTGGGTTTGTCAGGTGCTAAAGTTAGCATGAAGATACTTACCACAGGAAAGATACTGGGTACTGCTCATATGCAATAATTACAAATGTGATGAAATAGTGGCTGTGCAGTAAAATTTATATACTTGTTTTTTCCATTCAGCAAAGGGCATATAATGTTAGGGCTCACAAGCATCCCTAAGGACTTTGTTCCATAAAGGGGCTATTGGGTACAACATTTAAAAGGGGGCCTTGTCCCACCAGCAGCTTTGGAAGCCACAGGTAATCACATGGCCCTGTCAATGCAAAACATAACAAGGCTTTTCTCACGATCAGTGAGCAGAGCCTGGAGTGGGTTAGCAGGGAGAACGGGCATAGCCCGCTCTCCCTGCACATGAGCAGGCAGTCAGCTCTGGGTGGCTGAAGTGGCTGCCCACACAACTGTCGGCTCCGTTACGGAGCCGGTGGGGACTGGGAGAATTGGGGGCTGCGTGGCCCCCGAAAGCTCCAGCATGCCCTGCGCAAGCATGTAGGGCATGCTGGAGAGACCTCCGAGCCAGGAGGCTGCTTTTTAGCCTCCCGGATGGGGGTCTACTCATGAGTTGCCACAGTGTGGAGCTGCGCTGCAGCAACCCACGAGCACAAAGATGGGGTGAGCGGAGCACTCACTCCGCTAACCTCGGCTAAGGGCAGGGGCAATTAAGTGGGTTACCCGCTTGTAAACCACCGGGCTCGACTGTGTCGTGTGGTTTACACAACCAGTAAAAATGGAGCTAGGGTCTCCTAGCCTGATTTTTGCTGGTCGTGAGGATAGCCCCAACATCTGAATTCTTCTGCTCCTGTCCATTTAAACACTGGCTGCATTTGCTGAGGGTCCAATGGGCAGGAGGCCAGCTGCAATCAGGAAGACTGAAGAGTGGAGGGGGACCTGGCTGTGCGGCCTTCCTTCTTGCATGAAGGAATCTAGTCACAGCCAATCACAGCCGAGGAGAGGGATGAGCTTCCTCCCTCAACTCTGGTTTCAGCCAGCCCAGCCTGCATTCTGATATATTGCAGGCAGCTGGAAACCTTGGGTATGAGCAGAAAAACTCACTACAAACTGAGGTTTCAAATTGGAGTTTGGCAAAGAAAACATCAGGTCGCTTTTTGTACAGGACCAGAGTTTCATGCATTTGGGCGTTAAGATTTGGCAAACTCTGGCTCCTTCAACTCTGGTTTCCCTGTTATGTGCAAATGAGGCCATTAATGACATTTGGAGACAGATCTCTGAGTCTGATTGGATGCCATTGTGCAAATCTAATTAATATTGTAACTAGTAGATCTTGCATGCTGCCCATGGTGTGTAGAACATAAGCAAGATACATTGCCTATGCATGTGTTTCCCATATGTATAATCAGTCCACCACAAAAGGGATGGAAAGATAATATAGGTAGTTTGTATGGCAGTATGCTCTGCATCCCAGATGTGTGTAACATTCTGCATGTAGTAGTGGTGTGTACTATTCTAAGACTTGTGCCTGTGGAAGCCCCACCATACATGGAAAATACCAAGTGACTGAAGATTGTTCTTTAATCTTCTGTTTACCTAATATGCATTCATCTTAATGTTTATAGTAAATGAAATTTTTATAGCCACAAGACCTCAAGCAAGACAGATTGATGTGTCAGAATCAGCAGTGGTGACTGACTTGCATTGAAGGCAATCAAGTTCAGCATCTCTTAGGAGGGTTAACAGCCTGCTGTCTGTTTTGATGGCATTTCAGTTTTTTGGAACTCTGCCTTATTCAACAAATTATCTCATTTGTGTCCTTCTGAACCTTATTGAGTAAATTAGAGGTTATGGGATATTGAAGAGAGATGTGGGAGAGCTGGATTTCTGAACAGAAAATACGTCTTCTTGACAGAAGATCTGGCATACTTGAACATCACTGGGAAATAGTTCCAAGTATTTGAGCTGAAATCTGCTTCAGAAAGGGAATTATAGGATTGGGCACACAGAGAGAAGCTATTTAGCATATATTCTAAAATTTACACTGGGGTATATTTGAATGTTGAAGTGTGCTGTAATCATTTTGCAGGACACTTTGTCAATAAAACCACACAGATCTGCTACAATGAATAGTTATATCCTGGAAATGTATATCCTGGAAATGCCATTATGCCCTCTGTTTGGACTAGGTAGAAATTGTATTTGTTGAATTTCTATCCTGCCCTTCTTCCAAATTGCTCTGGGCAGCACACATGTTCTCCCCACCCCAGTTTCCCACAACACTGTAAGGTAGTTAGGCTGGGGGATAGTGACTGGCTCAAGTTCACCAGCAAGAGTTATGACTGAGAAGTGGTTTGAACCAAAGTTCTACTCCAATGGTCCTACTTGGTTTGAACCAAGTCCTACAACCACTAAACCACACTGGCACTCTCCAGTGCTGACATGGTGCTTGGGTAGATACCTGTGATTTCCCTGTCTGAGGCTCTTTTGGATATTACCTTAGCATGTGAGAACTGTTACAGCATGCATCTTTTCCATACAGCTTAGGCAATGTCAAAGACTCCATTTCCATGGAAGGGTCAATAAATAACATGACTACTTCCCATGCCAGGCTTGTGGGATGCAGGAGGACTTCCGATCCCAGCTCAGGACTCCGCTGTGGTGCTACTTGTGGCACCGCAACACAGCAGATCCCGTGATGGCCCCTGCTCAACTCAGGGGAAGACAGGAATGTGCCTGCCTTCCCCAAAGCACTCCACAGCTCCACTTCCAAGGTTGTGAGAATGACTTCATTATCTCCATCTTTTCCTTCTGTCACTCTCTCCAATCCACCCCTTCCTCTTAAAGTCTTTAACCAAAACCTTAAGCGGAAAATGGTCATGGTTCTACTGGTGTGAACAACTTTAGGTTCATGACATGACTCACCAACTGAAGTGAACCAAACTTCAGTTGGTGGTGAACCAAAAGTGAACCAAAAGCATATAAACACATCTGAATCCAAATGTGAATAGGGAAGGTCTCAAAAAATAAAAATAAAATAAAAATAAAAACTCATCTGAGTGCCTTACTCTGAATATAGGCCAATGTACAGGATACATGTAAAGTATTTATGCTGCAATTTCAGGTTGGAGTCATACAATTTGAATGTAATGGCTGTGTGCTAAGATAGCTGAAACAGATGATCTTGTATGATGCTTGGCTTCCCCTCCTCTGCACATTCAAGTGCTTATTACAGTTTTTTCTTTAAACTGCTGGCTAGACAGCTGCCTGTGCCTCTGAGGAGCATTGAGTGAGGGAGCATATAAATTACTGTAGCATTTTACGGCCAAGATAAACTCAAACTGCAGGGTTATAGCCTGAACTGACACAGAAGAAGAACCAAGCAGGGAGGAAAGTATTTATATTGAGTCATGTCACACCCACAAAAACATTTATAGAAAAATATTTTCTCTGCATACATTGCCTGCCAACCCTTTAAGTCATGTTAAATATTCGGAGCTGTGTAACAGAAACCACCCATTCCCTCCACTACAATACAATGTAATTTGAAGTGTACTTATCCCTGGGTAGTTAGTACAAATGTTAACCAATTATTTATTCTTGTTTAAAATTTTTACTGGCCTTTAGCTAAACATTCAAAGGAAAATGACTTATTAAAATAAAAGATACTATCCTTCAAGTAATTAAGAAATCTGCAAACTGGCCCACCTAGACAGATCATTTGGTTTTGTGCATAGTGTGTTATTTTCCTTTTGAAATCCACTTGCTAAGAAGATTTTTAAGCCTTCAACATCTAAAACAAACAATTTCTTAAAATAAAACACACTAGGCAGCATCCAGACTAATGTTAACATGTCCTATATGCACCTCCTGCTTTGCTCCCCCACCCCATGTTTTTACTATTCCGAAGCAAGGGTGTTGCTAGGTACTCAGAAGATCTGGGACGCAGGCTCACAGCCCCCTTTTGATAATTAAACTCAATCATGCCCCCCCCCCCAGGAATAATGTCTGACTCCTCCCCAAAGGAAAACTGGAGGGGACACAAGCTGTACTGAGAGTTAAGTTTTGTCCCCAGCACAGCACCTTTTGGGGAGGATACAGAGTTGAGAAGCAATCCTTGCTGCCTGCCCACCATTTGGAAGGAGGTGGGTGATGAGATTCAGGCTCTGAGCCATTCATTGGGGCAGGCCCGGACTAGCCCACAGGGCAACAGGGCATAATCTTGGTGCACCCTACCCACGTGGCGCCCCTGCACCCCAACTCCCACCATTAACCTATTCTGCTCAAAACTTGGCGCCCTCCCCACATACATTTCACCGCCCTCTCAGTGCCCCCAGTCTGGCCCTGCATTGGGGCCTGAGCCTCCAGTGACCCCAATGTTCAGGTATTGTATGCATGAAATGTTCCAACACAAGGGCAGCATTGTCCGGGATGCTGCCTGTGGTATTTTTGGTTAATCCATTCCTTGATCCAGTCTGCATGATTCTACTCCATTCCTGATTCCACTCCAGTGCCTTGTCCTTGCATGCCCCAACTCTTTCCTCTCAATTCTACACTACCCACTATTCTTCAAATAATTAAGAAATCTGCAAAATGACACTCACTCAAGAAAGAATACCTGTTTTTACCTATAGTATGTTATTTCCCCTTTCAAATCTGTTTGCTAAAACTTAGAAGCTATCCACCCTGTGATGAATTCAAATTTGGAGATTATCACTTTTCAAATAAATGCCTTGAATCCAGAAGAGTGTGAGTGGAGGTCTGTTTGCAAAATGGCAACCTAATCTCAAGGTGAATTTGCACTCTCAAGTTGTTGTGGGATCAGCACATGTATTATGCTACTTTGTTGCTATCTAAATGGTTATGAAGTGTTTGTGATGTATTTGTAAGGCACTTTTCACTCCCCAAATTAAAAATGGTGCCAGATTTGACATTATGACAGAGTCACATAATACCCCCATTTTCTTAATTATTTCTCTCTAATCCAGTCTCACCAACAGGATTGGTGGCACCAGCAAATAAACAAATAAATAGAAATAAGAAAGGCAAAGTGCATTTATGGTGAAGGGGGGGGACACTGTACCACATGTTCAATTTCTGAAAGAGAAATAACTGTATACTAGCCGACCCCACACAGAGCATCTGTGCGGCACTTTGGGGCCGGATGTTTTCCCCTCCCTCTCCCTCCTGTCTTGGTCTCTTCTCTTTTCCCCTTTCCTCCAGCCCATGCTCTCCAGCCCTCCCCGCTCCCATTCCTCCCCACACACAGAGCCTTACCTGGCAGCGAGCAACCAAATAGGGTCCCGCCGCCCACCCACCGCCGCTGTTTTTTCCTCCCTCCCTCCCTCCCTCCCACCCGCCCGCCCACCACCGCTGCCTCTTTTCTCTTCCCCCTCCACCCGCTCGCCTGCCTGCCCGCCTGCCTGCCCACCTCCGCTTTTTTCTCCCTGCCCGTGCCCCCTCCGCCTGCCTGTCACTGCTTTTCTCTCCCCTCTGCCCACCGCTGTCCCCATCCCCGCCCCGGTCGCTGCTTTTCTCTCCCCCACTCGTCTGCCCACCCGCACCACCACTTTCTTCCCCCTCTCCTCCTCCCTCCTCACTCGGCTGGGCCTCTCGCCAGAACTCTCGCAGCATGTCACGAGAGTTCCACCGCCAAATCCTGTGCATGAATGCTGGCTAAGAGAATTAATTATATAGATTTCACATTACCACTTCCACCCTGAACAGTTCATCTTCAGTAAATCTTTAATGGTGTTAACTTTCCAGAAGACACTTTTAACATTACAGCCTTACTTTAATTTCCAGGTTTTGATTTAGGTCCAGCTATGGCAGGGAGGATATGGAGTGAGTTATTTCTTGGGGTGGGTACCACTGACAAATGATGAATATAGTCAGTCTCAGGATGAAGACTCATGTGAGTCACTCAGTACATGTCTAGTGAGAGACATGGACAGCCTCTCTAGTATGGACTTCTCTCTGAAGTGATTCTTCTTTGAGTGCATTTTTGACTAATCACTGGTGAATTGTCATGTGCACTTGAACCCAGACCAATGAATACATGAGACAGGATATGGAGTTAAATGGACCACAATGTTATCAATTATCAGGCTGAAATCAAATGAGGGGATTGGCTCTCCACCCACTACAGTGTAGTGACTAGGGACTCACTACCCAAAGTGTGAGTCCACCTAAAATGCGTAGGGTGACACTCCTTGGCTCCAGACAGCATCAGCCCTTTGGCTGATGTTCTCCTTTTTAGCCAACCTAAGGTCAAGGCATCTGCATAAGGCATCACCACTCCCTTCCCTGCCTCCAAGCTGTGAAGCCTTTACGAGTGGTGATGCCTCAGCAAGACAGAGGAAGACCCCAATCAGGGCCCTCAGAGCCATAAAGCATCTAGGCACTGACAGGGACTCTTCCTTAGACCAAGCACATGCCTTAAGGTGCTCATTGACCCTATTCTATCATTTGTATTCTGCACTGTACCTACATTATACCTGGGAACCTAGCTAACAAAGGGGAAATAGTGCAAGGTAGGCAAAAAAGACTCTCATCCATGGTCAACTGGATGAAAGACAAATAATTTCTACCCAGATCCTAACAGGGCAAGCAGCCAAATTCCACACTATGCCCAGGGCAGGGAAGGAGGTGTCACTTCTCCTAAAAGGATCCACTTTTCCCCATCAACCAATACCTGAGGCCCCAAGGTTAAAGCCATTGAAGCTGAGGCTGAGGCAAACAAGCCATGCCACAGATGTGCTGTGTCATGTGGCTGGATTCTTGGTAATTTATTGAAAGGGTTCATGATAGACCCTGTAAGGTAATCCAGTGGTATTTTTCCTCCCAGTGCAGATAGAAGATAATCTGGCTTAGGTCTGGGAAGTCTCCAAGGGCAAGGACTTTTCTATAGTTTGGAAAAGCACCTAAAAAGCTCTTTCTCTGAGTCAAACTAGAAGCTACTTTAAAGATATACTTTGCAAGGGCTGCTTATTTAAAAAATATTAAATAGCGATACCATAGGGACTACAGTGGGGCAGAGAGGGGGGCTTTAACCCTAGTCTTTGCTGTAGTTCCCATCTGGATTGCCTGCTGCATGACTGCTATTTCCCAAGGAACAATGTTGCTATTAGCACCATGATCAGATGCCCCTCCCCCTATAGAGTTAACTGGAAGTGAACCTGTCTTGATTGACAGGCTGGTGAACTCCAGGGTTCAGCCAATCAGCACACCAGGTGGGTGGGACTTAGAGAGCTGTTGCCAGGAAGAAGGGAGTTCTTTGTTAGAGAGGAAGAGCTAGGTTGGAGGTGCTCAGGAGGACATGTGGCCATGGAGGCTGGCTGCAGGAGAATAACTCTGCAGATCCTTGAAAGATAGAAGGGCAGGAAACTTGAATTCTCAGCTGGAGTTTGGTGAGTTCAAGGAAAGGAAGCCTGCACTTTGACTTTGGTAAGATTAATTTAGGGGAAAGTTTGTTTATTCAGACTTTGCATTAGGGAAATTATATGTCTTTGGTGTGTGTGTTTTGCATATTCCTGATACTGTGCTATTATTGTTTACCTGTAATGTAATTCCCCAGATGCGTATCAAATGATATCTTACACTTAGAAACAGGGTTGACCAGAGTTGAGGCACAGGCGTGGCTTTGTACATTTAACTACTGGCTCAGATTATATGCCTGCCCCCAGGGACATGCCCCCTTGGTTCTGAAAGATGAGTTTCACTCATCTTGGTGCAAGAGCCTCCATGACAATTTGGGCAGATATGGCTTTTCACCACTATATTTATTGGCTTTGGGTCATGATGCTGCTGAATAAATTATTAAACAGTGTGTGGCAGATATGGAGAAGCAATTGGATTTAGGTCTGGTTATAACCAGTAGCACTTTAGGTGGTTTTTCAAACTACCTCCAGCCAGCTGCATATTTCACCCACTTGACCACCTTAAACCAGAGGAGAGCCTTTTCGCTGGCACGTTTTAATGCCTTGTCTTCTGCCATTTTGGATGACAGATTTAAGGGGATATCGCTAAGGAACCGATTATATCCATTTGGTTCGGGTGACACTGAGTTTGTTTTACATGTTCTTTCACACTGTGCCTATTATAGGGGCATTCGTACTATCTGGAATGAACCATTTTTTAAAAATAGGCCTGGTCAATCAGAAGAGTATTACATTTCCTATCTTTTGGTGGATCAACATGCAGCTGTCACAGTGGGGACAGCAAGATTCTGTGCAACAGCCTGTAAACTGAGACGGGAACAACTGAGATTTTTGCACAACTGAGATTTTTGCATAACCTGATATGATGTTATCCAGTTTTCCTGCTTTGATTTTGTTTTTATGCTGATTTATATTTTGGTGTGTATGTTGACTGGTCATTGACCACAATAAATTATTCCTGTTACTGTTACTGTAATATAATTGGAAATAAGGAACACTAGCCTTAGCCCATCCTACCTAGGGCGTTACAGAAGACTTAAACAATTAAGCATGCATTAAGGCAACCTATTTTTCTAACCCCACTAAGTATTCTTAACTGAATACCTAAAAGCTCAACCTAAAAGCTGAGAAAGCCTCAGATAGAAGCAGTCGGTATTAATTGAATAAAACTGGGGTTTCTTTTTAAGTTCTTTTCTTTTTACAAGCATCTTTGAGTTGGTTTTTAACTCAGGAAAAGGGGAGGGAAAGGGGGTTTCTCTGGAGCAAACATGTCCTCAAACATTCATCAACTATCAGTTTTATTACCACATGTAGGCTTGCACATGGAAGATTTTTGTACTTGTTGAAGACCAAATTAAGAGAGTTTTCCTTGAGATTCCACCCGAAGCCCTGGGTGGTTCAAACTCTATCGATAAGAGGGGTCGTGGTGGCAGCACTGTAAATTTACCGATAATACAGAATAGTTTTAGGAGAAGCCTAACCAGGCAGCTCAGCAGGGATGATTCAGCATTTCTTTGCCTCACGTGAGCTAGCTCTGAGACAAAGGCTTTAATCTGCTACATACCGAAAGATGGGGTTTTTTTAAACCTTGCAAACACCAGCTGTAGAAGACCATGGTAGGTGGATAGAGTCAGAGCTGCCTTTGCTATTGCTCCAATCTAGCTGCTATTAAACATAAAAAACAAAACAGGCACACAGTTGCAAAACTTGTTACTTAAAATGACATGTAGTAGTTTGCTCCCTAAATAGTGATTACTGCTCTCATTTAGAGCTGAGCTACACATTCAGAAATATCACATGGTGCAGCCCTGCTTGGGCTGTACCATTTCAGAGTACAGCCGGGGATCACGTGGTTGAATATGTATATTTTAAATCATATTTCACAGGATGCATATATTAAAAATGAATATTTATTATTTTAAAAACCCTAGTACACAAAACAAAAAGCAAGATGAGGACTCTTCTCCTTCACTCTCCTTCTTTACATAGGAACACAATGCAGCAGAGCCAGATATTGTGCTGCCACAGTAGTAGTAGTAGTCATCCCTTATTGCACTCTGGCTTACCCTGTAAAATATATAGTACCAAACACTAAGACCAAGAATTTGGTGAGCTCCATATCAGGGACTGAAATTCAAGTTTTCACTGAAGTACATACTAGGATTCAATTTGTGGGCAGTACATTTCAGCTGTAATTATTTAAAATGGACTCTGTAATCCTTCTTTATTTGCCATTTCCTTTTATTGGAAAACCGACTTACGACTTCTCATTTGGACTGCAGCATTTAATTTTGCATTCAGCCAATTACAGTAGTATGGATTTTGCTTTGTTTATGGACCACAACACTCAAGCAGTTATTTTCATAAATATATGGTGTCTTTATTGCAGCCAGCAGTGTCAAATGAACTATGCTCCTTTTGAGCAATTTCAGGCCATTTTTCGCCTCTCTTCTAGATCACCAGCAATTTTCCCTGAGCTGTGTATAGTTTGTGAAACCATGAGAAGCTGAGAAAATGTTCTGCTGGCTGCTTCATTCCCTCAGGAAACACCACTTGAATGTCAAAAGAACCACAGAGTAGAAATTATTCTTACTTTCATAAAACCAAGGATTTAAACACAGTGTGTGGTATGTATTACTGCTCTGCTGCAAGGCAACATAAAGAGCAAAGCTTTATCTTTCTGCCTGGAACCTGGCAACCTCTGGGAGAGCATATTAGACATCAAAAATCAAAATATTTTCATAGCACAAACAGAAAATAGAAAATCAGTTATTGGATGCAGCAAAGAAAGAGACTAACTTTGAGACATCCACAACGTAGTGCCATGTCCTGATAAAAATAATATTCGCTGAAAATGGATCTAAGATTTTTATAGTCTTTTTTATTATTATTCTTTAACCATACCGAGGCATATCTGCAGCCAGGCAGCTCCCAAGCAAGTTTGTATGGGCCTGGTACAAACGTGTAGTGTGAGCCCGCTTCTTCACTTCTTTCTCACCAAAGTTCTTTTCTGCTTTGAAAAACTGGAGCCAGTGCTGAATTTAGGCACAAGCTAAATAAGTGACAGGTAAAGGCCTCACGTTGTGAGGAGCCTCTGAATACCAAAAAAAGTTTTACGTAATTGGTTAAAAAATAAAGGAGAAAAAGAAAAGGGCTCAGAAACAGACGTTATTGTTCTGATAAGACAAAAATATGGTTATATGGCAACACGATTATCATATTGAGTTGATAAATCTGTGCAGAGATAACTGTAATTATATGGAAATTTTTATTAGACCAGGGCCCAGTTTAGGCCAATGCCTGCCATCACGGTTACAAGCAGCGTTAATCTCTTCAGATGAATGATGCTGTAACCATGAGCAGCACAGCGACAGGCGGGTGTGTGTTTGAGAGAGAGAGTGTCATGCTGGTGTGGGACTTCCAACCAATTTTATTTTTTTTAAATGTTATGGGGCCTTTTAAGCTTCACATAGCTTAGGGCCTCAGCATGTCATAATCTGGCACTGTCTGTAGCATTGATTTATGTCCTTTAGCTTTTAGGTTTCTTTGTTTAAGCTCCTTATGTTTCTGGCTGCCTGATTTATATTGATAGCCAGGGCTGGCAGTAGGGCATGTGCGTATATTAATTAGACATAAGTGACACATTCCCTTTAATTGCTGCTCCCAGTTTCTGGGATGTAGTGTTGATTCTTCTATACACTCTGAAGACCAAACTCATTTGCTTCCATATGTTCTAAGGCCTGGACATTATATCACTACAAGCGGCTTCTGTCTTCCTAGGATCTCAAAGGACCAGGTCAGATAATAATATCACTCCCCCTAGAACTGGCTCAGCCACCTAATGGAGCAGCGGGGAAATGATTTGCCTAGCGAGCAAAAGGTTGCTGGTTTGAATCCCCACTGGTATATTTCGCAGATTATGGGGAACCCCTATATTGGGCAGCAGCAATATAGGAAGATGCTAAAAGGCATCACCTCATACTGTGTGGGAGATGGCAATGGTAAACCTCTCCTGTATTCTACCAAAGACAACCACAGGGGTCTGTGGTCACCAGGAGTCGACACCAACTCAATGGGACAACTTTACTTTACTTAGAACTGGCCTGTGTGATTAAAAGGCAATCCTCTTTGTGTTGCTTATGGAGGTCATGGAGAAGGCTTCATCGTAAAGGCTGCAGTAGGATCTAAGCTCTAGACTGTTCTACAAAGGAGATTGTCTGGAACACACCACTGAGTGGAACTCTGGCCAAAAGTGATGTTTTGAGTGTACTTGGGAATGGGAAAATACGTGACAAAGTACTTTCCCCCCAATTCACTGGGAAAGAAGATGGTGGCTGACATGTTGTGCAACATTACACACATGAGGGAGCATACCGTTGCATGAGAATGCTGTTGTGCAAGAGCAAAAATTGTGCGAACAGAGTTGTGTTGCACATATAATGGCCTCCCTGTGATGCAGCTCTATGTGCTTGTGCAACAGTGCTCTAGTGCAACTGTGTGAACATTGTGTTCCACCATAACGCTGCAGAGTATGTCAGAGAAGAAGTGCTGAGCAAGCAAGTGTTGATCAGTGAGTCATCACTGCTGTCCATAGTGGAAGTTAATTTAGATACTCCCTCTTATCAGTTACCCATGTTGAATACGGATACGTATTCATATCCATATGTTAAAGGAATAGGAATATGCAGACATGTTCTAAGGCAGGGGTTCCGCAACCTATGGTCCTCCAGATGCTGCTGAACTACAACCCATAATCTCCAGCCTCAATAAATTGTAGGTTGGGAACCTGTCCTAAGGTCACGTGGGATTGTTAAAGTGCAGGAAGGCTTGAGACAACTGTAGAAAATTGAGTCACTCTGCTTATAGAAATTGTGTTTTATGTCAGCTCCTTGTATCTGTTGTGAATATTTATGGAGCCAAAAATTTTGCATTGCTTCTTCTAGGCAGAGAGAATATACATCTCCGGAGGAGGTGAAGATATTCAGAACCTTGCTATAATAACACTATTGTTTCACTCACAGCTGCTGACGTGAACTGTAGTGCATGTTGATTAATGATAGCAAAATCACTAGAAAGTAGCTCCAAACCAAACAGTGTCTGAAATAAAACTCCCGATATTAACAACATGAGAGCTTTTGGCAATAGTACATGCAGCATAAAAGTATAAGCAACCCTCAGGCGATCTGTTGTAGTACAGTACTGGGTTGTTGACTTTTCCTTTGAACTTTTGAAAGTAATCAATTAACAGGAGGCAGTGCAGAAAGCTCTAGGCTAAGGTGGGCACACTTTTACATAGTCTTGTCTTGGCAGCTTCTAGAACATTCTTCATATATTGTGATGAAATGGTGGGTCGTTAGCTGTATGGCAATTCTTTTGTCAGCTAATCACTGCCTAATAGCTCAAAGGGTGTTCCCAAATGGCTCTTTGAATAGCAGCCATCACCTCTGAAGTCCACCACGATTAGGAATCTGGCAAGTTTCACCTTTCTCCCAGTTCATGACAGAGGCTCATGGGAAGGTGTAAAATTACCTTATCCTCCTTTCCCTGGAGGTATATATGTGTGAATGAAAGAAACAGCAGGCAGTTTCTAGCAGAGGCAGATTCAGAAAAGATTTCCATTGCTTAGAAGCTGGCTGCAGGAGTCAAGCAGACAGTGGAGCTTAGGATGCAGGGCTTGAACTCCGATGCAACTCTACTGCTGACTTTTCTGTTATATCTAGCTTTATCCAGTGCTCTATTTGTATAAATTAGGACTGAGTACCTCCAGCCCTCCAGCTGGTTTTGGACTACAACTCCCATCATCCTCGACCACAGTGGTCATAGGGATTATGAAAGTTGTAGTCTAACGTCTGCAGGAGGGCCACAGCTGTCCAGCCCTGGTGTAAATAAACCAAATATTTCAAAAGCACAATTAGTCTGCCAGTTGCCATGTCCCCTAGAATTCCAGGTAGTGCCCGGATTTTGGCTTCTTCGCCCAGCGCCTGGATTTCACCTGGATTTGCCCGGATTTCACCCGTGCCAGCCGGTTTGTCCGGATTTTCCCTGCGGCACCTGAGCACCTCTGAAGCTGGCTGGGAGAGCTGAGAGAGAGCAGCCTCCTCCTGTCTGCCCTGCTGCTTCTGCGTGCGGTATGCCTGTGCAGTCTACAGCAAACAGCATGTGACAATGTCATCAGTCACAGGAGCGCGAGCTGAGAGGAGGAGCAGGCTGGTGATGGTGGTGGCAGCCTCGGTTAGGTCTCCCCTGCCACCCCTTCCACTTCCCCCCAGGCAGCAATATCTGCAGCCTGCACACATACTCCTCACCAGCAGCCTCCACCGTCATCCCCGGGCAAGTGTTAGGTCTCCCCTGCCACCCCTTCCTCGCAGGCAGCAGTAGCTGCACACATGCCACTCACCAGCCGCCTCCACCATCATCCTCAGGTGAGTGTTCAACACAGTGAGGTGCTTCATATGATCGGTGTGAAGCGCCATTAGGGTTCGTGTAGGGACAGCAGGCTTAGCCCGCTCTCCCCGCCCACAGGCAGGGAGCTGTCCCTCGGCAGCCGGATCAGCCAGCCACATGATTGCTAGCTCCGTCATGGAGCCAGCAGGGGTGGCAGGGATCAGGGGCCAGCTGGTCCCCAAAGGTTCCAGGATGCCCCACGCTAGCACGGGGGGCATTCTGGAGAGACCTCCAGGGCTGAGAGGCTTGTTTTAGCCTCCAAGCGGGGGTCTCCGCATGTGTTGCTGTGGCGCAGAGCCGCGCCGTGACAGCACACAATCAACCAAATGGGATTAGTGGAGCTCTCGCTCCGCGAACCTCGTTTAAGGGGAGGGGCACTTTTGGTAGTTTGCTGCTGGGAGCTGAGCGGCTCCCTTAGCCTGATTTCTCCTGGTCGTGAGAATAGCTTCAGTGTGTCAAAATGGGTCAATACAGTGTTGTGATTTAAGCTTTTAATGACTTCTATATTGTATTAAGGCTTAAAGATGATTGTCTCATTTTGTTAGTACTCATTTGGACTATCCCTCCAACAGTGATGGCTCTTCCCCTGCTCTTTCACTCACTCATATCTCTTGCAGATAGGGTTGCCATATTCAAGCTCCCTAAATCTGGACAGCCTAATTTGTATATTATGCAAATTGTGCAGCAACTGATTTGCATATAAGGCAAAATATGAAAGTTGAATGATGCACTGTAAAGCTCTCTGGACATCAACCAACAGTTGGGGAATTATCTTTTAATTTACCATTTCAGGCAGCATTTAATACATGGGTAACTTAAATATCCCAAGACTTTCTAATATATCAGTTTAATTTTTAACCTTGTATAATAAGCTGTGTGCAGCACTGTCATAGATTCCCTCAACATTTGTAAAAAAACCAAACCAACCCAGTGTTTCCCGTAGCATTTTAAAGAGTCAGACCATTGGTTCATCTAGCTCAGCAGCTCTCCAAGGTTTCAGGCCGAAGACTTTTGCAGCCCTACCTAAAGATACCAGGGATTGATCCAAGGACCTTCTGCATGGACGGCAGATGCTCCTCCACTGAGCTACAGCCCCAACTCCGAAGGTCAGTTCAAAAGCATTCTGCTCACTTGAGATATGCAAATAGTATACTTAAGCATGAAAGAGAAAGAACACCCCAAAGAAGCTCAGGCTTTGGCAACTTTCAGAGGAAAGGAATCCCACAGATGACAGGCAGCAACTAAGAACACCTCTTTCCATTCCCTTCCTGTTCAAATTGGGTTCACAGAGGAAATAATCAAGGGAGGGAGGGGAATGTTTTGAGGGGATCTAAAAGATGGTATAGATTTAGCCCCACTATCTTTCTTTTCCCAAAGGAAACCAGAATCCAAGGTGCAGTGAAGACCACTGGAACTTGGGGAAGTGGGCCAACTGAGGTGACATAAGAACATATATCTACCCTACACAGGAGCAGTCCTGTGTAGGGTAGATATACAAATAAATAAAGCCCTGGGTAAGGAGTGCCCCTCCCTCCCTCCTGATTAGGGATGTGCACAAAACCGGTTCGCCCGGTTCGGTTCAGATCTGAACCGGGTCCGAACCAGGAGGGGGTGGTTCGGTTTTGGTTTTGTCTGAACCACCCGCTGGTTCAGTTCGGATCTGAACCGGATCCAAACCGAACCGGATCGGACCATTTTGTATCTCAAAAAGTAGCTAGGATGGTAGCTGGCACCCAGGGGTACCTGTCACCCAAACCCCAAAGCAATCGGACACTCATACGATTTTTTAATGAATTTTTGAAAATTATTTTTATTTTTTTCTCATAGGATATAATGGGATTCGAACCAGACCATTATTCCTTATTGTGGAGCACCTATGGGTACCAACAATCATGCAAACCCTAAAGCAATCAGACACCCCTATGATTTTTTATAAATATTTGAAATATTTTAAATTATTTTTCTCATAGAGTATAATGGGACCCGAACCAGTCCATATCCCCTATTGTGGAGCACCGAGGGGCACAAAAGCAGGGTGGGTTGTAGACAGATAGGGGTGCCTACCACCCAAAAAATTCCAAGGAAATTGGACACTCCTCTGATTATTGGTGAATTGTTAAGTTATTTTTGAATTCCTCATAGAGAATAATGAGGATTGCAGCAAATGTATAGCTTCACGTTGAGGGGAAAGGGGTGTCGTAGAGTGCAGTGTGGTGGCTGGTAGTTCCTAGGGTGGGCAAGGAAGCTACCTGAATTATTTGAAAGGAATTGGGCAAAGGGGTGATTTTTAAGTGATTTTTGAAGTTTATGCGTCTTTAAGGTTTTTCTCCATAAAGAAGCATGGAGGTGTCAGCAAATGTATAGCTTCACGTTGGGGGGAAAGGGGTGTCGTAGAGTGGATTGTGGTGGGTGGTAGTTCCTAGGGTGGGCAAGGAAGCTACCTTAATTATTTGAAAGGAATTGGGCAAAGGGGTGATTTTTGGTTAATTGTTGAAGTTTATGTGTCTTTAAGGTTCCCCCCATTAGATATAATGAAGGGTGTATCACTTCACGTCGGGGGGAAAGGGGTGGCCTAGAGTGGTGTGGGGTTGGTGGTAGTGCTGGTTAGGGGCAGGGAAGCTACCTGAAGTTTTTCAAAGGATTTGGGCAGAGGGCTGATTTTTGGTTAATTGTTGAACTTTACGCATCTTTAAGGTTTTTCCTCATAATAAGTTATAATGGAGCTTTCAGCAGCCCCATAAGTGCACTTGGGGGGTTCTGGGGTGGCCCAGAGCGAGTGGTGGTGTAGTTCACATAGGGTGCCAACCACCCCCATGGGTTTCTACCCCATGGGGTACAGGGTTCTCTTGTTTCTGAGGTATTGGGTGTGGATTCTATGATAGCATATTAGAGTGGATTCATGGTGTCTCATTGAAAATCTCATTTGCTATCATAGAATCCACACTCAATACCTTGGGTCCAATTGCCTTGGGATTTTTTGGGTGGTAGGAACCCCTATCTGTCTACCACCCACCCTGCTTTTGTGCCCCTAGGTGCTCCACAATAGGGGATATGGACTGGTTTGGGTCCCATTATACTCTATGAGAAAAATAATTAAAAATATTTCAAATATTTATAAAAAATCATAGGGGTGTCTGATTGCTTCAGGGTTTGCATGGTTGTTGGCACCCTTGGGTGCTACACAATAAGTAATAATGGCCTGGTTCGATTCCCATTATATCCTATGAGAAAAAAATATAAATAATTTTCAAAAATTCATAAAAAAATTGTACGAGTGTCCGATTGCTTTGGGGTTTGGATGACAGGTACCCCTGGGTGCCAGATACCATGCTAGCTACTTTTTGAGATCCTAAACAGTCCAAACCAGTCATAACTGGTTCAAAACTAACTACCCCCATTTCGGTTTGAAACCGAAACGAACCACCCCAGTTCGGATCCGAACCGCCAAACCGGTTCGCACATCCCTACTCCTGATTAGTGTTTCCCTGTTGCCACTGTATTTCATTCTATCTCACTGCAGACAGTACATTCAACAGCAAGTCACCAAGCTCAGCTCAGTTTGGTGCCTCTTTAAGGTAGCCACCCTGATGACCCCCCATGCCAAACACCAATTCTGACCCTGTAGCTAAAGTATAGTCGACATGTTTGCTTGTATGTCTAAATTGGCAGTAGGGTTGTGCAAACAGGTTCAACGTCGAACGGTTCAACATTGAACCGGTTCAGGTGGACAGTTTGGGGTTGAACCACACCACACACTGTTCAGCCTAACCCTGGACTGAAACCCACCCCACCCCCGGCCCGTTACGGGGGCTCACAAGTTTGTTTTTTAAAAAATTATTACTTTTTAAAAAACATCCCTTCTGGGTGTGTTCTATAAGGTGGCAGCGGGGTGGGAGGGTGGTGGTTGTCTACAGAGGTCCCCCCTCCCCCCACCATCCTCCCATCTGTCCAAAACCAGCCCGTTCGGCTGTTCGGGCCTTTCCCCCCAGTGTGGTGGCCATTTTGGAGGATGCTACACCTGTGCAATGGGCCTCTACATGGCCTGGCATGTCCCAGGCCACTGACTTGAACCGAACTGGACCAACCACTGCCAGTTCCATGCACACCCCTAACTGGCAGTTTAGGTGTGCTGTGAAGTTTCCTAGCAGCGCATCTTTCCTCCAGATTAGCTTTACTCTGGCTATGCTGAAGAAAGATGCTGAAGCAACTGAAGTTAAATTCTGAATCTGTGTGTATGTGTGTGTCTATGTCTGTAGTGGCATGATGCCAGATCTATGCAATGAACACGTGGAACAATTTCCATATGGTTGCATTTAAAGTGCCTACTAAATTGTCACTGTTTGGTTCTGTTAATTGAGCCTTAGTATTTTGCAGAAGTTAGAGTTGCAGAAGCATTTAGGTGCTAATTTGGGGTTCCATAGTACTCATTATCCATTATAACATAGTTATTGTGCAAGCTTTTTCACATGCATGAATACTACACTAGTGGTGTGATTCTATTCATACTTAACTACAAGGCCCACTAATTTCACTGAGACTTTCTCCCAAGTAAACACCTTTTACCGTGGTGATTCTCTTTATTTAGCAGGGAGAGAGTAACTGGCCCTATCCACCCCCAGCACAGTACTTCCAGTGACTGTTGCTGGTGTCTATCTTATGTTCCATTTTAGAATGTGAGCCCTTTGGGGACAGGGAGCCATCTTATTTATTTGTTATTTCTCTTTGTAAACTGCCCTGAGCTATTTTTGAAAGGGCGGTATAGAAATTGAAATAACAACAACAACAACAACCTGCACAGAACTACAAACTACAAACAAAGGCATGACAAGGTAGCAGGGATGATACACTGGAACATCTGCAAAAAACACAAGCTACCTGTAGCCAAAAATTGGTGGGACCATAAAATTGAAAAAGTTGAAGAAAATGAAGATGTAAAAATATTATGGGACTTCCGACTACAAACAGACAAAGATCTGCCACACAATACACCAGATATAACTGTAGTCGAGAAGAAAGAAAAACAAGTCAAAATAATCGACATAGCAATACCAGGGGATAGCAGAATAGAAGAAAAAGAAATAGAAAAAATCACAAAATACAAAGATCTACAAATTGAACTTGAAAGGCTGTGGCAAAAAAGACCAAAGTAATCCCAGTGGTAATTGGCGCCCTGGGTGCAGTTCCAAAAGACCTTGAAGAGCACCTCAACACCATAGGGGCCACAGAAATCACCATCAGCCAATTACAAAAAACAGCTTTACTGGGAACAGCCTATATTCTGCAACGATATCTATAACAGCAACAACATTGACAATAAAATTCAGCCATCCCAGGTCCTTGGGAAGGACTTGATGTCTGGATAAAAAAAACCAGTCAATAACACCTGTCTGACTATGTAAATAAACAACAACAACAACAATAACAATAACAATAACAACAACAACAGCATGCACAGAACTGCAGCCTAAATATACATGTTATCCTAGGCTACCAAGCCCATAATGCAATGGGACAAAGAACAAATTTTGAATGTGCAAATACATATGAGACCTAAATAATGCTTAAAACAGGAAGCATGGCAAAACACAAAGTATATGAAGCTTGCACCCGGACCCAAGGCAACACAGACCCCATGGCGCAAGCACCTTGGCTCCAGGTGGCCCACTGCTAACAAGTGGTGGCACCCTTCTTCACCAACCTAAGGTCAGGTCTCTGCCATTAATGCCACCCCATCAATGCTGTCTAGCCATATGGAAGGATGCCGTTTGCAGAGAGGCAGGAGCTAAGCAGCATCCCGGATCTGTCCAGCCTCAAGGGATCTGCCCCTCCTCCTTAAAGCCAAATGCTTACCTAAGGTGCTGCACCAATTTTCCCACTGTTCACTGCCACACTGCACCTGCCAAACTTGCAGAAAAAGTGACCGTCCCGGTGTCACCCTCGGTGGAGGGGCTCGAGAGCCCTGAGCCGCTGCTACAGCCCCTGGCGCAGCCAGCTCAACCAGGCCCGGCCACGTGTTGCAACCAGCCTGGGAGCTCACTGGCACACGTCCGCCCTCTGCGCTTGCTAGGGACAGACTGAGCCGGCGCAGGTGCGCTGCCGGCTCACGCGCCCCAGCCCCGCCCAGGAGTCACGCCGAGGCCAATAGGAGAGGGCTCCAGGCGTCACGTGCTCCTCCTAGGTGGGAGCCATGGCAAACAAGATGTGCCGCCTAGAAGGGCGGTGAGCGGCTAGCTTCTCAAAACTGAACCACCAATCATCCAATAGATCAGATACATTTTCTGTGGAATTCTGTAGCACATCATTAACGTAGAAGTCATCATTTCTGGAGTGCTAAAATTGTATTTGGAGCTGATAACATATAGGAAGTATATTAAGTTATCATTTATAGTGTGCATAGCAGTGGAACACAGCTGAGAGTAATCTATGGTGAAGCTATGCATGGTCAGCATTTGTTTAATTACAGAGCATTAATTGGCACTGGCTGACATACTGTGCAAGTGTACGTCAGTCTACTAATGCTGCATTTCACAATTTGTGTGCATTGTACAAATGCAAAAATTATGCAAATTGTGTTATGCAAGAGTACTCTAATTATTTTCAATGGGCTTACTCTTGTGTAATGCAATGTGCACAAGCTGTGCACATTCAGCATTACCAGGCTGAGATATGCTTGTGCAGTATGTCAGCCACTAACTTTAGCACAGAATTTGCAGCCTTCAGATAAAGGTCAAACTTAAAGCAATGTTAAGCATGTCTTTGATCCTTGCATATTTGTTTTTTGTTTCCTTCATAGTAGCTGTGATCAGTAGGGACTGTGGTGTAGAAAAGAGGAGATGTAACCCCTGGACGACACATCTGCTTTGGCTGCATTGTCCCAGGAGCAAAGCTGCCATTGGTACCAGTTTTAGCTCTACCCACTAGCAGCCATGCAGGGTAACAGACCAAAGAAAGGGCAAAGGATTAAGTCACCTCTTCTGCCACACTACAGTCCAGATCCTACTCTTCCTCACAGCTGAGATTTGGGGAACAAAACCAAGCATGCAAGGGACAACTACATGCTCAATGGGGGCGGGAGGAGGGGAAGCCTCTAGGGATGTGCACAAACCCTTCTCCTTAAAGGTAACCCCCTACCACCAAACCAGTTCGGAGGTCCGGAAAAAGACCTCGGAACCGGTTCATGCACATCCCTAGAAGCCTCAGCTGATTTGTCAAGGTAAGTGCTTGGAATGTGGAACTAATTGGTGGAAGGGGGGCTCTATTATTCATCATTATTATAAAACAAAAGCACCACTCATACATTCTGATAGACTTCATGGGTAGTCTCAGGGTCAAACCAGATGTGATATGAGGGATCTTTGATTGGCTGTCCTAGTTTTAAAACAACAACTCAAGATGATCAGTGAGAACTAGAGCTGGGGCACTGAGGTTATGCCCTTCCCTTTATAATGTTCTGGATCAAAATTGTGGCTATTATTCCCAAGCTCAGTGGGGGGTGGGGAGAGAATTACGTGTAGCGTGTGCGTGTGCGCGTGTGCGTGTTTAGATTGGGGAAATGGTGGAAGACTAAGGGCTTAAATATCCTCACACCAATGCTACTATTCCAAACAAAGTGAGATCCCTTCTCCAAAGTTGCTTTGCAGTAAAAAATGTGTGTGTGTGGGGGGGGGGAGAATGAAAATCTGGAGATCTGATGGATCTGTCTCATGATGTCTGATTTGGCCTTTAGAAGACTCTAAACAGTGTTATTCCCAACACTGGGGCTATTCTGATGATCATAAAAATCGGGATAGGAAAGCCTAGCACGATTTTTGAGGATCGTAAGAACCACTGGGCTTGCAGCCGAGCCCGGTGGTTCTGGAATGGCTAATCCGCTCCTGTAGCCCACCCCTTAGCCCGGGTTTGCGGAGCCTCCCGGCTCAGGGGTCTCCGCAGCATGCCTTGCACGCTCGCGCAGGGCATACTGGGGCTTCCAGGGGCCGCGTGGCCCCCGAGCTCCCCAGCCCCCACCATCTCCATCACGGAGCTGGCAACTGTGTGGGCGGCTGATCTGGCCGCCCAGGGCTCCCTGCTCGCTCGTCTGTGGGGAGAACGGGCTTAGCTCACTCTCCCCGCAGTTTTTTTAAAAGCGGGTCTCACAGATTGTGAGACCTGCCTCACCAACTCTAGTTGCTCTCATCAAGTAAATGCTGATAATGCAATCTACAACAGATTTCCCAGCTACTAAGTAGCCCACATTCCACCTAAAGCAATCACTCCACTGTGCCTTCCAGCCTGAGCAACAACACTAGCCAACATTTTATTTTATTTTTAATGCTAATTAATTAGTGTTATAAGTGGAAACAGAACGGTTAAATCTCTGAGAATCCAACAAAACCAAACAAGTTAACATACAAACTACAAAGTCTTATCCATCAAAACCAAGACGGAAGAAAAATACAATAGAATTGAAGGAAAGTCTTTAACTGGGTATAAGTAGCTATTAATAGAAGAAGAATCTTGAACCCTAACCCTAAAGGGGGGAAAAGGAGGGGGGAACAGCCCCAACCTGGTTGATCATCCTACTGTCAGGTAATCTGAGGAGGGAACTAATCCCAACTATAACGTACAAAATAGAAATAATGCAAGTAATTCAAGCGCAGAGTCAGACATTCCCAATACTCTGTGGTATGAGCTCCACACCAAAGGCTCAAGAAATGTTGTTAAACATTAGCCAACATTTTAGTCAACCGTCAGTACCAGCCCAAATTGCTGCAAACACAAGTCTAATGCAATTCTGGCCTTCTTCTGTGCTTTACCCAACAGTTCCACCACAGGCTTTATAATCCTACAGGAGAATTGTTTTTGCTTTCTCTCAGTACTCAAACTCAGGGTTACTCAATGAAATTGTTGAGCAGTAGCTTCCAGTGATGCAGATGGAGGGAAAGCTTGAGGAGCAATTTCCCCACTTTAATATTTTTGAAGGGAGCAGAAAGATACTTGGGGTGGAGAAAAATAAAGCTTGGGGGACTGAAGATATGGGCCATTAGGAGTTGCAGGAGGAGTTCAGCAAAATAAGTTGGAGGGAATTCCTCAAAAGCGAGGAGGGGAATCTCGACCCCTGAAAGGTTCCGCACAGATTAAGAAGCTGGTGCACCATACAACTCATGGAATTCACTATCACAAGTTTTGATGATGCCCATCAATAGCTCAGATTGCTACTCAGAGGAGTAAAAGCTTTAGGAAGGATATAGACTGTTTGGCTTACATACTGCAGAAAGTTATGTGCATGTTGCTGTGGAATGGGTGCACAGTTGCCATTATTTCCAATGGCTGTCCATTGTACAACTCTATTTGCATAATCTTTGCATTTACGCAAAGAGCACTCTTGTGCAACTGTGCACTTGTTCCATTGGAATGCATATGGAACTTTGCACCATATATGAGCCATTAACAATGGTTATAAGTCAGAGCTGAATAACGCTGGCTCTCCAGCTGTTGCTGGACTACAGCTCCCATAATTCCCAACCACAGTGGTTGATGGCTAGGAATTATGGGAATAATAATAATTATTATTATTATTATTATTATTATTATTATTATTAAAACTTTTATACCGCCCTTCCAAAAGGCTCAGGGCGGTTTACATTAAAACACCATTAAAATCAGTTAATGATTAAAATAAAAATTATAAAACATAAAACAATGATTAACAATTAAAAACATCATAAAACTACAATTAAACAATCAGAACAATTTAAAAACAAATTTTAAAAAGCTGAGAAAGCCTGGCTGAAGAGATGTGTTTTCAGGTGTTTTCTGAAAATTGCCAGAGATGGGGAGGATCGTATCTCAGCAGGGAGCGCATTCCACAATCTCGGGGCAGCAGCCGAGAAGGCCCATCTCTGTGTAGCCACCAAATGAGTTGGTGGCAACTGGAGACAGACCTCCTCAAGTGACCTCAGCAGCCGGTGGGGCTCATAGCAAAGAAGACGCTCTCTTAGATACCCGGGGCCTAAGCCATTTAGGGCTTTATAAGTAATAACTAGCACTTTGTATTTTGCCCGGAAACCTACTGGCAGCCAGTGTAACTCCATCAACAAAGGAGTAATGTGGTCTCTCCGAGATGACCTGGAGACCAACCTGGCTGCCGCATTCTGGACCAACTGAAGTTTCCGGACTACGTACAAAGGCAGCCCCACGTAGAACGCATTACAGAAGTCCAGTCTGGAGGTTACCAACAAATGTACCACTGTTTTGAGGTCACTCCAAAATCGTCTCTAGAGTTCCGACCCCGCACAATAAGTACTTCCGTCTTATCTGGATTCAGCTTCAGTTTATACTCCCTCATCCAGCCCATTACTGCTTCCAGGCAGGCATTTAGGGAGGATATGCCAACTCCTGAAGAAGCTGACATGGAGAAGTAGATCTGGGTGTCATCAGCATACTGGTAACACCCAGCTCCAAATCCCCTGATGATCTCTCCCAGCGGTTTCATGTAGATGTTAAAAAGCATTGGAGAGAGTATGGAGCCTTGAGGAACACCATACCTAAGCTCAGATTTTGAAGAGCAACAATCTCCAATCGACACCATCTGGAATCTGTCCGAGAGGTAGGAGCGGAACCACTGAAAAACAGTGCCTCCCACCCCCAACCCCCTCAGACATTCCAGAAGGATACTATGGTCGATAGTATCGAAAGCCACCGAGAGATCCAAGAGGACCAACAGAGACACACTTCCTCTGTCCATTGCCAATTGAAGATCATCCATCAGGCCGACCAAGGCAGTCTCCACCCCATAGCCCACCCGAAAACCAGTTTGAAATGGGTCTAGATAATCAGTTTCCTCCAAGACCACCTGGAGCTGAGAGGCCACACCCTCTCAATTACTTTGCCCAGCCATGGGAGATTGGAAGCTGGCCTATAATTGCTCAACTCTGAGGGATCTAATGCAGGCTTCTTTAGAAGAGGTCTAATAATTGCCTCCTTAAGACAAGGAGGCATCCTGCCCTCCCTCAGAGAAGCATTTATGATTTCTACCAGGCCACCTACAACAGCCTCCCTGCTAAATAGAACAAGCCATGTTGGACAAGGTTCAAGAGGACAAGTGGTAGGCCTCACCGCTCCAAGCAGCTTGTCCACATCCTCAGGAGTCACAAACTGAAATTGATCCAGTCGAATCGTATAAGAGGAGTTGTCGGACACCTCCAGTTCAGACAGTTCAGAATTAGAGGTCAACATCTGCAGAGGGCCGAAGTTGTGTGGCCCTGCTGTAAATCATAACTGGCACTTTCATATTCATATTGACCCCCTGCTAAATGGGCAAAGAGGCACCCTTTACCGTGGTGATTCTCCTTATTTAGCAGGGGGAGAGTAACTGAC
The DNA here is from genome assembly GCF_027244095.1 of Hemicordylus capensis. Lineage (NCBI taxonomy): Eukaryota > Metazoa > Chordata > Lepidosauria > Squamata > Cordylidae > Hemicordylus > Hemicordylus capensis. Next base: position 84,140,865 of record NC_069658.1, on the reverse strand, counting down.
CCTATTCACCCCCAGCACAGTACTTCCAGTGACTGTTGCTGGTATGTGTCTTAAGTTTCTTTTTAGAATGTGAGTCCTTTGGGGACAGGGAGCCATCTTATTTGCTTGTTATTTCTCTTTGTAAACCGCCCTGAGCCATTTTTGGAAGGGCGGTATAGAAATCGAATTATTATTATTATTATTATTATTATTATTATTATTATTATTATTATTATTATTATATTCAAAGTCTGAAGTCCAGTTGCTGTGAACAAATAGTGAACGGTATCATCTTCATGTCCTGTTTTTGAGCTTCCTGGAGGCATCTGATTGGTCAGTGAAGGAATGCAATGCTGACAAGATAGACCTTTGCTCCAGTTCTGTGAGGCCATTCTTATGTTTTATATCTCCAGTGACTGGCTTGATGGAATGGATGCAGTATGGAGAGTCTGATATATACACTGGGCTCTTGATATGCACGTGGAACTTGGTGTGTGATTAAAGGCTTCCCACTCTGTTCAAGTTAGTAGAAGAGTCTATACATGCACAGCAGGCTATCCCTGTGAGCACACATAATGTGTTCTCTCATAAAAGGAAACAGGAAAATGACACATTCAAAGGGCTTTAGGCTATACCTGCTCACTACAAGTGCTGAGTATTCTGCTTTTTTCTGTAGTTAATGTTTTCCTTTAAAATGATGATGATGATGATGATGATGCAGCCATCCCAGGTCCTTGGGAAGGACTCAATGTCTGGATAAAACAATGCAGTCATTAACACCTGTCTGACTGTGAAATAAATAAATAAATAAATAAGAAACATATATGTGCAATATTTTGTGCCATCTTTCCCCCCACAAAAATTAATAGCAATGGACATTTTTGTCACATTGAATCATGTGAGCATTTGAATTGTCATTTGTTTAATGTGCTAAGAACATGCAGAGCAGAACATAAATAATTCTGGAATGAAAGCAAGGGATATTTGTAATACTCTATAATGTTCTGGCTTTTGCTGTGTCTTTGTTTTCCCATTTGTTCCAGGGCTAAATTAAGATTTATGAAGTCCTTTGCATTATTTGGAAGAAAGTTAGAGGAAAATATGTTTGTTAGCATAATGGTTATGCAATATGTGTGGATCAAAGAGGAACAAAAGAAATAAAATGGAAGAGGGATGTGAGGAGAAGAAATGGCAAAGTTGCAAGTTTGACCTGTCCCTTATTTATAAGTGTCACAGAATCAGTTTTGCTACTTCTCTGTAGGATGGTTAGTTGATTCACCAACTCTTTAAAAAAGAGAGAGAGAGATAAATCTTCTAAATTGCAAATGTCTCTTTACCACAGATTTGTAGAAATTCCTGTCAGCAAAGTGTTAGAATGGATTTCTCAGCATTCACCTGGAAGTCATGGCAGAGCAGGAGCAGACAACAGCAAGGAAGTGGTCTTGTTTGCTGTATATCTTGTTAGTGATTGAAGACCCAGGGTTGGCATCACCTCAAGGCAGCTGTGGGTAACAGCCAGGGCCCAGCAATCCATAGGAACCACACTGCTGATGTCGGCCCACATAACTGAATTCACCAGCAACCAGCAGCCACTGGCTGGGTGAGAGGGTTCTTCCCAGAGAGTCGCCTCCTCCTTACTGCTGCTGGGTAGGATGATGTTCTTGCTGCTTCTGGCCTGTTGAGAATAAAAGAAACCTTTGTCTTCACCACCAGCACCCCAGGCAGAAGAAGGCCAAACAGAACTCACCATTCCAAGAGCCCCTCATACCTGGAACTAGCTCTGGGAATACAGAAATGGAAAGCCAATCAGTTAACTATGGGAGATCATGTTTGAGGTTATGAAAAGGCAAACAATGCTGGAAGACATGAAAACAAGATATAAAATTACTAAGGCGTCTTAAGAGACCTAATTAACTTTTCTTCAAAGTACTCTTATGATTTATGATCAAATGAGAAAATGTCACACATCAGCATCATTTTTTTAAAGGCATAGACAATTGATAACTGCAGAATAATTGAATTTATACGTACTCTTTGTTGCACTCTGTTTGGTTATCTCATTAAAGTATCCTATGCTCCCAATTTACTGCTAGCAAACAATGAAAAGTTGTGAACAACCCGAGGAGGAGAAATACATGGAGGAATTCAGGGGATCTTTTTGCCATCTTGCAGCCTTGCACTCTTTGCCATGGGCTTGTGAAAATTAGATGGAGGTGCAGGAAAGTGAGCTGGTCTAGGGAGGAGAGCTGATCTTGAGGTAGTGAGCATGAATTTTCCTCTTTGCTAAGTAGGGTCCATCTTGGTTTGCATTTGGATGTGTGACTACATGTGAGTACTGTAAATTATGCCCCTAAGAGATGAGGCTGCAGCTCAGTGGAAGAATTTAAGGTCCCAAGTTCACTCCCAGGCATCTCTAGGTAGGGCTGAGAAAAACTGCTGCCTGAAACCTTGGAGAGCCACTGTCAGTCAGTGTAGACCAAGGTTGCTCAACGTCAGCCATCCTGGAGATGTTGACTTACAATTCCCATAATCCCTGGCTATTGGCCACCATGCCTGGGGATTATGTGAGTTGTAGTTCAAAAACTGCTGGGTGGCCTAAGTTGAGCAGGCCTGATGTAGATAGTACTGAGCTAAATGGACCAATGGCTGACTTGTATAAGGCAGCTTCCTACGTTCCTTTGTTCCTAGATGATCTGAACAAAGATGAGGCTAAATGCTCTACGGACATATGCCCTTAGTAAAATAGGTCTGATCAGCAGCTTCATATAGCAACTATGCTTTAGAAAAGGAAGCCTAGGGGTGTTGGCTATATGCTAGAGCCCTACCATACAGGTGGTTGTTGATGCTACAGCCCTACTATGTAGCTCTTGGATTTTGTCTTGGTGCTTGGACATCCTGTAATGAATGGCAGCAATTTTGAATTGTTAAATTCATTCTAAAGCCAAGAATTATTTATTTATTATTTACATTTTATATCCCGCTTTTCCTCCAAGGAGCCCAGAGCGGTGTACTACATACTTAGGTTTCTCCTCACAACAACTCTGTGAAGTATGTTAGGCGGAGAGAGAAGTGATTGGCCCAGAGTCACCCAGCAAGTATAATGGCTGAATGGGGATTTGAACTTGGGTCTCCCTGGTCCTAGTCCAGCACTCTAACCTAAGACAGTTCCATTGAAATCAAGAACTTATTATTGAGAAAACACGAATAGGGCTGGCCTACAAATCTTTATTTCAAGCTCTCTGGAATACATCTGGGAGCCACATCTTCTAAGGATGTGGGCTGAAAGGAGGCTTTCTCAAAAGGTTTCGAGGGAAACAATTTGGGAGTAGTCTTTACTAGGATTGTAAACTGGGGCTTCTGTGGATTGAAGAACTGTATGATGAGCAGAAGCTCCGCAGATGATACATTACCCAGCATGGAGATGTTATAACAGCAACAGTTTCAGCTACTGAAGTTGATGCCAGAAAAAAAGTTGGCAATCCTAGCTTGTACTCAGTTGGCTGGGAAAGATTTCATACCTGACTGTAAGTTAATACATCCATGCAGTTTATTTTGGCCATGTTCTCACAACACATTGATCATAGTTAAAGGGTCAACTATGATCCATGAGCCAGGTATGATCCCACGAAGCATGACATGAGAAGAACCGTGCTATAGCACGAATCATAGTCGTATCGCCATAGTTGACTAATATTAAACTACAATCTTCACTATGAACTGATCGTAGCTGCCAATCATAGTTTAATTCTACTTAACTAATTAAAAAACTTTTAAAGATCTGGGAAAATAAAAATGCCATCACCCAAGAGCTTGTGTAGAGGTGGCTAAGAGACTGAGGCAATTCTCACAATCAGTGGAAAGTTGACTAAGGGAGCATAGCCTGCTTTCCATGGACTGTGGGAACCACCGGGTTAGCAGGTGAGCCTGGTTTCCTCAAAGCAGGTAACCCGCTTAAATACCCCTCCCCTTAGCCCAGGTTAGCGGAGCAAGCGCTCCGCTAACCCGGGTTTTCCAATCATGTATTGCTGTGGTGCGGCTCACACAAGGAGACTCCCATTGGGAGGCTGCAAGACTCGGGGGTCTCTCCAGCACGCCACGTGCACTTGCATGGGCCACCCTGGAACTTCTGGGGGCTGTGTAGCCCCCAATCCCTGCAGCCCCTGCCAGCTCTGTGACCAAGCCGGCAGTCGTGTGGGCGGCTGATCCAGCCACCCAGGGCTACAGCCTTGATCATCTGCGGGGAGAGTGGGCTAAGCCCGCTCTCCCTGCAGAACTCCTACTGGCGGGTCTTACTGATTGTGACACTCATCTCACTGAGTTGTAAATCCGGACTTGCCCACACTCAATTTACTAAGCAGACTTAGGCAAGCCATTTAGCCTCAGTCTTAACATGGTGATAATAATGCGTAGAAGTGCTATACAGATGCTAATTGTTTTATTATTGATGCCAAAATGATACAGACTCAGTGCAAGTCAAGCCTTCCTAGGGAGAGCACTTCATCAATGGAGTGTAACAGCTGGAAAGACCAGATTGGGGCACCTAGAGAAAATCCTACGTGGATTTCAGGTCTGGCCAGAAGGAAGCTGCTGTGTGAGTAAAACTCACTGAAGCTTTTCACACGCACAGCAGAAACTGGGATAAGGATGCCCAGCCCAGATTCCGCTGTGCATGTGAACAGGCAGGAACTGTGCAGCATGCAGTGGTGGCACGGTGGCTAGCCCTCTTAGGTAGCCTGCTGCTTTACCTAGGTTTTAGGCATAAGGGCACCCCAAAAGGGGGTTAAATGATCTTGTGTCTGCTGTTACTGCTTGCACACTTGGGGAAGAGGGGATCCCAGAAATACACCACACACTTGTGGGGTACATGACTGGGGCCCCAGGGGCGGGGCACCACACTGAGCTGCTTCCCTTTGCCCAACCGCAGGAGCTGCCAGGTGAGGCGTGGGCGGATAATAGGAGAGCCGTTGCTCGTCTGCACTGCCAATCCGCCCATCCAGAACCCTGCCTGTGATAGTCTGCAGGGATGTAAGTGCTTTTGGGGTCCCCGCAAAATAGGGTAGCCTCCTTGCAAAATAGAGTAGCCCTTCTCATGCGACCGTGAGAAGAGCTTCAGTGGCTGACATCCACAGTGGCACTGCTCTGTGCTGTATTGTACTACGACATCCAGAACAATGTTGTGAGATTGTGCATGGGTGGAAGAAGCAATTTTCTCGCAGCTCCCTTCCTGCTTAAGTGCACTGGAAATATGTCCCTGAGGGGTTGTGTGACCCTCAGAGACATATTTATGGGAGGCACAGTGGGCTTCAGAGAGAAGGAAAGATAAGTGAAAATTGCCCTCCCCTCCCCACCTTGTGCAATGGCACTGTTGCTATTCTGGATGTCAGCCACTGTTTGGAAACTGTCTTTGTCAGTTGTGCTGAACTGATAATATGAGGGTAACAGTAAATGTTAACTTGTTAGAAGAATAACAAGAATGGCAGTGTAATATACTGGATCTCTTCATTGCTCATACATCTTAAATCACTCTTTGACAAGCAGAAGCTCAGGTCCCCACAGTAACAACATAGTATACATTCTAGGTTTTATCATCTAACACTTATTTTTATTTTTTAAAGAATTGCTTTGAAGAGCCAAGGTTATTGACAGCTTTGACAAATCTTCATAGTGGTTTTCCAGGAAAAACTGTCATTTGGAATTTACTTAGCAGATATGCAGGGCGGGGGGGGGGCATTAAAAACCAGTCTGGCTTTGAGCAGAAGTCAAGTGAGGATAGTCAGTTTAGTTCTCCTGCTTCATTGCAGCCCTTAATTGAGAGCCATGGGATAGTTATACTGTAGAGAGCAGAGTCTTTTACAGTGCAGTTGGGATGAAATTTTTACAGTGAAGTTGGGCAATGCTAACACAGAACCTCCAAGCCTTGTTAAGCAGCATTATTATTATTGGGGGGAAAGTATCACCCAAATTTATAGTTTTGAAGCATTAATGATAATCAAGTTCTGGTGCAAATAAGATTCAACTTTTTGCCAGTATAAATTAGGATAGCATAAAGCTCAGTATACTTGTTGCTGGTGCAAAATGTTCTGAAAGACATTTAGCTTTTGCAGCTCCTTTGTTTCCTGAATAAATTTCAATTGAGTTGACAGGTTTTTGCTCATATTCCTTTGCTGGCATGGATCTGATTTCCCTATTGAAATGAATGACACAGGCTATACATGTATGAATTGAGGTTCATATGGAATTTTGGATTGGAAAAAATATCCACAAAGGCTGACATCCTGACAAATGCTGCATGCATGCAGCAAAGGAAGCATGTGTGTAGCTGCTGCATTCCTGAGTAAAGCAGCACGGCACTCATACACAAGGGAGGGCAATTTTCACCAGTCTCCCCTTCTCCCTGAAGTTCTCTGTGCCCCCTGAAAATATGTGCTTCAGGTTCTGCAGCCCTCAGGGACATATTTTCAGATGACACAAAGTACTACAGAGGGAATGGGGGTTGGCAAAAATTGATACACACTCCACCCATGAGAGCTGGTGCAGCTTTACTTGGCAATGCAGCAGCTGTATACATGCTGCCTTTGCTGCATGCACACATCACATTAGTCAAGATGTCAGCCAAAGTTTATGTCACTACTACCATCTGTATTCCACCCCCCGCCCACACACTCCCTCCATCCCACAGCCATCCATACAGAATTTTGATTTACAAAGAAGTAATGTAAGTAATTCATAATGAGAAAACATTTTGGAAGCAGGCAACAAGGGTGAAACTGCAAGCAATAAAAACTTATTATACTTTTGTTTGGGTGTATTCTAAAGATGTTCTTAACAGAAAATAGCTGAAGCAAATAGTAAAGAATAGGAAATATATTTTCTTTTTAGATAGAGAAATAGAAAGTAAAAATCTAAGATAATAGAAAAGCATTTCTTTTTTCACAGTAGGCTTTCAAGAGGCTTCATTTTTAAACTTGAGAAATATTTTCTCTGATGCAAGAGTGACCTTTCTAACTTTCGTGTTCACAAAGGACCTTTTTCACAGCATGTGATTCATACAGAGCTATGAAATTTTGCATAATGCAAGTGACACTTTTTGATCCATTTTCCTTCTCTTTCTCTTGAATTGCAGATGTTACATCTATACCCGTTTCCATAGAAACAGTCAATTTTGGACTTTTAAAAAAGGGTGAAGGGTGGGATGCAGAAGACTTGAGACTCTTGGGAACAAGTGAATGAAAAATGGGGTTAAAATAATTCTTCATTTTGATGCTTCTGAAATATAAAACAAAATTAAACATATGAATCATCTGAGGCCCTCATCAGAGACTGGAATATCTGATTAGCTATGGACCCCTGTGTGCATTTCTTAATGATGAAGCCTAGTTCCATGAAATACACCTCTCACTTTCAATGCTGGTTTTCTTTCCCTCAAGTTGGAAAATTCCCACAACACAAGAATACACTTGAATTGCATATATTTAAGTAAAGCACAGAAGGGACAAGCATTAATGAGGGTTATACTAGCAAAGCAAAACCCAGCTTTGTTGCATTGTTACTGTCTCAGACTTAGTAACATCTTAAAAAACAACAAAAACGAATTGTGTAGACTCAACTGATGTCTTGGTGATCAAACAGAAGTGCTTTAAAGAGGGAAGTTATGTATTCTGCAAAGGCTAAAGAAAAGAAAGGCAACATTGTGACCTCTTTGTAGAATAGTTGAGATGTTGCTAGGCTGTTTCACAATGTCTAGTTCAACTGCTTGCCTGAGCTTTCTCAGAGGAGTGAATACTGAGGAAAAATAACTATAGTGAGTTCCAAAAAGAAAACAATGGTGAAAAAAGCAGGGACTTGATGGCTTAGCAGCTAAAACACTGAACCTTTCAACTTCAGTGTGATGCTAAATGTCTACCTTATATGTTTGCAGGAAATGATCCCCACCCCCCACACTTAAAATGGAAAGAACTTACCATACATAATTGGGAGTGATTTAGGGTAAGGAGATAGAATAGGAGTTCAATGGGATTGTGACCTTTCAACCTTTGCATTTTGCCACGGAACTTCTTGTTCAGACAACAATTAGTCTTTATTTAAACAATATATGTAGCATTGGAAAGTTTTCCCACAAACCTCTAGTAGAGTGGGGTGTGTGTGTGTGTATATCCATTTATTTATTTATTTATTTATTTATTTGCTCAGTGGGTTAGCTACATAGCTTTTAATGAAATCCTAATGTAATGAAAGATGTAGAGGCCTTGTGGGGTGCGGAAGCAGATATGCAGATATGGAGATATATAGACATGCTAAAACCACTGAGATGTAGAGTTAAATCAGGCATTACTTTCAGCATGTACTTTGCAATTGCATGCTTTTTTTTTTTAATGTGACAGCTGGATTGGTTCCCCTGAAGATTAGGATCATAGCAGGTGAAGGGAATCTAATTTTGCCCCTCTCACAGAACCACGTTCCCAGTCTGGATTAGGCTGCTATTTTTTCCTTGGCAAAGAGCAACTCTAGGGGGATTGAGGGCTCAGTTTAGCTGCTCTTTAACATGAAAAACAAGCAGACACTCAACATTTAGTTTTACCCAAAGACTCAGAGAAGAGATGACCTTCAAATGCCTTTTTCTATTGATGCCCCTTATGTCTGAAACTGCTTCCCAGAATGCTCCACCATTCCTCCTCTCATTTCCTTTAAATCCTTTCTAAAATCCCACCTTAGTCTCCATATTCTGGATCAATCCAATCTTGCAATCATGGAAGTGTCCACCATCATGTTTTGGGCTTTTCCTTCTTCAGACAATACAATACAATACAATACAATACAATACAATGAATATTTATATCCCACTTTTCAACTAAAGTTTCCAATGTGATTTACAGAGAGAGAGAGAGAGAGAGATAGGCTCCCTGTCCCCAAAGGGCTCACAATCTAAAAAAGAAACATAAGGCAGCCACCAGCAACAACCAATGGAGGGATGCTGTGCCAGGGATGGATAGGTCCAGTTGCTCCCTGCCCGCTAAATAAAGAGAATCACCCCTTTTAAAAGACGCCTCTTTGCTCAGTTAGCAGGGGAGAGTGTAAGTGTGAGCAGCAGGGTGCACTGCTGGTAGATGTGGTGGCGGGGTAGAACTTCCTCCCCGCTAGCCCTGCTGTATATGATTACAGTGGGGTGATCTTATAACATCTGAATGAGGCTTTGGTTACTTGTGATCAAGGGTGATCAAGACCAAGGGTGATCAAACTCTGGTTTAAAAGCCATCTGGGCGATTCAGCAGCTGAACTATTTCCCATGAGCATTACTGCATATAACAGGAACTCCCAGAATTTCCTTGTTCTGAAAATAGAGTTCTAAGCTAGCTGTAGATGTGCACGAACATTTTCTCCATCCTTTTCAAAGTGCTGAAATGGGAGAGGAGAGGAGAATAAATTGCTCCTCTAGCTAGTGTCCTTCTGCATTTAGAAAAGGTAGAAGGGGCTTCTGTAGGCTCATCAGGTAGCTCATCAAAGCCTTTTCCTCTACGTAAGTATAGCCAGGAGTGTAACCATGAACGGTTTCTAGCTCTTCAATATGACACAGACCATTATTGCATGTGGAATTAAAAATAAGTGATCCAAGTTGCATTGCTCAATTTATTTGACTTGGGTTGGATTTACAGCATCAGATGTCAATGCCAAGAGTATATAGAAACTTGCCCAGCTTCTGTTTGCCCTGTATATGAACTGTGGAGACAGGGTTTCATTTGGCAACATGGTTAGGCCTTTAATCTTCCATAGCACAAACATTCCCCTATACACAAGATTTAAAATATTCTAAATAAAAGCCACCGTTTCTAGCTTGAAAGGGGGATTTATGCTTTAACCTGATGTGACCTAGCTAGAATTCACCCGAGTGGCTGAGAAGATGGAGGAAACCCCTTTCTTCCTCCTAAAAAGCCTGCTTTCCAGCAGCAATGGAGGCCCGTTTGTTTTCATATGAGTACAGTACTAGATTTACATGAGTGAAACATTTAAGGACTTCCTCACAAGAAGCTTGGCAAATAGAAGTGAACAAATCATTGCTGGGAGGGGATAAGGGAGGAATCCTACTTGAAAATCCGTAAAGAGTGGCTCCACAGCACTAATTTACAAGCTCATGCTGCAGCTGTCACTTTTACAAATCAATGCGAATGCCTAGCCTTTAATAACACAGGGTCACTAATAAAGGTTGCAAGTGTCGGCCATACAGGCGAGACCTTTCGGGATGTCAGAAAAAGAACCTTGGTGACGCACATTAACACCCACATGCTCTTTTATGTCAGTTCCAATTTACTTTATCTTAAATTGTCAGCTAGCAGAACTCTCTCCCATATTAATAACTCGAGGTTTGTATCCAAGCCAGGAAAAATAAACCCTGCTGCTCTACAAGGCAGCTGGCTTGCTCAGAGGAAAACCAAAAGGGGAAAAAATAATATGCTTCAGCCTGAGCTGAGAATGAAGAGTGAAACACAATGGGTTTTCTTTTCAGTTTCTAAGTGGCTAGAGCAGGGCAAAGTGTTCCTGCTTTGTTATTTTTGGGAGACATTCTTTTAGTAGTAATGAACCACTGCATAGATGTTGGACTTTAGTACTCAAGATATTTACATGCAGATGAGGGTAGATTCAGAGAACCTTCTCTTGGGCGAGTTTGAAAGCAGGTTGCTTCATCAGCTTGGCTTGCATTCATAGGATCAAGCACCCTTCATGCCATGCATCATCCATTGCTGGTTGTGCAACCTTTTGCATTCAGCAGTTGATAGGTGTTCTGGAAATACAAGCCTTTTTGCATGATCATGCACTGTGTTCTAGTTCAAACAGATCCCATCAACTAAGGCCATTAGAAACTGAAACAAGCTTGCCTTGCCTCAAGCTGAATCAGCCACAAAAGTGTCCTTCATTTCAGTGGTGGCTACTTCCAAGCAAATGAGCTGTATCCTAGCTCCTGCAGGCAGAAAGAAGTTTGTATAAGTGTACTAGCTTATTCTTCTTCTCCATACTAGCTTCTTCATACATACATACTTCAAGCTGATATGGAGAACTGACTCCCGAGGACTGGGGAATCTTCAGGAATGGTACAAGGTGGAACACAGTGGAAAGAGCCCCCAAACCAAGCACAAACATCTTCAGTGAGGATCTCCTGACCAGAGGCACTCTTACCCCTGGACTTCTGGGCTGAAGTCCAGGGCCTCCACACCCCCTGCCCCCACCCAAATCCTTTTTAGTCTGTCCCAGGGTGATGTGGTCACATTAACAATGTGTTTAAAATACTGGGGTGCTTCACACGAGCTGTGTGAAGCACCATGAGGGCTTGTGCGGGGAGAGCGGGCTTGACCTGCTCTCCCTGCAAATGAGCAGGGAGCCTGCCCTGGGCAGCCGGATTGGCCAACCACACTATTACCGGCTCCGTCATGGAGCTAGCTGGGGCAGCAGGAATCAGGGGCCACCTGGCCCCCAGGAGTCCCAGAATGCCCTGTGCAAGTGCTAGAGAGCACCCCAATGCTAGGAAGCATGTTGTAGTCTCCTGGTCAGGTTCTCTGCCATGGTGACTCAAAATCACAACAATGGGGTTAGTGGATCACTCACTCCGCTAACCTCATTTAAGGAGGGGGCATTTTAGAGGGCTGGATGCCGGAAGCTGCACAACTCCTGTGGCAGCTCACGACCAGCCAAAACAGGGCTGGGCTCCCTTAGCCCATTTTTGGCTGGTCGTGGGAATAGCCTCACTATGTGTGTGGGTGAGGTGGGTGGCTCAAAAAGCCTTTAGGTCCAGGCTCCAAAATTACCTAGGTGCACCTCTGCTTCTGACCCTTGGAAATAGCTTTTCAGGGGGCTACCTAATGGTGCAGTGGGAAAATAACTTGCCAAGCAAGCAAGAGGCTGCCGGTTCAAATCCCCGCTGGTATGTTTTGTTGAAGAACAGACAGCTTCAGGAGGTGAGCAAGCGTTTCTAAGCATCTAGCCTTTCCACCCTTCAAACTAACTAAAAGGAGGAGGGGAGATTTTCAGCGGCTGGTTTCTCTTTAATGGATAAGTCCTAATCTCAGTCTCTCTCTCTCTCTCTCTCTCTCTCTCTCTCTCTCTCTCTCTCTCTCTCTCTCTCTCTCTCTCTGTTATTTGCCAGGGCTAGCAAACTCCATTGTTTTAGTTTGTCCCTGCCTGGAGGGGGTGGAGTCAGCTAGGGCTGAGGGAGGGTCGACATTCCTTTAACATTCCTTTGATTCACATCCTGTGTCTCAGTTGGAAGACAACTCTGTGAAGAGCAGACAGCTTCAGGGGGTGAGCAAGCTTTTCTAAACAGCTAGCCTTTCCCCCCTTCAAACTAACTGAGGAGGGGAGATTTTCAGGGGCTGGTTTCTCTTTAAGGGATAAGTCCTAATCTGTGTGTGTGTGTGTCTCTGTGTGTGTTATTTGCCAGGGCTAGCATTTTCCACGGCTAGCAAACTCCGGTGTTTTATTTTGTCCCTGCCTGGAGGGGGTGGAGTCAGCTAGGGCTGGGGAAGGCCCCACATTCCTTTGACATTCCTTTGACTCACAGCCTGTGTCTCAGGTAGAAGACTATTCTCTATGTAAGAGGTGTAGGCCTGAGAGCATAGTGAACAGAGCACAACGAACAGGGATAGCAAACAGGATGTTGGAGGTTTGTAGGAGTTTAGCGGGAAGTGTGTAGGGAAGCCTAGAACAAGCCCTGGTGATCACAAGGAGCCTGGTGGAGAAGAGAACATAAGTACAAATCCCTCACTCATATTCTTGGGAAAGGCTGTTTGGACAGTTAAATAGCTCACCATTACAGCTGAGACCTATCCTTCTAATAAACTATCTCTAAATACTGTAAAGAGCCAACAAAAACAGCATGATGATAGAAAGTCAGCAGGGCAGGGGGCACTTCCCAGTGTATTGCACAGAGTGCCACATGTATGACTATTTGCCCCATGGGCAGAAGTCATGGGTGTGTGCTCGGTGCAAGGAGCTCCTGTCTCTCAAGGAACAAGTTCATTCCTTTGAGACCATGGTGGTGGATCTGAAGAAGCTCAGAGAGACAGAGAGGCATGTGGATGAGACCTTCAGGGGCATGATAGAGGCATCCCACTCCAGGGCTGATAGCTCCTCTGCTGTCAGGGAGAATGAAGGTCTTGGGCAAGGAGGACATTGGTCTGAGGAACAGGGAAATGCTCCTTTAGAAGGGACCCCTTCCATGGATGATGAGCCCATATCCTCTCGCACAGGGGATACTCGTCTGGGGGGGTGGGGGCTTCCTTGTAGTGGGTGATTCTATCATTAGAGGTATAGAGAGATGGGTTTGTGACCCGCGTGTTGACCACACGGTGACTTGCCTGCCTGGTGCGAAGGTTGCAGACATTACACAGCATCTAGATAGGCTGTTAGGCAGTGCTGGGGAGGCGATAGCTATCGTGGTGCACGTCAGCACCAACAATGTGGGGAAATGTAGTCAGGAGGTCCTGGAAGCCAAATTTAGACTGATAGGTAGGACCCCTAAGGTAGCATGTTCAGAAATACTACCTGTTTCACACGCAGGTACAGTGAGACAGGCAGAGCTGAGGGGTTTCAATGCATGGATGAGACGTTGGTGCCAGGAGGAGGAGTTTAGATTTTTTAGCCAGTGTGGTGTAGTGGTTAGAGTGCTGGACTAGGACCGGGGAGACCTGAGTTCAAATCCCCATTCAGCCATGAAACTAGCTGGGTGACTCTGGGCCAGTCACTTTTCTCTCAGCCTAACCTACTTCACAGGGTTGTTGTGAAAGAGAAACTCAAGTATGTAGTACACCGCTCTGGGCTCCTTGGAGGAAGAGCGGGATATAAATGTAAAAATAAAAATAATATTATTATTATTATAATTTTGGGACTAGCAAGGCCTGTACAAAAGGGATGGGTTGCACTTGAACCAATAGAATCAGACTGCTGGTGCTTAAAATCAAAAAGTTTGCAGAGCAGCTTTTAAAATGATGCCTGGGGAATAGCTGATGGGAGCTGGGCAGTATCTGGTTTGGCAAAAGCCATCCTTTAAAGTGTGAGGGTGCAAAGGATTCAGATAAAACAGAAGGAGACAGAGCAGAAGTCCATAAAGAGCAGACAGGAGCCTGTGCCAGCTGGTCAAAGGGTCAAAAGAAAGATAGCATATATCAGGTGAGAGATTCAGCATATAGGTGCTTATATGCCAATGCAGAAGCCTACGAGCCAAGATAGATGAGCTGGAGTGCTTGGTTGCTAACACAGAAATAGATATAGTGGGCATAACAGAAACATGGTGGAACAGTGAGAACCAGTAGGACACTATTATCCCTGGATATAAACTCTATAGAAAGGACAGGGAGGGGTGCCTTGGAGGTGGAGTAGCACTGTATGTTAAAGAAGGGATAGAATCTGACAAGCTAGAAAACCTGAGTGGACTGGAGTCCTCCACAGAAACCCTGTGGGTGACAATATAAGGCCTGAAAGGGAATGTGCTACTGGGGACATGCTATCGCCCTCCAGATCAAAACGCTGACAGTGACTGGGAGTTGCAGCAGGAAATCAGGGAGCCGTCAAGGAGAGGCAGGGCTGTAATTATGGGTGGATTCAATTACCCACACATAGACTGGGTAAATTCTCAATCAAGTAATGACAAAGAGGTCAAATTTCTTGATAAGCTGAATGACTGTGCCCTAGAACAGTTGGTCTTGGAGCCAACCAGAGAGAAGGCAACCTTGGACTTAATCCTGAGTGGTACCCAGGACCTGGTGCGTGATGTCAATGTCATCAACCCTTTAAGGAACAGTGACCATAGTGCGATCAAATTCAGCATACATGCAGGGAGAGAATCACCAAGGAAGTCTAACACAGACATTTTGAATATCAGAAGATGAAACTTCTCCAAAATGAGGATTGTGGTGAAAAGAAAGCTGAAAGGGAAAATCAGGAGAGTTACTTCACTCCAGAGTGCATAGAGTTTACTCAAAACCACAATACTCAAAGCCCAGTTGGATTGTATACCCAAAAGGAGGAAAGGTATCACTAAGTCCAGGAGGATGCCAGCATGGCTAACAGGTACAGTCAAGGAAGCCATAAAAGGGAAGAAGACCTCCTTCTGAAATTGGAAGGCCTGTCCAAATGAAGAGAACAGAAAGGAACACAAACTCTGGTAAAAGAAAGGCAAGGTGACAATAAGGGAGGCATAAAGAGAGTTTGAGGAACATTTAGCTAAATGCATCAAGGGGAATAACAAAAACTTCTTTAAATACATCAGAAGCAGGAAACTTGCCAGGGAGTTGGTTGGACCATTAAACAATGAGGGAATGAAAGGGAATATTAAGGAGGATATGGAGGTTGCAGAGAAGCTAATTGAGTTCTTTGCGTCCGTCTTCATGGCAGAGGATACTGAGCATATACCTGCTCCTTAACCAGGCTTCTTGGGGATGGAGGCTAAAGAACTGAGTCAGATAGAAGAGACAAGAGATGATGTTCTCAACTATCTTGAAAAACTGAAAACTAACAAATCACCAGGGCCAGATGGCATCCATCCAAGAGTCCTCAAAGAACTCAAATGTGAAATTGCCAACCTCCTTGCTAAAATATATAACTTATCCATCCAATCAGGCTCTGTACTGGAGGATTAGAAAGTAGCAGATGTAACACCGATTTTCAAAAAAGGATACAGGGGCGATCTGGGAAATTACAGGCCGGTTAGCTTAACATCCATTTCAGGCAAATTGATAGCAAGCATACTCAAGGATAAAATGGTAAAGCACATAGAAGAGCAGGCCCTGCTGGGAGAGAACCAGCATGGCTTCCACAAAGGTAAATCTTGCCTCACAAAATTTTTGGAGTTATTTGCGAGTGTTATCAAGTGTGTGGATCAAGGTGATCCAGTTGACATAGAATACTTGGACTTCCAAAAAGCTTTTGACAAAGTTCCTCATCAAAGACTCCTGAGGAAACTTAGTAGTCATGGGATAAGGGGACAGGTACATGTGTGGATTGCTAACTGGTTAAAAGACAGGAAAGAGAGGGTAGGTATAAATGGAGAATTTTCACAATGGAGGGAAGTAAGAAGTGGGGTCCCCCAGGGATCTGTATTGGGACCGGTACTTTTTAATTTATTCATAAATGATCTAGAACAGGGGTGGCCAAATTTGCAGATGATACCAAACTCTTTTGGGTAGTGAAATCCAAAACTTATTGTGAAGAGCTCCAAAAGGATCTCTCTAAACTGCGGGAGTGGGCGACAAAGTGGCAAGTGCGGTTCAGTGTTGGCAAGTGTAAAATGATGCACATTGGGACGAAAACCCCCAACTTCAAGTATACGCTGATGGGATCTGAGCTGTCAGTGACTGACCAGGAGAGGGATCTTGGGGTCGTGGTGGACAGCTCATTGAAAGTGTCGACTCAATGTGCAGCAGCTGTAAAAAAGGCCAGTTCCATGCTAGGGATCATTAGGAAGTAGATTGAAATTAAAACTGCTAATATTATAATGCCATTATACAAAACTATGGTGTGGCCACTCCTGGAGTACTGTGTACAGTTCTGGTCACCACATCTAAAAAAGGACATTGTAGAACAGGAAAAGGTGCAGAAGAGGGCAACCAAGATGATCAGGGGCCTAGAGCACCTTTCTTATGAGGCAAGGCTACAACACCTGGGGCTTTTTAGTTTAGAAAAAAGACGACTGCGGGGAGACATGATAGAGGTCTATAAAATCATTCATGGAGTGGAGAAAGTGGATAGAGAGAAATTCTTCTCCCTCTCACATAACACTAGAACCTGAGGTCATCCTATGAAATTGATTGCCAGGAAATTTAGGACCAGAATATGGAAGTACTTTTTTACACAACGCATAATCCATTTGTGGAATTCTCTGCCAGGAGTTGTGGTGACAGCCAACAACCTGGATGGCTTTAAGAGGGGTTTGGATAACTTTATCGAGGAGAGGTCTATCATTGGCTACTAGTTGGAGGGCTAATGACCACCTCCAGTCTTAGAGGCAGGATGCCTCTGAGTACCAGTTGCAGGGAAATAACAGGAAGAGAGAGGGCATGCCCTCAACTCCTGCCTGTGGCTTCCAGCGGCATCTGGTGGGCCACTGTGCGAAACAGAATGCTAGACTAGATGGGCCTTGGGCCTGATCCAGCAGGGCTGTTCTTATGTTTCCCAGCCTATAGGATACACCTATATTGGGCAGCAGCGATACAGGAAGATGCTGAAAGGCCTCATTTCATATTGCATGGGAGATGGCAATGGTAAACCCCTTGTGTATTCTATCAAAGAAAACTACATGGCTCTGTGTCAACAACTCTACGGCACAAATTTATTGTTAGGAGGAGAGGATGGAGAAGTTCAGTTGTGCAATCTTTTTTCCATTCATGGCTGCTCAGACAGAAGCAATTTATTTAGGACTATTGTGTTAGGATGAACCCAAATACATTAGAAGTGAATGGTGGAATGGACTTGTAGGGATCTACATAACTAAATGATCACATTTATGGAATACTATGTCAATTGGGGCTAATTTAAAACTAACTTAACTATCACAACATTCACAAGGCTATATTACAGGGACTGTTCTTCTTACACATCTACTAAACTGAACTGGACTGCTAACTCTTCTTTATTGTTATCCGTCATATTTTAAATTGTGGTTCTAAAATGTTTTTAGCCAATATGTGAGGCTATATAGTCTGAAGAGTGGGATAGAATTTTTTTTAATTTTAAACAATATCATATACATATTTTATTTATTTATTTAAAATACTTAAAATATTTATACTTGCCGCTCCAGTACACTACTGCTTGGGGTGGCTCACAACAACATATAAATACATGTGTATTATATTTAAACACACACACACACACACACACACACACACACACACACACACACCATTAAAAAAAACTAGGGGGGAATTCTTAAACAGGTTATTAAAGTTCACTTATGGTCCTTCAAAATTATGTTGATTCTCCAGCTTCTGCATTAAAGTACGAAACCCCGATAGGAAACAAATTTATTTGCATTTGCAGGCTATAACTAAATGGCAAGTCAATGCAGCAGAGTTTCATTCGACTCTGATTCACTCCTGCCATTTTATTATGTTGACCAGAAATTTCAAATGGGGAGGCATGATTCATTACAAACTCTAAATTACACAAAGTTGATAGCAGCAAGCCCTAGGCTGGAAAGGGGGAGGTGTGGAAAAACAGGCTGTTATAAGCATATCTGGCAGAGATCCCTCCACAATTATGCTGTTGTGGAAATGATTTATAAAATTACCATGGAAGTTTGCCCTGGGCTGTATCTCTGGGTCTATTAACCTAGTGTAGTTTTTTCCTCCTTTGCAAGCATTTCTACTCTTGTGTGACCCAGAGTTTCTTGAGCTGACAGCTGAAACCACTTTAGCTGCTCCCTACAGAGTTTGGCTGTTCACTACAGAAAAGAAATATTTAAAAGTGTCGCACTGAGTTGAAAAAGAAAAGTGCATGGCTGTGAAGGACAATTTCATTACTCCTGTATGAGATGTGGATGTTTTCCCCCATTTGTTAGTATTTTTGCAGTGTTTGCATACAAGAAGCTTTACAGTTCTTATCTTTAGCACTGCAACTCAGTGTAGTAGATTAGGCTGAAATATAGTTATTTGCTCAAGGCCACCCAATGAACATCTGGGCGATGATTATTTATTTATTTATTTATTTATTTATTTATTTATTTATTTATATTTAACATATTTCTGTACCACCAAAACTCACATCTCTGGGCAGTTTACAACAGAAAGGTTAACGCATTAGTTAAAACAGAATAAATGACAGAAAAGTTAAAACATCAATTAAAACATCAATTAAAATGATAACAGAAAAGATTGACATATTACAACAATTTAAAATATTTTTAAAAATTTAAAACAATGTTAAAACTATTAAAAAGCTATTTAATTAAAAGCCTGGGTGAACAGATGTGTCTTTAAAGACGTTTTAAAAGTTGTCAGAGATGGAGATTCTCTTATTTCAGCAGGGAGTGCATTCCAAAGCTTCGGGGCAACAGAGCTGGTGGCAACTGCAGACAGACCACTCCTGATTATCTCAATGGGCAGTCCATATCGAGGAAGATGTTCTCTTAAATACCCAGGGCCCAAGTCATTTTGGGCTTTATAGGTTATAACCAGCACCTTGTATTTTGTCCGGAAACTTATCGGCAGCCAGTGTAGCGCTTTCAATACAGGAGTAACATGATCTATCCGAGATGACCCAGAGACCAAACTAGCTGCTGCATTTTGGACCAACTGTAGTTTCTGTACTACATACAAAGGCTGTCCCATGTAGAGCACATTGCAGTAATCAAGTCTGGAGGTTATCAGCAGATGTACCACTGTCCTGAGGTCATTTATCTCAAGCAACACACGCAGCTAGCGTATCAGCCGAAGCTGATAGAAGGCACTTTTGGCCATTGCCTCAACCTGAAAAACCAGGAAGAGGCTTGGATCCAGAAGCACCCCCAGACTGCATACCTGTTCCTTCCAGGGAAGTATGACCCCATCCAGAACAGGCAGATCAAACTCATCTCCTGAGTTTCGACCCTGCACAATGAGTACCTCCGTCTTATCTGGATTCAGTCTCAGCTTGTTATCCCTCATCCAGCCCGCCTCCAGGCAGGCATTTAGGGAGGTTATGCCCTCTATGATGTTGACATGGAGAAATAGATTTGGGTGTCATCAGCATACTGATAGCACCCTGTACCAAATCTGATGATCTCTCCCAGCAGTTTCATGTAGATGTTAAAGAACTTCAGAGACAATACGGAGCCCTGAGGGGGACTATACAAAAGTTCAGATTTTATAGAACAACAATCTCCAAGGGACACCATCTGGAACCTACTCAAGAGGTAGGAGCGGAACCACTGCAAAGCAGTGTCTCCCACTCCCAACCACTTCAGATGCTCCAGAAGGATACTATGGTTCATAGTATCGAAAGCCGCTGAGAGGTCCAAAAGGACCAACAGAGTGACAATTCCTCTGTCAATTCCCAACTTGAGATCATCCATCAGGCCGAACAAGGCAGTCTCCACCTCATAACCTGCCTGAAAGCCAGTCTGAAATGCATCTAGATAATCAGTTTCCTCCAATTTCCTCCAAGACTGTCTGGAACTAGGAGGCCATCACCCTCTCAATTACTTTGTCCAGCCATGGAAAGTTGGAGACAGGCCTGTAGTTGCTCAACTCTGAGGGAGCCAAGGCAGGCTTCTTCAGAAGTGATCTAATAATTCCCTCAAGACACAGAGGCATCCTGCCTTCCCTTAGAGAAGCATTTATGATTAGTGATGTGCCCGGACCGATCCAGAGGCCATTCTACAGGCTTCCGGACTGGTCCGGACACGGGGCGGTTCGGTTCGGAAGGATTGGGGTGGGGGGTTCTATTAAGGGCGGAGGAGAGTTTACTTACCCCTCCTGTGCTTTCCCAACTCCGGCACCGTATTTACTGTAGAAATCGGGCAGCAGGATACCTCCCTGCCGCCCCTTTCCCTGCTTGGCTGCAGGGAAGATGGGGGGGGGGGAGACGTTTGCAGAGCTAGCTAGGAGCAGCAGAGCAGGCTTTTGTGGGGCAGGCAGAAGAAGCAGCATGCGGTATGTGCGCGTGAGGTGGGTTTGTGTGTGGGCATGCAGAGAGAGCTTCTTCTTCCTTGCAATGGCTCTCCAAAGTGCTTTGGTCGCCTCCCCTCCTCCGGCCCCCAATCCCGTTGCCAAGGCATTGCGACCACTCCTTCTCCTCCTGTGCGCCTTCCCCTGACAGGAGATCTCTCGCTGAACTCCATGTGAATGCCGAGAGATCTCCTGTCGGGAGAAGGTGCGCAGGAGGAGAAGGAGTGGTCGCAATGCCTTGGCGGTGGGATCGGGGGCCGGAGGAGGGGAGGTGGCCAAAGCACTTTGGAGAGCCATTGCAAGGAAGAAGAAGCTCTCTCTTTACGCCCACACACAAACCCACCTCACGCGCACACACTACACGCTAGTTCTTCTGCCTGCCCCACAAAAGCCTGCTCTGCTGCTCCTAGGTAGCTCTGCAAAAGTCTCCCCCCCCCCATCTTCCCTGCAGCCAAGCAGGGAAAGGGGCGGCAGGGAGGTATCCTGTCACCTGATTTCTACAGAAAATACGGCGCCGGAGTTGGGAAAGCACGGGAGGGGTAAGTAAACTCTCCCCCGCCCTTAATGGAACCCCCCACCCCAGTGCCGGACCACAGCTCCACGGTTCCATGCACACACCTATTTATGATCTCTACCAGGCTTCCTACAACAAACTCCCACCAGATAGTATAAGCCATGTTGGTCAAGGGTCAAGAGAACAGGTGGTAGGATGCTCTATTCCAAGCAGCTCATCCACATCCTCAGGAGTCAGAAACTGGAACTGATCCAACCGAACCACACAAGAGGAGTCACTGGAAACCTCAGTCTAATTTGGCCCAAATACAAGAGATTTCCCCCCCACAAAGAATTCATTACAAATGTCACACTGGGTAATAGATACTTTCAGATTCTGATTCAAGGGAGGAGGGGCACATACTAGCCCTCTCACAACCCTGAACAACTCCGCCAGACGTGAACTTGCGGATGCAAAATGGGCAGATGGGTAGATTGATGGATAGATGGTGGCTATGTGCCTGTTTTTATCCAGAGAGAGCACAACTGTATCTTAGAACATAAGAACAGCCCTGCTGGATCAGGCCCAAGGCCCATCTAGTCCAGCATCCTATTTAACACAGTGGCCCACCAGATGCCGCTGGAAGCCACAGGCAGGAGTTGAGGGCATGCCCTCTCTCATGCTGTTACTCCCCTGCAACTGGTACTCAGAGGCATCCTGCCTCTAAGACTGGAG
Source organism: Hemicordylus capensis (assembly GCF_027244095.1). Taxonomy (NCBI): domain Eukaryota; kingdom Metazoa; phylum Chordata; class Lepidosauria; order Squamata; family Cordylidae; genus Hemicordylus; species Hemicordylus capensis. The sequence continues at coordinate 84,119,034 of NC_069658.1, read as the reverse complement.
GTGGCCCACATCCTCCAACTAGTAGCCATTGATAGACCTCTCCTCCATGAAGATATACAAACCCTTCTTAAAGCTATCCAGGTTGTTGGCTATCACCACATTTTGTGGCAGAGAATTCCACAAGTGGATTATGCATTGTGTGAAAAAGTACTTCCATTTCTTCGTCCTAGATTTCCCATCAATCAATTTCATGGGATGACCCCTGGTTCTAGTGTTATGTGAGAGGGAGAAGAATTTCTCTCTATCCACTTTCTCCACACCATGAATGATTTTATAGACCTCTATCATGTCTCCCCGCAGTTGTCTTTTTTCTAAACTAAAAAGCCCCAGGTGTTGTAGTCTTGCCTCATAAGAAAGGTGCTCTAGGCCCCTGATCATCTTGGTTGCCCTCTTCTGCACCTTTTCCTGTTCTACAATGTCCTTTTTTAGATGTGGTGACCAGAATTGTACACAGTACTCCAAGTGTGGTGGCACCATAGTTTTGTATAATGGCATTATAATATTAGCAGTTTTAATTTCAATCCACTTCCTAATGATCCCTAGCATGGAATTGGCCTTTTTTACAGCTGCCGCACATTGAGTCGACACTTTCAATGAACTGTCCACCACGACCCCAAGATCCTTCTCCTGGTCAGTCACTGACAGCTCAGATCCCATCAGCGTATACTTGAAGTTGGGGTTTTTTGTCCCGATGTGCATCATTTTACACTTGCCAACACTGAACCGCATTTGTCACTTTGTCACCCACTCCCTCAGTTTGGAGAGATCCTTTTGGAGCTCCTCACAATCTGTGAGGCAGGCAGGCCTCTTATTGTTCTGGTTCAGATGACTACATTGCCTAACCAGCCACCCAATCATGTGAGGAGTAGTGTGTGTGCACATATCATTCACTCCTCAGCCAGCATACCATCTAAGTCCCCTGCATACTCACATGGGGGGATAGGTCATCCAAATTGCCCCAATCATGCAGTTAATGTATTACTTTAAAGTAGCATTTTAAACATGTGATTGAACGGTTTGCACATTCTGTTATCCATGTGACTTGCATAGACAGAACGGTGCACTAGGTATATGTGTATGGGGGAAGTGTGCTCATCCGTGTTGCTCCTCATGTGACTGGGGAGTTGGTTGGGCAGTATCATCCAAACCGTTCAAAATGAAATCCTTGCCTTGACCCATATCCATAAAAATGCATGAAAGATGTCCACATGAAAAGCAGTCAATATAGTGTGTGTGAGAGAAAGATCGGGGAGAATTTTGTGCCAAACAGCTCGTCTGCAGTCTTTCTAATGTACCCTGTATGCGTGTGTGTGTGTGTGTGTGTGTGTGTGTGTGTGTGTGTGTGTGTGTGTGAGAGAGAGAGAGAGAGAGAGAGAGAGAGAGAGAGAGAGAGAGAGAGAGAGAGAGAGTTGGGTGTTGTAAGGGGTTATATGCCTATATACCCTTAAACATTTCACATATGAAAATAGGGGCACATATATTAATTAGGGATGTGCAAAATGTTTCAACTGTGAAACATTTCAACTCAAAATGGACCATTTTGAGTGTTTCAAGCTTGAAACAAAATGCCCTCTTTAAAATGCACTGTTTTGAGCATGGAACAAATCAACCCAGCTTTGAGTGCCATTCTGGAGGCCTGTTTTCCTCTTGCTGATTGATTTCTTGGTTGGCTTGTTATTATACAATTGTCATGGGCAACTGTGCCCCCATTGGCTGCGGGGCGGGGAGGGGGAACACTGAATTTCAAAATTTATTCAAAGGGACTGGGAGGCAAAAAGAGCCCTTATGTTTCTTTTGAAGAGGATACATCAGGAGAGAAGGAAGGTAGGTTTGATTTTGTGGTTTTCTTTTCTCAGCACCGAGTATAATATGCTGTGCTATTGCTGCTATAACTATCTGGTTTTGCTGGATCTCAAATTGACAAAGGCAGAACTTGGGTGCCTTCCTTCCTTGAGTTGTCCTTTGTTTTGTTTGTGAGATAGTGTTGTGGCAAGAAATGGACAGTGTAGCTCTGTTTGTGTGTGTGTGTAAAATTTCTTGGTGATTGTTCTGAGCCCCATGTATGGCCATGAGACTAACTTGTGCTTCACTCAGTCTTCTAATCTGCTCTGCAATCTGCATTGCAAGGTGTTGTACGCAGTCAAGATGTGGCTGAAGTTGCTCTAGCTGACCTTATGGCTGTGCTTGCTGCTAAGGGTGCTGCTGTGGAAGCTGTTGCTAGGAAGTAAGGCATCATAAATGTATGTGAGAGAGCAACTTGTGCCAATTATGTTGCTGCAGTGCAGGCACCATGGATGGCAGTGGATTCTGTGATGTGCAAACAGGTTCAACGTCGAACGGGTTTGACATTGAACCAGATTGGTTTGACAGTTCAAGGTCAAACTGAACCACCCCCTGTTCATTCTGACCCTGGACCAACACCCCACCTGCCCTTCAGGGGTTCACAAGTCAACTTTTTTTTTTTTAAATTTCCTCCAGAGGGTTCTCCGAGGCTGCCGGGGGAGGGTTCGCGGAAGTTCCCCCACCTCCTGCCAGCCTTCCTTATGGAAAAACTGCCTGGTTTGGGCATTCTTTGGTCCTTCCTGGGCCTTTCCCCCATTGTGGCAGCCATTTTGAAGGCAGCAGCACATGCACAATGGGCCCCAGCATGACCGTGTCATGGCAAGACATCCAAAATGGCTGCTGTGAGGGAGGAAGGACCAGAAAGGGCTGAAGAACACCTGAACAGGGTGATCTTTGCCACACGGAAGGCTGGCATGGGGAGGGGAACCTCTGTAGCCTCAGATGAGCCCCCCTCAGGGCCTCCGATGAGTCCCCCAGAGGGGGTAAGTAATAATTGTTTGTTTGTTTTTAAAAAAACGACTCATGAACTACCCGAACTGAACTGAACCCAGGGAGATTCGACAGGGTGGGGTGTGTGCGGGTGGTGTGTGTGGGGGTGGGGGTGCAAAACCAAACTGGCCCAGTCCTGTTCAGGTCCAGTTTGGACTCAGACTGAACCAGGTGAGCCAGTTTTGTGCACACCCCTATATTCTGGGTCAGGGATTCTTTTTTGGCTATTTGGACTGTATGTGAAATGTGTGCTCTGTGTTGGGAGGGAGAGGTTCCCTTTTACTGTGTGCTTCTGTAGTGTTTTCCAAGGCAGGATTGCAAACTGCATTGCACTCTGTGAGAGCAGCTTGTTCCAGCCATAGGGAACAATGGGGAAACTCGAAATGCCCCATTGTTCCCCATGGATAGCTCCTTGGAACACCAAAGTAGGTTGTGTGATAGGGCATGATGGGTGCTACCTACCACCCAATCCACAAAAGAAATGGGCAAACCTTGGTTTAAAAAGCCAAATTTTTAACTTTCCCACAAAACCTCATAGGATCCTATGGGGGTTTGGAGAAAGGTTCAAAATAAATTAAAATTGCCTGCTTGCCCATTTCTTTTGTGGGTTGGATAGTAGGTAGCAACCATCATGCCATACCACCCAACCCACTTTGGTGTCCCTTGGAGCTACCTATGGGGAACAGTAAGATGTTTCAGGTTTCCCTCATTGTTCCCTAGGGCCGAAACACTTAAAACATTTTGAGTTGTTTCGTCAAAACAGCCTGTTTGACTGCTCTTTTTCCAAAACCATTTTGCATTTCATTTCGAGCTTGAAATAGAATGCAAACTCCATTTTGTGCACATCCCTAGTATTGAATGCCTATTATCACACCGATTCTGCCTGTGGAAAGTCTCATTTTCCTCTCATCTCTCTCCTCCCCGCACCCCCCCTCCCCAAGCCTCAGTTTGGGTAGGGATGGAGTTTTCTCTTCTCTTCATCCTCTTTCTTCTCCAGCCCAGCAATTCTCTCTGGCTGTTTTTGGATGACTTTCAGCAGCCTTCACCTCCCATCCTCCTTCTTCTTCCCAGCCTCATCCCCTCTTTCCTCTAACATCCCGCTTCCAGACTCTGTGCCTTCCCTACTTCCTGTCCCACCCCTGCTACCCCAATCTTCTCTGGGATTGTTTTCACCTGCATTTTCCCCTGGAGCATTGGCAACCATCCTTGCATGGCCAATTGCATCCTGGACTTCAGTGTTCAGGCTTTGCCCTGACCACAGCAAAGCAGGTGTCTGTGTCAGGAGCCTCATCTGTGGGTGAGTAAGTTGGAGAAGGGGTGTCGGGGACAGCCAGAGACTAGAACCTTGATACTGCCCATGGAGAAATCTGAAGAACTCTAATGTGCATATGAAAACAGCGACATTCTTAAAGGGCAAAAGTCAGAAAGGATTGGTGCAGTGATTTGAAAGGGCCAGGGTCCAGCAAATAGGTACACGTCATGGTAAATATGGCAGGTTGGAGCATATGTGACCTTTAATCAATATGATCATCGCAACACTCTTTAGGGCACTCATAAGTGATCCTTCTGGGGCCAAATCCCTTGTTGTAAGCACATGGATGAGCATTTGCCTCAGAGACGCAAACATGTGAATCATTCCTTGCATTTGCAGGGGTGCTGGCTTCAATCACAAGTTACCTTTGAATTAAGAAAGATTGTTCAGGGCACTTTTCCTTAGCATTTCCCTCCCCTAAATCAAGCACCTGACCAAAAGGGGGGAAAAAGAGAACATTTTCTGTAGTTCTCAGATCTTTTGCCTCGAGAGGATTATACTTTGTTCTTTATTGTTTTAGAACAGTAAGAACTGGACTCTTTTTACTTAACTCAAAGAGCCTGTGAGAGCTTCCCCCCACATCCCTTGCTATCCAGTTTTTGATGTTCACTAGAGAATATCAAGTTTTTATCTGTGCATCACTCAGCATGAACCCAAAGAAGAAAATGGAAAGAATCATCCATGCTGGTCAAGGAGGCAAAAACTGAACTTGTTTCATAATTAAACAATACTTTCACTTGGCTGAACACAAAGCGAGCAGTTATCACTGCTCTCTGATTTTTTTTGGAAAACTGATCTCCATTTGAAAAGCTGACTTTATAAGTCCTTTCTTCCCACTCCTATACTATTTGCTATTACTATTCACATTAATTTTCTCTTCATATATACAATTACATTTTTATGTGTGGGATATTCTGGAAAGCTATAATACAATAGGCTGAAGAAAATCTGGTTTTTTTCTGATTTGAACTGCACAAAAGCACTCTGCTTACAAGTTAACAGGATGGGAACAAATCCTAAGGCCTCTATTTAGGCAACATTTATCTGTATTTCTTTTCCCTGTTGCCTAGCACTGTTGCTGGTGCAGATTTACTTCTCCTTCCACAGAAAAGGCTAAAGTTTTCTCTGAAATACATGCAATTCTCATGGGATCTATGGAATTTCAGTATATGCGAACTCTGAGTTCCAGTTGCCCCCAAATCAAGTTTTATTGTGGGAGCAATAGCTGCAGTTTTGAGAAATTATGAGAGAATCTTGATTCTAGTTCTCTTATTCCCTAATGGGAAAGAAGATCCAAATGAAATAGTTCTCTCTGTAACAAGTTAATTTGGAGGTAATTTCAGTATTTTAACAAAGAAAAAAAGATATATAGCATATGCATTAAGAATGAAACAAAAACAAAATAAAATCTGATTAAAATAATGTGGAAAATTAAAAACAAACACCAATATAATATAGTGTAAAATCTGAACTAATACTGCACTGGTGCAACAGTGCTACATCCAGACTAATGCTGCTCCATTGTGCAAGGCGGATGAAGGATGGGATTTTTTGATCTCCTCTTCCCTCTGAAACCCACTGTGCCTCCTGTAAATATGTCTCCAGAGGTTGCACAGGGAACTTAGGAATACATTTTTGGAAGGCACAATGGACTGCAGAAAAAGGAGAGAGCAACAAAAATTCCAACTTGCCCATCAAGCAACAGGACAACCTTAATTTGGCTATCATCACTGTTGCACTACCACAGCTAGTCTGGATGTCAGTATATATGTACAGTGTGTGTGTGTGTGTGTGTGTGTGTGTGTGTGTGTGTGTATTCAGGTTATCTAATAAGGAAAGACAACAACTTTAACATCAGTTTTTTCAATAGCTGGGGATTTTAAAAATTTAGTACATTAATAAAGAACATAAAATAAACAGGGGAGTAGCGTAACTATAATAGGGCAAGGGGAGACAGTTGTCTGAGGGCCCACTGCCTTGGAGTGGCCCCAGAGGCAAGTCACATGACTGACTCCCCCAGCTGCGCACTCCCCGGGCTTCCTTCAGTGGTGTTCATCCTCCGAAACTGGTGTGGGTGTTAAGTCCTGGACCTACCAGAACAACATGTCTTTCTCTAGTACCATTAAATGACTTGCATCATGCACAATTTTTGTTACCACTATTCAGCCTCATTTAAGATTTCTTTACTTCATGAGCTGAGCTTCAGTGAGGGGGCGGCATTTTAAAATCTTGTCTATGGGCCCACTCCAACCTTGCTACGCCTCTGAAAATAAAGGACCTTATTATTGATACAATGAGACTGTTCACACGTGCAGCCCTACCCGGGCTTGCACAGCCCAACTTGTGTGAAGCACTAGGATCAAGGCCAATCTCGGTGCTGTTCTAAAGTAGCCCAGGAATTTTCCCTGGGCTGTTACCCAGGTAGAAGGGTGTGAACACGCCCTTCTACTATGGATCCCAGTTGTGTGCCTGCTTGGGTTGCTTGCACCTGAGCAGATACAAAGCCAGGCCCCTAGAGTGTCTGCTCTAGTGTCCTAGAAGAGTCGGTGTCCTAGTGTCCTAGAGGAGCCAGGCTTCTCGCACAGTGCATTGAGGGATTTCTGGAGGCCAGGCAGCATTTCCCTGGCCTCTAGAACAATGCACCACTCACTGCAGTGGTGAACTTGTGTGTGGCAGTGCGGTGTGGCAGAAGACTACAGGAGATCATGTTGGGGTAGGCAGATATACTCCTGCCTTCCACCCAGCCCTCCCTAGACACCATGAACTTTAACATCAGAGGTTTTTTCCCCAGTAGCTGGGGATTTTAAGAAGTTGGTACATTAATAAATAACATAAAATAAAGGATGTTATTATTAATACAATGAGGTTGTTCATACGATCAGCTCTACCCTGCTCATGTAGTGTAGGGCTGCTTGTGTAGTGTAGGGCTGCTTGTGTGAAGCACCAGGATCCTGGCCAATCCTGACGTTGCTCTGCCAGGTAGCCCAGGAATTTCCCCTAGGCTATTAGTTAGGTAGAAGGGAATAAGCTTGCAACCCAAGTAGACACAAAGCTGAGTGACTAGAGTGCCCAGTTTTGCGGGGAGGGGAATCCCCCAAAGCACGGTGTTCCTCTCACAGTGTGAACGCCACACCATTTGCTGCAGGGGTGATCATGTGTGTGGCAGCATGGCAGAAGACTACAGGAGATCATGTGGGGGGAAGGAAGATATATTCCTACCTCCCACCCAGTACTTCCTGGACACTAGGGATTTTGGTTGTGTGAATGACCTTAAAATGTACATATATTTAGTTTTGGATAAAATACAACCATCTTCAAATATGAGATCTTCAAATACAGTATGAGATGAACAATAACAACTAGGGAACAAATTATAGTTGCTTAGATCCATGAACTTGATTGGCTATTTATTGCATAATCATAATATTCTATAGTTCCTTCTTCCATTATTCCAGGGGAGGAAGAGTAGGCTACTTCCATTTATTAGCCAGTGTTGCCAACATCAACACTGTTAGATGCCGGCAACAAACTGAATACATTTTTATGCATGTATAATTGAAAACACATAGTCATTTATTTTTTAGTTTGTTTCAATGTAAAAAAATACCCCGGTGGTTTATAATGCAAGCCCTATAAAAGCAATTAAAAATACAATATGAACATATGACATATAAAACTATTAAGACAATAATAAAATAAACAAATGAAATAAAATGAACTGCAGATAAGGCAACAAATTGACTTTTGCACTCTATCAACAGGAAAGGTTCATGTTCCTCCACAAGAACTCAATGCTAAACATAAATGTGTAAGTTGAAGATTTCATGTATTTTACGTAAAATAAGGACACAGAGAACTTTCTGAATTCATGACATGTTAAGGACTTAACATTTTAAGAACTTAAGAACACGTGGGCCCTGAAGAACCACAGTTATTTGTTCAATTCAGAATAGTATTTGTTCTACAATTTACAATTGCACTGGAGACTGACATCACTGTGGTGAGTGTCTTGCTCCACAACCTATATATCATTTAACACTGTTCACAGCATGAGCTGGGGTGATCACATAATGAGGCTGTTCTCACAAGCAGGAAAAACTGGGCTAGGGCAGCTAAGCCTGGGCTTAGTTGTCAGTGGGAACCAGCAGGAACCAAGTGGCTCCTACTGGTGCCACAGCAGCAAACCTGCCTATCGAGCCCACTGGTTAGTCAAGGTTAGGGGGGTGAGCATGCCCTTAACTTGGGCTAACTGCTCACAGCTGGCACTGGCCCAGGAGCAGGCTCCCAGCATTGGATCCCCACAATGCACTGTATTGGATCCCCACAGTGCACTGTACACTTCCATGGTGTATTGTGGGATTTCTGGGGGCTGGGGTCATGTGTCTCAACCCGTGCACCTCCGCGCTGCTTGGGTCAGCAGAGGACCATCTGGGTTCGCAATGACTCTGACTTTGACAATGACCCTCACTACCCTGTTCGCAATGACCCTGACCACCCTGACCTTCACAGACCTGGCAGACGGATCATCTGTGGGGCAGGTGAGCTTCTGCTGCCTTCCTTGCCACCCACTCTCAAGCCCTCTCACATGATCAGGGGCGGAACCAGCATTGATTAAACAAGTTCAAAAAACATGGGCCGCCGCCAATCAGGGGCTGCACCTGGCACCCCAGCCACACACCCTGCATCTGATGTCAGATGTGAGGGACATATCTTTGCTTGCAAATGGGGCCACATGGCCCCATTTGCAGGCAAAATCCCCCAGCCAGTGCCGCGTTCACAGTGCGACCAAAGCAGCTCTCTCTGCAGAGAGAGATGCTCTGTGGGATTTTGCCTGAAAACGGGGCCACGCGGTCCCATTCGCAAGCAAAGATATGTCCCCTGTGTCTAACATCAGCTGCAGGGGTGGGGCTTAGCATATGACATCAGATGCAGGGGCGGGGCTAGGGGGACATGGCGGTGGGCTGGACCCAGGGCCGCCACAGTCCTCCCTCCACCCCTGTACATTATCATGAGAAAGGGCTCAATGTATTTCTCTTTTTCTGTCCACAGTGGATGTCACTGGTGTTTGCTGACACGGTTGCACTATAATTTCCATTCTTCCTGTCCAAACAATATGGCTGGAGGTGAGAGGGAATGTACACAGGGCAGGTGTAAGGGACCAGCTTTTGGCCTCATCTTTGTGTTGATAGTGCCCCCTCTCTTTAATGTATGGATTGCATTACCTCTTTAATGTATGGATGCTTGGGGAGACACCTAGAAGTCTTTTAAAAATGCAGGGGGCATAATGTGGTGCTACCTAGAATTATCAGATGAATCTCAGATTACATGCCTATGTGTCCTATTTTCCAGACAGCACTGATTCTCTCATTTAAGATCTCTGAACCATGTTACAGTCAGTCACCATTATATCTAAGCAGAGCTGACAAGTGTAGCACTAAAGATATCCAAAGGCTTCAGTCACAGGCATTTACTGTAGTAATGACAATTTACAAGCAATCAAAAGTTTACCGGAACAGATGCTTGAGTCTGTGTGGGACATTGGTGATGATAGCTGTTGTTTGCTATGAAGACAAACCACCTCTCTCTCACATTAGCAGTGGTTCTTTAGCAAAATCAAAATAAAATAACCCAGAACTCATTTGTTCAGTGTGTGTGTGTGTATACACACACCCACACACCCCCTTTTAAAAACCTTTTTTTAATTGCTTGTATGACAATTTCTTTTCTCCTGCTGCCCATAAATTCAATGGGCTGTATAAAGAAAAAGGTTAACCATGACTAAGCATAATTAACGTCATTGAAAATATTGAGTCATGACTAACCAAGTCCAATTAATTTCAGTGGGACTTATTCATGACTAACGTTCTTTGGATACAACCCAGAGTCTGGGACTCAGAAGCTAGGATCCAAATAGCTTCTTCAGGAAAGTCCAGGACCTTGAACACTTTCATGATATATCACAAAATATTTGGAAATGTTATTAAACTTCAAACTTATTTTATGGCCTCCAGGTGACAGGAGGTTACCGCTGTTCAGAAATACAAGCCAAAGTGTCCATGGGTGGATGCAACCACTTGGCCATATCTTTGGATTCTTGTTTCTGGTCTAGCATTCTGAGCATGTGTCCCTGTATCTGTATGGTATATATCATAGGTTACATAACTGCTGTAAAGATATGACAGACAGACTATTTTGTGAAATGTTTTCCATATGATCCATACGTGATGGCACAAACACGGTTCCTTCTCTGTTAATTTACTTGGCTTTGGATGGGTATTTTCCTTGAACTACACTTTACTCCCTCTTTTCAGAAATGACACCAATGTCATAGTAAAGATATAATAAATCCTATAAAATTAAATATTCTATCAGCTGCTTATGGATTATCATGCCCTTTTATAGAATGCAAGCAACAATCCAAGAAGTCTTAATTGTTACTGTCCCTCTCACTAGTCACTGTTGTTGTTTTCTTTATTCTCTTTTCTTGAATGAGGATTGTGCTGGGGGGCAGAAAGTAATTTCTGTAAAGCTCCTGTGTTGAAGAACCCTCACGAGAATTTCAGAGAATATTCTAAAGTTCAGTAGAAATACCTTAGAATTTCACCCATACACACCTTATATTCTCTGAAATTTGAGAGAATATTTGGGGAGCATATTCTCCCCAAGTCTGGTAGTAGTAGTCGGAAAGGAAATACAATGAAACACAGGGCACAAAGCCAGGAAGTGTTGCAATCTCTTCCTGCTTCCTCTAGGAACATAGGAAACCGCCATATACTGAGTCAGACCATTGGTCTATCTAGCTTAGTATTGTCTTCACAGACTGGCAGCAGCTTCTCCAAAGCTGCAGGCAGGAATCTCTCTCAGCCCTAACTTGGAGATGCCAGAGAAGGAACTTGAAACCTTCTGCTCTTCCCAGAGCAGCTTCATCCCGAGGGGAATATCTTGCAGTGCTCACACATCTAGTCTCCCATTCATATGCAACCAGGGCAGACCCTGCTTAGCAAAGGGGACAAGTCATGCTTGCTACCACAAGACCAGCTCTCCTCTCCTGTTTCTGTTCAAAATAAGGATGAAGAAAGCCCTTGAGTTTCCATTTGTCTGAATGGAAGAGGAAAGAAGGATCACCAGAGTTAGGAAACTGCAGTACCTGCAGGATTTCTGCCTGATCATTTATGATATGAGATATTTTGAGCTAAGTTTAAAAGAAAGATTAAAGTGCTTACAAATTCACCATGGATCAAAAATTATGAACATTGGCTGACATGAGAAAAATTATTCAAAGTAGTCCCATTGAAATTAGAAAGACAAGTTAGAACCAAATCCCTTGTTCTTTCAGCCCCAATCCTGCCACCCTGTACTTTTAGATAATACTCATGCTGAAGCTAGTGATATCAGCTGACATGACCTGCAGCAGGACATGTCAGCCATCATTAATTTTAAAAAAGAAACCATTGTAATTCAAAAAACCTAATCTGAAAATCTACTTTTTGCAAAGGTGTTTTTTAAAACAACAACAACACTGAGCACTCAGCTAAACTAAACTAAACTTTAGTAGCTAAACTAAAGTCTAAAGTTAATCCTTCAACTAGAATTTCAGACTTTCCCTTATTTTCTTGTGAAGTCTAATAAATCAATTACTTTTTAAAAGCTTTTTTTTTAAGCAAGTAAAATTTTGGCTTTTTACCCAGGCTTTTATATGAGTGTTGTTGTTTTTGCTGCTGCCCTGTATTTTATGGTCCTATTGTGTATGTTGTTTAAACTTTTAATTAGATTTGCATTTTTATATTCCAGTTTAATATTTTATTGTGTGTTTATAGTTTTATATAGTTTTAAATGTTTTGTAAATTGTCTTGTGATTGTTTTAATGAAGGTGGTTTAAGAATCAAACTATAAAACAAACTCACAAAGAAATGTATTGCAAAGGTTAGTTCTCTTAGTGTACTTAAATCTGTCCCCCCATCACAGTAGTGTTGAGATTTGCTATAGACAGTGGCTGCATTTACAATGTAATGCAAAACTGCAGTTAAACGGGGCAGAGAGTGAACTTGGGAATGATCAAATGCATGCAAACATGGTTTTGTGGCAAAAGCGATCTTCTAAACTCCAGTTTGAACCTTTGGCTTGTAGTGAGTTTAGCCGCCACAGCCTGAGGTTTTCCAGCAGCAACATTACATCCGAATGCAGATGCCACCATAACCATGCTTTCATGCAGTTTCTGGAACTGTAATAATAGAAATGGGGGTCCAGACATGCCCGGCATTGTGTCCGCTCCATGCCTGTCACACTTCTCACTGGCTGCCTCTCCAAGCACTTGCCCCACCCCCTGTCTCCGGTCCAATAAAGCAGTTGCCTGGCAACAGAGATACTGGAATGTCCCATCCCAAGCTTCAAAGCCTGTCAAACAGGAAGTTCAGCTGAGGGCATGCCCTCTTCCCATTCTGTTCCCCTCTTCTGGCAGTCAGGAGAGAAAGGGGATGAGATGGCAAGACCTGCACTGTGTGTTCAGCTCTCTGAAAATGAAGTGATCAAGATGTATGTTCACAACCAAAAGTAGTCATGGTGGCAACATAAAGAGTGCAACCCCATTGGATCACTGGGATGGCAATATGTGGCAAGGCAGCGAAAACTGTTGTTGGGTTTAAAGGGCAGCCCCAAGCAGGAATTATTGAATGGATCAGGTCTATGTTTTGCAATATGATGTTTGGGGAAGGGGAGAAATGTGTCCAGTCCCTAGACTTAGGCATGAGAAGGGCTGGGCAGCAGGATCAGCATTGCCTTAAGTGAAAGGAGCAATTCGATATACGTGATGATGACTGTTGTTGTTCCTGAGTGGATTGCTCATTCATGAGAGTGTAAGGCCATGAGGATATTCCTTCACAACTCATGAGATGAACCATCTGTGGAGACAGGAGTGTCGGGCAGAATCACTAATAATTTGTGACGACTTCCCTTCTCCCACAGACCACTCTCTTATGAGAGTGTCAGGCCATGGGGACATGTATGCGGGATGGATGGCAGATGCCGCCTAGCCTGGTTGCTCAATACAAGCAAGCTGTGGGGATGGGTAACCTTACAACAGCTCTCCCTGTCCTTTCCCTGTCCACTCTCCTGGGGTATCAGATCTACCTATGGATCAATGCCAATTCAGACCTAGGCAAAAATCTGATCCTAGTCCTGGTGTTTCCCCAATCTAACCTACTAGCTCCCCACCCGGCGCTCTCAGCACGCTCCCTTAAAGATTGTGCCCAGTGGCTGCCACCCTGGAGACATGCTGACACCTTGCCTACAGTCTGGTGATGCGAACGGTACAGAGTTTACTGGGATGGGGCCTCAGCAGATCTGGAAAAAGGAGGGGCTCCCCCATCCTGAATATGGAGGTTGCTATACTGAGGATGGACAAATGTCTGCAATGTGATTCATGGTTAGAAAAATTAACCATGGGTTCGGCAATCTCCGGTTTCACGTTACGTGTGAATGCAGTGATTGTCTCAGTTCTTTATACAGGGCATGCTTCTCTTATTGAATGTATCCATGTACTGGCTTGGGCGTGAAGTCATGGTTTGTCTGTCTGCTCCTCTTTTGTTGCCTTGAATTCAAACGGAGAGGTTCCCCCCCCCCCCCGCTTCTACATAAGGGTTTGTTAGTCTGTTTATTGTTTCAGCCTATCAGGTTATTCACACGCACAGGGACAACTGGGCTAAGGAAGCCCAGCCCAGTATTGCTGGTGCATGTGAACCACCAGAAGCCACACAGCTCCTGCTGGCAGCACGGCGGCAAACCCGCTTAGTGAGCCCACTGCTTAACCCAGGTTTCGTGTGTGAGGGCACCCAGAAACTGGGCTCATCGATCTTGTGTCAGTGCTATGTGGCTCCACGCGGCATCTACAAGCGGGAAGCCTCCCAACCAGCATTGGGAGGCTCCCTGTAATGCACAGTGCACACGCCTTATGGCAAGAGACAGCCATCATCAGCCATTAGAGCCCCTGGTGGCGCAGTGGTAAAACTGCCGCCCTGTAACCAGAAGGTTACAAGTTCGATCCTGACCAGGGGCTCAAGGTTGACTCAGCCTTCCATCCTTCAGAGGTCGGTAAAATGAGTACCCAGAATGTTGGGGGCAATATGCTAAGATCATTGTAAACCGCTTAGAGAGCTCCGGCTATAGAGCGGTATATACATGTAAGTGCTATTGCTATTGCTTGCTATTGCTATCATCTCGGCAAGTGATCCGCTCACCCTGCAAGGGAGAGAGGATCATCTTTGGGGAGGTAAGCATTTCATGGCTTCCTCCTCTCTCCCCTTTTGAGCTCTTTCTCTGATTGTGAGAAAGGGCTTTATGTTTAGTTAGTAATAAATATCAAACTCTTGTTTCTCAGTTAAAGTTTGCTTCGTGTTCAATTACATATAGTGGATAAGTAATTTATCTGCAAGAAGTAGTTCCAGATATTCCAACACCATCTAAATATTTCTGATTAAATCTGGGTGCTCAAAGTTGATTTAGGAGCAGACCTCTTAACCTGGGGTGGCTAAACTCAGTGGCAAGGCTGAACTGGTGGTATAAGAGAGGGGAGGGGTGAGAGGAAGAATAGCTTTTTTAAAAACCTAAATTCTGTTTCATTGTAGACCTACACAAGGTGAGCTGAGATAATGCAAAAATGTCCACCCTCAAAAAAAAGATCTTTGTTGATTAGAGTCTGATTTGATTCAGATTCAATCTACTATGATACAGAAAATGGTTTGTTGATTTTATGAATATAGGGCCTTTTCTTCCTACAAAACAATTGGAACAATAAAGGCGTTGGGTGACATTTTAAATACATGTGTGCAGTTTTGTATTAGATTGCATCCCTCTTTTGCCCACATCCTGGTCATACTACTCATACAGAATTAATCTCTGTGTGGAACAGCAACACACTTGTTTATCATCTGTAGTCCTGACACAAATGCCATTAGGGCTAAACACTGTGGCAGCACAATAGAGGGATTCTTAAGGAATTATTTATGTATCTGTGTTTGAACATTTATTTGAAGCCTTTCTAACATTTTTCTTTTGGCATTTCAAAGTGTGGAGATGTGAAGTACTGTATTCATCTGCTTCTTCATTTTTGTGGGGTATAATGTCAGCAGCTATAATTAGTGAGACATTGCTTTGTGCATAATAATGTCATGCACCATTTCTGATGAGAGTTGTTTAAATCAAATGCTAATTATGACAAGACTGGATTGTGGCAGGCAGTTAACCCTGTACCCATACACCTAATCTCCTCTCCTCATGGGCTGAGACAGTTTCTAGAAGGATTGTTGATCAGTCACAGATGCATTGTTCTTGGTGGTGTGTGTGTGTGTGTGTGTAATAGAATATAAACCAGACTTTCTCATACAGGATAATATAGCCCTTCTGAAAGTACAAGAGAATTTCAGGAAGTTGACATCAGTCAGAAGTAATTACATACAGGCTTTCCTGAAAGAAATATGAGTTTATTACAATGAGGTAAACCCTCTCCTCTGACTATTTGGTCAGTATGAAGTACTTAAGATGGTTGAGAGGAACAAATCCATAGCAGCAGCTGGTTTTAATGATGGACTACATTTTAAATCTACTATATTGTTTATTAAATTGCTTTACATGGTTATCTCTTAAGGTTTTGTGAAGC
Organism: Hemicordylus capensis; assembly: GCF_027244095.1. NCBI lineage: Eukaryota > Metazoa > Chordata > Lepidosauria > Squamata > Cordylidae > Hemicordylus > Hemicordylus capensis. The sequence goes on along the minus strand of NC_069658.1, from coordinate 84,103,240 downwards.
ACCTTGCACGTCTATCAGGACAGAAAGACAGGAGACAAGTTGAGATAATATTACTGAGTGGAAGATAGCCATTACTTCACTAAGCCCAGGCTACTTATATATAAAAACATCAATGGGCTGGTTTGAATTAGACAGCCACCAGCACATGGGATCAGGAAAGGAATATACCAAGTGTATGCCTGTTGACAACCTCTGCAGAAATCCTTACACCCTCTTGGTGTGTCCCTTTATCATGTTGGTGGGGGGGGGGTCTGTTCAGTGCCCCCCCCCCCCCAAAGATAAAGGAATATGATGGGAGGTCATCATGACATCAGTGGAGACTGTCAGTGGGCATATTCCTGGCCTGTCCATTTCTAGCTCACATGTGGTGGTGACTGCTTCATTCGTACCAACTTAATTCCACCCATAGCCTAAGATGTTCCACAATATGAAAAGAGAAAACAATAAAAATACCTGTAATATGCAAAACCCTGAAAAAGACATTATTGCAGCCAAACCAGCCAAGATGTGAATTAGGAACATAAGAACATAGCAAGCTGATTTATACAGACTTTGGCCCCTCTCTAGCTGAGTATTGTGTACACTGACTGGCAGCAGCTTTCCAAGGTTTCAGGCAGGATCCCTTCTCAGGGCTACTTGCAGACTGAAGCTGGGAACTTCTGCATGCAAAACATATGCTCTACTACTGAGCTATGGCCACATCCATTTGATCAGGCCCACAGACATATATTTTGGACACATCAGTACAGACATAGCAGGAACCCAATGGTATAATGAATTGAGTATAGTCTCAAGGCCAAAAGGAAAATATGATAGCAAAATCAAGGTTGTTTGTATCAAATCAGTTGAATAACAGGAAGTAATGTTTGCAAAGCTATGGCTTCTACAGCAACTTGTAGAAAAGCTGCACTTAAAATATGCAGGGTGTGATACTGAGCAGGTGGGAAAACTGTAGAGATGGAAACAGGGGAGCAAGGAATATCACGGATAGGAACCTGGTGCCAGAAGCGTAGAGACAACCAGTAAGCACTGTAAGCAGCAGAGTACCAGACATTCAGGAACATCACTCCATAGCTACCGAAAGACAGTCCCACAATGTTTCTGCTGAGGCTGAAAACAGAGGTGCGGTCCTACAATGGATGTCGTAGGCTCTTTTACACACGGTCCTCTGTTCATGGTGGAGAGCACGATGCGGAGAAAAAAAGAAGGTTGGGAAATTTAGGACCCCAAAAGGAAGTACTTTTTTTATACAGCACATAATTAATATGGAATTCTCTACCATGGGATGTAGTGATAGCCACTAGCTTAGATGGCTTTCAAAGGGGCTTAGACAAATTCATGGAGGACAGGTCTATCAATAGCTACTGGTCACCTCTAGCTTCAGAGACAAGATGGTTCTAAATACCAGTTGCAAGGGAGCAACAGCAAGAGAGAGGGCATGCCCTCACCTCTTGCTGCAGGGCTATCCTTAGAGAGCCCTGGCAGGGTGCGGGGCACAGGGCAAATCAGCCAGTGCGGAGGCCCCTTCCAGTTAATTCTAATGAGGGTTAAAAGAGTGGGGCCCTGGGCAATTGCCCTGCTTGCCATGCCCTGAGGACAGCCCTGTCTTGCTGTGGGATTCTCAGGGGCATCTGGTGGGCCACAGTCTGAAACAGGATGCTGGATTAGATAGGCCTTGGGCCTGATCCAGCAGGGCTGTTCTTATGTTCTTAAGAGAGAACATAAGACATTTGAAGAAATAGACAGTTATGCACTTTCCTGAGTTCTGTACTTTTCCTGAGGAATGCGAGGAGGTATCTCTTTAGTCTTCCCAGCAGAGGTTAAGGATTGGTGGTGGGCTGCAGAAGCAGCTCTCAAGATAGCAGTTCGACAGCAGCATACTAGGGTGACCACTGAGATGCTCAGGCAGTCAGGCACAAGTGTTTAGGTCACAACAAGCCCACTTTGTGGGAACTTGGACTCAGAAAGCTTCTTTCCGGTTTCCCCACTCAGGGAATCCTGGACACAAGAGTCCTGGACAGTCAAAATGCAAGATAAATCTTATGGAAGCCCATTACTGCAAAAGCTTCCAGGGACTCTAGTTGTTGATAACAGCCAGGGCAGTATGGTAGTATCCCACTCGGAGTGCCTTCAGAACCAGGGGCGTAGCAAGGTTGGAGTGGGCCCAGAGACAAGACTTTAAAATGACCCCCCCACACACACACACACACTGAAGCTCAGCTCATGAAGTAAAGAAATCTTAAATGAGGCTGAATAGTGGTAACAAAAAGCACATATATGTATATGTATATATGAATGACACCTATGTGCTACAAGAGATCATCATCTTAAATTGTTTTTAAAATGGTTTTGTAAATTGTGGGCGATGCAAGTCATTTAATGGGACTAGAGAAAAACATCCTGTTCTGATAGTTCTAAGTCTTAACACTCACATCCATTTCGGAGGATGAATACAACTGAAGGAAGGCCGGGCGTGTTCGCAGCTGGGGGAGTCAGTCATGTGACTTGCCTCTGGGGGGCCCCCCAAGGCAGTGGGCCCCCAGACAACTGTCTCCCCTTGCCCTATTATAGTTATGCCCCTGTTCAGAACTAATGATTCTCTCATGATCCAGGATCCCATGATCCAGGATTCCAAAAGTGGCTTAGCAGCCTAGTGATTTCAGACATCCACTTGGAGAGGAAAAGGATTAAGAGCAAAACCAGCTCTTGACAGGGTGAAGCTCTAGGTCAGCGTTAGCACCGTAGACCTCTGAACTCTTGCAGGTCAGCCAGCTTAGAGATCTGTGTCCCAAAAGCAGCCTGACAGGAAACATGCCCTACCCTGACCAAAGGAGTGAGTGGGTGGAACTTATATAGCATTCTGCACTTGGCAGGAAAAGCTTGGTGCTTCATTCTCTGCTCAGGTGGTGGGGCTGAAGGAGGTGTGAACCCTGGTGCCTATTCAGCTGATGACCAGAGCAACAGGGCACTTGTGTTTCCTCTCAGCATACTTCCTTTGGCTGACTATGTTTTGAAGGTTCTCTGAATAGGTAGAGGCTTCTTGTTACCTCAAATGCACTCGGAGTATTAGCATTTCCTTTGAGCATTGGAACCTTGGCTTCCTCAGATGGGAGGAACCTTCCACAGTGGAAGGAACTTTCCATTCTCAAGTAGATTTCTATGCTTGGCCAAGTTCCTGCTGCCCAAATATGGCCATCTCACCCTATCTGTGGCTAGAGTGCTCAGGCTCCAAATGCCAAATTTTCCTGCTATCCATGCCTCTACACCAAGCCTCTGGTTCCCAATGGGGGGAAAAAGCAAAAGAAGGGGGCAGGGAAGCAGATTGTTTGCTAAAAGGAATTACTTCATTTACTCTGGGACTCTGTTGCTTGTTATTGCTGAACAACCAATGATTCTGACATAATTCCTTCACAGAAAAATATCTGTGGGGGAATACTGTGGCACTGTAACATCAGAAAGATGATTTTACAGTTAAGATTTGCAAGCAGGAGCAGGCAAGAATGACATTAACCTTTGCAAAATTCACATTTAGTGTTGCATTTTGATCAACATTTTTTGTTCATCACATTTGTTAATGAAGGGGGAGAAAATCTGAAATCAGAGAAAAGAAGATGATACCACATCTGATGCTTCAACTTGATTGTACAGTATCTGTGAATTTGGAGAAGATCTTTTCCTTAGCTATTAGCTAATGAAACGTGCTGCTGCAATGTTTTATTAATTAGAATGCCTTTATAATTTTCATTTTCTGAAATAGTGTCACTCTAGAAGAAAAGAGTCATGGTCTGTATTAACCATCTGAGAATGCCAGTGTGGGTGAAGTAATTTAAAAGATTTACACACAACAACTTCTTAAAAGTGCATATCTTTCGACAGTCACTAAATTAAGCTTGTTGAGAAAGATGCACCGCCGTCAAACTAGTCACATTTTAGATGGAGGCACAAAGAGATATGAAAGAACAGTCCTGGAGTACATTTGTGAAACACAGAGGAGCAGTGTTTTCTCTGTAGACTCCCCCCTTGTTGAATCATGCAGAAAATATTGATTATATTTCAGAGTTCCCCCTTACCACCTGTACTGATGCCTATGACTTCATCTGTCTGGAGCTGTCTAAACTTCAAACAGATTTCAGGAAGGCAGGAGCAAAGAAATTTCAGAAAAATCACTGAACAATAAGCTTCTCTACCCCACTATATATATTTTCAATTTTCCTTCTTGATGTTGCCTTACGATCCATTTCTATCTCTTCCAACAGTCTTTTTACTTCAAAAATAATTTTCAGTTACAGATCTATCTATCTATCTATCTATCTATCTATCTATCTATCTATCTATCTATCTATCTATTATATTTGCCTGTATATACCACCCTTCCAAAAATGGCTCAGGGAGGTTCACAACATGATAAAAACAATTAAAACAAATTAACAATTAAAATCAAACTATTAAAACACAGTAAAACCAACAAAACAGCTAAAAGCCCTAAAACAGTATAAAATTAAAACTACACGTTTAAAAAGCTGAAAAAGCTTGGGTGAAGAGGTGGGTCTTCAGATGTTTTTTAAAAATAGTCAGATGAGGCAAAACAAATAGCTATTGCAATTTCTGCTTCAGTTTTGGATTTGTTGAACACCAAAAATGAAACTTTTAAAAAGGGGAAAGGAAAAATGACACAACATATATACGATAAATGAAATGTCTAGTCTTCAGTGCATATCAAATGTCCACATGCCAGCAAATATGAAAGTGTGAAAAATGAAAAACTTTTTGTGTTAAATGCATGGCTCCAGCAAAGCACTGAAATTAAAACAAACTTTCAATTATTTGGATTTGGAAGTCAATTTACCTTGGGTTTAGATCTGTGCAGAACTATCTATCTCAATGATCATATCACACTGATATTTTTTTCTATGTGGCATTATTTTTGCCACAAGTACACTGATCATGCATGTGCTCATTTTGTCAGCCACCACATTATTTTAGATCATGACTTGGTGTATGGAGAAGGTCTTCAGCTACGGGTTGCGCAACATCACTGAACATCACAACTTTGTGCAGCTCCACAGACTTCTGTGCCTTCTGTGGCCATGTGTATGAGCCATTTTTCTAGATGTTACCCCCTTAGCCCTTATCATCATCAGTACTATCTGCCAATCATGCAACACCGTTGTGCTGGTGAAATTTTAAGGGGATTTTATCAAGATCAGATTCACTTTTTGAATCCTAGAAATATCCCCCCCCCCATTTTTAAAAAAGACTTTGTAGCTAAACAACTGAACAAGACATTCTTATCTTCCTTAATATCACTCATATCTTCTTTTATAGTGTGCTGTTTCACAGTAAATTTGACTGAACAAGAGACTATTGTTCCCCACTCCCCTTGTCTTGACACAGAACAGCACCAAACCTAAGAATAAGATACTCAATTATCTGGGGCTTTTTAATATTGGGAGAAATTCCTCCTTCAGGCATCCTCTCACAAAGGATACAACTACCCTTTTTGCTGATAATATTACAGTTTTCCTTGTCAGCTTCCCTTTATTTCCAACCTGTAACTCTCAAAACAGATCCAAAGATAGATTTGCAAAGGCTGATGACTCTTGAAAGGAAATCTGCCAGGCTGAAGAGCTTGGCTGGACATAAAGTCATGACCAAGATATCATAAGTCAACCATGTAAAATAAACAACTGCAACTAGGAGCAAAGGCAGTGCAACCCCAACAGAATGATAAAGGGATTTGTTTTTCCAACAGTCCTTTGTATTTTATACAAAAAAAACCAAAAAGGAGAGTGGGAAACAAGTAGTGTGGTAGAAGAAACAAGTCATCTTCTACCACCCAAATGAACAATTTCTCTATAGCAGAGAAGAAATAATTACAGAAATATGTAGATAATTTAGCAAATGAAACAATTGCTTGGTGTAAGCAAGAGTACCACCTCATTGACTTCTAAAATTACTTAGGAAGGTGTTATAAATTATACCCTATGAAATAAAAATATAAATATGGGGGACAGAAAGAATTATATTCATCTGTCAACAAAACCCCTTTTCAGATACTATATGAGTGTTCTGAGGGAGGGAACAGGATCATAGTTGTCTGACACTGTTACCAGGGTCCGCTGGATATGTGTTTACTGCCACAGCCCATTCCTATGCTTTGCTTGAAGTGGGGGGAATTAGCATCAAACGGCTGCAGACCTGTGAAAAGCAAGAAAATACTCAAAGCCCTCCAAGATTGTGGCCGCAGCATTGACAAACTGGAAGGGAATAAAGAGGGTGGTGATTTTATTGAGGAGTAACAGGGGTACAGGAAATGAAAAAATGGTTGGTTAGGCACATAAGCAAGTTGCTGTACTAGAAAAGGGGCTAGAAGCTTAAGGGTGAAAGAAATGAGAAAGAGAAAAAGCATTTTTGGAATCCTGCCCTCCAAGGAGCTCAAGAATAAAATGAGCTCATTGGGGTGCACCCAGGCAGTGGAGCACACTGTCTGCTGGTAAGGTGCAATGCAAGGGCACCCCGAGCAGAATGCAGGCTTGCAAGGAGGCTGGATGGCAAAAGTGTGATGGCAGTTGCAGGTGGCAAATGTGTGAAAAAGTGTGATCTCATGTTTGAGGGGAGCTTTTATAAGCAAAAATATACCCTGAGGCTTTAACCCTATCCCCTGCTAACTGGGCAAAGAGGCACCTTTTACTGTGGTGATTCTCTTTATTTAGCAGGGGGAGAGTAACTGGCCCTATCCACCCCAGCACAGTACCTCCAGTGACTGTTGCTGGTGTCTATCTTGTGGGGGTTTTTTTAGAATGTGAGCCCTTTGGGGACAGGGAGCCATCTTATTTATTTATTATCTCTCTGTGTAAACTGCCATGAGCCATTTTTGGAAGGGCGGTATAGAAATCTAATTAACAACAACAACAACAACAACAACAACTGAAGGCTAGAGAAGTCTGATAGATGGTCTCCTTCAGGGATTTCCTGACTTCAGGTGTTCCTGTACCTGAGAAGGCATGAATATTGGTTATTTATTAAGTTATGAGGCGATTCTAACGACTGCAGGAAAGAGGGCTAAGGGAGCCTAGCCCTCTTTCCTGCAGTCATGTGCTGCAATGGGAGCCATGTAGTTCCTGGCAGCAAACCGCAGAAAGCACCCCCACCCTTAAATGAGGTTAGCGGAGCAAGCATTCTGGCAACCCCGTTTATCCAGTTGTGAGTTGCCAAGGCATAGCTCTGTGCCACGGCAACTCATGAGTAGACCCCTGACCAGGAGGCTACAACAAACCAGCACGGGGGTATCCCCAACATGCCCTGCACACTTGAGAAAGGGATGCTGGGACTTCTGGGGGCTACGTGGCCCCCAATCCCTGCCACCCCTACTAGCTCCATGACGGAGCCAGCAACTGTACACAGTACTCCAAATGTGGCCACACCATAGTTTTGTATAAGAACATTACAGCATTAGCAAAAGCTGCCACACACTGAGTCGATACTTTCAACGAGCTGTCCACTAGGGGTGTGCATGGAACAGGCTGGTCTTCTTCAGTTCAAGTCCAAACTGGACCCAAACTGGACTGGGCCAGTTTGGTCCAGCACCCCTTTGAACACCCCCCACCCCGGTCCAGTCCGGGGGGGGCGGGTTGTTCCAGGGTCGGACCAAATAGGGGGTGTTTTGGTTCAACCCCGAACCATCAAACTGAGCTTGTTTGACATCAAACACTTTCAGCATCGAACCTGTTTGCACATCCCTACTGTCCACTTCTACCCCAAGATCCCTCTCCTTGTTAGTCACTGACAACTGAGGCCCCATCAGTATATATGTGGAATGGCGGGGTGGGGGAATGCCCCAATATGCTTCACTTTGCATTTGATAACACTGAACCGCATTTGCCATTTTGTTGCCCACTCTCCCAGTTTGGAAAGAAACTTTTGGACCTCCACACAATCTGTTTTGGATTTCACTAACTTAAATAGTTTGGTGTCATCTGCAAAACTGGCCACCTCGCTGCTTACTCCAACTCTAAATAATTTATGAATAAATTAAAAAGCACTGGTCTCAGTACAAATCCCTGGGGGACCTCATTTCTTACTTCCCTCCATTTAGAGATTTGTCCATTTATACCTACCCTCTGTTTACTGTCATTTGATACATTGTCCTTTGTACATTTATGAGGTCTGAGCTGGCAGTGACCAACCAGGAAAAGGATCTTGGGGTCGTGTTGGATAATTCACTGAAAATGTTGACTCAGTGTTAGGGGTGTGCACAATACCAGCTGACCTGGTTCAGTTCGAGACTGAACTGGACCCAAACCATACCAGGCCAGCTCATTCAGGCACCCCCCAAACCTCTCCATTTGGTTCGGTTCGGAGGGTTCACAAATAATATTATATATATATATATTAGTCACTTACTCCCTCTGGGGGTCACAAGTGCAGCTGTGAGGGAGCTTCCAGAGGCCCCTCCCCCTGGCCTCTGAAATTGCCCCCTCATCCAGTTCAGGCACTCTTCGGTCCATTTGGGGCCTCACCCCCATCACAGTGGCCATTTTGGAGGCTGGCACACATGTCTAATGGGCCTCTGTGTGGCCTGGTCATAACCCAGGGGGTGTTCAGTTGGGGGTGTTCAGTCTGGCGCCAAACCTAACTGGGGGGGGGGCATGTTCAGTCCAGTGCCAGACCGTCAAACTGAGCATGTTCAAGGTTGGACCTGTTCAGCTTCTAACCTTCTTGCATGCCCCTACTCAGTGTATGGCAGCTGTAAAGAAGGCTAATTCCATGCTAGAGATAATTAGGAAAGGGGTTGAAAATAAAACTGCTGGGTTAGACAAATTCATGGAGGATATGGTTCTCAATGGCTACTAGCCTGGATAGCTGTATATTTCCATAAGGATCAGAGGGGGCATGCCCCTGAACACCAGGTGCTAAGGAACACCAACAGGAGGGGCATTCCCCTCTTTCTCCCACTTGTGGACTTCCCAGATGCACCTGGTTAGCCAATGCATTAAGCAGGATGCTGGAATAGATGGGCCATTGGCTTGATTCAGCACAGCTTTTCTTATGTTCTTAAGTACTAGAAACAATGAGATGATATAACTGAAATATCTCCAAGTACGTTTTGCTGCTCTGCTACTGGACAAACATAGTGGACCGGGTCTCACAATCAGTGAGACCCGGTTCCTAGCCGTGAGTGGGAAGAGCGGGCTAAGCCCGCTCTCCCTGCTCACGAGTGGGCAGGGAGCCCTGGGTGGCCAGATCGGCCGCCCACATGATGGCGGGCTCTGAAATGGAGCCAACGGGGGCTGGGGAGCTCGGGGGCTGCGCAGCCCCCGGAAGCCCCAGTATGCCCTGCACAAGCACACAGGACATACTGGGGAGACCCCCAAGCCGGGAGGCTGCTTTTAAGCCTCCTGGCCAGGGGTCTACTCACAAGTAGCCATGGCACGGAGCCGCGCCACAGCTACTCACGAGCAGATAGCCCAGGTTTGCGAAGCACTCGCTCTGCAAACCCAGGCTAAGGGGCGGGCTATAGGAGCGGGTTAGCCGCTCCAGAACCACCAGGCTTGGCTGCGAGCCCGGTGGTTCTTACGTTCACAAAAATCAGGCTAGGATTTTCCGAGCCCAATTTTTGTGATCATAAGAATAGCCCCATTGACTAACAGAACAGTCCAAACTATGTTTGTGGGATTTTCACATTGCTGAGTGTGAAAGGGAAAAGTGCACTTAAAAAAAAAAAAAAGTGTTATCTGCAATAGCGAGCAGTGAGAGTGCACTGGTGAATTAAGAAGGGGCTTGTCATCATGGCCAATGTCTGTAATGTCATCATGGCCAATGTCTGTAAAAGAACCTGAGAAATCACATTATTATAAACATGCCAGCGAATAGCACAAATTAACATCATTACCAGCCCCATAAGAACATAAACATAATAATAAACATTACCAGCCCCATAAGAACATAAGAACCCCCAGTGAACACTAATTATAATTCCCAACTCTTCTTAAATTGTATGATTCATTTTATATTATTTATTAGTTAAGACAGTTGATGAGATATAAACACTGCATTATAAGCCCTGAAGATTATATTGGTCATAATATCAAAACCATCTATCCAATTTGCCTGAAGTTTGGCATAAAAAAAGTGGGTGAAAAGCAGAACCACTTGACCAAATTTTGGGCAGATCTGTTTGAAAATCGACCCCTTAAAAATCTGATTTCACTTGTTGGTGACCTGTATTCAACCAAGGGTAACCCACCTTTCTTTCTGCCCACCCCCTTGCTTTTTAAATATGTGAGTTTCATAGTAGAATCTCTTTTGGTATTGAAAAAAATCCATTTAGTATTTCAGTGCGGCAGTGCCGGGGGTTGGCAAGAGGCACCTTTAAGCATAAATTAGAAGGTGCTTACCTCTGTTTGAGCACCACCTGCAAGCTGTTCTAAGCTGTAGAGCACTGCCCAGCACTCTCCGTGGTGGGAGATTGGCGCTGCCACTCACCTGGCTTCTGTGGAGTCAATCCCCTTACAGTGGCGAAGTGAGTGATGGAGCCTGTTCCTCATCACAGGGAGTGCTGGGCAGTGTGCTGCAGCTCAGAGCAGCTTACAGGTGCTGCTGGGATGGAGGTAAGCAACTTCTAATTTATGCTTAAAGGTGCTGCTCACCATCCCCCCCCCCCAGTGGCAGCCACACCAGCTGCTACTGGTAATAAAGTGAGATTGCACAGCTCTTATCAACTGGCCTGTTTAATTGACTCTTTCCAGCCAACAGCGACCCAAGTCACCCATCACAACAAGCTGCCTAGCACACAGTGCTTTGTATGTTTTGTCCAGAGCATCCTACTGTTAATAAGGCAGGAGGAGACGTAATAGAAAAATCATGTAAAAATGGGGGCGTAATGGGAAAAGTTTTAAATGGGGGGCAACAATGTAAAAAGGAAGAATCTTTGTTAAAATGGAGGAAGAAAATACTAAAAAGAACCCTATAAAATTTGAGGGTTAATGCAAACAATTCTTTTTAAACGGAGGGAAGAGACTAATGGAGCAATCCATGGTAAAAATGGGGGAAGTTGGAAGATTTTTTTGTAAAAATAGGGAAATAATAAAACCATCATTTTAAAAGGAAGGAAATAAATGATCCACTGACACAACAGACACACACTGTACTCTTATAATTCTGACATTATGAGGCTCTGCACAAGATCAATGTGTGGAGCCTAACCGTGCTTGGCGGGGAGAGCCGGCTTCCCACACAGGAGTAGAGAGCCATCCCTGGGCAGATCAGCCACCCACATGACTACCAGCTCCACCACAGAGCTAGTAGAGGCGGCGGGGATCAGGGGCTACCCGGTCCCCAAAAGACCCAGGATGCCCCATGCAAGTGTGCGGGGCATTCTTGAGAGGCTGGAGGCTTGTTGTAGCCTCCCAGTTTGGGGTCTATGCTTATGTTGCAAGGCTGGGAGGCATGTCCCACCAAATTACATTGTGGCCTAAATTACATTAGACTCCTCAACTTGGGCAAGAAAACTTAGACACCACTATAACTCATAAAAATCAGAAGAAAAACAAAATAGCTCTTCAAAAGACCCCTGAACAAGTCAAGAGATTCTTTCTAAACCTTTGGAAAGAAAAACCTGTGTAATTTCAGAACTTTCCAGACAGCTTCTCGAAAAGCTTCTCCACACAATTTATACCATGGCTTTTAGCAAGAGCTTTGGAATTGCATTGAGCTCCCAAAGATATTTGGGTATTTCTGTCTCAAAATGTTGTCTTCCAAATCCCTTTGCAAGGTCAGTTTGCATTTCAATCACACTGAATACAACACATACTTAACTAAACCATTCATGCTCAACAGCTTTCTGCATATCATATCTTCTGCTAATCAGTGCCTCAGCTGGAGTGGAGAGAGTCAGAGAAGTCAATTTCAATTGCAGTGCTTTTCCAAAGAACAAAGCATTCTGTCCGAAACACAGTCATTTCGATTTGGAAACAAAAATCTCTATTTTTTAATTCTTGATTTTGTTTTGGTTACAAAACCTCCAAAATTGCCATTTTTGGGCACAAAACGTTTTGTACCCAAATTCAAATGCACAAGCCTACTGTGTGGTTATGTTGTTTTCTTGTATTAGTAGTTGATTGGATGTTTTAATTTCCTTGTGTTAGCCACTCTAACACTTCATTTGGACACTAGGTGGGATATAAATCTTATAATAATCTAATAGATAATAAATAATATATTGCCTTGCTGGAAGGAAGAATATGTGAAATAGGTTTTCAGTTTGAATGAATCAAGTAGAAACTGTCGATTCTTTAGTTAATAGCTCTGCACGAATATTGGAAAAATTACTGTAGTAATACTGGTAGTGTGCTTACAAAATTGTAAGCAGTATTTTGGAGAAACAGTGTGCCTTGTAGAGATGCATCAGGCAGAAGTCCATCAGATACATCTGTAGCAAGTGATTGGGAAGGCTGCATCTATTGAATTTCAGTCTGGATATAACTGTCCCCAGGCTAAAGTTGAGCTGAAAGACCAAGTCATGTGTAGGTGCATGGAACCAATTTGTAAAGCATAAATCATGTTATGCCAGCATAAAATACAACACTTTACACTCTCCTCCATGCACATTTATTTGAGCCTGTATAAATAGCTGCTTACATGCTGCAGAAGGTAAACTAAAAAACTTAGAGCATGAATGAAAATGGTAAGCACCGTAATTCTCATCTTAAACAAAAGCTTTTTAAATTAGTATTTTCCTAATATAGAATATATTGCAGTATGCAAACACTGTATGCCTTGATTCAGCAGGACAGGGTCTGTTGCCGAGTGTCCACTAAAATGGTAAGCATGATGCATCTTGGGGGTTGAGTAAATATTCTATGGCATGATAGACCGAGAAAACAAGTACTAAAGCAAAATTCTTGACTACTTAGCCAAAACATTCAAAACATTTTCTTTTACAATCAGGAATAATAGCTTACATTCTCCACAGCTTTATGAGGTTTGTCCTTAGGAACATATTCCAACAATTGAATGGGGCTTTTGCAGGGATAGAAGAGAAGCAAAAACTGCATCCCTTCCCCTTCCCCATATGCTGAGCTGAAAGACAAGCCTGCAGTACAGCTAGTGTTCTGGCTCTGTGTGAGTGCAGAGCTCTTGCTCTGCCCTCATAAAGCTAAGGAGAATGAGGACCAATTTCTTTTATTTGCTTGCTTTTTAAACCCATAAGGCTTTTCTTCTGGTTTTTCCAAAATAAGTTGTAGAAAGCAAACTTTTCCCTACAAGACAGGGCAGAAGATGTTGGCGCTCCTGCAGATGTTGGACTACAACTCCCATAACAGTTATTGGTATTACTGATACTATTGGTCATTGTGGCTGAGGATGATGGGAGTTGAAGTCCAAAAACAGCTGGAGGGTGAAAGTTGCACAGCTCTGTACTAGACCTTTCAAAATATGTCAATGAACATTCAGACAGTCTATTCCAGGATGGCTGATGAAAATGGATTATGCCCTTTCAATCAAGATTGTCAATAGCATCTGTGCCATTAAATGGTGTTATAACATACGCTCTTTACAATTTATTTTTTTCCTATCTTTCTGAACAGTCTGTTGGAGAAGGCACTTGAATGAGTGGGAGGCATTCATAGTGAAAAACTAAATTTACAGATAGAAATGTAATAGTGCTTTGATTAAATGGATTTTTTTTAAAAAAAAATTGCTTCTTAGCTCCATAGACCGAACTCTTCTGAGACTGTCTGGTGCATATAAGATCTTTTTCTTCATTTCTGATTTGTTCCTTTTTTTAAAAAAAAGACATATTTTGCAGGGAGCTGATAATCACAACATGACTGGAATCCTTATGTGGCAGTGGGTAGATAAGAGCCTGGAAGTGAAATATTTAGAGTAACATCTGTTGTTCAAAGAACAGTATGCTATGTTTTGATGGATGATTAATTTGCGGGTGGATCAAGTCCACAGAAAGGTGATAAGAGTTTTTTGTATTTTAAATCATGTCACACATTTTAAAATTTGATTACAGTTTCTGAATACCCACCAAAATGTGCCATAAGATTGCAACCTAAACTTACTTACCTGGAAGTAAATCCCACTGAGCTCAACTGGACTTGTTTCCAAGAAAGCATGTTTACAATGGAGCTGCTAGACAGCTAATTAGTGAATAGTAGCTGCCCTTGATTTCTGAAGGAGAGATCCTATTAAATATGTACTTTCCCCTTCCAGTGTCCTTGGCAAATGTTTTGACAAGTTTTTATTCTCAGGTGCTAGTCCTGTGTTAAGTGTTATAAACTGTTGCTGGATGTATGAAATAAAAGGAGATGGATTATTTGGGCAGGGAAGGGGGGATACTATTACTTTATACTATTACTTTTTCATTTTATGGCATATTTCTTTTATTTCAGAAGACTGGCTCTGTTTGCTTTTTTAGCTAATTCGCTTATTCTTCTTAAACAGGAAAACATAATATGTGACAGTTCCAAAATCAAATATCATCAATACATTTAATAGATTATGAGGCTGTTCTCAGGCAAACCCTAACCCAGGATAGGGAAGCCCAGCCTGGGTTAGGCTGCATGACTGTGAGCACCGCTGTGATTGGGCCCAATCCCAACAGGGCAGCGCCATCTAGCCCAGCTTTTCAACTGGGTTCTTAGCTGGGATTAAAGGCTCGAGCAAGTCCTTAACTTGGGCTCCGGGATTGTGTGTTCCCTCGGGCTATGTTTAGCCCCAGAAGACACAGAGACAGGTGCCTAGAGTGCCTGTCTCCTTGAGGAACTCCCCCTGCCCAATGTTGAGTGCTGCATTGTGGGATATGCAGAGGCCGGGATATGTCATCCCAGCCTTCAGAGCTCTGCATTGCACCATGCAGCGCAGATAGTCTGGGAGTGCAGTCTGAGATCTTCTGGGAGCTCCCAGCACCATTCAAGCACTCATCGGGGGAGCAGGGGAAGGTGAGTTGAAACAGCCTTCCTGCCTGTCTTCCCGTCCCACCACCTGCCCGGTTGTATAAATGGCCCCAATGCTTCAATTCTCTGTTATCAGGTCCAACTTTGCTTCATTTACTAATCAATTCTTTATTGTTATGGTCATTTGACCAGCATAACATTTATTTATCACTGAAACTCACTTAGATTCCTCGTAATATAAATGTAAATAATTAATAGAAAATATATAAACAGAATACTTCCAAAGTATTCTGAAGCCATTTTGTGTTTTTCTTGCTAACTAGAAGCATTATATCCCTGCTGAATGGCAGTGTTTCAGCCGCAAAGCCCTGAACTCGCTGTATTTCTAATGTAATATATTTCTAAATATGTTCCTGCTTGACGTCCACAGCTGGTTTTGATCAGTCACCTATGAGAAGGAAGTCTCAATTAGCACTGTTCCCAACCTTTTCTCAAGATAGAGTTTTATGGCCGTTCAACCAATAGGCCTCTTTGTTCAAACATCACTTACGAGACTGAAACAAAACACAGCCAGAACAGTGAGTCATCCCTGTAAGAACTCGACTTTGTTGCAGAGGTCAGGCGGTGCCAAAACCATAAGAATTAGCTAGCCAAATTGAATTAGTGGTTGAAACACATTAATTTATACTAGATAAATGTTATTGTGGCCCTGTGGGCAAGTACTTAGGTCATAGGCTTTATGAACTATTTGCAACAGGAGGGCTTAACAGCTGTAAATCAGAACTGGTGCATACCTTTGGAAAATATTTACAGCTCCTCACTATCCGCTCATCACCAGCCACTGCGGAATGGCTCACCATTTGGTATATGTTTTGCAATACTTAACATACACACAGCAGATTAATAGTTTGTGTAGGCCCAGACAGAGTCTAGTTGAGACATGGCTATCTATTATGCTTGTGGCCCTTTCCACAGGCAGCTGTGTGTTTATCATTCCAGACAGCTCTCCGTGGGTACAGAGCTCTGGCTCAGCACCAGCTTTTCGAAGCAATGCAGCTGTGCAATAAATGGAAGCCTTGATGTTTCACACACACACACCACCAAGCCCTGACAAGGCTGTTTCTCTTCTGGGGTGGAATTAGATCCACTTAAGGCTGGACTATTTCTAGAGTCAGGAGAGGAGAAATAAGTGGTTTCTGGCTGCAAATTGTGGCAACGGAGGAAAGATGCCAAAAGAGAATTATGCATAAATGATAGTGTTTAAACTTGTTTTTATGTTTTCTAGGAAGCCTTTGCCAAAAACCTGACAGGGCCTCATTGTCAGAGTTTGTTATTGTGAGGCCAATGACTACATATACTAATTCAGTCCATAAATGATGGAATCGTTGCACAGCTCTGGTGTGCAGGCAGGTGCCAACACATTTTCAGGATCCAGCAACATGCCAGGAATGATCAGGATTGGTACAAATATAATTAAATGTCCATCTTGGGACTTGTCCAGATGGCTCTCATTTTGGTAAATCCAGAGGGCTCCTTCATGGATGTTGTAGATCAGATTTGATAGGTGAGCCAAAACTGATCACATGGCAGACAGGACAAATATGGGATCTTTGTAGATGGTACAGATCACAAACCTGGCTTTTCAAGGATGAGCTGGAGGAAACAGCATTGGCCTTTGCTTGGGTAGGGTTGCCACCACTTCAGTACTCTAAGTGACAGATGGTCTTCCAGCAAATGAGAACGCTGAATACTTGATTAAATCATTTTGCAAATGCTAGCTAGGTAGGGGGGAGCTTGTATCTGCATCAACTGTGTAGAGATGGTGCATCCCTTGCACAAAGAAAGATGCACACTTTTCCTTATGCAACTGGAAGTATTTCTTGTGAAGATTTAAAAAGAAAACTAGAATCCATATGGTTTGCCAATGTGTCTGAAATTTACGAAACAAGAGGTCATAGTCAGAATCTCTTAACAGGAAAGCATGACTAATCAATATATTAAGTGATTATGAGTGTGTGCTCTTAAAGTAAAGGTAAAGTGTGCCATCAAGTCAATTTTGACTCCTGGTGCCCACAGAGCCCTGTGGTTTTCTTTTGGTTGAATACATGGGGTTTTTTTTACTATTTCCTCCTCCCGCGCAGTATGAGATGATGCCTTTCAGTATCTTCCTATATTGCTGCTGCCCGATATAGTAGCAGCAGGGATTCGAACCGGCAACCTTCTGCTTGTTAGTCAAGGATTTCCCCATTGCTCCACTTAAGGATATACTTAAGAATATATGTCTTTTGCTGGATCCATCCAATGTCCAATCCCAGTCCACCAGGAAGTGCTTGGTGTTCCAGCAATGGACTTCAGTCTGCCAGCTACCCACTCCTCATATAGTGAAATGGGGAGGTCACTTTCTCTAGTGAAAGCAATATCCATAATCAGTTCCTGAGGAATTGTCAGATTTGTAAAGGTTTAGCCACTCCTACCCACCTCCCACCGCTGATCCCTAGCGTGGAGTCACGGCAGTTGTGTCCAGGTATCTTACAAACAGAGATGTGCAAATCAATTTGGCATCAAATCACTTTGACTCAAATCTGGCTGATTCAAGTGTTTTGACTTTGAATCAAATCACCCCCCAAAGGGGTGCCAAATCCAACTTTTATTGTATGGGGGAGGGGGAGGGAGGGAAAGGAGAGCATCATTTAACTGTCTTTTAAAATGGAAACAAAGAGGTACCGGGGCACCCCGAAATCTGAAAATATCTTTATTATGCAAAAGCCAAAGCGGGGTGGGTGGGGGAGGCGGCGATCCAACTGCCCTGACATTCCCCTTTAAGGAAGAAGAGACACGAAGGCACCTTTGAACCACTCCTGTTGGGGTCGCCCATTGCTCCTTTGCTAGAACACCAGTGTGTTCGCCCAGTGGTTTTGGCCAGGTCAGATTCATGTTTGAATCAAAACAGGTTTTGGAGGCATGTGAAACCAATTGCAATTTTCTATTCGTGCACATCCCTTCTGACAAATATGTGAGTGTACTTGCCCAGTCAGCTGGCGGGGGGCAGCTGCCTCCGCCCAGGTTCCAGCAGTTGCAAGAAGCTTAGCACACACCTGCATGCCCTGTGTCTTAGTGGGGGAGTAGCCAGTCACTTTTTTGGAGCCAAGTAGGATTTTTCATCCATCTGATTGGCCTTTGGTATGCATTTTTTCATCTACATCTTCAACTATGTTAGGTTAGTTGTGGGGACTGTAAAATAGTGCTGCCCTGGTCACAATGGCAGGTGAGTGTGGGTTTGGGGAAGCAGTTTACAGCAAATGGTGTTCAACTGAAGGCACTATTAGAGTGGCATGTTTTATGGCCTGTGGGTGTCTGGGAATGGATCCCCTTTGAGGAATTGTTCAGTTCATCCACACAGAGTTTTGGGGCTGGTGACTTGGGCAACCCCACCACCACCAGTGTTCCCTCTAAGGCATGCGTGTGTGTGTGTGTGTGTGTGTGTGTGTGTGTGTACACACAACACATTTTTGATGTCCATACAGTTAATTGTAGGTCCTGCTCAGACTGAATCAGGAAAGCACCACTCTGAATGCACCTGCACACATACTGCCTTGATACTGCCACTCAGAACAAAACCTGTTCTGCACATAGATGGAGGCGGGGGTGGAAATAGAGGGAACACTGTCCCTGACCCCTGTGTGGCAAGAAGGAAGTTATGGCAGTTGGCTAACTGCTGGCAGCCTCCAAACCTGGGTAGTTCACCCAGCAGTGGGAAGAATGATTCTCATATTGAGGCTGCCTCCCATAGCAGGTGAAATGCCTGCACTCTACTTAACTGAGTTTTGTTTCCAAATGTACTGTTGGAAATCCATATAAGATAGTAAATAAGCCATGGCCCAAGTTCAATTCATCATGCAACCCTCTCCTTTACAGAGTTTGAGGCAACCAGTTATTCTGTTTAAGTACAGCATGTCCAAGACTCCAAAGTCAGAAAGAAATGTTTTTCAACTGCTTAATGTACCGATTTTTAATGTACCAACTTTTACATCTTATCTGTGCCCATATAGTGGAATCACATGCAGTTTTACTCAGAACTAAGGAAGTTACACTAAGCTTACTCCCAAGTAAGTGCACCTGTACTACAGTCTTACTGTAAGTGATTTTCAGACATTTATGTGCAAAGTAATGCACATGGAAAGACGCAGTATTGCAACAGCAGGCTGTGTTCTGAACTGCAACATGCAGGGTCTCTCTGCAGATATTCTAATGAATGGACATAATTTGGAGGCAAAGCCTACTAGTGCAATGACATTTTCCTCCATGCACATTCATTTGAACCTACATGAATATGTGAAAAGGGATTTTGTGCTCTGAGAGGCCAGTATAAATTGCTGATAGCTGTTGCTGGCAGCTGGTAACACATTGGATGTTGATGGATGTGCATGAGAATGAGCCCTTGCTGGTTGTTAAATCCAATCATGAGGTTGGCTCAAGAAAAGCGGAAGTGGAAGAAGTTTGCGAAAGGTTATTTCCCTCCCTACCATTCCAGCCTTCTGCATCCCTGAAAAACCCTGGAATGGGTCAAGGACCATTAGGAATATGATAGTGTATGGCACAGGAGGGTCATAGAGAAGAGGAATTCACCAAAATCAGACTGTGGAAGCACTTTCATGTGTAGCCATGGGCATAGCACCTATTGGACAAACAAAGACAAATGTCCCTGGGCCCAGAGGGTCAGGGGGCCTCAAAGGAGGCCACCTCTGCTTCACTGCTGCCCCTGACCCACCGCCATCACCCCAACCCACCACTCTATTTCTGTTGGCTTCCAGGGGTGGGGGGTGAGTGGCAGTAGTGTATAACCAAGCAGCTGTGGCAGGCATGGTGGCTGGCCAACTGGCCAGCCTCTCCGGGGCCTCTCCGGCCAAACTGTGCATGGGCACAGTTTGGATATGGACACTGCGTGCCCGTGATGTCACGGGCATGCAGCATCCATATCCAAACTGCACAAGCACGCAGTTCAGCCAGAGAGGCTGGCCAGTTGGCCAGCCACAGTGCCCACCTCCACTTGGTTATTCTCCGCTGCCGCTCACCCGCCACCCCCCTAGAGTCCAACTGAAATAGGGGCAACAGTGGCGTGGGAGAGCAGGGGCAGCAGCAGGGAGATGTTCATTGCCCCATCCCTTGCATCTGATATCAGACACAAGGGGCCATGGCTTAGGGTGCTGGGGCACGGACGCTTTGTGAACATGATGGAGAGGCCCCCAAAGAAGATGTTGTCCCCTAACCCCCAGGGGTCTCGCTATGCCCATGAGTGTAGCTTCACCTTATGCAAGGTGCCTCTGTCCAATTTCAATGGATTTCAATTTCAGTAAATTCCTCTCTTCCCTTGGGGTCCCCTGCTATAGGCCCATCCATCAGGAATGGCTTGAGGTGAGAAGAGGGAAAGGATGAAGAATCTCCTTCCATGAGATTCTTTACAGCTGCACACCTCTCATGCTGCTCTATAGGATTACCACCAGTGCAGAAGAAAGCACAGATCTGTAGATAACAAGAAAAATTGTTTCATCTTTTCTTTACTTTGTAGTGAATCTTCCATGAGTAGCTCTTACCATCTTTTATGGAATCAGAAACCATATTAGTAATGGGAAATTTAATAAGGATATAACATATATGTAACAATTTACTCAGAAAACTATGAACAAAATAGAAATGGCCAGCCAGCCAGCCAAACAAAGCTCCATAATCCACTTAGATGTTACAAATGCCAACGGGCTGAACAAGAGCACTGAACAAGCTCCTGTCTGTTTGTACAGAACTGTTAAATCATGAATCGCTGCTCAGCACTTGAGGCAGGCCATTAATAAAGATCTCTTGTATCAAATTTTTGTTCTATTTAGTGAGGACATAACTTTGAACATGCCAATAACTCAAGGCAAAAAAAGAATGTCAGGCACACATCTTCATCATCAAATCTACTCTAATCCAATAACTGGAGTGAGAACACTGGATGATGTAAAAGTTATTTTGGAAGACGTTTGTTTGCTTTTTTCCTCCAAAAGCAGCAGGCCATAATTTAACATACTATTCAGAGACCTTTTGTATTAAAAGAGATGAGCATTATTTAAGATTGAAAACATCTAAATGCTTTGAGCCACAGGACAAATCTTCATTAGATGTATAGTCCACCATAAAAAAGAAAAGAACGTTGCAGGAATTCTTTCTAAATCCTATTAGAATGATAGCAGCACTGGCAGATTTTATCTACAGATGTTCCCACAAGGTATTTTTTTTACCAATCTCTCCCCCCGCCCCCTACTAGGTGTAAAGACATCAGAATTTCTACTTTAAAGGTTCCCTCTTCACATCAGGTTGTCTGTCAAAGGATTGTTTGTCTCAGAAGATTTGTGGGATGTGTGTTGACACTAAGTGCTAGTTCAATCTGCTCTGTTATCAGTGTGTGCTACCTGAAGATGTGAACTAGAATATGGTTAACACTTCCCTATGTCTGCTTGTTGGAAGGAACAATCAGAGGCTCACATATCATGCAGGGTTCAACTGGCATTTTGTGCACTGTGAACATTGTTGTGCCATCCAAATGCAAGTTGTGTCCAAGGACACTTGCACAAATGCTGAAGTTGTGCAAGGGAGTTACATAATTGCATGGCCATTATTTCCAATGGCTACACAATTGTGCAACTCCCTTGCATTTTTCCCGCATTTGTGCAAGTTCACTGTAGTGCAACTTGCATTTGGAAGATGCGTGAGGACCCACAATGTGCAAAATGCCCATGGAACTCTACGTAGTATGTGAACCACTAATGTAAGAAAAGTTGCCTTTCAGAGAACCCATGATAAGTTGCCAAGAAACAAAACACAGATTGAAAGCTATTGGTCTAGAGATGTGGAGCTGTGGTTTGGGATTTACAGAGACAGAAGTCTTGGTGTGTTAAGCTTCAGGTTCTGTACAACACATTGATTTGTTCTATGGTTTTTAACTGAGGATGTACTGATATTTTTGTCCTTGGGGTTTTTCAAGCTACCTTATCTAAAGACAAAGGGCAGACAATAATTAAATGTAAAAATAAAGTGTGCTGTCAAGTTGATTTCGACTCCTGGTGCCCACAGAGCCCTGTGGTTTTCTTTGGCAGAATACAGGAGGGGTTTACCATTGCCTCCTCTGGGGCAGTATGAGATGATGGCCTTTTAGCACCTTCCAGTATTGTTGCTGCCCGATCTAGTACCGTGGGAATTCGAACCGGCAACCTACTGCTTTTTAGTCAAGCATTTCCCTGCTGCACGACTTAAGGTGACCTCACAATCAAATTACCAGAAATGTTTATTGTGCTGTCATGCTCTTTTCTCCTCCCACAAAATGTTTGCCAAAAAAGCAATTTCTTTTAGATTATGAAACAGACATAGGTTCAGGCTTAAAAAATATTTATTTATTTATTTATTTAACACATTTTTATACCGCCCTAACCCAAGGTCTCAGGGCGGTTCACAACAAACAAATACTAAAAACAATTTAAAACAAATAATAAACAATCAAAAGTTTAAAAAAATAAAAGTTAAAAAGCTAAAAAGTTAAAAGTTAAAAAGCTAAAAAGCTTGGGTAAAAAGATAAGTCTTTAGACCCCTTTTAAAAGCCACTAGAGATGGGGAGACTCTTATTCCTACGGGAAGTGCGTTCCAAAGTCTCGGGGCGACAACAGAGAAGGTCCGTCCATGGGTGACCACCAAATGACATGAAGGTAGCCACAGACGAGCCTCCCCTGATGAACGTAGTGGACGATGGGGATCATGCAGAAGAAGACGCTCTCTTAAGTACCGTGGGCCTAAGCTGTTTAGGGCTTTATAGGTTATAACCAGCACTTTGTATTTTGCCTGGAAACCTATCGGCAGCCAGTGCAACTCCTGTAATATAGGAGTAATATGGTCTCTCTGAGATGACCCGGAGACCAACCTGGCTGCTGCATTTTGTACTAATTGTAGTTTCCGGACTACGTACAAAGGCAGCCCCACATAGAGCGCATTGCAGTAATCAAGTCTAGAGGTTACCAGCAAGTGTACTACTGTTTTGAGATCATGAACTTCAAGAAACGGACGCAGCTGGTGTACCAACCGAAGCTGATAGAAAGTGCTTCTGGTCACTGCCTCAGCCTGGGAAACCAGGGAGAGGTGTGGATCCAGAAGCACTCCCAGACTGCGTACCTGTTCCTTCTGAGGAAGTGTGACCCCATCTAGAACAGGTAGATCAATATCGCTTCCCGAGTGACGACCGCGCACATTGAGTGCCTCCGTCTTGTCTGGATTCAATCTCAGTTTGTTATCCCTCATCCATCCCATTACTGCTTCCAAGCAGGCATTCAGGGAGGATATGCCTTCTCCTGATGATGTTGACATGGAGAAATAGATTTGGGTGTCATCAGCATACTGATAACACCCAGCACCAAATCTCTGGATGATCTCTCCCAATGGTTTCATGTAGATATTAAAAAGCATTGGAGACAGTATGGAGCCCTGTAGGACCCCATATAAAAGCTCAGATTTTGAAGAGCAACAGTCTCCAAGCGACACCATCTGGAATCTGCCAGAAAGGTAGGAGCAGAACCACTGCAAAGCAGTGCCTCCCACCCCCAACCCCCTCAGACGTTCCAGAAGGATACTATGGTCGATAGTATCGAAAGCCGCTGAGAGATCCAAAAGGACCAACAGAGTCACACTTCCTCTGTCCATTGCCAATTGGAGATCATCCATCAAGCCGACCAAGGCAGTCTCCACCCCATAGCCTGCCCGAAAACCAGTTTGAAATGGGTCTAGATAGTTGAGCATTCTGGCAGAAGTAAGCTCTGCAGTCACAAAGGGGATCCCTTTTTCTGTTCATTATGGTTTAGATGTGGTGCATGGAACAGGCCATTACCAGCTTTACAATGGAACAAAAGGAAAGGGGTGAACTCAAATATATATTGGGCCTATATGTTTTGACAAGTTTGAATCCTTTTCTTAACCTTCTTTTATTCATCAGTTTACATGTTTTATTGAATAACTGCAGGTCTTGCGTGAATAACAGAAACAGAACTTTTCCATACTTGAAAGTTATATTTAATCTTCTAGTATATCTTTAGCTGGAATTTTTAGAAGTTATAGGCTGGTGTTATTTGCTGATTTTAGGCTGTCGCAACTTTGCAGTGGTTGAAACTGAATATAGTATATTTAAAGTGGCTTTGGGGCAGTTTTGATGGGTTGATTCCATATGACATCTGGACTTGATTTACCAAATTGCTCAAACCACTGTTTGTTTTTTTTGTCACATCCTGTATCTTGGTTGTATGAGGGGATTTAAAAAAAACACATTTCACAGTATTTAACTATCACTGAAAGTATTCACACTAAAATATGAATGCAGGAATTCCCTTTGGGAAGCACATCAGCCCAAGATTTTGCACAAATGCCTGTCCCAACAAGGTGCATTTCCTCTTTCTAATGCATTTCCCCCTTGCCGTTAAATTCCTTGGGAGACTCCAGCTGAAATCTCACTTCCCCCCAAGGCACCTTCATTACTACAACAAGCAGCAATGGGACTGCTGTTGGCTGACATGTTGAAATCCTCTGCCCACCCTAAGAAAAAAAAGGGGGAAGTATTCGTTTGAAAAGCTATAGAAAGCATTTTATGAAAAGAAACACACATCATGATGTAGACCTTCAGAAGGTCAATTTTAAAGCACTTTCATGTATACTGGCGGACATTCTGACTAACGCATCATGCTTACTTCAGAAAACTGCATGCACACACTAGCCCCCATGCTTCCGAAGTGCAGGTGCTCTTGCACAAGAGCAAACGATTTCAGAGCTCTCCCCATACTCCCGAAGTGCTCTGTTTCTCTGTAACAGAGCACTTCCGAATCACAGGGAGAGCTCCAAAATAGTTGCACTCTTGTACAAGAGTGTCAATACTTTGGAAGCATGGGGCTAGTGCAACATGCATGCCGCTGTTTGAAATATGCATGGATAACATTTTCTATGTAATGTGGAGAGGTTCTTCTACAATGGCAGTGTAATCTTGACTTGTGGGATCCCTCCCCCCACTAATTTTCTATAACAGTGATCACAAATGCAACCACAATTAAACAATGAATATTTGCTTCAGAGTTTAGTTTCTCTTAACACAAACAGAATTTGCCAAAAAAAACCCACCCAAAAACCAATTACAGAGGCTTGATCAGACCCATGTGTCCCAAACTGGTGTGTGTGTGTTTTCTCACTAATATCCAACCAGAGTCTGGTATCTCACAGTTCTGTTTTCTGGATCCTTCTGGGCTAGTATTGAGACACAATCTTCTGTTACTGTCCTTGTAATCTGTAATCTGAAATCATGAAATATAGAATCATCAAATAGCTATTCTCACAGGAGCTCTCTTGGCAGACCTTCTCCTTCAGCCTCTCCGGATCCACTGAGGATTGCACCTTTCCCCCATATATGGTAGTCCCTACCAGTGTTCTTTCTAACAGGGGTTCTCAGTCGTTGTTGACTACAACTCCCAGAATTCCCAGCTGCAATGACTTCTGCTTGGGGATTATGGAAGTTGTCGTCAACAACATCTGGGAATCCCTGTTAGAGGCGACACTGGTCCTTCTCAGTTTTTCAGCCCCTTACTAGACAAGCCTATAGCATTTAATATTTTAACACTTAAGGAGCAGGGGTTACACATGCAGTATTAGTCAAGCTATCAGCCAACATCTGGATGAAAATGCCTTAAGTAACAGGTTTTTAAAAATGTTTTTATGTTTTTAATTGATTTCAATATTTTAATGTGATTTTATGGAATTTTATTAAATTATTTTTTGTAAAGTGCCTAGGGATTAGTTTTAGGAAAGGAAAGGAAAGGAAAGGAAAGGAAAGGAAAGGTTGTGCTCTTGAGTCGGTGTCGACTCGTGGCAGCCACAGAGCCATGTGGGTTTCCTGTTAGAATACAGGACTGGTTTACCATTGCCTCCTCCTGCACAGTATGAGATGATGCCTATCAGCACCTTTCTATGTCATTGCTTATGAAAGGCAGTATATAAATCAAACAACAAATAAATAAATAAAGAGTAGAAACATGTCCCTGAGGGATAGGGACTTTTTGGCTGCAACAGAAGGCTTCTGGAGAATGGGGAAAGCTCTGAGAGAGTCACGTTCTTACCCAAGAGTGCTCATGTTGTAGAAATGCAGGGACTAGCACCAGGGCTATGCTGTATGTGTGCTATTACTTGAAGTACACATGCAGTATTAGTCCAGATGTCAGCAAATATGTGTATTTCTAAAAACAACCATATCCAAAAGTTTTTTTAAAATGCATTCGGCAAAAATGCTCTTTACGTGGGTCCCCAAAGGCAACCATTTTATCACACATTTGCCTCCGGAATTCTTCTTAACACTTGGCAGGATGATACAGATGACCACATCAATGTAGAGGAAGAAAATTCACACCAGGAGACTTTGCTTATCTCTATGGTCCCCCAGTAACTTTGAATGGGTGCTCGACAGCTCAAGGGACATCTAACTTTCCGAATGAACACACTAACAATTATGAAGCCAAATTTTCTGCATTGGCCTGCTCAAGCAGTGGTGACAAAGTAATTTAGTGCAGGTGAAATGGAAAATAGCTTTGATCTTAAGTGTCCATGTAATTGTGCAGCTTCTTGAGAAAGCAATGTACTTGTTATACTCAAGCCAGTGAGTTATTGTAGATACTGCTTAATAAAATAATCATCTCATGAGCAGAAGCACTGGAGTGGGTTGTTATGACCTTTAATATATTCTCACCACAATCATCGTGTCAAGTTCTCTTATTGGCAAGGTCACCAAGGGCAGGAAGGACATTGCAGAGATGCTTTAATATGCTTGTTGCTGTTGCAGAATTCAGCAGGACTCATTGCTCTTGAAGGGAACTGGTAGTTTCAGACTCAAAAGAAGATAGTGTTCTTTTCTAAATGCATCTGAAGTCTGTCTTCTTTGTGCTACATGCAAAGTTATGCTATTTCTGAGGAATAATGTATGTTTCAAATGCCGCTGCACAGGCTGACTTTGGGCTGTAATTCAATAGCTGTTGTCACCCATCTAGAAAATAGATCCAATAATAACATACACCAAAAGATTATTATGAGGCCCAGTTATGTAAGGATTGTAAGATATTTTCAATGCTAAAAACAAAACAAAAACTGTATTTGTATTTTCATACAGAATTTTATTTATTTATTCATGAATTATGCATCTGATGAGGAAAGCATGTATCTTTCTTAGGTCAAACTGCAGTACTAGTGTTCTTAGTGCTGCTGCGATATCTACTTTATAAATCACTTGATATATTGTTTTGTTGACAAATCAAGTTATTGCGATTAGAGCAACTGAGATTCCATTTTCCTCATTCAGCCATTACAGAACTGGGTATTAAAGGTGACAAATGACATTTATCATATTATAGATCCAAAGGTCTTATTCTGTCAGGCACGTGATTTATCTAACAGGTTTGAACCTTTGCACCATTGTATTTTATTTGCAAAATACTCACTTTGTTGGATGAGCCATTATTTTTGCTGATATGTAAAGCTTAGTTTGTACTCCATCATTTCTGTTTGGAGTGCTTTATAATTATCTGCTTTTGTTTCTGATTCACCCATACAACATGCATATCATAATTAATGGGCCATCAGACAATGGTTCTTTCCTAGGAAAATTAACAATAAAATTCATTTCCCCATTTGTAGGGGAATAGCTACGCTGTCAGTGCCTTGATTGTTCTTTCCGTTCCTTTGGACTATATTGGCATCTTGAGAATTAGCCAAAATTGGGTAAGTATATCTAGTCATTGGATTTTTTTTTATAGCTTAATGCTTGAATTCAAGATGTTTATGGTGCTGTGTGTCTACAGTGGGAAACAATTACTGCAGAACTAGCTGAAGCTTATTTCTATCAAGTATGACAATAATTGAATGTTAATGTATTTTAAATGAAATGACAATAGACATTTCTTTTCCTGGCAAGAAGGCTAAAATTAGAATGAAAACACCATATGGATTGACAGTGCTGATAAAAATCACTCTGTTTTTAGCTGACAAATGCAGGTACTAAACCTATTAAAATTCCTAATCCAGTTTTAAACATTGTGAAGTTTTAATTTATGAAAGTTAACATAAAACATAGTGAGGATAACTGCTGTAGTAAAATTAAACACTACATGCAAGATCAAACATATCTAGGGCTTGCAATTAAAACTATAATTATACATTTTGATGAGTTTTTAATGTCTCTGTCAAGTGGTCCCTTAATCAGAATTTAAATTAGTTGTCTCCAGTAGCTTTTGTTTATGCATGCTGCTGCATCAAATCCTGGAACAGGCTCCTGACCAGTTTGAGGCGGGCTCGACCACTGTTCTCTCATTTCACTGAGCATTTTATTTTATTTTTCAATCAGCCTCAGTGATTTTTCACACGCAAGTTTCTACTTCATTAAAGAGGTTTTAAAAGTCATACATCAGTGGTTTCTGGACAATGGCCCTTTGCATATGCAAGGGCTGCCAGAAACTCAGCTGGGATTACATGGTGCAGTCATCAATTTAGGGCAGGGGTGGGCAAACCTGACCTTCCAGCTGTTGTTGAACTACAACTCCCATCTTCCCCAGCCATCCCTGATTTAGGGGGGAAATGAACAAACACGGGGCTGCTGCAATTGCACCATCATGGTGGCCCATTTTGAACTGCTACAATTGCACAAAACTTGGCAGCCGCAAGTCTGCTCCAGCATGGTTCAGAAGCCAAGTAGTGACCCTTCACGTTCCCAAAGATATATGCTGCATTTGCACATACATGTGAAACTGGAGGTAGATGAACCTGTGGTTTCAATTTGAAACTGTGAATTGCATTGCAGATGTCCGACCAACCGCATTTTGGCAGCCTCCACTTTCAGGTAAGGGTTGCTCCAAGGCCACTCCTCCCTGCTCCAAGGCCTCCAAGGCCATATACCAGTCACCCATGCATGGCTTGTATCGCCAGACTGAGGTCAGGGTGTCAGCATGTCGTTAGTGGGGCAGCCATTGGCCACGATTCAAAAGGGGGGGGGGTGTTGATCACACTTGGCTCGCTCCGGCTTTGCTAGCCAGCTTCCTCGGACTGATGACAGTTTAACCCCTTCCTCACTGTCCTCCCACCGATGTTACCTTAATAAAACTGTAGCAGAACATTGGATTGGGGCCTAATACTTGACAGCAGAGGGGCACATCCTCATGGGGGGGTTGCAGGGTGAGCACAGGCAGGGGCACTGTATGCTTTGAAGCTCTGTGCATTTTTCTGGATGCAAGCAACATTGGGAGGGGCCCCCAGAGGACCCCTCCCTCTATGGTTGCCCCAAAAAAGGGGGATCCACACCCCCTGCTCTCAGAACCTGGGGATCCATTGGCCGACACACCTCCAGCTTGAGTAAAAGCAAGCCCTCTGTGCATTATCTATCCCCAGCACAAACTGTATTGTATGCAGTTAGTCTTGGTGTAGGATGTAGAACTCATGTCCTTCCCTGCCCCATCCACCCCCACAACCGCTCATCACTCTCCCTGCCACTGGCCAGGGGAGGTCTCCTGTCCTTCTATAACCCATCCAACCCCCAAACCACTCATTGCCCTCCCCACCACCAGCCAGGTGTGAGGTGGGAGCTCCACACTTGCAATTGGTAAGAAACACAATGGCTTAATAAAGAATGGTTTCATTTTATTTGGCATAGACACACTGGCAACCCTTTCATTAGAAAGGTGGGGAGTTGTATTTGCAATCTCTTATCCCGCTGCTGACGCAGGTGCAGATGATGACCCTGTGATAGTATCCACAGTTTAAAGGGCATCACACCCTTCCAACCCCATTCACCTGCCCACCCTGGAAGTGAGCAGGAGGGAGATGCTCCCAGGCATGTCTTCAGAAGACAGCTATCACCTCCCATGCGATCCTGCTGCTATCAACAGCCCTCAGGACCGGGGCCACAGGGCTCACCAGCACAGCATCTCCATCTCTGCCAGGTGCCCCTCCACCACTGCCCTCACTCTCTGGATGTGTGGCTAGGTCCATGGGCTCTTCCATGGATGTTTCCCCTGGACTCACATATGTTGAGAAGGATGTAGCAGGCCACGATCACCTTCAGCACAAGATTCTCCTCCACATCCAGCTAGGTGTAGAGGGTGCTTCACTGGGCCTTCAACCTCCTAAATACTTGGCCCTGCAGGAGTGGATAGTCATCTCCTACCAACATCCACAGGTGCAACATTCACCTATGTACTGCAACGGAGTTTCAGCACAAGTGGAGAGGTCCAGAAAATGGCTGTGAGATGGCTTCTGCCCAACACCCCTGCATACACATCCATGAACCAGCCCGTAGAGCCCACCACATCTTCCAGGGTCATGGTGTAGTAGTGCTTCCACCCAAAGTACTCATTGTGGCATGGAGGGGCACTAAAATCTCCATGTGTGAAACATATATAGAACTGAGGATACTCAGGAACTCCTGCAGGAACCCAAACATCACCTCCAGCAGGTTGCCCATGTGGATCACATCCTCTAGGAACATTTCCACCAGGAGGTCCATCACTTCCTTGACTGTCTCGCAGATGGTGGATCTTCCAACTGCAAACAAGTTGCTCAGGGACATGTAGTTCATGGTGGAGGCCAGCTTGTAAATAGTTATGCTGAGCCGCTTGAGCATTAACACCATGTGGCGCATCACAGTGCCCTGCCGGCAAAGCATGGGCTCCATCTTGCTTGCCAGGAAGTCAAAGGTCACCCAAGACATTCTGAAGCTATCCTGAATGTGCTAATTGTCCTACTTGTCTGTATCCCCCATTGACCTAAAGGTGCTGTCGTACCTTGGTGGCACCCACCCCCTTTCCGCCATCCACATTTCCTGCAGGATGCTGGTAGTAGAGGAGAGCAAATGTCTCTGGGTTGTTTTGATGGCTGCCCTGGAGTGTACTATCAGCCCCTCAAATGTCCTGGAGACTGTGAAGAACCTTACAGCCTCTAAATAGGAAGCTGCTGCACCCGTGGGCTCCAAATGCCCACAGTTTATGGATTCTTTGCTGGGTTCTGTTTCTTGCTTCCTCCTCCATGTTACTGAGGACCATCTGTATCACACTGTGGACTACGATGCTGGGTGCTGTGCCCACCATGGCAAAAATTTTCCTCTCTTGCTTTGAGGGAGGTCAGGTGATGGTGCACACCCTTGTGGGAGCTTGAATTGTGTATGCTGCCCATTTGGAGCATTGGGGGGTGGGGGGTGGATGGGAGTGCCCGCCTACCTAATGTGCTAAGCCACAGGAACAAAAGAATGGTGTTCCAGGGAGAGAGCAGGTTTCCATTCTTTGTGCCCCATTCCAACCCCTGCCCCATTTAATTCTGATTTCACATTGCACCTGAATTCAGCCATGCAGAGGCTCTCTGAAGTAAATGTGATGGTCAGGCTTCAGAGTAGAAAGGAAAAGATTAATGCATTGTTGAGGCTTGACTTACCACTGGAGCTGCTGTGGCCTTATTTTGGGGACCTAGAAAGAATAACCTGCTATTGTTGCTAGAGAGGGGGGAAAGCTGAACTTACTGAAAGGCATCTGGAGAGGATACTGTTGGTCTGAGGGGAAAGGTTGGCAATTGAAGTTTGAATGTTGGCAGTTGGAGTACAGAGGGGTGCTGACTGGAAAGCAACAGAAGCTGAGAGGCAAGGCAAAGGGAAGGAATAGAATGCTGGGGCCACAAAGAGGGACACAGAAGAAGGAGCTTAGAAAAAGAAAGATTCTTCTGAGGCAGCCTTCAAGGCAGCTTCCAGTGGAGGTGCAGTGGCTTTGGATTGTTTGAGTCTGCCTCAAGATGATACAGGAATAAAAAGGAGACTTTAAAAGTCAGCAAAACTTGCACCAAATGAAGAACCTGAACAAGAAGACTTCTTGTACAGCTGACAGGGGCATCATAAGCCAGAATAACATCCTTCTTCAGCTTAGTAAACATTTACTCAGGGAGCGATTTAGGTATGGGGGGAATTGGCTAAAGGCTTTAATTAGGAAAGCGTCTTGGTCCAGATAGATATTAGCCATTACCCTTAAGGTCTTTAACATTAAAGCCAGGGGCATAGCTACCATTAAGATGGGGAGGGGGGTTGTCAAGGGGAAGCAAATGTTTGGGGGAAGCCTGCTGCTTTCCCCACCACGTGCACTGGGTGCCCCCTTTGACAATGCTTATCTTTGGGATAAACCGCTTCACTGGGCAGCAGTGGTGGGTTCTGCCTATCTTTGGGATGTGGGTGCTTCTGATCACCTTGATTGGTCACCTTTGGCCTTAACTCATGTTGGCAGCTCTATAATTTTGCTGACATGGCATGATTACATCACTGAGACAGCATAGTGATTGCAGTCCAGTGAGACAAAGCTGTTCTGATCCCAGAAGAACAGGTGGCCCCTTAAAGGTGATGTTATCAGGCCATGTCAGCTTGACTGGAGAGCAACCATAGGAATATAGGAAGCTGCCATATACTGAGTCAGACCATTGATCTATCTAGCTCAATATTGTCCTCACAGACTGGCAGCAGATTCTCCAAGCTTGCAGGCAGGAGTCTCTCTCAGCTCTATCTTGGAGAAGCCAGGGAGGGAATTTGAAACCTTCTGCTCTTCACAGAGTGGCTCCATCCCCTAAGGGGAAATATCTTATTCATTCATTCATTCATTCATTCATTCATTACATTTCTATACCACCCAAAACTTGTGTCTCTGGGTGGTTTACATTTAAAATAATTAAAACATCAAAACACTTAACAATTAAAACCATTTAAAACATTAAAAATTTTAAAACATTAAAAACCTAGGTTTTTATTTTAGAACGATAACTCTAATTAAAAACCAGGGTGAATAAATGCATCTTCAGTGCCTTTTAAAAGTTGCCAGAGATGGGGAGGCTCTTATCTCAACAGGGAGCACATTCCAAAGACCAGGGGCTGCAACAGATAAGGCCCGTTCCCGAGTATCCGCCAGATGAGTTGCTGGCTCCCACAGACAAACCTCTCCAAATGATCTTAACAGGCAGTGAGGCTCATGGTGAAGAAGATGTACTCTTAACTGCCCATGGCTTAAGCTGTTTTGGGCTTTATAGGTAATAACCAGCACCTTGTATTTTGCCCGGAAATGTATTGGCAGCCAGTGTAGTTCTTTCAACAAAGGAGAAATATGGTCTTTCCTAGATAATCCAGAGACCAACCTGGCCACTGCATTCTGAACCAACTGCAGTTTCTAGACTATATACAAAGGCAGCCTCACATAGAGCGCATTACAGTAATCCAGCCTAGAAGTTTCCAGCATATGTACTACTGTTTTGAGGTCATGCATCTCAAGAAACAGACGCAGCTGGCGTATCAGCCGAAGGTGATAAAAAGTACCTCTGGCCACCACCTCAACCTGGGACACCAGGGAGAGGTTCGGATCGAGAAGCACCCCCAGACTGTGTACCTGTTCCTTCTGGGTGTGTGTTACCCCATCCAGAACCAGCAGATCAAAATCGTTTCCTGAGTTCCGACCCCACACAATAAGAACCTCCGTCTTATTTGGATTCAGCCTCAGTTATTCATTCATTCATTCATTCAGTTTTTATACCACCCTTCCGGAATCGCTCAGGGCGGTTTAAAATTACAATGTTATCCCTCATCCAGACCATTACTGCCTCCAGGCAGGTATTTAGGGAGGTTATGCCTTCTCCTGATGATGTTGACATGGAGAAATAGATTTGGGTGTCATCAGCATACTGATAATACCCTGCACCAAATCTCCTGATGTTCTCTCTCAATGGTTTCATGTAGATGCTAAACAACATTAGAGACAATATGGAGCCCTGAGGGACACCATAGGAAAGTTCAGATTTTGAAGAACAAGAGTCTCCAAGAGACACCATCTGGAATCTGCCTGTGAGGTAGGAGTGGAACCACTGCAAAGCAATACCGCCCAACCCCCAACCCCCTCAGAAGTTCCAGAAGGATACTGTGGTCGATAGTATCAAAAAGACGCTGAGAGCTCCAGAAGGACCAACAGAGTCACACTCCCTCTGTCAATTCCCAATTGAAGGTCATCTACCAGGCCAACCAAGGCCGTCTCCACCCCATAGCCCGCCCAAAAGCCAGTTTGAAATTGGTCTAGATGATCAGTTTCCTTCAAGTCCTCCTGGAGCTGGGAGGCCACCACTTTCTAAATCACCTTGCCTAACCATGGAAGATTGGAGACAGGCTTGTAATTGCTTAACTCTGAGGGATCCAAGGCAGGCTTCTTCAGAAGCCGTCTAATGATTGTCTCCTGAAGACAAGGAGGCATCCTGCCCTCCCTCAGAGAAGCATTTATGATCTCTACCAGGCCCTCTACAACAGCTTCCTTGTCAGATTTTATAAGCCATGTCGGGCAAGGATCAGGTGGTAGTCCGCACCATTCCAAGCAACTTGTCCACATCCTCAGGGGCACGTACTGAAATTGATCCAGGGTCATCACATAAGGGGAGCTGCTGGACACCTTGACATCAGATTCCGTAACAATTGTGGAGTTTGAATTTATGTCGGCCTGAATACGAGAAATTTTGTCCACAAAAGGTCACAGCGAGTAATTGTTAGTTCCAAGAACTGATTCAAGGGGGAAGGGGTGCACATTAGCCCCTTCACAACCCTAAACAACTCAGCCAGATGTGAACTTGTGGATGTGGTATGGGAGGAAAAGAACTGCTTCTTTGCCACATGTATTGCCTGAGCATAGATCTTCAGCATAGATCAAATGCTCTCTATGTAATAATCTGTCGGATTCGAGTCAAGTCTTCCTCCACTTCCACTCTAGTCATCTACCCTGCTGCTTCAGCCCCCATAGTTCTTCTGTATACCAAGGGGCCAATTTCAAAGTGGGTCGGAGAGGACGCTTAGTAGCGATCGTATCCACTGCCCTGGTGAGATGATTATTCCAATTCTCCATCAGAGTATCGACAGGGTCACCAGCAGAGCCAACACTAAATCCCTACAAGGCTTCCTGGAATCCTATAGGATCCAGTAACCTTCTCGGGCAGACCATCCCAATTGTCCCTCCACCCCTGCAGAGGAGGGATGTGGTTGTGAGTCCAACCTTAACCAGATGGTGGTCCGTCCATGACAATGGGGAAATCACCGGAGTCCCCACCCATGGAACACCACCCTGTTCAGAGTGAAAGACCAGATCAAGCATGTGACCAGCAATATGCATCGTCCCGAGAACACTTGGGATAGGCCCACAGTCATCATGGCCACTATGAACTCTCAAGCCATCCCAGACAAATTGGTCCCAACATGGACATTGAAGTCCCTGAGCACCACAAGCTTGGGAGACTCCAGTGCCGAGCTGGAGACCAAGTCCATCAGCTCAGTTAGGGACTCAGTTGGGCAGCAGGACGATCAGAATACTAACAGAAGTCCCAGTCTATCCCTGGTCCCCAAACTTAGGTACGCACATTCAATAAGGTCAGACACTTCAACAGGGATCCTGGCAAGGGAGATATTGTTCTTATAGAACACAGCCACTACACGTCCCTGCCCATCTCCCCTACCTTGCTCCTCAACAGAGTACCCTGGATGGAGAAGCTGGGACCAGACCGGGCCACCAGCCTCCCCCTACCAAGTCTCTGTAATACATACCAGTTTGGCCCCTTAATCCAGAATCAGATCATGGAAAATTTCAGGTTTATTCTGGGCCGACCTGGCATTACAAAGCAGCAAGACGAGGCTCTGTGTGTGGTTAGCATTGCTTTCCAAGTTCAAAGAGCTGGTAAGACAGCCAGAAGGGAAAAGAGCAATTAAGTTTTTGATCTCCCTTCCCCTACAATGGCCTGCTGACCTGTCAATGTTACTTCTTCTATTCCCCACCACCACTGGAATAGCTGTCCCATAGTCAGTGGATACATCCCCTGTCTCCACATCTCCAGACAGACACAGGGGCTATTCTTACGATCACAAAAGTCTTGCTAGGAAAATCCTAGCCTGATTTTTGTGATCGTTAGAACCACCGGGCTCGCAGCCGAGCCCGGTGGTTCCAGAGCGGCTAACCCACTCCTGTAGCCCACCTCTTAGCCCGGGTTTGTGGAGCGAGTGCTCCGCAAACCCGGGCTAACTGCTTGTGAGTAGCTGTGGCGCGGCTCCGCACCGCGGCTACTTGTGAGTAGACCCCTGGCCGGGAGGCTTAAAATTTGCTATCATAGAATCCATACTCAGAATACCTCTGAAACAACAGAACCCTGTACCCCATGGGTTAGAAACCCATGGGGGTGGTTGGCATCCTATGTGCACTACACCACAACTCTCTCTGGGCCACCCCAGCACCCCCCAAGTGCAGTTATGGGGCTGCTGAAAACTCCATGTACTGTATACCCTATGAGGAAAAACCTTAAAGACGCATAAACTTTAACAATTCCCCCAAAATCAGCCCTCTGCCCAAATCCTTTGAAAAAATTCAGGTAGCTTCCTTGACCCTACCTGGCACTACCATCAACCCCACACTGCTCTAGGCCACCCCTTTGCCCGCCGCATGAAGCTATACATTTGCTGACACCTCAATGCTTCTCTATGGGGAAAAACCTTAAAGACGTACAGAATTCAACAATTCCCCCAAAATCAGCCCTCTGCCCAATCACTCTGAAATTGGGGTGGTAGCCTCCACCCATTAGGCCCTACCACCCCACCCCACTCTTTTTTCCCAGATCCCATGCCATGCCCCCAAACTGCTCCAAAGACACTAAAATTTCAAAAATTCACCAAAAATCAGCCCTTTGCCCAATTCCCCTGAAATTGGGGGGGTAGCCTCCACCCATTAGGCACTACCACCCCACCCCACTCTTTTTGCCCAGATCCCATGCCATGCCCCCAAACTGCTCCAAAGACACTAAAACTTCAAAAATTCACCAAAAATCAGCCCTTTGCCCAATTCCCCTGAAATTGGGGGGTAGCCTCCACCCATTAGGCACTACTACCCCACCCCACTATTTTGCCCCTGGGACCCAAAATTCGAGCTGACATCACATCAGACCTTTTTGCATTCAAATCAATGGAGGCAAAAAGGCGGGAAATTCAAAGAGACGTTATCCCGAATCACCCGAATTTTTCAGGCACGAATCAGGGGTGATTCGGCTCGGCCCCAAAAAATATCGGGGACATCGGGGGTGATTCGGTTCGGACCCGAATCACCCGAAATTGCTCGTTTCAGGCACAGATCGATCTGTGCCCGAAATTTTTTGCACATCCCTAGTGGTTAGAGTGCTGGACTCGGACTGGGGAGACCCGAGTTCAAATCCCCATTCAGCCATGAAACTAGCTGGGTGACTCTGGGCCAGTCACTTCTCTCTCAGCCTAACCTACTTCACAGGGTTGTTGTGAGGAGAAACCTAAGTATGTAGTACACCGCTCTGGGCTCTTGGGAGGAAAAGCGGGATATAAAATGTAAATTTAAAAAAAAAAAAAATGAGCAGACCTGTAATGACCTTGGTTGAAAATCTAGGGATCATCCTGAAGTGAAATCATTTAACTTTATTCACTATGGAGGATTGCCTTCAAATTTTGGGTGATTAAAAAACCCTTTTAAAGTGGCATTCTGCATCTCAGTAGATTTCTCTTAGTGGGTGATATATGTTAATGATCTGAAATGTTACTAATTACTACCTTGTCTACAGTTGGGATTGGAGTAATTTGAGTGCAACTGGAATTGGATTAATTTGAATAAGTCATTTAACCACAAGTCACAATATTTCAGCAAAGGCACCTTCAGATTCTGGCAATTGAACCCCAAATCCCACTGAAGAACCTAATTAAGTCAAGGTACTTTGATTTAAATCACTTCTACTGCAGTTGTAACTTCAGTTTGGACAGAATACAAGTGCTTTCTATGCCATAGCAGTATTAGTAGTGACAATTTATTACTTAAGAACTATGGCCAATGTATTAAGTCAGCTCTGATTAAACTGGTTTCCCCTGTTGCAGCAGAAGACTGCTTAAACCTTCTAATTTGTGACCTATTATTGTTCTCATTTAAATATTATATTAAGTCAAGGTCTAACATGACGTAATATGTGCACCACAAATTCATAATTCCATTATGGCAGCTAACATGCTCTTTTTCCTTTGACTTTATTATTTATTTATTTATTTATTCATTCATTCATTCATTCATTCATTCATTCATTCCATGTATATACCACCCTTCCTAAAGTGGCTTAGGGCAGCTTATATTAAAATCAGAAACATATGATAAAACAACTAAAAAAAATTAAAAACCACATTTAAACCAGATTAAAATTAAAACAAATGATAGTGTGTGCCATCAAGTCGATTTCAACTCCTGGTGCCCACAGAGCCGTCTGGTTTTCTTTTGGTAGAATACAGGAGGGGCTTACCATTGCCTCCTCCCACTCAGTGTGAGATGATGCCTTTCAGCATTTTCCTATATTGCTGTTGCCAGATATAGGTGTTTCCCATACTCTGGGAAACATACCAGCGGGGATTCAAACTGGCAACCTTCTGCTTGTTAGTCAAGCATTTCCCTGCTGCACCAATTAGAACTAGATATCATTAGAAGCCAGGCTAAAAAGATGGGTCTTTAAGGCTCTCCTGAAGGCCTCCAAGGAAGATAATCTTCTTATATCCATGGGGAGCACATCACACAACCCAGGGGCAACAACTGAGAAGGCCCGATCCCAGGTCACCACCAGATGAACTGGTGGCATCCAAAGATAGACCCCTCCTAATTATCTTAATGAGCAGTGAGGAACTTGTAGAGAAAGGTGCTCTCTCAGTTAACCTGAACCTAAGCCATTCAGGGCTTTAAAGGTAAATAACCAGCACTTTGTACTTTGCCCAGAAACATAACAGCAGCCAGTGCAACTATCAAGTGCAAAGGTTGGAGAAGACACTTAGGAGCAATCATGTTTACTGCCCTGGAAAGTCCAATATTCCAGGTACCCACCAGGGCGTCAACAGAATCACTGGCAGAACCATCTCCAAAACCCTCCAAGGCCCTTTGGAATGCTACTGGATCCAACAGCTTTCCCAAGTGGACCATTCTAATAGGTCCACTGCCCCTGCAGGGGTCAGACATGACTTTGAGACCAACCTTAACCAGGAAGTAGTGACAATGGGGAAACTACTTTCCTTTGCAACTACATATTGCAATGGATGTCCATCTTCTCTTAGTTGGTTTTCTTATGGAAGCCTCTAGAGACCAGATTGCTAAGCAATAAAATAATATAATACTTGGGCATATTTATATTCAGATATAGATACAGATAGATATATAAACCCTGCAGTTTAAGATGTGAGTTAAGCTACTTAAAATTTTCACCTGTGCTCTGAAAAGTATGGAAATTGCAAGTTATGATTCCATGTAAGCATTAAAGGATCTGCACAACCTGGTGATCCTTCCTCTGTCCTCCATTCAGACTGAAGGCCAAGAAGGCCCTTGTATTGCTATTGGTCTTAAAGGAGGGGAGAGAGGGGTTTGCTTTAGGAGTGATAGGTGAGGTTTCTGTACCTATTATTTGCCCAGACACAGATAAAACTGAACAGATAGTCTCTCAAGCCCTGTTCAGTCAAAACAAAAACAAAGCATAAAAGTGTGAAAGCAGGACTGAGGCAGAGCCTCCACAAAGGTACACTGCTTGTTAGCTTCACTCTGCCCCCAGGTCAGCATTCCACATCATGGGAAGAATCTCTCCCTGAGTACAGCATTCATCTCCTCACACAAATGCTGTACTTGGGTACCATGTGGGAAAATGTGGCTTGCCTGCATGCTCTCACAGAGACATACTGAAGTACACCTTCCATGCTTTTGAACCTCCATGCAGGGGTTCTGTCTCTTTAACACCTCCTTTTGCTTTCCCTTACATGGGAATGGTTGACATTAAATTATGCTAACTTTCTTCTTCCACATGAGTTCTCTCTTTAAGCAAAGAGAGCCAGTGTGGTGCTGTGACTAAATTTTCTTGACCTGGAATCCTGCACTGTATTCTGGTTCAAATACTCATTCAGCCCTGAAGTTTACTGAGAGACCTTGGACCAGTTACTCCCTCTCTGACTAACTTGCCTCATTGTGCTGCTGTGAGTATAAAATAGGCAGTGGAGAGTTATGTGCCTTGCCTGAGCTGAGCTCCTTGGAGTAGCCATCTTCAGACATAACACAGAACCGTGGGTCCCCGTTCTGTGCCCCACCTCCCCCTGCTCTCCCATCCAAATGCGGACATTCAGCAGAGAAGCCTCTCTGCAGTCAGTGAGATTGCAGAGAGGTGAGGGAGCTGGCTTTATGGGCTTACTCCTTTACTGAAGGACAGAAAGCACAGCCAATCACACCGGAGTCAAGAGGAGCTTCTTCCCTCAACTCTGGTTCCAGGGCCAGCAGCCTGCAATTCCAAATTCAGATGTGCCGCTGGCTGCTTGGAACCTTGGGTTGCAGCAACAAAACTCACTACAACCCAAGAATTCAGATTGGAGGTCCAATTCTGAACCTTTTTGGTTTTGTCACCGGTTAGGGTGCCACACATTCAGATAGAACCTTATTACATGCAAATGCTGCCAGTGTGAGAAAAATGCAATTAATAAAATAATTGTTTTCTCTGCTTGTTTTTCTGCAAGTGTCATAAACCCTCCAAGTGAAAACTATTCCATTTCCAAATTCTTCCCATTTAGGAAGCTAAATGCTGCCAGTTTCTGGAGCAAAGTTCAGCCAATGAAAATGTGTCAAGTAAAGCTGAATTTACTCCAAGTCCTGCAGCTGCAGCTTTATCCCTTGGTGAAAATATAGGCACCAGGGATTTCATTCATTTCTTGTATCCTAAGATTCAGACTTAATGGAAAATTTATTTCTAGTCATATGTTATTTGTTGTACAATAATTAATCTTGGTTATTTTCTACATATGCATTTCATTCTGTGTACTAGAAAGCTTGAAATGGGAATATTTAGCAAACCATCTATCAAACTGAATGAATGAATGAATGAATGAACTGCCTCGGGATTGTTTTTAATGAAAGGCGGTATATAAATTTAACAATAAATAAAAAAATAAAAAATGAATGAATGAATGAAGCAAGCATCTGCCCTGGAGGTTACTTATGGAGAGTCAAACAGGATCCCATACACACAAAGGTTGACAGACTGGCATTTCCTTGTCTCATAAGAACAGCCCTGCTGGATCAGGCCCAAGGCCCATCTATTCCAGCATCCTGTTTCAAACAATGGCCCACCAACAGCAGCCCGGTCTCCTGAATCCTTGTAGGGTTGTCAGGCAGTGGCATGAATGATATGGATTCTTGGACATGGTGTCTGCTGCAGGGAATGCAGAGAAAGAAACCAGGAATGAAAGCCTTAGTTTGTGTAAAATGGAATCTGGTGTATCGAGGAGTGCAGCATGTTGCTATATATGAATTTGCCAGGAGCCAAAAGAAATCCAGTTGTCCCGATAAGTCACTTAACAACCAAGGTTTTGTTTGAATGTGGCATTGGCACCATTTGATTGGGGATATTATGTTGAGGACAGGTGCAGGTGAACTTCCAGGAACCCTTGTAAGCCAAACAAGAACTGAACTATAAGCTGGTTTTCAAGATGAGATGCTTGAGCAGTCGATGCAACCAAAACAGAAGTTGTGCAAACTGTATCACTGGTGGAGAGAGTGCTGGGACACAGATCAAAATGGGTCTTTTGCTGAAAAGGTCCATCATAATCAATACAGTCACACAAACTCTGAATTTTGGCAGGTCCATGATGAAATCTATGATGGCTGTTCTCCATGGGCCTGATGTGAATGGCTAAGGAAGCAACATTGTTGGGTTAACTTAATAGCATTCCTCCCAGGCAGCCACATAGTGGAATACATTTGGTCAGATCAGCGGCCACCATAAGAACATAAGAAGAACATAAGAACAGCCCTGCTGGATCAGGCCCAAGGCCCATCTAGTCCAGCATCCTGTTTCGCACAGTGGCCCACCAGATGCTGCTGGAAGCCACAAGCAGGAGTTGAGGGTGTGCCCTTTCTCCTGCCATTTCTCCCCTGCAACTGGTTCTCAGAGCCATCCTGCCTTTTGAGACTGGAGGTGGCCCACAGCCCTCCGACTAGTAGCCATTGATGGACCTCTCCTCCATGAAGTTATCCAAACCCCTCTTAAAGCCATCCAGGTTGTTGGCTGTCACTACATCCTGTGGCAGAGAGTTCCACCAGTAGATCACACGTTGTGTGAAAAAGTACTTCCATTTGTTGGTCCTAGACCTCCTGGCAATCAATTTCATGGAGTGACCCCTGGTTCTAGTGTTGTGTGGGAGGGGGAAAAAATGACTCTCTCTCCAAATTCTCCAAACCATGCATGATTTTATAGACCTCTATCAGGTCTCCCCGCATTTGTCTTTTTTCTAAGCTAAAAAGCCCCAGGTGTTGTAGTCTTGCCTTATAAGAAAGGTGCTCTTGGCCCCTGATCATCTTGGTTGCCCTCTTCTGCACCTTTTCCAGTTCAACAATGTCCTTTTTAAGATGTGGTGACCAGAATTGTATGCAGTACTCCAAGTGTACTGCACCATAGTTTTGTATAAGGGCATTATAATATTAGCCATTTTATTTTCAATCCCCCTTCGAATGATCCCTAGCATTGATTTTGCCTTTTTCACAGCTGCCGCACATTGAGCACCATAGTTTTGTATAAGGGCATTATAATATTAGCTATTTTATTTTCAATCCCCTTTCTAATGATCCCTAGCATTGAATTTGCCTTTTTCACAGCTGAGTCGACACTTTCAATGAGCTGTCCACCACAACCCCAAGATCCCTCTCCTGGTCAGTCACTGACAGCTCGGATCCCATCAGCATATACTTGAAGTTGGGGTTTTTCATCCCAATGTGCATCACTTTACACTTGCTAACACTGAACTGCATTTGCAATTTTGTCACCCACTCACCCAGTTTGGAGAGATCCTTTTGGAGCTGCTCACAATCTGTTTTGGATTTCACTTCCTGGAAGAGTTTGGCATCATCTGCTAATTTGGCCACCTCGCTACTTACCCCTGCTTCTAGATCATTTATGAATAAATTAAAAAGCACCAGTCTCAGTACAGATCTCTGGGGGACCCCACTTCTTACTTCCCTCCATTGTGAAAACTCTCCATTTATACCTACCCCCTGTTTCCTTTCTTTCAGCCAGTTAGCAATCCACACATGTACCTGTCCCCTTATCCCATGACTGCTAAGTTTCCTCAGGAGTCGTTGATGAGGAACTTTGTCAAAAGCTTTTTGGAAGTCCAGGTATATTGTGTCAACTGGATCACCTTGATCCACACACTCGTTGACACCCTCAAAGAAGTCCAAATGGTTGGTAAGGCAAGATTTACCTTTGCGGAAGCCATGCTGGCTCACTCCCAGCAGGGCCTGTTCTTCTATGTGCTTTACAGTTTTATCCTTGAGTATGCTTTCCATCAATTTGCCTGGACGTTAGGCTAACTGGCCTGTAATTTCCCGGATCGCCCCTGGATCCCTTT
The DNA here is from genome assembly GCF_027244095.1 of Hemicordylus capensis. Taxonomy (NCBI): domain Eukaryota; kingdom Metazoa; phylum Chordata; class Lepidosauria; order Squamata; family Cordylidae; genus Hemicordylus; species Hemicordylus capensis. The sequence goes on along the minus strand of NC_069658.1, from coordinate 84,059,812 downwards.
TTGAAAATTGGTGTTACATTTGCTACTCTCCAGTCCTCTGGTACAGAGCCCGATTTCAGGGATAAGTTGAAAATTTTAGCAATGAGGTTGGCAATTTCACGTTTGAGTTCTTTGAGGACTCTTGGATGGATGCCACCCGGTCCTGGTGATTTGTTAGCTTTCAGTTTTTCCAGACAGTTTAGTACATCATCTCTTGTCACTACTATCTGACTCAGCTCTCTAGCCTCCATCCCTAAAAAGCCTGGTTCAGGAACAGGTATATGCTCAGTATCCTCTGCCATGAAGACAGATGCCAGACCCACCAGAACTTGGGTAATCACGTGCAAGGTTTTAAATGGTCTATGATGCCCGGCAGCTTTGCTATCATGACACAGGTGTAAAAGTCCTGATTGGTGAGGTCCGTATGGGATACAGACTCAGTATAGTTGGTGTAGGAGCCCTTGGTATTCTAAGCATTCTGTTCATATGAAGCAATCAGGTCAGGGTCTGGACCTATATGAATCCTGAGCATTGCTGATAGTTCTTTCTCCTAGCCCAGTTTCTGGCTGCAAAAGCAACCAGTGTAGTCCCACAGCAAGTCTCTCTGATTTGGTTGCACAGCCTAGGGAACCAGGTGTTGGGAATTCTCTCTGGTAAGAGAATCCCTTTTTCATTATAGCAGAGTGCACAGAGGCACAACACAGCGGAATTTAGTAGGCATGCGTGTATGCTGAGAGTAAAGTAACTTGGAGCCAGTTCATAGTTTCAAATCAATATATATGGCATTTATTAGAGAACTCCATTCTGGATTGGAAAGTGAGGCATTAAGATCTCTAATCTAGCTAGCTAGCTGGATGCAGATAGATTCTGCATCTCTGCACACATGGTGCAGGGAGAGAAGCTTGCTTGTTGCAAGGTAGAAGGAACAGGAAGAGAAGAGAGAAGAGGAAGGAGGAAGTGTCCCTGAGATTAGCAATCTACATTCCAAAGGGATAGTGTCAGAGCAGTAGAGAAGGGATGACCAATGTCTTGACCCTCTAGCCCTCTGACTCACTAGTCTGTCCTATGTCACTGAGAAAAGAGACAGCGCAAAGTCCTTAACCTCCAACACCAGGGACCACTTTGTCAGCCAGCTAAGGGTGCACATGGAACTGGTTTGGCTGGTTCAGTTTGAATCTGAACCAGATTTGAACCAACCTGTCTCAGACCAGTTCTGGGTCTGTCCAAACCGGGTCCAGTATGGTTCAGCCATTGAATTGGGTCAAACTGGTTCGGGAGTTATAATTATAAAGAGGAATCGGGTGAAGTTCCCCCCTTTAAAGTACAGGGGTGTGGGGGGCCCTTCGCTAGGTAAGGGGCACCCATGCAGGGGCAGCAAGAGATATAAAGCACTGCTTACTCTGCTGTGTGGTTGTTGGCACTACTGCTCACCCTCACAGTGGCCCTGAGCTTGTTGGGGCACATGTACCCCAACCTTAGATCCAGAGGTACCGGACCAGAAGTATGTGGAATTCAAGCCTATGTCTGGTTCCAATTTTATTAAGACAGGAATTAATACCTGGACTCAGGGTGAATTGACACCCCAGATCTCAACTGGTCTGTGAGGGAAGAGGTGATCCAGCATTGTATTGTGAAATGAGTACTCAAGGAAGCACAAAAGCCAGGCCAGAACAATCCAAATGCTAAAATGTGACTCACTATCAGATAATGTCTGTGGAAGAGGCCAGAGGCTGACCTCCCCTTTCCTGTTGAAAGAAGTCTATGTTAATCCTTATCAATTATTACTCTGCTATACTCAATTGCTCTCTATAGAAATTCAACATAGGTAAATGCACGCAAAAGAAAACACCTATGGACTTTAATTCTTACTTTACTAACACTTTAAAACCTTTTGGGATCAGGCTAGCAAATCTGGGACAAAAGAAAATGCCCATTTGCAACTCAGAGATGCAGATTTGCCTTGGGCAATGTCCTCTCCTCAGGATAGCAGCTAACAGAAGATGAGATTAAGATCTCTCTGGACTGGCCAATATCCTGAATAATTAAAAGACATTATCCAGAAGGTAACAGCAAGTTGTCACCTTTTGGGACCCAGGAAAGATGATGGGAGATCAAAGGAAGATATAACTATAAATAATAAGGCTTACTGGACAGAGAACTTGCAGTCTTGTGCCTACAAGCAATCTTGTGCCTACAAGCAAGATCTGCTCACAAGCAATCCCGGAGTTTGCTGCTAAGCCGCGGGGCAACAAGCAGGAACTCTGTCCATGGACAGGAGCTGTCATTGACTTCCACTGCGCAGTGAGAAGTCTAGACTTCCCCAGCCATGGGACCTTCACTCTCTGCCTCGCTCTGAGCAAACTGTCTGCTTGACCACCAGAAACCAGACCACCGCTCCTAGGTTGCTGTTCCCAGCTAAAGCCTCGCTCCTTCAGCTGAAAGATCCATCATTCTCAAGCCTGTGATCCTGGTAATATGCTGCCTCTACAAGCCTTGGATCCCTCCATCCATTCCCCTTCTTCTCCTTTCCCCTCATCCCTCTCCTAATTCCTGATCCCCCCAAACCATGCCAGCCCTCAGCCTTCCTTACCTCCCCCCGCTTTTTCCATCTGTATCTGAATTGTATTAGGCTCTAGGAAGATTTAATACACACACATTAGTTAGGAACACTGTTAGGAACACTGGGTGAATATTGGTGCTGGCTAGGGTTGAAATACCGTTAGTAATACTGATAGAATGTTCTGCTTTCTGCTCAGTTAGATTGATGTAGTTATTCTTTTATACTCAATAAAGCCCATTGAATCATTTAGGATTGGTTTGATCTCCTTTCTTCCTTGCGCCCAGATCCTACATGGTCACTATATAAAAGAACTTGGTCACTTGGTGACACTATGAGACAGGCCTAATTTTGTATGCTAGCTAATGAGCATATTTAGTATATAAATCAGGCCTGGACCACAACAAGCTCACTCTCCTTTCCTTTTACCAAGCTGCTGACTTGGTAGTGGTTCAGCTCTGGCCTCCACACATGCAGGGACAACATGGACAAAACTGTTGCAGCTGTATAGCAAAGTATGTAGCTTTTCTGGGAGACTGTTTTGCAGAGATATCCCCAATAAAAACAGTGGATAAAGGGACAAAATGCAACTCCTCCATCAGAGCCCTGTCTCTCCATAACAAACTTCATTTCCCTGAATCTATTCCACTGGTTTGGCTACCTCTGTTCATACAGTCACCTCCACATTTGGCAAGGCAGCCTTCCCCCCCTTTTAAAAAAGGACTAATATTCTGTCATACAAACATCAGCGCACACTACCAACATGTGCTGGAATCTGTGCTCTTAGATGATTAGCATGTTATAATGGAGAATTTAAATACCAGGAATATGGGGAATACTTGAAAGAACTTTTCAAATCTACAAAAATACATGCTCCTCTACTAACCTAAATTTGTGGACAGATTGAAAGGACCGGGGGGCAGGGAGTATGTGCATAGGTCAGTTTCTTCTGAAAAACATTAAAGGAGTTAATTTTTAAATGTTTCAGTAATTTCTCAGTATATCTGCACAAAATATGGAAAGCTGGTGGCACTATTACCTAGTTATTCTGTGCCAGATTTCTGGCAGATTGAGTGGATGCTTTGGATTATAGGACTGATAGAATGTCCAGGGCTATAGCAAAAACAAAGCAATAAAAGGGAGAAAATAAAGAAACTGTTTTTATTCCTCACCTTAACTATACAAGTGCTCGCATGCCTGTATAATAACTTATATAATATTAATGCCATACTTTATATTAATGGGGAAATAAGTACTTATTTACACATTTATTAATTCATTCATTTATACAGTGTTATCAGTGTACATGGTGATTTACACAGTGGCTGACATACTGCACAATGTTCTGTCTATGTTTTAAAGAACGTGTGTGCAGTTGTGCAAAAGCACGCTTGCGCAAATCCACAACATTGTGCATATGGAGTTGCATGATGGACAGCCATAACAGCCGTAACATAAATATGCACACAACTGCTTTTGCACAATTTTGCTTTTGTGCAAAAGCACTCTTGCACAACTGTGTGCACATTTCATTGAAGCACACACAAAATGTTGTGAACTATATGTCAGCCAATTATCACAAACTCTACCAGAGGAGCTTACAATCCAAAATTCAGCTCCAATAAGGGAACACACACACACACACACACACACACACACACACACAAGATCTGCTGTTCTAAAACCTTAAAATACATGTATGAACTTGGCATGTATTTTAACCTTAAAAGTTTAAAATATGTGCATGACCTTCACAAGTTCCCTAGCCTAACGAACTGCCTTTCCAAGTACCAAATCAAAAGAAAAATCTGTTTGAAAATGTATTTTATCTGGATACATGGGCATCTGATGCACAATTGTGTGGCATACATACTTATTTGAGTTATATTGCGTAGTAGGAGATTAGATATTTTTGATGGGGGGGTTGATATAAAAGGTGCTATTGCTTTGTTTGCTGTAGCAGTTCAGCTGAAAGAAATGTTATACAGTTGGTCATAGCTTTTTCATTAGCACTGTCACCTGTCTGTCAATCTTCATATTTACCAAGAAGAAAAACCATCAACTACCCCACTGTGCTGAATGCAACAGCATTGTAATGTCAGAGGACCATGAGACGGGTAATGGTTTATGATAGAAATAAATCATTTATAAGAGCAAACTGGGGAGAACTGCAAGCTTTTGTAAGGGATATATTTTGGTATAGTTATTACTGACAGTCTTCTCAAATGCATCAGTTTGATAAGGCAGGGGTTTATTGCATATAATCATGTACTGAGGCATAGAAAATGATTATGCATTTTTCCATATGCTTAGAAAAAAGGAGGGGGGGATCTACTGCATTCATTAAAGGATGGTTAATTTGGACTCCTGGATTTTATGAGGGAGGTTTACTTTTTAGCATTCCAAAGCACATAACATTGATCACTCATAGTATTAGTGTATTAATGCAATCTCAAATGAGATGCTTGCTTTTGTAAAAGATGCTACTTGAAATGCAAAAATCTCTGAATCTAATTTTGTGTCTTCAGAGCATGAATAAGTGAACGATGCAGCATCTCTGTGCAGTACATTGCTACAGGCACTGTAAATAGACTGCATAATCGCTACACTAAAAAGGGTTTTATTGTTCTCAGAATATGTATAAACAAAATAATGACTTCCAGAGCATACACATAAAAATTGGGAGTAATGAGAGCAAAGCAAAAAACAACAACCCCAAAACACTCAAGGATCTATCATGGCTAATGCTGCCATGGATAAAAATGCTCATCACACTAATTGTGATTGTAAGGATAGGCATATGTCAGTAACATAATGCGCTTAAGGTAAATGATAAGTAACATCACATCTTATTATCATTCCATCACAAAACCGTTCTTTCTTAAGTAAGAGCAACATGAGGGCAACCCTATGCTGACATTTCTCCTGCTTAGGTGTAACCACCACTCATTGCCCTGGGAGGAGGAGGAGGAGGAGGAGGAGGATTTATTACTAGAGCACCTATAATAATTCAGCTGGAATAAAAACTAAAGACAGGATATTGTGGGGAGGAGTACACATTATGTACTGTGAGGATCCAAGCCGATCGGGAGGGATCAGACAACCCACAGAGTAAATCTAACAAAGATTTGCCCCTCAGAACATAGTAAGTGTTGCATATGCTGTGAGAGCCCAAGTATGCCATTGTGGGGGAGGGGAATTACATGGGAGTGGTTGGTTGCTATTGCACATGTAATTTGCTGAGTTCTTATTTGAAAGTGATGGAGAACAAAATAGCCTTCTGTTCCGTTCTTTGTGCAAGGTGTAAGTGTTTTCTGCAGAGAAGCTCAAACATAATCACGATGAAGCCTCTTTTTCCTAGTTTGTTTATGTATTCTATTTTTGCAACCTGTGTTCTATACGCTTTATCTGGGCACAAACTGTCTCTTCCCCAAACTCCCACTTTTGGAATGTTCTGTGATGTCGAAGCGTAGGAAGTGTTAACATGAAGCACTGAAGTGGACTACTCTGTACTGCAGTCCTTTCATCTCCTGCCAAGTATCACCTTCAGAACATGAGAAAATGCAAGGAATGAACATCTACGTTAAGAGACAGAATTCAGATTAGTTTCTCAAGCATACATGCAATTACTGTAACAATGCTAATACTTACCCAAATGAGCGGTTGTACATGGTTATGTTTATCCTCACAACAACCCTGCGAGGTAGGTTCGGCTGAGAGATACGTGACTAGCCCAGAGTCACCCGGTGAGCTTCATGGCCAAATGGGGATTTGAACTCGAGTCTTCCTGGTCCTAGTCCAACATTCTAACCACTACACCATGCTGGCTATATACACCATCTCTGGGATCCATCTTGGAGGTTGTGCCCCTCTGTCCCCCATCATTTCTCTCCACTCATGCCACTGAGGATCCAGGCTTCCCTTCCTTCACATTAAGAGCAGGTAGTAAGTGGGTTCCCTACTTCCCTCATTTTCTGGGCTTCCCATTTTCTTTTCTCACTCCCCTCCTCCATTTCCTAGAGTGTTTGCATGAGTGTGTGAGTTTACTGTCAGGCTAGGTTTGGTGGTTCCTCCTTTCCCCTCAGTTCAACGGCCTGATTCCCAGTGGCCTCCTCAGCATAGGCTAGTCCTGCCAACCTCCCTTTCCCCCAGAGGCCAAGTTGTGGAGGTGGGGGTGCAGCCTTTGCATTCCCCCTTCCATTGGGGAATTAGCTGCTACTCTCCCGTGGAGTGCAGAAAGCTATTTCCTTCCCTTCCCTTCTGACCCTCCCCTTCCTCAGCTTCTTATCCCTGCCATCAGAAGCAGGCTGGATCAACCACCCATCTCCTCTTCACCTTTCCCATCACAATAGCTACAGACTTGAACTTTGACTTATAGCAGTGGTAAAACATTGAGCCTAGACATGGTCCCATCAGAGTGTCCAAGTTACATGAGAATTCCCTTGTTAAACATTATAGTCAAGTCCCTTACTTTGTACTCAATAAAGCAATTTATTTGATTTGGATTTAAGCCTGTGGTTGTGATTTTCTGGGAAGACTGCCTGTTTTATAATCGAGCTCCGAGGTAAAAAAAAGCTCCCCACATAATCAATCAATCAATCAATCAATCTTCCATTAAATGAAAAGTGATAACTCTAAGGCAATACAGCACTGCAGACCTAATAATGCAACTTTACATATAACTTAAATGGCCTGTAAGGGTACTTGAAGGACCACTTTCCCCTACATGAATTATTTTGTACTTCAAGGTCTTCTGAGGCACTCCTCTTACTGTATTCTTGCATTCATATTGTAGCTGGGTAAAAACTGGGGAAAGGCCTCTTATGTGGTGATGCTAATCAGACATATTTACCTGATACCACTATTGTTTGCTTCTAGATACCATGTTAAGAACAAACTTGTTCTCCTTAGGATTTGTTGCATTGTTCTCTCTCTTTCTTTTTCTGTTTTCAACTGCTACTATTATTCTCATGATACTATTTTATTTCTCTTTATGTTTTGATTGTGATTTTATTTTATTTTATTGTGAGTTGCCTTAGAGCTAATCGTGGGGAAAGTGGGATATAACCGCTTAGAGAGCTCCAACTATAAAGCGGTATATAAATGTAAGTGCTATTGCTATTGCTATATAGATGTTTTCGCTAAATAAACAATTTGCAATGCTGTTTAAGATCATGGTTATTTACGAGAATCTCTTATCTATTGCCACACAAGTGCCAGTGATCAGGCCTTTCCAGTCAACCAAATAGGGTACGGTTGATTCAGTAGAGGGGGTGGATGGGGTTCTGCCACTCTGTCCTCCATCTCAGGCTCTTCTGCACAGACCCCAAGTATGCAGGATCTATACATGTGACCTGAAACCCTGCAGGATCCCAGTCATGTAGGGTTCCAATCATGTGGAGACTAAACACACTGAAACCTGTATAAACATTGGCTCTCTGCAGAACAGCCAGATCAATATATGTAGACTGGAAACAGGACCAGCTGGCACAATCCCACCCCTGTGTGTTTCCTGAAGCACACCTATAACTATTCACACCTACAGTGGGATGGGATTGGAGAGATATATTGTAAGGTCCCAGCAGCCTCTTGTGAGGCATGGACTAGGTTTTTAATTTCAAGAGCTGTCTGTCTGTCTATTACATTTCTATACTGCCAAGTCATAAAATTTCAAGGCAGTTTACAACTAAACAAAAACAATTTAAACCATTTACTTTGCTTCATGAAGTAGCTTCAGAAAGTCCACTTGCCCCATCTGCATTCAGTGGGAAACAAAGCATTGGAAACAGGACTAGGCATTTAGCGTACCTGCTTTGTTCCCATGTTTTTCAAGATGGTGCACCCTTAATTAAAGTGCACTCTGGCCTCTCCAAATTCAAGTGGCCTCTCTAGACACTTAGTCTAGAGCAAAGTGACCTCTCTATCCACTTGGTTTCATTTCTAATGCTCTGTTTACTCCAGCAAAGGAAAGAAAATGTGGCAAAAGCAATAAAGAGAGTTGCAATGGTGTGAGGAAGTGACAGAAGATAAGGAAATGTGGGAGGCCATCCAAGGCAGCCCTGGCTAGTCGGAGTGAGCAGCACTGTATTCTGCCATGCTTGCTCCTCTCAGCATGATAGTAATGGGCCAACAAGATAGGTGGCCTTCTAAGTTCTTCAGTATTATTGGCTGCCCATTTCTATTTGTCTAGAGAGTTTTCTTATGAATGGCACAAACAATATCTTCAGCCCCACACAGCCATTCATCTTCTTTCCACACACCCCAAACCCTTCACAACATCTTTTCTTCAGTTTGCCATGATTTATATTTAATTTTTTACTTTATGTGTTAAATGAGTAAAGGATTAGCTTTCATGTTGGTTTTTTAAAAAAATGTTGTGTACTGTATTTATTTTGGATGTTGTGTGCCTCTCTATCATCTGTTTACTGAGAGTCCTGCTGCCTTGTCCAGATGGCATATCCCTCTCTCATCAACTCTTTTTTGAGCCTATTGGTTTATTTGTGAAAGTCTCTGGAATTGCCATCAGATCCCATAAACAGAGTGGATGGAAGCCAGTTTCCCCCCCTGGGTTAATGACTTGGCTGCATGAAGAGTAGCTCTTTTCTTTTCTTTTTTTTTACCCCCAGAACATAAGCACTGTTTGACCTAGCAAATTGTCAAGAATGCTTTGCAGTTTGGTGAAGTGGCAGTGAAAAGATCTCAAATGGTAATAAGAAACATAGCGTTTGGGAAAGTGTTGGGCTCTACAACATTTAATTCTTGGCTTTTTGGTGGTTTTGATTCTGGAACCTATGCAACATAATTGCTCAGTTAATATTTTCCAACTCAGCACCAGAAAGGGGCAGATTAGGATAATAGGCTATATAAAGACACTGATGTCAGTAAGATTAAATAATATAAAGCTATTCTCACAATGGGGGAAAAGTGAGCTAAGGGACCACAGCCCGGTTTTCCCCCATCGTGAGAACTACTGGGCTCATGAGCAAGCCCAGTGGTTCCCCAGTGGCTAGCTTGCCTACCAACCCCTCCCCTTAAATGAGTTTAATGGAGTGAACACTCTGTTAACCTTGTTTTGTTGACCGTGTGCCACCATGGTGCACCTCCGTGCCACGGCAACACACGAGCAGACCCCCGACCAGGAGGTTACAACCAGCCTCCCGGCCTTGGGGGTCTCCCCAGGATGCCCCATGTACTTTCGCAGGGCATCCTGGGACTTCCAGGGGCCAGGCAGCCCCCGATCCCTGCTGCTCCTACTGGGTCCATGATGGAGCCAGTAGTTGTGTGGATAGCCAGTCTGGCTGCCCGGGGTTTGTCATTTGTTCACCTGCAGGGAGAGCAGGCTTGACCCACTCTCCCCACCAAACTTGTCCTGGTTCTACACATGGATTGTGTGTAGAGCATCAAAATGTGTTATTAAAAACCTCGTTGTGTCAGCCATTGAAAAATGCTTTGGAAATCTCCCTCTTTTCCACAGAAAAGTAAAAAAGAAATGTTTGAGATGGCTTAATCTGAATGGAGGTTGCACAGGAGAACTTCCCAGTGGATTATGCCCATTCTCTTTATCTAGATGGATGATGTTATTCTAAACAGAAAAGAAAAGACAAACAGACAAGACAAAAGGGGAGTTAATATTATTCAAGCTTCTTTTTTATTTAAAATTTAGATAGTGTGAATCATTAGCAGTGAAAATATTGTATAAAAAATTAAGATTTGGAAGGAAGCCTTTTCTGTATTGAATTCTGCTGTAGTGAAAATAGAGTCCAATGGAAAAATATCAATAAAAACACAAAGTCAAATTAGAGAATATATTTTCAAGACAGTGGTGAAACATAGAGCCTGGGTCAGTAGGTGTAGTGATCAACTTCCTCTCCATCTAAAGAGTTAACTGGAAGTGAACCCTTGTCTTGATTGACAGGCTGATGAATTCCAGGGCTCAGCCAAACAGCACACCAGGTGGGTGGGACCTAGTGAGCTGTTGCCAGGAAGAACTGAGTTCTTTGTTGGAGAAACTAGGCTGCAGGTGCACAGGAGGACATGTGGCCATGCAGCCTGGCTGCAGGAGTATAACTGTAAAGCCAGGGAAGACAGGATTACAGGAGGGTTGAAGGCCTATCAGTTTGGTGAGTTCAAGAAAAAGGGAAGTGTAGTCTAGGGAGAAGTTTGATTAGTCAGAATTTGCATTAGGGATATTATATTTCTTTGGTATTTCTTTGGTATATTATATTTCTCTGCATATTATGCATACTGTTCTATTATGGTTTACCAGCAACATAACTGAAATAAGAAACAATAGCCTGCATGCAATACACCTAGGGTGTTGCAAAAGACTCTATAAACAATTAAGCGTTCATTAAGACAACCTTTTTTTGTAATTCTACTAAGTATTCTTAACTGTTTCTAAAAGCTAAGAAAGCCTCAGAGGGAAGCAGATTGTAGTAATTGAAGAAAATTGGGGTTTTTAAAAAGTCTAATCTTTTTACAAGCCTCTCCAAGTTGGTTTTTAACTCAGAAAAAGGGATGGGGGTGAAGGGGGATTTCTCTGTTGCAAAGACATCCTCAAACATTCAGCAGCTATCAGTTTTCTCACCATGTGTAGGCTTGTATGTGGAAGGTTTTTGTACTTATCCAGGAGCCAAATTAAGAGAGGTTTTTTTCTGGGTTTTCCCACCCCAAGCCCAGAGAGTTTCTGTAGACAAAAGGGGTGGCAGAGGCAGCATTTTGAAACTACTGATAATATAGAATAGTTTTAGGAGAAGCCCATCCAGGAAGCTCAACAGGGATGATTCAGCATTCCTTTCCCTCATGTGAGCTTGCTCTGAGACATAGGCTGTAATCTGCTACAATAGGTATGCCTTATTATTTTCATACTTTGTGTAATGATATTGATCAAGTATGCTTCAGGATAATGAATGATATAGAGCAGAGATACACAGGTGCAGTGAGTGAGAACCCTAACAGAACTTCACATCTAACTACACCAATGCAGTGGGGGTGCTACAATTTTTGATACTCTTCCCTTCCTCTGGAAATGTTGGACCTAGGACCCTGGCAGCATTAGCTCTCAGCTGCATTGTCTCATAGTGACCACTGGGGGGAGGGGGTGTTAGGGTCATGGTAAAAGTGCTGGACTCCTCTCCTCTTTGTTCTTCCAGTGTTAGCCTCCATTTTTTCTTTCCAGAAATGGCTGCTTGTTTTCTCTCTCCTCTCTCCCCTTTCAGCCTTAAGCTCAGCTTTTCTATCATTTTATAACTTCTAAATAAATCCTTGTTGTTCTTCAAACTTAAAGAACTGTCTTCAGACCTCTTGCTTGGATGAATTATCTCCAAACTGGCTTTGCTCTGCTAATGGGAGTTGAACTGCCATTCTTATTCTACAAAGGGTTATGGGCCCAGAAGCCTGTAAATAAAAGAGAAAAGCCTAGCAAGTTAAATAGAAAGCAAAGCAAAGAGGAAAGCTTTGAAAGTTAGCAACCCATGCTAACTTGGCAAAACCCTGCTAACCTGGCAAAGAGACACCTTTTAACGTGGTGATTCTCTTTATTTAGCAGGGGGAGAGTAACTGGCTCTATCTACCCCCAACACAGTACATCCAGTGACGGTTGCTGGTGTCTATCTTATTTTTCCTTTTAGATTGTGAGCCCTTTGGGGACAGGGATCCATCTTATTTATTTATTATTTCTCTGTGTAAACTGCCCTGAACCATTTTTGGAAGGGTGGCATAGAAATTGAATAAACCAACCAACCAACCAACCAACCAACAAACAAATAAAATGGAGACAATACAAGGATTTCAGATGATTGAAAAGTTGCAAGGTCCTGAGTATGAGCTCTGGTCTTTCAAGATGGAGATGCTCCACAAGAGCCATGGACTTGACAGTGTGCTGCACACCCAGCATCCTGCAGATGCAGGAAAGGAGCAGAAAAAATGGGACAGAGCAGATGAAAAGGATCAGGAATGATTTCCTTGGTGGTGAGTGACTCAATCTTAGTGATTCTAAGAGACAAAGAAAATGCAAACAAAAAAAATGTGGGAGATTCTGAAGGGATTATATAAAAAGAGGTCTGTGGTTTCCAAAGTGCATCTAGTAAGAAAACTGAGCAATAAAAGAATTAGAGAAGGAGAAAGTCTGTCCAAGCACATAAATGAAATGTTAGAAATTTCTAGGCAACTGCAAACTCAAGGAGCAATAATGTCAGATGCAGTTTTGAGAGGATTGCTTTTGAATAGTTTGCCACATTACTTTAATAGTGTGACTAGTACCTTGGAAGTCAAGGAAGATGCACACTTACAATTTGTAATTAACCATCTAGAGGACTTTGATTTGCTCAGAAGGGATGATGGGCAACCAAAGGAAAGTGAAGAAGGTGCATTTAGAACCTTGCAAAGAAATAGGAAATGCTTTATTTGTGGAAACCCCAAACAATTGTATAACAAGTGTCTAAAGAATAGAGTATGCAGACAAAAGGCAAGCAAAGAGAGTGAGTTATCTGGGGACACAGAATACAGAACTTACAAGCAATAAGGAACTAAGGCTAATAAGAAAAAGATATACGTTGCATGAACAGATAAAGTTTTGGAAGCTAAGTCTGAGACATGCAGCAGTGGTATTTGCATTGACTCAGGTGCTACAAGCAACCTGATTGTAGAAAGGAAGAGGTTTATAAACCTAGATATAAGTTGTAAAATCCCTATATATTTGGCAGATGGAAAACTGGTGTTTGCAGAAAGGAAAGGATCTGCACAGTTGCTCTGCAAACTGGAGAAAGGAGAAACTATTGGATTGACAATTGAAGAAGCTTTGTATGTGCCTACTCTAGAAACAAGTCTGATGTCTGTAAAATATGCTACAGAAAAGGGCTACAAAGTAAAATTTAAAGGAAGGCACTGTTTTGTTACTCATGAACAAGGTTTGCTTGTGAGAGCAGATTTACAAGAGAATGAATTGTTTGAAGTAGAATTTGTGACTGAAAAGGCCAAAACTGTGGAGGAATGCACACACAAAGGATGTCTGAATTTGTGGCACAGAACGTCAGGCCATAGAAATGCCAAAATGATCTGTCAGGCTGAAAAGTTGGATGTGGGAAAGGATCTAAAAGTAGTCCTTTGCAGCACTGAATCAAAGTGTGCATGCTGTATGCCTAAGCAACATGGCCTGCTTTTCTTCCACACAAAGATAAACACAGCATCCTTTGGATCTGATTCATAGTGATGTTTCTTGATGTGTGCAAGTTAATACATCAGGAGTGAATAAATATGTTTTTACTTTCTTTGATGATACACACACACACACACACACACACACCTGTTAAGTGAACAGGGACAAGTACTAGAAAGACTAAAAGAATATGTTGCAAGAGTGAGTAACAAGTTTGGGAGAAAGCCACAGATCCTCCACACTGACAATGGTGGTGAATACACTGGGAATCATGTCATTAGATTCCTAAAGGATGATGGCATTGAACACCAAAAGACTGTTCTTTATACTCCGGAGCAAAATGGAGTGGCAGAAAGAAAGAACCATCCTCTTATGGAAATGACCAGATGACTGCTTAGAGATGCTGGTTTGGCTAATAAATTTTGGGAAGAGACAGTGATGACTGCTACTTACATGCAAAACAGATTGCCAACAAAGGCCACAGGAACAACATCACATGAGTTATGGCATGGCAATAAGCCCACTTTGAGTACTTGTTGGCTATTCCATAGGATGTAAAGGATATAGGATTTTTGATCTTGCCACAGAAACAATTAAAGTATGCAATGTAGCATACTTCAGTGAAAATGAAAAACCAACCACCAGTAAACTGCCTAACTTAGAGCCCAATTTTCAGTTGGAGAAAGAATCAAGGCAATATGACCAAAAGGAAAGACCCACTGTACAATTTACACCTGGCAACAATTCACGAGAAGAGGATGCTGCAGAAAAACAAAGGGAGGTGAGAGCGAGTCTCATGACTGGAGCAGAAGCCCAGATGACTGGAGGGGCCAGATTGGCTGATCACGTGACTGCCAGCTCCATCACAAAGCTAGCAGGGGCTTGGGAGTTTGGGGATCGTGTGGCCCCCAGAAGTCCCAGCATGCTCTGCATGAGTGCACAGAACATGCTGGAGAGACCCCTGAGCCGGAAGGCTGATTTTTAGCCTTCTGGTAAAGGGTCTCCTCATGAGTTGCCATGGCGTGGAGCCATGCCGCGGCAACACACAATCCAGAAACCACTGTTAGTGGATTACTCACTCCGCTAACCTGGGCTAAGGGGAGGGCTTCGCAAGCAGGTTACCCGCTTTGAGGCAACCTGGCTCACCTGCAAGCCTGGTGGTTCTCATGTTCTGCTAAAATCAAGCTAGGCTCCCGTAGCCCAATTTTAGCCCATTGTGAGAATAGCCTCAGGGTGTGGCGTTCAACACAACACAATAAAGGTGTTCCACCTAAGAAGCTTTCCTGCATTGCAAAGGGAGAAAGATTTCAAGAACCAAGCATGTGGAAAGAAATTGATAACTTACCTGCAACTGAAGCACAAAACTGTAAGAAAGCTGTGAAATTAAAAATGGAATCATTGCACAAAAATAACACATAGACATTTACAGAGCTACTTGAAGGAAGAACGACTGGGGGGTGCAAGTGGATTTTAAAAATTAAGCAAACTGCAGAAGGAGTTATCCAGCATTACAAAGCGATATCCAACTTTACAAAGTGGCAAAGGGATTCTTGCAGATATATGGGGAAGATTATGATGAGACATTTACTCCCATTGTAAGACACTCGTAAGCACTGCAGTAGCAAAGAAAATGCAAGTGGATCATATAGATGTGAAAACTGCATTTCTTCATGGAGACATCAAAGAAGACATATATATGAACCAGCCTCCAGGATTTGTGGAACCTGGTAAATAAAAACTTGTATGTAAGCTACAGAAAAACTAAAGCAGTGTGCAAGAGCCTGGAATGTAAAATTAAACCAGTTGCAATTTAATGAAGGATTTGCCCAAGGAAAGGCTGACCCTTGCCTGTACTTGAGGTTCAAAGACAACCTATATACTAACTTTAGTTGATGATCTGATAATTTGATAGGAGAATAGATAGGACAGCCTTGAAATAATAAAGCACCTAAATAGTGTGATAGAAGTAAAAGAACCTGGGCCTGTTTCACACTATCTCTGGATACACAGAGAGAAAGAAGAGGGTGGAAGCTATTTGCTTAACCAAAAATAGAAAATAAACGATTTGCTAGAGTATTTGGGACTTACAGAGGCCAAAGAAATGAGTACACCTATGGAAACAGGTTACCTAAAACAGAAGGATGAGAGTGAACTTCTACTGGACAACAGTGAGTACACGACAGCGATTGGAAAACCTTTATATGTAGCTATGATAACAAGACCGGATATAGCTGCATCTGTGGGAATCCTGAGTACAAAAGTAAGCAAGTCATCTATCTATCAAGTAAGATAGTCATCTTTAAGATGAAAGAAAAGAGTCTAGGCAGGTACCTAAAAGGGACAATCCATCTAAAATTAAAGTTGCCTGCTAGTAGTGGACCCAAATTAGTAGCTTTTCTGTGTTCAGATTGGGCTGAGGATCAAATAGAGTCAACCAGTCATTATGTATTATTTCATGATGGTGGAGCAGTCAGTTGGCATAGCTTCAAGCAATCAATAGTTGCTCTCTCATCTACTGAGGCAGAATATGTATTTGCCACTCAAACAGGTCAGGAGGAGGTGTGGCTACATAAGCTAATGTTGGATTTCAACATAGATGAGCCAAAACCCACTGAGATGTTCTAGGATAATCAAAGCTGCATTCAGATTACACAAATTGAGAAAATTAAATTTAGAACAAAACACATTGGAACAAAATATCATTATGTGTGAGATGCACAAGAAAAGAGACTTGTAAAACTGATGTATTGTCCAAGTGAACAAATGGTAGCAGATAGTCATACCCAGGCCACACAGAGGCCCATTGGACAGGCGCAGCGGCCTCCAAAATGGCCACCGTCCTGGGGAAAAGGGCCAAAGGGCCAAAGAACAGCCAAACTGGGCCAGTTTTTAAGGAAGGGATGCCGGCGAGGGGAGGGGGAACCTCCACGGACCCCCCTGCTGCCTTGGAGAAGCCCCTCCCAGAGGGGGTAAGTTTTAAAAACATTTTTTTAAAAATTAGTAAAACGTCGAACACCCCCTTCCCGGACCAGACCAGCAGTGTTTGAGGGGGTGCCAGACCTAACTGGCCTAGTCTGGTTTGGGTCCGGTCTGGTTCTGATTTGAACTGGACTGGCCAGTTCCATGCATACCCCTACCCAGGGATTGTTTCAAGACTTTGGGAGAGAAGTTGGGACTTATAGACAGCAGCACGAACCGATGAAGAAGAGTGTTGGAGATAGGACCCTGGCAGCATCAGCTCTCCAGAATCTCTCTAGAGATGGCTTTTTGTTTAGTCTCTCTCCTCATTCAGCCTAATTCAGCTCAAATTTACTATCCTTTTGTAACTTCTAAATCAATGTTGTTCTTCAGACTTAAAGAACTGTCTCCAGACCGCTTGCTTGGTTGAATTATCCCCAAACTGGCTTTGCTCTGCTAATGGGAGTTGAACTGCCATTCTTCTCCTACAAGAAACCTTCTATGCCACTTGAAAATATGTCCCTGAGAGTTGAACAGCCTCGGAGACATCGCCCAAAAGAGCACTAACATGGGAGCCATATAGGTCTCCGAATAATTGAAGTTCCATGCTCTGGGTACAACAACGGTGAAGGCCATATCTAGAATCCCAGCCAAACGGATCTTCAGTGGTAATAGGACATTCAACAAACAAATCAGTCCCTAGGTTGATAAATGAATCTATTCATCTTTTAAGCTTTTTTTCACAAGATATACATCATCTCCCAATTTTAACCACATTTACTTAATAGTAAATATTTTGGAGTCCAGTGATAAGTACCTTACATTTGTTTTTGCATTTTCTCACCAACTTCATGACTCATGCTCAAAGTGTTTGCTTTTCACCCTTTAAAAAAAAGTCACCCTACTACAATTTGCTATGGAAAGCATACTTGAAAGGAGAGACTCATTTCACTATTGGAAAAGTAGCAATGGTAATGTGCATATTTTTGTCTATATCCCACAGGGAAATCTAGTGCTGAATTGAGTGTAGTGAGTGCTGTAAGTTGATGAGGATCTAATAAAATTAAGATCAATCTGAAACTTCTATAAAAACTGGCTAAAGCAATCATGCCTGATTTATAATCACGGCTAAAAATATGCTCATTTTGTTTTTAAATTATACTGGCACAATAATGCCGGTATAGTTAAGGTGGAGAGTGTTTTCAATGTTCCACCATTATAAGCCCTGTACAATCTATTGCTTATGAAATCAAAATTATTTGTCCAATCTGCCTGGCCATCAGTGCACATTTACTAGCTAACAAGAGACGCCTCCCCTGCAAATTTGGTGAAGATTTGCTGGGAAATGGCTTAGACGGAGCAGTTTTGTTTTCTCTCTCTCTTTTGAACAGGGGTTTTAAAAGTTGGTGACATTTTTTTGGACTGAGAAAGTGGCATTTACATGATTTTGTAGTCCATTTGCATAGTTTCAGCCTTTAAACTGCATGCCAGAAAAGCGCCTTTTGTATATCCCTCTGGGACCCAATCAATGGTTATTTCACAATTGATTCTTAAAGTTGAATTTTTAGAGGCAGAAAAATTCATCTTGCCTGCTGAAAGAGTCTGTGCAGTAGGACTTTTGAAGTTACTGTGCCACAGCATTGCCCATAACCAGTATGGTGGCCTTGGAGCGGGCAATGTGGTCAAGAATGAGGCTGGCTTTCCTGTTGACCACTGCCTGCTGCTGCCACTCATGCCCAGAGTGGCATGGAGTACCTCCACTGGTGTAGTGTGTGCCCCCATACCAAGTGCATGCCTCACCCCTCACCAGTCCAGCATGTGCCTCACCCCAGTCCTGGCAAGCTAGCATTCCCTGCCAGCTGCCCTGGCCCCAAGACTCACATAGCACCCCTGCATGTGCATACAGTGGCCAGATTTCCCATAAGTCACTGCCTACTGCCACCGCTTCTGCCCATGTGGCATAGAGCATCTCCCCTGGTCCGGCGGATGCCCCTCTCTCAGTCTGACACATGCCTCGCCCCATCCACAGTAAGCTGGTGTTCACTGCTGGCTGCCCTGCCCCCAAGACTCAGATGGCCTCCATGCATGTGTGGACTTTGCACATGCACCATGGCCATCTGAACCCTGGGGATGGGGCAGCTGGCAGGGAATCCCGGCTGGCCAGGCATTGGGGCAAGGTACATGCCAGACCGACTCTCTCTCTCTCTCTCTCCCCTCCAGTGTGTTCGTGTGTGTGTGTGTTGTGTCTGCAGTGTGTGTCTGCAGTATGTTTGTGTGTGCAGTATGTATGTATCTAGTGTGTGTGTGTGTCTATGTCACTTGTGTACACGACATTTACACTCTGGCTGATGCCATCCTGAAGGAAATTAAATCAAGCAGGAGAACTGAAGTTTATGGGAAATTTCTGAGAAGATAATCTGTAGTTTTGGACATGATTGTTAAAGCATTTGTTGTATATATGTATGTATGTATTTGCATTTCTAGCCTGCCCTATACCCAAATGTCTCAGAGCAGGTTACAATAAAACCAATATAAAACACAATTAAAATACAACATCATGACATCAAAAATACAGTTAAAAAAATACAGTGCCTGAGAGAGGAAGAACCACCACATTACTAGTCAAAACAAGGGTAAAGAGGTGCACCTTAACCATTCTCTTGAATGTGTACAATGTAGGAGCTTGGCACACCTCAGAGGAGAGGGCATTCCACAACCTAGGGGCCACCACAGAGAAAGCCCTCTCATGTGCCCCTACTCCTTTAACTGCTGACAATGGTGGCACTACCATGAGGGCCTCTCCTACAGATCTTAACTGATAGGCAGGTCTATATATAAGAAGGCGTTCATTCAGGTATTGTTGGAGACCCCCTTACCCCAACATTAGACCCAGAGGCACCAACTCAGAATTATATGGAATTCAGGCCTGTGTCTGATTCCATGTTATTAAGAAATCAATTAATGCCTGAATTCAGATGACCTAACCAGTACATGATACCCAGATCTCATGACTGCCTGGTAAATGATTTGTGAAGGCAGGGGTAATCTAGCATTGTTTATCAGTGTTTGTGGAACTCACAAGAGACACAGTGGGTCTTGCTTGATTATCAGTCTCACACTGCTGAAATTAACTTGTTCTCCAGTAATCCCCTTACCTCACTGACAGGATGCTTCTGCCTTAGTCAAATGTATTGATTAACTCACTTCACACATGTACCCCTTTTGATGTTATTTTAAATATTCTGTTGTTGTAATTACACACTAGATAGATGTACACGAGAAGTAATTTAATTGCCGTCTCACACAAATAGAGATAATTCTTTCACTAACTCCTGTCTTTTAACACCTTCTGGGACCAAGCAGCAGAAATCTGGGGACAAGAGAAGATGCCCATTTGCAGCTCAGAGATGCAGGGGATGTGCCCTCCCCTAAATAGCAGCTAACAGAAGATGGGATTCAGATCTCCCTGGACTGAGCTAATATCCTGAATAATTAAAAGATAATATCCAGAAGGTAATAGCAAATTGTCACCTTTTTGGGACCCAGGAAGGATGAGGACATTTTGAATGGACTCTATGGAGATCAAAGGGAGAAGCAACTACAAAAATGGAGCAAACCAAACAGAGAGCTAGCAATCTTGCCTAACAAGCATACTTGCTCAAGAGCCATCCCAGAGTTTGCTGCTAAGCCGCGGGGCAACAAGCAGGAACTCTGTCCATGGACAGGAACTGTCTGTGACTTCTGCTGCGCAGTGAGAAGTCAAGACTTCCACAGCCATGGTGCTCTCACTCTCAGCCTTGCTCTGGGCAAACTGCCTGCTTGATCATCGCTCTCAAGCTCCTGTTTCCAGCTGCAGCCTCTCTCCTTCAGCTGAAAGCCCCACCACTCTCAAGCCTCTGACCCTGGTAATATGCTGCTCCACAAGCCTTGGATCCCTCCATCCTTTCCCCTTCTTCTCCTTTCCCCCTCTTCCATCTACTAATTCCTGATCTCCCCAACGCATGCCATTCCTCTACCTTCCTTACCACCACCATCCCTTTCTGCCTATATCTAAATTATTTTAGGCTCTAGGAGGATTTAATACACACACTAGTTAGGAACACTGGGTGAATGTTGTTGCTGGCTATGGTTGAAATATTGTTAGTAATACTGATAGATTGCTCTACTTTCTGCTCAGTTAGATTGATGTTGTTATTCCTTTATACTCAATAAAGCCCATTGAATCATTTATGATTGCTTTGATCTCCTTTCTATCTTGCACCCAGACTATACATGGTCACCATATAAAAGAACTGGTCACTTTGTGACACTGGTGAAGCCAGTCTAATTTCATCTGCTAGCTCCTGAGCACAAAATCAGGCTTGGTTCACAACAGTATTTGGGGCCCAGGCTGTTCAGGGCTTTATAAGTCAGTGTTAAAAACTTGAATCAGGCTTGGTGGCAAATTGGCAACCAGTGAAGTTCCTTTAAGACTGGTGTGATGTGCATCCATCCAGAAGTACCCATCAGCAGTCTTGCTGCTGCATTCGGCACTAGTTGTAGCCTCCAAACCATCTTCAGGGGCAGCCCCACATAGAGTGCATTACAATAGACCAGTCTCACGGTTACCAGAGCATGAATTACTGTGGCCAGGCCATCTCTGTCCAGAATTATCATTGGGGTGTGTGTGTTCAAGAAAAAGGAAAAAATGAAGTACAGATTTAAAGTGAACACAAATTACCTACTTGTTATTGTATCCTTGTTCACTGCTGAATAATCATGATGTAGGTCCACACTGTCACTATTACTTAATCCACTGATTTCATTTACTTGTGGTTTCTCTCTCTCTCTCTCTCTCTCTCTCTGTGTGTGTGTGTGTGTGTGTGTGACTTTATCTTAGTTGAAGTTTTACAAAGTTTTTGGTGTTCAACATCAGGAAGTTCTACCTTGTGGTTAAGGTAAGCTCTTCCCCATAGTGTCTAATCAGATTTTCCTTTTTTTAAATGCCAGGAAATTCAGTAATTCAAAAACTGTCAGTTTCAGTTGAGAGTTAAGCTGCTTTACATTCTCACTTGTGCCCTGAAAAGAATGGAAATTGCAAGTTAAGGTGCTCATCTCAACTTCTATTTCGTATAAGCTGTAAAGACTTTGTACACTTTAGACATGAGGCTCTATACACCCACATTTTGCCTTGGTCTTTCAGTTGGACATTGGGCTGGGAAGGGATGCATCCAGGCAGACATTTAACAGGTGCAGTTTCCCTAATAACTTCCTATGGATGTCCCTGATTAATTTCTGCCTGATGCAAAGTGTGGGTGCATGAAGCCACATTTCTAAAGCCATCATCATATACCAGACTGTACAAAGCTTATATGGCCTGGAAGTTAAGAATTTCCATTCTTTTGGAGGGATGAGTGAAGATGTAAAGCATCTTAACTCTCATCTTAAACTGAAAGTTTTTGGATTACTGGATTTAATGTATACACAATTCAAGATTATAAACGAAAAGATCCCTGTGGCTTATCTTTGAAGAATAAAAGAATAAATCCTAAAATCAAGGGGATGTTTGCTTGGCTTATTAATCTAAAACAGAAGTTATCACCTGAAGACTGCAGTATTTTGTCTTCAGGTACAGCAAGACATGCACAGACAGTGAAGAAAGTGCCCTTTCCCACTTCTTAGTTCTATAACTACGTATTCCGGTGCTGAGATTATGTAGCTGCTATTTCCTCTTGTAGACATATCCTACATCTGATCAGAAATCAGGGGAATGTTGAATATGCAGGTTTTGATCATGGCTCTGAGGTAGATGAAAGAACCTGGGCACTGCACTGAATATAAATACTGAATGATTTAATGGTTTTATTTTATGGCATTGTAAAATTCTATTGGTGTGCCAAGCACTCAGGCACTCAAACTTTTAAAAGGTTTATTATAGGCATTTTGCAGATTAAACAAGTTCAGCTTTGCAAAGCACCTTTCTGGTCTTCTGCTTGTGCTGGTGCTCCTTCAGTGAAGCTCAGAGACCTTCCTTTTGACTAAGTTTTGATAGGAGTCAAATCCCCGCAAGTGAATGAAAGCCAGTCAGAAATCTATGACTTGCAGCCTGATTCTGCCACAGAAATTCATAGCCTAATGCAGTCTACATGTGAAGACCAAATTAGACAGGATGCTGGGAAATGCAATTAGTTTCCCAGTTTTTCTACGTGAACTTGCTTGGAGAAACACTGGTGGGAGGAATGCTTACTCCTTTGCCTATGGGCCATTTCTCTGAATAAAATTGCTTCTTCCCCCACAGGGGAAAAAGATACACAGTCCCCATATGTTTTCCTGCACAGGTCCCAGAACACATCTGGGAAGCAATTTTGACTTGAACAATAGCACAAGGGAACAATATAAAACACCCTCTTCCTCTACCACTTTTCTGACCAGATTCAGTTTCCCATGGTTATATTTTAGTTTTTAAAAACAGCCAGAAGACTAATTGTACTTTTCCTTGCACCTTATGTAGAAGTTGGCACTGATAGGGAAGATGCACAAACTATTACACCTTGTTACTCCCCCATCCCCTTGATGCACAATATACTTAATTCTGGTCTTATAATGTTATGCAAAATTCCTTATCATGCAGGTTTGTATGTTTTGAACCAGAGATGGAATCAGATTTTTGAGTAAATTATCTGAACCAGAGATGAAATCAGAAGAGGGTGTTGCATTCACGAATACATCAAAACCATTCTACATTCTACATAATTGCAATTATAGCATGTAAACTCCATTATCTGGAGTCATGTAAATGGACTGTGTAAAGCTCAGTCACCCTTGAAAAAGGTCAACACAAACAACTATTCTTCACCAAAGCCTTCAAACAATGTGAAGGCCAACCTCCTAATCTTCATTTTGAAACTCATTTATTAAAAGTGTGGGGGGGATATATTTATAGCACCTATTTAATCAGCATTAAACTGCTTGCCACTAGATAGATGTAAGCACTGTTCTAATTAAGTAACAATCATTGCTGTTCACCAATATTATGCTAAAATTGCTTGCAGAGTGCCAGTTCATCCACTTCACCATGTCCTATGGAAATAATCTGGATTAATCAGCATGCCAAAGGACAACAATAAAACACTCTGTGCTTCCTGCAGTCTCTCTAGAGGACAAGAGAGAACTGAAGCAGTGGAAACCATTGACAAATCTAGGACAATCATACATGAGAAAAACTCTTTGCTCCTGCTAAATATATAGTTGTCAAGGAGTGTTGGACATGAACCAGAAACCTCAGAGTCAAAAATTGGCCTAGCCATGAAAGGTATTATATAATATAAGTTCTCAGGACTCACAGCCCTTCTCAGACACAGAAGGGAATAGGAATGAGCGACATCAGCTGTGATTGGCAGGCACCATGAAGCCTTTGGATTGGCCAAATCTGCGATAAATACTGCGAATCACACCATCTGCTTTTGCTTGTACACTATATTTTGCACAATGCATTCCCAGGGTGGGCTACCGACCTTATAAATCCTGAGCTGAAGGTGGCACTTCTCCAGGTCTGGATTTGGCTGTGGCTGCCCATGGTCTGACCTGACAGTGGTGAGAGTTCAGCATCCCCACTGGTTTAAGTCTGATCCACAAACTGCATGACGAACCTGAAAATGAAGCCCTATGCCTAATCTGTTTACATTTTAATGAATGGCTTCTATGAGAATAAATGTTTCAGGTCTGGTTTTCCTATGCCATCCCTTCACCATAGTATTGTGTGGAAATAACAGCTGTGAATATAGTTGGAGAAAAAATGGCAACTTCAGTCTCCTGAAGGAGGCAGGGAGCTTTCCATTTTATAGGCACATATATCCAACAACCGGTGCATTTTTGTGATGGTACACGCTGGTACTGAGTACCAGCACCTACGATCACCTTGTCCCACCTGGGATCGCAGCAGCAGGAAGGGCTTTGCCTTTGTTCAATGCAGGGAATGAAGGCAAAGCCCTCCCTGCTGCTGTGATCCCAGGCGGGGAATTAGTTTCCGAGTGCATGCCAGGTGCTTTCAGAACTTGCCATGCCCCATGCAAGGGTGTGTGGCCAAGTTCTGAAAGCTTCCACATGGCACTGAAGAGCTCACTTCACATCCGGGGATTGCAGCGAAAGGGAGGGTTTTGTCTTTGGTAATTCCCTGATGCTTTCCTGGCCCCTCGGCCTTCCACGAGTGGTGGGGGGAGAAAGAGAGAGGGCAGCATTCTCTTTTTGAGATTTAAAAATTATTTGAGATTCTTCTTGCTTGAAAGTTTTAAAAGAAAGTTCCCTTCTTTATAAATTTAAAGAATGTTCCTATGGTGTACGGAAAAACATATAAAGATAAGAACCCTGCTGGATCAGGCCCAAGGCCCATCTAGTCCAGCATCCTGTTTCACACAGTGGCCCACCAGATGCTGCTGGAAGCCTAAAGGTAGGCATTGAGGGCATGCCCTCTCTCCTGCTGTTACTCCCCTGCAACTGGTACTTAGAGGCATCCTGCCTCTAAGACTGGAGGTGGCCTTTAGTCCTCCAACTAGTAGCCGATGATAGACCTCTCCTCCATGAAGTAATCCAAACCCCTCTTAAAGCCATCCAGGTTGTTGAATTCCACAAGTTGATTACGCATTGTGTGAAAAAGTAATTCCGTTTGTTGGTCCTAAATTTCCTAGCAATCAATTTCATGGGATGAACCCTGGTTCTAGTGTTATGTGAGAGGGAGAAGAATTTCTCTCTATCCACTTTCTCCACACCATGCATGATTTTATAGACTTCTATCATGTCTTCCCGCAGTCGTCTTTTTTGTAAACTTAAGGAAAGATAAAGGAAAGATAAGGAGGAAGGAAAGATAAAGAGGAAAAGAGGAATGAATAGAAATAGAAACAAATGAACAGGGAGAGAGGGAAAATAACAATAAAAGAGGGGAAATAATGAGAGGAAAAATAACAAGAGGGAAAATAGAGAGGGGCATTAACAGAGGGGACGGGTACTGCACTTAGGCACAATCTTAGCTAAGTAAGCTACAGCTTAGGGTCTCATATTAAGAGGGACCTTTGCATTCAAAGAAAAGATTAACTTCCAAGATGTGTTTTCATTTATACATTGGAGGTTCGTCTCCAGTTACCACCAGCTCATCTGGTCACGACTCGGAGGCAGGCCTTCTCTATAGCTGCTCCGGGGCTGTTGAATGCGCTCCCTGCAGAAATCCACAATTTGAATTTCTCTATTAGCCTTCAGGAGAGCCCTTAAAACATATTTGTTTGGCCTGGCTTTCCAGGGTTTTAAAATCTGTTTTAATATTTTAACGTGATTTTGGGGCTTTTAATCACTGTAATTGTTTAATTGTTGTTTTAAAATGTTTTTAAATTGTTAATTGTTGTTATATTGTTTTTAATTTGTTTTAGCTCTTTATTGTTTTAGTGGTTTATTTTAATTTGTAAACCAACCCGAGCCATTTTGGAAGGGTGGTATATAAATCCAATCAATCAATCAATCAATAATTTAAAGAGCTGGGTCTCACGATCAGTGAGACCTGGTTTGTGAAGCTAAGTGGGGAGAGCGGGCTTAGCCCGTTCTCCCCGCAGATGATCAGGGCGGGAGCCCTGGGCAGCCTGATCGGCCGCCCACACGATTGCCGGCTCCGTGACAGAGCTGGTGGGGGCTGGGGAGTTCGGGGGCTGCATGGCCTCCGGAAGCTCCAGTACGCCCTGCGAGAATGAGCAGGGCATACTGGAGAGACCCCTGGAGCTGGGAGGTGGTTTTTTGCCTCCCCTCTAGGGCTCTACTCGTGAGTTGCCGCGGTGTGAAGCCGCGACTACTCACGAGCGGGAAGCCCGGGTTAGTGGAGCACTCGCTCCACTAACCCGGGCTTAGTGGGGGGCTAAAAAAGCAAGTGACCTGCTTTGACTCAACAGGGCTCAGCTGTGAGCCCGGTGAGTCTCATGATCAGTGGAAAGCGGGCTAAGCACACTTAGCCCGCTTTTCACTGATCATCAGAATAGCTTCAAAGAGTTTTTAATGGGCCAGTCACTTCTCTCTCAGGCTAACCTACAACCTCACTGGATAGTTGTGAGGATAAGCATAACCAATGTGTACCACTCTTGGTTCTCTGAAGAGTGGGATATACATATAAAAATAAACAAACACACGAATATGTATTTATTTCTCTCCTTCATCACAGATGCATGCACAATCCTACAGGATCATGACACCCTGTCTAGAAACAGGGGGATTAATTTGCTTTGCACAGGCAGAGCCTCTTCCCATGATCACTAGAAAGCGGGCTCAGGGAGCCTAGCCTGCTTTCTAGTGATCATCGGAACCACCAGGCCCGCAGGATAGCCTGGTAGTTCCATGCCTAATTCCCTCTCCCCTTAAACAAGGTTAACAGAGCGAGTTTTTTTTAAATTGTGTGCCACTGTTGTGCATGGCAACACACAAGTAGACCGCTGACTGGGAGGCAACAAGCCTCCCGGCCTTGGGGGTCCCCCAGAATGCCCTGCTCACTCACGTGGGGCATCCTGGGACTGCCGGGCAGCAGTTTTCTGTAAGTTAAAATGGCCTCCATTTGATGGCATCCATCTTGTATTTTCTTTCTATAAATTGTTCCTCAATATTTGGGCAGGGTTTCCTCACCTAATTTATTCTTCATCCTTCTGAAGTATCAAAACAGACTTTTATGCCCCTAAAATGATCATGAATCCTATTATTTTTGTCTGAGTAAGATATGTATATTATTATATTTGATTATATTTTGATTCAAAATAGCCAGTCAATATTTGGCTGCATGTATTTCTTTTTATCGCTTGCATCACAATACTCATCAATAGAATAAACTTGTACTTTACATTCATTAGGAGAGTGACTCTAAGGAACATGGTCAGTTACTTCCTATCTTTGTGCTGAGCAATACAATTTGAAAAATAGATGGTTTTACTCTGAGCTCCTGTAGCCCATGGCAGGTTTCTGCATGTAATCACCAGTCAGCATTCTTTCCTTTGGCTTAGAGCACTTTTCAGTGAGTGCTAAAGAATTGCTTTAAGAGCTAGGAAAAGCTGTCAGATCTCCTGTGAGATTAAATGAATACACTTGCTGGAACAGAAAGGAAAGAGAAATCTGCTTGTTCAGGGCAAGCATGCTTTGGCTTGCTGCTGTCAGAACAAGAGTAGGTTTAGGTATTAGCGGTAAAGAGAGTTGTAATATTTCCCTACACAATTTAGTAAAATTGATGATAAAACCTACAATGACAGAATATACATTTGTCTCTCTTTCTCTTCTATTAACTTAGCAAAATAGAGCACTAAAGAAATAATGTAAATACCGAGAAAGATATTAGAGTGATGGCAGAAGTAGGGCAAATCTGTTGGTTTTCAAATTTAGTTATTTGTTGGAAACAACATTCTGTTAGGCTTTTCCAAGATTCTAATTTTGCACAGTGGAACATTAATCTTTCTTTGTCAAATGTCTTTGATTTGTTTGCTTTCTCTCCCTACATTGGATTGGTATTACATCCCAGATCTGGAAGTATATTATATCCAACTCAAGGCCCCTGCAGACAATTTTGGGAGCAAAGTTTCGACTGGGCTGAAGAAATGGCATGGATTAGGCCTTTTCAGACATTAATCACATAGAGAAAGAAGTACGTATGGGGAGAAGTATTTCACTGCCACTCCAGCCTATATACGTTTGTGTCAATGCGTCAAATGAGCATACATATACAGTCTGTAAAGGAGACTTGTGCCAGCTTTGAAAGAGTGGTGCGAGAGTCAAAAGCTAAAACAAAAGTTGTAATCAAGAAGACAATTCAGTGTTTGGAAGCAAATAGGGGAAACTGAACTGGAGTGGGGAAACGTCATCAAACAGGGAAGATAATTATTTACAGAGAGCTGGAATTACTATTGGGGTGTGCAATTTGATCTGAGGTCAAATTGATTTGGGTCAAATGAGGGGCAATTGGCAGATTCGACCTCAAATCAAATTACCTTCAAAATAGAAGGCCTGATTCAGGGTAGAAGCAAATCACCCCCGATTTGACCTAAATCGATTCAGGTGATTTGAACATCATTTTGAGGCCTATTTTTCTGGAAAAACAGGCCTCAAAATGGTGGGTTTTTTCTTTCTGGGGAGAGCTGGTCTACTAGTTGGAGTTGGCGGGTAGACCAGCCTTCCGCTCTGGACTTCACGTGTCTGCCCACTTCGGAGGACTGGTCTATCCAGGTAGACTGGTTCTCTGAAGCAGGCAGATGCACCAAGTCTGAAGTGGAGGGCTGGTCTACCGACCAACTCCAACTGGTAGACCAGCTCTCCCTGGAAAAAAGTGCCATTTTAGGCCCATTTCCCCAGCAAAATGGGTCTCAAAATGGCGCTTGAATCACCTAAATCAGTTTGGGTGATTCGTTGAGACAGCTGGCCAATCTGGTTGTTCTTGATGAATCAATTCGATGGTTCTGTGATTCAATTCGATCTCGAATCAAATAGCAGAATTTGATTCATGTACATCCTTGATTACTACCCAAGGAGCTGAGAACCCATGACAGAAACCCAGTGCACAGCAGTACAGGTTGCTCTGTTGACTTGGCAAGGGTGAAGGTCAAGCATCCCTTATTGATTATAGTGTAGGGCTGCAGAAGTCTCAATAATGTAAACTATAACTTGACACTATTCTCAGATAAATATGTTCCATTGTAAAGAAAGTTTTGAACTCACAACTATTAGTGAACAGCCATAATAAAACAGCAACATTTTCATAATTCTTCAATGAAGCATACCATTCTGCAACTAAACTGTCCCTGCTGGATGCAAAAGAGGATAGCTGGCTCTGAGCACATGATACCTTTTTAAAATTTAATCAAACACTCTGCCTTCTCCTAACTATTCTTACTGAAAGGTTTGGTAGAAAGCAATGAAAAAGTCATGGATATTTATGGTATGGATAAGTGCTTCAAGCTAAAGGTATTGATAGGTAAGAAATAAATGAACAGAAATTACATGCAGCCAGTAACATAATGCATTTACAGGGTGGGGTTCATAAGGGTGCATTCGTACTCCCATTATCTTTCCAGTGATACAGCAAAAATGACAATAGGCTCTCTTTAATGTCTGATCCTTTAATTTGGCACAATTACATACTTCCCCTCAACCAGTGCAAATCTAGTTACCCATCGTGTGTTTTAGTGGTATTGGCTTAGTTTGTACAACAAAACTGTCTGGTAAGTCAGTTATCAGGCTTGACTGCCTAGCTACTCTTCTATATATCTACCCTTCAGCTTAGGGCTGCCCAGAGAAAGGGCAACTGGGGCAATCTGCCCCAGGCCCTCACCAAGCAAGCACTCCCCACCTCACCTCAGTCCTCCAACTTTGTAAAAATGCATGAGTGCTTTTATCTATCTATCTATCTATCTATCTATCTATCTATCTATCTATCTATCATGTTTCTTGACCACCTGATATGTACGGTGGTGTACACAATTTAAAATATTTAGAAGTTACAAATTAAAATATGACAATAAAAACAATAGAATAAAATAGATATTAAAATTAAAATTTTAGAGGGGCCTCCAGCATCACACCTGCCCGAAGCCCCATCAATCCTCTGGGCAACCCTGCTTCCGCTTCAAAAATCCCAGAAAACTGTATAATGTCACAGGTATTTAAGAAAACTGAGCAACCAAAGAAATGACGTAATCCACACAGTTCAGCAGTAGAATGGTTAAATCAGTGGTTTCATTGCAAACTCAAAGTGCAGGCACTCTCCCAGATGGTCCTCATAGCCACACCCACTCCAACAGTCATGGCCATGGTCTCAACCCCAGCTTTGATGCAATAATTATGTATGTTCAAAATGAGGAATTGGAAGAAAATATATTGGAGGAATCAGAAGAGAGGGAGCTCTAAAAATAAGCCAGCTGAGCTTTGCAATGAATGAAGTGAAGCAACAGGCAAGGGCAAAGAAGTACAGGGTTGGGATGGGAATTCCTTACCATTCTCCTGACTTGTCCTCCTGCTTTGCTCCATTTGATGTGATGGTCCATTGGCTTCCTTTTACAGGCATTCTCCCCGCTTCTTCTCTTTGCTTTGCTTATTCTGCATCTCTCTAGAGCTCTGGCCAAATAAAATGTACTGCGTTGGCATCCAGATGCATCTTGGCAGGGCTACACCGCTGGTTAAGGCTGAGCAAAAAGGTGGCTCTAAGAGAGCGAAACAGAGATTGAAAAGTTTGGGGACTGAGAAGAGG
This sequence comes from Hemicordylus capensis, assembly GCF_027244095.1. NCBI lineage: Eukaryota > Metazoa > Chordata > Lepidosauria > Squamata > Cordylidae > Hemicordylus > Hemicordylus capensis. Next base: position 84,028,939 of record NC_069658.1, on the reverse strand, counting down.
ACATCCACAAAATCCATCTCCTAGGATGAGGGGTCTTCAAGGCCTACCTATCTCACTGCTCAAGGCTGGTTTTCTGCTTTAATTAGAATAGGCCTAGCCTATGGCCACTGGCATAGCCAGGGGGACAGGGCCCCATGTCCACCCCCATCTCCATGGCCCTGCCAAGCACATGCATTACAAGAGAGTGTGTCACAAGAACCGGTGTTTGGGGGCTGGTGCATGTGTGTGTGTGTTTTCCTTTCTCTCCCACCAGCAAGGGAGAGAAAGGAAAATAGATGCAAAAGCCAGCAAACGCTGGCTGAGAATGAGTTCTGGAGGGCTCACATGGGCCCTCTGGTCCTCTGGCCATGCCCCCCTCTGCATGACATCACCCAGTAGATGCCAGCAGGGAAATGAGTACTGCGGGCGGGGGAGCCAAGGCAAGCAGCTCCCAGGAGTTGGGCGGCCCAGGTTCTTGGAACCCGTCTGCTTTATTATAGCTCTGCCCCTTGCTCAGGCCTACATTTCCCAGTAATCTGTGTTTCCTTAGTCTGACCTGAAAAAGGAAATGCTTTTCTTCTGGGAAAGGACCTAAGGATGAAAGGAAAGGCCAGGAGTGAGGTAAGAAGACTAAAGAAGAAGAAGCTGCCAAAGGCTGGTGAGACTTCAGCAACATCCCAGAATTAGGGCAGAAAAGCACTGGCAGCAAAGCAGTGCATTATTGAGAGTGGCTTTGGACATTTCATGGGCATTGCTGGAAAGCCTGGGAACAGTAGTAGGTCTTATAGTAGCAAGAATTAATTGTCCCCTTTGCTAGGCAGGGTCTACCCTGGTTTGCATTTAAATGGGAGACTACATGTATGAGCACATCAGATATGTGTGCGCACTGTCCCTAGGCAATGGGGCTGCTCTGGGAAGAACATCTGCATGCTTGCATGCAGATGGTTCCAAGTTCCCTCCCTGGCATCTCCAAGATAGGGCTGAGAGAGACTTGTGCCTGCAGCTGTGGAGAAGCCGCTGCCAGGCTGTGTAGACAATAGTGAGATAGATGGACCAAGGGTCTGACTCAGTATAAGACAGCTTCCTATGCTACAATTCTGATGCCACACTATGCCATGACCTGTCACACTACTAGATTTGCAATCTGCACTAGCTCTCACAACTTGGCAACACTGATTAACTACAGTGGGTGTGTGGGTGTCTGTGCACTCGGGCGCGCACACACGTGTGCACACATGTACCTAAGGCATTCCTCACCTAATGCATTATTTATTTGAGGGTCTGCCCTAATTACCAAGCTGTAATTTAATGTACAAGATGCCTTTTTAAAAGGTTTTAAAATAAAATACATTATTCACTTTCAATCACTTTTGTACAATAGAGAACACCTACATCTGTTATTTTTTGACTAGGAAGATGGAGGGAGGAGCTGGAAGATGAAGCTGCCTTTGTTCATAAGCTCTGTGGATGGACAGAGAATAAACCTTTTATTATGCTCCTACCTTCAGACAGATTGATATATTGGTGGTTTTGAGTTGTTTTTAATAGCTTTTATTTCATTTTTCTATTTTATTTTATGCTCTATTTTATTTTATTTTATTTTATTTTTATTATTTGACAAATATTTGCTGTCATGGACAGTCTACATATCACTGACAGCTCCATTGGATTTATTTTGTGTTTTGCTAACAGCTTAATAGGCAATCTATTAACCTTCTATCATGGCATGCATTGCAGCATATCATACCATTTAAAAAACTCAGTAATGCCCCCCCTTCCTGACACCATGCACATTAATGCTTTAATGTTTTTTTCATGGCCAAGAGACCCAAAGAAATGGATCTCAGTCTTCCTGGGGAGGCTTGCATAGTGAACACATGTGTTCTTATGCTGAGCAAATCTCAGAGTAGGGAGACAGCTAATTGCAAAGCTTGATTGCAACAGCTAATCAGAGTCGTAGGGGAAAGAAGTGTGGGGAATTAATTAGGCAAGGACCTTCAGAACAGCAGCAGGAAGCCTCCTAGTGACCTTTATTTACAGTCAGTTAAACAGAAGTGTGACTAAAAATGCCAAGGAGCAAATCACATTATTAATATTGATTGCTTAAAGAAAATGAATAATTTAGAAGTAGTCAGAATAAATATATAGCAAAAAGATATGGAAAAGCACAGTGCAGTGCCTTTTGAACATGCACCTCTCATAAAGCAGCATCCTAAGTTCAGAAACTGAAAATTTTTGCCATCACAAGCAATAATTTGTTTCATGACCCAGCATCTGTGCCTCTTTTTGCCAATAAGGGATGTTTCTAAGATGCAAAACAGAGTAAACAGAAGATTTCCAGAGAAGACACTTTAAAAATTTATTTATATACATATACACACACATACATACATACACACACACACGCACACAGAACAGTGTGGGCCTTCAAGTTCTTGGCATAATAATAGTGATGGAATGTAACTCTTTTGAGGGAACACAGCCAGCTTCAGTATTCTAGGCAATTTAGAATCAAATATCCTCCAATGCACAGTTCCTTCTACTCAGTACACTGGCCGCAGTCCTGAATACTGCTGCATACATGCATCCAAAGATGCATCCAACTGCACCTGAAAGCTGTTAAGAGCAGCACCACTCTGCCCAGTACCTGGTGTTGCAAACAGCACCTGAGCAATTGAGAGACTGTCAAATATATATGACTCAAGAGAACCAGCAGCCAATCAGGCTTCCCTGAGTCAGCACTTTGGCTTCTGCTCTAATGATCTCCTGCGCCTGCATGACTTCCACTGAGCCTCCCTCTTGAGCCGTCTTCTCAAGACAGGTGAAATCCCGCTGCAGCAGGTACTGGTTGGTGGCCACCGTTCTGAACAGCTTTCAGGTGCGGTGGAAGGAGAGGTAAGCACCTGCTAATTTACAGGTAAAAGGTGCCTCCTGCCACCCCACCCCCCAGTGGTGCCTGCACCAGCTGCTGCTGCTCTTGGCATCCATCTCTGAATGCAGCTCAAGGAGACACAAAAGCAGGAAGCTCAAGTTAAGAGAGTGCTCACTCCCTTAAACCCAGCTAGGAGCTGGGCTAAAAAGCCAGGCTTGGTGGAGCTGCCCTGCCAGGATTGGGCCCAATCTCAGCAGTTCCCACATGCAACCTAACCCAGGCTGGGCTTCTCTAGCCTGGGTTAGGTTGCATGTGAGAACAGCCTCATTGTGTTTCCAATTCCTCAAGAGTCCTTTGCTGATTTCTGTGTAAGTGTCGTAAAAGTGTTAGCTCAGCTAACCCAACAGGATTTGTAACCCCCTTCAGCACTCCCCGGTGAGTTAACAGAAAGCGGCAGTGGAACTGCATGAGTGAAAAACAGTAAATGAATTAAGTCCCCTGAACTGAACTAGGTACCCCCTCTAACAATAACTGAGTAATAAGTGAACAGAAAACACAGAGCAAGGAATGAAAATAGCGAAGGACAGCAGAAGCAAGGAATTAACAGAACAAAGCAGGAAAGCATAAACAAGGCAAACTGGAACTCGGACAAAGTTTTGGAATTCAATAGCACACTGTCTGTAGACCAGCAAAAGTTGCAAACAGCACCTGAGCAATTGAGAGACTGTCAAATATATATGGCTCAAAAAGAACCAGCAGCCAATCAGGCTTCCCTGAGTCAGCACTTTGGCTTCCGCTCTAATGATCTCCTGTGCCTGTGTAACTTCCACTGAGCCTCCCTCTTGAGCCATCTTCTCAAGACAGGTGAAATCCTAGGCTCTTCCCCATCAGAAATCATGTCTGACATTTGTTGCGAATCCTCAGCTCCAGAATATGGTCTCTCGGCCAACTCCTGTTGCTCTGCCTCTGAGCCCTCACTAGCAGGCAAATCCTCCAGTTCCTGCTCTGACTCTTCTGAGTCAGAAGTCTGAGCCATGACAGTAAGCAAAAGGGGCAATGAGAAATGAAGTCAGATCGAAATGAAGCACAACTCTGGTGGAAATGCAGCCTAAGGCTTTTTCAGACATCAGCTCCTACAGCTACCAGTTCTTCCAAGTGCAACAGAAACTACTTCAGAAAAGATGTATGCATGTCACAAAAGCTCCAGCGTTGAGAAGCAGCCATCTGGAAGAACTCCAAGGACCAGTTCAGATGATTGCCTGGCGGCCCATGTGAGGCTCACTTTTCTGTTCTGGGTACAAATCAAAAAAGAAGGGAAGAATGTTTGAATGCACAAGTTTCCACTAATTCATCTTTAGAAAAATAGTGACTTGGTGACTTTTATGAAATGAAAGATGATAACCACTACTGCAGAAACATCAACAACCAGTGATCTTCCAGCAAAGAGTTAACAATTGCTGCTGCATGGCTTCTATGGAACAAGGAGTAACTTCTGAGAAAGCTGATTGCACCTCATACTGTTTTATTTGCTCATTTCAAAGAAATTTCAAACTGCTACTGCAAATGATACAATGATCAGGAGTCTAAAAATAAGCCCTATGAGGAGAGGCTGAAGAAACTGGGGGTATGTTAAGCCTGGAGAAAAGAAGACTGAGAAGAGACATGGTCGCAATATTTAAATACTTGAATAGGTTTGACATAGAAGAGGGACAGAACTACATCAATAAAATGGGATTCCTAGAGGAGAGTAGATTTCAGCTGAACATTAGATAAACTTCTTAATGGTTAGCACATTCCAGCAATGGAAGGAATTACATGGGTGGTGGGGCAGAGAGGTTCTCCTGTATTGGAGGTCTTCAAACAGAGGCTGGGCAACCCTCTATTGGAGATGCCCTAGCTCTGAATTTTCTTCCTCAAGCAGGAAATTGGACTAGATCATTTTAAAAACATAAGAATGTAAGAAAAGCCCTGAAAGAATAAGAAATATCCTCTCTATCCACTCTCACTACTCCATGCATAATTTTATACACCTCTATCATGTCTCCCCTAATCACCTCTTTTCTAAACTAAAAAGCCCAGATGCTGTAGCTTCTTCCAGTCCCCTGATCATCTTGGTTACCCTCTTCTGCAACTTCTCCAGTTCTACAATGTACTTCTTAAGATATGGTAATCAAAACTACACAGTCCTCCAAATGTGGCTGGTCCATAGATTTGTATAAGGGCATTATAGTATTAGCAATTTTATTTTTCAACCCCTTCCTGATGATCCCAAACATGGAATTTGTCTTTTTCACAGCTGTCATCCACTGAGTTGACACTTTCAACAAGCTGTCCACCATGACCTCAAGATCTCACTCCTGGTCAGTCACTGACAGCTCAGACCCCATCAGTGAATCTGAAGTTGGGGGATTTTGCACTTTACACTTGCTTACACTGAACCACATTTGCCCTTTTGTCACCCACTCACCCAGTTTGGAGAGATCTTGTTGGAGCACCTCACAATCTGTTTTGGATTTCACATAACCCTTTTGATCCTGGCTAAGGGATGGATGTTGATCTCACGCCTTGCATAGAAACTTTCTATGGCATATGGAGGTCATGCATACAACTTTGCCAGGAAGAGCAGGAGGACTGTGGAGAAGGTAGGAGCTCGACTGCCTTCCCTGGAAGACAAGTGGCCACCGTCCTCCCCTCTACTGAATTACATGGCCACATGAGCAGCAGCATGGTGAAGGGAAATGCTGGGAGCAGGAGGACTTCCCCCTCCTGCATCCCAGGGTACCCTGGGACCCGAGCATGGCAGCTGTTCTCGTTAAAGCAGCCACTTGGCGTGGCCACTCCTTCCTTGCAGCTCACTGCTGAAAATGGTGGTAGGCCAGGGGAAAGCTGTTTAACCCAGCAGCATTCGCCCAGACGATCACCGGCTGGGGTTAAACAAAGCAGCTTTAGCAAACCACTTCTAAACTCATGCTAAATGCTGGATTAAGAAGTGGGGCTTGGCGCAGGGGCAGCGCTGGGAGTGCGCTGGGAGATGCTTCACATGTGCAGGATAAGCAAGATTAGGTTGCCCTAGCCTGGGTGAGGCTGCGCATGTGAATACACTTTTGGTTGGCTAGTGGCAATAAGGTAAGAAAGAAAGGTACCAAATATGGGAACAAAGAGAGAGGAGACATGAAGGTGCAGAGTAGATAATTTATTCTTCATGTATTTTGTTTGTAACTCTGTCAGATTGTCTGATTAAGTTATTTCTAATTTCTAATTAGGTTATTTCAAGACCAGAGCTATCTTCCACACCAAAGGTTATTTTGGATAGTTTGGAAGACAGTTCTGCTATCTTCTTGGAGGAACTGAATTAGAATTGCTCTGGATGAAGCATTGTAATAGCTGGAACACCTTAGGAAATAAATTATTTTCTCTGCACTAATATTCTAATGCCAGCATTCAAAATGCAGAAATAGATGGGCCATCGATCTGCCCAAGAATGGCAGCTCTAATGTTTTCCTGTTCTTCTGGTGCATCACATTAATACCATCCGTGTTTGCTTTGAGCAATTGCCCGCAACAGGACAAAATCTGATAACAGTTTGCTAGAGATATGTAATGACTCTCAAGTCAAACGCAAATGACAGTTTATTTGTACACAAGACACCTTATACGGTCCATCTATAATGCACATACATAGAACTAGGTCAGCCAAAGGGCTCTATATCCACAGTGCCTTTGACAAGGCTCAAACATCTTATTTGTGATATTATTATATTTGAGGCCATTTAGATAGTAATTGAATGAGACCTAGATGTGGTTATCTATTGTTTTAAAGAAGCCTTAGCAATTAAAGTAAGCCTTAAAAAGACTTGAGATGAAAACATTTGGGCACAGTTTGTGCTAATTTGTGTCTATTTGTCACAGCAGATAACCATGTCTGCTTCCCCAAGCTGAAGATACCCATTTTCTGTTTACAATGACATGTATTATTTTGCTCTCAATATATTATCAACAACAATTCCTGGTCACAGACTGAAGATCAAAGATGAAATTTAATCTTCAGCCTGCTGCTACTCATAAACCACTCAAGCGACACCCTCGCACTCTGAGGCAGCAATACGTCCTTTGATTCAATTATGGACTATAGTCAATGGGGATCATGTATTAATCTGTGCAAAAACAAAAGGGCAGAATACAAACAACACTAATATTTTAAAGATGCCCTCTGAATACAGCGTGGAAACAGAAAGTGTTGCAATCATACTACTCAAACAAGGTTGTTACGTTGCAGTTGCCTGCCATTGCAGCTTATCTCCCTTAGAACACATCATCATCATCATCATCATCATCATCATCATTTGATTTCTATACCGCCCTTCCAAAAATGGATCAGGGCGGTTTACATAGAGAAATAATAAATAAATTCATATAAATGAACAGGAGTTACATCAGGGTCTAGCTATAATTGAACAATGCAGTTGGGGGGGGGGGAGATATCCCAGGGCCCTGAAGGAGGGGGACCCACTAGCTAGTGAAAGCTTGCTCTTTGCTCTTGATGTTATATGAATATATGAGGTGATTGCAGTAGGTATATATGTTTTTAAAAGAGTTTCTGAGTCAGGGGAATGCATGTGTGCAAGTGTGTGTGTGAAAGTGAGGTCATTCATACAATTAGAAACTGTGTTCTACCCAGTTTTGGGAGCTGTGTGTGCTCCCAATTTTTGGTTGTATGAAAGCAAGGTAGTAGGAAAACCTGGGTAGAAGTGGTGACTGTGTGGAAGCAAGGTAGGAGTAAAACACAATGAGGCGAGTCTCACGATCAGTGAGACCGGCCTGAATGGGGTTTGTGGGGAGAGCGGGCTTAGCCCGCTCTCCCCGCAGATGATCATTCCTGCAGCCCTAGGTGGCCGGCTTGGCCGCCCACATGACTGCCGGCTCCGTCACGGAGCTGGTGGGGGCTGCGGGGATCGGTGGCCACATGGCCCCTGGAAGTTCCAGGATGCCCTGCGCAAGTGTACGGGGCATCCTGGAGAGACCCCCAGGGCCGGAAGGTTTGTTTCAGGTTCATGTGTGGATTGGTAACTGGTTGAACAATAGGAAACAGAGGGTAGGAATAAATGGACAGTTTTCACAATGGAGGGAAGTAGGAATTTAGGTCCCCCAGGGATTTGACTTGGACCAGTGCTCTTTAACTTGTTCATAAATGATCTAGAAGTTGGGATAACCAGGGAACTGGCCAAATTTGCAGATGACACCAAACTATTTAGGGTTGTGAATTCCAAAGCAGATTGTCAGGAGCTCCAAAAGGACCTCTGGGTGACTGAGTGAGTGGGTGACAAAATGGCAAGTGTAGTTCAGTGTTAGCAAGTGTAAAGTTATGCATATTGGGGCAAAAAAAACCCCCAACTTCACATATACTCTGATGGGAACTGAGTTGTCAGTGACTGAACAGGAGCGATCTCGGGGTCATGGTGGATAGCTCACTGAAAGTGTCAACTCAGTCAACCCTTTTTCACAGCACCTGTGAAAAAGGCAAATTCCATGCTAGGAATCATTAGGAAGGGGATTGAAAATGTAAATACTGATATTATAATGTCCCTATACTAATCTATGGTGCAGTCACATTTGGAGTACTGTGTGCAGTTCGGGTCACTTTATCTTAAGAAGGAAATTGTAGAACTGGAGAAGATGCAGAAGAGGGCAACCAAGATGATCAGGGGCCTGGAACAGCTTCCTTATGAAACTAGGCTACAGCATTTGGGGTTCTTTACTTTGGAAAAGAGGCAACTATGGGGAGACATGATCAAGGTTTGTAAAATTATGCATGGAGTGGAGAGAGTGGACAGAGAGAAAATTTTCTCCCTCTTTTACAACACTAGTAACATAAGTCATCTCCTGAAACTGAAGGCCAGGAAATTTAGGACTGACAAAAGAGAAGTACTTTTTCATACAGCATAATTAATCTATTTATTTAATTATCTGCTGCGGGATGTTTTTATGGCCACTACCTTGGATGGCTTTAAAGGGGGTTTAGACAAATTCATGGAAAACATGTCTATCAATGGCTACTAGTCTGGTGGCTATAGGCCATCTCCAGCCTCAGAGGCAGGATGCCTTTAAATACCAGTTGCAATGGAGCAACAGCAAGAGAGAGGGCATGCCCTCACCTCTTGCCTGTGGGCTTCTCAGAGGCATTTGCTATCAAGAGAAAGGGCATGCGGAGAATTATTTATTTTCCCACCATGCCCTTATAGTTCTTCTGTAGCAAGAACATGGGGGTGGGAGAGAAATGAATGGGGGTACAGGGCCTCCAACCTTGCTATGCCTCTGAGTTATACTATTGGCAGATTTTCCTATCTTAGTCTGAGCAAGGCTGAGAGCTGTCCAGCAGACTATTATCACACTTAATTTCAATGTTGTATCCCCCTAGCCCACTAGTACATATTTATAATTTCAGAAAGGAATGAAAATCCATATGAGTTCTTTGCTGCTACTGTGAATTCTTAATCTCTGAAAGATGAGTGGTACGTGGAGCTTTCCATAAAATATCACAAAACAGTGGCTGACATTCAGATTAATCATTGCAAGTGCAATGATTAATGTTGTGTGCACTGAAGAAGATTGTAGAGCTGTGTAAATTTGCAGTGCTCTACAATGTTGCAGTCGTGCTAGTGGATCACCATCTCCAAGACACATACAAGATTGTGCAGTGCATTATTCAACACATTATGCAATATGTTAATGAGGCAATGAGGGAAGCCCATCTTTTTAGCCCTGCTTTTAGCCTGGGTTAATGGCGTCAGTGCACTATTAACCCAGGTTATGGGATCGTGTGTCTGCTCAGGTTACATTCAGCTTGGGGAGACACAGAGATGAGCACCTAGAGCATGCATTTCATGGAGAAATCCCCCAATGCACCATGCTCTGCGCACGGTGAATTGTGTAATATCCGGATGCTGAGATGCCTCGTTTCGGCCTTAGGAGATCAGGTCATGTGAGACTGCGTTTAGTGCTCCTATCAGGGAACATTCGCTCATCTGGGGGGAAGGCAAGGGTGTAGCTATAATTGAGCGAAAGGGTTCAAAGAACATGGGCCCCCAGCTCCTGAGGGCCCTCCAGCTCCACCCCTCCCTATTTTCTTCATTATCTCCCTCACTCTGGGGGGCTGCCAGAGAGAGGGATGAACACGGGCCCCCTCTCCCCTAGCTATGCCCCTGGGGGAAGGTTAGGGCTGTGCAGCCTTCCCCCCACCCACCCATCCACATGCCCCCCTCCATCCACCCAGTCATGTGAATAGTTGCAATATCTTTGACTAGTGCAAGAATTAATCTACTGAAACAGTCATTCCTTTCTTTGTCTAACATCATTAGTGTTTCAGAGAAATTACTCATCCACTGTAAGTAATTGAACAGGAATCCAACTTTAACTGAGAAACAAGAGTTTGATATTTATTACTTACTAAAAACATAGTCTAAGGAAACAAAAACGGGCAAATAGTTTATTATGCAGTGAGAGGGAGAACCTCTCAGTTTGAAATTCAAGACAGCAAGTGATAAGGAGACAAACAAATACAGTGACTCTGCCCTCAAGCCAGTACACAGATACATTCAAATATATACAAGAATGCCCCATAGAAATAACGGGGTCAATGTCCATGGCAAAATCCCAACAACTGACCTAGGACCTTGTGCTAAAGCAATGGCCTTACATTAGTCTAAAACTAATCTGGATCCAGCTCCCTTGAGAAGTCCATAATACTGGGAAACGTTGAAGGAAAGAGACGACGAGGACAACCAGCAGCAAGGTGGATGGACTCGATTATGACAACAATGAATGCACCACTGAGAAACCTTAAAGGCCAAGTTGAAAACAGATCATCCTGGAGAGAATCTATCTATATGGTCACTAAGAGTCAACATCGACTTGACAGCACTTAATCAATCAATCAAATCACAGGTGCACAAGCTTTCTCAATGGTTTTTTAAAAGTACAATGCATTGCAAATTGAACCACTGCAACATTAAAATACTATATTAGTAATATATCTGGAAACAGAAAGCAAGTTGAAGATAAAGGCAATCTGTTTTGCTGATTTAAAGACAAGGCAGTTCAGCTGGAAATCAAGGTAGTGGATTTTAATGCAGAAATTGTAATGGGTCTCAGGGCCATTACTAATTTAAATTTGGTACAAATATTTAATTTAACTGGAGTAGACACAGAAGGTTAGTATAATGCTGATTCAGGTTATAAAGATGCCTTTCAGGGCCTATATTGCTTATTCAAGCAATACTGCATAAAAATAATTCCGTGGGTACCACCTGTAATTCATGTACCTTGGAAGATTCCAGTACCATTAAGAGATCAATTGTATATGGGAATTAACTGTATGGAAATTCTGAAGATGGTAGTCAAGAATGGGTCTATCCCATAGATGTTATGAAAATATTGGAAGGGCCCAGATAAGAATATATTGGAACTCAGAAAGATAAACAAAGATTATTGTCAATTTTTATTGTAGACAAATATCAAGAGAAAGTTAACTGGAGCAAAACCACTTACAGTCACTGATGCCAGTACTGGCTTGTGGGAAATTCAGCTAGATCAGAAAGTACCAAGCTGTGCATATTCAAGATATTTTTGACAGATACACTTTACAAGATTACCATTTTCTATCTCTTCAGCTCATTAGGTATTTCAAAGGATGATCCAACAGATGTTTGAGAGACTTGGTAGTGCCCCATATTATATAGATAAGAACATAAGAAAAGCCCTGAGGGATCAGGCCCAAGGCCTATCTAGTCCAACATCCTGTTTCACACCGTGGCCCACCAGATGCCTCTGGGATGTATGTACAGATGATGATGTCCTGATGTGAGGAAAGGCCAGAAAATAACACAGACAGAAGCTAAAATAATAATTTTATATATGCATATCTATCTATCTATCTATCTATCTATCTATCTATCTATCTATCTATCTATCTAGTTATTTAACAAACTTCTATACTGCCCCAAACTTGCATCTCTGGGCAGTTTACAATTAAAATAATATAAGCATTAAAATAATTAAATTTGGAATCTTTTGCAAACAGAATATTAGGGGTTCTCAACCTTGGGTCCCCAGATGTTGGTTGACTTAAACTCCCATAACCCCCAACCACAATGGCATTTGGCCATTATGGCTGGGGATTATGGGAGTTGAAGTTCACCAACATTTAGGGACCCAAGGTTGAGAACCCCTGAATCTAAAAGCCTGGGTGAACAAATATATCTTCAGTATGTGCAGGGTGGGGGTGCTTGTGATTACTCAATGGAGAGGGGATGTTGGGCCATTAGAAAAATTCAAAAGCTACATGGGGCCAACGAAAACAACACACAAGCAAGCTTCTGAATTCCCCAAAACTCTTCATCAGGCTGGATGTCAAGCAAAGCAAAAAGGAGATGAGGAAAGAATTGCTGGGCAAGTTGTCAGTAGAGCCCGAAGTCTACAGTTTAACCCCCTCATGATGGAGGTGGAGTTTTGACAGGAGTTGTGTAGTCGCAGGGCTAGATCCAGATGACGTTAGTCAGGACCACTCACTGAAATTAATTTAGTCATCTCTCATTTGTGTCAATGCTGCTTGGTCATGATCATCTGGTTTGATCTGGATCCTGCTCTTAGATGTACACTTTGTGAGGCAGACCTAATGAAACCCATGCAGCTCCTCCAAAATTCCTTAAAAATGGTTACACGGCAGGCACTGGGAATGGTTGTTTTTTTTTAAAATTGTGAAAGAAAATGTGAAGAAGAGAGGTGGGGACCTGGCATTAAAGGGAATGGGGCAATTCTGAGATGGTGAGGGCATGGGGCATTGTAGTGGTGGATGCTTCGTCTTCCTCGCTGGGGAGATGAGGCACGGTTCAGGGTGGGCGAGGCAATGGTGCACCGGACCACACTTGAAAGGTCACCTGGGTCCAAGAGCTGCCGCCACTGTGCTTGCACATCAGAGTGTAGCAGGTGTTCCCCCATCGTCTCTCTCAGCACACACCTCTGCACCCCCCTCCCAACTCCCCTGCGCGTGCCAATCACACCAGCCTGCCTTTGGGGCCACGCAGCTCATGTGGTCCCACATGTTGCCCGGGCATCGCTGCGAGGTGAGCCAAGGCAGCCCTCCTCCCTCCCTCCACTGCTTAGCCCTCACCGCAGCAAGATCTTGCCAAAGGTTGTCCCCTCCACCAGGTGAGGTCATAAAGGGGACTGCCGTCTTCTACCAGTGGTGCAGACCAAGGGATTATAGGGGGCCGAGAGACCACAACACCCCACTGATGCGAGAGGGAAATGGTGTTCCCTCTCAAGGTGCCTTGGCCGCATCAGGCAGCTGGTTTTATATTGGTTGGGATCGGACATGAACTGCACTGGGCATCAAATCCCCAGGATCACTTCAGTCCAGTGCCATTCATCCAATGACCCTTTTGTATGAACACAGAAAATGGTATCTTGCCTCTCCCCCACACCATGCCGCCTCCCTCCACCACTTAGCCCTCCTTGGTATGCGTGCTTGCTCCCCCTCCCCCGAGGAAGGTCCACCTGCACCCCCTTTCTGCAAAGCCCAAGCCAAGGCGGCCCTCCTCCCTCCCTCTGCTGCTTAGCCCTCACCATAGCATGATCCTGGCCAGAGGTTCCACCCCCCCCCCCGGGAGGTCACAAAGGGGACCTCCATCTTCCACCAGCAGTGCAGACTAGGGGGTTACAGGGGGCCGAGGGACCACAATGCCCCACTGATGCAAGATGAAAACAGCGTTCCCTCTCAAGGCGCCTTGGCCGCAACAGGCAACTGGGTTTCAATCAATCAACCTTGGGCTGCAAACAATGAGCATGCAAGAACCAGCAGCCCTTCAAGTGGCGCCCACTGCCATACCTTTTCCTCTATTCCTCTGTGCTGTGTACAGTTTGAAGCTGTAAAAATAGGGAAGAAGATAGCTGTAGGAAGATCTCAGCAGCATGTGGAGGCAAGGCAGAAGCAGGGTCCTGTGCCTCCCTGATACTCCTCCTCTTCCTCTTCTGTGCCATGTGTAAAATTGAGGAAGTGAGTGCCTTGATTGCCGTTGTTTTGGGGGGTGGGTTGACTCCCAGTCATGGACCGGCACTCAACCCTTCATGGACTGTCAGCGGTCCAGGGACAGGTGATTGAGAAAGTGTGGTCTAGACTTCCTGTCTGTAAAAGTACCCAAGAAAGCAGTTTGTTGGAAAGCATTGTTTCCCATGCTTTCCCAATGGGAGAGTTTCTGACATTTTCCATGAAATTAATGAGGGTTTTTTTCTTTTCTTCTGGGCAATGTTAATAGAACTGCTCCTGGGGACTTGGTGGGGACCCCAAGCTACTTTTTAGGCTTGTGGAGGGGATTAGCTATTTTAAATGGAGCAGTCCCACTCCCATAATAAATTTATTCAATGCTTCGGTCACAGAAAGAACTGAATGGAGAGGCTGAAGTTCAAAAACAAAGATTTTATTTGAGGGTCTAGAACAGGGGTGGGGAACCTTGGCCCTCCAGCTGTTTTTGAACTCCAACTCCAACCAGGGATGGTGGGAGTTGTAGTTCAAAAACAGCTGGAGGGCCAAGGTTCCCCACCCCTGGTCTAGAAGTACTGAAAAAGAAAAATAATAGTTATTAAGCAATAATAATTGACTGATATGAACTAGCAATAAACCAACAAGTTACAAAGTTACAAAGATTAAGTTATAGCTCACAAAGAGTTAATTTGGCTTGAGTTTTTGAATTAGGTCCATTGTGAGACTGATGAAAGAGTAATGAACAGATTTAGATTCTAGGAGAAATGAGGAGAAAGGAGAGTTTAAAGATAGGGGTTATATACTACCTCAGTCTTTCCAAGAGAGAGACACACCGAGGCCTAAGGCTTCTCTTCAATGGGACAGCTAGACAGGAAGGCAGGAACAGTGATCCAAAGAACCAGCAGGGGTCCAGGAACCAAAATGAAATCAAAAAATGAATTAAACCTCACAACCCCAAGTGTTGGGCAGACCAGGTTAGGAAAAGCCGGTGTGGAGGTATGGGTCAAGGAAAGGCTAAATGGGGGTGCCAATGCCAAGATGTGGGAAAAAGAATGGTGGTTCTGAAAGATGCAGAAGGTACTGGCTACCCAGAAGGCATACTGATCGATGGTGACTTCACAAGATATAGGGGAATTCTTGTCTGAAGGCACCATTTTAAAAGCACATGACAATGGTGGACAATAGGCACAAAACACAGGATGTTCCATTGAGCATTTCATAAGTGAGGTTCTTTAACAAAAGCTGTGGAAGAGCAAGAATCTTCTTGGATAAAGGCTAGGGACGGTATGAAAAGACCTGTGTAGGGAGAGGCCAAATGAGTACATCAGAATTTATCTTCCTGTCTGTCATAAAATCTGTGAATAACTAAAACAAAAATAAGCAGACATCAGTGCCTTGGCATGCTCCTTATTAGCATGCTCGTTAGCAAAGAGACGACCCGTTGTTTTTTTGTAACTCCTGGCTGAGGGGGTGATATCTTGACTTGATTCACCATGTCAACACAGGGAGAATTTTTATTTATTTGTTTGTTTGTTTATTTATTTATTTATTTTACATTTTATATCTTGCTCTTCCTCCAAGGAGCCCAAAGTGGTGTACTACATACTTAAGTTTCTCTTGATTAAATGTGCGTGGAATGTGCTCCCTGCTGAGATACGATCCTCCCCATCTCTGGCAATTTTCAAAAAACACCTGAAAACCCTTCTTTTCACCCAAGCTTTCTCAGCTTCCTAAATTGTGGGGGGTTTAATTTCTGGTTTATTTTAAAATTCAAAACCCGATTTCGGGGTTTTTAATCACTGTAATTGTTTAATTGTTGTTTTAAAATGTTTTTAAATTGTTAATTGTTATATTGTTTTTTAATTTGTTTTAGCTCTTTACTGTTCTAGTGGTGTGTTTTAATTGTAAACCGCCCTGAGCCATTTTGGAAGGGCAGTATACAAATCAAATCAAATCAATCAATCAATTAATCAATCAATAACATCTATTTCAGATTCCCACTTGTTGAGCACCCAGGAGGTGACCACGTGAGGTGGCTCTCCTGCAGTCTTTGTGCTTTGAACTTTATTTCCTTTTCCCAAGCTGCTTGCCAAAAGGACGTGCCCTTTGAGTCAGCTACAGGTGAAGCAAAGTGAGAAACTTCAAGGTCTCATGGGATCCAAACACTGGTAACTACAGGCTTGTAGTTCCAAATATAGAGGGGTGCTCCTCAGGGGAGTCCTCAAACAGGCTCTCATGGTAACAATTCCACCCATCGGGGCCGAGTTATGGGTTACCAACTTGGTCCCATACTGAGGCTAAAAGCCAACTCAAAGGAGCAGTGCAGGTTGCTTTAAGACTCTGTCAATAGACAGGTGACACCAATTGGACCTAAACACAATAATCACCTCTGAGCATGCTCATTAGCATTGAAGACGCCTGTGTATTTGCTAAGGAAATGTATGTGAAGTTGTGTATGTGAAGTTGATGTGTATGTGATGTTAATGTAAAGAGGGAAAGTTAACAGGGGGAAAGGATGTTAGAGAGGGAGGAAGACATTTGACTCTTGCCAGTGCTGGCTGGCAGAACCCCAAGCGGCTGCCTCACAGCCGTAAAACAGCTCAGTGGGAGTTCTAACTGGTGAAGTTGTGGCAGCAGATCTGGGACTAACAGTTTCACCCTTTAAACCTCCAAGTCCCAGAGAGGACTTCTGGCAAGGAACTCTCTTCTCAAATTACCCAAATCGACCCTCAGGAGTCTCAAACAGCCCACACAGACAATGAAGCTCTTCTCATGATCAAGTGAGAAGGGCTATCCTCTTTTGTGGGGAGCAAGCCTGAAAGTGCTTACCTCCCTAGAGATGATTCTCCCTTGGTCCCTGGGTGGGCAGATCGCCCACCCAGAGGAGCGGCGGCTCTCCTGCCCTTCGCCCGCACCTTGCCCAGCAGCTCTAGCGGTTGGGTGAAGGGAAGCACCAATGAGTATGTGGTGCATTTCTGGGATCCCACTCTCCCGAGTGTGTCCGCCATGGCTGCAAGCATCCGCAGCTGACACATGATCCAAAGAACAAGGTTAACAGAGCACTCACTCCATTAACGTCATTTAAGAGGGTGGCTATTTATGCGGGCTTGCCACTGTGGAGCCACTGGGCTCACCCTCAAGCCTGCTCGTTCTCACAAGCGAGCAAATCTGAACTGGGCCCCCTTAGCCCATTTTTGCTCTTTCGTGAGAATAGCCTCAATGTCTGGTTTGGTAAAAACCCTCCAAACAACAGAAGGAAGGGAGGCATTTGGTTTTCCTTTCCTGATCCTGAGCCAACAGCAGAAGAGTTTAAAAAGTTTGTAGGGTAAAGAGTACCCCACAGATGCTATGAATTGTTTTTATGACAATCCCTCCAAAAAGAATCCCCCAGAAGCAGAAACTCCCTCTTTAAACACCATCTTGGAGTTTGAAGGAGACTCCTCAGATGAAGAAAATCTCACTTCAAGCCCTGACTCTGAGGCAAATTCTGTGACTGTGCCACAGCAGTCCTACCTACATACCTAGCCACTTTAAACCCAGAAGCAGAGGCATTTGTTCCTGCATAGCACCCTCTCGCCTCTATAAAATCCCAGCTCCCGGCCGAACCATAGGTTGTGACCAATGGAGGATGCCAAACTTAGATGCTAAAGTAGGAAACTCCCAAAACTTAGCCCAGCTCCTTCTGGACAGCGTACTGCCCTAAATATCCTCACCTCAAAATGGACTTCTGGCGGTAAGACCACTACACGCTCCATGAAGTTTAGTGGCTACGAAGGTGAGGTCCAGAGAGCCTCCATCATAAAGGATGTCTCCCTCCAAGCTTCAAAGTTGAAGTACACTTTAGAATGTGCAGCTCACCAAGGCAACAAGAAAGGGATCTTAGAAGTTCCTTTCCTCCGCTCCCAAAGCCTCACGATTGTCTTGGCAAACAGTCTTTTGTGGCAAGGAGTAAACCTCCCTTCAGTCATTTCAGCAATCCGCAGGTGTGCAGCCCTTAAGGCCATCTCTCCAATCTCCCTCCCCCGAGGGAGCTTGGAGGGCACCTCCAAACTTTGAAGCTGGGAGGGGAACATCCACCTACCTGCTAAATGGCATGTTTCTATCTTTTGTGGTTTGGTCTGGAAATTTCATGTGAGTGAGTGAGTGAGACTCAACCAACCTTTTAGAGATAGAGATAGAGATAGAGATAGAGATAGAGATAGAGATAGAGATAGATTTGGTCACTATAATTTGTTGATATGCTTTCATGTAATGCTTTCATTCTCCATCAGAAATCCCTCAGCACTTTCCTTTTCAAGAAATACATGTGCTTGTCTGGATGAAAACTGAAGAAAAATCTTTGAAGGGCATTTCAAACTGGAAGAACAAATATAATAAAAGCCAGTCCTCTTTCTAGGTTCGAGTTCAGTACGCTCTGATAGCTGGTTCCAGCTAAATGATTTACAAAATCATAATAAAACGCTCTTTCAAAGTCAGTGTAAAATAATAGCTTGGAGCATGGTAGAGGAGCATGAAGCCAAATGCTTTACAAATACATTGAGGGAGAAGAGGAGAACAGTTATTTAAGTCAAGTGGAAGACGGCTGTGTGCAAAAGAACAAACTTTAACATTCTATTTTATATGCAAATCATACATAACTTTATATGCACAAGTAAGAAGATGCAATATCACAACATAAATATTAATAGATTAATGAGATGAAAACATCTTTCAAACCTATCAGTTTTAAATATCACACAAAGGTATCTGATTCTTTGGAACTTTCCCCTTCTATATCCATTATTCTGTAAACTATTATAAATATATGTCAAGATCAAACATAATATGAAAAAAAATTTTATTAACCATTAATAAATAGGATTCCGTATATTAATAGATCAACCCCAGTACTGCACCCCTCCAATAGCTGGTGCTGATGTTTATCACATGTTTCTTTTCAGACTGTGAGCCCCTGTGGGAGGGCAGGCAGGGAATCCTTTTATTCTTCTTTTTCTATTTAAACCACTTTGAGAACTGTTTGGTTGAAACATGGTATAGTAATAATTAAATGATACCATATCCATTTTGAATGTTCAACCATAGGCAAACATAATTACTGAAGGTTTCTTATGGCTTCTTGGAGGAAGAGCAGGATATAAATGTAATAATAATAATAATAATAATAATAATGATAAGAAGAAGAAGAAGAAGAAGAAGAAGAAGAAGAAGAAGAAGAAGAAGAAGAAGATAATAATAGTAGTAGTAGTAGTAGTAGTAGTAGACTGGACCCAGGCAGAGAGACGCTAGATTGTAAGACCAGGAAAATCATGACCATCAATCATGTTCTGCACCCCCGCAGTGATGTAGATAGGCTATACCTCCCTCGCAGCTCAGGTGGAAGAGGAATGCTGCAAGTCCAGCAAACAGTAGAGGAGGAGAAAAGAGGCCTTGAAGAATATATAAGGGACAGTGAAGAAGATGCACTTCAAATGGTCAAGAATGAGAAACTATTCAACACCAATGAAACAAAACAGGCCTAACAAGTCAAGAACCGAGCAGAAAAATTGAGAAATAAGCCCCTGCATGGTCAATAATTACACAATATAAGTGAAAAATCGCACATCACCAAGACCTGGCAATGGCTTAAGAATGGCAACTTGAAGAAAGAAACAGAGGGTTTAATACTGGCTGCACAAGAACAGGCACTAAGAACAAATGCAATAAGATCAAAAGTTGAAAAATCCACAACAAACAGCAAGTGCCGCCTTTGTAAAGAAGCAGATGAAACCGTGGACCACCTGATCAGCTGTTGTAAGAAGATCGCACAGACTGACTACAAACAAAGGCATGACAAGGTAGCAGGGATGATACACTGGAACATCTGCAAAAAATACCAGCTACCTGTAGCCAAGAATTGGAGGGACTATCAAACTGAAAAAGTTGAAGAAAATGAAGATGTAAAAATATTATGGGACTTCCGACTACAAACAGACAAAGATCTGCCACACAATACACCAGATATCACTGTAGTCGAGAAGAAAGAAAAACAAGTCAAAATAATCGACATAGCAATACCAGGGGATAGCAGAATAGAAGAAAAAGAAATAGAAAAAATCACCAAATACAAAGAACTACAAATTGAAATTGAAAGGCTGTGGCAGAAGAAGACCAAAATAATCCCAGTGGTAATTGGCGCCCTGGGTGCAGTTCCAAAAGACCTTGAAGAGCACCTCAGCACCATAGGGGCCACAGAAATCACCATCAGCCAATTACAAAAAGCAGCTTTACTGGGAACAGCCTATATTTTGCGATGATATCTATAACCAACAGTATTGATGATAAAATTCAGCCATCCCAGGTCCTTGGGAAGGACTCGATGTCTGGATAAAACAAACCAGTCAATAACACCTGTCTGACTGTGTAAACAAGAAATAATAATAATAAGTACCCCTTCTCTCATTTCCTTCAAACTGCAGAGCCTACTGATGTCAATCCCTTCCTGCAGAAGCTAAATCCTTCCTGTGCTACTCAAGTAAACAGAGTAGTGCCGAATTCCCAGACCTCATGGAGCTCACAGTGCACTTGCTTCACACATCAGCATCCACCCTCCTGGAAACTGCAGCCATGCTGCTTGGGGAGATGTTGCTCTTTGGGCTCCCTCTATGAGTCCAGGGCTTTTGATGTTAGCTGAGGAGCATAGGAAGAAACTGTACAAGGCATCTCCAATATTATGATAGTTATCTGAGAAGGATCTAACTACTGTCATTCATGCTTTGGGAACTTCTAGATTAGATTTTTGCACTCTTCAAGGGGCACTCCTGGAAGATGGTTCTGAACCCCCAATTGATTTAGCATTGTGCTAATTATCTGTTGATTAGTGTAAACCTGTTGGAAATATCTTTATTAGCTGACTGGTTGTTTCCATGCCTAATCAAGGGTGTTGGTTTTGACTATTTAGCGTCCTAAACAGTCTAGATTCTAAGTTCCCAAGAAGTGCCTTCTCTTGCACCCAGAAACCCAAGAAAGACAAGACACACACGATGAATTTAAACTGGGGCCACTTTATTAAACTTACATTAACTGTAAGGAAAAAACAGTTAACCCTGAATTGAGTACAGGCAACTCTTCCCATGAGATCACGCTTCCTAGTGACAGCTATAATCCCACCAAAGGGCAAAGGCAAGCTTGGTGGTTGCCAGCTGCTTTTCAACATCTGGCTTGCCCATTGCAACACAGTTGCTGTGTTGAGGGAGGATTGCCCAAGTAACCACCCACAGAGCCTCAAAGCTCTCAGTGAGTGAGGTGAGCAAAATGGGATCCATTCCCAGCCCCAAGCCACATAACCCCGAGGGGCTGTTCCAAGGAGTCCCTCTTCACCACAAGGTGCCTCCAGCCTCACACTGATGCAAAGATCACTACCTACCCCAGCCCACACTCACTTGCCAGAGTGACCCAACTAACCCTTAAAAGGGAAACACTCCACTACATGCCACACCCAAGGAAACCAGAGGAGAATGGGTGTGGGAAAAACCTGCCAAGGGTCAAACTGGCAAGGAGCCAAAAATTCCTACTTGGCCCCCTATTAGGCGACTAGCAATTCTTCCCTGAACGAGGGAGGGTGGATGGGTGCCGAATCTGTCCAATGAGGGGAAGAAAGGGCTGGGAAGCTGCAAAATGCAGGATCCTGATTGGTCATGCTGAACACATGGCCCAATGGACGGTTCATATCTGTCTTCTTCTCCTGGCCCCCATGCCTTCTTTTGCATTACTACTGTTCCTTTCCAGACATTAACATTTGCCAGTGAAGACTGTTCTGGGTACCTAGGTTATCCTCAGTAAGGAGCCTCTTTTGCCCTTTGAAGCTTTTTGGTAAGAAGCTCTCTACCTTTGGAGGTTTGGGAGTCATGGGTTCTCTTGTCTTTTCAGAAGGGAATGAAAATTTATTTTCTTCACTGTGCTTTCAGATCTTAGAATAAGCAAGCTATTCTCACTGATGGTGATATGTTTTCCTATTGTGATGCTTTAGTTTGATTGTACTTTTGTTGCTGCTATTTGGTTAGGCTCTTTGGCTATTGATTTTTGTATTTATTTTGTCATATTGGAATTGTTTTAATTGTGAATTGGGTTAGATTTTAGGGATGTGCAAATTGATTTGGGTATAAATTGATTTTACCCGAATCTAGCTGATTTGGGTAATTTGGAGACAAAAAAAATCACCCCTGTGGTCCATTGGCTAGATTCAGGTACAATTCGAATTGCGCCTGATTTGATTGAAATTGATATGAGATTTGGATCCCTCCTATTAATCCCCTCAGATTCCCAGCTTTCATTAAAAACAACAACACCAAAAACTAAGCTCTAGCCCTTGTAGAAATGGAGTTATGGATCAAAATGTGTGGTCACTATTTTTCAAGTGTTTGGATTCTTTGGTGTCTAATAACCTTTTC
Organism: Hemicordylus capensis; assembly: GCF_027244095.1. Lineage (NCBI taxonomy): Eukaryota > Metazoa > Chordata > Lepidosauria > Squamata > Cordylidae > Hemicordylus > Hemicordylus capensis. The sequence goes on along the minus strand of NC_069658.1, from coordinate 84,006,628 downwards.
TCATAATGAATCCCTATGAGGATTCATTACACACCAAAGAGTCTAAACACCTCCTAAAATATAAACTGAGTACCCAGTGGCTTGTGGGTTGTGGGTAGTTGGAACATGGGATGCCACTAATTCCCCACCCCCAACTGCAAAGCAGTGGGGTCAAAATGAGCAGAAGAATTTAAGGTGTGTATTGAAGACACCAAATAATCTAAACACTTCAAAAATACCTAAAAAATCAACTGAGTACCCCAGTGTCTGTGTGTGTGTGGTGGGGGTTGACACATGGCAGTTGACAGTTAGCACTGTCCAGTGACAGTCAAAATGAACAGAAGAAATGAAGATGTGCAATGAATCTTCATAGGGATTCATTATGAGGAATTATTGTTGGCCAAATTGTTGGCCAAATTGGCTGCCCAGAGACGTAGGTTTGGGCTGGGTATAAATTTGATAGATAAATAAATAAATAAATCGTTATTATACACCAAAGAATCCAAACACTTGAAAAACAATGACTGCACATTTTGCTCCTTAACTCCACTTCTACAAGGGCTAGAGCTTAGCTTTTTTAAAAAAAGAAATGAAATCTGGGGCTCCGTTTTAGGGTTAGGGTATGACAACTTCAAATCTCCATTGTTTCCTATGGCAGAAATGCTCAAAATCAGTAAAAACTAAAAAATTCATTAAAATCAACCAAGTGTCTCAGTGCCTTGAAATTTGGGTGGTAGTTGGCACCCCTGGGGACCTACCCACCCTCCAGATTTGGTGTCCCTAGGTCCTTGACAAGTGGTCCAAATCAGTCCAAATCTGAATCAAATCAAAGCAAATACAAATTGAATCTGGGGTGATTTGGAGGGGGTAGGTTTGGATACAAAACAAATCAGGGGTGATTTGTTTTGGGCACACATCAAATAAAAAAAATCAATTTGTGCACATCGCTAAGATTTGCTTTTGTTGTAAATTGTCTTGGAAGCCTTTACAGATGAAATAATAGAAACAAAGAAATAAAAGAAACAAAAAATGCTCCTAGCTAGCATTTGAATAACTGGGGTACAAAGTAGCCAAAATAAAGCACTTTGAAATTGCATTGGTTACAATGGAAAAGATTTAAGCATTTGCTTAATTCTCTCTTTCTAACTAAAGGAAAGGAAAAATCAAAGGAAAAATACTTAACTTTGCCTGAAATCTGTTCTAGGCTCTCCACTAGAATGATACTTCACACAGGGCAGTTAAACCTGCATTGAAAAATTGTCCAAGGCTCTCCCACTCTCTAGATCACATATCTGCTGGAGCAGAAGAAACAGATCAGGAATCCTTATTATAGAGCAGCAATTCTTTTATCCTGAACTGGGCATTTTAATTGAAAATGTTCTTAGAAGTATGGCCTGCTAACGTCATTGCTCTGGCAGTAAAAGTAACCAATGCATATCTCTACTATTACTCTTATTAACATGAAAACAATTAAAAAGTGGTACCTGATGAGAGATCACATGGGGTAGCTAGCTTCTGCTTCAAAGAGCAGATTTGGCATGGATTTCCTTACAAGTTTTCTAGACAACAAAAGAGTGGGACAGATTCCGAGTCCAGTGTTTACTGATCTCCAATCCTGAGGGGGTTTTGAAGCCATGAATACTTAATTAACACATGGATGTTTTTCATGAAGCTTCAGCTTAGCTGTCAGTGTCAGCACTTTGGCTTGCCTTCCAGCTAGTAAAAATAGCTGCATCCAAGGTTAACAGAGTTCCCACACTATACAGAAGCTATGGTAGGGGAAATAGCACAGCTTTAAGCATATTTCTCCATAACCACATTTAGGAAAGTAAGCAGATCAAAACAGATATTAGAAGATAGCTTGAAACAGATACTTGGTCCCAGAAAAATGAGATATAAGATAGGCACAAACGAATAACCTATAACAAGGAAACCAATTTTGCAGACTTAAAAACATTATCAGTATGGAGTTGTGGTTGGGAGTAAGCTATTTGTCAAGTGGCTTCTTCTTCTTCTTTTTAAGTGTGTTTATCACTTGTTTCTTAATATATTACCCAGACAAAATCTTACCAAAATAGATCAAGTATGATCAGTGAATTACTTCTCCTTCTAAATTGATATTATGTTTCCAAAATGGAGCAGCTGAAGTATCTAGGGATTGCTTTATTTACTTTCTCTCGTAGCCTGTAAAAGATGAGCTCTGTGTAGATCTCAGGCTCAGCTTTTTAATGATATCTTTCCCATGTTTACATGAACTTTAGTTTGCTTTTCAATAGGCTTATAGAACAATCTTTGCTGCTGACCCGTATGTAGTGGTGAATTTTGCCATAAAGTGAGTATTGATGAGCTGAAAAGTTCAGTGAACAGGAAAATTCTGCTGCTTTTATTGCCAGTGTGACAGGTTACTTTATTACCATGCCTTTCACAGCAATTTAACAGTTACCCTGGTAACGGATTCAGCGAGGTAATGGGATCACAGGCATTAGAGAAGAGGAAAGGCTAGCTACCAGAGAAAACCATCTGCTGGCTTATGTTCCTGGGGCTGTTTGCTCACTGAATGCTTCTCAGCCTGACAGTCATTGTACTTGTATGTAAATGAGGTGGGTTAAACCACAGGGTCTGCCCTATTTAGCTCAACTCTGGTGATTTGTCTTTCTAATTCTATTGAAATAATAATCAGGATTTGTTTCTGATTAATTAACTAACCTTTTGGTTAAAAGATTAGATAACAAAATTGCTGCCTATTTAGAGATAATGAGATTTTTATTACTCTTTCAAAGGGGGGGGGAGTACATTTATGTGTCACAAGCCATCATGTCGGGGAGCAGGTTGGGGAGGGAGATCTAAATCTTTGTCAGACATTTATTTTTCTCTGCAGATTAAATGTGTGTTTAATTCCATGGCACCACATTGTCTGCTCTAAAACATTTATTTTAAAACTGCAAATAAGGTAGTAAACACTTTGGAGATGAGGATTTTCTCTGGTGCTAATTTGTTTTAGGGAGTGGGAAGGAAATGCTCCAAAATGCTTGGAGATTCAGCAACCTGCCTGGTATTATGTTGGTGTATTAATGAAAGTGTGACAGTGTGAAGAAAGCAGTAAAATCTCATTGAGCTCTATAAAATGACATTTGTAAACAGACTGCTCTATACTGTACAGACTTGCCTAGTGTTCCCAGTAAATTCATCTCCCTGCAGGCAGTTTGGTTAAGCTGAGATACGCCATGATATAGCAGATATGACTCCTATAGGTGAAAAGTGTAAAGCCATGAAGAGTGAGCACTGGGGATAATTTTCATATCTGTATGTTTACAAAAGAACATATATATGATTATTATTAATAATGATCTTCAATGCACAATGCATTTTACAGTTCTTATCGAACTGAGTGCAGGCCTGGATGTGCTGGTGGCAACCACATTTGTTTATTCTTATATGTGCCCACAGGAGATGGGGTGCAGATCAAATTTTAGGAGTGTGTCGGGGAAAGGAGTGGAGGCTACCCCTTCCCTTTCCTTACACCTCCATGGCCTCAAGAACCTTTGTCCCAACCTAGCATACTTCTGATATCATATCTAGACTGGGGGAAGGAGAAGTTTGAGTGACAACATACGAGCAGAGGCGGTCTTACCCCCGGACCTTGGGGTGCTGGTCCATGGCCTCCTAGGTCTGGGGGGCTGCCACTGCCTCACACCCACCCCACCAATTTTTGCCATAATTACAGCCACCATGTGCATGGCCGGGGGAGTGGGGGGAGCCGAACTGAGCTGAGCAGGCCTCACCCCCATGTGGCGGCAGCAGGCAGAGTGGCTGATGAGTCTGTCCATCCAGCGCAGTGGCCCTTGAGACATCCCAGCCCTGCTGAAAAACCACAGAGTGAAGGAGGTGAAGGGGAAGCATGTGGCATGCCACTTGTGGAGAGATGCAAGAAGGAGATTGGGCAGAGCTGAGGCAGGAAGTGGGGAGTCTCGTGGTTGTCTTGCAAGAGCCAGGAGTCTCGCAAGACAGGCTTTCAGGCTTTCACTAGAGCTGCAGTGATTGTCAGGTCTTATTTAAACCTCCAGCCAATGATGAGATGGGGCTGTAGGATGTGGAGGGCTGGCTGAGGTGATTCCCAGGCAAACCACAGAGCAGCCAAGAGGTGCACAGGGGAGATGGGGACTCCAGTGAACTGCAGCCGCCCCACTCCTATGCCCCTGCTGAGGTGTTTGGAGGAAGCAGTGGGGGGGAGGGGAGAGGGGGAGAAGGGGGAGGGAGGGAGAGAGACAGATCAGGAGAAGGACCATGGGAAAGCCTTGTTTATGCCAGCTATTGGGTAAAGGACTAACAATAAGGGCTCCAGATGCATGTGGACTCCATATATCTCCCCAGATGGAGGAAGATGAGTTTTCTTTTTGGTCACTGAGAGCACCAAAATTCATACATTCATAAACCTATTCACATATACACCAGCTTTCTTGTCACATATTTCAATGTTTTAAAAAGCCCCGAGAAGGAGAAAAATCTATACAGGATGTAGTCAAGAATTTTTCTGAAATGTGAGGAATGTTATTAACATTGAGTTAGCTGCTAATGCTAAGGCAGCACTACAATTTATGATGTGGGGTTGCTGCAGTAGCCATTGTGTGCCATCTTTCAAGGACTTTGGCTCAAACAGCCTAACCACAGAAAAGCTCGATCTATTTTCATCCTCAGGGTGAAATGTTTAAAAGGTCAGAATTAACAATCATTAAGATTAGGAAAATGTTGTGAAACAGCCTCCATGGAGATCTCCACCCCCCTTTGGGAGGAAAATGACATCTGCAGCTCTGCACTTTCATGAAATGACTGTACTTAACAACAACATTAGTTCATGTTCATGGTATTTCTTTTGTGCCTAGTAGCAACCCTGTAATTGTTCACTTCAATTACAACATTACTATTTTAAACCAAAACTCATTTTATCTGGATGCCAGCTTTTTATTTGTTTTACCAACTATATCTGTTTCCATTACTGCAAGGCTGATGGTTTGTCTCAAGAGGAATTCAAATCCATTAATTCAGAAATTTCAAGCACGGCTGGCTCTGCCATAAGCAGCATTTCTTATGCTAATAGCAAATGTGCTGAGACAGAAGAGAACTGACACCGTCCTGGACTGGGTTATTTTTTATCATAACTTAAGCATTTATGTAAAAAGGCAAAACTAATAGCAGTACGGAAATGTAAGTGTTATTATATGTAATTCACTTTGGTGAGATCTGCATGGACCTCTGGCTTGCGCAATAGTGGTTTAAATAATACTCCTGACAGATTTTGCAAACTTGACAGTTTCAGCTAGAACTTCATCTTGGTTATCCAAAGGTACCTCTAGAATAATTCCATTAACTTCAGCCATTCACATGCAGTAATTGGAATAGAAATTAGTATGTCCCCTTCTCTTCAACTATAATACAGTTTGTAGACTTATCAAATGGTAAGACTACTCGCACGACTGGAGGTGGGGCAGGCGGGGGTGCTGGGTTCAAGAAAGTTTTGTGTGTGTTTTTTTTAAAAAACAGGTCTAACTCTCATCTTCAGTGGGGTGATGTACCATTCAACACCGCTGCAATCCTAGTTTACCCCTGCCCAGTTTCACCACCCATGAATGGCATGTGGTTGGCTCAGATGTTCAAACAACTTGTTCATATCCTAAGACTGAAAAGTACTCATTATAATATGACCAAATGGAACTTGGTGATATCCATTTCTGACTCTGTCACAAGAGTGGTGTCCAGGTTGGCATGGATATGAACAATCTTCTCCATGAAATGTGAAACAAATTGGTCACAGTGAACTACTGAATGACCAGTCAACCAGTCCCTGGAAGTCCCATAAAGGAGGTATCTGATCAACTGAAACATCTCCACTGGTCACCTTTGCACAGTTGCAATGATAGCATGAAAGTAGGCTTTTTCTGCCACCATCAGTTCAGGTTGCCTTGGTGTGGATGTGTAAGTCTCCCAAGACTAGAAGCTTTGTGGTCCTTAACTCCACATCTGCGACTAGTTCTGACAGCTTGGTTAGGGATGGAGACCATTGGGCAGCAGGGTGGATGGTAGGGATGTGCAAACAGGTTTGAATTCAAACTGCTTTGGTTTGAACTTGGACCAAAGAGGGCATTCCTATGTCAAAGTTCTATTGAAACAGAGCCTGGTTTTATTTAAACCAGTTTGAAGAGGCTTGAAGGCTCAAGCCTCCATTTTAGGTGCTGGTGGCCATTTTGTGACATTGTCACTTGCCTGTGATTTGCTGAGATCTTGCTTCCATGATTGGCCAGATGTGTCTGGCTCTCTGGTGGGCTCTGCACAGTTCTGCCATTCCTGGAGAACTGGCATCCTATTGGTCCTGGGGGAGGGCAAGGGTGGGGGCTCCCAAAGGAGGGAGATTCAACCTCTACTTAAAGCCAGCCTCTGGCCTTGGAAAATCACTCTTTGCTGAGAGAGAGAGAGAGAGAGAGAGAGAGAGAGAGAGAGAGAGAGAGAGAGAGCTGGTTGCTGCTGCTGCTTTTCTCGCTGTGGTAGTTTGTGGTACTGCCGCTAGTCTTTGCTGGTGGTGAAGTCTGGTTTCTATTTATTTATTAGTTTATTTATTAGTTTATTTATTAGTTTATTTTATTAGTTTATTTATTGATTTTATCTTATTAATTTCTGTCCTGCCTTGCCTGTTTTGACTTCCCCCTGCCAAATCCCCTCCAGGCTTTTTTAAATTTTTCCTGGCTGTGTGGCTGCTGTGCTGCTGTCCCTTCTGGATCCCCCCCCCCGCCGCAGTCTGAGTTGAGTGTTTCCTCCTGCTTTAGCCCAGCTAGCCAGTGCTGGGTGTGTGGTGGTGGTGGTGGGAGCACAGGCCTTTGGCCTGAGTCCCCTTTTGCTCAATTTTTTGATCCCACCCCCACCCCCTTTCCCCCCCACCCCCTTTTTGCTGACTGTTCTTCTAACAGCATTTTATTTTATTTTATTAAGTGATTCTCTTTTAATTGGTTGGTTGGTTTGTGTGGGTAGCTGGAGGGCTGCCCATTTGCCCTCCCCCTGGCACTGGCTGATTGTGCTGCCAGCCTGCCACTGGTCAGAGGTCTTTTTTCCTGAACAGTGTGTGGGGCAGAAGCCTCTTCAGGATGACAAGGAAAGGAAAGTAAGTAATTGCATAACTGCGTAACTGTCCCTCTCTCTTATGGCACCCACACTGCTCCGCTCACCACTCAGTGATGATGCCAGAAAAGTTGTGGCGGAGTTCAGTTCTGGGTCCTTCAGGGCTGAGTCTGACTCTGAGGAAGGGTCTGCTGCTGTGGAGGAGACGCCCCCTAAGCCTGGCCCTTCTGGCATGCAGGAAGGAAGGGTGGTGGGTGATGGTGGTGGGCAGCCAGTGGCCCCCGTAGGTCCACCATCACCAAAGAGGACCAGGACAGTGTCCAGGACATTTGAGACTATTCAGAGCAGTGATGTTTGGTGGCATTTTGTAATCCCTCAAGATGCCCCAACCTCTTCATGCTGTGTCCAGTGTAGGGCACAGGTCAATTGGAGGAATGATGCTAAGTATCTGGGGATGACCTCCATGTGGTGACACATGCAACAGTGCCACCCGGATCTCCTTGCTTCCGCTGGCAGCAGTAGTGCGCCTAGTGTGCCTGCGATTAGCACTCACAAGGACCGTGCAAAGGCTTCCCTGAAGCAGGGCACACTGGCGGTCAAGTGGTGGACACAGTTGTTGGGCAGGAAGCATCCTGGTTATGTGGACCCATGTCTCCTCACCCACCTCATAGGGGAGATGATGGCCACTGACAACCAACCTTTTCAGGTGGTTGAGAACCCCAGCTTCCGCCAGATTATCCAGATGCTAGTGCCCGGCTACACGATCCCCTCAAGAACCATGTTCAGCCAGACCGTGGTTCCCTCCCTGTATGTGAGATGCAGGGAGTTTATGTCAGCCACACTGTGTGCAGCATTGCCTGGCATCAGCGTGCATTTCACCACTGATCTGTGGAACAGTATGAATGGAATGTATGCTGCTTTCCTGGCTCTGACTGCTCACTGGTGGGGTCTGGAGAGAGAGAGGACCTCCAGTGCTGCTTCTGGCTCCAGTGCATCTCACACTGCAATTTGGCTCAGGTGGGCCATCTGTCATGTGAAGACCTTGGATGTCAAGCTCACCAAGGTGGAGGTGGCAGCCTTACTCGGCCACCAAATTGAGGAGTGGATAGGTGGGTTGCAACACCTTAGCCAGGGCTTCATTGTGACAGACAATGGCTCCAATATTCCAGCAGTGGTAGAGTCAGTGATGAAGTATGTGAACATCTGCTGCATAACTCTAACCCAACAGGAATCACGTGATATATGCTCAGATAAATGAATAACACACCATGACTGAATATATTGAAAGAGGAATGCTCAAGACATAAACTAATCACCCCCAATTCTTTTATATATAAGACATATCAGAGCTAAAGTAACATCCCCACTTGATATAACGGTGGTTTGTGTTTGACTTGCCCTCTTTCTTTGCAGTTTGCATGCTGGGTTGGTTTTTCTGCCCTGTGCCATAGTGTGTATTTTTGCCATCTCTTCAATTAATGCATGAAGAACAGCATCCATGAGTTCACACACAGGTCACTAGGTCAGGTCACACAGGTTGGGTTTCTTAATGGAATCCATACATTCATTGAAGAGATGGCCAAAAAGAAAATCATTAAAAAATCATGAAACCCCCTGGCTTGGGGCTTTAAGGGTGAGTTGTGGCACAATGTGCTTTGCCCCACTTTGGGGTGCCCAGGCACCCTCAATGGGGCACCCTCAAATCCCCATTATTCCCTATGGGAAAAATGCAAAACATTGAAAAATCTTCAAAAAAAATTTAAAAACTGAAGGAGTGTCTGATTGCTTTGAAATTTTGGTGTTTGTTGGCGCCCATGGGTGCCTACCACCCACCCCAGTTTTGTGTCCCTAGGTGCTCTGCATAAGGAATAATGGGATAACTCTTGTCCCCATTATACCCTATGTAGAACCTTTTAGAAGCAGTTCGAATTGGGTTTGAATTTGAACCAAACTAGGGGGTTTCGAGCAAAACCAAAACTGAACCTACCCACCCCAGTTTGAGGTCAGTTCAAATTTGAACGAAATCACCCAAACTGGTTTTGTGTACACCCCTAAGGGATGGTACATCGAAACACTGCCAACTCTGTCTTGCGATCTCCAACAGGTGCAGATACTAAAAATGGGAAGATTGGTTGATGGAGCATCTGGAGAGGGATATGGTGAACTGATGGGCCACTCCACCCGCCCGCCCATTTTGCCATGGCTGGTTTTTCATACAGAAACATGGAGAACATATCTGAGGGAGTTTGGACCTTCCTCCCTTGTTCAAGCAGGTCTCCATGAGACATGCCAGTTTAGCATGTTCCTGATGTTAATAGCATTATTTCTGATAATGATAATAATATACCTTTCCATTTTTAAAAAAAGTTATTGACCGCTTTCCAACCAAAAACAAGTGCTGAAAGTGATTTACATAACAAAAGGAGCAAGATGATGGTGCTTTGTCTGAAAAGAAATTACAATCTAAAGAGAAAGACAAAGGAGACACCAGCAAGAGCCACTGGGAGGGACACCGTGCTGAACTGAATATGGCTAGTTGTTCTCTCTCTGCTATATATAAAAGAGCCACCACTTGAAAAGGTGCCTCTGTCCTGATAGCAGGGCTTGAAACTTAAACAGCACTGTAATTGAAAATGACAAGTTGTATAAAATATTTGCTTCTTCCACTGTCTAGCTTCCTTGTGGAACAGCAACACTGTTTATTCTATTTCTAACAGTTCTACTCATTTAGACTGCTTTGGCAGAGTAAAAATGGTCTAGAGTGTTACTATGCCAATGAACCACAAATGCACTTTAAAATAATAGAAAATTAAATTCTCTTACAATTTCTTTAGATGCATTGTCTTGGTCTACACAGTAACATATACAAATGTATAACAAAACATATTTTCCTTCATGCTGCTTACGGAAATCTGACCCATCCTTCCACTCACAATCTTGTCTCTTCATTTAATTCACTTGCCTCATTTGTATCACATGGTTTTGTGTTCAATTAGTTGGCTTAACAAGATAAAGCCAGACACTGACCCAGAAAAAACAAACCAGATTGTTGCTGAGTCTTCCGTTAAGCTTTTCTAGGCACTGTGACCTGTTTATATCAATGGAAAAATGCAATATATCTCTATCACATGAATTGAATCTGTTTCTAAGGTTTGGGGGACTTTTTCTCTTCTTCTTTTCCTTTAAAAAAAATATATATATATATATGTAAAGCACCTATGGTCCTTGCCCTTCATTTTCCCTGCAACCCCCTTCAGTGCTATAAATCAGAGCTCATTGGGAGCGCTTATATACTGACCGCTGATAAGCTGTTGAGAAGCAGACAGGGCTTTTAGGAATTGCTGAACCATGAAGCTGACCTGCTTAGTGTTTTGTTGTAGGCTATTAAATCCAGGATTGGTGTTTTAAGATGATTCGGCTTTCTTCTTCCCTTGGCCTGGTTAAGCAACTCAAACCCCCAGCTCATTATTTTAGCTGATTAAAATAAAAACGGGAATGAGAAACCTGCTGTTTGAGAAGCCTACCTTCAGCCATCAAATTAATGAGACTGTCTCACACCAACATAGTTTATGGGCTTATGCAATTTGACACTAATTTTCCAGCTAAGAAAAGATTTAATAACTGTATGTGCTGTTCTCCTTTTTTGGCTGGGAAGATAATTCTTTCATCCAAAGGAACATATTTAAATCTTGTGGAAACATGCATTATTTGGTTGAAATGCTGCCGATGGATTGAGGCTTTTAATTTTTGCACTACAAACTCTCTTTCATTTCGTGGTAAAACTCTTACATGAGGAGCTAAGGCATAAGGTTGGGTCAATTTGTATGTCACAAAATGCAAAACTAAGCAATTCCTGCCTTTAATTGCAACAAGGGGTAGCAGAAGGGACAGTTCCACAAAATATTCAGTGATAAACCACCTTGAAGGCTTACAGCTCACTCAAATGCACGGCTTATAGTTGAATTAAGTATGCAGAATTCTCTATTGTTCAGCATAATAACACAAGAAGACCAAAGATCCTTCCATGAGGACGTCTCAGTTTTGTAGAGAATTGGATTCTTCTCATTTCAATATAGAATTTAAAATGTTAAGCTCAAAAGCTGTAATTCACTCAAGGTTACCCCTTGGAGGAACACTATATTTACAGCAGAGATTTGCCTATGATATGCAAATTGTTCATGTCCCAGTGTAGCCCTCAGTAGTATACAAGCTTCCCACCTCTTATTTGCTTGATAAGCCTAAGTAGAGTGTTTTGCTCCTAATCAAGATGACCTTCAGGACCAGCATAAGCAGGCTATTGTATAACTGCAGCATCTTGCATTGGTCTATGAGAATATCATGTTGCTCAGTTAGATGGCAATACCCAGTCAGTTGTAAAATATTTACACAATACCTTAGGAGTCTGTCCTCAGATCACTGCACATGCATAATTCCCATTACCATTAATGGAAGTTATACATTGGCAAGAAAATAAAACGGCTCTTTAATTAGGAATAGTGGGATTCCAGACATAGGAGACTTTTGGAAATCAGTGGGAAACACATTTACTTTTAACATATACCACAATTCAAACAAAAAGTTAAAAAAAATACTACATATCACAAAAATAGATATGAGACCTGTGTGACATAATTTTTCATGCTTGCAGCATTCGTTTTAATATTTGAGAAAAATATATGATGGCTATATAAAATATGAAAGGCAAAAAAAAAATCATCTAAGCAGGCCATGTTTACCTTAAATACTATTGATATGGTCAATTTGTCTTCTGATGGCACATCTGTTCAGTTATTTATTTATTTATTTATTTAGGGGCAGGGACATCACCGTTTTGATCTTTGTCTAGGCTTCTGCCTTCTTATGTCCTTCACAGACCTGAAAGCATTCTAGTATGTGAAGCCCACTTAGAATAAAAGGTGATAATTGGTGCAGGTTCTTCCACGGCACATTATCCCTCCTTTTATTGGAGATGTAAAGCCATAACAGCTTTAGTAGCAAAAGCAAAAGAACAACCATCTTTGACTACAGTTGTGTCCTAATTTATAAGCAGGTTCCATACTACCATGAGTTGAAAAGCTTACAATAAACAAAGGGTCAAACTATACAATACCTTTACCCAGGGTTTCCCAAGCTGTGGTACACTAGATGTTGCCTAACTACAACTCCCATCATCCCCAGCCACTATAAACTGTAGCTGAGGATGATGGGAGCTGTAGTTCAGCAACATCTGGAGTACCACAGCTTGGGAAACCCTGCCTTTACCAATGCTTTTTAACATCTATACGAAACTGCTGGGTGAGGTCATCAGAGGATTTGGTGTTTGATGTTATCAGTATGCTGATGACATCCAAATCTATTTCTCCTTGTCATCAATATTAGGAAATGGCACTAGGGCTGTGTGAGCCAGCTCAAAAGCATGGCAACACAAATGGCTTCTGTGCATGTGCAGACCTTACTGTAATGGTGGCTGTGCCTGTGCAGAGGCCCTAAATGGACCAGAGCATGACCGGGCCTGTGACAAATATGGGAGGCTGGTGGTGGGGTTGGAGGAGCCCTTGCCGCCACCACCATCCTCGCCACACCATCCTTACCACACCATCAGCTTGTTTTTAAAGTTACATACTATACTTTTTGCTTCCTGGCCACCGCCACCCATTGGCTTGTTTTTAAAGGTACATACTACATTTTTCCTCACCACCACCCCCAATTACTATCAGCAAAGATGATTCCACTTTACAAATATGACCCTTGAGCTGTCCTAAGAGCCAGCATGAGGGGGCTTAATGTTCAGATGGGACTGGGACCTGGCTCAATGGACCCTGAGCATGAGCCACCTGGTTCTGTTCGAAGTTGGCTTGAATTCAAACCGAACTGGGAAAATCAGTTCCATTGACATCTCTAAATGGCACTAGCCCCTTAAATGTCTGCCTACAGGCAGTAATGGGCTGGATGAGGGATAATAAACTGAAGCTGAATCCAAGCAAGGCAGATGTGCGCATTGTTGGGGGTTGGAATCTGCAAGACAGGATAGAATTTCCTCTTCTGGTCTAGGTTACATTCGCCCAGAAAGAACAGGTTCATACGGTATCAGCTGAAGAACAGGTTCATATCCATTGAAGCCACTTGGGAGAGCTCTTGGACTCAGGTCTCATCCTGTTGCCTTGAGGAGAATGACTTGAAAACAACGGTATACCAGGTGGTAACCTTTGCCTTTGTACTAATTGCGTTTGTACATATGTGCTTGCACGTATGCAATAGTATGTGCTTGTATGCATTGGTAACCATTGCCTTTGTACATAGTTTGGAAACTTCAGTTAGAAAATGTGGCAGGTAGATAGGTCTCTGTGGTATCTCAGAGAGACCACATTATGCCCGCTCTTAAACAGTTGCACTGGTTTCCGATATGTTTCCAGGCTACGTACAAAGTGCTGGTTATTACCTTTAAAGTCCTGAACGTCTTCAATCCAGGTTACCTGAAAGAATGCTGTTCTCTACAAGATCCCCACCTCTCATTAAGATCAGGAGGGGTCCGTCTTCAGGTGCCACCGGTTCATCTGTTGGTGACCTGGGATCAGGCCTTCTCAGTTGTTGCCCCTGGGTTGTGGAATGTGCTCCCCTTGGATATAAGAGGATTCTCTTCCTTGGAGGCCTTCAGGAGAGACTTAAAGATCCAGATGTTTAGGTTAGCCTTTAATGATATTGAGTGTAAATTTTAATTCTAATCTGGTTTAAATGTTTTCATTTTATTTTAATTGTTTTATTATGTGTTTCTGATTTCAATGTAAACTGCCCTGAGCCACTTTAGGAAGGGTGGTATATAAATAAATAAATAAATAAATAAATAAATAGGCTAAAGGGGATGCATATCCTGAACTATATTGGAACAAAATATTGGTGCGGGCAAGTGGTGGGGAGTATAAAAATTGCTGTTTCCAGTATGGCCAACACTATCATTGGATTAGGTTTCTAACACTAAGCATTTTTTCCTTTATCTTTCAGTAATGGGAAATATTTGCTACAGCATTTCCTGTTTGCCAAGAACAAAGATGGTGAGGAAATATAGTGCACATCTAATTTGAACTTTCTAGACCTATTAATTTGCTGACTAGGTTTGGAGGCTTTCCTAATTACTTCTTAATGTTTTGCAAAAGTCATCAAATCAAAACCTGTTATTTCCTCTGTCAAGTACATGAACAGCTACATCTAATTTTAAAATCCAAAGGGGATACATATGTATCTTGGTGTACCCCTTTTTAGTGTGCAATCTACCTTATCATTCAAGAACTCAAAGATGCCAAATATACTTTATTTCTGATTTTAGAACCATGTTTATCCTTCACTACAGGTTTTTTTAAATCCACGCTAAGAATATTTTAAAATGTTATCATGACTATCCTTAATCCTTTATATCTGTTTACTGGGAGCAGCTTTCATTAGTATCATTCTTTTAAATTATATTTCTGTTGCTTGTAAAAGTACCAGGAAACTGCGAAGTGCCATGAACCAAACATTAATTAGTCTAAGTGCAACCTGTTTTAAATATCAAGTTTACATGGTGAAGGTAAGGTAAGAAGACTACAATAGAAGTTGTTGTTAATGATGACTTGTGTACACAGAATTTGGGCTTTATTAACACTGTGCCTTTGTAGTGGAACAATGCTAACCCACCTCTACTATATGTCAGATAAAAACAGATACTGCTGTCTTACATTATAGGAAAGAGGGGGAGCTGCATTCACACATAATGCGGAACTGTGGGTGTAATTGATTCGTGGTTCTGCTCCCCACCACCCACCCTGCTCTCCAGTCCGCATTTGGACGAGATGAGGAGTGGGCTCTCTGCAGTCAGGGAGACTGCAGAGAGGAGGGGGAACTGGCTGTGCAGGCTTCCTTGCTTGTAGGACAGTCCACACAGCCAATCATGGCCAGAGAGATGGAGGAGCTTCCTCCCTCAAGTTCTGCATTCAGACTGAAACCCTGGTTATGAGCAGCAAAACTCACTACAAACCGAGGACAGAGCACAACCTTGGGTCGCTTTACAAATGGGACCAGAGTTGCACACATTCAGACATAATGGCTTGGCAACCTTTGGCCCCTGCAACTCTGATTCTGTGTTATGTGTGAATGGGGAGAGAGAGAGAGAGAGAGAGAGAGAGAGAGAGAGAGCACAAGAGCAAGTGTCATCAATGAACCACTGGAAGATTTGGTAAACCCCTGATGAAATTTTGTGAAGGGCTTTTACACTACATCAAATGAATGCGCCTTAATGAAACTCAGTCCTTTGAGGGGTTTATATTTGGATGACCTCTTAAATTTCAAGAAAAATAATAATGCATCTCCTTTCCAAGGGGCCAGTTCTAAAAGTATGGATGCATATTCATCTTTCATTTATGAATAGATTTGCAAATATTGACATTGGACTGTTTGATGTCCTGAACAGTTTGCCCTTAAAAACATAATGCTCTGTTTTTCATATTGTTCTTTCCAAGAGGATTGTTCCTGAAAGTATTGCCCCAGGCATGTCCCAAAACTTCCTGACCCCATGAAGACTTGCCACTAGTAGGAATCTGAATCTGATAAGGGTGTTGAGAGTTCACTTACTACTACTATAGTGGAACTGAAAAGAAGTTTAATATGGAAGCAGATTTAATGGTGAGATGGAATTCACAGCAAACATAGAATATACTAATAAAATGGACTTGCAAGCATTCCTTGCAGTTTGTAAGGGCATTTGCAGGGCAGTTTGCAAGCATTCTTCCTGTACCACACAATGACCATGCACTCTCCCTTCAATTCTTGATAGTTGATGACCAAAAGAGCTGCTTTGTTTTGAACATATAATTTATATGTTCTTGGGTTACTGCCAAGAACCCCCCAAAAGACAAAGTCTGGGAGACTGGATGAGATAGGCAAGCAAGTGCAACATTTTTCGTGTTTCTTGGTTTCTTAAGGGACCATCTAATCCAAAAAGAATTTAAATGTTGACTGCCATGTCTTAATCAAACTTATTCTATAAGCTTTGACATTTCTGCCAGCCTTCACAGTTTAGTCAATAATTCCTTTAGTGAGGGAGGAAAAGGTTCACACCACTTTTTCACATTCAACATTAGTTTTTAGATTCCAGAGGAACTCCTGATGCTCTTGTCAAATTGATTCATCAAAAAATCCAAGTCACATTAAAAGAGGATTAAGAATTATAGGATAATTCAACATTAAAGCTTTTGTATGACTTTACTCAAATTGATTTTACCCAATTGTCTTTGGACAATTCCACCTCATGTAAAAACTATGCTTTGGGTTGTAATCTTTTACAGCATTTTTTTGATATTATTCTTGTATGTGCATCTGATATTATACCTGTATATGCATATGCATATGCATTTGTACTGTACAGCTCATATATGCACATTACATAGCCTGTGTGTGGTTGGAACCATTATCTTTAAGCCTATGGGCAGTTCTTTAAAACTGCTAAGGAAAACACACCAGTGTTTCTCACTGCAGACATGTGGGAACATAAACTCATAAACATAGATATTTAAATAGCCAATGATATTTAATAACCAAAGAGTGCATAATGTCAGCACTCACAAATGTATGGAAGGAAACCCTGCTCTAACACTGGTGTTTTCCACTGCAATCCATGTGTAGAGTTACTTCACAGGGTTACTGAGGGAATAACAGAAGCCCTGTAAAGGCCTTTGGAAGTTGAAAGTAATGTAGAAATGACAGCTAAATAAGCATGAATTTAGTGTTAAAATGAAATGAGCATAAAGTATCTTACAAAAGCAGAGCCAAATACATGTTCAAAGACTTACTATAATTAATAATAAAACAATAATAACAAAATATTATAATAATTAACAACAACAACAATTATCATCAATCATCATCATCATCATCATCATCATCATCATCTGAAAACAACCCTTAAACAGTTAAGTTGTTTTTTTAATCCAAACCACTTTCCGGTTGTTCGGAGACACCAATTACCCTTTATTTTCTAGGTACACAGCCATTTGCCTTCAGGAATCAGGATGCACAAATATCGTTCTGACAATCTCTTCTTGCTAAGATCTGATACTGACTGGAAACATAAGAATGGTCATAGTTTCGCTTGCAACTCATTCTCAGCTCTGTAACTGTAGGAAAATGCCTCTGATTATATCTAGAGGTTGACTCTCAAGGTTTTCTTTTATTAAGTAGCAGTGCTCAGTTAACTACCATCGTTCTTTTTACAACTTCCCCTTCCATTACAGACAGTTAAGCTCCACAAACTGGATCAGCTCAGCATCAAGACTCGGTTACAGTAAATGAAGTGCTGTAAGCTTACATCAGACTAATTAGTTTGAGAGATAAAGGCGGAGGGGGAGAAGAGATAGGAGGAAAGACTTTTCAGGTTGCTTTGTGAAAGGCAGTTTCCTTAATTAAGCCTACCACTAATTGTTAAATATTTTTCAGGCATTAACAGAGCTACACTGAGTGTAATTAAATTTTGATTTTAGTGGTATTTGCAGGGATTAAAATCACAATCTGCTGAGGCACTGAGGTTAGTTAATATTCACTTCACTGCCACAGCTGTCCTCCATTACATTACAAAGGACAGGAAAAAGAGACAGCAGAATAGGGTGAAGTAATGAGAAAGCTATTCATTCATTTGAACCAGCTCCACACTGTACAGCCTTGTACAAATAGATCTGATCTGTATGGCACACAGCTAGGTATTAAATCGGATTTAATTCGATACTAAAAAACAAAAGCTAATCTCTAATGTATTTTTATTTTTACACTTCAACACTAAGCAATGCATAAAAAACATAATCATATGATAAATGTATGACTAAATTCAAATAGGATTTCTCTGCAGGAATCTCTATAGTAGTCCACCAGGACCACAGACCTATTCCTTCTGTTATTTGTCTCTTGTGTGCTTGAATGGACCCTCTGCATTTGTGACAGGTGACATTTCTTCCTTAGGGGAATGTTTTCTAGCAAAAATCAGGGTTTCAAGAATCTCTCTCTCTCTCTCTCTCTCTCTCTCCATATTGACCAGCCAAGCAACTTCAGTGGAAATGGATAGATCTGAATTCTTACAACTATCCATAAACTCTAGGATGTATGCAATTAATTTTAACTCTTTTCAAAAAATATCTGAACATGCAAAAGGGAGGGAAGCATGATTGCATATCCTGTATCCACACTTAAAGTCTGAAATAGCGCTTGAATGTATAGCTGTATTTCTTAGGGGCTTTTCCAATGAAATCAGGAACTTTGATTCTCTGAGTTGTTCCAGAGGTGCCTTAAAAAATGTTTCACACAAATGTTTTGGTGGCACAAGTACATGAACCAACAAAGAAATTCCCAGAGCAATGAGAATACGAGGAACTCAAGACATAAGATATCCAAAGCAGGCAGTGCTGGGTGTCAAGGAAAAAGTAAATACAGGTGGACTTCGTTATCCATAGGGGTTCCATTCTTGGCTACAAATGCGAATAACAGAAACACAGATAATGAGACACTGAAGCTATGAGAATTGGAGGGTTAGGTTCCTAGAGGCTAAAAAAGAATGCTTTAAAAGGCTGGAAAAGGCAGAAATAATTTAAAAATTAAGTGCCAGCTATTGCTTCAACTGTCCAGCAATGCCCCCTCCCCCTGATTTCGGCAATTTAATGTGAAAAATCATGGGGGAAGGTTTTTTTTTTAAAAAAGAAAGAGCCACAAAATGACATCAGAAGTTGTTTCTGGCCACCTAGGAGCTGTGGATATGTGCATTGTAACCCTTTAAAAACTGTGTATACCAAGGTTGGGTCTCTACTGCCCACCCAAAGATACACGAAACATGTTACATGTGCGTGTCGGAACTACGGTCCACCTGTATAAGAATACTAGTGAAATATGCTTTGATCCAGTTTGAGGATTTCCAACATACGCCATATCATATTATTACTGGTCTACGGCCGAAATAAAGTTTTACTTACTTACATATCATATCCTTTTATTCTGTATTCAGCCTAGAATGATTAACTACCTTCTTCATAAGACACAAATAACTCTCAGTCATTCAAACTTTTGGAAACTCTAAATTGCTTTGGGAGAGTAATGGGCTTCAGAACATCTCCGCTTACAAGGAAGGTTAAGGCAGGGAGAGTTCCTGGAGTCTGGATTTTGGGTATTATTACCTTGGTAGCAGCTTAGGCTTTTCCCTCCACCTCTCCTTAAATTTATCCAAGCTCCTGTCTTTCCCTCAGGCAGAATGTACCAAGCAGCTTGAGGAAGTGATTTGGTTTCTTTAGTGATATACCATTTAGTTCCTTTTGCCTGAATCCTGACAGTGCCTGGGGGAAGCCATATTGACTAGCTGGAGCTGAGGCATAATATACCAAGTCAGCAAAAAGTGTGAACCACTTGTTCATAAACTATTTAGTACATTTTGTCTGAGTCCTGAGTTCCAGCTAGCAGCCAATACAAGCAGCATGGTAGAGAACTGTAATCTGCCATGGATCACTACTGAAACAAAGAGTGTGCAGGTAAAGGTGGACAAGCAGATCTCTGGGACATTTGCCTGCTTACCTTTCTGAAGCACTTCCTATGGGTCAGTATGGGTAGAACAACAAGAAAGAAAGTAGAAAATGAAGCCATTTAGCCAACAGTCAAGTATTTCAAGATGACCAGAATGGAAAAACCAAACCAGAACTTTGCCTGTTCATGGAAAGAAGTCAAGGAAGCAGTGGTAGTCCAAATAATTGTAAGACCTGAGACACAAAATTAAAATTCTCCTATATAAAATAGTAATTAAAGAACTGATTTTGCACCCCTTTGATGATGCTCAAAATCTGTCACTTGGCATACCTGCCTCACTTTACCTCCATGTATATCTGGTATGCATGAACAAGAACATCTGAGATTATGAGGACTATTTAACAACAAAGAAGAAATAGTGAATTATTCAAAAAATGCATACCATCCTGCCCACATTTATGCATGCCTGGATAAAAGGTTGTTACTTATAACAACCTGTGGACAGGAATAAAGACATTTAAATATATTTATGCTTAACTGTCCAAGGTTTTCCCAAGCACAAAATTCTTTCTTCAGCTATAAATTCTTCCAACATTACCTTTGCCCTAGATCTACAATGAGCAATTCTTGAGAAAGAAGGAATATTAGAGATTATAATTCATATCAAGACTATATTACATAAGTAAATGAACAATAAAAATGATACATTGGCCTATAGAAAAGATTAGAGAAATAATGCCTTCACATATTCTGCATTCATTACATTGACTTTCCAGGGTAATTACTTTAACATTTCTACCTATGATTCACCACAGGATGTTGGATCATAAATTAGACATTGAATATTTTTACACATTTTGCAGAACCAGATCTTAAAGACTATTCCAAAAATATGTTAATAGGTGGTAGAAGAGGGGACACTCATGACTAAAATTCTGTGCCAGTCCAAATCTGTTGAATGGGGAGCCTTTATCCAGGGATTCATCAATGATCAGAGAGGATAAATTCATCGAAAGTTCTAAAAGATGACCTTTGAACATAATCAAAATTAAATTCCAAAACCAGTGTATTGTTCAAGAGCACTTGTTGAGGCTTTATTTTATACCTCATAATATAAAACTAGTCAAATCTCTCTCCTACCCCCCCACCCCGCTTTCACACATGATGGGAAACCAGACTGGAGAGGCCTGAGGTTGAACTTATTGTACATCCCTCGCTCCTGTGGTGATTGGCTGCCAGGGCAGTCCTTCATTCCAGAAAGAAGCCTAAACAGCTAGGTCTCAACCACCCCCTTGCACAGCCAGTTCCCCATCCTCTCTGCAGTCTCCCTGAATGCAGAGAGGGTCCTGCTGTTTATGACCAAATGCAGACAGTCTAGTACACAGTAAGGGGAGGGTGAAACTGTAGGCCCATTGGACCCATGGTTTTACATTATGTGTGAATGTGGCCTCTTGCTAGCTCACTTTCTTGTCTCTCTCTCCCCACAAAGGGATTTGTGGCTTTGGCATGCATTAAGGTCGTAAACACAACCATTTGCTCTGAGGAAATGGTTGCTCTGGGCAAGGCTGGGGGGGAGGCAGGACACTACCTACCTTCCCCTACATTATCCTCACTGCTCCCAGGCTGCACCACGCCACGCCCACAAGACCAGCAAGTAGCATGGGGATGGGGGGGGGAAGCAGGCTGCATCATTCTGTATCCCAAGATGCACCACCTGTGGGGCATTGGGGATTCCCCACTGCCAGGCAGCTCCTTCTTCCTAGCTCTATGGAAGCTCAGGCTGCTAGCAGCCCAAGTTTCCACACGACTGGGCAGTGAGGTAGGAGACACACACGCATCCTCCTACCTCATTTTTAGCCTGGGTTTAAAACCCAGGATATCTGGTGGGTGAATGCTGGGAGCAATCCCGGAGCAATCCTGGTGGTTCTCATGACCAGCCCTATCTGGGCTACTGCTCCCCTACCCAGGTAGGGCTGGTCATGAGAATGACCTCATTATATCATTTAAGACACAAAATGACGTCTTGATAGCCCCTACCTTCCCCTCAGATGATCTCTCCTATCCTTCTGGCTGCGTGGCTCATGCACCCACACAAATGTCTCTCCCAGAAGCCACATTGCCATCTGGAGGCTGGGAAAACACAGCCTGACCTCCAGAAATTCCTAAAATACACTGTGCAAGGAGGGAGATGCATTAAGGGATTCCCCTTAAGCTGGACGCTGTAGGCATTTGGCTCTGTTTCTGCTCAGGCTGCAGGCAGCCTGAGCAGACTCATAACTGGGGCCCTGGAGGGAAGGGCATGCTTGCATCCTTCTACCCAGGCAAAAGTAGGGGTAAAAACCCTGGGCTACCCAGCAGGGCCCCACTGGGATTGGCCATGATCCCACGAGCATGTCCTACACTGGTAAGACTGCACAAGTCTGGGTACGGATGCGCATGTGAACAGCCTCAGTATATTCTACAGGGGACATAAACTGGTGCTGTCTCCCCCATGACTTCCTGGTAATGTGTAGTTGGAAGGGAAATATTTGAAAGCATTTTGTTTGTTTGTTTGTCTATTTAGCATATTTGCATACCACCCAAATCCCAAAACTCACATCGCTAGTCTATTTACAGTAGACTAGATTAAACACAGATTAAAAACAAAGTTAAAACATTAAATCAATTGAAATGGGTAGATCCTATCAATCTAATTAAAAGTTTTGGTGATTGATTAATTGATTGATTGGTTAAGTGCCGTCAAGTCAGTGTCAACTCTTAGCAACCACATAGATGGATTCTCTCCAGGATGATCTGTCTTCAGTTTGGCCTTTAAGGTCTTGCAGTGGTGCATTCATTGCTGTTGTAATCAAGTCCATCCACCTTGCTGCTAGTTGTCCTCTTCTCTTTCCTTCAACTTTCCCCAGCATTATAGACTTCTCAGGGGAGCTGGATCTTCACATAATGTGTCCGAAGTATGATAGTTTGAGCCTAGTCATTTGTGCTTCAAGTGAACATTCTGGATGGATCTGTTCTACAATCCATGTGTTTGTTTTCCTGGCTGTTCATGGTATCCCCAAAAGTCTTCTCCAGCACCAAAGTTCAAAAGCATCAATACCTTTTCTATCCTGCTTCTTCAAAGTCCAGGTTAATGGTAATGTGGACATACAAAGTGGGCTTTTAGCCCCCAACAAAGAGTTAGGGAAGCATATGGGGGAGGGACATATTCTTCTGGTATATTTGTGGCATAAAAACAGACACCAAAATATGTTTGTGTGTCTCTAAGGTGATATGAAACTCCTGGTGGATTCCTCTTTTTAAAAAACTGAAAAGCACACACAGACAAAAGAGCTCAGAGGATACCATGCCTTGTATTCTTTCACAGAGTATTCTGTCTTTACCAGGAATAGCATGAGTAATGCAAGGTTACTGCAGTAAGCACACATTTCTTATTAGCTATCGAAAGAAAAAAAAGGTTTGTAAAACGCATGTAATTTGATGGCACATAGATCACCACTACCCTTGAGAGTAGCATTTCATGGTGCTACATATTTAGTGCTATAAAATATTCCTCTACTTTTCACTGAAGAAATTCTACAAATGTGAGAAACAGAGTCTTATAAATCAAGCCCAGCAAATAACAGGCAAACTTGGCGTGGAACAATGTGCTATCCATTTTGCTGCCATGACACTTTGTTTTAAGTGTTCCCTCTGCCACCACTGTTTTTAGCAGCAGAGTTAAATTACAGTGGCACTCTTTATGGGAATTCATACAAGGTTCTCGTGACTACCAAATGCATTCTTTGAGAGCACTGATGAATTCTAAATTAACACAGCTATTTCTGTTCTGTTGTGAGTGTGTGTGTGTGTGTGCGCACACGGATGCATGCACACTTGTGTTTTAACCTTCAAGACAAGTCAACACATTTCAGACAATCTAGTCTTTTTTAAATTTGTAAAACAGATTTAAATAACACCACAGTTGATGAGAAGCAGAGGTACGCAAAGCTGTGAGGAATGGGGGGTGGGGGCGGGGGGTGGGGGTGGTGACTGCACCGTGAGAGAAAGAGGAGTGAAATGAGAGCCAACAGCAGCTCCCCTGGGGCCTGTATTAATCAGCAGACAAATGGTCTCTACTCCTAGCGTGTATTCATTCTTCAGCAAGGAGCTGCCAGCAAGAGGCTTCCTGTTGGAAATACAGACCCAGCTTTCCTCCATTCAAATGCTGGGGGTGGGGAGAGAGAAAGAAAACCTGCTGACAAACACGGCTCTGGGCATTTGACACTGCTTTTCGATCTGGTCACACTGAGATTGTGAGATGAACAAATTAGGAATTCACTACAAAAGAGTCTCAGTTCTAGCCTACTTAAACATTGTGCTTTATTTTATTTTTTTAAAAGGCTGGTTCTTTTCTCTCCCTCTTTCTGGGGAGTGTAAAAACAAAAGCTCCCCATTTCATTTGAGCTGAGGAAACGTGACTTTTCCCCCCACCACTAATTGTGCTGTTGGAAGCCTTACAGACATTTCCGTGAAATAAAAGCCAACTTTTAAAGGCAGGGATTTGTAGATATTTAGAGCTGATTTGCATTTTGTATTTTGAACTCAGGTACAAAAAGTATGTGTGTTTCAATGGATAAATACATATCCAGGACCAGCACCATTAACATTAACTATGAGTGGCACATGAAAGTTTAAACGGTCAGGTTTAAAGGTCTAGGCTTCCACTTGTGAGTCTCTTAAAAGGAAACCCAGCCATTAAAACTAAACATAGGTATGCCATTAACAGTGCGCTATGTGATATGTCACCATTTAAACTTGGTACTAACATTAATTTCTGTAGCTGAGTGTTCACAAGGAAAACATGGCACAAAAATTACAAAAAACACAATTTCAAAGCTTCTCCCTCTATTTATATAGCAAGCGTCATTGAGAGTGAAATGTTATTGTTCACCTTTCAGTTGCTGAGATAATTATGTATGTGACTGCATGTTATAAAATGCCACCCATCCATTAATTTGCAAAATAAATTGGCCTCTCATGTATGTAAATTATTTCAAAGGCATTTTGATGCCATGCTAGGCATGTGCACACAGAGAGGCTATGCGCTCTGAAGCATGCAATGCAATGTGATCCCCGCATATGGGAAATGTTGAAAAGCAGCTCCTTTGAAATCTAATCACATCTCATTTTGGAAGGAAAATAAGGAAATGGAAATGAGATAGTGATGTCAACAGTAAGCCAAACATCAGACATCTCACAAGGGGCCCTCCGATACATAATTACATTTAGTGGGGGAGGGGTAGTTAATTCAGTGATGCAGATAGATTTACTGGCATAGCATCTTGACCTTTCTAAGACCACAAATAAGTTTGATAAATAGCTATAAAACTGCCTAGTAGCATGTGGCTATTCATATAATCCAGGAGATCTGCTGTCAGATTGTCATAGAAAACCGATTCTCCCCTTTCCTGCAAAAACCCACAATGCCTTATCACAGCTCTTTAGAAATAGATGCTTCGTTATAGACGATGCTGTCATGTGTATTGGATGATGAAAATTATTTGCAGCAGGTCTCCATACTGGTGATGATGTAGGTTTTCAGGTTAACCTGAATTCCCTAAAATCAGATGTGCAATGCCAAAAATATCTCCCAAGATCTTCATCTGGTTTATTTCCAGTAAAAAGAAAATTGCCAAATCATGATCCCACTTTCATCATCCTAATTTAATATTTTGCCTAAGAACTATAACACATATAATAAATTAATCAATTTGGACCTGCAACATGTGCTTCAAAATATGTGAAGCAATATATTCAAAAATATGTGAGCCAGAAATATATGAGCCAGAAGAAAAAGAAGCGAAGAGGAGATGGGAGTGTGTTGAATGGGAGTGGTGAAGTTTCTTAAAACTATTCCATATAATAACAAATAACATTATAACACAAAATTGAAAAGGGGAGTCCTGGCCCCCATTTCCACTGATCCCCTTTCTAGCTGCATGCTCCTCCCTCCAGCACATCCCATGCCATTCTCAAGGGTCCCCCAATTCTCACAAGAGGCTTTTGAGAAGTCCAGGGCGTTCCAGTAGGAAGGAGTATATGGGGAAAGCCTGTTCCATGACCAGAATTCTGCTTGCAATTCTGCCTGCCTATTATTTACTCTGAAGCTGCAAATAGGGTAATGCTCATTCATGTTCTAAATATTGTTTAAATAATGGGACAATGGGACATAGGAACATAGAAACATAGGAAGCTGCCATATACTGAGTCAGACCATTGGTCTATCTAGCTCAGTATTGTCTTCATAGACAGGCAGCGGTTTCTCCAAGGTTGCAGGCAGGAATCTCTTTCAGCCCTATCTTGAAGAAGCCAGGGAGGGAACTTGGAACCTTCTGCTCTTCCCAGAGCAGCTCCATCCCCTGAGGGGAATATCTTACAGTGCTCACACTTCTAGTCTCCCTTTCATATGCAACCAGGGTGGACCCTGCTTAGCTAAGGGGACAAGTCATGCTTGCTACCACAAGACCAGCTCAATGGTTGGTGATAGGTTGTTACAGATCAGACAGAGGTGTAAATCTTTCGAACAATAGCAATTATATTTGTTTTAAAGATTTAAAATCTTTAAATCTTTTGAACAATAGCAAATATATTATGAGATTCCTCCTTATCCTGCAGTCAGCTTCATCTTCTTCAGTCCCTGAATGCAAAACAACTTTGAATAGTAGAAGGAGAACTTTACTACCCCTGTAGTGATCAACCTCCCCTCCCTCTAAAGAATTAAAAGGGAGTGAACCCTTGTCTTGACTGACAGGCTGGTGAACTCCAGGGCAGCCAATCAGTACACCAGATGGGTGGGACCTAGAAAACAGTTGCTGGGAATTCTGGGAACAAGAAGTGTGGTCTGTGTTGAAGAGAAGCGCGTGTGGAAAGGCTTAATGAGGGGCATGGAGTTTCTGTTCCCTCATGGTCAAAGCCAGAATGGAGGTTTCTCATGTGGAATAACTGCAGATCCTTGGGAGAGAGGATTGCAGGAAGCTTGATTCTCATCAGGTGTTGGGCGAGTTTTCAAGGAAGAGGGGATTCAGCATAGGAAACAGTTTGTTAGATTTTGCATTAGAAACTTATATTTCTTTGTGTGCATGCTTTCATATTCCTGATACTGTTCTATTATTGTTTACCTGCAATGTAATTAAAATAAGATACACTAGCCTACGCTCAACCCACCTAATGTGTTGCGAAAGACTCTGTAAACCTTTTAGTGTGCCTAAATGCAAATTGCAACTGAAGCCTAAGACAACCCATTTTTGTAACCTACTAAGTATTTTTGAATGTATCTAAAAATAAAAGCCTCAGACAGAAGTAGTCAGTAGTAATTGAATAAAACTGTTTTTTGTTCTTTTCTTTTTACATGCCTTTCAGAGTTGGTTTTCTTAACTCAAGAAAAAAGGGATGGCGGAAAGGGTTTTCTCTGGTGCAAAAGCATCATCAAGCACTTAGCAACTATTGGTTTTCTCATCATGTGTAAGCCTGCATGTGGAAGGTTTTTGTATTTATCCAATAGCAAAATAAAGAGAGTTTTCCCTGGGATTCCACCCCAAGCCCAAGGAGGTTAAAGTTCTGTTGACAAGGGGAATGGCAGTGGCGGCAGCAGCGGCAGCAGCAGCCTTTTAATTAAATCTACCAGAAATATAGAAAGGTTTTATGAGAAGCCCACCCAGCCAGCTCAGCAGGGATGACTCGGCATTTTCTTTCCCTCATAGGAACATAGGAAGCTGCTATATACTGAGTAATACCATTCGTCCATCTAGCTTAGTATTGTCCACACAGACTGGCAGCAGCTTCTCCAAGGTTGCAGGCAGGAATCTTTCTCAGCCCTATCTTGGAGAAGCCAGGGAAGGAACTTGGAACCTTCTACTGGCTTTAATCCACTACAACCCCCAATACAGTTTACAGAAACTGTCAATACCACTGTACATATAGTTCCAATGGTACTAATTTCAAAATATTCCATAAATGATATTTCAAAGTAGAATTGTTGTTTCTGGGCACATAGTGGCAAGTCCTGAATTCCTTCACTGTGTGTCCATTTATTCCAGACTTGCAAAGAAGTCAGCATATATTGAATAAAAAGCCCCAAAGTCCCACTTGCAGCACAAGGTGAATAGCCACAAAGCTATTCAGCTAAGAAACTTATTATGGTAATTCATCCAACATCTCATCCAAGGAAGACAAATCACTTCCAAATGAAAGGATTCAGTACCTTGACTACTGTCCTACATGCATCATTTATTCCAGACACATTTTCAAGGCAGCTGGAAATGAACAGAAGAGTCCGTTTGAGAATGTTGAAAGTGTAGAAGGATTGGCATTTTAAGGTAAACATTGAGACTTTTCATCCATAAGATGCAGCAGCTGCTACAGATGCTGATATAACTTTTGACACTGATAGTGATGAGTGGAGTATAATGTCAGTTCAAGATGAGAGACTACAGCAGGCTGAAAAGCAATCCATTGAAGATGAATCCCTTGGAACCATGGAAGCTGATTTTACTCTTTGGAAGATGGTTGGCCTTTAGTCAGGCAATGATGTTAAATAAATTGCCAAGGCAAATGGCAAGAAGTTAAGCAAAAGCTAGTTCTTAAAGTTTACCCTGTGGGTTAGAAGGTCATCTCCAAATTACAGAAGGTAAACCCAAGAAAATAGGGCTCTTGCAAACTGACACATAGTTGACCAAGCCACCAAGAGTACCTTATCCTCATGTACTAGGGAAGGCCTACTAACTGGTGACTTCAGTAATATGAGTAATATCAGCTGGAATGCTGGCTGACATGATCCACAACCCTCCAGTGACAGAAGGAGGGCTGTATGTCCACAAGGAGCTTTCAGTGTTCCTGTGATAAAAAATACTTTGCACAGTGGATTGGGTGCAGAGAGGGAGGGGGAAATTTTTTACAAATATGTTTCTGAGGGCTTGACAATCTTCAGGAAAATATTTATACAAGTGGGAAGGGCTTTTGAAAGGTGGGGAGAGATATAAATATTGCTCCCCTCCTTCTTGGCACCCAGTCTGTGCAAAGCTGAAGGTTCCTTGTAGACCTGCAGACCTCCTTCCATCGCCAGAGGACTGTGGATCATGTCAGCCAGTAGTTTTGATTTTATTTTCACATGTATTCACTTTTATTGCATTTCAGGTTTTTTGGCGTACTTCATCTGCTTCCTCAAAATATTATTTATTTTAAAATATTATTTCAAAATATTATTGAAGTCTGGGCACTAGACGAAAGTATGCAAAAAGCCTCCCAAGGCTGGTTTTGAATCTTCCAGGGAACTGTGCAGGGATTTTCATAAGGAAAGCACCACTACCAAAAAGATGCCGCTCTGCTTAATGTCAAGAGCTAACATACTCAAAGCAGGGAACTCTTTCAAGATTTTAGCACGTAGTTCATAGACAGCATGCATTCTTTTAATAATAACCTAAGCAGAAAGAAAGAAAATCCATTTCATTTTATGATTACATTTAGTTTATGTAGATTATTAGATCAGGCTTTCCTGTACATGTTAGGGTGGTGCTTTCATCCTATGGATATCTTATCTAGGTCTGAGCTTGCAGACTCAGAAAGAAAGAAAGAAAGAAAGAAAGAAAGAAAGAAAGAAAGAAAGAGCTGAAGAAGAAGCTGAAAAAATAAAGAAATCATTCTACAAGCTCCCAAGTTGGGAGTTCCCAAGAATCACAGACTGGATTTCAACAGGGAAGGAGAGAGCAGAGTGGGGCTGAAGAAAGCAATGGAGGGTGCAGTGGGGTAGAAAACATTCAGTGGCAGCAAAGGAGGAAGAAGTTTTAAAGGACTTTGAAGAGAGATAAATAGCAAGGGTGGAATGAGTTGAAATAGAGTGGTAACTATACTGAGAACTTAAGAACAGAGTGAGAAGAAGTAACTGTGGCAGCTATGTGTGGGTTGGTGGAAAGGACAAAAGAGCTTCAACGAAGGTTGTGGGAGATGACACAAAAGCTCAAGGAACTTATTAGGAGGCAAGTCTATATTGTTCTCAGCCATATAAAGATTTTGCTAAAACCACTGAGATTTAAAAGTATCTAGCATGTAACATAGTAACTCACAAATGAAACACCCTATTATGTTAATATAGTCCATTTCTTCAAAGCCAACCTTTGCCTCTGTTTCCAAAATGTTTGTTTTAAAGCTTTCTGTAGGAACACCTTGTCCACGTGCAATAAGCCTAGCATTTCTGTTTCATTTAAGGTCTTCAATGCCTCTCTCTCTCTCTCTCTCTCCATTTTCTCCTTGATCTCTTTCTAGTGAATAAATGACTTAACCATCTGAAGGGGCTTTTATTATGAGTTTGTTCATTCAGTAGTTTTTCTCTGGTGCTTCATAACCACAATCATAAATATAATAATTACAAACCTATGTTCATGTGTCTTCAAAGAGATGAAAGAAGTTATTTTTCTCTTGGCAGTCTGTGTGTGGGATCTGCAAAACTGGTCTAGTGTTTTTGATTTATACTGATGACTTCAATAGTTGAGCACAAAAGCTTGGATCTAGATAAAGCAACATTTTCTTCTTTCTTTCTTTCTTTCTTTCTTTCTTTCTTTCTTTCTTTCTTTCCAAAAAGCTGCCAAAGATTCTTGTTCATTGTCTTTGCTTCCATCCCTCTTGCTGTCCTTCTGATTTCTCCCAGGAGGGACATACTTCTGGACCATGCCAGAGAGAAGTTGGGAACTATAAAGTTGGCCATGAAGTTCATTCATACATTTATTTCATTTAACACACTTGTATACCACCCAAAACACAAGTCTCTGGGCGGTTTACAACAAAACAATAAAAACAATTGATAAAAAGATCAAAACATTTCAACAATTAAAATTTAAAATGTCAAAACTATTAAAAACACAAGTAAAACTATAACTAATTAAAAGCCTGGGTGAACAAATGCATCTTGATTGCCTTTTTAAAAGTTATAAGAGATGGGGAGGCTCTTATTTTAGCAGGAAATGTGTTCCAAAGCCTTGGGGCAGCAACAGAGAAGGCCCGTCCCCAAGTAGCCACCAGACAAGCCGGTGGCAAATGCAGATGAACCTCTCCAGATGATCTCAATGGGCAGTGTGGTTTATAGCAAAGAATCCATTCTCTTAAATATCCAGGGCCCAAACTGTTTGAGGCTTTATGGGTTATAACCAAAACCTTGTACTTTGCCCGGAAACTTATCGGCAGCCAGCGTAGATCTTTTAAGATAGGAGGGAAAAGGAAATTGGTGGAAGAAGGAAATGGTGTGGCACTGTTTAAGGCTGGCAAGAGAAGGAAAAGCAATGGCCAGGAGAAAGCAGGGAGAAGGCACTGTCTATGAACAGAGATAGAGGAAGGAGGACTTTGGGCAGGGGAAAGAATTAGGGAAGTGTGAACCAATTTGGTTCAAAACTCAGTGCAACTTGAATGGGTTGGGGCGGTGTCAAGTGGTCCAGGTCTGAAATGGACCAACCCCTCAAAAGGGGGTGCCAGCCCAAGTTCAAACCGGACCAACCATGATTTGAACCAAATTGATTTGAGGGTCTACTGGTAAAGGGGAATCTGGTGAGGATTCCCCTTTTCCAGTAAAGGGGCAGATGGGCTTCCCTAGTGCTAGAGGGTAATCAGGGGTACTTACAAGAAGGATCAGTGGTGGTGGCAGTAATGGGAGGTGGTGGGGTGGTTGCCACCTCATAGTTAGCCTTTCTGGCCTGGTTCTCATGGAGGCCCAGACCAGGCTGGAGAAGGGCTGAACCGACCCACTGGGGAAGGCCTGTGGAGGATGGGAGCCGCTGCTGCACCCCGCCTGCAGTGGCCACCACTGATCCTTCTTGTAAGTACCTCTGACTCCCCTCCTGCCCCTTCTAGCCCAAGGGAGGCCCCCCCCCATCCTTTACTGGTAAAAGGCAAACCTCATCAGATTCCCCTTTTCCAGTAGACCCCTGGACCACACACTGGTTATAACTGGTCTGGCAGAACCGGGCCAGGCCGGTTCAAATTTCACTTCTCTCTCAGTCACTTCTCTCTCAGCCTAACCTACTTCATGGGTTTGTTGTGAGGAAAAACCTAAGTATGTAGTACACCACTCTGGGCTCCTTGGAGGAAGAGCAGGATATAAAAATGTAAAAAATAAAATAAAATTGAACCGAACTGGCAAAACTGGATCTGTGCACACCCCTAGAGAGAATCCCGTCCTCCTGATAGGATGGTGCCAGCCAAGTAAACCTTACAGCACAACAAAGGCACTGCTGGGGTCTTTTTTTTTTGCCGCTAGTGACTTCTGCCACCACCCCTGCTCTGCCTTCCTCCTGCTCTGTGTCTCTCCTCCCCCCAGCCAGGCACACACAGCAGCAATGCAGCCAGCTCCCCAGGCTCCCCTTGCACTGGAGACAGGTAAGGGCTTGGGAAGTAAAATATCCTCTGGGGAGGTAAAAAAAGATCCTCTATTATGGCGGTGTTTCTGGATAAATCGATGGCAGAGGCTGCAGCCTGAGCAGCCGGGACCAATGGAGCTGACAAGGGCAGCAACAGTGAGGATGAGCCCAGTTCGAGAGCTTGTGTACTGTCTAGCACTGGCTGTCAACAATCTACTGTGGCCGCAGGCTCCTGCAAAGGAGCTAATGGGTGGCAGGGGGAGATGCATGCCCAAGTGAGGGCAAGCCAAGGGCAATGCAGCAGGAACAGGGCTGCTGCGATCCTGTGCGAAGTGGCTTTGCTCATCAGATACCACACTCCCACATCATAAGCTTAAAGCACCATCTGAAAAGGCTCTTGATTCAATAGGCATCAATGCTCGACACCATTACCCCCTATTGACCATGAGGGACATGCAGTGTAGAGGTAGAGAGTGTAGGACCGCTCCCTTGTTCTCTCTTGTTTCCACATCTCAGCTCTCTTTTATTATTGGTAGACTGAAACTCTTAGAACACTCCTCTACAGGTTCATCAGGTTTTAGGAAAACAAGGTCACACCCAAGCGACAATTCACTTTGAAATACAATAAGGCCATTCTTGTGACTAGCTACAGTGGGGCAGGAGGGGAAAAACCTGAGTTGCGAGGCTCATGTGGAGGCTTGTATCCTGCTCCCACCCCACTGCTCCAGAGCAGGGATAACCTGTGTTCTGCAGTTCCCGGCAGTCTGGCTCCCTGAGGTTCTCAGAGTGCCGCTTAAACAGCAGCCAGGCAACAGGGAGCTGCAACACTGCCATGGGAAGCCTCTCAGCTTCCCGTGTAATGCATTGTGGGCAACTGGAGGACTTCCTCCTCCAGATCCCCTTTGTATCCAGCTCTGCTGTACTGGTCATGTGGATGCACAGCACGGCAGAGCTCTTATAAGCATCTGATCATGTGGGGGAGGCAAAAAGGCTCCTGCCTTCCTCCCAGTCCTCCCCAGCCACCAGGGGTTTTGATCATGGGAATAGCCTCAATGCAGCCAGATTTCCCCTCCTGCAGAGATTTCTCCATTCATGTCAGTTAAGAGCTGACTGTTGCACATATCCAAGAGATGTAGAGTTGCTTGTCTTTTGGAGTGAATAGGGAAGTGTTCTGAGGCAGGAATTCTAAGTGACAACAGAGTGTGTATTTAGAGAGAGATCTGAAGATAGTGTGTCAGCTACACATCCCAAGTAGTGCAGTCTGTAAGATACTAATCCAGAATTGAAATACCTCATAATATATGGTAGATATATTTCGGAAACAGCAACTTCTAGATACTGACTTTTAGATACTGACTTTTTTCTGTGAAGAATTTCACTTGAATTCTATAAATATAATGCATTAGTTGAAAGCTGTGCTTAATGGGAATTCAACAGGTGTAAAGGCACTAATTCCTGCAAAATCAGGTATAGTAACCTATACTAGCCTATTAAGGACAATAAGGGATGGACTGCAACAGAGAAATGCTTTTGCCTGTAAGTTGCAGTTGACTACGCAGCCACATGGACCTAAGTCAAAATTTCCATAAACTAGACTTGCATAAGCATCTATATAGAGTATAGAGCTGCAAACTTAATTGGCTGGCTGGATTAGATCAGTCTGGATGATTTACCAAAATAAAACTAGCTAACTAAATTTAATTTTGCAAGATGAAACATGTTTCTATAATGATGTACATTTGCTTAGGGTACATAGAGGCCTGGCATACAGGTTTGTACTGTAAATAATTAGCAATGATTGTTTGAGATATGGAACTAGGAAGGAATTTGTTCTGTGTGATACAGTATAACCGATAATTGATTCATGATAATAGAAAATGTGGTTAGTAGTACTTGAAGTAGACCTTGAAGCCCTTTGCTTCAGCATTATGTCCTGTGTCCAGATATTTGGTTAACTTGCTGTGTAAGGTTAACTATATCAGCATGTTTCATTTAATCACTAGAAATATACAAACATTCAAAATTATTTAAACAGGATTTCCAAGTAAATGTGCTTAGGATTGGGCTGTATATCACACTGACTGATGACTAGTCCAGATGATTTACTCATAATGGAAATTTCTAACAGCCTGACTGACCAATTAAATTATAGCTAAATAGGATTAACTTAATGTATACCAAAAGTAGACTACATTTTGAATCTGTAATATACAGAACTACTAAAGACCAGGAAATTGTAGGTCTAAAGAAAATAGTTTTAGCATGCAGTTACATCCTAAACACATGCCATAAAACCTGCAAAAAGTGCACTTAATAAATATTGCAAACACGAAGAACTTCCTACTCAGTTATACATGGCTTAGTGAAAATGAAACAGGACACTGGAAGAATTTTAAATGCTCTTTGATTGATTTGTTACTGCAATAGCAGCAGCTGAGATTCTTACTAACTGACTCAATAGTATTACTCTAATGCAGGCCTACTCAACTTAGGCCCCCCCCCAGCTGTTTTTGGACTACAACTCCCAGAATCCCCAGACACAGTGGCCAGTAGCAAGGGATTATGGGAGTTATGGGCCCACATCTGCAGGAGGGCCGAAGTTGAGCAGGCCTGCAAAAGGACTACTAAATTTCAATAAGAAGTCCTCTAGTACATTTAGTCAGGTTATCAGCCACTGTGTGGCAGTTTATAGTAATATATCAAGGACCTGGAATATGAAAAAAACCAAGTTGTTCTAGTAAGAACTAATCAACCTACTTTCCTTTCACTGTCTCTACAGCTGGACTAAATTTGGTGCAGATCGAGGTCCACAGATTAGATCTCTTGCACCTCATATGTTCATGTGTGACCCATCTTGGATTGGAGTGGGTGGATCACACCATTGAGGTGTCCCTGTGTGTCACTCACTATAGGTGTTCCAATTCTGGTTAAAATCAGTCCTCAAGTTAGTGCACTTGCACCTCAAAAGTTTATGCATCCATTTGGGCATCCCTATGTGTCTCTACAGCTGTAGCAAATTTGGTTCAAATCAGTTAGGCGATTCACAGGTTAGCCCACTTGTGCCTCAAACGTTTATGCATCCGCCATCTTGGACTGGGGTGGATGACATCATCACAAACTATGTCATTGAGGTGTCCCTATTTGTCACTCACTGCAACTGTACCTAACTTAGTTTAAATTGGTTAAACAGTTCACAAATTAGCTTGCTTGCACCTCAGATGTTCATGTGGCCGCCATCTTGAATTGGAGTGGATGACATCATCACACACCACACCATTTGAGCATCCCTGTGTTTCACTACAGCTGTAGCAAATTTGGTTCAAATCAGCTAGGTGGTTCACAAGTTAGCCCACTTGTGCATCAACATTACGTGTCCACTTGCGCATCAAACATTATGTGTCCCACTCGAGCACACCATTTGAGCATCCGTGTGTCTCACTACAGCTGTAGCAAATTTGGTTCAAATCAGCTAGGTGGTTCACAAGTTAGCCCACTTGCGCATCAAACATTATGTGTCCACCATCTTGGTTTGGGGTGGATGGCATCATCACAAACTATGCTGTTGAGGTGTCCCTATGTGCCACTCACTGCAACTGTACCCAAATTGGTTTATATTGGTCCAAGCATTGAGAAGTTGATGGGGTGGACACACGGATGGACACACACATGGATGGACACATGGACACACATACAGAATGCCGGGTGATGTCATAAGCCTACTGGAAAGTAGGCTAAAAATTGGACACACATAAACAGCAAGGTCCAAGGAGGGTGTGTGTTTTGGAGAGGGGTCACAGAGGCATGCATTATAATCCTCTTTTCTCTCCATGTTCCAAAACAGTACTGTGAACCATGCAGTGGACCATTCCCAGAGACCCGGGGCAATTCTATGCTTCACCTTCTAGAATCCAGTAGCCATATCATGAGAAAAAATTGGCCAGGCCTCCAGAATTGATGAAAAATATAGGATAACAGTCACGATGGACTATTACTCAGTGGGTAACTACTTATAGGTGAGGAGTCCCATGGGTGATGCCTATGTGATGGCTTTTAAGCAGTCACCACATGAAGCTGTTGGTGGGTTGATAGAAACCCTTTCTAATAGACTGACCTGCTGTTCCTTTGCCAGACAGATCCCTTGTTAATGGCCCAGGATAGTTAGGGTGGTTGAAGTTTCCTTTATGGGAGGTAATTATTAGAAAATGGTATGGATGAATTGGTGCTACAGAGATCTCCCTGTTTGATGTTTGGAATAGGAAAGCTATGAGTTTGGTGGAGGTGACACATCCCACCCTCTCCAACTTAAGGGAAGGAGTGTGCATGTGCATGTGTCTGTGCGTGTATGTCAGTGAGTGTATAAACAAGAGTTTGTGATTTGAAACTCCTTTCAGGTTATTCAGGTTATTAATCCATGGATACTGTACTCATTCTCCATAGATTCAACAGTCAGTCATAGGTAGGATCTGTCTCCAGGTACACTATTTGTCTCTGCAGACAAATACTGTATCCGTAGAAAGGGAGGAAAGGCTAAAGAGGGCCTCAGCATGGAGGGGTGGGTGGAGCTTGCCAGCATGGTCCAATTGTTGCTACAACCCTGTAAAGAGCACAATGTTTGATATAATGCCTGATAAGGACTAGAAACAGAAGCAGAGAGCTGGAATTTCCCTTTGGGTACCTGATGGATGGCACCAGGGCTACTACCTGGTGCACATGCTGCTTTACTGTTATATTTGTAAAGAAAGCAAATCTAATTGAAAAATACAATAAGATTCCAGAGTACCATCCTTCAAAGCTAACCAAACCCAGATAGTGCTGCCCCCCCCCCCCGAACTCCTCACAACATGGGGAAGTGGTAGAGTGCACAATAAAGGTATGCACAAATCAATACCTGCACTTTGATTCAAGGTCAAATTGAATTGCAGACCCCTCCCCATTGATTAAAGCAGTTGGCTTGGCCAGCTGCCTTGACAAAACACCCCGATTCGACCTGAATCAATTTGGGCAAACCATGTGCCATTTTGAGCAGGGAGAAAATGGCTGATCTCCCAATTGGGATCAATGGGTAGAGTAGCTCTCTGAGGTGGGCTGATGTATTAAGTCCAGAGCAGAAGTTTGGTCTACCCATCGATCTCAATTGGCAGACCAGCTTTCCTGGTTTTCTGGGGAAAGCTGGTCTACCAATTGGGATTGGCAGGTATGCCAACCTTCCGCTCCAGACTTGGTGCATCAGTCCACCTCAGAGAGCTGATCTACCCAGGTAGACCAGCTCTCCAAGGCAGGCTGATACACTAAGTCCAGAGTGGAGGATTGGTTTGCCCGCTGATCCCCATTGGTAGACCAGCTCACCCTGCCATTTTGAGGCCCATTTTCCAGCAAAATGGGCCTCACTATGGTGCTCAAATCACCTGGATCAATTCAGGTCGAATCAGACTTATTCTGTTCTACCCCAAATCTGGTCCCTTTTTCAGGGTGGTTCAATTTGGGGTAATATCCTTGAATCATCCCCAATTTGCCCTGAATCGATACGTGGCTGAATCAATTTGCACATCCATAGTACACAACAATGGTGCAGATTATATGGCTGAGCTGGCTCTGCCCACATGACTGGACATGTAAACAATTGCATTCCCGTTCTCACTAGTGTACTGTTTTGGTTTTAGTAATCATGTGGAGAGCAGTTGGAACCATTCCCTCACATGTGCTAATGCCTGCTAATGTGGCAAAGAGGCACCTTTTAATGTGGTGATTCTTTTTATTTAGCAGGGGGAGAGTAAGTGGCCCAATCCATCCCAGCACAGTGCCTCCAGTGACAGTTGCTGGTGTCTATCTTGTTTCTTTTTCGATTGTGAGCCCTTTGGGGACAGGGATCCATCTTATTTATTTGTTATTTCTCTGTGTAAACCAACCTCAGCCATTTTTGGAAGGGCAGTATAGAAAAAAATTAATAAGGAGGAGGAGGAGGAGGAGGAGGAGGAGGAGGAGGAGGAGGAGGAGGAGGAGGAGGAGGAGGAGAAGAAGAAGAAGAAGAAGAAGAAGAAGAAGAAGAAGAAGAAGAAGAAGAAGAAGAAGAAGAAGAAGAAGAAGAAGAAGAAGAAGAAGAAGAAGAAATTACAAAAAGCAGCATTACTGGGAACAGCCTATATTCTGCGACGATATCTATAATAACTGCAACAATACTGATAATAAAATCCAGCCATCCCAGATCCTTGGGAAGGACTCGATGTCTGGATAAAACAAACCAGTCAATAACACCTGTCTGACTGAATAAACAAAAATAATAATAATTAATAATAATATCTAAATACAGAATTAATGAGATATTTAGATCCTGTGCAGTGGGCAGTTCAGAAAAAATGGAGCAGAATGTGCTAATTCACATCTCTACTTGTGTGTGGGCAGGGCCAGCTTGTCATAACTGGCCCATTTTTTCTGAGTAAGTACAGCTGAGTGCAGATCGGTCAAGGACCAGCTTGCAGTTAAATGGAATGGACTTGACACTTCTCCGGTGTCAATATACAGCCTTTTCTGGCCTTTTCTCTGTACCTTCCTCCATTATTGATCAGTGTAAAATGTTACACATGGGTCCAAATAGTTCCAATTATAGTTAACCAATATGGTGTTATAAATAAGCCATTATCACTGAAAGAGATCGTGGCATCATTGTGAATGGCTCCTGAGAAGCATTTAGATTAAAATCTGTACCTATCCAGATTACTGATGTACATGCTTTGCAACCATTTTTACTACTCTGATGTAGAAATAACAAAGCTTCATTATGATAAAATCTCATGAATTATCAGAATCTCATTTTGTACTTAACACTTTATCAGAGATTTTAGTATTTTCACTGGATGCTATTTTCAAAGATAGCAGTTTTTGATTGAGAACTTTGTGTTGGCAAATAAATAAAACTAATATTGCAATTAGTACTTGTTTCCCAAAATCTTAAAATGAAACTTGCTCCATTTGAAAATTTAAAAAATGTGAGCGAGATTCTCAGGATTATTTATCTATTTATTTATTTATTGAATATATATTTTATACTGCTCCAAACTTGCATCTCTGGGTGGTTTACAATTAAAATCATTTAAACATTAAAATAATTTAAAACCAACATTAAAAATAAATCATAATTCTAATTAAAGGCCTGGGTGAATAAATGTGTCTTCAGTGCCTTTTTATATGTTGCCAGAGATGGGGAGGATCTTATTTCAACAGGGAGCACATTCCAAAGTCCACGGGCAGCAACAGAGAAGGCCCGTCCCCAAGTAGCTGCCAAACGAGTTGGCACGCAGCATCCACAGATGAACCTCTCCAGATGATCTTAACAGGTGCTGTTAAATAATTTATAAAATACTGTAATCACACTTCTCAAATATCTATAAAGCTGCAAACGTATTTTTGTTTTTGTTTTCACATTTCTATCCTGCTCTTCCTCCAAGGAGTCCAGAGCGGTGTACATGGTCATGTTTATGCTCACAACAACCCTCTGAGGTAGGTTAGTCTGAGAGATATGTGACTGCTGGCCCAGAGTCACCCAGTGAGTTTCATGGCTCAATGGGGATTTGGACTCAGGTCTCCCCGGTCTTGGTCCAACACTCTACCACCACACCACCTTGGTTTGTTGCAGATATAATGGGGGGGGGGGGAGATCCAGAAATCACATATTGAATTATCACATATTGAATCACATATTGAAATATGAAAATCATGTGATTTTCCCATTTCACCCGAATGGGAAAATAGGGACAGGTTGGCAAGTATGCATTCCAGGCAATTAGTTTTTAATAATTAAAGTTTTGTCTTTAGGAACAAGATGTGGTATGCAAAGCTATATAATTTCCTATTCAAATCAAATCTTTATTGTTATGGTCATTCGACCAGCAAAACACAAAGTACAAAAGCTTTACATAAAAGTGAGCTTTACATAAAAGCGAACTTGGTCAAATAAAGTAATAAACACTTGAAACATAAAACAGAACCATAACATCTGAGTTCATCCATTACATAGAACAGAGGGCTCCATGCATTATAATAATCTAAAATTTAATTCAATCCAACCCCATATCTCGCTTCTCAACATTTCTTATCTTAGTCTTATTAGCTAAAAAACAATACTTCACCACACTATAAGATACTACATTCCAACTGTCTGTCAAAAGTAATTCCAGATAGAACTGCTCAGAACAACTGGGGTATGCTGTTAAAAAAGGACTTGTTTATCTCTCCCACAAAGTTCAACAAAACTGACAATTCAAGATAACATGGGCCGTTGATTCAACTTCCCCAGAACCACAAGGGAAGACACACTCCATATAGGGGATCTTACAGTATCTCCCCTCCCGGACAGTAGTTTCTAAGGCATTACACCAGGCCAGCATCAGAGCCCTCTGGAAACTAGGTACTAATATTTTATTAAGGTACCTTGCTGAGCCAGACAGTGATATTTGATTACCTAAATAGGTGTCAACCCCTATCTGGCTTCTGTCCATCTATTTCTCCATATCCATAATGCATTTTCGCAGACATGATCTCACTTTCCCATAGCCCAAGACAACCAAAACATCGCTGGAGAAGCCATAGTACTTCAGCCGCTTCTCCACATAATATTTCCACCTAGACCTATATATATCATTCAACACCAAGGGTCCTAGTCCTACTGGCTGAAAAATCAACTTCAGCCAATATTCAAATATTACCAACCAAACACTTGCCTTCACCCGAATCCAGCCTGCTTCCAATCATAGAAATGCATTAGAGACACCCCAGGGTAGTTGGAGCACATTTCTCAAAAACTTTTATTGGATTGCCTCCAGCCTGGCAAGGTTGGAATAGATACCTAGCTGCGCTCTATAAAAGAGCAAAGGCCGGACTTTGGCCAGAAAAAGTTTAAGGGCAGCCCGAACAAACTGTGCACCTTGCCTCCTATGAAAGGAGTTAATAGCTACTGCTGCCCTTGAGGCATTTTGCATTATATATTCCTTGTGCGCATTCCTCCTAGTATTGGTCTGGAAGACTATACTCAAATACTTAAACTGTGATACCTGTTCAAGACTATGTCCATTCAACATCCAACACTGCTTCTTAGGTTTGTTGGCAAAAGCCATCACCTTGGTCTTTTCATAATTTATGGTGATCACCTGTGGATCACAGTAGGACACCAAAGCATTAAGGGATCTCTTGAGGCCAATTGGGGTCCATGATAAAATCACCGCGTCATCCGCATATAGGAGTATATTCAAGTGTCTATTGGCCAGCTTAATATACTCATTTCTTATTCCAGTTTTCTAGGAATAGCCAACAAAGAAATAATGAAACTGACTTGGGATTTATTTTCATGGACATAAAACTGCAGACTGCCCTATGCATTCTATAGACTACTGTTAACCTTGTCTGTGAGAAGTGGTGGTGGTAAAAAGAATTATGATTGTCAATGGCCTCTGAATACAGCTGGCCCAAGCCACTTACTCTCTGGCTGATAACATGCCTCAGCCTTTTCCAGATGAGACAATGATATGGAGACCACAAAGATAGTAGGTCACTCTTGCACAACTACCAGCAAAATCGTTACAAAATGAATCACACCTCTGAGGTTATTTAACCAATGCCTTTCTCTATAGTAGATTCACCGGCAATTAACAAAATCCCACTTTGAGTATCAATGGAAGACAGATGTAGTATTAAAAGGGGACTCAAAACAAGTTAGTTCTTCAGCTGTGTTGTCAGCCTTTAAAAATAAGAAGAACACTGCTGCATCAAACATCTGGGGAAGGTGGAGGCAGTAAGGGAAGAAGGGAGGAGGCAGGAATTATATGCTTGTCCGTCCAGTTCTGTTGTGAAGGTGCTTTTACGGGGTATAAAAGGCACAGCAATCTCTCTTTGTTTATTTGTTTGTTATGCATAGCATAGCATAGCATAGCATAGCATAGCATAGCATAGCATAGCATAGTCTTTATTTCGGTCTTTTACCAGCATATTGTTATGCCTATATCTTAAAATCGCACTTGCTTAAACTCATTGGTCATCATAAAAGAGAGGACACTCATTTCTAGGTCCCATAGTCCTTAAACATGAATGGCCTGAATCAAAATATCACAAATCAAGAGATGCTCACAACAAAGTATGGCTTCAGATCACACAAATTCATGCCTATTATTTTGTTACACCATATAGAAATCTATTTCATATTTTAAATATTTAGATTGATCCACTAAGCATAACAGATATCAAAATCATTCCTGTAACAGTCATATTCAGTAGTGGTTCTATTTCAGTTAGAAAGATAGATAGATATAAGTTTATTCAGTGATTGACCAGCAAATTCCAGTCGGAAATTTATTCCTAGAGAATACATACAAGAGCAACACAATACATATTGTACTATATCATTTACTGTTTGCCTGATCACAGATACAGATTACCTTCCTTCTGAATAAACAGAAAGTATGGCCTGGCATTTAAGGGCCATGAAAGCTTTCTTAGGCAAGTACATAACAGACTATTAACATCTTATACATAACCAGGTTTGAGGAAGTCGGCCTCCCCTTATGCAAAAATCACCTGGTTTGGATGGTCTTTGGCCCTTTCTGGGCCTATTTCCCAGCATGGTGGCCCCACATGCGCAGTGGGACCCTATATAGCCTGGGTCATGACCCTGCATAGCCATGGTTCAGGCCCCCCAGAGGGAGTACATTTTTAAAAAAGATTTGTATTTGTATTTGTAATAATGGCCCAATGAACTCCCCAACCGTGTGTGCCTGTGTGTTTGATCTGGGGTCGAGCTGAACTGGGAGTGGTTCAGCGTGACCCTGAACATTGAACCAAACCAGATAGATATTGAACCAGATTCGAACCTGTTTGCACACCCCTACTGACCTGGTACAGACCTAGATTTGCTTAGCTTCAGCAAAGTGATTTCATCACATGCCCTCAGATGATGCCTATTAAGTAGCTTTAATTTAATCCCTTGGTTCAACCACTGTGTTGTATCTTTGCATATTATTCATGCTAGCATTTATTTGGATGTGTATTTGTCCACAAATTGTGATCACTGAAAATGTTGCAAAGGTGTGGCAATCTCTTTCTAAATTATCATCAAAGAAGGCAATCTTCTAGGAGGCAACATGCTTTCCTTGTAATGCATCGTAAGATCCTTGATCAGATTCAATAAAGTAAGTGACAGTCCTGGTCACTTGATAGCATCTGTGAGATATGTCTTGAAAATTGCTCATGAGCATTTTTATCTCAAAGCAAGCAAACCTACCCCTTTGCATTTCTGTTTTGGAACACAGAAAAGTCTCCCTTCTGAATACTCACCGCGGATTTGAGCTGTTTTCCCATTCAGCTTTTACAGTCTGCCATTTTCACAGAGCATAGTGCCTCACAGGTTGTACATGACCTATGAACTCATGGCTTTGGGTTTGCTAGCATAGTGCACAGTGAAGATCATTATAAGTCTTTCAGAAGAAGGTAAACATCTTTTACCTTGGAAACACCAGCATGTTCACCAGAGGAGTCTCTATGCAGATTACACAGCTGCGGCTGCTGCGGCTGCTGCAGTTATTTATTT
The DNA here is from genome assembly GCF_027244095.1 of Hemicordylus capensis. NCBI lineage: Eukaryota > Metazoa > Chordata > Lepidosauria > Squamata > Cordylidae > Hemicordylus > Hemicordylus capensis. The sequence continues at coordinate 83,963,080 of NC_069658.1, read as the reverse complement.
CAAAAGTTTGACCCAGCACAGCACCACACATAATCTCAGACCTTCCAACACATAATTTCAAACTGCAGGCAGCACTCTTTATCCCTGACAGGACAGTCATCCAGACCGACCCCAATTGTTGATCATTTTATTCATTAATTCACTCCCTCGCAGTACTTATCTGACACCTATCCATACAGGAACCAAGATACATTCAACAAAAAGATAGCAACACAATAAATATGTTAAAACTCTTACTAATATCAATAACAGTGTACTGAAAGCATCAAGCCATTCATCTTAAAAAAGAGAAACAGGATGATCACTATCAAAACCTGTTCAAATCATTTCAAACTGAGAATGCTTTCAGGAATAAAACAACTCTCCTTTACAAAAGGGAAATTCCACTGCAGCTTGAATTCAGTACAGAAAAGCAAGCCTTACAACAATGATCACCAACAAAGAGACAAAGACAAAGGAAAGACAAGAGGAGTTTTAGGCACATGGAACCAGACAATCATTGAGCTGTGGGAGCTCAAAGGATGTCCGATGTGCATACAGCCTGCCTCATTACTGGAGAGTGAAAGGTCATCAAAATCAATTTGCAGCATTATGTACAAAGGTCATTATCAGACTTGGATTTTCTGTGCCCATTTAGAACACAATAAAAACACCAAGAGCTTCCTTTAATAACTGTGATTAGTAAAAGAAAACAGCAGATTATTGAACCATTTATTTAAACATTTGTGGTTTGGGTTTCTTTTAAAATTATTTTGCAGGTCACCAGAAATAATGAGAGGAGCTTATGATTTTCAGTCCTGTAGCACTTTGGGTTTTATAATGTTGACAAAAGCAGAATAATGTTCCCCAAATTTATTTATTTATTTATTTATTTATTTATTTATCTATTTATCTATTTATTTATTTAATGTATTTCTATACCACCCAAAACTTGGATCTCTGGGCAATTTACAATTAATGACAACTCTTCACAATAAAACAATGCAAACTGCATACATTTTTCTGAATAATTTCAGAAAACTCCATTACCTGTTAAGATGATTATTGAATGGAATGAACTATGCTAGAATTCAGAATCTTTTTTGACCCACAGTTTATTCTCAAGTTTAGACCACAATACTATAATATTATAGTATTCTTAGGATGATGTACTGAATGTCCAAATGTATGTTGGCTAACAGCATACCAAAAACACCCTTAATACCTGAGTCTAAGGATTATCTAACAATGAGTATTGATTTTGAAAACTCATATAATGTTGTGCAGTGGAGTAGAGGGAGCTGGATTCTTTCCTGATGCAGGAAACTCTCCACATGGCTTCCAGTCTCCTCTAAATAAGAGTGAGTCCACTTCAAAAACCAATCCTCTCATGCATGCCTCATTGAAATCAATGGGAGTCACTGTGGGAAAATACTTGAAGATATGGGCTAAGATTTTACTAGGCAGCACTATACGGATAACTAGCCCAACCATAGAAGGCATAGATAGGTTTTAGTTGCTGTTGTTTTCCAGCTAGTAAAAGAGAAACAACTAGCACATGGGAAGGTACATTCTCAATCTTTAGAAGACTAATGTTAACAGAAAATGATCTCCATTTAATCCGAGTTGACTGCAGAAGATGAAAGCCCAGCATTTCGCCATAGACTGTTTGGACCTGGCCCAGGTACCGATATCTTTTCCCTGCAATAAGGGCATATGAAGTGCTTTTGAATGTTTCCCCATAAAAAGGTTGTGGAAGGTGATTTTTAACATTAAAATGGCAAGAAGAGAAGGGTGAAGCAGCTCCTTCCCCAGTGTTTAATTTAAACTGCAGTCTTGGCAGCTACTTTGGTTTATTTAAAAAAAAAACCCTGGAGAAAATATACTTTTGGCTGTGTAAACAGACCCTCATAAGAACCATGCTAACATCATTAAAACGATCTAAAGTCTTCTTGACACTGATTTCCTTCCAGTTTCACATTTCAGATTTAATCATTCAGTACACAAAATAAGAAAACTTAATACTCGAAACAAATTTCCTATTCAGTTAGCACTCTACCTATATATCTGATGTCGTGAACTGGATTACCTACTGGGCTTCATATTTTATTAATAAGGATCTTCCCCAAAGGAGAGTTAATTGTGCTCGCTCAAGATATCTGACAATGTACCCAGTAAATTCTTGGGGATTAACAATGTGAATAAGGTGAGAAGGCTTAGTATTTCTCATGTTCTTGCCAGCAAAATGAAATTTCAGATGGTTTATAGAGAAGATAAAAATAGCTAGTCATTTCTGTTCTGTATTAGTTCAGTGTTACAATTTCTGTGTTACAGTTTTGCTAGTAATGAAGCTGATCAAGAGGATAATTGGGTGAAAGCATTTTGAGAAATAACAACAATAATATTAATAAAGGGCTTTTTTCACCTTTCCCCTCACTAATTAATGTTTGTTTCTTATGCCCTTGTGTGCATTTTCTCTTTGAAAGTTTTGTGCTTTAGTGCTTCCTTATGGTGCAATAACCTGCAGTTCCATTATACTCTGAGCATTACACTGAAGACCTAATCAAATCACATTAAAGTCAGTAACAGGCTCTCCATGCACTGTAATGTCTTGTTTAGTGCTTTAGAATGTCACTGTTTACATCTGGAAATGCTGACAATAATTGGGCTGTTCATTCTATTTCAGTACAGAAAATGTTGTGATGTATAATTGTTTCTGCAGGTCTTGTTCCTAGTGTTGGCAGCATGAGAAGGCAGTTCAGCAGCACATAAGATGAAAGGGAAATGAAGGTGATGAATTATGGACATCTGAAGCATCTTTGCAGAACTATCAATTGCCACCCATCCCCACCCCCACCCCCGCCGCCTGACAGAGATTCTGTGGTTTTAATAGCTTCTTGGCCAGCACAAAATCAACAGGCCCTCACCTGAAATAGGATGTCATCTACCTAAAATAGCCTTTAGAGATTGAGTCACATGTGCAAAAAGAAGACACAAGTGCTGGTTCCTCCTCCCACAACCCTGCTTCTTCCAGAAAACAATGGCCACGTTTGGACATAGTACCAAACCAGAGGTAAACATGCCAGAGGTTGGAGTTAGGGATCATCTGAATATGTGCAGTCACAGTTTTGTCATCCAACCACAGCTCCATTTTCACTTCCAAACCTGAATTCGAACCTTCAAATTCAGTTGGTAGTGACTTTCGCTGCTAAAACCTGAGGTTCAAAGACACCATTGTCATCTGAATTCTGCTGCTGCTATAACCTGGGTTTTTTGCGCAAACCCCTCCCACAAGCATAGAGAGGTCGGCTCAGAGCAGCCGAGAAATGCAGCAGTTCTAGGGTGGCTGCGTTTCTTCTTGGCTGCCTTTCTGAGCTGATGATCTGCCCTCTGCTGTCTCTTACTCCTCATGCCACTGCTTGCAACAGGGATGTCACATCCCTAGAGTTCATGCATTTAAAGGGACAGAACAACATTGTAGAAGTCCCGCTTTCTCCTGCATGTTTGGCAACTTGTGTGTTCCCCAGCAAAAAAAGGATGGGAGCACAAGACAACAATTCATCACTGCAGTGCTTTGTGCACAAACACATTAAGCACTAGTAATTGTACACTGCCCTGAGATTTTATATAGGGCAGTATATAAATGTGTTCAATTAAATAGTTGATTGAATGCATTTCTGACCACACACATCTCAATTGCTCTCAGCTTCCTCCCTCCCTCCATCAGAAGAATGAAGGCTTCCACACGGCTTTATTTTCATGTTGGAGGTTTCTGGCCACACACATATCCCACCTGTATTCCACCCCACTTGTGCTGCACACTGTAGGACTTTGGTTTGAGAGGCTTCACCAATGTGCCACTGTGCCAGTGCACCAAGGTGTGGATGTACTATCAAACCATAGTCCAAGAGATCACTCTGATATGTCAATGCACCCTTGAGCTGTCAAAACTAGCGGGGTCTTGGCCAGTGGATGTGTGAGGAGACACAAGGAATCAGACCCGGGATGTCTTTTGTATGTTTTCTTGAGGGAATAGGTTTCAAGAATTGCAATGAATGTTGGGTCCTCGTAAGCAAAAACTAATTCTTGTAACCTATCCACAAGGCAACTTTATCTAGCAAGGGTGCTGATGGCTTGTGGGAGTGCTACCAGTACGGAAGTGGTAGCATGCGGAAGAGGAGCAGGGATAGATCTGCTGTCCTCCATGTTAAAGGGGCTGTGTAAGCCCCCAGTTTTAAAGGGATTGTGTAGAGATTTGGAAGCCGAATCACTTTATGTATTTGTAGATTTCAAAGCAGCCATTGATTCAATCTGAAAGATAAGTCTCTGGGGGAAACTAAGAGATACCAATATTGATAGGTGCTTACTCTTTCTTGTTCAGAAACTCATGACAACACCAGTGTGAGAGTGAGACATAATCCTCAAGGCTCACTTTCACATTTAATAACCACTAGTAAAGGAGTTAATCAAGGGTGCATTTTGGCACCCTCCCTGTCCAATCTTTACATAAATACCCTAGCTAATAATCTCTCTGATCCAGCACTACATTCCCCAACTATTGCAGGCACAGCAATCCCAATCCTGCTGTATGCAGATGACGCTGCTATCACTTAATGAACTCCTGTGGGCCTTAGGAGAGCGCTTAGGCTCTTGGCCACCTATTGCAAGGACAACTACTTGGTAATTAACTTTCACAAATCCAAAGTGATGGTCTTTGCCAAGAGGCCTAAAAGATTTAACTGATGTATAGAAGGCCACTGTACAGAGCAGGTCAATAGTTTTAAATATCTGAGTGTGGTTTTTCATGCCACTAGGTCATGGAAAGCCCATGTGGACTATGTTGCTCAACAGGCAAAAAGAAGTGCTTCAGCAACGTTAAGATTCTTTCACTCCAAAGGTGGAGAGGTTATCCCTGCAGCGTTAAAGTTATTTGCTGCTAAATCATTGGCCCAACTTCTGTATGGTGCACAACTGGGCCCCTACCCTAACTATAGGATACTGGAGATAATCCAATCCAAGTTTATTAGAGCAAAATTCAGGGCCCCTTGATGTATCTCAAACTCAGCATTGAGGTTGGAAACCTCCAGAGGGTAGAAACAAAAGCATGGATTTTAATCCTTAGTTATTAGCTTATGATACATTTCTCCCCTCTGGGATTGATCCCTCTTATGTTGGCCGATAGGTTTCAGTCCACCTGGACATGAGCATTGATGGGTAAATTGTCATCGATTTGGAAATCAAATCACTTTATTTATTTGTAGATTTGTTAAAATATCAGATTTGTTTTTATATTTTGTAGTTCAATATTTTAATGTGTATTTTTATAGTATTGTTTTAAAATTTTATTGTGAGCTGCCTTGGGATTTTCTTAATGAAAGGTGGGGTATAAATTTAACAATTAACTAATTAATTAATTAATTAATTAATTAATTAAAATCACTCAGCCTCTCTGCTGAACATCTGTCATTATTATATTATAGTCAAGCCAAGGAGATCCTCAAACAGAGGGTCTTGGACATTGAACATCAAAACGATTTAAGCTCCATCCCGGAGACCATAAGAGGGCGCATTGGTGACTTTTAATGGGAACCTGCGAGCTAGCTATTATCCTTCTCTTTACTGAGCCATCACAGGGTTTTCCTCAGAGCAAGATATGATGCCTTACCATCAGTGGTCTTATCAGGAAGGTTTTTGAAAACCCCTCTGGCCAGTCGGTTATGCCCCTGTGGCTCAGGTGAGGTAGAATCTGTCCACCATGTGCTGCTGTTTTGTCCTTTTTATAATGATAGCCGGTGCAGTCTTATTTCTCCCTTGCTGTCACACTTTCCCAAATGGACTGCTGAATTTTACACCACACTTCACTTTGCAGATAAGAAACCTTCTGCCACCTACAAAGTTGCCAAATTTTGTGCAGCTGCTATTAAGATCCATCAACAGCTGACCTCCAGCCCTTCTTTTTAGATGTTTTTACATGAAGCTTCTATGTTGGTGTATCATCTGTGATGTACTTCTTATCTGAATGTAGTATCTGTGTGTATATATAACTGATATACTGTTTGATTGTAATAAAACTATATATAAATATTTAACACACTTCTATATCACCCAAAACTCATGTCTCTGGGTGGTTTACAACAAACAAAAAAATAAAACATTAATTAAAATAAATGACAACAAAAAACTTAAAACAGTAGTTACAACAAAATAAATGACATAGTAAAAGTTAACATTACAACAATTTGAATTTTTAAAACATTTTAAAACAATGCTAAAACTGTTAAAACAATATTTAATTAAAAGCCTGGGTGAATAGGTGTGTCTTTAAAGACTTTTTAAAAGTTGTCAGAGATGGGGAGGCTCTTATTTCAGCAGGGAGCATGTTCCAAAGCTTCGGGGCTGCAGCAGAGAAGGCCCGTCCCTAAGTAGCCACCAAATGAGCCAGTGGCAACTGCAGATGGACCTCTCCTGGTGATCTCAATGGGTGGTGGGATTCATAATGAAGAAGACATTCTCGTAAATACCCAGGGCCCAAACCATTTAGGGCTTTATGGGTTATAAACAGCACCTTGTATTTCGCCCGGAAACTTATCAGCAGGCTGTGTAGATCTTTCAATACAGGAGTAATATGGTCTATCCGAGATGACCCAGAGACCAACCTGGCTGCCACATTCTGAACTAGCTGTAGTTTCTGAACTACATCCAAGCGCAGCCTCACATAGAGAGTGTTGCTCCAGTATGGAGGTTACCAGCACATGTACCAGTGTTCTGAGGTCGTTTATCTCAAGAAACAGACGTAGCTGGCATATCAGCCGAAGCTGATAGAAGGCACTTCTGGCCACCACCTCAACCTGGGAGACCAAGGAGAGGCTCAGATCCAGAAGCACCCCCAGACTGCGTACCTGTTCCTTCTAGGGAAGTGTGACCCCATCCAGAAAAGGCAGATCAATCTCATCTCCCGAGTTTCGACCCCGCACAATGAGTACCTCCGTCTTATTTGGATTCAGTCTCAGTTGGTTATCCCTCATCTAGCCTACTACCTCCTCCAGACAGGAATTTGGGGAGGTTATGTCCCATCCCGATGATGTTGACATGGAGAAGTAGATTTGGATGTCATCAGCATACTGATAGTACCCTGCACCAAATCTCCTGATGATCTCTCCCAGCAGTTTCATGTAGATGTTAAAGAACTTCGGAGACAATACGGAGTCCTGAGGGACACCATACAAATGTTCAGATTTTGAAGAACAACAGTCTCCATGGGACACCATCTGGAACCTGCCTGAGAGGTAGGATCAGAACCACCGCAAAGCAGTGCCTCCATCTCCCAACCCCCTCAGACACTCCAGAAGGATTCTATGGTTGATAGTATCAAAAGCCACTGAGAGGTCCAAAAGGACCAACAGAGTCACACTTCCTCTGTCAATTCCCAATTGGAGATCTTCCATCAGGCCAACCAAGGCAGTCAAACCCCATAGCCCACCCAAAAGCCAGTTTGAAATAGGTCAAGATAATCAGTTTCCTCCAAGACTGTCTGGAGCTGGGAGGCCACCACCCTCTCAATTACCTTGCCCAGCTGCAGCAGGTCAGAAACAGGCCTGTAGTTGCTCAACTCTGGGGGATCCAAGGTAGGCTTCTTCAAAAACGGTCTAATAATTGCCTCCTTAAGACAAGGAGGCATCCTGCCTTCCCTCAGAGATGCATTTCTAATCTCTACTAGGCCTTCTACAACAAACCCTCTGCCAGATAGTATAAGCCATGTTGGGCAAGGATCAAGAGAACAGGTGGTAGATCACACCATTCCAAGCAGCTTGCCAACATCCTCAGAAATCACAAACTGGAACTGATCCAACTTAACTACAAAAGAGGAGTCGCTGGACACCTCCATATCAGACACTGAAGTAATTGTGGAGACGAGATCTAAATCAGTCTGAATATGAGATATTTTTTCCACAAAGAATTCATTAAACATGTCACAGCGGGTAATCAATGGTTCCAGATCCTGGTTCAAGGGAGGAGGGGCACATACTAGCCCTCTCACAACCCTAAACAGCTCTGCTGGACATGAACTTGCAGATGCAATACAGGCAAAAATCGGCCAAGAATCGCTTCTTGGCCGTACATATCGCCTGAGCATAGATCTTCAAATGCGCTCTATATTGTAATCTGTCGGATTTGAGTCGAGTCTTTCTCCACTTGCGCTCCAGTCATCTACCTTGCCACTTAAGTCCCCATAGTTCTTCCGTATACCAACTTTAGCCCATTTGGCTAGGGATGATTAGTGTAGCTGTTGTTGTTGTCCAACAACATCTGGACCCAAGATTGGGAACTCCTGTATTAAAGAAAAAACCTGGCAACCTTACTTAATAGGGTTGTTCAATCTTTTGTCAAAAAGCTATGGAGAAGGGGATCACAATCTTCTTAGATAGCTTCCTTGAGTGGCGATCTGATGTTCCTAGCATTAGGAAATTCTTTCTAGGGTTTTACTGATGTCTGCTTCCCTGTACTTTAAGATCACTGGTATACTTTTCTGAGGGTAAACCAAAGCATTTTGTAGCCCTTTGAAATTACCTTCTCTTGTCCCCACCTCACACTAAAACATTACGTGTACAAATGTTAATTAAAAAATAATCTCAAAGTTCTGCTGAGTTCAAATAAACAATGCCAGCCATGTCACCAAAGTGTGGAACTCTTCCAATGCATGTTGCTCTGTAGCATTCAGTCCTGCCCCTTCCTATCTTCCCTTCCAGCACCACTGTATTTTTGCCATTCTAAAATGGGTAAATCTGGATTAGGTTGCACTCCAATGTACACACACAAAATTCCCTTGTCCAGAATGGCTTATACACTTCTTGTATTTGTATCTCACACATGCATGCATTCTGTGGAACTCTGGATCATGGTACAAGCCTCCTGAAGGAAATTTGTATCAGAAACAATGAGACATCTTCTCAGGATATTCACAGCCTTCCTCCTCTGTAATCAAATTACATTCCAATAAGATCACGTCCACTCTAAAGCCAGCTCCAGCTAAAACAAGGCATAGTGTAAATATTATGTTAAGCTTTTCTTTTCTTTTTTTTTCCTGTGAAGAATTTAAGCATTTTGTGCAGTAGAAGGGCTAAATTAAAGCTAATTTAGCTGGCTTGCTGCCTTGCAGCAAAGGTCACTGTGTCACTTCCTGCATCCTGTTTTCTGATCAGTTCAAGCTTTCCTATCAGTTGTTGACATGAAGTTTGCTGATGAATGAGTCCTGAGGGGATCATAAAACAATTTGTGGAGCAAACTGGAAGGAATGTCGTATGCTTCCTCCGCAGTCCACTGCAGCATATATTCATACCTGCCATACAATATGCACAAAAGAAGAATGAAGTTAATAATAACCACCCCGTTCTTCCTAGTCTCCTCCTCTGCTCCATTGGCCTCTTCACTGGATTGGCTTGATAAAAGGGTAAAGGAACCCTTTTCACCAGAAAACAGTTATTTAGGTGCAATAATTTGTACTTTGTCATAATATAATGGTGAGTGTAAATTTGCTTTTGAAGCATGTTTCATTAACTTTTTTTCCTCCACAGAGTTACATCAAAAGAGTCTATAAATAAGTGATGTGTGCAGTCTGCCAGCTCTTACATGCATACCAATTACCTCTATTGGTTTCAGGGCACGTAGTCAGTACTTTAAACAACTCAGATAATATTGCCAACTGAAATATTCAACATCTCCATCTTGGTATGCTGTCACCAAGCATAGAATGATTATAATTGGTAATCAGTTTCACTGCTGGTAAGTTGAGTGGCATCATGCATTTTATATCCATGCTTATGTCAAACTCAATTAACATTCTAACACACTGCATTTCAGAGACAGACCTAATCTGAGGGAACAACTCATTTATTTTCTTTCTCTTTTTAATGTTGAAAATTCTTCTATTCCATGAAGAGATCTTGAAGTGCAAATACATTTATTAATACAATCACATTTTCCTCTTTGGTTTCCAGAAGGAAATTGAGATGAGCTTATACCTTCAAATCTTCTATTTCCACTGTAAGCAGAGTTTGCCAGTGCTATGAGAAATGGAAAAGCTGTGGCTTTAGGACTTGCAGGAACATAAAATGGTCTTTATCATGGCAAGTCCAAGCAGCTGCAGTTGGTTACAACCTGCGTAATTGACAGCACTTCTGGAGTTCATTTCCCCCTTAATGAACATGGAAGAAAGGGTTGTTTGTTTCCTCACAAGAAAAGAGAACTCCTGATATTCAATCCATGTACTTTCCAGCAGAGGCATTCTTAGTCCAGGGCCTCCACACCCTCTGGAGCTCTCAAATCTTCTTTAGTCTGTCCTGGGTGGTGTGGTCACCATTAGTCCACAGTGTGCCAGGCAGCCAAGTGTGATTATGACCTGTGCTGGGAGCTTTAGGGACAGTGGGGGGAGTGGGGAAAGGACTATGTGGGGTGGGAATATGTTAGGTTGCGTGTTGACATGTTTCTGCTCCTGCATATTTGCATAATTATACCTGTTTTATATTCTTACATTCTTGTGAGTTCAGATGCTGTTTGTGCCCTTAAGAAACTACATGTTAAATATACAATGAGGCTATTAACACGATGGAAGAAAATCAGGCTCGATGATTTTCTTCCATCGTGAGAACCACTGGGCTCGGCTACGAGCCTGGTGGTTCCTAAGTGGGAAACCTGCTTAAGTAGCCCGGTGCTAAAAGCAGGTTTGCGGAGCGACCAAAAAACCCATTTTTTTTCCAATCGTGTGTTGCTGTGGCGTGGCTCTGCAGTGCGGCAACTCACAAGTAGAGCCCCTACCGGGAGGTTCAAAAACAACCTCCCGGCTCGGGGGTTTCTCCAGCATGCCCTGCGTGCTCACGCAGGGCATGCTGGAGCTTCTGGGGGTCACGCAGCCCCCAAACTCCCCAGCCCCACTGGCTCCGTGATGGAGCCGGCAGTCGTGTGGGCGTCCGGTTTGGCTGCCTGGAGCAGACTGACTGCTTGTGTGTGGGAAAAGTGGGCTAAGCCCGCTCTGTCCACTAACCCTCTGGAGGTGGGTCTCCTTGATTGTGAGGCCCGCCTCTATGTTTGTCATGGGGTGTGCGTGTGTGTGTGTGTGTGTGTGCGCGTAGGGGGATGATGCTTAACTTGCTGTGGGAGGTGGGGGGCCCCTTTAGGTCCAGGTTCCTAAATTACCTAAGTGCACCTCTGCTTTCCAGGATCATAAGCCTGTTCTCATCCTAACTTCCCAAATCCATCCCTTACATGGCTAATCTTGTACCAACCCCAGCCTAGATTAGCCATTGCTTAAGGATCAGAATGTGTGTATCAGATAGAACCAGAATGCAGGCAAGTTGGGCATGGGCAGGTTGTTTCATATGGCAGCTTGCTGTGTTTCTCAGATGATGCTGGGTCACAGGTTAGGTAGATGAATGCTTGATGGTTGTTCCCATCTTTCCAACTGGACCACTTCTGGAGATACCTTGCCTGCTTGGCTGCTCACTTGCTTGGGAAAGAGCTAGGACTCTGAGGCAGGCAAGATGGATAATGCACCTATATCCATAAAGCTCATGTCAGAATGCTGGTTTTCTTTGTTACAAATGCTCACACAAACACATGTTACAAATATTAAACTGACCTTTCAAATGGAATATGGTTGGTATTCAGAACTGATGGTTATGAAGTGAGTGGGCTGAGTAATGATGACTAATCATGTTCACACTAGTCACTCATTAATAATGATTAGTGGACCTGCAAACTTTAACTGATGTAATCAGTGTGGAGAGATTTAGTTAACAAGGGGGTAGAATGTCTCAGAGAAACCAGTCTGGCAACAGCCTATAGTTATCCACCTTACACTTGCAACAAGGTGTGGCATTAAATGCCTTGAAACAGAAAATGGTAGTTTTATTTATATCATTTGTCTCTTATTGCATATGAATTCTGCACTCCTGTCCATCATTTTCATTTTCATTTCCCTTTGGTTACTGCTGCCTGAATTAATCGTATGCTTGCAAAATATTTGCTATTAAAACAATGTCATGTACCATTTATATTCTTGATGTACAGATTACCTATTATTTGTATTGTTGCTTCTAATCTCCACAACTATAAGACATTGATTTATTGAATGACTTGATAATATCAATTCTCAATTCTGAAGGGACACCACAAATAAGACTGCTGTATTGTTTTCGAAATGACCTTGCATGAAATGACACATGAATGCCCTGATCCTTACAAGCACAGGAACATTTATGCAATAAAAACAAACAAAACAAAAAACTCTGTTCTCTTTTATCCACAAAAGTTCCACATCCACACAGGCTTCTGTACAGAAATCTAAAATAAGGAGTATTAAAAGATCTAAAATGCCTGACTGAATTTAGAAATCCTTCATTTGATACTGAAAGAATCAACCCAGGTGAGTCTCCCTGAGGTGGTCATTCCACAACTGGGACACCACCACCAAAAAGGTCCTGTTTCTGGTCCTTTGTCTACCCTTCTCACCTTTGAAGGCAGGAGAACCTAGAGAAATATCTCTGTTTAGACAAGTCCATGTGGTAGCAAGTGTTCCTTGAGCTACCCAGATCTCAAGCTGTTTAAGACTTTAAATGTTAAGAGCAGCACCTTGAATTGCAGTCAGAAATGGAATGGGAGCTGTGCAGCTATTTAACTGGCAAGATGTGTTGTGTATGCCTGGTCCTCGTCAGCAGGCTAACTACTGTATTTTGAACTAAGTGATGTTTCAAACCAGCATTCATTTGCAGCCTTGAACACATGCAGTAGTCTATCACAACACATTACAGTAGCCAAAGGGATTTTACACAGCATGGAAACTGAAGCCAAGCTTTCTGTCTAGGAGGAACCACAACTGGCACACCTCCCTAGTCAAGAAAAAGGTTATTTGTGCCTCAAACACCACTTGGGCCTCCAAAAACAAGGTTGGATTGAATAGCACCCCCACATTCTGAATCTGATCCTCATGATGAGCAACACTATACAGAACAGTATGAACACACCCTCCTTCGTCAGATGAACCAAAGTTACTTCTATCTTGTCTGGATTGAGCTAACAAGAACATCAACAACAGTTAATAATTAAATTCTAAACACAATACTTGAAGGAGAATAGAGGTTCTGTGCAAATACCTCCTAAAATGAATATCAAAGATGACTCTTGTTGGATTCTTCATCATGGCTTCCCACTCTTCCATTGCAGTTCAGTACTACAAATTCCAGTTTAGTCAGCTAATATAAAACACAACTTAAAACCAAAAACTAGTCTTCAAAATATTGCCTGCATCCAGGTCAACTTTTGTTTCTTCAGCAATTCATAATTTGTATTTAAGTGGGCTTTTAAGAAATAAAGTCTGCTTGAAATAGAATTTCCTTTGGAAGGAATAATATCTCCACTGAGTTTATTTGGATCCTCACCTCTCTTTCATCATTCAGTGTTAACTTATTCAGCAGTAGCTATGTAGTCTTGAAACCAAATTAGTGAAAAGGTTCAAAATCTAGGATATAGCCAACCGCATAATTAAGGAAAGCAGAGACACAGACTAGAATGGCACACATTTGAAGCACTGCTACCAAAGTAGTACAGGGAGCACAGGAGTCATAAACAGGCAACAGTAGTATCTCTGGGATTACAAAAGCTTTGCTGAGTCCTGAGAAATCAGTTATACCAGCCTGCTATGCAGTTAATGTCCTGTTATGCATGCCTCTATTTACTACGGTTATCTGGGGATCTGATGATGTTAAGAAGTATGCTATCTGGAAAAAAATCCAATTCTTCATTGAAACAAAACTAGCATTGATAACAAGTTTATAAATTGTAGTGGGCAATCCTTGAATTACCAACAGTGTAAATTATAAGCAAAAGGTTGGGGAGACTTAATAAAATCTGCAAGCTCCAGTGTGGCTCTATTAATGTAGCCAAATCATGACACACACATTCAAATAGGCTTCTAAAAAGAGTAGTTAGGGGAACACATGGTAACAGCAAAGGATCCTCTGGAATCCCCTGTTATTCTAGCATTAAACTAAAATTTTCAATTTATTTATTTATGTATTTGTATTGTTTAATTTGTATACCACCTTTTATTAAAACAATCTCAAGGCAGTTCACACAGAAAAATTAAAACAAGACTATAAAAATTACACAAGTAAAATATTAACCTAGAATATAAAAACTCTTCTTTTTCCTTTTAGAATGATGTGATTAAACAACATATTGCCACCAAAAACATGTGCATTAGGCACTTTATTTTATTTCAAACTTTACACGTTGCCTTTCAATGTATATATGTATTAAACTCACAACATCTTACAGGAAATGTTACCATAAAAAGCAATAGATTGAATAGAACAATACATCAAAACAATAATTAAGTAGCTTTCCTTATATGATTACAATATAAAATCCAGATACATTTTCTGTCTCAGATTATCTGGAGATCTCCATCCAATCTAGGTATGAATGAGCTCAATTCCAAATAATACTTCTCTTACACTGCAAAAACTGCACAAGATTTTGTGGTGGATGGTAGATCATTCTATGGATTCAGGAGGCCAGTGGATACTAGCCGAAACTGGGTATCAACATTGAATGTTGAATTCTTCACCATGTTCAGGTATGCTGGAATTGTCTACTAGATACTGAGCTTCATCTGGCACCTGGAACAAGGAATGGGTCAGCTTAGCTCCAGTATCACAATGGCGACATTCACACGTAACATGGAACCGCGGGTCCAATTGACCCACAGTTCTGTGTCCCCCTTCCCCCACTCTCCTGTCCTCATTCACATGTAACAGACAGGAGGTGAAAAGCCATCATATAAACTGCAGAGAGGAAGGGGAACTAGCTATCTAGACTTCCTTCTTGACTGAAGGACAGCCCCAGGGGCAGCTGGAGCTAGATAAGAGCTTCATCCCTCAACTCTGGTTGCTGCAGCATGGGACTGCGGTGCCACATTCTCATGTAACATTGGCACTGCAAAACGGGAGTTAAAGGCATCAAAACTCATTACAAACCAAAGACACAAATTGGAGTCTGGGGAGGGAAACTCTGGGTAGATTTTCAGTCAGAACTGCAGTTACATGCATTTGGACATGCACAAATTTCAAATGGAGGCCCCTTCCATTCCGGTTTCATATTATATGCAGATGCAGCCACAGTCACAACCAGCAAATAACTCCTCCTCGCCTTTTCAGGGGGGAAATCAGCAAAAAAATAGACAGTAAAAGTAAACACATCCTTCCATTGCCCTGATGCTTATTGTGACAACTTGGAGCCTAGGCTTCTGCAGTAAGAAGGAAATAGGAAGATGGTGGGAGGTCACTTTCAAAGCCTTAGCAACTCCATCTGGCTAGGTAGTTTGCTTCCTTTCTTATCTGAACCCTGTGTGACTGAAAATAAGCTGAAAGGACCCACAAGATCCAGTGGACTGATTCCACTGCACCTTATTTCGACCACTGCTCTGCCAAGGCACACTCTCCTATATTTCTCCTTTTATTTCACTACTTGCTTTCGGGGCTTCCAGCCTAGCTCTGAGCCTACTGGTGGTTGTTTCCAGTATCAAGGCATCCACTTAGCCTCATTCTCCTAAGTTTATATCTATTTGTTGCCTTCTCCCCACTCTCCTTCCCTTCTCCCTCACCATAAAGCAGTTATTCTCCTCCATGTCTTTTTCCTCTCTTGATCCCTCCAGCTACGTTTCCACAGAAGAATCCCCCCAAGCACTGCCACCATTACTTTTACTTTGGAGGTCTTGTACTCCTACACATTCACCCAGAATGCTGTGTGGAGAATCATGTTGGCTTTCTTTCCAAATTCTGTCAGTTTCATACTGTGCCTATCCACACCACCCATCTTTCCCTTTATTTATCCCGTGCAACATGCAAACATGTCACCATTTCAGCCATTCTAAAAATTAAAAAAAAAACACCCTAACTGATTAGATTTATCTTCTACCCTTTGCCCCCCAACTCCTGAAGAATACCTCTTACTACTGCTGTCTTAACTTTATTTCTTTCAGCAACTTTTTTGATCCTTCACAATCTAGCTGTCACACTCTGCACTGTACTGGAACTTGGTTCATAAATATCATTGACAATTACCCATTGACTAAATCTAAAGGTCTCTACTCTGTCTTTGACCTCTGTGTTGCCTTTGAAATACTTGATCACCCTTTCCTGTTCGACTCTCTTTGTGCCCTCAGTTTCAGTGACTCTGCTCTCAGTTGGTTCTTCTATTACGTGTCTGATTGATCATTCAACATATCAATGGAAGAAGCTCTATCTCTTCTTTAATTGTCTTCATTGGGGTCTCACAGAAATCTGTTCTCAGCCTCCTCCTCTTCTGTCTCCACACAGTTGCTTGATGACTCAAAAACAAAAACAAAAAAATGATGGCTTTCAATATCACTGATATGTTAATGACAGCCTGTTCTGTGTCATTCCATCCAATCCCACATCTCCAACTATCTGACTGATATTTTCAATCAGATGTTTCATTCCACCTCAAACTCAGTATATCCAAGACTGAACTTCTCATCTTTCCCACCAAGCCTTCTTCTCCTCATGTATTCTCCATATTGATTAACAAAATCATCAGCCATCCTCTTGTCAGGTATAAAGCCTTCGCTGTATCTTTGACTAGGGATGTGCAAAATGTTTCAGGTACAGAATGATCTCTACCCAAATCTGCCTATTTTGGGCGATTTGTGCACAAAACAAATCACCTCTCTGAAAGTTCCAAAAGAGTCGCCTCCAAAACAAATCACCCAAATTTTGGAGCTGTTTTGTTTTCAACAATTGTCTCCTTGTTCCAGATTGGCTCTTTTGGCTCTTGCAAGTGCTAAATGACCCCACATTGGCCAGGGGAAGGTCGAAGAAGGGGCAAGGGTGGGGGGAGTTCAAGGAGGGAGTTTCAAAGAGATTTAAAGAAGCAGCAGTCACCATTCTGCCTTTCTGTCTCATGGGAGAAGAGAGAGAGAGAGAGAGAGAGTGCTTTGCTTTGCTTTGGTGCCCATTGTTCTGCCTTGCCAGCCTGCCTTGGCACCCAGTCTGCCAGTTGGTGTGCCAGCCTGGAGAGGATTCTCTGCTGCATTCATTGCTTTTTTGTTCCTGCTGCTGATTCAGGAATAGAGAAGGAAAGAGAATTCTATCTGATTCTTTGCTCATCCCCTTCCTGCTGCTGAGAGAATCACTGCCTGCCTGTTCCAGCCACCAGCCCCAGAGCGCCTGTGGCCACTGGTCACCTGGCCAGCCAACCACCCACACCCCAATTTCCAGGCTTTTGCCCCAGCCCCCCCCCCCCCAGCCCCCATCCCATCTGAAGACTGAAGAAGACTGAAGAAGAAAAATTAGACTCTCAGAGACCAGACCACAGAAGTGGAATACTGGATGCAATGTTGGTGAAGCCTTAGACTGAGTACCCATTACACACACACACACACACACACACACACACACACACACACACACCCTCTGGAATTGTGTATTCTTGGGTTGTTGTTTTTTTCCTTTTTGGAGGAAGGTTTGGGGTTGCAATTGAATTAAAAGTTGTGTGTTGTTTAGTTTAGAAGAAGTTTAAATAGAGGTTCTGTCTGTGGGAGGGATCCCTGTAAGCTAGTACTAGTAGGTGGTTAGAAGGGTAGCGTAGCCTCATGGTTTTAAAAAACAATCTGTCTTTTTTCCCATTCCAATTTTTTTTTTCATTTTTTAAAAACAGAAGCCTGTCCTCCAGCCCTCTGTGCCCATAATATACATTAGTATTAATATTCTCTCCCCAGCAGCCTACAGGCTCTGAGTGGGCACACACTCCAGCACCCTCACTGAACCCATTTACCACCCACTACCCACCCCCAACTTTACTTTAAACAAGCAAAGCTTTCAGCCACCACCCCAGGCCAATAGTCCAGCAGCAGCAGCCTATTGTGTCTGTTCCCTTTAGTGGCCAGCCCAGCAGCCTACAGGCTCTGAGTGGGCACAGGCTCCAGCCTCCTCCCTTACCCCCCACCCATCCACCCACTCCCCAACTTTGCTTTAAACAAGCCAAGCCTTCAGCCAGCCATCACCCCAGTCCAGCAGTCCAGAAGCCCACAGGCTCTGAGTGGGCACAGACTCTAGCCTCCTCCCTTACCCCCCACCCCCACCCCCAACTACAGGGGGCACACTCCACTGAAGTCAGCCCAGCCCCTGTTCTTGGCCCTTCTCCCAACTGAGTGTCCCCTGGTTCCACCCCCCGGGAATTATAATGAAGGCTGTTGAAATCCCCGTTATGCCCTATGGGGAAAAGCTTAAAGAAGTGTAAACTTAAAAAATCATTTAATAATCAGCCCTTTGCCCAATTGCTTTGAAATCTGGGTGGTAGCATCCCTGCACCCATTGGCCACTACCACCCATCACACCCCACTCTGGGCCACCCTGGTGCCCCCTATGTGGAGCCATAAGTTTGCTGAAATCCCCATTATTCCCTATGGGGAAAAGCTTAAATACACGCCAACTTCAAAAATTCTTTAAAAATCACCCCTTTGCCCAATTTCTTTGAAATTTTGGTGGTAGCTTCCACCCATTGGGCACTACCACCACCCCCAATCTTTTGGGCCCAGGACCCTTTTTTATCCAAATTGATTCAGATTCATAAAATTCGGGTACAAATAGAATCTGGGGTGATTCAGGGGGATCAGATTCGGACTCGGGGGTGTTAATAAATTGGGGGTGTTTCAATTTGGGTACAAACTGAAATGAAAAGATTGATTCATGCACATCCCTGCCTTTGACTCTTTATTTTCCTTTGATTCAGATCCAGTCACTTGCCAAGCCATCATCTTTCCCCCTAAATACTATAAAAGAAGCCCTTCTCCACTCCTTTAGTGAAACGCCTGGTTTGCATTCAGCTTATCTTCTGTCTTGTTTACTATAAGCTTCTGCACTCTAGCCTTCATTGTGACACCTTAGCTCACTCACCTTTATTCTGAACTCTGCCACCAAAAACATCTACCTCTCTGATCATTTACTGACCTCTCATCTCTCTGATCACATGATACTCCTCTTCAAATTCTTACACTTGTTTCCTTTCTGCTACAGGGGCTTTGTCTTTATCCTTGCCATTTTTTTACCTTCTTATCCTAATATGTCCCTCTCCATGACCTTTGGACCTCCAGCTCCACCACTATCATCCATTTGAAGACCTCATGCTCCCTTAAATGATTCTGCTCATTCTCCCTTGCTGCTCTTTATGCTGGAAATGGTCTCCCATGATACCTTCATGATGACACCTCTCTCAGTCTTGTTCTAAGCCCACCATTTCTATGAAGCCAACCATTTCTATCAAGTCTTTGGCACAATCCCTGACTCTTAGTCCTCTCTCTCTTGAAACTAAGGCCATGCATGTAACTGGATGGGATGAATATTCTTCCCTTTTTAACCCTCAACTGCCATCTCTTCTCCCTCCCTCCCTTCCCTCTTTCACCCTCTGCCCGTGTTGTAGGGCAGGGACCTATCTTTTTTGATGTAATTCTGTTGGTACCTGAAATGCCTCTTTCAGGTGCTCAGCCTCTATGAGGTGAAATGCCTCTTTCAGGCACTGAGGGACCAGATTGCACAACCATGAATCTGCTCTTTCTGGCCCATATAAGTGTCTCTCCTGGAACTTTTTTGCTCAATTATTAAGGAAGCTCTCTTCCGTGGTTTCCATTCCCTTTGGGTCTCTATGATTTTCATTCCCTTTGATAATGTATATTTAAGTATTTCATGAGCTGTCATGTTCTTTACAATGGACATTGGCATTTCCTTGAGGGTTCCCCCCATGCCCTCAATCCAAAGCTCTTTTGGAAAAATGATCAGCTTTTATAACTGATCCAGTAAAAGCACAGTTCAAGCATGCATTCACTTGGTTGACATTAAAACAAGCAGAAGGGTAGAATCTCATCTCAGAAAATAGCTCCATAATCTCTTCCACCTATAATAAAAAGAACGAAATTGACTCCCTGCCAGGAGTAGCCAGAGGAGATCTTAGAAGAGAGTTCTTAATGATACTATTGCCATATTGCATGCCTGTAAATAATTCATTAAGTCAACCATCCCTTTGTTTTAAGCAAACATGAGCATATGCCTTTTGAAATGAGATACAGGCATTCCCCCCCCCCACTAAACATGATCATATTATCATACTTGAAAAAGAGTAATGTCTTTTATGTATTGATTTTTGGTTTCCTGATAATTAACAATGGTTACATCTGTCACTTATCAAGAACCTTTGGTTCCCTGCCCTCCCTCCCCCCCCCATTTTCTTTGTCTGTTTGTTTCTTTACATATGTGCATTTGCATCTGTGCAAGCGAAATTTCCTAGTTTACTGCAAGCCTGGAGACAGTAAGATTATTATTATTATTATCCATTTAATTGCAGGAGGTGATAGGTGCACCACATATCCACATATGGCTATACATCCTTTGATGGGGGAAGAAGGGAGTGTGGTTTCTTTTAAAAGCAAAATTAACTAGACCACAATTCACAAAATTTCACATCTCCTTTGAACTCCATAGAACTACTACAGAGTAGACAGAGTCCCCCCACCCACCCCCCACCATGAAACACCCTCTTTTCCTTCCATTACATCTCTACCATTGCCAAAGTACTAATACTGGATGGAAACTAGTGCCACAGTAATGATATTGGGGCAAATGTTCCAAAGATGTGATTGCCGATATACAGCGAATGGAAGAGAATAAGACATTAGCAGACAAGAGCAACAGCAGTTTGTAAGTGGAAAAAACTACTTAAAGCAGAGCTTATGCACTTGCTAACTCTTTAGTATTCAGCTCATAGAGTAATTTTGCTCTTTCCACCATAGTGTGATTATAAAGTATGGAGATGTGTAAAATATTTTCTTATCTCTAACCTTGTTCTATTTGCCTTTCCTGCAGCCTGAAAAATAATGCTCTCAATAGGGGGGAAAAACCCCTCTTCTTTTAATCCTATTTACTAAACCTGACTTGAATACGGAAACCCATTTTAATGCAAAAATATTTCACCTTCCATATTCTCATACCATCGATTTCCTTTCCAGATCTAATTGCATTCACTGCTGTTGTTCAGCTGAAAACGTTAAAACAAAGAATGTGTGCTGATTAAAAACAAATTGCGCAGCTGAAAGCTCAGATGAGAAGCCTGTAAAATTTTTATCTGTCATTTTAACAATGTCACTTACGTAAAGAACATGTGTAAATAAAAAATGTAAAACAAGTACACCCCAAAATTCCTTCTAAAATTAGAATGAAAATATTCTGTACTGCAAATTTAATTCCAAGTCATGAAATACAAGTTTTCAGATGTGCTACACAAAGCAGAACATCCAAAATATTGATATGTTAGCTGGGCAAGGAGAAGCCCTCCATTCGTAGGGGTTTGTGAACCACAGCTTTTGTAATACATTACTATGAAAATGTCCTGCCTTTCAGAGGCAGCTTTAAGGGCAAACACCAAACAGATGTTCAGCATCTCATTATAACCTAGTAAATAAAATGGAATGCCTAAGTACAGTTTATTGGTCCAGCTAATGTTACCAAAAGCTTATAGCCTTCTGATTTTTCGCATTTTGCAGTTTCTTATGAACTATTGAGAAGACAATTCTTGTATGGAAATTAGTATTATGCTCCACAAAAACACTTTAAAGGTCCTTAAAGCTATTTATTTTTTAATATGTTTTCTGGGCTTGCTTCACCACATTATTCCAATGTTCCAATGTTGAGAGAAGTAATCAAAAGGTTAATTTAAGGCAATTGTTGCTCTTTCTTCTGTTTTATGATGTAGTATTTCATAAGATAAAAAAACCTTTCTTGTTCTACAAAGGAACCAAATATGTTATGGATATAGTTCCATAGCATCTAACTATATTTAGGCATTTATATACATTTCAGATCTGTAACATTTAGGTGTCTGTTTCTGCCACATTAAAAGCCTATTCACACAAGCAGCACTACCCAGGTTAGGGAAGCCCTAACTGGGTAGGGCTGCTCGTGAGCAGTGTCAGGATTGAGCCCGACACTGGTAGTTTTGTACCTGGGCTTTTTCCTGGGTTAAAGGGCCCAAGCATGCCCTTTACCCCATGTATAGGGTCATGTGTATGCTCAGGCTGCATGCATGATTGGGCTTTATGCTTGGGCTGTATGCTAAGGTGTGCCTGGAGCACCCAACTCCTGGGGGAATCTCCCAATTCACTGTGCTCATCACATGATGCGTTGTGGGATTCCTGGAGCCCGGGCAATGAATCCAGGCCTCCAGAGTTCCATGCTGCCCGGAGCAGTGTGGATCGTGTGGGCATGTGGTGCATGCAGTGGCACTCTGAATCAGACTATGGTGATCAGGGGTGTAGCTATAATTGAGCGGAAGAGTTCAAACAACCCGGGGGCCCCAGCTTCTGAAGGCCCCTCAGCTCCTCCCCTCCCTATTTTCTTAATAATCTCCCTCACTCAGAGGAGCTGCCATAGAGAGGGGTGAACACAGGCCCCCTGTCCCCTGGCTATGCCCCTGGTGGCGATCTTCTGGGGTGCTAGTAGTTTCCACCCTGCCTCTCCCCCACACCGCCTGTTCATGAGCATAGCCTCTCTGTCTCCTATCATGTTGGAAAACCACAAAACTAAAATCCTGTAACTGATAAAGGGAAGGAGAGGGAAGGAGGGGAAAATGGTGGGCCTAATTCTCACATTTCTTGACATAGAGCCAAAACAGAATGATGGTTAATGTACATGACTAAGGTTCCAGTCTAAGGATGTGCCAACACACAGGCTATATGGAGGAGAGCATGTTTACCTATTTAAAAAACTGTCATCCTCAGTTACAATGGCTTTTTATTAGATACGCACTCTTCTCCATATAACCAATGTGTTAGTACATCTGTAGGCTGGGGCTTTAGTTAATCACAAGTAAAAATAAAAATAAAAACTCTTTAAACCAGTCAACGACATTCCTTAGTGCATCATGTTCAGACTGCATTATGCAAAATTGCACAAGTAAAGCAAATGGTACATCTCTTGATCTAACAAGTAAATCACACAACACATTCAAAACACACTCTATTTACTTTAAGCAGATGTAGTAACAGCTTTTTTGAGATATTGCCACCCTCTCCTAATGGAAAAATGATGCAACAGCAAAGTTGGAGAAAGAAGAATTGAACTAATAGGGTATCTGGGAGTCATGGGAGTGCCTGTGGAACCGGAGATGGGATCCATGAAGTGGGATCAGAACTGCAAAGAGTGAAAAGGCCCTTCCTAAGCAACTGGAGTCCTTTTGAATAACTGACTTGATCCTTAGCCCAATTATATGGAAGTACATTCTGGCAAATGTCTATTACCTATAATCTGTGCGGCACTGAATGGATCAGCACGGTTTGCATATGTTGTTTTAAGGTCACCTGGTGAATAGTGGTCCCATTTCATGGCAGGAAGTTGAACCAGAATGACCATCATCATGGATTCTTTTCTGATATTCCAAATCTCTAGTCAGATAACCAAGAAATGCCAACAAACTCTTCCGTTCTAGAAGACAAATTGTTAATAAATTGATTATTATTACTCTGCATTTATTAACCCCAATTTTGGCTGGTTATTTAAAAATAAATAAACCATGCAGTAATGAATTGTCCCTTTCAAGACTGGCTGTAATGGATGGTTTAATCCCCACCCCTCAATTGCTGTTTGCAATTCTGTGCATTCTCGAGCATGCTTAATACTGGTTTTGATTCACAAAGAATATCAGCTCAAATCTTTCTGGAAGATTTACAGTATTAATAACAGCACAGTGTCGTAAATAACAGCTTGTCATTATGGAAACTGCACACAGCTTGGATAGATATTCTTTGCTGTGTCTTGATAAAACTCTGTAGAAAAATATATAATCTTGGTGCCCATAATCACTCTCGTATAATGTCTGTGATGCAGCTGTTGGCCACTATCTGTTGACCTTGGGTGTGCTCTGCAAGGACTATATGCAATGGTGCAGGCAGGGTATTGGCACCGTCACTCCTGCTTTCTGTCCCCTCTCCCATATCCAGGATAAATAAGAGAGAGGACTCACGACTGGATCTCAGGTACTACTAACTATGTCACTAGGAACAAACTGATCATATTTGTCTCTCCTCCATATTGTCACTGCCATCACCATTTACTGGTCACTGACTGTCCATATTAAAAAAGAAATTCTCATGGGTGGTAGAAAATTATTACTCTTGGTCCTATTTTCCTCTCCTAAACTTTGGGAGGAATAGAAAAATCACCTCCAAACCCCAGGGGTCACATACCAGAATGGAAGGAAAGTTCTGCCTTCAACCTTTTCTGCATCACCATTCATCTTTTCACATTAATCTAAATTTTGAGGAGCTTCCAGATGAATGCAGCCATCACGCTGGAACATTTCACACATGCAACCATTTTCCCCAATGCCCCTTTCCTCTCCTGTCCCTAATATATATCCATGAGGCCCCAAGCCCTCAAGGACATATTGGGGTGGGGGTAGGGGTGTCATTGGCCTGTGGAATGAAGGAGAGATCAGGAAAAACCATCGTGAGCATGAAAGGTTCTAATGTGAGGATGGATACTGCTTGCTGAAATTTCTGGTTTGACTAAAATTACTCATAAAGCTGTGTTTTATACTTCCAACTTCTGACCTGTATCTACTTTGGGTGAACAAGCAAGTGATTCTCAAATAAAACTAAATAGTAGCAGGGAGTGGTACGGGGGCCTTTAGTTATTACAGGCTCTGCATTTGCTGTTTCATATATTCGTGGTTCAGCGATATATTCCTGGTTTAAATTATCATGGAATTTTGACTATTCACAGTTCCTGTGCATGAGTTTCATACTTCCAGTGGCATTTCTGGTGGTATTTCCAGCTTGGAGGCAGTTATGGAGGCTGTATGGAGTCATGTTGGGACATGCGTTTGTGGAATTTGGAGGATTTTTGTTTGTTTGTTGCCGGGGGGGGGGATAACTGGAGGAGCTAGGACAGGCCAAGATACAGTGCTGTAGTTTATCCTTATTTCTGTCCCCCACCTTTCTTTGTAATTTTTAGTTCTTTTTTCTGCACTGAGGAACCTAACCCCATCATTCTCATAGGTACAAAGTTTCAGTTATCGTTTTTGGCATTCACGGTGGTATCATGCAATGTAACCTGATAACTGAGGGTAATTGATAATGACCTGATGTTTACCTTTCTACTGCCAAAATGTTCTACACCATGCAGCCCACCAGGCATAGTGCTTCATGAGCTCCCTCCCCCATTTTTTGAATTTCTGAGCAGCCAGTAAACAGGGAGGAAAACTGCCCTGGAGAACTGCCATATATACTGTTGCCAGTAGGCTGCATTCAATTTACTACTGTCAGTGAGTTGCAACTTGTGCAGACCTGGTCTAGGCACTATAGACTAGATCCAAAGGTCCCCTTTCTCCAGTAGTAAGAACTTCTCTCAGAGAAAGATCTTCTTTCAGAGGAAACTCTTCTCTTAGAGGACACCTTTGTATCCCGAACCTTATACTATTAACTGTTATGCCTGAGATTGGATGTCCATTGCAATCAAACTGATGCCTAATGAACTTGTAAGCTGCATAATCACCATTTCCCTGCATTTTGGATCCAAATAAAGATTGTAATTACCTTAAAATATTTTGCTGTAAAAATTGACATATACTTTGGACTTCTCAGCAGTAATGCATATGTATAGCAACACTGAAGACATATCTCTATGCTACAAGCAGTGTTCCCTATTCCCAGATATAAGAGGGACTCCCAGCATTCTCAGCTGCATTGGCTTTTGGCTACAGATTTTGGGAGTTGTAGTCAACAACATCTGGGAATCCCTCTTACAGGGAACACTGGCTACAAGTATATATGCATTTATATCAGTTTAATTGTCATGGTTCTCAGATAATCACAGGAATTGCAGCTTAGTGAGGGTGATGAAAAAATTCTTTGTTAGAGATCCCTAATTCACAGAACTGCTGCCCAGGATTATCTGGGGAGTGTGAATTATTGTTAAATCAAAGTGTTAAAACGAAAGTCTTAAACTAGTCTAAACCTGTTGTTAGAGTTGCCAACTCTGAAACTATTGCTGAAGATTTTTTCCAATATTTTTCACAACATCAAGCCATTAAATCTCCAGGACTATTTTCAATTGTCATCTGGAAATTGTTGCTTATCCTTGGGGACTCCAGTCCAATTCTAGAGCAGGGATTCTCAACATTGGGTCCCCAGATGTTATTGGACTTCAACTCCCATAATTCCCAAGCAAAGGCCACTGAGGCTGGGGATTATGGGAGCTCAAGTCCAATAACTTCTGGGGACCCAATGTTGAGAATCCCTGTTCTAGAGGACTGGCAACGTATCCTGTGTATAGGTTAGCTATAACCTATGATGTTATGCCCTGATCTAAACCTTGATAATCCTTTTGCAAATTGAAAATTTCCTTAGTTGGTCTGTGACAACTTCTTCTTGGATTTTTGCCAAAGCCTAACCCTCAATATCTTCTGTAAGTGCCAGGGAAGACTGAGACTGAAATCCTTATTCAGTTATGAAGGTATACTGCTAATCACTAATTGATGAAATAATTGAATTGATGAAAAACTATAGAATTCTTGAATAATCCAGTTTTCTTAGTATCACAGAAAAATATGAAAAGTTATTTCAGCAACATCAAGAACACTTCCTTTTTCAATGGCTAGTTATATTAAATTTAGAAAAAGCTTAAAAACACACAACAGAGTTTTATCTGAACCATATTCACTCTCCCCTTCCTTCTTGAGCTTTGCTGATGGCTCGTTCATCCAATCATGTTGTTGGTTAAATCATTCATTATTAGCCTTCCTCAGAGCACTCAGAGAGACAGCGGTATTGAGCGTTGCCATAGCAGTGGGTTATTACTTCCATAAGGACAAGAAATGTTGTTGACATTTTTGCTTTCTGTTTCTGTAAAATAACAACAGCTATAAAGTATAAGCTGATTTTCTTTGAGGAAAGCACTCTCACAAAACATGAGAAAGAAACAGAGAACATGAATTACATAAAAGGGCTGATAACATTGCTTTCCTTTTACTGGCATTACATCTCACTTTTTCTTATACAGTATGTTTTTAAAACTGTAATAGGAATGGAGAATATTTTCAAGTTATGCATAAGGTGACAAATTTTAGAATATGGTGGATTGGAACAACTTTCATTTCCCCATTCAGTCAGGAAGGATATTGTGTGGCCTTGGGTGAGTTCTCTAACTACTTTGCAAAGTATTTTCTCAAACTACTTCCCAAAACAGAACAGGCAAGTCTACATGATGCAGTGTGAAGCGACATGGGAAGGACATACCCTCTAGTAGCTCCTATGTCACTAAGGACTGGGTCAGATTATGCTTCCACCCTCTCTCAGGACATGGATTAAAAAGGGGCATGCACCAAAAAAGCACCCATTCTGAGGTCTTTCCTGGATGTTTCAAAATCCTGCCATTGTCTTCCTTCGTCACATGGGGAGGTAACACATCCGAACCACCACTCAATACCCAACTTCTTGATCTTGTGGGCCAACTGGTGGGGGAGAGTGTGATTCAAACCAGCCCTAAAGTAAATTGGGAAGAACTTTTGATTGAAGACATCCAAGTTGTAAACTGTCATGGAACAAGCTATTCCATGGACATGAACATACCATAACAAGAAGGTTGTTATACTGCTTTGGATTAGAGCTGTGCATGAAATAATTTTTTTAAATTTGTTTTGAACTCAAATTGAATTCGGATTACCCCCTCCCCAAATCTGAATCAAATTCAAGTCTGGTCCAGAATTCGATTTGAATTTGAATAGATATAAAATTGATTTGACCCTGTCTTGGCTCCCTTTTTAACCAACTGGGGTCCTGAATGGTTTTTAAAAGATGCCAAATGGCTCTCGAATCTAATTCGGATCGAATTTTGAACATTTAATTTGAATTCAAATCGAATTGCCCTTTTAAGGGGTCATTCAATTCAAATCTGAATCACTTGAATCACCCAGATTCAAGTCAAATCAATTCAAATTTGAATCAATTTGCACATTCCTATTTTGGATGCCCCTTTTCCATTCAGTGATTGTATACATATGGCTTTGGGGAAATTGAATATCTTCTTTCAGAAATTCAAACCAGGCAAGATTCTTTTTCCCCTGTTAACTTTGCTTCTGCTCTTCCATTCCTTATTACTTTATCATGATATTAAAGGGTTTTTTTAATGACCTTTTCAGTCATACATGCAGAGGTGTAAAATTATATAAATGATCAAAGCTGCAGTTCTGTGAATAATTACAATGGAGTAAAGCCTACTGAAACTAGTGGGACTTACTTCTTTTGCTTGTTGCTCGATGATCGCCTCCAGCTTGCATGGTGCTGTATGTATAATCTGGATTATCCAGGTTTGTCTTTTAGTGATGTCGGATGTGAAACATCTTCACCTCATTCATGTAACCATGCATACTCTTGCAAGAGTTTCACTTGCAAGTGAACCAGACCATAACTTTATGGATCAATACATTTAATCTTAAAATCAGGTTCTAATTTTGTGACTCCTTGGAGTTTGGATTACTTGCTTGAGTGATCTATGGAAGTTTTGCTTCACAGTTTTGCTTTTGCTGAAGTGCACTATCATTGTATATGTGAGATTGGTCTGGTTCAGACATAACATGAAACCAGAGGTCCCTTCACCTCCGGTTTCCTAACTCAAATGACTGAATTCAGGGAAATGGAGTTCGTAGGGAAAAGCAACGCACATTTTCCCTCGCCAAACTCCACTCTGAACCTTTGGTCAGAGTGGTGTTTCACTGCTGCAAGCTCCATTTCTGCAATGGCAGCATTACATCAGAACACTGACACCGCAATTTTGGCCCCAATGAACCGGAGTTGAGGGAGGAAGTTCTTCCATCACTCCAGCCTGATTGGCTTTGCAGGCTGTCCTTCAGGAAAGAAGGAAGTTCACACTGCCAGCTCCTCTGCCTCTCTGCAGTCTCACTGATTGCAGCAAAGCAGTTCTCCCCAATGTCCAAATGGAGGTAGGAGAGCAAGGAATGATGAACCATGGGCACATTGGACCTGCAGTTCCATCTTATGTATGAACGTGGCCGTTGTGTAGACAGATGTTTGTGAGGCAAGTGGATGGCATTTCTTCATGGCACAGACCCCCTCAAAGTCAGGGTACAGATATTATTGTACTTGCACTTAGCATAATGTTTCGATAACACTGCATGCACTTTACACAGATTGTATGTGTTTGGAACATAGTGAGCCATTTCTTATGAGCATTGAGAAATGGCAATAGGGTTTGCGGGGAGGAAACCCTGAAGAGCTTACCTACCCACAGACAATCTGTTTCCCCCTCTTGGGCAGGTGGATCGCCTGCCCAGACAAGCACCAGCTGCTGCTGGTAGCTCCAAAGGTCAGGGTCCCTCATCACAGCACCCTACCTCCAGAGCTCCAATAATGCACTGCACGATTGTATGGTGCATTATGGAGATCCCACCTCCCTTCCCCAAGAGTGCCGCAGTCCACAAAATGAGGTTAGGAGAAAGCTCGCTCTCCTAACCTCATTTTGGAGGGAGGCTCCACAAGCAGCTTTGCCGCTGCGATGCAGGCACATGCAAAACTGGACTGGGCTTCCTTAGCCTGGTTTTGCATGCATGTGTGATAGCCTCAGTGTGTGACTATAACAAGAATTATATCACCTAGAGACCAAGGCTGCTGTAAAAAAGAGGGAGGGCTAAGCAAAGCTGTCCTGCCCCTCCCCACTACTGCCTAATTTTCTAGACCATAGGCTCAAGCCGAACCTTAAAGATCTACTGATTAGCAACAACAGCTTCTCCCATAAGCCCTCCAAGGACTTCAGGTAACTCTGTTCTGAAACCATACCTTCCTCAGGGTTCAGATCAACATCAACAAACTCTTTACTATGGGAGATTACACAGAGGCATCTTTGTCAAACACACAAGTGCCTGCCTTTTAAGGCCCTGTCTCTCCATCCCAGCTGAAACCGAAAATTAATTTACCAAGACCAGGCCCGCCTTCTTAACAGCATTGCCCCTGCAAAGGGGAGCACCATTTATAACGGAAGCCGTCCAACCTACTCGAACCACTTAATCATGTTTATATATAACTTGCATATTAAAAAGCAATATCCAGTGTCAATGGCTTTGATATAAAAATATCTTAATAGTCAGTAACTGACTAATGAATACTACAGTAATAACAGTTTAATTTGAAGAATTCTGGCAGCTGGTTGCCTTGATGAGTGCTGTTACCAAGGAGCTCTAGTCTCACGCTGGGAACATCCGCAGCATGCTGATTTATACCAGCAGTGCAGAACTGTTTAATGTCAGCGCCTCTCGGCTAAAGCAATAATAAACAGGAATGTTATGGTTTATTTTTCTGTATGAATTGTTCAGCCTCAGAATGGTAAGTACCAACTCAATAAGGGATAATAGCTGCCATACCCCCAGAGACTTGTAGTGGAGGTTTAAGCATTTTCATTCTTGAGGTTTGTACAGCAAAATTAATCTTGGGTGTTGATATTTTTGGGTGTTTTTTTTAACAAGGCTATCTAAAAAAAAAATAATTGGGGCACAATCACCAGGAAGTTCTCCCACACAAACCTAGTGCTGTGCTTTTGCGCAGCTTTTCTTCATTTGAATGAACAAGTACAGGAGAACATCCCGTTTGCTTTCTCATAACATCTTGTTTAATTATTATACAGTCTGATCCAATGCAGAGACCTTCACAGAAGCACTGCTGCTATGAAAGAGAACTTACTTGCAAGTAAATGTGTCTAGCACCAGTGTTAAAGACTAAAATCTACATTGTGGGGAATACTTCCTTTTAAAAAGGCAATTTGTTCAAATGGATACCATTTGAAAGTAGCTTAACAACCACCAATTTATAAATGAGCTCACATGCTGGCCACCATCCTGCGCAAGGGGGAGAGGCAATTTTCACTGAGCCTCCCCTTCTTTTTACTGCCTCCCAAAATAAATTCCTAAAAATCCTCCATCCCACAGGAACATATCTTTTGGGTGGGATTGGAGGAAATCATCCCTTCCATCTTACATGCAGGAACCATATTTATGTGCAACTTTATGCCAGCATTGTTTAATAATGAGCAGTGATTTATAATTAGAATGTGGAGGAACAATAAATTGCTTAGAACCAGACAAAGGGTTAGATCCAAAGCATTGTAAATGGAAGGAAAATAGCCACTAATTCAAGAGTTAGTGCCGGAGTTCATGCAGTACTACAAAAAAGAGGATTCAGAAAAAGTTCTTATCCTTCCACCTGTGTGAGAGGTTATACATTGTTGGATTTACTGAATGACATCCTAATTAAGATAACTTGAGGAAGTTCCAGTGGAATTAAAAGGACAAGTTAGGCATGTACAGGTGTGGGCTGTGAATGCGCCTCTGTGGGGAGCGGCAGGCAGCTTCTTTAAGTGTAAACGGAGCCGGTGCTCCATGCCACCCAGCAGCCCCCACGGTGGGGAATCGTCTCCGGCACTCACCTGGCAGCTGGCGGGAGCTCGCCTCCGTGGGAGCCAGGTAAGTGGCAGAAGCGATTCCCCGCTGCGGGGCCTGCTGGGCGGCATGGAGCACCAGCTCCGTTTACACTTAAAGAAGCTTCCCGCTGCCACACACCCCCCCCCCCCGAGGCACATTCACGGCCCGCGCCGGGGCATGTATAACTTATCCTTATGTATGTCTGTATTTATTTATTATTTATTATTTTGTTTTCAATTTATATACCGCCCTTCCTAAAGCAGCTCGGGGGGGGTTACACTAAAATAAAAAAATACATGATAATGAAAATCAATAACCAATTAAAATCAGATTAAAATTACAATTAAAACTAGATATTGTTAAAAGCCAGGCTAAAAGGATGGGCCTTTAAGGCTCTCCTGATAGCCTCCAAGGAAGATAACCCTCTAATACCTTCTAATATTTACGACACCTTCCACTTGCAGAAGGTCGTCTCCGGCTCCAGCCTTATGTGTACTCTGCAATGCCTTGCAAGTGCACGAAAGTAGCAGAAACTTGCGTGGAGCATATAATTCTGCAAGTTTGGTATCTTAAGCATACTGATGCTTTCCAGCCTGTTCTGTTATCAATTTCAAAGATACCTGATGAAATCTCAAAAAACAGACATCATCTCAGTAAGATTTCCTGTGATTAGAAGACGGTTTCTGCATGCTGCATGCCTCATTGCTCCTCCTATGGCTAACAGAAACCGAACACAGCATGCCAACTAAGATTTATATGCAAATTTGTTTAACAAACATAATTTATTCATGTCACATAATTCCAGGTTTCTTGGCATAAAATGTGGCTTTCCTTGGTGCAAGATTTTTATTTTTCTTCAAACACGGAAGATACATAGCCCTGCTTAAAGATCTAGAGTAGAATAACAGGCATATGTGCATTATGCTAGTAACACAGTAAATCATTTGTGCAGCCCAGAAACCATAACAGTTCTGGCCTTTTCAGCTGACATTTTGATATTGCAGCAATTATGAATCCCTCGTCGTAAGGGTAGTTCCACAGAAGAAAAAGGAGTCAAACATGGTATCATACCATAAGCCTAGGTTCATTAATATTACAGTCATGCTGGCTCAAAATGATCTAAATCCTCTTTTAGATGCATTTTTCCTTCAAAAAATGTCTTACTCACAGCCCTGGTATATTACAGCTGTGAAATATAGCTGCCTTTTAGTGCCATTGCCATCAGTAGTTGATGACAGGGCTTTATATAGCTAGGTGGCATCAGGCTAGAAATAAGTTGTGATTAATTAGATGCTGTAAGGAACATTCCAAGCAATTTCCTCCCTGTATTTACAAAACAAATTGCTGGTCTAAATTACTTCTGAAATTACTGCATATTGAGCATATTAATACTTTTGGATATCATACTCTTGGACCCTCAGGATTTATTTTTTTAAAATCCAACTCCAAGGGACATTATCTAGCCAGAGGTAGGTACTTAAGTCATAATGGTTTCAACTGGGAAATGTTAAGGGCATGCTTTACTCTCCCTCTGAAAACAATAGGACTTAAACTTAGTGGCTGACTAGCACTAGAAGTGCCAGTGCTCCAGAAGAACCGGTGCTTCTGAAGAATGCAACTAACTCAGCTCCACCACTGATACAGTGGGAGGAGACAATGTTTTGACAAATTCTCCTTCCACCAGAAGTGTTCTGTGCACCCAAAAATATCCCTGAAGGTTTCACAGCCCTCAGGAACATATTTTTGGATAAAAACAGAGTAATTCTGGGAGAAGGGGATATGACTGAAATTCAGACACACACATGCAAGCACTGGTTCAACATTAGTCTGGGACTCTTCAGAAGCACTGGTACTTCACTGCTGCTTTTCCTGTAGCACTGATACTTAATTAGCCGCTTAGCTTTGCCTTGGAGTATCCAAGGACCTTGGATACTACCTTGGACCAAGGTAGGGATGTGCAATTCAATTCACCACCGAATTGATTAACCGAATTGATTGCAAATTCAACCTCAAATTGGATCACCCTCAAAATAGAGGACCCAATTCAGGGTTGAGAAGACTCACCCCCAATTCAACCTGAATCAATCTGGGTAATTCAAATGTCATTTTGAGGCCCATTTTTCTGGAAAAATGGGCCTCAAAATGGCACTTTCCCTCCAGGTACAGCTGTTTAGCAACTAGGATTGGCTAAGATCTCCCCTGGGATCTCCCCAGGAAAAAAAGCACCATTTTGAGGCCCATTTTTCCAGCAAAATGGGCCTCAAGATGGCATGCAAATCACTCAAATCAATATGGTGATTCAAGGTTGATTCATCAAGTCAGCTGGCCAAGCGATTTTGTCGAATCCATTCGAGGGGTCTGTGATTCGATTTGGCCTCAAACTGAATTGCAGCTTTTGATTCTTGAATACCCTAATACAAGGTACTTATATTTATTTATTTATTTATTTATTTATTGTTGAATTTATATACCGACTTTCATTAAAAACAATCTCAAGGTGGTTTACAAAAGTTAAAAAAACATACAATAAAATGACAATAAGAATATTAAGCTAAAAATATAAAAACAAACCAAATTTAAAATCTATAAAATACAAGCATAAATACTATACACGGGTAAAAACACATAGAAGCAGCAATAAAAACAATCATGTAAAAGCCTGGCAAAAAAGCCAAGATTTAACAAGCTTTCTAAAAACTGTGATGGAGTCTGAGGAGCGAATGGCCACTGGGAGAGCATTCCAGAGTCTGGGGGCAGCAACAGAGAAGGCCCTGTCTCAAGTGCACAACAGCCGAGCCTCCCTCATTGTCAGCACCCAGATCAGAGCCCCCTCAGATGACCTCGTTGAGCGGGCAGCAACCCTTGGGAGCAGGCGGTCCCTCAGGTACCCCAGGCCCAAACCATTAAGGGCTTTAAAGGTCAAAACCAGCACCTTGAATTGGACCCGGAAACGAACTGGCAGCCAGTGCAACTCTTTCAGAATGGGTGTGATGTGCTCCCATCGGGCAGCTCCGGATAAAACCCTAGCTGCTGCGTTTTGCACTAGCTGCAGTTTCTGGATATTCTTCAAGGGCAGCCTCATGTAGAGCAAGTTACAGTAATCCAGCCATGACGTGACTAAGGCATGGGTAACTGTGGCCAGATCTGCCTTCTTGGGAAAGGGACGCAGCTGGTGCACTAGCTGAAGCCATGCAAAGGTACATCTGGCCATCGCCTCCACCTGAGCTTCCAAAAGCAGAGCCAGGTTCAGTAGTACCCCCAAGCTGCGCACTTGCTCCTTCAAGGGGAGTGCAACAGAAAATGTAAATGCAACTAAAAAATTTCAAGCAAAAAAAGAGAAGTAAAGTATTTTAAAATTCTTTCTGTGTATGTGCACACACATGTACATAGACATGAACATGTGTGTGTTTCCATATGTTCTTGTGTCTGTGCTGATAATAGTTTTATTTAAAGTATCAAAAGGCTGTGGGAGGCTCTATTCTGTGATTTTAAAATATGTCAACAAAGGATCCAGCTCATGTGTGAAATGTGGTAATTATTAAGGAAAATAGTAAGCAGTGAAATCTAAGCAGCTTCATTGCCCCCCTCCCATCTACGCCCTCCCTTGTTCAGGAATTGTTTGGGTTAGAATGTCAAAAACTGCCTGAGGGATTAGCTCATACTGAATGGACTGTACCATCTGTTGGTGCAAGGAAAGACTTGGTATTAACAAACTGTTATCTAGGTGGTAGGCCTCGGTCTGTCAGCTCTGCTGTCAACTGTTGTCCTTGTTGAAACCATGACCCCTAAAGGAATTAGTTGCATGATTGACTGACTGATGGTGATTGACATATCCACACACACATACTTAACTCTTTCGATGCAAGCGCCTATGAAGTCTTGAATGAGACCAATGTGTTTGGAATATTCATCATAAGCATATGTCGCAGTACTCTAAGCCTGAATATTAAGTCTGAACTCATGAGTGCATTTAGTCTATTAAAGCCGTTGTACTTTGCTTCCACAGGGCACTCCACCACTCATACAATTGCATATCTGAAATGATCATTCCAAGAAATAACCAAAGACACTCTTGGCAAGCCTATGCCACCAAAATGCTGCCATACACAGCATTCTGCACATTAACTTATCAGGAATGACCCCTTTGAATGGTGGGAAACAATGAGTCCAAAAGACATTATGACCGCCTGAATGTTGGTGTGGTCTAAAAGTTCAATTAATCCTGCCTTGCATGAATAAAGACTCTACCAGCTAAGTCAACCAGCTTTGCGGGGGGGGGGGTGTCTTGGATAAGGCTTACGATTCAGATGCTCCGAATTTGCTGTAGAAAAGCCATTCTTCCTAAAACACATAGAGGCCATTCATACAGCCACAAGGGGGGTGGGCTCGGGGGGAAGGCAGGATGACAAGACCCTGACCAAGGCTCCACTGCCCAAGTGCCCACATGAATGGCATGGCAGCAAGTTGAACGCCAATCGGGAGGAGTGGGAAAGGAAACCAGGCTGCCAGGTATCCCATAATGTGCTGCATGAGCAGTGTGGTGTATTGGGAAAGCTCCCTTCTACCAGGCCTCTCCTCCCCCCGCAACTTTATAATAATGTCCCTGGCAGCCTGGGCACAGCTGCTGGCAGCCTGATGACCCACACAACCAGTTAGTGAGGTAGCAGGTGCATGCTTCATCCTCCTGCCTCACTCTAAGCCCGGGTTTGGAATGAGGGCTACCCAAGGGAAGAGCAGTGGGATCGGTAGCGATCCGGGGCTTCTCATGACCAGCCCTACATGGGCTAGCCCTGTCCTTCCCAGGTAGGGCTGGTCATGAGAACAACGTATAGAGCCCCTTCTCACAAGCAGTGAGAAAGGGCTACTGGGATTGTGGGGAGGAAGCCCAAAAGAGCTTACCTCCCCACAGACAATCATTCCACTGTCCCTGGGATCGGCCACCCACACGAGCGCCAGCTGCTGCTGGCAGCTCCAAGAGTTAGGTTGCCGGGATGTGTCACCCCACATCACCCAGTGCACAGACCTCCAGGAATGCACTAAGCAAGTGCTCAGTGCATTATGGGAATCCCCCTTCCCCTCCCCAAGTGTGCAAGCTGTTTGCAGCCGCAGCCAACACATGACCAGGAAATGAGGTTAGGGGAGCACTGGAGTATAATCAGTGATGGTCAAGGAATTGTGGGGAACAGAATTCAGCTGGAAAATTCTAAACAGAAATCCAGCTGGAGCTAATTCGGGGACATCCCTGCATAACTTACCCAAATTTCAGATACAGCAGTCCACTTCCTATCTGTAATGTGCTTTTAAGGAACCTGTACCCACTTTTAAGCCACTTAATGGAGTAGCAGGGAAGGAACTTGCTTAGGGAGCAAGAGGTTGCTGGTTCAAATCCCGCTGGTATGTTTCCCAGACAATGGGAAACACCTATATTGGGTAGCAGCGATATAAGAAGGTGCTGAAAGGCATCATCTCATACTGTGCAGGAGATCGCAATTATAAACCCCTCCTGTATTCTACCAAAGAAAACCATAGAGCTCTGTAGTTGCTAGGAGTCGACACCAACTCGGAGGCACAACGTTACCAACTTTACCCACTTTGAAATGGACACAGATGTAGTTATTCACACAAAAAGCATGTACAAGTGTACAGCTATCTGGACACTCATACAGCTTAAAGTCTGAATAGGTCACCTGATTTGTTCAAAGGAAAGAAACAGATCCTCTTGTACAATGTTTTGTGAATTCATCATGGGAACTCCGGGCCACCCCAGGCATGAGATCCACGAGCAACACTGAGCAAACACAGCTTCTGGACTGGAAAGCAAGCATTATAAACCTCTAACAGGAATAAGATAGAGTTTGGAATCATCTCTGGAAAATGCCCACTGTAGTTTGCCTCTGTTAAGACGGACAAAGCTGCTGTCCCATTGGCATTGGGATTTTGTTGTTCTTTTGTTGTTCTCTTTTTGCTCTATTCATATCTTTCTGGCCAAGTTACCCTAGAGCCAAGGAAAGGGAAAAAGCTAGTACTTCAAATAAAAGGCAGCAAGCCAGAAATCCTTCCTTGTGTTTCTTGCTGGCCTGCTGACTCACTGCCTGACTTTACACAAATCACTTCCGTAGTCTGTACTTGAATTTACTGCTCCCTAAAGAGGAATTCAGCTGGGCTTTGAGAACATAGAAACATGAATGCCTACAAAGTGTTTTAAGAATCTTAGATATAACATGCTATGGGAAAGCATAACTCATTATTTATAGCTGGTGAGCATTAAGGGTACGCATACCAGTGTATTCAGCTTCAGATATATGGAATATATGGTATATATGGCATTAGCTGTGGTGGTGCAGCTGGGAAGCAGTTTTCCTAAGGAGCAAGAGGCTGCTAGTTCGAATCCCTGCCGGTGTGCTTCCCAGACTGTGCCTAGTAAATATATATATATTTCTAGTCACCTATATTGGGCAGCAGCGATATAGGGAGGTGCTGGATGCGGAAGTTTACTTCAATGATAACGGCAAAAGCATCATCTCATACTGCGTGGGAAGAAGGTAATGGTAAACCACTCCTGTATTCTACCAAGAAAACCGCATGGCTCTGTAGTCGCCAGGAGTCAATACTGACTCGACAGCACAATCTTTGCTATGGAACACTTAGTGCATGCAACAATGATAGCAAGATGTTTAAAAACCAAGTTTTTTGCCTCTGTATCTTGTGCTGCACCGGTAAATACTGTTACATTTACTTTCTTTTAACATGGTTTTCTTATTTGCTCTGTAACAATCTTCAGGTTTCCCCAGATATACATCCTTCCTGCTTCTCCCCCACCCAAATATTTTACAAATCTGTTTCGTATGTGTGGTGAGGGTGGAATAGTCAGCTCGTTTTTAAGCAAACGATAGTGCTCAGTGGCTACATGTAGTGCACATATTAATATGCATTGGTGTTTAGTAGGGATGTGCATGAACGGATTCGTGCACTCCTGGGAAGCAGGGAGGGTGCTCTTACCTGCCCCGCCACTTTCCCACCGCCTGCGCTCTCCCCAAAACCTCTGGTGGAGCATACCTCCTCACAGCTCCAGTCAGCGTCGTACTGGAAGTGGCCAACACGCTCCCATAAAGGAGCGCCAAACTGGTTTATGCACATCCCTAGTGGTTAGGTTACCTTATCAATATGCATACTGATTAAGGAAACATATTGAGGTTTCCTTAATATGACCTCAGCCATACACTCCCCATGGCTGGGGAGAAGGCAGGAGCACGCCTGCCTTCCCACACAGATGAGAGCCATTGTTGTTCCCTTTGCCATGCCACGTGCCCGCACGAGCAGCTGCATGGTGAAGGGAATCTCTGGGAGCAGCAGGACTTCCCTCTTTCACGGCCCAGGGCAGAAGCGGGGCTGCTGCTCTTGTTGCTGCTTCCTTCTAGCTCGCTGCCAGAAATGGCAGCAAGCCCAGGGGAGGGGGGAGCCATTTAACCCGGCAGTGATCCCCCAGACAATTGCCGGCTGAGGTTAAGCGAACCACTTAACCTCAGCTAAATGCTGGGTTTAAAAGTCAGGCTTGATGCAGGGGCAGCACTGGGGTTGACCTCGCTCCCAGCACTTCACACACGCAGTCTAACCCAGGCTGAGCTGCCCAAGCTTAGGTTGGGCTGCACATGTGAATACCCTTATTAAAAATCAATGTGAACTGTGATGTACTTCAGTGATTTAAATTGGCCTTCCCCCTTAATTGAATTTAAATCAATCCACTCTTTGCATACATTCACTTAGAAATCCAAAGACAAATTCTGTAGGACAAGACAGCAGGCTTATGTCCCAGTGTTACAGACCAGGCCATGAGACTTCATGAGGGCAGCCTGCCTAGTGTTCCCCACTAACTTCATGGTTATTGTGAGGCTTGAAGCAGAGCTCGGCACACCCAGGGCCCAATAATGACAGGACACAAATAAATTGGAAGAACTAGGGCCACTTTATTGATTGAATTTACAAATAACCTTCAATGAGGAACATACTAAATAGGGTGTGTGTACCCCACCATGCGTGGGAGATGGCAATGGTAAACCCCTCCTGTATCCTACCAAAGACAACAACTGGGCTCTGTGGTTGCCAGGAGTTGACACCAATTTGATGGCACACTTTACCTTTAGCCCCCCATGTGGGAGCGCCTCTTAAGGAAGACTGCCCAGAAAGAGTGGGTGTTGAATCAGCCCGGCTCTAGGTGAGGACATCACCACAACTACAAGGTTTATCCCCGCTGAGGTGAGGCTAGCCTTCCCCACCCAACCCAGGCCGCAAAACACTGAGTGGTGTACCCAGCCAGCTTCCGAGTTACTCAGTTCCTACTCCAAAATCCCAGCCCAAAGGCCGAAAAACCTGCAAGGGATGTTCCTTGACTCGCCACTCACCTTAATCGGTCCTCTAGTCTATGACCAATATGAGACAACTACCCCAACCCACATTCTTCTACAAAGTGACCAAAACATTCCAGACAATGAAACCCTACCAGGAGAATCAGTGAGAAGTAGGGGGAAAAGGTCACCCTCAAATCCAATCAGGTGTGACCCAAAAAATTCCTACTTGGCCCGCAAAAGGTGAATGGATTGCCCTTACTGAAATGGGATGAGCAGGTGGGTGCCTCACCACAGAGAAACTGGGAATGAGCAAAGGGAGCCAGCCACTTATGCAGCCGCTCCCTTGATCCAATTGGCCAGCCACCATCACATGTCAGGGGAACAAAATGGCAGCCCCCATGCCCATCGATGGGGCCAGGTGCACAATTCTGTCCCCTGCCTTATCACAAAGTGCGGTGGTGGCGGGGACTGGTTTTCCTAGCTCTGGCTACAGTTGTTGCTTTAGCCACTGTTCAACACCAGTGTGTCCCATGGGACCTTTGACTTGTTTCTGAATAATAGACCCTCTTAAAGTCTCTCACTGCTGTAACTTTGCCCAGTGAGCTGCCTGGCTCAGAAGCACTGCCCACTTCTGCGCTAGGCAGAGGGATCGGGGAGGTTATCAAGGCAGCCATTGTCAGGATCAGGAAGCTTTGGAAGGCTGGTCGGCATGGGTTCTTTGGGCTCACCTGCTCTATTGAAGCACCATTCCTGAGCAACCCTCAGTGTGGCCTGCTAATCAGTTGTGCACCTTTGTGGCATTGACTGAGCCACCTCTGACTCCACCTAACATCATTTGCCAACATTTCTGTGCAGCCCACTACATTTTTCAGGGCCCATTTCGGCAACTGGATGTACAAAGAGTAGTGAATGCACTCACCTCTCCCATCACCCAGTGCACCATCCTTGCCCCCTGCAGAGTTTTGTGGGTATGGAAAATCTGGATTGCACTAATCACATCGTTGAAATACTTCATTAAACTAGCATTTTGGTGGCACACAATAAGTTCACATTTTGGACATTTATCCTGCCCACATGACTATGTAGTAGAAGGGGCAGCACATCAGATAGCAGACATGTGTGATCATGCATTGGGCTGCCATTCAGATTTTCCAAATCAGTTTAAGATAATCACATAGCAGTAGCAATAGCTGATTACTTCATTTCACTGTATATCACTTGCAGCCAATTTACCATTACCTGGTTGAGAAACACAAATCAAAGCCCTTTGGGTTCCTAGAGGTTCTCTAGGAACCATGTGGTTCTCTGAACTGTAATCAATATAACTGAGATACAAGTCAGTCTGCTATTCAAAGAAAATATGCATGAATTCGAAAGCTCTGTGGATTATGGAGATCAAATGGTTTCAAAGGATATATGAAAGTGAGGAACTTCTTATGGCAAAGGTGTGGATGAAAAAAGCATGGCCAATGCTTTTTTCACAAAACATGTGATAAAGTTGTTCTTCATGCAAGCATGAATTGTCCCCTTTGCTAAGCAGGGTCCACCCTGGATGCATATGAATGGGAGATGACATGCATGAGCACTGTAAGAGAGGAAGGAGAGCTGGTCTTGTGGTAGCAAGCATGACTTGTCCCATTAGTTAAGCAGGGTCTGCCCTGGTTGCATATGAATGGGAGACGATGTGTGAGCACTGTAAGATATTCCCTTTAGGGGATGGAGCCACTCTTGGAAGATGAGAAGGTTCCAAGTTCCCTCTCTAGCAGCATCTCCAAGATAGGGCTGAAAGAGATTCCTCCCTGCAACCTTGGAGAAGCCTCTGCCAGTCTGTGAAGACAATACTGAGCTAGATAGACCAATGGTCTGACTCAGTGAGGCTATTCACACGATGGGACGAAATCGGGCTAGCCTACGCTAGCCCGATTTCATCCCACCATGGGAACCACTTGGCTTGGCTGCGAGCCCGGTGGTTCCTGAGCAGGTGACCTGCTCAAGTAGCCCTCCTCTTAAACTGGGTTTGCGGAGTGAGTGCTCCGCAAACCCGTTTTTTTGGGATTGTGAGTAGCCGCGGTGTGGCTCTGCGCCATGGCTACTCACAAGCAGACCCCCAGCGGGAGGCTGAAAAGCAGCCTCCCGGCTTGGGGGTCTCTACAGTATGCCCTGCACGCTTGGCTTAGCCTGCTCTCTTCACAAACCTGGACAAAGCGGGTCTCACTGACTGTGAGACCCACCTCAGTGTATGGCAGCTTCCTATGTTCCTAAGATATTCCCCTTAGGAGATGGGGCCACTCTGGGGAGAGCATCTGCATGCTTGCATGCAGAAGGTTCCAAGTTACCTCCCTGACATCTCCATGAAACGTAAGTGTTTGCTCTGTAAATATATATATCTGTGATGGTTTCAATAGTGTTGTTTATTCCCATTCCACCCCCCTTCCACCCAATTAACACATTTGGCATCTGGTCTGTGCATATTGAAAGTACTGTTATACTTTTGAAGGCTACAGTTTTGCTGAAGAGGACATCAACATAATCTTAATCAAAAAGGAAATAAATCGCACTGATGTATGAAAAGGATGTGAACACATTTACCCAAATAGAGCAAGAGAGCAGTATGTGCAGCTGAAAGAAATATTCATCACAATGATATTCCACTACCGTTTAAATGATGTGACTAACAAAATACCGCTTCATCTAACAAAATACTGCTTCAGAACTATTCTGACACGAAACATGGTTAATATCAGTGAGTGTACATAGTGGGTATTGTATTCAAACATGCTTTAAAACCAGCTGAAGAGTTGCCATATTGGAAATAATCACAGGATTGTCCTGGAATGGAACGCCATTCGGAGAAAATGAAAGAACAGGTCAGGGAGTGAAGAAATTACCAATAAATGAGACAAGTTAAGAGAATTAGAGAAAATGAATGAAAAAAGAGAGAACAGAAGAGGAAATTTCTTCATGTGAGGTTAAA
Organism: Hemicordylus capensis; assembly: GCF_027244095.1. Taxonomy (NCBI): domain Eukaryota; kingdom Metazoa; phylum Chordata; class Lepidosauria; order Squamata; family Cordylidae; genus Hemicordylus; species Hemicordylus capensis. The sequence continues at coordinate 83,920,240 of NC_069658.1, read as the reverse complement.
GAAGGACTGAAAAATAGAGGACTGCTGAAAAACAGCTTGATGAGCCATTTTTGGAAGGGCGGTATATAAATTGAATAAATAAGTAAATAGAAATGTGTGCCTGCTACTCCAAAGTAGTGCAATTGAAGATTGTCATTTGAGGCTGCTATCATTGAGGCGCTTCACACAATCAGTGTGAAGAGCTGTAAGGGGGTTTGCAGGGAGAGCAGGCTTAGCCCGCTCTCCCCACAAACGATCCAAAGGCAGCTGTGGGTGGCTGGATCAGCTGCCCACAAGACTGCCAGCTCTGTCACGGAGCCATTGGGGGCTGTGGGGATCAGGGACCGTGTGGTCCCTGGAAGTTCCAGGATGCCTCGCACACTCACACGGGGCATCCTGGAAAGACTCCTGAGCCCGGGAGTCTGCTTGCAGCCTCCCTGTCGAGTGTCTACTCATGTGTCACCGCACTCCATGGCAACACACAAGCAAAAAGAGGAGGTTAACGGAGCGCTCACTCCGTTGACCTCTTCTAAGGGGAGGGGTATTTATGGAGGCTAGCTGCCAGAAGACACACAGCTCCCGTTGCAGCACATGATCGCCCCAAAATGGGCTAGGCTCTCTTAGCCTGCTTTTGGGCAATTGTGAGAATAGCCTCATAATCTACTTTACCAGTCTGCCTTTGAACCACCTCTACCAGAGGTCCTCAAACTTGTGTCCCCAGATGTTGTTGAACTATAACTCTCATGATCTGCCATGGTGCCATTGTGGGGATGATGGGAGTTGTAGTACTACAACATCTGGGGACTCAGGTTTGAGAGCCTCTGACATATATAGTCCAGAACACAAGATTCTGCTGCTGGATATCAGGTAAGTTTCAGAAAATGAACTTACAATGCAAATTGTTCCAGATGCCTCAGTTAGCTTAAGATATTCTAAATCTGCTTCTTCTACATTAGTTCAGCCGAATGTTAATGGTCTACTCTAGAGTCATGCAGTTTGAAGACTGAAACATCCTATTATCAGCCTTTGGAATTAAACAGTCAAAATCTAAACATTCAAACTCAACTGCAGTGTGGATCAGGCTGTTCAACCAAAATATATAGTGTTCAGAAACCATTTAAGATTAAAGAATGAGGGAGAAAACAGCAACAGAAAGTAAGTGGAGAACAGGCTGATATGAGATTAGAAGTACTTGTAGTTAGTGTGTATATATTTGTGCACATGAATGTAGCAATTTACAATATTGAATTAAAGTGCTGATCATTAGTAGCTCTGTGAAACTGTATAATATTTCCTTTTAATAAGCATTAGGAAGAAAAAGTGTATTTTATTTATAATTATATTTTATGAACCCAAATACAAGCTGACAGTAATGAGAAGCTGGTGTCACCACTAAATCTATTTTTATGTTAATTGCCACAGTTAAAATATTCCAAGAGCTGTGAGGACAGTTAATGAACCTTGTTAGGAATGTCTGCCTCAGACCCTGATCTTCTCTTTAAGCCATGATAACGATTATCCCTTCATAGTTTAATATGTTTATTGTTTCCCTTCATGACACTGTAATTAGAACAGTTTATCTTATACTTTCCCTCTTATTACTGGGCATCTAACAGATTGTGATTGAATTAAAAATGAAGAATTATTAGGGTGTAAAACATCAATTTAAAATCAAGACTCTTGCTAGTTGTTCACCCTGGAAGGGGAAAGGATAAAGTAAGTAACGGGCGTCATTATACAAGTGAGATCGCCTAGAGCTGTGATAAAAGAGGAGTAGATCAGCTTCTCTATAGTGTGCCAGGAGCAGCTCCTCATGTTAACTACCTGTCCAAGTGCTCTTTAGACCTAGGAGCTCTTAGAGCTAGGAACTCAAATTGCATTGTAATTTTCACAATTATTTACAAAGCAGACAAAGAATTGGTGGTGGTGTTTGTTAGTTTATCAAGAGAAGAGACTATCAAGCCAGTGAGGAAGTAAAGTCTCTTCACTTTGGAAACTTTGCCTCCAAATCTGTCTCATCCGTCTTAAGTAAAAGCATGGTAACCACCTAAGGATTTAGATGTGAGCTGGTCAGACCAATGTGGGGCTGGGTTGTGTGTACTTGCACTCCCCAAGTTACAAACATGCAACTTACAAACATACATCCATACAATACAATACAGCACAATACAGTACAATCCAATCCAATACAAGGAATATTTATATACCTCTTGAAAAGTGGTATTCCAAAGTTTCCAAAGTGGTTTACACCGATATAAATAAATAAATAAAATGGCTCCCTGTCTCCAAAGGGCTCACAATCTACAAAAGAAACATAAGACAGCCACCAGCAACAGCCACTGGAGGGATCCTGTGCCGGGGATTGATAGGACCAGTTGCTCTCCACCTGCTAAATAAAGATAATCACCACTTTTAAAATATGCCTCTTTGCTCAGTTAGCTGGGGATCAAAAGCTCCATAATGTTTTACATTAAGGAAGTCCCCAACTCACAAACGCCAACCCACATATACAAACAAGTCAGCATTCTTGGAAACTATATGCATTCTGAGTCAGGGCTGGACTGGGGGCACTGAGAGGGCGGTGGAATGTATGTGAGGAGGGTGCCAGGTTTTGAGCAGAATGGGTGCTTAAGGGTGGGCGTATTCATTGCCGATTGTGGCGGGGTGCAGGGGCACCCTGTGGGTGGGGCGCACCGGAAATAGGCCATGTTGCCCTGTGGGCCAGTCCAAGCCTATTCTGAGTTATGAATGTCCAACTTACAAAAGAACTTTGGGAGCACAATCTGTACGTTTGGGCTTCCTGTATATGTGTTTGGGGTGTTTTGCGTTATTGCAATCTGCTTGTGATGCGTTTAAAAGGTAATTTGATCAAAAGGAAATTATTTACGAATATGAAGACGATGAATATTTATATACCACTTTTAAACAAAAGTTCCCAAAGTGGATTACATAGATAAAAATAAATGAACAAACAAATAATTTACCTATAAATTTAAAAAAAAAATTATTAGAGGTGTGTAGTTGGACAGATTGGAAGGTCTGACATGGCCATTTCATCCCACCACCACCACAGGGAGGCAATAGGTCAAGGGGCAATTCCCCCAGGTAGTACAGTGGTGGTGGTTCTTTAAATGCTGTCCCTGCAGTGGTGTGAGGAAGGCTGGGTATCTGTTGGGAGTGGCAGTAGCAACTGTGCAGAGGGTGAGGAGTGACGCAGGGGAGGCTGGAAACGAGTGTGGGGAGTCTGGGAAACAGCGTGGGAGTGCATGGGGATTGTAGTTCCTCATAGAGCTTCTCCTATGATGAGCTCTTTATCCCCCTCATAAATCAAGTGCTATTCAGACATTACTTTGTCCATGTGTCTGTTCATATGTCTGTGTGAATGATTGTACATGTGTTCATTTTCAAAGTGAACCTGAGTGCACTTTTACTTGGCTACAGGTCCCTCATATACATGGTGCAGATCGGAAGTATACTAGTGGATGTGTATTCAGCATAAAGTGAAGAACTGTACATGCATTCAAGTCTGTACATCCATACACTGTACAAGCTGGTATGCGCATTGAAAGCACTGTCTGGAAAGGACTTAGGTATTACTTGGTTTATGCCTTTGGGCGTGGCATAGGGGGAATAGACTGTTTGTGCTTAAAGAAACTCTAAGAGAAAGAGGACAGAGCAGAAGGAGGGTCATACTTATGCTGTTGGGGGAAAATTATTCTGTATTGTGGTGTATAATATAGTGTTATATATACTCTTAAGGGCACTGCCGAGACTTTAGGCTTTCTTCTAGGCCTTAGCACATAACTGTCATGGCTGGGAGGAACAGAGGAAAGCAAATAATCTCTGTAGTGCCAAAAGAGAGAAAAAATACAGTTTAGAGTACAGACTTCAAGCAAGAGAGACTTTAATTATTCTTCTGTGGACAATTTTCATTAAAGTGTTCTGAACTGTGGCAAACCTTTGTACCTTAGTTTATGTTATATCAAATGTTGTTTTCTTTGCAGATATAAAGAAAATAGAATTATATATGCATTATTACTATGCAAGGGGGATTGCAAGAACAATTACTAGGTCCTTGCACATTTATTTCAGATTTTGGCCCTTAAGAATCCACAGAATTTACACTAACTCCACTTTTGACTGGGGAAAATTAATTAAGAGAGCCATTCTGCTTGAGCTGGAAATGACCTAGAAGCTCTTCTCATGATCATTGAGAAGGACTACCATCTTTTGCGGGCAGGAAGCCCAAAAGGGTTTACCTCCCCACAGACGATCATAGAGAAGCTCCTGGGCAGGCGGATCGTTAATGGAGAGGGCAACACATGAGTAGACCCCCGACCAGGAGGCTGCAAGCAGGCTTCTGGGCTCAGGGGTCTCTCCAGAATGCCCCGCACACTCGCGCAGGGCATCCTGGAACTTCTGGGGGCCGTGCAGCCCCCAATTCCCACAGCCCCTGCGGGCTCCATGACTGAGCTGGCAGTCATGTGGGCGGCTGATCCGGCTGCCCAGGGCTGCCAGCTTGATGGTCTGCGGGGAGAGCAGGCTAAGCCCACTCTCCCTGCAAACCCCCTTACGGCACTTCTCACTGATCATGAGACTTGCCTCAGTGTGTGTGTATATGTCTGTCTGTCTTCATTCTCAATAAGCATGCAGACAGGGGAGAAGATTGTGAACTGGCCATTTCTTTAACATGGGAGTAATGGTGTTTTATAGACCAAATGTGTAGTATTATCCTGCAACACAGTCCCTGTACCCCTTAATCTCAGCCTGCTTATTGTTTTGAAGCAATGATTAAAGTTAGTTCCCTTTAAAGAGTCACAAATATTACATAGATATCTCAAATGCAATGTCAACTTTGTTTCAAGGCAAAACTAACAACTAAAAATATATTTGCACATATGAAACTGAAAAAATTTGCAGCTTAAAAGGCACATTTTTAAACTTCATAGATCTTTTTGTTGCAGTGCATTCAACATCATGTTGCAGGTTAAGTAAGGACAGGAAACTGTGGTTGAAACAAGCAATGTTTTAATAAGATTGTGTTTACCGAATTGATTATATAACAGTATGACTCTATAACCAAACAGGAGAATGTTGTTTGCACAATTAGAAATAGATTAAGATATACGCATCCAAATGGAATGCTTTCTGTAGTAGGTTGTGATCTGAGAGTGTACAGTTGCAACTGTGCTTTTGTGGGTTTGAATATTTGGTTTGGTTTTGTTACTCACTCTGCTGCACTTTGTAGAGCAGTGTGCTTTGGCTCGCATTTTCTCAAAAAGAATACAATGTCATTGTCACACTTGAAATGTTCAGACTGCCAAGTGTTTGGGCTCTGCTGCCGTGGCAATATGATGTTCTGCCAAGAACCAGAATTGCATCAAAGCAACCTGGCTCCCATCCGCCACAAACTAGAGGGTAAATGAGCACATCAAGGAGATGGTGATTATTAACAGAGGAATCTGTTAGGATGACGGCCTTTGTCTGTGAAACACCAAGTGGCAAGTTCTGTACACACTACTACGTTATCCAGTTGCTTTCCAACCCTGAAATGCACTTTGAATACTGGAGTATTTAATTATGTCTTGAGTATCCTGTTGTTCTGATGAATATGCCAAGATCAGAAGGGTGATACTTGGATGAAAGTCCAAAGTGAAAAGGGCAAGGGCAGATAGGCCCAGAGAGAAAGTGAGACAGAATAGGCCAGAGAGGGTGAGGCTGATCAGGTCTGCATGGCTTGACTCAGGGGGCTATGATGCTCTTGTCTTGACTGTGGGAACTCTTACAAACGACAGTTAATACCTTTAACATTCTAATTAGTTCTGATTAAGTAGGTCCTCTCCCCGCAAAAGCTGATGTTTCAGTATCTAAAGAGCCCATGGTGGCGCAGTGGTAAAACTGCCGCCCTGTAACCAGAAGGTTACATGTTCGATCCTGACCAGGGGCTCAAGGTTGACTCAGCCTTCCATCCTTCCGAGGTCGGTAAAATGAGTACCCAGAATGTTGGGGGCAATATGCTAAATCATTGTAAACCGCTTAGAGAGTTCCGGCTATAGAGCGGTATATAAATGTAAGTGCTATTGCTATCTTAACCTTTAGGATACCACAGGTGGAAGAGGCACACTGGATCTACAGTTCTGATTCCACACAACACTCATGAGTGTGCTTTCCCCCTTCCCTTCCAGTTCTGCATGAGGCTCACAATTATTCTACTTCCAATTACAGTTAAAACCAAACCAACTAATCTTGGTTTCTTTTAATCAGCTCCTTGAAATAAGGTCAGCTCTGAACCCAGGTTTGAAGTGGGTTTCAGGTTTGGGTTTATTTAAAGAAAGTTTAAAGAATGACTGATCTTGGTTTGTTTTTAACTGCAGTCAGAATTCACATAGGCAAGAAAAGGCAGAGAACATATTCCACACGTAATGTGGAACCAAGATCTAATTGTTTATTATGTGTGATGTCAAACCAGTGCTTAGTCTTAGCAGCCTGATGCATCACTTCTAAATGTGATAAAGAAAGCAGAAAAGAACAATTTTTAAACCATTGTGATTATTTCATTCAATTTGCAGATACAGAAAATTCAAACGTCAATTTATACTTTAGATTATTTATTAATTAATAAATAAATAAACTTGAGCAGTAGTGTACTGGAGGGGTGTGGTATAGATATTCTAAATAAATAAATAATTTATACCACACCCCTTCAGTACACTACTGCGCAGGGCAGCTCACAATGTTAATAAAATCGATACAATGTAAAATAAGACTAATAAAGTTAAACAGGTTAAAAGACTTCATTTAAAATTACAATTTTTAAAAGAAGTTTCAAATTAAAAGTTATTAATAAAAAGCTAAAAACTGAGAACTATAAAAACTAAAGAACCTACCAGATATAAGCAACAGATAGAACATTAAGCATGGTGTAGTGGTTAGAGTGCTGGACTAGGACCGGGGAGACCCGAGTTCAAATCCCCATTCAGCCATGATACTAGCTGGGTGACTCTGGGCCAGTCACTTCTCTCTCAGCCTAACCTACTTCACAGGGTTGTTGTGAAAGAGAAACTTAAGTATGTAGTACACCGCTCTGGGCTCCTTGGAGGAAGAGCGGGATATAAATGTAATAATAATAATAATAATAATATTTTAAAATATTTGTTTTTAATTGTGTTTTTTTAAAAACAATGAGGGAGGGCGTTTGGCAAAGCTCTCCAGGGAGGGCGTTCCAAAGCCGAGGGCACCACCTAAAAGGGCCTGTCTCTAGTCCCCGGCAGCTGGAGATCTGTTAGTGTCAGGGCCATGAGCAGGGCCTGAGATGATGAGTGGAGGGCCCTGGCAGGTTCATATGGGCAGATGCGGTCTGGCAGGTTCCCCAAGCCCAATCTGTGTACAGCTTTAAAGGTCAAGACCAGCACCTTGAATCTAGCCCAGAAGCAAACTGCTAACCAATGAAGCTTCCACAGGATGGGCGTGACACTCATAAAGAGACTTACACCCACAAGCATCCTTCCAGCAGCATTCTGGACCAGCTGAACCTTCTGCACTGTCTTCAAGGGCAGCCCCATGTAGAGCACATTGCAGTAGTCCAATCTGGATGTTACCAAAGCATGAGTGACTTAGGTCAGGTCTGACTTCTCCAAGTAGGGCCATAGCTGGCGTACCAGCCACTGCTGGTAACAAGCACCCCTGCACACTGTTGCCACTTGTGCTTCAAGGACAGTGTTGGGTCCAGAAACATCCCCAAGCTGTGGACTTTGTCTTTTAGAGAGAGTGTGACCCCTGTCCAAGACCAGATTTGTCTTGCTGCTTGGATGATCAGTTTTACCAACCCAGAGCACTTATGTCTTATCTGGATTAACTTTCAGCTGGTTTGCCCCCATCCAGTTCAGCACAGTCTCCAAGCCCCAGTTCGGAGCATCCACTGCCTCCTTGATTTCTGCTAATTTAAAAGATAGGCAAGGCTGGGTGTCATCAGCATATTGACGGCACCATAGTCCAAATCCACGGATGACCTCTCCCAGAGGTTTCATGTAGATTCTAATCAGCATAGGGGACAGAATAGATCCCTGTGGCACCCCATAGGCCAAAGGCCAAGGGGTGGAACAGGCATCCCCCAACACTACCTTCTGAGTATGAATCTCCAAGTAGGAGAAGAGCCCCCATATAAACCATGCCCCCAAGTCCCAAGCCAGAGAGATGACCCAGATGGATACCATAGTCGATGGTATCGAAAGTCATTGAAAAGTCTGGGAGAATCAAGAGAGTCATACTCCCTCTGTCTGTCTCCCAATGTAGGTCAACTACCTGGGCAGCCAAGACAGTTTCCATCCTGTATCCAGGCCAGAAGCTAGACTTTAAAGGATCTAAATAATCAGATTCATCCAGCACTGCCTGGAACTGAGACTCCACCACAGCTTCCAACACCTTGCCCAAGAAGGAAAGGTTAGAAGCTGGTTGCAAGTTATTTAAATCATCTGGGCTGAATGAAGGCTTTTTAGGAGGGTCCTAATGATTGCCTCCTTCAGCTGAGGGGGCACCACTCCCTGCGTCAGAGAAGCGTTCACCACCCCTGCCACCCATGGACACAGTCCCTCCCTAGCAGCCTTCATCAAACATGCAGGGCAAGGGTTGAGCACAGACATGGTAGGCCTCAGCCTTCCAAGCAGTCTGTCCACCTCCTCAGGCAACATAGTTTGAAAACCCTCCAGTATAACAAGACCGAATGGTGCACTGACAACATCTGCTTTTGGTGCCGCAAAACCTTACCATCCAAGTGAGAATGGATACGAGTTATTTTATCCACAAAATGTAACGCTAATTGATCACAGCGGACTGTTGGGGTTTCTGTTTGATGGCCTTTGGGGCCTCTCATAGGAGGCTCCAAATCACTTGAAAAAGCTCTGCTGGACAACATTGAGCAGACTCGGTGATGGCAGAAAAGTAGGATTTCTTCACCACCATCACCACCATAGAATAGGTCCTAATATGGGCTCTACCCTGTTTTCAGTCACATTCAACCTGAGTTTTCTGCCTATGATGCTCAAGCCATCTACCAGCCTCCTTCATTGTCCACAACTCTCCTATATACTAGGGAATCGCTTGGACTCGCGGGTTGGGAGAAGATGTCTAGGTGTAACCATGTCTATCGCCCGACCCATCTCCTCATACCAGAGGGAGACCAGGGCATCAACAGGATCATCCACTCTCTCAGCACAAAATTCCCCCAGAGCCATAAGGAATCCATTAGGACCTATAAGTCACTGAAGGTGGACCATCCTAACTGGCTCCGCACCCCTGCAGAGGTTTATTGGGTCAACCCTCAGTCCAATCTTCACCAGATAGTGATCCCTCCATGACAATAGTATTAAGGCCTCCTGGACTATCTACAGAGCACCACTATCCACCCTTGACCCAAAGTCCAAGTCAAGAGTAGGGACCACACAGTGGGACCAGAAATCAATTGAGAAAAGCCCATGTTCATCATGGAGGACATGAAGTCCCGAGCTGCATTCTCTGTAATAGAGTGTTTTGAGTAGAATGTTGCCTATAAAACCTAAGGTTTCTGCATCCGTTTCAGCCTCACATATGGTTACATTTTGGGAATTAACCTTTAGTTCAATTCAGAAAACATCGTCCTATTAAAATATCTACGTCCTATTAAAATCTATGAGAGCATTTAGGTACAACTAAATTTGTTTAGCTTTATGTGCACTCTTTCACCCCAGTCTAGCTAGAGACAATTGCATTTAAAAGCAGACTAATATGCACATATAATGTTATAAATACTGAGATTATTATCAACAGTGAGGACAAACTAATGAAGAGAGTGAAGAAGAATGAAGAGGCAGTTTTAAACAACTTTTTTTTTAAAGCATTGACATCTTCTGTACTACCTTACTGTTTTCTAATTTAGGGAGGCTTTTTTTAAAAAACCAACCAGAAATAAAGTGCAATTACATTCCCGAGAGCTGTGGGTTTAAGTCTCCCTAGTCCTCATATCAGAGCTAAACTTCCAGTTTATGGAGCTGCACAAGGTGGCCTGAATGAGTAGGTTGGTCAGACATAACATCCTCTCTCGGGTACGATAAGCCACAGAAACTGGCATGTGTTCAATGGACTTGGTAGCTTGAATCTTAGAGTGAATTGAACTTCGTTTCTTTGCCAGTGTCAAAAGATTTGATTTCTTCAATTATCCAGTAGTATGCTGTCAGCAGACTAGCATTTAACAACTTTTAAATTTTAAAAGTTTAAATTTTAACAACAGTTTAACAACTTTTTTTAATCCCTCAGCTGAAGGAGGCAGTCATTAGGCCCCTCCTTAAAAAGCCCTAATTCAACCCAGATGATTTAAATAACTTGCAGCTTCTAACCTCCCCTTCTTGGGCAAAGTGTTGCAGGATGTGGTGCCATCTCAGCTCCACGCATACTGGATGAATCTGATTACTTAGATCCTTTCCATTCTGGTTTCTGACAAGTTGTGTCCCACATGTTGGATTTCTGAAACAGAAATGGGGGGGCAGGTGAAGGGGCAAACGATTTGTCTGAAGTGGTGCTTACCCCCACCTTGGTTTCCCTCTGTATCCACCTTTATATATAGTGTGAAGTACTCTACGATTTTGTAGGTGAGAAAGCTACAGTCCTGACTGTAGGGATGTGCGAAACATTTCGGATACAAAACGTTTTGTACCCAAAACAGCCTGTTTTGGGTGTTTTGTAGATAAAACAAAACACCCATTTCCCAGATCCAAAAGTTTTGTATACAAAACAAAACGTCCCTGTTTTGGCTACAAAACATTTTGTTGTTTCGGACCTCCATTTTGTGGTGATCTCTGAGTCCGTCTCCATTTTGTGTTTGACATCTCTTTGAATTTCCCACCCTTCCAGCCTTCTGATCAGTGACCTAAATCATGGGCTGACCTGCTGACAATTCCCTCCTTGTTCCCCATTGGCTCTTTTGCTTCTTCCCACTCTTTACTGACCCCACATTGGCCAGGGGAAGGGTTGCTAACCCATGGGGTGCTGGGTTCTGCTGTTTCTGTGGTGTTCTGAGTGTAGATTCTCTGGTAGCATATGAGAGTGGATTCTTGTTTTTCACTGAAAATCTCATATGCTACCAGAGAATCTACAATGAACACCTCAGAAACAACAAAACCCAGTACCCCACAGGTTTGTGGCTATGGGGGTGGTTGGCACCCTATGTGCACTACACAACCCCTCGGCCCCTGCAAGTGTAATTATGGAGCTGCTGAAACCTCCATTATTCCCCATGGGAGAAATCTTAAAGACACGTAAACTTCAACAAATCACAAAAGATCAGCCATTTGCCCAATTCCTTTGAAATAATTCTGGAAGTTTCCTTGCCCCCATTGGGCACTACCACCCACCACACTCTGCTCTGGATCATCCCTTTCCCCTTGATTTGAAGTGATACATTTGCTGGAATCCCCATTATTCCCTATGGGAAAATTCTTAAAGATGTGTAAACCTAAAAAAAAATTCACCAAAAAAATCAGCCCTTTGCCTAATTCCTTTGAAATTTGGGTGGTAGCTTCCACCCATTGGACACTACCACCACCACCCACTTTTTTTGCCCTGGGACCCTTTTTAAAAATCCAAATCGATTCGGATTCGGAAAATTTGGCAACAAAACAGGGCTGATTCGGATTCAGAAAATTTGGGTACAAAACAAAACAGGGATGTTTCGATTCGGATACAAATCGAAACAAGAAAATTCCAAAATGCACACCCCTACCTGACTGTATTTGATATAGGGTACTGGGAGAAACATGGAAAACCTCTGTCTGGGTCAGCAAACCCAGAAAGTACACAGTTAAGCCAGGCGTGGCATCTGTTGTTGAATTTGGGAGCTGAAGGCCTTCCAAAAGTCTAGCAGGCCTTCTCTGCATGCTTTGCACAGCCAGTAGACTAGAAAGCCTCAATACATCATCAGCTGCCATCTGATTGGCCATAAAGCAGTAGGAGGGCCAGCCTTGCTGAAGCGGCTCCAGCATCAAGATAATAGACTGAGAGGTCATTCACACAATCGAAAACTGTGTTCTACCCAGGTTTGGGAGCTGTGTGTACTCCCAATTTTTGATTGTGTGGAAGCAAGGTTAGAGGAAAACCTGGGTAGAAGTGATTGTGTGGAAGCAAGGTAGGAGAAAAAGCTACCCAGGTTTTCCTCTAACCACAAAATCAAAAATTGGGAGTACACACAGCTCCCAAACCTGGGTAGAACACAGCTTTTGATTTTGTGAATGACCTCTGTGCTTTGCAGAATGGCACATCCATGATGGTAGCCTCTGTAGCCATAGCTATCTATTGTTTTCAGGTCTGCTGGATCTTGGTAGCTGCTAGAAAAGATAAATGGATCCACACAACCAGATAGGCAAAATAGGAGAGCTCTCCTCTCTCCTATCTTAGTTAAGAGCAGCTTACAAAAGCTAGGCTACACTGCTTTGATCAACCCAGGTTGGGGGGATTTTTGTTTGTTCACACAATAATGTAGACCAGACTACAATGCCTCCTGCCCTGATATTTCTGATTGTGTGAAGAGGCCTATTATATCAGAAGTTATATGTTGAACTGTTTTAACTTTTATATGTGTTTTAATTGTTGTTAGCCACCCAGAGATGTAAGTTTGGGCGAGGTATAAATTTGATAAATAAATAAGCTCTTACAACAAGACAGGTCCATATTATCTGCATATTGTAGATGGGAGGATGAGGCTGACAGAGAGCAAGTTGGCCAAGAAAAATGGAGAGGACACATTTCCCTACAATAAAGATTCAAAAAGTGTGATGTATAGCAAGAAAGACAGTAAGCTGGTATGTTGCCAGTTGGTCCATGAGTTAGATTAAATTTGAACAGGTGACATACCAGCTCAACGTTGCTACATAACACCACCTTCTGAATCTTGATTATAGGGAAATCAGCCTTCACCTTTCCTTGTGTTTGCCATATTTGTAATATAACAATAAATTGATAGCCATAATCCAAAAGGTATGGAGTTTAATGCATTTCACTTTCCACTGTTTCACCCAACCAAAAATTCAGTCTTCCTTGCTGAGACCTCAGTCTTTTAGCCTCCTTGCTGCACCAACACACATAGGTTGCAAACATTTGTCTACACAATGGAAAAGCACAATGCACACCAGGAGATATGGGGGAAAGGTGAGTTCTTTTGTTGGATACATACAAATATTTGATTTATTGACTGTTATGGTTCCTGATTTATTTGTGAAGGCCTGCTTATACGTGTTTACCTGGATCAGGATGGCTAGGCTCTGATAAACCTGTTACCAGAATGAAAAAAAGATAAAAGGAAAGAATAAACAAGAAAAAGTTCAGATAGATGGATCTAGAAAACCTATTATTTTCTTGGTAGAAAAATATAACTACAAATTTTTCACTGTGCTGAATTGTGCAAAAAAATTGAAATTGAAATTTTGAATTAGAAATTAGACATTTTGAAATTTGCATCGTGCAGGACTGTGGTTTATAATCAAATGGGCATAATGCCAAACCATAAGTAAACATGCCAGAAGTTTGAATTTGTGGTTGTCCGAATGTGTGAAACTGCAGTTTCATCACATAAGATCAGCCCTGCTGGATCAGGCCCAAGGCCCATCTAGTCCATCATCCAAGTCCTCTCTCCTGCTGTTGCTCCCCTGCAACTGGTATTTAGAGGCATCTTGCCTCTGAAGCTGGAGGTGGCCTAGCCGCCAGTCTGCCATTGATAGACCTGTTGTCCATGAATTTGTCTAAGTCCCTTTTAAAGCCATCTAAGCTAGTGGCCATCATCACATCCCATGGCAACCCAACCACGGCTGTGTTTTCATTTACAAACCTGAATTTGAACCTTCGGTTTGTAGTGAGTTTCGCTGCTGAAACCTAAAGTTAGGAGGCAGCATTGTGCTGTCCGGATTCTGCCGCTGTTGTAACCAGGGCTTTGTGTGCAAGCTCCTCCTGCTGCCATTGAGAGGTCAACTCAGAGCAGCCCAGAAATGTCAGTAGTGTAGCCGCATTTCTCACTGTCTCTCAGAGCTAATGCCCCACCCTCCACTATCTCCTTTCTCCTCCTCCTGCTGCGTGGCAACAGGGATGCCATGCCCCTGCATTTCCTGATTAAAAAGGAACCCCTGCTAACTGGGCAAAGAGGCACCTTTTACCGTGGTGATTCTCATTATTTAGTAGGGGGAGAGTAACTGGCCCTATTCACCCCCAGCACAGTACTTCCAGTAACTGTTGCCGGTGTGTATCTTATGTTTCATTTTAGAATGTGAGCCCTTTGGGGCCAAGGAGCCATCTTATTTATTTATTATTTCTCTTTGTAAACCGTCCTGAGCTATTTTTGGAAGGGCGGTATAGAAATCGAAATAATAATAATAATAATAATAATGCAGTTCCAAAAGACCTTGAAGAGCACCTCAACACCATAGGGGCCACAGAAATAACCATCAGCCAATTACATAAAGCAGCTTTAGTGGGAACAGCCTATATTCTGTGACGATATCTATAACAGCAACAACATTGACAATAAAATTCAGCCATCCTAGGTCCTTGGGAAGGACTCGATGTCTGGATAAAACAAACCAGTCAATAACACCTGTCTGACTGTGTAAATAAATAATAATAAAGTCAAAATAATCGACATAGCAATACCAGGGGATAGCAGAATAGAAGAAAAAGAAATAGAAAAAAATCACCAAATACAAAGATCTACAAATTGAAATTGAAAGGCTGTGGCAGAAAAAGATCAAAATAATCCCAGTGGTAATTGGCGCCCTGGGTGCAGTTCCAAAAGACTTTGAAGAGCACCTCAACACCATAGGGGCCACAGAAATCACCATCAGCCAATTACAAAAAGCAGCTTTACTGGGAACAGCCTATATTCTGCAACGATATCTATAACAATTGACAATAAAATTCTGGCATCCCAGGTCCTTGGGAAGGACTCAATGTCTGGATAAAACAAACCAGTCAATAACACCTGTCTGACTGTGTAAACAAGAAATAATAATAAAAAGGGACAGAAACACATTGGAGAAAGCCCACCTTCCCCTGCATCCTATGGACCCCCCTTGTCCCTCCATAATAAAAGTATGGGATGATGAGACAAGGACAGCAAGAGAGGACTGTTTGTGCACCAACAGTCTCTCCAGAAATTCAGACTCTCCAGCAATTCAGGACTCTTTGTACACAAGCACATGAAGCCCCAGTAACACAAGATATAGAACAACTAGGTTGTTTCTCCGCAAAGGGAACATATGTCAGGCCATTGGGGGAGTTATACCACAGCACTTATCAGAAATAACAATGTGCAGACCCCATTCACAGCAGGGTTCCCATCAATAGACAAGGGCCCCAAGGGTTTTGACAGGCAAAGTCTGAATTGCTCCGAGGAATGTGGTGGTTGGTTTCTTGCATGCTTGACACCAAGAGGGATTGCAAATTGGATTTCATGAGCAATCTGCAATGCACACCTTGGCACATTGCCTGGCATGCAGGATCCTTACTTAGTATTACCCTAGAAAACATTTTGGCAGCTTCCATCTAGGGAAGGAGAAGAGGCGCATGCATAAGGAATCCTTTCATTCACAAAACACCTGATCAAGTGTGGCTGCTCAGCAAGGCATCCTTTAAAAGGTGGTGTGTCTTTTGTCTTGTTGTGCAGCAGGACACTGGTTACCTTGCATGCCTGAACATTGTATTTTTAAAGTTCCTATGAACAGTACTGCTCCCGCCTCCAACTGTATAGAGGGATTTCTATAGATCTGTGGATATATTGATATGTATTGACATGTTCAGCCTTGGCCCCACAGTTCGAAGTTACCCCAGACTGGTGCAGTATCATGCATTCCAAAGGAAAATACTAAGTTTGAAGTTTACTACAAAGGAAAATACTAAGTATGAATTAGAAGAAAGACCCTTTTTCTCCTTCAGTGATCCTGTTCTAATTTTTTGCTTGTACCAGTTTGTAGGGAAAGGGGTGCCCAGCCCCTTCCCCTGGGGTAAAAGCATAATGTCATGGCCATACCTCATGAGCGGAGCAGGACAAATAGATAAGGCTCAAAAGTTCTGTGTGATGACAGAACATGTAATAGATGCTTATTCCCTTCTTCAAAGAGCCTCTCTCTCATGAGAGTGCCTGGCCATGGAGACATGCATATGGGCCAGAGGTCTGTTGCCGCCCAGCCCGGTTGCTAGTTCCATGCATGCCCCAGGGAAGGGTCCCTCAGCAACACCTTTCAAGGTCCTAGCAACTTCCATGAACCAAGAGTTTAAGTGCCCAGCATAGAGCAGGCTAATCCCCCAGCAAGCAGTACAAGGGCAAGAGTGTGTTGAGGCTTCCTGGACTGCTTGGCCCAGGTCTGTGAATCCAAGAGCATCCTTTGTCACAGGGAACCAAACTTCAGGATCCTCCATCTGCCCTCATACACATATTCCCTCCTGGGAGTCAGTAAGATCCCTTCCCGGAGTAACAGAGAAGTAGCCCTGGACCTTCCTCTGGTCTGGCACCAGGGGTCCTCCCCTGGAATTCATTGGCATGTTCCTAGGTCTGGTTCCCCCACCTCTATGTACAGTCACACCTCAGAACCAACGCTACATTGCAATATAAACTCCACTGTGAACAATGCAAACAGATCACCACCCCACCGCCCCCTTGCCCCAATTTCTCAGTTGCTGTTGTCATTCTCTCACCCAAGACCCCATCACCATCTGCAAGTGCCCCTCACCATCCCCCGATATCAATAATTGTGCTTGTGCAAGCCTGTATAGCTGCAGCATTCTTGCAAAGGCAGTGGTGAAAGTGGTGTGAGGAAAGGTGTGAGGAAAGTGGTGTGAGGAAAGCAGAGAATGTCTTTTCTGCTTTCCTCACACCACTTTCCTCACAGCAGCTTGCTAGGATGCAGCCTTGGTGGACCTTCCTCCTCTGCCGAGAAGCTGGAGGTTGCCAAAATGTGGTTGATCGATCGTCTGCAGAATGATTCTCAGCTTCACAGATTGACCACAGCTTTGTCTACCCAAGGTTTCACACTATGTCCAAATGAGCCCAATAGCTTTTGTATAGCTTTTTGTATAACTATTATGAGCTTTTGAATAAAGTAAGGAAGAGGAGAATTGGTTTTAAAATAGCATTATCCATTTTGAATACATACCTGATTAAATTGGACAGCCATTTAAAAACATTTACTAAGTGGTCATTTTAAAAAATATAAAGATTATTAGGTTTTAAAAGATTATGGTAAAAGAAGCAGTCAATGGCCTCTGGACAATGGAACTGAAAAGGTCCCCCAAAATGCAGTCTACTTACAGCCAAGATGCATCCTCACCTTGTCATGCTCTGTTGCCTTTAATGAGCTATAAGTGCTAGAATTTGGCCTTTCACTACAAATCAATAGAAATGTCTTTGTAAAATCTTACTAAGCTTGACAAATAATAAACTCTATACAGTCTTGATGCATTTAATTAGAACAATATAATGAACTCAAGTGCCTGAGAAGGCTCATTCTGACACATGCTATTTTTAAAAAATGGATCTGTTCTACTTTTGAGAAATTTGAATGGACCTGAATACTGTGGAAAAACTGAGTTTCAGTGTAAAGTAACCTATAAGACTCTAAAACAGGAAAATTGTACATATGTCATAAAACACAGGGTTTTTAGGACATTCAGCACAAAACTGAACTTGCCTTCAGTACTGAATGTCCCAGTTTCTCTCAGTGGGTTACTCCATGGTGCAGCAGATGAGAGGATGTGGGCAGGGAGGTGGGGTAACTGTAATCTATAAGAATACCATCTCCCTTACCAGGATCCCTGCCAGGGAATTGGCCTATATTGAATGTGTGTACCTCAGTAACCTGCACTATGCTGATGACACCACTCTGATAGCTGAGATTGCAGATGATCCACAAGCTCTAGTAATGAAAGTCAAGGAGCACAGTGAAAAAATGGGACTATGGCCAAATGCAAAGAAGATACATTTGAAGAACGGGTACAGCAACTCACCTCAGTATTGACAGTGAAGACATCAAAGTGGTGGATCGCTTCTGCCTTTTAGGATCAACCATCAACAGAAAAGGATCCAGCACTCAAGAAATACACTGCAGACTAGCACTTGGTAGACTAGCACTTGGTAGGGTTGCAATGAAGGCCTTGGAAAGGATATTTAGATACCCTAATGTGTTTATACTTACAAAGATTAGAATCATCCGGAAAATGGTTTTTCCCATGATACTCTATGAATGCGAAACTGGACTTTGAAGATGCAAGATAGAAAAAATATGGATGCTTTCGAACTTTGGTGGTGGAGAAGACCTTTGAGGATACAATGGACAGCCAGGAAAACAAACAAATGGATCACAGAACAAATCAATCCAGAATTTTCACTCAAGGCACAAATAGCCAGGCTCAAACTATCATACTTTGGACACATTATGCAAAAAAACCAGCTCTGTTGAGATTTCCATAATGCTGGGAAAATTTGAAGGAAAGAAGATGACCAGCAGCAAGGTGTATGGACTCGATTACATCAACAATGAATGCACCACTGAGAGACCTTAAAGCCCAATTTGAAGACAGATTATCTTGGAGAGTATCTATCTATGTGGTTGCTAAGAGTTGACAATCAATCACCTAAGTCTAGGGACCAAGGATATACTGGGACTTCTGTTGGTGTAATAATTACCCCTCTGCCCGACACAGTCCTTAACTGAGCTGATGTATCTGGTTGTAGGGTTAGCATTGGAGCTGACCAGGTTGTTGGTGGCTGGGGACTTCAGTGTTCATTTCGGGACTGATCAATGTTCATTGCCGTTGCCCCCGACAATGTTCATTGTCAGGAGCAACTCAGGAGTTCATAGCAGCCATGACAACTATGGGCCTTTCCCAATTGGTCTCTGGGCCAATGCCTGATGCTGGTCACATGCTCGATTTGGTCTTTTGTTCTGATCAGGGTAGTGTTCCATGGGTGAGGACTCCTGTCATCTCTCCATTGTCATGGATGGACCACCATCTGGTTAAGGTAGGACTTGCTACCACAACCCAGGGGTGAAGGTCTTATTATGTTGGTCCACTCAATAAGCTTATTGGATCCAATAGGATTCCAAGAAGCCTAGGAATGGTTTAGAGTTGGCTCTGCTAGTGATTCTGTTGATGCTCTGGTGAAAACATGGAATAATGAACTGATTTGGGCAGCAGACACAATCACTCCTAAGCGTCCCTCTGACCTCCTTCAAAATTAGCCCTATGATATTCAGAAGAACTATGCAAGCTGAAGCTGCAAGGTTGGCAACTGGAGGGCAAGTGGAGAAAGACTAAGCATGAATCTGACAGATCACAACACAGAGCACATTTGAAGATCTATGCTCTGACTGTTCGGGCAGTAAAGAAAGAATTCTTTTCTGCCTGCATTGCTTCTGCAAATTCACAGCCAGCTGAGATGTCTAGGGTTGGTTGGGGGCTAGTACATGCTCCCTACCCCTCAAATTTGAACTATCAGTCACTTGCTGTGATGTCTTCAATGACTTTTTGTTGATAAAATCTCTCATATTTGGGACATACTGGATCTCACAGTTACTGCAGAGTCTACTGTGGATGTGTCCAGCAACAACTATTATGGGATTAGATTGGATCACTTTCAGTTTGTGACACCTGAGGATGTAGAATAATTGCTTCGGACAATATGTCCTACAACCTGTTGCCTTGCCCCTTGCCCAATTTGGCTTTTTAAATCTGGTAATTGTATTATCTGGTAAACATTACAAATGTTTCTTTGAGGGAGGGCAGGATGCCTCCTTGTCTCAAAGAGGATATTATTAGACCACTCTTGAAGAAAGCTGCATTGGAGCCCTCAAAGTTAGCTAATTACAGACCTGTTTCCAATCTTCTGTGGTTGGGCAAGGTGATCGAGCAGCTGGTGGCCTCTCAGCTCCTGGCAGTTTTGGATTATACAGATTATCTAGACCCATTTCAAACTGACTTTTGAGTGGGCTATGGGATTCAGACTGCCTTGGTTGGCCTGATGGAAGATCTCCAATTGGATATTAACAGAGGGAGCATGACTCTGCTGATCCTTTAGGATTTGTCAGCTGCTTTCAATACTATCGGCCATGGTATCCTTCTGAGTCATGTGAGGGAGGTGGGATTGGGGGGCAGTGCTTCACAGTGGTTCTGTTCCTACCCCTCTGGTAGATTCCAGATAGTGTGCTTTGCTACTCTGCAAAGCGAGAACTAAAATATAGAATTCCACAAGTCTCCAATGCTCTTTAACATCTACATGAAACCACTGGGAAAGATCACCAGGAGGTTTGGTGCAGGGTGTTATCAATATGCTGATTACACCCAAATCTATTTCTCCATAGTGACCTCATCAGGAAATGGCATAACTTCCCTAAATGCCTGCTTGGAGGCAGCAATGGGCAGGATGAAGAATAACAATGAATCTGAATAAGACGAAGATACAGACTGTTGGGTGTCAGAACCCAAGAGATAGTTTAGATCTGCCTGTCCTGGATGGGGTTACACTCCCCCTGAAAGATCGGATATGAAGCTTGGAAGTGTTCCTGGATTCAAAACTCTCTCTGGTTTCTCAGGTTGAGGCAGTGGCCAGAACACTTTTTATCAGCATTGGCTGATACATCAGCTACTCCCATTTCTGGAGGTAAATGACCTTAAAACAGTGGTGCATATGCTGGTAACCTCCAGGCTTGACTACATGGGGCTGCCTTTGTATGTAGTCCAAAAACTACAATTGGTACAGAATGCAGTAGCAGAAGTCCTAGTAGTAGTTGTAGTCATAGTGGTGTTGGTGATAGAAATAGTAGTAGCAGTAGTAGTAGTAGTAGTAGTAGTAGTAGTAGTAGTAACTCAACTGGTCTCTGCGACAACCTGAGGGAACCATGAAACACCAATTTAAAAGAATTTCACTGGATGCCAATATGTTTCTGAGTGAAATACAAAGTGCTGGTTATTACCTATAAATCTCTCAACAGCTTGGGTCCAAGGTACTTAAGAGAGCACCTTCCTTGTCATGAAGTCTATTGAGATCATCTGGGGAGGCTCAGTTATGGTTGTCACTGGCTTGTTTGGTGGTGACTCTGAACCAGGCCTTCTCTGTGGCTCCCCCAGGACTTTGGAACACCCTCCTTGTAAAAATAAGAGCATCTCCATCTCACTTTGCTTTTAGGAAAACTCTCAAGAGACACCTGTTATCTCAGGCTTTTAACTGCAATTAATTTTAAATTTGTTTTTATTTTATGAAATTGTTTTAAACTTTTTAATCCTGCGACATTGTTTTAATTATTTTACTCTGTTTCATAGGTTTTTTAATTGTGTACACTGCCTTGAGATACACATATCAGGTGGTATACAAATATGACAAATAAGTAAGTAGGTAAAAAATACTGACCAGAATATGATGGAATTAAAAATAAATTAAAAAGCACTTTTTAAAAAGTAGAAAGGGACCCCTTTAGGCTCAACTTGGCAGCAACTGATTGCAGCAGTCAAAACTAATGATTCTTCCTCCTTCCGGCAAATTACTGTGCAACATCCTGATTCTGGTTTACCCCCGTTGACTTGCTGTATATGGTAAAAGTATGGTAGTCTTATTTCTGTTTGCTTTATGGAGAGCAATGTATTTCTACTTTTCTATTAGATTTATCTGCTGATAAAATCCAATGCTGGTCCCCAGTATTGATTGCCAAGATAAAGCAACAGATAAAGCAACTAAAGTGTGGTAAAGCACCAAGTAACAATTCTATTCCAGTAGAGCAAATTAAGGCCAATGTTGATTGGTGGGCCCTCATCCTAGCATCACTGTTTACTTATATAGACAACTTTGTGCACATTCCAGATGATTGGGGTGTGGCTATAGTTGTTCCCATTTACAAAAATGGGTAGCAGAAGCTCTGTGATTGGCTTGATCAAGAGAATATCTTTGGAAGTTCTACAATTGATCATTTCAGGGTTTTACAGCATCTAACAGAGAAATACACTCATGGCTCTGACTCTTCACTGTGCATTGCATTTGTTGATTTTAGGGTGGCTTTTGATTCAGTGTTAAGAGCTTCTCCATGAGCCAAAATTAAGAATGCTCCTAATGATAAATGATTGTTGTTGCTTGTGTATAAACTTTATGATATGACAACACCAGGCTGAAAGTTAGATACTATCATGCTATCCAGCTTTCCAATTCAATTGAGACTTTCAAGGGGGTCAAGGAAGGTTCAATATTGGCCCACTTTTTTTTTAATATCTACATTAATTCCTTGATCAAACGGTTGCAGGGATTCGATCTGCATCCTCCAAAGCTGGTGATAATCATCTGTCTATTCTGCTTTAGGCAGATGATGCTGTTATTCTATCACATACCCAAATTGGTCTTAGGAGAGCTCAGCACTGCTCAACACTGTAAAGAGAAGCCCCTTGCTCAACACTGTAAAGAGAAGCAGTTTGTTATTAATTACCAGCAAATGAAAGTTATGTTGGGGAGTCTCATGATCAGTGAGACCAGCCTTAAGGGTGTTTCAGTGAGACCAGCCTTAAGGGTGTTTTCATATAGAAGGGTGTTTCTTCTGCGAGGAGAGCTAAGCCCGCTCTCCTCGCAGACTATCACAATTGCAGCCCTGGGTGGCCAGATCGGCCGCCCACATGACTGCCAGCTCCGTCATAGAGCCGGCGAGGGCTGTGGGGATTGGGGGCCGCATGGCCCCTGGAAGTTCCAGGGTGCCCGCGTGAGCGTCTCCCAGCCAGGGGTGTCCTCATGTGTTGCCACAGCATGGAGCCGTGCCACGGCAATACATGATCAAAAAGATGAGGTTAATGGAACACTCACTCTGTTAACCTAGGCTAAGGGGAGGGGTACTTTGGGAGGTTTACAACTGGGAGACGCGCGGCTCCCATTGCAGCACATGATCAGCTGAAATCGGGCTAGGCTCCCTTACCCCAATTTTGGTCGATCGTGAGAATAGCCTCATGGTATTATCTAATAGTTTTTAGATGCACAAATGGCATATAGTTTTAATGTTGTTTTAAATTATTGTTTTAAATTTTTAAATTGTAATATTTTAACCTTTTCTGTTGTCATTTATTTATTTTTAACTAATGATTTTCTGTCCTCATCTCTCTGTGGCGGTAAATTGGGTGGTATAAAAATATGTTAAATTAAATTAAATTAAATTAAAATATAGATAATCATGATATATAGAGCAAGTAAAATGCTTTAAATATCTAGGAGTTGTTTTTCAGGACTTTTGAAAAAAGACAGTCCAAGATAATTATGTTTCTTCCTTGGCTCAAAGAAGTACTGTGGTAATTTTAAAATTCCATCAAACTCAAAGAGGGGATTTCCTTCCAGCTGCTATCAAACTATTTACACCAAAGTCGATAGCACAACTCTTATACGGAGAGCAATTAAGTCCTTATGCCAACCTTGAGCCCTTGGAAAAAGTGCAATCTAGTTTTTTAAGATCCTTTTTTTAAACCCCAAGATGTGTCCCAAATGTGGCCTTGAGATTAGAGGCTAGACTAATTAGAATTGAAGCCAAAGTATGGTTAGCTATGCTAATTGCATCGTTAAGGGTAAATTTAACTCCAATTGGAGTTTATTATTATCCAATAATTATTGTTCTAACTGGTGGAATAATATTGATGGTAAGTTGTTATTGTGTGGTCTTTCACCACAATTTTTATGGTCCTTAGAAATCCAAAAGGCGAAGGATATCATCAAACAATGGGTCTGGGAATTGGAACTACAGAATGACTTGAGTTGAACTTATATTAAATATACTAGTATTTTTAAGCCCGTTATAATAACGGGCGCTAGGGTTCCCCCCCCCCTTTCTTCTTTCTTCCTTTCTCTTGCCTTTTTTTTAGTGTTGGATCCTGGGTGGCTGGGCGGGCGAAGGGGGAGTTGGATCTGGCCGCTGCTGTAGTCTATGGCTCTGTGTGTCGTGCTCTGTGTCACTTGTAGTTCTTGGTGCCCGTTTGTGCTCCTTTAAGAAGTGCTCCTTTCTGCCGTTCCGGGGCCGCCTCCGTTTCTCCTCTCTCTGCGGCCGGACTGAGAGTGCCGCCCCCGCAGCCCATAGTGCCGCCCGCCCCCGCCGACTCTCCCTTCCTTGCGGCCGGTCCGGACCCTTTGCTGCCGTCTCTGCACTCCTTGCGGCTGTTCTGGACCTGTTGCCGCTGCCCCTGCTCTTTTTGTCCGGCGGGCCAGAACCAGCGCCGCCTCTCCAATACCCATGGCTGGCCTGGAGCCACCGCCTCTGGCTCCCTGAGGCTGCCATGGCCGCCTCTGCCCTCCCCGTGGCCATCTTAGCGCCGCCTCTCCGATACCCGCGGCTGGCCTGGAGCCGCTGCCTCTGGCTCCCTGCAGCCACCGCTGCCGCCTCTGCCCTCCCCGTGGCCGTCTTTCCCCTTGCCGGGCAAGCAAATGAACAACATGGCCGCCTGTTGCCTGTGTCCGTTTCTGCCTTGGCCGTACTGGGCATGAGCTCCGTGTATGCCCAGAACGGCTGAGGGAAGCACGGACACACGCCTTGGTGTCCACGGACGGACACCAAGGCTTTTATTAGAGAGGATAAGTAACATCTCATTTAAAAATGTATTTTTAGAAACAGGCTGCAGGATTTAGATTTCAATCCTTTGCACATTTGAAAAAAAGAAAGTCCCACTTAACTCAGTTGTTTCTTTAGAAAATATATTCTCACTTCCTTTTTCTTGGCAAACATATTAATATTTTCAGACTTTCAGGGTGTGTTGTGTGGTATCCAAAATATATAGATAATATTTTGCATCACTTTTAAATATATATATCTTTAAATATATAGATAATATTTTCCATCACTTTGGTTTAAAAATTTCATTTACTTGTTCACTAAAACATATGCTCATTAGTTACAGGAACTAATTTAAATGATAATGTTTTCAAATGGCCAACATCAAATAAACTTAAGGAGCAAATATCATTGCAACATGGTAAACAAGCTATGAAGTGCAGTTGAGTGTGAAGATGATTATCAGGGGAAAGGGGGTTGTGAGTACAGGGCAAGTAAACCAATCTACTTTCAGATAATAATGTAATTTTCTCATGCAATATGGCAGATTACTTCTCCCTCAGCTCCCCTTGTATGCTCTCTACTTCAATAACATCATCCATTTGGTACACTCCACTCCTCAGCAGCAGCTCACAAGGGCAATACACATCAAGCTCTGTGTGTGTGTGTGTGTGTGTGTGTGTGTGTGTGTACTATTGGTACATTAACTTATTGGGCTGCTGTAAGATGTTCACCATTTCCAGAATGCTCATTGATTTGTTTCATCAAACAGAAACCTCTGAAGCACTTGTAAACCAAAGCACATGAAACATAATTAATCCTTCCTCTCCTGGTAGAAATGATTTTTAAAAAAAATAAAAATAAAAAAATATCACCATGGGGCTAAATCAGAACAGCTTCAATGGCAATTGGCTCCTTGTTTTATGTTAGGGTTTTTTAAGGTCAAATATTTAATTAGACAAATAAAGAAAAGCTCGACTTATTACTGTGCTGCATGTTTCTAACACAATCACTTTAGCTGCTTTGCCATGTTCATTCTCTGCCTTCTCTCCTTTTAAAGTGAAATGTGTTTCCAGGGAGGTTTAAAGATGGAAATTAAATGGAGATTAGGAAGGGAAACTTCTCTGAATGAGAGCATGACAAGGGGTGGAAGGTATCCAGATAAAAGATGAGTAATGAGACTGGGGGACAGATTTTTGTCAGTTTTCCAGTCCTATATGTTGATTAATTTTGGAGAGCCAGCATAGTGCAGTGGTAGGAGTTTTGGACTAGGAGGACTAGGGAGATCTGAGTTCAAATCTCTGTTCAGCCATGAAATTCACTGGGTGATTCAGGGCCAGTCACTCCTCTCTCAGTCTGAGAACTGGTTTTGTGGTAGCAAGCATGACTTGTCCCCTTAGCTAAGCAGAGTCTGTCCTGGTTGCATATGAATGGGAGACTTGATGTGTGAGCACTGTAAGATATTCCCTGCAGTGGATGGATCCACTCTGGAAAGAGCAGAAGGTTTCAAGTTCCCTCCCTGGCTTCTCCAAGTTCCCTCCCTGGCTTCTCCAAAAGCTAAGAGAGAGATTCCCTACTGCAACCTGGGAGAAGCCACTGCCAGTCTGTGAAGATAATACTGAACTAGATAGACCAAAGGTCTGACAGTATATGGCAGCTTACTATGTTCCTAACCTACCTTACAGGGTAGTTGTGAGGATAATCTTAACCATTTGCACCACTCTGGTCTTCTCCTTGGAAGAAGAATGGGATATAAATGGGATATAAACTAACTAACTAAATGAAATTGATTATAATTATGAATCTATAGACCTAGTAGTTTTTCAGTACAACGGTTAATTAGAAGTACTACAACAGGGAGTTAGGAGGTACAACTTAAGATTATGCACCTGGCAGATGGTGTTTTCCCCAACTCTAGTCCTTTCAAAAATCAATAGCTGCAGTAAATTGGAAAAAAGAGCGAATCTAGCCTGGGTCTAGAGGCCCACAAGGAGCTCACAACACAGCTTAACAATGTTTAGATCTTTCCTTACAGCCATTCTGTTCAACAAACAAAATAGACTACTTACAATAAGCAAGCCACAATTAAATCCTCCTCAAATGGAACGAAGTCCAATATTTAGTAAGTTCAGTTCCTTGCCCAGCTATGCCTCATTTCTTGTAGGTTGTAAACTGCTTATCACCAGCAAGGTCATATAGGCGTCTTTACTCAGCAGCCGAACTCACAGGAAAAGTGCTTAGTGTTATGGCACACAATCCCAAGAGATAGGACTTTCAATCATGGCAGAGCCTCCTACATTACTAAACATCTGATATAGCATGGCAAGCATTTATAATGTGGCTGGCATCATGCCACCCAGAAAGGCCTGTGTGTCTAACTTTAGGATAGAGGTCACTTTAAGGTTCCAGTGGGCAAGACGCTGGCCACATTCATATGTAACACGAAACCGGAGATCCTTTCACCTTTCACCTCCAGTTTTGCCAGCTGTACTTCTGAATGTAGGCAACTGGAGTTAAGTGGGAAAATGGACCCACAATTTCCCTCCCCAAACTCCAATCCGAACCTTCAGTTCAGAGTGGAGCTCTGCTACCTTTAACTCTGGTTGCCTCGTACCAGCATTACCTCTGAAAGCTGGCACTACAGTTTTCCCTTCATGCAACCATAGTTGAGGGGGAAACCAAACCCGCTCCTCCCTCGCACCAGCTGCTATTGGCTGCCAGGGCTGACCTTCATTAAAGAAGGAAACTCCAGCAGACAGCTCCCCTGCCTCTCTGCAGTCAGGGCTGATGAGGGGTGGGGGGAGCTGGTACAAATTACCGGGCCTGGCGGTCTGGAGGGGAGCCCCACCAGAGTGTGTGCATAGGCAACAATAACACTCCTTCAGAGACATTCATTGCTGCCTCTCGGTTTTCAAGCGAGAAGTGAGGAGTGCAGCCTTTCAGGGAGCGGGAGGGAGAAATAGTGGCAGGGATTGAGGGCTCCTGGCTGGGCTTAGGGCTAGAGCAGCTGGCGGCAGTTCAAGCTGCTCCCCGCAGGATCCTTAGAAAAATAAAGGGAGAGGAGATAATCCACCCCCAAACACACAGAAACAGCTCGCTGATGAGCCAGACTCGCTCCCCCACCTGCCTGTGCCTGCACTGTAAGGCAAGGCGCAAAGGAGCAGCAGAGCTGCAGGGAAGGCGAGAAGAAGGAGCAGAGGCAGAGAGGCACACTAGAGTCTTGACTTTTTGTTCAGCGGCAAAGAGGTGATAAAGAGTTGTGTGAGTGCATGCATGTGTGAACAGACCACCCGTACACTCCCAGGGGGAAACCCAGGACACACAGCCATGCACCCACTCCCCTACTTACTTGTTACTCATCCTCCCCTTCCCTGCAGCCTGCTTGACAGCCACGAGCCATCTCCTCCCTACGAGTCTCTTTGCAGAACGTGAGCAGTGCAGGCTTACAGTTGCTAGAGAGCGGCGGCCCACATACACACTGGCAGAGACCGAGTGATGAGGAAAGGCCCTCCTTGCCCACTTCCATGGGGTCTTCCTCCTCCTCCCTCCCCTCACACATTGGGGGCTTTGCACCCCACTGCAAAAATGGCTGAGGTGAGCCTCCCTGTATTCACTTCTTTTTGCTGCAGAAGCCTCCTTCATCACTGCAGTATTTCTCCTTCAATTCCACCCAGCCCCCCACAAATCTGCTTTTTTCCTTCCACCCCTGCCCCCGCCCAACCTTCTCAGGGAATAAGTGGGTACCCATCCAGATATTTCCAGTTTCCCCTTCTGGTGCCTGCTCTACCCCCGCCAAAGACAGATTAGCTTCGATTTGTCAGCAGAAGAAAGTTAACATCACAGCCTGAATTCATCCTGTACTTTCCATGACCTAAGCTTGCAAATGGTTTAACAAGCTAATGACATCATTCTTTCTCCTTT
Source organism: Hemicordylus capensis (assembly GCF_027244095.1). Classification (NCBI taxonomy): domain Eukaryota; kingdom Metazoa; phylum Chordata; class Lepidosauria; order Squamata; family Cordylidae; genus Hemicordylus; species Hemicordylus capensis. Next base: position 83,891,783 of record NC_069658.1, on the reverse strand, counting down.
ATATTCTATTAACATGTGTGACAAAATCCTTGTCTTTGTTGCAGATTCATTCTCCAAAACTCATATTTAGGGTGCATACTGAGATGTCACTTACTACTGAAAAACATTCTTGTAATATGTAGAACGGGATGGTTAAAGAATGGCAAAAAAAAGGTGCCATGAGGATTATAATCTATTTTAGTACTTTTGAATACAGCATCAAGGAATTCTAGTTTAAATGATCCACAATAAATTCATATGCAATTTAATTTAATTTAATTTATTTATTTAACACATTTTTATACCACCCAAAACACAAGTTCTCTGGGCAGTTTATAACAAAACAATAAAAACAACCAATAAAAAGATTAAAACATTTCAACAATTAAAATTTAAAACATTAAAATGATTAAAACACAATTAAAACAATTAAAACAATATCTAATTAAAAGACTGGGTGATAAAATGTGTCTTGACTGCCTTTTTAAAAGTTGTAAGAGATGGGGAGGCTCTTATTTCAGCAGGGAGTGTGTTCCAAAGCCTCGGGACAGCAATAGAGAAGGCCCATCCCCAAGTAGCCACCATATGAGCCGGTGGCAACTGCGGACGAACCTCTCCAGATGATCTCAGTGGGCGGTGTGGTTCACATCAAAGAAGACATTCTCTTAAATACCCAGGGCCCAAGCTGTTTAGGGCTTTATAGGCTGAAATGTAAGCGTTACTGCCTCGCCTTCTACAACCATGCTTCCAACTTGTGTTACTACTTTCCCAATTCTTCTGCTCAGTGCATTGTGGTGTCCTAGAACTATCCTTACATGTTTTCTTACAAATCCCATGTAAAGATTTATAGCTGCTGTGCACTCGGTGCCCCCCCCACCCAATTTTTCACCGGGGCCCAAACCAGCTCTCAACAGCACTGTCTTACTTTTTAAAAAATGACAGTTATTGGGGCTCTAGATTTAGACCATGGTGTGTCTGTGTGTGTTGGGTGTGTGTGTGTGCTAATCCTTTCCCCCATGCTCCAGCCCTAAAAGTAACTATTTGCCCTAGGATGGAAGCTGCCATTTGAGCTTCTAACAGCTTTCCCTGCAGTTGTATTTGTGGGGATGCATTTGATGTCTTCTCTACCTTTACCCTAATTGGTGCAGGTTGTACAAATTGGCCATTTATGATTTAACAAGATTAACAAATTAAAATCCAGAAGATTTAGAAAGCCATAAATCCCTCATTTTAATTTTAAATGGCTATAGATATCGGCAACAAATAATTGCATCATCTAAAAATGTGACACACCGGTTCATGCTCTTTTTTCAGCCCTGTTTATAGCTCAGATGCCTCAGTGACTGTCTCTATATAAGTGACATGGTTATATTGCCTTCAGTTAATCAGTGCAGTTCAGGAGCTAAAACTGAAGGTGCATGATGCCAAAGCAATCCAAGAAGGTCGACAGACAGGGCTCCAGTAACAGCCACCAGAGAGATACAAATTACACATGAATATTTGTAATGCCTTAAGTGCTTTTCTAGAGCACCCAAAAGCCATATTGGCCCAGGCCCCTTTACAAATCAGGCCTAGGTCCTGTCACCTCTTCACCACTGGCAACAGCAGTTAGCACTATTAATGCAAACAGACAGCCAGGCCTGCTAAAACCAGATTGCAGATACAGAATAAATATCAGCTAAGGAAAGGGTAATTTCTTTTGCTCCCACAGTTCATTTCTGTAAATAGTCTAGTACTTCCACAGTCCTCTTGAGAGATCTGCTCAACCGCTTTTGTTTTGTTTTTGTTTGTTTTTTTAAAAAAACTAACGGTTTTTTCCTCACCTGAAATGAACTGATCAGTTTTATAGCACAGTTAAAAAGAACCAAGCTTATGGTACTTATTTAGCCTGCAATATTTTCCTAGTTATCTTGCTGGGATCAGCAGGTTGGTTTGTTTTTTACATTTTCTCTGGTTGTTAGTTCGTGTTTTGTGTAGTGAGACTCAGCTTGAATTTGCTAGCCTTACATAGAAGATAATGCTTTAAATATCCAAGAACACTGGGCGATAATGCACCTTCCAGGTAGGCTGATCACAGAGTCATTTAGCTTGTTTTGTAGGGGTGTGCACTGAACCGTCTGGCCCGGTTCGGTTTGAGGCCAGACTGGCCTCGAATGGAACCGGGCCAGTTCAGTCCAGCCCCTATTGAACATCCCCCGCCCCCAGTCTTGTCCATGAATTTTTTTTTTAATTTAAATCAAAAGTAACTACCTGTAGCCCCTTCAGGGGGCTTGCTGTAGCCGTGGGTGTGTGTGTGTGTCCACGAGGTTTCCCTCTCCCCCCACCGGCCTCCCTCATCACCGCCGTGGCCAGGTAAAAGCAGTCTTTTTGGCCCTTTCGGGCCTCTGTAAAGGCGAGCGGCGGCCATTTGGGGCATTTGCACATGCACGGCGGCGGCCCAAATGGCCACCGCTCACCTTTATGGAGGCCTGAAAGGGCCAAAAAGACTATGTTTACCTGACCACGGCAGAGATGAGGGCGGCTGGCAGGGGAAGAGGGAACCCGCATGCCCCCCCCCCACGGCTACACCAAGCCCCTCAAAGGGGCTACAGGTAGTTACTTTTGATTTAAATTTTTTTTTAAAAAAAGTTTGCGGACCTGCTGGACTGGACCGCGGTTCGGTTCAGGTCCGGATGGAACCGGGGTGTGTGTGTGTGTGTGTGTGTGTGTGTGTGTGTGTGTGTGTGTTCGGTTCGATCACGAACCCCTGAACTGAACCGTCAGACCACAGACTGCCGGACCGGTTCTGCACATCCCTATTGCTTTGCTCTCTGAGGAATGAGTTTCTCTTATGGAAAGAAGGGACTCTAGCCCTGGTTTTATAATACTTTCCACTGCAAGTCTTCAGAACTTCCCACTATTCACTGCTAGGCCACTGTAGTGTACATAATGGATTAATTCCTCAATCCTAGCCAGGATTCTAGAATTACAGGCTAATGTATTTCAACCAGGAGAGAAGAGCTGGTCTTGTGGTAGCAAGCATGACTTGTCCCCATAGCTAAGCAGGGTCTGCCCTGGTTGCATTTGAATGGGAGACTTGATGTGTGAGCACTGCAAGATATTTCCCTCAGGGGATGAAGCCACTCTGGGAAGAGCAGAAGGTTTCAAGTTCCCTCCCTGGCTTCTCCAAGATAGGGCTGAGAGAGATTCCTGCCTGCAACCTTGGAGAAGCCGCTGTGAAGACAATACTGAGCTAGATAGAACAACAGGTCTGACTCAGTATATGGCAGTTTCCTATGTTCCTATGTTCCTAACCAAGATGATCATAGGCCTGGAGCACCTTCCTTATGAGACACGGCTACAGCATATCAGGCTCTTTAGTTTGGAAAGAAGCGACTGTGGGGAGACATGATAGAGGTGTATAAAATTATGCATGGAGGAGAGAAAGTGGACAGAGAGACATTTTTCTCCCTCTCTTACAACACTAGAACCAGGTGTCATCCCATGAAACTGAAGCTTGAGAAACTTAGGACCATCGAAAGGATGCATACTACTTCTTCAGACAGCGCGTAATCAATCTATGAAATTCTCTGCCACTGGTTGTGGTGATGGCAACTAAAATGGGCTTTAAATGGATGGCTTTAAAAGGGGCTTAAACAAATTCACAGAGGACAGGTCTATCAATGGCTTCTAGTCTGGAAGCTATAGGCCACCTCCTGCCTCAGAGGCAAGATGCCTGTGAATACCAGTTGCAGGGGAGCAACAGGGGAGCAACAGCAGGAGAGGGGGTATGCCCTCACCTCTTGCCTGTGGGCTTCTCAGAGGCATCTGGTAGACCACTGTGTGAAATAGGATACTGGACTGGATGGGCCTTTGGCCTGAACCAGCAGGGCTTTTTTGATGTTCTGACGTTCTTAAATATAAATATAAGAGGGTAGGTTAGAAGGCACTCTAGAAAGAAGAGCTCAGAAGTACTTTAGCTGTAGGCCTCCATGGAGCTAGAGCCAATAGAACTATCTACATATCCTTCAATATTCACCAGTGAAAATCAGGTCATGCCTGTCAATGTGTGTGGGGGGGAGTGGCCAAACAATCTGGGAGGCCTGGCCTACAGTTCTGACTGCATACATGCCACAAATGGAAAGAAGGTAATAAGGTTACACATGACTCCACATCTAGCCTCACAAAGCACCGGTGCTATGGGAGAAGCACCAGTGTAGTGCCAGTGCTTCTGAAAGCTCCTAACTAATACTGTATTGGTGTTTGCATGGAAGGAGATAAATTTCAACAACCTCCCCTTCCCCCAGAAGCATTCTGTACCACCCCAAAATATTTTCTGAGGGCTGTGCAAACTTCAGGGACATGTTTTCAAGTGGCACAGAGAACTTCCAGGGGAAGGGGAGCTTATTGAAATTTGCCCTTGCCCTGCTGCATAAGCAGAGGAGCTGAGATCTTCAGAAGCACTGGTGCTTTTTGAGGCTAGATCTGGAGTCATGTGCTCTGCATGCACTTTATTACTTTCTTTCCATTCGTGGCATGTATGTAGTCAGAACTGTATGCCAGAGGCATAGCAAAGTGGGAGTGGACAAAAAGTGAAAGGGCCCCTGCCCTCCCACCTCCCTGAAGGTCAGCTGGCAGGCCCTCTCTCCCTCAGGGTCCCAGGGACATTTGTTTCCCCATCCTTGTTCGATTATAGCTATGGTCTGGATGTCAGCCAGGGACACTTGTAACAATCAAACCTCATACCAAAGATTACTTCCCAAGTTCCTCACCCACTATTATCCATTAATGAAGACTGGATCCAGAAGCATTTTGAGGCTAGATCCACCCACTATGTACTGTTCATGACACAGTGCTTTTGTACTTGCAGTACAAAATTTACCAGCAGATTTGCTAAAGCCACAAGCCCTATTCACTCACTGGGGCTATTCTCACGTGCAGTGGAAACTGGGTTAAGGGAGCCCAGCCTGATTTCCACTGCACGTAAGAACCGCTGGAAGCCACGTGGCTCCTGGTGGAACTGCAGTGGCAAACGCTCTTGGGTAGCCTGCCACTTAATCTGGGTTTTGGGCGCAAGAGTGGGTTATGTGGTAATATGTCACCATGACACAGCTCCGTGCCACAGCGACTCATGAGTAGCCCCCAATGGGGAGGCTACATCAACCCTCCCCATGTTGGGAGCCTCCCCAGAATGCTCCATGCACTTGTGTGGGGCATTCTGGGACTTCTGGGGGCCTGAAGCCCCCCAAACCCTGCCACCCCAACTGGCTCCATAATGGAGCTGGTAATCATCTGGGCGGCCGATCCAGACGCACAGGGAGGGCTCCCTGCTCATCTGTGGAGAGAGTGGATCGAGCCTGCTCTCTCTGAAAAATCCCTTTTGTCTCCTCACACTGCTCATTTGAAGAGCCTTACTATGTTCGGCACTCATACAATGAGTGCAGTGGTGCACCTAGGTAATTTTGGTGCCTGGACCATGCATGCCATGAGGGCCCCCTGCCATCACAATGCTCTATTATAATTGTGCAGTTCTCAAGGGCTGCTGGGCCAGATGGTCAGGCCCAGTAGCCACTCCTGCTCTACCCGCTACCACCACCACCACAGGGGGAGGCCAGGCCAGGGAGGCCTGCTCGGCTCACCACCCACCCACCCCCAGCAGCTAGAATTATTGAAGAAATTGGCAGTTCGGGCGGGTGCGGTGTGGCGGCAGGAGCCCCCCCTCCGGGCCATGAGGTCCCATGGTAAGAGCGCCTCTGAATGAGTGTCCAGTGTACCCAAATACAAATCTGTACATGGGTAAAGTTATTTACTCATTATGTTGAGCAAAGATACAGCAATGCACTTCCTGTCTGTACCATGCATTAGAGGGGCCTGTATCCAGATTGACCTTTTAAATGAAAGCAATACAGTCAGTCACACAGCAGCATGTACAAGTGTTCAGACATCTGCACACTTGTGCAACATAATGACTAAATAGGGCTAGAAAGAAACTGGATACTGTCCATGGCAAACAGGAATCTGTGTGCATGTCTGTTGGCTGCTTAAATCATGAAAGCTTTTGTGCTAAGAGTCCGAGTACACAGACAGCAGCTACCAGAGAAATTGGTATTATTCCATTATCTGAACTGCTGCTTACTGTTATCCCCACATACTACCTACCCCAAAGCACGGCTGATATTTAAGACTGACACCAAATAGCCTGCACAGATGGGATGAATTTGGTGGCTATGACCGGTGGCTATGTCCAAGTAGTCTCCAGCTCAGATGTCTATCCTCTTGGTCTGTAAGGTTGGTTAATTGTTGCCAACCCCATGCAGATGGAACTCTTTGGCAAGGTGGGGGGGAGTAAAATAGTACCCCTTGAGCCCAGACACCCATCACATAATTTTAGTCCTGATGTTCAATTCCAGAGTTTGAATTAACACAAATGTCTTCACTGCACTTGAAGTAGTGCAGGGTCTATCAGTGCTGATTTATAAGTGGTCTTCTCACAGAGACTATGTGCAAAATAGCACCCCGTGGCATAGAGTTGTATGGAGGACTGGCACAGAACTGCAGAAGAGGCAGAGGAACCAAATAAGCAGTTTAATCAGTACAAGAAGCACAGGGAGAGCCAGTGCCAGAGTCAAATGGAGCCAAGACAGTATGTCCAATGAGCAGTAGTTGAAATGGGAAACCAGGGAACACAGATGGGCTGTTGCCCAGGCTATTTCTCAGAGCTGATCTATGCACTTATAGTAAGACCAGATTAGCAAAAACCAATGAATTGTTGGAGCAGGGGGAGAGCCATATTGGCCATTAAGAGAGGCTTATTGGCCAATACTTCTCATTGTCGTTCCACTCTGAAGCCCTGAGAGACTCAACATCATCACCATAACTGTATTCTATTGTAAATTGTAAATGTACAGCTTTTTTTTTTTTTAACTGCCAATTGGGAAGAAAGGTGGTATATAATTCTAGTAAATTAATAAACCACCAATGAGCCACTATTTTGAATCAGGTCAGTTCTTCTGAACATCTCACAACGTTCTGTCTTTCTGTAGAAATCAAAAGGCTGATGAAATCCTGAATCATATGACTAGAGGAGACTTGTTTTCCTTCACATCAGTCATATTTATGCTACAGCATCAGGCAATACCAAGTCTTCTTTGATACCCAAGGTTTGTGCTGAATTGGATTGGATGAAAGTATTCAAAACAGCTTGTGTGTCGACTTCACATAGAACATAGTAGGCAGGCTGTGGCTATATTTTGGGCCAGTGATGAATTACTTAAGCTCATTCGACACGGGGTGGGGGAGGGGAACAAAAGGGCTATCCAGTAGCAGCAGGAAGCTATGGTGGGGAGAGGGGAGGGAAGACCCAGCTGCTGGAGGTGGGGAGGGAAGACAGCTTACACTCTTCCTCAGGAGTAGAATCTATAAAATAATATTATAAACCTTATCTATTAGATTATCAGTCCTTAGAGGTTCATGCTAACTATGTAAATATGAATAGATTCTATTCAGATTATTATGTACAGGTACAATACAAATAACATATGACAAACATCCTATAAAAAGGGTGAAGTTTCACTTTCCTTTTGGTTCATTAGGCAGCCTTCATTCTCTAGCCCCATAAGAGAAGAAAAGGGAGAAAATATCAATTCTTGATCACTGGAGATGTTTGTTCATCATGTTCTCTGTTCCCTGTGAATGCAAAAAATAAGCCTGTTGGAAAGCTCACAGAAGTGTAATTGACTCTATGGAGCAGCTGTCATAGGAGGTTTTACTATAAGAAATCATATTAGCTTTCCTTTTAAACTTGCTGAAGGTAATAAGTCATCCTTGACATTCACAAGTCATTCAACAAAATGTCTTTTTTCCACCAACACAGTATGCCTGGCATGTAATTAATATCAGATTTGTAAAGGGCTCAGATGCATGCCATTTTCAAGGCAACCTGCAAAGCTGAATGAAAGAAACAGGTTTGTGGGTTTATTTTTAGCCTAGAACATTAATATACATACAAAAGCATTAGTGTTGTTGTTGTTGTTATTTGGCTGACATACTGCACAACGGTACATCAGCCTGGTAAAGTTGCATACATGCAAGTTGTGCGAAGGCCATTATACAAGAATAAGCCCACTGGAAATAATGGGCTAATGTTTGTGTAACATTATTTGCACAAATTTTGTATTTGTGCAGCTTGCATGCATGCAAAGTTACTAGGCTGATTTACCATTGCAGAGTATGTCAGCCAATATTAATTGTTATTGTCGTTATGGAAGTGGTAATTTTCATTCATCTCCCCTTCCCTCTGAAGTTGACTGTGAATCCTGAAAATAATATGTCCTTGATGACTGTGTAACTTTCAGGAACATATTGCAGGAGGGCACAGTGGGCTTCTGACGGAAGAGTTGAAGACAAAAATCATTTCTTCCCTATAGTGCTTGCTTCACTTTTGTTACACTAGTGCTTTTCAGTCTGGATGTTGGCAATTATTATTATTACTATCATTGTTATTGCTATTGTTGTTGTAAAAAACAAGAGAGAGAGAGAGTATACCACTGTATATTTTATGTACCAAAAAGTCAACTGGCAAGTTGAACAGTGGTACTGAGAAAGACAATGAAAACTGACCAAGCAATGCTCATAAATTGTCCAGAGTAAATGAAGTCAAATAGGACACTGGCTTAGAGTAAAATAAAAATAAATAAATTTCATTTTAAGGGTGTGATTATTAAACTGAGGAATTGTCTATTGATGCTGTGAAGTTCATGGATATTTCCAACATATTGGTTGGAAATTGGTTTTCTTTTTAATGTCTATCCCAACTGACTGAGGGCCAAATTACATGTGATATTAAATATTTCATTAGCCATCATGAGTTTATTTTCTATTATGTTATTTTCTCAATAACAGCCCCAGGTAATCCCAGTCCAGACTGGGACCATGGTATGCAGTTTCAACCCTTTGCCCCTAATATGGACCTAATCCAGATCAATCCCCAATGGTAGCTATTTGCCACACTGGCAAGAATCCCATTGGGGCCAATGGAAGCTTTTCTCCTGGGGGAAATGACAGACATGGGTGGCTCAGTCTAGACTGGGAATGTGGAGAGGACAAATTAACTGTTTGTCCCTACCTTCTCTCCATTCTGCAGTCCCAATTCAGATTGGCCCTCACCGCTCTACTGAGGAAAGAAAAGCAAGCTGCCAAAGCTAATGACACAATTGACATCACTTGTACCATTGGCTCTTACATTTCTGTCATTTCTAATGAGCCCCTGGTGGCGCAGTGGTAAAACTGCCGCCCTGTAACCAGAAGGGTTAGGGTTAGGGTTAATGCAAACAATTCTTTTAAAACGGAGGGAAGAGAGGGAAGAGACCAAGAGCCCCTGGTGGCGCAGTGGTAAAACTGCCGCCCTGTAACCAGAAGGTTACAAGTTCGATCCTGACCAAAGGGCTCAAGGTTGACTCAGCCTTCCATCCTTCCGAGGTCGGTAAAATGAGTACCCAGAATGTTGGGGGGCAATATGCTAAATCATTGTAAACCGCTTAGAGAGCTTCCAGCTATAGAGTGGTATATAAATGTAAGTGCTATTGCTATTGCTATTGCTATTATTCCCTGTTACAACGTATTGCTTCCATTTGTTTTGCAGTCGGCATAAATATACCTTTCCCATGTCTCCTTACTCTGCTTATAATATTAGGATGCTGCAAATGTTAAGATTACAAAAAGAATAGAAATGTGCCATTCAGTCTAATTCTGCCCATTACAAGCTTGCCTCCTCATTTATACAGCCTTAGAAGTGTTATTGGAACTGGAATATCGCCTTGTAACCTTCAGATTACTGCTGGGTGACTTCTGCAGAAGAGGAATTATCAATGCATTAAATTTGAATTAGCCCTGAGAAATCATGCAGATGTATGCACAGAACAGTAAAGCAAGTAAGGCTGTCTCCAAGGCACAGCTGAATTGCTTTTATGCAGTTTTAAGGAATCACTTGAGTAACCCTTAAATTGCACACATGATGAAGCTGAACCAGCATCTTTACGATGGGGGGGGGGGGGGAAACATATACAGGGCAGATGCAGCATTCACAGTTGCCTTTCAGGGAAACGTGATCACAAAGTGACTGCTGCCGAGTGGGCCATTTAGGCTCAAACCTGCTGTATTGGAAGGCACTGGTGCATATGCTGCAGAAGTGTCACTTAGACTAATGATTATGAATTATGCAGAGGGTCACATCTTCTTAGTTACAAGTCATTTCCACAGTTTCCCTCCAGTTTCCGCCTAACCTAGTTCCATTTTTATCCTTTTAGCTGATATCAATGGCTGCTTCGAATAGTTTCTTAAAACCGCATATTGACATTTCCCCCCTTATTTGGAATGGGAAATGCAACAAGAGGGAGGGAGGGAGAGAGAGAACGAACATTATTCTACCTTTCAATCTGGGCAAATAGGTGGCAAATAAAACCAGCAGAAAACCATGTTATCAGGAGATAAAGAATCTGGGACATCTATATTTTAAAATATTAAGCTGCCATATATGAATTGTATATTTAAATGAAAATCAGTAAACATTTGCCTATTAAAGTTCTTGACAATGTGGTTATTCACACAATCAAAAACTGTTCTACCTAGGTTTGAGAGCTGTGTGCGCCCCCAATTTTGGGGAGTATGGGAGCCTGGGTTGCTTTTCCTCCTACCTGGCTTCCATACAATCACTTCTACTCAGGTTATCCTCTGATCGTACCTCCACAAAACCAAAAATTGGGAGCACCTACAGCTCCCAAACCTGGGTAGAACACAGTTTTTGATTGTGTGAATAACATCAATATGCATCTATCTCACGAATGTCATTTTTCCTAGCAAAGAGTTTAATCACCAAGTACCAAGAGTCTAAATACCAAGTAACTACCACGTCTGAAATGCCAGCACATTTGATGGTGTCAGTGGCTAGGATGCATGCTAGATATGGGCAACTAATGAGCGGAGAGGAGACAGGATCACTCTGGTTAGCTATAATCCATGTGTGCCCTGACCCCACTTTCTCTGCATTCAAAGGCAAGCACTGAACATGGAAAGAGAATGGCCAAACCAGAAAGAGACCAGTTAGGATTCCAGAATGTGGGGAGATACTGTCCAACTCACTATTGTCACAATGTGTATCTGCTAGGGGTGTAGCAATAATTGAATGGGGGGGATGTCTCTGGGCCCATTAGGGAGGGGGGGGTCAACTGGCTGGAAAACAGGCCACTTTCCACTTTCCCCAGTACTTCCCTGACTCAGTGGCAAGCTGATGGCTCCTATTTGGAGTGTGTAGAGTGTGCGATATTTTGGCATAGGAGTGAGAGAAAGGGTATGCCAAGACTATTTTGTTTGTCATCATGCCCATATAATTCTTCTACAGCAAAGATTTGGGAGTGGGGGAGGAGAAGAAGAAGAAGAAGAAGAAGAAGAAGAAGAAGAAGAAGAAGAAGAAGAAGAAGAAGAAGAAGAAGAAGAAGAAGAAGAAGGCAAGGGGCCCAGGGGTCTATTTTATTTCAGGGCCCGCTCCAACCTTGTTATGTCCCAGTATCAGCATTGAGGGCATGGCTATTCATCACCCTCCCACTTCCCCACCTGTTCACGTGTTCATTTGAATGCATGAAGAGGAGTATCTCTTTTATCCAATTGGTTAAATACACTGGGAATGACTTGTCATCATCATCTGCCAAGCTATGTTTACCAAAGAGTTTTGTATGTAGTACAGAAAAGCACAACAATCATTAAGACAGACATGAAGGCTTTACAGAAAGATCTTGTAACTCTCTGAGAACAGGCAACAGAACGGCAGCTGAAAACTGGCATTGAGAAGCCCAATGTGATCTACATGGGGGGGGGGGTTTAAGGGTGTCCTAATATACATTCAGTGATACATCAAGGCTATTCACATGTGTGTGCAAAACCAGGCTAAGGGAATCCAGCCTGGTTTTGCACGCATGTGTGAACTGCTGGGATTCGCACCTGGTGGTAAAACCACCTAACTAGCCACCCTTTAAAATGAGGTTAAGGGAGTGAGTGCTCCCTTAACCTTGTTTCTCTGGTCATGTATCAGCTGTGGCTGGCAGACTCCAACAGGGAGGGGGATCCCATCGGAGCTCTGGGGGTCTGGGCGGGGCAACACTGAGCGGGGTGGTGCATCCTGGCACCATGACCCTCAAAACTACCAGCAGGAACTGGTGCTCATCTGGGTGGGCGTTCCGCCCACCCAAGGAGGAAGAACTGCTCATCTGTGGAGAAGGTATGTTTAACCAGCCTTCCCTGCAGCCCACCCTCTAGCCCTTCTTGCTGCTCGTGAGAAGAGGTTCATCGTCTTAGGTACTGTCACTTAGGAAAAAAATCATTATGTACAGCTCATTGTTCTAACTGAAAGCCAATCAAATTCTATGTACTATTAGGATGAAAGTCATTATCAAGTACATCACGGAATTCCCCACCTTAAATCAATGGGGGGGGAGCCATTTGAGTTTCCTTATTTACCGTACACTGGCTTTCTAGCCAGTCCCTGACTTTGAGGAACAGATTTTGACAGAAAATGTCCTTTTTGTATAGCAATCTAAGAATATTCCTGAACCCACAAGAAACTTTGTTCACTCATAACTTTCTGGAATGAAATCCCACCCCTGGGTTCTGCTCTTACTCTTACTCACAACCTCACAAATGCTCTTACTCACAACTTCCAACTTGACATAGAAATTAACAGTGAAGTGGGCTATTCTGCATTTGTTTGAAGTTGTATAGGTTTTCCCTGATCCCACAAGCCAGTTCTTGTGTTCAGTTTTCTAAAAAATCCAAAGTAAGAAACAACTTACCTGTACAATGGATAACCCTATGAGAATAAAAGAGAAGAATGTATCCTGGATGTCATGTGTGAATTTTCTGAGGCCAGTGATAAGAATGTGCTGGCCCTAGACCACAACTATAATGTAGCTGGTGGCACCTGACCTCTTGGGCATGGTCTTAAAAATGGCCAGAGGGAATTTTTCTGAAGGAAAGTTATCAAAACCTGGGCATGGGCTGGTACACATTTCCTGCATGATCACTGTGGAAAATCCTGTGCTGGGAGGTGGTGGGGAGATACTGTTAACAGGATTTGAGTATAGTGGGAGCAAGAAGGCATTGTACACTACATAAGTGGTGTCTCTTAGAGGACAACTTTGAACAGGTGGACATGGCAGCTGGAGTCCAATCCCAGACAGTGACAGGAAGATAAAGCAACAGAAGAGCAACACCAGACAGTGAGCAGGTGTAGAGGGCAATGGGAGGACAACACATTTAATTCCACGACAGCTTCAGTTGTCATGAATTCCATGCTGGGGATTGTTGCATTATGCTCACAAAATATACACAAAATTAGAAACTCAAAGAGTGAATCTAAATTCGACAGTTATCTGTGAGCTTGCCTCCCTGCCCTTCCCCCACAAATTATGTTTCTCTGTGTTTTTTCTGCTCCTGAAATACAGGTTTTAGATCATTTATGCTTAGCTTATCTGCTATATATGAAAAGTGTTGTAACTGAAACCCTTAAATACTTAATCCAATTTGAAGAAATGAGAATTATAAAATAGCAGGTGACATAAAGTGTGGGGGGGATCCTTTATAAATACAGATGAAAGGGCTGAAATTGCATGTGCAAAAGTAGTTTAAATTTAGCTTAGTCAGATAAGATTGCATGTGTTATTTCAAGCAGCCCTATGCTGATAGATGCCTGTAGCTCTAGAATAAAATGTCTTAATCAATAGTTGCAACATTTAAGAGTGGGGGAGTGGGAGCTCAGCCATCAATGAAACACCAGATATTAGGTCTTGACCCATGGTTCTCCTGCTTTTAGAGTTCATTAGATAATTCACATTTGAATAAACCAGTCTCAGTTTCTTTACTCCACATTCCTGAACACCATGAAGGTAGATGTGAGGCTTGAAATTTAATGGCACTAATCCATGTGGTTGTTATGTTTGAAACAGGGTTCACTATAGGGGAGCATGTTCTGTGGCACTCCTGTGACCACAATAACATGTGCTCAGCATGCAAGTTCTTCACATCATGGAATGGTTCATACATGCTCTAATGTGTGAGGAAGAAGAGCTGAGAACGTCTTTAGACTTTGCAGGAAGACATGAAAGCTGAGATGCGAGTGCAGGCATGGAGGCAGCTGAGTGGCAGCCTGGGTCCAGCCCCACTCAGTGTCCCCTCTAACGATGCCCCGTGTGCATGACATCACAAGCACGGGGCGTGGCTGAGCCCCAAGAGAATCCCCTCCCTGCCCACGAGCGAGTACTATGGCTTCCCTGACCTTTTCAGGCAGCATTTGCAGAGAGGGAGAGAAAGGGAGAATAGATGCTTTCAGGCAGCGCTTGCTGCCTGAAATTTATTTATTTATTCATCAAATTTGTACACCGCCCCAAACTTTCGTCTCTGGGCGGTTAACAATAGCATAAAATAAAACAAGTTGAAATATATACAAAAACTTAAAACAATTTAACAATTTAAAAATCACCTACAAATTAAAACCTTAAAACTGAAAAAGCTTGGGTGAAGAGGTGGGTTTTCAAATGCTTTTTAAAAATCATCAGAGATGCAGAGGATCATATCTCAGTAGGAAGCGCATTCCACAGTCTCGTGTCAGCAACCAAGTAAGCCCGTCCCCGTGTGGCCACTAGCCGAGCTGGCAGCAACTGGAGATGGATCTCTCCAGACGACCTCAATGGGCGGTGGGACTCATAATGAAGAAGACGTTCTCTTAAATGCCCAGGGCCTAAGCCATTTAGGGCTTTATAAATTATAACCAGCACTTTGTATTTTGCCCGGAAACCTACTGGCAGCTAGTGTAACTCTATCAACAAAGGAGTGATTAGGGATGTGCAAACCGGTTCAAATTCGAACCACTTTGAATTCGAACCAGGGTGGTTTGAAGATTCGAATTAGAACCAAACCAGCCATCAGGTTTGAGCTGCAGGTTCAAATTTGAACCCAACAGGGGGTGGTTTGATTGGAACTGGTTTGAACTGGTTAGAATCTCCAAATGTGAGTGGGGTGCTAGCTGGCACCCATGGGTATCTACCACCCAAACCCCAAAGTAATCGGACATTCGTACAATTTTTATAGGGTATAATGGGACTCGAACCAGACCATTATTCCCTATTGTGGAGCACCCATGGGTGCCAATAATCACCCAAACCCCAAAGCAATCGGACACTCCTAAGATTTTTTATGAATATTTAAAATATTTTTAATCATTTTTCTCATAGGGTATAATGGGTCCCAAACCATCCCACTATCCCCTATTGTGGAGCACCTAGGAGCACAAATGTGAGGTGGGTGGTAGGCACTCAGGGGTTCCTACCACCCACGAAATCCCAAGGCAATTGGACACTCCTCCGATTATTGGTGAATTATTAAGTATTTTTGAATTCCTCATAGGGAATAATGAGGATTGCAGCAAATGTATAGCTTTACATTGGGGGAAAAGTGGTGTCCTAGAGAAGAGTGTGGTGGGTGGTAGTGCCCAGGGGGGGCAAGGAAGCTATCAGAATTATTTGAAAGGAATTGAGCAAAAGGCTGATTTTTAAGTGATTTTTGAAGTTTACGCGTCTTTAAAGTTTTTCTCCATAAAGAAGCATGGAGGTGTCAGCAAATGTATAACTTCACGTCGGGGGCAAAGGGGTGGCCTACAGCAGAGTGTGGTGGGTGGTAGTGCCCAAGTGTGTGGGGGGGGGGCAAGGAAGCTATCAGAATTATTTGAAAGGAATTGGGCAAAGGGCTGGTTTTTAAGTGATTTTTGAAGTTTATGCGTCTTTAAGATTATTAGATAAGAGTGGATTCATGGTTTGTCATTGAAAATTTAATATGCTATCAAAGAATCTACACTCAGAACACATCAGAAACAACAAAACAAAACCAAGTACTCCATGGGTTACCAACCCATGTGGGTGGTTGGCACCCTCTGTGCACTAGACCACCACTCACTCTGGGCCACCCCAGCACCCCACAAGTGGCTTAAAGGTTTTTATCCATAGGCTATGCTGGCCTTGGGCTGAAATAAACAAATGCATACATACACAGGGAAGAATGGAGGTTTCAACAGCCCCATAATTGCACTTGGGGGGGGTGCTGGGGTGGACCTAAGCAAGGGTGCTAACCATCCCCATGTGTGAGTGATTATACTGAAAAACCAAATCTTACCTGAATGTCTAGAATGAATTTCACCAATTTAAAATCACTATACTGTATTTATCCGTATCTAAGCTGAGGTTTCCCCCCATTTCGTTCCTGTTAAATATTGGGGGGAGGGGGGGCTGCTGTCTCAGAGTCAGATTCTTCTTTTTGGGGGGGTAAATACAGGTATATCCTCTAATTAGCCTCTATCTTTAAGGCATCATCTTACATTCAGAGTTGCCTTTTATTTGGGTAAATATGGTACTTTAACACAAAAATATAATTTAAATAATAATAATTCTACCATAGGTTGCATTCTAAGGTTCCCTTCCTTCGGAGGATGAAATCTTCTTCTCTAGAAAGGCAAACTTAGGATACAAGCCCATGAGGGCATGCACACAAGCAGCCATACCCGGGCTTGCACAGCCCTACCTGGGAAGAGCTGCTTGTGGTTCCAGTCCTGCTGTTGTCCCCAGTTGTGTGGCTGCTCGGGCTGCCTGACATGTGGCTAGAGTGCCTGGCATTAGGAAAATCCCTCAATGCACTACATTTCCCATGCCATGCATTGCACTGTGAGATATCTGGGGGCCCTTTTTGGTTTATTTGTTATGAATGATAATATTACTATTGTCAAAATCAATAAAAATTGAATTGGGGGGGGGGAGAGATTTCTGGAGGCCCAGCCTCCAGATGGCCAAGCTGCTCCTGGCAGCTCTGCTTATGCGGGCGTGTGATCAGTGAAGTCAAAGAAAAGAAAAGGATCATCTGGGGGGAAGGTAGGTGCGATCCTGCCTTCCCCCCAGCTTTATCAATGCCCTGGTTACAGGGTCGTTTGAATAACCTTCATGTGTTTTGCCCAAATAAAGCTATCCACCCTAGAGATTGATGCCCATGTTATGGAGAGTCTCTATTTCAAAGTAATTGGATATAAAAGTGGAGCAGCCTTCAAGAATGCATTTCTGTGAGTCCTTATGATTTGACCTGAATTTCAAATGGTTTTCAAAGAACACTAAAACATACAGGCACACAATGGAACAACAACAAAAAAGGCAAGAATCTCTCAGAGCCACAGAGTCAGATGTAGCTCTCACGCAGCACAGATTGGGATCTCAGTATAATACTGAGATCCCAAGGGGTTACAAGAGCATGTGTGAATTTTCTCCATTATTATGTAACCTTTGAATAATAATTCCAAATAGGGTGATTCATCCCAAATTGCATCTGTTTACTTATAATACAAGTGCCCGGTAGATGTAATTTATACAAAGCCAAACAACACTAGTCTTTTTTTAAGAAACACCATTGATAGGGTAAGGTCTTTGTGTTTCTGTGATACCAAATAGGTAGAACTATAAAAATGCTAAAGAAAATTAATAAACACACCTTCAGTCTGAGGATTTCAAATGCATTATAAAGCAATCTCCAATACTGCTGTATTTTGAGGTTAGGCAATAACACCATACTTCCACATGCTGAGTGGCTCACAGCACTACGATTATGCCAAAGTTAGAACACTGGACTGCAATGCTATATCAGGAAATTGAGAGTTCAAAATGCCAGTAGAATTTACAACACAGGGATAGTCTTATGTCATGTAGATTTTCAGGATGGAGGTCAAGCAGAACACAAGGGTCATCAGTTAAGCTGTCGTGATGCTTCCAAAAATACTGGGATCCTTTTCTAAATTGTTGGTGGAGACTGAGCCCTTTTAATACTGTATATATTGCCTGATAAAACTCAGCTGGATCCTACACTGTTCACACTAGGCAGCAGACAATCAACTCACGGTTCCTTTATTGCCTCACTTATAGGAGAGTTGATAACCACAGGATTTCTAGTAGCCTCTGGCCTCTTCAGATTAACGCTGTAGCCATGAACTGCACAGAAGGGGGAGTGAATGGTGACCAGGACTTCCAGACCCATTTCCGATGGCATACACAAGTACTCTGCCCTGTTTGTAAAATATATAAATACATATATAAAGAGGGCTTAGGTCTACTGCTAAAATGCTGCGCAAGAGCCCTTAGAGTGCAAAGTGCACCCCACTTTCCCCAAAGGTTCTGCAAGGAAAGATGTCACTCTTATGGGGAAAGTAGGGGAAATTGGCTTCAAATGGGTGCAGACCAGCCAACAGTTGTATTAATCTTAAAGTACTTTGGGGAAATTGGTCGTGGTGTGGACATGTTGGAAAGAAAAACAGAGAGTAGAAAACAAAGAGTTGCTTTATTGAGGGGTGCTGATCCTTCCTGCTGGCACCTGGCATGCCTGAGTACTCACCCAGTCGGGGGGCCAAGAAGACAGAGGCAATACAATCCCCGGGTACAGGCAGAATCAGCTGGGACCCTAAGGGCTCTTATGCATGCACACACACACACACACACAACCCAGTGGTTGTTGCTGGTGTCTTTCCCATTTGATCTCACAGGACTTCAGGGAGGATCAGGGTGAGGGGAAGAGGGTAACAGCAGCCTCTTTCCCCAGCTTTGTGCTCTCTTTAAAGCCTACAAGGATCAAATCATGAGCTAGGAGCTCCCAATGCGACCTTTGCAGGCTTTGAAAGTCGTGTCAAGCGAAGAGGAGAGGGCGGCTGTCAGCCTTTTTTGTTGCTCTGCAGCCTCCCTTTAGCCTGCAGAAGCTGGATCCAGCCTTTGCAGGCTTTGACACAGAGCAAGGTGTGCTTGGCAGGGGAGGTCAAACATCATTTAGTGCCTCATCTCAGGCACTCAAGACCTTGGACTGTCCCTGATTGTTGGTATAAAATCAGTTTGAAAACATACTTGTGTTTGGTATGCACTATGCTTCTTCAAAAGTACTGCAAAGTTGTCTTTTTTAAATTCACAATTGATTTTCAAGTGTAACTTCTCTTTGTGTGTGATGCATCAGGCCAATGCATTAGGCTACTGCAATTACGGAATATCAGGCCCATACCACACATGCAGAGGTGCACTTAGGTAATTTTGAAGCCTGGACCTAAAGGCCTTTGGAGGCACTCCCACTGCGAGTTAATTAGAATGCATAGCTTAATAAATAATTGTAATGATTTTAAAATTTTATTTTATATTGTTTTATTGTGTTTTATGTATTTTAATCTGTGGTTTTTAATATTAAAATTTGTACACCACCTAGAGATGTACATATCAGGTGGTATAAAAATGATAAATAAATAATAAAATAAATAAGCTAGGCAACATTTTTTAACATGTAGGTTCTTGAGGGCACAAACCACACCACCCAGGAAAGACTAAAGAGGATTGGGTGTGTGTGTGGAGGCCCTGGATTTCGGCCCGAAAGTCCAGGGCTAAGAGCACCTCTGCACATATAGCAATAGCAATAGCACTTACATTTATATACCGCTCTATAGCCGGAGCTCTCTAAGCGGTTTACAATGATTTAGCATATTGCCCCCTACATTCTGGGTACTCATTTTACCGACCTCGGAAGGATGGAAGGCTGAGTCAACCTTGAGCCCCTGGTCAGGATCGAACTTGTAACCTTCTGGTTACAGGGTGGCAGTTTTACCACTGCGCCACCAGGGATATAAGGGCATGTAACAGCAGTCCAGTGTCTGTTTTATAGTAGGAAAAGTTGGTTCCCATGAGAGTAATTTGGAACAAAGCAGTGGGGCGGGAGTACTTAATCCTTTTCTTGCTCCCTGTTTCCCTGTTCCATATTCTCTCTTTGTGGGGTTTCAAATGAGTGTTTGCACTTTTAAAGATGTGCTAGAAAGGCCATGGGGTGAACTGAAGCCACTGAGGAGAAAATCTGGCAGAGAGAAATATCAAGCAGACCAAGGATCAACTGTGCCCTCCTCTCCTAACATTTCTTCACTCCCAGTTGTACACACCAGAGGAATCTTATCCTATTCTACAATGGATGTTCTCAGGGGTGTAGCAAGGTTGGAGTGGACCCAGAGACAAGATTTTAAAATGGGGGCTCCCCTCACTGAAGCTCAGCTCATGAAGTAAAGAAATCTTAAATGAGGCTGAATAGTTGTAACAAAAAGCATAGTAAAATTTTTACTATTTTTAGTAAATTTTACTATATAAAAAAATTATATATATATAATTGTGTGTGTGTGTGTGTGTGTGTTAACCTATGTGCCACAATAGAACATTATCCATGTATAGTTTTCTGTGTTTGTATATTATATATTTTAAATCAGATTTGTTTTAAGATTTTTAGCTAAATACTTTTAACTGTCATTTTTATTATATGTGTTTTAACTTTTGTAAAGTGCCTTGGGATTGTTTTTAATAAAAGGCGGTATATAAATTTAACAATCAATCAATCAATCAATAAAATTAAATCACCCTAAATTATTTTTTTAAAGGTTTTGTAAATTGTGGACAATGCAAGTCATTTAATGGTACTAGAGAAAGACATGCTGTTCTGGTAGCTCCAGGTCTTAACACTCATATTAATTTCGGAGGATGAACACAACTGAAGGAAGCCCGGGCGGATGCGCGGCTGGGGGAGTCAGTCATGTAACTTGCCACTGCCCCCCTCCAAGGCAATGGGCCCTCAGACAACTGTCTCCCCTTGCCCTATTATAGTTACACCCCTGGATGTTCTGTTACTACCATTGTACAGATCTGATGTCCTATTGCTAATGTTATACAGATTTGAAGATAATGTGCTATTTGCTGTTTAGTTTATATAGCCTTCCAAAACCTTGGGGCAGAGGGCTATCCCTTGTTAGAGGCCTGCAAGCAAAGGCTGGTGATATTCCATATTTGGGAATATCTGGCTCTGGTTTTCCTAAATTAATGGAATAGATGGCCTAATAGATGGCTACTAGAGAAGTCTAACCAGTGCCAATCCAAGATATTTTGCTGCATGAAGCAGGCAGGATGGTGCTCTTCCCCCATTCCTGTAGTAGCATAGCATGGCAACACAGAATCTGGATATTCCCATGAGCTTCACATCTGCAGCTGTCTCATGGAGGGACAAGAAAAGATGGTTCACATCTGGAACTGCATTTTATTTATTTATTTATTTATTTAATTTTTATTCCTTCAGCAAGCTCAGGGTGGCATACAGCATTCTGTTCTCACAAAACTGTGTTAGGTAGGTTAAGCTGAGAGAAAATGACCCAAGCTGGTCCCTCTTCTATCAAGTCTGCGAACATAGGTTTGAGGGAGGCATTGAGGCTCTCCACATGAGCAATGTGGAGAGCCAGATGGAGAGCCGCTCTCCCCACAGACGATCATACAGCCCTCCCTGGGCGGCTGCATCAGCCGGCCACATGATAACTGGCTCCATCATGGAGCCAGTTGGGGTTGAGGGGATTGTGGGCAGCCCAGCCCCTGGAAGTCCCAGAATGCCACACGTGAATGCACAGGGTATTCTGGGGAGACCCCCAAGGCCGGGAGGCTTGCTGCAGCCTTCTGGTCGGCGGTCTTCTTGCAAGTTGCATTGGAACGGAGCCGCGGCGCAGTGACTCACAATCACAAAAATTGGGTTAGTGGAGTGCTCACTCCACTAACCTTGTTATAGAGGAGAGATATTTAGGCAACACAAGCGGAATCATCTTCAGGGAAGGTAAGTTTAACCCACCTTCCCTGCAGACCACCCTCTACTCCTTCTCCACAATCGTGAAAAGAGGCTCAAAGAGTATTAGGGACTTTGAAATGCTTAGGATTTATTTGGGGGGGGGAGATTTCATAATGTGTGTTTTGTTAATATTTGAGTATATTTGCTTATAGTTTCAGTTATTGTGTTTTAGTGCTTCATCATTATTGTTTATTTAAATGATCATAACTGCATCTTGTTATTCTCTACTTTTTAGTGCGGTCAATTGTGATCATATTATGAAATCTTGTGACTAAGAGGCAATCTCTCTCTGTGTGTGTGTCTAACCTATTTCACAGGGAAGCAGCGAAGATAAAAATGAGACATCCGTACTTACAACATCCTGAGCTCTTCGGAGAAATAATGGTACATGAATAAATAAATCCATATGTTTGAGAGATCTGTAGCTATCAGAAATGCTCTTCTAATGCTGATCTAATTTTGAACTCCTCTTTCAAGAGCCTTGTCTTATTTGTACACATAAAAACAGCACTTCAGATCTGTCAAACTGTGTCTTCCAGAAACACTCACTCTCAGAAATTGAATTCTAACCATTTCTTCCATGGTAATTGGAGAGCTAATGGAGAAGAAGAAAGACAGGGCGGAAATGCTACACCCCCTCCAAAAAAGTTGCTTTTATCTTTTACATAACAGGCCTTGAGAATGGCCAGGGAATTATTTAGTATTTAAGATGCAAAAGAGATAGTGGCAGAGTGGGCCAGGCAGGTGGGGTGCCAGGCTATTTGCTATGCTGTGGCCTATTGCTAGGCCACAGGTAGTGCGACAGGTGCAGCAGTAGCATCTGCTGCCCAATAATCTGCTGCCTGAGAGGACAACACATTATTGGGCATCTTCATGAGATGCCCCTCATGAAGAGACCAACTCTATGATTCTATTATAATGGTTTCAGTTCCCCCAGATTAATGACAGGAGCCCCATTTTCAGGCAACATGTAATTATTGCTCAGAAGCAAGTGGTATCTCTATCTAATATAAAGCATGAAAAAATTAGCAGCACCAAATGCGAATAAAATAATAGCTGTTTTGTAATTCAATCTTGAGAGTATTTCTCCAGGAAACATGAAGTGATCACTCACATCTAACGGGCCTAATACAGAAACCACCATTCAAGCTAGCTCTTCCTTGTGGCTGAGTGAAGCGGGCTGCTTCAGACAACAGACTGTGCAGCAGTTTTTAGGGGTGGCATAGCAGCACCCAA
Organism: Hemicordylus capensis; assembly: GCF_027244095.1. Lineage (NCBI taxonomy): Eukaryota > Metazoa > Chordata > Lepidosauria > Squamata > Cordylidae > Hemicordylus > Hemicordylus capensis. The sequence goes on along the minus strand of NC_069658.1, from coordinate 83,868,854 downwards.
CACTAACCCCCACCCCATGGATCTTCCCGTACAGGAAAGAAGGCAAAATGACACCACACTTCTTTCTTCATTCTCCACAGCTGACAATGTGAAAAGAAGAAACGAAGTTCACTGAAGCATTTTCCGCATCAGTATTTACATTTGTCTTAGATGTACATGTGGATTCAAGAAATGGTGTTAATGGAAAGCAAACATGATAACCTACAGCAAAGATCATACTCCATGGTACGCGTTGAGAAATTAACCGTCAACTGCAGTTTGGAAGGAGCTTTGGGTAGACATTTATACATAGCAAAGAAGGAAGGAGCTAGAAGTCTGAACATCATTCAACAACTGAACAGTTTTAGTTCAGCCTGATAGTGCTGTTACGTCCATAGCAGGAAGAAGAAACGGTTGGATCATCAAAATATATCACAACTGTTAAATGAAGGACAAAACCAAAAAAGAAACTCTTGGAGAAGAAATAGACAAGAACCTAGATGGTTGCAATCAGTGTAAGCTTAACTGTCTGCCAGGAAAACTTCATGGGAAGATCCACACCGGGGGTGGGTGGGTGGGGTGGCTACATGATGTGGCTGCCCCCAAGGAGTAGTACAGTATTCCCTCAGATGCCTTCAAACATTCCAAGCTTGGGTGGAGCTGCAGTGCTGGATCTGTGTTTAAGGTCTCAGTTTGCCTCCACCAGTGGCTGAAGCAACTTTCTTGTGAATGTGTCTGCCCCTGCTCTTGGCTTCTGGCCCTTTGCCTGTTTTTTAACGTCAACCCTGCCTGCTTCTAATGGGCTGATTTTTGGCTTCTGATCCTTTGTCTGTTTTGACTTGATTTGCCTTCCCTTATGGACTGATCTTTGGCTTCTGACCTCTTGCTTGTTTGACTTTGCCTTGCCTGCTCCCACAGTGTGCTTCCTGCCACACCTGACCCACCCAGAACCAATAGCCTGGTCCACATCATGTGCTATCCTGAGTGGAGCTCTCCCTCTACACTGAAAGCCTTGCATCTCCCCGCACCTCCCGCCCCAACATACACTTTCTCTCTTTCCACACCCCTTTTACTCACTATTAGCTCAGTCCATTTCTCACTTGAAGATAGATCCAACTATGTTAAATACATACCTAAGCCACAGTCACACATTAGGGGGGGAAATGGCTCACCAATGAAGATATTTTCTGCTGTAACACTGTCCCCTATATGATATATTGCATCTGCAAGATTTGTTTAATATGTCAAGCACATATTACTTCTAAATCAAATGCTGCAGCATGCTTTATTTAGTCAAAAGTAAGCAGAATGCTGTAATTTATACACATCGCAAAGCACACTGCAATGAAAATGAAAGACGGCGATTAGATTTTAGTGCCTGTGCCAACTCCCTAAGAAGTGAATTGCTGGCCATGTTTGATGCAGTGCAATATTTCTGACACTACCATGAATGCACAGAAGTCACTTTGTGTTTGCCAGTGCCGTCCGTACTAATTTGGAGGAGAAAAGGCGCATTTAAGCTTTGATTCTCTAGCCATTCTGATGTTCCAGTTTCCTCTTGGTTCCAATCTCACTTCTACCACCCTAGTCCTTTGAGGATCAGACCTGTTAGCTGTGAAAAGCTGTCAGCCATTTAGGCATGATTATGGGCATAGATCCACATGGCAAAACTTCAATCTCCTCTCCTTTCACCTCCCCTCTTTCCCCCACCCTCTGCTTTACCTTTTAACAATGGTCTGTTGTTCTTCAAGCTGGCTTCCAGCAGTACAGTTGCTAGCAAATATTCATTGGGGTGTCATTTCTGCTTAAACTCTCATCCTACACACCTATTCATCTGTGTTAAGTGAGCAGCAGTATCAGCTCAAATTAAGCTGGCATGAAAACAGCCACTGTTCCAATTTCCAATGATTCAACTTAGCTTCGGATAACAGGTGAAGATGTTTCATAACTGAGGCAATTACAGCTCTGTGAGCACTGGCTGCCTGTATAATCAGAGGAATGGAATATTATTGCTTCGAGTGCATGTGGAATGGCCAGGCCCAACAGCCATCAGACCGCATTTGTTATCTGCTAGACTGAACAGGCTGCCTGTCAGGGACAGATGCTTAGTATAGTGATTAGAACATAAAGCATTCAGAAAGGCTGAGTGGACTGAAGTCAATGTACTTTATCTAAACTTAACTACAGACCTTTCTAGTCAGATCAAAATCTTGTAAACCATCTTTCCCTTGATTTGAAATGAAGAGGGAGAGGGGAAGAGACAGAGAGAGGGTTATTTTTAACAAATATCCTCATAAAACGCACACAGAGACTGTGTGTGTGTGTGTGTGTGTGTGTGTGTGTGTGTGTGTGTGTGTGTAAGCCAAACTATCTCTGTTGTCAGTCATCTTTTTGTATGAGGGACAGAGAGAGATGCTTATGCCACATAGAATGACTCCAGCTTCCTAGGGGTGTGCACAAAATGGGCTGCCTCAGTTCAGTTCAGTTCAAGTCCGAACCAGACCTGGACCAGGCCAGTTCAGTTCTGCACCCCCTCAAACCCTTCTGGTTCGGTGTGTGTGTGTGTGTGTGTGGGCGGTGTGTTTCACATTTTAAAAAAACAAAAAACTTTTTTTAACTCACCCCCTCTGGGGGGCTTCTCTGAGGCCACTGGGGGGGGGTTCTCTCTAGAGTTCCCCCTTTCCCCCACCAGCCTTCATTATGGTAAAAATCTCCTGGTCTGAGTGGTCTTTGGCCCATTCAGGGCCTGCCCTGCATGGCGGTGGCCATTTTAGAGGCCGCCGCACATGCCCAATGGGCCTGTGCATGGCTGGGCCACGGAGAAGCCCCCTGGAGGGAGGGAGTTAAAAAAAAATTGCCAACTCCCCCGAATGGCCAGGGTATGTGTGTGTGGTTTGGTCCGATATCAAACCGAACCAGGGAGGACTCGGTTCGCTATCGCACTGTAGAACTGAACGGGTTCAATGTTGAACCTGTTCAATATCGTTATCTGTTTGCACATCCCTACAGCTCCATTGCTGGTGCTCTGTTTAAACAGGATAAGACAAATACAGTACTGACTTCCAGTTCTTATATGAGAATACCTTGCATTCAAAACAATCAGTTACAGAAATCTAGATCTTTGGGGAACAAATTAAGCCAAGGTCTGTCAAGTAATTAAGCAATATATATTAATTAAAACACAAAGAGGTAGCCAAACTGGTGGAAATAAATTGCTCCCAATATAAACAAACCTTGTACTTAGGATAAATCACACATTAATCTGGAAGCTCTTCAGTGATTTCATCTTCAATTTCAGAGCATTATATTTCCATGTAATCTAAAGGGAACCTCATTGTATAATTGCTTGCATGACGTTTTGCATCTGTAACATATGAATCAAACCATACAGAAAAACAAGAACTGAATATTTAACAGCATGGATCCTCATGTAGGTAATTTCCAGTCATTTTTTCCCCTGCTTTAGAGATTTTAAAAAAATCAGGCAGCTTAAATTGAATTTTTATACATTCTTATTTCCAGAAATGTAGTTCTTAATGGTTTTTGATGTGCCTAAAGGCATGAATCTTGAACTACTTTTAAAAGAGATGAGCTGAGGGGGCAAAATGAAAAAGGTCTGGCTTTTATTGCAAATATTGAATTTCTATTGTATGCATTAACCAATTTGGAACGTATTGCTGTAGTGTTTTATGAGAATCTTTGTAAAACCCCAAAGATATGGGACATCATATTTCAGAAGCAATTGATTATAAGCCCACTTTATCCACAAAATATACAAAAGTATATATCTTTTTGGAAACAATAGCTCTCATTTGCTTGCTTTTTAAAGTAGTTTATCAGTAACTCTCAAAGACTAACACGTACTAAAAATAATCCTGGTTTGTCTCTTCCCCTACTTCTTTTAAGTTCCAATAGGATATTTGCTTGAAATTCATTTTGTTTTTTAGCATTCAGAGAAAAAAAGATGTGGATTTCCATCCCACCCATATTATTAATATTTTAATTTTACAAGCGGGTAACTCTATTGCCTACTGAGCTCATTCCAACCGCTTGCAATGCAGCCTCAACTGCTATCCTCTCTACATATAGTATATTTCCCTGACAATTACTGCTGTTCCTTATCCAAAAGCTTTTAAAGCTCTGTGTAACATTAGCCTATCTAGGCTAGTGAAAATGTCTTTACAGATTAGTGTAATGTTAATACTGTTGGCTCCCTGCTTTTGACCTGAAGTGGAATATATTGCACTGCTGGAGCAGATGGAATCAGAGCTTCATTGGGAAATGGAGATTGGTTGGCTGCCTGCCAACAGTTCAGTGCTGGAGGCAGAATGAACTGGAGCTGAGACAAGCTGCCTTGAATCTCTCTTCTGCTCTTAGAAAGGAAGGCGGGCAGGGGAGGGGGGAGAGAGAGAAGGGGGAGGGAGAGTTTATACTGAAGAAAAATATGCTTAAGAGTGCTCATCAGCAGATGTTTACACCACATTCTAAGAGTAATTGAATCTTTCTAAGCAAAAATGGAGGATACCAACCTTCCTTCCAGCTTGTGAAAGGAACAGAAGACCCAGAAGAAAAGCCTGGCATTTGGAGTGAACCTGTGGGCTGGAAGTACATGAATCAGTCACAATCATATAAATAGATTTTGCATATGCTAATTAAATTTCTCAGAATACCTATTTCCTTTTTGCGTCAATGAAGCCTAAGAGCCTAATGAAAATATCCCCTATAAATAAAATATACTTGATATGTAATTTCTTCAGTACAAAGCGGCGGGGGGAGGGGGACAGAAATGGAGGAGAAACTAAAGCAATTATAGCAGATAAATCTTGCTCTATGTGCCATGTGAAATTTAGGCTCACTATATTAATAACATCATAAACATCAGCTTCCATTACTAGACTGAAAGAACCTTTCATTTAGCATGTATTTAATATTATATCTCTGCATTTTGTTGCGATCTTATTCTTTTTTTACTCCTATGTATTACATTTCCATTGCAGTATAACATATGCTGTTTTCTGCCTAAGAAGATGGGTAGTGTAAGCTGTGATATTCAGGGTAATTCTTATCTGTGTGTTTTTTCTTTTTGGAGCATATATTTGCAGCTATATCATTTATATATGTATATTAAAAGGTGGCTATATTTAAAGGTAGGGGGGTGTTTGTGTGTGTATGTGTGTGCGCGCAACACGCATGAGTATACACAGAGAGAGAGAGAGCTTTTTCCTGTGATAAGAACTACCATCTGGTGGCTTAAATAGGCACACTTGACAGCCATTGTGAAAACACACAGCCTTTGTATATATTTCAGAATATGCACTGCCAGCCTCTTAATAAATCCACATATTCGTTGTTTGAAGATGCCAAGTACATGTATAATTGTGGAAAGAGGAATTATAATTGTGTATATTTGTGGAAAGAGGAATTAGAACTGGCATTGGTCACATGTATATTTGTGTCAGAAATACTATAGTACCTGATAGTGCTACCTCTGCAAACAAATATATTTGGCAGTGGGGGAGATTGGGAAAGTATTTCACAAGGTGAGGCCTTTGTATTCAAGAAGCAAAAGATTTCAGCAAACCAATGAAGCCAAGACGTGTACTGCACTCAGAGACGAAAAGAACATATAAATCTGAGTTCCTTTGACCTTTAATCTGGAACACCAAGAAGAAAAATGCACTAGGAAAGTTGGTTTGTTGCTGACTAGAGACGGGTAAACTGCAATAAAAGTACACCCCATTGCAATTCATCGAGAACTTCCTTTGCTATCACCCTTTCTCATTTTTATTTTTTGTTACCTAGGGTACTTACCTAAATCCCTCTCAATGCCAGCTTGAATACATTTTGTCTTCCGTCCAACTGTGACTGGTGCTGTGTGTTTGCACCAGTGTGCTTGGGCATACACTCCTTCCCCCTTGTTTGACAAGAACCAGTGCCAACACCTAATTAAAGATAAGCCACAGAGCTCTCTGCTCTCCTTTTGTCGATGGCTGCATTCGAAGCTTTCTGCCTGGTTGAGTTTTTAATGACATGAGCACAGTTTCATGTTCAGCCTATGATAGGCCTATAAGCACTCATTACAGCAGCCAGCATACAGCAGCTTTTTCAGCTAGTTGTTTGCTATGATGAAACCTAAGGGGGGGGGATTCTGTCTAAAAGTGTCTGATATGTGATATGTCGCTTCAGTAAGCCGCCTGTTATCAAACCGTTGATTATTCTAAAGGCCTTGTTATCCAGATTCATTATGAACCCCCTATGTTGCATCCTGTCAGTGTAATGCCCTGTAAATAACGCTTCCCCAAATGTATGATTATGAGAAAGTGTTGTAGCATCTTATATGCCATTCAAATAAATAAGGTTGTATTCTCCTGAATGAGAGTATTGTACATATCTGGGTGTGCTGAGCACACACCGGAGGATAAAAACTGGCCACATTTCAATTTGCTTGCTACGCCTGTACTCATTGACTTGTCAAGTGAATATAAGACCATGCAGCTAGGGATGTGCAGAAAACCCCTGAGAGATGTTGCTTGTCTTACAGAAGGCTTCCCTTGAAAATTCTCAGATGTTTCAGCTTGTGAGGATCCCTGAAATTCACTTTGAATTTCACCTTTTCAAAATTTCGGCACCAGCCCTGCATACAGCCTGAGTCAGCTTAGATCTAGCCCCCTAACTTGCCTTCAGCTTCAATACAATACAGATTATTCAGGAAATGTTTTAAGCAAGATAACATTCCAGTGCTCCACAACACTCCCATAATCAGAGCAAAGTGATATGCAAGAGTTGCTCTGTTCTCTTTTTAGTGTTGTGGGATATACATCCCATCTGTACAGGCAAAGCATGCCTAGACCTGCTTTGCACAATTCACAATAGCTCCGACCGATGCCAAGTCCAGGGCATTGTGGGAGAAAATGGCAGTAGCCAGAAGTCAGTTGGTAGAAGAAACACTGGCATTCATTTTTCACTTAACAAACAGTAGTTGACATCCTGACTAATGGTGAGCATGTCCTTCTAATGAAGGCACATGCACAACCCTAGCCTTCCTGTTTCTGGAGTGTGGGCTGCTCTCGTGCATGATTATTTCCTGCTTGTGTGGACAGTGATTATCAATTATCTCCTCTTGCTCTATAAGACTCATCATGTGCCCCTCAAATACATATTTCCATAAGTCAAAGAGCACTTCTGCAGCAACAGAAGAGCAGTAAAAATTGTTGTGTTCTTGCACAAGAATGCCCACGCTTCGGAAAAGGGGAGACTGAGGTTGTGCAGGTGGTTTTGTTAGAGCATGCATGCACCATTTGTCAAAATGTCTGCCAGTTTTTAAAAAAGAAAATATGCCCACCTCTCTGCAGTGCTACAAGGTAAGAATCCTGAGTCCCTTCATTATGAAAATCAGTAGGGAAGCAAATGAACCAAATATGCCATTCAGTTCATTCTAATTCCATAGGTCTTTGTTTTGTGATGAATGTAAATAAAGCCAAATGGGCCCAATTGGTTCAATTTTTCTCTTTAATAAATGATTGTTTATGAAATATCACATTGTCTCATTCATATCTTGTTCTCTTTAACTTGGATGACTTTGAACAAATTCATGGAGACAAATTCATGGAGGACAAGTCTATCAATGGCTACTAGTCTGGTGGCTATAGGCCACCTCCAGCCTCAGAGGCAAGATGCCTCTAAATACCAGTTGAGGGGAGCAACAGCAGGAGAGAGGGCATGCCCTCACCTCTTGCCTGTGGGCTTCCCACCCCCACCCCCCCGACTCTCCCTTTTAACATTCCTTGATGTAGAAGTTATAAACCACTCCACTTTCTGTCGTCGTTGTTCTGCTCTGCATTTCTTGACTTTTATTATATCTATTTCTGATTAATAATCAATATGCTTTTTTGGTGAATACATCACATTATGTTCATGTTTTCAGGGAGCTGTCATTTTGCCCTGATTACAGGATTCAGATGCACATGCAGGATACTGCATAAGTTGAAGCTAGCTCAAATTGCAGAGAATGCTTCACAGGCAGCCTTGTGCATGCACATTGGACTGAATCAGGCCATTCTGCTAATTTAGAACTAAGGAAATTATCAGGATCCCACAGAGCTTTGTAAAATGGCCAGTAATTACATATATCTTTTTGATATTTCAGTAGAGGTGGCCCTCCTTAATCATGGAGGTTCCATTCTTGCAAATTTCTGTGGATAATGAGATCTTGAGCGTATCGGGATTGCGCGAGTTAGCTTTAACAATTTCTAAAAAAGCAGGTAGAGGGCAGAAATAATGGTAGAAAAGTATACTACCTTGTTCTCCAGGTCTCCAGGAATGCAAAATCCCCCAAATCCTCTTATTTTTTGAATAAAATCTTTTTTAACAACAAAAGAGAGCCGCAAAATGGCTCTGTGCTTCAAACTGGTGGGTGGAAATGACATTGGAAATCATTTCTGTCCACTCAGGAACTGCAGATAGGTGAAAATCACCTGTATTTCATGTTGCAGATAAAGAAACTGGATCTCTATGATCCATCCGTGGATACATGAAACCGCAATCCGTGAAACTGCAGATAACGAGGGTTTCCTGTAATCAATGTTATATATGAATATCAGCTGGATTATTTCACACCTCAGTTTGTATTACTTTGTGTTTTACAACAAAGAAACCATTTTATTACCTCTTCGATAAAAGTTGTCTTCTTTTTAAAAAAAGAACTGATTGTACTGCAAAATACATCCCAAATATAATGTATATGGCAGAGAATTTCCTGGCTAGTCTTTGATTAACTAGATATGGTTGTTTTTATTCATTTATTTAAAATATTTATACTCCACCCCTCCAGTACACTACTGCTCAGTTCAGCTAGTCTGCTTCAGGTATATGGATATATTTAGCCCAGAGGTAATCATTTTGCAACATCTGAGAAAATCAGGTTAACAAGACTGATATCTAACTACCAGACAGGTTATTAAATAAGAAGACTTCAGAACCTGGTCTATAGTAGGTAGGTGAGTAGGTAGGTAACTAACACACCTTCATGTACAGGCATGCATACATTTAGAAATGTTCTATTATAAATCAAAGTCTAAAAAGCAATATCTACAATGACCTTGGGATTTTAAAATGAGTGTAGAGTTTTCTTCAGATATTACAGTCTGAAGACAACAGAAAGGCATATCATTGATTAGGCATGTATGAGAACTGTGTCTCACTTGCGGCATGTGTATTGAAAATGGAAGAAAGGGACATGTTTCTAGACAATCTGAAGAAAAATAGAGCTGGGATACATTAGAATAGTAGTTCATTCATCTCCTAATTGATTCCCAATGAACTCTTGCTTATTGATCCGCTGCTCTCAGTCTAATTAGTATCACCTATTTTTCTCCTATTTTTGTGTTGCAACAATCGGTGCAATCATTGTCTGCTCTTGCAGAGCTATATTAGTAGCCTTTTATATGGTTCATCTCTGCTAGAACTATTCTAAAATATAGTAGGTAGCAGCTGTATTTGTTTTTCTCTTTCCAATATATACAAGGAATTCTTGGGATTATTATACATTTCATCCAGAGAAAAGGTTGGTTAGGTGACTACTAAAATGTCCAGCAGGCTTGTCTGGTGCTGACTTTAGAGCAATGAGAGGCAGTTCTTGGGGTAGCTGAAAGTTCTACAGGTGTTATTATAGCAAGGGTAAATTTTATAGCTGATGTTTCATGAAGAGAGACGCACGGGAAGCCCACTTCTGTTTATTATGTTTATGAATGAATATTATTACTGTTAAAATCAATAAAAATTCAATTTTGGGGGGGGGAAAGAAAGAAAGTTCCACAGGTGTAGCTTTTCAGTTTGTAGTATGGAAAGAACTGAATCAGTTGACTTATCCCTGCCATAAAGGCACAGTCCTTGACAGGATCTAGAAAATCAGCAGTCATACATAACTCTAGCATTCACCCATCTTCTTTATCTTCCTCTATCCCTATTTGTGCATGCATATACTTGCCAACTGAGGATCACACTTCATGCATCACACTATTGGTGACCTCTGTAGAAGTTGTTATGCATCTGCATTTAAGATGTAGTTAGTCATTCTGGTAATATGGTGCTGTTTATACATGAAAGTCTTTTAGAAAGCAATTGGGCTGTTCACACAAGAAGCCCTAACCAGGCTTGCACAGCCCTACCCAGGTAGGGCTCCTCATGTGCAGCGCTGGGATTAAGCTAGCCCGAGGTCTTTCCCCATGCTCGTGCCCTTCTACCTAGGATCCTGGCCTTGTGTTTGCTCAGGCTGCCTGCAGCTGAACAGCCACAGAGCTGGGTGCCTAGAGCACCTGGCTTGCCGGGAAATCCTCCAATCCCTTGCATAGTGCATTGTGGGATTTCTTGAGGCTGGGCTGCATTTCCCCAGCCTCCATTCTGCGCCACTCACCGCAGCAGCAATTGTGTGCGCAGCTGAGTGGCATGGCTAGAGGATTGCCGTGGTCATGTGGGGGAAGATAGGTATACTCCTGCTTTCCCCCAGCCCTCCCTAGCCACCAGAGATTTTGACCATGACATGAGAACGACTGTATTGGGTCTGCTAATATACTTATTGCATTCATTCACACAACTGAAAAGTGGGTAGGACAAGTGTCCTACCCAGGTTTGGGAGCTGTGTGTGCTCCCGGTTTTCGGTTCTGTGGGAGCAAACAGCTAGATAGGCAGAGGAAGTAGTGATTGTGTGGAATCAAAGATGAAGCAAAAGCTGGGCAGGACAGCTTTTCCTCCTACTTTGGTCAAATGCCGGGTATGAAAGCTGGGTAGGCCAGTGCTGTCTTACCCAACCTTTCCTCCTACCTTGATTCTACCTGATTATTTCTCCCTCATCCTACCTGGTTGATTGCTCCCACACAACCAAAAATTGGGAGCATACACAGCTGCCGAACTTGGGTAGGACAAGTTTTCAAATGTGTGAATGACCTCATTGTTTAATACTAACTTTTTTAAAAAATTAGTTTCTTGCATACAAATCTGATGCTCCCAGACATGCCACAAGACATAGGAGAATGTTGTCTGCATTGGGAAAAACTCATATATACACCAAGCAAGACATTTTTTTTGACATAAAAATGTATTTAATTTTACCCAACACTGATATGGAGCCGGGTCTCATGATCATAAGACCCGGTTTGGTGAGCTGAGCTGGGAGAGTGGGCGAGGGAGATCAGGGAGGGAGCCCTGGGCGGCTGGATTGGCCGCCCACATGATTGCTGACTCCATGATGGAGCTGGCGGGGGCTGGGGAAGTGGGGGCCACGCGGCCCCTGGAAGCTCCAGCATGCCCTGCATGAGTGCGCAGGGCATGCTGGTGAGACCTCCGGAGCCGAGAGGCAGCTTTTTGCCTCCCCTCTGAGGGTCTCCTCGTGAGTAGGCATGGCACAGAGAGGCCCGCGGCTACTCACGATCTTGAAAACTAGGTTTGTGGAGCGCTTGCTCTGCAAACCCGGTTTTGGGGGGGGGGGGTACTTGAGCGGGTTACCCACTCTAGAACCACCGGGCTCGCAGCTGAGCCCAGTGGTTCTCATGATTACAGAAAATCGGCCTAGTGGAGGCTAGCCCCATTTTCTGCAATCGTGAAAATAGCCTCATGGTGTTACAAGGTTTGGGAGAGCCTGAGAAACTAATTTTCTCTACTCTTGGAGAAACTAATGGGGAGAAGGGTTTTTTTTAAGCAAATAGTTTTTTTAAAAAAGTGAGTCTGTTCCAGATTATCCTAAAGTGTGTATGATATTTCTTAATTAGAGCTTTCCAGATGACCACATTGTGGATTACATTTACATGAATAAATAACTTCTTAATGCAACACATGACTTATTTGGGGCATAAACAACCATAGTCCGAAGCAGTTAACATTTTGTGAAGCAGGTTTCCCCCCCTTTAATAATGGGCTTTTAGCCCAGGGTGCCACCACCTGGATTTCTGGGCTACCACCCACACCATGCCTTTTCCCCACACCATGCCTGGGTCCTGTACCTGAAATCCTTTTCACCTGGTAGCAGGGAGGCTGGGGTGGGAAAGATCTTAAATGTAGGGTTCAGTACCTGTTGATACTGTGAATCACCATCTTAGTTGTTTGAGGTAGTTCTACATTTGAACACAGGTTTGTCACCATCTTGTGCACTTTGAATCGGAGTCAGACTCTATATTTGAAGGTTAGCATATATCATCTATGCTTGCTTACGATACTGCCTTTCATCTGACTATGCCTTGTAGGCCTCAGGTAGGTCACAGTAGTGAAGAGTCTTCAAATCAACAGAGGTGGCTACATTTCCAGACCAGTATCTTTACCCAACAGCCTGCTTCTGACATTGATAGCTGGAGGAGAAGGAGAAGGAGGGAGGAGGAGATGTTAAACAATTGGAAGCAGATCTTATGTTATAGGTTGGGGTGAAATGCAAGTCCCAGATCTGTGGGAGCGGGGGAGGGGTGGTTGGAAAATACTGGCTTCCAATACCCACTGCTAACCTTGGTTCTGATTAGAAAAATAAGGCATCTCACTACAGTAACCTGGACAAGGAGCACATTTCAGGCTGTGATGTGAGTGTGGTAATTACTAGGTGCAGTCAATAACAGCTCTCTTCAGAATGATTGCAAATCCAGTACAACCATGACCAGCACTAAATTGCTTCAGAACAATCAATAGGAATCTCCTGATTGCATTCCCTGGTGTATGCCTCAAATAGAAAGAGGAAAAAGTGCCCATTCAAACAAAAGGTCAATTTTACAAATAAATAAATAAATGCAGCCTAAATCTAATGTGAATTAGTTTTGATCAATGAGTAGATTTATTGTGAATGGTTGTGGGAATGAAGAAGGGCAGAATAAATCCTTGCAATAAAAGGAGTAAAAGAAAGCCTGTCAGTGAATGATAAGGGTTGGCAAAATAATCTAAGAGCCTTTGTAATGTTACAAGGTTTAGTTATGTGGAATGCATTTTTGTGTAGGAAAAGGTGTGGAGTTGTATCACATATATGACTCTACAACACATAGATCTATTTTGTTGTATGTATATTTGCAATAAGTGATAATCATCACAATTATCTACACTTAGTATTCAATTTATGAGAGGGAAGCTAGGGGAGTTAGTGAAATCTACATGCCATACCCCCTGTTTTTCTTCAGTTTTAGACAAATTATTCCTCTTAGCCTTCTAAAAAAGTTACTAATGGAATCATCACAAAAGCAAATCAAATAAAGAAACCTTGCCCAGAAACCTTGCCCACAAAAGCCATCTACACTTCTCTAGCACTTGTCTTATCTAAGCACCGATTACACAAGGTTTTTATACTTCATTCTTCATGGAAGTGCCTTCTGTGTAGGAAATTTGTTAAAATTTAACATTTTGTTTTTGGGAAACAATTGTATACTCACATGACAATAATTGAGCTTTAATCAGGTCAAACATGAGGGAAATCAGGCCAGAACCTAGATGCTGATTCAATAAACACAGAACAGTAATATTATATTTATTATTTTTATACTCATATTTATTTTTTCATTTTCTTTACATGTATGAACCTGGTGATTTTTGCCCTTTTCCAATATTCCCATAATTTGTTTAGCCATACGTTAAATCATGAAACTTCTGGTTGATGTCAATATCTGCCCGAAAGAATACTTACTGTCATAACCATATAAAATCTTAATTCTATGCCTTTATTTGGTATAACATTATAAATAAAATTAAGCAGAAATGGCAATGAATCTGTTGAGAAAGAATTACTGTTATGTAGCACTATATGATCCTATAATGAAATAGTTGAATTATGAGGGTTCTTACTTAACAAGTTTGACTTCTGAATATGTTACTTCAGAGTTGTCTTCAGTTAAGTCTGTATTTATAGACCACATTTCTCCATATTCTGTAGTTGTAAAGATACGTATTACTTTTTAATTGTATTAATTTGAACCCAGGCTATAGCAGATGAATCCAGACATTCTGACAAGCAAATATGTGACTGCCTTTAATGCCTGGAACTTTCCAAGACAAGGCTTTCTTGCAGGTTTACTCCGAGGTTTTAAGGAAGTTCAAAGCTGCCCCTATTAAAAAAAACCGATGCAAAAAGTGGAATTTTTTTTACCCCAGGATATATATCAGGCTACATTCTAAAGTGCAGTGAAAAAACTGAATTGCATGTGAAGTGCTCCCTGATAGCACTCAGGGACTTCGGGGTAAATCTGGCCAAAATATGAAGGCCCCACCCCCACTCCAATCTGGAAGAGATGCGGACTAAATGCCAGGTGTGGAAAACATCCTGGTGTAGAAAGGTAAACTTGTACAGGGAGTGTACAAACTCCGTATGCATTGGAAAACTGTTTAGGTCTCACACATTTTTGTACCGTGTTGATAGGACATCGTATATCCGGTGTAAGGAAGTTGCTGTTTTTTCAGGTTGTTAGATGCTGCGAGACTGCTCCCTCTGCTGTTTACATTTTCAATGTGACTTGCCTGAACAAAGGCATTTTGCTGCTGTTCCAGCAGCTAGTCTGGAAAGCACCCTGGAGAGAATCTATCTATGTGGTCGCTAAGAGTCGACACCAACTTGACGGCACTTAATCAATCAATCAAAAAGTGTCAGAGGGAAAGTCCTACTTTTGTGTTCATGGCTGCATTACTGGACTGTGGCTATATTTTTATCAAAAGATGTTGTTGTTGTTGTTGTTGATTTTAACATTTTATATCCTGCTCTTCCTCCAAGGAGCCCAGAGCGGTGTACTACATAGTTGTTGCTGGTGGCAAGGACTACAAACCTGCTTGAATCTAACACAGGTCTGTAGTAAGGAGTTATGTGATCAAGGCTTTAAATCGCCATTTCCCTTTTGTTTGGAATCATGTAGATAACTAATCCTCTCTCTAATGTCGACTCTTTCTGTTCTTTCACAGTGCTAATGGATGTGTTTTTCAAACTCTGCTGGAATGTCTTGATAACATACACAGGGTTTAACATAAAATTGCTAATTTTCTCATAGCTTCATTCCCTCACCCCCATGCCTGTACAACTACTGAATAAATACTGAACACAGAGCAAATAATCCTCATACAATGTTATGTTGTGTGCTGCTTTGTAACTGCTGCTACTTACTGCTGGAAGAAAAAATGGTTCTTTTTCCATGTTAATCTTTCTTTCATTTGACACATCTTTTGACACAGATTTCTAAGCTCAATATTTCAACAGGTTCTAGTTTTTGGAAAAGAAAATATCTGATGCAGTAGTAATTTTAGGATATTAGAAAACAGCATTTGCCTTAGGCGGGGTGTGTGTGTGTGTGTGTGTGTGTGTGTGTGTGTGTGATTATTCTCTGGATTGAAGCGCTAGACTCAGAATGGCATAGAAAGATTGTAATATCCGATAACATCATCATGTTCAAACAAAATGCAGATGTGCAATGCAGCTACATTAGCACTGTGATGCCATGAACATTTTCAATTACTATGCTTAACCGTGCTGAGAAACTAAAGTGAATGCTATCAGATACACTGATGAATAACAACATGCTCCTTTCCAATGCCTTCTCTCTTTCTCATATTATCTTTACTTACTAAGGCTCCATTCATAATCACCATTAGTAGCGTGAGAGCTACTTCCCAGGGACATCTTCCCACAGCACTCCAGAGGACCAATAATGGATGGCAAGGAGCCATGCAGTGAGTCCTGCGCACATTTCCAAATTTATTTATATATTTATTACCACAAATCCAGCGGCAGGTTACAAATGTATACTCTGGCCGCAGTATACAAATACATACTTACCCATGATGCTGGGCAGTTTACTCCTTCTTTCATGGAGTGAGAAGTGCACACAATTCGGGTTTTTCATGGTGCGTTAGAGTGCAGCCCAATTTATATCCGTGTTAAAAAAAATTCACTATTTATGGCGTTTTGGGGGGACAACAGAGTTCGCAGTAAAGCCTCCCAGTAAACTCGCAGTGAAACCTGCTATGCGTAAAAGTCCCAGGATTGCTTTCAGTGGTGACTGCAGATTGATGATGATTCCTGGAAACTTCCAGCCAATTCTGGAGGCTTAGCAACCCCAAGTCACAGCCTTTACAGCAGCTGCAGTTGTATGCACATTAAACGGTTCTACTAAACCCAGTAGGGCTTAATTGAAACACATTTGTTTATTTTCTAGTTTCTCTGCAATTAGGTAGCTTGAGTAGCTTGAGTAGCTTGCTAACTGAGCAAAGAGGCACCTTTTAAAAGTGTTGTTTCTCTTTATTTAGCAGGGGAAGAGCAACTGGCCCTATTGTTTGTTTGTTTGTTTGTTTGTTTGTTTATATTTTATATCCCACTCTTCCTCCAAGGAGCCCAGAACAGTGTCCTACATACTTAGGTTTCTCCTCACAACAACCCTGTGAGGAAGTTAGGCTAAGAGAGAAGTGACTGGCCCAGATTCACTCAGCAAGTATCATGTCTGAATCAAGATTTGAACTCGGGTCTCCCCGGTCCGAGTCCAGCACTCTAATCACTACACCACGCTGGCTCTATCTGTCGCCACCACAGCATCCCTCCCATGGCTGTTGCTGGTGTCTATCTTATGTTTCTTTTTTTTTAGATTGTGAGCCCTTTGGGGACAGGGAGCCATTTTATTTATTTATTTATTTCACTTTGGGGACTTTTGTTGAGAAGTGGTATATCAATATTTGTCGTAATATTCTTGGAGATCACAGGTGAATGTCCCAGCCCTCCTCTCTACCTCCTCACTACAGATCACTCTTCCTGTTGCAGCTGCCATCCCTACCGATCTATCTATCTATCTATCTATCTATCTATCTATCTATCTACATGTATACACACTCACTAGAATAGGGCTGCACAACTTCAGCCCTACAGCTGTTTTTGGAGTACAGCTCCCATCATCTCTAGCCACAATCAGGGATCATGAGATCTGTAATCCAGCATCTGCAAGAGGGCCAAGGTTGTGCAGCACTATAAGAGAACAATGTTTAAAATAACTCATCAATGTAGAATACTAGAAAATATACTAGAAAATATATTCCCTGGTCCTATTGCTGGAAAAGATAGACTGCATTCTAACATACTGGTTAAAGTGTTAACAAGTTTGTTGAGTTCTGTAGAACTGTAGAGTTCTAGAGCAGGGTTTCCTAACCTTGGGCCCCCAGATGTTGTTGGACTACAACTCCCATCGTCCCCAGACATGGTATTTGTGGCTGAGGATGATAGGAGTTGTAGTCTTGGTTTGTTTTATGCTATAAACCACCTAGAGACTTCGGTAGTGAGCAGTATACAAATTTACTAAATAAATAAATATTTAGTATATTTTTATACCGCCTCACCCAAAAATGTCCCTGGATAGATCACAATCTAAAAACAACCTTTAAAACATGAATACGATTAAAACAATTCAAAATACAAATATAACTCTAAAACCCGAAGCGTTAAACCTATAAACTAAAAACCTGGCTAAACAGGTATATTTTCAGGTCCTTCTTAAAAACATTCAGAGAAGGGGAAACTCTAATTTCATTAGCAAGCGCATTCCAGAGTCCCATATTACTACTTGTTATCCCATATTACCACTCATTATCAGTGTTATGCTGGCGAAGTGTAAGGAAGAAATTCTGATGAATGAACAAATCCTAACAAACTGATTTGCACAGAGTATGCCAGCTTTAGGTCTTTCAGATATCTCAGGCACATTACCTTTGGTATGTGTCTTTATGTTACAATAATCTGACATGAGGCGCTGACTGAGTAAAACCAGCTTTCAGTATGCCAAAGAGCATTCAACAAGCTGTTGAAGGATGTTGAAGAATATGTCTCTTACATGGCTCAGGCTGAGTGAAAATCCATCTGCCATTCTCTTTTGTCAGCTATCAACTGGCCTCAGATTCGCTGCCAGCTTAAGTCCTGTGTTATTTTCTTCCAGTTGTTGCAGTCTGTCAAACTATTTGTTGACCAAAAACCTTCTCAGTGTAACAGCTGATGTTGAGTTTATTTAAAATAAGATGGATTGCTGGCCTCATTCCATTTTCTATAATAGAGATGCCCTACTGTCTAAAACAAAGGAAATCTACACTAAATGGCTCTTCCTACAGATTGCCCCCTAATGGTGCAGCGGGAAATGACTTGACTAGGAAGCCAGAGGTTGCCTGTTCGAATCCCTGCTGGTATATCAGGCAGCACCGATATAGGAAGATGATGAAAGGCATCATCTCATACTACATGGGAGATGGCAATGGTAAACCCTGCCTGTATTCTACCAAAGACAACCACAGAGCTCTGTGGTCACCACGAGTCGACACCGACTCGACGGCACACTTTACTTACAGATGGCTAGTTTGACTGTAAATCAGAGCATCCTGTGTGGGGGAGGGAAGAAGCAGAGTTGTCCTGCTTTTTTGGATAGTTTCATCTAGTATTACTCACAAGAGTGTAAGAACAGCCCCGCTGGATCAGGCCCAAAGGCAATTTAGTCCAGCATGCTGTTTCTCACAGTGACCCACCAGATGCCTCTGAGAGGCCCACAGGCAAAAAGAGATAGGGGATACTTAGAGGGATTCAAATGGCTTGCTAGATGGGGAAGGACTTCCATAAGATCTTTGGAAAGGAAGGTGGGACTTGTGGGACTGGTCGGGCAGCTTTATGTACCCAAGCATTCACTCAGCTATTCATCCTGATATGAGTTGCATAACCAATGATTTCATCCTGTCCTTTCTTCTGTGCCATTTTTTGAAGATGTTCTTCCTCTCCCCAGAGGGATTCTACTGGGTCCCATCCTGACCCACTGCTGGTTTGTTTTTTCTCTGTATATTTAGCCCAATCGGTCAGAATTTATGGAAACTCGAACACACTCACAGAAATTGTGCACAGCCAAGGTCTTTAATCACTCTGGTATCAAGGACAGAGTTATACTTTTGCCAGTAAGCACAGCTGTTGATATTTTCATTTCACACCTCTTTTACAAGGGCTTTGTAATAAAATTATTTACAGAGTCTTTATATAATGCTTCAGCTAGGGAGACCTTTAATAAACAAACATTGACTAGAATTAAACATTTATCTACTTCAAAGTTAAATTAAAACATTGGGTGTTGATGAGCTTTCTACACACTTTTGGAAGTCAAGGGCAATTTGGATATATGGTCAATATACCTTTGAGTGGTTGCCATAGGGCATGGTTCTCAAAGCTGCATCCTCAGGTGTTGTTGAACTACAGCTCCAATAGTACTGGGAATTCATTCATTCCTTTGAACTTGTGCTGTACAGGTCTATAGCATTAGAAGAAGACAGTTGTGAATTGGAATTCCCAGCAGGTTTACTATCCCAGCCTTGCCACCTCACCTGCTGCACCATTAACGCTAAATTTCTACCACAGATCTTGCAGACAAACTGTATAGCTCCAAGATACCATCTAGGCTGAATGAACCTAGTCACCTGGCTTAGGCCTCAGTCAGTTGAACCCTAAGGGGCAATTTGGCTCCACAAAGCCTTACAAAAACCCAGCCTCAGAATACTGTCTTCAGTCCTCTCCTTGCTGGAGAGGACCCTGCTGGTTAAGTGCCTGCCCCCTTTCGAACTAGCTTCCTAACTTTTGGACTGTGGACACTTTTATTATTATTATTATTATTATTATTATTATTATTATTATTATTAATTCGATTTCTATACCGCCCTTCCAAAAATGGCTCAGGGCGGTTTACAAAGAGAAATAAAACAAATAAGATGGCTCCCTGTCCCCGAAGGGCTCACATTCTAAAAAGAAACATAGGACACACACCAGCAACAGTCACTGGAAGTACTGTGCTGGGGGTGGATAGGGCTGCTGCACATCATGCCGCTGCACATCAGTGGATAGGGCCGCTGCACATCAGTGGATAGGGCCGCTGCACATCATGACATGTTTTTGAGATTATTTTGGTTTAGCTCAGTTGTTTTCAAACTTTCTACTAGGGATGTACACAAAACGAGTTATGCAGGCTTGGTTCAAATTGACTAGGGGTGTGCACAATCTGGCTCAACCCGAACCGATTCGATTCCTCAGGATGGAAGCACCGAACCAGTTTGGGCAGGCTCGCCTAAGTGGTTCCTTTAAAAAGCAGGAACACAAGTGCTTACCTGCTCCTCCGCCACCCCACCACTCATCCGGGACCAGCACTGGTATGCAATAGACCGCTTGCGTTTGCTTCCTTGTTCTGAGAAGCCTACTCATGGAGTTGGCATGCACATGGTCACCATGCATGCATGCATACTATGTATGCGCGGTGGCCATGTGCGTGCTGATGCTGTGTGCAGGCTGCTGGGAACAAGGAAGCAGCCATGCACGGTCTTTTGAACACCAGCATCAGTCCCAGATGAGCAGTGGGGTGGAGGAGGAGAAGGTAAGCACATGCATTCCTCCTTTTTAAAGGAATCACTCAGGAGCGCCTGCCCAAATTGGTTCAGTGCTTCTATCCCAAGGCACCAAATTGGTTTGGGTGCATCCCTACTTCTGACCTTTGGCTGCTCAGTATGTAAATTGGCCCTTGCCTGTCCTGGATTTTGCCACTTTTCTCTGGCCCCATCAGAAAGACAGGTGATCCATCCTGTATCCCAAAACCTTACCTCGACTGCACCGTGACAGCATGGAACTTGGACCTTTGGCACTAAGCCTGAAGTAAAGTTTTTGAGTTTCTACATTACAATCGTTAATAATGTTCAGGACACAGTAAAATGGATCTTTTCTTCCTTTTGGTGTCTACGATCAAAATAAAGCACCAAATTCAGATTTAGTATTTCACCAGCATGTATTTCAGGATGGGTTTCCGTTTTTTGAATAGCATACATTGATGGACAGAACTTAATAAAGAAAGAGTATGTCATTTCACATACAGCACAATTTTCTAAACGTGTCTTGAAGAAGAGTGCTCTTCCAAACATTATAGTGAACTTCTGAAGCTGCATTTTCAGTTACTAAAATACATTGAATGTTTTTAGCATTCCTATTGTATAGTATGGTTTCAAAGAACATTTCATGAGCAGAATATAAAATTGCGATCAAAGCATCTAACAATCAGTTCTGAGAAATCCATTCTATCTTGCAGCATTTAAATGCAACTGAAATGTTGACAGTCTGTTATCTGCTAGGAGCACGAGACAAAAGAAGCAAAGATAAAGTGATGCACAGAATGTGCAAATCCTTTAGGGACGTTAAACCAATCTAGAACAATATGGAAGTAATCAAGAGTCAGTCAACAGACCAAATAAGACATTATGAAATGAAAGTATAGACCATGAAAAAGGTTGGATTGTACTGGATGCCATCTGTTTATATAACAGACTAAGAGATTGCAATATTAAATAATTAATGCTGGTTACACTTGGATATCCTAAAATAGGATTATATATTCTTTTTTTGTTGAGATATACACACCCTACATGCATCTTACACAAATAATTGTTTATTAGGCCTGTGCATGACTGGAAAAATTGGATTCAGTTCAGATCTGATCTGATCCAAAACCACAAATGTCTATTTGGGTCCCTGACCCTTAGAAGGTCAGGTTAAGGAAAATTGAGTTGGTAAAACTGGTGAAAAATCCCAATAGAAAACTACTGGGAAAGGGGGAAATCACAAAAAAGAAAAGAAAAGAAAAGAAAAGAAACACCCCAACCCAACTAGCTCTTAATGTTGGAACACAACTTTACTAAAGTATGGATGGTCAGACACAGTGTATTTAATTAGAAGTGATTCAAAGTGAACCATCCTTTGATAATATTTTATTTTTAAAAATAACCCATAAATTGTACTCACAGCGAATGTGGAGAATCTCAGGGGCAGTGATGTAACACCAGAGACTTCCAAGGGGAAGTGATGTAACACCAAAGAATCTTCCACTTTCATTTTTAAATAGTAAGTAAAATTACATGATTGATGATTGATTGATTAAGTGCTGTCAAGTCGATGTCGACTCTTAGCCACCACATAGATAGATTCTCTCCAGGATGATCTGTCTTCAACTTGGCCTTTATGGTCTCTCAGTAGTGCATTCATTGCTGTTGTAATCGAGACCATCCACCTTGCTGCTGGTCATCCTCTTCTCTTTCCTTGAACTTTCCCCAGCAATATGGACTTCTCAAGGGAGCTGGGTCTTCACATAATGTGTCCGAAGTATGATAGTTTGAACCTGGTCATTTGTGCCTCGAGTGAAAAGTCTGAATTGATTTGTTCTATGATCCATTTGTTTATTTTCCTGGCCATGGTATCCTTAAAAGTCTTCTCCAGCACCAAAGCTCAAATTGTTATTATTATTTATTTGATATCTATACCACCCTTCCAAAATTGCTCAGAGCGGTAAACACAGAGAAATAATAAATAAATAAGATGGATCCCTGTCCCCAAAGGGCTCACAATCTAAAAAGAAACATAAGATAGACACCAGCAACAGTCACTGTAGTTAGTTACTGTGCTGGGGGTGGATAGGGCCAGTTCCTCTCCCCCTGCTAAATAAAGAGAATCACCACGTTAAGAGGTGCCTCTTTGCCAAGTTAGCAGGGGTTAGAAAAAGAAAAATACTTTTTCTATCTTGCTTCTTCAAAGTCCAGCTTTTGCATCCATAGAGTGTCACGGGAAAAACCATTGTCCAAACCATTCTAATCTTTGTAGGTATAGACACGTCACAGCATCTAAATATCCTTTCCAAGGCCTTCATTGCAACTCTACCACGTGCTAGTCTGCAGCCTATTTCATGAGTGCTGGATCCTTCACTGTTGATGGCTGATCCTAAAAGGCAGAAGCTATCCACCACTCCATTGTCTTCATTATCAATTCTGAGGCTGGTTGCTGTACCCATTGTCATTAGTTTAGTCTTCTTTTCATTTAGTCGTAGTCACATTTTTTCATTGTGCTCCTTGACTTTCATTACTAGAGCTTGCAGATCATCCACATTCTCAGCTATCAAAGTGGTGTCATCAGCGTAGCACAGGTTATTGATGTTTCTTCCTCCAACTTTAAAACCATGCTCATCTTCTTCCAATCCAGCTCCTCTCAGTATATGTTCAGCATATAAATTGAATAAAGAAGGAGAAAGTATACAGCCTTGTTTAATCCTTTACCGATCTGGACCCAGTCTGTTTCACCATGTTCCATCTGGACTGTGGCTTCCTGTCCTGTGTATAGAGTTCTCATGAGAACAATGAGATGTTCTGGGATGCCCATTTTCCTAAGGATATTCCACAACTTAACAGGCAGGCCATGATCGGGAGGGTGGGGGAGAAGCAGATTCTTGCTGCCATTTGAAGCACAGAAATCCTCCATTTTGCCTTAAGAAGGTCAGAGGCTATGCACGTTTGGGTTTGAACTATCTCCAATCCCCTCCAACCTGTGCAAAATGGGGCCTTTTTTTTTTTTTTCATTTTACCAATCCTATTTTGCACAGTCCTATTGCTTATATCAAAATAATTGTCTGAAATATGTAATTTTTTTTAAAAAAAGTCTGAAACAGAACTGCTATTCTACTAAGAATCCCAGTCAACTCAGTCTCAAAGATAGATGAATGTTAGTCATAAGTTCACAAAGGTCCTGGTACTGATAATGTCCATTTGAGTTTAAATGAATAAGAGGACAGCTGATATTTTGGTAGCAAACATGAATTGTACCCTTTGCCAAGCAGGGCCCAACATGGTTGCATATGAATGGGATACTGCATGCATGAGCACTGTAAGATATTCCCCTTGGGGATGGAGCTGCTCTGGGAAGAGCATTTGCATGCTTGTATGCAGAAGATTCCAAGTTCCCTACCTGGCATCTCCAAGATAGGGCTGAGAGAGATTCCTGCCTGCAGTCTTGGAGAAGCCGCTGCCAGTCTATGTAGACAATATTGAGCTAGATGGACCAATGGTCTGACTATGCTGATATGGCAGCTTCCCATGTTCCTATGTTCATATTAACCTCTATCTAGCTTGTTCAAATATTTCTATATCTTGAGGAGCCAGGTCTCCACAAATGCACCAGATATGAGAAGACCATTGGTCCATCTTATTGATATTACTATATTGGTATTAATCTTATTGATATCTTATGGATACTACTATCAATATTACTATGAATATCCTAATAACAATCTTAATATCAATAATATCAATATTATTTCACTATTATAATCAATACATCAATATTATATATCATATAATATATATAATATATTATATAATTATATATTATATTATATATAGTATACAATAAATAATATGTAATATATAATATTATATAATGCAATATATACTATAATATATCAATATTATATCAATATTATAATATCAATATATCAATAATATCAATATCAATTACTATAAATATTAATATCAATCTTGTTGATATTAATATCAATTTTATTGTTATCAATCTGATTGATATTAATATTGGTCCATCTATTGAGCTATATGGACCAATGGTCTGACTCAGTATATGGCAGCTTCCCATGTTCCTATAACCCTTTGTCTAGCTTGTTCAAATACTTCTATATCTTGAGGAGCCATGTCTCCACAAATGCACCAGACCGTAGACAGCTCCAAGGGCTGGGCCAGAGCCAGGGCCAGAGTTAGAGCCAAGCAGAGTAACAGGCTTGGGCAATACAGCCTAGGACAATGTTGCTCTAGCAAAGTTAGCAGCAGACTGCTAATTCTGATTGTTTCCGCCTAGGCAGGGGAAAGACTCCATTCCTTAAAGGGACCTTGCCTGATTCCTTAAGTGCTAGCTGGCTCTGGCAGTGCTGGGGCCGGCCCACTACTTCAGTCCTCAGGGAACTCTGCCAATCTGAGAATGAAGGCAGGGCTGTGTCCTCAGGTCAAAGTCAGACGGTTGACTCAGGTTTTCCTGGTTTTCCTGGTATTGGGGTGGGGGGAGCAGTGGCCACAGGGTACCTGGGGTCTGAATCCTAGATTGTTCCCAGCCTGTCTCATCCCTGAACTCTCCACCTCATACCCCAAGTGGGTATATCCTGGATCTGGAACATGACATCCTATTATTTCTAACAATCACGAATACAGAGGACAACATTTGAGATGGCATAAAAAATTGACATGAGAGGAATCATTTATAGTATTCTATTTCTGGTTTATTAACATTGTTAAAAACATTTTTCGCTACTTTACATTGATTTTTAATGATTTTGTTATCTGCCCTCATCCTTTTGGGGTTCAGTAAGCCAAAAGATCTACACTGGCATGAAGACATATAGCTGCTCAAAGAAAACTAGAGCTTTTTAAATGGCCTCGGCACGAGCCACTGGGAAGTTCTCTTGCAAAAGCCTCATGGGAGTGAATGGGAGTTGTGGAAGGAAATGGTATTGATTTTTTCTTTTCTTTTTGGAGGTACCATTTATTTTAGTAAGGCTTCCACTGGAAAACTTCCACATATATTGTGTGCCTGGATTGCAGAAGTGAAGCCACACAGCATCCATATCAGTCTAGTATTTATATTTCTTTTCTGTCCTAAGAACTGTCATGTCCTTAACTCATTTTATCCTAGCAATAGCCTTGCCAAACAGGTAAGGCTGTGAGATAGTGACTTTCCTTGAGAGACAGTGAATTGCTACTTTGTAACTGTGGGTGGTTTGCCCATTACTGTCAACATGACAGCTTTATTTCAATAAAAAAATGAAGTTGAAAAATGTGCTGTCTATGAGAAACCTATCTGGGTTCAGCTCAGTTCATGGCATGCCTTTCACACAATTGGTTCAGTTTATTGAAGCTTGGCAAAGGCCCCATTCATCTGTACCCACAACAGTGTGGAACTTGAACCTACTTCTCCATGTTATCATCTCAAGGCACTCTGGGAATTTTATTTGTTTGTTTGTTTGTTTGTTTGTTTGTTTATACCACCTCACCCAGTTGGCTCTAGGCAGTTCAAAAATAGAAAACCAGATTTTAAAAAACAAACAAATAACTCATTAAAACAAAATTAAAACTAGGTTAAAATAATTTCAGCACTCTTTAAAGGCCAAGCTAAAAAGATATGGTTTTAGGGCTCTTTTAAAGACTACTAAAACTCTTAAGCCTCTAATATCTGGAGTGCTTGGTTGTTAATGAAAACATGGATATCGTGGGCATAATGGAAACCTGATGGAACAGTAAGAAACAATGGGACACTGTTATTCCTGGACACAAACTCTACAGAAAGGACCGGGTGGGGGGAGGATTGGGGGTGGAATAGCACTGTATA
This sequence comes from Hemicordylus capensis, assembly GCF_027244095.1. NCBI lineage: Eukaryota > Metazoa > Chordata > Lepidosauria > Squamata > Cordylidae > Hemicordylus > Hemicordylus capensis. The sequence continues at coordinate 83,842,696 of NC_069658.1, read as the reverse complement.
TTAAAGGAAGGATAGAATCAAACAAGCTAGAAAACCTAGCAGGAACAGAGTCCTCCACAGAATTATTATGGGTGTCAATAGGAGGACTGAAAGGAAATGTGTTACTAGGGATGTGTTATCACCCTCCAGCTCAAAATGCTGAGAATGACCTAGAGTCAGAGAGGCAAATCAGAGAGGTGTCAAAGAGAGACAGAGCTGTAATAATGGGTGACTTCAATTACCCTCAAATAAAATGGGCAGATTCACATTTGGGTATTGACAGAGGCCAAATTCCTAGACATGCTAAATGTCTCTGCCTTAGAACAGTTGGTTGCGGAACCAACCAAACAGAAGGCAACTTGGAATTAATCCTGAGTGGTGCCCAGGACCTGGTGTGAGATGTCAGAGTTGTAGAATCATTGGGGAATATTGACAATAGTGTGATCCAGTTCAGCTTATATGTGAGTGGAGCATTGCCAAGGAGGTCCAACACAAAACCTCTTAAAACTGAGGGGATGGGGGGAAAGGAAGCTGAAAGGGAAAGTCAGGAGGGTCAATCACTCCAGAAAGCATAAATTAAAAGGTAAAGTGTGCCATCGAGTCGATGTCGACTCCTGGAGACCACAGAGCCCTGTGGTTTTTCTTTGGTAGAATATAGGAGGGGTTTACCATTGCCATGTCCCGTACAGTATGAGATGATTCCTTTCAGCATCTTCCTATATCACTACTGCCCGATATAGGTGTTTCCCATAGTCTGCAAAATATACCAGCGAGGATTTGGACTGGCAACCTCTAGCTTGCTATTCAAGTCATTTCCCTGCTGTGTCATTAGCATAGAACTTACTTAAAACCACAATAATAGAAGCTCAGTTGGAATGTATACCAAGAAGGAGGAAAGGTACCACCAATTTCAGGAGGATGCCAGCATGGCTAACAAGTAGAGTCAGGGAAGCTATAAAAGGGAAGAAGACTTCCTTCAGAAAGTGGAAGTCCTGCCCAAATGAAGAGAAGAGAACAGAAAGGAACATAAACTCTGGCAAAATACTGTAAATGCAAGGAGACAATAAGGGATGCAAAGAGAGAGTTTGAGGACTATGTAGCTAGAAGTGTCAAGGGGAATAACAAAAACTTATTTAAAAATATCAGAAGCAGAAAACCCAGGGAGGTGGTTGGACCCTTAGATGACAAGGGCATGAAAGGAGATTGCAGACGCTGAATGAGTTGTTTTCATCTGTCTTCACAGCAAAAGATACTGATGGGAAGCATACTTAAGGACAAAATGGTTAAAGATATAGAAGAAAAGGCCTTGCTGCAGGAGAACCAATCTTGCTGGAACCAGTCTTGCTCTGTTCAGGAAAGAAGGGAGCCTCCACAGCCAGCTCCCCCACCTCTCTTCAGTCTCACTGATGGCAGAAAGGCAGCTCTCCCCAATGTCAGAGCATGGACAGGAGAGTGGGGGTGGGGCGTGGAGCCACGGGTCCCTGTTATGTCTGAACCAGGCAATTATGTCTTCCCTTAGGCTTCTCTTTTCAAGGATAAATTTATCCAGTTTCTTCAACAGTTTCTCACAGGACTTGGTTCCCACCAGGACTTGGTCCCTCACCATCTTTGTTGGCCTCCTCTGAAACCATTCCTGTTTATCAATGTCCTTCTTAAAATGCAATGCCCAAAACTAGACACACAGTTCCAAGAGATGTCTTGATCATTGCAGAATAGAATGGATCGGTTACTTCTCATGATCTGGATACTATGCCCCTGTTAATGCAGATTACATTTGCGCTACTTTTTAAGCAGCTGCATGACACTACCTGTTCACTACCGTTCCATGTCCACGGCCTCTTCATGTTCAACTGGTTGTCCACTAAGACCCCTAGATCATTTCACATGTACTGCTGCCCAGCCATATCTGACTCATCACTTTCTTGTGAATTTGATTTCTCTTACCTAAATACAGGACATTGTATTTGTCTCTAAACATCACCTTGTTTTGGCCCAATGTTCAAGCCTGTCAATATTGATTCTTTCTCCTAAAGTGTTAGCTATCCTGTCCTCCACTTTGTGTCATCTACATATTTGATAAGCATTCCCTCTATTCCTTCATCCAAATGCATCCCTGGACAAAGCCCTGTAGTACTCTGTCTACAGCTCCCTGCAGGTTAACATGCAGCCATTAATGAGCACTCAACCAGCTGTGATTCCACTTGACAGTAGTATCATATAGCCTTTATTTTTTCATCTTGTTAACAAGGATATCTTGGGAGACTTTGTCAAATGCTTTGCTGAAATCAAGATACACTATGTCCATGGCATTCCTGACCTACTAAACTGGTAATGCTATTTAAAAAAAAAAAAAAAAAAAAGGTTAGTCTGCTATGACTTGGCACCAAATGACTTCATTTTCACATTTCATTTTCAGATTTATGAATTCAACCTAAAAATGCCCCTTTAAAATATTCACTATTTGTAATTGTGGTGTGCCGTTTCTCCTAGGACACTTGGAACAGTGCAGAATTAAATCTGACTGTGAAGGAATAGCAATTACCCAGAACTTGCTCTATAATATCTGTAAAATTTTAAAAAATGTTTTTAAAAGTGTCAAAAATAAAAGTTATTTTAAAAGGTATGTGTGAAAAGAACAGGAAATAGTTCTTCAATCAATTTTCTATAAATGCAGACAAAAGTGAAGATGCTTTATTATACCAGTTTAGATTATAGGTCCATCTAGCCCAAAACTGTCTTATTACGCATACACCTTAAGTCTTGATACAATAAAACTACTATATTGTACTATATTGGATGAAAGGCCACAGCTCTATTAAACATTTAATAATGATGTTAGCTCTATCCCTCCATCCCTCTATGCAATGTGGTCCTAACTTAGGTTAGAGATCTGAGAACAGCATCCTCCTGCAAAGTAGGGGTGTGCACAGAACCAGTTTTTGACAGTTCAATTCTAAGTGCAGCCAAACCGGGTGCGGTCCAGTTCAGCCACCAAACTATGTTGAACAGGTTTGTGGGCCAGTTCAGGTATATACTTTGTAAGGCGGAACCAGCAAGTATTCCCCTTTACAAGTAAAGGGGCTTAAGGATGGCAGGCAGGGGGAAAGAAAAGATAGATACCTACTATTTGCAGGTGGTGGTGGTGGTGGAGGATTGCCACTGCGTTTTCATGACCTCCACGTATGCACGGAAGTCATTTGCATCACTACGCAATTTGCGTGATGCAAATGGCCTCCAGAGGTTACACGTCGGTCACGAAAATGGCCTCTTTGTGTGTGCAGCTGAACCAGGTCGCTGCCAGTCTGGGTTGATCTTCAGGAGGCCAGTGGCAGGGGGTGGGTGGGGTGGAGGATCCCCCACCATCTCCACCTCCACCGCCATCTCTGCCACTGCCTCCTGCAAATAGCAGGTATCTACCTTTTCTTGCCTCCCCATCCTTAGGCAAGTGATTGCCCCTTTACTTGTAAAGAAGAATCCTAGCTGGCTCCCCCTTTACAAGTATATACCTGAACTGGTTCAGACCAGTTCTTTCAGAACTTGGGCCAGTTAGGTTTGAACTCGGACTGACCAAACCAGGCCAGTTTGAGTCAATCCATAGTTCAAATCAAACCAACTCGCACATCCCTACCACAAGGACTTGTAGGAGACACGTTGAATCAGGCCGACACTAATCCCTGCTACTCTCTGCAAACCCCCACAGGGTCAAGTCCCTTTCACGTGCTTCACCTCAACCCCCACCCTAGCTGTTCAGCCTTTTATATTTGTTGAAGCCTCAAAGCAGGTCAAAGTGCCAGTTGTAGCCCCTCAGCCCCAATGCCTCTAAGGACCAATTGATACCCTTTTCTAAACTAACCCAAGAGTGCTCACCAATCAAACCCCACTACGGCTACTCCCAGTCCACACTGCACTTGCCTAGAGACCTATTTAAATTACTAGCTAAATGGCAGAGCGAACAGAATGGAGTAAACAAAAAAAGTCCCAAAGTTGGCCAATCTGTTGGGCAGTTGAAAATTTCTGCTCAAGTCCTAAAATGATGATCAGTGAAGCCCATTCTGTGCCTGGGTGAAGACTGAACTAGGCAAGGTGACAGAACACTTCAAACTGCCAGCCAAGCTCTGACCCCTCCTTGCTCATCTGGTAGCCCTTTGTCATGTGCCATTATGGGTAAGGCAATAATGTCACTCCTAACATGAGGTTGGGGCATGGCCAGATTCTGGCAATGGATCTCCAAGATATCAAGCAGAGGCCTTTCCCAGATGTGCTAGCAGCCATCCTAGAGATGCCAGGAAATAACAGGTGGTGGATCACTGATCCATCTAACTCAAAGCAGGTGTAAGTGCAACTTCCCTCCCTACACAGTTGCATTTACTAAGTAGAATGGAGTTGGGTCTGGATTTAGTTTGGGAACATTTTATCATAGTTGTGTGTGATCCAGCCGACCCACATTAGAAGCCAATTCAAATGTTCCCAGCAATTCTGTGGAGCCTTGACTACACTGAAGTAATTTGAAGTGGCAAACATGGTGCCATGGGTCAGCCCAGATGGGACTGTCAAAGCAAATGCTCACCTCAGACAGAAAAGGAAGGGTGGGCTGCATGGATAAGGAAGAAATACAACACAGCAAAGATACAGAACAAGGCAAATGATGGACTAACAAAACACATTAGGTAAAGAAGGAGCCAAGTTCTTTGTTAATCCTTCTAGAGCTTTTAAATCTCTGGAAAACATCTTTTCCAGATGGATCAGATTCCCACCCGACCCCCAGGCATAATTTTTCCTTTTAGGATGCCAGTGTTCCATACCAGTGCAGGGGATTGCTGTCATATTGGCCCAACATTATTCAACACATTGTGTAGATAAAAATAGATATATTGGGTTACATCAACCTTCAGAATGCAAATAATGTAAATATCAGCGTCAATAAACATATTCTGGTACATAAGGAAACCCTTTTATGCCCATACACATGACTTTAGGTTCCTGTAGCAGTGGTTTACTCTTTTGAAATAAATCTAAACTGAGAGTGAAGCCACAAATGCTCCCAGTAATTCTAGCAAAACTAAACAAAATGTAAGTAACTAATTTATAACTACAGTACAAAGCACCATGTTTGCTCCTTGGTTTCTTTTCATCATTTGTGCATGTAAATATTCATAAAATATTCAACATCAGCCTCATTTGTAGCTTTCAATGTAGCAGAAGACAGCTAAGATGTCTGGGCTTTTCTTCTGTCACATCATGCAATATTTTTTCAGTGCCTTCATTTCTACTACACCTCTAATTTTTCAATTTCTGAATGTAGATTTTTTCATATATACACATATATGTATCAAAGCCCCATCTATGAGGTTCTCCACATGAGCAGCATGGAGAGTCTGCAGGGCTTGTGCAAGGAGAGAAGGCTTGACCCTCAGGCTTGACCCACGGGCTTGACCTGCGGGCTTGACCTACTCTCCCCACACATGAGCATTCCACCTTCCCTGGGGAGACCCCTGACGCTAGGAGGCTTGTTGTAGCCTCCCGGCCAGTAGTCTCCTCATGAGTTGCCACGCTGCGGAGCTGCACTGCGGTATCTCACAATCGATTGCATCTCTCTTCTCCCACAAGACAAATGTGGCTCAAGAGACACGCAAATGAAAAAAGAAGGGAAATGCTTTTCAGGATTCCTAAAGGGGTGTACATGGAACTGCTTTTGGTGATTCATGAACTGGTTTGGTCAAACCAGCCAGTGGTCCAGTCCATTCACTCAAACCTGGTTGAACTGGGCCGTACAGGTTCAACCCGTTTCAAGGGGTGATGCTTGTAAAGGGGAATCCTGCCTTTAAAAGGTTTCTAAGGGTGGCTGGGGAGGGGCGGCAAGAGGGCACCTTACCGCCAGTGGTAGCTGCTCTCTAAACCCTGGCACTCCCCCCAGCTGCATGGCCCATGAGGCGGCAGCTCAGTTTCAGCCTCCACACATCTGCAGAGGCTGGAACTGCACTGCCACCCAGTGGCCTGTGCTGCTGGGGGGGGGGAGAGCACTGGAATTTAGAGCCGCCACCACCTGTGGTAAGGTGCCCTCTCACGGCTGCCCCCCTGGGCACCCTTAGAAACCTTTGAAAGGCAGGATTTCCCTTTGTTTTTCAGTCCTCACCAGATTCTCCTTTACAAGCATCATTTCTCAAACTGTTGAACCGCGTTGAACCGGTCCGTAACAGAACAGGCCTGGTTCAGTTCAAACTCGCCTTTTTTTGAGGTTGCCTTTTTTTTTGAGGCCAGTTTGAGTTTGAACTGGTTGAACCAGGCCAGTTTTGATCCAACCCAGTTCCATTCAGACTGGTTCTGCACACTTCTGGTAAATAGATGGTAAGAACTAGACCTTAAATTAGTTTACATCCCCAAATCCAGATGAATAACATCCCAGGGTACTGAAGGAACTTGCAGATGTGATCTCAGAACCACGACTGACATCTTGACTAACGCAGAGTGGGCACACCAGGAAGACGTATACACTGCAGGAAGCGTTCCTAGCTACATAGCACACAGTCGGTGTGGTGCTGAGGAATTTTTTCAATGTTTTCTGTCTCCTGAGTGCCCTGTGTCACCCAAAAATATGTCCCAGTGGGTCATGCAAGGTCATTAATAGTCAATTAATGAGACTATTAATTCCATGTATTGATTTGCACTATGGGGGAAAGTAATTGGTTAGTTGTTTCTGTTCCTACTGCTAATCAATTCTTTAGTGAAGAGCAGGGATGACCTCACTAGTGTATCCTTTTCTGCCAGTATGTTTCTGTAATGCTAAATCAAAGTGCAGTAAAATATACCAGCAAAAAGAACCATTTTGCATTTTGCTGTGCAGTATTGCTGTTACCTTTGTTGACATCTAACTGCTATATGAACTAATGATTGTCAGGGTGTGGATTAGGACAATTACTTTGTGACTTTTCACATCTTCAAAGTGCTGGGTAAAGATAACAGAGAAGCAAAATATCTCCGTGAGAAGCACCTGATTTGCCATTCATAATCACAGTGCAGTCACTATCCATAATATAATGTTATTACAATTGTAACAATGGAGAATTGGATCAGATTGATGAATCATGTGGTGATACTGGATAATTCAAATAAATGTGTCTGTAATAATTGTACGCATTCTGCTTGAACAGTCTTGAAATGATACTACTTTGTATTATAAAAAGCTTATTCTTCGTGTAATGGCATCTTGATAGAATATGGGTGGATTGAATAGCTCCCAGGATGTATTAGTAAAGTGATTCCATAAAAATATTGGTTTTATGTTCAGAAATGGCATCTTGAAAAGAAATATGTATTGTGCATATATACATTTTAAGTTGTGGGTTTCAAGGGAGACAAGATAATCCAAGAAGTACCACTAGAAACAAGGGATGGGTGAATTCTCACTCAGGTCAGTTCAGAATGAGGTCAGTACTTCTCTATGATTGTTTGGGGAAAGCTTGTCTATTTTCCAAATGTTCTCTTCCATCTTGGAATTATCCAAATGTTCTCTTCCATCTTGGAGTGTTCTCTTTCATCTTGGTTTGTGTGCAGTTATGGTGCCACATGTATTATCACATTGTGTGCTGGGAATCGTAGTTTGATTTCACTTGTCCTAAATCCACCTATGGCAGAGAGCAGACCAGAAACCAGAATGAGTGGGTTCAGACTAAATATGGAACCCAAGGTACGTGCAGTCTCCTTTAACCCCAGGAGTGCATGCTCCTCCCTCATCTATGGGCAAATGCCTACTTCCTTTGTAGGTTAGGGTATACAGGGATTGGTAACAATGTCCAAATCCACCAATCTTGGCTTGTCCTAACCTATTAGCTTCAGGGAACCTGAGATCTGAATCCAAGGGTTGAAGTTAATTTAAGATCTCAGGTTCCCTGTGCCACAGCACAAGTGTTAAAGATTAAGACAATAAAACATAAGAAGAGCCCTGCTGGATCAGACAATAGATTCATCATTATAAGAACATAAGAACAGCCCTGCTGGATCAGGCTCAACGCCTATCTAGTCCAGCATCCTGTTTCACACAGTGGCCCACTGGATGCCTCTGGTGAGCCCGCAGATACCCCATGGAAGCCAACAAGCAGGGCATGTAGGCAGTAGTCCTCCTCACTGTTGCTCCATATAGCCATCATAACTAATAACCAGTGATAGACCTCTTCTTCATGGAGAATGCACACATCATGAGTCCCCCAATGACATCTTGATGCCCTCCTGGCTTGTCCCTTTATTGCATGGGGCTAGTTCCAAAAATTTAAACAAGTACTTGGAGGACATGAATATGGATTAACATCCCCCCACCCCATCCCCATGTGATAAAGAGATCCACCCTTTATCACATGGTGATAAAGGTGACAGGTGTATTCTTAGTACATTCCCTTCATAATCTTCACATCCTGAGGTTGTATCATCCAAACTGGTCCCTTGAGAATATGGTGTGTATTTTCTCCCTCCCATATCCAGCTGTGTGTATACAGTCTGGTCAGAAAACTGGCAATTGCACCAGTTGTATGTTCCACAGGGATAAAGAGACTGAATTTGCTACCCTGTCTTACTTCGCCCTGCTAGACAGCTGGACAGCAGATTTTCTAACTCATCTATGTGGGCATACATTTAAATCAGTCCTTTAATTTTCTTCAAAACTCATTGAGGCTATTCTCATGACCCGACGAAACCGGGCTAAGGGAGAATAACCCAGTTTTTCCTGGTCATGTGCTGCAACGGGAGCCACACAGCTCCTGGTAGCAAGCCTCCCTAAATGCCCCTTCCCTTAAATGAGGTTAGCAGAGCTAGCATTCCGCTAACCCCATATACTGAATTGTGTGTCACTGTGGAGTGGCTCCATGCAATGGTGACTCGTGAGAAGGCCATCAACTGAGTGGCTACAGCAAGCCTCCTGGTATTGGGGGGCTCCCCAGAATGCCCCACACACTCATGTGGGGCATTTTGGTACTTCTGGGGGCTGAGAGACCCCTGATCCCAGCCACCCCAACTGGCTCTATGACGGAGTAATAGTGTGGGCGGCTGATCCGGCCACCCAGGGTAAGCTGACTGCTCTCCCCACAAATCCCCTCATGACTCTCCACGCTGCTCATGCGGAGAGCCTTATTGTGTGATATCTCACCATTATATTGTGTACATGTGGTGACAGAATTGAATGTGGTGAATGTGGTGACAGAATTCTGCCTTAAGCCATATGAATGACTATTAATATTCCTACTGTTATCTCTGTTTGGGTCACGTCTGTAGGTGGGGTAGAGAGAGGAAACATATGGGATTCTTTTTCTCATTCAATATATTGACCATCATTCCTTACCCTGCAAATGGCCAGAGCAGATAGTAAATCTGACTGGTCTTGCCCAACACACAATTTAGGATGTCAGTGTGCATATCCTGCTTCCCATCCTGGCACACTGTTACACTTTCAGAATCACATGGTGGTGGAGTGGGGGCGGGGGTGGCTTGTCCAAATGCATGCAATTTAAATACAACTTACATCAGGTGTGAGGGACGTCATTGTGCAAGCAGAATGGTACACTGAGATGTTCATGCTCATACCTGAAATTGTTTGATAAGTGGGGCTGATCAGACAGATTATCTAAAGCAGCCCAAAGAAGTACATGTAGAAAGCAATATATATAATGTTTTTGTTTGTTTGTTTAAAACATTTCTATCCTGCCCAGTACCTGTGTCTCTAGGCAGTGTATAGTACACAATTCAAAATACAAGGCACAAAAATTAGAACAAGCAGAAAATAATAATTAAAAAACAATACAAACATTTAAAAACATTTTAAAACAATATAATGGGTTGGCCTGTGATCTTGAACATTCTTGACAATAACTGCTGTTGAAGTCAGCAGAGCTTTGTTTGAAATCCATGTGTCTAATTATGGCATCCATCTTAATACAAAACTGCCATACTGGGCCAGACCAATTGTCCTGCAATTTGACTCCAATAGCTGTCGACCAGGTAATAGGAATAGTCAACCAGCAGTCATCAAGCAAGCAGAACATTCCTTGTTACTTAACCTGTAAGCATTAAGTACTTGGAGGTATCCCTGATAACTGAGCAAAAGAGGCACCTTTTAACAAGAGGATACTGTTATATTTCAGGGGGAGAACCTGGCCCTGTTGAACCCCAGGGGATGCCTCTCCCTCCTCATGTGGCTGTTGCTGGTATCTAGCTTCTGCAAAGCTGTTTTTTTTTTTTTTTTAAAGATTGTGAAGATTGAGTTTTTAAGATTGTGAAGCATGAGAACAGCCCTGCTGGATCAGGCACAAGGCCCATCTAGTCCAGCATCCTGTTTCACACAGTGGCCCACCAGATGCCTCTGGGGAGCCCACAGGCAAGAGGTATGTGCATGCCCTCTCTCCTGCTGTTGCTCCCCTGAAATTGGTATTGAGAGGCATCATGTTATTGAGAGGCATCATCACTTTTGGGACAGGGAACCATTTTAATTTATTATTTATTTTTTATGAAAACTGCTTGAGAACTTTTGTTGAAAAGTGGTATATTTGTAGGTATTTGTAGCAGTAGTATCATATTTACACCAATAGAAGGTGACTCTGAAGTTAAGGTGGTGCCTTAAAAGGTAGAGGTTTAATGCAGGTTATACATGTATTTACCCAAAAGAAAGAAGACTCTGAATTCAAGATGCCCCCCCCCCATATTTAACAGGGAAGAAGTGGGTTGGGGGAACTCATCTTGGATTCAGGTAAATACGTAGTGGATTCCAGTAAATAGGTAGTGGAAGTATACTATGTCTAAATATTCTGGTTCCGTTCCTAATCATCATGTCTAATCGTCTATTTAAAAAAACACAAAGAATATTAATTTTATCCTATAGTTAAACAATACTTTAAAATATACACAGATAGCAGTAATTATGTACAAACCTAGTGGGAGACAGGGAAAGGCTGCCAGCCACAAATTTAATGACACAGATTGCAACAAGCTAATCCCAAGTTCCTCTTTGTGAAGTCCAAATGCTTAGGAAGTTTTCCAAGATATACTATTTTTTCTCCTGTACTTTGGTGTTTTATTAGAATTCTGTCTGCTAGTGCAGCAAACACTGAGGTTCTGTCAGCATTTCCATTACCAACATTTTATTTGGAGTTTTATAAGTCACCTCTTTAAATATGCCTTGAGCTGGCTTGACAAACAAGTTCTCAACCCAGGAAACACATAGATTTTTAAAATACCTACAGTACCTGGTTCCATTAAGATTTATGGTTGCAAAAACACAGGTTTTTATTAATGAAGGGTTATTGCATTCCTAACAACCAGCAAAACAACCTGAATATTGGAAGTCAATTGTTTCATTCTCCTTGCATGCTTGTATGCCATTTGAATCCCTTAGGAACTCATTCCATACTGGAGTTGCCAATGAAAGACACAGAGACCGCAGTCGTTTTAGGAGCATTTTGTACCCTCAGCCCAGTGCTGAGAAAAGCTCCAGCACAGGCAGCAAAAGGTTCTGACCTCATCAGCTTTGCTTTCCCCAGAGTGGAAGAGAGGGGAGGCAGGAGCTCCCTCCAGCGTGGCTTTGGACATGCACATGACACATGGGCCTTCTAGGCTGGTTGCTCTTAACCATCTTACCTGTTTGCAGGAGGGAACTCTTTAGAACAGCTTCTGACTTGGGTGTGTGCCAAGCCGGTCTTAGGCTATCAATAAGGTCATTACAACCGGCTCTACCCAGGGTTTGGCAGCCCTACCTGAGTAGAGTTGGTCATGAGAATTGCTGGGATTGGTCCCAATCCCAGCACTCCACAACTGGGTAGCCCTGAGGGTTTTTTTAACCTGGGCTAATAGTGGGGTAACCCTACTCCCCTATCATGCAAACACTTGGGCTGCCTGCAGCCAAAGCATTGAGCAGGGAAATCCCCCAGTGCACCACACTCCTGGTGCAGTGAATTGTGGGATGCCAGGAGACTTCTTCCTCTGGCTCGTGGCTCCGCCATTCACCCCAGCACAGCTTGTGGCAGAGCTTTCTAAGCAACTTTGATCGTGTGTAGGGAGAGTTAGGAGCCTGCCTTCCCACCAGCCCTCCCCACCACTGACTTTTTGATCATGTGAATGGCCTTTATGTCTGTGGACTGACAGATGGAAAAAACCTTCTTGATTCTATGTGATGCATATTGTACAGACGTACCAAGAGCCATACCATGTGGCAAGCGTCAGGAGTAGGCTTGTGGTTTTCGATTCAGCCACAAAACATTTTGTGTCCAAAAATGGCATTTTTGGACATTTTGTACACAAATTGAAATGAGAAAATTAAAAATGAAAATGTTTGTAATTGAAACGAAATGACCCTATTTCGGAACCAAATGTTTTGTTCTTTGGAACCGGACCTCCATTTCAGCATTGCATGAAAATTGTCCTTTTGGTCCCTCCACTCCAGCAACTGAGTATTTGTCAAAAGGATTAGCGGAAGATAAGATATGCAAAAAGCGCACACAGCTTCCCTGAGGCCAGACATTTCCTTTGGCATGAATGATTTAGTTAAGAATGTGTTGTAATGTAATGCAATTGTGTACTAAGAAATTCTGATTAACCTGAAGAGTAGCCATTGCCCACTTAAGCTTCCACTGTGTGCTGCTTGCTTTGATAATGTTGAAAAAGTTGCAAGGTGGCGCGGTTGAATGAGGGAGTTTGGTTCAATTCATTCAACAAGTTAGTTAGTTACTCAGTCACCATTCTCTGCCTTTCTGCCTCATTCAAGAGAGAGGGAGAAAGAACTAGTTTGCATTGCATGTCTCAACTAAAGTTTCCATGATGCCATGCTGCCTTGTTGCTAGGCTGCCAGGCTGAGCCCAGCCTGCCAGCCTGGAAAAATGGATTTATCCGCTGCATTGCTTTTATGTTCTAGAAAGAATTTTTTTAACCCACTTGAGAGAATCACTGCCATGATGATGCCATGATGATGCCATGCCTGCCTAGCCTGCCTTGTTGCCAGCCTGAGCCCATCCTGCAGCTTAGCCTGCTATGGCTACTGTATGCCAGCCTGGGAATGGATGTATCAGCTTTTTGGCTTTTTTGTTCCAGAAGAATTGTTTCCCCGCCCCCTTGAGAGAATCGCTGCCTGACTGTGCCTGCTGTGTCTGTCTGTGCCAGCCACCAGTGCACTAGACTGAATGATTGGGGAGGTTTGTAGGGAGGTTTGGATTTGCAATTGAATTTAAAAAGTTGTGTGTTGTTTAGTTTTGAAGAAGTTTAAACAGGGGGTCTGTGTGAGAGGGATCCCCTTCCCCATATTTGTCGGTGGTTAAGGGTAGTGTAGCCTTGTGATAAAAAAAAAAACATTTCTGTCTTTATTCCTTGGTTAATTGTATCTATTCTGTTCAATCCATAGTTACATTGTGTCTGCTACTGTGTCTCTCTGTTTCCTTACTGCTCCCTATTTAGTTACAATGTGTATACATTATACAATTCAAATGCCTGCCCAGGATGGTTTGCTGTTGTGTGCTGTATTTTGGGAACCTCATGGATGGGCAACCTGGTGGTTCTCTCCCTCTCCCTCTCTCTCTCTCTCTCTGGACTTCTTCTTTGCAATGAGGATTGGGTCATATTGTGACTTCTAGCATCATCATCATTTTTATTCAAACTAGATCAAATAGGTTGTGTGGTGCTGCAGGCTCCAATCTGTTGCAGAAAAGTCAAAGAATGTGCCAAAGGTTGTGTGCAATTGTTGTCAGGATCATCACTCTTCTACTTGGGTAGGTGGGAGGGGGAGCCAAACCTGGCAGAATGTTGCTGTTGTTTGAACCTTACTTAACCCACTTTTCTGGCTGAGTGCCACAGATCTAGCTGTGTGTTGCTTGTGGACAAAAAATGCTTGTGAGAGGGAGGGCAGGGCGCTGTTGTTGGCCTGAGGGCCTAGTCTGCTGCATCTGTGTGATCTTGCTTTGGAAACCTGGTTTCCAGGAAAGCCCTGCTGTTGTTGTTGATGTGTGCTGTTATGTTCTTTGGGGCAGATTCAGGGCAGAAAGGGGGCTTCAGGGGTGGAAGAGTGGGTAGGTGATAGTGCCCCCATGGGTGCCTGCCACCTCCCAGATTTCAAAGGAATTGGGCAAAGGATTGATTTTTTTGTGATTTGTTGTAGTTTGAGTGTATTTAAGCTTCTCCCCCCCCATAGGGAATAATGGTGGTTTCAACAGCCCCATAACTGCAGTTGAGAGGTGCTGGGGTGGCCCAGAGCGAGTGGTGGGGTAGTGCACAGAAGGTGCCAACCACTCCCATGGGTTGTTAACTCATTGGGGTACTGGGTTTTGTTGTTTCTGAGGTGTTGAGTGTAGATTCTCTGGTAGCATATGAGATTTTCAATGACAAACCATGAATCCACTCTTATATGCTACCAGAGCTTCTACACTCAGAACACCTCTAGAACAACAAAACCCTGTAATTCATGGGTTGGTAACCTATGGGGGTGGTTGGCACCCTTTGTGCACTACACCACCACTCGCTCTGGGCCACCCAAGTGCAGTTATGGGGCTGCTGAAACCTCCATTATTCCCTAGGGGGGGGGGAAATCTTAAACTTCATTAATTCTTTAGAAAAATCAGCCCTTTGCCCAATTCCTTTGAAATAATTGTGGTAGCTTCCTTGCCCCCATTGGACACTACCACCAACCACACTCTGCTCTGTGCCACCCCTCCCCCCCTCACGTGAAGCTATACTTTTGCTGAAACCTCCATTATTCCCTATGGGGGAAATCTGAAAGATGAGCAAATTTCAAAAATTCACCAAAAATCAGCCCTTTGCCCTATTCCTTTGAAATATTTTTGGTAGCTTCCACTCATTGGGCAATACAACCCCCACTCACTCTTTTGGCCACATGACCCATTTTTAAAACCCAAATTAATTCAGATTCAGAATCAGATTAATTTGGATCCAAATGAAAATTGGGGTGTTTTGGAAGGCTTATTTTTGGACAAGATCCAAATTGGGGATGTTTTTGATTTGATCTGAATCAAAACATAGAAAATACAAAATGCACAACCCTAGTCAGGAGGAACAAGTTCTGCCAATTTGAAGCAGAAGAAGCTGTGCAGAGCCATGATTGGCTGAGTGCCTATAAAATCACAAAGCACCATCCATTCTCTTCCTCAGGCAGTTTTTCATTTTAAAAGCAAACAGAGGGGTGTGTGTGTGTGTGTGTGTGTGTGTGTGTGTGTGTAAATCAGGTGTGGTATGATTGTGTAAATGTTCAATGTTTAAACAAACAAAAAGAGGCAGGCAACCCAGCAAAAGCGTATGGAAGGAGAATTATGAGGAAATCCACATTAACTGTGGATGCATGTGTGTGTGGAAGTGACAGTAGGAAGAAGAAAGAATCAACCCACAGGGACCAAAAAAAACCCCAAACCCCCTCCACATGCTCACTTCTGTTTTCATGTGTCTGTAAACAGGCGTTTCAGTGAATCATGTTGAATGGTCTATGAGACTTGACACGTGTAGCTGTCCCTGCTTTAAGATGGTTCCTTTCTTGTAAGATTCACAAAGGATGGGGACTGGGTACATAGGAAGCTGTCAAAGCATTGGTTTCTCTAGCTCCGTATTGACTACTTGGACTCGCAGTGGCTCTCCAGTGTTTCAGGCAGTCCAGTTTCAGGCAATCACCAGTCTTCCCTGTAGATGCCAGGGATTGAACCTGGGACCTTCTGCATGCAAAGCAGATGCTCTACCACTGAGCTGCAGCCTTCATCCCCAAGGCATGGCTTGAGGTATACATAGAAGTATATATCGAGTGCTCAACCACTGGCCTATGGAGTTGGGAAGTACTCTGTCCTGTTCCACTGTTGGTTAACATCTACCTGAAGCTAAGAAATAAGACCATCTATTGTTCTGCAGTCATCTTCCACCAACATCCAGCAACCCACTCAACTCTGTTTTCCTTTTTCCTTTTTTCCCCAACACAGGATCAGCAACACCTAACAATTGTGGTATGAACACACAATTTTGGAATGAACACACTGGGCTGCATGATGAACAGCCCTCCATCTCTGGAAGAAGGACTGCAGGTCCACAAGAAGCCTTCAGCACTCTGCACTGAAGGCTTCTTTCCACAGCCTTGATGAAGACCAAGAATGGAAGGGGAGGGGTGAGCAATTTTTTCATCTCTGCCCATCCTCCAAAAGCCCTTTCAACTTGTACAAATACATTTCCAAAGATTGTGCGACCTTTGGGAATGCAAAAATCACTGCCCTCCCCATCTATGCCTGGTCCACTGTGGAAAGAAGCTTTCAGTGAAGGGATGCTGAAAGCTTCTTGCAGATGCACAGTCCTCTTCGGGCGATGGAGGGGCATGTACCATGCCACTCACTGAAGATAAGACAAAGGGGATGGAGGCTGGGAATTAGTGAGCACCTCTGCCTGATGTGTACTTGCTTGATGTGCACCTTTTAAGTGGCCAGTTTGTGGGTTCATCAGTGTTCTTTTTTTAAAAAGGGTGATTGTGCATTCAGCCCACCAGCTGTGCTCTGCTCTGCTCTGCTCTGGGGAAGAAGGATCTAGCAACCTATCATCCATATGATCATAATCTACATCATCACCTAGAACAATATGCCTTATTTATGGAAATCATTGGAAAGATTTGGAAATCTTGGAAATCATTGAGAAGCTTGAGCTACCATCGAATACAGAAACCTGCTTGAAGTCCAGTGTGCAAAAGTGGGATCTTATAAAAACACTGCACTGGTTGCCTGTTCATTGCTGGGTATAATTTAAGGTGCCAGTAAATCTAGAAAGTAATATACAGTCATAAATGAGTGGGTCATGTATATGCACTCCAGTCCTATGCGTGTTTACTCAGAAGTAAATCCAATGGATAATTCCAAATACGTGTACATGTGGTTTCATTCCTTAGGAATACTTCTCCCTGTATAAGTTTGCCTTTCCACTGACATCACCAGGAAAGACCTTAATGATGAACTATTGATTCTCCTGGTATGATTCCAACTAGGGCTTTACTGTGGTGGTCCCAAAACTAGAGCTGCAAATTTTAGGATCCTGAGACTTCTGAGGTGGGGGGTCTGGTGATGTCACAAGATTTCCAACCCTTGGAAAATTGGGTAAATCTGGTACCAGGGTGGAGCCCAGCAATAAAAAGGTGGAGTTTAGTGGTGAGCCCAGTGGTAAAAGGAGAGAGCTCATCAGCGGCCCAAATATTTGCAAGCATATTTTTGATATGATTTCATCCAACACCAACATCTGTAGTGGTTCAACTTAAATCACATTCATATTTCTAAAGTCAAGCTTCAAGAGAACCAGGGTCAGCTTATGAAAGCCTGTATAGTCTTTTAGAAGTTTCCTGGCAACTTTCAGAACACAAATTGAAAACAAGCTGGGATTTCAATTCTAGTTGGCCCCAAGGAGAGCAGACATTCTTCCCCTTACATCTGCTGCAGTAAAAGACAAAGCCTATAAATAAATGGGTACATATATTATCTAAAGATATAGAAGTGGCTTTAAATTGTTTGACTTGTCTGGTGTCCATTGAACATCAAACCTGACAATTTATCTAGTAGTTTTCTAATGCTTCTTCTGATGTCCGAATTAAAATTTGTTCTCCGAGCATCTGAGCAGTCATTCAGCAGAGTGGATTCATCTTATAAGTAACTTAAACCCTTGTAGACATGGTAATTTCAACAATGTGGTATACAGAAATGGCAAAATCACAAAGAGTGCCAGAAAGGGGGGTGGGGTGAGCTGGGGTAAGTGCCACCCCAGCAAGTACCTCACTCCCGGGCCTGCCCCCCCCCCGCATTGTTGGATTCTTGTGGTTATTTAAGGGAGAGGCCCTTCTCACATGCTCATGGCACAAAATGCACTTTGCCTTTCTATGCTCTTCCAATATTTGTTTTCTGGTGCTTCTGTTAGGCAAAATTCATTGTGCTATGTGCATGCTTCACTGAAATGAACAGAGCACTATTGTGCCTTTGGATCCTGTTTATTTCAATTGAGCTTGCCAGGAGAAATCCCCAATAGATGCTGCCCTACATAAGCAGGGAATTTTTAGAAATGATTAAACAAGTCAACACTCTATTTTATACATAGACAATGAAACAAGAATGCAAGGCAGTGACTAATATATACAGATACTCAGCCACTCTGGCTACGTATTATTCATCCTATTGTACTCTGTATCATATATGTTTTCTAGCAGAATTCTTGTATGTGCACATTGGGCTACTAGTAAATTACACTGAGAGCAATTGGATGATGTTAATATGACTCACATCAGTGCAATTTCTTTGCTCCTCCCTGTATGATTAATTACAACTAAATTGATGTTGCCAGCAATGATTAATTTACAAGTTCAGATGAAGAGTAAATGAGCTAAGCAAAACTGAATTGGCACTGTCAGTATTTTCAAAGCCTACAACAAAAGATCCTACTTTACCACACAACTGACTCCCAGCTTTGCTTAAATGATAATTAAAGTCAGGCGTTTCTAACAAATACCTTATTTGCAATTTGTGATGCTCCTCACTGATGACACTTCTGCATGGTTTTATTTAAAGCAATGGAGTTACACCAATGGTTCATCTTGTCCCTTTTGAGCAAACTGACCATTTGAATAAAGAATAATTTAGTATACATGTTTAGGAACTTAGGAAGCTGCCTTATAACAAGTCAGACCATTGGAACATCCAGCCCAGTATTGTCTACTCTGACTGGCAGAAGCTCTCTAAGATTTCAGGCAGAAGCATCTTCCAGCCCTACCCAGAGATGCCAGAGAATGAAACTGAGACCTTTTTCATCCAAGCAGATGCTACATCACAGAACTATGGTCCCATCACCTAAGCAGAATACCTTACAGCAGATAGCACTCACATATAGTCACCCATCCAAATGTAACTAGGCTTTTAGGATCTCCCTTACAGCTTAATCTTTTGCAGACTTAGGTGCCTCTAAGACCACTGAAATTAGACCATTGAAATCAAATTCACTTTACCTGCATAGGATCAGGCTACTTAAAGAAATACATGAAAAGCAGGTGTCTTACTTTATATTGACAAATACAAGGGGATAATTACCCTTGTACAAATGCATTACTTTATTTGCTATACGTTCTGCTGGATGTTAACCCAATTTAAATCAACCGTACTAATTTCTATGCTATTTATTCAATATCATTGGGTAATATTTTGAGTTGAAAGAGCTGTTAGGCAAGTACGCAAGGTACATATTGAAAATATATGTCTTTTCCCCAATATACTGTTTTAAAAATCTATATACAACTCAAGTCCAGAAGCAAACAGTATGAATACATACAAAATAGATAAGGGCATACGAAGGGCTGTGCTGTCTCAGTATCATAATCCATGTCATTTTAACAGCTGATTTAGCCAGAGAGACTAGGCATTGGCAAAAAATCTAGGAAACACAAATGTTATTTATGAATTATGAGAAATCACTAAATGGGGGACAAAAAAGTGCTGGCCTAAATGATGAAGAAAAAATAACTCAAAATAAGTAAAGTGTGCCATTGAGTCAGTGTCAACTCCTGGTGACCACAGAGACCTGTGGTTGTCTTTGGTAGAATAAAGGAGGGATTCATCATTGCCATCTCCCGCACAGTATGAGATGAAGCCTTTCAGTGTCTTCCTATATCGCTGCTGCCCGATATAGGTGTTTCCCATAGTCTGGGGAACATACCAGCAGGGATTCGAACCAGCATCCTCTTGCTTGCTAGGCAAGTTATTTCCCCGCTGCGCCATTAGGTGGCTTAACTCAAAGCAGTCCCATTGAAATTAGGTGTTTTTGTATTAGGCATTGTGTAACTTTCGCAAAGCCTATATAGTCCAGCATCCTGTTTCCCACAGTGGCCCATGAGATGCCTCTGAAAAGCCCACAGGCAAGAGCTGAAGGCATGCCCTCTCTCTAACCCTCTCTCCTGCTGCTGCTCCCCTGCAATTGGTATTCAGGCATCATGCCTCTGAGGCTGCAGGTGGCTTATAGCTTATAGACCTGTCCTCCATGAATTTGTCCAAGTCCCTTTTAAAGCCATCCAAACTAGTGGCCATCACTAGATCCTGTGGCAGAGAATTCCATAGATTAATTAATATGTGAAAAAGTACTTCCTTTTGTCAGTTCTAAATATCCTAGCCATCAGTTTCTTGTGATGAACACTTGTCTTAGTACGGCAAGGAATGGAGAAAATTTTCTCTCCGTCCTTTCTCTTCACATTACTTTGCATAAGATTATGTATACAAAATTATGCATAACAACTGCATAATTTTATACACCTCTATCATGTCTCCCCAAAGTTGCCTCTTTTCCAAACTAAAAAGCCCCAGATGCGGTAGCCTTGCCTCATAAGGAAGGTGCTCCCGGTTCCTGATCATCTTGGTTGCCCTCTTCTGCACCTTTTCCAGTTCTGCAATGTACTTCTTAAGATATGGTGACCAGAACTGTATGCTGTACTCCAAATGCTTGCACCATAGATTTGTATAAGGGCATTATAATATTAGCATTTTTATTTTCAGTCCCTTTCTAAGTGATCCCTAACATGGAATTTGCCTTTTTCACAGCTGCTGCATACTAAGTTGAAACTTAGTCTACCATGACCCCAAGATCTCTCTCCTAGTCAGTCACTGACAACTTATCAATGTATAAATGAAGTTGGGTTTTTTGCCCCAATATGCATCACTTTACACTTGCTTACAAATGAACCTCATTTGCCATTTTGTTGCCCACTCACCAAATTTGGAGAGATCCTTTTGGAGCTTGTCACAATAGGGGTGTGCACGGAACCAGCTGGTCTGGTTCAGTTCACATCTGGCACCCCAGTTCGGTCCAACACCCCCTCAAAATCCCCCTGCTTGTTTTAGTCTGGGGGGCTTCTCTCAGGCAGAGGGGGGTCCACTGAGGTTCCCCCTGCCCCTGCTGGCCTCCCATTCATCTCAAACCGACCCATTCGGCCATTCTTTGGCCCCATTCGGGCCTCCTCCCCAGCGCGGTAGCAACCGCACCTGTGCAATGAGACTCTGCGTGGCCTGGGTCATGCCTTACAGGCTGGTTTTAGATGAATAGGAAGCCAGAGGGGGAAGGGGGCATCTCCATGGACACCCACTCACTGCCACCTTGGGGAACCCCCAGCCAGAGGGGGTAAGTTTAAAGACAAAACATTTTTTTTAAAAAACCAGCAAATCCCCTGAACGGGCCAGGGCGTTCGGTCCAGGGTTGGACCAAACAGGAGGTGATTCAGTTTGACCCTGAACTATCGAACTGAACTGGTTCAGTGTTGAACATGTTCAACAGCAAACCTATTTGCACATCCCTACCTCACAATCTGTCCTAAACATGAGATTTATTTCCTCCCCAATACCAGCCCACTCATGACACTGCTGTGATCAACAGAAATGAGCATCATGGGCCATACAGCAGCACAGTTCAGATAGCCTATGGTTTGTTGCATCAGGAACATGAGCCAAACAACTGCCAAGCCCATGCTTTCACTCCTGCTCCTCCTCCCCTTTCCTCCTCCCCTCCTTCATGTATGAAGGAATCCTGGTTTGTTAAGCCACAGCTCAGTCTGAATCCAGGAGCTGTGGTTTAATTGTGGTTAGGAAGCAGGATTTGAAAACCAAGATCATATCTTGGTTTCACAGGCTGGTTTCTAAGCTACTGTTGAGCCACAGCTCCCAGGTTCAGATGATTCACAGAGCCATGATTTAACTAATCAGGATTATTGCAGCACAGCCTGTGCTGAGGGGGGAAAGGGATGGGAAGGACGAAACATGAGGGTTCAGTCCTCATTCGACTTGTAGTCCTTGATGGATCATCTGAATGCTACCACAGAGAAAACAAGATATAATTTTGCCATCTCAGCTGTTTTTGCCTGGCATTGTATCTGGCATTGAGTTAGATAAACGAGATATGTACTATGGAAAATACACGAGCACTGATACATGTAGCACTCACTAAAACGAAGGTATAGGTCAAGAGTGTCAAACTCTGGCCCGCAGGTCAGATCCGGCCCATAAAGCTCCTTCCTCCAGCCATCAACAGGGTGAGCCGCTCCTTCTCCCTCCATCCCCTGGGCACACTGCACCACTCTGCCCCTTCCTCTCCTGGCATGTTGGCTGATGTTCAGTTCACCCCCCCACACACATCCACATACACATGCCATCGGCACTGCACTGAGAAAGAAAGGGGAGAGGAAGGAGCAGATCGGCACAGCATGGCAGGGGGTGAGAGGGAGGTGAACTACCACACCACACAAAGCTCCTTCCTCCAGCCCTGAGCTTTGGACTGGGCAAGCCCTTCCTTCCTTCCTTCCTTCCTTCCTTCCTTCCTTCTCTCCCCTCCTGTCTGCACTGTTCTGCTCCTTCCTTTCCCCTTTCTTTCTCTGCACCAATGGCATGCAGAGGGGTGGGCGGTAAAGCTAGGCTCAGCCTAGCCTACTTCACAGGGTTGTTGTGAGGAGAAACTCAAGTATGTAGTACACCGCTCTGGGCTCCTTGGAGGAAGAGCGGGATATAAATGCAAATAATAATAATAATAATAATAATAATAATAATAATAATAATAATAATGTGAACCTTCCCCCACTGCAAGCCGCTCCTTCATCCCAATCCCCGCCGCACCTGAGGAAGGGAGTGAGACAAAGAGGGGAGCTATCTCTCTGCAAGGGAGGGAGGAAGAGGGGCGGAAGAAGGAAGGGAGGAGGAAGAACGAAGGTGGCAAGAGGTGCCTTCCCCACAGGAGTGGATGCAGTGAGTGGAGGGTAAAGGATGGGGGGAAGAGAGGTTCTGCTTTTCTTGGGCATGATGTTGTTGCAGTTATTGAGATGAGTATTGAGTGTTAAAATCTGCTGAAATCAATAACAGTTAAAATATGATATTCAGATCTGAAAAAGAGAAAAAAATATTTCAATTCTCTTTGAGCAATTCTGGTGTAAAAAGTGGCAGCTAATTTATGTGGCAGGTGTGTTCATGCAAAATTTGGCATCTGTAAGTAACAGAAAATATGATATTCAGAATTTCTTCAAAGAGCTACCAACAATAAATAAGCTTTTACCGAGCATATTCTGGTGTAAAAGGCAGTGTATTCAGCTAATTTAAGTGGCAGGCCAAAGGAGGGAGGAAGAAAGAAAGAGAGTGGAAGAAAGAGGGAGGAGGAGGAAGACGGGAGGTGGCACGAGGCGGTGCGAGGCAGGCACGAGGTGACAGAAGGTGGTGCGAGACTATATGCAGCCCCCCAGAGGTCCATCAGACTAACCCCTACTTATAACACCCCTGGTACAGGCTATGGTTGCTAACAAAAGCATGCTAGCTCTTTCTAATAATGTGTAGACACCAGTAAAGTGCATTATTTTTGTGTCAGCAAGACACATCTTATTAGGCACAGTCATACACATGAAAGGCAGAAATAATGTAACATTGGTAAGCACACAGCTATCTGCTCCCCCCGCCCACATCCTAAACCTGTTACTAAATCTCATGCATGGCCAAAACTATTTACTAGTAAACTCTTAACACCCACTAATAAAAAGCAGATAATATGAAAAGGCCAAATGGATGGATTTTAATTATGACTCTAGAGGAACAAACAAGCATCAGAGGAAATGGAGAAAGAGAGCCACCATATGCACAGTATATTCATTGTTGCGGTTCATGCTGATTAAAACACGGTTTGTCGTATTATACATCATTGTCCTGTAGCTGCCGTAAATGTTCCTTGTAATGCATTTTCAAGTACAAAAATTGCTTTGGAAAAAAAGAGCATTTAGGAAAGTAATTCTATTGAAACCAATGAAGTGTTCACGTGCACATTGTCTGATGCAAATTTGTTTAAGGAAGCTTATTTTAAGCTATTAAAGTGTAGGCCTTAAGGCAAGGGGGGGGGGGGGGGAATCATCAGTGACTGCTTGGTATAGTGACTTAGAGAACATTGCAGCAGTATGTTCAGCAAGAAACCCTTCATTAATCCTTTCCTGTAATTCTACCCTATTCACCTTCTCCCTTGCCTGACTCAATAGAATGTAAAACCTGCTGTCAGCACAGTAACTAACCCAGAACCTATTCATTACTCAGTCAAGGCATTTGTAGCTTTGCTGATTTATCCATGAATAGAAACACAGTGTAAAGCAGGACTGAGGAGAGCTTCTTTCCCTTCCCTGCCCCCACCAGTATAGCTGCTGTTTGTGTGATGTGCTGGAGTGTTAGAAATCATCAGGGGCTTCAATACATTCAGCATTCTGAATTGCTCTGGCATTGCATTCCATCTAACCCCAGAGAAAGAAAGGGGGGGAAATGTTTGCAGCTGAGAAAAATTATGCAGCGCTTATTAAAAGCTGCTTATTCATAGCAAAGTAGGCCACTGGTACTCTCAGTAAACTTCCTGAGCCTGAAGTTTCTGTTCAAATTGAACAGAAAAAGCAAACACATGCCCTGAATCCTAAGTAGGCTTGCTATGTGATGGAATTAAGCATGTTTAATAGCAAGTCTATGATAATTAGTTGTTTGTGTCTTTCTAGCAACAATCAAGGGACTGCATTGTTACTAGAGAGATGCAAGGAGATGGTTTTACAGGGAACGTGCTGAGAACAAGAGAAAATACAAAGAAGTGCACATTTCAGGATAGTTCATATAGAATTGGTGAACAGTTCAGCTAGAAGCATGCTACCCTGCCTAAAAATTAGGCACTGAATTCCCACTGAGCTCTAAATGAAAATATCAAGTTTTAGAATTCAGATTTTAAAATTCACACTTCAATATTTGGATTGTCAGCTCTCCAGTTTGGCATTTGAGTCTTGAATATTCTTACCAGCATTCTGAAAGAAAGACAGAACTTGACATAATGGTATGCTTTGCTGCTATCATCAGGATTTTGGATATTTTTAAGAACACTTAAGAACTTTGAAGAACGTTAATTACATGCTCACTGTGTTCTGTTGATGGAACTGGTTCGGGAACTCAAGGAAGTTGGCTTGAGAGAGTGGTTCTAATTAACAAAAGGAGTTTATTGTAAAAAAAATAAAATAAAAGCAATAAGACTAAGTTACTAGGCAGTCCTAGCATAAAAGTGATACAAATATGTTTTAAAAGAGACTATTGTAAGGCATGTTTAGCTTAAAGTTACAAATTATGTGTAAATTCCCAGGTGGGCTAGAGAGAGAGGCTTCAGGATAGAGGGGTAAGGTTTCAGAAATTAGAGAGAGGGATAGATTCAGCCCTGAAGGAGATGGGCAAAAGGCTATATCACTTGTCCTCACGAAGATCTGACTTGGGCAGCTGGAGACTAGCATCCATCTGGGGAGGTGAAGTGGAGCGCAGGAGAGTTGTAGGAATTAGTGTGGAGGGATGCCCACGAGAATGACTTCCAAATGGACCCAACTTCCTGCACCTGCTAGGTAAGATGGCTGGATTGGTCCACAGGACAACCCAGACAGTGATTTCAGCTCAGGTGGCCTCAGTAGAGAGGGGCACACCACGGTGGTCTGTTGGAGTTCTTGTTGCAGAGGAGTCCCAGGAATATAATAGTGAGGAAGCACAAAGATGGTCTTGCTAAAGTCCTTGTTGTAGTCCAATTGTAAAGCTCAAGGGAGCACATTGGGCCAGGGATACTTGTATCCCAAAACGTGCTTTGAGGGCACTTTTCTTTTGTCATACTTTGCAGAATAAGGTTGCCTGTACATTCTTAAAATGCATTGTGTCTAATCGTTCTTCCTGGGTGGGAAGGTGTGTGAATCGCCTATTGTATTCAAGGCTGATTGTGAGGTCAATTGGGGTGTGCAGGTGCACCCAAGAGTATCCTGTGCAGGGAAGGGCTTCCCAATAGTTATATCAAAAGTTTCTATGTGTAGCTTTACAAAGTTACATCACTGACTCATCCCTATCTTGAGTGAGTTTGCTGCTGCACTGGCCTTTATCTGTTTTCCCTTCCTGACCTGATTGCTTCATTTGCAACAGGTGTTATCTCTCTTGCAAGAGGATGAGGGGAATTTGAGAGTGTATCCTAAGTCCAAAATGACCACGGATGCCTGATAACTCACAATAGCTGGTTCTGGAGTCTGCTTAGCCAGGCCTCCATGTAGGGAGAGGGGATATAAAGCTAATCCTCTATGCAATCTGTGTTACTTGCAGCCCAAATCTAGGGACAACCAGCCCACTACCAACTAAGCCCCTGGTGGCGCAGTGGTAAAACTGCCGCCCTGTAACCAGAAGGTTACAAGTTCGATCCTGACCAGGGGCTCAAGGTTGACTCAGCCTTCCATCCTTCTGAGGTCAGTAAAATGAGTACCCAGAATGTTGGGGGCAATATGCTAAAATCATTGTAAACCTCTTAGAGAGCTCCGGCTATAGAGCGGTATATAAATGTAAGTGCTATTGCTATTGCTATTGCTAAGCAACTTGTCCCCATGTATAACATAAACTGGGAGCTCACATTGCAGTTCAGCTCCTGAATATAGCAGAAGTGCAATCTCCAAGCCTGGAGACTCAGTTGCAACCAGGGAGGCTTCTGGGAGTGAACCAAATAAGCTCAGCTGGTAGCAGTTCATTTACCATAATCTTTTACCTAGTCAAATATAAATGTTATTTTGCTAAGAATACGAATACAGCCATCCCTCACCAGTCGTGGCTTTCCCAAGCATGGTTTCTGCAACTCAGAAATTGTGCCCGGTCTCGCCAACTGCAACCCGAGTATCCATGGTTTTGGAAAAAGAAAAAGAAATTGTGATGGGTTTTGAGTGGGGTGGTTCAGAGGTTCAATCCGCTCATTCCTTTTGCTGACACTGCAGACTACTCATGATTTAAAGTGTTTTTTAATTTGGGGGAGGGTTCAAAAGTACCTTTTAGTTATTTGGGGAGTTAAAAAAATGTCCAGAGGTTCAATCTGTGCATTCCTTTTGCTGACTTGGCAATTTTAAGGGAACTTTGGGGATTTGGGGTGATTATTTTTTATTTTTTATTTTTAGCATTTTTGTCTTTATTTTTGGTTTTTTAGTGACTGTGGTTCCCCTAACCCCTTGTTTCCCATAAATTTTAATGCCTCGACAACCGCAAATTTGCCAACAACGAGGTTTTGCGGTGAGCAACAGAACTCTCACTGTTTGCAAGGGGTGACTGTGAACAGTTTAAACATTCAACTCTCATATCTAGCTATTAAGTTGTATCTAAATCAGCCAGCATTTGCTACAAAATGTTTTGTTTTCCTACTAATAATGACAGAGTCCTAAGATGCATTTTAAAGGCCTTCATTTAGCCATTTTTGTACATTCTTAGTAAGAGATATGGACCTTGAAATAAAACTAAAGAGATTTTGAGATTTGGTATTGTGGGCATTATTGTAGGTGGAATTGTTAACTTTATCCCCTTCAACACGTAATGACTCAAATAGTCTATTATCTAAATTAGAACAATTGTTCATATCTAGTGAACATATAGAAAGAAAGTTAGCAACCCAATTTAGCAAGGAGTGCTAATTACCATCGGAATGTTCAACATTCACCTCAGAATCAAAATACTGAAGTGTAAATTTTCAAATTTGGATTATAACACTTGATATTTTGGTTTAGAATTCAGTGGGTATTCTGTGCATACTTTTTAGGCTGGGTACCATGGTTCAATACACACATGGAAACAGGTTTTGCACATGGTGCAGTCTCCTGTGTGCAAGAGAGAACTTCAGGAAGGAAAATCCCACATGTGGTGGGGAAAGCAGATAAGAGCATCCAAGGTATACTTGTACTGTTTCTGCACCTTATGTATATTGCCAAAATAGATGGGCTAGCACTCTCAAGGCATGCCCCTCCTCTGCTAACAGCTGTCCGGACAGATAAAGCCAATTCTCCATTCAGTAGGCAGGATCCTCACATACAGCAACAGGTGCACAGCCGATTCTTGTGTATGTGTATCCTTGTACTGGGACAATAAAATATAGGGCGGTCAATTTTAACCAGGGGAAGGGGTGATGGCTCAGCTATAGAAGCAGTTCATTCACCAGAAACCTCTCCCAAGAATGTTTTAAAATCTCATTTCTCAGATGTTGAGCAGAGAGGAGAGCTGGTCTTGTGGCAGCAAGCATGAATTGTCCCCTTTGCTAAGCAGGGTCCATCTTGGTTTGTGTTTGGATGGGTGACTACATGTGAGCACTGTCTGCTGTAAGATATTCTGATGGGGCCACAGCTCCATAGTGTTTCTGCTTGCATGCAGAAGGTCCCAGATTCACTCCCTGGCATCTCTGTGTAGGGCTGGGGGAGACTCCTGCCTGAAGGTTTGGAAAGCCACTGTCAGGCAGCGTAGACAATACTGAGCTAGATGGGCTATTGGTCTGACTCCGTATAAGACCGCATCTTCTGTTCCTATCTTAGTATTTAGTTAAAGAAAGAAATAATAAATATCTGTTGGGGATGCATTCATTATAAAGCATCTTGGCTTAAGATAGGGGATTGGGAATCATCCAGTGCAGGGATTCTCAACGTTAGGTCCCCATATGTTATTGGACTTCAACTCCCATAATCCTCAGCCCCAGTGGCCTTTGGTTGGGGATTATGGGAGTTGAAGTCCAATAACATATGGGGACCTAACGTTGAGAATCCCTGATCCAGTGTATTACTTGTTCTTATGTAGACCTAGTTTGGACATGGGGTTTATTATGCTGCTTGCTCAATAAATACAGCCTCTGTGGGCCAGAAATAGATCTTCCAGATCATGGAGTAAGGCTCCTGGATGGTTACAACACACACCAGAATGGTTTTATAGCAGCTACCCTCTAAAATACAGAGCAATCTTATGTTTGTTTAAAGGTAAAGTGTGCCGTCGAGTTGGTGTCGACTTCTGACAGCCACAGAACCCTGTGGTTGTATTTGGTAGAATATAGGAGGGGTTTACCATTGCCTCCTCCCGCACAGTATGAGATGATGCTTTTCAGCATCTTCCTATATCGCTGCTGCCCAATATAGCTGTTTCCCATAGTCTGGGAAACATACCAGTGGGGATTCAAACCAGCAACCTCTGGCTTGCTAATCAAGTCATTTCCCCACTGCGTTTAGCTATGATTTATTCAGGAACAACTCCATTTTCTCCTTCTCCTTTCCCTCCCCTTTTCCTTTTTGACTCCACCCCACTCCATAGGATCCCCACAGGGACAAACATCTAATTAACAAAACATAAAAGCTTACAGGATAGAATACAACAGTTTGTTACAACACACACACAAACACACACACCTGTAGTCAAACCATGTCTTCTTCTGTGAAATAATGTCACATATTTTTGTCCACCCCCAATCATGACATGCAAGGTGCTTCCAGATGAAGAACTCATAGTGCTAGCCAATAGTTGCTTTTCTGCTTGTTTGCTTTTTTGCAACTGACTTTGCACACTTCTGCAAACATTGCACTTTTCCTGTGTGTGCACCCACCCTCCCCTTTCTGCAAAGTAGTTTTGGTTTCCAGGCATGCATGGAAAGTGTGCCTAGAATTTCAGAATTGCTGCTTTCCATCAGTGTAAGGTGTTGCCTGCTTCTCTGCTGAAACAACTCTTGAAACAAATTGTTATTATGCCCGTCCCACCCTATCTACCCTTAAGATGCTCATTTGCTTAATTCCCTCCCATTTCCTCATACTTTTTAAATTACACATTTTGTTAGTGCAATTACACTGTAATGCTATGTTATTGCTCAAAAACTTTGGCCCACATCTTTTGCAGTACAATGAAAATAGCTCTGCCTTTGCAGACTGACAGGAATCTAGCTGCGTTTAAGTCTTACTCCACAGTCCAGTGTGGGCAGAGGGGGAGGGGAAACAATTTTCACGTCTCTCTCCTCCCTTCAAGGTCCCTTTTCACTCTCTGGAATATGAACTGCTTTCCCTCCCCACTTTATCCACACTAGGCTGCGGAGCAAGACTTTAACACAGCTAGGTTCCGGCTGCTCTATGAGGGTGGAGACCTTCTCTTCCCTTTGTAGAACTGCAAATGTCAGTCTTTTTACACACACATACACACACACAATGGGTTTGCAGTTTGCAAACATTCCTCTTGCCCCACAAAATGACCATGCACTCTCACTTTACTCATTGGTACTTGATGTGCAGAAGAGTTTGTGTTTAAAAATATATATTTATATCTCCAGCACTTCAGTTTTCTTGTGTTTTTTTAATTTCATAAGCGATTTTCATGCAAATCCAATATGAATTGAAATGCAGTGAACTAAAAAATATAGCTTCATAATTCAGTGAATATCTGGACTTTCTGTCTCAAAACGCATCCAAGGAAATTTCCAAGTTTGTCAGAAGGTATCTCATTCCCTATATTTGTCCAATGGCGGGGGTGGGGGGTGTCCATATTTTCTCACCAACTGATTAATTTTTCTGGGATTTTCCATTTTTCTGGTACTATGGGAAAGGTCTGGAACTGACCTGCTAAATAGCATGTTTGTATCTTCTGTTGAAGTTTCATGTCAGTGAGTGAGGGAACATATATAGGAAGCTGCCATATACTGAGTCAGACCATTGGTCTATCTAGCTCAGTATTATCTTCATAGACAGGCAGCAGCTTCTCCAAAGTTGCAGGTAGGAATCTCTCTCAGCCCTATCTTGGAGAGGTTCTTATGAGATGCCAAGGGGGCAATGTGGAACCTAGATGCTCTTCCCAGAGCAGCTCCATCCCGCAAGGGGAATATCTTACAGTGCTCACACCTCTAGTCTCCCTTTCATATGCAACCAGGGTGGACCCTTCTTAGCTAAGGGGATAAGTCATGCTTGCTACCACAAGACCAGCTCTCCTCTCCTAAGGAGAGGAGTGAGGCCCAAGCAGATTTAGAGGCAGAGATACAAGCACATATTATAGTACTCAGCGGTGTAGCTAGGGGAGAGGAGGCCTGTGTTCGCCCCTCTCCCCGGCAGCCCCTCAGAGTGAGGGAGATAATGAAGAAAATAGGAGGGTGGAGCTGGGGGCCCTCAGCTGGGGGGCCTGGGTTCTTTAAACTCAGCTGCTCAATTATAGCTACACCCCTGATAGCACTGATTAAATCATTAATTAAAAAATAAGCACACCGGTAAAATGGCTTCCGGTGGTAACTAGAAACGTAATGGTGCTCAGGTATGAAAGTGAAGAAGTGCAGTGACTGGGCTCAAATACCCAGAACATCAGCAACATGTCTCAAAACCACACCTCTGTAAAAAGTGGAATTGTAACATAAGGCATCTACACTTGAGACTGAACTGCTATTTTGTCCTTTTGAAAAAAGTCAAATCTTCTGCTTTTTGAGAAGAGATGGATAAAGCATGGTGAAAATGAAGGGTGATAATGATTTTGAGGACATCATGTAAATGTTCTGTGGGAAGTTAGTGAACATACCATGGCAACTTTAAAGTAAATGCAATGGGCAACATGAAATGCAGACTAGGGGTGTGCACAAAACCAGTTGGCCTGGTTTGGTTCCAGTTGAATCAAATGTGCATGGCGGCCTCCAAAATAGCCGCCGCAGTGGAGGGCATGCCTGGAATGGGCCAAAGACCAACTGAACTGGGCAATTTCTGGCAATAATGAAAGCTGGTGGGGGAAGGGGGAACCTCCAGACCACTCCCCCACGGCAGCACCCCCTGGAGGAGATAAGTAAGAGTGTGTGTGTGTGTGTGTGTGTGTGTGTGTGTGTACACACACACACACTTATAACCTCCCTCCCCAAACCAGGGAGGTTCAGCTCAACATTGAGCTGTCAAAGCAAGCCGGTTCAGTGTCAAACCAGTTTCGTTCTGAACCAGTTTGCACATCCCTAGCACAGACCTCCATCAGTGCTAAGGATGCACAGGGGCTACTACGCAACTTCAAAGGCAGCCCTGATGGTGTGGCACCAGGACGGCTGCACCAAGACTTCAGAGCACTTCTGGCTAGCAGCACAGTGTGTCTTTTCCATTGGAAACGAGCTAGCTCAGTATTGTCTACACTGCCTGGTGGTGTAAGATTTTAGGCCAAAAGCTTTCTAGAGATGGCAGGAATTGAGCCTGGGACCTTCTGCACACAAAGCAGATGCTCTGCCATGAAGCTACAGCCTCATCCCTTCCAAGTGAGGTGAGCAGAAAGGACAGATGGCCAAGCTAGCAATATTGGAGTTTACTGTTTATTTCATTGGAGTTTACTGTTTATTTGAGAACAAGCTAACATGTGCACAGCAGTAAAAATGTATGCACCCACTCATGGGACATCTCAGTACACATGTATATCCTATGAAAACACATGCATGTGTGTTAGCAGCAATACTGGAACAGCTGAAAATGTTTTTTGCTTTTTGATCCTCTAAATCTCTTGGCCACACAAAATAGTAAAATTCTGGATGAAGCGATACAATTCTGGCTGGTTGGCAGCATTGCCGTTTTACGTACTGAAAATGATACTGAAAATCTCACCCTCGTCGGTAGCAAAACACTGTGTGTGCTGGGCTTCCCGCTACCCTGCATTCCAGAGGTGGAATCTTGAGCCTATGCCTGCAAATTGCATCTTTTGCTCGACCCAATGCATTCGGATAAACTAACTGGTTAAAGGGTTTAAATTTTAAAAAAAAAACCTTCAGCAAAAAAAGAAACATTGCTTCATCTAATTAGTTTGGTCAAATCTCTTTCTAAGAGTTGTTGCATTGCAGTTTAGGGTCTCACGCTGATCCAGTTGACATAGTTTGAATCACTTTGACCTGCTACCGCTGTAGTAATCCTTTGATCCGGGCCTGTTTGTAATTTGACCCATTCAGATGACTTTCCTAGAATAGCCTAGCAAGACAAAAGCCAAATCAGCTCCATTTATCTTAATGGGCTCCCCCCTCCCCTTAGATATGAAGCCTTGCCAATCTTTTGTAGAGAAGAAAAGGGAATCTGTGTATCTGATGGGCTTTGAACTACCATCTGGTGGTGTTTAATGTTTTTTGTGCTCTGTTCTCATAGTGGTGTGCTGAATCATAACTTAGAAGTTCAACAGCCATTCAGTCACACAGCCCCAATTCAATATGACTGTGTCATTATCAAAGCCTTGTTTACAAAATGCTGTCTTGCAAACAAAGCAGATTTTAGACACAGTTCTCCCTGAGGCAGACTCTGCTGACTGAGAGGCATTCTTCCAGTGTGAAGTCTGTTTGTCTTACATCTCTGCCTGCCTTTCGGGTACTGTTTAACCTCTAAAATTACTGCCTGAGACAAATAATTGTAGGTGTTAAAGCCAATGCAGAGGGCTTTTAATTAGAGGCAGATGACACACATAGAATTCTGCGGTCTTGGGAACCTTGTTATTCGAAGGAAGCTAGTAAAACCATTATCTGTAAACTGTTTACTACTGCTGGGATCCAGAGTTCTCCCAAGTATATTCTGTATCTCTGACCCCTCTGCACGTTTCCTCCAATGGAAACTGCACTGATTTATTTCCAGGTACATGTGCATAGGAGGACTATAAGACTACCGTAGTTTCTAAAAAGAGAGCTGCAGAATGTTATAAGCTGTGGTTTTGATTCACTGTTGCCCAGTGGCAATATATGCATAAGCATCTGAGTTTGTAAGACCATATCAGTATGGTTTATTTATTTGCAATATTTATCTTTGGCTGCTTTTCTGCCGTAAGGCACTCAAAGCAACATACAAGTTTAAAAAGAAAATACAGGCTGACATCCTACCTTCATGAGATATGCCGTTTCTGTGGCTGGGATTGGCTATGTTAGTGCTGGCACTCCTGTGGGGGGAGTGGATTTTGACGTCCTTCCCTTCATTCTGTGCCATATGAAAGCATTTCCTGAGGGTTGCACAGCCCTCAGGAACATATTTTCGGGTGACACAGAGGACTTCCAGGGGAAGGAGAGGTTGTTGAAATTTGCTCCCTCATGAGGACCGATGCTGAGTTAGTCTAGAACTCATTTGTAGCTCTGGTGCATCTCATGAAAAATCACAGCTCTTCCATCTGAACCACTGCAATCTGATCCACTGCCCTCAGTAGTGCCTGGAGAAAGAACATGATATTTACAATTCATAAAATGCACCATAAATGTGGTGCACAATCTTTTCTAGATCACAATTTTCCTCTGTGGTCCTGAAAAAACTTGCCTGATCCAACTGAGTCCTAATATGGCTGACAAACAGGCATCTCACGTCATCTAAAAATGGGCCATATGTACTGTACTTAGACATTATGGCTGCTTTTTAAGCCTTTTACTGTATCTTACAAACACTGTGCATAACTGCTCATGCGGTAGCTTGATGTGCTGGCTGTACCCAATAATGCTCGGTTTCTTCCCAGCTCCTGTTTGTACGTGAAGAGGCTTGCATATCCTGCCCCGCCCCGCCTTTGTATATGCAAATACTGGGCTGGATCATGCTTTTTGCTTGTTTACAATAGGCAGGTATAGTAGAAATGATTGGAAAGCACCTAACAGGTCAGGTTCAGTGTAAGTCCCTGGAATCCAATAAGCTAAGTTGGCAGAAGCAACCTGCTTCTGCCAAGGCTCTGCTTCTTATTCCCAATAGTTAGCTCCCAACTATGAACTCACTGATCTCAGTGATAAAGTTCAGTGCTTGCTTAACTTGTTGGCTGTCTCAGATCCCTCATCTGCAGTGTAGGTCCACAGATGAAGCACATATACTCTAACACCAGGGGGCCTGAGCCTCTACTCATTATGTGTGGCTCACGAGGAAAACCAATATGGGAAAGTTTCTTACCTCCATGAGATGTCCATTTAATTAACTTGAATTACTCCATTAATCAGCAGGCTCCACCCAGCAGACTTTAGAGATATAAGGCAGAGGTAATAGTCCCCTGGCAAAATTGGCCTGACTGTAGCAATATTCATGAAATAACCATTTCTTCCCAAACACATTTTTGGCCTTTATGTTTTTTATACCTCAGTGAGCAAGGCTATTTGAGTAAACGATCCATCCTTGACTCATTTTGTGTACAGAGGGAAGATCCGCCTTTGATTGTAGTTTTTATAAACTGGAAGGCTGCCAGCCTTCTCTGGGAAAAGGAATGGAGAATTAATGATAGCACTGTGAATATAGCTTTTGTTTGGTCTTCGACTAAATTTAACCTTCACGTGTCCTTCTCCGGCTCCTGATAAAAGGTATCTCTGCTAGTGTTTTCTTAAGCTTCCTAGAAAGAAAGTCTCATATTCATACTAAATGTGGACCCTTTTAACATTCTTCTTATAGCATTAAGCATCAGAGGGTTTTGACTGATGAGTTTATCTATCAAAAAGCTTCAGTTTACATTATCTATGAAAATGCTTCCATCAACCTGCTGGCACGACGATTTATGGAGAAAGAAAGCATGCCCTCTTGATCGAATCCTATCAAGTGTGCACGTTCATGCAAACAACACTAAGAGGTCTTCTATTATCTGGAAAGTTTTTATAGAAACTGCTAGCAGAGAACATTCTTAAAACTCAGGCAAGAAATCTTTTTACCCTCCCACACCACCCCGCTCTATTGAATTAGTGAATACCAATTTTCCAGCTTCAGTCTTGTCCTTAAAGAAAATACTGTCAATAGGTTGATGTTCAAGTGATTTTGTTAGTAATGCTCTGTAATTTCCCAGCATTTTGTTAAGCTCGCCCTTAACAGATTTGATCAGAGTCAGATGGATTTTTACACAGACAACTTATAATTGCAGAGCTTTGTTAGTGGAACCCATGTGTGCTTTGCAAAAAGCCCACTTTCTTCCATCTGGCAGGCTGGAAATCCTGTATGTAAAACTCAGAACAGCAAGGGAGCATATGGTCTTGCCAGCCCTCCCCCATCTTCTATCTTGCCACCTCTCTCTCTCTCTCTCTCTCTCTCTCCCCATAGGTTTTGAATAAAACAGATATTGAAAACACAACAACTATGGATTGCCATATTTACCTCCCTGACTCCCTTCTATGTCTTGTGCATTATATGAGAAATATTCACAAAATACAAGGCTGTCATCCTTGGAACACTTGAACATAAGAAAGAAAGTTGGTCATCCAAAATATTATCATAGCAGAACTTGAAATGCACACAGTTCACTGATTTACACAATCAAAGGGCTAAGTGAGATGCATTTATTTGTTTATTTATTTGCTTATTTATTTGTTTGTTTGTTTAAATGTTCTTATATACTGCCTCCTCCAAAGACTCTAGGCAGTGAACAACAACAATATGCCTGGTGAAACAGGTGGGTCTTAAGAAGTGCCTTAAAAGCAGCCAGGGAGGGGGCTGAATGAATCTAGGGGGGAAGAGTATTCCAAAGAAGAGGGGTGGCCACGGAGAAGGCCCTCCTATGGGGCCAGGCACCATGCACTACACCAGGGCCTGGGACACTGAGGAGGGCCAGCTGAGAAGACCTCACAGGCCAG
The DNA here is from genome assembly GCF_027244095.1 of Hemicordylus capensis. Taxonomy (NCBI): domain Eukaryota; kingdom Metazoa; phylum Chordata; class Lepidosauria; order Squamata; family Cordylidae; genus Hemicordylus; species Hemicordylus capensis. The sequence goes on along the minus strand of NC_069658.1, from coordinate 83,806,405 downwards.
GATACAACTGACCGAGAGAGGCGATCCCAGAGATATACAGGTGCTAAGCCCATAAGGGTTTTGTAGGTGAGAACCAGCACTTTGAATTGGACCCAGAAGTGAACAGGCAACCAGTGCAGCGACCGTAAAAGAGGTTTGACACTATCAAATCTACAGCCACCTACCATAAGGAGGTAGGCACTGCATTCTGGACTAGCTGAAGCTTCCAAATCATTTTCAAAGGCAACCCTAGGTAGAGCACATTACAGTAATCCAAAAGAGAAGTAGCAAAGGTGTGAGTTACCGTTGCCAGGGCCTGCTGGTGGAGAAAAGGCTGTAACTGTGAATCAGCCGAAGCTGGGCAAAGGCACCTCCCTGGCCATGGCCTCCACCTGCTGTTCAAGCAGTAGTCGTGAGTCCAGAAGGACCCCCAGATCACAAACTGTCTCTCTCAAGGGAAGTGCAATCCTATCAAGAGATAAACTCACACATGGCAATTGGCCAGATCGCAGACTGAACAAGAGCAACTCGGTCTTGGAGGGATTGAGCCTGAACTTGTTTTGGCCATCCAGGTCCTGAAAGCCTCTAGGCACTGAGCCAGCACATGGATGGCATCACCTATTTGGCCAGGGGTAGAAATATAAAGGTGAGTATCATCCGCATATTAATGAAAACTTACCCCAAACAGACACATGACCAGGCCCAGAGGCTTCCCAGAGGAGCAAGGACCAAAACCTGTGGAACTCCACAAGAAAGGAGCCAGGGCGCGGAACACTCACCCCCAATCAACATCGACTGGAATTGCCCAGTAAGATAGGACTGGAACCACTGAAGAACAGTGCCCCCAAGGCCCAGCCCATATAAGCGCTCCAGAAGGATAGCATGGTCAATGGTATCGAAGGACATTGAGAGATCAAGAAGAACCAAGAGAGTTGTGCTTCCCACATCAAGGTTACGATACAGGTCATCCAACAGAGTGACCAATGCCATTTTAGTGCTGTCCATTTTTAAATAAAGTGAAATATGAAAACAGATCATGTAAATATACTCAACCATATCTGGCCAGGACCAGAACAAATCCAGTACCAGAGAATGAAACTCTCTCCCAAAGCATCTTGTGTGTGCAGGAGTATAGCAAGGTTGGAGTGGACCCTGGGACAAAAAGGGAAGATGGGCCCTTGTCCCGCTCAGTCATCTTCAGAGAGGTATGAGATGGAGAGCAAAGAACAAGCTGTCAGTGGGCTAGCACCAACCCCCTCTTCCTCAGGGGCCCAGGGACATTTGTCCCCCCCCCCCACTTGATCAGTTGTAGCTACCTCTGTGTGTGTCAGTTCATGCCTCCTGTACTGTTTTCCTATGAGAAAATCAGAATACATTCCACCCTATTCCATTTTCAGCACCATGGAAAAATAAGGACAAGTGACAACTCTTCAGCATAAAGGGAATCCCAGGCTTTAGAATCCTCCTAGATGGTGACTTAGAGCTCCTCACTTCCCAAAGATTAGGTCTGCATAAACCGCCTTCTCTTGCTCCATTTTTAAAGGCATCTTACATAGCTGTAACTTGTTGAGCATTTGTCAGACTAATAGGTCCATATTTCTGAGCTTCCCAAAAGAATTCTTCCCCATCCCTTGTAAACTGAGAGAACATGCCAGCACACTGGAGAGAGTTATATGCATGATTCCTAGGAGGGCAGTGGAGGTGGTAAAGTGAGGATGTATAAGAGAAGGAAGGAAGTGCTACTTTGTGAGAAGGGATTGGTATCGATTTCATTTGACAGATGTTTTGGTCCTTTATTTAAAAAGCTGCTTTGCTATCAAGTATAGTTCAGCTGTGAGGAGATCCTCGTCACATTCAAAGAAAACACAAAACTGCAGGGAAGGTAGATATAGCACCTCAGAATACAAGCATAACATTCAAAATGACCTTATAGAATAGAAAAATTGGCCTGCAACTAGCAATGGAGACAAATGGGATGTCTGCCTTGGCAGAAGAACATTATGAGAAGTTTCCCAGGATTGCAGTTGATTAGAAATGGAACATGAGTCAGGCTAACATTGTTGGAAATTCTCTGTGGTGAGAGAATCCCTTTTTCAATATAGCAGAGTGCACAGAGGCACAAACACAGCGGATTTAGTTATGCATGCATGTGTGCTAAGAGTAAAGTAACTTGGAGCCAATTGCTTGTTTCAAATCAATATAAAAGGTATTTATTAAGGAACTCCATTCTAGATAGGAAAGTGAGGATTTAGGATCTCTAATCTATCTATCTAAATGGATGCAGATGGATTCACCATCTTCTCTGCACATATGGTGCAGGGCAAGAGACTTGCCATGTTGCAAGGTCAACAGCCAGGTAGGAAGAGAGAGAAGGAGGAAGGAAGTTGAATCCCCTAAGATTAGCAATCTACATTTCAAAGGGATAGCATCAGAGCAGCAGGAAGTGATGACCAAATGTCTTTGACCTTCTAGCCCTCTGACTTACTAGTCTGTCCTCCACTGTCTGAGGCAAAGAGACAGCGCAAAGTCCTTTACTTCCAACACCCCCTCTCGTTGTCTCGTGACTCAGTTCACAATATTCATTTTCTCTCTCAGCTTTTCAAAGCAGGGTCTTGGTAGTGGCTTAGTGAGTATGTCTGCAAGCATTTCATTTGTCGGGCAGTAGAGCAACTTGATTAGTCCATCTTTCTGCAGACTTCTCACTACATGGTACTTCACATCAATATGTCTGGTACTCCTCTTTACATCTTCTTGTTTGGAGAGTTGAATGCAGCTTTGGTTGTCTTCATACACTGGTATGGGCTGTGGTACATCTGTACCTAGGTCCTTCAGTAGTTGACACAGCCATTGTATCTCGTGACAGCCCTGTGCAGCTGATACATATTCCGCTTCAGTGGTTGATGATGCTACTATGTCTTGTTTTCTGCTTGACCAGCTTATCGCTCCATCTCCATAGAAAATTATGTGACCACTGGTGGATTTCCTGTCTGTTATATCTCCACCCCAGTCTGCATCTACGTATGCTTCTAGTTTTGGTTCACTATTAGCTGGCAGCTTGAGCTTAAAGTGTGCAGTACCCTTTAGGTACCTAACAAGTCTTTTCATTGCATTCCAGTCCTTGACTGTTGGTGATGCAGTCTTTCTACAAAGTAAACCAACTGCTGTACTAATATCTGGCCTAGTGAGTGTACTAATGTATAAAAGCTTACCCAATGCTTCACGATATCTATGGTTGTCAGATAGTGGCTCAGTTTGATCCTCTTGCTTTATGTAGTTCACTTCCATTGGAGTTGGTGTAGGATTTGCATTTTCCAGTCTGAGCAAGTTTATCAAGTCTTTAATTTTCTGTTCTTGGTTGATCAGGAAACTTCCATCTTTCTCTCTTTGTACTTGAATGCCCAAGTAGTGTGCAATGTTGCCAAGTTGCTTGACTTCCACTTCTTTGTTCAGATGATCCATTATTTCCTTGCTGTCATCTGGATTTTCATAGGCAAAAATCAAATCATCAACATACGCCAAAATGTAAGTCCATTTCCCATCTCTGCATCTCGTGTACAGGCAGGGATCAGCTTCACTTCTTTTGAAGTTTGCTTGAAGCAGCATATCATTCAGTTTTATATTCCATGCTCTGGCAGCTTGTTTTAAACCATAAATGCTCTTTTGCAGTTTGCATACATAGTCCTCTTTGCCTTCCTGTAAGAAACCTGGTGGTTGTTGCATGTAAATGTCCTCTTCCAGTTCACCATGCAAGAATGCAGTTTTCACGTCTAGGTGCTCAACATGCATTCCTTTGCTAGCAGCAATACTTAACAGAGTCCTTACTGTGGTATGTTTAACCACTGGTGCAAAGGTTTCATCATAATCTTCTCCATATTTTTGTGAATATCCTTTTGCTACTAATCTGGCTTTGTAGCGCTGAATCTCACCATCAGCATCATGTTTGAGTTTGAAAACCCATTTGCAGCCAATAACTTTTCTTCCTTGTGGTAACTTAGTAAGAGTCCAGGTTTTGTTTTTCTGTAGAGCCTCAAGCTCTTCAATTGCAGCCTGTTTCCACTTCTGGGCTTCTGGTTGTGGTAGCTGGGATATTTCCTCCCATGATGAAGGTTCTGGTTGTTCCGCTGTTCTTGCGAGGTAGGACAGCCTCGGAGCTGGAACACCTCTGTTTGAGCGCGTTGATCGCCTCACCTCACCCTCTGTGGTCCCTTCTATCACCTCAGGTGCGTCTGGTGGATCGCTGGGGGTCTCTGTGTCAAGTGTGGTTGGATCTGGATCTGCTGTCTCCTCCTCCTCCTCAGTTCCTCTGAGATCAGGAAGCATAATCCAGTCATCAGGGTGCTTGGTCTGGTTGCTTGCTTCAGTGTAGGCCCCCTCTGAAGGTGTAGCTCTTTCATCCTCTTCAAAACACACTGCTCTGCTTATGGTTATCCTGTTGGTGTCAGGATCCAGAATTCTGTAGGCTTTGGATTGTGCTGCGTAGCCTACAAAAATCCCTTTTGTGGCCCTAGGCCCTAACTTAGTCCTTTTTTCCTTTGGGATGTATGAGTAAGCCGTGCTTCCAAAGACACGCAGATGCGTCATGGACGGCTTATGACCATGCCAAAGTTCATAAGGTGTTGTTTCAATAGGTTTTGTGTTCATTCTGTTGTGTATGTATGTAGCAGTCATGATGCCTTCTCCCCAGAATTTCTGTGGGAGGTGTGCGTCAGCAAGCATGCATCTTACCATGTCCAGTAGAGTTCTGTTCATTCTTTCTGCGATTCCATTTTGGGGCGGGCAGTAAGGCACCGTAGTTTGATGCACAATTCCATGTTCTCTTAAGAACTGCTGTGTAGCATTGGACATGTATTCTCCTCCATTGTCTGTGCGCAGGATCTTTGGCTTCGAGCCAAATTTGTTGCTTGCCATCGCCACATATTGTTTTAATTTCTCCAGCATCTCTGATTTTTCCTTCAGTAAATAAACACACGTGTATCTTGAGAAATCATCTGTTATAGTTAGAAAATATTTATGATTACCTATGGTTGCTGGTAGTGGTCCAGATATGTCACTGTGGATCAGATCCAAGGGTCCTTTCGTCTTCCTTTCACTCTGCTTTGGGAATGGCTTGTTTACTGCTTTGAACTCGAGACAAGAAACACAGTTAGTTACAGTGTCACATGGTACAAAATCAATGCCATTAGCTAATCCCTGTTCCTTCATGTTTTGAATTGATTCAAAACTTCTGTGTCCTAGTCTTCTGTGCCATAATTGTAAGCAGTTTCCATGCTGACACAACTTGGCTAGGTTCATTACATTAGGCTGGTATGCCTCAGGTCTGGACTGGGCTGGTCTTTCTCTGTCTGTAAATTGCTCTTCCACATGATAAAGACCTTGAAATTCCGAGCCCACAAGGCAAACTTTTCCATTCTGGGTAACAACACATTGTCCATTTTTAATATACAATTCACAGCCTTGTTGCTCTAGCTTGGATATTGAAATCAAGGAGCTTGAGAATTCAGGGATATACAAAACATCTCTCAGAAAAAATGGTTTAACAGATCCATCCAGCAATTTGCAATATAAAATTCCTTCGCCCTTTTTCTTTGCTTTAATTGTAGTATTATTGCCCAAATAAACAGTCTCTTCAGGAATATCAAACAGTTCAGTATAGAAACTTAGATTTTTAGAAATATGGACAGATGACCCAGAATCTAAAATCAGCTTTTCATTATTTTTCATTAAATTAACACTATAGTTCTTGTTGAAATGTCTGTCTGTATACTTGGAATCTCTATTTTCATTCTCCTTTGTTTGACTGATATTCCCAGACCTCCTGGTCTGATTCTTGGGACAATGCGCCACCCGGTGGCCAAATTCGTTACACAGGAAACACCTGAAGGCTTTGTTTCCAGCTGACCTCATTTCAGCACTGGCGGTCATGTGACCTCTCTCTCTGGGCTGAGTTTCTCTGGTGTAATCGGCTCTCTTTGTATGCAAATGTGAGGTGCCCATGCGGTTCCCTCTTGCAGCATTTCCTCCAGCATTCCCTCCCCATCTCGGGTTACGTCTGGAATGATCAATTGTTGCTTTAAGAGCAAAGTTGCTAGCCAGTTCACTTTCATAGCGTGAGTTTAAAAGGTTTCTTCGGTTAGCCTCCGAAGACAATGTTTCTACAGCCTTTTCAAAGTTTAGATTGGTGTGGGTTTCCAATTGCCCAATTATAGTGCTATAGGAAGCAGGCAAGCTCAAGAACAGAGTCTCCAGCTTTTGACTCTCTGTAAATTCCTCTCCTGCTTGTCTAAATTGAAAAAAGAAATCTTCCAAAGTCCCAATAAAAGTAGAGAAACAGTCCCCATCTTTATATTGGAGATCTTGCAATTTTCGGCGTAAATTAAACGTGTATGCCCATCCTTTCCTCATATGCATAGAATCTAGCTTGTTTAGCATCTCCTTTGAGGTTCCAAGATCACAAATAGCATAAAGGAAAGTTTTACTCACGGAAGCTGTAATCATCGCTTGTGATTTTCGGTCCTTAATTAGCCAGAGTTCCTTCTCCTTTTTTTCAGCATCCGAGGTTCCATCTGGCGGCGGGGTCTTCCTCAGTAACTTGGTGGAGTCCCTCTGCTTTCAGTGCAATCCTCAGTCGAGTCTTCCATTCCAAGTAATTATCCGCTTCCAGGATGGTAAGCCTGAGTTTTCCCTCCAGGTATGCAGCCATGCTCACCGGCTCCAAAAGGCAGTTGCTGTAGATTAGCAATTCAAAGTGTCCACGCTAGATCTCAATGGATCTCCTGGAACAAACCTAACTATCTAGTTGCAGCACACGCAGCTCAAAATACTGCTCCCATAACTTGCTGGGCCCATAACCTGTTGGAAATTCTCTGTGGTGAGAGAATCCCTTTTTCAATATAGCAGAGTGCACAGAGGCACAAACACAGCGGATTTAGTTATGCATGCATGTGTGCTAAGAGTAAAGTAACTTGGAGCCAATTGCTTGTTTCAAATCAATATAAAAGGTATTTATTAAGGAACTCCATTCTAGATAGGAAAGTGAGGATTTAGGATCTCTAATCTATCTATCTAAATGGATGCAGATGGATTCACCATCTTCTCTGCACATATGGTGCAGGGCAAGAGACTTGCCATGTTGCAAGGTCAACAGCCAGGTAGGAAGAGAGAGAAGGAGGAAGGAAGTTGAATCCCCTAAGATTAGCAATCTACATTTCAAAGGGATAGCATCAGAGCAGCAGGAAGTGATGACCAAATGTCTTTGACCTTCTAGCCCTCTGACTTACTAGTCTGTCCTCCACTGTCTGAGGCAAAGAGACAGCGCAAAGTCCTTTACTTCCAACAAACATATCTTAGCTGCATTCAGAAAACCGGAGTTTTGCAGTCATGAGAAGTCTTCTCTCAGTACCGTCAATCTTTCTTCATAGGGTTTGTGCTTGTGTTCCAGACATGAGACCAGTTCCACTTTATTCTGCACTAGTCAGACTTCATCTGGAGTATTGCGATTACTTCTGGGCACCACACTTTAAGAATGATGGCTGACATATTGAGATGCAGACTTACTGCTTCTGTGCCAGCAAGAACCCAAGCATGCAACTCCCGAAGTCAGGGGGCTGCTCCATGAATACTAGCAGTGGGTCAGAGCAGCTGTGACTAACTCCCATTGGGAATGGTGGGTTCTTGCTTGTGTGGAAGCACAGAGTCCACATCCCTCTTTGATGTGTGGCTTGCTGTGCCGTGTATCAGCCAATGTAGACAAAATGGAAGGGTGTCAGAGAAGAGCAATGAAGGTGGTCTCAGGTCTGGAACACAAGCACAAAGAAAGGTTAAAGGAACTCTGAGAAGACAACTAATAAAATAGCACTTATAAAATACTTGACGACGGGCTATCTCAGAGAAGGGGGCAAGATTTGTTTTCTACTGCCCCAGAAGAGGACAGGACTAGATCTCATGGGTTTAAGATTGTTACAGGAATAGATTTCAGCTGAACATTAGACATAGTTTTCCAGCATGAAGTATTCGTACCCCTAGGGTACATAAGACAAAGGGTATGGGATGAGTAGGAGAGGGGAAAGAAGCCAGAAAGGAGGATAGGAAAAGACTGGCTGCTTGAATTCACTGCTTGCTCTTCACTGTAAGTTACTGCCTAGAATTTCTCCTGCCCCCCACCCCCGCCATCTTATCGCATTCGCAAGTCACATGAAACCGGAGTTGAAGGGGCCTCTGCTTACGTTTTGTGGATATACAAATGCAGACAATTGCAGTTCTGCCAAAATAATGGGCCTGTAGTTTCCTTCCCCAGATTCCAATTTGTACTTTCGGTTTGCAGTGAGTATCGCCACCTGGACCTCCAGTTTAGCTATGCCAGCATTTCATACGAACACGGCACCACAGTCTGGATGTTTCACAACCGGAGTTGAGGAAGCTCTTCCCTTGCTCTGGCTGCTATGAGCTGCCGGGGCTGTCCTTCAGTCAAGAAGGAAGCTCAGGAAGCCAGTTCCCTCCTCCTCTCTGCAGTCTCACTGACTGCAGAGAGGGAGCTCTCCATTACGTCCGAATTCAGATGAAGGAGGGGGAAGTGTTATGTGCAAATGTGATCTCTCTCTCTCTCTCTCTCTCTCTCTCTCTCTCTTTCCCTCCCTCTCCTGTTTCTTTGTTGAGCTGCATTTTGCTTAGCACTGGTTACAGCCCTTCTAGTTTTGGCCAACATCACCTCCAGCACAGGTAAATAATTGAGTTGTGCTGGTGTAAAAGGTGACAGCCTGACACAGACTAGTTTGGAATCTGTCATATCAAGGCCCTACATGCACAGCCCTTCTTCTGACAAATGGCACATATTACCGTAAATATAAAGTCCACTGGGAAATGGAGGTACTTCTTAAAAATTTCAGAAGTTAAGTAATTTGCTACGTAAAAGTTAGGGGCTAGTTGCTACCATAAAAGCAGTTTAACAATGGAAGGCTATCTGTTGAGGATACTCTAGCTCTGGATTCTCTGCATTAGACAAAGGACCGGGTCTCACGATCAGTGAGACCCAGTTTTTCCTGGTGAGTGGGAAGAGAAGAGCGGGCTAAGCCCGCTCTCCCCACTCACGAGCGGGCAGGGAGCCCTGGGCCGCCGGATCGGCCACCCACACGATGGCCGGCTCCGAGACGGGCCAGTGGGGGCTGGGGAGCTCGGGGGCCGCCCTGGAAGCCCCAGTATGCCCTGCGCAAGCGCGCAGGGCATACTGGGGAGACCCCCGAGCCGGGAGGCATCTTTTCGCCTCCCGGTCAGGGGTCTATTCATGAGTAGGCGTGGTGCAAAGCCATGCTGCGGCTACTCACGAGCCTAAAAAGCAGGTTTGCTGGAGCACTCGCTCTGCAAATCTGCTTTTTAGCAGGGGTTCCCGAGCGGGTTACCTTCTCAAGAACCACCATGCTTGGCTGCGAGCCTGGGGGTTCTTACGACCAACAAAAATCGGGCTAGGCTCTCCTAGCCCTATTTTTGTTGGTTGTGAGAATCGCCCCAAGGTTGGACTAGCTGGCCTACAAGAGACCTCCTAACTCTATGAGTCTCTGAGGCCAGTAGTGGAAGCAGTCTTGTTATTATTTTTCTCAAGTTGTACAAAATATGATGCAAGCAAGTCAACAAGGCCTGTGGAAAGTTCATTAATGACTTACATTTGAAACCTGTGGACATACTGTAAAAGTAAGTGCTCTCATAGAAAGAGGTCATACTGATATATTTAGCATAATAATACCCTAGAGAAATCAAATAGAAACATGTATTTCATTCATTCATTCATTCATTCATTCAATTTATATACCGCCCTTGCAAAAATGGCTCAGGATGGTTTACACAGAGAAATAATAAATAAATAAAATGGATCCCTGTCCCACAAAGGGCTCACAATCTAAAAAACCAGGCCCTCAAATAAGAAAAGTGGCATATCATCACCACCAACATCATCGTCATCATCACCCCTATTTGGAAGGAACATCTCTTAAAATATGTTGTTCACATACCGCACAGAGAACAATTGATTGAAGAGAAAGGTGTGTGTGCTGCTGCTGCCCTCACTGCTGCGAAGATGCAGCTGCTCTGTGCCTACTAAACACTGAATGATTGCAGTTGAGACACTACTCCCAGTGGGAATGATGGGAGTCGCGTTGCAATGACAATAATGCAATGCTGAGCAGTGATGAAGCAGCCCCACCTCCACAGCAAAGTGGGCAGGCTTTAGAGTACCTCAAAGCAGTGTGTCTGCCTCTCTCTTCGATTGACGGTTCTCTGTGCAGTACATGAGAAAGGGAGATTTATTTTTAAGGGTGTTTAGGATCAGGCTGATAGCACAGATGGGGGTGGAAAGGGTCTCTCGCGTATTTAGAAAAAATGCCATTTTCTACACAAGAACCAGTGCTTACTATCCTACAGCCATCCATCTATCTTACCTGTAGCCCATGACATTGCAAGACAAACATATAGCATGGCTGTCAAATATATTGGAAAATATCACCACTATTATTCCTCTACCCACCGTATATTCAGTGAAAGAACAAATTGCTAGCATTCAGTCATTTACTGGGGGAGGAAATGGATGTTCTATGTTTTTCCTAAGGGCCTTTCCAGATGTATTGTTTCATCATGCAGTACGTTGTTATTCAGTTGTTGTGCAGGCAGTTGTAATTCAGTTGTAGTGCAGGATCCAAAGACCTTCCCGTCCCCACCCTCCCTGTTAGGTCATCGGATTCAGGAAAAACTCACCTTTTTCTAACACTCGAATGTAAATGTGATTCCTCCTCTCCAAAGACACTGCTGCTTCCGTGGCTGTTTGAAGTGGAATGTGTGTGGGATGTAGCTGTATAAGTGTGATGTCCTCCAGTTGGCTTCTGTCTGTGACATCTGTGGTGTTGAGCAACACACTCCAGCACTTCTTTGCCACTGGCAGTTTTGGGAACCAGGAATTGCTGAAATTAAGACTCAGGAAATGGGAAAATGGAGCCAAGAGGCTTCCCCTCCACATATAGATTCCCCTTTTCCTTTAAGTGCCTAATGGTAAAGTGTGCCATCGAGTCCGTTTTGACTCCTGGCGACCACAGAACCCTGTGGTTGTCTTTGGTAGAATACAGGAGAGGTTTACCATGGCCATCTCCCGCGCTGTATGAGATGATGCCTTTCAGCATCTTCCTATATTGTTGCTGCCCGATTATAGGTGTATCAGCAGGGAATCAAACCAGCAACCTCTTGCTTGATAGTCAAGCCTTTCCTTGCTGTGCCATTAGGTGGTTTTTAAGTGCCTAGTGTTATGAAGATACCATTCTGGATCAGAGCTGGATGTTTCTACTGTGTTAAAATTATTTGTTCTTACAGATCCTGTGTATATCCTGATAGAGAGAGAGACTGGAATGCTGCCAATCAGTTGTTTATCAGGAAAGGGGAAAGGAAAGGGAAAAGCAGTAGGAGCAGTACACACACACACACACACACACACACACACACACTCTCCTGTCTCCAAAGCACTGATGGGAAGAAATCCAGGTTGTTGTTTTTTTACAAGGCACCTGTACCACTTGAGAATCTGATGAGGAATCACAATGCAGCACTCATTTGCACACAAGATATTCCCCAGCCAGGTAAGTGGAAGTCTGGTTTCCTACATAGATATCAGAAAATGTCTTTATGCAGAAAGAGAGGTAAAACTCTGTTTTTAATGCAGAAATTGTGGTCAGATTGGGGCCCACAGATTGAGGCACAGCATATGGGGGGGGGAGTGTGACCTCTAGATTGGACTGCCATGGCTGCTATTTACCCTGCGCGGGCGGGGTGGGGGGACGATTCCCACTGGCATAAAATGCCATTTTTTAAAAAGCTCACATTAGCATCAATCAAAACAGCCCAGAAACATAAGTTTGGGACAATGTACAGATATAATAAATTAAATTAAATTAAATTAAATTAAATTAAATTAAATTAAATTAAATAATTAAATTAAATAATTAAATTAAATTAAATTAAATTAAAATTTCCCAGGGCAAACAGCAGCCAGGAATGAGCATTACCACCACCCCTGCTGCAGTGTGGCCCCAATCCACAGGGAACCAATCCAGCTGCCATTATTGCATTAAAAACAGCTAAGGATGTTAGAGGGCCAAGGCACTGATGGGGAGGAGCAGTGAGTGGCACCTTTAAACGGGAGTACAGCAGGTCTTTACCTGCTCTCCACCACCCCACGCAGCTTCCTGCTGTGATGGTGCTCTCCCAACAGCCCGTGCATGCTGCCAGCACACACATGGCCTCTGTGCATGTGCAGACACCATTTGTGTGGTCAGCATCGTGTTGCATGATCAGTATGCCCTCACCTGAACCGGTTTGGCGCCAAACCAGTGCACGAACCTCGGTTCGTGTGCACGTCTAAAAACAAACACATTCGGCCTTAAAGTAAGGTCTAGTTTGATACTAACCTATCAAAAGGACATGGAAAGGAGAACACATTTTAATCTTTTGAAGCTCTTTGTCCTTTCTTTGAAAGATCCTCTGTTGGTTATAAATACCAGAGACAAATATCAAGAAAACCACTTAGTGGTGAAAGAATGTCACAAAGGTGCAATAAAATAAAGGGCAAAAAAGAGGAAACATTGTGCTCCAGGTTTGATGGTCAACTAGAAAATCCCTGTATCCTAGTAACAAGTTTCTTACCTTTGACGCACATGTGAAATCCTAGATGTAGCTGACATATAACATAACATAATGGAGATAATTAAATCTAACTGGTTTTGGACACTCTCTCAAATAGCACAATAAAAAAAGATGAAATAATACCCGTAGACATAGTTGTCCTCCAAAGTGGGAAACATAAAAATGTAGAGAGATGAATTACTATGTTGTGACAGCAATATTTTTATTCAAGAGGATTTATGGGCTGTTACTTTTAAGTTCTCTCCCATGCCCTGCTGACAGAAGTTCCATTCCATTCCTACATTCCTCCCACTCCACTTTCCTTACTCAGTCATTATCAGATACCTCCATCTTGTTTAAATAACATAGTACTTAACCTCTGTTTGATGCTGAGAATGTTGGGCTGCTGAAATTACAACCAAGAGGATATGATCGTGCATGTGTATGTGTAAAGGGAACTTTAACTTTCTTTTTAAAAAATAATTCAGCCAGCTCATTTATTTGCAGTCAGCAGAACCATCATGGATTTCCCCCCTGCTTTCTTTCTTAAGATTTACCATGAAGTTAAGCTCCCCAGTATCAAGAACAATGTGCAAGTGCCATATGATGGCTCCAATCCAGAGATCCTTCATAGGCAAATTAATTCACTGATGATGTTATTCTTATATGCCTTGAGGGAAGTTAATTATAATATCCTAATAAGAACTACTAATGGTTCTTAGTTACTGCTAAATGGACCGCCATGTATTTTTAATCCCCAGAACTGTGGGAACAAGCATCACCTTGAGGGTCTGCTAGAGAGCTTTTATAGGTGTCTGGCTGGATAGAGTTGGAGACAATGCTAAAGCAAATGAGTCTAATCCGCCAAAGCAATTCTTGTCTTGATGTACTTCTTAGGGATTTAACAGTAGGGAAGAATGGGAGGAAGAAACATTCTCTTTCTAACTGAAGTGATGTGAAGGGTTTCATTCAAGCAGGCTATAATTGTTCCTCTTATTCCGAACTAGGAAGCATCCTTTCTCTACTTCCATTCATTAACAAATAAGATCTACTTTGGGCACTAAGAAATGCCTACTGAAAATAGTTGCATAATCATGGCTAGGTTTCCTAACCATTTTAGATGGAGTTTTGGGAGAGTGAATGTGTGTGTGTGTGTGTGTGTGTGTGTGTGTGTGTGTGTGTGTGTGTAAGTAATATATATACATTACACACACATATACGGTATATCCCAAAACCTATAACAGGAGTTCCCAACCTTTGAAATAAAGAGACAGTGTGGTATAGTGGTTAGAGTGTTGGACTAGGACCAGGGAAACCTGAGCTCAAATTCCCATTCAACCATGAAACTCACTGAGGTCATTCACACAATCAGAAAGAGAGGCTATTCTCATGATGGGGGAAAACCAGGCTAAAGAAGCTCAGCCTCCCCCCCCCCCCCACATTGTGAGAACCAGCAGGCTCGCAGGTGAGCCTGGTGGTTCTCTGGCGGCTAGCCTGCCAAAGTAGCCCTCTCCTTAGCCTAGGTTAGCAGAGCACTCAGGTTTCCTGATCGTGGCTCCACGCCATGGCAGCACATGAGGAGACCCTCTGCCAGAAGGCTGCAAGTGGGGCATCCTGGTACTTCCGGGGGCCACACAGCCCCCAATCCCCACATCTCCCACTGGCTCCATGACAGAGCCAGCAGTCATGTGGAGTTGTGTGAAAATGGTGAAAAATTAGTCTCTAAGATGTATGTTGTTGCTTTTGGAGGAGACAAGAGATGAAGTGGTTAAAATGACTATGATAAAATGGGCTCAAGATGTGGGTCATAATATAGATATGGCTGCTTGGGGAAAATTTTGGAAAACTGATTTAAAGTTCACTGCATGTTATACTTTAAAAGAAAATTATTATAAGATGATATATAGGTGCTATTTGACACCGAAAAAAATTAGCATTAATGTATACAAATGTTTCAAACAAATGTTGGAAATGTGGACAATGTGAAGGAACCTTTTTTTTCATATGTGGTGGTCATGCGGGAAGGCAAAGGCCTTTTGGGATATGATATATAATGAGCTGAAGAAATTTTTTTAAATGACATTTCCTAAGAGGCCAGAATCCTTCCTGCTGGGAATAACCCAAGGAGAGTTTTCCAGAAGAAATTTAACATTTTTTATGTATGCAACCACAGTGGTTAGGATAGTATATGCGCAGAAATGGAAAGACAATAAAATGCCCTCAAAAGAAGACTGGTTGATAAAAATTTTGGAATATGCTGAGATGGCAAACTTACAGCACTTATAAGGGATGAAAATTTGGAATGTTTCAAAGAAGATTGGGAACCATTTTTTACTTTACTTAAAGAGCTATTTTTCTAATATGGACCTTTCAGCAGGGTTTGAAATATAGTAATGATAGGAGGTTGGGTTGGGTAAAATCAAATAGCAATGTGGAGTATGTATGCTTTGAATTATTATAGCAATGGTTTATATGTATAGTTAACGTGAACTGCGCAGACAAGTAAGCGGGAAGTCAATAGGGCTATTCACACGATTAGCAAAAATCAGGCTAGGAGAGCCTAGCCCGATTTTTGCTAATCATAAGAACCACCGGGCTCGGCTGCGAGCCAGGTGGTTCTTGAGTGGCTAACCCGCTCAAGTAGCCCACCCCTTAGCCTGGGTTTGCGGAACAAGCGTTCTGCAAACCTGGGCTATTGGATCGTGAGTAGCTGCGGCACGGCTCCCCGCCATGGCTACTCACAAGGAGACCCCCAGAGGGGAGGCGAAAAGCCACCTCCTGGCTCCGGGGGTCTCGCCAACATGCCCTGCACGCTCGCGCAGGGCATGCTGGAGCTTGTGGGGGCCGATTGACCCCCACTCCCCCAAGCCCCTGCCAGCTGTCATGGAGCTGGCAATCGTATGGGCAGCCAATCTGGCTGCCCAGGGCTCCCTGCCTGATCATCTGTGGGGAGAGTGGACTTAGCCTGCTCTCCCCGCAGTTTTGGAAAAAGTGGGTCTCACAGATCGTGAGACCCGCCTTAATATTTACTTAATCAAATAAATGAATGTATTTGGATTGTAAAGTTATTGTAAAAGCCAATAAAATTTTAAAATGCGAAAATTAAAAAAAGAAAAAGAAAAAAAGAAACAGTGCAACAAGCTATGTTCCTTTCCTCGCATCATTCCTTACCTTGCGTCACAATTTTTTAAATGAGTGTATTTTGTTCAACTTTCTGGAATTTATTATAGATAGATATAGATATAGATATGGTTTTCCAGATGATTCCCAAAATGAAAGTTGTCTTATTGTTGTCCATTTGTATGTAGTTTCCATTTTCAAATTAGTCTATTCTCCAGGCAATGTAGTAGCTTTTCCCCTACCATCTCTAGAATGAAGCCTTGGCAAAGGTTATTTACAAAGCCAAACAAAGAAAGGAAGTAAAAGGATTTGTCGTTTAGAGATGTTGAAATATCTTCCTCATCTGATGGATGGCTTGTTTTCAAACCGCCTCCATCCACTACAAATTCCTGTTCTAGAACAGAAAGGTACTTCCTATCTGGCAGCTTCTTACTACTCATGTGTATATTTAAAGTGAGCACAACTGCTTTGCCATTATTAGCCCATCTATTCTCAGGATAGGAGGGGGAGAACCAAGCTGCTCCTGTGAAATGCTGTTTCTCCAGCACCCTCCACAACACTGAGTCTGACCTTTGAGTTTGATCCATCACCAAGGAAACAATGAGAACATCATAACAGAGAAACCACAGGTGATGTCATAACTGCCACATGCAGAGGTAGGGTCAAAGTGTCTTCAGCCCTGGGGAGAATTGTGGCTGGTGGGCACCTATCTATCTGCACTACAAACATGTATGTGTTTGAAACCAGTTCTGTCCTGAGAGTTCTGTACCAAACCAACCAGAAAGGAGGGCAGTATCATACAATATGGTACAAAAATGTAGTAATCCGATACTGCTATGAAAATGCACATGGATATGAATTCATATTAATATGCTTATTATCCTGCTCTCAGTAAATAACTTTTTGGTCATGTAACCTCACAAGGTATATATGTACATAGGTATATATGTTCAGTGCGTATAGGGAGCCAAAGAATAAGGTATAAAACAAATAAGTACAAGCTTATTACTTAAGATGGAAATAAGGATCACTGCGAAGCAAGGCTCATAGACCTCTTTACAATGTTACTAAATCAATCTGCTGTTAGAACGCATACAGAGTGTTTTGACCTTTCTAAGTACATTTTTTTAATATATTGAATAACATAAAACAGGTGCTTTCTACTGTATTTGTGACTCTTGGTGTAACAATACAGACCTCTTGTCTATTTAAACAGCAGTTTTGCCTCTGGGCAACTTTCTCTCTCAGGATTTCCACTCAGGCTTTTTACTCCATACCCCAGAGTACTGTTCCAGTGGCTTACAACAGTCTCTGAACATCAGTTAAACAAGAATTCACACAGAATTGGAAGTTCCATTGTTCAATCACCCACATAGAAACTCTGGCTCTGAGCTCTGTTCATCTGTCTTACTCTGTACTCTCTTTGTAACTAGCAAACTGTCACCAACTGTCTCCTGTCAAATCCTCCTCTCAACATTCCATGCATAGTTGTTATAGCAATTCTCTCTCTCTCTCTCTCTCTCTCTCTCTCTCTCTCTCTCTCTCTCTCTCTCTCAGGCTCTTCTCACGATCGGTGAGAAGAGCCTCTAGTCTAGGGGGGTTGCAAGGAGACAGTCTGCTGTGAGCAGCCGCAGTGGCCACCCACACGACTACTGGCTCCGTGACGGAGCCAGTGGGGGCTGGGTGGATTGGGGGCTGCGTGACCCCCAGAAGCTCCAGTATGCCCTGTGCGAGTGTGCAGAGCACTCACTCTGCAAACCCAGTTTAAGGGGAGGGGTAGTTAGGCGGGTTAACCGCCTGGAAGGCACCGGGCTTGCCTGCGAGCCCGGTGGCTCACATGGTCAGGCGAAATTGGGCTCTCCCAGCCCGATTTCACCTGATAGTCAGAATAGCCTCTCTCTCTCTCCCCTCCCTCCCTCCCTCCCTCTCCATGCTCATTTCTTCACAGGGCCCATGTTCAATTCTTGCACACAGACCTCTTCAGATAAGGGTGTGCATGAACTGAGGTTCAAACACATAGGGAAGGGAGCGTGAAGTGGGAGCTTTAAGAAAGAGGAAAGCAGGTACTTACCTGCTCTATGTTTCAGCTGCCTGCTGTGGTGGTACTCATCCCAAGTACCTGCATGCAGTGCCAGCATGCACATGGTGTCCATGCATGGGCAGGCACCATTTGTATGGTCTCCAACACCTACTGACCAAGCAAATTGTCCCGGTCCATGCATGGATGCCGTGTGTGTGCTGTTCACTATGTTCAGATATTTGGGACAAGCACAGCCCCAGCAGGAAGCTGCATGGGGCAGCATAGAGCAGGTACAGACCAGATCTCCTCTTTCTTAAAGCTCCTGCTCCCTTCCCCGTGGCACCGAATCAATGCTCGAACCTCAGTGCATTCACACCCCTACCTTTGGAATTTGTTACACTACTGCTTCCTCCTGAAACATATCTGTATAGTACAAGAGGGCCTCTTTCTTAACCTCATGATATATACCCTCAACCCTAATTTTCATCTCTAAATATTTACCATAAGTTGTTGAGGATCTGAGAAGGGCAATTTTCTCTCTCCCCCTGCATCCCACTGTTCTCAGCCATAGCAGGGCCAGGGCCAGGTGTTTCTGCACCTGGATCAGATATTCGTATTCTTCTGCTTCTGCTTCTTCATCTAAAGGTAAAATGTGCCATCAAGTCAATGTCGACTCCTGGTTGCTCTGTGGTTGTCTTTGGTAGAATACAGGAGGGGTTTACCATTGCCTCCTCCCACGCAGTTTGAGATGATGCCTTTCAGCATCTTCCTATATAGCTGCTGCCTGATATAGGTGTTTCCCATAGTCTGGGCAACATATCTACCACTATTTATATTCTGCTTTTCAGATTTAGAAACTTGCCCTCTCCAGTGTGCTGTATTAAGTCTGAATTACCCTTCTGGTCCCAGGGTAAAGAAAAGGCAATCTGAAGATGTCAAGGAGCACTCTTGGCACTCTCAGTGCAACTTCATGGGTTCTCAGGGTGACCCCTGGCACTGGCTTCGGGGACCAAATAAGGTCTCCCATCCAAATTGAGCATTGTCATACACAAGCTTTCTCTCAGTTTCTTTCACCCTTTTCTGTCACCCCTATTTCTCCATCTCTCTTCCTTACGATCCCACCCACTTCTTATTCCCCCTCACCCTTCAGTTTTCTCTTGTCACCTTACCCAACTCCATCTCCTTCAATATGTCTCCACTCTCTCCCTGTCCTGGAGTTTGCATTTCCTTAGCTACTTTCATTTCTCTCCCCCCCCCCCACACACACACAGACACACACACAGTCTAGACTACCTCCAAGGGATGTTGCAAGGATAAAAATAAGAAACCCAACCTGAGCGCACCTTAGCAACAAGAACATAAGAACATAAGAACAGCCCTGCTGGATCAGGCTCAAGACCCATCTAGTCCAGCATCCTTTTTCACACAGTAGCCCACCAGATGCCGCTGGAAGCCACAGGCAGGAGTTTAGAGCATGCCTTCTCTCCTGCTGTTACTCCCCTGCAACTGGTACTCAGAGGCATCCTGCCTTTGAGGCTGGAGGTGGCCTATAGCCCTCCGACTAGAAGCCAATGATAGACCTCTCCTCCATGAAGTTATCCAAATCCCTCTTAAAGCCATCCAGGTTGTTGGCTGTCACTACATCTCGTGACAGAGAATTCCACAAGTTGATTATGTGTTGTGCGAAAAAGTACTTCCATTTCTTCATCCTAGATTTCCTGGCAATCAATTTCATGGGATGACCCCTGGTTCTAGCGTTAAGTGAGAGGGAGAAGAATTTCTCTCTATCCACTTTCTCCACTCCATGCATGATTTTATAGACCTCTATCATGTCTCCCACAGTTGTCTTTTTTCTAAACCAAATAGCCTGAGGTGTTGTAGCCTTGCCTCATAAGAAAGGTGCTCTAGCCCCTGATCGTCTTGGTTGTCCTCTTCTGCACCTTTTCCAGTTCTACAAAGTCCTTTTTTAGATGTGGCGACCAGAATTGTATACAGTACTCCAGGTGTGGCCACACCATAGTTTTGTATAAGGGCATTATAACATTAGCAGTTTTATTTTCAATCCCGTTCCTAATGATCCCTAGCATGGAATTGGCCTTTTTCACAGCTGCCACACATTCAGTTGACACTTTCAAGGATCTGTCCACCACAACCCCAAGATCCCTATCTTTGTCAGTCACCAACAGCTCAGATCCTATCAACGTATACTTGAAGTGGACGTATAGCCCACTATACATAAAAGACAATGCAAACCCATTTCTAAAATGAACAAGTTTAAACAATCCAACTCCATTTCTAAACATAAGCCCCAATTTCAGAAACACAACTGACTTCAGCAAATGTCACATGCATGCAATTACAGTGAGGTTAAAAAAAAATCCAAAAAACCATGAAACCACAAACCCAGATATGTAGGAACTGCAGTTAGCCAGCCCATACATGATCAGGCTAAGTTATTTTAAACCTGCTTAGGTGGCAAAGGTTCATTTAAACTAACTCTTAGGCACTATGCTAAGAATAACAATGTTTTTTAAAATAGCTGTGTCTTCATCACTTTGCTAAATAGACTCCCAGTTGCTTGACTGCCTTTAGTGAGGGTAGGGAAGGTGGACAAAAAGGATCCAGAGTTAGAAAGTAAGGGATAGTTAAGAGGCAATGTATTTTATTATTATTATCTTTATATATATTTCTCTAAGGCGTACCTGTCGCTAATCCCATCTGTGGCAGCTCTCGTGAAAGTTCACAAGCAGCTACCAATTAGCGACAGGGACGAGTGGCCAGGCCAGCTAGCTGGCCGCGGAGAAGGGTCAGACAGGTCGGCTGGCCATGGAGGAGAAGCAGCGGCCAGGCCAGCCTCCAAGGGGCTGCAGGTGGAGGAAGAATGAAATGAAGATGGGGAAGGAAAGATGGCTGCCAGGCCAGGAAGAAGAGACAGGGAGAACTAGGGGCGCAGATGCTCTGCACCAGGTCAGCTAGTTGTTGTTATTATTAATGATAATAACAACTTGCAGTTTCTGTTCTCTTTGTGTGATCCTATGCATGTTTGCTCAGCAAGTGCCACTGAGTTGAATAGAGTTATTCTCAAGTAAGTGCACATAGACTTGCAGCCTAGTGTGTATTAAAATAAACTAGCCAACCCCGCACAGAGCATCTGTGCACTCTTCGGGGCCAGCAGTTACCTCTTCCCCCCTTCTGCCCCAGTCTTTGCTTCCTGACCACAGCCGGCTCATGCCGGACCCAGCCGCCTCTCCTCCCCACTGTCACTTCTGCCCCCCGCCTTTTCTTTCTCCCTTCCTGGGCCTGCTCTGCGGTGTGGCTCTGCTGCCCACCTCTCACCCCCACAGACTGCCAGGTCCATTTGGCACGGTGCGGCCTCTCTGCCGACTTGCAGTTGCCGGGTGATGCAGCTGTGCCTCAGCGCGGGCCGGACTCCTGGTGGCCCAGCCGCCTCCTCACCCCGCCACCACCTTGGGCCTGCAAGTGCCACTGCCGCAGCCAGGCCTGCCGCCGCCTCATCTCCATGGCCGGGCCCACTGCAGCCTCTCCACCGCAACGACCAATCCTCCTGGGTGCGCCTCAGCCTATCAGGTGCCTCCGCCAGCCAGCCAATCAGCTGGGTGCCAGGATGCCAGGTGGGTGCCAGGTGCACCCAGGATGATTAAATATATAGATGTGTGGAAAAGAAGATAAGTGGTAGAGAATGCTGATTCAGCTGCCTGCCCCTTTTTTCAATCATGCTGCTTCTGCATCACTGTCCTCTGATGGGGTGGGGGAGCCTGGTAAAACACTGTGAGGGCTTCTTCTCCCAGCTTTGCCCTTAGTAGTGAAGGGTATGGCCACAAACAAGGAGGCTTGTTCCACTGTGCCTCAGTGTCGGAGAGGATTGATGGCACCCATCAACCTCCTCCTGAACTGAGGGATGACCCAGTGCCTCCTCTTCCAGGCCATTGGCTGCCTTGGCTGGCTAACTGTGAGCCTCTCATGCCTCTTCCTTCTCATCTCCCCCATGCCTTTGATAAGTGTGCAACAGAGAGGAAGGCATACTCTAGTGCAGGCATCCCCAAACTTCAGCCCTCCAGTTGTTGATGAACTACAACTTCCAGCACACCCAGCCACAAAAAATTGTGTCTAGGGATGCTGGGAGTTGTAGTTCAGCAACATCTGGAGGGCCGCAGTTTGGGGATGCCTGCTCTAGTGAGAAGGGCTTCCCCTCTTGCAAGAAAACTGTGGACAGTTTCTTTCCCAAGCAGGAGGAAAAAAGTGATAGCCAGAGCTTGCTGTGAACACTTGGAACTGCCAGAATCCAAGAGCAGCTTTTTGCCCCAGGGTCCCTTTTAACATATGGGATAGGGCCGAAGCTTTAGAACAGCCAGAGCTCTAGAGCATCTGCTTTGCATGCAGAAGGTCCCAGTTTCAATCCCTGGCATTTCCAGGTAGGGCTGGGAAAACAGATTCCTACCTTGGAGAAACCATTGCAAGTCAGTGTATACAGTACCGTTTGTGCTAGATGGACCAATGGTCTGAATTTGACCCTGATAAATACAGCCTTTGTGGAAGATGCACATCCAGTGGTCCAGCTGTGTTGGGCCAGCTGCTGCAGCTTCATTCTCTCTTCCTCAACCCAGGGACTGGCTGGCAGGCAGGTAGGGGTCTGGGAGAGCTGCTCGAGGGAAAGGGATAGCCCACCAAGCCACCCCTCATGATGTAAGTCAGCCTGTGATGCCCCTTGTAGTCTGGTGTCCAAGTAGGTGCTCATTTTGCCCTGCCTTCATCCCAAGATTGAGCCACAGACTTAACTGATAGGGACGTGCATGGAACCAATTTGGAGGCCCTTTATGGGCCTCCGAACTGGTTCAAACAGCCGGCGGGTCTGCCAGTTTGCAAGCGGGGGGTTGACTTTAAGGGAGGGGGAGGGTGCACTTACCCCTCTCTCCGCTCCGCTGCCACTGGCACTCCATTTGCAAAGGGACTGTCGGGGCAACAGCATACCTCCCTGCCTCCCCATTGCCTCCTTGGTCCCTACGTCACCAGAAGTACCCGACATGCCTGCCACCCTGATGTTGCCACCCCAACAGTCCCTTTGCAAACAGCGCACCGGTGGGGGGAAAGTGGAGAGGGGGTAAGTGCACCTTCCCCCACCCTTAAAGTCAACGCCCCCCCCCCCACCTTCGAACTTCCCTTGCCCGGTTCCATGCACATCCAGTACTGGAAGCTCACAGAACTGTTCTCCTTTACTTATTTTATTTCTTATTTACAAATGCATGTACTTCTGGAAATCTAGGGAGTTCTGTGAGTATATATACATCACTATATGATTTTTGGGTGGCCCAATTTTGCTTCCAAATTGAGTTTGATTATATGATGTGAGAGAGAAGAGGAAGGGGAGGAGTGGGGAGAGACAGGGGTGTAACTATAATAGGGCAAGGGGAGACAGTTGTCTGGGGGCCCACTGCCTTGGGGGGGAAGTCACATGACTGACTCCCCCAGCCATGCACCCGCCTGGGCTTCCTTCAATTGTATTCATCCTCTGAAATTGAAGTGAGTGTTAAGACCTGGAGCTACCAGAACAGCATGTCTTTCTCTAGTACCATTAAATCACTTGCATCGTCCACAATTTACAAAACCTTTTAAAAACTAATTTAGGATGATGTTCTATTGTGGCACATTGGTGTGTGTGTGTGTGTGTGTGTGTGTGTGTGTGTGTGTGTGTGTGTGTGTGTGTGGTTTTTGTTACCACTATTCAGCCTCATTTAAGATTTCTTTACTTCATGAGCTAAGCTTCAGTGGTGTGTGGGGGGGTACATTTTAAAATCTTGTCTCTGGGCCAACTCCAACCTTGCTACGCCCCTGGGAAGGGAGGAAATATATTGGCACTAGAAAAGAGGGTGATACTTTGAGGCTCCCTGGAGTAGGTTATTGGCATCTGATCTCCAGAAACATGATTGTGGGCCTTCTCTGGGTGCCCTGCTGAGAAGATTTAAAAACCACAGTAAAACAACCTTGTGACAACATCCCACCCACCCCCAACCTATCCCCACTAATTCCCATATGTCTGTGACTAACTTATTCACAGTTGTCCAGCCAGCCACAAAAAAAGGAAGGGTATAGTTTTATATTCATGGCAACTCTATCTAATCCTGTTTAAGAGCTCAACAGCTACCATAGCTAACTAATTCAGTGGCACCTGGCCAGCTAAATGCTTTCTTGACTTTTTATAGTCAGTAGCAACTTGCTTTCCTGCTGACCCGGGCAACACTTTTATTTATCCTGATTTTAAAAGCAATGGATGCTTCTCCATTCCATTTCCTTGTAATCACTGTGTTCAGTATGCTCAGGCTGTGATTGCCTCAAGACCTACTCACAAACCCAAGAAAAATTCAGCAATGCCTAACTGAGAGATATAGATTTAACTGTTTTCATACTATTATGCCTGGAACAGATGAATTGGGGCAACAGTGGCGTAAAAATGGATCTCATATTTCTATCTAAATGAAAACAATGTTTCTGCAGTTTATTTCAAAAAGATCAAAACCCCAAGGCCATCACAGTTACAATGTCACCAAATGTTCATATTAAGAAATTATCATTTGAAATGTACTGTATTTGGAAAACAAATTAATTTTTAAAAGGTGCAGATATACACAATAAAACAGATGCCTAGTGCACCAAAATAATTAGTGTGCAGCTTGAATTTATAAATACCTGGTTAGAAATGTGTGGCTGAACAAAGATCATATTGCTTATTTAACTTGAGGTGTTTTGAAACCTAATGTCAGGTTTCATATGTTAACTATTTTGAATAATTAATAGTTTTTCTTGAATAATTAATCATGGGAGAGATGCTTCTTTGAATGCAGTAGCTGCCGGACATTACTTTCCATTGTGCATGAGGAGACACTACAAATTTCTTTGAACTGCAGGAGTAATTGGCTGTGGTTCCATGTGTATTAAAAAGCAAAAAAGGAGGGTGGGGGGAGGAAAAAGGGGGGAAAGTGCTTCTCCATTTTAAAAATGAGAATTTCAGGAGATATTGAGGTCATTCACACAACGAAGCTATTCACATGATTGATCAAAACTGGGCTACTGGAGGCTAGCCCACCTAACAACCCCTCCCCTGAAACGAGGGCACTCGATTAACCTCATTTTAAAAAAAATCATGTGTCAGCCATGGCTACTCGCAGCCACAGCTCGCACACTCAAGGTGGGGGGAGAGGGGAGGGGGACCCCAGGAAGGCACAGCACAGCAACACTCCCCTTCCCCCAAACCCCGGAGCTCCCAATGGAGCTGCGGCTGGGCATAGGAGCGACCGACTAGAGCAGCCGCTCATCTGGGTGGCCGATCCAGCTGCCCAGCAATGAGCGACTGTCCGTGTGCAGGGAGAGTGGGCTAAGCCCGCTCTCCCCACACTGACCCTCCGGGTGCTCCACATCAATCGTGTGAAGTGCCTCAATCAAAAATAGTGTTCTACCTGGGTTTCGGAGCTGTGTGTGCTCCCAGTTTTCAGTTGTGTGGAAGCAAGGTAGGAGGACAACCTGGGTAGAAGTGATTGTGTGGAGGCAAGGTAGGAGGAAAACCTGGGGAGCTTTTCCTTAGCCCGCTCTCCCTGCAGACGAGCAGTCACTGGTTGCTGGGCTGCTGGATCGGCCACCCAGGCGAGCAGCTTCTCTGGTCAGGTGCTCCCACAGTTAAAAGGTTACCCAGGTTTTCCTCCGACCTTGCTTCCACACAACTGAAAATTGGGAGCACACACAGCTCCCAAACCTGGGTGGAACACAGTTTTTAATTGTGTGTGAATGAACTCTCTGTCTACTCAGAGACTGAATAATTTACATATTTTTTATTTATTTGATTTATATACCGCCCTTCCAAAATGGCTCAGGGCGGTTTGCAAGTTTCAAAGTTTCAGTATGCTCGCGCAGGGCATACTGGGGCTTCTGGGGGCCATGCGGCCCCCAAGCTCCCCAGCCCATGCCGGCTCCGTCACGGAGCCAGCAATCGTATGGGTGGCCAATCCGGCCTCCCAGGGCTCCGTTTCCACTCACCATCCCAACCTGGGTCTATGGATCATAAGACCCAGCTCAGTATGTGAATTTAGAAAGAACAAAACAAAACAAAACAGCCCTATTCAGATTATACTCAATGCACATACAGTCTGTGTACAATGTGTGCACGTTAGATCTGAAAGCACACAGAGTTATTCACACATTGAGGCGGGTCTCACAATCAGTGAGACCCGCTTTTGCCGATACTGCAGGGAGAGCCCGCTCTCCCTGCAAACGATTGCTGCAGGAGCCCTGGGCAGCTGTATCGGCCACCCACACGATTGCCAGCTCCATGATTGCCGATTGGCCCCCGCAAGCTCCAGCATGCCCTGCACGAGCGTGCAGGGCATGCTGGCGAGACCCCCGGAGCCGGGAGGCGACTTTTCGCCTCCCCTCTGGGGGTCTCCTTGTGAGTAGCTGTGGTGCGGAGCCGCGCCATGGCTACTCACGATCAGAAAGCCCGGGTTTGAGGAGCACTTGCTCCGCAAACCCGGGCTTTAGGGATGGCTACTTGAGTGGGTTACCCACTCATAAACCACCAGGCTCGCCTGTGAGCCCGGTGGTTTACACGATCAACAAAAATCAGGCTAAGCTCTTCTAGCCTGATTTTTGTTGATCGTGAGAATAGCCCCATTACGTTCAATGCATATTCTATCTGCAACCTGCATTTGTGGGTGTTTATACTCGGGATCACTTTTAAAGTGAATACACATACATTCACACAACAATATGTACATAACAACATAATGACGTCATTCTCACTACCAGCCCAACCTGGTTAGGGCAGTGGTAGCCTGGTATGGCTGGTCATAAGAAGCATCAGGATCGCTCCCAACCCCAGCACTCCACCCCAGGTAGCTCGGGTTTGAAACCTGGGCTAAATGTGAAGTAGGACTTCTACCTCGCTGCCTAGGCATGTGGATGAGTGGGCTGCTGGAAGCCATATTAATCATAGAGGCCGCAGGAAGGAGTGTCCCAGCAGACAGAAGATATCCCAGTACATTGTGCTGAGGAGACACTGAACATTTTTTGTACTGAATACCACTTGGTATATACTAGTTCGTAGCATTCTATTTCACTCTCTCATCATTCCTCCCTGTGTGAGTTCCCCTTCTTCTAGTTGCATGTGAGGTGGACAGTTTGGCAACAAGACTGGGAGAAGGGAAATGATTTGCTGGGAGGGTGACATGCCCATACATGTCAGGTAACTACTCATTACTACAGCAATAGGCAGGCACACCAGACCAAGGAGCCACCTGTGGAGTCCTTCCCACAGTCATCCACCTCCCTAACCTCAGATAACCATCCCCAATGCCCACCTCTTTGTTTGACTTTCTTTTGTGTTTGGTTGTTTTTCATAAAAGTGTACAAAAAATCAATAAAATGTTTTTAAAATGAAGAATAATGGAATTTAGTTCTTCTCTGTAGCTGTGCCTTACATATGCAGAGCCGCCTATAAGGGGACACCCATATAGTGAGGGCCTCTCTCCTTCACTACAGAAAAATAAAACTTAGACGATGCTTTCTCAAAATGCCACTGTTTTATGCTCAGCATGTTTAAGAAAAATCCTTTATCAGGGGTCGTCTGAATTAATCATACACAGACAGAAAAAAATCTTTTAAAACCTACCCATTCCCCACCTGTTAAAGATATTGGCCGCATTCACACTTAACACGAAACTGGAGTTTACCGAACCCACGGTTAATATTTCTAACTGTGAATCACACCACAGACATACGTCCAACTGCAGCCCAGCAACCTCCATTTTCTGGGCAGAGGAGCCCTTCCCACTTCCTGGTCCACCGAGTCTGCAGCCCAGCAGCTTTCATAGCACTTATGTCACCAGACTGTGGGGCAATGTGTCAGAATGTCTCCAGGGTGGCAGCCATTAGCCACAATCTTCAAGGGGGTATGCCAAGTATGATTGTGTCTGTTCAGAATGGTCTGCCTGCCCACGGCAGGGAAAGGGCATTTAAATTCCTTGAAATGCCATGCAAGCCATTCATTTGACAGCGATTGCACCACTGCCTCCGTAAAAGCCCTGCAACAAAACAGTCTCACACAAGCACAATTTCTGGCAGCAGGGGAATGCTGCAGGGCACTATTTTTCTGTAACTCCAGGAAGGGAACATGATGCCTTCCTAGGAGAGGATATGTTTATGAGGAAGGGCAAAGGATCGTGGAGCTGGCCCGCTGTGACCAAGGACACCTTTAAGATAACTCACCCTGGCAAAGCAGTGACCAAACCACACTCCTGCCCCCGTGACGGCTTGCTGCCTGGGGATTAGCCCTCTCATGAGAGGGCCAGCCCACTGGGGAGGATCTTAGGTTTGAAAACCTTTGGTCTTCCATCAGACTGCACATTCATGAGTTATGCCATCCAGAAAAGGGGGACCCCACTTGTGTAGGGGCCCCCGTTCTCTCTTGCTAATGATAGAACTTTGCATAGTGACCCCCTCCTCTCCAGGAAAGCCTATGACGCACCCAAAGGAGAATTTGATGCTCCATGTGTCCAGGTATTGCCAGATGGGCAGACTGCAGAAACACTGGGACTGGGGACAGTTCTTAACTTGCATTCAAATGTTCTGGTCTCAGACCAGCATTGCAACATATGCAGATCAGCTGCCATGGGAAATTGTGGGAGAGGGGAGCCCAGGTTTCCAGCGACCCCAGGAGAGTGGGGTCGCTGATCCGGGTAAAAATAATAATGTATATGTCCCAATGGGTGATCAGACTGGCAGGGGGCCTGCTTGGACTGCTTCCTCACAGCAGACATCAAGTCTGGGAGTGGTGTTGCAGGGTACCCATCCCTGAGGCTTGCTTGTGTGGAGCAGCCAGACTGGGCAGCATCTGCCCTCTGGCCCACATGGATGTCTCCATGACCTAGCATACTCATTAGAGAATGGTCCATGGGAGAAGGACTTCCATCACACATTATTAGCGATTCAGCCTGATTCCCCAGTCCACCTGGATGGTTCTTCTTATGAGTTGTGAATGGGTATCCCCATGGCCTTCCACTCTCATAAGAGAGTGGTCCACTCCAGAGCAGCATCCATCATCATTACACATGTAGAATCACTTCTTTCACTGGAGGCACTGCTGTTCCTGCTGGATAAGCTCTTCTCATGAGTAAGCCTAGGGACCACATGCGTTCATCCAAGGGAAAGAGGCTGGGTCCCCCCTCCCCAACATCATTGTACAAAAAATAGACCTAAGCTATTCAAGAATTCCTGGGTGGGGTTGGCTTTTAAACCTGGCCCCCGGTATTGCCACCCTGCTATATGTTACCTTCACAGTGATCTAATCAGGTTGCCCAGTTTATGGTGCAACCATGACAGCATGTGCTTGTGAACATCTTTATCGCTTCATTTTGGGAGATCAAAGCACATAGCGCCCGTCTTGCCATCCCATCCCCTTTCTCTCTTAATAGCCAGGAGGAGGGAACAAAGGACAGAATGGGAAGAGGGCTCCAATGTGGCTTTCCCATTTGACAGGCTCAAAAGCTTGGGATGGGATATGGTGGTGTCCCTGCTGCCAAGCAATTGCTTTATTAGATCAGATACAAGAGGTGGGCAAGTGCTCAGAGAGGCAGCCAGGAGAATGAGGCAGGCACGATCCTGGGAGGGTCTGGGCCGCCCTCTCTATCATTACTGTTCCAGAAACTGCACAAAACTGTGGTTATGGCAATGTCCATGTTTGGACATAATGCTGTTGCCCCAAAACCTAAGGTTGGAGTGGTTAAACTTACTACAAACTGAAGGTTCATGCAAGGAGACAATAAAGGATGCAAAAAGAGAGTTTGGGGAGCATATAGCTAGAAGTATCAAGGCGGATAACAAAATAACGGAATAACAAAACCTTCTTTAAATATATCAGAAGAGAAAACCCGCCAGAGAGGTGGTTGGCCCTTTAGATGATGAGGGCGTGAAAGGGATTATTAAGGATTATAAGGACATTGCAGAGAAGCTGAATGAGTTCTTTGCATCTGTCTTCTCAGCGGAGGATACTGACCATATACCCTCTCCGGAATTGAGCTTCTCAGAATTGGAGGCTAAAGAACTGGGCCAATTCGAGGTGACAAGGGAAGATGTTCTAAACTGTCTTGAAAAACTAAAAATTAACAAATCGCCAGGGCCAAATGGCATCCACCCAAGAGTTCTGAAGGAACTCAAATGTGAAATTGCCAAATTCCTAGCAAAAATATGTAACTGGTCACTGCAATCAGGCTCTGTCTCAGAAGACTGGAAAGTAGCCAATGTGACTCTAATTTTCAAAAAGGGATCTGGGGGGATCTGTGAAATTACAGGCCAGTCAGCTTAACTTTGGTGCCAGGTAAATTGATGGAAAGCATACTTAAGGATAAAACTGTCAAACATATGGAAGAAAAAGCCTTGCTGAAGGAGAACCAGCATGGCCTCTGCAATGGTAGGTCTTGCCTCTCTAACCATTTGGAGTTCTTTGAGAATGTCAACAGGCATGTGGATAAAGGTGATCTGGTTGACACAGAGTACTTGGATTTCCAAAAAGCTTTTGACAAAGTTCCCCACCAAAGGCTCTTGAGTAAACTTAACAGTCATGGGATAAGGGGACAGGTACATGTGTGGATCAGTAACTGGTTGAAGGACAGGAAATAGAAGGTAGGAATAAATTGACAGTTTTCACAATGGAGGGAAGTGGAAGTGGGATCCCCCAGGAATCGGTACTGGAACCAGTGCTCTTTAACTTCTTAACAAATGGGGACTGGCGAATGTCGGATTTAAGCCCAGCCTTTGTCTCAGAGCAAGTCCACATGGGGGAAAGAAAATTGCTGATTCATTCCCTCCATGTTCACTAAACAAAGACTGTCCCTCTGTTATCGCTGCCACCACACCCACTTTTTAACAGGGTTTAATACCTCTCTGGTGTGGGTGAAATTCCAGGAAAACCCTCTTTCTTTTACCAAATGGAAAAATACAAAAACCTCCCATGTGCAGACTACACGTGAGGAGAAAAACTTGGTAGGTTGCTGAACAATTAACCTTGAGGCATGTCTGCATCAGAGTAAAACCCCTTTTTCCTTAGTTAAAAATCCACTCAGAAGCAAATGAAATTACAAAGCATAAAAAGAGAAAACTTTATTCAAAAGACTACAGACTGCTTTGGTCTGAGGCTCTAGCAGCTTCAGTTACAGATTAAAAAGAAAAGAAACACTCAATACTTTCAAGAATAATTCAAAAAGAGCACTCCAGTTGATAGCTGGAGTGGTACACTTTAAAATCTTGGTTACCCAGTTGCAAAGATAATTCAAAAATCACCCCCAGTTGTAAGGAACCTTTAAAAGCACCTTTAAAGCTTACAGAGACTTTTGCAGTGTCCTGGATGGATAAACAGGGCACAGGTACAACATTCTTACATTACAGATAAAACACAATAGACCAGTTGTAAGGATCTGCAAAGTACTAAAATTAAGAAATCTGACGCTAGCTAACCCACGGTTCCCTGGTTAACCCTTCTCCAAAGCCAAGCCCTGGCTTCTTTCCTGAACTCACCAAAACCAAGGTAGAGACTTCAGGCCCCTGCAGAGTTCCTGGTTGCTGCCATGGCTTGGCCAGCCAACCTGTTGCTTCCCCTGGCTAGCTTCAACTCAGAACAAAGAATGCCTTCACTTCCTGCTGCCAGGCCCTCTAAGTCCTGGTCACTGTGTGCTGAATGGCTGATCCTTAGAGTTCACTTCCTGACAGACAGGGCAGGGTTCCCTTCCAGTTCACTCTTTAGGGGAAAAGGAAAAGCTGTTCCTGACTGATCACAACAAACTTGTTCATAAATCATCTAGAAGCTGGGGTGAGCAGCAAAGCAGCTAAATTTGCAGATGACACTAAACTATTTAGGGTAGTGAAATCCACAACGGATTGTGAGGAGCTCCAAAAAGATCTCTCCAAACTGGGTGAGTGGGCGACAAAATAGAAAATGAGGTTCAGTGTAAGCAAGTGTAAAAATGATGCATATTGGGACAAATAACCCCAACTTTACATATATGCTGCTGGGATCTGAGCTGTGGGCAACTGACCACGAGAGAGATCTTGGGGCTGTGGTAGATAGCTCATTGAAAGTGCCAACTCAGTGTGAGGCAGCTGCGAAAGGGGCCAATTCCATGCTGGGATCATTAGGAAGGGGATTAAAAATAATATGCTAATATTATAATGTATGGTGCAGCCACATCTGGAGTACTGCATAGAGTTTTGGTCACCACATCTCAAGAAGGATATTGTAGAACTGGAAAAGGTACAGAAGAGGGCAACCAAAATGATCAGGGGCCTGAGCACTTTCCTTATGAAGCTAGACTATAGCAGCTGGGGCTCTTTATTTTGAAAAAGGGGCAACTAAGGGGAGACATGTCCGAGGTGTATAAAATTATGCATGGAGTGGAGAGGGTGGACAGAGAGAAAATTTTCTCCCTCTCTCACAATACTAGATCCAGGGGTTATCCAATGAAACTGAATGTTGGGAAATGTAGGACAGACAAGAAGAAGTAGTTTTTCACACAGTGCATAATTAATCTATGGAATTCCGTGCCATGGGATGTGGTGATGGCCACCAGCTTGGATAGCATTAAAAGGGGCTTAGAGAAATTCATGGAGGACAGGTCTATCAATGGCTACTAGTCTGGTGGCTGTGGGCCACCTCCAGCCTCAGAGGCACTATGCCTCTTGATACCAGTTGCTAGGGTGCAACAACCGGAAAGGTGGCATGACCTCACCTCTTGCCTGAGGGCTCCCTAGAGGCATCTGGTGGGCCACTGTGTGAAACAGGATGCTGGACTAGATAGGCCCTGGGTCTGATCCAGCAGGGCTGTTCTTATGGAGTTTTGGCGAGGAAAACCGCAGGTCGTTTTCTCTGCAAAACCGCAGTTTCATGCATTTGGACATTCATAAATTCCAGTCTCTGCCCCATTTAACTGCTTTGTGTTATGTGCAAATGGAGCCATATATAAGATCCCTGTAGAATGCATGAGCTATTTAGGATGCCCCTGATGAAGGCCTAAAAACAAAAAGTATTGAATACAATAAAAAGTGGCACTTTGAGAAAGAATCATTTTATTTTTATTCTTCTTTTTCGATTGTGTGCTCCGTCCCCCATTGGTCCCTTCTTCCCCACTATCCAATTCTCCTGTCTGCATGAATGCAGAGCTTGCTCTGTATACTGTACTTCCATGTGCAGGGAAAGGTCTGCATGATGACCTAAGCAGACAAGCATTTCATATTTAAGCAACCCAAAGTAAGTGTGCTTGGAAATCACTTCTGTTGGAAGCAATGAAGTATGCTGCCAAGTATATGTGTTTAAAACAGGGGTGTCAGTCCTCTCCTCTCAATAAATAAATTCAAAACCTCCTACATTTTGAGTAATAAAAGGGGGAAAGCCCTTTCTAGTTAATGAAAGGCAACTTCTGTGCCCTGTAATTTATGAAGTGGCCTTATAAGACAAGGAGAGTGCTGGGGAATGAAAAGAATGGTAGGTTTTAAGGATACTTTTGATGTTTGGGGCAGGGGGGAAATAGCCATGGATCATATAACAGTGGCTAACTTGTGCCCTTTGGTGAAAACAACCTCATGATGCAGGATACAATTTCTGCTGAGGCACAATGGATATACAATCCACATTTGCCTGGAAGTATCCTATAAATACTGCCATTAAAACCAGCTGGGATTTATTAGGAGAGCCATTTTGAAGAAATCACCTTTGCTAAGGATGAGGGAGAATTATTAAGATTGCCTCAAGGGGTGGTTGACTTAAAACTTGCCTGAAGAAGCCAGCCCAGCTCCATTTCCATTCTACCCCTCTACCCTGGGATGCTTTTGTTCATAATCTAAGAGAAACCTGACACAAAGCTGGAAGCTTGATTCCGTCTGCTGAATGATGGTAGAAGTTTTTCAAGCAAAGAAAGTAGGGAAAAGAAAGAAGCTACTCTGGCAAGAAATGACACCAGCCTCTCCATAAGTCCCATAGGTCAGGTTGTTCCCAAAGTCTAGTCAATCTGAAGCCAATAGAATTTGGAACGTGTTATCAGTGGCTGGATGATGGTCTAGAGCAGGGCTGCTCAACTTCGGCCCTCCTGCAGATGTTGGCCTACAACTCCCATAATCCCTGGCTATTGGCCACTGTGGCTGGGGATTGTGGGAATTGTAGTCCAAAAATAGCTGGAGGGCCTAAGTTGAGCAGGCCTGGTCTAAAGGCATCAGGCTCAGGACTCCACCTTTCCCTTTCCCAGGTGTTCTGGTCCTGATGAAGGCCTGTCTTCAAATCCCACATTTTATCACTAATATTTGAAAGGCATTGGCCCATTTGGGACATGGGGCCAACTCCTTGAGCTTTGTTAGCCATCTGGGAACTTTAAAGTAGTATATAGATGATGATGATGATGAGGAGTCTCCAGGAGATAGACAATTCAGTACTTTTTCTACCAAATAAAAAAGAGTGAGAAGCGATGGGTGCACACACGTCCGGTACTTCCAGCCACTTCTGGCTGAGGACGGCAATGGGGAGGCAGGGAGATACCCTAACTAACCCTAACCCTAACTACCCCATCTCCTAAGGAGTATATCTTACAGTGCTTACACATGTAATCTCTCATTCTAATATAAACCAAAACAGACTCTGCTTTGCAAAGGGGACAATTAATGCTTGCTAACACATGCAATCCAAATACCAATCAAAGGAAAGTGCCAGGAGGACATCAGGACCAGTACTCCCCATAAGAGGGATTCCCAGATGTTGTTGTTATTGTTGTTGTTGTTGTTGTTGTTGTTGTTGTTGTTAATTTGATTTCTATACCACCCTTCCAAAAATGTCTCAGGGCGGTTTACACAGAGAAATAATAAATAAATAAGATGGCTCCCTGTCCCCAAAGGGTTCACATTCTAAAAAACACAAGATACACACCAGCAATAGGGATGGGTCCGGACCGGTCCGGAGGCCATTGTAAAGGCCTCTGGATCGTCCAGACCAGTCCGGACCTGGCCAGTTCGGTTCGGGTCGAGGGGGTTCATTTAAGAGCAGGGGAGGATTTACTTACCCCTCCCGCTGCTTTGCCCCCTCCAGCGCTCGTATTTATTGTAAAAAACGCACGTCGGGGAGACGTGAAGCTCCACGCGGCATGCGCGTGCGCAAAAGGCTTATCGGAGCCTTTTGCATTGAAGAGCAAGAAGGGGCGGCAGGGAGGTATCCTCCCGCCCCAATTTTTACAATAAATACGAGCGCTGGAGGGGGCAAAGCGGTGGGAGGGGTAAGTAAACCCTCTCCTGCTCTTAAAGGAACCCACCCAACAGTGCCGGACCGCAGCTCTGCGGTTCCGTGCACACTCCTAACCAGCAACAGTCACTGGAGGTACTGAGCTGCAGGTGGATAGGGCCAGTTACTCTCCCCCTGCTAAATAAAGAGAATCACCATGGTAAAAGGTGCCTCTTTGCCCAGTTAGCAGCTGCAATGGCCTTTGGCTGGGGATTATGGGAGTTGTAGTCAACAACATCTGGGAATCTCTCTTACAGGGAGCACTGATTAGTACATCTACGAAAGAGGCCATGACTGTCACACTCCCAGCATATTAATTATGTGGGCCAGAAAAGTGTAATCAGAGCTGGTCCTCTGGTTAAGCTGAAACTAAGGGACATTTCTGTAATTCCAATGCTAGTTTGCTGGCAGGAAATTAATTAGAAACATGGTATTTGATGAAGCATATGATGGTATTTGTGCAGTTGCAACCATACTATGTTTTCATACTATGTGAGCAGAATGTTCTGCCTGATACTTGTGACCCAATACTAAAGCAATCAAGCTGACAAAAATGTCCTTCACACAACCAAAGTGGGGTGGGCGGGTGGGAAGGCAGAATCCTCCCTACCTTCCTCCAGACAATTGGAGCCTCTTCGGGGCTCCACCGCTCACACGCCCACACAACCAACACAGCGGCAGACTCTTGAAGTGGGATTGGGAGGAGGAGGTCTTCCTGCATCCCACAATGTACTGTGTGGGCAGCGAAAAGGCAGCCCTCGCCAATGCAACAGGGCTCCTCTCCCTGGCCATGTTTTCCATAGGACTCTATGGTCACCAGCCCTGGGAACACTAAAAACAGTGGTGGTGGCACATACAGCCAAATGCAAAGGTAGGAGAGGAGGTATTTCTCTCCTACCTTACTTTTAACCTTGGCTCAAAAGCTGGGCAACCCACTTGGGAAGGAGCTGGATAGGAGAGGTTTCCATGGCTCTGGATGAGCCTCTGTACCCAAGTTAATCCTCTCCTACCCAGAAAGGACTGGTTGTGTGAATGACCTTAATGTGTTCATATTGGGGTACATGCAATTGGTTGATAAGCAAGTTTAAATTTAATCATTTCACTATGAAACATATATTTCACTAGACCAGCCAATAGGTTTAAACAAATGTAAACAATTTGTTTAAATTGCAAAGTGCCCTGAGATTTTATATAGAGCAGTACATAAATGCTGTAAGTAAGTAAGTAAGTAAGTAAGTAAGTAAGTAAGTAAATAAATAAGGTCTGTGCAAAATGGGGCTGCTTCACTTCACCAGAGCTTACAAAGGGTCTCCAATTTGTCTTAGCCTCCTTCAGTCCTGCTTCAAGGAGGCCTGCTTCGCTTCAAGTAAAACCCTTCAATGGCTCAAGGTCAAGGCTTCAGCCTCTCAAGGCTTCAGCCCCCACAACTCAACCCACCCCCTTACTCTCCACCCCTCGAATGCTAGGGAACTACTTACCAGGACTGGCAGGGGCACTAGTCTTGCTCTTTGCTATCTCCTGCAAGAGAGTGAGTAACCAGGGGCAGAGCCATTATTGAGCAAATGGGTTCAAAGAACCTGGGTTGCCACCCCTCAGGGGCTGTGCCTCATGCCCCAGACACGCCCCCTGCATCTGACATCAGATGCAGGTTTTGTGGGTGGGTAACCGCTCGCTTTGAGGGGGCAAAAGGTTCAGCCCAGATTGCTTCACTTTAACTCCATTTTGCCTCCCCAGATGGCACTTCACCAGGTTGAAATGGACCAAAATGGACCAAGCCCAAATAGACCTCCAAAGATTTGCAAAATCCTATTAGCTAAGCATAGATTCTCATGATAACTAACATCCATACATATAAACACACATATTATCATAAGTATCTTCAAACATTGATCGGAAAAACAAAAGGAGTTGAGCAAACCCAGAAATTTCCATAAATCTCATCAACAGCCATAACACGGTCCAAAATCCTTCCTAAATGTCTTTAGAGACCTACCAATATAAACCTCCCAGATTAAAATCAAGGAGTCCCAGATTAAATCAAAGGGAGTCCCAGATTAAAATCAAGGGTTTAAGGGTTCTGTAGAACTCTGATTCTGTAGAGGATTGTGGCCATAAAGAGAGGGGGGGTACTGAAAAAGGTAATATTTTATACGTCTACACAATATGTATAAATAGATATGAATGCATAGATATGAATATGATCATTATATGAATATAATGTGTGAATATGATCACACATTATATATAGAAATAGATATGAATAGATGTGTATAAATATTACATGATACTCCCTCTGTTTAGCTCAATGGAGATAATAATTATTTCCACCAAAGAGAGGAAAATTCCTTGCAGTATCTCTGAAGGAGAAAGAGGTTTTTAAAAATTTCATCTTAATTTCAAGTCACTGTTTTAGGTATTGTTCTTCGTTAAGTACATGTAAAAGGTAAACAAACCATTTCCAATTCCAAATAAAAAAACTATTTGGGTTTTGTTTTGTTTTGTTTTTTAAATCCCATTTTTTCCACCTTTCTTCTCTTTCATTATTTCTTTTTCAGTGACATTTCCTATGATGAGTACTTGGAAAGAATAGCTATTGCTGCTCTTGTCAGTTTTGTTTTGTCAGCTCGATATGCTGGGCCTTGCTTTGCCATTTTCAAGGTCTCTTTCAGTCCCTGGAACACAGCTGGCACTTCAATCAGGAGCTCAAACCGTGAAGAAACTGGCAGTTGATCCCCAACCAACTATGTGGAAGATATATTATATATTTCACAGTACACAGTGGAATACCCTTTTCATTTCATCATTGAGAGAGACTGCTTCACTCATGAGCTCTTCTCTACAAAAATATTAATAATGTCCCATTCTCCTAAGGGATGAGAACATTTCAGAACTGAACTTCAATGACCTTAGCTTGTCAGACTTATATGACTTTACGAAATCCAGAAATAGAGCTTTTCTCCCCCCTGTGATTTGCTTTTAAGATCTCATGTGGTCTCGTATCTGAGGGCATTTTAAAGCTAGGGAATGCTGAGAGTACAATGTTGATACTAAACGTTATAAAACCTGATAAACAAGAGCACAAATAAGAACAGAGCCTTGCCCTTTTTATGCAGATGCCTTGCTCTTTCTGTTCTACTTGATGAAGCGTCCTTGTTAAGCATTATCCAGGGGCAGCCCTTTCCTGAGGCAAAGTAAGGCAGCCACCTCAGATGACAGGCTATTGGGATGCCAGCAGAGCAGCCCGATGCCCATGCTGCCACCGGAGCAACTCTTCAAGCCTGATCTGACCCTTGCAACTTGGCAAGGCGTGCCTCTCTTCATACTCCTTGCAAAACTTGCAAGAAGCACAAAGAGAGAAAAAGAGGCTGCTGGCAACGTTCCATTGCCCCTACCCGCTGCACCACTGTCAAAGCTTGCGAGGGTCAGTTCTGGAAGGGAACGAGCCCCCAGCAGCAGACGATCTGTGACATATCATAGTTCTTGAGCACTGTAGTTAATAAATGGCAATCACCATGGGGGCATAACTTACTTAATTCCCATTCATTTCCAATGGACATAGTCATGACCAACCTAGTCTGGATACTGCTTAGTCTTATGACAAATGCTGCTGCTACTACTTCTATTAGTAGTAGTATTGATATACCGCTTTTCAACAAAGGTTTCAAAAGCAGTTTACGTAGAAATAATAAATAATAAATAAATCAGATCGTTCCCTGTCCCCAAAGGGCTCACAGTCTAAAAAGAAATAGACAGTAGACACCAGCAACAGCCACAGGAGGGATGCTGTGCTGGGGTTGGATAGGGTCCGTTTCTCTCCCCCTGCTAAATATAAGAGAACCACCACTTTAAGAGGTGCCTCTTTGCTCAGTTAGCAGGGGTGATCCCCCCCCACCCCAAAATTAAGAAACAGTGTTTATTAAACCAACTATGTCATTACAATACAATGCAATACAACAAATTCACAAAACACCTTAACTGGAAGAACAACCTTTTTTCCCCCTTGGCATTTCACTTGGGCCAGCTGGACACTATGGCTGGGTTCATATGTATCAAATGTCTGTGGTATCCCATTACAAGAATGAACCCCAGGCCTCAGGCCCGTGCGCTCCTCCCACTCACCCCCCTCCT
Organism: Hemicordylus capensis; assembly: GCF_027244095.1. Classification (NCBI taxonomy): domain Eukaryota; kingdom Metazoa; phylum Chordata; class Lepidosauria; order Squamata; family Cordylidae; genus Hemicordylus; species Hemicordylus capensis. The sequence goes on along the minus strand of NC_069658.1, from coordinate 83,767,202 downwards.
CTTTCAAGCATGAGAGCCCTTTTGATTTTGGTTCAAAATAGACCACAACTCTCTGCTACCTAAAAATCTGAGGAACTGTGGTTTATATTCAAACCTCAGTTAGGTAACAACCCAGATATGGAGCCATGGCTTGATTAACCTGTGCTTTGAACTAAACCACAGCTGTGATTCATTCGTAGCACAGAGCTGCAGCCTGCCTCCAACCCAAAGCAGAAGCTCTCACATGCTCTCACATGTGAGAGAGAAGTGGGCCCGCAGTACAGAAGCCTGCAGTACTTCCAGGCTAGCCCCCTGTAGCAGGAAAACAGTGACAGCTCACATTGCTTGAACTTAATCTATAAATGAACTTATGCTGAACGAGACTAAATATAAAGTAAGCATACACCATTAAAAGAACACACAACAGGGCTCACAATCGACTGGAAGTGACGCACCCAGCTCCAGGGCCTGTGTGCACCCGCAATCCCTAGTCATGTGCGAGTCAAAAGCTAGGCTGGAGGAGAGACAAGCAACTGTGTGGGAGGCCTGCACAGGTGCCAAACTGGAACTGGAGGGGAAGCCATCTCCTCTCAGTGCTCATTTTGTTTAATCAAAGGTAACAACATATCATTGTTATGATGCAGTGTTGTTAAACAAAATAGTGGCCATATAATGAGTTATATAATGAGATAAATAGTCATTAAGAGATGTCAGCTGTGCCTGGGACCTCCAGTCTGGAGTTCTGAGTTAAAGAAAGAATACAGTTTCTTTCTTGGTTGTTGTTTTTTCACCTGAAAATGAAAAAGGATTTGACAAGGGAAAAGAAATGAAACAAAAATCGATTAAACACAAGAAAAACAAACCTGACTTTAAAAGAACGAAAATAATGCTTAAAAGGAAACCTTTGGGCAGGGGGGGGGCAGATCCCTCCTATCATTGGCCTCTCTACCTATTATCCTACCAGTCTGTCAGCCTCCATAGCCCTCTTCACATGTTATGTTCAATACATGTACGGGTTCGGTGTGCACACGTAGGTATTCCCATGTTAAGTTCAACCAAGTACAGTACACTAGTACACTTCCACTCTGTACTCTACATTTGAGAGGTTTGGGATCACGTGTGCAAGAATGGTATCGTCCATACTGGCCCATAGTGAAACAGGTTTGTGATCTTAGAGGTGATTCATATGTCGTCATATGAGGAGTGAGTGCTGTATACCCTCCTGACTACATCATTCTGGCCTACTTCAGGGTGACTTCTTTGCTGGGCTCCTCAGTCTTCAGTTGTGCTTTCTTAGTTTGAAATCTTGCCTGCAATCAGTTCTGCCTAAGTTGACCTTGTATGTTGCTCGGATGTGGAACTGTTTATGAGGCTCTGCCTAGCCACCTGTTGTGGTACCCTATCCCAGTCCCTGTCTCAATTCCCAATCCTCCGATGACTCACACCTTCTTCAGCTGCCTATGGACTGGTACTTTAAGATAAGTATCTCTATCAAGTGATAGAAAAGCAGAAGAAAAGCAGCTGACATTTTTCAGTAACTACTGCACTCTTTCCCACATCATGCCACACTCTTCCCATCACCTTACACTATCTTCATTTCTCTGGAATATCTAAAGCATACAGGGCAAACATAGCATCAAAGTAATTGAGATTGGGAACAATGCAGAGGTCTATTTTAGCTGGATTGACTGGAATTCTTACATTTTTCATTTTAGCAGCAGACTCCCTCATGTAATATCACATTCACAACATGCTTTTGAAAGCCCATTTTATTTTATATGTGGTTTGCCACGCAGCAGGCAGAGGCTGCTGTTTTAGAAACATAAATCCAAAAACCAGCTGTCATATGGAGCTAGTTGTGAAGTTCTCTGGTTTGTGGCCTTAGAGCTGATTCACATGTCATCATATGCAGAGTGAGTGCCTACATGCTTAAAAGCTTATTATGAAACTGAAACTTTAGCCCTAGTCCTGCTCAAACAAATCCTATCCACATCAATAGTAGCCTTGCAAAAATAATTCCGCCTAGATACATTGATGACTAATTTATTTTACACTAAAGCCCTATTAAGACATGAGGGATGTTCACATAACACGTGGGATTTGAGTGGCTTCAGAAAGCCTTTTGCGCGTGTGAACGTCGCGCGTGCGTCACGACTCCGCAAAGTGACGCGGAGAGAGGGGCATAGCTATAATTGAGCGAAAGGGTTGAAAGAACATGGGCCTCCAGTTCCTGAGGGCCCTCCAGCTCCCTCCCTCCCTATTTTCTTCATTGTCTCCCTCAATCTGGGGGGCCACCAGAGAGAGGGATGAACATGGGCCCCCTCTCCTCTAGCTACGCCCCTGCGTGGAGACATGGCATGCGCACATGCGCAAAAGGCTTTCTGAAGCCTTTTGCTGCCGAGAGGGGGAAGGGGCCGCAGGGAGGTATCCTGCCGCCCCCAATCCTTGCAAAACAATGCACGCCGGTGGGGGGAAAGCAGTGAGAGGGGTAAGTAACCCTCCCCCCACCCTTAAAGGAATCCCCACCCCAGTGCCAGACCGCAACTGTGGTTCCATGCACATCCTTAAAATCCAGCAGGGGAACACTAGGATCGGTCCTGATCCTGGTGCTCCACACAACCAGCCCCACCCTGGGTAGGGCTCTGCACATCTGGGTAGGGCTGGTCATGTGAACAACCCCATTATATTGTAGGTTTGTACAGGTACCTGTACACACATGTATATACACCTGTGTAAATGACTACACATGCATTCATTTTAAAGGTTTGCCCAAATGCATGTTCAGAAAGGACGTATACTACTTTGTGTGTTTTGAACATAAGATCTAAATGGCTGTACATGTGTGCAGATTTGTATGTGTGTACACTGTACATAGATTTTACATGCATTTAAGATGTAAATAGGTCTTGATTGCTATCCTTATGCAAACCTAGCTGAAAGTAAAAGCAATTAACATAAGAACATAAGAACAGCCCTGCTGGATCAGGCTCAAGGCCCATCTAGTCCAGCATCCTGTTTCGCACAGTGGCCCACCAGATGCCGCTGGAAGCCACAGGCAGGAGTTGAGGGCGTGCCCTCTCTCCTGCCATTGCTCCCCTGCAACTGGTACTCAGAGGCACACCCTTGAAGCTGGAGATGGCCCACAGCCCTCTGACTAGTAGCCATTGATAGACCTCTCCTCCATGAAGTCATCCAAACCCCTCTTAAAGCCATCATGTGGGCTGGTAAGGTATTTCCAAACCAGCCCATAGTGTAGCCCTTTTCAGGCATTATGCTTTGCATGCGTACAAGTGTCTGCATGCATGTACATGGTTTTGTGTGAATGACTGAATATGGGTTCACTTTAACAGTGAACCTTAGTTCAGGTCCCTCAATGCATGGTACAGACAGGAAGTACCTACTTCATATGCATTGAACATAGTGCGTGAAAACTGTACATTCATACAGACCTGAATGTACCTGCATACATTGTACACAGATTATATGTGTATTTAAGATAATGTATTAATAGGGCTTATGAATAGGACTGAAGTCTTCTATGCAACTGGGTGCTTTGGAAGAAAAGAAAAAGGGAGGAAGGAGAAGGGTAGCTTAAGTTTATCCCTGATGCCCCCACTTCCTGACACAGATCTACAATATGCCTATTCATGGTGAAGTAATACATATTGCTAGTTTTTCTCTCCACAACAAGTTCTAAAAAGGACATCTTAGACTTTAAAAGCTTGATAAGAGTTTAAGGTTATCTAAGGGGGCTATATTTGGTGGTCCAAAATTAGCCAGTTGGAAGGGCAATTAGGATTCATCCTAGTGGCTTAAACTGTGGTATTGTCTCAGAACACAGTCTTTCATGCTTCATAGCACAAGTTTGCACAATGAAATGTAGTAAAAATTACCTCAGGGAATGTGAAAGGGCAGACCTGAAAGAGCTTTATAAACAGCTCTTTAAATAAAATTAAGAAGAAGTTTCTTAAGACACTTCATTTAACAACACTGATAAATATGTCTCAGAGGGAAAATTAAGTTAAAAGGAAGCTGATAAACTAGATACAATGCTTTTCCTTATCAGAATTCCAAATAAGGACTTCAATCTTTATACAAGAAAAGACTCAAACTAAACATTACTTGCAATGGTAACCTAAGTCCAGCTGATATGTTAGAAGAGAAAAAGTCACTAGAAGAAGAAAAAAGTCAGTGGTGATGGTGGTGGTGGTGGGAGCAATTGGGAGCAGAGGAGCAGCAGACGAGCGATGCTTAATCCTGCTTTCCTATGCCGTGTTAAATTTGGTAAGATGTACATTATGGGAAGAGAGCTGGTCTATGGGAAGAGAGCTGGTCTTTATGTAGCAGGCATGACTTGTCCCCTTAAGCTAAGCAGGATCCGCCCTGGTTGCATACAAAAGGGAGACTAGAAGTGTGAGCACTGTAAAATATTCCCCTGAAGGGATGGAGCTGCTCTGGGAAGGGCATCTAGGCTCCAAGTTCCTTCCCTGGCATCTCCAAGATAGGGCTGAGAGAGATTCCTGCCTGCAACCTTGGAGAAGCTGCTGCCAGTCTGGTAGACAATACTGAGCTAGATAGACCAATGGTCTGATTTGGTATATGGCAGTTTCCTATGATCCTATGATCTACATTTAAAATGTCATAGAGGGAAAAGCCACTTGAGAGGAAAGCTGGAAATACTGAGTGGGTGGGTATGGGCTAAGCATCTGATTGCTTCCATCCAAAGCATCTTTTCCACATCTAAATAGATGTACTTCCCAGCCTTGGGTCCCCAGATGTTGGCTTTTGGCTGCTGTGCCTAAGGATTATGGAAGTTGTAGTCTAACAACATCTGGCAACCCAAGGTTGGAACCAAGCTTGAGGGCATAGTTTGAGCCGACTATGTATAACAGAGCACATGAATGCAACCATTCATGGTCTGGAGATCCATGCTAGCAGTTTATTCGCACTCTCCACTCCAATCATTTAACCAAGGTAAGAGATGCGGCATGTTATGTCTGCACCACCTGTAGAATCCAGCAGGAAAGGTTGTGGTATGCAAGGACAAGGCGTGGGAGTAGAATCCGGAATATTAAAGGTTTATTGAAATAGATAGTATTTACAGAGAGGCAAGTGCAGACTGCTTTTCCATGCTCTTGCTGCTGACTGTTTGTTAGCCCCGCCTCTACTCCAGGACTGGAATACAAGTAACTAAAGCCCCATTCAAAAGCTGGCCTGGATCAAGGAATGGATTAACCAAAAACACCACACCATCCTCTTTCATTAGTGTAAACGAAAGCTACATAATGGAGGCTTTTATGGGGAGCATTGTTGAATCAGTATGCCTGACATGTAATCCACAGAGATACAGTGCAGACCCACGGTGTGGATGTTTGCTATTCTAAACAGACGAGCCAGATCTATGCAAATAGATCAGCAATGATAATGCAAAACCATTAACAGTAGCCAAACTCCTGTGCCAGCTGGTCTTCTTTCATGAGATACGTCTTCCCCACTTCTTGTTTAGCACCATGGCTGCTGGGGAAAGCAGCCATTTAAAGCACCTTTAAGCAGCAAATGTGTTTCCCTTGAAGCATATATTAAGTTTGAAATGACTAGACGCATAGTCACAGGATATCTAAGTCTAAATTATTATTTTTTAATTCAGTTTCCTTAATAAAGAGAGTTGATGTTATAAAGAACCAAAAGAAAAATTATGTCAAATACTGCTTGCCGGATAGATTCAGACCTGTCCTAAGTGTCCTGCTTTCCATCAGCACTGTGCAGTAACAAGTAACATAACCCTCAAGGGTCTGGGATAACACTTAAGGATTTATGCTTCTTCTTTTTTAAGTGGCACCTGCTGTGAGCATCTCAATATAAATACAGACTGCTTTAGCAAATCACAGATGTGTTACAGGATGGAAACAACTGACAGAAATAAATCATCAATGGAAGAGCTGAACTGGAGAAAGCTGGGGAGAACAAAGAGATAAACATAGTTCCTCGTTATATTTTAATGCTAGTAGTGTAATAGATGCTGGACAGTTAGGAGAGCTTTTTGTGAAAGTCCACATTGTTCAAATCACAGGGGAAGGTGGACACTTTCATGCACTGGCTGTAAGCTTCCAGAGCTTTCCAACAAATGTCCAGTTGATTCTGGGAACAGGATCCTGGACTGTTGGTCTGTTCCAATAAGTCAGACAAGTTGGCCAGTGCTTTGGGATTCAATCAAGGAGGATTAATTCCCAAATGTTTGCATGCATGTTTACTTACTCCCACTTTCTATCATTCCTTGGCCAAAAGAGTGGCTGACATATTGTGCAAGAGCACATCAACCTAGTGATGTTGTGGCTGCACAATTTGTGTAAGTTGTGCAAACACAAAACTTGTGCAAATTGTGTTACATGAGTAAGCCTGCTGGAAATAATGGACTTTCTCTTGTGAAATGCAATGTGCACAAATTTTAGTGTTTGCATAACTTGAGCAAACTCATTTGACCACAAATTCAGGTCGAATTGGGGGTGATTAGATTATTCTACTCTGGAAAAAAAGGGGGCAGATTCAGGGTAGAATAATCACACCCAATTCTACCTGAATCAATTTGGACACCATTTGAAGGTCGTTTTGCTGGGAATGGCGGGGACCAGAGGGTTGGTCTACCCACCGATCCCACTTAGTAGACTAGCTTTCCTGTACTTTTAATTTAATTTAATTGTACTTTTAATACTTTGCTTTTAATTTGTATTTTAATTGTGCATTTAAAAATTATATTATTATATTATATTATATTATTTTAATGAAAAGAGGTATAGAAATGTAACACTAAATACAATTTTAAAATATGCACGTAGAAAGTGACTGAAAGAACAGGGCAGCTCCTGCAAACACACAGTTGCATACTAACATCATGGTGTTGTGGAGCTTTTGGCTATGATCCTAATGCAATCTCCCAAGAAAGAACATGCAAATCTCAGAGAGGGATTGTGGGTAACAAAAGAATGCACACCTTCATTAAAAAACCATCCGGTGCTACACAGAGCACAATTTAATCAACATAATATTTGGCCTTACCATAAAGCAACTGCTTAAATAACTTGTTCCTGAGTTACATCACATTAACACAATATACTTCTAAGATCCTCTAGAGCATTGCCTTTAAAAAAAAAAGTATTTGACAGTTCCTCTAGAGAGAGGAAAGAGCATTTGAAATAATGTTGGGTATTTTGCCAAGTCTGTCAAATGAGTAACACTTCCACTTTCTCAGTTCCGTCTCATTAAAATTGTATTCTAATTCTGCCTCAGCTTGGTCTCTTTGCTTCATAAGTCATTGCCTGCTCATTACTTCTAGTGTGAGAGATGAAATTTATTCTAACCTGATAGCAAGGATAAAGAAGTGAAAGAGAGGCAGCTGGGAGAGATGAAATTAGCTTATTCTAATGCTTTTTTGAAAAGCCTTTCTCATAGCCATGGGTTACGATAAGTGTCAGTTTGGATTTGTGACACTATCTTTGTTTAGTTTGCTTTTTTAAAGAAACACACAGATTTCAGACAATAAAATATGCTTTGCTTCTCACATTATTTACAAGATCAATGTTGCTAATAAGGTCACTTATTGTTTCCTTTGGTATGCTGTAATGATACAGCTATTATAATTATCAGATTATGATTCTTATTTTGAAGGGTATTTTATCCTAGAGGATAAATATAAGAATACATATAAATGTCATACATGAGCGGTGGTATGAAGAATATCATCCTTATCCAGGGGTGTGTGTGTGTGTGTGTGTGTGTGTGTGTGTGTGTGTGTGTGTGTCCCATATGCTCCATCCTGGCATATAGACTGGCTCTCTCCAATGAAATGAATTGAGAAAGAACATTCCTTGTGGTTCTTCTACTCAGAAGAGATTGCTGGATTTGCACACATTGGTTCAACCAGTAATATATGTTATATGCACAATTTAATTCTGTGTGCAGAGTGTCCTCATATCAGATCTCCTGCATATCAGTTGATCCAGGTAAGATGCAGGTGCTCTGGGTCAGTAAAACCAGTAACGCAAATAACAAGGTAAATCTGATCTTGGATGTGATCACACTCCCCCTGAAAGACCAAGTGTATAGCTTCTTGGGGGTTCTCCTGGACCTGACACTGGCCCTGCAGGCTGAGCAGTGTCTAGGAAAGCCTTTCATCAACTTCATCTGGTACACCACTTGGTGTTACCATGGTCACTACTCACTACACAAGCATGACAACGATCCTGCAGCAGCAACTTCATTGATTAGCTGGACTAGCAGATTCAAAGTGCTGGTTTTGAACTTTAAAGCCCTACTTAGTTTGGGGATGGGAAATCTGTCAGACTGCATTTGCTCATGTACATCTGCCAGAGTCCTTTGCTCTTCCTCACAGGCCCTACACTTGGCTCCACCAGTAACACAGATCTGGTTGTCAGGGTCAGGGTCTATTCTGTAGTGGCCTTTCTTTGGAATGCCACCCCAGAAGGAGGCCCATCTCTCTCCCTAGGGCATTTCAAAAAGAGCTTGAAAACCACCTCTTCTGGGAAGTTTCATATCTGGTTTTAACCTGTTTTTTCAGTTTTAATCAGTTCTAGCCTTTGCATGTGTTGCTTTCGATTTCAGCATTATTTGTTTTAATTAGGAACAAAGGAAGCTGCCTTATGCCAAGTCAGACCATCATGCAGAAGATGTAAAATATGAGCTGCTACTCTTAATATCCACTAATGAGATGCCTACTCAAAAAATACAGGATGAGACCTTGGATAGAGTCCAATTGTATGATTAGGCATCAGTGGGGAATGTTCAGTTTGTCCTAATCTGGGAAAGAAGGGAACATGCTGGCTCCTTCAAAAAGCCAAGAGTAGTACATCCTTGGATAATGTATGAACCCAAACTTAGGATTGTAAACTACAATGCTTGCATTACTTAATGCCAATACAAAACTCATATTGTCAAGTTACTCACACTTCCAATCCAATTGTTACATTTGTAAAAATGTACATGTGCCTTTGCAAGGTTCTAGGTCTTATTCTAATTCTTATGTCTTAACCTGAAGAGCAGACCATTATTAATACCAATCTTGTCTGCTCTCAGGATATGATCACAGAAGAGCACGACTTTATTAAGATTTGTGCTAATGTATATGTTAGTTGGATGCACGCTATCACTTTATCATTGCAAATTCTACTGCTATTATGTGAATAAGTACTGCTTAAGGGCTGCAATTCACTCTAACTCAAATACTATCTAAGCACTGCAATACACTGTTGATGACACACTCCAAATCTATCTCTTGCCATCAGCATGCAGCAGGGGGGTACAGGGCCGGAATCAGGAGTCAGCATTATTGGACATCTATCAAGGGTCCAGGCCCTCAGAAGGATCCCTGAGACCAACTCCATGTCTGTTACAGAGAAACTACTTATCAAAGTAATTGAGCAGGAAGCCAATTTTAACTGAGAAACAAGAGTTTGGTATTTATTACTAACAGAAAGCATAGGCTAAGGAAACAACAAACAGGTGAACAGTCTCTTATGCAGAGAGAGGGAGAACCTCTCAGTTTGATAGGGGTGTGCACAAAAACAGTTTGCCCAGTTTGGTTCGAATCTGAACCAGACTCGAACCAAACAGGCCATGTTTGGTTCCCCCCCCCCCACCAAACATACCCCCACTGGCTCAGCTCAAATTCGAGCTGGTCCGGGGGTTCTACAGTTAAATTTAAACAAAAAACAAAAAATTCACCACCTCCGGGGGGTGCTACCACAACCATGGAAAGTCTCTAATGGTCCCCACTCCCCACAGCTGGCCTCCCCCCACTCTCTGAAGGGCTGTTTCAGCCTGTTTGGGGGCCCTTTCTGACATGGCAGTGGTCATTTTGGAGGCCGCCTCGCATGCACCCTGGCCATTTGCATGGCCAGGTCATGACCAGAAATTCTTGAATACCTCTGCTCTATTTTGTTTACAATCAAGTTGTGGGGGGGGATTATTGGGTTTTTTAGCTTGTGTAAAAGCATGCAGTCTCTGAAAGGGTTGCCTGGAGAGGAGGGAGTCACGGTGTGCAAGTTCTATTATTCACCAGAGAATATGGGGGGCCCACACAAGTGAGGCCTCCTTGATTTGGATGGCCTACCTCATGAGAGTGCAGTCTGAAGAACGCCCAAAGCTCACTGAGCCTCTGGTCCTCCATAGTTGACTGGCCCTCTCATGAGAGGGCTAATCACAGGGACAAGAGTGTGCTTGTGTGTTCCTGGGCTGCTTTGCCTAGGTCTGCCATCGCAAGAACATCCTTGGTCACAGTGGACCAGACCCCAGGATCCTCTGCCGTCCCTCATATACATATTCCTTCCCAGAAAAATTGTGCCCCTCTCCAGTTGCTAGTAATTGTGCTTGTGCAAGACTGTTTAAGTGTGGGGCTCTTACAAAGGTGGCAGTGCAATTGCTGTCCATGGAAGGGCTTCAATGCCATTTAAAGAGATTTTCCCTTTAATTGCCACCTTTTCCCTGCCAAGGGCAGGCAGTCCATTCCGAAAAGGCACAATTGCACTCGGCATGCCCCCTTGAAGACCACAGCCAAAGGCTGCCAGCCTGCAGATGTTCTGATGCTTTGCCCACAGTCTGGCAATGCGATCACTGTGGAGCTTTCTGGGATGCATCGTCGGAGGACCGGGAAGAGAGAGTTTCTCCCCTACCCACGTCTGTGTTGTGATTCAGTATTACAAAAATTAACCTCAGGTTCATTTACCCGTGGTTTGCTGTGCAAATGTAGCCTCTTTTATTTTTTGTTTTCAGATTAATTTTAATGTGGATTATTGCTTTACTTTATTATTTTTATTGACAATTATTCGCCATAGTATGCTATAAAAAGGTCAGATTCAAATGTTGAAACCAAATATGCTCCTCTCTAAAACAATAATGAAAATGGAAACGTATTACAAAGAGGGTAGAAAATTCTAACCATATTGTTTCAATGGCAAGGAACTTCTGACACTAAACACAGAAATATATACCAAGCAAATTAACTAAAAGCTCCACTCTTTCTTTGCCATAAAATTTTCTGGAATTATTAAGGAATATATGGTCTAATTACTGAACCTGGAATTTTTTTACTGCTTCAATTACAAACTGATATTACAATTAACTAGATAATTAAATTGACTTGAAATAACAAGCACTAATTTAGAAATATGTTCTAAATGAGTTTTTAACATGGAAGCAAGTCTTTGTTGATCTGTTTATGTGATTAGTGTCAAGTGGCATGGATTAGTTCAGAGATTTTGGGGAAAGACAGATGTCATTAAAAGAGGTATTTGTTTAGTATTCTGCAGGGGGAAAATGCATTTAAGCAGAAAAACCAAGCATGAATTGCAATTCTGTAGCAATGTAAGAAGTCGCCTTAAGTGGCACAGTGGGGAAATGCTTGACTAACAAGCAGAAGGTTGCCAGTTTGAATCCCCGCTGGTGCAGCAGTGATATAGGAAGATGCTGAAAGGCATCATCTCATACTGTGTGGGAGGAGGTGATGGTAAACCCCTCCAGTATTCTACCAAAGAAAACCACAGGGCTCTGTGGGCTCCAGGAGTCAAAATCGACTTGGTGGCACACTTTACCTTTAGAGATGTAAGAAAGGTAGGTGTGCACTTATTTTCATACTTGAAATATAGAAATACAACAAATAAAGCACTTTTATCAGGACAAATATTATTGATTTTTAATCAGCAATGTAACTAACCTTCTCCACAGTATGGGCCACTTGCTGGAAACAATGGCCCCAGCTGCAGGCATGGATAACTAGCCCCATGCTACTGGTGGTTCCAGAGCCACATCTCTATTTATATCAAAAGATTTTTTTTAGTCAGTTCAAAAGGATCTGTATGAGCATCCGGTGTTGATCAGCTACAGTATGTATCCAGATTTGTATCAGCACTGGCAGCAAACACAGAATGTTGTTAGTATTCTTCTTCTTCACCCCACCAGCTTTTAATATAATCAGGGGACGTCCAGTTGTGGTTATCACTGGCTTGTTTGGTGGAGACCCAAAACTTGAAGCCTTCTCCAAGATTGCTCAGGACTCTGGAATGTGTTCTAGATAGATAGATAGATAGATAGATATAATATGATAAAGTGGGAGAAAATAATACCAAAATGGGGCTCTTAAATGTTACATCCTAAGCTTTAAAAATGTGTGACTATAATTGCAACTACAGTACCTATAACTGAATTATCTGACCATCCACTTAGAAGGTTACAAAGCTTTCATTTAAACCAGGGCTGCCCAACTTTGGCCCTGTAGCTCTTTTTGGACTGCAATTCCCATAATTCCCAATCCCAGCCACAGTGGCCCAAAGTCAGGGATTATGGGAGTTGTGGGCCAACATCTGCAGGAAGGCCAAAGTCAAGCAGCCCTGATTCAAACTAAGGAATTACTGACGGGCATCTTAAATTCAAATAGACTGTAAGCAACGGACAAAAAGCTTTACTTTGATATGAGCATTTGGAAGGAAAACAAAAATTGGCAGCCCTGAAAAGGGGAATAGCCTTTTGGGAGTGTTGACTGTGGCACATTTTGTTTGTCTGAATCCTTCCCAGAATAACATTTCCACCCCACTGTTGCTTTGCTTGCATTTGTTTTGTTTTGTTAATTGATTTCAGAACTATTTCAGCAGGGGAGCCATTCTAGAATGCAGATAATTCCAATCCAAGACTGAGTCACAATTACATTTTTTTTGTAAGTACATTGACTAAGTCATTCAAGGTGACAGTGAGCTAGGACCTCATGTTATGAGAGAAACATTTCCTTACAATGCATGTGTGTTGTGTAGGCGGAAGGGTTTTGCGAAACAGAAGCAATGGGTGCGATGAAGTGCTTAGCTGGCTCCATACTCACTGAGTCTCCCTTACGTATTCCACACTACCACCAAGCCTGGCTGCTGCCTTGTTGTTTATCATCAAGACCAAAAGAATCTTGGCTGTGGGTGAAATGAACTGAAAATCATTCATAGGGGGATATTAATCATCAGACATGAGAATATTAAGCATATACACACAAACACACGGCATACACAGTGAACAGGCAAGTCTTCCCTTCAGATACACCCATCTATTATTTATTTATTTATTTGATTTCTATACCACTCTTCCAAAAATGGCTCAAGGCAGTTTTCTTTTCTCTTAAGCAACATACATGCCTTTAGGAAACATGTGTTTGCCAATATAGGTCCCAGATAGACAAGTCCATCTAACCAACCCAACTTCCACACGATTAGGGATGTGAGTTCACCATGAGCACACATGCCCCACATCTTTGTTTAATTGCATAAGGTGGTATGTGGCTCTCTTGAACAGCACCATCATGCACAAAGGTCATTCTCATCAGCAGAGCTACCTGGGTTAACCCTCTTCCACCCAGGTAGCTATGTGACAGCAGGAGTCCTCCTGACCATGATCGGCTACCCAGATTAAAAATGAGGTAGGAGGAGAACATAAGAACAGCCTTACTGGATCTGGCTCAAGGCCTATCTAGTCCAGCATCGTGTTTCACACAGTGGCTCACTAGTTACCTCCGGAAAACCCACAGGCAAGAGCTAAGAGCATGCCCTCTCTCCTACTGTTGCTCCCCTGCAATTGGTATTTAGAGAAATCCCTTCCTACCTCACTTTCTGGTTGTCTGTGCTTCCAGTACTGCTCCTGGGCTACTGGCGGCCATGGTGTTCAGAGAGCTGGGGAAAGAGAGGCCAAGCAGAGCAGACCTGCTGCAACAATGAGGGCAGCAATCCTACTGCTCTCACATTGCATTGTGGGATCCTGGAGGATCCAGTGTGAGTTTTCCCCTTCCCATCTTTGGTCATGAGAACAACCTTACAGTTTAAATACTGCTTTAAAGAAGTATTTGCTTGCAATTTGATTTGCAAACTACAATTTGATTTTCTACTTTGATTAGCATTGAGTTGCTTGCAAGCAGCAAGACATGCAGTGTAAACTGCAGACTAGGCAGAGGTGTCTTGTTGCTCCAAAGCGTATCATGCTTTTCATCACAAACTGTCTTCCTAACATTGTCAGCACTTTCTGCAGGGAGAGGAATAAGGATAGAGTTTTTAATGATGTGCCAAAATTAAAGCAGCACCTGCAGTTTTGCTATGCTTCAATCACATTTTTTGTTTCCATAGCATAACAACACTGAACGCCCAGTGCTGTGTAGGGAGGGGGTGGGGATGCAGCTTTTGTAAACGGTGGCTGCCTTCAGACATAGTGTGAAACCATGGGTTGATGAATCCGAAGTTAACTACCGGAACTGAGAATTGCACTGCAGATGATCATCCAGCTGGGACAATCAGGAACCTCTGGCTTCTGGGCAGAGGAGCCCATCCCTCTTCCTGGTCCATCAAGGCCGAATCTCAACAAGCTGCAGGCCGCTCGTGTTGCCAAACTGCTGGCAGGGCATCAGGATGTCATTAGGGTGGCTGTCACTGGCCCCAATCTCCAAGGGGGTGTCCCCAGCACGAATGTGCCTTTTCAGCCTTGATGGCCACCTTCAGTAGGACAAAGACATTTTAACCTCTTCCTCACTGCACAGGCAGCAATGCCCTTGCAGTCACTTCAAGGCCACACTATCATGCAGAAGCACAATCATTTAAACTCAATAATGGCAAGGGGTACTTCCAGATAGCAATAGGGTCTGTAGGGATAAAAGCAGAATGGAAGCAGATCATTTTGGTCCTCATGGCCTTTCTAGAAATATCAACTGGAAACCTGGGAAAGCCTTCTTGAAAACTTTGTTCATATAGGCAGCTGCAGGGCAGGAGATAGCACCAAGGACACCCAATATGGACAGTGATGACAGATCCATGGAGGGTCTTTGTGAAGATGACTATTCTGGCTAGGCAAGCATCCTAGGAGAACACAAAGAGGCACATGGGCGGTACATAGATGTCCTGTTGTATCTGAACCAGAGCCTGGTTGTTGGCCCGCACTAACCGCCTCATCCAATACTATCAGCAGTTATAGGTGTTAATAACTAACCTTTTAGCCATTGTGAGGGTGATGATAAGGAAGGGTTACTTGCAGGATGCCTCAGGGCAAACGGATCCCTCACCCCCACCACAGCCTGAACATCCCGTCCTCCAAAATCTGCCCTCGTATGTGGACACCCATTCTCAGAGCATCTGCAGCATTAGTGGCAGTATTAAAAGAGCAGGCAGTCTGTTGCCCTTTCCCAAATTCCAATTTGCTCACTCACTGGGAACTGCAGAAAGCATCCCCGAGTTGCCCACTCCAATGTGCTCCCTGAAAAATGTGCCATGGAGCAGCCTGTGGGAAGTGTGTTGCACCCAGGTGCAGGGGCACATAATTCCGGTCCCCCGTGTCAATGAAGCATCATATATTGAGGCCAAGTGTCAGCTGCACACTTGACAGGTCTGGTGTGCCATAGTCATGGGGTGCATAGCAGGAGGACAGTTTATGGCATGAGGGATGTCGGTGTTGGTGGGGGAGCACAATTGAGAAAATCATCTGACATGGCCCCGCAATAAAGGTGGAGACTTAGTGGGGTGGGGGGCAAAAGAGACTTTATTGACATAGGGCATGTTCCATGACTTCTGCAGCAAGGCCCCCATGTCTGTTCTCCATGAGACACCATGTTTAATGGGTCTCAGGAGAACCTATCATCATGTAATCATCCTCTATGGCATTCCTTTCATGCCACATTGAGGAAGCATGCAGCTTACAGCGGGCATCGCTAATGTGCTTATGTCCCTTTAATGTGGTGTCTGGAGGGACACAGTGTCCCTGTTGCCAGGCAGCAGTGGGAGGAGAAAGGAGAAGGCAGGGAGTGGGGCACAGGCTCCGAGAGGCAGCCAGCAAGAAAAATGGCAGGCATGGAGTGGACACATTTCTGGGCTGGTCTGAGCTACCCTCTCTATGGTTTTAGGATCAGCCACAACACAAAATCCAGGTTGCGGTGGCAGCAGAATTTGGACAACCCCATGGTGACTCCAAAACTGAGGTACAAGCAGTGAAACTCACTATAAACAGAAGGATCAATTCATGGTTTGGGGAGTGAAACCTGGGGTTGCTTTTGTGACAAAACTGTGGTTTCACGCATTTGGATGACCACGAAATTGAACCTCTGCATCTCTTGCCTCTGGTTTTGCATTATGTTCGATGGTGACCATTGATTTGCAAGGTTGACCCTAAAGTCTGCAGCCAACAGAGAATCAATGAAAGAGAATCATGCTGCTCAGCTCAGGCCAACCCAAGTATTATAAAGAGCTATTCTGTATCCAAGAAGAAAAACTGACTCATCTCATTTGGACTCATAACTAGCAATTAAGTGCAGTCCTCATAGGAGCCTAGGAACCTGCCTCCTACTGAGCAAGACCATTGGTCCATCTCTCATCTATACAGTCATCTATACAGACTGGCAGTGGCTTCTCCAAGGTTGCAGGCAGGAGTGTCTCTCAGCCCTATCTTGGAGATGCCAAGGAGGGAACTTGGAACCTTCTGCATGCAAGCATGCAGGAGCTCTTCCCAGAGCAGCCCCATCCCCTGAAGAGAATATCTTACAGTGCTCACACATGGAATCTCCCATTCAAATGCAAATCAGGGCAAACCCTGCTTAGTCAAGGGAGCAATTCATTCTTGCTACCAAAAGACCAGATCTCCTCCCTCATGTATGTGAACATTACAGAGTCAAGATTCACATGGAAGCTCCTGCTTATGTGTGATGTCATCTGTGTGGTGAAGGGGTGTGCTGCTCTTCCATCACAGAAAGGCTCCAGGTCATATGAACAGAAGCTCAGTAATTGGGGTATCAACTCAGGGGCAGTCCAAGGTATTGTGGTACCTGAGGAAAGGCACCTTGCTTTATGTTTCCGGCAGGTGCCAGCACTCTTTCAAAACTGATCCATGCAAGCAGTGACGTAGCAGAGAGGAGAGAAGGTTGCCAGCAGTCTCCTCTTTTCTTCTCAGAAGAAAAGCTTTGCAAGTAGTTTGAGGAGAGAGAGGCAGCCTTTTCTCTGTTCTGCACATCCCTTGCAGCCTCTGCAAGGGTTCGATCAGTCCCAAAGACCTGCTCCAATAGTGGCAGTGGGATGCATAAGAACATAAGAACCACCTGCTGGGTCAGACTCAGGCCAAAGCCTATCTAATCCAGCATTTTGTTTCACACAGTGGCCCACCAGATGCATCTGTGAAGCCCACAGGCAAGAGGTGAGGGCATGCCCTCTCTCCTGCTGTGGCTCTCTGCAGCTGGTATTTAGAGGCCTCTGAGGCTGGAGGTGGCCTATAGCCACCAAACTAGTAGCCATTGATAGATCTGTCCTCTATGAATTTGTCTAAGTCCCATTTAAAGACTTAGGCAAATTCATGGAGGAATTTTGCTGAGATTGTGCTGAGAATCTTGCTGCCCTGCTGTTAACCCATAATCTGCCACCTGAGTCAACTGCCTCAACTTGCCTCATTAAAAGACTTCCCCCTGTGGTGACTCATATGTAAGAAACAGAAATCACATCATGTTGGGTAAAATGGATATATTCCAGGCAAAATTAAGACCATTTATTTCCAATTGATGTCACTGGAGATATTAAGCAGGAGCTTAACTCTCTCCTTTCAAAATCAATGTGACTCTAAATGTTAAAGTTTGGATTGAGCCTATAATTTTTCAGGGGAAGCAAATCATATGCTTGCCTGTGAATCATCAAATGGTATCAAGTGGTTCACACACCTCTGAATCAGCCAAAGACTGACATTTATCTTATTTGAATAGCTAATTCTCATTTTATATTTAGAAAGGATAGCTTCAAGGCATTTTCAGAGGCTAATCTAATACAAATATCTTTCCAAATAATTAATATTATTATGTTTTCCCTCAGCAAACAGCTTATGATATCATGATCCCAATTACAACTGCAGAAACAAAATTAGAAATTTTCATTGCAAGGACATTGACTTAACTTCAACCTAAACTTTAATTATAATGTGGTTATGCTGGAGCTGATTTTTGCACATTTGATCATCATTCCTACTTCTGCATTCAGGAAGCAAACTCTGAGGCTGCTCTCATGAGCAACCAAGTCCAGGCTAAGACAGCCAAAGCCTGACTTGGCTGCCCATGAGAACCATCAGGATCTGAGCAGATCCTGGCGACACCTTGGCAGCAAACCCACCAAAGAAGCCCGCCAGTTAGCTCAGGTTAAAGGCACAAGCATGCCCTTAATTCGGGCTAAGTGTTCATGTGCAAGCACCAGCTCTTTGCAGCCATCACTGGCACAGGTGCAGGCTCCCGGCCGTCACTCGGGGGATTCCCACAATGCACCATGCACTCATGTGGTGCATTGTGGGATTTCCAGGGGCCAGGAAAATGTGTCTCGACCCCCTCATCGCCATACTGCCTGTGGCAGCCATGGACCATCTTGACACACTATTTGCACACCCAGTAACTCTCCAGGGATCATCTGGTGGGAAGGCAAACATCTGCTGCCTTCCCTGCTGCCCACCCTCAAGCCTTCTCACTTAATCATGAGAATTGGCTCTCTGTATGATTCATGGATGTTGTCAGGATTTAGCCACAGCGTAACATCC
The DNA here is from genome assembly GCF_027244095.1 of Hemicordylus capensis. Lineage (NCBI taxonomy): Eukaryota > Metazoa > Chordata > Lepidosauria > Squamata > Cordylidae > Hemicordylus > Hemicordylus capensis. The sequence continues at coordinate 83,748,656 of NC_069658.1, read as the reverse complement.
ATAATGTTGAATGTCCATGACTTCCAGCACAGATCCAAGAGCAGGTCGCACACGCTAATTGTGAGCCAATGAACAGCCCATCCTCATTTCTTCCAAATGTCAATGCCTCCTTAGCAGTTCGCGATCACTGCTGCATTGCTACTTTCATTATTGCTAAAGGAAGTAGCAACACTACAATGACCAGTATTTGCATACTGCTTTTTAACAAAAGTTCTTAAAGCAGTTTATATTGAAAAATAAATGATAAATAAAGAAGCTTCCCTGTTCCCCAAAGGCTCGTAATCTAAAAAGATGGATTTTGGAGGAATGTTGTGCTGCGGCTGGATAGGAACCATTGCTCTCCCCATGCTAAATAAAAGAGTATCAGCATTTTAAATGTGCCTCTTTGCTTGTTTATCAGGGTTTAAGAGGCACTGACACAGCAGCAATGTCATATTCCTTATGAGGCACTGAACAGCCCCACATTTGCAAGCAGTGAGGATGGGTTGTTCAGTGGCTTGGAAGAAGAGTTCATACCCCAGGGTAATGAGCATTTTGTTTATTAGCACCTGTAGACAGGAGAAGCTACCACAGCAAACATGACTTACTAGCTCTTATATTTTGTTCCTATTTTGAATAAATACTTATGAACAATAATTGTATGAGCAAAATCTGCTTCCTGTTAACTTGTGATAATGAGATATATTAATATTTTTGCTGTTCAAGTTCACAAGGTGTAACTATAAAAACTAACTGTAATATTTACATAGCAAAATATATGCTTCCTAGGTTTATTTTAAGATGCAATGAGGTCATTCACACAACCAGTCTTTTCTGGATAGGAGTGGGTTAATCAGGGTACAGAGGCTGGTGTGGAGCCTCAGAACCCTCTTCTCCACACTGCCTGTCAAGTTGGGTTACCCAGTTTTTCTACCCTGCCCTTAACCTAGATAGGACAGAAACATCCACTGTCCTACCTTTGTTTTCAGTTGTGTGGGTGCCTACAATGGCTTCTGCAGCTCCTGGGGCCAGCGACCATAGAGTGCTGTGGCTTGTGAGGCCAGAAGAAGGAGCCCTCATGCATTAGCATGGGCTGTCTCTCTGCTTCCTGTGCACTGCATTCTGGGATAATGGAGGACTTCTTCCTCCTGATCACAGATTTGACGATTGCCACTGCTCCAGTCATCTGAGCGTGCAACTGGCAGAGGCAAAATAAGCCTCCCATTGTCTGTGGAAAATTAAGGAGCTTCCTACCTATCCCCCCACTGCCCCTTTCCCCTCTGTTTGGTTTGTGAATGATCAGTGTGTTAGAGATGGCATCATCAAAATAAGAGCTATTTCAGACCTTAAAATATTTCACATCTCTTCAAATGTCTTGGCCAACAACACATTTTTCATACATTTTAAAGAATTTCGATGTATATTGGAGGTCCAATAACATAAATTTAAAGGGGATTTTTTTAAAAAAGGATGGCTCCAATGCTCCCAATAGCTCAGCAATAAATAGGTATTAGCAAAATCCGCTAACTAGATGGTCCGCAAAGGCATAAAAATGGTGGAGAGAGCCATAGGACAGTAAGTGAAGATAGGCTCCCACCTTCCTTTCCTCCCTCCCCCCCCCACTCCCTTGTATTTACTATAGAAGAACTTTAAGGACATAGATAAACACAAAATATCCATTGAAATTAACTTTAAACTGCACCTACTCCAACTATGGCACAGCAAAGTTTCATGGAATGGCCTCCTCCACGTTTTCAGTTCTGCAAAGATTCCTACAATTCAGGGTGTGTGGAAACAGTTCGAGTGGTTTGAACTCAAACTGGACTGGACTGGACTCCAAAAAGAGGGGCCAGTCCAAGTTTGAATCAAGCTGGGACTGGTTCAGATCAAACCGGTTCGGCCCAGTTCAACCAGTTTGAATGCTTTACTTTTAAAGGGAGGATCCAGTAAGGATTCCCCTTTACAAGCAAAGGGCGGGGGGACTCCCTTACTAAAACGGGATTGAGGCCTGAGCGGGAGGAGGGTACCTTACTCTCTGTGGCAGTGGCAGCTCCCTCTCAGCCCCACCAGTGTTTCCCCCCAGCACCGCAGGACAGTGGGTGGCCCAGCTCATCTTGTGTCATAGAGGGGCATGGAAGTATGTCCCTGCAGTAGCTCTCTCTTTTCTCATTCTGTTCAAGATGTCAGGGCAGATTGCTGCATACACATTTGCAGAGGCAGAGCACAGCCAGATGAAGAGAGGGCACTTGAAAGACAGTCACCAAAGCTGCCAGAGTGGGCAATGCTTAGAGGCCAAGCATCCACCATAGCTTTGGCAGTGGAGCAGGGGAAGGGGCAGGAGCCAGCCTCTCTTGTTTGGTTACAGGACAAATGTCCCAGCATGTTCCATGGTAACTTACACCCCTGATGAGATGGAAAGAACATTTGAGCTCTAGAGTTGTCTTCTTTCTTCAGGTTTTGTATTTGCTAATTTCCAGGGTGCTAGTAATAGTCTCCCTGAAGTTTCTCACATAGACGAATGGTGCCTATTGAGTTGTTTGAATGATGTAGGTCCTGCATTTCCAAAGGAATGTACAGTGTTGAAAACCACAATAAACTTGAACTGGCAAATTTGTGCCAATAGCCCGACAAAAACTATTCCCAACCAATATGGTTTTAAGTAAGACCACAGTAGTTCCACCCTAATTTTGAACTAAAACTGGAAGAAAAAGTCATAACAAAGCTTCTTTTTAAAATCAAATTTATTGCAAGGAGATGATAGATCCTCTAAGGATCAAAGATCCCAGTTGCTTGTTATCAGCTCTTCCAATTAATCTAAGACAAAATTTTATTATTAAGCTTTCATTGAATAACCATATATAATGGTTTTTTCCATTAGGAAAAACCACTCTCACACATGCATAGCTAAGGGACTAATTGTAACTTTGAATTTGTTTCTCAAGAGACTTAAAGTGGAAAAAAATGATGGAGGTCCTTGGAATTACCGAAGACAAATTTACAGAATAAGCAATATTGTCTTTTAAGCACACATAAAATTCTGGTTTGGAAAACACAAAAGGGCATGGAATCACGTATGAATGTGGATGTATCTTGGTTTCATTAGGTCTGTTAGATTCCCACAGCACTGAACAAACAGCTCTGGGCCCTCCATTTCCTTAGTCTTTGTTTCCCTACATTGGAATTCTTCAAAGAATACATTACCAAGCCAACTGGATTCACTACAAAGCTGCAGCGTAGCTCTTTTTATCGCAATGATCAAGACAACAATTGTGTGCTGACAAGAAAAGAACAACTGAAACCATTGAACAAACATTAAAAGAGCAATTCCAGAGATAGTTGCCTTTGAACTGCAATAATGGGCAACATTCAGTCCGAGATTTGAATTCTGTGTAAAATAATTCATTACTAACTGCCTTCCCTTGTAATTATCTGAGCCTCCGGCAGCATGTATTTTCAGCAGCATTAATTTTGTCAAATGTAATATTTTATAGTCTTGCTGAACTCCATACAATTCTTGGATTGCAAATCTGCTTTTGTAACATCGGTTTTGTTTATTTCAGAGATCCTTTACCGTAAAGCAAAGGAATCTAAATTTTGCCTTGAAAGGCGAGTATTATTTGAAAAGAATTTGCCCTGAAGTATCATTGCAATTGTTAAAAAGATAATTTATTTTGTTATGACCCAGAAGCAATTTTGACTGAATAGTAGCAAATCCTAACAACTGAGTCAATGTTCTGTTTAAGAGTTCAGCCACTGTTGGTTTTGTTTTGGATTCCAAACTCCATAAATACTTCCTAGCAATCATTCTGCCCACATTCTTTTCTGTGGTTTTATCATAATAGCAAAGTGTTGGAATAATGTGTCTTTAATCAACTCTGAAACTTTTGGAGTAGAAGCTTGACTGTACATGCCTATCATGATATCTAGCTTTCAAAATAAAGCATGAAAGCTCAAAATACTTTTAAACATACATAAGCTGAAAAGATACTATCTAAAGTTACACAAATAAAATACCACAGATAATGGTTTTTATGTGCACATTGTGATTATCATGGCCTAACAATCTGAAATTTCTACCATTTCTCACTTTTCCCACATAAAACTATTTGGAAGAGATGCTGGTTTTGTAATCATGAGATGAATGTTGTTCTATGATAAGCATATTACCATGTGACAGAGGCATGAAAGGCATTTACATCTACCCAGAGAAACTAGGTTACATGCATTTTTATTGTAAGAGAATCCTCCATTTAAACCAGTGGTTACCAAAGCATTTCATTTTTGTTCATTGTTTAACTCTCTAAACAGCTTCAGGCAATGTGGCTAAAATGGCACTATTCCAATAGTCCCAAGCATAGGCGGAACTGGGGGGGCAGGCAGGGCACGTGCCCTAGGCGCCACTGAGGTGGGGGCGCCACGCCAGTTCCTGCCACCCCCGCCCCCGCCCCCACCCCCACCCCATTTCCCACCTGCCCAGCCCCAGGGCCCCTCAGCCACTTGCCTCCAGCTCCGGCCTAGGTTCAGCAAGGCCTAGGATCGGAGCAGCCTGCAAAATGCAGAGCTCTTCTCTCCCCGCCTCTCAGCTGATCGGCAGGTGGGCGGGGCTTCCAGAGAGGCCTCCCAGTAGGCCTCCCTGAAGCCTGAACTCGGCAGGCCTCAGCAAGCCAGGAAGGAGGCTCCAGAGGTCCCTGCAGCAGACCCTCCCTGCAGCAGACCAGACCATCCAGCACAGCTTTTGCTAGGTAGGCTGTGAATTCCTTTTTGTGGTTACCCCCGTATATAGGGATCTGCTTGCCATAGGGCTTTGATATGGGTGGTGGGGCAAGACTGAGAAGTCTCTGAATATTTAATTTAAAACAGACTGAAAAATGTGCTGGCTTTAAAAACAAAAACTATCTAAGGCCTATAAGTGGCTTGTTTCATGTCAGAAAATTACAAAAACTTCTGGAACAAATATTTATTTATTCATTCATTCTTTCATTCATTTATAAATGCACTTATGTTCAAGTTGTTTTGCAACCTAGAAGGTCTGAGTGAGAACTGTGAAGCATGTGTTGTGCTTTTATTTTATTTTATTTTATTTTTCTTGTGTGTTAACTGCTCTCCAATAACTTGCAGGGACTTCAGGGTAAATCTGGCCAACATGTGAATGCAGCACCTCCATTCCAGAGGAGATGTGTGTTAAAGTGCTTTAAAAGCCTCATGTGAAAAACCTCCTGGAATCAAACTTTACTGAATTTGTTCAGAATTTTGAGAAAACAAACATAGGCTCACCCTGCATGGTTGAAAGTCTCCTTTGCTAATCTGCAGTGAGGGGACCATTTTAATAATTAGTGTTGCTAGTGTGTTCTAGGCATTAAAAGTAGCACAAATATATAGTACTCAATGTATATCACTATATACTGTGAAGTGTGCATGTGTGTATTCAGTGAAATGTATTTCCAGGCAGCATACTTATTTTGAAATATCAGACTTAAATCCTTGGGGGCCTGGACTTTGAGGGGCTGGGGGCCCATTTTAAAATCTCGGCTTGGCCCATTCCAACCTTGCTATGCCCCTGGCGGTCACTACACATGGGTTTCTGCACAACACCTGCACAGAAGAAACTTCCATGTAGAAAATGTGTCTCTTGTAAATTGACCCTGAATTTTCCATCCATTACTGGGATATTTGAGAGTTAGAGTCAATAATAAAAGAACAGCACACTGCTTGTGACAAGAAGAGGCAAATTACAATGATTTCTTAGTCTGGCAGGGGCTGGTTTTGGCCCTAGCAGAACTTGGCTGTCTGCTCCTGTTGCAAATGCCTCTGTCTAGTGTGGCAAACTAATGTATCCTCCTCCCTCTTGGTGTCAAAGTAAGCACTGGTGTGGTGAATGCACATATACCCCATCATGAGCCAACAGTCATCATAAGACAAAGGCTGGCAGGAATCATTCACTGGTTTATAGACCCCCCCCACCACCACCTTCTTCTTCCCCTATTTTGCTAGAGGCTATTTGGGCAGGTGATCCTCTAGGACAAAGTCATGTTTTTTAAAAAGAATGAGATGAGACAAAGAAAATGACACTTGGAATCCTTGCATAACTCCTGACTGTTGTTCTAAGTCTTTTACAGAGATGGCTCATGTTTTCAGGTTTTGATCAACAACCATGTCTAGATGGTACAGTGTTCCTTTTAACAGGGATTTCCAGATATTGTTGACTACAAGTCCCATCATTCCTGTTTGGACAGGGGCGCAATTTCAGTGCTTGCCCTAGGTGCTATTTTCCCTAGTTTCGCCTCTGGTCCCAAATCTGCCAACATGCCTATTTGCCCATCTGGAAGTCACACCAAACATAAGAGTCCTGGCTTTTCTTTCATTGATTTTTTCATTCATTTTGAATACAATACAATACAATATAGAAGAATAGCGGGAGAAATCACTATGAAAAAAATTAAAAGAAATATGCAATAAAAAGAATGTATGTATGCTGTATATTTCATTTTTTAAACCCACACTAATATTAAATTGATTGAATGATTGAAGTGCTATCAAGTCAGTGTCGACTCAGCCACCACATGGATAAATTCTCTGCAGGATGAGCTGCCTCCCACTTGGCCTTTAAGATCTCTCAGTGGTACATTCATTGCTGTCATAATCAAGTATAACCACCTTGCTGCTGGTCATCCTCTTCTTCTCTTTCCTTCAACTTTACCCAGCAATATGGACTTCTCAAGGGAGCTGGGTCTTCGCATAATGTGTCCGAAGTATGATAGTTTGAGCCTGGTCATTTGTGCCTTGAGTGAAAATTCTGGATTGATCTCTTCTATGATCCAGTTGATTGTTTTCCTGGCTGACCATGGTATTCTCAAATGTCTTATCCAGTACCAAAGTTCAAAAGTGTCAATACTTTTTCTATCTTGCTTCTTCAAAGTCCAGCTTTCGCATCCATAGTGTGTAATGGGAAAAACCATTGTCCAAATGATTCAATCTTTGTAGGTATAGACACCTCACAGCATCTAAATATCCTTTCTAAGGCTTTCATTGCAACCCTACCAAGTGCTAGTCTGCAGCGTACTACTTGACTGCTGGATCCTTTACTGTTGGTGGTCGATCCTAAAAGGCAGAAGCTATCTATGACTTTGGTGTCTTCATTGTCAATTCTGAGGCTGGTTGCTGTACCCATTGTCATTAGTTTAGTCTTCTTTACGTTTAGTCGTAGTCCCATTTTTTCACTGCTCTCCTTAACTTCCATTACTAGAGCTTGCAGATAATCCACATTCTCAGCTATCAGAGTAGTGTTATCAAAGTAGCACATTATTAATGTTTCTTCCTCCAACTTTAAAACCATGCTCATCTGCTTCCAGTCCAACTTCCTCCAGCTTTAAAACCACACCCATCTTCTTCAAATCCAGCTTCTCTCAGTAATATAAGCATATAAGTTGAATAAAGAAGGAGAATGTTGACAGCCTTGTCTTACTCCTTTGCTGATCTGGATCCAGTCTGTTTCACCATGTTCTGTCTGGACTGTGGCTTCCTGTCCTGTGTATAGGGTTCTCATGAGAACAATGAGGTGTTCTGGGATGCCCATTTTCCTAAGGATATCCACAACTTGATATGGTTGATGCAATCGAAAGCTTTTCTGTAGTCAATAAAGCACATAGGGACTTTTTGATATTCTTTGGATTTCTCAATTATTCAGTGTGCATCAGCAATGATGTCTCTTGTTACTTGGACTTTTCCAAAACCAGCTTGAACATCTTGCATTTCCCTTTCCACATAGGGCTCTAATCTACATTGGATGATCCTGAGCATTATTTTGCTAGCATATGAAATTGAGGATATTGTGTGATGGTTTACACAATCTGTTAAGTCTCCTTTCTTTGGTATGGGTATGTAGACTGACCTCTTCCAATCTTTTGGCCACTGTGTGGTTCTCCAAATTTGCTGGCAGAGTTTGGTTAGAGACTTGACTGATTCTTCTTCTGTTGCCTGCCATATTTCTGTAGCTATTCCACCCATTCCTGTAGCCTTTTGACTTGTTAATGACTGGAGTGCTGATCTAATTTCATCTTCCTGTACTAGAAGTTCTTGCAAGTAGGGAATATCTTCTAGAGTATCTTGGATGTTGACGTCCCTGCTGTACAGCTTTTCAGTATACTCCTTCCATCTCTGTTTGATCTTCTCTGAATCAGTTACTATCTATCCTTTGGCATCTCTTAACATATCAGTTCGAGGTTTGAACCTCCTTCTGAGTTCAGAGATCTTTTGGGAAACTTGCCTTGTTTTTCCATGTCTATTTCCATCCTCAAGGTCTTTACAGATGTCATTGTAGTACAGTTCCTTGTCTCATCTGACAGCTTTCTGAAATTCCCTATTAAATTCCTTCCTGAGGTCTTTATCTGTCTTGACTTTGGCTTTTCTCCTCTTCTTGGCAATTTCCACTATCTGTTCTGACATCCATTTTGCTTTCTTCTGTTTCTTGTTCTTTTTCAGTCTCTTTTCACATTCATCCTTAACAACTTCTTTGATTCCATTCCACAGTTCCTCTGGTTCCCTATCAATGAGGTTCAGAACTTCAAAGTAATTCCTGATATTCTCCTTGAAAATGGTGGGTACATTCTCAAGATCATATTGTGGGAGCTGGATAGCTTTGTTTTTCCACTTTAGCTTGTCTTGGAACTTGCACATGAGCAGTTCATGATCTGTTCCACAATCGGCCCCCGGCCACGTTTTTGCTGTTATAATTGAGCTCTTCCAGCTCCTTACACCAATAATGCAATCAGTTTGATTTCTGTGTACTCCATCTGGTGAAATCCATGTTTATAGGTGCTGCTTAGGTTGTTTGAAGAATGTGTTCGCAATGAAGATATCGTTGGCTGGGCAGAAACTAATAAGTCATTCTCCTGCTTCATTTTTGTTTCCTAGGCTGTGCAGTCTGACTGTGTTTTCCTCCTTACCATTTCCAACTTATGCATTCCAATTTCTGATCACCACCAACACATCTTGCTTGCATGCATGTTCTGTCAATTTCAGACTGGACTTGAGCATAAAACTCTTCAACTTCCTCCTCTTCTGCATCAGTCGTTGGGGCATAGACTTGAAAAACTGTCATGTAAAAGGGTTGTCCACAAAATCTAATTGATATTAGTTGGTAACTGACCGCATTGTACCCAAGTACTGTCACTGCTATATCCTTCCTGACTATGAAAGTAACATTGTTCCTTCTTTGTTTTTCATGTCCGGAGCAAACGGTATGATTTTCTGACTGAAAGCGTCCTATTGTAGTCCACTTTAATTCACTGATGCCCAAGATGTCAATCTGTAGTCGATTCATTTCATCTTCCACTGTGTTGAGCTTCCCCATATTCATGCTTCTTATGTTCCATGTTCCCATAATAATTCTGTCTTTGCAGCTTTGGATTTTCTTTTCCCGCATGTCAACATCAGCCGCTAACTGCATCATAAATACTATCAGTACTCACATATGAGTGACCCTTCCCCCCCCCCCCGCGCACGCGCACTCTTGCATTTGCCTGGCTTTAAAGCTAGAGGGCAAAGGCCTGGCCAGTGTTCACCCTTTTCCAGCTGCAAATGGGTGTTCCATGGAGAAGCTGTAGAGATTAACGTTCTCTCAACCAAGGACCTGCCTACTGATAGACTAAGGTAAAACTCAGTGTTAGTCAGTTAGTAAAATGCTTTCTTGTATTTTCTTTTAAATCCATGTATTCAAAAGAATACTTTACTCTCAGTTCCACCCTATTTTCCTCCAATTCCTTATTCTGTGCGCAACCCTTGTGTCTTAATAAAGTTTATATACTTAGAAGTGGCTTCATTCTGATATAACAGGTTCTAGAGGGTTTCTTGCACAGCTCTTCCCCATGTGCCTCATAAGGTCATTCACTACTGTTAAGTTGGTTTCAGAATACTATCTTGTTGTCTAGAGCTGGGTTGTGTGGACTCTGGCTGTACTGTGCCTGTAAGTCCCAAGCTGGACAGTTCTAGGTTGCTGAAGCGGTGTCTAAGCCTGGTTAGTGGCTTTAGATCAGTCTTCAACTGGTGGCAGCCTACCTCGAAGGAGCAGTGTGCTCCTAGATTTGGGATCAGAGCAATCTCTCTACTGAAAGTAGATTACAGGAAAGCATAGAGTCACCCCTGTTTTGTCGCAGGTGACAACTATCACATGACACAGTCCTCTATGGTGAATCAGAACATGTACTGTAGGTTGACTCTTATGTTGGAACCAAGGAAAAGGAGAGATGGTGATATAATGGACACTTTGTTACAAATATCCAACAGATTGAAAAGCTATCATTAAAAAATCAATTAACTGCTATTTCAGGTATATTTAAAATTATGTAGAGCAATTTATTCATCAATAAAGGAAAACTGAAGACTTTCTTGTGTCTAACAGAAGACAGCCATCTCGACCTACAAACCAACACTGAACCCTGAAATAGTCCAAGGAAATTAACGGAGACAGCTCTCAAGTAGATAATGTATAGATGATCTATTCTGGATTCAGCATATTTCTGAGATTTCTCCTCTTCCCCATTAATGCACACAACTGCTAATTTGAAAAAATAAGCTCAAAATTTTCTCCACAAGTCTCTAGCTGGGAAATTAAAGAATATTTTGTGGGGGTGGGGAAAATAATGTATAAAACATAGATGAGATTCCACAATAGTCTGACTAGCAGCTCAAAAATGGGAGATTACATTAAAATGTAATCATGAAATCATGCATTATTTATGCAGTTATAAGAGCAGTGCTGGGTCTCCCACGTTTCATATTATTGTATTATTTACTTCAAATTGCAAGTCTTCAACCTATTAAACACAAATGTACTTTCTAAAAGGATATTATTTTAAGAAAACAAATTATTTAGATTATCTTTCAAAATCCCTAAAAGCCCCATAGGCAGAAATAATCCCCTTAACATTAATTGCTGTTTTACTAAATGAACGGTGCTTGTTTATTTTACAGCCCCATACCCAACAGAAAACTCATTAGAACACGACTCCCTCTGCAATCCTAATCTGGAAGTGAACTGCTTTCTTTGTTTTCTGTCTGTTGGTGTCTTTGGAGGTGGTCACACTCAGGCTTACACACACCCTGAGTCTCAGGGCACTTACTATCCTTAAATGGTATGCAGCTCAGCCCTAGGCATGTTCACTGAGAAGCAGGTTCCACTGAATTCCATAAGACCTACGCCCTGGTATGTGTGTGATGCCTTTTAGTGCTCCAATACCAGTAAGCATTCACTCTCACTGTTATTTATTTATTCTTAAACTTAGTCATTGTAGATTGGACTACAACTCCTATGATCTCCAGCAACAAAGGCCTACTGCCATTGTGGCTAGGGGTGATAGGGAATGTAGTACAACAACATCTCGGGACCTAGGTTTTTAAGAATCCTGCCCTACACCATAGCTGAGACTGGGGTCTCAGCCTAGGACCATACAGTGCTGGTTGACACAACAATAGAAATCAACACCAGCAAAGCTCTGCACTCTTCCATGAAGTCGAAGAGTATTTTCTAACCATAACCCTGGTTAAACAGTGTTCCTGTATTTTAATGCATTTGGGGCAGCAGGGTAGTTCCCTGCCGCCCCTTCCCCCGTTCCTCAGCAAAAGGCTTCAAAAGCCTGACTGCGCATGTGCACATCGCATGCGTGCATACGTCAGATGTATGTGCATGCGCGCAACATACACATGCACATGACGCATGGACATGATGTGCACGCACGATGTGTGTATGCGCAGTCAGGCTTTTGAAGCCTTTTGCCGAGGAACGGGGGAAGGGGTGTCAGGGAGGTACCCTGCTGTCCCAAATGCATTAAAAAAACAGGAGCGTTGGAGGGGGGAAAGCGGCAGGAGGGGTAAGTACACCCTCCCTCACCCTTAAAGAGCCCCCTGCCCCAGTGAATCTGTGCCCCCCACCCACAGAGGTGCAGTTCTGTGCACACCACTATTGCCTTATACTGAATGAAGGCCACCGCACATGATGCAAGGTCGCTGCGCATGTGGAGGGGGTAAGTCAATAAAATAATTTTTTTTAAAAAAAATCTCAAACCCATCCATGACCCAAAACAAACTGGAGGGGTTCAAGGTAGGCAAAACCGAACTGGCCTGGTCCAGTTCAAGGCCAGTTTGGACTTGAACCGAACCGGGCCAGCTGGTTTTGTGCATACTCCTATTCTCAGCTTCTGTTTAGTATCATGTTAGAGGGTTTGTTTGTTTGTTTGTTTGTTTGTTTGTTTGTTTGTTTGTTTGTTTGTTTGTTTGTTTTAAGAGGGGTAAGTTGTTCAGAAGTTCTTGTGTTTGTTTCTTGCAGAAACGAATTTTGTATTCAATGTAAACGTGATTGTGTGACTAAATGACTGTACACATATTCGTGTTAAAATTAAACCTGGGAACAGGTCCCCTCAAATGCAGAGTTAAGCTAGAACCTTCTGTTCTGAACAGAAGGTGTAAATAGCTGTGATTTACCTCACAGGGTTGATGTGAGAATAAAAATAACCATGTACACTGCTCTGGGCTCCTTGGAGGAAGAGCAGGATACAAATGTAAAATAAAATAAAATAAAAGTTCTTTCAGCATTCTAGAGTGGTGTAATATCTGGCATTCATGGGGTTATTCCACTCCTGCAACAGATAGAATTTTTAGGTCATTGGATATCATATCTGTGAGCCCTGAGGATTTTGATACAAGAAAAGGCAGGCGCGGAGCCAGCCGAGTAGCAGCCTGGGTCCAGCCCCGCCTGGCTGGACCTCCTAGAGTTGGAAGGTTTACCTCGTGAGAGTATAGTCAAATGGAGAGATGAAACACATTATTGTTTCTGCTTTCTCCAGTGGCCTGGCCCTCTCATGAGAAGCCTAAACCCCCTCACAAGGATGAGAGTGTGTTGGGCTTTTCTCACTGCTTTGCCCGGGTATGCTAGCCTAGTGGCATCCATGTTTATATTGAACCAATCTTCAGGATCCCCTATCTGCCTTAATATACATATCCCTAACTAGGAAGTCAATAAGATCCCTTACTGGAGTACCAGATGAACAGCCCTGGCCCTTCTATGGACCGTCAACCAGTGTCTTACCCCAGGATTCTCGGCCATGTCCCTCAGTCTGGTTCCCACCAATCCTGCACCTTTGTTTACATTCAGGCAAAGAAACCATACTCCATTGATAAGATCTGAGAGCCCCAGGAATGGGACTAAATTGGGTGTTAGATTGATGAAAGGACTCCTTGCACATATGTCTATTATTATTCTTTTTATTTAAAGGATGCTTTTCCCAATGCTGTTTCCTTTAAATGTAGGAACTGCAGTGATGCGGCATCCCTCTTGCAAAGCAGCAACAGGAGGAGCCACACTGACCCAGCTACGCAGGGTCTGGCTGCACAGACATGGCGGCCTCCAAAATGGCCGCCATGCAGGGGAATGGGCCTGGAAAGGGCCGAAGATGCCGGAACCGGGTGATTTTTTAAAATGAGGAAGGCTGGCAGCGAGAGGGGGAACCTCCGTAGGCTCCCCACTGCCACCTTGGAGAAGCCCCCAGAGGGAGTAAGTTTTTTTAAAAGACCAAAAATATATATCTTTTTTACAAAAATGCTCAACAAACCCCCGAACTGGTGTGTGTGTGTGGGGGGGGGGTGTTCGGTCCAGGGTTGAGCCAAACTGGAGGTGGTTAAGTTTGACGCCAAACCTTCAAATCAAGCCAGTTCGATGTTGAACAGGTTCAGATTTGAGCCTGTTCTCACATCCCTAATTCAAACCTCTGGCATGTTTTCCTTTGGTTTGGCATTATGTCAAAATGGGGCCTATGCTTTTATTAGTGCAGCCTAAGATTGCATTCACTTCATTTCTCCTTTTTCTTTTTTAAATAAAAAAAGGCAAGACGGAGTTTAATTAACAAAAGGGAGGCTGTGGGCCTGAGCCTCAGATCTTTTATGTACCTAGCAATATTGCTGCAGACATATATTCCAGTATTATCTCCTGGTAAGTCTTCTAATGTGAAGACAGAGATCAGTGAATCTCCATTCCATCCCTTTCTTCAGAAACTCCCCTCCCAACAATTTCCTCTACTGCTGTGAGTACACTGATGATAATAGTTAGAGCAGTGTGTTTCCATGGCCATATAATACTTGTTGGGTTCAGTTAATATTGACATGAGTTGGCTGTGCATATGTATGACCCATTTCTATTTCCTGTATATCAAGGGAATACACAAAGGTAGGGTGGTGGTTTCTACAGCAACCCTGAAATCATCAAGCCTTGAATTACAGCTGAAAGGCCATCTATACAATCTTTCCTCCACCACTTTCCTTTTCTCTCCTACTGTTTTCCTCTTTTCTCCAGGTTATCTCTTGCTGACAGACTTGTACATAAACAAACATTCAGGAAAGCTTGAGGCAAAGAGGCTTTTGACATGTTTGCCTTTTAAAAGACTTGTGAAGCCTTTGCGGATACATAATCCAAAACTCTGAAGAAGGCTGTGTATATGTTGATGTGCTAGTTACATCATAAACCCATTTTATGAACCACTTTTGTAATTCTCATGAAGTACCTTTTAATGCTCATAACCTTTAATCTGTGATTAGCTCAAGGTGCCTGCTGGTGCTTCTTCTCCTTGCAGAGCCCACAGCTTCTTTACCACCCTGCTCAAATGTTCACAGTAGACAAAAATAGCATCCTATAGGGGAAGTGTGATCCCCTGAAGAGTCCTCTCCTTGATAATGCTGCATGGACAGAAGTACTCAATCCCCGTTAGGAAAAATGTTCTCCTATTTTATCACTGCACCATATTCTTTGCCATTTTGAATTAATCTGGCTGTCATGTATATGCCACAGTCCAATATCTCCAGCAGGCACAGAGGCAGATGTTTTAGGAATATGTGTGTCTGTAGAGGTCAGGCTTGACCATTCATAGCTAAGTGCCCCTTTGTCTCATGAGCCTGGAGGAAGAAAAACAGCAAGGACTGTTTCACATTGCTCAGGATAATAAGCAGACCAAAATGGAGGGAATAAAGGGCTTTTCAGCCTCACCCACATGAACAGGTCATATCTCAATACTTGCAGGAACAAATGTAAAAACACTATATCGAATAGGGGTGTGCTTTGGGACAGTTAGGTCCAAATTTGAACCGAATTCAGACTGAACCATGAGTATGTGAACCAGTTCAGTCAAACCAATTGGCTGGACCAGCCGGTTCAACGAACCAGCTCAAAATGGTTCAAAGCTGTTCTCAATTGAACCGGCCTGGTTTGCAACTAAACCAGTTCTGCACATTCCTAACATCAAAGTAGGGACCTCTAGAAACTTGACCTTGGAATCATGTTAAACTTTGGCAAACACAAGATCCAGAGCACACAGAGCACTCTCAAAGAGATGGAGGGAGTGATACCTGTTGAAAAGTGCCATGAACTTTGGAGCATTGAAAGCATCCCAAAACTAATGACTTCTGCAGGGAATATTAGTATACAATACTAATATTGCAATACAAACAACATGCACACACACCTAAGCACAGACTTGAGAATGGAAGTCGCTTCAGCCTGAGCTAGTCTTGCAGCAGAATACATGACTGACATAATCGCCCTAAGCCATTTTGGAAGGGCGGTATACAAATCAAATCAATCAATCAATCAATCAATCATGATTTAGTGGGTGTGTTATATTCGGTTCGGTAGATGTGTTGCATTTTCATACTTTTGTTTCCAGTTCAGCCCTGACAGAAAAGAATAAAGTAAATTTTGCCAGCACCTCTGCTGTGTCCTATTTTTATCCCTTATTTATGAAACGTCTTGTTTTTTCGTGCCATATATACATATTTGCATTTTTAAAGAAATACACCCACATTCAAACTGCTTTTGTTTGGACTTCTCTCAAGTCCATATACTTCCCTAAATGGGACAGATCCAGAATTCTGTCCTCAGAAGGAGAGAACCACTACTTCTTTGTACCCATGCACTTTGCTGCAACCTGAAATCTCCTTTGGGCCTTGCATGGTCTAACCTAATTAGATCTGCCTAATAGCCTAATAGGATCCAGCAGTCAAGAAATACGCCACAGACTAGCTCTTGGCAGGGTTGCAATGAAGACCTTGGAAAGGATATTTAGATGCCGTGACATGTCTACACCTACAAAGATTAGAATCATTTGGACCATGGTTTTTCCTGTGACATTCTATAGATGTGAAAGCTGGACTTTGAAGAAGCAAGATAGAAAAAGCATTGATGCTTTTGAACTTTGGTGCTGTAGAAGACTTTTGAGGACAGCCAGGAAAACAAAAACAAAAAGGATCATAGAACAAATCAATCAAGAATTTTCACTCGAGGAACAAATGACCAGTCTCAAACTATCATATTTTGGACACATTATGTGAAGACCCAGCTCCCTTGAGAAGTCCATAATACTGGGGGAAATTGAAGGAAGGAGAAGAAGAGGACGACCAGCAGCAAGGTGGATGGACTCAATTATGACATGAATGCACTACTAAGAGACCTTAAAGGCCAAGTTGAAGACAGATCATCCTGGAGAGAAACTATCTATATGGTCACTAAGCGTCGACACTGACTTGATGGCACTTAATCAATCATTCAATAGCTTCCCCACTCCACACTTACTCCTAGGTGAGTATGCACTGCAGTCTGTGTCTGCATAACACCTCCTTCACTCCACTTTAAGACTGTTACAAGCTACAGACTTTGGAGCTTCTTTTACACCATGTCTGAAAATAATCTTTCTCACTATACCAAATTAAAGTAACCCACACTTTTTCACTTCTTTTTTTTCTGCTTGACTTAGCACTTAGCCTGAAGAAAAATTCTGAGGAACTCATCAAATACTCTGTGATGTTTTGGTTGATATGGTAATGAGGGCCTTCTGTTACTTTTGGATGTGGTTCAAATGGACCAATATGGCTATTTTTACCCCTTATTTCTGGTATGCCTTGCGTTTTACACCATACATACACACTTTGCATTTTTTAAAAGAAATCATCTGGCTACTGACCTACTGCAAACACACATACATTACAGGTTTGGAAGATCAGTTGCAATTTGTAGCTTGAATCTCACACAAGACATTTCTGTTTAAGAGGAATTATAGGAACACAACATAGTGGTGATCTTTATTTATTGATTTGGAGGGAAGGAGTTTATTTGCCTGCATATCACTCTAAAAATAATAGGATTATTCTCATCTTTCATTTAGCTTCATAACAGGTCACACAGATTTGTCAATCAAATTAGAATTACTGTCAGCCTATAAGAAGGCATTTTAGTTTAGCCAATATCAGTCAGTCCTGATTTATTTGCTTAATACATATCTAATTGACTTGCAGGCTGAGCTTCACTTTTCAGCTCTTAACCGACCAAGTACATCCTTAATTTCCAAGACCGATGGTTTGGTAGCAGTGCAGGAAGAGACTGATTTGCATAAGGCCCCAGAAGGATGCCAAAACTCTTCACGCTTTAAACAACAGCCTTTATTATTCTGTAAGTGGATGTGTTGCATTTTCATGCTTTTGTTTCCAGTTCAGCCCTGACAGAAAAGAATAAAGTCGATTTTGCCAGCACCCCGCTGTGCCCTGGGGGAGATATTCAATGTGCCTCATTTGTCTTAATTGGAGAGCCACCCTTAGCACCAGCTTTTTCTATGAATATATTAACATAACAGACAGGAAAAGTCCAAACCCACGTTTGTACAAGTGGAGGTGTATTTTTTAAAAAAATTATTTTGTAAGAAAAGGAAAGAAAAGAAAAGAACAAATATGGGACATATATCATCTTTTATGCTTCTTCCAGTTGCTGTTGTAAAACACTCTATTATAGTAGATGTATTCAACCTCCTTTATCTTTCCAGCGTTACTCTAGCTGGGTAGTGAAAAATGTGATAAACACCATCTATGGCAGAGAGCTGAAAGCCGCTCTTTATTCTTCATAATGTGCTAATCCTGTGTATTTGTTCTCCAGTGGGTTACGTTGCCTTTTCAGATGGAACCAATAGCATTACAAACAGGCAGGCGAAAGCAGGGTGAGTATTAAACAATTGGGGAGCAGACAGGAAAAGATCATATAAGTAAGAATTTATTAACACTAAAACAAAATGCAGTT
Source organism: Hemicordylus capensis (assembly GCF_027244095.1). Classification (NCBI taxonomy): domain Eukaryota; kingdom Metazoa; phylum Chordata; class Lepidosauria; order Squamata; family Cordylidae; genus Hemicordylus; species Hemicordylus capensis. The sequence continues at coordinate 83,730,580 of NC_069658.1, read as the reverse complement.
ATCTCTGTCAGTGTGACTGTGAGCCCCAGAATACCTATTCATTTGTGCAATTCAGAACTGATTCACATCTCTCATTTCCTAGAAGAACTCTTAAATTTCCACAGACAAGCTAAGCAGCATAACTCTTTTGAAAATCAGGACCCAAATTAGCGTCCAGTCCCACATGCTTGAGGGGCCTCCACTGGAAGCCCATGCACATGTTGTTCAACACTCATACAATTAGTGTATAGTATACACAGTTACAGATGTGTACACAGGTACAGTAATTCACATGCTATGTTTAATGCAAGCACAGAAATATGTTTCCTATCTATACCATGCATTTGAAGGGCCTGTTTTAAAATGAACACAGATACAGTCATTCACACAAACACATGTACGAGTATAGACATCTGCACACTCCTACAGCATAATGTCTGGATCAGGTTTGGGTCTACCTTGGCCCAAGAGAACTGGGCCCATCCACCATCCCTCTTCCACCAATGGGGTTTCCCCTTCCTCTTACTTTATGATTTCACCTGCTACCATGGTGGTGGTTCAACAGCCATGTTTTCCTCCCACAGTGTCCCATATAGCATCATGCTATGTTGAGAGGATTGCTGTGAAGGGGGGGGGGCACATGGCATCTAGTCCTGCTGGCTAGAATGCCATTGTGGCTGCTGCTGCCAGAGGCCCTGCTAAGTGGGCAGCCTTTTGAAGTGGTGTATTTAGCAGAGGGAGATCAAATGCACCTATCCATTCCAGCATTGTGTCCCTTCCAAAGAGTTTTGCTAGTAGCTCTCTTATGCTCTTTTAAAAAAATTGTGAGCTCCTTTGGAACAGGGAACCATTTTCTTATTTCTTTGCTATGTAAACCCATTTGAAAATGGTTTTGTTGACAAGCAGGATATAAATGTTCTTAATAAAAAATCAAGAATAATAATTGGCCAAAAAAACCCCACATCGCAGCACTCATAATTGAGGTAAGACAGCACCCCTGTTGGGGAAAACACTCGAGCAGAAGGGCCCACCAGAAGAGCCATTCAAATGTAGAATTGGCCCTGATGACAGATCAAAAGCTTTCCTAAGGTCACCTAATACATGTTTGACTGTGGTGATATTTGAATCAAGGACGCTTTGGATCAAGGTTCATGCTCTTAGCCACTGCAGCAGTTCTCATATAAAAACTGTTGTTTAGCCAGAAATGCAAAAGGCCCAATCAGGGAAATAAAGATGGTTATTTCTGGAAAGAACTATAGAAAGTGGGACTTTTCACTTCATTTCGAGATTTTTTAAAAAAATCTCGCTTGAGTGTTAGATTGCAAGAGCAGCTGGCTTGGGAATTTAACATATGTAGAACCAAAAAACCCTTACTTCCAGTGTTTATTCTTTCAGCTGCTAAATCTATGTAGCAGTTTATCAGATTTAGCCAGGCCTGTAATGCAAAAAAAGATACTCCTACTCCCTTGTCAGGATTTCCTCCACACCCCTTTCTCTCTACACTGATCCCTAACACATACTTTGTTGTAGTGGGATGAGCTGCTAAATGCAGAAGAGTAAGAGAAGTGTTAGTTTTCTTGTGCAAAGGAGGCTCAAAAATAAGTACTGTTCACAATGTGCTTTTCTTCACTTACCAGTGGTTTGATTTACATTTTAAAAAATGGCAGTGATTTATCAAGTAATCCTTTCTCACTGCTTTGTTTAAACAAACCAGAGACATTATGTACCTGAGAGGCATGTTCAGAATGAAATCCATGAAATCCTTAGAGATGCGTTTTGACCTGCAGACTTCTAACCCATTCAGCTTAATACAGTGACCCATCTAGTTTGACCCTCAGGTCACTTTCAGTACAAGTAGAAGAGACCTTTCAAAGTGGTTTCTGAGTTGAACAACTACAAATATGTGGTAGTCCTGGAAGGCAAGGTGCGGGTAGAATGAAGGACGGGTCACTTATCCACAGGCCATTTCTCATGTCACATGGCAATGTGCACTTGACCAAGAAAGAGTCACGTAAAACACCTATTGGAAGAAATTGCCATATAATTAACAAACTGATGAAAGAAAGTGTGAACAGTAGCCAACATCCAGAGGTGCTCTTACCCAGAGACTTCTGGGTCAAAGTCCAGGGCCTCCACATCCCCTGGGAGCCCCCCAGGGGTGGAGGGAGACCAGTGGTGGCCCGGGTTCAGCCTGCCCCCATGGCCCTAGCCCCGCCCCCTGCGCCAGATGCATATGGTGTCAGATGCAGGGGGCATGGTTAAGACACGGGGGGTGTAGCTTAGCTTGCAAACAGGGCCACATATGGCTGGGAGTAACTCTCCCTGCCTTTAAAAGGCAGGGAGAGCTGCTCTGGCTGTGCTGTGAATGCAGCACTGGCCAGATTTTGCACATAAACAGGGCCGCCCAGCCCCATTTGCAAGAAAAATAATGCCCCTGTGTCTGACATTAGACGTAGGGGCGTGGCTGGGGCACAACGCACAGCCCCTAAACCTGTTTGTGCAATGGTGGATCTGCCCCAGGGGCCCCGAAATCCTATTTAGTCTGTTACAAGTGGTGTGGTTGCCATGCTGTGTCACTGGCCCATGCTGTGGCAAGTGGCTGAGTGTGGCTGTGACCTGGGCCAGGCAGCCGATCGTGACCTCTGCTTTAGAGACAGAGTGGGGAGTGAGGAGAAATATGTGGGGTGAGAATATTTTAAGGTGTGTGTTGAAATGTTTCTGCTAATATACCTGTTTTATATCCTCACATTCTTGTGAGTTTAGTTGCTGTTTGTGCCCTCAAGAACCCATGTGTTAAAAATACTGCTTGTGTTAGTGTGTGTGTATGTGTGTGTGTGTGTGTGTGTGTGTGTGTGTGTGTAGGGGGGGTGATGCTTAACTTGCAGCGGGGAGGGGAGGCTCCAAAAGCCTTTAGGTCCAGGCTCCAAAATTACCTAGGTGCACCTCTGCCAACACCCAGACTAGTGCTGAACTGACACATCAAGATTTTCCATCATGAAAGGGAAGGTGCCATTCTTGGCTCTCAACCTCAGAGTCATATTTTCAGGAGGCACAAGTGGCTGCAGAGGAATGTGAGGATTACCAAAAATTGTGCACACACACACACACACACACACACACACACACACACACACCCCTTGCATGATAGAAAACTCCAGCACATCAGTGCAATGTTAGACTTGATACTGGCCAGTGTTTCTATATTTTTTCTTTGGGGGGTGGGGGGGTGGAACAGCTTAAATAATTCAAAGTCAAGCCATGGTTCAAGAAAGACAGAGAATCTGCTTGCCATTCATGCAGACAGCCCCAGGGTTGAATGCACAATCACATCATTAAATAAATGCTGATATTCATATAAAATCAAGTCTTTCACACAAGACTTCTAAAAATGTGGTCCACTACATTGTCTGTTGTAAGACTGTACTGTGCATAAGCACCTAACCGCATGCTTCCAGTTATATCACAAAATTTTGTGGGTTTCTGACGGATATATTGATGGCAGACATGTGCACTGTCTTCACGCTTTCTCCATTCAGCTGAATAATGTACCATTTGTAATGTTCACAAAACTGTACCATATTCTGAAGCCTAATTCCAGCCACTCTGCATGATGGCAACTTGGATATCATATACTCCATGTTCCAGTTGATGCACAACCAAAAAGAGGCATTCAACACTTAAATACAAAATGTACCTATTCATGTACAACATAAATAATGTTATTTTCCAAAAGTATGGTCTTTCAAGTCATAGCTGGTTGAGGTTGAGCTGGTGTCACTCTAAGATGTTCATGAATAAGGCAGTGTGCAGGCTTCATAAGACAAGTACCTCATGTGAAGCGTCTGTGTCTTTAATGTTAAAGTTCCTTCTGTTTCATAAATAAAGTTGCTAGTCATGTTACACAAAGTTTACCACAGTATGCAGTTATTGCTGATCAAATTGCAGAAAATATGTAAAAAGAAAGCTACACATTTGCTGCTTCTATATAGCAGTGGTTGGTTGCTAAAACAGATGGTTTTATTAAAGCAAAATTAGTTTCAGTTTTCGCTACTGAAAACTGCTTATCTGTGAGATCACCCAGAGTGCTGCCCAAATGCATTTTATGCTTTCAACAAGCTTTCTGTACCTATGCTCTGTAATCGACTACAAAGTAAGCTCTGTTACATCTAGCGTGTTAATGTTAAGTACAATAAGTAGATTGTTTGTATTCAGCAAGAGAGACTCACTGGTATTTATCAGCTCGTCACTTTCATGTCCGCCCCGCCCCACCCCCCACCCCCGCTCCCCATGTCATGAGATGTGCAATTCACTGTGCACAAACTAAGTTCTATATATTCTGTCGTGGCTTCTCAAACAATAGGAAATGGCCCCAGAGATGTACCAGCCTGACATGGGCCTAGGAACCCCAGGAAGATATCGTAGGAAGGGAAGGGGGCCTAATGGAATCCTAGGAAGGAAAAGGGGCATAATAAAGAGGCACCTCTTAACATGATGATTCTCTTTATTTAGCAGAGGGCAGGGCCAGACGGGGGCACTGAGAGGGCGGTGGAATGTATGTGGGAAGGGCACCCGGTTTTGAGCAGAATGGTTAATTAAGTGTGGGAGTATTCACTGCTGCTGAGTGCAGCGGGGCACAGGGGCGACCCATGGATGGGGCACACCGGGAATATGCTCTGTTGCCCTGTGGGCCAGTCCAAGCCTGGCAGAGGGAGAGTAACTAGCCCTATCCACCCCCAGCACAGTATGTCCAGTGACTGTTGCTGGTGTCTCTCTTATGTTTCTTTTAGATTGTGAGCCCTTTGGGGACAGGGATCCATCTTATCCCATTTATTTATTATTTCTCTGTGTAAATTGCCCTGAGCCATTTTTGGAAGGGTGGTATAGAAATCAAATAAATAGTAATAATAATAATGGCCCATTATATCTACTTAGCCAGCGTTTTGGTTGGTTTTGCAAAGAGAGGCAAGTAGGTCCATGAATTGAGACGTGGATAGCATATGCTGCAGCCTTCTAAAACAATATGCCAGTATTACCATGATTGCTCTGACCGGTGTCATATGCACAAGTGTATCTTAGTTGTGTAGTTAGGGTTCGGATTGCCAACTTGCTTATACTTTGAAGCTAAGAGAAGTTACTTAGGTTGTTAGGGGTTGCTTTCTCTATTATTGCTAATGCTACAGTTCAAGGAAGCAGACCGCTACCTAACTGGTAGTGTCAGTCCAGCGTTATTTAAAAAAAAAAAAAAACACACCAAGAAGTGTTAAAAACGTTTTGGATCCTTTTGAAGCATCAGCTTAGAACATCCCAGAGGAGCAAACAGAGTCAGAAATTTATTTATTTATTTATTTATTTATTCATTCATTCATTCATGTATTTCGCAAATGTGTATGCCACCCAAAATGCAAGTCTCTGGGTGATTTACAACAAAACAATAAAAACAACAAATAAAGAGGTTAAAACATTACAACAATTTAAAATTCAAAACAAAATTATTAAAAATCAAACAATTAAAACAGTATCTAATTAAAAGCCTGGGTGAACAAATGTGTCTTGACTGCCTTTTTAAAAGTTGTAAGAGATGTGGAGACTCTTATTTCATCAGGGAGTGTGCTCCAAAGCCTCGGGGCTGCAATGGAGAAGGCTCATCCCTGAGTAGCCACCAGACAAGCCAGTGGCAACTGCAGAAGAACCTCTCCAGATGATCTCTGTGGGTGATGTGGTTCATAGCGAAGAAGATGTTATCTTAAATACCCAGGAACCAAGCTGTTTAGGGCTTTAATGTGGATGTTATGAAAAAGAAAGGGGCAAAGGGTTGTTTTTACAGGACACAATGCAAAACCAGCATAACAAGGTTTGAAGGTTGTCCCAGGCAGAGTACTCATGTACTGGTTTCAAGTGGTAGTGTACTCATGAGCAACACCACCAGGTCTGACTTTTACATGTGCAGCAGCCCCAACAGGTTCTGAATGTCGATTTTGCATTGTGTAGCATGTGGGCTGCTATAATTAAATATGCAAGAAATCTGTAATCTATGAGATTTTTATTTTTATTTTCTCAGGGAACTCTACCTCCCCTCCAGATAAAGCTCTTTATTTGGAGAACAAGATTACTGTAATGAAAATAACACAATAGGTTAAAAGTAGGTTAAAATTGTGTGGACTATGTGCTTCAAATAAGAAATAAATGCAACTGTGCTTAAAAAATTTTTTTTTTCATGCAGAAAGCCCCTTAGCTATTCTCTCTTCCTTTGTATTGATTTTGTTGATGTACAACAATGTTGGACAGCTGTGTAAACTATAGCTGGGAACTTTTCGCCTATAGACTATTTGTGACGTCCTGGCCAATCTGCCAAGCTTCATATGCAATCCTAAAATGAAGCCAGTCATCTCAATTCAAAATCATCCCAATCTAAAGTGAAGATCAGTTGGGGTTTTGAGAAAAGAAACAAAAAGATCCATGATCCACAGCAATGCTGCTTTGCTTTTAGACAGATGGGGAAAAATTGAGAGGAGGACCAGTCTTGAACTACATGCCTCTTGCCATTTTCACAGCATTCTTGGGTAAAAGGTATATTCTAAAAATGTGGTGAGAACATGGTATTACACTGGAAACCTCCCAGGGCCAGTTCAAACAGACAGCATCACCAAGACACAGTCATTCCTGCTTTGACATCATTAAAGGACATACCAACATGCTCTCAGCATGTCCTTTAATCATATGTGTGGCAATCATTCAAATTGCCCCTCTACACACACTGGAACATAGGAAGCTGCCATATACTGAGTCAGACCATTTGTCCATCTAGCTCAGTATTGTCTACTCTACACAGACTGACAGCAGCTTCTCCATGGTTGCAGGCAGGAATCTCTCCCAGCCCTATCTTGAAGATGCCAGGGGGGGAACTTGGAACCTTCTGATGCTCTTCCCAGAGTGGCTCCACCCCTAAGGAAATATCTTACAGTGCTCACACACAGTCTCCCATTCATATGCAACCAGGGTGGACCCAGCTTAGCAAAGGGGACAAGTCATGCTTGCTACCACAAGACAAGTGGTATAATGATTTAAAATCATTTTTACATGATTGTTTTCTATTGCTGCTTCTATGTGTTTTTACCCGTGTATATTTTTATGCTTGTATTCTATAGATTTTAAATTAGATTTGTTTTATATTTTTAGCTTAATATTTTTATTGTCATTTTATTGTATTTTTAAAAAATTTTTGTAAACTACCTTGGGATTGTTTTTAATGACAGGCGGTATATAAATTCAACAATAAATAAATAAAATAAATAAGGACAGCCCTGCTGGATCAGGCACATGACCCATCTAGTCCAGCATCTTATTTCAACAGTGGCCCACCAGATGCCTCTGGAGAACCCACAGGCAAGAGGTATATGCATGCCCTCTGTCCTGCTGTTGATCCAGTACAACTGGTATTGAGAGGCATCATGCCTCTGAGGTGGCCCAAAGCCACCAGACTAGTAGCCATTGATAGTTTTGTCCACCATGAATCTGTCTAAGTCCCTTTTAAAGCCATCCAAGCTGGTGGCCATCACCACATCCCATGGCAAAGAATGTAAAAAAGTACTTCCTTTTGTCAGTCCTTCAGTTTCATGGGGTGACCTCTCGTTCTACAGGTGAAACTCGGAAAATTAGAATATCGTGCAAAAGTCCATTAATTTCAGTAATGCAAATTAAAAGGTGAAACTGATATATGAGACAGATGAGTCAAGCCTTAATTTGTTATAATTGTGATGATCATGGCGTACAGCTCATGAGAACCCCAAATCCACAATCTCAGAAAATTAGAATATTACATGGAATCAAGAAGACAACGATTGTAGAATAGAACAATATCGGACCTCTGAAAAGTATAAGCATGCATATGTATTCAGTACTTGGTTTGGGCCCCTTTTGCAGCAATTACTGCCTCAATGCGGCGTGGCACGGATGCTATCAGCCTGTGGCACTGATGAGCTATTATGGAAGACCAGGATGCTTCATTAGCGGCCTTCAGCAATTCTGCATTGTTTGGTCTCATGTCTCTCATCCTTCTCTTGGCAATGCCCCATAGATTCTCTATGGGGTCAGGTCAGGCGAGTTTGCTGGCCAATCAAGCACAGTACACTGTATACTTTTCAGAGGTCCGATATTGTTCTATTCTTCAATCCTTGTCTTCTTGGTTCCATGTAATATTCTAATTTTCTGGGATTGTGGATTTGGGGTTTTCATGAGCTGTACACCATGAGCATCACAATTATAACAAATTAAGGCTTGACTTATCTCGCTTTGCATGTAATGCGTCTGTCTCATATATCAGTTTCACCTTTTAATTTGCATTACTGAAATTAATGGACTTTTGCACGATATTCTAATTTTCCGAGTTTCACCTGTAATGTTGTGAGAGAGGGAGGCTAGCTCTCCTCCCTGCAAAACTTTGAATGAACAGGGTTTTGTAGTGTGTGTAGAAGTGCAATTTGGACTACCACCCCGCACACGTGATTAAAGGATGTGCCAAGAACATGTCAGCATATCCTTTAATGACATTGAAGCAGGCACGTTGTTGCAGAAGCCCCAACATGATTGCATGTTGGTGTTTATTGTTGGTTTGAACTGGCCCCCAATCAACTGGAAACTGGATTTAATGATAAATTACATACATTAACTTCATATCTGAGTTCTGTTTAGAATTCATCCAATTACTTGAAGTATTTGGTGCACTGATTTCTTCTACAATTTTTGTCTTAGTGGACATTTTTTTAAAATTGTGTAGTCAAGCTATCAGTTTTCATTCATGATTATGTATTTAAAAGACAGTTTGATTATCTGACTTACAGGAAAAAGTGAAGAAGGCAATGACTGACATCCAGACTACATTACTCATGAATAGCCCCACTGAAATTAATTGGGCAAAGTAGTCATAACTAAGTTGTCCCATTAACTTTAATGGAACTACTCATGAGTAATGTAGTCTGGCTGTCGCCATCAAACATTTCAGTACGGACAGCCAGAGGTCCTATTTTCTTAGGCTTGCTTAAACTAGGTTATGTAGCTTTTGGAGACTTGAATAACCAATGTATAGCTAGAGGAGTTCTAACGTATATTGTATCCTAACTCTATTGAAGCCTATCATTTATAATGTAATGCTACAGGTGAAACTCAGAAAATTAGAATATCGTGCAAAAGTCCATTAATTTCAGTAATGCAAATTAAAAGGTGAAACTGATATATGAGACAGATGCATTACATGCAAAGCGAGATAAGTCAAGCCTTAATTTGTTATAATTGTGATGATCATGGCGTACAGCTCATGAAAACCCCAAATCCACAATCTCAGAAAATTAGAATATTACATGGAACCAAGAAGACAAGGATTGAAGAATAGAACAATATCGGACCTCTGAAAAGTATACAGTGTACTGTGCTTGATTGGCCAGCAAACTCTCCTGACCTGACCCCATAGAGAATCTATGGGGCATTGCCAAGAGAAGGATGAGAGACATGAGACCAAACAATGCAGAATTGCTGAAGGCCGCTAATGAAGCATCCTGGTCTTCCATAATAGCTCATCAGTGCCACAGGCTGATAGCATCCATGCCACACCACATTGAGGCAGTAATTGCTACAAAAGGGGCCCAAACCAAGTACTGAATACATATGCATGCTTATACTTTTCAGAGGTCCGATATTGTTCTATTCTTCAATCCTTGTCTTCTTGGTTCTATGTAATATTCTAATTTTCTGGGATTGTGGATTTGGGGTTCTCATGAGCTGTACGCCATGATCATCACAATTATAACAAATTAAGGCTTGACTTATCTCGCTTTGCATGTAATGCATCTGTCTCATATATCAGTTTCACCTTTTAATTTGCATTACTGAAATTAATGGACTTTTGCACAATATTCTAATTTTCCGAGTTTCACCTGTATACGCTTATTTTCTTGCCACCTTCTCCAACCACCAGGCATGCTTCCTTCTTGTTTGTATTAGTCATAAGCATTGTTTCTAAAATGAAAAAAAAATCTTTAAATAAAATATAAACTGAATAATACATATTTTGTTCTATCCATCTTGTGGCAGCCTTCAGTAACTCAGGTGATACTTTTCTTAAAGCCTCTGTATTCTGTTTCAACTTCAAGCTCTAAAAAGAAATTGGAGGGAAGAGGAAGGCTGTGCACTCTTAGTTGACTATTCTAATATTAAATCTTGTTTTACAGACATGATCTAATATGTCATTGGCCAGCCAGGAAGCCTTCAAAATACATTTGTCACTGGATCAAAATCAAATATGTACTCTGGCTGTTAAGCAGTGTTTTCTTGGACTAAATGACTGTGCCATTTTAGACAGTGCTACAAGATTAATGATGACACTGGTTGACCAATTTTCACCCTTGGGGCAGTATTATAAAGATGTGCCCTTTCTATGCACCTGATGTTCCACATATCAAATGCATCATTCCTTCTGTTCTGGTGTTAGCAATGGTCCAGGATTCCCTCTCTCCCACTGAGAAGAAAGATTAACATGGCGTGGGTGTAATTTATCTTGTGGCTTTTTTTGGATAGGCATATACTTAACTGGTATTTGGCTAGATGGGTTAATCTCCTAATCACACAGATGACTTTACAAGTGCGTATGCCTGAAAGAATGAAAGACTCAGTGGCAAATAACTTCTGAAGCCAAAACAAGTTAACTGTTTCTCCTCTTTCCTGTTCCCCTTGCCCTTTAGAGCTGAAGCTATTAACAGCTACAACAAACCTTTAGGATGAAATGCTATCATCAGTTACCCAAGGACAAATTCTGTTGACTTCAATGGGATTTAAGCAGGAGTAACTAAGAATAGGATAACAGCCCTTCTTCTTCTTCTTCTTCTTCTTCTTCTTCTTCTTCTTCTTCTTCTTCTTCTTCTTCTTCTTCTTCTTCTTCTTCTTCTTCTGATTTCTATACCACCCTTCCAAAAATGGCTCAGGGTGGTTTACACAGAGAAATAATAAATAAATAATATGGTTCCCCGTCCCCAAAGGGCTCACATTCTAAAAAGAAACACAAGATAGACACCAGTAACAGTCACTGGAGGTACTGTGCTGGGGGTGGATAGGGCCAGTTACTCTCTCCCTGCTAAATAAAGAGACTCACCACGGTAAAAGGTGCCACTTTGCCCAGTTAGCAGGGGATTTTTTTTCTCCCTTTCCCTTCTTCTTTAAAGCCCTGCATGTACATTTATCCATCCATCCATCCATCGCCATGTATGTTTTTAAAGAAACTTTTAAAGTGCAAAACTTCAAGGTTTTGTGGACGAGTTCTAGATGGTATCACAGGTGCCGGTTAATAATGTCATCCATTATTTCTCCTTCAAACTTGAAAATTCTTCTTTTCAGAGCTCAAGCCTGGAAGAAAGGTACATTTGGACTGAGCAGTAGTCTGTTCCTGTTATATCTGTCATCCCTTAGATTCTCCTACATTATGTGGATGTTGTTAGTTACATTAGTGTTCTGAACAGAAGAATGAAACTCAAAATTAAATTTTAGCCTCACAACAACTTTTGCAAGGTGGATTAGGCAAGGGATTGTGGCAGTTAAAAATAATATTGATCCAAATGTTCCGCAGCCATCAGAGAATGGAAGAAAGGCTCTGCCCTACCAGAGAGGCTCCAATGTTGCTGTGGCGAAGGCTTCTTCCTCACCGAGCACAGACAGAGGGGAAGAGAGAGAGAAGTATCCATTGCTTCTCTCCCTTCCATCCAAATGTTATTTTCACTTGCATAAATCTGTATCTGGGGGTCACACAACCCTTGAGGACATATTTCTACAAGAAAAAGGACTTCTGAAGGAAGGAGAGAGAAATGAAAATCCATCCCCATGCTTTGCTGAGGAACAAGCCTTCACTGCAGCTACACTGCAGCATTTCTTTGAAAGTGCAGTCCCACTTTCCTACAATTGTGGAACATGTGGGAGGATAATAAATCATCATCATCATCATCATCATCATCATCATCACATGAACCAAACAACCACCAGGGTTCGACTTCCAGCTCTAAAAACAGTTGCCAAAAAACAACTTTCTCAGGTATTAAAAGATGTCAGTGCTGCACTTGCAGAAATAACAACCAATAATTTGCAAGAAACAAACCAACTAATGTATAGTGCAGCAACAATAACAACACAAGAGCTCGGATATAAGATCAGTGGACCTGTAAAAAAGAAAGTAGTACATCACCTAAATGGAAGATTAGATTAGAAAATAAAATCTCCAGGCTTAGATCAGATGCTAGTCAATTGAAAGATATGAAAGACAAGAAGCTGAAGAATGAAAACACCAAACAGTATCTGATCCAAAAATACCACCTAGATTCAAGGAAAATTAGAGAAGTCCTGGAAATAATAAAGCAGCAAATAACAGCAGTATCAAAGAAGATCAGCCAGAATTACACAACACAAAGCCAGAATTACACAACACAGATAGAATCTCCAATTCCAGTCCAATCAGAGACGTTTCTACCAAAGCATAGAAGGAGAAACTGCAAGAAACATAGGAACACCCAATAAAGAAGAAACAGTGCAATTCTGGGGGAAATTATTGGACAATCCAATAGATTATAATAAAAAAGAAGGCTGGGTGAAAAAGGTCGAAAAATGTAACCAACAAATGCAAGATCTAATAATAACACCAGAATTAATAAGTGAAAGAGCAAAGAAAATTAAAAATTGGGCTGCTCCAGGCGATGATGAACTGCATGGCTTTTGGCTTCAACACCTAACAAGCCTTCATAAACAACTATCAAAACAGTTCAATCACATTTTGCAAGAAGGTGATATTGAACAATGGCTAACAACTGGGAAAACTCATAATGAAAGACCCAGCAAAAGGTGCAGTTCCAAGTAATTATAGACTGATAACCTGCCTGCCAACCATGTTCAAATTATTAACTGGAATAATAGCAGATGAAGTGATGCAACACTTATTAACTAACAAACAGCTTCCAGTTGAACAGAAAGGAAATTGCCCGGACACCAGAGGCACAAAAGACCAGCTGCTGATTGACAAAATGATTTTAGAAAATTGCAAGAGAAGAAAAACAAATCTAAGTGTTGCATGGATTGACTACAAGAAAGCCTTTGATTCATTGCCTCACATGATACTAAAATGTTTAGAAACAACTGGTGTCAGCAAAAACATTCAGATATTTATTTTAAAAAGCAATGAGCATGTGGAATATACAGTTAACAATCAATGGCGAGACAGTTGGACAGGTTAGGATTAGAAGAGGTATTTTCCAAGGGGACTCACTAACCGCTCTGTTGTTTGTAATCGCCATGACCCCACTCTCACAAATACTAAACAAAACAGTCCTCGGATACCAAACATCTAAAACATCAAATAAAATAAACCATCTGCTGTACATGGACGATCTGAAGTTGTATGGAAAGTCCCAGTCAGAAACTGAATCACTGCTAAACACTGTCCGTATATTCAGTAGCGATATAGCAATGGAGTTAGGACTAGACAAGTGTGCTGCATTAATAATGAACAGAGGAAAAATAAGAAAAACAGAAGGAATAGAACTGCCCAATGGAAGCAAGATCAAGAACCTGGAAGAGAAAGAACATTACAAATTGGGCATTTTCCAGGCTGATAACATTGCACACACTGAAGTTAAAAGAAAAATGGGAAGTGAATACATCAGGAGAGTTAGAAAAATCCTCAAGTCCAAACTCAATGGCGGGAACACCATACAAGCCATAAACACCTGGGCTATACCTATTATCAGATACACTGCAGGAATAATAGACTGGACCCAGGCAGAGCTAGAGACGCTAGATCGCAAGACCAGGAAAATCATGACCATCAATCATGCTCTGCACCCCTGCAGTGATGTAGATAGGCTCTACCTCCCTCGCAGCTCAGGTGGAAGAGGAATGTTGCAAGTCCATCAAACAGTAGAGGAGGAGAAAAGAGGCCTTGAAGAATACAGGTGAAACTCGGAAAATTAGAATATCGTGCAAAAGTCCATTAATTTCAGTAATGCAAATTAAAAGGTGAAACTGATATATGAGACAGACGCATTACATGCAAAGCGAGAAATGTCAAGCCTTAATTTGTTATAATTGTGATGATCATGGCGTACAGCTCATGAAAACCCCAAATCCACAATCCCAGAAAATTAGAATATTACATGGAACCAAGAAAACAAGGATTGTAGAATAGAACAATATCGGACCTCTGAAAAGTATAAGCATGCATATGTATTCAGTACTTGGTTTGGGCCCCTTTTGCAGCAATTACTGCCTCAATGCGGTGTGGCATGGATGCTATCAGCCTGTGGCACTGATGAGCTATTATGGAAGACCAGGATGCTTCATTAGCGGCCTTCAGCAATTCTGCATTGTTTGGTCTCATGTCTCTCATCCTTCTCTTGGCAATGCCCCATAGATTCTCTATGGGGTCAGGTCAGGCGAGTTTGCTGGCCAATCAAGCACAGTACACTGTATACTTTTCAGAGGTCCGATATTGTTGTATTCTTCAATCTTTGTCTTCTTGGTTCCATGTAATATTCTAATTTTCTACCAAAGAGCCAGACTCATCTCTGGCCAATCACAGAATTAATAGCTCAGCCAATGCAAAGTCAGCAAATTGAGCAAAACAAGTCTCACAAAATGGAGGACAGCTGATGAGCCGAATTGAGCAAAACAGTGTGTCACACAATGGAGGAGAGACCTCAAACAGACCTCAATGGATCTTAGGAGCTTTGAACTGAGTCGAACCGGGGCCAGTTCGGTTCAAACTTCGACCGGCAGGGCAAAACAATGCCTGGTTTGATCCGAGTTCAAACCGTCAAACTGGTTTGCACAGCCCTAGTGTGCACGGAATCAGTTCCATGCACACGCAGGAGGCAGGCGGGGGCTCCTTTAAGGCGTGGGGAGAGTGTTCTTGCCTCCCTTGTCATGCTTCCCCCTCCGGTGCTGCTGTTAAAAGCACTGAAGCTGGGTGGCTCAGCTCTTGCCACCCCAGTCAGTGTATATGGGAAGTGGCAGGCACACAGGCCCATACATGATGCATGCATGTGTGCCCACCACTTCTGGTATTATGCTGACCAGGGTGGCAAGAGGGAATACAGCCACTCAGCACAAGCGGTTTTTACAGCAGTGGCGGAGATGGAAGTGTGGCAGGGGAGGTAAAAGCACCCTCCCCATGCCTTAAAAGAGAACCCGCTCCCACATTTGAACCGGATCACACACGGGGGTTCCAAACCTGTTTGGTGTTCTAGGACTAGAACACTGAACAGGTTTGTGCACATCTCTACCAGGGAGAGGGAATGCCTTGCTCCTCCCCGGGAGCCCAGGAAGGCAGCCACCCTCCATCTCCACCGGCCTCCTCATCACTGGCTTCAAGCCCATTATATATGTTCTCAGGGTCAGCCGTCACCCCACTTAATCCCTCCCCTGCCTTCCATTCCCAACCTCCTGTATTCTGCCTGTTAGCCCTTAAAGGGGACACCTTACAGGAGGAGCCCCTGGTGGCGCAGTGGTAAAACTGCCGCCCTGTAACCAGAAGGTTACAAGTTCGATCCTGACCAGGGCGTCAAGGTTGACTCAGCCTTCCATCCTTCCAAGGTCGGTAAAATGAGTACCCAGAATGTTGGGGGGCAATATGCTGAATCATTGTAAACCGCTTAGAGAGCTCCAGCTATAGAGCGGTATATAAATGTAAGTGCTATTGCTATTGCTATTGCTATTACAGGACCTATTTCCTCTCCTTGCATCATCCCCCAGGGTCTCTGTAGAGCGGAGGGACCTGCTAGCTCTTGGCTGCAGCCAGGCAAAGGCTTGTTGGGTCATTCTGGCCAGTCAAGGGCAGCCGTTCTCCCAGCTTCCTCATCCGCCCCTGCCTCCCAGCATGGTTGCCGTCAGCTTCGTGCGTGGCCGGGCAATCCCTGGTTATATATTTACTAGCCACCAGGTCAGGTGAGTGTCCCGACCTGCCAGACACTGTGAAAGAGTCCCGACCGTAATATAAAAGCCATGACCCTTAATATGGATGACAAAATTCATTAATTTAGGAGCATGATGCCATTTGATTGAAGAATGATTTTGTAAGTGTTTAGGGCTTTAAACTTTAGAAGAAAATGATCAAATATGATCAAGGAAGAAGGTACATGATAGAGATTTATAAAATAATGCAAGGTGGAGAAAGTATTATGTTCCCATAATACTAGAGTTTAGGATCATTAAAACAAGCTGATTGACAATAGATTCAGGACAGACAAAAGAAAGTACTTCTTCACACAATGCATAGTTGATTTATCCAGTTCAGTGCCACAACTTGTGGTGAGAGCCACCCGCAGAGGTGGCTTTAAAAAGAGACTAGACAAGTTCATTCAGTATAGGTCTATCAAAAGTTATTAGTCATCATGGTAGTTATATGAAATCTCCATGTTGAGAAACAGTATGCCAGTTGCTGAATACCAATTGCTAAGGAACAGCAGTGCAAAAGTGAAATCTCTGCCTGTAGATTCCCTAGAGAACTCTGATTGACCACTGGCGGGGGGGGGCGGGGAGGATGCTGGACTACTTGAACATTTAGTCAGATTCAGCAGGGTCTTCTTATACAGGATGAGAATAATAACACTAAAAACAACAGCAACAATAAAGAAAAAGATCAGATAAAGATAAGAACGATACAGATAATAAAGAAGTGGTCTCTGAAGTTTGTTTGTTTGTTTGTTTGTTTGTTTGTTTGTTTATTGTTACATTTATATCCCGCTCTTCCTCCAAGGAGCTCAGAATGGTGTACTACATACTTGAGTTTCTCCTCACAACAACCCTGTGAAGTAGGTTAGGCTGAGAATGATTATGGTGGATGATCAGTTTGGATGACAGACAACCAATCTACACATGATACCCTTTCCACTGATGAAATTTGTTAAAACTAACTCATGGTGGATCACCATAAGATGAATGCTTCAAATGATGCAGCTAATATTGCAGGAATAACATCATTACAGACATTACAGACATTGTCGGAAGCCCCCAGTATTAAAAGGCTAGCAGGAAAGCTGAATACTCAAGATTTGAACTGCTCCTGCATTTCTGAGTTACCTTTCCTGCAGGGCCACTGCAGCATCTTCTTGTAGCCTATCTTATGGAGTACAGAACCATAGGCTATCCCCCAAATTTCTGTAAACAGATACCTTTATGGGCCAAGAGATATATGAAGGCAATCTGTCCCCAAGGAATTCTTTGGCACTGAAAAGGAGAGAGCCACTTCATCATCCTGACTCTGCATCTCTGAGCAAGTACATTTCAGCCTAGGTGGCTGGGTGGGTCCAGTAACAAATTAATCAACAGTTGTGTCATCTGTTCAACAGTTGACTCTGCCAAGCACAACTCTCACGTATTCCATTGACATGACATAGTTGTGTCTTTGCCAGGGAGACACAGTTGGAGTAGTTTCTTCCTCTAACATGCCAGTGTTCCTTGTGAGAAAATGGTACCTGTATTAAAAAGAGGCACTGACGGCGAATGAGCAAATCATGGCAGTAAAAATCTCCCTTGTGTAGCAATATCTTCCATTTTAACATTCAGTTGCCTACTACTAAAAATGTAAATATTATTTAGTTTCTTAGATGTTCAGTGAGTAGAGCACTGCTGAAGGCTGGTGGTTTCCTCTGTGATTTGGGATAAAAGAAAGGTATCTGCCTATTCTTTTAAAAAAAGGGGGGGGAGAACTAGCATTTTAAAAAAAAAGTATTTCAAACTATTCACAGCCAAGTAATCACACATATTTCAACAACTCTAGCCTCTCATTTCCCCCACTTTCAAAATACAGCACAGTATTGAGCTGTTTCATAGAGAGTAGGCAGGAAAATGTGCCAATCTCTCTCCCCCTAAAATTAACAAGATAGTACTATTTTAGCAGGAAGGAAGGCATCAATGCAAATTCTCATTTTCTCTGTATAACATTTATGCAATAAAGAACGAGTTGAGTACATGATTTTTCACTTCTGTATAGCTGGGAATTGTAATGCATGAAATGCAGGAGAGAGAGAGCATTAATCTCTCATGTTGCTGAGAAATGAAATGTCACATGGAGCAACTTGTTCTCCCTTGCTGTTTTCTCAGCCTGGTTTTTATCCCCCATCCTTCCATAGCATTTTTTCCCCAAAAGACAGAGACATCACAGAACTTTTGATTATGCCAAATACAGCATATCTCCTGGCTTCCATGCTTTCTGATTTAGATGTTAAATCGCAAAATGACATCATTGAGTATCACTTCTCCCTCTTTTGTCTGTCTGTCTGTCTATCTATCTAAGGATCATATCACATCATATAAAAGTCTAGTCAGCAGCTAGTTTTGTTAGAGGCTCAGTTTGAAAAGGAATGGGGTGGAGAAAGGGGCAAGATCAAGTCCCATCATGCTGCTCCCATGGCCTACAATCCCATTCCAGATTGTTCTCATCCACACCCATTTATATCCTCTGGAGTCTTCAAATGATCAAATGGATCAGGTGGTCAGATAGACCCTGGAGCTGCCCGTTACTGAAGCCTCCTGTACGTTACAACAATATTATTCTTTAAGATCTAGAACAGTGGTCTTCATCATTTTTCAAGCAGGGACTACTTGGGTTAAAAAAAATACCCCTTCAATAGGAGAGCGATTTCCTCTCCTATTTCTTGTGCTGACCTCTTCACAGTACTGTGCTTTTCTAAGTGCTGGGAGGACCCTGAAATACATGGAGGCATATCTTAAGAGCTCTAGGAGGAAAGCACTGGGAAGGACTACACTTCCCAGCACTCTCTGCATACCTTCCAAGATGATGCAGAGGCTCAAGAGGGTTCTTTTTTCCTTAAGAGAGCCCCCCAGTCTCGGTGCTGGGCAAAATGAAACAGTCACTCTGCATGGTACCAGGGGGACTGTGCAGAGCATTCAGCTTCAGCTGGAGCTTTGCACAGGCCCAATAACAAACAATTATTCAGGGAGCTGCACATAGGGTTGATGAGGGCTATCGCTGGCTCCCAGTTCTTGCAATGAAGAGCAATGATCTAGAGCAGGGATTCTCAACGTTGGGTCTCCAGACGTTATTGGACTTCAACGCCCATAATCCCCAGCCCCAGTGGCCTTTGGTTGGGGATTATGGGAGTTGAAGTCCAATAACATCTGGGGACCCAACGTTGAGAATCCCTGATCTAGAGGCTATCACTGAGTCCAGTGGCAATACATTTGGTATGTTAACAGTGAATTCTGTGATGGCTGCATTTCCTTATACAATTAACTGTTTGGCATTCATTTAATAAGAGCTGGATTGTATCCATTGCCACCAACTACTTGCCTTAGAAGCTACCAGGCCTGCTCCCCAGTTGTTTTTGGACTACAACTTCCACAATCCCCAGCCACAGTGGCCAATAGCAAGGGATTATGGAAGTTGTAAGCCAACATCTGCAGGAGGGCCAAAGTTGAGCAGCCCTGAATATACAAACATGTTTCAGTTGGGAAGAACCAAAGGATCTGGGTGAACAAGAGGGGTGATTTTTGATTTTGATGGAAGAGACATTATTTTGGCTTTTGCTAAGCTTTAGTGCATAAAACAAGGAATGTTGGGGAAATATGTTGCACTTTCATGATGCTTGGGCTTAAAAACAAGATTCATTCAGAATGCTGCCTGAAAAGACCATAAGTAAAGATCTCCTATATCAAAATAAAATAGAACACAAATGAAAGATATATATACTTCAGTGCTCTTCTCTCTGTTTTCTCCTTCAGGCAAGAATCTTTTGTTTCTCTTCCCTTTCTACTTACAAAGAGAAATGAAAATACCTTTTATAAATAAAAAGATAGGTTATTTATGTGGAATTTGCTCCAGGCCCACTTTATAAGATTACTAAAGCTCTCAACAGTGGATGAATAGTAAAGTAGGCCTTTTCCATGAAGGCATTCAATATGCAAAGTATCTTGTAAAACCTTGGTTGAAAACTGTATGTTTTTAAATGGGTCATTAATTGCTCCTTTTTTATTGTTCTCAGATAGTACTTTATGATACTGTTATTAAAATGTCTATATAAAATAGTGTGGCTATTATCCAGAGGGTCTGTATTGGGAGAAACAATCCATAATGGCCATGATCCACAACCTGACATATGCAAGGGTTTTCCCCTTCTCTTCCAGGAAGCAGGGAGTATTGGTGTGCATTCACAGTGTGAAATGGTTCTCTCTCTTCTATGTGAAGCATCTCTTTTTTCATAGGACAGGCAGTCCTGTTCATGGCAAACTCTGGATCCTCTAGATAGATGGAATGGCATTTCAGATACCATTGAAATTTATGGACATAAATTTATCGGATTTATATCCAAATGTAGGGCAGGAGGGATTTACTGGATAAGCCTCCTCTATCATAGCAGTAGCCCAAAATAAGAACATGTCAATTAGCAGGGTTTGAAACACTGAATTCCAGGAGCTGTTTCCAAGCTTGACCATTATGCTCAATGGAATGGAAGGCTGCCATATTTCAAAAATAGAGCTGCCTTTATGCCATCCACCCCCCACCTCCATGTTTTCAGCAGCTTTTAATCATATTAGCTGAGGAATTAGCTCATGTCTCACTGCAGTCTCCCATCAAATCTCCCCCCACCCCACAATAAAAATAAATAAACCCTTTGAATTTGAAAAGGCAGGGGTTAGGCCACAGCTGACGGGATTAGAATGCATAAATTGGTCAGCCTGGGTCATTTCATCACAAAGTCAATAACACTCTTTATACAGAGTAGTAAAGGGAGGGGGAACAATTCCTTTCTATTCTGTAGCAATGCCTGAAAGAACTTGCAAAACGGTAATCCAAAATCCAGGGCCAATCTATTAAGAACGTGCATTACCAATCCTGAGACTCAACTGATAAGCATCTCTCTCTCTCTCTCTCTTTCTCTCTCCCTCCCTCAAGTTAATCCTCTTAGGGATTCTGTGAAGTAATGAAAGAGTGGGATGAAAGATGCCTTTTTGTTACTACCACATAAACTGCTTGTGCAAATGTTTCATTAACACATTGCTTGGTCGGTATTAATTTCTCCCTCCCTCCTTCCTCTGCTGCTTCCTGCATAGAGTATAGTTTCATGTATGTGCAGAATATAGTTCTGTGTATAGTTCCATCTCTGGATATGGCACTATTTTGAAGGAATTGGCAAAGGGGAAGGTGAGAAAGTATCATCCTTTACAGTTTGTGCTTTAAAGGGTCAATCCTTCAATCTGTCCGGATTTCTTTTTTAAATTTTCATTTTCTTTTGTTTCCTTTAAAGGCTGGTTCGCATGTGCATGTACATCACTTGATATCTCATTAACTCTAGAGCTCTTTCAGACATTATTCTGTGTAAAAATGAATGAGCATCTGAGAAGGCTCGTTGTAGCAATAGGCTCCACCCCAATTTGCATATTTATTTCAATGTTCAAAGCAAGTTCAACAAACCTGTGCGTAAGCACCTCCCCATGAAATCTAATAGTTCTTTTAGATGTTCCACTATGATGCTGCCTACCACTAATCTGCATTCACTCATTAAGGACTAGATGCAGAATGTATGGAATGGTCACTTAAGATTTATGGTGTATGAGGTGGCATCAGATAATCTGAAAGTTCTGTTTGGACTAGCTTGGACAATCTATCAAACTGCCCCCCACCACCGACCATATCAGAGCACACACATCCTGCTTCTCCTCCCTGCATGATTTTCCACTTCTCATAAATGCATGAGGTGGTGGTTCAAATGAATTGCTTCCCATATGATTTTGGAAAGTGGAACCATGTATTAGTAGAAGGAACAGGATGTGTGTGCTCATATCCATAATCTGATTGGGTGAAGGCAGTCAGGTGCATCATCCAAACCAGTCTTGTATGCTGTTAAATCTGTAGAACCTCATGTATGTAAACAAGTGATTACTTAATGTTGGCAGCTTCATAGGATAAATATACATATGGACCAGGATTGGACTGTATCTGCAAAATGGTGAAAGTAAGCATGAATGGACAGAGCACTGTCTAAATATTATGTTGTTCCAGCAACATATCTCACCCCATTAATTGGAAAAAAAACACCAAAATAAATACAATAAAAACCCTAGAGTACACATAAGAGTTGCCAAGGAGTAATTCCCATTAGGGATGTGCACGGAACCACGGAGACGTGGTCCGGCACTGGGAGGCATGTAGCTTTAAGGGGGTGGTGGTAGTACTTTACACACACCCCTGCCGCTCTTCCCCCTCCGGCGCTGGTGCGTTTTAAAATCTTCCTGGGGCGGCAGAGTTCCTCCCTGCCACCCCTGCCCCCGTCGTTGTCATCCAAAGCCTTCAAAGGAGTACAGCTAGTAGTGTGCATGCGCCCTGCACGGCGCGCACGCTCATCTTCGATGCTGGCGCTTGTGTGCCATGATGTATGTGGCACACGCGCGCCAGCGTCGGATACGAGCGTGCGCGCCATGCAGGGCGCATGCGCACTGCTAGCTGTACTCCTTTGAAGGCTTTGGAAGACAACGATGGGGGCAGGGGAGGCAGGGAGGAACTCTGCCGCCACAGGAAGATTTTAAAACGCACCAGAGCCGGAGGGGGAAGAGCGGCGGGGGGGTAAGTACTACCACCCCCCCTTAAAGCTACATGCTCCCGCCCTCCCGAACCTCCAGACCACCGAACCGGTCTGGCGGTCTTTTAAATTGTGCCCGGACCGAACTGTGCACACTCCTAATTCCCATCCCAGTCATAACACTTTGAGGTCATTCACACAATCAAAAAATGTGTTCTACCCAGATTTGGGAGCTGTGTGTGCTCCCAATTTTAGGTTGAGAAGCAGGAGGAAAACCTGGATAGAAGTGGTTGTGTGGCAGCAAGGTAGGAGGAAAAACTACCCAGGTTTTCCTCCTACCTTGCTTCCACACAATTACCTCTACACAGGTTTTCCTCCTAACTTGCTTCCACACAACCGAAAATTGGGAGTGTGCACAGCTCCCAATCCAGTTGGAACATAGTTTTTGATTGTGTGAATAACCTCATAGAATTCTTACCATGTAGATTTGTAGACTATGGACATGTTAGATCTCCAATATAATGGTAGAGATCCCTACAGTTCTCTAGAACTCTAGAGCTAGAACATTAGAGCTAGAACAACAATCAATTGTCATTTTTTGGCAGCATCGCTATGGCATTTGTGAGTGTGCTCTAGCCATAAATTTAGTGTACCAGTTTATGGGAGTTCTGACAATGTATATTATCCACGGTTACCACTTGTGTCCATGGAATGGAGAAGGGACAGGGAGAAGATGGTATTCATCTGCAGTCCTTTTCCTGACACTTCTCCTACGCACACACTGTTGTCTTCACAAGGCAAAGACTCTAGAACCATATTCATGAGGTAAATACAGATCCAGAATCCTGGTGGCCTAAAAACATCAAAGATGAGTTTTAGGAGAGAATCAGCTGACAAAGGAAGGAATAAGAATTCCTTTTTTCCAACTTCCGCAGCAAATTGCCTCCTTCTAAAGATAGTTTGCAATGGGAGAGAGTTGCAAAGCAACCTTCCACATGCAGTGAAAAACACAGAAGCACTCCAGGTGGTATACCTGAATGTGTGATGTGTCCTATCAATGCTAGATGTCTCAGTTCCTCCTACCTTGCAAAACCTGCCAACCATCATTCAGTTTCAATTTGCATTGTTGCATCCATAGGTCGTTCACATGGCCGCTGGGGGGGGGGGGCTGGGGAGGGCAAGGGGAAGACAGGATCACACCTATCTTCCCCCCAGATAATCTGTCCTTCCTCTTCAGCCACACCACTCGCACACCCATATAAGCTGCACGGCAGCAAGTGGCACAGCCCACTGGAGGCTGGGGAAATGCAGCCCTGCCTCCAGAAAACCCACAGTTCACCATACAGGCAGCCTGAGCATTCATATGACCAGGGACTGGGGTAGAAGGGTGCATTCACATCCCTCTACCACAGTATAAGCCCAGGTAAAAATCCAGGCTATCCCAGTGAAGAGCACTAGGTAGAGCTGTGCAAGATCGGGTAAGGCTGTTCATGTGAATAATTTTCCAGTCTGTTAACATCACCCAGACATTGTGTAAAGAGACACATGAAAGTTGGCTCAGGTAAGAAGAAAAGACAGGCCTGGTGCCAGCCATATTAACAGTGGCTTCCCACTCTAGGCAGCCATGTAATTTCATACTGTAACTTCATATTCAGATAGTTTAATTTTTCTACTGAATTGGAATATCAACTCTCAGTTCTTCCCCAGTGAATTCTAAGTTAAATTTTGGAAATTAAGTTTGCCTTTGTTACTATATGTACTATGTATTTGAGCCAAAATGGTACAGTTTTCCTTCTGAAACATGTGTTCCTTTATTATTTTTCCTCTAAGTCATATGATTATGTTCTGCCGTCTGTGGCTTTAGTTCCAGTGCCTAACAGGTTTCATTATCCAATCGAACTGCAACATGATATTTAGCATACAATCCTGATGTCTGCAGAATCAAGCAATATATTTGCCCACAATGTGTGTGGTGCTTTTCAGGGAACATGGGTACTTGGGTAGTGTTAGTATACTGTACCTGAAACTGGGAAGAAAAAAGCGGCAGTGGGTGGGCGGATGGGAGGGAGAAAAAAGCTGTGGTGGGGGGGCGGGCGGGAAAAAGTGGCAGCCAGTGGGCGGGAGAGGGAAGGAAGTCGTGGTGGGCGGGCCAGCGAAAGCGGCTACTGGCGGATGGGCTTGGGGGGAAATCAGCGGAGGGGGACTAGAGGCGCAGATGGTCTGCGCCTGGTTCAGCTAGTATTATATAATCCTTATAGTGCCTAAGGCAGCTATCCTATATACTTTTCTAGGTGCAAGTCCCATTTAACCAGTAGTCGTTGCTTCTGAAGAATCATGCATTGGATCCAGCCATAGCATCTTGTGAGTTCATGGCTCAGGCCAGGCTACAGGACTTATGGAAGATCTGTGATATGGTTTCCAGTGCTTCTATTTTTAATTAGAAGCATGTGTGGGGAATGAATTCTTTTTGATGCAACAGTAG
Organism: Hemicordylus capensis; assembly: GCF_027244095.1. Classification (NCBI taxonomy): domain Eukaryota; kingdom Metazoa; phylum Chordata; class Lepidosauria; order Squamata; family Cordylidae; genus Hemicordylus; species Hemicordylus capensis. The sequence continues at coordinate 83,705,563 of NC_069658.1, read as the reverse complement.
GGATGGAGAAGGGGTATACAGTCCTTTTCATCATGTTGTTTTTTTCTAATCTAAATTGCCCTCCCGCCAAGTTGTCTTGTTGGTGAAAATATATATGTATGTCACAGTTTACTGTATGCTTTTTCCAGTGAGGCAAGTCGCAGGTTTTTTGGGTGGGCAGCTTTCCCCACTTTCAGTTCCTTATAAGCCTGATCACTTCCAACTCAGTTACAGTATCCCAAAGTGGAATTTCTTCACTTCCTTGTTTGGATGTGACCCCTGCCTGTTCCTTGGTTATAGTATTAAAAATAGGGGGGAAATGATGCTCCCAAACTGTTGCTGAAATGCAACAGACATTAATTCCATTTACACACTTCAGAGCTCCTGAAACTATATGCAAGAAAGTTTTGCTATCCTTCTTGTATGAAGCTTCTGTTACCTGGGACCAAATAAGGCTGGCAACTCCCTCTCATTGTTTCCCCTATATTGGGTATAACATTTCTTAAACTCCTTTTTTTTTCTTTGAGGGCACATTCCCTATCATACCAATGATTTTGACTGATGTTCTTAATTTTCTTCCATATTTCCGTAAATAAAACTTTTATTTATTTATTTATTTATTTATTTATCAAATTTGTACACCGCCCCAAACTTTCATCTCTGAGCGGTTTACAATAGCATAAAACCAGTTAAAAACATATACAAAAAACTTAAAAACAATGTAAAAATTTAAAAATAAACCAGTGATTAAAACCCAATTTTTTTTTTTAGGAATCTGAGAAAGCTTGGGCGAAAAGATGGGTTTTCAGGTGTGTGTTTTTAAATTGCCGGAGAAGGGGAAGCTCGTATCTCAGCAGGGAGTGCATTACACAATCTCGGGCAGCAACCAAGAAGGCCTGTCTCTGTGTAACCACCAAACGAGTTGGCGGTAACTGGAGACGGACTTCCTCAGATGACCTCAGTGGGCGGTGGGGTTCGTAGTGAAGAAGACGCTCTCTTAGATACCCAGGACCTAAGCCCTTTAGGGCTTTGTTAGTTATAACTAGCACTTTGTATTTTGTCCAGAAGCCTATTGGCAGCCAGTGTAGCTCCATCAGTAAAGGAGTAACATGGTCTCTCCGAAATGACCCAGAGACCAACGGGGCTGCTGCATTCTGAACCAACTGAAGTTTCCAGACTATGTACAAAGGCAACCCTACGTAGAGCGCATTACAGAAGTCAAGTCTGGAGGTTACCAACAGATGTACCACTGTTTTGAGGTCATTGATCTGGAGAAACGGGCACAGCTGGTGTATCAGCTGGAGCTGATAAAAAGCACCTGTGGCCACCGCCTCAACCTGAGAGACCAGGGAGAGGTGTGAATGCAGAAATACTCCCAGACTGTGAACCTTCCCTTTTGGGGAAGTGTGACCCCATCTAGAACAGGTAGATCAAAATCATCTCTAGAGTTCTGACCCTGCACAATAAGTACCTCCGTCTTATCTGGCTTTCTTAGCTTTAGTTTATTCTCCCTCATCCAGCCCATTACTGCTTCCAGGCAGGCATTTAGGGAGGATACGCCAGCTCCTGAAGAAGTTGACATGGAGAAGTAGATCTGGGTGTCATCAGCGTACTGGTAACACCCAGCTCCAAATCCCCTGTTGATCTCTCCCAGCGGTTTCATGTAGATCTTAAAAAGCATTGTTGAAAGTATGGAGCCTTGAGGGACACCATACTTAAGCTCAGATTTTGAAGAGCAACAGTCTCCAATCGAAACCATCTGGAATCTATCCGAGAGGTAGGAGCAGAACCAATGTAAAACAGTGCCTCCCACCCCCAACACCCTCAGACCAGAAGGATAACTCCAAGCAGCTTGTCCACATCTTCAGGAGTCACAAACCTATATAACACATCTCAGATAGGATTGCTATTGTTAGCAATCCTCAAGATGGAAGATGTATAGTTTTAGCATTCAGAGAAGATGCTATCAGACATATCATTCCTGCCCTTGGCCTTCCATTCCTACAACTCTTTATAGCCTCCACAGAATGACTATGAAAACCTGGGAGTTCCACTTTCTCTTTTGCCCATGTTACCTGAAGCAGCAGAATATCATCCTGCCTCATATAGACCTTAAATTTACCATCTAGAGTTTTATTTTTCCTAACCAGCAATATTCCGGCTGAGTAGTTTCAAGGGTTGGTCATTCAAGATCGTGATTTTATTGCTCTGAGTCATAATTTGTCAATCTATCTTCCTAATCATATTTCATTCCCTCATCACTATATCAATATATCAAGCTCCATTACTCTTTGGAGGCATCCTTATCATTACCTCAGATTGTCTTTCTAGGACAATCTAAATCAGGTGTAACTTAACCCAACTCAGATAGTTCTACGAATTTTCTTTGTAGCCACTATTCACTCAGGGCCAAATAAGGGCCTTTTCCCAGCCTACAAACATTTTTCTTCTTCTCCCCAGTAGGACAATTATATATTCTTTTTACCAAACAAGCAGATAAAGCAGTCACATTGATCTAATCTAACTATTGCTATCGCCAACAACAGGCTGCATGCAACAGGCTAAGTGTCCAAGGCCTTCAGCTCACACCAAAGGTTCACGCCCTTGGCAAGCCAGGTTCTTAAATAGGTCTCTTGAAAAGGGAGGGAGAACAAACAAACTCTCAGCAAGCAGCCACAGCTGCACACACTTCCCAGTGTTTCTTTGCTACTCGCAGGCCACCTAGCAGTTGCTGTTAACTGAAAATGGAAATGTTGGGAAATCTAGTCATACTGTAGATCTCTTATGTGTGTTGGTCCAGGTGCAAGATGTGAGCTAGGGATTTTTAGATCACAGTTCTTGTTCTTAACCCCTATACCTACCAGACTGCATATCCGTAGTAGCAGTAATATTTCTACCCCACTGTTCTTCTCAGCAGCTCAGGATAGTTACAAGATCTCTCCCCATTCTATTTTATCCTCACAATGCCCCTGAGTCTTGACTTAGGTTGAGAGATGGTGACTGACCCAAGGCCATCCAGTGAACTTCCTAGAGTGGGAATTTGAACCTGGGCCCTCACAGAGAGTCCTAATACAGTAACTGTATTGCTCTGAGTGTCATCTTCTTTGTTCTGTGGATGGCATCAATCTTCACTTAACATGAATAATACTGAGGATAGTGGCTTAAAACACACACTACAGTCTTAGAACAAAAATCTGAATACTTAAACACACATGTGATGCATATATGGACTGTAGTGGCCTTATATCCATAGGAGTCATGCCACTGTAAAGCAGTGGTGTGCATCGTTCGGGAGGAGTGTGGTCCGGCACTTGGGGGGGTATCTCTTTAAGGGGGGGTGGTAGTACTTTCCCCGCCCCCGCCACTCTTCCCCCTCCAGCACTGGTGCTTTTAAAAATCTTCTTGGGGCAGCAGAGTTCCTCCCTGCTGCCCCTGCCCCCGTCGTTGTCCGTCTATGCCTTAAACAAAGAAGAACTGGCGGAGCGCATGCGCCCTTCGCGGCGCATGCACTCATCTGTGCTGTGGGCGCGCGCGCAGCGTGACATATGCGGTGCACGCGCGCCCGCGGCAGAGACAAGTGCACGCTGTGAAGGGCGCATGCGCTCCACCAACTCTTCTTCATTTAAGGCATAGACGGACGACGGGGGCAGGGGTGGCAGGGAGGAACTCTGCCACCCCAAGAAGGTTTTTAAAAGCACCAGCACCGGAGGGGGAAGAGCGGCGGGGGGGGGAAGTACTACCACCCCCCCTTAAAGAGACACCCCCCGCCCTTCCGGACCTCCGGACCGTCGGAATTCCAGACCGGTCCAGCGGCTTTCCCAATGGGTCCGAACCGAACCATGCACACCACTACTGTAAAGCTATGCTGTTGTTATACTGTGCGTGTATGACATTGTGTTTTTTCTTCATGCTTCTGTACTGGTCAAAGACCACAATAAAGTTTATCTATCTATCTATCATCCATAGGAGAAATGTTCACTTAGCTAGCTAAGTACGCTTGTTTGCTACCATAATCATGATCTGGTTTCAAAGTGATCATTTGGATCAACAATCCCCTCTCCACTCACAAAAGGAAATGCATAAATATATTCAACTTAGTAATCATAATCATGATCTGGTTTCAAAGTGATCATTTGGACCAACAATCCCCTCTCCACTCACAAAAGGAAATGCATAAATATATTCAACTTAGTAAGAGCTAAAAAAGATCAATACTGTCACAAAGCGACTTTGATTTGTATTGACTAAGGTTGGGCTACTAATTCACATATTTCATTGTTTATTTCACAGACCTTTTAAGCTGGTTTTATAATTTATAAAAATTGTAATTCAATTTTCTACAAGGTAGTGGTCAGCAAGGCTTGCCCCATTGTCTTTATAGCTTCCAAAACAATAAAGCCAAGAAATGGTCACCTTAATGAAAATAATATAGCTCCATGAATGGTCATATGTATTTTATATTTTCCCTTGTCTTGGTAAGAGGTAATAGCACTGTAGATTTGCCAGAAAGCAGATAATAAATTATCTTAGCATCTTAATGTGTTTGCAGAAAAACCATTGGTTTTATCAGGGGAGAATGTGTTACTGAAATGCATTTGTTTCTGGAGGTCAAACTAGAAATGACAAAAGATGCATCATCACACTTCCATCTTCTTCTTCTTCTTCTTTTTTTAAAGCTGCTGCTGCAGGCAAAGGGCTTCTGAGCCAGACTGAAGCCAGCATGGGGAACGGGCCAACCTTTTCACCCAGGTCACTTTTCTGACCAAAAATACCAACCATTGGTCTAATCTAAGTGTAAAAAAAACCAAAAAAACAAAAGAAGAAAAACTTAGGGCACAAATAGTTTTCCTCTTAGGCCAACTTGCAGTTTTATTTTATATTTATATCCCAATTATCCTCTAAGGCACCCAGAGCGATTTACATGGTTTATGTTTATCCTGTGAGGTAGGTTAGGGTGAGAGGGAAGTGACTGGCCCAGAGTCACCCAGTGAGTTTCATGGCTCAGTTGGGATTTGAACTCAGGTGAGGCGGGGGGGGGGTGTTTTCAAGAAAGCAGGAGGAAATGGTTAACACCTCCCCTTCCCCGCCTTAATTCTACTCTGGAACGGGCATCCCTGCTACCATTTGGAAATGGAATGGAAACATGATGGTGCACTTCTCATCATATTTACTTTGACTCTGAGTCCAAATAAACACCCACTCACCCACCCATATATGTATTTCCAGCAATATATTTACAATGGAGCAAATCTGTCTGAGTATTTCAGGCCCACTTTAGTGAGCAGAAGGGATTTCTTATGGGAAATATTTAGACACTGTGCTAAACCATTATAAATCGGAAGAGGCTTGCTCCAGTACAAATAACTACAAAGCTCACATTTGGTACCAGTTTAGGATTTCGTTTGATGTTACATCAAATGCAGGCTTGTAAGTATTTTGGTAACTCGTTAACCTTAAGCAACTAGAAAATAATGGGTTTAAATGTAAGTTCTCTTCGTTGTTTAAAAATGAATGGTTGAAATAAAAGTGTATAAAACTTATAAAAGCTTTAGTGAAGTTACATGCAGATATATTCCTTTCTCTTTCCAGGGTTGTCTGGAATGAGGCCCAAATTCAGAGACTGTCATATAATAACATTAACTTTAATCCATACAAACAGCTCATATAAGCAAAATTATATGGTGCACAAATTACGTATAGGATTTGTACTTTACTTAAGACAATGCAATGGTGATATTTTAATAAGAGCCATATGTGTCTGGCCATGACTAAGACTGTTATTATGAGTTGTTTTCACTGTAGCCAGTTTCTCCCAATTCAGCATAGGCAAAATGCATAATTCAGACAAAGACCATGTAATATGTTTGGAGGATGTGCTCAAGAAATACATACAAATGTAGTATACATCAGGAACAACTACAAAGGAGAACAAACTACTGTAGATATTGGGAAGTGCAAAACTTTAAGCTGAGAGGGAAGGGAAAGAGACTACTGCTAGTTACTTTATTGTGAACCGCCCTGAGAACTTGGGTTAGGGCAGTATAAAAATGCGCCAAATAAATAAATAAATAAATAAATAAATAAATAAATAACTTGCATCTACCAAGCTCCACTCTACACTTACAAGTGTAAAACAAACATTCTTGGAATTCTTTTCTCCCAACCAGACCAGGGACACTAATGGTGGACCCATTTCTTCACGGCAGCAGGTAGCATTTCTCCAGCTCTGGTTCCTGGATTTTTTCAATTATTATGTTTTACTGGATAGACTATTAATAAGGGTTGAGAAATGGGTTTGAGGATTAGCTTAAGGAGGCAGTGAGGTGAGTCGCATGATCATTGAGACCTGCCTTAAAAGGGTTTGCGGGGAGAGCGGGCTTAGCCCGCTCTCCCCGCAGATGATCCTCAAACAGCCCTGGGCAGCTGGATTGGCCGCCCACACGACTGTCGGCTCCGTCACGGAGCCAGTGGGGACTGTGGGGATTGGGGCCCACACAGCCCCAGGAAGTTCTAGGATGCCCCGCGTGAGCACACGGGGCATCCTGGAGAGACCCTCAGGGCCGGGAGGCTTGTTTCAGCCTCCCAGCGGGGGACTCCTCATGTGTCTCCCGGCGGGGGTCTCACGGCATGGAGCCACACTGCGGCAATACACGATCAAACAACCTCATCTAAGGGGAGGGGGAATTAGGAAGGTTTGCTGCCAGGAGCTGCGCAGCTCCCGTAGCAGCACACGATTTGGCAAAAGCGGGCTATGCTCCCTTAGCCTGCTTTTGCCCGATCCTTAGAATCTCCTCAGTGGGTCATTCTCATTGCTCAGCTTTTGAAATGGAATGTGTCCCAATATGCCCTTCCTTTTTGTGTCACTTCTCAATGGTCAGTTGAAGAATATGACTAAAGTTGAAGGATAACTTACCTTTTTTATTTTTTATTATTAATTTATTCTTATTTCTTCATTCCATGTTTATTCTCCAAAGAGCTCAAGGCAGCATATGTGGTTTGCTCCCCTCTTTTATCCTTACAGCAACTTTGTGGTGTAGGTTAAGCTACATCACAAGGGAAGAGATATGGTCGTGTGGTAGCAAGCATGACTTGTCCCCTTCAGCTAGGTAGTTGCCTACGAAAGGGAGACTAGAAATGTGAGCACTGTAAGATATTCCCCTTAGGGGATGGAGCTGCTCTAGGAAGAGCATCTAGGTTCCAAGTTCCTTCCCTGGCATCTCCAAGATAGGGCTGAGAGAGATTCCTGCCTGCAACCTTGGAGAAGCCACTGCCAGTCTGTGTAGACAATACTGAGCGAGATGGACCTATGGTCTGATTCAGTATATGGCAGCTTCCTTTATTCCTATGTTCCTAAGCTGAGAGTTTGAGAATGGCCCAGGGTCATCCAGAGAGCACTGTAAATCCAACATTAGGATACAAACCGACGTAATGCAGAATATCTGATTCTTTCAGAGAAACTGAAAGGCACCAGTACCATGGCATCAGTCTTCTGTGGCTTACCCATGCTCTCATATATAGCAACCTGAACATTAAGCTCAGCATAAACAAAACCCTCCATCAGATGTTATATGCCTGCATTCATTGAACCCCACCCGCCATTTGGTGCTGCCCTCTGAATGTGCAGCAGCTTGTGTATATGGCCAGTTTGTATGTTATGCGGGAGTGGCATAGCTAGTGGCTCTGAGAGTGTGCTACCCCACCACATGTTCACTCTGCACAACAGGCATATTCTTCCTTCCTTCCTTTCTATTTACTGCCCTTCCTAAAATTAAAAATACGTAACAAAATCCAGTTAAAAGCAGATTAAAATTACCATTAAAACTAAATATCATTAGAAGCCAGGCTAAAAAGACAGGTCTTTACAACTCTCTTGAAGATCTCCAAGGAAGACAATCCTCTTATATCCATGGGGAGTGTGTTCCACATCCTAGGGGCAACAACAGAGAAGGTCCTATCCCAAGTCACCACCAGAACAATCGGTGGCACCTGAAGACGGGCCCCTCCTGCAGATCTCAAGATGTACAGAAAGGCGCTCTCTCAGGCAGCCTAAGCCATTCAGGGTTTTTAGGGTAATAACCAGCACTTTGTACTTTGCCTGGAATAGCCCACATAGGGCTAAAGAACAAAGTTGTATTTACTATTTCTATGTATAATTAGCAGGCCTATTTAAATATAGCATTAAAAACAAATTTTCTCAGTGACATAGCTATAAATAGCAAATATACTGGAGGGGGGCGTTACAAGAAAGAACAGCTGCTGAGCAGCTTCTGCATGAAGATTGCATTTGGGGGATTAAGCTGTTGACAAACAGAATACTCTTTGTGGCTACAAGAGATTCACATTTTCAGGGAAGCTAAGCCTAGAAAGCTTAGGCACACTCTAGGACTCGTCAGCATCTCACAGTTAATTAAAGGAGCGAGTGGAAAGCATCATGGCTTGCTCCCCTCTGCATGAATAATTCACTGCTGGTATCCATTATTAAAGCCTGTTACTTCACCACAATGATTTCCAGCCCGAGATGGATTGGTCTCAGAAATGAGAGATAAATTGCAACAAGGCCTACAGCTATATTAATAAATTGAACTGAACATTTATTTGCTCATCTAATTAGAACTGTAGTTTTTCCCAAATAGAGTAGTAATGCATTACCTTGACAGCCTTTACCTGCTGTAAGATATAATTAACAGAAGCAGCGTTTCTAAAACTCTGCATTCACTTAAATATTTGGCTGCTGGGTTTGTTCACTTTAAGGAGTTCTGGTTTTTTGCGGCTGTGTACTGCAGATCGACTGTGACGGATCTGACAACCAATAGCTACTATGCTGATCACATTTGTGTGAAGAAGCCTGTGCATTCTCTGCATCCAAGCTGTCATAGATTTGGATTTCTAGACTTTTAAGCTTTTGTTTTTTGTTGCGGGGAGGGGGGCATCCTATATTTCTTGTCTTCCTGAACTGGATGATGACCATGAGAGCAATGGTAAATTAATCCTAACTGTCAGAAATGCAACCAAAAGAGAGGAAAGAGCAGAACACAATATTTTGCCTGTTCTGGTATGCATTGCCTGTTTGGTATCTCAATGTGTGAAACCTCGTGTTTGGTCTCATGAATAGGCTAAATCCAATTTGGCTTAAAAGGAAAACCAGGAAAGCCCATGTGCAACATGATTTCAGCAATGACCTATACAGATCATTGTTGCTGTACCATTATCCACTGATGCCTGCCTTTGTAAGCAACTGCCTTTTATTTTCAAGGATTTAGATTGGTAGCCCAAGCATCTTGAAGGTTTGTAACAACATTATACCACATCTGTACTTACAAAAGAAATCAAAAAAGATATTTTTGTATATTACAAATACCAAAACATCATCTCAACCCAGGTAGCTGTAGCCACAGGAAGCCATTCTATAATTAGTACTTCCAAAAGATGCTTGGGTGGGTTTCCAAACGAGAGAACTCCATAATTGTGCAGCAATCTCTGAGAATGCTTCCAATTTAACACTTATTATGTCATGAGAAGAGCACACTTGATTCACTGAAGTTTACAATACTGGAGAGTAAACAGTGTCTTGGTTATTTGGGACCCAGGCAATCCAACAACTTGACTTCTAACACAAAGACAAAGGAAGGAAGGTGATGACAGAAAAGGGTAGTGACTTTCCAAATATTTGGAGATTTGTACAACTTCAATATGCCTTGAATGTACTGTGCCATTAGAACTGACTGCATGCCAGGAATGTGCAGCAGAGCCATCAGGAGTAGTGTCTGGAATCAGCATTGTCGGGTGATTGCCATGTGCCCAAGGCCCTGCCATGCACCAGATCAGTGCACCAGAGCAGATAGAAAATGCTTCATAAGTTATGGATACGTTTAGGATCGTGAGCTTGGATGTGCCTATACTGCATATTTGTTATGGCCTGACTTTGCCTGAAGTGGAAGATCTGGATGACAACATATTTCTAATTAACCAGGACTGGTGTAGGCATACAACAAACCAGTTGTGCACCCAGGACATTTGGGAGCCTGGACATGAAGGGCTTCAGAGTGCCCCCCCCCACTGTCACAATGGTGTGGGGGTGGAGAGAAAGTCTCTTTAACACTCTTTTGCAGTGTTAAAAAAAAAGCAGCCACTGCACAGCAGAGGCACTAGCTGCAGGGAGCGGGGGCAAAGGGAGAGAGTTCCCTTTTGCTGAGATCTTTACCGAAGGGGAGGGTGGATGGGGAACAGAGGTGGAGGTTGCAGGGAGGGTGGGTGGGCGAGGAGGGGAGAGTTCCCCCTGTTACAATCTGGGATGGGAGGCGGCAACCTCCTCCCAGCTCCATTCCCTCCTCCCAAGTGAATGGACGGCATCTCTGCTGTTTCTGGCCTTCCTCCACGTGGAGGAAGCAGAGAGGCCTGTCCAGTCAGTTGGGAGGAGGGAGAGGAGCTGTGAGGATGTTGTCACCTTCCATCCTAGACAGTAACAGGGGTAACTCTCCCCTCCTCACCCCCCTCCTTGCAACCACCATGCCCCATCCCACCCTCCCCCAGGTAAAGATCTCACTAGAGGGGAACGTTCCCCTCCTTGTACCCACCCTCCTTGCAGCTAGTGCCGCTGCTGTGCAGTAGAGCCTTTTTTTAAAGGCACACTAGAGCAGGGTGGGTGTGGGGGCAGCAGGGTGGGTGTGGTGGCATGAAGTGGCTGCAGGAGGCCCCCTCAGACATTTGGAGGCCCCCCAGACCTCGAAGGCCATGGGCCAGCACCCCATGGTCTGGAGGTAAGAGTGCCTCTGCAACAGACTACTCCTAGTAGTGCTAGCAGTAAAGGACCATTGCTGATCCCTAAGACCACCTCTGGGCCCATCACATTGGTGGTGTCTGAGCAGAGATGGGCAGTATTGAAAATACATGTATTTTAAAATACGTATTTTTAATAGTTTTGTATTTTGTATCTAAAATACAGTTGTTCAGGCATTTTGTATTTTAAAAATACATTGCCAATACCAAAATACATCAGCCAATCATTGCTTTGGTTGTTGTTGTTGTTGTTTTGCTTCAGGAGATGCCTTTTTATTGCAAGCAAGCAGCCCATCAGCATCAGCAAGCTCATGTGCTCAGGTTCATCAGTCAATTGAACAACCCAGTAGTCACTCAGCAAGCAAGATCTTAGGAGGCACACCCTTTCACTATAGGAGTCTCTGATTAGAAGTAGTATAACATGGAAAAAGCAAGTGATAACTGGCTTGACCAGTTTAAAATGACCAGGGTAATGTCGTTCAGTGATCAGTGAATACCCACATTGGGATGGAAATTCCATCCTCACCCCTTGGGAAGGTGGGAGGGTTTGCAGACATGTGGATTAACTGAGATATGCCTACACAATGAGGCGGTTCCCACAGTCAGTGGGAACTGCCGAGATGGGGTTTGCAAGGAGATCGGGCTTAGCCCACTCTTCTTGCAGACGACCCGTCAATCGGCTGCGGGTGGCTGAACTGGCCGCCCACACAACTGCCAGCTCCACTGCGGAGCCATCGGAGGCTGGGGAGTTTGGGGTTTGCGCAGCCCCCGGAAGCTCCAGCATGCCCTGCACAAGTGCACAGGGCATGCTGGAGAGACCCCCATGAGCCAGGAGGCTGCATTTAGCCTCCCCGTCAGGAGTCTCCTCATGAGGTTGTGGTGCAGAGCCACGCCGCAGCAACTCACGATAAAAAAAAGCCGGATTAGCAGAGCTCTTGCTCCACCAACCTCGGCTAAGGGGAGGGGTATTCAAGCGGGTGACCCGCTTGAAAACAACTGGGCTCGACTGCGAACCCAGTGATTCTCACGGGCATACCAAATCGGGCTAAGCTCCCGTAGCCCGATTTGGTATTATTGTGAGAATAGCCTCATTATCTCCATCTGGGTTACAGTACAGCAATCAGCAAAGCGCAGTTAGGAGGGCAAGAGGTAAATGATTATTTTATCTTAGTTTGATTCCCAGCCAGCAGCTACCCTGTTTGTTGGGTATTTGGGGGATGGGGGGCTGTTCCATCCTGGGTACTGTATTCTTTTGTAGGGTTGTGGTGGGGGAGAGAGTGGGAGATTTTCATTTGCTTCCAAATTGCAAAGACACAAGAGAAACGGAGAATCCTTATGTTTGTGTGGATGGGGAAAGGTCCTATGTTTCCTATGTGTAGGGTCCAGTGCCCATCCAGTCCAGCATCCTGTTTCATTCAGTGGCCCAACAGATGCCTCTTAGAAGCCTACAGGCAAGAGCTGAGGGCATGCCGTCTCTCTTGCTGTTGCTCCCTTGTAACTGGTATTTGGAAGCATCTTGCCTCTGAAGTGCCTGGAGCTGGCTGCACACATCCTTGTAGGAATAAGAGAAATGCTTATATATGTCACGCTAGATTGCTGAAAATGCTTTGCTATGCTTTTTGCATGTTAATTTTATGGGAAGTATTTGGGGACCATGTTTGTTCTGATTCTGTGTATGTTGTGTACTTTGTTGTGCTCTTCCTAGTATGCACCATAGGCTATGTAGGGTACATGATGAGTTAGAGTCTAGTATTCCCCAAAACTGACTGATGATGTTTAAGCCATCCTGACCTTTTGGATGTTGTCCCATTTTCAGCAGTGTCCAGCAGCAGAACACTTTCCCCACTGGAACAGGTCAGGGCGGGGGAAGGATGTGACAGAATGGTCCTTTGTTTGGCTTAAGAACACATTCCAGTTTCATATCAGAACTTCCCTCAATTCCAAAAGCCAGTTTAGGCCTGGACCCCTTGCTGTTCCTTTATGGATTTCTTGTCTGTCAGGAATCTTGTTCCTATTTTTTGGAGGATTCATTTAATTCATGTAGAAAGTTACTTGAGTTTTATTTTAGAATGTGGTCTTCAATTTACAGAGTGAAAAGTATATTCCATTTTTAAAACTATGTGATCAGTTGTTGATAACGAGTGATTTCTAGAAATATTATATATATATATATATACAGATGAATACACCTGTGCCTGTCCTGGGGACTGGGTTTAGCCATAGGAACATAGGAAGCTGCCCTATACTGAGTCAAACCCTTGGTCCATCTAGCTCAGTATTTTCTGCAAAGACTGGCAGCAGTTTCTCCAAAATTGCAGGTAGGAGATTCTCTCAGCCCTGTTGCTGCCAGGGAGGGGAGGGTGTCTGGAACCTTCCGCATGCAAACATTCAGGTGCTCTTCCAAGACCAGTCCCATCCCCTAAGGCAGGTCTGCTCAACTTTGGCCCTCCTGCAGATGTTGGCCTACAACTTCTATAATCCCTGGCTATTGGCTACTGTGACTGGGGATTGTGGGAGTTGTAGTCCAAAAACAGCTGGGGGCCTGTTGAGCAGGCCTGCCCCATGGGGAATATCTTACTCTCCCATTCAAACCAGGGTGGACCCTGCTTAGCAAAAGGGAGAATTCATGCTTGCTACCATAAGACCTCTCCTCCCATGTGCCCCGTGTGCTCCCCCATCTGAAATTGAAAAGTCTATGCCCCTAGTTTTTGAATTATTGATCTGATTGTTAGAAATTTCTTGAGAGCAATAACAAAATATGATTATTCACATTAGTACGTTGGATGGGTATCCCATTGTTTGATGGCTATTTTTTTAGATATAATACTAGTCTAACATCAAGTGGTCCTATAGAACGGTTGTTTTCCTTTCCTGGGTTGATTCACAGCCCCAGGAGGCACAACTTGAGTGATTTAATCTTTGAAAAACTTTTATTGATTAAAGGAAATTGAAACAAGTTTGCATAGGTAATGAACATCTCAAAATTGTTTCCTTTTTTTAGGCATTGTATTTTGTATTTTAAAATACTATTTTGTAATTTGTGTTTTTATTGGTTGTTTACCAAGTATTTTGTATCTATAATACATTTTTTGAGTTTTTTGCCCATCTCTGTTTCTGAGTGACTCTCTCAGGGCCCACCTAGGTAGGAGGGGCCCATGGAGGACAGTATGCACCTTGAAACCCGGAGCCAGTCCTAGGTGCCATGTACACACTCCACATATATCTCCATTGCATGCAAGCTTGGAAATGTTGTTAGCACCATTGGGAGTAGCCTGAAGGTTGTTGTACACCTACACCAATCCTGTGTAGAAATATTTTGTCATGCTGTCATACCTCCCACTTCAAGTGAGACCACAACAGATCTGCAGTGTAGGCACAGCCTTGCACGTTGTTCTAAATCCATCTATAACTTATCAAGTGCTCTATACCTGTCATTTATCCCCTGCAGACTTGAATTCTAGAATCAAATCAAACAAATGACATCAAATTGAAGAAAATTAAGATATGAACTCTGAGGGGACAATGATGTCATTTAGTAGCACAGATAAGAACGTGTACAGGATTGTGCGGATTTGTGGGTAGGAAAGGTGAGCGGGGTTTAATTCAGAACCTGAGATAACTGAGTGAGGAGCTGCTTTCATCCAGCATAGGAACAACCTTTGAGCTGCTAGAAGCATGGCAAAACTGATTTGGGACAAACAAGTAGGGAAATGGGGTTAACAGTATAGTATGGCAGGGAGGGGCACTAGATTGAACAAAGAAGACTGTGTTTAATGAGGTAATCATATTCATTCTCCTTGTATCCTAAGCAGCTGCAATCTAGAATCTGAATGAAATAAATGGCATTTCAAACACACAGTTAGTGATTTTATGCGGTCACTGTTGTTTCTCTTTTTCTAGGAATTCAATTTGTTTCTGTTATGCCAAGGTCACAGATTTGGAACTCTTCATGAACATTACATGTCTGCTTTGATGTCAAGGGTCAGTGCATTAGTACAAAGGGAGAATTAATCGAATGTGCCAGCGCACCAAATGATATTTAAATCGTTTTAAGTGAACAACTGTGGGTTGCTGTTCTTAGTTTCCATCTGGACAGGCAGAAGCAAATCAAAGGAGAACTTCACACATGAATATTCAAAGCAAAGTATTGCTTCATTGTCAGCTCTAATTGCTAGTTTTACCTTATTAGTGGAAGCTTTTCTGAAGCTGAGGCTGACATCCATTTGTTTGCACACTGTTATTAGTCAAGACTCAGTGAAGTCTTGTAATTAACACCTCCACATTATCTCATGCAGTGAAAGTAAAGACAAACACATATGACTCACTTTGTTTCAGCTTTGTTCTTGTTTTCCTATACCCAAGTACTTAAGACCAAGTACAAGCTTATCAGAGTGCCATATGGGATGAACAGCTACCATGAAAGGCCTTTTAGTAGGCACTCTATGGAAGTCATTACTAACCGAAAACTATCACCTGCAAGATTTAAAACCATAGTGCCCACTAGTAGGTCCTGAAGGTACATATTTTACATTTATGTGTGGGAGTTACCACCACATTACAAAACAATAATTTTTGGTAAGATTTTGAATTGGATTTGAATTGATTCTGTTTGGAACCATTGAACAGAGTGGAGATTCATTTGAATCAATTCAAATTCACCCAAATTTGAATTGAATTCAGTTAAATTTTCTTGAATTCAATTCAACTTGATTAGAATTTGGGCAAATTCGAATCAATTCAAATTCATCTCCACTCTGTTCAATTGTTCCAGATCAAATCAATTTGAATTTGATTCATATTTGAATTGAATTTGGGCCAATGTGTACAACCCTAGTTTTTACAAACCATCAGGACATCAAGCTGTCCGGGGGATGAATCAGATGTATCTTCTTCCCAAAGAGGGAGTTCCAGGCCTTTGTAGTGTTGTACCACTCAGCAAAGATCTGCTTCCATGGCAGTAGATGGCAGTGAGAAAATTGACACCCACTGGCACCCCAAAACTCTGATGCGCTAGACAACTGCCTCACTTTGTCTCATGGTAAGCCCACCCTGTATAAAGACACAAAGCTTAAATATTGCTACTGTTATTTTTTTTGTAAACTTCCATTCCTTCCTAGTATCAGATAGGGATGTGCACAGAACCGGCTTGGAAGCTCAGGGGTCTATCTTTAAGAGTGAGGGAGGGTGCACTTACCCCTCCTGCAGCTTTCCTCCCACCACCATCCATTTCTGTAATAGCTAATCAGGGCGGCAGCATATCTCCCTGCCACCCCATTGCCCCCATTGGCCAGATATGGCTGGAAGTTTCAGATGCAACTGCATGCGCCCGTGCCGGTGTGTGCAGGCATGTCTGGAACTTCCGGCCATAGCTGGCCAACAGGGCAGCAGGGAGGTACGCTGCAGCCCCGATTAGCTGTTACAGAAATGGATGTCGGTGCTGGGAAAATGGCGGGACAGGTAAGTGCCACCTCTCCCGCTCTTAAAGCGACACCCCACTGCCTTCGAGCCTCTCCGCCACGGTTCCGTGCACATCCCTAGTATCAAACAGGGAGAGGCCAAGATACAGTTATACCATTAAAATAGAGAGGACTTCTATTTGTTTGTTTGTGTGTGTGTTTATCTATCAATCATCATGTTTTT
The DNA here is from genome assembly GCF_027244095.1 of Hemicordylus capensis. NCBI lineage: Eukaryota > Metazoa > Chordata > Lepidosauria > Squamata > Cordylidae > Hemicordylus > Hemicordylus capensis. Next base: position 83,689,168 of record NC_069658.1, on the reverse strand, counting down.
ATACTGCCTGATATGTACATCTATAGACGGTGTACAAATTTTAATATTAAAAATCACCGATTAAAATAGATAAAACACAATAAACACAATATAAAACAAATTATTAAAATTAATTCTATTAATGCAGCTACACTGTGGTTTTCATTTATTAAGTATTCCCAAAGCAGTAAAAAAAACAAAACCCTCAGTTGTTGTTGTCAAGGGTTTGTTTAAGTTAAATAATCAGATAATAAAGATTCTTTACAGGATGAAAGCTCATCAAGAATGTCCAAAGAAATAGCACATATATAAAATGTCTACAATGTGAGAAGGGAAATTATTTAACATGAAGGAAATCCATGTATCCGATATATAAAACGCTTCTTTGTCAATAGACAGAGGCACAATAATGAAGCTCTTTAACGGATACATTTTGCATTATTACAGTTATTGATCTAACAACCATGTGTGTGTTGCCAGTTTATTATCATGAAGAAGAGCTTTTATAAAACTATTAGTCCACCAGTGTCATCGTATTTTGTGTGATTTAGAAAAATTATTCAATTTGAGCAACTTCATTATTATGACTCCAATTGTGTTGTTTTCTTTTTAAAATATAAATATATAAAAGTATTAAAAACCTCCAATCAATCATAATAAATTGCACCAAATCCCTAATCCCTGTAATGTGTTGTAACTAAGCTTATGTATGTGCAAATGAAATAATCACATCTTCCTCAGAATTCCTTCCCTGCTTCCAGTTCCCGCCATTCCTCTGTGGTTTCCCTTGTGTCAGTTTTAGATTGTGAATCCCCCCCAGGAGAGAGACCTGTCATCTAATTCTTTGTAAAGCACACAAAACACAACATAACTATCACTATCATCATCATCGTCATCATCATCATCATCCATTATTCCATACTTAATTGCAAACCGATCTAAAGAACCATTCCATCTGTGTCTAAGGTTCCAGAAAGGAACATACATATTCCACTTGGCCATAAGTGTGTACCATCTTTTTCTTCCTTCTTGGTATATGTACTGTTTGCATTAAACATAATGCTCCATACATGCTTAGGTACAACTTAATATCATCTGTGTTTTATCTTATAGCAAGACTAAAGCCAACTGACAGAAATCAGATATCATCACGTGTGCTCTATCAATTCCAGTGTATGTACATGTTTAGTGTATGTATGGAGGGGAACCAAGGAACCAAGGATATATGATCAGGATGCATATATCTCTTCAAGCACAAAGTTCACTGAACTTTTGGACAATGGTCTTGTCTATATCATATGCTGTCTCCAAGGCATATTATACATCTGCCTTGCTGAAGCCAAGCTGGATGGTTGACTGAATGGGTGACTGCCTGCAAACCCCAAGTGTGCTGCCTATGATGGAAGAAAGACCATCATATATTATAAGTATAATAAATAAACCTCTTGGTCTACCTAGGCCATAGCTTGTTGTCTGGCTAAAACAGGATAGCCTCATATATACTTCCCTGCATTCCTTGGAGGAAATGAAAGGCACATGATAATCAATTCTCTCTGCTCCGAACAGTTCCGCTGTGACCAGGGCTCCATTGGAGCAAGGTCTGGTCTATTCTCTTCAGAGCTGATGAATGGGGCACATGCAGCATGAGCAAGGATGCAGCTGCAACAGCTAGCACAGAACTTGATGTCTGCCTCAGAGCTCTGTAAACGCTGCCTTATTTCTTAAACTCTAATGATTTTGCTATTACGATAAAATATTTGAGGAGGGGGAGGAGAAGCATAGTTAGTGTTAAAGGCAACTGAATATTCATTGCAACGATATTGGTTGTTACAAGCAGTTAACATCCATTTTGTTGGTTGACCTCCCCTGAAAGGTTAATCGTCTAAAATATGGTCATAAGTGTGGTAACAAATGTTTTCCAGGGAAGTTATTGCTTCCATAAACTCCAATCAATGGCTCATGGGCAGCAGCCTCTGGTTCAGTGTCCTGACTAATGAAGAATTAACTATTTCCAAGCAGTTAATAAAGACTTTTCACCAGTCTGATGCAGAACATGATTCCCTTGCTTTGTAATTAACATATTATCCCCAGGGTGCTAACTCCCACATAAGCAGCTTGAGATTCTACCCTAGCGGAGATGACAAGCCGCGAATGTAATACTGTTTCAGCTGAGATTAAGTTGGCTATTTAAACCAAACAAAACAAGTTCTCAGGAATCAGAAAGAGTGTTGAGTCTTTAATGAATATTTGCTTGCCAAATCATACTTACAATGTTTTGTTGTGACTGAAATTTTTACACTCAGGTCTCCGGCAAGCTGGAACTTGAAACCAATTAATGAGCTCCAAAGACAAACAGCAGCAGCAGCAGCAAGAGAAGAAGCTGACACCCGTGTGCAAAACACACACACACACAAGCAGCACTAAGAAATGCATGCTTCATAAGAGGAGAAAGAGGGGAGGGCACACCTTAACAGCCTCAGGGCAGTATTTTGCTTTTTAGTGAAACAGTCATCCAGTATGAATTAAAGTCTCTTTCCTGCTGAGGTTCAAGCATGAGGCTTGGCTTTGAAGATGAAAATAAAGTCACTCTTACTAGTGGGTTATGGAGCTGCAATTTTTGATAGCAGCAAAAAGCCATGACTCAGCCTAGACACAATGGGGGGTGGGGGATAGAATCTAGTATAAATCTGCCTAGGGAAGCAAAGTCCTAAGCAATTAAGAGGACTGAGCGAGGTCTGCTGAGCCAGTCTCCAGACTGGTTGTGAGCTAGCTTTGCAGCTAGGCCATGCCTGCACAGACAGGCAGGCAGAAGTGATGCTGGATAAGGGAGAACCTGCAAGGATGCAGGGCGGTGGGTGGTGTAGAGGGAAATCCAGGATCTGGTTGAAGATATTTCTTGAGGGAAGACTGAGGTGGCTGCATATTAGCTGGCTGAAAAGCCAGCTAGTCCATGCCTTGCATAATTTGTGGTCCACCAAGCCAAACATTGTTTACTAACCATGTGCAACAACTCACCCGAGGCTTCATAAATGTCATGTTGTTGCCTTGCCTAGGACAGCAAAAACATGTGAATTGTCAAGTCCTAGGAGGCTCAATATATGGATGAGTTCCATCTGGTAGTCCACACTATTGGGCTTAACTAGAGCCCAATCCAGGCATTATGAAAGTGGGGATGCTATACAGAGTGAGCCCCAGAGAACAGGCCAGCAATCCCTGCCCCACTATGTCATGTGCTAAAACTCCATACCCACGATCTCCACGATCACTATATTTGTCTGATGAGACAAATGCTGTACTCATGGAGACATTCTTCCTATGATTAGAATGCTGGGGCAACCCAGTGTTCTATTACAGGAAGAATCTTTCCACAAGTATTTGTATGTAACTGTGAAGAACAAAGGGCTGTAATTGTGGAGAACAAGGATGTGTAATTGTAAAATGTAACTGTGGAGAGCAAGGGGTGTGGTTAAAGAGCTGTCAGTCCAGAGGCGGGGCATACAGGCGCGCACTCCACTGGATATTGATGTTGAGTGTCTGCAAGGAGAAGAACAGGGGCTTAGGTATCCTACTACTTACCACAGAACCTAATATTAAAAGCCTGTCCCTGATTGATGCCTTTTTGACTAGTGTAGGAGTTGATACAGTTCTTCTACATGGATACACTCTATTATAATCAGTAAAAATTAGAAGAACAAAATTCATCCAAATCTCAAACATTTTTTTAATTTAAAAAACCTGCACAAAGACATCATTGTTGAACCCTAGAATATTCCATGTAGAGATGTGCAAATCGATTTCTGTCCAAATCGATTCAACTCAAATCTGAACAATTCAAGTGATTCAACCTCGAATCAAATAACCCTTGAGGTTGCTTACCAGATTTCAAGGTCAAATCAAATCACCCTCAATTCAAGCTCAAATCAATTTGGTGGTTCGAGCCTCCATTTTGTCCCCTCTAAGCTTCTGCCATCACTGCCAGGGGTGAATTTTTAGGAATTTTTATGACTCTGGGTTGCCAGTTGTGAAATGACTTCTTCAAAGGAAATCCCTATCATTTCGCAGCTGGCACAAATGGAGTCCTGCCAGCCAACCCTGTTTGGTGCCCACTAGCCCTTAAAAATTTGGCAGAATCAATTTGAATTTGAATTGAATCGAATTCAAATTGAATCCACACAGATTCTATGGCATCAGATTCGAGCTCGAATTGAATCACAAAAAACAATTTGTGAACATCCCTAATTCCATGTATCCGGTATTCTTTCCAATTAACCAAGACAATTCAATTCCATACATTTTAGTGTGTGGAAAGCTAAAAATTCCAAACCAATTTGCTTTTTTCTCCTTCCACATGTTAAAACATAGGAAGCTCCTTATACCAAGTCAGACTATTGGTCCAACCAGTTCAGTATTGTTCTCGCTGGCAGCAGCTCCCCCAGGTTTAAGAGAGGGTTTTTTTCACCATCCTACCTGGAACTGACTGGGATTGAACATGGGGCATTCTACATGGAAACCAGAGGCTTTACAGCTGAGCTACAGCCTCTCCCCAGCAGCACTATAAATGCTGGGCAATTTTATCCAAAGATATAATTGAATCCTTCCGTCTGTGCATGTACTGTACAGCATTTCAAAAGTTAATAAAATCTCCCTTCTGTTCTGTGGACCAGGTTTGGCTATTTTGTCTTTTGCTTGTTGTTCCTTACTTTAACTGCTGATCCACAAAAGTAAAGCCTCCGTTTTTGCTATTCTCAGCAGTGCAGTGACTGCCTCCATATCTTTAGATCTAATTTTATTACTTGCCCCAGTAAAACGCCTAGAGGGATAATGAGAAATAACAACCTGTAATCTCATGTATAAATAGCAACACTATTTTCCTGTAAGAGACAGGTTTGGTGTTTTTTTACTACATTTGTAAGTAATCAGCATTCAACCTTCTGCACTTCTAACACAAAAATACACATCTAGAATACTCCAACTTTATTTCTTTGGTGTGAGATGGTACTGATAAATTATCTTGAAGTGGTTCTCTGTAAAATGTATACTTACCGAATAAGTTGTTGCAATTTGCTTTGGGCTGAACTGCACAGGTTAGCACACTCTTACTAAACATGGTTCATTTCATTTTTATTGGTGCTGAAATAATTCTTATGTCTCTATCTGTTGTACAGCAATACCATCTGCAATACAAATAAAAACTTGTTTTGGCTTACTGTTTGTAATTTTATCCCATAATATTTTCAAATACATGCAGGTGGAAGCAGTAGGGCAGACGTTCGCATACTACTGAAGAAGGCAGTGAAAGGGATGTGGATGGAACCGTTTTTGCCAGTTTGGCTCTAATCTGGAACGGATTTGTATCAACTTTGTCTGGGCTTGTGCTTGGCCGAACCGATCTGGTTCAGCCATCAAACTGGCCGAGCTGGCTTACGGGCTAGCTCAGGGGAATCTGGCTAGAATTCCCCTTTACAAGTATAGCCCCTGAGCCAGCACACAAACCCATTCTTTGAACTGGACACCAGCCCGGTTTGAACTTGGACTGGCACCCCGCTTTGGGAGTTGGTCCAGTTCGAGCCCGGAGCGAGCCGGCTTGCACATCCCTAGGCAGCAAGGTGGGAATCTGGCAGCTCCTGAAGATCTCAGGCTGCCCCTTTGGGAGGCAGCATGATCAGAAATTGAATTTGTCCCACACTCCTGCATCTGCTGTGGCTTTTCTTTAATGGACACATAGCCAGTAAAGGGGGGAACCATATACAATGCTGTGTCTGGAACATGAAACAGAAACATGCAACGTAGTAATAAGGAAAATATCCATTAAATCCAACCTTTCTCAGTTTTGGTGGTATGCCTATGGAGCTCCTTGGAGAAACTCACATGGATGGCACCAACTTTTATATTTTTATGGCATCTGAGACTTTTATTTGAGGGCATTCCAGCAGATTGCAGCACCTGGTTTTAACTTCTATTTTACTGTTCTACTTGATTTTACTGATTGTGTAGCTACTGCTCCACTCTCTTTTACTGAATCCCTTCCATTGTTTTCTTATTGAATACCTATGTTGCCCTAGCAGCTTTGTGCTGAAGGGTGGCTTGTAAAATTTCTAAATGAATAAGGAGACTCAATCCTTTGTCCACTTACTTGAACACAGTAGTGCTTACAACAGTGTAAACACGCACAGGACTGGGCTGCACAAATCACTGGTTAAATGTTAATTCAGAAGCAACCTCTCAGTCGTGATTCAGTTCCACAAGCAGGTTCTTTTTTGTCCAGTTTAACTGTGCAGAAATCAAGGCTTTGTGCGTTCCCTCCCACCCTCCCAAAGGTCAGACTTATCAGTGGTTCCGGAAAGACTGCTGGGAAGGCTATAGAAACTACGCTATGACTGAACCGTGGCCTGGGGATTCATTGCCTTGAAGAACACAGTCACAATTCCTGGTTGTGTCATCAAGAGATAAAGAGGCTGCTCAGTCACTTGAAATTCAATTTGTACATTACTCAAGTCTACCCCACCTCTTTCCTTCATGGTACCTAGCAGCTGCTTGCTGGCGCTCTGCATTTCAAATGCCTGAGTTGCAGCATGCAGTTTTATAAATGGGATAGATTTTGATTAATGTAACAAGCTGGAAATAGACAATGATGTAATGCATATTGCTGCAGACACGGGAGAGGGAACAGGATTAAATCCTGCTTGCAAAGAAGAAACACTGCAGCAGAGGTTGCCCATATTTATATTTTCATAACACCTTGAATATACAATACTGAAGATTTAAAGCTGTAATCCTGTTAAGTTCTGAAGCACTCCCTCCAGGTGACTGCACTGACTTGAAGTTGAAGGTGAGATTAAAAGTATGACTTTGAATGAGTTTCGGAAGGGGACATACAGTGCCTCTCCAAAACACTCAAATCTCCTACAAAGGCATAAATGCTACAAAGGTCTCTAGCTGCCAATACAACAACAAAAACCCCAAACCAGCTAGGAAGCTGTCATGCCAGTACTATAAACATATGTATTAATATAATGTCCATAGGCATGGAGTTTTTCACACAGGGCTTTTAAAGCCCTTTAGCTCGCATCTCCAGAATGGAGGGTGTGCATATTGCGCAGATTTACCCAGAAGTCCCTGTGAGATATCAGCGAGTACTTCACACACAATTCGAGTTTTTCACTGTGCGTTGAGAGTGCAGCCCAATTTATATCTGGGTTTTTAAAAAATCCACTTTTTGCATTGTTTTTTGGGGACAAGTTCGCAGTAAAGCCTCGCAGAAAACTTGCGGTAAAGCCTGCTGTGTGAAGACCTCCCATGTGTTATAGGTAGCACAGGGCCAGTTGGGCATTCCAACTACCCCCCCCCCCTTTAATTGCATGGAGAAGGCATGTAGGCACCCCACCTGGCACATCCACACCTAATTCCCTGCGGGGTCATATCTGAACCTAATGTAGAGGGGAAATTCAAACAAAACCCCACTGGCACACCAGATGAGGGAGAGACATGAATGCCATGCCCCTGCCTCATGCAATTAAAGGGGACAGATTAGTGTATCATCTAAAACTGATTCATGGTGCAGTATAGTTAGAAAAGTATTTATATTTTTTGATACTACTAACTGCGTACTTTGGTACACTTTGTTTAAGGGCAAGGGTGAATGTAACATACAACTATACTTTAGGGATAGGATTAGTTGGTGAGGCGATTCTCACGACCACAGGAAAGTGGGCTAAGAGAGCCTAGCCCGCTTTCCTGTGATCATGTGTTGCAACGGGAGCTACACAGCTCCCAGCAACAAACCACAATAAGTACCCCTCCCCCTTAAACGAGGTTAGTGAGGTCAAAGCGCACTGCTAACCCCGTTTGACTGATTGTGTGCTGCCACGACGTGGCTCCGCACCACAGCAACACATGAGTAGCCCCCTGACTGGGAGGCTCGAAGCTGCCTCCCAGCACGGGGGTCTCCTCAGAATGCCCCCCACGCTTGCCTGGTGCTGCAGCTAGTAGAGCTAGTAGCTGCCCTCTTGACTCCTGGGCCATGGAGGCACACTGAACAGTTCCTGGGAACTTATTGGTGTGTTGTGTTGTCTTGTGTGGAATATGTATATTGGAAGCATGACATGATTGTGACATTTCCATCATTGCATCATGCACAGCTAATGTAGGAGCATTGTTGGTGTGCAACACATGACGGGTGAGCAATGATGAAGATGCCAGGGACACTGTGGTGTCCCCTTGATTGGCATGCATGTTGGCAGCTGTTCCTGTGCCGCTGAGTTTTAATGCTGTGAGTGCAAACGACAATTACATTTCACTGGCATTCATTTGGATGTGGTGGTCAGTGGAGCAGCAAGACCATAGGAATACCCTGACCAAAGATTCTTTTAAAAATCTTAATGGGATATTTCATATTTGTTCTTGCATTGTATCACTGCATACCACAAGATTCAAGGGAAAAAACCTAGAGCATAATTATCTGAAAATCTAAATCTGAATGAGACGTATCTCATCTGTATATAATATCTGTATATTTATCTGGTTAATGTTTGCCTTGGAGGGGGGGTCCTATTTTTTCAACAACATCTCACATAGCTGAGCATGCACTGCTCCCTCCTGCCCTCCCTCCCTCCCTCCCTCTCACACACACCCCATGAATAGTGAATAGCAAACAGTGTTAAGTGTCCTTTTGTGAATAAGACATAGGATGAAATTTGTTCAAATTAAACTATTCAGCACAGATGCATAAGGTCTATTTTCTTAAAATTGAGATCATTTCTCAAGCAATTCACAAGTAAAGAACAGACCCACATTCAGAATGTTCACAATGAATAATTAAACTGGTTCCAGGAGCAATGCTGAAGAGTGCTAGAAGCTGGCAGGGGGTAGACTGAGTTTATTTTATGAAAAGCACACAGAACCATTTCACTGGAAGAAAGTATATTCAGAGTAATCAATGGGCAAATGAACTGAGCATGAGCTGGCTTAAATTTTAAGCTACCATATAATGTGATTAAATAGGGTTTAATAAATAAATAAATAAAAATAGCCGGCATGTTTCTTTGCTCCATGCAAGATGGACTAAGGATAGTAAATACATAAATAACATGGTGAGCATTTGAAAAGTCAGACTATGGTCATTGGTCAACACATCAATAAAACTGCACTTAGTTAATAAACATTGTAGCAAAATTATGAGTACAACCTGCCATAACCTGCTGCTACACAACCTCTTTTCATTTGTGGTGTTTGTACAATCTCATCCCATCTTTGTACTTTTTCCTTTCCTTTCCTTTCCTTTTTTTTTTTTTTTTTTGAGCTAGATCATAACATCATAAGATATTCTCCATGTTAACTGAAAACATTCCACACTGCTTAGGGTAAAAAATCAAGCACACTGCAGGGCCATTAATGGACTCAGATACTAGAGTTCATGGAGGTGGGACATGTGTGTCAGCACCTCCAAGGACACTGTGTATTCATAGGCTCCAATTTCCATAGGAATAAAGCAGTCCTAAGGAAACATGCTCACATTCATTGGGAATCAGGGGAGACATATGGGCATGGATTTCTCACAGTACCTGTGAGCAACATTCTGGGGAATGCAGGTGGGGGAGTAGCTTGGGCTTGAGCTATAGTTTAGTGGCTGTAATTTGGGACTCACAATTCTGAGGCTGGTCCATCAGGATCTGCTGCAGGCTTCCTTTGTTGCCAGTGTTACAGACGTGAGGAGCAATAGTGGGAATGGGGAGCTTAAATTTAGCTGACCTAAAATTTGTCTCAAGTAGCCAGACATGATAAAGCAAGCAAGCTGTGCAACCTCCTGTAGCATGATCCAAAGTTCTGATGCCATGAATCACAAGTCCACCAAAGCCACTAGATCATGACTCTCTGACTGATATACTATGCGAGAGTACACCATAACAATGTGATTGTACAATTTGCATAACATTGTATTTGCATAAATTTTGCAAATGCAAAAACCACACAAATTGCATTATTTGTTTGTTTGACATATTTTTATACCGCCCCAAACTTACATCTCTGGGCGGTTTACAAAATAAAAACAGAAAGTAAAACAAAAACAAAAAGTTTAAAGTTAAAACAAAAAGAAAAAGTTTAAAACATTACAACAATTTAAAATTTTTAAAACAATATTTTAAAACAGCATTAAAACCATGAAAACAATATTAATTAAAAGCCTGGGTGAACAGATGCATCTTTAAAAACATTTTAAAAGCTGTCAGAGATGGGGAGGCTCTTATTTCACTAGGGAACACATTCCAAAGCCTCGGGGCAGCAGTGGAGAAGGCCCATCCGAGTGGCCACCAGACGAGCCGGTGGCAAATGCCAACGGACCTCTCCAGATGATCTCAGTGGGGGTGGGGTTCATGATGAAGATATTCTCTTACAGAGGCGTATCTAGGGAAAATGGCGCCTAGGGCAAGCACTGAAATTGCACCCCTGTCCAAACAGGAATGATGGGACTTGTAGTCAACAATATCTGGAAATCCCTGTTAAAAGGAACATTGTACCATCTAGACATGGTTTTTGATCAAAACCTGAAAAAATGAGCCATCTCTGTTAAAGACTTAGAACAACAGTTTGGAGTTATGTGAGGATTCCAAGTGTCATTTTCTCTGTCTCATCTCATGTTTTTTAAAAAACATGACTTTGTCCTAGACTAGAGGATCACCTGCCCAAATAGCCACTAGCAAAACAGGGGGAGAAGAAGGTGGTGGTGGGTCTATAAACCAGTGAATGATTCCTGCCAGCCTTTGTCTTGTGATGACTGTTAACTCATGATGGGGTATATGTGCATTCACCACACTAGAGCTTACTTTGGCACCAGGAGAGAGGAGGATGCATTAGTTTGCCACACTAGACAGAGGAATTTGCAACAGGGGCAGACAGCCAAGTTCTGCCAGGGCCAAAACCAGCCCCTGCCAGACTAAGAAATCATTGTAATTTGCCCCTTCCTGTCACAAGCAGTTTGCTGTTCTTTTATTATTGACTCTAACTCTCAGATATCCCAGTAATGGATGGAAAATTCAGGGTTAATTTACAAGAGACACATTTTCTACATGTTTCTTCTGTGCAGGTGTTGTGCAGAAACCCATGGGTAGTGACCGCCAGGGGCATAGCAAGGTTGGAATGGGCCAAGCTGAGATTTTAAAATGGGCCCCCAGCCCCTCAAAGTCCAGGCCCCCAAGGATTTAAGTCTGATATTTCAAAATAAGTATGCTGTCTGGAAATACATTTCACTGAATACACACACTTCACAATATATAGAGATATACATCGAGTACTGTATATTTGTGCTTCTTTTAATGCCTAGAACACACTAGCAACACTAATTTTTAAATTGGCCCCCTCTCTGCAGATTAGCAAAGGAGACTTTCAACCATGCAGGGTGAGCCTATGCTTGTTTTTCCAGAATTCTGAACAAATTCAGTAAAGTTTATTCCAGGTTTTTCACACAAGGCTTTTAAAGCCCTTTAACACACATCTCCTCTGGAATGGCAGTGCTGCATTCACATGTTGGCCAGATTTACCCTGAAGTCCCTGCAAGTTATTGGAGAGCAGTTCACACACAAGAGAAATGAAATGAAAGCACAACACATGCTTCACAGTTCTCACTCAGACCTTCTGGGTTGCAAAACAACTTGAACATAAGTGCATTTATAAATGAATGAATGAATGAATGAACAAATATTTGTTCCAGAAGTTTTTGTAATTTCCTGCCATGAAACAAGCCACTTATAGGCCTTTTTAGATAGTAAAAAGTCAGAAATTTAAAGCCAGAAATTTTTCAATCTGTTTTAAATTAAATATTCAGAGACTTCTCAGTCTCTCCCTCCACCCCATATGAAAGCCCTATGGCAAGCAGATCCCTATATACCCAGGGTGGGGGTGGGGTAACCAGAAAAAGGAATTCACAGTCTATCTTGCAAACACTGTGCTGGGTGGTCTGGGCAGAGCGTCTGCAGCAGAGAACTCTGCCTGCCTCATTCCTGGCTTGCTTGGGGCCTGCCAAGTTCAGGCTTCAGTGGGGCCTACTGGGAGGCCTCTCTGGAAGCCCCGCCCACCCGCCGATCAGCTGAGAGGCGGGGAGAGAAGAGCTCTGCAGTTTGCAGGCTGCTCAGATCCTAGGCCTCACCGATCCTAGGCCGGATCCGGAGGCAAGGCAAGCAGGATGGCAAGTGGCTGAGGGGCCCTGGGGCTGGGCAGGTGGGCAATGGAGTAGGGGTGGCAGGAACTGGCATGGTGCCCCCTCCTCAGTGGTGCCTAGGGCACGTGCCCTGGCTGCCCCCCCTCAGTTCCACCTATGTTCTCTTAAATACCCAGGGCCCAAGCTGTTTAAGGCTTTATAGGTTATAACCAACACCTTGTATTTTGCCCGGAAACTTATTGGCAGCCAGTGAAGCTCCTTCAATATGGGAGTAATATGATCTCTCTGAGATGACCCAGAGACCAACCTGGCTGCCGCATTCTGGACCAACTGTAATTTCTGGACTACATACAAGGGCAGCCCCACATGGAGCGCATTGCAGTAATGCAGTCTGGAGGTTACCAGCAGATGTACCACTGTTTTGAAGTTGTTCATCTCAAGAAATGGATGCAGCTGGCGTATCAACCAAAGCTGATAGAAGGCACTTCTGGCCACCGCCTCAACCTGGGAGAGGCTTGGATCCAGAAGCACCCCTAGACTGCATACCTGTTTACACAAGAGTAAGACCTTATTTCTAATTGACTTACTCTTTTGTGATGCAATTTGCACAACTTGTTCAAATTGTGCCAACACAGTGCTACTAGGCTGACATACTCTTGCACAGTATGTCAGCCTCTCTCTCTTTTTCTATATGTATGTGTACGGGGGGGGGGGGATTATTGTCCATGGGCAATATTGTGTACTGGTCACAACTGTAAACATAAATGGCATGTCCACCTGACAGTTTCTCAAACCTCTGACTAGCTGCCTTCACACATCTAATTGTCACGAGCCACACAATACTCTTTAAAATTCATGGCAATGCACAGACAGTCAGGAAAGAGATGTGGTGGTCAGAAGGAGAATTTACAGATCCATTACAAGTGTAATATAGTGTACACTAAAAATAGATAATTACATCCAAATAAAACAATACACTTTAAAAGCATAGTCCCAGGAATGAGGAAACCTTCTACATAGCTATTTTCTTAATAACACTGGTGATACATTAATTACCATTCCAGCTTACTGTCAAATATTGGTCATGTCTATGTAGCCAAAGCGATAAAGGACCATAGCATAGAAGAGACAAAAAGGAAGTGATTCAGCAAGTGAAGTTAACACTTATCTCATTAATTTAACAGTACATTGAGTGTGTCTATCTGCAATACTCGGTTGCTTTTTTTCTACGTTTTATATGCTTTGAAAAGAAGGATGGTTTTGAATTCTTGAGGAAAGTGAGCATGATGGCATGGTTGAATGGGAAAAATATAGGGAACTGAAAAAAGACTTTGGGCAAAACATTTATTACATGAAATTTTTTGGATGGATGAAAACTTGCCCAGGAATAAGAGAGCCAAAATGTAGTGGACAACTGCTTAAATTTGTAAGGGGAAATGGAACTAGGGCTGAAAATCTGAATTCCGACCCAAAATATTCTACAAGCCCCTCCAAAACACACCATATTGCAAAGAATTCACTCAAGTAAGTGTCACATTTGCACAATTGAACATTCTTTATACTGTACTCACACCACCTGCTTTCTCATGATGCTTCAACCTTTGTGCACCACACCACCTTTACTGATGTCATGTCAGCTTTTGTGATTTCATTCATGATGGCAAAGCATCACATTCATTCATTCATTCATTTGTAATTACACTGCCTTTTGTTGGAATGGTTCCTAAGAGGGTTTATAATATATATATTTGCAGTTTAAGCAATTCACTTCTTAAAAGAAATAATAATAATAATCCAGAAATCAGTAGCAACAGTAAAGGAATGAAAACAGAGCCTCAGAATAAATAGAACAGAAAAGGAACAAATGAGAATTCTAAAGAATAGAGACCATCAGAGAGAGAAACTGTGAGAACACCCACTGATTACGGATGTGCATGAACCGCGGTTCAAACCACAGTTTGAGCACCTTTTGGAAATGGTGCACAGGAGCTGTAAGAAAGTGGAGAGCAATTCCTTATCTGCTTTCCGCCACCCCATGCAGCTTCCTGCTGGGGTGGTGCTTGGCCCAAGTACCCCCATGCAGCACCAGCACATACAATCTAGAGGTGCTTCCATTTACCGCTCCTAAAAGGTGCTCGAACTGCGGTTCAGAGCACAGTTCGTTCACTTCCCTGGAGGACTTTCATCAGTAAATCTTAATGTGTAAAATGGCTACTTATCCAGCTTGCGGGGGAAATACAAAGCCAGTGGTGCAGCCATCCAAATTGCAGTTCAAATTAGTAGTCATATTTTCTTGTAACAATCCAGTACTCAAGATCAGGAAAAGACAATCCTTCTATACAGTAGCAGAGCGGAAATACCAGCGGCCCCTGTTCAGCCCACTGCTGGTGGCCCCCAGCCAGCCACACCCCCTGCACCTGACATCAGCACAGCTCCATTTTTGAAAAGTTCCAGCCAGTGCTGGGTTCCCAGCCTGCCTGGAACACGTCTCTCTGCTGCTGCAAGCTGGGAGAGGTGCTCCGGGCCATCATACAAATGTGGTGCCGGCCAAAGTTTACTCGCAAACAGTGGGTGCAGCCCTATTTGCTAACATGACCACACCCCCTGTGTGTGATATCAGATGTAGGAGGTGTAGCTGGGTTGCCAGGAGCAGTTCCTAGCACTCAAGAACCACAGCACAGCCCGGGTTCTTTTTTGGGGGGGAACCCACACAATGGTGGCTCCACCTCTGCCTCTATCAGGGGATCTCATCAGGTTTCATGCATGCCAATAAATTATGGAATGTGTGTTCTTATTTATTTATTTATTTATTTATTGTGGCTCCAGAAAAGTCCACGGAGATCATGTGGTCATAAATGCTCAGAGAAGCTCCTCCACTATTCTTCAGCGTATGTGCACAAGAGGAGGCCACTATGTCCTTCAGCTCTTGAACTGTTCCAAGCCAAGTCATTAGCCCAACTACACTCTGGCGCTCAATTGGGTCCTTTTCCCAAAATCGTGACTTTGGACGGGTACAATCCGAGTTCCTCAGGGCAGCATTGCGTGTATTTTGCCCGGAAACATATTGTTAGCCAGTGCAACTGTTTCAAAACAGGCATAATATGGTCTCTCCGAGTAGCCCTGGAGACCAATCTGGCTGCCACATTTTGAACTAACTGAAATTTCCAAACTATGTACAAAGGCAGCCCCACGTAGACCGTATTGCAGTAGTCGAGCCTGGAGGTTACCAGCTGGTTCACCACTGTTTTGAGGTCGTCCTCTTCAAGGAATGGGCACAGCTTTCGAATCAGTCGAAGCTGATAGAAAACACTCCTGGCCATGGCCTCCACCTGAGATACCAGGGTGAGGCCTGGGTCCAGGAGTACTCCCAAGCTGTGTACCTGCTCCTTCTGGGGGAGTGTAACCCCATCCAGCACAGGGAGATCTAACTCATCCCTCAGATTCTAAGCACCTACAATGAGCACCTCCATCTTGCTTGGATTCAGCTTCAATTTGTTATCCCTCATCCAGCTCATTACTGCCTGTAGGCAGGCATTTAGGGAATTAACACCATTTCCTGATTATGCAGATGAAAAAGAAAAGTAGATTTGGGTGTCATCAGCATACTGATAACACCCAGCACCAAATCTTCTGATGACCTCACCCAGCGGTTTCATGAAGTTATTAAAAAGCATTGGTGACAGAATAGAGCCCTGGGGGACTTCATATAACAGCTCCTGCTTTGAGGAGCAACTGTCACCATGCTCCACCATCTGGAATCTACCTGAGAGATGGGAGCGGAACCACTGCAAAGCAGTGTCTCCTATCCCCAGCTCCTTCAGAAGACCCAGAAGGATACCATGGTCGATGGTATTGAACTCCGCTGAGAGCTCCAAGAGAACCAACAGAGTCACACTCCCTCCGTCGAATCCCTGGTAAAGGTCATCCATCGGACAACATTAAAGCTTTTAGCTGTGATTATCAATTATGCCTTATTTATTTATTCACTCATCCATTCATTCATTCAATTTATATACCATCCTTCCTAAAGTGGCTCAGGGTGTTTTGCATTAAATAAAAAAACATAATAAAACAATTAAAATAAAAACAAAACATTTAAACCAGATTAAAATTAAATTAAAATTAAAACTAGATATCATTAAAAGCCAGGCTAAAAATATGGTTCTTTAAGGCTCCCCTGAAGGCAGACAGATTAGGTTTTATTGGGTTATCTTGTACTAGAGAGGTCACCTTCAGTTGATCTAAATTTAAACCATTTCAACATTAAAATCTTAACTCGATGTAGATTAAACGATGTCAGATAATATACATAAGTAATTGACACGTTTATTCTGAAATATCAGTTAGCAGTTAGCCCTAAAACACCAGTCCTTCTCTATCTTTCAATATAAATGTATGCCTTTGAATTTCAGCATGATAGAAAATGATATAAATTTTCATTAAAGAAAACACTCTATTATGACAGCACTAAATGAATCATCTGCAATCACTTTTAAAACTTGATTTATTCCTTACAGTTGGGAAGGCTGTATGTTATAAAAATATTTTCACTGACAAGCATGAAATATAGACCATATATAAATAAAGAAGTGTATCTGTCTATATAGTCAGCCCTTCAGGTTATACTTGGTCACATTTACTCCTTTCATAATACTAGGGGGGAAAGAAAACAAATTGACCTCCTCATACAGAATAACATAAAATTCATCATAGCTGAAGATAATATTTTTTCTGGAGCAATTCATATTCACACAGCTTTTGTGAGATGTTCATATATTTGGTGACACTGTGAAATGTCACTGAAGAAAGGCAATTTGGTTTAGCCTTGAGCAAACATGCAAGAAGTAGACTCTGCATATGCAAAATCTTTTTTCTTCTAAAGAAGAATTTCTTTCTCTTTGTGTGCACACGCATCTCTCTCTCTCTCTCTCTCTCTCCCCCCTTTCTCTTGAATATATATAATACACACTGAAGCTCAGCTTAGCCTAGTGACGTGCTGCATGATAAGAACTTGGTTAGCAAACATGTTGTGCAATCAAATGACTTCAATAACAAAATCCCCAGCAGAGTATTTCAGAGCTAACTGCATTTGCACTCTGCAAGATCAATGCTTTGTCCTCATTGATTTTCTTCAGCTGGGGTACAGGACTATGCACAAAGTAAGGCTGTATTCCCAGACTTCTCCATGATGATTTCCTAGCTAGTACTAAGGATGCCTACCTCAGTACTATAAACAGGAGGTTATAAAAGTATAATATAGCCCTTCTGCTATGGGTGCATGATAAACAGAGCACTATAAAATATTCCAAGGTTGTTGTGATTCATCATGCAAAAAAGCATTATATCGGTGCTAAACCCACTCCTCTTTATAGCATATACAGCTCCCAAATAAATGGGCAAAGATGCCATGCCTACAAAATGAAACACTTTGCATAGATTTATTTAAGCCTGGAGACATTTTAAATGTAATATAGTTTCCTTTCCAGCACAAATCCAGATCGCAAGGCAACATATAAAAAAGAGATAATTCCTTGCAAGTCTGAATGCAGTACATCTCCAGGACTCAAAATAAGCTTGCAGTTTACTATGAATACACATTTATTTTTAAACTACCTGCACGAATTATAGCAACGTATATCATCAGAACATGACAGCTGACAATCCTTTTATTAAGGAGTTGTCGTTTCCCCACATGCCAGGTTTGCAGGCAAGCAGAGGAAATCCATCACATTTCTGTGTCCAGCAGAAGACAGGAATTAATGTAATGTAATGAGGTCTGTGCACAGAGCTTTAAAGCCTGAGTCTGCTTCATAGTTGGACACAGGAAGAAACAGAAGCAAGACAGCAAGCAATACAATGGCCTGACAAGCTGAGAGGAAATACATTACTTCATCCCTTCTATTGTAAATTGGTGGAGAGTCAGAAGCCTTCCCCAAGGCTCTTGGGGCTTTGCATCTTTCTTTTTAAAAATATACATCTTCTAAAAATATATATACACCTAAACATGTATGTGTTGATGTGACATACAGGTGTTTGAAAATGTGTACATCATGAAGTTGTTCTTGTCAGAGAGCCAGGACTGGCTGTTGTTCCCTATTGTTCTATGAACTTAGGTTTGTTTCTTGTAATGTGTGAAATGTTTCTTAAACAGCTTGTGAACACAGAATAAAATTAAACATCTTTTGGAGACAAGGTAAGTGAGTACATAGTAATTTTTAACAAAATTGTACAGAAGGTGTTATTTTGTACTGAGTATACTTCAATCTTTAAGCTTACTTTATATATTTATTTGCAATATTTATACCCTGCCTCTTCAGTGCATTACTGCTTGGGGCAGCTCACAAAATTGGTAAATTAGATAGAACAATATAAAAACAACATAGAATTCACAGAAACCAAATTTAAAAACAATATAACATTTATACAAGTCAAGGAAACCACATTTCAAAGAGCAAGTTAAAAAGTTTAAACCCACCAGATATGAGCTGCAGATAAAACATTTACAAGTCTCTCTTAAAATATGTCTCTTTAGCTGTTTTGTTTAAATGCTTGAAGGAGGGAGCATGGAGAAGCTTTTCTCAGAGGGTGCTCCAAAGTTGAGGGGCCACAACTGGAAAGGCCCTGTCTCAGATCAGAGCTCATACTTCATAGTTACCTAAGGCTCCCACTCATTCTTCCATCCAAACCACCAGCAGACTCAATATTTGCAAACTAGGGATGTGCACGGAAACACGGAGGCGTGGTCCGGCACTGGGGGGAGTGTGTCTTTAAGGGGGGGTAGTACTTACCCACCCACACCGCTCTTCCCCCTCCAGTGCTGGACTTTCCAAAAATGTTGTTGGGGCAGCAGAGTTCCTCCCTGCCCCCCCTGCCCCCGTTGTTGTCTTCAACGAGTTAACAAGTAGAAAAAGCTGGCGCCACGCATGCACCCTTCGTGGCGCGCACCCGTTGTCACCGCTGGTGCGCACACCGCATACATCACAATGATGTATGTGGCATGCACGCGCGCCAGCGGCAAAAACGAGCGCGTGCCACAAAGGGTGCATGCATGGCGCCAGCTTTTTCTACTTGTTAACTCTTTGAAGACAGCGACGGGGGCAGGGGTGGCAGGGAGGAACTCTGCTGCCCCAAAAACGTTTTTGGAAAGTCCAGCACTGGAGGGGGAAGAGTGGCGGGGGAGGGGAAGTACTACCCTCTTAAAGACACATTCCCCGCCCCTGCCGAACCGCCAGACCAGCCGAATTCCGGACTGGTCCGGAGGCCTTTTGTATGGCCCCGGACTGGTCCATGCACACTCCTATTGCAAACTAAACGCTAGTTCTTACAGAAACCTCCATGCAGGGGGTTTAAGCTTCTAAGAATATGCAGGGCTATGGCACCAGTGAGTTGTTGCTCAATCAAGATTGTGTCCAAACATTGGTTACTTGGAGCCAGCAAATCCACATGGGCACTGTACACACAATACAATTTATGTCTGGACAATGGTTCTTTTACAAGGTGCATGGGAGGGGCACTGGCAGAGAAAGTTATAGGAAGCTGGAAGTGTTAAGCACTTATCCACATGCTGATTCTCCCCTGCCACTCTCCATTTGCCTTATGAGTGGAAAACCCAGCATTTGGAGTGTTACTCTCAGTGGCTGACATCAAGACTTAACAAAGCACCGTGCTATGGAAGAAGTACTGGTGCTTCTCCACTACTCATGAACTAGAGGTTACAAATTTCAGCCACCACTCCTTTCCAAAAAGTGCTCTGTGCCACCCAAAAACATGACCCCGAGGGTTGTGCAGTCTTCATGGACATATTTTAAAGTGTCACAGAGTGCCTCCGGGAAAGGGGAGGTCACCAGAATTTGCCACCCTGTGCACTGGAGCAGCTTTAGACTGGAACTCTTCAGAAGCACCATTGCTTTGTTAGTCTGGCTGTCAGGGGGGGAAATTAATGGATGATGATGATTCACTAGTTACATTTATATTGCCTGCTTGCTTAAAAGATTTATAACCTTTTGACCAAAAACTAGTCAAGAGTACTTATAATTCTATTGAGAATTTTACCATAAAACAATCAAATACACTGAAACAGACTTGTAATTAAACCTCCAAAATGTGCCACCCATAAAATATTTTATCTTCCTGTTGTGGAAGAGCTTAGCCTTTTTAGCCAGGGAGGTGGGACTTCTCTCTTCCTTTTAACCCTTCTTATAACCTTTTCACTGCAGGCAGTGGCAGATTCAGCAGCACTGGAGGCTGGATGCTGCCAATTGCCATCTTTTCCCTCCCTCCCTCTAGATTGAAGCAGGACCCTACAATGAGAGTTGGGATCATTTTCTGCCTAATTCTAGAGATGGAAACAGGCAGCAGCTAATTGTGGGATTTAATTTAAGTGTGCCAGGCACTGATGAATCTGCCATTACCCACAGAGATGCAGAGAGAGAGAGAGAGAGAACGAGAACTAACTGCCACCATCACTCACCTGGAAGTAAAGCAAGGTCACCAATGGTGATCAGACCAATAGGCACTGCACTAATAGACCAATAGGCACTGCACTAAATTTCTATAAGAACCAAGATTAAACAACAGCAAATATCAGAGCAGGAAAAATGTAAATAAAAACCAGTGAGCCACCAAATGTAAAAGCTGCCAACAACCTAAGCAAACAAACAAGTTTTCAGCTGATGCCCAAACAACAATAATAGTGAGGGAACATAGCAAATTTCCATGTATGTCATTCCTCTTCTCCTTGGAGGCCAAACCAGACATGACATGGGAATCCCATAACTGGAACACCCAGCATATTTTTCTTTTTAAAAGAAGAAGTTGAAGGATTGGGCTGATTTCTATTAGAGTCATGATGTGGGTGGAGGGCCATCTCACTCTTCACCTCAGAATCATAGTCCTAATGCTTTGCCACAAAGGAAAATCATATGGACACATATTGTGTGTGTGTGTGTGAGAGAGAGAGAGAGAGAGAAAGAGAGAGAGAGAGAGAGAGAGAATTCAGCAAATCATGTAGGGGAAGGGAATTAATATTCTCCTCATGCCACAGGACTGATTCAAAGTGCCCCCACAGGTCTGATTTGGAAAAAGAAGAATTTGGGACAGAACTCTAAGAATTTCAGGGGGAAATTTCAGCTGCACCACAAATTTGCTCAAATGTTTGCTTAAATATCTTATCACAACCAAGTGAATTTGAAACTGTATCTCCACAGCCATCCAAGGACTTCAGCCAAGCTAAGATGTGCCGCATCAGATATATGTGTGCTGCATAAAGATGAGTTATTTTAGATCATTATATAGTTCAGCATGAGTCAGATTAAAAACAAATTGCTGGAATCTTGGCAATGGCTATATTACACACACACACACACACACACACACACAGACACACATATATATGAGACACATCCTACTAATGGAGCACATCAGTTATATTTAATCCTGAGATCAACTGTTTCCTTGGATAAATACCAAAGGTTTTGACAAGTCACTTAAGCTACATTGCTTGCATTTAATCTAATTAAGTCCTATTATTTTATTTATGTACTTATTTTAACTCAATTAATCATATTGTTAAGTCTTCCTGATGTCAAGGCTCTGGCATCCTGATGTATGATAATTTAGCCCTACTGACTTAAGTGGAGAAGCCATTTCTGATCAAGACATAAATTGATAAAAGTGCCCCCCACAAAAAAACCCCACTTTGTGTTTGTGGCTCACAAATGAAGGCTCTAACATTAACACTAGGAACTAAAGGGGAACCCTCTCGAGGAAGTATCAGGCTTCTTTTATCTCTCCCCCCCCCCTTCCTGCCTTCCTTTTTTTGCTGCTGCTGTTTCTTTGACATTTTCAACTTTGATACCAATGTTATTGAGAATGCTATGCAGTTCAAACTTTGTATGTTTGATCTGCATGATAGAAAGCTAAATAAACATTGTAAAGTAATTTGATAATGAATAAGTAGGAGGATACACAGAGAGAACTCACGCCATTGTTTAACCTCGAAACTATGCTAATAAGTGAAGGGTGATAGACATGAAGCGTTGAATAATGGAGCTGTTATTCTAGCCCAGCAGGGCTGTCTCAGGGGACTCATAAATGGATTTGCCATGCCATGACTAAACACAGCTCCAGTACTGCATTTTGCATCGCCTAAAGTATCTTGTTGCAGCCTATCCATGCATTTATCAAACTAAATCACATTCTCGAGAAAAATATAGTCGTCTTCTCCAGATAGGAGACATCTGTGTACATATTATTTCTCTACATGTATGTACAATGGAAAGATTCCCTAGAAAGAATTCAGTTGTAGAAACTGTGATAGCCATGCAAGTCTTCTATTAACCTTAAGTGTGTTTGTT
The DNA here is from genome assembly GCF_027244095.1 of Hemicordylus capensis. Classification (NCBI taxonomy): domain Eukaryota; kingdom Metazoa; phylum Chordata; class Lepidosauria; order Squamata; family Cordylidae; genus Hemicordylus; species Hemicordylus capensis. The sequence goes on along the minus strand of NC_069658.1, from coordinate 83,666,683 downwards.
GAGAACCTAGAAAAGAAAAATCATGACAAATGCACATTATTATGGGAGCAAATGCACATATACATACTAGATAGATGTACAGGTAGAGAAACAGATATTGTGCTTATTGTGTAGTGTGTGTGTGTGCGCGCGCGCACACACACACACACACACGGGCAAATGCCTATCACACACACATTTCCTTTAGCTGCTTATTAAGCAGTTCATAACTCTAACAATATGAGCATAGCTTCTGGGGAAGCCATCTGCAGTTATTCAGCTCTGAATCCTCAGCGCATTTCTTTCTTTTTACAACAGCCTTGCCATGCCAATAAAAGATCAAATGCTTTCAGTTACTGGGCTGAATTCTGAAAAAGTACTTGATGTTCCCTGTGAATCTGCTCTTAGTTACAGCTCATTAAAGGAACCAGTCTACTGGTGATTCTGTAAACACAGACATAAGTCGAAAGTGCTGTTTTCAAAGCAGAATGCACAAGGCTGATGTTAAGTGATTTCAACTTCAGTCTATCTTGTTTATACAGTTTTGCAGTCCTCAAAGTGTACAGTTATGCAAAAGGGAAGGAAGGAAGAAAGGAAGGAAGAAAGAAAATCTGTTTGGGGCACTACATCCAATTTTCAATAGACCTTTTCCAGCACAATAACCACACAATTACAGTTCTCTTGAAACTCTCAAATGAAGCAGCACAGGCCTCCATATGTTCACAGCGATGTATTTTAGATAAATTACCATACTTTAAATGCTGATAAGCAGGATCTTACACGGTGGTTTTCCTTCCAATTGTTGGCAGTTGGCTTTCTTACCATATTTACATTGATATTTGAAAAAAGAAATGAAGGGTGGGATATCCTTATGAGTGCTTTCATGAGCATGTCTGCTTTTAGCTGTATATTTTAAAAGAAAGGTTTGTCCATCCATGCTGTTCTAAAACCCTCTTCAGACATGATGACCCCCTTGACAAAAGGGACCAGCTAGTCATTCCCTTGCACAGATGTACTCTGTGGCCACACCTTCTGGCTCTCCACATTCAGTGTTTGTCATTAGAAGCAAGCTATGAATACAAGGAAAGTCAGCAGCCATGGCTAGCCAGTGCACTCCTGTTCCCCCCCTCATGCATTTGCCCTTTAGGTGGTCATCACCAACTAGTACTCCGAGTGTGATTTCAGCATCTCTTTTTTCATAATTTTCATAGATTAACCTGATTCCTAAAATCCATGCATGTAGTGGATTCAGTCTATGCTGTCCCACTCTCCACAGTAGGCTGGGACTACTGCAGAAACAGCATAAGGATAAATAGACATTTAATTTAATTTAATTTAATTATTTATTTATTTACACAGTCAGACAGGTGTTATTGACTGGTTTATTTTAGCCAGACATCAAGTCCTTCCCAAGGACCTGGGATGCCTGAATTTTATTATCAACATTGTTGCTGTTATTATTATAGATATCGTCACAGAATATAGGCTGTTCCCTGTAAAGCTGCTTTTTGTAATTGGTTGATGGTGATTTCTGTGGCCCCTATGGTGTTGAGGTGCTGTTCAAGTTGTTTTGGAATTGCACTTAGGGCGCCAATTACCACTGGGATTATTTTGGTTTTTTTCTGCCACAGCCTTTCAATTTCAATTTGTAGATCTTTGTATTTGGTGATTTTTTTTCTATTTCTTTTTCTTCTATTCTGCTATCCCCTGGTATTGCTATGTCGATTATTTTAACTTGTTTTTCTTTCTTCTTGACTACAGTTATATCTGGTGTATTGTGTGGCAGATGTTTGTTTGTAGTCGGAAGTCCCATAACATTTTTGCATCTTCATTTTCAACAACTTATGGTCCCACCAATCTCTGGCTACAGGTAGCTTGTATTTTTTGCAGATTTATTGATTTATTGATTATTATTAGCATGGGTTGTAGCTGTGCCCTGGATGAAATAAGTTACCTACATTCTGTGCAATGTACAATGTATATGCATGTCTTTGCAACAAAATTATGTTTGGATAGGACTGTTGATGTCTAAAGTTACATAGAATTGGGAAAATGAGGGAAGAGGATTATGTCATTAGAGATATCATGGACACTATCCAATCAGCTCTCTATGACAGTCATACCACCAATGGAAGGAAAAGCACAGTGATTTATGTCACAGGACAAGAGCAAGGAAGCCGTGATATGGACAGAAGAGGTTTTGTTAACAGAGGGTTTTGAAGGCACCATCATTTCTCAAACAAAACAAACAAAAGGCTAAGACAAATGAAGCATTACGTATTGTCTGTCCTCGGTAAACAGAACTAACATAAATCCGGTCTGTAACATTCCTATCACATCTGCTTACAAGAATCTAGCATGAGAACCAAGGCAGGGCCACAAAGATGAAGGCATGGGATTGTACAGATAGGAGCTGACTCAGTTCTCAGTGTTTCTATGGTAAAAATAATAAGCAGGCTGTAAGTTGAGACAAAGCTAAACTGTCCTAATGGATCGCTAGAGGCAAATAACACTTTTTGTCTGCCCGGACAAGTGGTGATCCCATATAGATGAAAGGCTGCTACTCAGATCTATTGGGGAAAATAAAGTGCTGACTTAGGAATACTGTGGTGTGTGAGTGAAGCCTGGTATGAGCAAAACCTGCTTTCACTCCAGACACTGAATTGCCTCTCTCAATGTCCACCTGTCAGGGATTCCAAAAAAGATGCAATTTGTGTCTCTACACAGATGTGTACTGAACCCCAACATCATCTTTCTTCCCCTTTCACACATTGGCCCATATACAGTGCAAGGTATCACAGGTGTTTCAGCAATGCCCCTGCCCCTTCCCCTGTGTGTGCGGAACAGAGGAGTTCCGCACTTAATCTGCACTCCAGTTAAAAATTGCACTATCACAGTTGTGCAGCACTGCCTCCACTACAATAATGAAGGCAGCACCGCAAGACTCCATCTTTTCTCCCATGTTCTTTAAAGGAAACTGTCAAATGATGTCATCTAGAGATTTGAAATGAATTGCCATCTGTACACGGAAGACACCCAGATCTTTTCTCATTTTCAAGGTATTCATAGGAACATAGGAAGCTGCCATATACTGAGTCAGACCATTGGTCTATCTAGCTCAATATTGTCTTCACAGACTGGCAGCGGCTTCTCCAAGGTTGCAGGCAGGAATCTCTCTCAGCCCTATCTTGGAGAAGCCAGGGAGGGAACTTGGAACCTTCTGCTCTTCCCAGAGTGCCTCCATCCCCTGAGGGGAATATCTTACAGTGCTCACACTTCTAGTCTCCCATTCATATATAACCAGGGCAGACCCTGCTTAGCTAAGGGGACAAGTCATGCTTGCTACCACAAGACCAGCTCTCCTCTCCTATTCACGGGTGTGGGTGTGTTGAATTGGTATCCAGAATTCGCAATGGACTAGATGAGGGCCAATAAACTAAAATCAATCAAGATAAGAAAGATAAGATAGAGATTCTGTTGGTAGATGGTTTGTCTAACTGGAGAAGTGATGTTCATTTTGTTCTGGGCTGGGCTGAACTCCTTCTAATGAATCAGTTGGTTGGTACTGAAACAGTCAGCCTTTTCACTGGAAACTCAAGTGGCATTTGTTCTGTTCTTTCAGTGGCACACACCACCTTTCATAAGCTAAGTCTAATGAACCAATTGGTACTCTTTTCTGGACAGAGAGGGCCAGGCCACAATTGCCCATTCTAGTAGTAGGAGTCTAGAATCAACTGTTGCAATGTGTTGTATGTGGGCTTTCTCAGAAATTTAGGATAAAATAGAGCTGCTAGTCTACAAATAGTAACCAGCTATAGGGAACACATATCTCACGTGTATATATAGCCACGCTGGCTGCTGGTCCATTTCTGGGTGAAATTCAAATTGCTGGCCCTAAATGGGTTGAGATGTGCTTCTACTACAAAGGCCTAACCAAAACTTCTGTTCATCAACAAAGGACCTCTTCTGGGACCATTCTCCATCCAAGGTTATGTGGTGATGACCAGGGCTTTCTCAAATCATGACAGCCCACATAAGCAATGCCTGCTCAGAAAATCTCGACTGGCAGCAACACTGTTGTATTTTCAGTGCCAAGCTAAGGCCTTTTAAAAAATTTGCCCAGGCATTCTAGCATGTTGTATAGCTGGTTAGCTTTTTTATAACTTCTGGTGGATTTTACTGGTTTTATTGCTGCTGTTTCTGAAATGTGTTCTTTTTTTACATTGAGTTTTATTATATGGTTTTTATGGTGTGCCATCATGGGAGGTTTTGCACTAAAATGCCACCTATAAACTTGCTAAATGAATGAATGAATGAATGAGTTTGGCTGCTAATGAAAACATAGATATAGTGGGCATAAAGGAAACCTGGTGCAATGGTGAGAACACCAGTAGAACACTGTTATTGCAGGGTACAAACTCTACATAAAGGACAGACAGGATCAGACTGAGGGTAGAGTAGCACTTTATATTAAAGAAGGGATAGACTCAAACAAGCTAGAAAACCCAAGAGGACCAGAGTCCTCCACAGAATCATTATGGGTAACAGTACATGGACTGAAAGGAAACAGGTTTCCAGGGACGTACTATCGTCCTCTGGATCAAAGCATGGAGAGTGACCTGGAGTTGGAGAAGCAAACCAGAGAAGCATCAAAGAAGACAGAGCTGTAATAATGTGTGACTTCAATTACCCTCACATAAACTGGGCAAATTCACATGCAGGTATTGACAGAGAGGCTAAATTGACATGATAAATGACTGTGCCTTAGAACAGTTTGTCACGTCACCAACCAGAGAAAAGGTGACCTTGGACTTAATCCTGAGTGGTGCCCAGGACCTGGTGTGAGATGTCAGAGTAGTAGAACCATTGGGGAACAGTGACCACAGTGTGATCCAATTCAGCTTATATGCAAGTGGAGCATTGCCAAGGATGTGTTGGACTTCAGAAGAGGAAACTTCTCAGAAATGAGGGAACCAGTAAAAAGGATGCTGAAACGGAAAGTCAGAAAGGTCAAATCACTCCAGAAAGCATAGAACTTATTTAAAATCACAATAATTGAAGCTCAGTTAGAATGTATACCAAGAAAGAGGAAAGGTACCACCAAGTTCAGCAGAATGCTAGTGTGACTAACAAGTAGAGTCATGGAAGCTATACAAGGGGAGAAGACTTCCTTCAGAAAATGGAAGTCCTGCCCAAATGAAGAGAATAGAAAGGAACATAAACTCCTTAAAATTATGCACATAAAAATGCATAATTAATCTATGGAATTCTGTGTCAGTGTGTGTGGTGATGGCCACTAGCTTGGATAGCTTTAAAAGGAGCTTGAATAAATTCATGGAGGACAGGTCCATCAGTGGTTATTAGTTGGTGGCTACAGCCCACCTCAGAGGCAAGATGCCTCTAAATACCAATTGCAGGGAAGCAAGAGCAAAAGAGAGGGCATGCTGTCACCTCTTTTCTGTGGGCTTCTGAGTGGGATCTGGTGGGCCACAGTGTGAAAGAGGATGCTGGACTAGATGGGCCTGTTCCAACAGGGCTGTTCTTATGAATGAATAAATGTAAGGACCAGATTTATTTATAGCCATCTCTGCTCTCTTCCCTTTTTTGCCATTTAGTGTTCCTTGTTATTGAACCACTTCTTAGATCACATCATTAATTTCCCCACAGAGCCATTAAAAAAAGAATACCTTTGTTTTCATTGCCAAATTGCTGAAAATATATATTAAACAGCACTCGCCTAGACAGCGGTGCTTGAAGAGATAGCTCATAATCATTAAGAACATTCTTCTTGTTGTTATTCATTAATGTCTTGATTATTAAATGATGAAAATAATTTACACTCCTGAATTATGATTCAATTCATTCATTTTACGATCACTAATCAACAGTGATGCAAATATTGTTTGGCTTGAAAAGACAGTGGAGTTGCTGTTTATTAGTTTCAGTGACCTCCTGCCTCAGGGATTATCTAAGGAAATGCTCAGACATATGGAAACTGCAGGGGCCTGTACTGAGTACACTTAAATAAAATAATGGCCACATTATCTGGAAGTAATGTGATCTTTCTGAGCTTGAAAACATACTATATATAACTGAACTGCATAAAAGTCAAGGTATAGAGAATTGTTTTCTGTTAATCTGATCAATACACGGCATCCATCTCCAATAGTAGAGATGCACAAACATTTGTGCAATTGTCCCCTCTGTCACATGCATAGAATCATATGCTCAAAATATGGCATAAAGAACCTCAAAGACCTCTTATCAGTCTTAATCAGTCTCATCTAGTATCTGGGGAAAGCCAGGGAAAATAAGCGGATCTTGTCATATGCACAGATCAAGCCTTTAGTAGACCATATGTTGTGTTTCTCTCAGTTGCACATTCATAGTCCATATAACTTCTAAAACAGCTACGAACAGATGAAATCTGGACACTGGGGTCCAGATGCCAGTCAACACAAATTAGATCAATAGTCTATTTTCTACAGACACTTGATCCAAACAGCCATACATACTGTTTTCAATAGATGAAACAGACAATGTAAGTTTGGAGCATCTGTTTCTGGATTTCTTGGCTTTTTATAAAAGTATTTTATATGTGAAGTCCAAATCCACTGAGCAGAAATATTTCATAGTAGTAGCCATGTCAGCCTGTTGCGACAGAGCCTTTTGGCACCTTAAAGACGAACAGATTTATTCCATGGCCCACTCTGCCAGATGCATGAAGTGAACACCTCTTGTGGCCACCTACAGCTCTCAGCTAAAAGCACTGCAATGTATCATCAGTGATCTATAGCCTATCCTGGACAATGTTGCCTCCCTCAAAGCCTTGAGGTAGTAGGCTTGTCCTTTCTAACAGACAGCCTTCTAATCTAAAACAGCAACTCCCCTGCAACAATGGATCAGCTGTTACCAGACAACCTTCCCCATTTTCAGTTTGTCTGTCTTCCTGAAGAAGCAAAGGAAGCAGAGCATTGACAAGCATTTAGTGTCAGGAGCAAAAACTTGGCCTCTGTTTGAATCAATCAGCCATGTCATGCCAATACTGCACCTGTGCAAAAGCTGTCTAGCAAAAGGTGACACATCATCACAACCTGCCAATGAATTCTGCACATTCTTAATGAAGTCATAGTTCCTGACACAAAAGAAAAGTATTTAAGGCTAAAGAGACCCTGAAAAACAGGGAAAATACACTCCAGAATTATATCAAGGCCAAGTTCTAAATCAGTTGTATAGATTCAGCGCAATAGTGCCTTATTGTTCTGTGCTTCCTCTGAATAGCTGCTCCTACCCACACATGCTCTTCAAGTCTGAGACCTGGAATTCGCCCTTTGTATCTTTGAATTTGCCCACTGTTGGAAATTTGGGGAGGATATAATCCCATAAAAAGTCCTGTCCCCTGTACAAAAATGCTAGACCTCTGTTGGATTTGTTTTCGATTGGACCTTCTGGGAGTTTGGTGGGATGCGCTGCCAGATACTACCCAGAGGTTTATTTGGAAGAGTGCTCCCTCCCCCCATTTCCCTAAGCTGATTACATAGGAATCCCTATGTTGGAACACTAGACTGTGGCGCCCAGAACTACTGAACTGAAATCATTATCCTTAAGTATTTCTTCCATGGGCTTGTTGTGGGGAGACTGGCGCTGGACTGCCCTGGGTGCCTCTGCAACCCAGAATTATTGGGTCACTCTCTGTGTGAGTCTGCCATGGGTAGATCACTGTGGTTGACTGCCTGAGAGCTCCTAAGGTCCAGAGCAAAATCCTTGACCCAGCAAGGCTGAGCCCTCTCCTATATGGGCTTGCCATGGCCTATCCCTGTGTCTGAGTACCCTGAAGCCAGTGCTTCCCTTTGCTAGCTGTGGACATGCAGAGTGCCACAGTTCTTGGTGCCAAGCCAGCATCTCGCTGCCTCTTATTCTCACCTTTGGAAAAACCTTTGCCACTTGAACCCTCCACATTTTCCCTGGTGGCATTGCATGGAAACCAGCAGATATAAGAGCTGCTCTTGATTCTCTCCCTCTCATATGTCTCTTTTACTCCCCCCCCCCATCTCTCCCCACCTTCTGTTCACAGTCTGGCACCCAGGAACTGCTAGGGATGTGCACGACCCTTTTATAGGCCTCTGAACAGGTTTGAACACCGGGCGGTTCAAGAACTGATCCAGCGGGGTGGCAGCATACTTCCCTGCCACCCCATCCACTCCTCAGACCGGAAGTGTCTGGAAGTAGCCCATGTGCGCATGGAGTGCTCACTCGCGCACACGTCAGGCACTATATATATATATTCAATATATGACATCATATATTCAGTGATGATATATGCCATCATATATTCAACAATTCTTTTCTGTCTACAGGCAAACAGGTTAGTCTCTAAGCAAAATAATGCATTGACATAAATCTGACAACAAAAATGGCAACATTATGAAAACCAGTAGAAGAATATTTCTGTCTCCCAGGGCACTGCTGAAAGTCAGGTTGTAGTCCATGAAGGTTGTGCCACAATTAATTTGCTAATCTCCTTAGCCATCACAAGATTTTATGTTGTTTTAGTACACAGAGTTGCCCTTGGAGGTTGAGTGAGGATATTAAAAAATGTTTAACAGGAATTCAAAATACTCATAATGGTGGGACTTTCTAGTAAACCCATACACGTACATAATATGTGTCATGTAGCCCAGTAAAGGTAAGGTGACTGAAATCCCAGCTTCTTCACACAGTGCAGGTAAAGAAACAAATGGTTAGGAAAAATATAATAAATACCAAAATAATAATAATGGCATAGATATCAAAAATTTATTGCTCTTAAAATTATAAGGGAAGCTAGAAAAGCCATCATATTACAACCAATTACTTCAGCCAGTTGAAGAAGCACTTAGATGTTGGTCAATTCAATCTAGGCTTGATAAGAACATCAGTAAAAGAATCGCATTTCCACTTGTAAAAAGTGTGTGAAAGAACAATAATATGATGCAACAAGTTGTTCAAAATTCTATATCATCATGAAATAATTTTGAACAACTTAACCCATCATTCTATTACAGAGATATCCAAGTAAGTGCATATAGGACTGGGATCCCCCTAAGAACAGGCCATGGTTACTGAGAGAGAGACCCGTCACATTTGAACAGATTGTCCAACATACTGATTTCCAATATCTCCTTTCCATACAGAACCCTCAGTTACATGACAAGGAAAGGTGCTGAAGTCCATAAAAGGCTTTGTTGTTTATTGTTGCCTGTGTAAATTAGGGTGTGTGCTTGGGTGCCTTTTTAAATTGCTTGTAAAACTGGTACCCATTTTTGTTACTTGCCTAAAATTTGGCAGGTCTAATTCCTTAATGGAATTGTAGGATTCTGAAAATGTCATGCCAATGAAATACAATGCCAACAAAAGCAGAGAAACACAGAAATTACAGGCACCAGAAGAATGGCCTCCCTTTTACAGCAGTGGGATTCAAAAAGAAATGAAAGTAATAACATCAACATCAACAACAACAATGATGAAAATGAAAATGAACATAATTTTAATGAATGACTCACAAGTAGTTGATGAATGAATAGTTCAAGTAGTTCATTCATGCTCATGAGTCACAAGTAATAACAAGTAGGTCTAAAAATAATGATTGCAACCTACTTTATGCTGCTTTTAACATGTGGACTATAACATATGCGCTGAATTTGGTTGGTATCCAACTATTAGTATACAAATTTTAAGGACTATTTTTTGTACTCGTGAGTCTTGAAACAAGTTGGCAGACTGTCAAAAATACCCCCAGTGGGGTTCCCTAGGACGTTTTACCATGTGCTGTGAATTTGGTTTGTATCACACTGTAAATGCAAATATGAACACACAGGGGACACAGAGGCTGCATTCTCACGTAATATAAAACTGGAGGTAGATGAATCCGCTGCCGTTTCAATTTCAAACCATAAATAACATCGAAGACATTCATCCAAATGCGGTCCAGCAACTTCCAGTTTCAGGAAAGGGAAGCCCCTCCCTCTTCCTGGTCCACCAAGGCTGCTCCAAGCAAGCTCTGTAGTGCTTGCATTGCCAGACTGTGGGCAAGGCATCAGCATGTCACCAGAGCGGCTGCTATTGGCCATGATCTTAAAGGAGATGTGCCGAGCGCAATCGTGCCTTTTCAGAATGGTCCACCCACCCTTGGCATGGAAAGCGCATTTCAATCCCTTTCAGTGTCATGACATCCCAGCGCTTCTTCTGACAGCGATTGTGCTGCCACCATTCTAAGAGCCTTGCAAGCACAATTGGGGGGAGGGGGTTTGGGGGGCACTATATCCCTGTTCCTCAGTAAAAGGAAGGGAACATAACTTCCTAGGAGGGGATATTTATATGAGGGAGATCCGGGGGGGGGGGGCGGGTCTCTGCTGCTGTGACCTAGGATGCTCTTATGAGGGCTCATCCAGGTAAAGCAGGCTGTGCAAACCAAACCACACTCCTGCTCCCCTGGCACCTTGCTAATGGCAGACTGGTACTCTCATGAGACATCCAGTCTACTGCGAAGGACCATAGGGTAGAATAGCCTCTGTCTTCTGTCAGGCTGTGTGCTCATGAGTTGAGCTAACTCAACAAAGGGGCCCCCACTCCTCCTGTGGGAAGCCTTGCACAGACCCAAAGGAGATTGTGACACTCCATGTGTCAGAGCCTAGCTGCATGTGCAGACGGGGGAACACCAGGTGCAAGAAAGGATCTTTACTCTCATTCAAAGTTCCTGGCTTCGGGTCAGCGTTGCGTCATATGCAGATCTGGCGCCACGAGGAATTGCGGGAGAGGGGAGCACCGATTTTCAGTGACCATAGGGGAATGGAGTCAATATTCCAGGGCACAGGCAAGGGTGGACTTGTCCAAGTGGGCAGACAGGCTGTCAGAGGCCACACTGACAGCTTCTTAGCGGCAGTCATTAGGACAGGGAGAGCTGTTGGCGGGCTGCCCATCCTTGCTGCTAGTTTGAATAGAGCAGCCTGGCTGGGCAGCATCTGCCGTCCACCCCCCATGGCTTGACACTCTCATGAGAGAGCAGTCCATGGTAGAAGGGAGATTGTCATAGCACATTATTAGTGATTCTGCCTGACACCCCTGTCCCCACAAACAGTTCTCATGAGTCAGAGGTCTGCTCAGGATCAGCTTCCTTCACCATCACATATGAGGCATCTCCCCCTCAATGTGGGCAATGCTGTCCCTGCTGCCTGGCCCTTCTCATGAGTATGCCTAGGGACTGCACAAGTACCCCCCAGAAGGAAGTACCCCAAGTACCCCAACTTATTTGTGCAAAAAATAGAAATTGGCTGTTCAAGAGTCTCTTGTTGGGGCTTCCTTTTAAACCCAATCCCAGGTATCCCCCTCTGCTATATTTACCCATCACAACACTGTAATGGGGTGCCCTGCTTTTGTTGCCACCTGGAGTGTTTGTACTTGTGAACATACATCATTGTTGCTTCATTCTCAGGGAGCAAAGCACTTAGTGCCCGTCCTGTCATCCTGGCCCCTTTCTCTCCTACTTTCCAGGAAGCGGTGGGTGGAGGAAGCAAGAGGCAGAGTGGGAAGAGGGGATGCCCCTGTGTGACTTTGCCACTTGACAGGGTGACAAGGTTGGTATGGGATGTGTTGCCGGGCAACTGCTCTGTTAAATTTGAAACAGGTGGGGCGAGTGCTCAGAGAGGCGGCCAGCAAGAACCAGTGCAGGCATGGACTGGGCGCAATCCCAGGCAAATCTGCACCACCGTCTCTATGATTACAGTTCCAAAAACTGCACAGAACCGTGGTTATGGTGCCATCTGCATTCGGACATAACGCTTTGGCAGCCAAACCTCTGATTTTGGTGAGGACCTTAGTGCAAACCAAAGGTTCACACTGGAGTTTGACAAAGCAGACTGCAGGTCACTTCAGATGTAACACAAAACTGGAGTTAAAAGGGGAAGAGGTTGGAACTCCATAATGTCTGAATGCATGTAACCACGCTTTTAAGCCAAAAGTTATCTGTGGTTTGCTTCGCCAAACTCCAATTTTCTATAAATGACTCTATAGATGGTTAGGGTATGCAAGATTTTTGTTCTAGTCATTCCATCAGTTTAATGTCTACTTTCTAAAGGAAAACAGTGTTTACACACAGACAAATTGTGAATGCTGTCTTACCTTTAGAAAGTAAACATTAAAATGATGGAATAACTACAACAAAAATCTTGCACACCCTAATAGAATCATCTATACTTCACCTATGATTTAAAAATGAAATCTGACATCTCCTACCGTTTCCCCCTTCTCTTCCGGTACTAGAGTCATTTATGGAAAATTTGTGGCAGTAAGTGATCCTCTTTCCAATTTGTTCTTGGGTGGTGAACAGTGTTTCCTATTGAATATACTTCACAGTGTTTCCTATTTAATATACTTCAGCTATGAGATTTAGAGCAAGAAACCCTAAGGCACACTTAATATTTCAACCTCTGCAGATCTTCTCTTTTGGAAAATAAGAATGGCCTCTTTAGATCTCTAAACTGCAGCTTGGGTGAGACAGAGAGTTAAAATCCATGTTTGATCTTTGCCCATCAAGTCTCAACATTTTAACCTTATCTCCATAGCTGAAATATCTGAAAGAAAGTGTCTAGAGAAAGCTCCCAGGTGGTAATTTGTGTTGGCATTTGAGTGCCCTTTCACATCAACTTTCACGGTACATCTTTTTTTCTGAATCTGGTTACTGAGCAGACCTTTAGTGCAGTTTTCTACATCTGTTCCATCAATACCCCTGGCAGATCTACAAGCTTGACTTTATTATTTTCTCAATATCATCCACCTTGGAAAGAAGCAGCATCTTTTGGCAGGCGCGAGCTTTTGGCTGATGCTCTCTAGAATCTCACACTTCGTAGTCTTGTCATTTCAAATTCTGATTGATTTTAATACATCATTTGAAACAAAGCTACACTGCTTCAAGCACTGCTTAGCCTTTTTACCAGACCAGTTTTAAAGTATTGTAAAAAAAACAACAGGGGGGGAAGGACAACAAAGTAAGAAACCCACCTTAGCCAAACTGTCCACTGAACAAAACCTCTACATGAAGGGCTTGCATCTGTTATCTGTATTTGTAGCTGCACAGTGAATACTTGGGGGAAGGCTCACACAAGCTGCAATAGACTTATCTCCTCTATGTGTGCTTCTCAGTTGCTTGATGGGATGCCTTGTAGTCTCAGATGCATCACCTTTGAATTTTATTGATGCTTGATACAAAGCTGAAGAGAGTCATTTTAAAATCAAATATATTTTCTAGCCAATGTAGGCTTTCCTCTTGAATTATGCATGCAGGAAAGCAAATATGTAATTTTCTGGGCTGCCAGTTAGATGTGGCACTGTAATCATATGCAAACTTACATGAGAGTAAGTTTAATTGAACTCAGTGGGACTTACTTCTGAGTAAATATGCTCAGGCATATTCCTTTCAATTGGATCAAAGCTGTGCTCAACTCAGGAAACTAACTATACAGACTGTGAAAGCTGGTTGAGCACCATCTCTTTCAGCTGTGTGAATTAAGGAGCTTCACTGCAGGCTTAAGCAATGCTGTGGGGCCAGACGGCATTTCCAGATCTTAAAATAGAATAAAATGTAAACAAGTGATTTATCTGCATAAATTGGATGCTCTTTAGAACAAAGGACAAAAGAGAATGGGCATATTGTGCTAATTAGATGAAAAATATGATCAGCTAAGAAATTGTGGATTACACAGGCCCTCCTATACAGGTGGCCCTCTATTTGTGGGAGTTCTGTTCCAATTTCCGTGGATAATGAAACCATGAATAAAGAAACCTTAACCCTATGGGGATTGGGAGGTTAGGTTCCTAAGCACACTGAAGTGTGCTGAAAATCACAACACCAAGCAGGGGGGAGCATAAATAAGCAGAGTACCTTGCTCTCCAGCTCCTCAGTTCTTCAGCAATGCCCCCAAGACTTCCAAATCCTCTGATTTTTGTTCCTTTTTGAGGTGTGTGTGTGCGTGCATGTTTGTAGAAAAGAGCCACAAAATGGCACAGCACTACAAATGGGCAGCAGGAAATGACATCAGAAGTCATTTCCGGCCACTCAAGAACAAACCTATTTTCACTCTGGCAATAAAGAAACTGGGTCCCCATAACCCAACCATGGATAAGCAAAAGTACAGGTGCCGGGACTGTGGGTAATGAGGGCCACCTGTACATACAAGGGACCATTATGTTCTAATTAGTGTTGGAAACAGTACTAAGGAACAACAAGCTTTTTTAAAAAAATTGAGTAATAGCTGTTATTGTTTCTTTTTCGCAGTAGCTCTTTGTGTTTCCTGAAATCTGTCGAACACCTTGTGAGGCATATGAATTACATCTGCATAACTCCATTGACACTGCATCTTTAATCATTATAATCTGCAGGCTTTGGGGCTTTACCACACAGAGGTGCACCTAGGTAATTTTGGAGCCTGGACCTAAAGGCTTTTGGAATGCCCCCACACCACCCAGAGTATTTTTAACACATTTTTAATGCAACCACACCACCCAGGACAGTTTTAAAAGGATTTGGGGGCCCCAGAGGGTGTGGTGACAGTGGACTTTGGCCCGGACGTCCAGGGGTAAGAGCGCCACTGTTTCCACATGTCCAATTACCCCTCCCTCCCCTGAAACAGAGTTTTAGAGAACTTGAAAGATTGCTTATGACTTTGTGACATTTTATAATAAAGGCATAACCATGTGATTTTTGAATAGTAGTGAATAAAGAGAACATAACAAAGGGTGATAGTTTTGAATAAAGAAGTAAAATATAATAATCAAAACTTTAGGTTTGCTCCCTACGGTGCATTGGGCCTTGTCACCTTTATGAATACCTTCATACTTGCCATGTGTGTGAGAGAGATAGCATAAACCCAACCAGGCCGGGCCAACCCCTGAAGTGAACACTGATAGGAAAAGGGAGAGGCCATATTTGTCCCCCCCCCCCTTTTACTTTCCTGGGCAGCCAGCACAATTGGAGGGGGAAAGGGAGAGACAGGAGCCAATGGAGAGACTTACCAAGTCCTCCCCTACCAGGTGGTGGTAATGTGCTGCACTGGCAGCAGATATTTTGGAGTTGGCTGGATCAGGTGAACGCTTGAGCTGGCCAACCCCTGATAACAATAAAAATATAAGGCAACTGTTCACACAGAACCCTTATAAGGCGGCGGGAGGGGGGGATCCCCTAAAATTTTTTAAATAAAGCTGATATTTCAAAATTTTGCAGAACTTCAACAGCGTTGAATGTCTACATGGCATTCTTTCCCCTCCTGCTTGTAGAGTTCTCCTTTGGGGTGATTTCGCAGGCTTTTAACTGAAATCAATTTTAAACAATGTTTGTTTTTATCAGAGTTTTTATTGTATTTTGTAATTTTTTACTGTTTTTACTCTATTTTATATTGTGTTTTAAACTTTGTACACCACCTAGCGATGTATATATCAGGCAAAACAAAAATATAACAAACAAACCATTTTTCAGATGATAACTGAAAGGGCTGTGTGCATAACATAATAAGTAAAATGACCATTGGTGCTTTGCATTAAAGGGCATGAGACAAAATACAAGGGAACTCTGAAGTTCCCAGCTCTCTAAATCAGGGAACAGCTCAGCGCCAAACATCTGCTGAAACATCAACATGTTTTATTGGACTACAGCCAGGCAATAATAGGAAAGTGCTAATATCACAAACATTACTTCATGAAGTATTCACCACAACCTTTGTTTTAACATTCAAGCAAGATTAGCCAGATAAAGAAAGAAGGCAATGGAGAGGAAAAAGTTACACAAGCTACAGTTAAGGCAGCCTAAAGGTCAAAATTGTAATATTAAATAAATCTTACATGGTTTTATAAACCTTAATTTATTGTCTATGTGCAACTGACATTTTAGCTCTTGGTTTAATATCAAACATTTCAAAGTAGTCTTGTAGAAGAATGGTTGATAACCTCCTTACGCAGTATAATTGGAATTCTGTATGTTAGAACATTTGGTTTTGGAAAGATTTTTGTAAATGTTAATAGCTGCCTTTTAAAATTGTGTAAGTGTGAAATGCTATGAAAAGCAAAGGTTTAAATGTCAACATGTCCATAATTTCCATACTGCAGAAACTATATAAGGTGTGTGTGTGTGTGTGTGTGTGTGTGTGTGTGTGTGTGTGTGTAGGAGGTGGGGGGAGGGAGAGACCTAAAGTGATGCAGATTCACTGATAGGAATAATTCACTATCGAAATATATATCCAGCCTCTCAGGCTTTTATCATCATTACATAAGAACATAAAGAGAGCCCTGTCAGATCAGACCAAGGCCTATGTAATCCAGCATCCTATTTTCCACAGAGGCCAACCTCTAGGAAGCCCACAAACAGGAGATGAAGGCATACCGTTCTCTTGCCACTGGAATCTCTGCAACTAGTATTCAGAGGCACACTGCTCCAGAACCTAGACATAGTATTTACCATCAACATTAGCAGCCTTTGATAGATTTGTTTTCCCTGAATTTGTCTAATGTCCTTTTAAAGACATCTAAGCTAGTGGCCATTACCACATCTTCTGGCAATGAATTCAATAGATGAATTATGAACTGCATGAAGCTCAGTAGCACACACACATGTGTGCAGGAAAGGAACTGAAATGCAAACCAATTTGATTAAGGTTTTGTTGGTATTAATTGTTAATATGGTACTGTGACTTTAAAAAGGAAAGCCTAGTGGGACTCTAGAAAAAGGGAGGGGGAAACCCCAGAATAGTTCTAGTGTTTAGCCTACACATAGGGACATGAAAAGCTGCCTTCTACCAAGTCAGACCATTGGCTCATCAAGCTCAGTATTGTCTACACAGACAATACACACAGCGTCTCCAAGGTTTCAGGCAGGAGTCTTTCTCAGCCCTATCTTGGAGATGTCAGAGAGGGAACTTGGAAGTTTCTGCATGCAAGTGCTCTTCCCAGAGCACCCCCATCCCCTATGGGGAATATCTTACAGTGCTCACACATGTCTCCCATTCAAATGTAAACCAGGGCAGACCCTGCTTAGCAAAGAGGACAATTCATGCTTGCTACCACAAGACCAGCTCTCCAGAGAACAACAAGCTTGTAAAATTGTCCGCTGAGCTGTGAAGCAATACAGGT
This sequence comes from Hemicordylus capensis, assembly GCF_027244095.1. Taxonomy (NCBI): domain Eukaryota; kingdom Metazoa; phylum Chordata; class Lepidosauria; order Squamata; family Cordylidae; genus Hemicordylus; species Hemicordylus capensis. The sequence continues at coordinate 83,649,553 of NC_069658.1, read as the reverse complement.
TTGATATTTTTTTCCCCACCATCTCCTTGCATTGTGTTGTAAGTGTAAGGGCACACACATATACACACACATACACTCATTCTGTTTTCCTCCTTCCCTGTGTTGAGTACAGCTGCTATTGCATGACAAGCAGGACCCAAGCAGCAGTTGCAGTTTTCAAAGCTGCTACACTGAACTGGATATTGTAAGCTCTCCATGATCTGGATAAATTTCCCCAAACCAACTTCTTGCTAACCCCTGTGTGCTTTGTGGATTACTGGGTGGGAGCAGCAACCAGAGCACTAGGGTTGCCAACATTTCATTGCCAGAATGAGAGGCACAAGTTGGGGGGGGGGGGCGTGCTGGGGGGCCAGCAGGTGTATGCAGTGGTAATCAAGAGCCTGAGTATCACTGATGTATATGTAATTGAATTATATGCTATTGAATAGTGCCAGCATTGTTATTATTTAGAACATATTCAAGTTTTAACCAAAACCTTCTCAAAATAAGAAGCTGCTGATCCCGCCACCAAAAATGAGAGACAAATGCTGTCCTTATAGTGACCAACATTTCATCCCTGAAAGGAGGGACGTCCTGCGTAATGAAGGACAATTGGCAACCCTAGTAAGCACAAATGCCATGAGGAATGTGGGGATTAGATCCATAGAACTGACATATGCCAAACTGGAAAAGAAACCCATAAAGGCCTAAGAAAATCCTAAGAAACTTTAATAATTTAAGAAATACGTGACCTGGATGATGAAGATTAATTCCTTTCTGCTCAGTTATACTCACTGTTATGTAGTCTTTTAAATGGAAAAACAAATCTGTGCCTTCTGGATCAGCTAGGTTTTGTGGCAGCAGTTTTTGGCATGGTTGCCAATAAATGAACTCATTAAAAGAGTATGTGCAATGAAAACGACGTACTCCTGGGTAATCCTGGAATGGTTCTATTCAATTTGATATAAATTCAGCATGATCATTTCACGGCAGGCAGTTTCAGAGTTGCAAATGTAGAATGCAACTTTATTACAGGAAGGGGTTATCAGCAAAAGATATTCTTGTAATATAATCTAATTTAGAGATAAACGCTGGGCTTTGGAGCACTCCAGGCTCAGGAGTTACTTAGCTGTTGGCAACAAGCAGCTTATAATCAAGAATAGCTACATCAGAAGCACTAGAATGTGGATACTGGATTAAACTGTGATACCAAAGCAGGTAACAATTATATCGATACAACCAAGAACTTCTTGTCCTCACATGTTACGTGCAAAGAACCAAAGCAAATTTTACCTCAGGTACTAATAATAATTAAGATTAAGATTAATAAAACAAAGCAAAGCAAAATAATCTGAAAGGACGGTGATTTGTAAACATGTGGTCTTCACCTGATATGGTTACCTAATTCTGGATTTTGTTCGAAGAGCAGTAGGCTAAATAAAGGATGTTAACTCTACAGATCTAGCGGCCATCATATGCATGAGGCTAACCATTATCCTAACCCAGGTTCTCTGCCTAAGACGCTGCTTTTCCCAGATGGCTGAGGTGCCAACCAGTGTTTTCCTTTCATTCCATGGATTTACCATGTCCCACTGCAACACTGTAGTTTTTGTGTGGGCCTTTGAACCCAAGTCCATTTTCCACCGGCCCGTCTGGTGGCTACTCAGGGATGGGCCTTCTCTGTTGCTGCCTGAAGTTTTGTAAAGTACTCCCTTTTGAAATATGAGTCTCCCCATCTCTGACAATTTTTAAAAAGTCAGTCAAGACACCTCTGTCCACCCCAGGCTTTTAATTAGATTTACAGTTTTAATAGTTTTAACACTTTTTAACATTGTTCTAACTTTTAAATTGTTTTAATGTTTAAAATTTTTGTTTTAATTGTATTTTTAATTGTAATCTGCCTGGAGATATAAGTTTTGGGTGGTATAGAAATTGGTTAAAGTGTGGGGGCCTCAGCAATGCTACCAGGAATCTTGTCTCCTCCCGCGAGTGTTCTGGACTTTAAGTGGCTAAAGGTTAGCCTTTTAAGCAAGAACTAGAGTGCAGCATACTAGGCTATCTTTGGATCTTTCTGGCTGAGCTTATCAAGCTGCCAGCCTGTGCCAAAAGTGGAAAGGGAAAGGAGGAGCCTGGAGGGAAGGCTCAACAGAAGGAGTCGAAGACAGCCTGAGTCGAAGACACTTCATTCTAGCAGCTCCTGAAAGGGCTAGCAGCATGTCAGGGAATGGTGTGAGTGAATGAATGAGAGATCTCTCTTCTTCCTTCCACTTGTCTGTCTGCTTTTTGCTCGCTCACCCTTCCTTCCTTCCTTCCCTTTCTTTCTCTCTCCCTCCCTATTCCCTCCTCCCTATTTCCTTTCACTTGTTTTTCTCTCCCTCCCTCCTTCCTTTTACTTATCTTTCTTTTTCTCCTTCCTCCCTTCCTCCCCTTCCCTCCCTCTCTCCCTCTCACTCTCTGCTTCCTTCCCTCCTTTTCTCTTCTCTCTCTTCTGCCTTCCTTTCACTTGTTCCCCCCTCCTTCTTCCATGTATGGATGCTTGGCAGGGAGGTTGCTCTAGAATAATTTAGGTGCTCTACAAATAACATGGTTGCTTATTCTTCCTCTTCTTCTTTTTATAAAGAAACCTGTATACCAGGGGCCCCGTAAGGCCATTAGGTCCGGACCCTGCAATAACCTAGCTGCACCACTGATTGCAAATATGGATGAGATTGAGTTATTTAGTATAGAAGGTTCATTAAACTATTACAAAGGAGTGTGCCTCCCACCCCTAAATCAACTTGCCTTTTTCTTGGAAACCAATTGTTGAAACATCATGACTCAAAGCCTCCTTTTCTTGGCCACTAAGGGAACAAATCACATCTCAGGATTTATACAGTGCAATGGGCTGTATAGAACCTAATGGAAAATCTGGTCCTTCCAGTAGAGACCATCACTTATCATACAGCTGTAGATTTTGTTAAGAAACAAGTATTTTTGCATGTATAAAAATTGGCTCAGTTTCTCTGGAAATTGATTTTATTATGTGTAACTGTATCCCATATCAGGTATGTGAACATACTGTTATTTAACTACTATCTAAGGTTTTGATAGTTCATTCAGAAGATATAACAAGTGCAACAAAAAATGGCTGCTTGAATCCAGATTGTATGAACATGTGCAAAATTTTTGTTAGGTTTTACACAGGAGGGGGGTTTGTGTTGTTTTTTAACCAGTAAGAGTTTTCTCTATTATATCAGTTCTTAGGAAAGCATTTACTTTCATCAGAAACAGCTGAAAAATTGTTTGCTTCATTTGTTTTACAGAATCCTCTGTATTTTCGCATTCACTTCAGTAGCTATAAGAGACAGAGAAAGTACAATAGGACATGTTTTGCTAGACATCCACCCATTCCCAGTTGTGTTTAAATGTTAAACTGTTTTAACTTTTATATATGTTTTAATTGTTGTTAGCCACCCAGAAATGTAAGTTTGGGCGGGGTATAAATTTGATAGATAGATAAAATATCTTTATCCCATACTTTTCAATTGTACCTATTTAGCAAGGACAGTCCATATTTCCCAATACCTATGACTGGTAAAATTACTGGCCCTATTTTGTCCCAATTTCTGCATTTTGGTGGATTCCTTCTTCAAATGTTGCTTGTGTGAGACACAGATAAAAGTATGTGAACACACATGGGCAATCTCTTAGGCAGAGGTAGCCCAAGAGACTGCAATGCCTGAAGCATGGCACCAAATACTGTTTAGCCCCATGACCCTGATCTTCACAAACTGCAAAAGTGGTGCAGGCAAGGGGGGAGAGAAGGTTGCTGGCAGCCTTCTCTTCTCTGCTCTTTTCTTCGGTTCTCTTCTTATTTTTATTTATTTATTTATTCAATTTTTATACCGGCCTTCCAAAATTGGCTCAGGGCAGTTTACAAATAAAACAAAGACAGTTTAAAAAAACAAATAAAACAAAGACAGTTAACAGCCCAGAGACGAAAGTTTGGGGCAGTGTACAAATGTAATAAATAAAAAAATTAAAATAAATAAATAAATAAAATCAACAATTTAAAATATAAAATACCATAAAACAATAAAACAGTTTAAAACCCTGAAAAACAGGTACATTAAAAATGCTTTATAACAATTTAAAAACCCTGGAAGGCAAGGCTAAACAGATAGATTTTAAGGGCCCTCTTAAAAACCTATAAAGAGTTCGAATTACAGATTTCTGCAGGGAGCACATTCTACAGTCCAGGAGCTGCTGCAGAGAAGGCCCGCCTCTGAGTCGCTACCAGATGTACTGGTGGTAACTGGAGATGGACCTCCTCAGATGACCTTAATGTGTGGTGGGGATCATGCAGAAGAAGGCGGTCTCTAAGGTAACCTGGACCTAAGCCGTTCAGGGCTTTAAAAATAATAACCAGCACTTTGCATTTTGCCCGGAAACATATTGGCAGCCAGTGAAACTGTTTAAAAACAGGCATAATATGGTCTCTCCGAGTTGCCCCAGAGACCAGTCTGGCTGCTGTGTTTTGAACTAACTGAAGTTTCCAAACTACATACAAAGGCATACAATCTTGTGATTCTTGTAAGCTTTGCAAGGAGTGTGAGGAGAGGCTTTTCTTGCAAAGACTTGAAAGGGTCAGATCAGTTCCAAAGAGTAGGCAGCAGCAGGTGGGGATGGATCTTACCATCCTTCTGGCATCCTAATAGTCTGAGGTGATCTGAGGTCACCTCACCTTCCCTCATGAAAGGGCCAACTCTGCACTAAGGCACACAGCCTGATATTTCACATACTGTAGACATTGTATGTGGTATATATATTTAATTTATTGATAGCATATTATAGATGAATTATGTTTTCCTAGTATATATTTACCTTAAGAACAATCAGCTTCTTGGCATTAAAGTCAGTAACGATATGCTACTCTACTTCAGCAATGGACAGAATCCTGACTAGTAGTTCCATGAATAGAAGATGTTCCTTTAGCAATCGGCCCTACCTTACCCTAAAGAGTGAACCAGAAGTGAACCCTGTTCTGACTGATAGGCTAGGGAACAGCCATTCAGCACACGCTGGGTGGAACCTTGAGGGCCATGCTGCAGGAAGAGAAGCGAGTCTTTGTTGGCAGAAGGAGCTAGGAGAGGGATGAGAGAGGGCAGGCAGAAGGCTTGGTGAGGAGTGATGGAATCTTGCTGCCTCATGGTCAACAGCTAGCCTGGAGCATTCTCTCATGGAAGAACATCTGCAGATCCTTGAAAGACAGGATTGCAGGAAGCTTGAATTCTCTCCTGGAGTTTGGGGTGAGTTCAAAGGGGAAAGGAAGCCAGGGCTTCAGGCTTCGGAAATATTTTGACAGAGAACAGCGTGTTAGTTAGCTTGTGTTAAATTATTTTACTTAGGTGTGCTTTGCAAATCCTTACAACTGGTTTATTAAGTTTTATCTGTAACATAACAAACGAAGAAGCACTAGCCTGCGCACTTCCTATCCATCCAGGGGTGCTGCAAAAATCTCTGTAACCTTTAAAGGTGCTTTTAAAGGTTCCTATATCCCCTGTTCCTTGCAATGAGGTGCTTTTTTAAAGTATTCTTGTAATCACTGAGTATCTTTACCAGTAACTAAAACCTGAGAAAGCCTCAGCCTGAAGCAGTATGCAGTATTTTGAATAAAGTTTTCTATTTTTGTTCTTTGTATTTTACCTGCCTCTGAGTGGGTTTTTAATTCAGGGGGAAGATTTTTTTACTCTGGTGCAAACACATCTCAAGTTTGATTGCTCAGCAACTCACTCTACCAAGTATGCGCATCACATGTAGGCTGCACGTGGAAGGGTTTTTTGGACTTTTCTCTTAGAAAAGGAAAGGAGGGTTTCCCTGGACATTCACTCAAATCTGGGTGGGGGGGGGTTCTGTAAAAATTAGGGTGTGGTGGCAGCACTACTGAGGAAACAGTTTAAGTTTAAATGAACAGCCTTTGTTGAGCAAACATGGAGGGAATGATGCAGCATTTTTCTTTCCCCCGCATGGACTTACTTTGAGACAAAGTCTGGGCTTAAATCCACAACAGTTCCATTTGCACAAAGGCAATTTTCACTGATCCATCCTCCGTATGTCCCCTGCAAATATGTCTTTGAACCATAGGAACAGATGGGGGAGGTGGATCTAAAGAGTAGGAGAGGGGAAAGAGAAGATTGAGAAAATTACCCTTCTCAGTAGATGTGTGGAACATCGCAGAACTACTAGTCAAGATGCTGCCCAATATACAGGGGTAGGGGGAAATGTACCTGGGCCCCTGAAAGAGAGGAGGCCTGCAGCTGAGTGACAGCTTGCTCTTTGCTCTCCCCCTCTTGCATCTCCAAAGAAAAAGGTGGCGGGGGTTTTTATCCCAGGGCCCACTCCACCTCTGCTATGCCCCTGCCGGTGTGTAGTAATGGAGGAGATGGTCCTTGGATAATGAAGTGATCCTTGGATACTAATAGAGATCTTACAAACATGTCCCTATTTCTGTTGTTGAAATCTTGGCATGTATACTATTTCTATCATCTACATCCTGATAATACCTCCATTTAAGTCATAGAAGATGGCACCATCTTGACATTATGGAGATTATGCTGCAGCAGCTACAAGAATTTGTCAGATTGACTTGGTTGAGTGATAAAAGCATTACTAAAGCATTTCACGTCGTGGTTGAAAAGCACATTGATGTGTTTTGTATATTGATGTATGTTTTGGTGGCAACATTTTTCAATCCTCACATTTTGTTCCTTTTTTCTTTCTTTTTGTCAGCACAGATCAAGTGACCTTGAAATCAGCACTGGCATTTTGCTGGCAGAAAAAGAAGTTCTCTTTTCTCATTTGCAAAAATGAATAACAATTTGATCATTCTTAAACTTCTAAAAGGTTAATTATGCTCTCTCCATGAGCGCTGAATAAAAGCCGGCTTTATCTCTGCCCAAATGAACCCCACAGGGCTTCTGTTCCTTCTAACTCTGCCTGGAAACCAAAGCATGTGAGCTGTCAATTAACTCCTATCAGCTCATAGATCTGTGTGAGCTGCACTTGATTTTCTCATCCAAAACCTGACGGCTCTCAATTGCTGAAGCTGTCTGGTGACTTTAAAAAATTCACAGCAGGAAAAATTGTTATCTTGCTGTGGGCTTGGGGGGCTGGAAATGGGAATAAAAAGAAAAGGACACCAAGGTCCTGGCATAGAGAGTTCACCCAGAGCTTTAAGGTTTTCGTTTGCTTGCAAAAACCCTTTTTTAACTCTACTGGAGGCTTCAAAAAGCCAAACACCACAGAGGCAAAACGTGATACAAGAAAGATGCCATGTATAGGTTCCCCTTCAATAACACTAGAACAGTGACCAGTCTCTGAAAGACAAAACAAAGTGATCATGGTAAAGACAGAAAGCAGAGAATGGCAGCATTAAAGATTATGGAGCTGTTGCTGTTTATCTCCTGGCTTTTAAAAAAAAACAAAAACAAACCACAGTGTCAAAAGCAATCAAACACAAAAGGAGAGAATAAGTTACATAGAAAAAAGTAACGTTTCATTTTTTTTTACAAGCAAAAAAGTAGAAGAAAGTCCTAGTCATAAAATCATGATAAAAGAAAGTAATAAGAAGCTACAAAATTTCTGTACTGGTTAATTATCATTGTTGTTGCTTGTTTTTCATAATTCAGAGTGTGGCCTTGAAAATATGGCTACTGCAACACTGGCCAGTTTCACACATAACACGGAACTGGAGTTGAGGGGGACAGAGGTTTTCTTACTGTTATGTCTGAATGCATGCAACTCCAGTTCCATCCATCCAGCAACCCGAGGTTGCGCTCTGCCGACTCCAATTTGAACCCTTGGTTTGTAGTAAATTTTGCTATGATTGACAGAACAATGAACCGTTCAATAATGCTGGTCACAATGCTAGGAAGAGAGGATTATTATTTTCCAATCAATGACCATATGTCCTATGGTGTGAGCCCAGTCCAGGAGCACTCTATAGGTTCTCCATTCACTGGGTACTATGATGCATCTGTGATAACCATAATTCCTACACACAGTAATTTTCACATAATTTTCACAGGGAATATTTGTGCATATACTGTACATAATGTACTTCCTTGTGGACCTATGGCAATAGTCTGTAGATACCCAAAACTCTGTTGCCACAGGTCTGTATGTTTCAGAATTTGCTTTTTGTCTGGTTATAATTTGTAAACAAAGTATCCAAGAAGTTATTAGCTTACCACATGGGAACATTCAGAAGCCAAAGGAAGTGGGTCAGAAGTAGACATAGAAAGTTAACTAGGTAAGAGCTAGGAAAAATGCAGAAAGGGGCAACCAGGATGATCAGAGGATTGGAGTGATTCCCTGTGAGGAAAGACCACAATTGTAGTGATCAGCCTCTGATCAGCTCCCTTAAACAGTTAACTGGAAGTGAACTCTGTCCTGACTGACAGGCTGGTGAACTCTAGGGATCAGCCAATCTGCACACCAGGTGGGTGGGACCTAGAGAGGAGTTCGGAGGAAGAGAAGAGCCTCTTTCTTAGAAGCTAGGCTGGAGGTGAGAGAAGGATGGGCGGAAAGGCTTAGTGAGAGCAATGGAGTTTTGCTCCCTCATGGTCAAGAGCTAACCTAGAGATTTCTCTTATGGAAGGACCTCTGCAGATCCTTGAGAGACAGGATTGTAGGAAGCTTGATTCTTATCAGATGGTGGATGAATTTTCAAGGAAAAGGGGATTCAGCCTAGGGAATAGTTTGTTAGCCCGATTTTGCATTAGGAACTTATATTTCTTTTGTGTGCTTTGTAAATCCCTGATACTGTTCTAGGATGGTCTATCTGTACATTTTTAAAGGTACTTTTGTATTTTCCTACATCCATGTCCTTTGCAACTGGGTAACCATGATTTTTAAAATGTGCTGCCCCAACATCATCTGAGGTGCTTTTTGAAGTATTATTGTAACCTACTGAGTATTCCATTTACCTGTAACTAAAAATGGAGAGACCCTCAAACGGAAGCTGTCTGTAGTATTTTGAATAAAGTTTTCTCTCTTTCTTTACATTTTACAAGCTTCTCTGAGTGGATTTTTAACTCAGAGAAAGGGGGCTTTTTCTCTGGTGTAACATGCCGCAGACATTAAGCAATTCTACCAGTTTTCTCACCATGTGTAGGTTTGCACATGGAAGGTTTTTGTATACTTGTACAGTAGAAAAAGGAGAGTTTCCCTGGGATTCCACCAAGCCAGGTGGGGGGCAGATTTATGCTCTGTTGTTAAGTGGGTGGTGGTGACAGTATTAGAACTACCAATATTACAGGAAGGTTTTGGGAGAAGCCTTTGTTTGGAAAGCATAGAGAGAATGATTCAGCATTTTTCTTCCCCTGACATGGGCTTGCTCTGAGACAAAGGCTTGCAATCCACTACTACAATGTTTGGGCCTTTTTAATTAAGAAAGATGATGGGTAAGGGGAAACATGATAGAGGTGTATAAAATTATGCACAGTGTGGGTCAAGTGGATAGAGAGAATTTTTTCTACCTTTCCCATAATATTGGGCCCCGGGGTCATCTGTTGAAAATAAATGCTGGAAGATTCAGGGCAGACAAAAGGAACTACTTCTTTATGCATCGTGCAACTACATTATGGGATTCGTTGCTGCTAGATGCGGTGACAGTCACCAGTTTAGACTATTTTAAAAAGGGATTAGACAAATTCATGGAAGATAGGTCTATCAATGTCTACAAGGCTTGAGAGCAATGTATTTCCATCAGGGTCAGAGGTGGCGACTGCTAAGGAACCCCAGGTGCTAAGGAACACCATTGGGGAAGGGCAGTTGCCTTCCTTTCCCCACTTGCAGAATTGCAGTGGTTGGCCACTGCATGAAGCAAGTTGCTGGGCTAGATGGGTCTTTCACCTGGCCCAGCAGGGTTTTTCTGTATGTCCTTAAGTGGGCAATATTGGTGTTCATGTGATTACTCATCAGGAGCACCTGCAACCAGTTCATTACTAGCTCTATTCTGAGTTGTTTTCAGCAATACTTCCTCCCACACCAGAACCAGCCCATGAAATAGTGTCACACACTGAGAGCATCCCCATCCTGACATCTTCCACAGTGCATTTATTTATCACATAGCGAGGCAGCTCATACATCCCTGAATAGCTTATACTGCATAGAGGTTAATGTGTAGAGCACTCCCCTCCTGGAGCATCGCCTTCTTAATCACACGGACCAGTTCGGGTTGTGGGGAGGCATCTGAACAACCCACACATTTTTTGTGTACAATTGATTGGGTTATGTACTAGCTATGGGTGCCAAACACAATCAATTCTCTTTGCTATAGAATGAATTTATTGCAGTTAAAATGGATATTATAAACTAACCACAACAAATTCTCATAAAATCCACACTTTATTGCAATTTAATATTGAATTAGCCTTCAAAAGTGGGCCTTTGAAGGCTGCTGTGACTATAGACCACCCCATTGCAATCTCTTTGCTCTGCTACTAAAATTAACAAGGGTTCCCCTGCCAGTGCAACACACTAGAATCACTAAAAATGTCAACTCATGCTAATTTCATCTTGTAAAAAAAAAGTGGCCATGATGACAGATTGTCATTAGCTGAATAGACTGCTTATAAGAAACCTTCTGGCTGCAGCAAATACAGTCTTAGCCAGAGACTGGAAAACTATCACTTTATCCTCTGAGCATGAATGGTTGTTAAAGTATATGAAATTGTAAAAGTTGATAGACATGTTGCACAGAGAAATGGGATATGTTCCCCACGAGTAATGGATGAGTTTGCTACCAAATATGTATTATCAATAAGTAGTCTGGAAAAAAATTTTTTAGTTTAAAATGAAATGATATATTTTTAGACTGAAGCAAAATAATAGAGCAATGAAATAAATTCAAGGGTTATTCATTACATTTGGGAATGACAAAATGGGCCAGCTTGTGGGATTGGCAAGTGGGTGAGTGTTTTTCATGTGAAGGGCATTAAAGCATGAAAAGCATAACTGTAGTAATGTGTATTAACAGAAGAGGTAGATTTCTGAGTGATCATTAAAGCAGTTGCCCTCAAACACTCTGATAGGACACAGACCAATGTACAGCTTGACAAATCTTCTCCTTTTGTTATCTATCCTTCTTTTTCTGTGTATGAAGTCCTAAAATCATCAGTGACACAGGGCCACTTGCACAACTGAACCTCTAATTTTTAATTTTTTATTTTGGCATTAGCATTACATTTGTAATTACACTTGTATCACAAAGTAATGTCCATTGGCAAAATCCTAGTAACTTAATCCCAGCACTTTCAATGAAACAGAAATAGCAGATTTCAGAAAGAATTTACACAATGGTTCCTATACTTCATACATATGAAGTATACACTGCCCTAGATAAGAACACTTCTTACTCCCACCAACCCCGCCCCCCGTAATCAAGCTTCAGAGTTTTAAAAGGCTTTTACAACAGTTTTTTCCCCCAGCAGTACAATGCTATAATTGATATTTGACAAGCGGCACAAGTATATTACTATGCTGTATATTAAAGAGGTCTAAATGAGATTTTATTTCCCAGTTCATTAAGCAGCAGAACAGGCACAACTATGTTTGTGGGATATATTATTATTTATGTATCAATATTCCTCTGCCTCTTCTAAGCAAGATATCAAGAAGACTACAACTTCAAACCAATATAATTACTCTTTAAGAAACCAAGAAGCCATAACATAAGGGAACATATATAAGTATGCAGATGTCTACTTGGAATACAGGGCTGCATATAGAGACAGAGCATTAGACAATATACCATTTAGACGTTACTACAATCCATGCAATCAACTCAAATATTTTTGAAGTCAGTTGTTTTGCTGATCACTGACTAATTCAACAGAATTGCAGCCTAAAAATCAATGCATGTTAGTGTGGATCCAGGCATTGGGTTCTCATTTTGCTGATTGGGCACAGTGGCACTTGTCCAAGAAGTGTTCTGTAGATGTGTGGGCTCCTTTCCCTCTCAATTACTTCACTCAACACACAGGAATACACAATCCTGAGATTAGCACAATGATGAAGCAGAATTACGCGTCAATTAAAGGAAAGGGAATCTTTAAGAGCTTTACACTGCCCAACATTTGCCTTTCCTTTTAACTTTCACCCTAAATTTCTGACTGGCACTGAAAGTAGCAGGGGCACCTCCAAGATGGACTTAGGGCTCATCCCTAGTTGTGACCAGGCATGTGCACGAACCAAAGTTCATGCACCAGTCTGAGTCTGGACCAGTTCATTGTTCTGCAAACCAGTTTGTTCCAGTTTGGCCCAAGCACAAACCCATTTGCTGGTTCAAGGGGTGCCTGGGAGAGTGGCAAGCAGCACCTTCAAAAGTCAGTAAGTAGATTCTTACCTGCTGACCACCACTTCATTCACCTTCCTGCTGTGGCAGCATCCTCCTCAGTAGCCCACACATGCAGGCTAATAAGGGGCACTGCCACAGCAGGAAGCTAAATGGAGTGATGGTCACGCAGGTAAGGACCTGCTTACTTTTAAAGGTGGCATTTGCCACCATCCCCAGTGCTGACCTAGAACCACCAAACTGACTTGTGGTTGGGCTGGACCGCAATGAACTGGTTCATGGAACCACAAACTAGTCTGAATTCAGACCAGTGCAAGAACCTCAGTTTGTCCACATGCCTAGTTGTGACTAACCTACATCCTATTGTTCACTGGAGCTTAGTCATGACTATATTTTTAGCTAAACTGGGACTTAAAGAAGGAAAATGGAATGGGCCTATACAAAGCAAATGCGATATAAGCTTTGAGTTTGTGACTACTTCAATTTGACCTCGTAAATACATAGTGCCATGGTTAGAAAATGTATAGATATAATGCAATCTATCCATTGAGCAGTAACAGGTAATTTCTGTTTATCTTTTTCTTATATTGAACTGTTATTGATGCTATTATGTCTTACCATGTAGAATACTGCCCAGTTAGTTTACATAGATTACCAAATCTTTCTTCGTACAGTCCTCAAAACATATGACTCAGTATTCCTTAACTGGCTGCTATGTTCACATTTGGCTTGATGAATGGCTCACAGGTGAATACTTCACAATCAGGACGAAATCGGACATGAGTGTAAACATGCTGTTTGCTCTCTCTCTCTCTCTCTCTCTCTCTCTCTCTCTCTCTCTCTCTCTTTGAGCAGCCATGGAAGGAATGCTCCAATCTAAATTAGAATTGTGGTAAGAAGTAAAGGGGGTCTCAGGACCCAGGAACATTGGCAGCTGTAGCTGTAGAATGATTTTTCATAGGGTCCTTAGCACAATGGGAAATGGTTAATACCCCCCCCCACACACAATCATGGTTCCAATACAATTGCTATTCGAAATGTTTTTGGGGGTTTTTTAATGGAAGAACAAATTATGTGTCACTTATCACTTTCAAGTTTTTCAAACCAACTAACCTTCATACCAAAAGTGGCATAGGGGCTACAACATCTATGTGCTGGTAATGCAAATAACTTGCTGTGTAAAATATGATCAAAGTTTGTATAGAGAATCTGAGATTAAAAGAATCTAGCTTGAAATGTTGCTTACACACAAAAGGAATACATTGACTGTTTTTCACTCACTTCGAGAATTTTCTTCAGTAGTTGTAGAGATATCTTGAAGAGCTGATCTACACATTCAGTATGTTACATAGTCCAGTCCTTCTGAAATGTAAGTGGAAAGTTGCATGTACAAATCCATTTCCTCCACACAGAAAAGTAGCACAGCAGAGGATTCCTCTGATACATTAACTTTCCAATGGCAATAAAACATTTGCTTCCTTTTGGACATGTAGAGCCCACAGAATCCATAACTGGCAGGATTGCTCTTAATGTATTGCTCAATTAAGAAAGGTATATGGATTTAAGGTGTTTTAGTCCTAACTAGCTTAAATCCAGACACACTGGTTTTAACTGGATTGTGGGCTGGGCTCATAGTGTTCTGACAAATATTTGATCTACCAATCAAAAGGACACTCTGTGGATATAATTGACATGAACAAGAATGTTTCATTCCTTGCCAATATGCCAAGCCCTTGCACGCATCAAGCACTTGAGCTAACATCAATCACTGACTTGCTTTTCATTAATGATTGTTTTTCTTTTGGTGTGATCCAACTTCAGAACCAGCCATGCTGCAATAACTTCTTTCATTGCTACGGTACTGAGGTGAAAGGAAATACAAGGAAAACATAACAGAGGTATTGAGTAGCACAGCATGCTAAATGTTGCCAAACATCAGTTGCCAGCAGCTCATCGATCATCAGCAATGGCGGTGATGACATTTCACCAGTGAGGTGATTTTGGACTTCATCAGGAAAACAGAACTAGAGAAAGTAATCAGAGCAGCAGCATTAGCACAAGAGCCGCTCTTCGGTATTACAGGAGCAAATGAGGAGAATTGAGTTGGCAGAGGAAGTCAGATAATGCATGTGACACCCATCTGCATACCACATCACATAATGATTTAGATCAGTGTTCTTGGGCTCTGCCCAGAAGTCAGTAGGCCAGTAAGCAAAAAAGACATGATGTACAACAAGATTAACATCAACAGGAAATCTGCAAACAGAATTCAACAATAATATAAATGGTTCAGGTTTTGAATGTGATTTATTATATACCAGATTCTGATCCTTTTGTGATTTATTGTATACTTCATTCTGATCCTTATGTGGAAGTCCTGTTGTGCATATTTTGTACATTTCATTTACTACTTTTGCATCCCAGTTTTCTATGAAGGACTTCAGGGTGATGATATACCTGGAGTTATCCCTCCCACAAACAATCCTATCAGGTAGATTAGGACAAAAGAACTCTGGGACAGAACAATAGGTTTATCATCTTGTTTTATAGCAGAGGTTATGTACAGAGAGGCATGCCAGGAAAACAACATGTGTGACTTTTGCTACATAGAAATATAATTTTATTTATTTATTTTAGTTTATTTATATACTGCCCTTCTTAAAGTGGCTCAGGGCAGTTTACATTAGGGAGAAAGTGGCAATCTGAATAATCTATGGCCACACTCCCACAGTGTAGGAGGAGAGTGGTAATTTCAATTTGCTTAAGCATGCTTAACTTAGTGTAGCTTGTGGTTTTGAATATCACTGCATTCCATGATGACAGAAAGCATCTTCAACTGGAAATTCCTGCTGACTACTGAGATTAGTTGATGAGCCCTGCTTCCCTCCCCACACATCTCAACAACATGAAAACCAAAATCTTTTTTCTATGCATTGAACACTGTTGTAGATTGGGTCAACACGCAGTGTGTATTTCCACAAAGTTGAGTCAAAGTACAGAAGCAACAAAGTCTCCTAGCAGGGTCAGAGTTGAGAAATTAAGTTTAACCCTCACGGACAGATTGCTGGAGTGAGCGCCATGCACTAAGGCTGCACCAGGGGGGCTTCAAGGAGTAGCAACTGCAGCCAGGCCAGTAAGAACACTGCTCTACTTGTAAAGGTGCTCTCTCACCACCGTCCCAGCCGCCCTTTAGATAACTTTTCAAAGATTCCCCCGCTCCTTTGCTTATAAAGGGGCATCTTCACTGGATTCCCCTTTACAAGCATAGCCCCTTGAACCGCCAAGCTGGTTCCATTGAACAGAATGAACTACCTGGTCGGTTTGACCAACCCGGTTCACAAACCAGCAGTTTGGTTCGAATTTGCTCTGAATTTGAACTGAACCACAAAATTTGGTTCATGCACATCCCTAAACTTTGTATTTTACTTTGATGCAGATTGTAGGGTTGTTTAAAAACAACAACGAACAAACACCATGGTATTATATTGTATTCTGTGTTGTTGTGATTTTTATTATTTTATTTTATTCATTTTTGTTAGCTGCTGAGAGGCCTATTTTTGGAGATACTACTACCATTACTATTACTACTACAGCAATAATAATATATCCACACTTTCATTTTGGACCTAGCCATGTTTCCTCATAAGTAAATCCCATTGACTTTCACAGCATATACTTTTTACAACTTGCTGTCTCAGTAAGCGGAGCTGTGCTCCCAAAGAAGTAATTAATTGGTATGTAGCATTATCTATTGGACTGAGGTGAACCCAAGGTTCTTCACAAAGCTTTGCATGCAATCACTGAAAAAATTACTTAGAGGAGTTGTAAATATATAATTTTAACATACAGCACTCATTTGCCCTTTGGAATCCTACAGAGCTTGGAAAAATGCACATTTGCCTCAGTAGGTGTTAAATCAGGCCTTCTAGGCTTCGTTCCCGCCCCCACCCCTTCCACATTTTTAAAGCAACATAGAGTGCTGCTGTTCATTGACATTTTTTCCACCAGGAATTGTTCATTGACCCAGATATGAACTTTTACTTCCCTGCTTCTCTCTCTCTGTTTATGGACACTCTTTTTTCCTGCCATGTGTATCTGTCCAAATCACAGAGACTTGTTTAACTTCCTGCAAGTTGATGACTGCCTAAATTTAAAAGGTTGCAGAAATGCATATAATGAGGAATGTCAGTATATAATCCAAAAAGACAGAAAAGAGAGGCATCCTCAGGAAAAGAATGTTTAGATAGGTCAGAATCTATCTTTTAGCAGTTCTCAACTCTTTGCCATGATGAACTACAAAAATGAGATTACTGCTCAAGAAGAAGAAATCTTTTTTTAAAAAGTAGTGAAAGCTGAAATAAATTATTGTAATTTGACAAGATGGAAAGTTTCATAGCATTCAAGTGCTTTCCCCCCTCAATTCTTAAGAGCCACAGGGCCAAGTATTTTGAGTAATGTTTCATTTCTATTCTTTCCCTTTTTGCTAGTCTCTGAACTTCTTTTTCCCTGGCTTAAGAATCACAAGCTCTTTGTTAGACTAACAAAGGCATTGGAAACGCTCATGAGAAAAGAAAAAAGGAATATAATTTTGCCCTTTTTTGGATTTTGTATGAACCTGCTCAAATAGAGTCAGTAAATTGATGTGACAGATCACCTCTGAATAATGTTGTGTAATTTGTATTCCACTGGTGTTTATTAAGCAACCTAAATACTGGTTCAAAATATGAATTCTGGAGGCTTCATAAAAGTTAAAGAAGCTATTGGTTATTCCTCATCTCACTGACTTAAATGGTTACACACACACATGATTTTAAATTAATCATGCAGTGCTTGTTTAATCAAAAATAATCTCAGTGAGTTCCAAATAAGTGTGCATAGGATTCCACCTATATTCCATTTTAGTTTGCAAAAACTGAGGAATTTCTTCTACACATAGGTTCAGTTGAAATGAATAGGACTTATGCAAATCATGGATGTTAAGATGTTGTCCTTGGTAAAAATTTCTATTGAAGTGTTAAAGGGCCAGCACATCACTCAGTGGCTTTAAGGTTTAAATAACTCGCTAATTGGCTCGCTAATTAAATTAACTGCATCCCAAATATTTCCTGCATCCCAAATATTTCCTGCCTCCCAAATTTTCTGGTAGAAATTAACAAGCAAATATTATTACATACACACTTACTTACTTACAAGGTTCATGTCCAGCAAAATTATAATCATTTTTAGCCTGAGGTAGACTGTGTGGTTTTTTCCCCCTCAGCTGGAATGTCAGAGAATGTTCTCTTTATTAAGTATTTACTGCCTGATCAATTACCTGCACTGCTGATTCAGAGAGAGTAGTGAATTAATGGATGGTTGATACAGGCTTCTTTGGAGAAAAATTGATTATGTTTATTTACCAACTTTTTTTCTACCTTCTCCTACCCTGATCAGATTTACTACTTGGAAAGTCACACCAAACAATTGACATTAAGCTCAGTATACTTTCAGCCTTCCTTAATTCAAACAAAGCTGTCTTTATTTCCCAGTCAAAAAGCATGCATATGAAAGTTAGTTGGCATAGGTTAGTCCAGTAGGTCCTAAAAAAAGAAGAAAACATTGGATGATAATAGTTAGGCCTAGATTAAAGGTTCCGGGTTAAACAAGCCCTGCTACAACTGATAATATAATATATAATTAAAACAAAGGGTAGTTGACATTAATTGGCAATCATGAAAATACCAAGAGGCAATTGTACATGAAGAGGAGAAATAATGTATGATAACAATGGATATTAATGGTGTATGCTTACAACAAAAGGACTTTGCTAGCCTCACTGCTTCTGAAGCTCAAGCACTCTTGCACAAGAGCACAACAATGTTCACCACTCTCCCCTTGCTGGAGCAGACACAGTGTGGTCACTAAAATGTACTAGCCTTCAGGATTGCCTTGCAGTAATGTTGGCCAGCGTGGTGTAGTGGTTAGAGTGCTGGACTAGGACCGGGGATACTGGTCAATGTGTATGAGGCCTTTGTCGCATAGAGCGACTTTGTGGGTATCATCTGTCTAATGGCGAGTGGATCAAATCTATTAGTGGTGCCTATAGCTGTTGTGAGAATGCATGTTGTCCTGCTTCAAGGGACAAATTCAATTTTTTTTTTATGTTAACATTTATATCCCACTTTTCCTCCAAGCAGCCCAGAGTGGTGTCCTACATACTTGAGTTTCTCCTCACAATAACCCTTTGAAGTAGGTTAGGCTGAGAGAGAAGTGACTGGCTCAGAGTCACCCAGCTAGTATCATGGCTGAATGGGGATTTGAACTCGGGTCTCCCCAGTCCTAGTCCAGCACTCTAACCACTACACCACGCTGGCTCTCTTTTATACCTCACTGTATACCTCACTATATATATACCTCACTGTGATGAAATCAAGGCTATAAACAGTAATGCATCCTAGTACAAGAATTTAATAGCTATATTCAAGGAAAGAACAATAGGAGAAAAAAATTCATGTGAGAAACTATTCTCTTACCTCTATCATTGTTTAAGGGTTCCCACCCTTAAACGGTAGAAGGGCACCACCACCCTTTTCCAGATGAGCGCAAATCCTTAAGTAGCATGTTCACACACCAGCAGCATTTGTTAAATTGGAAATCATTGCTTGACCATCAGCAATATGTTTCTGATCTAACTAGCGCTTCTGGAGTGCAGGCACATGCAGAAGACTGCCAGTGTTTCTCTGCGAATCTGCAGGCTGCAGCTGCACAGGTGGATTAGCACTGCCCACATTACACTGCTGGATATCAGCAAAAGAATCACCTATTTCTTCTGCTTTGTTGTTTCTTGCTCTGACAATCCTCCCCCGTACATATAACCATCCTTGTTCTCTTATTACTTTCTTAATTTCTTTTTCTTTTTTCTTTATTAAAATCCCATTGGCATTTCTATTTGCCACTCTTCTTTTGTCCATTAGTCTCAGAAATCTACAGACATGTACAGATTCTTGTACTGTTTCCATGAGTCAACGATCACATAAATTCTTAAATCGTGTATAGATAAGAGTATATTCTTTCTTCTCTGGAGAGGACGAAAGTAGTTGCTTTCTCTCCTAGAACTGTTGGCCTTGGCAATATAAGGTGAGTTCTCCGGGGATGAAACCACTGTGGAATCTTGCAGCGTTAATAAATCAGTCATCATCATACAGACCTACAGCTGGGGATGTGCGAACCCTATTATGGCAAGGGCACATCCCATGGCAGTTACTGTGTTAAATCCATGGTGAAGTGCTAATATGAATGCACCCTTAATTTAGCAGTTTTCCCAGAGGGAAAGAGATTACCAAAGAAAGAACAAGATAAAAACATTTCTATGTTAATCAAACACTTTTCACCCACAGCTAAAAGTGATGAAAAATATTACTGAGAGACATGGAAGATTCTCTTAGCACTGAGAGCCTTGAAAACTTTATAAAATATGTCACTTAGCCAAGGACAAACTCTAATATGCTTCAAACTATATCTAATCCAGATCCTTCCTTTTTTGTTTCCATTTTGTTCTGTTCTCCCCTCCCCCCCATAAGCCTATGAGTACCTCCACCAGCATCCATATTCAGAGCTCTGTTTATTGGAAATGTTAAATAATGTAAATGTTTTTCCTGACCTTCGTAAAAGCATAGAACCATAGAATATCAGAGATGGAAGAGACCTTGGAGGCCTTTTTGTCCAACCCCCTGTCTAGTGCAGGGATCATATGAACATAGGAATCTGCCATATACTGAGTTATACCATTGGTCTATCTAGCTCAGTATTGTCTTCACAGATAGGCAGCAGCTTCTCCAAGGTTGCAGTCAGGAATCTCGCTCAGTCCTATCTTGGAGAAGCCAGGGAGGGAACTTGAAACCTTCTGTTCTTCCCAGGGTGGCTTCATCCTCTGAGGGGAATATCTTGCAGTGCTCACACATCAAGTCTCCCATTCATATGCAACCAGGGCAGAACCTGCTTAGCTAAGGGGACAAGTCATGCTTGCTACCACAAGACCAGCTCTCCTCCAGCTGTTACAGCAGGGCTACACAACTTTGACCCTCTTGCAGAAGTTGGACTAAAACTCCCATAATCCCTGGCTATTGTCCACTGTGGTGGGGATCATGGTAGTCAGATGGCTGTCCAGCCTCTGTTTGAAAACCTCCAGTGGAAGAGAGCCTACCACATGAGACAGACTGTCCCACTGTTGAACAGACCTCACAGATAGGATGTTCTTACTAATGTGTAACCTATATCTGCTTGCTTGTAATTTCAACCCATTGGTTCAAGTCCTGCCCTCAGGAGCAACAGAGAACAATTCCACTCTTCCTTCTATGTGACAGCTCTTAAAATATTTGAAAATGGACATCATCTCTCCCCTTAGTATTCTCTTCTCCATACTAAACATATCTACTCACTTCAACCCTTCCTTTCCAGACCCCTCACCACCTTTGTTGCCCTCCAATGTTCTTCTTTAAGTGTAGGGTGCGGAATTGAACATGTTATTCCAAGGAAACTCTGATCAGTGCAGAATAGGGTGGAACCACTGCTTCTCGTGATCTGGGTACCTTGCTTCTGTTAATGCAGCCTAAGTTTGTATTTGCATTCTTTAGCAGGTCCAAGGACCTCAGAACGCCAAACAAGTTTCTCTTTTTCCATGCATACACTTCATTCTCATGACAGCCCTATGAGGCAGATTAGGTCGAGAGGCAACAAATCATCCAAGATCATCAAAGCTAAGTGGAGAAGTGAACACAAGTATCCTGGGTTTTGGTTGGACATACTAACCACTACGATGACATGCTAACCGCTACACCTCACACTTGCTCTAACTAGGATGATTATATTGTTGATTAATCCTCTATAATAAAAGCCTTCGGTGTAATCCCGTGTCTGCCCGTGTCTTTCTTGGCCGTTCTGGGTATGCACGGAGCGCATGCCCAGAACGTCCCAGAAAGATACAGCTGCAGAGACACGGCGGCCATGTTGGCTCCCGGACCGGACGGAGGAAAAGCGGGGACTGGGGAGGGTGGATGCGGCAGCGGCGGGACCGGCCCTGCCACAGAAACGGCCGCGGGCAGCATGCGGCCATTTAGGAAAAGGACGGAGGAGAAGCGGGGACCGGGGAGGGCAGAGGTGGCAGCGGCCGCAGGGAGGGGAGAAAAGGCGGCAGCAGCGGGGACAAAATGGCAGCAGCAGCGGGTCCGGCCCGGCCGCAGGGAAGGGAGAGGCAGCGGTGATGGGACCGGACCTGAGCCGGAACAGATAGACTCAAGTTGCACCTGTTGGAGGCCAGCCTGCCCTTACTCCCCCCACCGACCCCACCCATGGGGCTGCCCCCCCTCCCCGTAGCAATCTCCGCCAGAGCTCCTCCCTCTCTCACTCACCCATTTACCGGGGGCACCTCCCCATCTCCCAGTCAGCAGCTTCACCCTCCACGCAACCCTCGCGAGGGGCTGCGGAGGAGGCGTCAGCCATCAGGCACTGGCTCGGGCAGCCCCGGCGGCCGCGTGGTAGGGGTCCTCCCACCCAGCTCGGCGGCCTCCGTCGCCTTTGCCGTACAACATGGCGGCACTCTGGCGGGCACCCCGGCGCTTCTGCTGCGGGCCCTGGCTCTGCCATACGGTGCAGGCCCTCTCAGGTACGCGGTGGGAACCGGCTCCCCGGGTGGCGGGGGCTGGGGGGGCTCAGCCCTTTCGAAATGGGGCCTTTATTCCTCCTGGCAGAGCTGCACTGTACTTTTAATGGGAGCATGCATGCATGCATGTATGTCAGGCAGGCGTCCAACAGGTGAAGCCCCAGCATCTTTTTTGCATGGATTGTCGGTCTGGGAGCTCTTTGCCTGTGGGGGTAGGTTGTGAAAATGCGCAGGAGTGAAGCTAACCCTACATTTAGGAGCGGTCTGCAGGGAGGTTCGGCCTGCCCATAGGGAGGGGAGAGACAGCGAGGGCGGGTCCATCCCGGGCGAGGGAGAACAACCCTACTAGCGCCCGTTATTTTAACGGGCTTAAAAATACTAGTAAGATTATAAAAGCACAGAACTGTAAGACTGGAAGTATTCTGAAGGTCATAAGGAGAACTTTCTATCCTCAGGGCCAGTTAGAGGAAAGTTTATTTCTTCCCCAATAGTGATGTTCCATTAGATCCTAATCATTTACACAAAAACTTGTAGCTCAACAACAGACACATTCCTGATCTTTTAATACAAATTCATACCACTTAATATTGAATTTAAAATCAATGATGGATCTTGAAGGACTTCAGAAGAAGCCTTTATAAACTCTGGGTTCCAATGAAAATAATTTCTTATGCTTCTCTCTCTCTCTTCAAGAAACATTTCTGCTACAAATAGGATTTTTATCCTCTCTGCAGCGTGAGTACAAATGGTGGTGCTAGATCAGTCCAAACATTCATATAATCCAGTATTTTGTTTCCAACAGCAGCTGACCAGATGGGCAGTTTACAAGTAGGCCAACATGGCAACAGCCTTATTTTTATATTATTAATTATTATTATTATTATTATTATTATGCCTTACAAAAGTCCCTCTTTCTCAAGGTGGCAGACAATACAACATTCCAACAGAAAAATAATAATAATAAAGGCAACAAAATAGCCTTCCCTTGTTATTTGTTCACAGCATCTGGCACTCAGAGCACTCTGTTTCTGAACATGGATGCTACATAAAGGAGCATGGATATATCTGACTGATGCAGGAAGAAGCAGGGCTGACCCAGTGTGGTGAAGTAGCTGTTTCAGGTGTCACAGTGGTGTAGGTGGAAGCAGGGATGCCCTGTACCCATGTTTGCCTCACTGCACCATGATTTAGTTGTCCTTGGCCTGGCAGCCCTACGCTTCCTGGCTATGGAGGCACTGCTGCTGCTCCTGTCACTCATGGCCCACTGCATGCCTTTTCATAAGTACTGTGCTCCTCAACACTTCTTTCTTCTCCATTCCCATGCTTCTGCTTTTCCAAAAGGCAGTGGAGGTAAGGAGGACTAAAAGCAGCAGTGTCGCCAGCAGCACTGGTTCACCATCAAGGAAAGTTCTTCATCAGAACTGCTTTTTCGAGTGCTTCGAGGCCTCTTAGGTAAGGACCCCAAAGACTATCAAACAGAACCCACAGCAGCCCACTGTGACCAATTTGTGTTACGTTTGGTGGAGAAAATAGCTTGCATCCATTCTGACTTCAATGCTAAGGTTTTTGCAGCACCAGAACTGGATATGGCCATGTACCTTCTGATCTTATTATATTGGATGGTTTTCAGACTGTGTTGTCTGAAGAGGCAGACAGGCTGCTTGGAAGGCTGAGGCCTACCACATGTGTGCTCGACCCTTGCCCTTCATGGTTGGTGAAGGCTGCTAGGAAGGGACTGGGTCTATGGGTGGCGGGGGTGGTGAATGCCTCTCTAGGGCAGGGGGTGGTCCCTCATTGCCTGAAGGAGGCAATCATTAGGCCCCTCCTTGGACCCAGAGGACTTAAATAACTTTTGACCAGTTCAAACCTTCTGTTCTTGGGCAAGGTGTTGGAGTGCATTGTGGTATCTCAGCTCCAGGCAGTCCTGGATGAAGCCGATTTCTTAGATTCTTTCCAGTCTGGCTTCCGGCCTGAATATGGGATTTAAAATACCTTGGTCACCCTAATGGATTACCTACGCCGGGAGATAGAGGGAATGCGACTGATTCTCCTGGACCTCTCAACGACTTTTGATACTATTGACCATGGTATCCATCTGGGACATCTCTCTGGGTTGGGAACTGGCGGCACGGTTATATAGTGGAAGCGCTCCTACCTGGAGGGTCGTACTTAGAAAGTGGTGCTGGGGGATGCCTACTCCACCACTTGCCCTATGGGGTGCCACAGGGATCTATTCTGTCCCCCATGCTGTTTAACATTTACATGAAACCTCTGGGAGAGGTCATCTGTGGCTGTGGGCTGCGGTGCTATGAATATGCAGATGACACCCAGCTCTACCAATCTTTTAAATCAGCAGACACCAGGGAGGCAGTGGATGCACTGAAATGGGGTATGGAGGCTGTTCTGGACTGGATGGGGGCAAACAAGCTGAAACTTAATCCAGAAAAGACAGAAGTGCTCTGGGTTGGTAGTGTTGGGAATTCTCTCTGGTAGAAGAAACCATTTTTCATTATAGCAGAGTGCACAGAGGCACAACACAGCGGAATTTAGTTAGGCATGCGTGTATGCTGACAGTATAGTAACTTGGAGCCAGTTCATAGTTTCAAATCAATATATATGGTATTTATTAGAGAACTCCATTCTAGACAGGAAAGTGAGGAGTTAGGATCTCTAATCTATCTAGCTAGTTGGATGCAGATAGATTCTGCATCTCTACACACATGGTGCAAGGGAGAGGAGTTTGCATGTTGCAAGGAAGAAGGAACAGGAAGAGAGAGGGAGAGAGGAAATGCAAAGCAGGAAGGAAGGAAGTTAGTCCCTAAGAGTAGCAATCTACATTTCAAAGGGATAGTGTCAGAGCAGTAGAGAAGGGATGACCAATGTCTTGACCCTCTAGCCCTCTGACTCACTTGTCTGTCCTCCACTGCCTTTGAGACAAGAGACAGAGCAAAGTCCTTCACTTCCAACACTCCCTCTCGATGTCTCATGACTCAGTTCACAAGATTCATTTTCTCTCTCAGCTTTTCAAAGCAGGGTCTTGGTAGTGGCTTAGAGAGTATATCTGCAAGCATTTCATTTGTTGGGCAGTAGATCAGCTTGATTAGTGCATCCTTTTGCAGATTTCTCACTACATGATACTTCACATCAATATGCTTGGTACGCCTCTTTACATCTTCTTGTATGGAGAGTTGAATGCAGCTTTGGTTGTCTTCATACACTGGTATGGGCTGTGGTACATCTATACCTAGATCCTTCAGTAGTTGACACAGCCATTGTATCTTATGACAGCCCTGTGCAGCTGATACATATTCTGCTTCAGTGGTTGATAATGCTGTTATGTCTTGCTTGGTGCTTGACCAGCTTATGGCTCCATCTCCATAGAAAATTATGTGACCGCTGGTGGATTTCCTTTCTGTTAGGTCTCCACCCCAGTCTGCATCTACGTATGCTTCTAGTTTTGGTTCACTGTTAGCTGGTAGCTTGAGCTTAAAGTGTGCAGTACCCTTTAGGTACCTAACAAGCCTCTTAATTGCATTCCAGTCCTTGACTGTTGGTGATACAGTCTTTCTACAAAGTAAGCCAACTGCTGTACTAATATCTGGCCTAGTGAGTGTACTAATATATAAAAGCTTACCCAATGCTTCATGATATCTATGATTGTCAGATAGTGGCTCAGTTTGATCTTCTTGCTTTATGTAGTTCACTTCCATTGGAGTTAGTGTAGGATTCACATCTTCCAGTCTGAGCAGGTTTATCAAGTCTTTAATTTTCTGTTCTTGGTTGCTGAGGAAACTTCCATCTTTCTCTCTTTGTACTTGAATGCCCAAGTAGTGTGCAATGTTGCCAAGTCGCTTGACTTCCACATCTCTGTTCAGATGATGCGTTATTTCCTTGCTGCCATCTGGATTCTCATAGGCAAGAATCAAATCATCAACATACGCCAAAATGTAAGTACATTTGCTATCTCTGAATTTCGTGTACAGGCAGGGATCAGCTTCACTTCTTTTGAAGTTTGCTTCAAGCAGCAAATCATTTAGTTTTGTGTTCCATTTTCTGGCAGCCTGTTTTAAACCATAAATGCTCTTTTGCAGTTTGCATACAAGGTCCTCTTTGCCTTTCTCTAAGAAACCTGGTGGTTGTTGCATGTAAATGTCCTCTTCTAGTTTGCCATGCAAGAATGCAGTTTTCATGTCTAGGTGTTCAACATGCATTCCTTTGCTAGCAGCAATACTCAACAGAGTCCTTACTGTGGTATGTTTGACCACTGGTGCGAATGTTTCATCATAATCCTCTCCATATTTTTGTGAATATCCTTTTGCTACTAATCTGGCTTTGTAGCGCTGAATCTCACCACTAGCATCATGTTTGAGTTTGAAAACCCATTTGCAGCCTATAACTTTCCTTCCTTGAGGTAATTTAGTAAGAGTCCAGGTTTTGTTTTTCTTTAGAGCCTCAAGCAGCTTGTTTCCACTTCTGGGCTTCTGGTTGTGGTAGTTGGGATATTTCCTCCCATGATGAGGGTTCTGGTTGTTCCACCATTCTCGCAAGGTAGGACAGTCTCGGGGATGGAACACCTCTGTTTGAGTGCATTGATTGCCTCACCTCACCCTCTGTGGTCCCTTCCATTATCTCAGGTGCATCTGGTGGATCACTGGGGGTCTCTGTGTCAAGGGTGGTTGGATCTGGATCTGCTGTCTCCTCCTCCTCAATTCCACTGAGATCAGGAAGCATAATCCAGTCGTCAGGGTGTTTGGTCTGGTTGCTTGCTTCGGTGTATGCCCCCTATGAAGACGTAGCTCTTTCATTCTCATCAAAATACACCGATCTGCTTATGGTTATCCTGTTGGTGTCAGGATCCAGAATTCTGTAGCCTTTGGATTGCGCTGACTAGCTACAAAAATCCCTTTTGTGGCCCTAGCCCCTAACTTAGTCCTTTTTCCCTTCGGGATGTATGAGTAAGCCGTGCTTCCAAAGACACACAAATGCATCATGGAAGGCTTATGACCATGCCAAAGTTCATATGGTGTTGTTCCTATAGGCTTTGTGTGCATTCTGTTTTGTATGTATGTAGCAGTCATGATGCCTTCTCCCCAGAGTTTCTGTGGGAGGTGTGCGTCAGCAAGCATGCATCTTACCATGTCCAGGAGGCTTCTGTTCTCTGACACTTTATTCTGCGATGGGTTGTAAGCTACCATGGTTTGATGCATGATTCCATGTTCACTCAGGAACTGCTGTGTGACGCTGGACATATATTCTCCTCCATTGTCTGTGCGCAGGATCTTTGGCTTCCGCCCAAATTTGTTGCTTGCCATGGCCACGTAGTCCTGAAGTTTCTCGAGCATCTGTGATTTCTCCTTTAGTAGAAATACAACTGAATATTGTGTATAATCGTCAGTGATTGTTAAGAAATATTTGTGATTACCTATGGTCGCTGGCAGTGGTCCAGATATGTCGCTGTGGATCAGCTCCAGGGGTCTTCTGGTCTTCCTTTCACTCTGCTTAGGAAATGGCTTGTTAACTGCTTTAGACTCAAGACAACAAACACAGTTAGTCACAATGTCATATGGTACAAAATCAATGCCATCAGCTAATCCCCTTTCCTTCATGTTCTGGATTGACTCATAGCTCCTGTGTCCCAGGCATCTATGCCACAGTTGCAAGCAGTTGTCATGCAAACATGACTGAGCAAGGTTCACTTCATTGGGCTGGTATGCTTCAGGTTTGGACCAGGCTGGTCTTTCTCTGTCTGTCTTTGATACAGGTTGCTCCTGCACGCTGTACAGGCCTTTGCATTCAGAGCCTACAAGGCAAACTTCTCCATTCTGGGTAACAACACATTGTCTGTTTCTAATATAGAGTTCATAGCCTTGTTTCTCTAGCTTGGATATTGAAAGCAAGGAGCTTGAGAAGTCAGGGATATACAAAACATCTCTCACAAAAAAATTGTTTAACTGATCCATCCAATAACTTGCAATACAAAATTCCTTCGCCTTTCTTCTTTGCTTTAATTGTAGTATTATTGCCCAAATGAACAATCTCGTCAGGAATATCAAAAAGTTCAGTATAGAAACCTAAATGATTTGAAATATGGACCATCGAACCTGTGTCCAGAATAAACTTTTCATCACCTTGCATCAGGGAAACACTGAAATTCAGCAATCTTAAAGTCCTTATTTAAATCACTCTCGGTAAAATCAACTCTTCTTGTCTGATTCTTGGGACAGTTCGCCATGTTGTGACCAAATTGGTTACACAGAAAACATCTAAAGGCATTAGTCCCAGTTGGCCTCATTCTAGGAGCAGTCTCCCTGCTGGCAGTCATGTGACCTCTCTCTCTGGACTGAGTTCCCTTGGCAACGGAGCCAGACCTTTTTGTATGCAGATGTGGGGGGCTCATGTGGTTTCTTCTTGCAGCATTCCCTCCCCACCTTGGGTTTCCTCTGGAATGGCCAATTGTTGCCTTAAGAGGAAAGTTATTTGCCAATTCACCATCATGTCGAGAATTCAAAACTTCCCTTCTGCTTGCCTCTGAAGATATAGTTTCTACAGCTCTCTCAAAGGTTAGATCGGTGTGGGTTTCCAACTGGCCGATTATATTGCTATAGCTGGGAGGCATGCTTAGGAACAGAGCTTCCAGCTTCTGACTCTCTGTAAATTCCTCCCCTGCAGCTTTAAATTGTGCAAAAAAAGTCTCATAGCACTCCAACATGCTTGGCAAAACAGTCTCCATCTTTATACTGGAAATTCTGCATTTTCTTTCTCAAGTTAAAGGTGTATGCCCACCCCTTTTTCATATGCAAGGAATCTAGCTTGCTTAGCATTTCCTTTGAGGTCTCAAGATCACATATCGTAGAAAGATAATTTTTACTCACAGAAGCAGCGATCAAAGCTTGATATTTAGCATCCTTGAGTAGCCATGCCTCTTTAGCAGTTTTCTCAGCAGCTGTGGTTCCATCTGCGTTGGGGGGTGGTCTTCTTCCATGATTTTCTGTAGTCCTTCAGCACGCAATGCAAGCCTCAGTTGTGTTTTCCATTCCAAGTAATTGTCTGGGTTCAGGATAGTCAGCCTGAGCTTTCCCTCTAGGTAAGTAGCCATCCTCACTGGGCTCCGTAAAAAGGCAGTTGCTGTAGATTAGCAATTCAAAGTGTCCATGGCTTGTTAGAAATTCTCTCTGGTAGAAGAAACCCTTTTTCATTATAGCAGAGTGCACAGAGGCACAACACAGTGGAATTTAGTTAGGTATGCGTGTATGCTGACAGTATAGTAACTTGGAGCCAGTTCATAGTTTCAAATCAATATATATGGTATTTATTAGAGAACTCCATTCTAGACAGGAAAGTGAGGAGTTAGGATCTCTAATCTAGCTAGCTAGCTGGATGCAGATGGATTCTGCATCTCTGCACACATGGTACAGGGGAGAGGAGCTTGCATTTTGCAAGGAAGAAGGAACAGGAAGAGAGAGGGAGAGAGGAAATGCAAAGCAGGAAGTAAGTCAAAATGCCGACAGTGACTGGGAGATGCAGGAGGAAATCAGGGAGGCGTCAAGGAGAGGCAGGGCTGTAATTATGGGTGATTTCAACTACCCACACATAGACTCAGTAAATTCACATTAAAGTCAGGACAAAGAGGTCAAATTTCTAGATACGCTAAATGACTGTGCCTTAGAACAGTTGGTCATGGAACCGACCAGAGAGAAGGAGACCTTGGATCTAATTCTGAGTGACACCCAGGACCTGGTGCGTGATGTCAGTGTCATCGACCCTTTAGGGAACAGTGACCACAGTGCCATCAAATTCAGCATACATGTGGGGAAAGAATCACCAAGGATGTCAAACACAGACATTTTAAATTTCAAAAGAGGAAACTTCTCCAAAATGAGGAGTATGGTGAAAAGAAAGCTGAGGGGGGAAATCAGGAGAGTCACTTCGCTCCAGAGTGCATGGCGTTTACTCAAAACCACAATACTAGAAGCCCAGTTAGATTGTATACCCAAAAGGAGGAAAGGTACCACTAAGTCCAGGAGGATGCCAGCATGGCAAACGGGTACCGTCAAGGAAGCCATAAAAGGGAAGAAGACTTCCTTCCGAAATTGGAAGGCCTGTCCAAATGAAGAGAACAGAAAGGAACACAAACTCTGGCAAAATAAATGCAAGGTGACAATAAGGGAGGCAAAAAGAGAGTTTGAGGAACATTTAGCCAAAAGTATCAAGGGGAATAACAAAAATTTCTTTAAGTACATCAGAAGCAGGAAACCTGCCAGGGAGGCGGTTGGGCCATTAGACAATGAGGGAGTGAAAGGGATTATTAAGGAGGATATGGAGGTTGCAGAGAAACTGAATGAGTTCTTTGCGTCTGTCTTCACGGCAGAGGATACTGAGCATATACCTGTTCCTGAACCAGGCTTTTTAGGGATGGAGGCTAGAGAGCCGAGTCAGATGGAAGTGACAAGGGATGATGTTCTAAACTGTCTGGAAAAACTGGAAGTTAACAATTCACCAGGGCCGGATGGCATCCATCCAAGAGTCCTCAAAGAACCCAAATGTGAAATTGCTGACCTCCTTGCTAAAATATTTAACTTATCCCTGAAATCGGGCTCTGTACCAGAGGACTGGAGAGTAGCAAATGTAACACCGATTTTCAAAAAGGGATCCAGGGGCGATCCGGGAAATTACAGGCCGGTTAGCCTAACGTCCGTTCCTGGCAAATTGATGGAAAGCATCCCCAAAGATAAAATTGTAAAGCACCTAGAAGAACAGGCCCTGCTGGGAGTGAGCCAGCATGGCTTCCTCAAAGGTAAATCTTGCCTCACCAACCTTTTGGACTTCTTTGAGAGTGTCAACAAGTATGTGGATAAAGGTGATCCAGTTGACATAGTCTACCTGGACTTCCAAAAAGCTTTTGACAAAGTTCCTCATTAAAGACTCCTGAGGAAACTTAGCTGTCATGGGATAAAGGGACAAGTACATGTGTGGATTGCTAACTGGTTGAAAGACAGGAAACAGAGGGTAGGTATAAATGGAGAGTTTTCACAATGGAGGGAAGTAAGAAGTGGGGTCCCCCAGGGATCTGTACTGGGACCGGTGCTTTTGAATTTATTCATAAATGATCTAGAAGCAGGGGTAAGCAGCGAGGTGGCCAAATTTGCAGATGATACCAAACTCTTCCGGGTAGTGAAATCCAAAACGGATTGTGAGCAGCTCCAAAAGGATCTCTCCAAACTGGGGGAGTGGGTGACAAAATGGCAAATGCGGTTCAGTTTTAGCAAGTGTAAAGTGATGCAGAATGGGACGAAAAACCCCAACTTCAAGTATATGCTGATGGGATCCAAGCTGTCTGTGATGGAGCAGGAGAGGGATCTTGGGGTTGTGGTTGACAGCTCGTTGAAAGTGTCAACTCAATGTGCGGCAGCTGTGAAAAAGGCAAATTCCATTCTAGGGATAATTAGAAAGGGGATTGAAAATAAAACGGCTAACATTATAATGCCCTTATACAAAACTATGGTGCGACCACACTTGGAGTACTGCGTACAATTCTGGTCACCACATCTAAAAAAAGGACTTTGTTGAACTGGAGAAAGTACAGAAGAGGGCAACCAAGATAATCAGGGGCCTAGTGCACCTTTCTTATGAGGCAAGACTACAACACCTGGGGCTTTTTAGTTTAGAAAAAAGACGACTGCGGGGAGACATGATAGAGGTCTATAAAATCATGCATGGTGTGGAGAAAGTGGAGAGAGAGAGATTCTTTTCCCTCTCACACAACACTAGAACCAGGGGTCACTCCATGAAATGGACTACCAGGAGGTCTAGGACCAACAAATGGAAGTACTTTTTCACACAATGCATGATCCACTTGTGGAACTCTCTGCCACAGGATGTGGTGACAGCCGACAACCTGGATGGCTTTAAGAGGGGTTTGGATGACTTCATGGAGGAGAGGTCTATCAATGGCTACTAGTCGGAGGGCAATGGGCCACCTCCAGCCTCGGGGGCGGGGTGCCTCTGAATACCAGTTGCAGTGGAGTAATGGCAGGAGAGAGGGCACGCCCTCAACTCCTGTCTGAGGCTTCCAGCGGCATCTGGTGGGCCACTGTGCGAAACAGGATGCTGGACTAGATGGGCCTTGGGCCTGATCCAGCAGGGCTGTTCTTATGTTCTTAAGTAAGTTAGTCCCTAAGAGTAGCAATCTACATTTCAAAGGGATAGTGTCAGAGCAGTAGAGAAGGGATGACCAATGTCTTGACCCTCTAGCCCTCTGACTCACTAGTCTGTCCTCCACTGTCTTTGAGTCAAGAGACAGCGCATAGTCCCTCACTTCCAACAGGTAGTACTGATCATCCGAGCAGCAAGGTAAATATAGTCTTGGATGGGGTCACGCTCCCACTGAAAGACAAAATCTGCAGCATGGGGGTATTTCTGGACCTGACGCTGTCCTTGGAGGCTCAGGCGGCAGCGGTGTGTAGAGATGCTTTTAACAGCTACAGCTGGTACGCCAGTTGCAACCATACTTGGGAAAGTCCTGACCTCCATCACTCATGCTTTGGTAACTTCCAGATTCATCTACGGTAATGCACTTTATGTGGGGCTGCCCTTGAAGGTGGTTTGGAAGCTTCCGCTGGTCCAGAATGCTGCTGCAAGGATGCTCATGGGTGCAAGTCACTTCATGAGTGCCACACAAATCCTGCAGCAGCTTCATTGGTTACCAGTCTGCTTCCAGGCTAGATTAAAGGTGCTGGTCTTCTAAGCACTACATGATTTGGGGCCGGGGTACCTGTCAGACCACATTCGCCCATATGAACTGTCCAGGGCCCTGCACTCAGCATCTCAGACCCTGCCCATGGCCCCGCCACTAACAGAGATCCGGTTGGCGGGGATTAGAGACAAGGCCTTTTGGTGGCCCCTCGGCTTTGGAATGCCCCCCCCGAAGAGCTTCACCATGCTCCCTCCCTCAATTAAAACGTCTTTAAAAACATTTTAAAGCCACTTTTATCTGCTGCTGACATCTGATAGGTTCTTTAGTTTTTATAGTTCCCAGTTTTTAGCTTTTTATGTATATAAAAAATGTAATTTTTAGCCTGGTCTTTTAGCTTGTTTAACTTTATTCATATTTTATGTTATTGTATCTATTTGTATAGATTGTATCTATTTTATTAATGGTGTGAGCCGCACTGAGCAGTAGTGTACTTGAGGGGTGAGCTATGAATATTTTAAATAGATAAATTAAATAATAAATAAAGTGAGATGAGAGAGATCACCACAGGTAGAGGGGAAATTGGGTGGGAGAATCACCATGGTTGATAGTGAACAGCATGTGGTGTGTGCTGCAGGGATGAGGGATCACCATTGATGGGGTAAGATGAAGTCAGAGGAGTATCTAGCGAAAATAGCGCCTAGGGCAAGCACTGAAATTGCACCCCCTGTCCAAACATCTGACACCCATCTTTCAGATAAGTTTACCATAATATCAGCTGAAAAATACAAGTCAAGCTCATTAATCTTTTAATATGTCAAAAACTATTTAGCAGTGGACGTAGCCAGACCAAAAAATGCTGGAAAACTACAAATTTCAGTATGCTGGGGCTCATGAATTACCCAAATACAATCTGGAGGTGTACTTGGAAAACCAAACAGAAGTGCCTGTCTATTTCTCTACTATGCATTGTAGCATCACTATTACATAAGTTTTAAAAATAAATGGAGAATTTGACTTTTCCCAGATACTCTTGAAATAATTAAAGGATATGCAGAGTAAACTGTGTCACTGCTTGGAATATATTCTAGTCTTTCAGAAAGACAGTTAAAATGAGGGAAAGAGAGCAAGAAACTCCCAGTGGGCCTTAATACTAAGGATTTTACACTGATTCAAAGACAACTTAATAGCCATATTATTAAGACATCACATTTAACTCACTTATCACAAGAAGCAAATTAAGAGCAAATGAATACAATCCTAGCTCATAAGCTTCAGCTCAGTATTCACAAGCCCTGATTCTCTGTACATAGTGCCAAACTAAATATGAGTACAGTGACTTATATTTTATTATTTTTTTAAAAAAAATACCTATAGCCCCTTCGGGGGGCTTCCTAAAGGCCATGTGTGGGGGGTCTGCAAAGGTTCCCCCTCCCCCGCTGGCCTCTAGAGCCTCGCAGGGTCCATTTGTGCATGTGCGGTGGCCATTTTTTAAAATAAGTATTTTTAAAAATAAAATGGCCGCTGAAAACAAAATAGCTGCTGTGCATGCTCAAATGGCCTCTGTGAGGCCTGGCATGGCCTAGGGCCTCACAGAGGCCATTTGAGCATGCGCAGTGGCCATTTTTGTTTCTGGCAGCCATTTTCTTTTTTTTCTTTTTCTTTTTAATTAAAATGGTGTCCCCCCTTAAAGTGGTGCCTGCGGCACGTGCCCTGCCTACCCGACCCTAGATACTCCCCTGTATAAAGTGTGTGCCACTGAGTAGGTGTCCACTACTGGCGACCACAGAGCCCTGTGGTTGTCTTTGGTAGAATACCGGAGGGGTTTACCATTGCCATCTCCCACACAGTATGAGATGATGCCGGTTCGAATCCCTGCTGGTATGTTTCCAGAGTATAGGAAACACCTATATTGGGCAGCAGTCATATAGGAAGATGCTGTAGGAAAGGAGAAATGGCCACAGGTCAGTGGGGAGATTCTCTTGGGCACTGGATGGGGAGGCTCAAGCCCTTTCTCATGCCCTTTTCTGGGCACCTCATTGATTCCCTTTCTAGACATGTTAGGTTATTTTTTAGCAGCTATCCAGGGTAGTTTGCCATGAAGTCATGTAAAACAGTTGCTTTGGGTAGCAGTTTAGAGAGAAGGCATCATTTTTATGTTCCCAATCTTCAGCTCTGGTTCTCAAAAAGAAAAGGGTAAACAGAGTAGCAGTGATAGTGCTGGCAGTCTATTGACATTTCACTTCGTTTTGGCACCTACCAGGTATAGGTGTCAAAATGCCTAAAGCCAGCATTCTTCTATGGGTGGAACTATGCTCAAAACGGTTATCACACAATCTGTTTTTGAAAGCTAAAAAACAAGTACCATCTATCTCCCAGGCAAAACAGTAGCTGGGAGGCGGAAACAATTTTGATCAGAAAAACAGCCAAAAAGGAAAGGGTTAAACAGCCCCTCCCCTTCTTGCGCGTCCTCCACTCTGACTGAAGCCGCCCAAAGTTGCTTTATCTTATTTTTTTAAGTCCTTGGGGAAATGACTCACAGACTTATATACAGAGTATAGTTTACCCATAAATGCAATACTGGGCTTAGTCATTTTTGCTTCTGAAAGGAAGAGTCAAAAGTAATAATGTGTAGATCAACCCTATCACTTGGGTGGGAAGGGTGTGGTTGCTGCCAGGTATACTCTAGACAAAGGGGGTTGGGACAAAGGCTTCCTTGTTCTAGATGACTGCCAAATCTTATTTGTTTGTTATTTCTCCATGTAAACCGCCCTGAGCCATTTTTGGAAGGGCGGTATAGAAATCAATCAATCAATCAATCAATCAATCAATCAATCAATCAAATAAATCTGTCAGTTTCCCATCGATTTCCATGCCTAAGAGATGAGGAAATTTCTCCCATTTGCTTGAGAGAAACCTATAGATGTAGAAACCTCTCAGGTGAAGATGGTGGCCAGGGGTACCTTTGCACGGCTTCGGCTAGTGCACCAGCTGTGCCCCTTTCTTGAGAAGGCAGATCTGGCCACAGTTACCCATGCCTTAGTCACGTCATGGCTGGATTACTGTAACACGCTCTACATGGGGCTGCCCTTGAAGAATATCTGGAAACTGCAGCTTGTACAAAATGCGGCAGCTAGGGTTCTATTTGGAGCTGCCCAGTGTGATCATATCACACCTATTTTGAAAGAGCTGCACTGGTTACCAGTGCACCAATTCAAGGTGTTGTTTTTGACTTTTAAATCCCTTAACGGTTTGGGCCTGGGATACTTGAGGGACCACCTGCTCCCAAGGGTTGCTGCCCGCTTGACGAGATCATCTGAGGGGGCTCTGCTCCAGGTGCCAACAATGAGGGAGGCTCGGTTGTCGTGCAGACAGGACAAGGCCTTCTCTGTTGCTGCCCCCAGACTTTGGAATGCTCTCCCAGTGGTCATTCGCTCCTTGGACTCCATCAAAGTTTTTAGAAAGCTTTTTAAATCTTGGCTTTTTATCCAGGGCTTTACATGACTGTTTTATTAATGCTTCTGTGTGTTTTTATCTGTGTACAGTTTTTATGTTTGTATTTTATATATTTTAAATCAGATTTGTTGTCATATTTCTAGCTTAATACTTTTAACTGTCATTTTTATTATATGTTTTTAAACTTTTGTAAACCGCCTTGGGATTGTTTTTAATGAAAGGCGGTATATAAATTTAACAATAAATAAAATAAAAATAAAAATAAAAAATGTAACATTACAAGGCATGCTGGTATAAGGTGCCATATTTACCTGGATCGGACGACTCTGAATTTAAGATGACCCCCTTAAAAAGCAAAGGTTAAGTACAGGTTATACCTGCATTTACTTGAAAGGAACAGGACTCTGAATTTAAGACGATCTCCTGAGTTCTAATATCAAAAAACTGAAAAAACCTAGTTTTAGATTCAGGTAAATTGTTTTGGTCAATGACCGTAAATAAAGTAACTGTAACTGTAACTGATTCAGGTAAATACAGTATTTCCCCCTCTTCATTTACTTCTTAAAGATACACTGCAATATCTTTATCTACATAGTGCTTCTTGCAATACATAGTCTATCATCAAAAATTGGTAAATCCTAATTTTTGAACATCAGGAACTGTTTTTATTGAATATTAACCAATGTTCTATCTGTCTTTTAATCTCCAGTCTTAATTCTTTGGGTGGGTGACTGTGTAGCATGTACACTAACCTTTCTCCTATACATAGCCCTTTCCTAGTAATTTTACAAGATATCAGAAATAGAACTGTCAATCAAAAATGAGTGAGAGGCAAATGCTGTTTTCAAACATAGGATGGCCACGAAGGGCACTATATAGTTTAATTCTTGGAGAAAATTAGTAGCAACAGCATAGTTGCTGAGATAACCGGCTTGAGAGATTGCCAAAAATGTCCATCAACGGCCATAGCTGTACCCTGATACTTGGGGCACTAAACAAAACATTTCAAATCTTTGAATAAGAAATCAGAGGTGATTCACATGAATAGCTCTACCTGGGATTGCGCCACCCTACCTAGGTAGGGTTGCTTGTGTAGAGGACCAGTAATTGGTCCCGATCCTGGCGCTCTCCACCGGGATAGCCCAGGCTTTTTACCCAGGCTAACAGTGAGGTAGAAGGGTGTGATTGGACCCTTAGTGAGGCAGAAGAGCTCTGATGGACACTCAGACTTCTTGCAGCCTGAGCATTCATAGAGCCAAGCAGCTAGAGTGCCCAGCAGCAGGAAAATTCCCCAATGCACCATGCTTCTTGTGCAGTGCATTGTGGGATTTCTGGAGGCCGGTCTCCATTCCATCAGCCTCCAGATGGCTGCACCATTCACTGCAGCATGGCTTGTGTGGGCGCATGGGTGGCATGGCTGAAGGGGCTTATCTGGGGCGGGGCTCATCTGGGAGAAAGGTAGGACTGATCCTGCCTCCCCTGCACCCTAACAGCAGTCATGTGAACACCAACAATGGTCGTGTGAATGACCTTAATGTGTAATTTCAGATTAATTAGTAATATCTAACACAGTTTTCTACGGACTCCATTTGTAGAGCGACTATGCCCCTGTGGCTTAGGGCAGATCGAAACTACTGAGCATGCTCTCCTCTACTGTTTGTTCTATAGAGACATCCGCGCCTCCCTCATCCTTCCATTGCTAAGCAAGTATCCAGGTCATTCAAGCCAATTCCACAGCTCCTTGCTGCCCTCTGATTCTAAGTGTGCCATCACATATAGCGTTGCCAGGTACTGTGTGGCTGCGATCAGCATTCATTGGCAGATGGTAGGCAGTGAGTCCTAACAACCTTACTCTGACCCTCAGTGACTCAGGGAGAGCTCTACAATTGCTCACTCAGTATTGATCCAATAGAAAGATTTATGCTTCTCCCTTTTTTACTGCTCCTTATAGCCTTTAGTCTGACTGTTATCCAGTTTTATTACTCAGACTTTTATGTATTTCTATCTTCTTATGTCTTTTAACCTTTCACATCCATTTTTAGGCCTCCTCTCTTTTTCATGCCTTTTATGCCTTTTTATTTTTATTTGTTAATTTATTTATTTACCTATCAAATTTGTACACCACCCCAAACTTTCATCTCTGGGCAGTTAACAATAGCATAAAACAAGTTAAAAACATAGACAAAAACTTAAAACAATTTAAAAATTTAAAAATAAACCAGAGATTAAAACCTAAAAATTTAAAAAAGCTGAGAAAGCTTGGATGAAGAGGTGGGTTTTCAAGTGCTTTTTAAAAATTGTGAGAGATGGGGAGGATTGTATCTCAGTAGGGAGTGCATTACACAGTCTCGGGGCAGCAACCGAGAAAGCCCGTCCTCATATGGCCACCAGCCAAGCTGGCGGCAACTGGAGACAGATCGCTCCAGACGACCTCAATGGGCGGTAGGGCTCATAATGAAGAAGACGTTCTCTTAGATACCCAAGGCCTAAGTCATTTAGGGCTTTATAAGTTATGACTAGCACTTTGTATTTTGCCCTGAAACCTTTTGGCAGCCAGTGTAACTCTATCAACAAAGGAGTGATGTGGTCTCTCCAAGATGACCCAGAGACCAACCTGGCTGCCGCATTCTGTACCAACTGAGGATTTCGGACTATGTACAAAGGCAGTCCCACATAGACCGCATTACAGAAGTCAAGTCTGGAGGTCACCAACATATATATCATTGTTTTGAGGTCATTCATCTCAAGAATCGGACACAGCTGGCGTATCAGCCAAAGCTGATAGAAAGCCCCTCTGGCCTCAACCTGAGATACCAGGGAGAGGTGTGGATGCAGAAGTACTCCCAGACTGTGAACCTGTTCCTTTTGGGGAAGTGTGACCCCATCTAGAACAGGGAGATCAAAATCGTCTTTGGAGTTCTGACCCCGCACAATAAGTACCTCCGTCTTATCTGGATTCAGTCTCAGTTTATTCTCCCTCATCTAGCCTATTACTGTTTCCAGGCAGGCATTTAGCGACGTTATACCCTCTCCTGAAGAAGTTGACATGGAGAAGTAGATCTGGGTGTCATCAGCATACTGATAACACCCCACTCCCAATCCTCTGATGATGTCTCCTAGCGGTTTCATGTAGATGTTAACGAGCACTGGAGAGAGTATGGAGCCCTGAGGGACACCATACTTAAGTTCAGATTTCGAAGAGCAACAATCTCTAGTCAACATCATCTGGATTCTGTTCAAAAGGTAGGAGCGGAACCACTGTATAAAAGTGCCTCTCACTCCCAACACTCTCAGACATTCCAGAAGGGTACTATGGTTGATAGTATCGAAAACCGCTGAGAGTTCCAAAAGGGCCAACAGAGTCACACTTCCTCTGTCAATTGCCAATTGGAGATCATCCATCAGACCAACCAAGGCAGTCTCCACCCCGTAGCCCGCCCGAAAGTCCGTTTGAAATGGGTCTAGATAATCAGTTTCCTCCAAGATTGCCTGGAGCTGAGAGGCCACCACTTTCTCAGTTACCTTGCCCAACCATGGGAGGTTGGAGACAGGCCTATAGTTGCTCAACTCTGAGGGGTCTAATGCAGGCTTCTTTAGAAAAGGGCTATTACCTCCTTAAGACAAGGAGGCATCCTGCCCTCCCTCAGAGAAGCATTTATGATTTCTACCAGGCCTCCTACAACAGCCAACCTGCTAGATAGAACAAGCCATGTTGGACAAAGTGGTAGGACTCACCACTACAAGCAGCTTGTCCACATCCTCAGGAGTCACAAACTGAAACTGATCCCGTCAAACCACATAAGAGGAGTTGCTGGACACCTCCAGTTCAGACATCGAATTAATTGTGGAGTCTCCATCTAAGTCGGCCCTAATCCGAGAGATTTTATCTGCAAAAAATTCTTTAAACACATCACAGCGGATAACTGATGGCTCCAAATTCTGATTCAAGGAAGCAGGGACGCATACTAGCCCCCTCACAACCCTGAATAACTCTGCTGGATGTGAACTCTCAGATGCAATACAGGCAGAAAAGAACCGATTCTTTGCCACACGTATTGCCTGAGCAAAGATCTTTAAATGTACTCTATGTAGTAGTCTGTCGGATTCGAGTCGAGTCTTTCTCCACTTGTGCTCCAGTCGCCTACCTTGCTGCTTCTGACCCCGTAGACCGTCCATATACCAACGGGACAGTTCTGAAGCGGGCCGGAGGGGATGCTTAGGAACAATCATGTCTACTGCCCTGGTGAGCATGTTGTTCTAGTTCTCCACCATGGCATCAACAGGATCACTGGCAAAGCCAACATTAAATCCCTCCAAGGCTTCTTGGAATCCTATACGGTCCAATAACCTCTTTGGGCAGACCATTCTAATAGGCCCGTCGCCCCTGCAGAGGTGGAAAGTGGTTGTAAGCCTAACTTTGGCCAAATGGTGGTCCGTCCATGACAATGGGGAAATCACAGGAGTCCCCACCCACGGAACACCACCCTGATCAGAGTAAAAGACCAAATCAAGCATATGACCTGCAATATGCATTGGTCCTGAGACCACTTGGGATAGGCCCATAGTTGTCATGGCCACTATGAACTCCTGAGCTGCCCTGGACAAATTGGTCCCGAAATGAACATTAAAGTCACCCAGCACCAAAAGTCTGGGAGACTCCAACGCGAGTTCCGCAACCACCTCCGTGAGCTCAGTAAGGGATTCTGTGGGGCAGCGGGGCA
This sequence comes from Hemicordylus capensis, assembly GCF_027244095.1. Taxonomy (NCBI): domain Eukaryota; kingdom Metazoa; phylum Chordata; class Lepidosauria; order Squamata; family Cordylidae; genus Hemicordylus; species Hemicordylus capensis. The sequence continues at coordinate 83,608,733 of NC_069658.1, read as the reverse complement.
ATCGGTACACCAATAGAAGTCCAAATCTATCCCTGGTCCCAAAACTTAAGTACAAACATTTATGACTCTCATTACTTTTCAGGCTTTTAGGCTCTCATGCTTATCTACTACTTTTAGTATTTTTAGTATTAATATGTACATTTATATGCAATCACTTTTTATTTACTCTTACTTTTAACATGTAATCACCCTTATACTTTATGCTGGTCTATGATCGTAATAAAGACTGACTGATTGATTGATTGATTGATTGAACACAGTTTTCATGGCACAGTCTAAAATATGCAAACTCATCAATCAAATGCTTATGATAAGCAACCCAGGACTCTAGTGGAATAACATAATGCTACTGTTGCAATCAAATACACAGATATTTATTATTATTATTTTACACAGTCAGACAGGTGTTATTGACTGGTTTGTTTTATCCAGTTTGTTTCATCAAGTCCTTCCCAAGGACCTGGGATGCCAGAATTTTATTATCAATGTTGTTGCTGTTGTTGTAGATATCGTTGCAGAATATAGGCTGTTCCCAGTAAAGCTGCTTTTTGTAATTGGCTGATGGTGATTTCTGTGGCCCCTATGGTGTTGAGGTGCTCTTCAAGGTCTTTTGGAACTGCACCCAGGGCACCAGTTACCACTGGAATTATTTTGGTCTTTTTCTGCCACAGCCTTTCAATTTCAATTTGTAGATCTTTGTATTTGGTGATTTTTTCTATTTCTTTTTTTTCTATTCTGCTGTCCCCTGGTATTGCTATGTCGATTATTTTGATTTGTTTTTCTTTCTTCTCGACTACAGTTATATCTGGTGTATTGTGTGGCAGATGGTTGTCTGTTTGTAGTCGGAAGTCCCATAATATTTTTACATCTTCATTTTCTTCAACTTTTTCAATTTGATGGTCCCACCAATGTTTGGCTACAGGTAGCTTGTATTTTTGCAGATGTTCCAGTGTATCATCCCTGCTCCTTTGTCATGCCTTTGTTTGTAGTCAGTCTGTGCGATCTTCTTACAACAGCTGATCAGGTGGTCCACTGTTTCATCTGCTTCTTTACAAAGGCGGCACTTGCTGTTTGTTGTGGATTTTTTGACTTTTGCTCTTATTGCATTTGTTCTTAGTGCCTGTTCTTGTGCAGCCAGTATTAAACCCTCTGTTTCTTTCTTCAAGTTGCCATTCTTAAGCCATTGCCAGGTCTTGGTAATGTCTGATTTTCCACTTATATTGTGTAAATATTGACCATGCAGGGGCTTATTTTTCCATTTTTCTGCTTGGTTCTTGACTTGTTCTTTCTTGTAGGCCTGCTTTGTTTCATTGGGGTTTAATAGTTTCGCATTATTGGCCATTTCAAGTGCATATTCTTCACTGTCCTTGATATATTCTTCAAGGCCTCTTTTCTCCTCCTCTGCTGTTTGATGGACTTGCAGCATTCCTCTTCCACCTGAGCTGTGAGGGAGGTATAGCCTATCGACATCACTGCGGGGGTGCAGAGCATGATTGATGGTCATGATTTTCCTGGTCTTACGATCTAGCGTCTCTTGCTCTGCCTGGGTCCAGTCTATTATTCCTGCAGTGTATCTGATAATAGGTATAGCCCAGGTGTTTATGGCTTGTATGGTGTTCCCACCATTGAGTTTGGACTTGAGGATTTTTCTAACTCTTCTGATGTATTCACTTCCCATTTTTCTTTTAACTTCAGCATGTGCAATGTTATCAGCCTGGAGAATGCCCAAGTATTTGTAATGTTCTTTCTCTTCCAGGTTCTTAATGTTGCTTCCATTGGGCAGTTCTATTCCTTCTGTTTTTGTTGTTTTCCCTCTGTTCATTATTAATGCAGCACACTTGTCTAGTCCAAACTCCATTGCTATATCGCTACTGAATATACGGACAGTGTTTAGCAGTGATTGGATTTCTGACTGGGACTTTCCATACAGCTTCAGATCGTCCATGTACAGCAGATGGTTGATTTGACTTGATGTTTTAGATGTTTGGTATCCGAGGCCTGTTTTGTTTAGTATTTGTGAAAGTGGGGTCATGGTGATTACAAACAATAGAGGGGATAGTCCCCTTGGAAAATACCTCTTCTAATGCTAACCTATCCAACTGTCTCGCCATTGATTGTTAACTGTGTACTCCACATCCTCATTGCTTTTTTAATAAATATCTGAATGTTTTTGCTGACACCAGTTATTTCTAAACATTTTAGTATCCATGTGTGAGGCAATGAATCGAAGGCTTTCTTGTAGTCAATCCATGCAACACATAGATTGGTTTTTCTTCTCTTGCAGTTTTCTAAAATCATTTTGTCAATCAGCAGCTGGTCTTTTGTGCCTCTGGTGTTCGGGCAATTTCCTTTCTGTTCAACTGGAAGCTGTTTGTTAGTTAATAAGCGTTGCATCACTTCATCTGCTATTATTCCAGTTAATAATTTGAACATGGTTGGAAGGCAGCTTATCGGTCTACAATTACTTGGAACTGCACCTTTTGCTTGTTCTTTCATGATGAGATGGGTTTTCCCAGTTGTTAGCCATTGTTCAATATCACCTCCTTGCAAAATGTGATTGAACTGTTTTGATAGTTGTTTATGAAGGCTTGTTAGGTGTTTAAGCCAAAAGCCATGCAGTTCATCGTCGCCTAGAGCAGTCCAATTTTTAATTTTCTTTGCTATTTCACTTATTAATTCTGGTGTTCTTATTAAATCTTGCATTTGTTGGTTACATTTTTTGACCTCTTTCATCCAGCCTGCTTTTTTATTATAATCTATTGGATTCTCCCATAATTTCCCCCAGAATTGCACTGTTTCTTCTTTATTTGGTGTTTCTAGGTTTCTTGCAGTTTCTCCTTCTATGCTTTGGTAGAAACGTCTCTGATTCGACTGGAATTGGAGATTCTGCCTGTGTTGTGTAGTTCTGGCTTCATATCTGCTAATCTTCTTTGACACTGCTGTTATTTGCTGCTTAATTATTTTCAGGACTTCTCTAATTTTCCTTGAATCTAGGTGGTATTTTTGGATCAGATACTGTTTGGTGTTTTCATTCTTCAGCTTCTTGTCTTTCATATCTTTCAATTTACTAGCATCTGATCTAAGCCTGGAGATTTTATTTTCTAATCTAATCTTCCATTTAGGTGATGTACTACTTTCTTTTTTTACAGGTCCATTGATCTTATATCCGAGCTCTTGTGTTGTTATTGTTGCTGCACTGTACATTAGTTGGTTTGTTTCTTGCAAATTATTGGTTGTTATTTCTGCAAGTGCAGCATTGACATCTTTTAATGCCTGAGCAAGTTTTTTTTTGGCAACTGTTTTTAGAGCTGGAAGTCGAACCCTGGTGGTTGTTTGGTTCATGTGCTCAGTTATTTTTTGCTTTAGTTCTTGTTGCTTTTCTGTTAAACGGCATTTGGGTTTTTGAGGTGAAGGCAAAGGGGAGGTTGCCTGGTTTTGATTTTGAAACAGTTCAGCAACAGTGGCACCCTTGATTTTCAACACCTCCTCCACCTGCGCCTGAGCAACTGCTTCAGTTGGTGGTAATTCTTCTTCCATATCTTGAGCCTGTGTTGCTCTTTGCAGTTCTTCCAGCTCAACTCCTGTGAATACTTTATTTCTTATTATGAATCTTCTCTGGTCTGCTAGCCTTTGTTCTGTTATTTCTGTATCTGGATGCTTTTCTTTCCAAATTTGGTACATTCTTTTAAAATAACCTCTTCTAGTTGGACTAGACTTGTAATAGCAGATTATTATTATTATTATTATTATTATTATTACTACTACTACTACTACTACATTTATATCCTGCTCTTCCTCCAAGGAGCCCAGAGCAGTGTACTACATACTTAAGTTTTTCTTTCACAATAACCCTGTGAGGTAGATTAGGCTCAGGGAGAAGTGACTGGCTCAGAATCACCCAGCTAGTATCATGGCTGAATGGGGATTTGAACTTGGGTCTCCCCAGTCCTAGTCCAGCACTCTAACCACTACACCACGCTGGCTCTAGAATGAGGGTTCTTAGAACGAGGGTTCCAGGAGTTCAAGTTTAAAAAAATCACTTCAAACTAATGAATGAACAGAATTGATTTTATAGTTGTATAGGTAAATGCATCCAGCAAAATGCAGATAGTCAGGGACATGTATATAAAATACACTCATTAAATTAATCATTAGATTTAAGTTTAAAAGGCTGTGCTATACTTACCTTCCCTCCAGACAATCTCCTTGCCACCTAGCCTCAGGACTCAGTACACGCACGAGCAGTGCTTCTAGGAGCTGTGTGGCTTGCTAGGCCAGGACAATGTGTCCTAACCTATGGGAATTCCATGATGCATTGCATGCCGAATGTGGTGGATTGGGGGATGCACCCATCTCTCTGTTTGCTCCTGCTGCAAGCAGCCAGAGCAAAGACATGATCCCAGCATCAGGGTTAAAACATTAGTTAAAACAAAAATGAAAAGTTTAAAACATTACAACAATTTAAAAAATTTAAAAGAATATTTTAAAACAGCATTAAAACCATGAAAACAATATTAATTAAAAGCCTGAGTGAACAGATGCATCTTTAAAGACTTTTAAAAAGCTGTCAGAGATGGGGAAGCTCTTATTTCATTATGGAGTGCATTCCAAAGCCTCGGGGCAGCAGCAGAGGAGGCTCGTCCCTTAGTGGCCACCGGATGAGCCGGTGGCAACTGCAGATAGACCTCTCTAGCGGATCTCAGTGGGCAGTGGGGTTCATGACAAAGAAGGTGTTCTCTTAAATATCCAGGGCTCAAGCTGTTTAGGGCTTTATAGGTTATAACCAGCACCACGTATTTTGCCTGGAAACATATCGGCAGCATATCGGAAATATGCGGAACATATCGGAAACATATTGGCTTTAACCTCAGTTTAAGAGAAGACATAAGAACAGCTCTGCTGGATCAGGCCCAAGGCCCATCTAGTCCAGCATCCTGTTTCGCACAGTGGCACACCAGATGCCGCTGGAAGCCTACAGGCAGGAGTTGAGGGCATGCCCTCTCTGCTGCTATTACTCCCCTGTAACTGGTACTCAGAGGCATTCTGCCTTTGAGGCTGGAGGTGGCCTATAGCCCTCAGACTACTAGCCATTGATAGACCTCTCCTCTATGAAGTTATCCAAACCCCTCTTAAAGCCATCCAGGTTGTTGGCTGTCAGCACATCTTGTGGCAGAGAAGTTGATATGTGTTGTGTGAAAAATTACTTCTGTTTGTTGGTCCTAGATTTCCCGGCAATCAATTTCATGGGATGACCCCTGGTTCTAGCGTTAAGTGAGAGGGAGAAGAATTTCTCTCTATCCACTTTCTCCACACCATGAATGATTTTATAGACCTCTATCATATCTCCCCACAGTCATCTTTTTTCTAAACTAAAAAGCCCCAGGTGTTGTAGTCTTGCCTCATAAGAAAGGTGCTCTAGGCCCCTGATTATCTTGGTTGCCCTCTTCTGCACCTTTTCCAGTTCTACAATGTCCTTTTTTAGATGTGGTGACCAGAATTGTATGTAGTACTCCATCTGTGGCCAGCCACACCATAGTTTTGTATAAGGGCATTATAATATTAGCAGTTTTATTTTCAATCCCCTTCCTAATAATCCCTAGCATGGAATTGGCCTTTTTCACAGCTGCCGCACATTGAGTTGGCACTTTCAACAAGCTGTCCACGAGAAGATCTCTCTCCTGGTCAGTCACCGACAGCTCAGATCCCATCAGCATATACTTGAAGTTGGGGTTTTTCGTCCCAATGTTCATCACTTTACACTTGCCAACGTTGAACCACATTTGCCATTTTGTCGCCCACTCCCCCAGTGTGGAGAGATCCTTTTCGAGCTCCTCATAATCCATTTTGGATTTCAATACCTGAAAGAGTTTGGTATCATCAGCAAATTTGGCCACCTTGCTGCTTCTAGATCATTTATGAATCAATTAAAAAGCACCGGTCCCAGTACAGATCCCTGGGGGACCCCACTTCTTACTTCCCTCCATTGTGAAAACTCTCCATTTATACCTATCCTCTGTTTCCTGTCTTTCAACCAATTAACAATCCACACATGTACTTGTCCCCTTATCCCATGACTGCTAAGTTTCCTCAGGAGTCTTTGATGAGGAACTTTCTCGAAAGCTTTTTGGAAGTCCAGGTGTACTTTGTCAACTGGATCACCTTGATCCACATACTTGTTGACACTCTCAAAGAAGTCCAAAAGGTTGGTGAGGCAAGATTTATCTTTGCAAAAGCCATGCTGGTTCTCTCCCAGGAGGGCCTGTTATTCTGTGTGCTTTACAATGTTATCCTTGAGGATGCTTTCCATCAATTTGCCTTGAACGGACATTAAGCTTACCAGCCTGTAATTTCCCGGATCGCCCCTGGATCCCTTTTTTAAAATCGGTGTTACATTTGCTACTTTCCAGTCCTCTGGTACAAAGCCTGATTGCAGGGATACATATATATTTTAGCAAGGAGGTTAGCAATTTCACATTTGAGTTCTTTGAGGACTCTTGGATGGAAGCCATCTGGCCCTGGAGATTTGCTAGTTTTTAGTTTTTCCAGACAGTTGAGAACATCATCTCTTGTCACTTCTATCTGACTCAGTTCTTCAGCCTGCATCCCCAAAAAGCCTGGTTCAGGAACAGGTATATGCTCAGTATCCTTTGCGGTGAAGATGGACGCAAAGAACTCATTTAGCTTCTCTGCAACCTCCATATCCTCCTTAATAATCCCTTTCACTCCTTCATTGTCTAATGGTCCAACTGCCTCCCTTGCAGGTTTCCTGCTTCTGATGTATTTAAAGAAGTTTTTGCTATTCCCCTTGATGCTTTTAGCTAAATGTTCCTCAAACTCACTTTTCGCCTCCCTTTTTGTCACTTTGCATTTCTTTTGCCAGAGTTTGCATTCCTTTTTGTTCTCTTCATTTGGTCAGGCCCTCCAATTTTGGAAGGAAGTCTTTTTATGGTTTCCTTGATATTGCCTGTTATCCATGCTGGCATCCTCCTGGACTTAGTGGTACCTTTCCTCCTTTTGGATAAACAATCTAACTGGGCTTCTAGTATTGTGGTTTTGAGTAAACTCCATGCATTCTGGAGCGTAGTGGCTCTCCTGATTTTCCCTTTCAGCTTTCTTTTCACCATACTCCTCATTTTAGAGAAGTATCATCTTCTGAAATTCAAAATGTCTGTGTTACACTTCCTTGGTGATTCTCTCCCCACATGTATGCTGAATTTGATTGCAGTATGGTCATGGTTCCCTAAAGAGTCGATGACACTGACGTCACGCACCAGGGCCTGGGGTGCCACTCAGAATTAAGTCCAAGGTCGCCTTCTCTCTGGTTGGTTCCAAACCAACTGTTCTAGGGCACAGTCATTCAGCATATCTAGAAATTTGAGCTCTTTTACCTGACTGTTAATTTACCCAGTCTATGTGTGGGTAATTGAAGTCACCCATTATTACTGCACTGCATCTCCTTGACACCTCCCTGATTTCCTGCTGCAACTCCCAGTCACTATCAGCATTTTGATCCAGAGGGCAAAAGCATGTCCCCAGTAGCACATTTCCATTCAGGCCTTGAATTGTCCCCCACATGGTTTCTGTGGAGGACTCCAGTCCACCTAGGTTTTCTACCTTGTTAGATTCTATCCCTTCTTTAACATACAGTGCTACTCCACCTCCAAGGTGCCCCTCCCTGTTCTTCCTATAGAGTTTATATCCAGGGATAACAGTGTCCCACTGGCTCTCACTGTTCCACCATGTTTCTGTTATGCCCACTATATCTATTTCTGTGTTAGCAACCAAGCACTCCAGCTCACTCATCTTGGCTCGGAGGCTTCTGGCATTGGCATATAAGCACGTATACGCTGAATCTCTCACCTGGTGTATGCTATCTTTCTTTGGACTCTTGGACCAGCTGGAACAGACTTCTGTCTGCTCTTTATGTGGTTCTACTCTGTCCCCTTCTGTTTTATTTGAATCCTTTGCACCCTCACATTTTAAAGGATGGCTTTTGCCAAACAAGATACTGCCCAGCTCCCATCAGCTATTCCCCAGGCATCATTTTAAAAGCTGCTCTGTAACCTTTTTGATTTTAAGCACCAGCAGTCTGGTTCCATTTTAGTTCAAGTGCAGCCCATCGCTTTTGTACAGGCCTTGCTTGCCCCAAAATGTATCCCAGTGCCTCACAAATCTAAACCCCTTCTCCCGGCACCAACGTCTCATCCACACATTGAAACCCCTCAGCTCTGCCCGTCTCAATGGACCTGCACGTGGAACAGGTAGCATTTCTGAGAATGCTACCTTGGGAGACCTGGAGTTCAATATGCTACCTATCAGCCTAAATTTGGCTTCCAGGATCTCCAGACTACATTTCCCCACATCGTTGGTGCCAATGTGCACCACGACAGCTGTCTCCTCCCTAGCACTGCCTAAGAGCCTATCTAGACACTGTGTGATGTTCGCAACCTTCGCACCAGGCAAGCAAGTCACCATGCGGTCAACACACGGGTCACAAACCCAGCTCTCTATACCTCTAATGATCGTCTCATCCACTACAAGGAGGCCCCCATTCCCGGAGGAGTATCCCCTGTACGAGAGGATATGGGCTCATCTTCCATGGAAGGGGTCCTTTCTAAAGGAGCATTTCCCTCTTTCTCAGATCAATGTCTTCCTTCCCCGAGACCTTCATTCTCCATGACAACAGAGCAGCTATCAGCCCTAGAGTGGGATGCCTCTACCACTTCCCTGAAGCTCTCGTCCGCACTCCTCTCTCTGAGCTTCTCCAGATTTGCCATCTTGGTCTCAAGGGAACGAACTTGTTCCCTGAGAGCCAGGAGCTCCTTGCACCAAGCACACACCCATGACTTCTGCCCATGGGGCAAATAGTCATACATGTCACACTCTGTGCAATACACTAGGAAGTGCCCCCTCCTCTGCTGACTTACTATCTGCGTACTGGTTTTATTGGCTGTTTACAGTATTTAGAGATAGTTTATTAGAAGGATAGGTCTCAGTTGTAATGGTCAACTATTTAACTGCCCAAACAGCCTTTCTCAAGACTATGAGGGAAGGATTTGTACTTACCTTCTCTTCTCCACCGGGCTCCTTGTGATAACAGGGGCTTGTGCCAGGCTCCCCTGCACACTTCCCGCTAAAATCCTGCAAAACTCCAACGTCCTGTTTGCTATCCCTGTTCACTATGCTCTCATAGGAACATGGAGCATAGGAACATAGGAAGCTGCCATATAGTGAGTCAGACCATAGGTCCATCTAGCTCGGTATTGTCTACACAGACTGGCAGTGGCTTCTCCAAGGTTGCAGTCAGGAATCTCTCTCAGCCCTATCTTGGAGACGCCAGGGAAGTAACTTGGAGCATAGATGCTCTTCCCAGAGTGGCTCCATCTCCAAAGGGGAATATCTTACAGTGGTGACACTTCTAGTCTCCCTTTCATATGCAACCAGGGTGGACCCTGATAGCGAAGTCAGGCTTGCTACCACATAACCAGCTCTCTTCCCTTACCAGGTCCACATTGAGGAGCATGGTGATCTTTTGCGGAACTATATTTTTAAGCTCCATATGACTTATCTTTTCTCCTCTCAAATTACCCCATACAACCTTTTCTCCTCTCAAATCACTCAAGATGGTGCACATAAATGAAGCCAAACTATTTCACACAGCACCCCATCCTTCTGAAATCTTCTGCAGATACAATACAATATTCTGTATTGTGTCCTTCTCATTCTGGACAAATTCTCCCTTTTTTTAATGACCAGTGCTTCCCTTCTTTGTTATAAGGTTCTTGCCACACAAAATGAGATCCAAACAGAGCCTACACATGTGGAACATGTTCCAGATTGATTCCTTCCATGTATGAAACAGAGTATTGTGTGGATTAAGAAAACCTCACCAAGAGCCTAGGTTACACATGCGTAGTGATCCAAGATGCAGATGGTCCATGCTTACATCTGACTAGCAGATGGTTGGCACAGCTAGGTTTGCAGGGAAAAAAATCACATATTAGGAGGAATCCAAGCATCCCTTCCCAACACCTGCCCAACAAATGGTTAGATTGCCAAAGCAGATCATGCCAACATTTGTTTGTCAGGTGCACAGGTAAAGATATTTTAATGCACCAGTGAATGTTCACCTTGCTGCTGCATGCAGGGATCTACTGAATGGGGCCCTATATTCTGGTCAGTGAGGATTCCCTATGCGCGGAACAGAATGGGCATACTCTACACACATTACAGGTAAACTATAGCACAGCAGTATCTTCAATTGTTCTGTAGAATACTTAACATAATGGTAAATTCAGCCCAGAGATTTACTAATAAACATATTTATTCATATAATAAATATTAATATCTTTCAGGAAATGCATACCTAGTATTTTTAACTTTAATCTTGATTAGCAAATGTGATTTCTATTCACAGACACTGGCACCTTGAGTTTTACATTTTCTCACCAAATATTTTGAATTATAGAAATCTTTTTTTCAACTAAATCACTTTTCAGAGCTAATTTCTCTTATTTGAGGAATGCCTTAGAGACCAACTCCTGTATGAAGTATAATTTAGTACAAATAAAGTGTGACTGATAAGTCTTTTCTGAAAGAAAGCCTATTAAGTAATCCTGTGTACAAATTTGACAGTCATTTTTTTCACATATGAAAGACCCTTGGAAAGGTTTAAGGAAATAAGATCAGACTAAAGCTTTCAAAAATTCATCACTGAATATTTGTTAACTTCGCTGTCTGTGATAGCTGTAGAACCAAGATAATAACCTTCAGATGGAGATAAATTGCTATCTTTCAAAAGATTATACTCCATCTTAATCGAGTTTGCTCCTACAGCTGAACAGCCAGTGACCTTGTTACTTACATAACAAACACAGCTACTATTTTATGTCTATAGTAGTATATTTAGCCTACTGCGCTCCCCTCCAGGGTTGTTGTAGTTAAATTTTTTATAAGGTTAAGTTAACCAACTTAGCAGGCTTGAAGAGTTCTCCCAAGCACAGAGTACCAAGAACGTCCTAGACAACATTTATACTACAAACAATAAAATAACACCCTATGGGAACTGAAAAGCTTACTGTGCATTATTTAATAACTAATGTCACTAGACTAAGACAAATCCAAATGGCTTAACATACTTGTTTAAAGTGCATAATAGACATTTTGAAGATGAAAAAGGCTCTTAGCTGCCATAAATGAACAGTCGTTTTATGGATTTTATTTATGCCAGCAAGGACTCCATTCAGGAACTTACCTGCTTAGAGCTAATGCAGACATTACACTTATCACGGATATATCAGTAGACATGATAATCTAGGCGGATTGCCCTGTGTGTTTATTCTTAAATTTTTAAGAATGCAGTATTGTTGGAAGGAGTTCTAAGAGTCCCCCCACCCCTTCATCTTTAAGAAATCTCATGGTGCATAGCTTGCTCTTAAGGGGGATGTTCTCTAGGTTTTTCTTTAGTCTCTGTCCTTTAACAAAATAATAATATAATATGCACATAATATTGCTCAAGCATACATGGGATACCAGCACTTTGAAACAGCCCGGGCGGGTAGATAGTGTCTGCAGATAGCGGGTAGATAGTGCTACTCTGGCAGCTAAACAGAACAGCAATCCCTATGGTCATGAATCACAACGTCATGACAGCACTTCAGCACTGCAACACATCACAGATCACCACAACATGGATACCTGAGCTGGGAAGCAAGAAACTCAACACATCTCCTGCCCATGGTATGACTTATAATGAACACAAACATCACATGAAAGACCTAACACCAGAAAGTAAGTGCAACATTTGGCTTAGCTTTTAGGCTGTATACAAGCACATAAAAGGCAGCTGTGAACCTGGTATGGAAATCACTGCAGTTACAGCACCCTTTCTCAAAGATTAGGCTTCTGAGAAGGAACTTGTTTTCCTGTTGGAAGAGAAGCTGGATTTGTACAGCACTGAGTTGCTGGACTCTGAGTCAACCATAAAGCAAATTCTCCGTTCTCAGAGTAGCTACTACCTCCCCTCCCCTCTCTGAAGTAGTTGCAAAGCCCTCCCCGCCCTCCCCAAAAGGAGAAGAAATGTTTAAAATTAGCTTTTGCTCCTTGCTGGGTACATGCATTAGTATGTATTAGTACAGAAAGGGATGTGTGGAGAGAAGCAGAGCTTGCCCCTAGCAAAACAACTCCACACTTGCTCCTGTTTCTGTGTACATCTGTATACAGCCTCAAGCTTCCGAATAAAAGAACTGCTCTGTGTGGTCAACACACCTTCACATAAAGGTAAAGTGTGCCGACGAGTCAATGTCTACTCCTGGTAACCACAGAGCTCTGTGGTTTTCTTTGGTAGAATACAGGAGGGGTTTACCATTGCCTCCTCCTGAGCAGTATGAGATGATCATCCTATATCGCTGCTGCCCGATATAAGTGTTTCCCATAGTCTGGGAAACATACCAGGGGGATTTGAACCGGCAACCTCTGGCTTGCTAGTCAAGTCATTTCCCCGCTGCATGGATTACTAGCAATTGTGCCCATCAGAAATTATGAACAAGAAGAAGTTTTCAGTTAATTTCAGTCTACTGTGGAGAAAAGAGCCTTGAAGGAAAGTAAACTCCCTGTTGCTTCTTGACTAGCTCTGCTCGTGTGTGTGTGTGTGTGTGTGTGTGTGTGTGTGTGTGTGTGTGTGTTGCACCCTCACGACATGCCAGGGTCTTGTTTCCCTCTCTTTGCCTTGCTGCAAGTGGTGGAGACTCATGAGCCACAGAGGTCTGCTGCCCCGAAGAAGCTCTCCCAGCTCCTGAGCCTGCTTATGCAAGCCTTCCCAAGTAGCTCGAGCTCCAGCTTTTGGAAGGCAGTGTCAGGAACTACCTGGGCAACAAGTACGGCTCAGCTCATTGATGTAGCAGCAGATCCAGAGCTGAGAGTCATGATAGATTTTACAGGTCAGAGCTGACATAATGGAGCCCAAATAGCTCCTGATGCTGCCACCAAGCTGGATCTCCAGCATTTTGGTTTGTCGCCAGTCTGCCTCCCATTGACTCGTATGATTCTACAGTGATACCTACTCTTCTGGCTTGCAGAAGGTGAGTGAAAATGTTCCGAGAAGGTGACAGAGTGACAGGAAAAAGCCAAATCTCCATTGAAGACTTTGAGGCTCTCCACACGATTCGTGCGAATTGCTGAAAGGGGGTTTACGAGGAGAGCGGGTTTGACCTGCTCTCCCCGCAGACAATCAGGAAGCCCTCCCTGAGTGGCTGGATTGGCCACCCAGACAATTACTAGCTCCATTATAGAGCTGGCTGTGGAGTTCTGGGGCCTTTTGGCCCCCAGAAGTCCCATAAGGCACCGCACAAGTGGGGAGGCTTGTTGTAGTCACACAGTCAAGAGGCTACTCATGAGTCAGTGTGGTGCAGAGCCACACCACAATGACACACAATCAAGGAACCCACTTTCTGGGCAATTAATTTAAGATGATTAACACTAATTAAATGTCTGTCATGCTCATATTGTATATGGGGATGGAATGCCCAGCAACTCGGAGTTTCTAATTCCTTCAATGTCCCATTAGATGAGGGTAACAAGGGGGTTTGGCGTATGAGCAACCAAGCCACAAACACACACTTGCAAGTTTTATATATATAGGATACCTTCAGGTCTGCACATGGATGCCAATCAGGGTATGCTGGGTGATCAGAAAGGGTAGGAGATAATTACCCAGCTTTGGCTAAATGTTTCAACTGAAACAATTTCATGAGACTGGCCTACCAAGCTCAGACATGAGTAATTCATGTGTACTTCGCTCATGAGATAACAGGGAATATCTCTGACAGCAGAGGGAAGCCTGCAGCTACTGGCCCTTCCACCACCAGGAGAGGTGGGTTTTCTTGGCTGAGGAAAGTAATCTGTTCTCTCTTCCTCTCAGACATCCCAAAGTTATGCAAGGCACCTATAGAAAAGTTGTTGCCAGTGCCACTTCCCAAGAAGGGTTTAAATCACCATTTAAATCATGATCGCTTTACAGAAAGACTAATTTTCAATCATTTAAATCACCAGTAAGGAAAATCTTTTTTTCCTAGTAAAAGTACATTCTTCTTGTCGAATATAACCTTGATACATATTCAGAGAGAGAGAGATTTCATTTTTTTAGAAGGTAGGTACACACTATAATAGGTACACATGTCTCATAATACGGGCAACCAGGCTTTACATTTCCTTGTTGTACTGTTTGCATTTTGCACACACACATGCCTGTCTTACCCACAGAAATTTCATTAAAATATTATCAAATGGAGTCTCTTTTGCAGCCTGCTGCCATGATAGGTGTTTCCCTTCTGTAATGGAGAATGCACTCCAAAAAGGTTTCCTCAGAATTGCATGAATATGTTTTATTCACTTTTGTTTTTATTTTATTTGTTTGTTTGTTTGTACACCACCACAAACTTCCATCTCTGGGTAGTTTACAACAATAGTTTTCACTTTCTATCCTGCCCCCCTTTTATCCCTTACATTTATAATAATTTATAACTCCTCAATCTTCGATTCATTTATTGACCACCTTTATCATTGCACTTTTAGAGCAGGGTTGTGGCGGGGGGGGGGGTCAAGGGTTTGACTGTTTGTGTGTATGTGTGCTGCATGTACACCACCTGCAGAATAGGATTGATCAGGTCTGTTATCCCATATTAATTATTATTATTATTATTATTATTTTACATTTTATATCCCGCTCTTCCTCCAAGGAGCCCAGAGCGGTGTACTACATACTTAAGTTTCTCCTCACAACAACCCTGTGAAGTAGGTTAGGCTGAGAGAGAAGTGACTGGCCCAGAGTCACCCAGCTAGTTTCATGGCTGAATGGGGATTTGAACTCGGGTCTCCCTGGTCCTAGTCCAGCACTCTAACCACTACACCACGCTGGCTCTTAACATATACTGCTCTTAACATTTTAATAGAATATAATGAGATGTTATGCTTAATATCCATGATATCTTTGATTCAGGTTCTTTTTAAATGATTTTAAAAAATTAAATCCAATCTAAAAAAAAAATTAAACCACCTAATTAAAATGTTAAAAATCCAGTTTATTTTATTTATTTATTTTGAATCATCGATTTTTATGAACCCTGCAATCTGAGGAAGCTGAGGGCCATATCCTAAGAGCTGTTGAGATGAAATGCCTCACAGATTATGTCCATGGGTAAATGAATTCATGGAGCTGGGAGAGGGGGAAACAAAAAAAAGAAAAAAAGAAAACCTGCTTTTTTCCCTCTGACCTACCTCTTTTTTCCATCTTATAAATTCTCCATGGGTCTTCTTTGGGAGAACCTGTGGAGATTTTAAAAGTGGGAGACGTTTTAAATAAAAACACTTGAATTTACATACACTTTCTTAAAATAAGATCATCACTGTCTACATTCATTACACAGCAAAAATGATACAGTACTTTCTAGTCCACCCAAAATTACATTGTCTAATATAACTGAACAATGTGAGCTGCTCTAGGGAAGAACTGGGGATCTGCTATTATTTCAGTGTACTAAAAGGAGGAGAAATTCTTAAATTTCCATGCCCTTTTTGCCTCTGCTTAGAAGTCTGATATATTATCTGAATGTGCTACAGAGTTCATCTAACTCAGATGTTATAAGAGTGGGAATTAGTTATGAAATGCTGACATTTGGTACCACTGTTGTGCATTCTATGCCAATGTAAGCATATGTGCAGATTGCAAGTATGTACTGTCCGGACTAACTGTGCAGAGAATGTTTAGCAAGCTTGGATGAGACCTTCCAGATACATTGGACATGCAGCTATTCAGGCTAAGCAGCGATTTTTTCCCCTCACTAACAAAATGACCTTTTCTGGGTTGAGTGTTTCTTGATGTCAAACAATGGCACAGCATGGCAAGAGATCAAGCCAACATAATGGAATGGCCTTTTGCTCTCTCCAACAGCCTCTGCTCCAATGGGCTGTGCTATTTGAACAGAGTTCAAAATTGGCTGTAACTTGAACAAGAAGCCACTGCCAATTTAAGGTAACATAGATGGTGCTGAAGCACAGCCTTACATTGTAACTGCTAGGGCATTCTCACAGCTGTCAGTTGGCTATATAGAGAAATGTAGGATTGGTCTAACTGGCATTATTAAAGCAGTGTATTAAACTATGGCTATAATGTTCTCCTATAAAGATATTTGGGCCTTAAACACTGGTGAAAAATTGTTGGGTATTTTACATCACTTGCATAGGCAAAATTAGTTTGCGCATGTAACCCAAGCCTCCCTGATTACTACAAACATTTAAAAAGGGAACATTTGTACATCTTTGTACTCCATCCCCCATACAGGAAACTTAATGTGGAAACCGCCCCCACTCTGAGCCCAATGCAGGTTATTTGAGTACCATAGCTGGATTGGTGGCATTTTAGGGAAGCACTGTGACTTATAGAGATGCATCAGGCAGAAATTCATCAGAAGCATCTCCAGCAAGTATTTAGGGATGTTGCACCCCAATCTGCCTTGGTAGAGCCTTCCCCAGCCCAAAGTTGAATTTCTGCCTGGATGCAGCCTTCCCAAGCCCAACTTGATGGACACCTTAAGTTGCAATTTCTATGCTTTTTAGAGCACAAGTAAAAACTTAAAGCATCTCGACTCTCACCTTAAACCAATGATTTTGGATTAATGAATTTGCCATGCAAAGCACAGAGAACCTCATTTTTAATAAATTTGATCAGGACTTCAAACTTGCTTCAAAACCACAAAAACAGTATTTTTTATGCTCTGCATCTCTGTATAGATATTTTCCCATTAACATTGTGCATGAATGACATTGTGCATTGGTCTGAGATTGTCACTTTTGAAATCAAGAGGAATTTTGTTATTATGATCAAGGAGAATAAGGCCAGCTTCTCTTAAGCAATTCATTTAATTATGAGCACACACATGACTTGACTGGTGGCTTAAAATTATGGCTGCAATTTCACATTATTTGATTATTTTGGTAACTAGACCACAAAGGCATAGCTGAAAGTTCAAACAAGGGAAATATAACAATGCATTCTAGAAATTAGGGAAGTAAGTATTCTGCTCATTTTTAAGAGGAGCAGGGAGGAGGGGAGAAGAGCAGGAGAGAACAATGCCTTGAGTGGTAAAATAGGAAAGCATATGATACAAAGCTCTAAGCATAATTAAAGGTAGAGGATACTGGGCAACTAATTAGAACTCATGGCCGGGGGGGGGGGCCTCTAATGTGCCAAATAACAAATCCTCTTACCACCCCTGCCAGTTCTCTTTTCCCTGTCTAAAAATTGAGATCATAAGCTCCCTGGGACTGGAACCTGTCTCTTCACTTATGTTACTATATAAACACTTTGTGCATTAATGACATCATCATTGCCATCACCATCGTGTCCAACATGATGCATTGCCTGACACAGGCATTTCCCTTCTGTCAGGACTGCTGTGTAACTACAATCTAGCCATGGTGGAACTGTGCAAGTACACAGCTGCGCAGCTATTCAGAAGTGCATAGCGGCACTTGTGCAGCAGAGTTTCCATTTAAAACAGTAGACTTCCATTGCAAAAGTCTGGTGCACACTTCCAAGTTGTTGTTGTTTTATTATTTTTACATTTTATATCCCACTCTTCCTCCAAGGAGCCCAGAGCGGTGTACTACATACTTAAGTTTCTCCTCACAACAACCATGTGAAGTGGGTTATGCTGAGAGAGAAGTGACTGGTCTAGAGTCACCCAGCAATTATCATGGCTGAATGGGGATTTGAACTCGGGTCTCTCCGGTCTTAGTCCAGCACTCTATCCACTACACCGTCTGCAAGTCCACATACACAACAACCCTGGAGGAACAGAAACATTGGTTTTAGGGTCTACATCATGTTGGCCAATTAATAATAACTAGCTGACCATGCACAGAGCATCTGTGTGGTCATGCACTGAGCCTGTTGCATCCTCCCCCCACAACTCTCTTGCTTGCTCTCACTGCCCCCCACAATTATCTCGCTCACTCTCGCTGCCCCAACTCTCTTGCCACCCTTGCACAACTCTTGCCACACGCCACAATGCTTGCTCTCTCGCTCTCGCCCCCACAACTCTTTCACTCGCTCTTGCCCCCCACAACTCTCTCACTCACTCTCACCCCCCACAACTCTCTCACTCACTCTCACCCCCCCACAACTGCCTTGCTTGCTTCCCCCAACTCTCTCTATTGCTCTCGCCCCCCCAACTCTCTCGCTTGCTCTCGCCACCCCAGCAACTCTCTCTCTTGCTCTCGTCACCCCCACAACTCTTTCGTCGCCCCCACAACACTCTCGCTCACTCTTGCCACCCCCACAACTCTCTTGCTCACTCTCGCTGCCCCCACAACTCTCTCGCTCGCTCTCGCCCCAACTCTCTCGCTCGCTCTCCCCTCCACAACTCTCTTGCTCACTCTCTCCCCAACTCTCTCACTCACTCTCTCTCCCTCCCACAACTCTCTCGCTCGCCCCCTCAACTCTCTTGCTCACTCTCTCCCCTCCACAACTCTCTCTCTCACTCTCTCCCACAACTCTCTCACTCGCTTTCCCCACAGCCCCCCCCTCTGTCCTCCGTCTTTCTATCCCTGTCAAGCAAGCAGTCCTTGCTTCCCCCGCCGCTGCCAGGGACTGTTGCCCACTTGGCTGACCGCCTCCAAGCTCTCTGCTGCTTCACGGCGCAGCTCAGCCAACCATCTGCCGCCTGCAGCCCCCAGAACCAACTGTCCAGGCTCCAAGCTTCCTGCCGCTTCACGGCACCCCCGAGCCAACTGTCAAACTGCTTTCCAGCCACCCCACAAAACTCCCTGCTGCTCCAGAACTCCCTCCCCCTCTTCCAGCCAATCGCCTCCTTACTACCACGTCCCCACACATGGCCCATCTTGGAGAATTAATAATATAGATGAATAAATAATCTGAAGTATTCTATTTCTTTTCCTGTACCTTTTATACTGTAATGCCTGGGTTATATTGTTGATATTTTTGTTGATATATATAGCCCCAGCCCATTCTCCTTCCCCCTCCCTTCAGCCCCAGTCTATTCTCCTTTCCTCCTCCCTTCAGCCCCAGTCCATTCTGCACTTGGCTTTCCTTTCCCTCCCTGCCCACCAGCGGCAGTTCCCCTCACCGGCCAGCATTGCAGGTGCTTTCCTTCCCCGCCAGTTGGGCTGGGCTGTGGGAGCTTTCCCTCCCTCCCCACCAACCGCTGCTGCCATTTTCTCCCCATCCCCATCACTGGCCTCCAGGCAGCTGCTCGCAAACTCTCGTCAGAGCTGCTACACATGGGATTCGCAATGGGTACGTTTAGGATAATTATATATAGAGATGTTAAAAGAGAACATTTTTCAATACCCACAAGAGGGGAGATTTTTGGTCAATTGTCAAGTGCAACATATTTTTCTTCTTTAGATGCATCTGCTGGATTCTGGCAGTCACCCCTGGAAAAAAGAAGCAAATTATTGTGCACTTTCAATATACCTTTTGAAAGATATTGCTTTACTAGATTGCCATCGGGTTGTGTTCTGCCTCTGAAGTATTTCATAGAAAAAAACAACAGATGTTTGAAGGGATAGAAGGCACTAGAGTTTAAGTAGATGACATCTTGATCTGTGAACATACATTAGAACAATATAATCTACAATTACAGAAGATTCTGGAGAGGGCTTGTGAAACTGGTTTAAAACTCTACAAGCAAAAATGCAGATTTAAAAGAAATAACCCATCTTGGAGAGAAGTTAACTGAACTAACAGAAGTTAACTGTTTATAAAATAGATAAAATAATCACATATATACGTGTTAATACTTAAAGGGTAAAAGCGCTTTTAAAAAAAGATAATAATTAACTAATACTATTTCTATTATAAAAGATTTTAAAAACTGAGAAAGTGCTCAATAGGGTGGCATAAAATATTAATAAAACCAAGCAACCAGTTCAAACCAGTTTAAAACCCGTTTAAAAATTACAAAACGCAATAAAAGCAATAGATAAGATAATATTTATTTAGTCATAGACCAAACATCAAAATATACAAAATACAAGGTACAAATACAGAATACAGAATACAGAATAATAACCGAATGACTCCACTTTATGCAATCTAGAAGCAATATAACAAAACCTTGCTACAGAATTGGAAACATAAGAATCCCTGTCTAAAAGTAAAAATTTAAGTAAAGAATTGTCTGATTGATCTGACAATCTAGACACTATGGGAAAGATAAAACATTGCCTGATATCCTGATGTAATTTAGCAATAGCAATAGCAATAGCACTTACATTTATATACCGCTCTATAGCCGGAGCTCTCTAAGCGGTTTACAATGATTTAGCATATTGCCCCCAACATTCTGGGTACTCATTTTACCGACCTCAGAAGGATGGAAGGCTGAGTCAACCTTGAGCCCCTGGTCAGGATTGAACTTGTAACCTTCTGGTTACAGGGCGGCAGTTTTTTTACCACTGCGCCACCAGGGGCTCTTATTTACAATGTAATAGGATGTGTGCATTAGTTTCAGCCAGGGGCGTAGCTAGGGGAAAGGGGGCCCGTGTTCATCCCTCTCGCTGGCGGCCCCCCAGAGTGAGGGAGACAATGAAGAAAACAGGGAGGGCTGGAGCTGGAGGGCCCTCAAGAGCTGGGGGCCCGTGTTCTTTGAACCCTTTTGCTCAATTATAGCTATGCCCCTGGTTTCAGCATCACCGACCTGACCCACAACTACACCATAGTTCCACCAAGGGTAGGCCATGAAATCTCCCAGATAGTAAAGCAGAGGGGAGAGCGTTAAACCTAGCTCTCATTAATGTCCAGTGAAATTTACTGAAAAAGATGGTGGACAGATAATAAGCAGGAAGAAGACCCATCCTAGACTTAATTGCTTTGTAGTACTCAGGCAAAGAGGCCTAATTAATTTGAATCTCAATATCTTCTGACCACAGTTTCTCAACCGCCGATCCGTGGACTGGTACCGGTCCACGACGGGTTGAGTGCCACTCCGTGCCTCCTCCCACCAGCAGCAGCCTTTTTCTCCCTGCTGGGCTTCCCCTCCCCATCATTTTTGCCCACCCGCCTCTTTTGCCAGGGCCCACTGCTGCTGCATGGCCAAAAGCATAGCTGGGGGAGGTGAGCTTTCTACCCCCCACCCATTGGCGGCGGTGGATGATACAAGAGCGATGCTGTGGCCTGCTGTCTGGCCCGGCATCGCTTCTCAACTGCAAAGTGCACTTGTGTAGTTAATAGACTTAACTGTGCAGGCGCGCCTTGCAGTTGGGAAGCGACGCCGGGCCAGACAGCAGGCCATGGAGTCGCTCTTGTATCAGCCACTGCTGCCGGGGAGGAGGGAGGTGGGGTAGAAGGCTTGCCCCCTCTCACAGTTATGTTGTCGGCCACACGGCAGCGGCGGGTTCTGGCAGAGGAGGCGGGCGGGCGGGTGGGGAGGGAGGGAGGGAGGGAACCCGGCAGGGAGAGAAAGCTGTGCTCTTGTATCAGCCGCTGCCACCAACAGGGGGGAGGGTGGGGGATAGAAGGCTCACCCCCCCCCCCACATATATGTCTTCGGCCACATGGCAGCGGCGGACTCAGGCAGAGGAGGCAGGCAGGCGGGTGGGTGGGTGGGGAGGGAGGGAGGGGTGGAGCCCATGTGGGGAAAGAAAGCCATGCCAGGGGGGCAGGGTTGAAGCAACTTTGAAAAGGTAATGGTGTGTATTGTCCACAAATATGTGGTGCAACAGAATAGTGCATACTGACCATGCAGCTATTGGGATGTTTATCAGCTCTCTCTTAAAATGCTTCAAGTAACTCTGTTCCTTCCCTTGGGGAATCCATGTTATTTACCTTGCTTTATTTTTAGGAATTTTGGTGGTATGAGTTACAGTGGAAGGGGATATGGTAATTGCCTGTGATGCTGTACTTTAACAACTTGCTTTGCCTCATGCTGTGTGGCTTTGGGTAGCTGGATCACCCTTAGATTCCTGTGTGGCTCCAGAGAAACCACTCCACAGTAGACTTCGGGCAACAGTAAACGGTGCTGTGGTGATGTTTATTGATTTCTCTAGCAACACCCCCTTAGCCTATGCATGGGAGCTAGGAGTGGCTGTACTATTGCAGCAGCAGGGAGGAAAGGTCTGCTCTGCAGCTGCTCTCATTAACACATTAAGGCTTGATAACTGAAAGCCAGTCACCCCTATAAGATGGACTTTGAGCAGTTTCTCCTGTGATCATGTACCTGAGGCTCAGCATAGGGTCTGGCAGGTCTGTCCATGATATTTGCCTTCAGCCTCTACAGGCACAAAGGAAAGAATGTGGGAATGGACTGAGGCAGAAGGGAGCAGGGGAAGCAGTGGGAAGAGAAAGCATTTTATTTTAAAAACACTGCATTTTATTATGTATTTTGTACAGATTTTATTGTATTTATTAGAATTTTTAATTCAATTTATTTTATTTTAATTTAAATTAATCTTGGCCTGACAGAACTTCAAAAGTTAAATTCTGATTAAATTCACTTTAATTAATTCCACTTTGATTTAATTAATTGATTTATATTAAGTGTTACTTTAATAATCAGCAGCCTAAAAATTTACCTTGTTCCCCATGAGCCAAGTCACGGTCAGTTTTGGCCCACCAGGTCATTTGAGTTATGCATGCCTGTAGTATAGTACTAATAGATAAACTTGAAACCCCTTTACTAAATGCTGGTCCAGGAAACTGCGCACAAAGGATGTAGTGGTCCTGGACTTCAAAAAGGTTTAGAAACACTGTTCTAGACGTTGTCGTACTACTCTTTTTGCATTTACCAGGCCCAATTCCAATAGCTGTCTGGGGGCTAAACCAACTAAGAGAAGTGTATCGCTCACTGTTAAGCACCAGGCCAGCTGAGGGTTGACCGAAAGAAACATGGGGATGAGTCTGACCGGGCGCAGGTGTACTTTTACTCAATAGTGAATGATTGCAAGCCAAGCTCGTGTCTCAATCTTTAGGAGGCCAGCCTCCATTCGTAAATCTACATTAGAGGTACATCTCGGTATACGAAACAAAGTTCTCAAGAAACCAGACTGATTTTTTCCTAACATAGCAAAATTGGGGTATGGCCCTAGTTGGATACCATACAGGAGCTGGGGGACTATTTTAGTGGAATACAATTTTAAGGCAGCAGGGATAAAGCCACCGCCTTGGGTTCTATAGAATCTGCAAATTGTTGCCGCGCTATGCCTTGCCGTCTTGGCTATCATTTTTATGTGCGCGAGTTTCCCACCATTTTGCTGAAAAACTACCCTTAAGTACTTCATTAGATTTACTTGCTCTAATTGTTGACCATTTAGAGACCGAGCAAATTTCCTTACTCTTTACAATAGAGGGCAAGGACATCAAAAGCTCTCTTAAACCCAAACCTAGTTTGAGAAAGAATAACCGCATCATCTGTGTACATCAAAATTGGAATCCTCTTATCCGCCAGTTTCGGGGTGTGGATATCAGAGTTGTGTAGACATTTAATTAGATCATTAACATAATAATTAAACAGAAAAGGGGCCAGGATAAAACCTTGGCACAATCCTTTCAAAATTGGAATTGGATTTGTAAGATTGCCATATGAATCAAAACGTATGCTTAAAGAAAAAATTTCATACAGTAAGAACCTTTGATCAATGGTTGAAGCTACCAATTTTGCCCATAAAAGGCCTCTGGAAATTGTATCGAATGCCATTTTAAAGTCAACAAAAGCAGCATACAGAGCTCTTTTACATTGCCTAACATGTTTATCCACAAGGTACTGCAGAATTAGGCAATGATCTATTGCTGATCTATTAGATCTAAAGCCAGCTTGCTCATCTTCAAGTCAATAAAAGCAATAAAAATAATAAAAGCAAAAATTATAAAAGGCATTAAGAACAATAAAATCAAAGAAAAAGGAGACGTGAGCAAATACGAAGTCTATCCAGAGTCACTGGGATTCAGATTGGAGCTAAAAGGGCTCACAGCCTGTCAACCTCCGACAGATGCCAATCACAGCCGCACAAAACCTGGCAACACTGTATGTAATGGCAGGCTTAGAATTAGAGAGTAGTAGAAGCCAACCAAGTAGCTGTGCTTGGAAGCAAGTAGGCAGGCAGGCAGGTGGCTGCCATGGTGGTTCCCAACCCCCCAAAAAGAGATTGGGGTGGGCTCTGCCCTCCCTTGGCTTGCAGTTCCTCCTCCCTGGGACGAGAGGCAGGGAGGGAGGTGCTGTGCAGGCAGGAGCTCAGCAGCAGGTTAGGCTGGGGGGGGCAGGATTGTACCACACACATGGATGTCGCCGCAGGCCGGCACTGGCACCATCTAGGCCCCGGGGGGGAACAGTTGGAGGTCCCCCCCGGGTCTTGGCACACTACCACTACAAGGGACATTTGGAGCCCCTGCCCCCTAGCGGAGGACTGGACCTCAGACTGGAGGTCTGGTCCAAAGAGTGTCACTGAATGTACCACTGTTTTCAGGTTGTTCTCCTCCAAAAATATACACAAGAATTTCAGGAGGCTACCATGCAACCAATGGTTCTGTGAATCACTTGTGTGGCTACCTCCCCAGCTTTTTAAAGTTGACTCTTTAAAACAAAGCAAAATCCAAGAGAGAAATATGCATAAGCAAACCTTTCTGCATTCTAAGCCATGCAGTAATAGCAATTTCAACTTTACATCAGACTGGTCAGTACAGTTAATATCATTAGAGTAATTAAGGCTGGCAGCTTGTAAGGTCAAATAAAGGTAGCTCTGTAACAACAATATGCCAGCAGAAAATTACTGACATTTCCAAGTAAATTATATTCTCCAAATTGTTGTCTTAATGCTAAATAAATACTGTTATGCTAATGAGAGGCCTGATTACAGCCTGAAAATTAGCGCAATTGCTTGTTCTACAGTCTGCTAGGGTTAACATTTTTTAACATAATTAATAGCTTTTGCTCAGTGTATCTGGTTATAACATCGTGTATCTCATTTACATTCCTTTGTAATATGCTGACAGTGCTAAATGTCTCAGGGAAAGAAAGAAAGAAGGGAGTGTGGCGGGGGAAGAGATTTCACAAACTGGAACAAAATGGTTTCCCGTTTTCAGGCTTATAATAGAAATGGCTGCTATGTTATTTTTACCCTATATTAATAACGACCAGGAAAGGAGTCGGGGGCGGGGGAGAGATAGGGAGCTCTGTGCTGTTTTTCTTTTCAGTGTTGTGTTCCAAGTCTTTCCTGGAGTCAATGTGAAATGTAATTGCTCTTTTGACCTCTATCTTCTCTCTCCCCAGGTCTGAGGAAGAGCTACACTGGTTGATTATTGCAGGAATGAAAGGCACTCTGACCTTGTCGACCGAATGCCTTGCTGCTTTCAATGTTGCCCATTATGCTGAAGGCAGGCAACTCCTGGAGAGAGACTGGAATCTGTAGGAGAGCTGCTATCTGGGCAACCTGCCAGCAAAGGCTTCATCATCTGCAAGTCAGTCATGGCCAAGCAGCCTGGGCAGCTAAGGAAATGGGGAGGGAAAATAGCTCAAGCCATAGTTAGCACAGCCACAGAGCTCAGAGAGCTTTCAGATGCTGATCACAGATTTCTGACCCATTAACATGTTTTTCTGTCATATACCTGAACTGCGGGATGGGAAGTAGGGAGAGACACACAGGAAGGAAAGAGATTTAAACAAAAACCTTCTTTTCATAATAATGGAAATATAACAATGAAGCCATTTCTTTCTCTAATGGCTATGGACCGTGTATTGAATGGCTGTAATTGTTCTAAAGTGGGAAATATTTGCCATTGGAAAAAATAAATTACAGATGATTTCTGTGGCTGTGGAAGGTGGGAAAATATTGTTTAGAAAACACACTTACTCTCTTTATTAAATTGTAAAAATCCTCTGAGTTCTCAGACATATTAAGGTTTCAGCTGAAATGATATAGTATTGCCTGCTTCGAACATAACTTTTCCTGTTCCAGTGCAGCCAAGATGAATACTCAGGCTAAGCTTCAGCTTTAACCTGAGAGCAAATCTGAGGACTGTGAAGAATTTCTTGGTGAATACCAGCAATGAAAAGTGCCTCCCAGCCCTCCAAATGAAGGATTAATGAAGGATTAAGACACTGATTTCATGTGGAGAGTTAGCCTCTTTCAAATTCCCATCAGCATGCCCTTGGTTTTCCATCTCGTTCAAATTGGACATGGACAAAGATCTATCACCATCAACAAAATGTAGACATATTAATGCATAAACACATACCAATATTTGTCACTTTCTTCGACAGTGCAGACACCAAGAGAACACATGGTCTAGTCTATTTTGCCACTCTAACAGACAAGAACTTTGTAATATTGCCCTCATTCCTTCAAAAGATATACTTGTATTTTTGGAGGTCAAATATGTCTTTCTGAAAACAGGTACATAAGGAATACCTAGCAAACAAGAACAATGAATAGCAGAAGAGCTACTAATGTAATTTCTGTTTAATGAGTTCCATTTGGATATTTTCATTAAATGTCATGAGTTTCCAACATGGGTGTGATTTGCAGGAGTGTGCTCTTGCTGGTGAGAAGCAGGTTTCAGTTGCTGAGTCATAAGCCCTCTTCTCATACTTCTGTCCACACATTTAATCAATGAGTGAATTAGAATTGTGGCTACTGGCATTGTCCCAACCTGCATATATCCAGCTCTTTGACTTCCATAGGGTCAGAGGCTCTGCTCTCTGCATGTTAGATAGAATGTGAGAGTGGGCCTTACACATGTACTTATGTATTCTAATCCCGCCCCCACACCCACTTATGCATACAGCAGTACATGTGGAAGGCCCATTCTAATCTTATGTCCCAATATGCAAAAGTTGAACTGAGAGGTGGCAAATACACAGAGGAAGCCTAAGTGTACAACAGGCTGGGGTGAGGAGCAAGTATCAATGCACCCCTAAATCCAGGTAGTTGCCTAATATATTTCGCATGATCTAATTGCATTAAATGTTTTTAAAAATAAAATAATTATGTAACTTTTAAAAAAAGTGGGTAGTGTTTGTCACTCATACCAGTCCCTGATCTTTGCCCAAGGCAATATTAATAGAGGGGATGGCTCCATCAAAGTGATTGTAGGCCAACTCCTTACATTTTTAGCCTTTTTTAAACCTCATGTCGCTAGCTCTTTTATTTGTGGAAATATGATGGAAAGTATGCAGATCCAGTTACTCTAAGAAGTAGACCTACTTCTGTAGTTCAGTGTACTGGCTAAGTGCAAAGGCTCTGGTATAACTGACAAACACTAGCCACTTTTTAAAAAAAGGTGACTATGGGGCACTTCAGTAAAGGAAAGGGCATGCATTAAGTATGGGCCTTATTGCTACAGTTGGAAAGGGGAGTGTGCAATCTCCTGCCTTCTCTATAATTAAATCCACATGTAGGAGAAGGAGAGTTTAGGACAGGAGGAGTGTTGTTGGAAGCTGTGGAGGAAAGCACGTGTGTCATTTTTCTTTGCTATGCAGACTTGGGGATGCAGTTTGAAGGACTGGTTTGGTTTCTTATCAGCATATCAGGATTCAGATGTGCACCTAGCTAATTTTGGAGCCTGGACCTAAAGGCCTTTGGAGGGCCCCCCTCCCCTGCAAATTAAGCATCATCATGCTCCACCGGGTGACCACACCACCCGGGACAGACTAAAGAGGATTTGGGGGACCCAGGGGCTGTGGAGGCCCTGGACTTCAGCCCCAAAGTACAGGAGTAAGAGCACCTCTGTCAGGATTTTATTCTGTTTCTTGATAATTTTCAAAAATCGTATTGGAATAAGGTGGAAGATTAGAGAACAGGGTTGAATTTTCTTTCCCCCATTCAGATGGGGACTGGCAGTAGCCACACATCTAAGCACTCACTAACTAAGCACCTTGCAGTTAGTATTAGTGACTTCTGTTCCATTTGCATCTGAGGAATATTCCATCTTTTTTTCAGCCATTCATTTTCAGTGAGTTAATATGTCCCTGAATAATCAGATAATAGAATGGAATTACATATAATAGGAGGAAGAGGAGGAGAAGGTACAATGCCATGATAGCCAAGCAGCATCCCCCCTCCCCTCTTCTGAACCTTATCCAGATGTATATTAATTTCAATCTACTCACGTTCTCTCTCAAAGTCGCAGTAGACTTTAAAAAAAAAATCAATAAAAAATAACCTGTACTGAGCATGATGTTCCCTCCAAAGCCAAGTTTAAGAATTGAGCATTCTCTCTCGCTAGCTGGTGAATTATTTTATTATTATTATTTCTTGTTTACACAGTCAGACAGGTGTTATTGACTGGTTTGTTTTATCCGGCCATCGAGTCCTTCCCAAGAACCTGGGATGCCAGAATTTTATCATCATTACTGTTGGTTTTTATAGATATTGTGGCAAAATATAGGCTGTTCCCAGTAAAGTTGCCTTTTGTAATTGGCTGATGGCGATTTCTGTGGCCCCTGTGGTGTTGAGGTGCTCTTCAAGTTGTTTTGGAATTGCACCTAGGGCGCCGATGACCACTGGGATTATTTTGGTCTTTTTCTGCCACAGCCTTTCAATTTCAATTTGTAGCTCTTTGTATTTGGTGATTTTTTCTATTTCTTTTTCTTCTATTCTGCTATCCCCTGGCATTGCTGTGTCAATTATTTTAACTTGTTTTTCTTTCTTCTCGACTACAGTTATATCTGGTGTATTGTGTGGCAGATGTTTGTCTGTTTGAAGTCAGAAGTCCCATAATATTTTTGCATCTTCATTTTCTACCACTTTTTCAATTTTATGGTCCCACCAATGTTTGGCTACAGATAGCTTGTATTTTTTGCAGATGTTCCAGTGTATAATCCCTGCTACCTTGTCATGCCTTTGTTTGTAGTCAGTCTGTGTGAACTTTTTACAACAGCTGATTAGGTAGTCCACGGTTTCATCTGCTTCTTTACAAAGGCGGCACTTGCTGTTTGTTGTTGACTTTTCTACTTTACCTCTTATTGCATTTGTTCTTAGTGCCTGTTCTTGTGCAGCCAGTATTAAACCCTCTGTTTCTTTCTTCAAGTTGCCATTCTTAAGCCATTGCCAGGTCTTGGTGATGTCTGATATTCCACTTATATTGTGCAAATATTGACCATGCAGTGGCTTCTTTCTCCATTTTTCTGCTCGGTTCTTGACTTGTTCTTTCTTGTAGGCCTGCTTTGTTTCATTGGTGTTGAATAGTTTCTCTTTATTGACCATTTGAAGTGCATCTTCTTTACTGTCCTTTATATATTCTGCAAGGCCTCTTTTCTCCTCCTCTGCTGTTTGATGGACTTGCAGCATTCCTCTTCCACCTGAGCTGCGAGGGAGGTATAGCCTATCTACCTCACTGCGGGGGTGCAGAGCATGATTGATGGTCATGATTTTCCTGGTCTTACAATTTTGCGTCTCTAGCTCTGCCTGGGTCCAGTCTATTATTCCTGCAGTGTATCTGATAACAGGTATCGCCCAGGTGTTTATGGTGTGTATGGTGTTCCCTCCATTGAGTTCCACACAGAGATGAAAAAAATTAGAGGGACCACTGGTAGGGAGTGTCCACAAGTCCTTATGAACTGAATGAATCTCATAGGTGTCATGTTTTGACTTCCTTTCAGTTGCTGGACCAGCCTTCTCTCATCCACTGTGATGCCCTACATTTATTAAGGGCACAGTAGAAGCTGACCTTGTTCAACTATACTTTAAACATGGGTGTAGAAGGAAACTCTGGTTTATTTTCTCAAACAGGACTAGCTCCAGAGGGTGCTGAGATCAGGCATTTGTCAAGCAATGAGAGGTCAGTTTGTCAGGTTTGAAAGGGGAGCTATGTTGCCATTCTCACTTTGCACACAACACTCAAGGTGAATACCAGCATGAATGAGTTCTAAATCAAATCTTTATTGTTACAGTCATTCGACCAGCAAAACACAGCGTACAAAAACTTTTCATAAAAGCGAACTTGGTCAAATAAGTAATAAACTGTTAAAACATAAAACAGAACCATAACGCCTGAGTTCATCCATTGCATAAAACAAAGGGCTCCATGCATTATAATAATCTAAAATTTAATTCAATCCAACCCTATATCTTGCTTCTCAACATTTCTATCCTAGTCTTGTTAGCCAGAAAACAATACTTTGCCACATTATAAGATACTACATCCCAATGGTCTGTTAAAAATAATTCCAAATAGAACTGCTCAGAATAACTGGATTATGCTTTTAAAAAGGACTTATATCTCTCTCCCACAAAGTTTGATAAAA
Source organism: Hemicordylus capensis (assembly GCF_027244095.1). Classification (NCBI taxonomy): domain Eukaryota; kingdom Metazoa; phylum Chordata; class Lepidosauria; order Squamata; family Cordylidae; genus Hemicordylus; species Hemicordylus capensis. Next base: position 83,578,479 of record NC_069658.1, on the reverse strand, counting down.
CTTACAATACAAGATAACATGGGCCATTGACTCAACTTCCCCAGAACCACAAGGACAGACACGCTCCTTATAGGGGATCTTACAGTATCTCCCCTCCTGGACAGCCGTTTCTAAGGCATTATACCGGGCCAGCGTCAGAGCCTTCTGGAAACTAGGTGCTAATATTTTATTAAGGTACCTTGCTGGGCCAGACAGTGATGTATGGTTACTTAAATAAGTGTCAACCCCTATCTGGCTCCTGTCCATCTGTTTCTCCATATCCATAATGCGTTGGCGCAGACATGATCTCATTCTCTGATAGCCCAAGACAACCAAAGCATCGCTGAAGAAGCCATAGTAGTTCAACCCCTTCTCCACGTAGTATTTCCACCTAGATCTATATAGATCATTCAGCACTAAGGGTGCTAGTCCTATTGGCTGAAAAATCAACTTCAGCCAATATTCAGATATTAGCAGCCAAACACTTGCCTCCACCCGAATCCAGCCTGCTGCCAATCAGGAGAGGAGAGCTGGTCTTGTGGTAGCAAGCATGACTTGTCCCCATAGCTAAGCAGGGTCTGCCCTGGTTGCATATGAATGGGAGACTTGATGTGTGAGCACTGCAAGATATTCCCCTCAGGGGATAAAGCCGCTCTGGGAAGAGCAGAAGGTTTCAAGTTCCCTCTCTGGCTTCTCCAAGATAGGGCTGAGAGAGATTCCTGCCTGCAACCTTGGAGAAGCCGCTGCCAGTCTGTGAAGACAATACTGAGCTAGATAGACCGATGGTCTGACTCAGTATATGGCGGTTTCCTATGTTTCCTATGTTTCCTATAGAAATGCATTAGAGACACCCCGGGGTAGTTGGAGCACACTTCTCAAAATCTTAGACTGTATTGCCTCCAGCCTGGCAAAGTTCGAATAAATACCTAGCTGCGCTCCATAAAGGAGCAAAGGCCAAGTTCTTTATTTTCATGCTTTCAGGTTGAGCCCCAAATCCTGGATCTTTCAGCATTAGTGATAACTCAATCTATGTGATTACTCAGCTGTCCTCAGCAAGGACATCTGTTGTGTAAGGCTAAATTGTGAATGTTAATTACTTTGCATTCTCTTGCCTTGCCAGTCTTCCTTCTGCATGCAGTGTAAATGTAAATGTCTAGGTGTGCCCAGCACAATTTGGTAAGTAAGAATTTATCATTCCATTGATCACTGAAAATATATTTGAGCATGCTTCCAAGTAAACATGTTTTCCACTCATTTCAAAAATATTTATAAACTGCTTGCCTATTTGAACTTTCCCAGACCCCTTTTGGCCTTAGATCCCACCCCACCTTTCAGATACTGTACCTAGAAGTCTGGTAGGAATGTGTGCAGAAATCCAGCTTCATTTGGGGTGCAAGAAGAAAACATTATCTCCATATTATGTCAGCAACATGAAAACAGCTGAATTAGAATCTGCCTATGTTGTAACTACTAAGGTGTGGAAAAACACCAAACACTGCTTCTGTGTCATTGTAATTTATATTCATGTCAGTTATGGGAGGGAGGAAACCACAACTTGGTTGATTACACCACAGTCTCCAGTCTGAAAAAAAAAAACCAAATTATTCACCATCCTACCCCCCCACCCCAAAGTCTTTAATAGGTGTTGAACAATCATCATGAAAAAGACCAATGTGGATAGTATCTACAGTGATGCTCATGGAAGGGCTTTTTGCAGCTGGACAGCTCTGTAATGTTGGCTAGTGCATAAATGTTCCAATACCATTAGCACAACATCTTCCACTAGCAAAAGAACTAGTCTGGAACTGGGGTTAATTACTGGCCCTGTTATCTTGTGCTATGTCCTTGTATTAGCACAAAAGTATTTAATCTTGCACTAGACTAGTCTGGATGCTGCAGATTATATTCTATCAAGATGGATTTAGTTGATTCTGTATTAACAAGTGGAGATTTGAATCAATTATCCACACAACTTTATATCCATGTGCAGCGGTTTAACAGAAAATCATGTCAAGAAAGGTTATATGTTGCACCTGTATTCCAATTGTTTTGTGTGTAATATCTATTTCCATAGCAGAGGAACTCCAGATCCAGTGAGATTTTGGTGTATAAATTTATACAAAAGAAGTCTCACTGGATTCAGTGGCTGACATCCCACACAAGAGTACACTTGCACTAATACCTAAAATTATTCAATCGAAGTTGTTCAACACCATGTCCATTGAAAATAATGGATGTAGCATCACACAACTATGACTGCATAATTTTTGTATTAGCACAAGATTAACTCTTGAATTTTTTTTAACTTTTATTTTTGAATAATTTTGTAGACTTATATAATGTTACACAACATGGGATGCCATGTTACCTGGTTGCTTGTATGGCCTGGTGGAGTCTGGAGAAGGGTGTGGCATCCCTCCTGTGGGGCTTTTGTTCCCTTCAGGGGGTGCCAGGGATGAGAAGGGTCCAGGCTGGTTAGATCCCAGTAGGATTGAGAGGGCAAGGCAGGGAGAGCTTCAGGAAACAGCTCCAGGGAGACAGCTAGGTTGGGTGGGACAGGAAACAGGAAGCAATGTCAAGAAGGGGGTGGGGCTGGAAGTAGGCTTTAAGCCCTGTCAGCTCTTCACTGGGGCATTTAAAGACAAGGCAGCTGATGATGAGGGGCTGCTTCTGAGTATGGGAGCCAGAAGTTCTCCAGGAGAGGGAACTGGCTGAATGCAGCAAGCCAGGAGGAGGACTCAGGTGACAAATTAACCTCCACCCCTGGCTGTTCCTGAGGCTGACCTTTTCTGTACTTACACAGTCATTCTGGAATTCAAGAAGGGCTAGGAGCCCACCTCATCCCCTGAGAGTCTGACAACAAGATAACAAAACAGAAAAAACTTAGGATATAGGATAAAAATCCCAAATACCTCCCCTCATTGCCATGAGACACCTATGTCCAATTATATTGATGTGCCTAAAGTAAGTGCTACAGCAAATACCAACAGATTTAGAGCATTCCTTAGATGCTTGCAGCAGCGTGGGTGACTGAGAACCAACTGTGTTACTCTGCACAGGATGTCAGCCACTGATCTGCAGTTATTGTGATGCAGAAATTAAATAGATATTTCACATAAAACCTTTGGAAAATAAGTAAAAAGTAACGTGTGCTGTTGAGTTGGTTTTGACTCCTGGCGACACCAGAGCCCTGTGGTTGTCTTTGGTAGAATACAGGAGGGGTTTACCATTGCCTCCTCCTGCACAGTATGAGATTATGCCTTTCAGCATCTTCCTATATCACAGCTGCCCAATATAGGTGTTTCCCATAGTCTGGGAAACATACCAGTGGGGATTCGAACCAGCAAGCTCTGGCTTGCTAGTCAAGTCATTTCCCCATGCTGCGCCAATGGGTGTATGCAGCACCATAAATCCTTGGTGTCATGCCAGCACCCAGCACTATGGCAAACATTATGTGCTTTTTCCTGGGAGTTCTTTTCCAGATTATCATGTTGGTGAGTACATGACGATGGTGCCAGTACCTTACAGCTTTGCTGCTGGGAACTGTAGTATTCAACCCCAACTGTAGTATGTAAAAAAGAAGATTCAAGGCAAGAAAGAGTTTTAGATGTGAATAGGGAGGACAGCAAGCAACAAGAAAATATTCATCAAGCATATGGAGCTAGATCAGGTAGTCTGCTCATATAGTTTCACAACAATCAATTAGGTTGTAATGAGGTTCTCACAAGAGTTAATTGAGAGTAAGGGGTTAGCATTAACAAAAGATATACTGTGCATAAACCTGCCAAGCTTCTGGCTTTGTAGTTCATGTAGTTTCACTCCAATTAATCAGGTCAAGTAAGGGGTTAACGTGCACTAACAAAGCAGTCTGGTCAGCCTACATGCTGACCAGGCACATGTAGAATCGTGTTTTACATTCTGAACTGGATAAGAATTTTTATTTTTGGCGGGGGAAGGATCTCAAGTTTGATCCACAATACCACCTAGCAATACAAGCTGAACAAATTCCATTTTTAAACGAAATAATGACACACCTTGGTCACTAGCTATTTGTAACAGTGAAGCTATTAACATGTGCACCGAAAATCAGGCTATGGAAGCCCAACCTGGTTTCCAGTGCACGTGTGTACTGCCAGGAGCCACGCAGCTCCCGGCGGTGGCACAGTGGCAAGCCTACTTAGAGAGCGCGAAGGTGCCCCCAAAGCAGGCTAAGAGCTCGTGTGTCAGTGCCACATAGCTTCACGCGGCTCCTACACACAAGTAGCCTCCCGACCAGCATCGGGAGGCTCCCCATAATGTACCACACACTCGTGCAGTGCATTACGGAAGCTCCTGCTCCCTCCCTGCTATCAGCAGAAGCTGGCAACAGTCTGGGTGGCTGATCTCAGGGGTGTAACTATAATAGGGCAAGGGGAGACAGTTGTCTGGGGGCCCACTGCCTTGGGGGGCCCCCCAGAGGCAAGTCACATGACTGACTCCCCCAGCCGCACACCCGCCTCGGCTTCCTTCGGTTGTATTCATCCTCCAAAATTGATGTGAATGTTAAGACCTGGAGCTTCCAGAACAGCATGTCTTTCTCTAGTACCATTAAATGACTTGCATAGTCCACAATTTACAAAACATTTAAAAAATAATTTAGGATGATGTTCTATTGTGGCGTATATATATATGCTTTTTGTTACCACTATTCAGCCTCTTAAGATTTCTGTACTTCATGAGCTGAGCATCAGTGAGGGGGGCGAGTCCATTTTAAAATGTTGTCTCTGGGCCCACTACAACCTTGCTACACCCCTGGCTGATTTGGCCACCCAGCAACATGGTTGGGGTCGTCTGTGGGGGAGGTATGCCTTCCGCTGCTTCCTCCCCTCGCCCAGACCGACCCCTTTCTCCAGTCGTGAGAATGGGCTCTGTGTCTCACTTGCTTCTGAATATGCCTTTCATTAAATTAGTTATCTTATGCACATACTCAGCCATGCTTGCATCTCCACATTCAGTTGTAGATCTGATATTATGCTGTTTGCTTGTTTTCATACAGAGCATCCATTTCATGATGAACAATGGGCATGGTATGGCTGTGTATCCTTTGAAACCTGTTCTCCCTTTATGCCAAAGGCAATGCAGCTTGATCAGCTTCTCCAGATTTTTGGCAAGCCCAGTTTTTGTTAGGCTTTATGAAAGCATGCCCTTATGAGTCCGTCATGGATTGAACCATCTTTCCCCACTCTAATCACAGGGCTGCACAACTTTGGTCCTCCCAGCTGTGGACTACAATTCCCATCATTCCCAGCTGCAGTGGCCAATAGTCAAGGATGATGGGAATTGTAAGCCAACATCTGCAGGAGGGTCAAAGTTGTACAGCCCTGATTCAACAAGGGTGTTCTGCACATGCAAGCAGATTCTCAATAAAAGGCTACATACAAATGCTTTACTAGATGTGGTCTGTACATTCAAAAGAAAGAAGCTAAAACTTCACACATGAACAGTACCTGATGTTGTGCATGGGGGTGTTCTTGGAGAATTGTGCGTATGTGTGCAACTCTAACAGATATCAGTATTGTATTGTCAGTTTGAGTGAACTGACAGGCAATATTAAAATGCAATACATAAATAATAGCATCGTTGATGGGGTACTAATTCATTCTTGCCAATAGGTGACCAACACTAGCAAACGATATGGTTCTCTTGGGGAGATTGTCTGTAGTAAAATTTAATGCAGGTTAATGATCTGTGGGTTATTTATTTAATGTATCTCCCATTTTTCTACAAAAAAAATCCACTCAAAGCAGCAGAACTGATTAGGCCTCAGTTTTACGTGTATCTCATTACAACATAACCATAGAACATCATGCAGTGAGAAACCTAATCACAAATCCTGCTCTTAGCTAGTGACAAGCAAATAGCTATACACACCAACAGACAAAAACAGTATCCTAATCATTGTGCTGTATGCTGATAGGTGAGATGTTCCCATGTCACTAAGAGATTGGTTGTTGTTTTTCCTTTGGCACATTTGGTTTTGATGCATTTTGACTAACCTTGCACAGATGTGCCAGAGTTTTCCATCGCACAAATGAGGAGAAGTGATTTTTGGCTGTCTTCCCTTCCCTCTGTAGCCACTTGTGACTACCCCACAACCACCTTGTTGTATTTCCATGCTTTCTGGAGCACGAGTGAACATAGTAAGCACCTTAACTTTTATCTTTGGTATTTAAATATGTACTATTATTAATATTAACTATAAATATATTTTTAAGGCTTCCCTTGCATTCTAAGCACCTGTTATACAATTCCATCCTACACTACAGTTCCAGTTTTCAAGCAGTTTGCTCAAATTACTAGCAGTTAAATAGTGGAAAACAAGGGTAAGTTTAAAAAAACAACAACATAACATTGTTATCATATTTGATTGCTTTGATTAATAATTAGCAAGTTGGTAATAAAAATAAAACCAGTTATTGTAGCCTTGAACTATACACTTACATGTTTATTTTAGGAAAGCTGAAAATATTCAAACCATTGAACTGGTTTCTTTTGCTTTTTTTGGCCTCTGTATTATATTTAAAAGGGTGGCAGATGGGAACACAAGGTTTTTGAAAATATATGAAGGCTCGCTTAGTTACTGTTCTTTTAAATGTTTTGTTTTCAGGGGTGGGGGTGTTCCCCAATCACAAACAAGACAAATTATTTGATTTTAAAACAAACAATCTTGCAGCTCTCAAGATTTATAATATAACTCAGTCTTTTGTATTTCTTAAACAGTTAAGAATACATGTCAATTATGGATGGCAGTCTTGGAGAGAGAGAGAGAAAGAGAAAGAGAGACTGTGTATTTGTTATATTGTTTTAAAGGCTCAAATATTAAGCATTGTTTTCATTTACTTTATTAACAGCAGAGTATTAAAATGGATCTATAAACTAGTGTTGATATGCCAGTCATGCCTTGGAAATAGTTAAACATTATTCTATCGCAGCTGAACATTCCAGGGTTTTTTTTCCTTGTGAAATTAATGCTTTTAGGCTGAATTTATGTCTGTCAACAAATAATGATAATAGATGTGAGCTGGCTCATAATCCAGAGGTACTAGGTTACAATGTGTTGCCATGGAAACAGTGTTTTATTGCATTTTCTCTACTTGATTTAAGCCATTTGACAATCATAGCAACTGTTTGCCTGTCTTCCACATCATAAAAAATTCAAAAACACAAACAACCTATAGTAGGAAATAGGCAGGTTTTGGACCTCACCCCCCACCCCCACACAAGCTTATATTTAACATGGACCTTTTGTGAGCAGTTTATCTCATAGAATGTCCAGGAGTGTTGGAAAATTCAATCAGTGGTTAGTCATCGAATGGCTCTGTCTTGCCTGTGGTTCATTTTGTTTATTGCATCATATATCTTTTATGTTCACTGGGACTTTAGCTTGAAACAGCATTTTCTTTAACAAGAGCCATGTTTCCTCTAACACTGTTTATTGCATCTGAAACATTATTCTTTGAGACCATGGTCCATTTTCAATTGAGCAAAGGTCTGTAACTGAATACTGCATGTCTGTGTTTATTCAGGATCCAGAGTAAGAAATACCCCCATTCATGTAACATTAATCACTTTCCCAGTGTTCAGCTGAGGTCATTGCCACATTCCTAGCAGTATTAAGCCGAGTCAAGATTAATCACATACATTAAACCCTGCAAGAGAAGGACGTGAAAGGGATCTGAAATTAGACATTCGATAAAAGCCAGAGAGAGGGGGAGAACACTGTAAGAATATTTGTGTTGCTATACTAAGCATGTAGTGCAATTTGGGATATTTCTTCTACATTAGAATATTTTGCCTTTTGCAGTATGATAAAGGGAGGGGCTGCAGCTTATTGGCAGAGCACCTGCTTTGCATACAGAAGATCCCAAGCCCAGGCGTTTCCAAGAGCACCTGGGGGAAATAGGGCTGTCTGAAACACAGGAGACCCTCTGCTTGTCAGTGCAGACAGTACAGATCTAAATAGCCCGATGGCCTGAACAGTAAAGCACAGGGTGGTTTTGTGGATAAACAACACGGGCACTCATGTGAAGCAAGGCTACAACACTTGGGGCTTTTTAGTTTAGAAAAAAGACAACTGCTGGGAGACATGATAGAGGTCTACAAAATCATGCATGGTGTGGAGAAAGTGGATAGAGAGAAATTCTTATCCCTCTCACATAACACTAGAACCAGGGGTCATCCCATGAAATGGATTGCCAGGAAATCTAGGACCAACAAACAGAAGTACTTTTTCACACAATGTATCAGGGGCGTAGCTATAATTGAGCGAAAGGGTTCAAAGAACACGGGCCCCCAGCTCCTGAGGGCCCTCCAGCTCCATCCCTCCCTATTTTCTTCATTGTCTCCCTCACTCTAGGGGGCCGCCAGAGATTGGGATGAACACGTGCCACCTCTACCCTAGCTACGCCCCTGCAATGCATAGTCAACTTGTGGAATTCTCTGCCATGTGAAGTGGTGACAGCCAACAACCTGGATGGCTTTAAGAGGTGTTTGGATAACTTCATGGAGGAGAGGTCTATCATCGGCTACTAGTTGGAGGGGTTTAGGCCACCTCCAGCCTCAAAAGCAGGATGCCTCTGAGTACCAGTTGCAGGGGAGTAACAGCAGGAGAGAGGGCATTCCCTCAACTCCTTCCTGTAGGCTTCCAGAAGCTTCTGGTGGGCCACTGTGCAAAACAGGATGCTGGGCTAGATGGGCCTTGGACCTGATCCAGCAGAGCTGTTCTTATGTTCTTAAGCAAAGGTGTAGACTTCTCGATTTCCCAGAGGGGGCATGAGACACATGGGAGGAGAGGTCTTGTGGTAGTTAGCATGAATTCTCCCTTTTGCTAAGCAGAGTTCACCTTAGTTTACATTTGAATGGGAGACTACATGTGAGTACTGCAAGATATCCCCTTTAGGGGATGGGGCCGCTCTGGGAAGAGCACCTGCATGCTTTCACACTTTTTTCACACTGTAAACTGAGGCCCACAACCTTAAAAAAAAGTAACTTTTTACATGAATTAAAACATATTTATTATAGCCAAAGCATCACTTCTTGGCCTTTTAGCTAAGATCAAGTGTAGTGTGTGTAGTATAGCCAAAGCATTGAAGAATAGCTAACTACAGAGAGACCCAATGAGAAGAAATACATTCAGTCTATGCAGTACTAGAATTCTTCCTCACTGAACATATTTTAAATATTTGTAAATATTTTAAATGAACACCCAGGTTCATTTAAAACAGGGATTCTCAACGCTGGGTCCCTAGTTGTTATTGGACTTCAACTCCCATAATCCCCAGCCCTAGTGGCCTTTGGTTGGGGATTATCGGAGTTGAAGTCCAATAACATCTGGGGACCAAACATTGAGAATCCCTGATTTAAAAGACCCTCTGTTAGAGCTGCCATTGGTCTCCTATAAGACAAAACTAACATTAAAACCTTTCCTGTTATATCTAGAACCAGGGTGGACTCAAAATATAGCCAAAATGCCTTAAACCCTCTTTAAGGAGCATGTAGCCAGAGCAGGAACGTAGGGAGACAGAATGGATCACGTTTCCAGCCAGATCAAGTTTAAAACAATCAAAAGCTAGTTTATTTAAGTAGATATAAAAAGTAGGGCAGTTCACAGGCAAACAAAGCAAAATGGTAAAAATGCACAAGTGAGATATCTTTCTTCCTGTCTGATGTTAGACAGGAGGCTCAGTAGCTCATTGGTCTTAAATTTCAGTTCAGAAAACTTTATCTTAGAAAGTGCTGCCTTCTGCATGATCCCCACCACAAGTCATCTGAGGAGGTCTGTCTTCAGTTACCACTGGCACATCTGGTGGTGACTCAGAGGCAGGCCTTCTCTGTAGCTGCTCCTGGGCTGTGGAATGCACTCCCTGCAGAAATCCATAATTTGAATTCTTTATTGGCTTTCAGGAGAGCCCTCAGAACCCATCTGTTTGGCCTGGCCTTCCAGGGTTTTAAAATTGTTTTTAAACTGTAAAGGTTTGGCCTGGTTTTTCAGGGTTTTTAAAACCTGTTTTAAATGTTTTAATAATGGTTTTATGCTTGTATAGTTTTTTATTTTAACAGTTAATTGATTTTAGTTTTATTTTAAAGTAAACGGCACTGAGCCATTTTTGGAAGGGCGGTATAGCAATCAAACAAACAAACAAACAAACAAACAAACAAACAAACAAACAAATTCTTGCATCATGGTGAAGTCTGCATGCTCCCAGGAGTCATGCAGCTGGGTCTCAAGTAACAAAGCTAAACTAACACCAAAGTAACATGTTCAAAACAGCAACCACACGAATCCCGCCGCTCACCTAACTTGAGGTTAAGTGTCCCCTCTTGGAGTTAGGGAAAACAATCAAAAGCTTAATGTTTTCCTCTCAAAGTACAGTTTTCTTTATTAATAATAATAATAATAATAATAATTTATAATAATAAAAAAGAGCAAAGAAAAATTAAAAATTGGACTGCTCCAGGCAACAATGAACTGCTTTTGGCTTTTAGCTTAAACACCTAACAAGCCTTCATAAACAACTATCAAAACAGTTCAATCACATTTTGCAAGGAGGTGATATTGAACAATGGCTAACAACTGGGAAAACTCATCTCATCATGAAAGACCCAGCAAAAGGTGCAGTTCCAAGTAATTATAGACCGATAAGCTGCCTTCCAACCATGTTCAAATTATTAACTGGAATAATAGCAGATGAAGTGATGCAACACTTATTAACTAACAAACAGCTTCCAGTTGAACAGAAAGGAAATTGCCCGAACACCAGAGGCACAAAAGACCAGCTGCTGATTGACAAAATGATTTTAGAAAATTGCAAGAGAAGAAAAACCAATCTAAGTGTTGCATGGATTGACTACAAGAAAGCCTTCGATTCATTGCCTCACACATGGATACTAAAATGTTTAGAAACAACTGGTGTCAGCAAAAACATTCAGATATTTATTAAAAAAAGCAATGAGGATGTGGAGTACACAGTTAACAATCAATGGCGAGACACTTGGACAGGTTAGCATTAGAAGAGGCATTTTCCAAGGGGACTCACTATCCCCTCTGTTTTTTGTAATTGCCATGACCCCACTTTCACAAATACTAAACAAAATAGGCCTCGGATATCAAACATCTAAAACATCAAGTAAAATAAACCATCTGCTGTACATGGACGATCTGAAGTTGTATGGAAAGTCCCAGTCAGAAATCGAATCACTGCTAAACACTGTCCGTATATTCAGTAGTGATATAGCAATGGAGTTTGGACTAGACAAGTGTGCTGCATTAATAATGAACAGAGGGAAAATAAGAAAAACAGAAGGAATAGAACTGCCCAATGGAAGCAACATCAAGAACCTGGAAGAGAAAGAACCTTACAAATACTTGGGCATTCTCCAGGCTGATAACATCGCACACACTGAAGTTAAAAGAAAAATTGGAAGTGAATACATCAGGAGAGTTAGAAAAATCCTCAAGTCCAAACAGAATGGCAGGAACACCATACAAGCCATAAACACCTGGGCTATACCTGTTATCAGATACACTGCAGGAATAATAGACTGGACCCAGGCAGAGCTAGAGACGCAAGATCGTAAGACCAGGAAAATCATGGCCATCAATCATGCTCTGCACCCCCGCAGTGATGTCGATAGGCTATACCTCCCTCGCAGCTCAGGTGGAAGAGGAATGCTGCAAGTCCATCAAACAGTAGGGAAAAGAGGCCTTGAAGAATATATAAAGGACAGTGAAGAAGATGCTCCTCAAATGGTCAATAATGCGAAACTATTCAACACCAATGAAACAAAGCAGGCCTACAAGAAATTTTTCTGCTCGGTTCTTGACTTGTTCTAAGAACCGAGCAGAAAAATGGAAAAATAAGCCACTGCATGGTCAATATTTGCACAATATAAGTGGAAAATCAGACATCACCAAGACCTGGCAATGGCTTAAGAATGGCAACTTGAAGAAAGAAACAGAGGGTTTAATACTGGCTGCACAAGAACAGGCACTAAGAAAAAATGCAATAAGAGCAAAAGTTGAAAAATCCACAACAAACAGCAAGTGCCGCCTTTGTAAAGAAGCAGATGAAACCGTGGACCACCTAATCAGCTGTTGTAAGAAGATCGCACAGACTGACTACAAACAAAGGCATGACAAGGTAGCAGGGATGATACACTGGAACATCTGCAAAAAATACAAGCTACCTGTAGCCAAACATTGGTGGGACCATAAAATTGACAAAGTTGAAGAAAATGAAGATGTAAAAATATTATGGGACTTCCGACTACAAACAGACAAATATCTGCCACACAATACACCAGATATAACTGTAGTTGAGAAGAAAGAAAAACAAGTCAAAATAATCGACATAGCAATACCAGGGGATAGCAGAAGAGAAGAAAAAGAAATAGAAAAAATCACCAAATACAAAGATCTACAAATTGAAATTGAAAGGCTGTGGCAGAAAAAGATCAAAATAATCCCAGTGGTCATTGGCGCCCTGGGTGCAGTTCCAAAAGACCTCGAAGAGCACCTCAACACCATAGGGGCCACAGAAATCACCATCAGCCAATTACAAAAAGCAGTTTTACTGGGAACAGCCTATATTCTGCGACGATATCTATAACAATTGACAATAAAATTCTGGCATCCCAGGTCCTTGGGAAGGACTCGATGTCTGGATAAAACAAACCAGTCAATAACACCTGTCTGACTGTGTAAACAAGAAATAATAATAAACTACTTCTCTCGCATGCACCCCGCTGCCCTTTAGAACACACATTCCCCTTTACAAGTATACCCTTGAACCAGATTGGTCAAATGGACCAAACTGGTTCAGAGACAGGCAGCTCAATTCAAATTTGGTCTGAATTTGAACTGAACCACATTTTTTGGTTTGTGCACACCCCTACTTGGATTCTGTCTGCATCAGGATTTCTGGTTGTCCCCTAGGGAATTGTGCATCAAAGTGAAAGGCTTCCTAGCTATTTTAAAACCAAAAGACTATACATCTTTCTATTTTCAGCCTGCTATTTTCTGAGCTTTCTTGCTTGCTTGCTTTCATGTCTGAATAGGGTTAATGAGTGGTGTTCACCTTTTTTCTTCTTCTTGCATCTCTATATGTCCTCAGCATTCTGAAAAGTGCTGAAGGGTTCTGAAAGGTCACACAGGTCCCCAAAGTGAAAAGGATTTTTTTTTAAAGTTTAAAAAAATTAGGGTGTCCCCCTCTCACAATTTATAAATATATCTGCTTCTGCTAGGGAATACCTCAACGATGTAGGGCATATCCAACTATGTATTTTGGGTAGCTGTAGTTTGCATCCCAACTGATTGGCCTGGAGTAGGCAACCTAGGCTCTCCAGATTTGTTGAACTACAACTTCCATCATTCCCAGCCACAATAATTTGTGGGTTGGGTTGATGGAAGTTGGAGTTTAACAACAGCTGGGGAGCCAGGATTGCCTACCCCATGATAGGCACCATCTGAGTTTGCTACTCAGAAAATTGTGTGAAAGGTGGGCTCTAAATTTCCGTCTCCTCCCCTTCCATTTTTATTTTGTATAGTGTCTATAAGATTGTAAGCTTAGCCAAATTAGAAACTAACTTTAGTATATAAATGTAAATTTAAAAAATAGCACATGTAAGAAGCTATAGATGGAGTTGGTTTGTTAATATGATTAAACATATGCATGGTAGACTTTATGCAGATTATCGAATTAATTCCATAATTGATGGCCATAATTGATTTTTTTCACCTAAATTGATTGTTCTGAAAACATTTCTCTCTTTCATACTAATTATTTCTGTGCAAGTATATGTTGTATTCCTTCCTAATGTAGAACTGTATCCTACTGAAATTAACAAGAGTTGCTTCCAAATTAATGTGTTTATAATTGAGGTATGTTTGAATTAGGTAATGTTAGATGTCCAAGAGGAATTCTTTCAGTATTAATTATCCCATTCTTACCTGATCCCCACATGAGATTACACAGAAGATTGGCAATGGCCACCATAAGCACACATTTCAGCTCTTAACATACTTACACAGAAATAAAACATTATAGTTTTCAATTAAACTGCCGTGTAAGTATGTCTCTACTGTGCCTTCCCTTGGTCTTACCTGTGGTCTTTGCCAAGTCATTATCTCTGAGCCTCAGTTTTCATCAGTAATTAAGCTAATGCTGACCTACCTATAAACAAGATAAGACATTTTGCTAGCAAAGGATACAAATCTATGGATGCTGAGTTCATCTAAAAGCTTTTAGACATGGCAAAGTTTTCAAAACAAGTCCAAGTTGGGTAGTGGATACAGCAAATGGAAACATTTCTCCCCCACCTTTTCTTTTAAAAGTTAGCACTACACACAACACATGGGGTGTATTATAACTGGAAAATTTCTACATATGAATAACAAACAGATACTTGCAAAAAATCACTGAAGGTGTATGTTTGTTTATCAGGGGAATGTTGGCAGGTTGCTCTTAGAATATAATGCTTTGATTCCTTCTATGTGCATTGATAATGGCCAGTGAATCTCCTCTTATGAATTGCAGCACTGTCAATGTTTAGTTTCTAAAATGAGTTCCTCCCCTCATCTCATATATGTGGCTACTCAATGGCAGTGAGTGAAAAGTATTTCCTTCTTTATGATAATTTCCTGTTCTCAGTACTTTCAGTAAATATTCTGAAAAAAGTATTCTCAGTACTTTCTAAAATATATTCTGGACTTAAGGTGGGTTTGCATGAACTGCTTCAGGTAAGGAAGGCGGGGAGTGTTGGGGTTTGTGATTATTTAGCAAAGCGCCAACAAAAGAAGCTACCCACTTCAGTTACAGAGTAGAGTGCAGAGTTTAGTTGTTGCAGCTATTTAAAGAACACACATGGAGATTGTTGTACAGTCTAAATACTAAGTTGATTTATTGGTGAAGTACATTTGAGATAAGAAAGACCTATTCTATCAGTTGGCTACATAATGAATAGGGAGGGAGGGAGGGAGATAGATGTTTCCACCTTCTCTCTAGGAAGAAAGGAAGAGGACTTACTCACTACCAGAAGTACCTGAGGAGTCAAGGCAGGGGTCATAGAGGAGAGGCAAGTAAGGAGACACTCACTAACTCCCTCTACTCCCAATGCACCTAGTGGTCCATAGGATAGCTGGTGCAAAAGGTCAAAGCACTGGCACTCCATCTCCAACAGGGAGATATTGTAGAAATGTTAGGAATTGGCAGGATGCGCTTCTGGAAGGTATGTCGTCCAAACCCACCCAAGTATGGATCCTCCATCTGACATTCTCCTGACTTTTGTCCAACTTCTGTAACCAAGATATGGAATTGGACGGAGAATCTAATCATAATGTCAGGTGGAAGACTTAGGTACCAGACTTGAGCTGGATGACACACCCAATGGGAACATGTGCTGCTGGTTCTCAACATTTCCTTGCCTTCCGGCAGTTCATGTGAACCCACCCTAAAACTGGCTCAGATAAAGCTCTAAAGGGTGGCATCTGTGAGATAAACTTGAGATGGCTGCCTTGGTTGTTTCAGAGAAAGAAGGCATGGAAAATGTGACATGGCAAAATCCATCCAGAGGAGGCCATTTAAAGCACACCACGGCATGAGTGAGAGGTGAAAGCCTTCTACTGCCTACGTTTTTTTCACCTCAGCTTTCAAAGAGCTGTTTTTCTTCCATGGAAATTGCTTCAGGAAATGTAGTCCAATTGAGAGCATAAGCCAGCTTAAAAATTGTCCAGGATGAAAGCAAGTTTGAGGGAAGGGTACGACACCCTTCTACTCTATAAGGTGAGATGATTTAAAGCATGATTTATACCTTAAACTATCCTCTCCCTCTTTATAGGGAATCCGTATCAGACCCAGCTCTTCACTTGAGTCTGCCATTGTCATTCTTTATATAGGTTGGCCAGGAGGTGGGAAATGCGAAGCAGTTAAACTGACAATGCAGGCTTCTGAGTCTCACAGGGTGCTGGTTCATATTGATCACATTTGAAATAAGAAAGTGCTTTGCTGCAGTTGATTATACATTGATTAAACATTAAAATGTCACTTAATTTTAATGATTTTTATCTGTAAGAGGATGCATTTTAGGAAACATCTGTTAAATGTTGCAATTTAAGGGATATTCCCAGAAATATCTGTATGAAAGAGTCATTACATTTCTAAATTGTATTTTGCCATTTCCTTTTCAATATGACTCTTCAAGTTGCCATCCTATGCACACTTTCCTGAAGATACATTCAATGTATGAGGCGGGACTTATATAGATAAATTATATAGCGAGAAGCAACAGGGTTTTTATTAATTCATCAACATATTATGGGTACGGACTCAATTTTTAGGTTTTGGAATGCTGTTCATTTTCACAGCACCATTTTTCATTTTGAGCCAGTTGGGCGTGTCCCCATTTGTATCAGGACATATTTAATGCCACGTTTCTTTTTTGCTTCATCCATTTTCAGTATATATTTTTTTAAGACTCTTAATTTTAGCTCTTTCTTTATTACTATCTGTGTTGTCAATGGCAGGAATTGCCTCTTGGTTGTGGCCATTTTTTACACAATATCCTGGGACAATACTGTATCTCAAGGCATATGGGTAAAGAAATAAAATTAAAAATGGCTGCTACCAAGAGATGGCTGTGCATTACTCAGACAACAATGGGGAAAAAATCCATAAAAGCAAAGTTTTAAAATTGAGACCCTTTCACACCCTTTACCCCGGCGCTTTTGTCCCAATAACAAATACACACCTCTACAACATATGACTGCTACACTGAATGGCACAGCGGGGAAATGACTTGATTAGCAAGCCAGAGATTGCCAGTTCAAATCTCTGCTGGTATGTTTCTGAGACTATGGGGAAACACCTATATCGTTTGTTTGTTTGTTTGTTTGTTTGTTTGTTTATTACATTTCTATACACCCCAAAACTTGAGTCTTCGGGCAGATATAGGAAGATGCTGAAAGGCATCATCTCACATTGTGCAGGAGATGGCAGTGGTAAACCCCTCCTGTGTTCTACCAAAGACAACCACAGGGCTCTGTGGTTGCCAGTGTTGACACCGACTCGACAGCACACTACCTTTACAACATATGACTGCATGCAGACACAAACATTCAACATATCCAGATCTGAATGTGAACTTATACTTTCTAAGGAATATCTCCAGTCCAGACATGCTATGTGAGCGGACCTATTCTATTCCTAGTATAATCCAAGACTGAGATTGGACTGTCCTAAAGGCTACTGTTCAAAGTTATTTGAAAGTAGATTTCCTATTGGCTGGCTATTCCAGAGATGTATATCAATAACCTCCCTTTGAAAAGAAGAAAAAATTATTTTTACAAAACCCCAAGGACACAATTTTCCCTGATTCCGAATAGGAGGTATAATGTCTTTATAATGCAATAATTAAAAGGAAAAAACAATTACGGCAGCCTTATCTGGACTTTGCAGCTGTACTTCCTCCTTTTGCATTAGCACTGTGTTTTGGAAGGTTATGACAAACCATGAAAATTGCATCTTAAGAGGAGTTTTATTTCTTTTCCTATGATTTGATTGAAAGAGACAGCTACATTTTGTGTATATATAATTAGGCAGTAAAATAGTCTTTGAAGGCAGATTTCCATTTAGTATGTGAGTCACACACACAACAGGCTTTCATTCAACAGCCAAAGACTGATCTTTTTAATGCCTCAGCTCTCTCAACATGTTTTCTGAATGTTATATCCTGCGGAAGAAAGGGGGGGGGGGAGGGGAGAGAGAGAAAATATATGAGACTAAGCTTCTAGTCCAAATTTTGCCTTCCCGAGCTAAAGAAAACAAAAACAAAAACTGAAAAGCCAATCAATCGGGCAAGTCTGTGGCGATTTAATCTCATAACAAACTACCTCCCCACCCCCTCGCCATGACTGTCCAGGCCAGTACTCTGCCGTGAATGCTGCACCAGTTCTAGGCGTATCTAATCCCCCTCATAAAAGGCTATTGTAGCAGTAAAACTGAGACCAATGGTTTTTTTATTCACCACCACTCAGCACTCCAAACTAACAGCACTGGATTTCCCCCCCCCCCCACCCTTCATATTTTAAAATTCTTTTTTCAATGCACAGTTTTCCCTTTTATTAACGATAAAATAAAGAGAAATAAAAAAGAGGGAGAGAAATCTCATTTTGTTCTGGAGGTTGCTATAATGTTAGATATAATCATCTGCAAAGCTCTGCTGCCCTGGTGGAATGTGTGATACACTTCTTTATTCTCTAAGCAAACTATTTTCGTAGAGTGACTGATACAAGAACTGTACCGAAAAGTGCTTTGGTGTTTGTCCTTATGATTTCCCAGGTTGCATTTGTTTCCATGTTGTTTCCCACCCCACCCCCCTCACATTGATGAAATTGGTGGTAAGTAATACTTGTGCTACGTGTGTGCCTACTTCACACAAACAGCAGCTGTATTAAAAAGCAATCCAGTGGAAGGAGCTTTACATGGCAAACTGTGGGTGTGCCCCCACTGACGGCATAAATATTCCAGTTTTTACCACACCACCGCAAGCCTTCCGGCTGTGTGATAGTGTCATAAAAACCCATGGATTTACTGTGGACAAAACAGTTCAGATGGGAGGCAGCCTCTCTGCAGCTGCTTTCAAAGCAGCTATTAGGTGGATTCTTATTTATGTGTATTTGGGTGAAGGCTATCAAAAAAAGGAACATGTCTTTTATTTATGACAGAACCAGCATTAATATATACCTTCCACTTCAGAAAAGCGGTTTTAAATAACAAAGCTATGAATGTACGTATTTAAAATATAATATATAGATACAAATATATCTATATCTATATCTCTAGCATGTACAAGTTATGCTAGAAAATTGCTAATGTGTTTACAAGTCCAAAACAAGATATTGTTTTAATGCTGGAATACAATAAAATGTCAAGATGCATCAGATTACAGTCTTTAATCAGACTAAATAAACACTTACCTTACACGATTCCCACCCCCCAACAACAACAAAATGGAAGATCCATAAAGGAAGAAGCATACGAGAAAATAGAATAAGATGGCTCATTAAGAAAGGAATGAGAAATCCACATTAAGAAAGGAATAAGATTATAAATCAAATATATTTACTGCAGGACATACTGCTTAAAGAGGTTTCAAAAGTTATCATACCAAACAAGTATTTCTGTAGTTGAAGGGCTCTGTACAAATTGATTCTTTAAATATGGCCCACACTTGTAAGTATTGTGAACCACCCAGAGACATTTTTGTATGGGGCGGTATATAAATGTACTAATAAATAATTAAATAAATAAATTAGAACTGTGCAATTTAATTTTGTGTGTGTGTGTGTGTGTCTCAACTGTTGTCTATAGGTCTGTTGTTGTTGTTGTTGTTGTTGTTGTTATTATTATTATTATTATTATTATTATTATTATTACCCTATGAAGTAGGTTAGGCTGCAAGATAAGTGACTGGCCAGAGTACACACACACACACACACACACACACACACACACACACACACACACCTCCCATGTTTTTCTGTGAAGATAAAGATAAAACAACCAAATACAATCAATCATTAAAAATCCCCTGCTAACTGGGCAAAGAGGCACCTTTTACCGTGGTGATTCTCTTTATTTAGCAGGGGGAGAATAACTGGCCCTATCCACCCCCAGCACAGTACCTCCAGTGACTGTTGCTGGTGTCTATCTTGTGTGTTTTTAAAGAATGTGAGCCCTTTGGGGACAGGGAGCCATCTTATTTATTTATTATTTCTCTGTGTAAACTGCCCTGAACCATTTTTGGAAGGGTGGTATAGAAACAGAATAATAATAATAATAATAATAATAATAATAATAATAATAAGAAGTATTATTATTATTATTATTATTATTAACACAATAATTATTAACTAGGCCAGCACAAGAGAGAAAAACACCAATAAAAGACTGAAAACTTATTTCTTCATGATAAATGGAGGCAGTCTTGCTGAAATAAAAGTTTTTATAACTTGAAGAGAGGCTGATGATGAAGACACTAGCTGTGGGAGTTTCATGGGACAGAGAAGACCCACATAGCCACCAATGAACCTCTGATGGAGTGGCACATCAGAAGGGCCTCACTAAATGATCTTAGATGGTCGGCAGATCCACGTGGCAGAAGACAGTCCTTATCCTGGACACAGGTCATTCAGGACTTTAAAGGTAATTAACAGCACTCAGAAACAAACTGGCAACCAGTGAAATTGGAAAACTTCATTGTCTTGCAATGACCTATTTCTTTTTAACAGCATAAATTTAAAATGTTTCTTAATTTTCTAATTCTTATTTCAATTTTTGCACAAGAATGAAAATGCAACAATAAAAAGTAATATATGTTTTAAATGGGGCATTTTCATAGGAAAAGGGATCACATCTGAGAAAGGGGTGTAGAGAGGCCAAATACAGGGGATATAGAGGGCGATGTTTGTACTTACTGGGTTCTGGATCTATCTGGGTGGCAAGGGTGGCAGCTATTAGCAGAGCAGCCTCAAACATCATGTGCAACAGTCATCCATCTCCAGTGCCTTTCTTAGAAATTGCTGTTCAACCAGATGCCTGATGTTTAATATCAAAGTTCTCAATGAATATGAAAGAAACACACTTTTCTAACTACACAAACAAGAGCCATTTGCCTGCAAACCATTTGCAGAGTAGTTCACTTATCCTCTGTGCATCTTAAAGGTGCTAATTGTTTTCTTTGTCAAAAGTTTATCACCTCCTTAACCCAACAATAGAATCTTGAGCCATGAATGAGGCAGGACTTGCAAAGTTTATTGTGTTTTTAAAGCCGGCTGGTCTTGTGTGTGAGGGGTACTAACCTTCTGTTTCTCATAAAACCATATTTTCCTTTTTCATAATTTTCTCTTGCCATATAGTTAAAAGGAGCTTTGAAGTCATACACATTACCATTGAGGGGAGTGGGTTAATCAGGTGAAGTTAATCAAATAAAGTTTTCTCCAGCTTGGGCACACTGTAAGAGGGAAGGCATGAACAAATATCAAAGATGAGAGCTCTGAGCATATACAAAGATTTCTTAACAGAGGAAGCAGCATACATGCCCTCATATCTGTCCCGGGCCCCATAACAAGGGGCCCCCCATAATGCCATTAGATCCAGACTTGAAATTACCTAGGTGTGCCTCTGCACATCTCATTCTTCCATGTTCTTTCCTTCTAAGTACCATGCATGTGCGAGGAAAAAGCTGCATTTGACAGTCTGTGGTCTTGTGGTAGCAAGCACAACTTGTCTCCTTTGCTAAGCAGCGTCCACCCTGGTTGCATATGAATGGGAGACTACATGTGTGAGCACTGTAAGATATTCCCCTTAGGGGATGGGGCTGGTCTGCTTGCATGCAGAAACTTCCAAGTTTCCTCCCTGGCATCTCCAAGATAGGGCTGAGAGAGATTCCTGCAGGCAACCTTGGAGAAGCCGCTGCCAGTCTGTGTAGATAATACTGAGTTAGATGGACCAATGGTCTGACTCAGTGTGTGGCAGCTTCCTATGTTCCTAAAGCATGTGCCTTCGTCCTGACAACAGCACTGATTCTGGGGACAGCATCAGTAGTCTTACAAAGCTGGCCAGCTCCAGGTCTTCTGGAATCTGCAATCTTCCTATAACATTTTGAGCTTGGTGGGTGAAGAAGGAGACAACAGATGAGAATCATGCTGTCTGGGTTAACTGTTTAAAATGTTTAATTAGTCAGATGCACTGTGATGATAAAACCAAATGCCTGAGAAAGTTATACGGGCAGGTAGGGGGAGGAGAGAACAGGGGGAGCAATGGATACTTGACTCTGTCTACCAGTATCATTATTCTCACTACTGTGGACAGATATTGTGGGATGTGCATGGATGAACCAGTGCTACATCTTTTGCAGTGTAGATACTACTTGTAATTCCCATATAGCTGACTGAGGAAAACGTAGTGCTAAAAGGCTCTAGTGTAGAAGCAGTTTGGACACTGGCCCATATCTATTATACCATATCCCCATGCTGTTTTGTCTCCTAAAGGCACTGCTGGTAATCTGACAATTTGTACTTCACTGTCTTGTGACCTATTTGTGGGCTGTTATTTGACAACAATGAAATAGACAGTTGTGTAATTCTCCAAATGCAGGATCCCTAGTTTTCAAGTACAGTATAACAACCTTGGATAGCAGTGGACATATGAGATCTAACTACCATTATAAGATCTGCTCTGAACCCTCAGGAAACACAATACGAGCTTTCAAGTTTAAAAGAAATGTCAGGCAGATATGAACAGCAGACAGAAGGTGTTACAGAAAATGCACGTTATTCCAGAAGAGTGTACTGACGGTAACTGAAAATTGAGATTGTTCAGAGTACTGAAGCAAACAAGCAAGTAAAGAACCTAAAAACAATTGTTTTAAATTCAGGCAGTTTAAGAGAACTAGCTTCCACTAGCTTCCATGTAATCATCAAGATATGTCTGCAGAGAGAGATCCTACATTTAATGCTTCCATCTCAATGGATTTAAAGCAGAATTCCATTTCTTTTAAAATTCAGAACTACAACTTCATCTGAATAAGCCAGGCCAGTGTGCAAACATGCCTGGACTGTTTTTAAAGAGCTGAAAAATAGGATCAACCAATAAAAAGTCAGAAAAATATGCTTCTGTAATAATGATTGGCTGCTAGACTCCAAGTTCACATAATCCTCAATAAAATCCTCTATAGAAAACAAAACAAGTTTCTCGCTCATATTTATTCTGATTGTTCCAATTATTATTATTATTATTATTATTATTATTATTATTATTTTAAACTGCTTTAAAGGAGACACAACTGAAAAAAATGTTGACAATACCATTCGTTTCATATAGCTAGTTCAACATAATGGCCCTGCAATGTCTTGGTTTTTGTATGATTTCCCCCCTGACAAATGTTCAACAGTTACAATGTGTTTTCCTAGCTTTGTATATTAGATTTCCCCCCTTTTCTTTAAGCTTCTTTTTAGCCAAGTGTGTGCTTTTCTACATTATACTAATGGATACAGAAGAGTTTGCACTTCTTCGACAAACATGGATGATATGGGTTTTGAATCTGTGTCCATAGATGATATATGGTTCTTGTGAAATGTATCCTAGTGTAAAGATGTAATTTGGCTTGAAGAGCAAGAGATAAGGGCAAGTGAGAGAATTTCTGAATGCCGGCCATCTGAATGCCAGCCAGCTTCATTTAGTGGCTATTGTATAGTGACTTTGGACAAGTCAAGCACTCTTTCCAAAACCCAGTTCCCATTCTATAAGGCAGAAAGAAGACAAAATGGAAGATAACAGGAGTGAGAGCAGGAAAGGAAGTGACCTCAACGGAAAACTGGAAATGAGCACAAGTTAGAATTGTATAATGGTTAGAGTGCAAAGAGCCACTCAGCCATGAAGCTCACTGAATGACTTTGGGCCTGTCATCTGCTGTCAGCATAACCCACTTCATGAAGTGGTTGTGAGGATAAGATGGGAGTGGTGGGAGATCTATGCTGCCCATGGGTTTTTGGTGGGGTTTTTTTTAGGAAATGTTAACTTAAACAACAAATAAATAAGTGTCGACATGTATTGAAAATCCTCACATCTCTGCAGAAAAAGAAGAGGACAGCCAGCCAGGCTCTATCCATTGGTCTGGCTAAGCCCATCAGACTCCTCTCTTTCAAACTGTCTCCATCCTTACCTATTAAACTTTACAGAGGAAGATGTCAACCAGCACTTTTATTTACATTTATGTGATCAATTTTGTTGTAAGCTGCCTTGAGGGCTTTTGAAGTTGAAAGGCTGGGTAACAATACCCTCAGATAGGCTTCATTAGTGGGCTGCCTGTGACCATAGAATAGAAACGTGGCCTAGACACACTGATCAATCACGTGAAATGACTGATAATAGAAAGTATTTATAAGGAAAATACTTTCATGACCAACTGATCTTAATTACCATCGTTTTCATTTTTGAAGTAGTAATTAACTCTAGTTGGCTCAGCACAGTTATCCCTCTTGGCCATAGCTACTCCAAAGAATAGAGACCAAGAACTCACCACCCCATTACTAGCAGTGTTCTTCTCTTACTGGTGAGATCACTATTGATTGATCATACCTGTTTTCCTTCCCTCATAACATCAAGGAGCTGACTGAGAGGAGACAGCCGTCTGCTTTATTAACTACATGTTGCTGATAAAATGCATGCTCCTGCTAATATGCTCTGGGTAATCATACCTTTTAGAAAACAGCATGGTTCAAAATCCACAGCCATTAAAGAAGAATTCTCTCCCCCACCCATCCACCCACTCCAAACACCTACCCATTTCCATTAAATATTTTCTGAATTATCAGGATGTGGTGAGCTGGAGTGATGCGATTTCACCCCTGTCAGTTTCAGTAACAAAAACATTTGTTCAGTGGACTATCCTTCTGTAACATTAGGATTGTATAATACTGATACTGATAAAGCACAAGCATGTTTGCAGTCTCACCCACTGACCATTCCTTGGCGAGCTAACAGACTAACTATTCAGAAGCAATTTTCTTCAGGCTGAATTTATGTGCTGACCATAGCAGATCACTTCCCATAATAACCCTTCCCCCACCCAGCGCTAAATACAATCTGTCTCCTACTCACTGTAATAATATTGTGCAAATGACTGTAATTTTGCAGACATGAAACAGTCTAAAGTGAAGCGTGTCTAAACAGAGGTCGATTTTGGAAAAACAGGCCTATTAGCCAAATACCTAAACTATATATTATAAAGGGGGGGGGATCCTACAGTAATATATGTTACATGCAATAAATTTGTTTATTTAAAAACCCCATTATATTTTGCTTTTCTTATATACATTAATGAATAAGGAAAACACTGTCTGAAAAATGAGAGGCTTTGGAGTTTCATGCAAAAGCACTATGAAAAAAGAAGGAGCACAAGAAGAAAGGTTGATTGATCCATGGAGAAGGTTGTAGCCGAAATATATATGGTAGACCAGGCACATCAGCTCATCCTAAAGCAACACATTTGTTTCACACCTTCTCTCCATACATATATTGAATGATGTAGAAGGGGGAGTGGGATTGTCTCATCTGTGTCAAAGATGTGGAAAGGGTTCTCAACTCAATTTGCATTCAGCTATGGATATGCATGCTTTTAAGATTTCTTGCATGTGCATAAGTATTTAAATATGTGAAAGGGACTTCCATGTGATCTGTGGGTCCCTGACTGAGTGGAAGACCCAATATGTATAGAGACTCCCTTTCATCTTTTGTTGAATGTGTGAAGATTGGGAATATGGCCAGGTGTTACAGTCTGACCCTGCTTTGTGCAGGGGCATCGGGCGACAGTTGGCAGTGCACCAAAAATGTTCTGCCATGTGGCTCAAAAGTGGTAATTTTAAGGTGCTCCACACAATTACATCTGACCTACTCCCTTAAAAAAAATAAATCAGTGCACAGATACTTTCTGTACTACAACACAGTTAAAATATTAATAAAATTAAAACATGTTTTACACTTTTGTGTGATTTTTTTACACTAAATCAAATGTTGATTTAAAATAATTTACAATTATACCATCATATTCTGCATTTGTATTTTAAACGGTTTCCCAGCACATCAACAAAATGCCACAAAGAACAAATAGATAATGGTGTGATGGTGAGGATCTTGGTGGGGAGAGGGCCAGTTGGACATTACCCACCACTTGCCCCAGCCTTCCAATAACGGACGGAATAACTTCTCTCTTACAGCATCCCAAGAACATGCCCACAAGCCCCGCCCCAGCACGAAGGCATCCAGAAGCTTCTCCAAGGTGCTGAACACACTTACAGTATTTATCTGCAGAGACAAATGCTGTGTGCTCAGTGCAGTGGGGAGGCTTCTAAGTGCATCTGCACTGGGGCAGGGCTTGTAGGTATGCTTTCTGGATAATGTATGCAAGTACAGTGTCCACTTTTTTGAAACATCTTAAGAGGTCTACTGTGAAAGCAAACAGGAGGCAGCCAGAAGGAGTGCAGTACAAGTAGTAACATTGATAGTGTACATTAACTAAAAGGTTGAACTACCATGAACAACAACAGTTCCATACATGAAATATATACATGAGCCCTATTCAGACTAATAAAAGAGATACTGTAACTGTTTACTGTAAGGATGTGTGAACCGGTTTGAGTTTGAACTGGCTCAACAGTGAACAGGCAGGGTTCGAGGGCTCAACATTGAACCAGCCTCAAATCAAACCTGCCCTGGTTTGGCTCAAACTCGGGGTAATGCAGGTGTCCATTGTGCATGTGAAGCAACCTCTTTTTTGTGGCATCCATGCCGCAACTACACAGAGGCCCAAAATGGGCCGAAAACCACATGCACTGGGCCACTATGAGACTGGGAGAGGCAGGTGGGGGAGCGGGAACCTCCAGAGACTCCACCACGACAGCAACTCCGGGGGTGGTGAGTTCATTAAAAAAATATTTTGTAAAAAAAAAAAAAATGAGAACCCCCAAACCAGCTTGAACTCAAGCCAAACCGAGGGCTGTTTGGGGCTGCACAAAACTGAACATTCCTGGTCCAATTTGAGTCCAGTTTATTTTGTACACACCCCTTAGTGTACAGCATCTCAAAAGGGACTGTAAGTCCCACCCTGGCCCCATCACTCAGCCCCACAACCCATTGCTCATAAGTGGCGAATGCCACTTCTGTGATGGTAGGCGATTTCGTGATCAGGCGGCTGGGGTGTGCCCCTGCCTCCTGATCTCAGAAATGCAGGCCATCATGGAAGCAGCCTTTTCCTCTTCAGACAATCGAAAGAAATGAAGCACCCAGCTGGTGAATAAAGCACTTACCAACTGGGAGAGGGCGGTGGGTGGCACATCCGTGTTCTGATGCTGGCCACACCACTGTGTCAAAATGCTTCTAACATGGCCAGCACAATGTCAGGGTTGAGTGTGGCACTCAGCTCCAAACAGGTAGGTGCTGCCCTGCGGCAGTGGTGGCAGGCAGCCCACCCTCAAATCTTGTCTCAGGGTCTCCAACCTTCCTGCACTCCTGCCTGTTACTAAATTCAATAATCAGCAGATTATCTCCAAGACAATATCGATGCCTTGGGGTGGATACAAGGCTTAACTGCACATCTTTCCAGGTGTCTATTCCTGTATTCCTCTTGGGTTTGGGGTATTAGCAGAGAAATTTGAGGTCTCAATAACAAAGAAATAATTTTTTACATCATCAGTCTCAGTGGGAAAAGCATGGGTAGGGGTGGAATAAAATCAAGCTATGGCTAATTTGCATCTTCCTATTTGCATTGTTGCAAATGTAAAAGGTTTTCTTATTAGGACTCAGATAAGAACAGGATATCAAAGAAAAATAAAGAGGGTTTCTATAGTAGCACAATTGGCATAAGTTGTTAATTAATTAGTTGTTAACAGCACACCACTATATATCTGGGCAACGTTCACAGGGAATTCACCTGCCTTCAGAACTCTCTAGTTAGCTTCAGTGGAGGGAGCATAACCCTATAATCCTAAATACTCAAGCAGGATGTTACATTACAGTGGCAGTGTGGGAATCACTGCAGTACCTCTGCATCCAAAGGTGAGAACCTGCTCTTATTTGATCATGCATCCCATTTATACTAACATAGCCGAGGGTCAGTTCACATGACCATGCTGCACATTTTTTCCACCCAACCCATAAAGAGCATGTTATATGAATCATTTGTCATGAGCACAAAGCACAATTTGGCACAGCACTGCATCCCCTCCCCACAGTGTGAGCTGAACTGAGGTAGGGTATGCAAAATCACAGTTTGTGCTTGCAGCAAATTATTCAGTCAACCCATACGCCACAGGCACAGCTCAAGCCAGGCAAAAAGAGAATACGCATCCAGCATGGCTTTCTGAATCAGCCCTAACTTCCAAGTAAATATGTTTTTGATGAGGCAAAAATGAAATAATATCAATAAAGACAGACAGAAAAGTATCCAGAGTACAGTTTTAAATTGACACACATGGCATGGGGTGTAATCAGTACTACAATAGTAAGCAATATCCATATATGAGGATTATGGCTATGGCTTACATGCATTACAAAAATTAAATGAGTTTTATTAGAGATAATATGCAAGAGATATCCCAGCCATTGTAGATAGATAGATAGATAGATAGATAGATAGATAGATAGATAGATAGATAGATAGAACAAATTTAGCAGTGACTTTTTAGGCTGAAAGGAGAATGTGTTATGTGTGAGCAAAGAAATTTGGTCAGCAATACTGAACCCCCATGTATACTTGTAAGCCTTTTTGAAGTCAATAGGATTTATAAGCATGCAAAGTAGCTCAGTCAAAAGCAATCTTTAGTCAGGCAAATGCTTTCTTTTAAGTGTTGGTTCCAGAAATGAGGAGCCTCATATAATGTTTACTCATCCACAAATTCTACACTAAGCACTCTTCTGATGTCCTCATATAAACACTAATGCACATACTTTGCTCAGTTGGACGCAATCCATTATCGTTTTGTGCAGTACGTTGCAAATTTCATGCTTTAACTTTTGGATAAAATTATCTATTTTTTTTAAGGTGATTTAAAAAAAAACAAAACACCCTATTGATTCCTACCAGAGTTAGACATTCAGTATATGCCCCATTTGGACATAACACCAAACCAGAGGTAAACATTCCAGAGGTTTGAATTTGTGATCATCTAAAAGCATGAAGCCATGGTTTTGTCACCCAACTGTGGCTCCGTTGTTGCTCCCAAACCTCAATTTGAACCCTCGGTTAGTAGTGAGTTTTGTTGCTGAAACCTGAGGTTAGAAGGCAGTATCATGTTGTCGGAATTCTGCCAATGCTATAACCTGGGTTTTGTGTTCAAGCTCCTCCCAGCACCACAGTCCGGCCAAGTCTGGCTTGACCATCAAACTGGCTCGTGGGCCAAATCAGGAGGTATACTTGTAAGGGGGATCTGGCTATGATTCCCCTTTACAAGCAATGGGGATTCCCTAGCCTAAGACCGGGGCGGGGGGGCAGTGAAAGGGGAATTCTGTACCTTTAGTTTTCCACCAGTGGGGATGGCAGTGACGGCCGCAACATCAGAGGTGGCAGTGAGGGCTCCTCCAATCCCCCTTCGCTGGCTTCCCCAATGACAGGCCAGGCCAGCTGTGGCCCAGTTTGGGCCTCCGCGCATGTGCAGAGGCCCAAACCAACTGACCTGTCATTTAGGAGACCGGCAGGGGGGTTGGAGGAGTCCCCACTGCTGCCTCTGATGTTATCGCTGCTGTCTCTGCTGGTGGGAAACTAAAGGTAAAGGATTCCCCTTTCACCACCCCCTCTTCTTAAGCTACAGAATCCCCTTTACATGTAAAGGGGAATCCTAGACGGATTCCCAGTTACAAGTACATCCCCCGAGCTGGTCTGCAAGGCAGTTCTTAGAACCAGGGGGCGGTTCTTCCTTGCCTCCTTGTTGCTTCCTTACCTCTGAGGCTGGAGGTGGCCTATAGCTCTTAGACTAGTAAGCATTGAAAGACCTCTCCTCCATTAATTTATATAAACCCTTCTTAAAGCCATCCAGGCTGTTGGCTGTCACCACATCTTGTGGCAGAGAATTCTAAAAGTTGATTATGTGTTGTGTGAAAAAGTACTTCCTTTTGTCAGTCCTACATTTCTTGGCAATCAGTTTCATGAAATGATCCCTGGATCTAGTGTTATGCGAGAGGGAGAAAAATTTCTCTCTATACACCTCTATCATGTTTCCCCTCAGTCATCTTTTTCTAAACTAAAAGTCCCAGGTGTTGGACCTTTGCTAGGCCCCTGAATCTGGTCATCTTGGAAGGTGTCCTAGCCCCCTGATCATCTTAGTTGCCCTCTTCTGCATCTTTTCCAGTTCTAAAAAGCCCTTCTTAAGATATGGTGACCAGAACTTCATGCAGTACTCCAAATGTGACCGCACCATAGTTTTGTATAAGGGCATTAAAACAGAAGCAGTTTTATTTTCAGTCCCCTTCCTAATGATCCCTAGCATGGATTTGGCCCTTTTCACAGCTGCCACACATTGAGTCGACACTTTCAACAAGCTGTCCACCATAACCCCAAGATCCCACTCCTGCTCCTGGTCAATCACTGAAGCTCAGATTCCATCAGCATATGTGAAGTTGGGAGTGAAAGGGATTATTGAAGGAGTGAAAGGGATTTCTAGAGTGAAAGGCGTCAGTTCTAGGGTGACCACCTTCCTCTCTGGCTGCCTTTAGGAGCTGATGCCTGCCCTCTGCCATCTCATTGCTCCTCCTGCCACTGCTAGGCAACAGGGATGCCTTGTCCCTGCAGTTCTTGCATTTAAATGGATGGAACAGCATTGTGGAAAGCTCACTTTAAATAAAATAAGAATAGTCACATGTGCAAGGAGCCCTTTTATTGACCTATCACCCAATCTAGCCGCATTCCTGGGGTTCTCAGATCTTATCAATGGATTGTGGTTTATTTGGTCTTAATGTACACAAAAGTGTGAGGGGGGGATCAGACCAAGGGACATGGCCAAGAATCTCAGGAGAAGACACCGGTTGCTGGATCATGGAAGGGCTGGGGCTGGTCATTTGGTACTCCAGGAACAGATTTTATTGACTTCCTAGGACAGTGTTTCTCAATGTTTTTTGGAGTCATGGACCAGTATATTATTCACATGGAGTTTCCTGGACCAGCAGTTAGTAAGGGGGTCACCCCCCTCACCCCCAACCCCACCCCCAGGCACCCCCCCAATTTCGGGCAGCTGACCAGAGCTCATTTCCAGGCAGTCCTTACTGCTGGATAATCTCAACCTATTTCTAGCAGTCTCACCCTATCCATCCATCCAAAAGCACTCATACATGGGATAGGGAAGGGGATCTAGGGGGTGGAAAAAATAGAAATCCCTGGTAAAATGAGGAGCAGATATGTCTCCTGACATACAGTATCTGCTGGAGAATAGGCTGATGTGGGTGTGACACAAATGGCCATTGCCAGTAACAAATTCACTCTGCAAACATATGAGAAAAAGTAGATGGAACACTTCTGCAGTGTATCTTCTGCAGTGTCTCTTTCTGCAGGGGCCCAACCCTCTCTTCCCAGGGAAGGGAAGGCGGGGCACAAGATCCTCCCTCCCCCACTGCAGAAGACAATGGTGTGAGCAGTGTGAGGAAAGGGTTAAAATGTCTTTGCCCTGCCAAGGGTGGGCAAACACTGCTGAAAAGGCACAATTGTGCCGAGTACACCCCCGCTAACTTTGCGGCCAATAGTTGCGGCTTCACTAACATGCTGACGCCTTGCCCACAATCTGGCCATGCAAGTGGAACGGAACTTTCTGGGGGGCAGCCTGGGTGGACGAGGAAGAGGGAGGGGTTCCTCTGCCCAGAAGTCAGAGGTTGCCAAACTAGTCAGTCAGTCATCTGTGGCCTGATTCCTGGCTTCACAGATTAACCACAGCTTTGTCTACCGGAGGTTTCACGCTATGTCCAAACAGGCTCATAGTGTAAAAATAAAATATTTGAAGTGAACTATAAAAAAGACTACTATGTTTGATTAAACAATGAATGATTAATATGGAAAACAGTGAACATGCTTAATGCATTACCATAAGATCAGAGGACCATCTCTCAAAAATCATTTTGATTATTACATGTTCAAGTTTGTCCAAGCCAGTCGTATAGGTTGGGCTGTCTGGAAGCAAAAGAGGATATTTTTTTGTGTGCAAGAAGGATCGGGGATAGGCTGAGGTAAGCTGTCCCCCTCCCCACCAAAAAAAACCCCCAAACACAAGACTTTTCTGTTTTTGACACTGTAGTGTGCTTTCTGTTAAACATATTCTTATATCAAAATCCAAAGCAATGCAATTCTTGACGAGTTGATTCACTGGAAGGAGGTTAACTGGAGGGACGGGGAGTTGAAAATAATTGTATTCTCACTGATGTGTTCACGTGGTCGTTAAGTGGTTTCTTGCTATTCCAGTTCATTGCTTGCGGTAGTAAATCAGCAAGCTGGAAACAAAAGGGTTACTCCTTTCTATAATAAAAATCGAACTGTCCTACTTAAGTCATATTGTAAAAATGAGCAGAATATAAAATATGGGAGGAGAGGACGAACAGAGAAGGCTAAGAAAGAAAGCTGATCACGTTGCACTACGCTGAATGCCCTGCAAAGCAGAGTGCGTGGGGGAAGGGAAGACCGTCTCTGTTAACCTTTGGGAAGCCTCTGTTTTTCTCCTTCAGTAGAACATTGCAAATGCTCACACATCTGTATTAAAAGGATCTAGACGAGTGTCAAGTGTTACACATTTTCAGCGAGGGGCCACTGGAGAAACCATACATGAGGTTTTCAATTGCTGGTTTGAAAAACACATGGGGAAGCCATTCGCTGTGGTTTTGCGCAAAAAGAAAAAGGAAGAAAGGAAGGAAAGAAGGAAGAAGAGAGAAAAGCACCAAAATTAAACGAGGGAGTGTTCCTTTTGTCCACTGCAGGAGATATGGTGCGGTCCTACTCAACCCCCCTCGTTCCTATTCCTTTAATTTAAATAAAATGTATAGGCTAATGCCGTAATTGAAATGGGAAACATGATTTGTATCTTGCTGTAGCAGGAGACTGCCTATTGGAGCACTCAGTGTAGTCTGGTGATTGCAAAATACAAGGCTTTCTATGTGTGTGTGCATTTCTCGCTCTCACCCCCTCCGGCAGCTAAGAGGAACAGCTACCCAATCAGAGGGCCCAGTTTCATAAAAGCTGGCCTCTGATTGGACGGATGGGAAAGGGCATTGGGAACAAAGAAAAGTCCCTTTCAGGTACAGAGTCTGTGCTTGCTTCACACTCTCCCTTCTCTCCAGTCCTGATTTCTGCTGCTCACTATTGCAGTAAGGGCAGCTGGTTGTGTAGTGTGTTTATGTGTGCGTACGTGCGTGAGAGAGAGAGAGAAACTCTGTGTTTTAAAGTAATTTTTAATATTTTTTTTAGATAAACATTTTATTTATATAAAAAGAGAGAGGAAGGTTCATGAAATCTGGTGCTCTTTTCTTCAAAGCCCCATAAATCTGTTGAAGAAATTAGGTGGTTTTTTTTCTTTCAAAAATAAAAATCGGCTGCAACAAAAACACACTCAATGCAGTTGTAGAAGGAAAAGGTCAACTCGATTCAATGCAGATCGTAAGTACGGTTGCGTGGTGTATCTATAGCACTTTAGAGGGGATTTCTTTTTTCATATGCAAAGGGGAGTGAGTGTTAAAAGAAATTTGTGCATCGGAAAGGAGCTGGTGTGTTTGGGTTTAATAAAATAAAATTCACGATCAAGAAGAAGGATATTTAGGAGAGGGTGAAGAAAGCGTTGCAGTTTCTCACACAAATCATCCTTAACGTGCACTGGAAGGGAGGGGTGGGGAGGGGGCGCGTTAAAGCATATTACCTTTTGGGGTTTTAACTGACCAAGTGGGGAAAATAAAACTGACATAATTGTAGACCAGTCTGCATATTGCCTTTCCCCGTTCTTCAGAACGTGCCCTAAAATGATCAAATAGCTTGTTTAATAAAGCTACAGGCAGATTAAGGGTAAGATTTGTCTTCTGTCACATGGAAATAAATAATGTAATGCTAAAACTGGGGCAAGAGGACGCCCTTTCTGCTGCAATGAGCAGTTCGCCGCCACCACCACTAGAAAAGGCTCCCCGCCTAACCGCCCCCCTCCCCTCCCCCGTGGATTAAACAAAAAACCAAACACACGTTACCTCCAAGTGCCATGGCCCAATAAAGGACAGATTAATTTGGACGCCATGGAATGTTTTGTTGTGCCGGAGAGGCGGCTTTTAAACACAAATATCGCCGTGAAACGACCCTTCTCATCTCGTGTCTCTTAAGAATTACAAATTGCACAGAACTCGAGGAAAGGTTTGTAAGGTGCTTCTCTCTCTGCAACAAACGCTTTGCAGTCGTGTGCAGTGCATTTCACTCATTCTTAACTCCCGAGAAGCCAGTTCTCGGCGAGTAGCGTTTCAGATTCATAATTTGTAGCTGTGCCAGCAGCGGGGGCGGAGGGATGGAGGCAGCAGGGAGAGAAGGAGAGAGAAAGAAGACGGAAAATAGACCTTAATTTTTCTCTCTCTCTTTTAAAGACCTGATCAGTATTTTCTTGATACGGTTGTCACCCATTTTTTGTTCTCACGACAACCAATTGAGCCCTTGATCCTCACGTGATGTGAAAAGCTTGAACTGTAACAAAATCGCTGCTTTTAGATGGTTGGTTGTTGCTAACTCGCCCATCCCCCTCCCTCTTCTCTCCCCCCCCCCGCAATACATTTTCCAGCGAAGCAACTCTCTACTTTCCAATCTATCAACAATTCATTACAGCTTTTAGCTTACAAACGCCAGCTAATTAAAAATACCAAGCCAAGCTCCGAGAAGGGAGGAGGAGGAGGTGGTGGGAAATAAGTGAGAAAGATGAACCAGCGTTTGCTGAAACGATTTTGAAAAGGAAAACAAAAAATCCAGCAGCAAAAACATCTCTCTGTCCTGAAAACAAGGTCGCCCATTTTATCTCTTTGGACTCTAATTACTGAATTACCCACCACATGACTTATTCGGTTTTGAGCTGCCTCTTTTCCTGGACAGCATCTGGAATCCGATTTTTTTTTTTAATGGAAAAAACTTTTGCATGGTGGGAAATCATATGCTTGGGAATATTTATTTAATTTTAAAACACACTCTTGCTTCTGCGCTCCCACCAAGTGTTTTGATAACTGGCTTATCAGGCTCCAATTTCATTCCCTCCCGCTTCTTTTCCAATTCCTTTCCTCCTCCCCTTTTTTCCTCCCTTTCCCCTCAAGTTAGTTCAAGAAGTCAGATCTGTCAGGACGGGAGGGGGGGAAAAAGCCACTTCCAGACTAACAGGAGGAATCCAGCCCAGATTTTCAGTCCTTTCTCTCCCCCCCCCACTCCCTCTCTTTCACTAATTTTCCCCGATGTTAGCACATTCTGCCTTGTAACAACCGGACGCCTGTAGGTTTGTTTCATGGAATCATTACTTACTGATCAGGATGGCTGCAGAATCTGGAACTGAAGACGGGATGTGAACTTCGGGAAAACGTTTTGCTATTTTTATTTTTTATTACAATCAGATCTTGGTGCTTGCTCAAGCAGAGGAGGAAAAGAATATATATGTTGGTGCCTGAGGCTTCTGGTGTTGTGAATGTGAAATACTGCCTTCCAGCCTGCGAAGTTGTGAGGAACAAAATATTTAAGGAGGAAAACAAAATCAAAAAGGGGAAAAAAGGACTTCTAGTTCGTGTGCCAAAGTGGAGGGAGATATATATATTACTGGACAATTATTCTGGCAGAAATGTTAGTTGGTTTTTCCTTCCTGATCACTTGCTCTTTAAGTAAAATAAAATGGGGTATTGAGTTCTTACTGAGACCAGTGAGGACAGAATTTTGATTTGCTGTCTTAATTTAAAAAATGATAAAGGATTAAAGGTAAGCAATGTATGTAATATGTATGTAAATATTTGGATACTCGACCATTTAAAAAGGACAGTTTCCCTTAAAAATAATGTTAGCTAAACTGTGTCAAATACACACTCATTTGTGGTTAGTTAGAGGCCACCTTGGTGTAGATCATTTAGAGTGTATGTTTTAATCAGTTTCCTGTTCAGCCAGTAATATTAAACAGACTGAGCTGTAGGTGACCTAAGAGGACATTAGAACCACTTTTAGAAATGTTATCTTATGTGCAGTTTAAACAGAAATGGTGTATTTTCCTCCCCCGTTAAAATTTCTGTAATGAATGCACATTTATTGGTTCTTTTTGTGTGTGTCAGTGCCCTCCTCTGTTTCCCTCCTACACAGAAACAAGTTAATCCAATATAGAAAAAAGTCACAAAACTTGAAGGGGTCTGGTTTAAAATTACAAAATCTGTGGAAGGCATTTTAGGGAGGGAAGCTGTCTCTCTTTGTGCCTAGGTAGTGATCCAGAATCACATTCCCAGCTTGGTATTTTTGAGCTTTGTGGATTTAAATCCTGCATCTTAAGGGCTTTTGTTGTTGTTTGGTACATGGCAGTTTAAAGAGTGATCCTGGATGATGGGATGCAACTATAGGGAAGATGCACATTACCAAAGGCTTCAGTTTAACAGACCTCTTAAAAATTAATATATGGAGTACCCTGTCTCCCCCCTCTATATTATTAATTTTATTATATTCTGGTAACATCCAGCCAAGAAATATTCGACTTTTCCCCTTCCTCACAGGAAAAGGTGGACCTGGACTTCAGGGTATATACCCATATATACCTTGGGAAGGAAAGCAAGAAGAGTTATACTTTAAAAAGCCCCACGGAGATAAACGAATGTCCCCTCATCTACAAAGGAAAGTTCGTCTGATTTTTACTCAAGAGGTCTCATCTTCAGGATGTCATTGAACACTTCCACTGCTGGCAAAGGTGTGGATCCAAACGCGGTTGATACTTATGACAGTGGTGATGACTGGGAAATTGGGGTTGGGAATTTAATAATCGATTTGGATGCTGATTTGGAGAAGGACAGACAGAAATTTGAGATGAATAATTCCACCAGTTCCAAGGATTGTGGGGGTCTTGTGTCTAGTGGGGTTAATGCTACCTCAGCTTTAGCTGATGGCCTAAAATTTGCTTCTGTTCAGCCCCCTGCACCTCAGGGGAATTCTTCACACAAAGAAACTAACAAATCAAAAGTGAAAAGGAGTAAAACTTCGAAGGATGCTAGTAAATCTCTGCCTTCTGCTGCCTTGTATGGAATTCCTGAGATCAGCAGTGCTGGCAAGAGGCAGGACGTCCAAGGGCGCCCAGGCGAGGCAGCTGGCATGAATACAGCATTGGGTCAAAGTGTGAGCAACAGCCCAAATGGCAATAATAACAACACCAGCAACAATAGCAACACTATTGCCTCATGTGGGAAAAATAAAGAGGAGAAACCAGGTAAAACCCAGGGCAGCAGAGGCTCCAAGCGGGATAAGGATGGAGGGAAATCCAGGAAAGACAAGCAACTTGACTTGCAACAGGGACACCCCAACAACAGTAGCCAAACTCCTGGGCACTTATATGGCTTTGGGACCAAGGGAAGTGGTGCTGGGAGCAACAGTCCTTTCCACTGTGCCTCCTCGGTGGGGGATGTGAACAAAAGTGGCCCGGATTCAGGGTTAATGGGAAACACTATTTTGGTAAAGAAAGAAGAAGAAGAGGAGGAGAGCCACAGGCGAATAAAGAAGCTGAAAACAGAAAAGGTAAGGACAGTGTGTTCTCCCACTTGCCCCATCCTTTTTTCATTGTCTGAGAAACTTCCAACAACTGTGTTGGCTTCTTGTTGTGTTTGCATATTGTTCAATACTCTCTTCTTGGTTAGTTTCCTCATCACCTACTTGTAGCCTGACATGAAATTCATCTGTTTGTGGTGCATATTTTGAAGGGAAAGGTACCCAGGTTGTAGTTTTTGTATTCATTTTGGCTTTAGAGTGTTGGTCCTGCAAGTTGTGAGTGTGTTTTGGTTGGCATGTGTGATACTTGGCGTGCATTTCTTTTTGTGTGCATTTGTTGCTTCTGTGCCATGCTAAAATACTGTTGGTGTCCCTTCTCCCCTGGTGTCAAAGAAATGCACACCATCCCTATAACAGGAAGGAGAGATACAAATCAGATAATTGATTATTCTCACCACCACTATGAGTTCTTAGACCTTTGTATATTGTGGAGATAAGGTGAGATAAGGTGGAGTTTCACTACTGCTTGTACAAAAGCCAAAGAGCCCTACATAATTCAGAAACAGCTATAGGGAATGCTTTGTCAGCAGGCATAAAGTGTGCGTGTAACCTGTTTGGAAAGAGAGCAGTGAGTGGGGGGCGGGGCAGGGAGGGGAGGGTGCTCTTACTGTGCAAAAGATCTGTGTGCAAAATATTTCTCTCCGAATATAGGGAGAGATCACATTGTCCTCTGTCCAACAGTCCCTTTTTCTTATCTACGTTCTCCATGAGTTCTTAGATACCCACTGTCTGTTTGTTGAGTTGTTTGAAAAATGTGTGTGTTTTTCTTCCTCTTCACTAAAGTCTGAAGGATGTACTCTGTTCAGGATGAATGGCCTTCCATCATGAGGGGAGGTGGAGAGAACTGGTTTCTCTTGGCTATTGTTGTTGCTCACTCGGGCAGGGTTTGGTGTAAGCAGCAATTGTTCTGTATCTAGAGGACAGAAGGTTTCTGTGTCATCTAGGGAGCTATTGTTGGCTTATAATTAAGAGTCAAATTAATTCTACAGGTTGTTTAAACAAAGAAGAAGCCCTCCCCACCCCCACCCTTACTCCAAAAGGAACCCTTAAGCGAGACAGCGTGTGACATGATTGTATGCAATTGTTCTTACATCATTCTGTTTTTGGTTTTGGTTTTTTGTTTCCAGGCTAAATTTTCAGAGGTGGGAAACTTGTTAACAGGTGTATTAAGAGTTGTTTACAGATGTTCAGAGCTGTTTTGAACTGGTGTGTTAAGAGTTGTTTACAGGTGTTCAGGAGGTGGGACAGGTTTGTATTATTGACAACATGTTGAGTGACTCCTCTTGTTTTGTGATTGGGGCATAATGCTTTTAAGAATTATTAGTCTCCCTTTCTTTCTCATATTCATGGTTATCTGTTGCAACAAATATTTGTTTACTTAAACACATTTCAAGCTCTTGGAGAAGATCCCATTTTAATGTTACGCATAGCCGTCTAAGTTTCATTCATAGTAGTGCTTGAAAACATGGCTTTGAATGGTCTGTGTGAGTCTTTCCAAAATGCAGATAATTGGTTTTGCTTTCTAGATGTGTGTGTCTGTGTTCTGGTTTAGTGTAGTGCTCTTGCTTGGTCTGAAAGCTATCCTAAAATCCTATGCTTGTTTTATTAACTCAGTACAGTAGGCATTTGCTTTTGTTGCCAGTAGTCTTCAAATTGCAGTTCTCTAATCTGCTTTAACTATCTAGATAAATTGCCCTAATCCAGTCTTCACAATGGTTGTGGTTAAAGAGTCAGAGCCATTTGATTGGATTCAGTGGATGCCTGGAATGTGGGAGGTACTGCCCTTTTGTAACCCCCTTAGCCTTTTAATCTTTCAGCCAAATGTTCACATTCAACAATTTTGTTTAGCTGGCAATCTGAACATTTCAGTATCTCAAAGGCTGCTGTCATGGCAACAAGAGATTAGAGTGTGGTGTGGTTTTCTCCAGTTTTTGTGTTCCTTTTCATTCCAGTCACACAGGAAATTATATGAGGAATGAATTCATATACAAGCAAGTACATTGGAGCCAGTGTAATGTAAATGAGGTAATGTGTAAACCAGGAACAAACCTGTCTGGAGAAGCTTTTTGCCAAAGGAACACTTCACATTTCAGTTCTTGCCTTTATAGAATTGGTGGAGCTTGAATTACCAGTAACACCCACTGCTGTTGGCTCATACTGACTTTAATGGCTTCACTTGTTAGAGCCCAGTTCTGCCTATTGTCTGTCACATTGGTGTCTTGGCTGACTGTCTCAACTATCTCTCACATTTCTACTTCTAGGAGGAATTCCTTTCAATCAAGCCTTGTGTATATGAATGCAAACACTTGCTGTAAAACAAGGTGGCGGTTTTTGATGCAGTTTTTCAGATAAACAAGTATCATCCTTGTTCAGGAAAAAAAATCTGTTTGGAAAATTAAGATTGAATCTTTATCTATTGATATGACTGGAAAGACACAGATATATGCACAAAAATGACATCTTTCTGGGCTTAGTATGAATTTTCCAACAGTCAGTGTTCAAATTAATTTCCATGCTTCTAAAAATAGCTTATATAAATTAGTGAATAACCTTGGTTTTCTGTGTATGGAAGTGCTGGCTCTTAACTGTGTGTTGTTTTGGGGGTTTGTTTACTCTGTGGAAAGCTTAGAGCAAATTCTCAAGGAGTGCAGTTTTCACTCATAGTCTAAATGTGTATTTTGGATGTTTATTCTGTTTCTCTGCTGCAGAAAGTGATGCAAAATTCGATCAATTGAATCTTACAGAGTATAATTAAATCAATGGCTATGTTGCACAGTCCTCAAAAAGATGACACTCCCCTAATGTATGCATAAGAGTGTTGGAATTCCAAAATGTCTGAGGGTATTTGTTCAGCCCATTTTGTGGTTGTAAGCAGAACAGAGGGAAAGGTTTGATTGTCAAGTTGTGACAGATGGACTAACCACTTATGTCAAATTTCAACTGTAAGAACTTACAGAAATTGTTAACCAGCATGGTACTCTTTTCCATGTTCAATTTTGTAATTTCTAATTTGTGAATAACTTTATCTGCAGATTATCTGTATTTCACATAGCTTTCTATAATATGATGTGTATGTAATTTTTTTCACTCTTAATCTGCATAGTTGAACAACACACACACAAACTACTGAGTATGCACATTTGCCCAAACCAGTGCAGAATGTATGTAAATACCTAGCAGTAATGGAGGCTTACTCATACACATTATCTCCAAGACAAGGTGCTACTTGCCAGTCATCCTCTAGAATTCAGATGCCTTTCAATATGCACATTTCCCACAGCTTTACATTGTTTGCACAGTGGCTAATTGTGTGCATATCCTGCGCTTCTCATATTTACGATAACATAACCACCAATCCTGGGGATTCTGGACTTTTGTTTTGCAAGACAAGACACTTGTTTTGATTTAATGCATTTAGAGAGGGGTGTGTGTGTGTGTGTGTGTGTGTGTGTGTTTTAATATGCCTGCAAGTGTTACTTCTTAGGGGCCATGTATTCACTTTTGGGAGGAAAAAAAGGGGCAGAAAGGTCACTGGTTGCAATTAAAGAACAAAGTCCATTGTTGTTTGACAGCAAACTGTTTTGAAAGCTACATAAGGGATTTAGCTGTTGAAAACATTGATAACTATTAGGTGTTTAACAACGAGCCCAGTTCCAAGTTCTTTATGTGCTATTGTGCTGTCCAGTAGTATAATACCATTTTTGGATCTAGGTGAAAAGATGCTGCCCTTTGGCTAAGGAAAGCTTTCTTTGTGAACCCAGTGACCTTTTAGACTAGATCCATTCTGTATTGAATTCCTCTGCGAGGTTAAAGTAACAATGAAACAAGAGAAAATGGCCTAGAGCATTTATAAAGGAAAACATTTGGAAGGATAAGGTGGTTGTAAACTGCTTGGAAAAAAATGTATATTTCACACAGGACATCAGTAAATTTTAGTATTTAAATAACTTCATAAATACCTAGTAAAAAAGAGGATTATCAGGATGTGTTGAGGTTAAGCTTGTTCTCCATGTTTCAAAAGGTTTTCCTTCAAGCTTGTTTTAATTAGAGGTATGTAAAGACTCCCCCCCACCAAAGTAGCATTTTATAGTCTAATAAATGAAATGTATGTTAAAAGTGCTAAGCAAAAATCCCCTGTAACCACAGAGGTGTTCAATAACCAAATTCAAATAACATGGAATGTACCATCTGTTCCTAGTTTCCAATATAAAAACAGGCATTAAATAAATTGGGATTTGCTCATGCTTTTTACTAGTTAAAATGCTCACCTGTAACTTTGTAGACACTGTAAATTGCTAGAATACAAGAAAGCCAGGAAACATATGTTCATACATAGATTTCTTCCCTTATATTTTTATTAAAAGGTTAGTTTGGCACTGAAGAATTGAGAATAGGGAATCAGCTCCTGCAGGCAACCACAATGAGGGTCACTTTTTCAAATATCTCATTATTCAGCAAGTGCCTGAATTATTCTGTCAATTTTCCCCCCAGAGGCAAGAAAGAAAAAGAAAAATGGGGAGGAAAAAAGCTCCCAAAGGAGAATTTTAGCACGTTATTACCAATTATCAAGTTGTACATGATAAAAGCTGTTCCCTAAAAATTTGTAGGAAACCGATTCTTCAAAGAAATTAACTAAAAATTATTGATACAGCCGCTGAAAACAATTCATTTTAAGGATAACAGCTGGATTTTTGAATTGTCAGGGAGCAGGAATCTTGGCTATAGACTATGCACCTTGGATAAAACATCATCCCGCTTTTGTTTGAGGTCTGTTATTGAAGCTAATGACTGGTCTTGTGCCGCCCTGAGATAAATGGCATTATCTCTGAGTAGGCTGACAGGAAACAGACATGTTAATAGTGAAGCTGCAGGGAGGATCTGCTGTACTTCTGACAAAAGAGTTAAGCATGGACCCCTGGTTGCGATCATTAACACATAATGCATTCTTGCTTTTCCTAGCAGGTCTGTGATAATTGGAAAGCTTCTTTATCAACAATTACTTAAACCATAAAGCTGATTCTCCCAGTATCTCTGAATACAAAAACTTCTGGGCCTTTTGTTGAGAGAGAGTGAGAGAGATGTTATATTGTTTTAAAGGCTCAAATATTAAGCATTGTGCAGCAGATATTTATAGGAAGATTTTTGTCTGTTTAGTT
This sequence comes from Hemicordylus capensis, assembly GCF_027244095.1. Taxonomy (NCBI): domain Eukaryota; kingdom Metazoa; phylum Chordata; class Lepidosauria; order Squamata; family Cordylidae; genus Hemicordylus; species Hemicordylus capensis. The sequence continues at coordinate 83,536,003 of NC_069658.1, read as the reverse complement.
AAACCAATGCACCTTGTTGGAAATTAAGCATGTTTTAAAATGGGGCTTCTTAACCCTTGATTAAAATAGTATGTACGTGGTAAGCTTTTGCAGTGAAAAGGATACATTTTTTACTGCAGCAATCCAAAGTAGTCTTTTGTACCTGGTGAAATGTTGTGAGCAGTGATTGGTAGCTTAGTAGCTTTTGACAATTTTTGACAAAATGTTGGTAGCTTTTGACAAAGAAGTGATTAGATGTGTTAGAAAGCCTGAAAAACTTTGTGTTGAGACAGCATAATAACTCTGCACAGCATGATGCATAATAAATAGGCAGCCAATGGTTCTGGAGACAGTGGGTCCACTCTTTCCTCCATATCCCTTCCCCATAACATTGATGCCACTCACTGAGTGATGCCAGTCAGTCTATCACCAGGATCATTCATGGATGCTGAGTGTGTGATCATCATCTTGTATTCCTATTTCATGCCCTTCAACTCTAGTTCTCAAATAATAAATATTCAATAGCATTTGCTTTCCATCTAATTGAGAAACCACATCCTCCCCCTACCCCACAGTAACTACTAGCAAACCGGCTTGGGTACCTGTAGCTGAACTGGTTACACAGCTGAACCGGCATGTGCGGTGGCCATGTGCGTTCCAATGCCACTCACAAGCTGTAGGGAATAGGAGTGTGCACGGTTCGGTCCGGGCACAATTTAAAAGACCGCCAGTCCGGTTCGGAGGTCCGGCAGTCCGGAGGTTCAGGAGGGCGGGGGCATGTAGCTTTAAGGGAGGGTGGTAGTACTTACCCCCCCGCCGCTCTTCCCCCTCCGGTGCTGGTCCTTTGAAAAATCTTCTTGGGGCGGCAGAGTTCCTCCCTGCCGCCCCTGCCCCCGTCGTTGTTCCTAAAGGGTTAAAGAGACGAGCGCTAGCAGCGTGCATGTGCCCTGCGCAGCACGCGCTCGTCTCTGACGCTGCTGCGTGCGCGCCGCATACGTCATGCAGCGCGTGCGCGGCAGCGTCAGACGAGTGCGCGCGCCGCGCAGGGTGCATACGCGCCACTAGCGCTCCTCTCTTTAACCCTTTAGGAACAATGACGGGGGCAGGGGCGGCAGGGAGGAACTCTGCCACCCCAAGAAGATTTTTCAAAGGACCAGCGCTGGAGGGGGAAGAGTGTGTGTGTCGGGGTAAGTACTACCCCCCCTTAAAGTAACAGTCCCCCCCGTGCCGGACCGGGGGGGGCTCCAGACCATGCACACCTCTAGTAGGGAACAGTGCCCACCACGTGCCGCCCGTTGGTAGAGTGAGCTCTGTGCCCAGAAAAGTGGCGGGGCAGCAGTGGAGTAGTTAAGGACTTGCTTACTTGATTTTTAAAGGAACCGCTGCCCTCGGCTGCCTGAGCCTGTTTGCGCACATCCCTAGTGGAAGGTTGGACACTTAGTTTTCAAATAAATGTTCTTGCTTTGTATCCTTGCATGGAGAGTATCAAACAGAAATCTGTCTTGTCTCTAAGTGGATGTAGCTATTAATAGTGCATATGTCTGCAGTACTGCAAGGCATTGTACTTCAAAGTAGGAGAATTGATTTAAATCAGTAATTTAAATTGTTTCAGTAACTCCAAATTTATTAATTTTGATTTTATTTAGGTTCGCACCTACATTCTATATTGTGATTTTCACAGTTTGTCCTTGCCAATATGCATATAAATTCTAAACATTACTATTTTTGAGCTGTGTGCATCCTGTAATATAGCTCATGGAAAACCAGTAGTTTTTTAAAGCCATGAATTATGCCTTCAGCATATAGTAACACTAGTTTAGATCACTCTTAGTTTAGATCGCTCTTTTTTTCTTTTGTTGACTTCATCATTCACTATTTCCCCGGTGGTAGGAGATCCTCAGAAAGGGTTATGAAGTGCGCATGCCCGAGACAGAACTGGACCATGTGACTCTTTGTAGGCATAGCTGCCTCCCAGTTCCAGTTCTGTCTCGCTCGGGACTAGACGGCATTTGAGAGAGCTCAGAGATTTAACAATCTTATTACTTCTAATCTTACCTTGGTTCGTTTTTTATTCATTCCTATTACTTTACCGTTTCACAGCTACGTGCCCCGCTCCCCCCCCAGCTGTGCAAGGAAGGGAAGACGATCCGCACTGTATTCGGCGCCAAACACAGACTTACTTCCAAAATAATCTTTTTTATTCCAATTCGATAACTATTTGGCAGACAAACAATTAGAGTTTATATTTTATTTGCTCCTTTTTCGATTGTCCTCATGGATATTGCCCATGCCGAGGAGCTCCTACAGGGGTCCTTATCGGAGGCTTCCCAGTTGCCGCAGTACCTGGGCAACGTGCGGGAAAAGCACTCCGCCCCGGCGTTCTCCTCTGAGGCAGCCGTAATTGATTCCGCTCCCGCTTCTGCCGCACCGGTGGTGCTGGCTATGGAAGCCGCGACTTCGGGGCAGGCACCAGTCAAAGCCCTGAAAAAATCAAAGCATTTGGGGGAGCAGGGAATGAAAAAGAAAAAGAAGCGCAAAGAGTCCCTAGTCAAGGCGGAGGGACACAAACGCCTTTGTGAACGGCTGCTAATTCAAGCGGTCTGCTGCCACTCGAAGTCTAAATCGGCTGGAAATGGTGCCAAAACGAGGGAGCTCCGCAAAAAACATGCTAAAATTGAAAATGACGGTGCGAATTACCGGTGACTACCGCGGTCCATATTGAGGTGCTGCCCGGGGAAGTACCAACACAGGCTGTTTCTATTAAACCCGCATTTTCTACCAATAACCACGAACCGTCTTTGCCAGCTCCGGTGCTGACTGTGAGTAAAGACCCTTTCTCCCCCGCAGCCACTCAGTGGCTTAAGGAGTTTTTAATGAGGGAATTTGTTCGTGAACCCGAGGTACATATTGAACCCAGTGTACAGGTATCTATTGAACCTGCTCGTCAGCTAGCACATCTCCCTTTACCAGAGCCTATTGCTACCCTACCAGGACCTAGGTTAGGTCGCAGGCGGCAGCCCAACCGATGGGGTTCAGAGAGGCTTTCGTCATCCTCCCCCGATTCTAGTCCTAGACGTAGGGCCATACCACTGTCTGAACTTGGCTCCTTCCTACCCAGACTTTTACCTCAAAGACCTAGGAAAAGGCGCAGACACTCATCTTCGTCTTCATCTGTATCTAGTGGGACGAGGAAGCCTAAACAACCTAAACAGCCGGTTCCTATGGTTCCAACAATTCCCCCTGCCACACAGCCTCCCATAGCTCCTATTCTCATCCCAACTTCACTGCCGGTTCAACCGTCTTCCCCGTTAAGATCCCATTCATTGTCGGGGGGCTGTTCACCACACACGATACCCAAAGACCCAGGTTCAGATAAAGAAGACAGGGAACTGTCAGAAGAGGAGATGGCTCTTCCCATTCCTAACAATGCCAGACTTTTCTCCCCAGCAGATTTTGATATTCTGCTTTCCAAGGTGAAACGCATCATCAATGATGTTTCTCCTCCAGAACAGGAGGGCACTACCCCCACACTAGATCAACAAGTTTTACCCGCATCAGAGACGTTGAGTCCAGTAGTTCCTTTTCCTCCTTTGTTTAAGAGAGTGTTGTTCGCTGAGTGGCAACGCCCTACAGCTTCCAAACCAATTGGTAATATACCAAAAAAGCACTACGTGGTGCCCACTGATATAACCAAACTTCTTGCTACCCCTAAGGTCGATCCCCTGGTGGCACAGCTGGTGTCGGGGGCTATTGTGCAGGCTGAGGGACAGGAGCAACTGAAGGCACCGGAGGATAGACGTTGTGAATCTCTCCTTAAAAAGGTACACGACACCACGACTTCCTCCATTAGGATTGCCACTACTAATTCCATATTTGCAAGAGCATCTCTACTCTGTGCTAAAGAACTTGTCAAAATGGTACCCGCAGATCTACCCAAGCTCCGCCAAGGCATAAATAAAATGGCCAAGGCATCCGCTTTAATGGCCGATTCTAGTTTAGATAATATACAGCAATCATCTAGGGCCATGGTGGCAGGGGTGGCGATTTGTAGGTCACTATGGCTTAAGTCCTGGAATGTAGACTATAAATCTAAGCTGGCCTTAACATCTACTCCCTTTACAGGTGAAACCCTCTTTGGCCCGGCCTTGGAGCCTTGGTTGAATCCTGGGACAAGAAGAAAGTAATGCCTGCTGCCCGCAAGTACTTTCGCGGGGCCTCTCGTGGCTCAGCACGCTCCTTTCGTCCCTACAGGTAGCAGTTCAATAATTACTTCTCCCCCTACAATCAGAGTTTCACCTCCAGGGATTCACGGTTCCCTACGTTTAGGGGCGCAAACCGACCTCAATGGAGACAACGCTTCAGGGGCAACTCCAGAGCATTCGCCCACAAAGCCTTTGGCTCAATGCCCAATTATAAGAAACAATGATGCCACTCCAGTAGGCGGAAGACTGTCGGGCTTCTGTACCACCTGGATGTCCACAGCCTCCGACGCATGGGTACTCGACGTGGTACCCCCCCACCATCGATTCATCCCCACACCAAAGTCTTCCAACCATCTACGGATGCTGCAGGCAGTACAACGCCTTCTCCAGATGAGGGCAATAGAACCGGTCCCGTCTTCTCAATTTTTTCAAGGCACCTACTCCATTCTGTTCCTAGTGCCGAAAAAAGTCGGATCCTGGCGAGCTGTTTTGGATTTAAAGGCATTCAATCATTCTGTGCAAAAAATAATATTCCGGATGGAGTCCCTACACACGATAAAAGAAACTGTGCAACCGGGGGACTTCTTAGCTGCAATAGATTTGTCAGAGGCCTATTTACATATCCCGATCAGGGTACAGTCTCGCCAATATCTTTGATTCGCATACGATGGAAGTCACTTTCAATATCGAGCACTACCCGTCGGCCTTTCATCCGCTTCGAGGGTATTTTCCAAAGTAATGGTGTCCCTGATCTCGCACCTCCGTCTCAGTGGCGTGCATATTCATCCGTTTCTGGACGATTTACTCGTGAGAGCAAGAACAAAGACACAGGACATCAGGAACATACGGACATCTCTGAAAGCACTCGAGGAACACGGCTTTGTGGTAAATGTACAGAAGAGCCACCTCGAACCATCCCAACCATTAGTCCACTTGGGGGCTTTATTCGACACTGCACGGGTGACAATTTGCTTACCACAAGAACAAAGGGAACGGATCAAGCAACAACTCTGCCCACTCCTCCACAAGAATGCAGTGGATGTCATGACCTTATCCCAGGCACTTGGCTCGATGATAGCGTGCTTAATTTGCACCCCTTGGGCCAGGTGGCACTCCCGTCCCCTACAGTGGTTACTTCTTCCTTGGCAGGACCACATCATGGTGGGCATCAAAACTCTTATCACAGTCCCTCGGAGTGTCCAGAAGTCCTTTCTGTGGTGGCTATCGCCAGCCATCATACGAGGTCATCTACTGGAGAAACCTCCACGTGTAGTGCTGACCACGGACACCAGTTTGTCCGGCTGGGGAGCCCATTGCCAGAACCAAATCACTCAGGGCTCATGGTCACAGGAGGAAGCACAACGACCCATCAATTGGCTGGAACTAAGGGCTGCTCGTTTAGCACTCCTCAGCTTTCAGGGCCTGCTCTATCACCAACACGTGCTAATCAGAACAGACAATGTGACGGTGAAGGCCCATGTCAACTGACAAGGGGGCACCAGATCCCAAACACTGATGGAGGAGGCGAACCTCTTATTCCGTTGGGCAGAAGTCAACCTCCTATCCATTTCAGCAGAACATCTGAAGGGGGAGGAAAACGGCCTTGCGGATTGGCTGAGTCGCAGTACGTTGGACCCAGGGGAATGGTCCATACACCCCGAAGTATTTTCCCAGGTAGTGCTCCATCTCGGTTTACCATGAGTGGACTTGTTTTCCTCGGACAAAAACCACCAGGTGCCACGTTATTTCACCAAATATCATTCTCACCTAGTGGAAGCCATGGACGCCCTTCACTCCCCTTGGCCGAAAGGCCTGTTGTACGCCTTCCCTCCAACCCCCATCATCATGAGGTAATCCGGAAAGCGATTCAGGAGGAAGCAGACATCATACTCATAGTACCTCATTGGCCTCGCAGACCGTGGCTCTCCACCGTGGTCGAGCTAGCAAGTGGTCCACCTTGGTTCCTTCCACCACGCCAAGACCTCTTCGTCAGGGGCCTCTACTGCATCCAGAACCTCAGTGGCTCCAACTCTCCGCTTGGAGGTTGAACGCTCGAAATTAGCGGCAAGAGGTTATTCGGGGCCATTCTAGACACGATATTGGCATCCAGACATGCGTACACGCATCGTATCTACCAGGCTACATGGTCTGCGTTCCTCAGGTGGGCTCACCAAAACAAGATTGAACCTCTTACAGCAGGAGTTCCCGAGGTACTGGGTTTCCTACAGAGTGGCCTACAGTTACACCTTTGCCCTTCCACCTTACGTCGACAGGTATCAGCCCTGGCCTCGGTTTTGGATCTTTCGTCCGACAACCAACATTCTATCCATCCACACATTACTAGATTTCTTTGAGGAGCCACAAATCTAGCTCTGCCTCCTGTCGGACGTTTCCCCTCCTGGAACCTCAACAGAGTCCTAAATGCCCTCATTAAGTCGCCTTTTGAGCCCATTTCTTTTATTCCCTTAAAAATTTTGTCCTATAAGGTGCTGTTTTTGTTGGCGGTCACCTCTGCGCGCCGGGTCTTCAAACTCGGGGCCTTATCTTCAAAGAAAGAATTCTGCACATTTCAGGACGATACTGTTATTTTAAGATTGGATAAAACCTTTCTACCAAAAGTTAACTCACTGTTTCATAGATCTCAGGTCATTGTTCTACCCTCCTTTTGTCCATCACCTACGCATAGGAGGGAGAAGCTATGGCATAAATTAGACGTACGCAGGGCTTTGCGTGCTTACCTTAGAAGGACCAAAGATATCAGGAAATCTGACGCCCTCTTTGTCTCCTTTTAGCCTCAGTCTCTGGGAAACAAGGTCTCAGGGGCCACATTAGTAGGCTGGATTAGGGCATGTATACTACTAGCGTACTCATCTCTTCACTTACCTCCACCTGGGGGAGTCACTGCCCACTCAACCAGGAGTGCCGCCACTTCGGCGGCTTTTGCAGCTCATGTTCCGCTGACTGAGATTTGCAGGGCGGCTACCTGGTCGTCCGTTTTTCCATTTATTAAACACTACAAAATCTCGGGTTTCACTGAACGGCAGGCGGCCTTTGGTCACACGGTTCTTCAACAAGTATTGTAATTACATCCTACCCGACCCAGGGATTGATGTCTTTAGCTTGGGCACGTCCCTTTCTGAGGATCTCCTACTACCGGGGAAAAAGGAACATTGGTCTTACCGTGAAGGGTTCTTTTTCCTGGTGGTAGGAGATCCTCAGTCCCACCCGGACGTATTTCTAAAAGGTTGTGGTTAGTGGGTGGAAACTAATGGTGATGACCGGTGGCTCTCAGGGTTTTTCAGAGTTAGTTCTAAATGTTCTCCATTGTTTCTATTAATTCTGATTTTCATGTTATTTACAGTTTATCTCTCCTTTCAATTACAAGTATGCGTTGACTTTCTCTATAAGGGCACACAGCTCTCTCTCTCTCGCTCTCTCTCTCTCCCCGACTCATACGTTCCTCGTTCAACAATCCTGGAACTGGGAGGCAGCTACGCCTACAAAGAGTCACTCCAGTTCTGTCTCGGGCATGCACACTTCATAACCCTTTCTGAGGATCTCCTACCACCAGGAAAAAGAACCCTTCACAGTAAGACCAATGCTCCTATTCCTGAGCTTGCATGAAAGCTGCTTAGATTTGAATGAAGGGTTATGAAACTGTTCAGAGTGGCTTGAAAGATTATTGGTTTGTACTTTTGAGTTGAAAGAGTATGTGGGTGCGTCTAGATTGTCTCCTGAATCCCAGCTTAGATTGAATTTTACCTAGGATAGATTTGTCAATGAAACAGTTAAATGTGGGTGAGAATAAGTAAGTTACAGTGAAATATAAACATATCACTTTTAGACAAAAGTTGTTTATACTACAAACAAAATTCTGGCATTTCTAGATTGATTCCTATAACTAGTTTTTTTCTACCTCATGATGAGCGGAATTGTTTGACGTGATCTGCAGTAGCCCAGGAAGCATACGGATTTGAATTTAACAAGTTTTAGAAATCACGTTTGTAGAACTCATGTTTACTGAGCTCAGTAACCTTAGTTTAAATGTCAGACACTTCCTAAAACCTGGATGTGCATCTTTCAGAGAGGTAATTTGTGAGAAAAAACCCTCTATGAGGGAGGAAAATGGTTGCGGGATTCTATTCCATATGCCTTGCAGATGGCTTACACAGAATTTTATTTTCTACATAAAAAGTGAAGTAGATTAAATACCTGTTATTTGCATCATCAGATGTAAATCACAGGCTACCATGTTTGGTGAGTTCGCATGCTACCATGTTTGGTGAGTGGACATTCCCAGAGGATGCATTGTATGAACCCGTCAACCAGCGATTCCTAGCCCATCCACCTACCGACTTTCTCTGCCCAGCTTCAAGTCTTTGTTCCAAGTGGGCATAGAAAATTGGTAGAATCTTGGGCGGATGGAATGGAAACTTCCAGTTGTCAGGGTTTCACAGCATATCTGCTGGGAGCACAATCTCTAGGAACCTCTGGTTCCTAGGTTTTGGTCTTGGCGATTGTGGGAACCCATCCAATGTAAAAAACTAAGCCTCTAACTGACTTGGTAGGTAAAAAGGAAATATTAGACACAAATAGGTTAATGGAGGAAAAGGTGGGGGTCTTTCTTTAAAAAAAGAAAAGCAATAAAAAAACCCTTGTAGGATCCAAATAGCATTTCATCAGTGGAATATTTGAGGCAGCAGGGTGTCATATTAGGACTGGGGAAATGTGACTTCGGTTCCCCTCTTAGCTATGAAACTTGAGTCATTCTCTCCCCGATCTAGGTTGCTGTGAGGATATAGTGAACTGCATATATTACACTGGATTCTTAGACAAATGTCTGGATAAACATTTATCCAATGCTGAGTTCCAGACTCCCACTGCGCTGTTGCATGAGCAGAACAATTTTCACTGCTTTCCCCTTCCCTATGAAGCCCACTGTGCATCACTAAAGTATGTCCCTGAGGGTCAAATGTTCTGTTTGCGCAACAGCACAGCGGTAATCCGGAACTCAGCTCTGTGCACCAGTGTAGTGCTATTCTGGATGTTGGTCAGTAAAAACTAACATTTTCAGATGGTAAACATACATAAAGATAACTTGAGGTAAGTCCTCAATTTGGTATATGAATTCTTTCCAAATCATTTTATTGGTTATGCTGAGGGAAACTTCAGACAAATCATTGAAAACATCCTTTCTGGTTTTATATGTTTGGGGAGGGGGGGGCTGAATGCTGTCTCAATAACAATGCGATTTGCTTTTATTCCTCTCCCCCGAGAATCTTCATTGTCAACTTGTAATGTAAGAGAAATGTTTCCACAAGAATATTTAAAGATTTTCTGGGACTGCTATATGAATGCACAGTTAATTGTATATATACAAAAAGTGAGAATATGTTCTATTCCCCCCCCCCCAGTAGTTTTAGAAAGCTGATATTTAAGTTGTGGAATTGGCTCGTGTTAACCAGGAAGCAGATGGCATTGTGCCACAAAAGTATAATTTTACTTAGAAGAACTTTAAAGGTTTTGATGTTTTTCTTTTTCCTCTTATTTCCCTGATGGCTTATTTTTATTGAAGGGTAACTCGAGGAGACCTGGTAGCAATTTTATTGCTTTCCCATGGCAGTTTCAAATAATAGCATGGTCTTTGGTTGCCAGTCAATTTTATACCAGTCGGCTTGATTCTGGTTTTTATCATGTGGCAATAGACTATTAAAAGTATATGCTTCTAGTTTTCCCTAAGAATCAGACTCTATTTTTATGCTTCAGTTAAGAACAAGTCCAACCAGTCATAATACTATAAACTCCTAGAAGTCACCTTCTTCCATCCTTTTCATTAAAGAAAACACCAGAGTTTAAAGACTCAGCTTCAAGAATGTTCTGAAAACATCTGGTGTCACTAGCAGTTCACAGCTGATTGTTTAATTTTGCTCATGTATGGTCTTTCATATTGAGTTTATCTCTATTTTCAAAATTTCCTAGCCAGAAGCTCACTCAGTTCATTTGTTCCAGCTATGTTATGCAGCCCTGTCATGGGAAAAAAATGTGTTCTAATTTTGCCAAAGTCTGCTTATGATTTTCTTTCCTCAGATAAATTAGATTTTACAGTTTTTGCTGTTTCCTCCACTGTGGCCATTAGGAAAGACTCAAAAACAACTTGTAACATCTTAAAAAGTATACATGGCCAAACCATATTATTTTTGGATTTCCTATCACCTTCTTGGCTGATTTGTGTGGGTGGCTAATGTTAAAAGCTGTTTGAACAGGAATCTTTGGGTCTTTAGGTTTTCATTCTTCAGTAAAAAATGTTTATTGACCTGCCGTAAGATGTAGATAATTCCATCGAATCTATAGACTTTATTATAGACTTCTGTCATATAGCAGCAGTAGTTGTATGTTTATAGGGTTTATGTTTTATATTATGTTCCTTTTGAGATAAGAGCATGAAATAAACAGATATCTGTAAAGGGGGCAAAAGGTACTCCAAGAATGACTTCATTGGTCTGTTGGAAGTACTGTATCCCAAGGGTAGTGCTTTTGGACATTAGTGCAAAAACATCCATAGTCTACAATGATCAATGGTTATTTCTTGCCATTAATTACCATTATTTGACATACAGCTAATGAGTACTGTGACTAATATTTTTAGAAAATTTAGTATGAGTCATAAATACCCCATCAAGAACACTTCTCAAATCATAATGACATTCTAATGTAAAGCAATAAGTTTAATTTTTCAGCCCAATGGAAACCAGCCACACACAGAAACATAATCAGATGTAATGGATACACCATAAATGGCCTATTCTTTGCAATAAAGCATACTGTATCCATGGCAAAATTTCTTAGAATTGTGTATCCGCTACATACAGATTCTCAGGTAGCAGCGTATTCAGTGTGATGTAACTGCATGCAGCAGTAGGTATGCTGCTTGTGCTGTCTCTGCAGTTTGCTAGCTTGAGATGACTGTATTATCAATATTCAAACAGATACTTTTTCTGTCCTTAAAATACCTGAGATTTTCAGGATCAAAGTACATCAGGCAAATTGTTTGCAGCCTTATATTCCAAAATGGGAAGATACCTATGGAAGCACAGACTGTTCTGCTGGAAGTACAGCTCTTCTCTTTTATATATATATACAGGAGAACCCTGTTATTCGTGGGTGTTCCTTTCCATGGGGGGGCGTGTATAGCAAATCCGTGAATAACAGGGCATTAAGGCAATGGGAATCGGGGTTCCCGGATGTAAAAAATTGGCTGAAAGTGGCAGGTATTACCCTGTTTCCCCCCCAATTGCACCCCCCATCCCCAAATGGCCCCTCAAAGTGCCCTACCATGCCACACCATAGCCCATGGGGCCAAAAATTGGTTGAAAAACACACTTTTTGCCTACGTTTTGAGCCATAAAATGGTTCCTGATCTCTCTGGCAGTCAAAAGGGTGTCCGGAAATAACCCCCAAGGTCATTTCTGACCACCCCCGACCTGTGGATACACATGTTTAACCCTTTCCCCTTCACTACCCACCCACCCACCCCCACGTATACTGAGGCCAGGTGCAGCTTATTTCAATGTCTGTATAATGTAATGGTTTTGCCCTTCCATACTTTAGAACTTACCTGTACCAATCCTTGATTGGGGTTTCTGCACACCAGTATTGGTGAGTCTGGAAATATCAAGGAACGCAGGCATGTGTTCTGGAAAGATTCCTGCCTGATCTTGCAAGCTTTGCTATAAGATGGGTAGTGTGTGGGGCTGTCTGTATGTTTCACATTGGTGGCTGTTACTGTATTACAGTGATATTCACTATTTTTCAAGAAGGAACCACTTTTAAAACAAAACAAAACAAAACACCCTTCAGTGTGAGAGCCATTTCCCACTCTGCTGACCTCCACACAGTTCTGTGCTTTTCTTATGCTGGGAGGACCCTTTCAGAGAGACAGAGTGATCTCTTAAGAGCTCTATGAGGAAAACACTGGGAAGAGCTACACTTCCCAACACTGTTCCAAGGTGGTGTTCCAAGGTGGTGCAGGAGCTCAGGTTCTGCACCCTTTCTCTTAAAGGAGCCTTCCCCCAACGCTCAGCACTATGCAAAGTGCAGCACTGCACGGTGAGATTGGTTTACTCCATACTGTGCCATAGGGGCTATGCAGAGTATTCAGCTTTGGCCAAAACTTCACACATACCTAATAAACAATTAGGAAGCTGTACTTAAGGTTGATGGGAGCTGTCACTGGCCCCTGGTCCTTACAATGAGCAATACGATACTCCTTGATTATATTGATGTGTGCCAATAGGACTGGTTACAACATAGAAGATTTCACTAGGGATGTGCCCAAACCGAAGCACCAAACTGGCTCGGGCACCTGCATCCAAACTGCTTTGGTGGGGCCGGGATTTGTTCCTTTAAAAACTAGGTAAGTATGTTCTTACCTGCTCCTCTACTGCCCCATCATGTTTCCGGGTGTGGTGCTCACTGCCCAAAAGACTGTGCATGGTTGCAGTGCTGCTCTTAGCAGCCTGCGTGCTGCGTTGGCATCAGGGTGGATTTGATTTAAATCATACTGATTTAAATCACGATTTAAATCACTAGCAGGGTGGATAAAAATAAAAAAAATCCGATTTAAATCAAAAAAATCCAATTTAAATTAAAAAAAAATTGGATTTTTTTTAATTTAAATCGGATTTTTTTTATTTTTATCCACCCTGCTAGTGATTTAAATCAGTTTGATTTAAATCAAATCCACCCTGGTTGGCATGCACATGGCTGCTGTGCAGAGGCTGCTGGAACTACTGCGGCCTTTTGGACGGTGAGTGTTGCACCTGGAAAAAGCGGTGGGGTGGTGGAGGTGCAGGTAAGGACCTGCTTGCCTGTTTTTTAAAGGAACTGATCCCTGCCCCGCCCATGGCTACCCCAGCTGGTTTGACCTGTAGCCTGACTTTGAGGTCTTGACCACAGTTTGAGATCTTGACCAAACATAATTGTGCTCTGTACCATTTTCGCTTTGGCCTGCTAGAACTGTGTTGGCCCGGGTTTGCTTCCTAAAGGCATTTGGACCATGTTTGTGTTTGGACCATGTTTGTATTTGGATTATAAAGGCTTGTATCCTACATAATCTATGGCCATTGACGTTTGTTGTCCTTCACAACTGGCTGTGATTGTGAAACTTGATATGGGCAGGAATTACTGACTATCAGCATTTTAGCTTTGTGTCATCACACTGCTTAGGTAGCTAATTGAAATGATATTCTTCACTATCTGCAGTGTTCTCTGGATCCTGCAATTTCTGTTTGTTTTGTTTGTTTGTTCTCCAGGGAATTCATCTTTTCAGGTTGTACTACCTCATGGAATTTTGCCCAAAGGAAGGCATCTTAAACATTGTGACAGTAGTGTAAACCAAAACTGTTTCTTCCCATGAAATTTGTCTCATGCCACATTGTTCACTTTGTAGAAGCAGCTGGAACTATTTATTATTTATTTATTCTATTTCTATACCGCCCTTCCAAAAATGGCTCAGGGCAGTATACACAGAGAAATAATAAATAAATAAGATGGATCCCTGTCCCCAAAGGCCTCACAAACTAAAAAGAAACATAAGATAGACACCAGCAACAGTCACTGGAGGTGCTGTGCTGGGTGTTGATAGGGTATTTGCTTTGTATTTGTATTTGCAAAGTATTTGCTTTGTGGAATCCCATGATCCTGAAGCTGGAAATGATTGTATGCTTTGTGCATCATCTAATCACAGATGGCCTTTTTAAACTCACTATATGCTATCAACAAAGTGATTTTTTTTAAAAAATTGACCCCTGGAAATGTAGCTTTCAGAGATAAAAAGCTACTTTAATTAAAATACATGCCGTTTTCTTTTTAAAAATTTTGTATATCTTGATAATCCTGAATAGTAGCTGTAGAAATATTTTTGGAAGTACCTGCATGAGTAAATACTATGAATACGCAATACAGGAAGGGTCTTAAATTAATAATTTGACTGATTATTACTCTAACAGATAGAGTTATGTGGGCTTTTTTATACATGCAATATAAATAGCTGCTTTGCATTTTTATACTTTCCTTCTCTGCCTCCACTGAAAATAATAGTTTCATAGCTGTATGCGGTTATTGCTGAGATATGACTGAGAGAACTGCATTCAGTACAGTGAAGCACATTCATTTTCATCTAGTACCCGTTTATTGCCTTGAGCACTGTAAATCTGTCAGCTCTTCACGATGCTTTCACCTCTTTCTTCATTTGCTCCAACTTCTAGTTTGACAATGTTCCCCTGAGGCAGAATTCTAATCTGCTTCCAATTAGTTGCAAAATGTGACTGAAATTTCCACATTACGACTGCTGTTTTACTTGCACGAACACATCTAGAAACAAATTAATGCTCTTGAATATTTATTTTCTGAGCCTTTGGATTTTCTTTCAGGGGGGAAATTGCCAAATGTTTCCAAGTGACTAGATTTTTGACTCAAATTCTCATTTTACCACAGATTTTAGAGTTTAAATGCTGTTCGTGGTGTCTTTTTTTAAAAATGGGAAATATATGTGGCATCCTGAGGTTACTGAAAATGTATTATGGATGGGGAAGTTATTAAAATAATCACATTTCTTTCCTGGGCAGTTGGAAATACATTTATTCCACTTTCTCAGATATTTTCAGATAGAGGACAATACAGACAATACCCTTCTGCCCACATATTGGTGTTAACTCATTTTATATTAAATCCTCTATCCAGAGGGCCATGTAGAGTTTTGTACATGCAGAAAGGCTTTGTAGAGTCCTTTCCCACACAAAGCTGTTACTGAAGTTTTGAGGGAGACTCTGCAGTGGTTTTCAGTGCAGTGTGTGAAAGGGGCAGTTGACAGGCCCTCCTTGTCTATGCAGAGGTGTCAGATGTGAATAAAGGGCTCTTTGGATCACAGAATGTATTGCGACATGTGTTTTATGAGCTTTTGGCAGTAGTAGAGATAGTATGTGTGAGAAGAGCACAAGAAGTTAATAGCAGTCCTGTTCACAATTTTGCAGAATACTGATGGTATGTGGAATACAATCTGAAACTCAGATTGAAATTGTGATTGGTGAAATTCAGAGCACTGAACTGCAAGAAAATGTTACCTTACTGAGGAATGGAAATGAGAGAAATAAACTTGGTGTCCTGCTCAGCAAAGTCTGTCCCTTGACATAATGGCTGTGGACTTGTAGGTGGTTGCTACAACTCCATGCTTATGTCTGCTGCCTCTTATACTGAATAAATAAGACTACAGCCAACACAGAGGTGTCTACTATGCATTGTACAACACATTTTAAGTGAATACACTGTGATACTGAAAACTCTCATTACAGTAGTATATATTTGACCTTATACGTTGTTGAGATGTTTTGCTGCTTGCCAACTGAGACTTTTACCAGTGGCTGTTAACTTGCTGCTCAAAAAAAAATTACATTTTCTCCACATTGTATTATTATTATACAAGCAGCTTATCTAGAGAAAAACTGTGTCCTTAAGTATATAGTGGCTAAATTTATAGGTGCAAATTTTTCTTACAGTTAGCACTCTGCAGCTTGGCAGATTGATGTCAGCAGCTGTAATAGACTTTAAATAGGCTTGCAGAATTTCACTGAAAGTAAATTGTTGAAGTTGATACTGTTAAGTACCTGTCATTTCTAAATGAGATTTTCCACCTGTACATTTAGTTATTGGAGTGTCATCAAAAATTCCATTATTTATAGACAGGAAAAAATAATAGTAAGAACCTCTAGATTGACATGGTAGTCTGTAGCACAATATTCTCCTGTCAGAGCACACTTGCATGCATGAAATCAAAGGCAATGAATTTAATGCTGGCTTATAGGAAAGAATTTATTAATGTTCTGCCCACTATAAGATCTAGAAAAAATGGAAAAAATATGGTATGACTGGGAATCACAGGTGTGTTCATTCACTACATTACACAGTGGCTTCTGTAAATGCACGTCACTTTTTAAAAAATGAAACCTTGTGTTCACTGTTAACTCTTCTAATATTATGAAGAGGAGTTTATGTTTTTTATGAATATGATTATGTTCATGGCTAGAATCTATAGTAAAGTGCCAAGGGATTTATTAATATAAAAAAATAAAATAAATAAAAGTTGGTTTTGTTGTACCAGCGCATTGCTAGTGTGGATGTCAGCCACTGTATTCTTGGACTTTCAAACAGCTTTTGACAAAGTCCTTCACCAAATTTCCTATGTCAGCTTAGCAGTCATGGAACAAGGGAATAGATCTTCCTTTGGATCAGTAAATGGTTAAAAAAACAGGAAGCAAAGAATAGGAAAAAATGGCCAGTTCCCAACAGATGTTTGACATGCCTCAGTGAATTTTGGGTGTGCCTCCAATGTAGGGGCAAATTATCATATTAAGGGAAGTTTTGCCATTCCTTCTTTGTTCCCTGTGCTGAGCCAGGCATGGCTGAGGCTCGTGATGAATGAGTGAAGGAACCAACTAACCAGTCTGCTTTGGCTATCTCTTCCGTTCTGGGGGACAGTGATCATGATTCACTCTTTCCCTCAATCACTCTACCCTGCCTGTTGAAATGAGTTGCAGTGCAAGAGCAGCCTCAGTTTTCTAAATTGAAAGTGGTGGGGAGGTAGGAGGAAAGGTGGGTTACAAGAGATCAGATAGTTTGGGGCAGAGAAAGAGAGGGGGGGATGCGTACAAATTGCCTTTTGAGATGTGATTCAGAAGACATCCCCTGCCCCTTTAAAACAGAGGAGAGCAAGTACATACCTGCTCTTCCATGGCTCGCCGCCTCTTTCTGTATCAGCGGTCCTCTTTGGCGGTACTCTTCCCAGCTATCTTCACATGCTGGTGATGCTCTCCCCCAGCTGCCCCACACGATGTATGCATGGCGGCCATGTGCATGCCGGCATTGCATGGAGGGAGCTGGGGGAGAGCACTGCCAGCACATGAAGATAGCTGGGAGGAGTGCCGCCAATTCAGGAAGTGGTGGCGAGTGGTGGAGGAGCAGTATGCACCTGCTCTCCTCCATTCCAAAAGGGCAGGGAATGTTTTCCAAAAAATGTCTCGAAACATGATCCTTGCACATTCCTAGAAAGAGAGTGTTTGAAAGGCTGAGGTGACTTCCTTCTGACTCCAGGCTCATTCTTCTTCCTAGGTTGTGATAAGATCACCAAGGTAGCAGTGACAGCTGTAAGGTGTCCAACACAGCTAGTTTCTTTAAATAGGATGTACATAATTTGTTGGGTAAAATAGCACTCTCTCCACACCCCTCCTCTAGTTATTGGTTCCAGCTCTGATTGTAGCTATTCCTGGAGACTACACCCTCTCAATATTTTTTCACAGTTCCCCCACTCCCCACACACACACACACACACACAATATCAGGCCAATAATGTCCCCAGGATTGCTTTGCAATCTTTCCTGGCAATTTATGCCAATTCTTAGAGACTCCATACCAACATCTGGAGGGTTGTCAACTCTACCTCCAGTACATTTCCTTGTCACAGGGAAATAGTAGCCATTGATCTATGTTTCAATGCTCAGATATGGAAGAGGGCCCTACTCACTTACCTTTTCTGTTGTCCTCCCCAGCTACTCTTTTTAAAAGCCTAAAGGGAAGCAGAATTTGGCTGAAGGTGAAGGAAGTCAAGACATGTGGAGTTCATTAATGCCATCCTCCAAATTTTGTAATTTGTGCAACGGTTTAGCTGCCGGAATTGAATGAAGTGGTGGTTTGGGATCTTCCATCTTGCTGAAGACATAAGAAGCACCCTGCTAAACCCAGAGTTCTTCAGATCAAAGGTCCTGCCAGTTTAGTGCTGTGATTTGAAGAGCAACTATCCAGATGCCTCCAGGAAATCCATGAGCAAGCTATGGCCTTCATCTGCTGTTGCCCACCTCCTAGTATTTGTTTGAAAAATGAGTCTGGTTCTTAAATTTTTGAGCTGCCTCCTAGATCCACACGAACATTTTCAAGGTTTGAAGCAAGAGGTGGGTTTGACCAAAGATCTGGATTGGAGTTGGTTCTTTTTAAATTGTTTCTAAATTATCTGGTGGTAACCAAAGTTAAGAACATAAGAACAGCCCTACTGGATCAGGCCCAAGGCCCATCTAGTCCAGCATCCTGTTTCATACAGTGGCCCACCAGATGCTGCTGGGAAGCCCACAGGCAAGAGTTGAGGGCATGCCCTTTCTCCTGCTGTTACTCCTCTGCAACTGGTATTCAGAGGCATCCTGTCTCTGTGGCTGGAGGTGGCCTATAGCCCTCAGACTGAGTGGACATTTTCATTGAGCTGTCCACCATGACTCCAAGATCCCTCTCCTTATCAGTCACCAACAGCTCAGATCCCATCAGCATATATGTGAAGTTGAGTTTTTTTCGCCCCAATATGCATCATTTTACATTTGCCAACATTGAACTGCATTTGCCATTTTGTCACCCACTCACACAGTTTGGAAAGATCCTTTTGGAGCTCCTCAAAATCTGTTTTGGATTACTCTACCCTAAATAGTTTAGTAGTGTCATATGCAAATTTGACCACCTCGCTGCTTACCCCAACTTCTAGATCATTTATGAATAAATCAAAAAGCAGCGGTCCCAGTGCAGATCTGGGGGACCCCACTTCTTACTTCCCTCCATTGTGAAAATTCTCCATTTATCCCTACCCTCTGTTTCCTGTCCTTCAACCAGTTAGCAATCCACACATGTACTTGTCTCTTTATCCCATGACTGCTAATTCTTTGATGAGAAACTTTGTTGAAAGCTTTTTGTCAGGTATACTATGAAGTCTAGGTATACTGTGTGAACTGGATCACCTATATCTACACACTTGTTGACACTCTCAAAGAATTCCAAAAAGGTTTGTGAGGCAAGATTTACCTTTGCAGAAGCCATGTTGGTTCTCCCCCAGCAGGGCCTGTTCTTCTGTGAGCTTAACAGTTTTATCCTTGAGAATGCTTTCCATCAATTTGCCTGGAACAGATGTTAAGCTAACTGGCCTGTAATTGCCCGGATCACACCTGGATCCCTATTTGAAAATTGGTGTAACATTGGATACTTTCAGTCTTCCATGTCAGGCAGTGGTCTGATTCAGAAGATTCTGAGGAGGAACTGCCTGATTCACAGTCCCTTGATACGGTCTGGCTGCAGAAAGCTGAGGAGGAAGCCCCATGGACGGAGAGCTTACCTATAGTGGAACAGCAGGAGGCTGCCGGGGAGCCATTGTCCTCTTCAGATGGGGAGGAACCAGGACCAAGCAGCAGTCGAGTGAGCTGTGTGGAGTGTTAGCCTGACCACAGAAAGGAGTTTTGTGCTGAGAAGAAGCAGCTGTTTGGCTGCAAAGTTCTGACCAGGGAGGCATCTGAATCTGTATCTCCGAAGGCAGGCGGGGCCTTAATTGGCTTCACCTGGCATTTAACCTTGAAGAGGTATAAATTCAGACTGCTCACTCTGCACCACGCTGGTTTCAACTGATCACTTTGGCGTGCAGTTCCAGCTCCTTGTTTCTGAGCACCTTGTTCCTGTTTGTTTCTGTGATCTTGACCCTGTACCTGGCTATCGACTTGTGACTCTTTTTGGAACTCCCTGGACTACAGAACTGTCAACCGACCCCTCTCCTGTCATTGACCCATATTGGACTTGGCACTCAACTATGATTTATGGACTGACGATTCAAATGTGGTAATTTCCATTGATGTTGTCCTACATACACTTGCTTTCGCTTTGTGCAAAAACGTGAATCCCACACATTCCAGCTGTTGCATTGATTTATTGTGGAATCGTGTGCTCTTGACACTCCAGTATAGAGCCTGATTGTAGGGATAAGATATATATTTTTGCAAGGAGGTGGCAGTTTCACATTTGATTTCTTTAAGGGCTCTTGGATGGATGCTGTCAGGCCCTGGCGATTTGCTAGTTTTTGATTTTTCCAGACAGTTTAGAATGTCAACCCTTGTCACCTCTATCTGACAGTTCTTTAGCCTCCATCCCTGAGAAGCCCCGGTTCAGGAACAGGTATACACTCAGTATCCTCTGCTGTGAAGACAGATGTGAAGAACTCATTTAGCTTCTCTGCAACCTCCATATCCTCCTTAATAATCCCTTTCACTCCCTCATTGTCTAATGGTCCAACTGCCTTCCTGGCAGGTTTCCTGCTTCTGATGTACTTAAAGAAGTTTTTGTTATTCCCCTTGATGCTTTTAGCTAAATGTTCCCCAGATTCTCTTTTCGCCACCCTTATTGTCACCTTGCATTTCTTTTGCCAGAGTTTGTGTTCCTTTCTGTTCTCTTCATTTGGGCAGGACTTTCAATTTCGGAAGGAAGTCTTCTTCCCTTTTATGGCTTCCTTGACATTACCTGTTAGCCATGCTGGCATCCTCCTGGACTTAGTGGTACCTTTCCTCCACTTTTTGGATACATTTTAACGGAGTTTCTAGTATTGTGGTTTTAAGTAAACTCCATGCATTTAAGTAAACTCCATGCATCTGGAGCGAAGTGACTCCCCTGGTTTTCCCTTTGAGCTTTCTTTTCACCATACTCCTCATTTGGGAGAAGTTTCCTCTTCTGAAATTCAAGATGTCTGTGTTAGACTTCCTTGGTGATTCTCTCCCCACATGTAAGCTGAATTTAATTGCACTGTGGTCACTGTTCTCTAAAGAGTTGATGACACTGACATCACGCACCAGGTCCTGGGGTGCCACTCAGGATTAAGTCCAAGGTCGCCTTCTCTCTGGTTGGTCCCAAGACCAACTGACCTAGGGCAAAGTCATTCAGTGTATCTCGAAATTTGAGCTCTTTGTCATTACCTGACTCTGAATTTACCCAGTCTATGTATGGGTAATTGAAGTCACCCATTTTTACAGCCCTGCCTCTCCATGATGCCTCCCTGATTTCCTGCTGCAGCTCCCAGTGTTATGATCCGGAGGGCTTGTTAGATTCTATCCCTTCTTTAACATACAGTGCTACTCCAAGGCACCCCTCTCTGTTCTTCCTATAGAGTTTATATCCAGGAACAACAGTGTCCCACTGGCTCTCACTGTTCCACCATGGTTCTGTTATGCCAACTGTGTGTGTGTATGTGTGTGTGTGTATGTATGTATGTGTATATATATATATATATATATATATATATATATATATATATATATATAGCAACCAAGCACTCCGCTCACCCATCTTGGCTCGGAGGCTTCTGAAGTTGCAGAGCGGGTCAACAATTTTAAATTGTTGAATTGTTTTAACTTTTTATATGTGTTTCAGTTGTTTTATGTTAACTGCCCAGAGATGAAAGTTTGGGCGGTATATAAGTTTGATAGATAGATAGATAGATAGATATTCTATTATTCAAGATGGTGAAAACCATAGCTGACTGAGAACAGAATGTCTCCAAACATTCTGGACAACAAAATAGCCAATGAGAGTTGGTGAGCATTATCCAGACTAAATTACTCCTAAGTAGTCTTATTCTAATTTGTATAGACCTCTTCCTGAGTAGTACTGTTAAGTAACTTAGTCTGAATGCTTCTCAGTGTAAGTAAGTAAATGTTCAGCAATGTAAACTGGGACAAAAATCCTTATTTCATATATACACTAGTGGAGTCTGAACTAGCAGACTAACCATAACTTTGGGTCATGGTTCATTGAAAATATCAACTCAGTGTGCAGAAGCTGAGAAAAGATGAATTCCATGCTATCAATTATTAGAAAATGTTTAAAAATAAACATGCTAGTGTAATGCCATTATACCAATCTATGTTAAAGATATGGAATACTGTGTTCCAGTTCTAGTTATCCCATTTAAAAACTGATATTGTATAATTGAAAATGGCACCAAAAATGATCTGGGAGCTACGGCACCTTGCCTAAAAGGAAAGACTAAAGTTTTTGAGGTTCTTTCGCTTAGAAAAAGATTCACAAAATCAAAAACTGTGTTCTACCTGGGTTTTGGAGCTGTGTGTGCTCCCAATTTTTTGTTGTGTGGAAGCATGGTAAGAGGAAATCCCAAATAGAAGTGATTGTGTGGAAGCAAGGTAGGAGGAAAAGCTACCTAGGTTATCCTCCTACCTTGCTTCCGTACAATCACTTCTACCCAGGTTTTCCTCCTAACTTGAGCCACAAAAACAAAAACTGGGACCACACACAGCTCCAAAACCTGGGTAGAACACAGTTTTTGATTGTATGAATGACCTCCATGAGAGAGTCTGTCTCTGTCTCTGTCTCTGTCTCTGTCTCTGTCTCTCTCTCTCTCTCTCTCTCTCTCTCTCTCTCTCTCTCTCTCACACACACACACACACACACACACACACACACACACTTTATAAAACTGCAGATAAAGTGGATAGAGAGAAGTCTCTCAGAATACTAAAATTTGGAATCATCCAATGAAATTGATTGGCAAGAGATTCAGGACTACAAAAATAAAACAAAGTATTTATTTCTGCTGCCATGGGAGAAGCAGGTGTTGCTTCTCTCATCAACACAGCACATCCTATGAAATTTGCCCTTTTGTGCATTTCTGCAAGTACAGAAGTCCATATCTATAAATGTAAAGAATCTAGTTAGGTCCAGTGGTGTGAACTCCCATCCATGTGGACATGTTGAGGAAGAGTAGCTATGGCTAGCTGCAGGGGCTCGGAGTGAGGGAGATAATGAAGATAGAAAGGGGTGGAGCTGGGGGGTCCTCTGGAGCTTGGGGCCCCGGGTTTTTTGAACCCATCTGCTCAATTATAGCTATGCCCCTGGCCAACTGTTGTCTTACTCTTAGCGATAAGCACAGATGAGTCAAATATAAACCTCTATTTTACATAGCATGTAAGTTTTTGATATGTATTTTACCCTCAAACACTGAAGTGTTTTAAAACACAGAACATAGGAAGCTGCCAAATACTTAGTCAGACAATAGGTCCATCTAGCTCAGTATTGTCTACACAGACTGGCAGTGGCTTCCCCAAGGCTGCAGGCAGGAATCTCTCTCAGCCCTATCTTGGAGAAGCCAGGGAGGGAACTTGGAACCTAGATGCTCTTCCCAGAGCGGCTCCATCCTCTAAGGGGAATATCTTATAGTGCTCACACATGTAGTCTCCTATTCATATGCAACCAGGGCAGACCCTGCTTAGCTAAGGGGACAGGTCATGCTTGCTACCACAAGACCGGCTTTCCTCTCCTGAGGACTGCAGTGTCTGAAAAACAAATGCATTGCAGCTCAATTCAGCTAGAATAAATAACTACATATAGTACCCGAAGCAGCCCACATTTTTCTAGCTGAGTATAAGGACCTATAGCTGGGATTCAAAGACCTATAAAAACTAAATCTGTGTGCCCAAAGGAGCTTTGAACTTGTGTTTCTCCTATGGCAGTCCATGCCATATGAGGATATGAGAGAAATTTAAAAAATGTTAGTGAGATAGCATAAGATTCTTCCATTCAAGGAAAAAAGTCAAATTTTACTGGCCATGCACAGGCACTAGGACAAGTCTAAAGTGGATTCCAGCCTGTAGGTGCAAATGGAATGATACATATACATCTTCTTACCCCAGTCTTTACTGGGGTACCTCATGTAGAACTATTAGCAAATCAGCAATAGCACCACTCAGTATTTAAAAGAGGGAGCAGGGAACACTGCATTTTCCCTTGTAGTTTTGGAACCAAGACTCCATGTGCATGTCCCTGCTGCTGTGTGTGAACAGTTGGATCAAGATTAAAATATTTATTTACATTTTGATAGGTTATTATTTTGTAAACTACTTTGAACTTATTTTAAAGCAAAATGTTATGAACATTCTTATAATTTTTTAAAAAATTACAAGCCCAAGTAATATTGTTTCTGAGATGTATAAAATGCCTTATACTTTTTATAAACTTTTCTGTGTGCTTATTTCATTTTTTAAAAACTATCACAAGTTCTCAATAACAGAAGAACCTATGAGCCTCTGCATTGGACTGCAGCCAAGCAGCCAGAGAAAGAAGGGAAGGGGGGAAGGGAAAGATGAATGGTTTAATTGTAGAGCAAATCATTTGTTTACAGATTAAGACCTATTTGGTAGCCAAATCCTATGGACAAGGAGGTGAAAGAATGAGGCTCTGAGGTACAGGAAATGAATGTCTGGCTTTATATTTTGTGACCACGTTTTGCTATTTTTACCCCCTCCTGCAGCAGAGAAGCTAAGGGAGGGAAAAAGTGAATTGTTTAATAGCAAGGACTGCTGAGCAAAGTGCATATTTGAAAAAGCAACAAAAGAGTGGGGGAAGGGGAGTGTCGTAAGCCTTTGCTGTCTGACAGGAGCTTGACAACTCTGGGGCACCAGTTGTTGGCAAATGGAGCTTGCCTCTTTTGTTTGCTTGAATTTAAAAGGGAGAGAAAGACCAAGGCAGAGAGAGAGAGAGAGAAAGAGAGATACTGCTGTTAACCTGAACAAACATAATACATTCACTGGAACCTGCCTCTCTGAAATGCAATTTGGCTTGCCTACAGAACCTTATCCCTCCTTGCCCTTGCCCCAGCTCCTGACAAAGAAATTGGGAAATTACATAAATTGACCTTTGTTCCAATATCCTAACTAATTAGCAGCTAGAAAGAGCTCATAAAATATACATAAACGATGAGTCAACCGGCTGTTGACATAAAGTAGACTATGGTGGTGTTATCTTTTTGAAGCAATATTTTCCAGCAGTGTTTCCACAGTAGACTAGCTCTTTGACTGACCATACTAATTTATCATTGAGAAGTGTTGTATGGGGACATTCAGAAGTGTTGTTGCATTACAAGTTATGCCTGGTCCCCTGAATCATGAATATTTACTGTGGTGTAAATGCTGACTGGGTATGCCTTTTAGATCATATTGACCTGTAAATGGATAACTGCCATTTATCCCGGAGCAATTGCACTATCCACCATCTTTATCTTGACAGGTGCTTGGGCTGGTTTGTGTTTACATTTTTAAACACCTGTTTTTCTGGGTGTAAAGTAGCACAGACTTTAGAGATTGTAACCATTAAATTATAAGTTTATGTTACAAACTGTTTGCCTCAATGTGTGAATAAAATAAACCAGTTCCTTTAAAAATAGAAGAACACTATCTCACATGAACCAGATGCAAATCCAGAGCCTTAAATTGCCCAGTTACTTTGAGCTCTCAAGGGCACCCTGTGTGTCATTCTATTTACAAAGAAAAGGTGATTATACACTTCTTCTTTAAACATGAAAAATGTTTTGAATGTCTTCTCTGTATTCTCCAATCTCCGGCACAAAAATGTTTCCCCACTAATTGCAGTGTCAGGAGTGGCTCTCTGCTTGTGCAACAGAATGTGTTCACAGGGGCATTCAGGTTAGGGAAGAGCCATTCTGTGCTGGAGCTTTGTGTGAGCACTGGAAATCTCACATCCACAAAATACTTGTAGGTCACATTATGAAACTGTAATCCTCTAGCCATTTTCTCATACCTTAGTTCCATTGATTTTGGTGAGACTTATTCTCATGCAATTGTGTGGAAGATTGCAGCCTATGAATTAGGTGATTGTATCACAGTTAGCTCATTAGCCACCATGCTGTTTTGTACCCAACACACTGTGCAGACCATTGTAACTGCTCTGTGGAATGAGGTTTTCCCACTGTGAGTCCGTGGGTCCCACTTGCATGACACTGCTTGATCCTTTCTCTGTTTTGCACTTGCAAGAGAGCTGCTGGAAGCAATATGACATGTATGGGCCCTTAAACTCAGGGTGGGGCAGTATAAATGGAGCGTAGAAGTAACATTTAAATGTTGGACCTCCTATGTTATAAACCTGCAAAGGATTTGTTGTGCTGGTTTTTTGTAAACTTTTTAGAAATTCTGAATTACAAATGGTTAATAGTTTATAACAGTGTAAGTGGTGCCTGGAAATAAGAGACACAAGGCTCTCTAAACAAGCAGTGTGGAGAACCTAAAGGGGGTTTGCAGGGAGAGGGACTTGACACTCTCTCCCCACATATGAGCAGGGAGACCCTCCCTGGGCAGCTAGATCGGCCGCTCAGATGATTACCGGCTGCATCACGGAGCCGGTTGGGGCAGCGGGGTTTGGAGGCCTTCTGGTCCCCGGAAGTCCCAGAATGACTTGTGTGAGTGTGCGGGGCATTCTGGGGAGCCTCCTGGTGTCATGAGGCTTGTTGTAGCCTCCCCATTGGGGGTCTACTCATGAGTCTCTACAGCACGGAGCCACGACCCACAATCCTTTGACCCGGTTTTAGGGTACTCTTACACCCGAAACCTGGGTTAAGTGGTGGGTTCCATAAGCGGGCTTGCTGCCGGGAGCCTCACGGCTTCTATTGCTTCCCACAATCAGGAGAAATTGGGCTAGCCTTCCCTAGCCTGATTTTTGCTGATCGTGGAAATATCTTCATTCATTTTGGGTCTTATAAGTAGTTTGAGAAATTGACTGTTATTTAGATTTGTATCTGTATTCATGTCAACGAAAGAGTTATTTCTTTTGGGGATTAAATTACTTTCTGTATCGTGGTCCAGCAAAGTCTAAGACAACTTAAATGGGTAGTCAGGTTCCAAAGCAGTCAAATGAGGACCTGAAAGACCAGAGATGTGTGGGATTAGGTTCTGGAAGGGGCAAATCGGGATTTAAGGGCCAAAGATTCTGGCAGAGGCAAACATGGGTTAAAAGGCTGGAAGCATATGGCAAGTTGAAGGATGGGTTGGATGAGAAGAGGCAAGGCAGGACCAGGAGGCATCTCTTTGGCATCATCTTTTTCAGAGGAGGAATTCATAACTTAACAACAACAACAACATTTATATACCGCTTTTCAACAAAGATTTCCAAAGCGGTTTACATAGAGAAATAATAAATAAAATGGATCCCTGTCCCAAAGGGCTCACAATTTAAAAAGAAACATAGGATAGACACTAGCAACAGTCACTGGAGGTACTGTGCTGGGGGTGGATAGGGCCAGTTACTCTCCCCCTGCTAAATATAGGGAATCACCACATTAAAAAGATGTCTCTTTGCACAGTTAGCAGGGGTTGACTGGGGAGCCCAGTCCATAGGGCCAGCAGAGACCCCATTTTGTGATCAATTGAAATCAGACATGCAGACACTAGCTAATTGTTCTAAAACTACAAAGTGGCACAGAGTAGGAGGTAGACCAGGAGCCTGGTCTCATGATCAGTGAGACCCGGTTTGGGAAGCTCAGTGGGGAGAGCGGGCTAAGCCCTCTCTCCCCACAGATGATCAGGGCAGGAGCCCTGGGCGGCCAGATTGGCCACCCACACAATTGCCGGCTCCATGATGGGCTTTGTGCCCCCTGGAAGCTCCAGCATGCCCTGCGTGAGCATGCGTGAGCCGTGGCTAATCACAATTAAAAAAACCCTGCGTGAGCCGCAGCTAATCACAATTTTAAAAAACCAGGTTTGTGAAGTGCTCGCTCCGCAAACCCAGTTTAAGGGGTGGGCTACTTGGGCAGGTTACTTTCTCAAGAACCACTGGGCTCGCAGCTGAGCTCAGTGGTTCTCACGATAGCGGAGGCTAGCCTGGTTTTCTACAATCGTGTGAATAGCCTCCAGGAGTGTCTCTGAAGGGAAGAAGTGTGTGGGTCAAAGAGAGTCCCAATTTTATTGGCTTTTTGTCCCCATGTCACATTTTGTTTGCTTGCCCCATATACACAGAGAAGTAACATTTGGCTGACACTGAGTGAGGGAAGCTAGCATTTTGGTCCTGATACCATATCGATTTGTTATCCAATCATAGGTTTCCAGCAGCTTTTAAAATTAGGTCTTTATTTATTTATTTCTGTGTATGGCTTTTGCTCTTAACTGGAAGCAGCAGTATGGTGCTATCTCAAGCTCATCTACTTTGGCCCACTTATCCTTCTAAAACTGTTGTATGAAACAAATGGACAGGTGGGTTTTCACTGATGAGACTAACACAACGAGGCTCTCTAGTTGAGCAATGTGAAGAGCCTGCAGGGCTTGTGCGGAGAGAGCAGGCTTGACCTGCTCACCTCGCACACAAGCATTCCACCCTTCCTGATCAGCTGGCTGCCCACACAATTACCAGCTCCATCATCAAGCCGGTAAAGATGGCGAGGATCAGGGGCTGCCTGGCCTCTGGAAGTCCCAGAATGCCCTGCACAAGTGTGTGGGGCGTTCTGGGGAGACCCCCGATGCTGGGAGGCTTGTTGTAGCCTCCTGGTCGGGGGTATTCTCATGAGTTGCCACAGCGTGGAGCTGCACCACAGTGTTTCACAATCGAGAAAACTGGATTAGTAGAGCACTCGCTCAGCTAACATCGTTTCAGGGGAGTGCTACTCTGGCAGGCTAGCTGCTATTGAACACCGGGCTCACCCGCGAGCCTGGTGGTTCTCACGATGAGGGGAAACTGGACTGGGCTCCCTTAGTCTAGTTTTCCCCATCGTAAGAATAGCCTCAACTTGTGTTCAAGTAGGTTTACTTAAATGTATTGTGAAAAGCAGCCTAAAGTAATTCTGTTGACTTTAGAGATGTATGATGATGATAACATTTAACATTTATATTTTTATGCTTACATATGTTTTGCCTATTTTCTCTTCTTCTGAAGGGAAGGCTTATGAGAGCATATCAGAGTGTGTGTGTGTCTAATATATTTTGTGCTTGTTTTACTATACAAACCAAAGTTAGAGCGCATGGGAGGGAGTCCCAGAACTTACAGGGGACCCTGACATTTGACATGAATATATTTGCTGATCAGCCATCTTGTTTTAAGGTGTCAGCCACTCAGGTATAGGCAACAACTCTC
This sequence comes from Hemicordylus capensis, assembly GCF_027244095.1. Classification (NCBI taxonomy): domain Eukaryota; kingdom Metazoa; phylum Chordata; class Lepidosauria; order Squamata; family Cordylidae; genus Hemicordylus; species Hemicordylus capensis. Next base: position 83,507,063 of record NC_069658.1, on the reverse strand, counting down.
TTTTGTAACTCTTCTTTTGCCAGCAAATTCACAGCACATAGGAAATGGTTCTTGGAGACCCTGATGGTTGTATGTTTTGCTGATCCACCTCTTGTTTCATGGTGGCATCCATTCAAGGTATAGGCAACACCCCTTCGTGTCTTACAAACCAAATTCACAACACATGGGAAGGAGTCATAGTTAAGAGTAGCCATCTTAAAAGAAGCAGAAAGTATGTTCCATTAGTTCTATGTAGAACTACTTGTAAAATTTATAAACTGCTTTTCTCGCCAGCTTCAAAGTGGTTCACAATATAAAAGATGCAATCATAAATGAACAATAAATTTAAGAGAACATCTTCTTTACCATGATCCCCACAACCCTTTGAGATAATCTGGAGAGATTTGTCTACAGTTGCCCCTGGCTGGTCTGGTGGCTACTCAGGGAAAGGCCTTCATTGCTACCTCAAGGCTTTGGAATGTGCTCCCTGTTGAAATAAGAGCCTCCCCATCTCTGACAACTTTAAAAAAGGCAGTTAAGACACATTTGTTCACCCAGGCTTTTAACTAGATTTTCAGTTTCTAATAGTTTTTAACATGTTAACATTGTGTTAAATTGTAAACTGTTTTAATGTTTTAATTCTGTTTTAATTCTGTTTTAATATGTACTGTTTTTATTGTAAAGCACCCAGAGACATAAGTTTGGGGTAGTATATAAATTTGTTCACACACACACACACAATTTAAAGCAGTATAAAATAGAACAGCAACAGAAAGCAGTCCAGCCACATAAGCAGCATCTAAAAGTGAGAGTCTCTTCGAATATAGCCAGGTTGAGAAGCAGCTGCCTCCCCTCCCTCCCCCCCCCCCCCAAAGCCCAAAGTAAAAACTGGAGAAGGCAGGGGATATAGGGAGAGAAGGAATTTCCTCTGGAAGAACTTTCCGTAACCTGTGGGCAATCACCAAGATTGTGCCTTATAAGTCTAGTCAATTGCTTGCAGCACAGGTGTACCAATGTATAGAAAGAGCACTTCTCACCAGAAGGTATTTCCCATTTACTTCAGTGGGAGGGGGCAACTCCTTATGTGCAATGGGATACACATACAGATCTCCCTCTTAGGTTGAAATGAATTGGAAAGCTCACTTGTCTGCCAGAGTAAAGTTCTTAGCTGAATTTTTCCAGGCTCGTGTCTTCCTTGGTCTAAGTGGGAATATTATTTTTTTAAATGTGTGATTCAGTCTTGCAATTAGCCATGTGTCTGCTTACTGTTCTTGGGTGAGCTTTGAGTAGTAAGCTATACTTGCCCCATCCCTCCCCTGTAAGGATAAAAGAGAGAGATGCAGCCACATATACAGGGGCATAGCTAGGAGAGCGGGGCCACTGGGGAGACAGGCAAACACACATACAGCAACTAATAGCTACCAGCTAGATGTCCCAGCTTTAGAAGCCAGCTACAAGTCCTGGCTTTAAAGTATTGACTGCAACAAACATCTGTCAAAAATAAAGTATGGGAAATATTTCTGGGGATAAAATGCTTAGAAACATTTCTACCTTGCATCTCTATTTTATGGTAATGGCCACGCAGGATTCTCTTGATTTCCTTTGAATCTACAGGTGATCCTCTATCTGGTCTCTCTCATGGGATAGAAAAAGCAGATCCCATTCTGAAGCTATTATTTGCAGAAATCATTCCTGACTCTACAAATACATGTTAGTGTGCTGCTCAGCTATATGGTCTGTTCCGTGACTGCCCAGCTTGGGCTGACAGGTGTGGCACACTCTGCATTCTTCAGCCTGTGGAGCAAAGAACCTTAGGGTGAGAGTGCTAGTCCTTGACCAACTGTCCACTGCCTACAGACTTCCCAGTCCTTGACCAACTGTCCACTGCCTACAAGCTTCCCAGGCGTTCTTTGAGAGCTGAATTGTTCTGTGTGTATGTCATTTAGCCTACAGTACTAGGAAGAAAATGAGACTTTTGGAGGTAAGATTTCTAGCTAATAAGTTGGGTTAAGATGATGGTGTGCAAATATACTGTGGTGACTAAAGATTATTTAACACCAACAGTGTCCTAGCAGAAAAAACATGGGACTTACCTTCTGTACTTAAAAAAGAGATCACAGTTTGGGACAGGAACACACCCATGCCAGTATATACTCTCTAAGAAAGCATATTATTTCTTTTGCATTTCTGTCTTTAACAGTGGCCTGGTGAAATTTAGCAGGTGAAGCTTTTCCTGGGCTTAAAATGAGTGGTGAATAAAACTTCACTGCCCGTGTTGAGCTCCTGTTAAGACACAAGAGTAGGGCCAGTTAAAGAGGTGACAACCCTAGAGATCTTGCATATTCTGTTAAATATATGATTATCAGGTGTAGGTCTGTGTCATTTTCTATGAAAGTCTATAAAAGAGAAGCTGGTGCCAGGGTTTATATCTAGTGACATCTGGCAGTTAAACTGTCTATGGCCTTTGCCATTTTTGCTGGTGACAATATACCGTTTTCAGTTCAGAAGAGCTGGTGTAGAATTACAGCTGCTCTTTCACACTCAGAGTTTTGTGTTTTGTGTTCATCTTCTTGTGTAGTGACACAGAGAAAGAACATCCAGTATCAACTGGTTGCAGAGGAGGTTATATTTCTTCAGTGTCCTTGTTCCTTTATTATAGAGCCTTGTACCACTAGTAACTCAGTTTTGGGGGGAGGGGGAGTGTTTTCTTTTGCATGTTTTTCCCCAACTTCAGTGGGGCTTAGAGAAAATATACTAGATGTATATCACCGCCTAATTTCCTTTGAAAGACTCAGCCAAAAGCAAAAGACAGTTTTTCCCTGGCTTACAGTTAACCTCCTGTCTTTGAACTTGACAGTTTCAACTGGCACAAGCCCATCACTTTATTCTAGAATGTTCACCTCTAGATGTTTACAGGGGAAAAATGATGGGAGTTATCTGAGTGATGACTGATATCATTTTCATTGTGGAGAGGAGATGCTTTACTCCTAGTTTAAGTGTCCTTGACTGACAAGTGATTTTAGTTGATGGTAAAGAGGGAGCGAAATAAGTTTTTCTGTCATTCAGCAAGGAATGTATGCTTTGTCATATTGCTTTCATATTACTTAGTCTAGGAAAAAAAATTAATGTATAACTTTAAAAGGTGCTGGGTGTGGTTTTATTCCCTATGGTTTTAATCCCTAAATTCAGAATATAATTTTTTTTGTCCAAATTGGATTTGTAATGTGAAAACTCCTAAAGCAGCAAGACAGTAATGTACATAAAAATAAACTGCTCAAATGTCTGGTGAATAAAATAAATGGTGTTTGATACAGTAAGTGTGACACCTTGATGTATTTCCTTTAGACAGTATAATTAAAAATCTTCCTTTCTTATTTATTTCCAATACTGTGAGGATTGTATGATTTGTAATAACATTTGAATATTTACTAGCCATTCATTACTGTTAAGATAAAGTTGCCATTGACTGAATTTTTTAGTTCTCATATTAGAAGTTCTCCACTGCTCCCATAGCTACTTAAAGCTTCAGGATGTCTTAAAATGGCTGCAGATTATGATGTATGTGTCTTCTAGTGAAGCTGCAACTTTGAATGTGAAAGGATATAGCTGTGTCAAATTGGTCTCTTAGATGGCCATTAGCACTGCATAAATACAAGCCGCTTTTTTCCAATCCAAATAGCATTTATTCTTCACAGTTCTCCTACAAGTATTTGATGGCATTGCCATTTGCCAAACACTGAATAACAATGAACATTTTATTGAAGTAGTCTTCTGAATGAAGCAAAGCTGAAATGAGTCTCTTGCTGTTAAGGTTGCATTTCAGAATTTTTCAAAAGGGTAACTGAATTTTCAGCCATTTTTGGTCATCATCTTTCATTCTGGCATTTTAAACAATCTTGCACTTCATCTATACAGTTAACCCTTTCAATTCCCGACAGTTCCCAGGTGCCCTTCCATGCCGATGATTTTTCCATTTCCATCAGCCCTTTTAGATAGAATAGAACAGGGAATTTTAATTCATATGTATAGTTCAGGAAACTGTAAAAACATTTTTTTAAGTCAATGAAGCTAGTTGTTTTCTTCCTTCTATGCTGGCAATTCTGCCAGCTTGGTTGACAGGAACCAAATTTGGAACTTCTATCAAAACATATCTGGATTTGTAACATACGGTAACTGTTAGCAGCAAAAAGGAGGAGAACAATTCTCATTTTGATTGAGATTCAGAAAATTTTTCATCACCCCATTTCTGAATTGGTGCTTTTAAAGCTGTTTTATTTTTTATTTGGCTGATCTCATTTATTGAAAATTTGAGTGGAGCAATATAAACTAATGCATTCTTCTCTGTCCTGATGGATATGACAGAGCAGAACCCACTGTACAAGAGAAGTAGAAGTGACATATACCATGCTTAGACGAATGCTATAACAGCCATTCTGTCTGTAGGTAGTTTGCATTTGTAAGACACTCACTGTTACAGCTTTTCTACACAGATAATCACTGTGGAGGAAAATACTGTACATATTCAATTCGTGACTTGAGTTTTTGGGCACTGCATTGGCAGTAGGGGTGTGCAGAGACTGTGGTCTGGTCCGAATTCGGTGCGGTCTGTGGTCCGGCAAACCAGTTCGGTCTGGTTTGGCTGAACTGTGAACCAGTCTGATGGTTTGAGGTGCTGCCGGGGAGGGGTGGCAGCGGGGCGAGCAGCAACTTTAAAAAGTAAAGACACAGGTTCTTACCAGTGTGACTGCCACTCCAGGCAGCTTCCTGTGGCAGCGGTGCTCCCCCTAACCGCCCACATGCAGTGGTGATTCTCTTTCACTCACCTGGCCTCTGTGCATGTGCAGGAAGCTGCCTGGAGTGACAGTCATGCTGGTGAAGACCTGTGTCTTTACTTTTAAAGGTGCTACTTGCCGCTCCCCCTGGCACCGCCTTGAACTGCCAGACCGGGCGTGGTTCAGCCGTACCAAACCGGTTCACTGGACTGCAGACTGGTCCAAATTCGGACCAGATCTCAAACTGCGGTCTGTGCACACCCCTGGTTGGCAGCTCTGGCAGCAAACAGGGCAGCTGGGCCTCTAGTGGCAGTGCAAAAAAATAAAAGTAGCTGCAGTGCACATGCACACAAAAATTGTGCTGCACTTTACATATTGGAAAGTGCATAATGGTAAACCTCAGACTGTTCATACATGACCATTATCTCTGAAGGAAAACTGTAATATATGAATTCTAATTTCATAAACAAGAGAACTGCAGATAATTTCCTTATGAACACTGGTCATAAACTGACCAGTTTATGGTCAAGATTGTAATGCTTTTAATTCCATTTTATTTGCAAATTTTGGTAATCTAACAAATTAGGATATATGCTCATCTTTCATGCTATTGACTAGAGTTCTGTAAAGTTTTGCCATTGACTCCTGGCGACCACAGAGCCCTGTGGTTGTCTTTGGTAGAATACAGGAGGGGTTTACCATTGCCATCTCCTGTGCAGTGTGAGATGATGCATTTCAGCGTCTTCCTATATTGCTGCTGCCCGATATAGGTGTTTCCCATATCAGTGGGGATTCAAACCAGCAGCCTCTTGCTCCCTAGGCAAGTTACTTTCCCGCTGCGCCATTAGGTGGCTATATACTATTGACTACTGCTCCAGAATTAATTATTGTAGGGCACATTATACGGGCTGCCTTTTAAGTGTTTGGAAGCTGCAGCTAATGCAGAATAGAGCAACCTGGCTCATACATTGGCCTATAAAACTCTGGTCTTGTGTGTTGTACTGGTTGCCAGTTTACTTGCTTTTAATGCGTTTAAATTGTTTGAGCATCTACTTAAATTTGTCAGTAAGCCCCACTCCAGATATGCTGCCTTTTTTATATAGGTTAATGCTTGCTGGTAAGCTGCTGCTTTTCTGTGATAGCCTCATTTCTATGGAAGTCCCTTAAGAAAACTCTACACCGTTGATATTTATTTATTTTATTTTTATTTATTTAAAATATTTCTATACCGCCAAAAACTTACCTCTCCAGATGATCTTAACAGGTGGCGGGGCTCATAGCGAAGAAGACATTCTCTTAAATACCCAGGGCATAAGCTGTTTAGGGCTTTATAGGTAACTAGCTGACCTAGCACAGAGCATCTGTGCCCCAAATTCATCCTGTCATTCTTTCCCTCCCCACTGTCTCAGCGGCGGCCACTATTTTCTCTCTTCACACCCGTGGCTATCTCGCAGCTGCTCTCAAACTCTCGCGAGAGCAGCCACACAGGGGATTAGCCAGAGGTACATCTTAGAGAAACAAATATATAGATAATCAGCACCTTGTATTTTGCCCGGAAACATATCGGCTGCCAGTGTAGTTCCTACAACAGGAGTAATATGGTATCTCCTAGAAGACCCAGAGACCAACCTGGCCACCTTATTTTGGATCAACCGCAGTTTCTGGACTACATACAAAGGCAGTCCCACATAGAGCACATTTTGAGGTCATTCATCTCAAGAAACGGATGCAGCTGGCGTATCAGCCAAAGCCGATAAAAACCACCTCTGGCCACTGCCTCAACCTGGGACAGAAGGGAGAGGTTAAGATCCAGAAGCACCCCCAGACTGCGTACCTGTTCCTTCCGGGGGAGTGTGACCCCATCCAGAACAGGCAGATCAAAATCGTCTCCTTAGTTCCTACCCAGCACAATAAGTACCTCCATCTTACCTGGATTCAGCCTCAGTTTGCTATCCTTCATCCAGCCCATTACTGCCTCCAGGCAGGCATTTAGGGAAGTTATGTCTTCTCCTGATGATGTTGGCATGGAGAAATAGATTTGGATTTCATCAGCATACTGATAATACCCTGCACCAAATCCCCTGATGATCTCTCCCCGTGGTTTCATGTAGATGTTAAACAATATTGGAGACAATATGGAGCCTTGATGGACACCATAAGGAAAGTTCAGATTTTGAAGAACAGCAGTCTCCAAGAGATGCCATCTGGAATCTGCCCATGAGGTAGGAGTGGAACCACTGCAAAGCAGTGCCTCCCACCCCCAGTCCCCTCAGATGTTCCAGAAGGATACTATGGTCCATAGTATTGAAAGCCGCCGAGAGATCCAAAAGGACCAACAGAGTCACACTTTAAAAAAAAAAAAGGCTGTCGCACAAGCGCAAATGACCCCTGTGAGGCCCTGGGCCATGCCAGGCCTTGTAGAGGCCATTTGCGCATACGCGGCGGTGGACAAAATGGCCACCGCACCTACATATGGAGGCCTGAACGGGCCTAATAAAGTAGCCGAACGTGCAGTGGCAGTGATGACTGAGGCCGGTGGGGGGAGAGGAAACATTTTCAGACTCCCCTAGCCTAGAGGAAACCCCCGAAGGGGCTAAAGGTTAAAAAATTTTTTAAAAAAATTGCAAACCCCCCAAACCGTCGGGGGTGTGTGTGTTTCAGTTTTACCCTGGAACTGTTGAACCAAACTGGTTTGACGTAGAACCGGAACCACCTCGAACTGTTCGCACATCCCTACTGAGTCCTGCATACACTCCCCAGATGTTACCCAGAGGCAAGAGGCTGCAGACTCACCAACATCACCTTTAAGAGGTGGATAGAAGAGCTTTCTTGCTAGTTGTTTTAATTTCAATGTGATGTGATTTCATTATTCTGTTTAAGTAAATGTTTTTAAGATATTGTAAATTGCTTCATGTTAATTTTTTAGAAATAATTAAGCTTATTCACACAGTTTCTGTCTTTTAGTCTTGGAAATACTGTAAGAGCTTTCCCCCCATAACATTCTTCAGTGGAGTAATTGATCAGTAAATTGTGTGGGTTTGAATAAAGAGCAAACCTTTACTGCATATTCTCCAGAACCTACCAGCTGAAACTACATTCTGGCAATAATTAAAAGAACATGTAGAATTAGCCAGTATTTTTCTTGGGGTAAAGCTTGGTCACTTTTAAGTCTGATGTATATAAGCAAACCCTTATCATCTGCCTAGATCTGGGACAATGGTACAACATATAACATAGTAAGACTATTCACACAAGCAGCCTAATCCAGGCTTGGGCAGCCCAGCCTGGGTTAGGCTGCTCATGTGAAGTGCCGGGATCAGGGCCGATCCCAATGCTTCCTGCCCACCTGACCCTACTTTTAACCCGGGCTTTAAGTTCTCGCGTCCTTAATCACGATGCCGGGGTCCTGTGGGTGCACTGGAGAATTCTCCCAATGCACTGCACACTTTGCATGGTGTGTTCTGGGAGATCTGCACTGCTCCAATCAGTGAGGATTATGTGGGAGCATGATCCACATGTGTCACCAGCGTGGGAGGATCATCTGAGGAGGAAGCTAAGTTCAGCACAACCCTCCCTCAATCCACTTAGCGGGTGTGTGCACAGCCTTAGTTTGTCATTATTTTTTGCAAAGTCCCGACTGTAGTGCAAACCATAATCAGCAATGCAGAGCTAACATTTCCCCTAATAATATTTCATGTGAACATTATTCAGGTTTAATTATTCAGTGCAAGAATGTTCAGATTTAAGTCTCATGGTGCAAAGGTCCTGAAATCCTGTTTGAGCTGAATTTAGTGGCTGTTTTGCAGTTGACCCTTGGGAAGCCAGGTTTTTGTTTTTGTGGAATTTTGTCTTGAAAGTAAGGGCTGTAGGGCTTATCCATTCATATGCTTATTTTACATCAATAAAGTCTGGTTCTTTCCATGGGCCTTGTTGTTTTCTACATACAGAGGACTAGCATTCCATTTAACAGTTAGCTAGGTATTTTGCATCCATTATGGTAATTGGGAGACATTTCCTCATAGCCTTTCAAAAGAGCTTTAAATAGTGCTAATCTGAGCTCCAGCACCAATTTTGGTGCCTATTGGTCAAACCTACCCAGTAGTGCTTCACTTCCAGAATAATTAGGTGGCAGTCTTATCTGCCTGGACAGCATCACAACTTGAGGTATTGCAAATGTTCTCTTCAAGCTCAATCGGTAGTTCAAGACTGACTGGTAGATCACTGGGTAATTTGCAGTAGATTGGCAAGATTTTGTGACTTACAGTATCTAATAACAGTAAATAGAATTGTTAAGGGTTTTTTGTTTTGTTTTTTAAAGAAAGAATCTGTCATGGATGACCCTGTGTCATATTTTTTGGTTGATTTTAACCATTTTTTGTGTATCTCTGCTGGCTGGACTGAGAGTTTTGTGTTAGAATCTCTGATCTGCAGCAACTCAGATACAGATTTATACTGGTATATTCCAGTTTTCCCAGTGTATTGAAGTAGACTCTGCAAGTCTGAAGCCTGGCAACCCCTTTTCTAAATGATTGTCTGCTGTTACTCAAAGTAGTTGTGCAATATCAAGCTGATTGCAGGTGGATGGCCTTGCCCATCCCAAGGATGTTTTAATCAAATCAAATAAGAGGAAGACTGTGCTGATGTAATAGAAACTTTTTGTACAACTGGATGGATTACTGCCTCACTTGCAAGAAAGATGCTGCTGCAGTAGTTCATTCTGGCATGCATATCCTGCTATGTGGATCTATAGGACTGGAGTGCCAGTGGCACTTGGAATAATCGGTTTGTTATATTAAAAAAAAACACCCTGTGGAATCTTAAAGAGTGACAGATGCACTACAGCATGAACTTTCTTAGATTAGAGACAACTTCATCTGCCCACAAGATTAAGTCATGCCTTAATCTTGAAAGTAGTCTGATGGGGCAAACCTTATGGATGCTAACAGTGCCATTGAATACTTTGAGGATTCAATGTACAGTATGTGTTGTTTATAAAGATTTACCATATTTTGTATGAATGTTTAAAAACTCCAGACCAGATCAGAATATATTTGACTTAATGCTCTTTCACTTGCTGTCCAAACATAAGACGTGTGTTGATTATTTGATTATGTGAAGAAGGTAGACTAGGTTTTAACATACAACATTGAAATGAAATTTTGTTGTAAACCGCCCAGAGACTTGCATTTTGGGCGGTATACAAATAAGTTGAATGAATGAATGGTGTTTGTGTCAGCATAAAATGGGTCATGGTGGTAGGATGAAGAATAGATGGAGTCTTTTCCATGTAGGATAGCTGAAGTACATTAAATGTGACTTTAGCTTTTATAGCATATCATTCTTATAACCTTCAGAAGAATTTAGCTTGCATTGTTTTGTTCTGCTTTAATATATGAGTGTGATCTTGTCATTAAGGATTATTGTTCATTAGTGTTTAGCATCCATCAACTGTGCTCAGAACTTTCATAACCCTAAAAATTATATATTATACCATAATGATATAATCTCCTTGGAAATGAAGTTCAACAGCTTCATATGACCTCTATAGTTTGAGCTAATATATTTCATTAACATGTCATTATTGGGAAGCACTATAGAATTGTTAGTAGTTCATCGATTATTTTGTTTAATTCTGTACTAGTCTCCTGCACAAACACCCTAGATTGGGGCTTGCTTATGTAATTGTTACTTAACAACTTGGATAGGCCAATGGAGTTTAAAATAGTAAGGACTCAGTGACCTGTGAGTGACTCAGATACTAATTGTTGGGTTGTAATTGAAAATTCATTGGGATTTGCTGCTTTGTGAAGTGGGGTTGTCGTTTCTTGATTAGAACCCTAAACTAACAACCATAGAATCCTACATTAAAATTGACTGTATTGTCTTTGAGACTGACTTGATAGATATAATTATTCTCTTCTATTGCTTCACAAGAAACACCCTTTTTCCGCAGTTGTGTGAGTTCATCCTATATCCTGGGTTGTATTTCAAATCATGCCTCAGGAGACAGGAAGTAGAATCCAAAACCTTTGCCCAGTGTCCGGTAGTTAGGTAGGAGGCGCCAGGAAAACCCCAGTTCCTTCCTGTCTCACCTCAGGTTGCATCATTTTTGAGAGAGCTCTTCTATATATTCAGACTTGATGTCTTATTGGCTAAGACACGGAGGACTATCAATGATGTCTCTCCAGAGTCCATTTCCAGGCTTAGATAATACGGTCCCATTCCATATTTTAAAAACCAACAAACAAACCTGTATACATTACATGTTGATGTTATAGCCTCATTAGTGTCTTCCATTGTAGATGCCCCCAGTGGCACGATTGGTTTCAGATACCCCCGTGAATAACAGGGCATGTACAACTGAAGATCCCAGAAGGTAAGAAATTGGACTTTCCTTTACGCAAGTCACATGATGGTGCTGCATTGGTTGTAAAGGCAGCCACAGACATCCCCATCTTCACATGGGCCTCGGTGTTGGGGCTAGGAGCTGATACAGCTTGTCCCACCAAGAACAAACAACATAGGCTAGGTATTATAAGATATTAAGGCAGCAGCCTTCGTGGCTGTCTCTAGCCGGGAATGTATCCTGCACGCATCTACCTCTATGGCAGCAGGGGTAGTACGAGGCCCTGCCTCAGGTTACATTGATGGAAAGTGGACCACTAATCTTAACACTGGCATATTTTCCATTCTCCGGGGCCAGACTCTTCGGAGATTCCCTGGACCCTATATTGGTTGAGTCTAGGGACAAAAGGAAAGAAAAAGAAACAAAACAAAAACAAACATTGCTGGTAGCCAGACAGTAGTACAACCATCTGGGCAAGTGTTTTCATCGAGCAATTTTTGTCCCTCCAGAGTCCTCCAAAGGTACTCAGTCAACTCCCCTGAGTGCTCTGACCATTTGGTAACATCTCCAGGGCGTAAGCAGGGCCAACAACAACTATACTTCAGAGGAAACAACAGGAACCAGGCCCAGGGACAACCTTTCAGATCAGGATTCCTACATGGAAGAAAACAATGACTTCTTCCTGCTGGAGGCTGCCTTCCGCCTTCTTACGACATCATGGAGCCACTCGACATCAGACGCCTGGGTCCCAGAGTCATAGCCCACGGTCTCTATACTTGCCCCTCTTCACCCTGGAATCCGATGAAAAGGCAGCAGAGGTATCTAGTGATACAGCATCTGTTCCAGATTCAGTCCATCAAACCATCCCTACTCTGACACTTCCTCAGAGGATTTACTCCACCATACTCTTAGTACCAGAGAAGGACACCTCATGGAGGGCGGTCTAGACCTCAAGAAGGCTGAACCTTTGCATACAAATGGACCCCTCTGGATAGAATCCTTCCACACAATCGAGGAAGTGGTTCGTAAACAGGAGTTCTTTTGGCTTCCATAAACCACTTGGTGGCACACCTCCACATCCACATCCACCCATCCCCCGCAGATACTCCGTTTTCCTCTCCCATGGCCAGCATTACCAGTACAAGCCATGCCGTTCGGTGTGTCCTCCACTACGAAGGTCTCCACCAAGTTTGTGGTAGTCATAATAGACAAAATGCAGGTGGAAACACTTCACGTCCTCCTGCATTGGATGATTTCCGAATCCGATCGGTGTCCCTCTCCCAAACCTGCAGTGATATGCATCACACACTACACTTTCTGAGCCCTACAGCTTCATGATCAACGACCAGAAAAGCCTCTTAGTCCCTCCCCGACCTCTTCTACAGGCGGGAGCCATCTTCGACACCCAAACTGGAAACTTCCTCACTAACCACAGAACGCCAGAACAAGATAGCAATATTAATCCTCTATCATCCAGAAACTCATCATTTTCCTCTGCTGACGAAGGGCGACTGTTTTCTGAACTGACAGGTCTCTCCTGCGATATGGCGAGGCCTACTCCTCTCACTGCTGGACGGGATACTTATTACTATGGACGCAAGTCTAGCTGGATGGGCAACACACTGCATCCATCAACCAGCCCAGGGAGTGGGGTCATCCCACCAGATTTCATGGAGCTCAATCCATTAGAACAGAGAGCCGTATGTTTGGCCCTCAGAGAATACAGCCACCCTGTACTGAACCAACATGTGCTTATCGCACAGACTATGTAGCAGCATAAACTCACAAGATGAATCAGGGAGGCACCAGGTCTCTCAGCAGGATTAGATAATCTAAACTACTATCCTCTTGGGTGGAAATTACCCTAGCTTTGCTCGCAGCAGAATGCCCCAGTGGGGCGACCTACCGACTGCGGATTGACTAAATTCCCATTCCACAGACCCAGCAAAATGGTCATGGCACACAGAAGGTTTCCATCAGGCCACAACAAAGTCGGCCCTCCGAGTAGTGGACCTTTTTTGTGTCAACAACCTACCACCATCAGAACCATTGTTCGTCACCAATTCCACTCTCCACTAGTGGACGTGACCAACCTGCTAACTGCCCCCCTGGTTGCCTGGCCTACTGTAGGTCTTAATAGCAGAGTTGCTAGCAGAGTAATGCAAAGCTGATCTTGGGGAAAAAGCAAACCTAATCCTTATTGCTCCCTCTTGGCCAAGAGGACTGTGATTCGCAGATCCGGTTTTTTCTTTCCCTCCAGGAAACTGTGGCCTCTACCTCTCTGCCCAGAACTACTCTCACAGGGCCCGGCGCTCCATCCGGAACCGACCTGGCACCAACTATACTCATGGAGGGTGAGTACCCATTGCTGAATCGGGCAGGATACACCAGGAAGGTACAATCCACCATTTTGGCATCGAGAAGACCCTCCACGAACAGGCTCTATCAAGCCAGGTGGGACACCTTTTTCCGGATGGGCCCGCAGAAAACTCCCTTCCTCTATCCCCTCAAGGGTACCCAAGTTCCCATCATTCCCCCAAGGAGGCATAGGAATGGATCTTCACCCCAACCCTTTCTGCAAACTAGTCTCCCATTGGCATCCGTCCTCCAGTTGACAGTCTTGGTCCTCACTCCCTTCACTCCTCAGACGGTTCCTAAAAGGGGCAACCAATCAATCTCCGCCTGTTGCACATACTTCCACCCTGGGAATTCAACAGGTCCTAAAGGCCCACATGCACCACCCCTCCGAACCCTTCAGTAAGGCTCACCTAAGGATTCGGTTGTGCAAAGTACTGTTTCAGGTAGCCAGCTCCTTGGCATGCAGGGTTTCCGACGTGGGCACCTTCTCAGCGTGCAAGGAACCTTGCTCCTTCATTGATGAGGCTGTCATCTTACAAATAGATCCCACCTTCATTCCTAAGTGTAACTCCACAGTTCGAAAGAGGTTGTGTTACCATCGATTTACCCAGAGCTGAAACATCTCAAAGGGAAACGATAGTGCACACACTAGAGGTTCTCAGGACACTTCGAAATTATCTGAATCTCCCAAAGCCTAGCGCAGCCCAGCTGTGATCTCTCTTTGTCTTTCTTCTCCCTAAAAAAATCCCTAGGACAAAGTCTCCCTAGGTGACCCTGGCCTAAGGGATCAGAGCCACAGTCCACCTGGCATACAAAACACTCAACCTCCCGACTCCAGGGGGAATCACGGCTCATTCAACCTGCAGGGCCAGTATTTTGGCAGCTCTTTCGGCCAATGCTCCATTGTTACAGCCTTTGGGCATCTATCTCTCCATTAGTTAAAAACTATAGGGTATCATCATTCCCTTCTGCTCAAGTGGCCATGGCCCACATGGTACTACAGCAAATAGTCTGATAGTCCGCTTTTCCCACCCTGTCTTTTTATACGACTTGGGTATTTCCCAGGATATAGGATGAACTGAGACAACTGCGGAAAAAGAAACATTGGTCTTACCTGTGAAGGGTTCTTCTTCGCAGTGTCTGAGTTCATCTGCCCCACCCGTGTACTTCACTGCCATAAGGATGGGGGTACAGTAGTGGGAGGCAGTTTGCCTACTATTTACTGCTTCTTCTTGTCTTTGCCTGCATCCTTCCTCATTCATTTGATTTCTCCTTTCAACCAGATCTGCTCTCTCTAGCTACTTAGCACTTTTGAAGTTTTCATTTTATAGCTCTACAAAGACTTGGCTCTACAGTCTGGAACTGGGGTTTTCCTGGCGCCTCCTACCTAACTACCAGACATTGGGCAAAGGTTTTGGATTCTACTTCCTGTCTCCTGAGGCATGATTTGGAATACAACCCAGGATATAGGATGAACTCAGACACTACGAAAAAGAACCCTTCACAGGTAAGACCAGGCCTGCTCAACTTAGGCCCCCCAGCTGTTTTTGAATTACAACTCCCATAATCCCCAGCCACAGTGGCCAATAGCCTGGGATTATGGGAATTGTAGGCCAACATCTGCAGGAGGGCCGAAGTTGAGCAGCCCTGGGTAAGACCAATGTTTCTTTTCAAAGGGTGCCCGAAGTGAAATAGTCCTACCACTAAGTTTATGACTTGTTATTCCCCGTGGAATATGCGGTGGAAAAATAGCTTCCTTTACTAGGGATGTGCACAAAACGGATTTTGCATTTTGTTTCAAGCTCAAAACAAAACACAGATGGCTGAAACGTTTCACTGAAACAGTGGTTGACTCAGTTGTTTTGATGGAACAAAACTCAAAATGATTCAAGTGTTTTGGCCATAGGGAACAATGGGGAAACTTGAAACACCCCATTGTTCCCATGGGTAGCTTATAGGGACACCAAAGTGGGTTGTGTGGTAGGGCATGATGGGTGCAACCTACCACCCAATCCACAAAAGAAATGGCCAAGCAGGTGATTTTAAGATAATTTTTAACCTTTCCCCAGAGCCTCATAGGATCCTATAAGGGCTTTCTCTGCCTCCCAGTCCTTTTAAATACATTTTGAAACTCCCTTCTTGCTCCCCTCAGCCAGTTGCCCATGACAACACTTGTATGATAAGAAGCCAAACAGAAAGAAAGGAGATCGCAATCCAGTCAGAAGCCAGTGCCGGAAAAACAATAAGGGAGAAATAAGCCTCCAAAATGGCACTCAAAATGTCGAAACGTTTAAAGGGCGTTTTGTTTCGAGCTCACAACTTGAAAAAGCCCTTTTGAGTCAAAATGTTTCAATTTTGAAATGTTTTGCACATCCCTTTCCTTTACCTGCTTCAGCTATTTAGTTTTTAGTCTAAAAGTAAATCCCTGACAAATACTGGCAGAGCCTAGCAATTGCTTTACCCGAGGAGGTTTCTGGATCCTCAGCTTATTTTAGCCAGTGCTATTTAACTTGTACAGCATTGCTGTCATTTCATTGATGACAGTTGCATAGCCACACCAATTATACAGGAAACATATGGATTTCTCAGTTATTTCCTCCACATTGTTTCCCACCATTTCTGACACATTTTTATACATATGAGACACAAAATTTACATTAGCTTAGGTACAAAATAAAATGTATTTAGAAAGCACCTCTTTCTAAAGACTATCAGTAGTTTCCATAGAATGCCTGTGGCACAAGTATTTCTTTTCATGAGCACAGTGGCGTGTGTGCGTGTGTGTAGAGCAGAAAGCCTTTTGCCTTTGTCCCAGAGCAAGCTCATGTGAGGGAAAGAAATGCTGACTCATCCCTGCAGAGCTTTCTGGCAAAGACTTCTAAAACTCTTCTTTATTTTTGGTAGCTTCTAAAGGCTGCCACCACCACCCCTCTCTATTACGGAGCTTGACCCTCCGTAAGCTTGGGGTGGAAATTCCAGGGAAAACTCTCTTTCTTTGGCTATTTGAAAAGTAAAAAACAAAAACACCCTTCCATGTGCAAGCCTACACGTGGGGAGAAAACTAATAGCTACTGAGCTTCTGAGGCATGTTTTGCACCAGGAGAAAAAAACCTTCCAGCCTCACCCCTTCTCTTGAGTTAAAGATTCCCTCAGATGAGGCTTGTAAAAAAAAAAAGAACAAGAAGAAAAATAGTTATATTTAAATACCCCATACTGCTGCCATCTGAGGCTTTCTCAGTTTTTAGTTACTGGTAAAAATACTCAGTAGGTTACAAAAATACTTCAAGATGCACCCCAGATGAAGTTGGGAAGGCACACTTTAATAATTGTAGTTACCCAGTTGCAAGGAATAGGTATGCAGGAAAATATAGAGGCACAATTAAAAGCTTACAGAGTCTTTTGCAACGCCCTGGCTGGATGGGGTGAAGGCTAGTGTTTCTTAGCTTAATTACATTGCAGATAAACAATAATAGACCAGTATGAGGGATATACAAAGCAAACACAAAAGAAAACAACAACTAAGAAAACAACTGTCTAAACAAACCTTTCCCTGTACTAAACTTCCCAAAGCCAAAAGCCCTGGCTTCAGTGCCTTGAACTCACCCAAACCCCGGGAGAGGATTCAATTTTCTGTCCTCCTGGCTTTCCAGGACTTGCAGAGGTATTTTCCTGTAGCTCATGGCCACATGTCCTCTGGTCCTCTAGCCAGCTTCTTCTAACAAAGAAACTCATCTCTTCCTTCCAACGCTCTCTAGGTCTCACCCACCTTGTGTGCTGGTTGGCTGAGCTCTGGAGTTCACCAGCCTGTTAGTCAGGACAGGGTTCACTTTTGGTTAACTCTTTAGGGGAGGGTTGGCTGGTCACTACATTGTGATTCTGCACACACAGAAGGATCTTCACAGTGAGGCTACCCCCATCTCAATACTTTGTAGCCAGATGTGGTATCACTCTGTTGAGCAGCAATATACTTGGGCATTTCCAATAATGTGAAGCCTTCTTGCATCTCATTTAATTCATCGGGTAAGCTACTGCATTCCAGATTCCCAACACTCAGATTATGCCCGCAAATGCTGCACTCTGGGAAACTGGAGACACTACTAGATGAGTATAAGTGAAGTTCTGGAGGCATCTAGTTAACAGGAACAGTCAAGCATATTGATGTAGGCCAGCAGAAGACTGCAGGTCCCATCTCCCGCACTGGACAAGTGGGGTTGTGGGAAGAAGTTGCCGGTTATTAATTTTCAGGCACATTTTCCATAACCAGTTTACCTCTTTGAAGGATATACCAATGTAAAGGATACACCTGCCTTTTTATTCACCTTAAAATATGAAATTCAGAAGGAGCTGATGAATCCTATGATTACTACTACTACTAGAAAAATGCTGCTTTATATGTACCTTAAAATGCATATGGAAATAAACAGACTGGGAAAAGTTCAGGAATGTGGATGCCCAGGTGCTTAAAATTTTAGAGCTGCCACCTTGAAGCTTGAAATATTTACAACTAGAAGATGGGCCTGTTGTTAATCACGGATTAACAACATGGATTACACTTATAGGAAAGATCAAGATATATAATATGTGTAAAATATTGTTTTATTAATGTGCTTCCAAAAGAGAAGTAAAGAACAGTTTGAAATTTGTAGGATTTCAACTTCAAATTTTATTCATGTTATTAAATAATAACCATATGTAGAAAATTTAAACCACAGTAAATTAGGATCTGAGAAAGCTCTGCTTTTCTTGGGTATTATGTTATTTTGGAATTACTGATTTGATTATTGAGTGTTAAAAATCTGTTGAGACTAATAACAGTTAAAATATTATTATATTCAGAATTTCTTCTTGAAAATACCAATAGTAATAGTAATAATAATAATAACAACAACAATAACTCTTTCCCTGAGTATATTCTCATGTAAAAAGTAGTTCATTCAGCTAATTTCAGTGGCAGGATTGTTCATGCAAAACTTGGTATCTGTAGGTCATCAGGAAGTATGACTTTATTTTGTACAAACCAATCAACCAACCAGTTGATCAAAATATATAATAGATAATCCATGGTTGGTGCCTAAAAAGATATGAAGCTGAAGCATGTAAGAATTTACATAAATTTCTGGTTTTAATACTGTGCTATTATTTTTATGAAGTTCTTTTAGTTCACTCTTAAGCTCTTTGGAATAGATTCTTAGGAGGCAACCTAATTTATTGTGATACTGAAAGGGATAGGAGTGATATTTTTCCAAATGTATTTGATGGAATTTTATTTTCAAAATGGTTTAAATCACAAATGCTTTGTATAATTGTCTTTAAAAGCAGAAGGGCAAAAGGGTTTGCAGTAGATAATACACAAAATAGAGTTGCTTCAGCCTTTTACAACTTTACATATGTTAATGAAAACATTTCTGAAAATTGGCAGAACCACACATAGTAACTGGTGCCAGCTATTTTCATGGGCCAGTTCGAGGTGCAGCAAGGAGAGAATGCCTATTTTAGTGGCTGAATCAGCCTGACAGGCTTTCCCGTTGCCCCTCCTCTTATTAATATTCTTTTTGATGTGAACTTGTAAAACAGAGGACTGGCTGTTAATCTCCAGGATCTCAAGGGCTTTTGGCATTGGCCCATAATTGATGTGTTCACATGGCTGTTGTCTGACTACTAATGATTAGACAGCCGTGTTATCTCCCAGCTAAATCAGTGTTGCTTATAAATCACACTTGATAAACGGCAGTTTCATTTCTTCAAAGCCTCTGTACACGTCTACACACTTTGATAGAACTGCCAGAGGCATTTCATGATTTTACAAGAGTTTAGGTTGGGTTTATTTATATGTTGCTGGGCAAAACATTTGAATTTCTATGAAATGAAGACATATTTTTCAGTGATTGGAACAAAAGGAATGCATGCTCGGAAAGCGGAGTGTTTGTGTTTGTGTGTGCGCGTGCATATCGTATTCAGCAATCTAAAAACCTTTGGTTTAAGACGAGCATTAAGATGCTTTCAATTTTCCCTTGTGCTCTTAAAAACATGGAAATTGCAAGTTCCACACCATGTACACTGGAAAATCCCAGCCTTCATTCATTAATAGACTGCATCCTTACTCACAAGTAAACCTTGCATCCTTAAGTGTAGACCTATTCACAAGTAAGTGTTAGGTCTAAACACAAGGCTGATGTGCTACTCAACAAACTAGGATGCACTGTCTACTCGCAAGAAAGTTTGAAGATCTACTCATGAGTGAGGGTATGATGTCTACTCATGAGTGAGGGTATAATGTCTACCTATGAGAAAGACTGAGGGACTACCAGCAAGTAAATTCATCCTATTTATTTATTTATTTATTTATTTATTTATGATTAATAAATAATGAACTAAATTTATAAGGAAAGGAATAAGTAATTTGTGAGGAAAGGAGGATTTACTGATGAGTAAGAATATAGGTTTACGTGTCTACTTGCATTAAAGGATTCAAGGTTTTCTTCTGAGTAAGGGCATGGGGTCTACTCACAAGGAAGGGTGATGTCGACTCATAGGTAAAGGTTTCAAGCTCTGCTATAGTGCATAATTATGTACTTACGTTTAACAATGCTTAGTATGAATATTTTATTTTTATTCAACTTCATTGTTAAAAAGTGATGTTAAAATATTCAAAATAATATTTACTGGGGAAAGAACTGGGCCTTGTAGACATGCAGCAGACAGAAAACCATTGTGTGTAATTGTAAGAAGTTATTGTGGATGGATTGGGACTTCTTGAATTTTTGGCTGGACATTTATTATATAGGAGGCATTATGGGGAAGCATTGTGTCTTCTGGGGGTGAAAAAGGGAGCAAACCATTTTTTTTTTTTTAGTTTAAGGGTTCATTTTTAAACTGTTGTATCTTGGCAATTTTACATCAATTTGCACCAAATTTGGAGGGTAGGTTTCTCTGGTTAATGCCTGCAAACTGTCAGGCAGATTTGACAGACTATTTTGATTTTATGAATAATAGAATGTTCAGGGCTTATAACGAAAAAAGCTAGAAAATCTAGATTCTAGGAAGACTGGAACATTATGGGTGACAATACAAGGACTGAATGGAAATGTGTTACTAGGGATATGCTATTGCCTTTTGAATCAAAATGCTGAAAGTGATCTGGAGTTGGAGAAGGAAATCAGGGAGGCTTCAAGGAGAGACAGAGCTGTAATGAGGTGACTTCAATTACGCTTGCATAGACTGGGTAATTTCACATGCTGGTATTGACAAAGAGGCCATATTTCTAGGCATGCTAAATGACCATGCCTTAGAACAGTTGGTCATGGAACCAACCAGAGAGAAGCTGACCTTGGACTTAATCCTGAGTTGTGCCCAGGACCTGGTGAGAGATATTAGAGTTGTAGAATCATTAGGGGGCAATAACAATAGTGTGATCCAGTTCAAACTATATGCCTTGCCAAGGAATTCCAACACAGATGTGTTGGACTTCAGAAGAGGAAACTTATCAAAAATGAAAGCACTGGTAAAAAAGAAGCTGAAAGAGAAATTCAGGTGGGAAAAAATGGCAAATGCATTCAGTGTAGGCAAGTGTAAAACGATGCACGTTGGGGCAAAAAACCCTAACTTCACATGTACAGTATACTGATGGGGGTCTGAGCTGTCAGCAGCAGACCAGTAGAGAGATCTCGGGGTCGTGGTGGACAGCTCATGAAAGTGTCGACATAGTGTGCAGCAGCTGTGAAAAAAGTCAAATTCCATGCTAGGGCTCATTAG
This sequence comes from Hemicordylus capensis, assembly GCF_027244095.1. Lineage (NCBI taxonomy): Eukaryota > Metazoa > Chordata > Lepidosauria > Squamata > Cordylidae > Hemicordylus > Hemicordylus capensis. The sequence goes on along the minus strand of NC_069658.1, from coordinate 83,485,856 downwards.
GAAGGGGACTGAATATTAAAATGCTAATATTATAATTGATTTGATTGATCAATTGATTAGGTGCTGCCAAGTCAGTGTTGACTCTTAGCAACAACATAGATAGATTCCCTCCAGGATGAAGTAATATAGTGCCCTTATACAAATCTATGGTGTGGCCACATCTGGAGTACTGCATACAGTTCTGGTCACCATATCTTAAGAAGGTAATTGTAGAACTGGAAAAGGCACAGAAAAGGGCAACCAAGATGATCAGGGGCCAGGAGCACCTTCCTTATGAGGCAAAGCTACATCATCTGGGGCTTTTTAGTTTGGAAAAGAAGCAACTATGGGGAGGCATGATCGAGGCATATAAAATTATGACTTGACTAGCAAGCCATAGGTTGCCGGTTTGAAACCTCGCTGGTATGTTTCCCAGACTATGGGAAACAATTATATCGGGCAGCGGTGATATAGGAAGATGCTGAAAGGCATCATCTCATACTGCATGGGAGATGGCAATGGTAAACCCCTCCTGTATTCTACCAAAGACAACCACATGGCTCTGTGGTCACCAAGAGTCGACATCGACTCGATGGCACACTTTACTTTAGAGAGAGTGGACAGAGAGAAATTTCCCTCCCTCTCTCACAATACTAGAGATAGTGGTCATCCCATTTATTTATTTATTATTTATTATTTCTTTAACACATTTGTATACCGCCCCAAATGCAAGTCTGTAGGTAGTTTACAACAAAACAATAAAAACAACAGATAAAAAGATTAAAACATTACAACAATTTAAATGTTAAATGTTAAAACTATTAAAAACACAGTTAAAACAATATCTGATTAAAAGCCTGGGTGAACAAATGCGTCTTGATGGCCTTTTTAAAAGTTGTAAGAGATGGGGAGGCTCTTATTACAGCAGGAAGTGTGTTCCAAAGCCTCTTGTAGCAATGGAGAAGTCCCATCCCTGAGAAGCCATCAGACGACCTGGTGGCAACTGCAGACGAACCTCTCCAGATGATCTCAATGGGCGATGTGGTTCATAGTGAAGAAGGCTATTCTCTTAAATACCCAGGTCCCAAGCTGTTTAGGGCTTTATAGGTTATAACCAAAACCACAGGGGCGTAACTACTATTAGGCAAGGGGAGACGGCTGCCTGGGGCCCCCCACGCCTCGAGGGGCCCCCCAGAGGCAAGTCACATGACTATATATTGTGAAGTGTGTGTGTGTATCAGCGAGGGGCCCATTTTAAAATTTTGTCTCTGGGACCACTCCAGCCTTGTTACGCCCCTGCAAAACCATGTATTTTGCCCGGAAACGTATTGGCAACCAGTGTAGATCTTTTAAGATACGAGTGATATGGTCTCTCCGAGATGACCCAGAGACCAACCTGGCTGCCACATTCTGGACCAGCTGCAGTTTCCGGACTATATACAAAGGCAGCCCCACATAGTGCACATTGTAGTAATCAAATCCCATGAAACCAATTGCCAGGAAATTTAGGACCAAGAAAAGGAAGTACTTTTTTGTACAGTGCATAATTAATCTATGGCAATCTCTGCCATGGGATGTTGTGATGACCACTAACTTGGATGGCTTTAAAGGGGGCTTAGACAAATTCATGGAGCACAGGTCTATCAATGCCTACTAGTCTGGTGGCTATAGGCCACCTTCAGCCACAGAATCAAGATGCCTCTAAATACCAGTTGCAGTGGAGTAACAGCAGATAGAGCATGCCCTCACCTCTTGCTTGTGGGCTTCTCAGAGGCATCTGGTAGGTTGCTGTGTGAAACGATGCTGGACTAGATAGGCAGGGCTGTTCTTGTGTTCTTTTGAAACAATTCCTTATCTGAGGCATTGCTAGATACTTAAAAGATCTGGGCCCCACCTTTTAATAATTAATCTCATACTCCCTCCTTCCCTCGTAATTAAGTATGTTTCTTAAAGCCCTAATAAAGTCATAAAATTATAATATTAAGTATATTATAATACAGCACCTATGAAAGTGGAAGCAGCAGAGACCCAGGTGAGGCTAAGATCTCTCTCATGCTCTATGTAGGTCGCTCCACTGCTGCACTTCCTTTGGAAGAGGCCATGGAGGAGAGAGGTGTCGGATTCGGGCTCTGAGCAATTCAGGCTCTCAGCAATTTTGGGGCTCTGAGCAATTAATTGGGGGCCCATACCCCATGGGATACTCCCTAATGACGCCCCTGCTCCTTATTTTAACCGTACTGGGACTAATGTGCCAATAAAATGGCAGAATTTTTTTTAATTGTTTGATTATGTAACAGGATATTTCTTGCTTTAAAAAAAATTCAGGCAGAGTTATTATTATTTTTTTAATCCAGTCTGTTTGGTGTAAATAAAAGGAGAGCAAGAATGAATTTGTGGCTATGTGAGTTAACTTAGCCTTCCTTGTTACATTAGGTAAAGTGTGCCGTCAAGTCGATTTTGACTCCTGGCACCCACAGAACCTTAGGTTTTCTTTGGTAGAACACAGGAGGGGTTTACCATTGCTTCTTCCCATGCAGTATGAGATGATGCCTTTCAGCATCCTCTCTAATAAAACGCTTGGTGTCCGTCCGTGGACGGACACCAAGCGTGTGTCCGTGCCTCCCTGCCCTGTTCTGCGCCTGCGCGAAGCGCAGGCCCAGAACAGGGCAAGGGAGACACGCTCGCCGGCACCCGGCAGCCATCTTGGGCGGCCAGAAGCGGCCGCCCCGAAGAAGCCGGAGAGGCGGCGGTGGGAAAGTGACCGAGGCGGCGGAGGAGCCGCCGCCTCGGCCAAAATAGATGGAGGCCGGGGGCGGAGCGGAGGCCATGTAACATTTTAAAAAAATTTACTCCCGCGGCCGACGCCGCCGACCGCCCACCCTCCCTCCCAGCTGCCGAGTCCCCCTTACCCTGGCCGACTGCTGTCGGCCGTACACAGCCCTTAATTTAAGAGGCAGAGAGGAGCTCGCAAGCAGAGCTCCTCTCTGTGCAAAGCCTCTTGCTGAACTGCCGCTTTGGGCGCTTGCGTCCCTTGCGCCCAAAGCGGCAGTTCGGCAAGAGGCTTTGCACAGAGAGGAGCTCTGCTTGCGAGCTCCTCTCTGCCTCTTAAATTAAGGGCTGTGTACGGCCGACAGCAGTCGGCCAGGGTAAGGGGGACTCGGCAGCTGGGAGGGAGGGTGGGCGGTCGGCGGCGTCGGCCGCGGGAGTAAATTTTTTTTTTAAAGTTACATGGCCTCCGCTCCGCCCCCGGTCTCCGTCTCCCCGGCCTGGCGGGGGCAAGTGCCTGGGCCGATTTGGCCCTTAAAGGTAGGGGGGGAACGGCGGAGGGAGGGGGAATGGTGGCGGGGGGCCAGGAGCGCCATTACTAGCGCCCGTTATTCAACGGGCCAAAATTCACTTGTCTTCCTATATTGCGGCTGCCTGATATAGTACCAGTGGGGATTTGAACCAGCAACCTTCTGCTTGTTAGTCAAGCAGTTCCCCACTGCGCCACTTAAGGTGGCTGTCCTTGTTACATTACAAGGTGTTTATTCTCTCTCTGTTTTAAAAATTCGGTTCTGCCATTTAAAGTTGGGACAATTAATGCCACTGTTTGTTTTCAATTCTTGCCTACCATTATGGTAGGTATAGGGATAAGCAAATACTTCAGCCTCACAGATGTTCTAAAATTGCCTTGCCTGTACTGCGGGGCAAAGGGAGAGGAAGTCCTGCGCCTGCCATGTCAATCAGCATTGCGCCCTGCCACTCACACTTACAGCGAGGCTTCTTAAGAGGAAAGAGCTGAAAGTGAGATGGCGGGTGCTTCCACAGTTGTAAGACTGGATTGATCCATACATCATTGCGGGGTATATGTAATGGATTGCGGTCCAGGCCCATAAACAACCGAGCTGTGAAGTTGCCTGTGGACCTTATTATGTTTATAGTACAGACACTAATTTCAGGTAGCTCCATTTGGTTACATCTGATAGAGCCACACTTTTCTAGCACCGCAAACATAGCATGTAAAGGGGTAGGGTTTATCAGGGAAACAGTACATAGTTAAGTGAAAATCAAAGCAGATGTATAGTCCTACAGTGGAGTTGGATATACGTTGTAGGAAGAAAATGGAAACAAGTACTACCACCCAAAGAAATTGCTGACCTTTGCACTAGACACCCATTTTATGCACACTTTGTCAACTGGTTTACTTTTCTCATATGTGAGAAAGTCAGTGTATCCCTAGAAAGACATCTTTGTCAGTACTGTATTTACACCACACCATCCCTACAGATGCAAGTGATGTTCAGGTGCACTCTTTCACAAATAGTTAAACACATATTGGCTTCCTAGGTACTAAATATTGTGTATGAGTTCTCGGGGGGGGGGGACCTCCAAAAGAAGCACATACTTAAAATAAAACATGAGAATGATGTTCAGTAAAAATTAGAAACAAATATGAATGTATTTATAATGAACGGATTATGGAGAAGAGGCTTCAGTTATTCTGATTTAATCAGTGTGACTATTCTGTAGATTAAAAATGATGCTGGAGTAGCACTGTACAGGCAACTTTAATATATACTTGTGTTTTTTTAAAAAACAGAATGATAAAGATGATTTTTTGAGAAACCAGTCAACTTGGAGCAGTATTGTGGCAAATCCTGGGCCTACTGGACTTCACACACACACCTGCACAGGGAGAAAAATCTCCCTTTCTCCACAGGGCTGTCCTTGGGGCATGGCAAGCAGGGCAGCTGCCCCGGACCCCACTCTTTTAACCCCCATTAGAATTAACTGGAAGGGGGCCCTGCACTGGCTGATTTTCCCCGGGCCTCACACCCTGCCATGGCTCTCTAAGGACGGCTCTGTCTCTCCGTGTATGGGTTGTGCAGGCAGTCTGGATAAGGGTGTGGTCTTGCCTCCCTGCCCCCAGTCCTTTCCACCTGTTTGTGTTCAGAAAGGAAAGTGGGTGGATCTGGGTCCCTGGGCCTAGTGCTGCAGACCTGGATGTTTGGTTCAGAAGGAAAAGTGAGTAGGCCTACATGAGTAGACCTACATGAGTATTGCTGCAGTCCTGGTCTTTCGGAGCAGCACATTCCAGCCTTTTCTTTTTGCAAAGGATATATTATATTCACAATTTAGGTGAATACAACTGCTACAAAGGAAAAGCTGGGAAAAATTAGTTCCTTTGGTTAATGTATCTGTGAATCATTAGGATTGCTAAACAAAAGGGGCTATTCTAGAACAAAGCTTATCCAAAAATTTGGTGGTGGACAAACAATGAAATAAATAACCATAGGCATATTCATTATTTAAAGCTGAAATGTTTGTAACAATGATAGTATTTTAGTTAGAACAACAATTAGATTTGGATTTTTTGTTTGGTGTGCTGCATAGGATCAAATGGTAATCTTTTCTAAGCGTCTAAGCTTGATCCTCTTTTTTTCGTTATGTGGCTTTCCCACAGTCATAACATGAAAGAATCTGGCACTTGGATCTCTGCACTTCCTCCTATGCAGCAGGAAAGGAGTGTCTTTTCTACAGGAATTCTGTGTTGTTCAGTAGAATCCACCCTGCAGGGCAGGAAATCCCCTGCAGGAGAGGTGGAATTTTATTGCTCTAGGACTGTAATTCTGGAGATTTGTGAGTACATCAGAGAGACCGGCTTTGATATGCACAGCTTAATTTTAGTGGCTAGAACAAAGCAGCAGAAGAAATTGAGGAGTAGCTGTGTACATAAAGGAAAAATCACAGCCATGTTTCCAATAATGGTGACATTCCTTTTCCAATCTATTCTTCCTCCCTTATGAGGTCTTTTTTTAGTGTATGCATCATGTTTGGAAAGAAAAGTGCTCATCAGGGCGCTTACTCTGTTTATTGGCAGATACTCACTGTCAGCTTTCTAGTACAGAGAGCCATCACTGCCTGATGCAATCATACACTTGGGCAATGGAAAACTGCCAAGCACAACACTCTAAAACTTTGTAGCCTTCATTGCTAATCAGGTCCCCAAAAGCTCATGAAATAAGATGAGGAAAGAAAATATTGCTGCAGGTTTTCTAAGCTGCCTGACTGGGTACACAAATGTTGCAATCTGTATAACTAACCTGCTTTCAATACCGCTTGTTTTTTCCTCCTTGGAAGTCTTCTGTGATAAATAGCAAGGCTACTGCTCAGCATGCCCTAACACCTGGGAATAATCATGCAAAAATAACAGTGAGGAACTGCAGAGCGCCTGTTCTTGACATTAACTTTCCTCAGCTTGACAGACTGCCACCAGCAGATGCTAGGCTTCTGTACCTTTTTCCCTCACCATCCCCCACTTGGGATGGCTGTCTTCCTGCCTCTTTCCCCCTTTTTGTCTCTAAGAGGTTACTTCTGTGTCCTTTCCCACAAATCTCCCTGAGAACAGCCCCTTACACTGCTATTATTGAATAAGCAAGAATAATATTGGGGGGGGGGGCGTTAGGGAGCTCGCCAGTGGGAAAGGTCCTGCCGGTGCTCACTTAGATGTTTTGTGCACACGCGTGCCACACCCAAAGCCACTCCCCGCTGTGTTCACATCGGATGCAGGAGTGTGGTTAGTGCTGGGACGTCACAAAGTTCCCAAAGTCAGCGGTTCATTGAATCTTTGACTAGGAACTCCAAGAAAGGAGTACCCGGAACAGCCATTGGGGATGCAGCAGAGCTGCATCCCTGCACAGTGAAGTTGTTCTTTACAGTCCTCAGGGACATATTTTGGGGAGGCCAGGAGCACTTACAGGGAGAGCAGTGAAAATTATATGTATGCTCTGCTATTTGGTAACACTTATGGGCAGCTGCTCTGGATGTCAGCCTCTGCCTTGTCTTTAGAAGAACAGTATTGTAAGGGATATGGTTCAGTTAGACCCTTTGAACTGCAGTGTGCCGCATACACAGTGTCCTCAGCAAATTAGTCTTTATATATATACGGTGCCTTGAATAAGGGTGAGATACATCCAGATGTACAATGCCAATGCTACCTCTAGGAGTCAACAACCATTCCAGCTATCAAGAATGTCTTCCATTTCATGACAGTAGCATATAGTATGCAACTGGAAAGAGAAAAACAAATAAAAATTCTTGCATACTAGATTTCTGAAAGAGCATTCCCATATTGACCATTGTTAATTCCCAATCATTTGTAAACCAGTTCGTGGTCACAATTCAGAGAAACTGAAGTACTCTCATTTCTTTTTTGTGTCTTTATCCAGAAACTATGAATACATCAGAGGCCTCTACTCCACCTAAAATGTGAACAAAAAGTTGTGTATGATCTTCTAGTGCATTTGTGGAGCACATACGTGTACTGCAAGATGTGAACAGTGCTGACAAAGCTGGCAGCGCTGATCACTTGCTACGTTTGCTTGTTCCAGCTCTCCCTTGCCTAACAGATGATTGATGCTGTCAGTTTCAACAGAGCTGATCACATGCTGCAAAACAGTATCTTTGCATGTTGAACCCCACAATGCTGAATGCAGAATTTCCCCCTTTACAATAACCTTTTGATTTGGCTACCAATCCATGTGGAAATTGATTTTTTTTCACATGGACTAGTTTCTTTAGGTTGGGCAAATGTTGACTAATCTTGTCATTTTAGAGAATGTCTTTTATTTCTTAGTCTAAAGGAAACAGCCAACCTTGTTTTGTTTTCCTTTAGCAGACACATTTGTGCCATCGTAAAAAATGGATGGAGCTTACTATGTTGGTTTACCATGTTCAGTTTCTTGATATTCTGCATTGCTAAATGTTATTGATATGGGGCAAACAAGCTTTGCAACAACACAGTACTCCTCTTTAGACAGTAGAAGTGGTTATACTTCAGCTATCTCTACAGTCAGGATCTGTTTTATTTTGAAAGTGAAGTGTTTTGTGATTAGGACACCATCTGAAATAACTAAAATACCTCAATTTCATTAGTAACTCTTTCTCTGTAAATGGATGCAATTCCACAAATTTTGGCTGGCCTTGCCAAAACTCTGATTGCTTGCTCATCCCCTTTGCTGATTTGGCCAAGAAGCAATGAAGCAGCCACCCCACAAGGATATGGGGCACATGCCCATTTGGCTGCCATTCACATCACTTGCAGTGTAGAGCACTCCAGATAAGCAATAGCCCAGCCCCACAACCTCCTTTCCCTACTTTTCAATAGGAAAAGTGGAATGTGCTCTGTACCCATCCGTCTGCTGCTCAGCCAAGGTGCGTGCTCCAGGCTATATGACCAATATAGCCAACGTTGGGCTAGGACCAGGGAGACCAGAGTTCAAATCTCTGTTCAACTACAAAACTCACTGGGTGACTCTGGGCCAGTTGTTCATCTCTCAGCCTAACTTACTTCAAAGTGTTGTTGTGAGGTATCCATGTTCACCACTCTGGGCTCTTTGGCAGAAGAGCGGGATATAAATGTACAAATAATTCTTTTAATCAGGAAAAAGGAGATGAGGAGGCTTAGCTGCCACTCAGCTGGGTATCAGCAGCATCCTGGACAAGAGGAAGCCCAGTGGGCATGCTTGCATCTTCTTTTCTGGCATGTCATTGGCTGCTACTTGACAAGGGCACTCTGGAAGCTGAGAATGAGCAACAGTTGAGCAGTCTCTGGCACATTCCTCTCCTGCATTGGAGCAGGAAAAGGAGATGGGCTGCTAATTTGGACGAAGGTGCAAAGCAGCTTCACAACAATAGTGACCAACAGTGTTCTCTCTAAGGTAGGCCTGCTCAGCTTCGGCACCCCAGCTGTTTTTGGACTACAACTCCCATAATCCCCAAACACAGTGGCCAATAGCCAGGGATTATGGGAATTGTAGGCCAACATCTGAAGGAGGGCCGAAGTTGATCAGCCCTGCTCTAAGGCGTGTGCGTCTGCATGCGCTCACACATTTTTTTGGTGTCCGCTCAATTAATTTTAGATCCTGCTCAGACTGAATAAAGAAGGTCCCACTCTGAATGCATGTGCGCACACAATGCCTTCATACTGCTGCCCAGAACAAAATTCATTCTGCACACAGAGGGGAAAAATTAGAGAGAACACGCCAATTTACAAAAATTACAGCCAACTACTTACTGTATTTTCCAGCTGCCTTGCAAACATGGTGCTATAGAGTAGATTCCTCCTCACCTCTCCATTTCCAAGCTTGAGATGAACACAGGTATCAGATCACTCACCATAGTAAGCATGATAAGCAAAAGTATGGAAGGTTGCATACGCATATTCTATGCATTATTTCCCTTTTGGTTTTGGATTAGAAAGTATTTGAAATGAACTACAAAAATTGCATATTAGCAGTAGTGGGCATCCGCATATCCTCTTGTCCACTCATTAAGGACTAATGTCATGTTTTGTGAAAAACAAGACCGAATGTATCCCATCCTCTGAGCTTTTTCTTGTCCTGTGCTTTGGAGAAGGTGAGAAACAGCAGGAGTATCTGCACAAATGAGAGAAGGTCTTGCTCTTCTCATAAGTTCTATTACATGTAGTAGGGCTCAAGGAGAGACAGGAAACTCATTCACACAACTGCCATTAGGGTAGGAGAGACAGGAAATGTTCACATGACCTGTCTAGCTTGGGTAGGAGAGCCATGTGCATTCCTGATTTTTGGTGGTGTGCTTGTAAACACCAAGGTAGGAAGGAAGTATGATTGTATGTAAGGCAGCATCTCGGTAGGATGGTTTTTTCTCCTACGCTGATAAAATACTGGGGATGGAAACTTAGATCTCTTTATAAATTCTCCAAGTGAATAGCATATATTTGTTGCAGAACTGGAACATCATAAAAAGTTAATAGAATGGGATGATGTGGTATTATGCCAGATCTGGAAAATGTGCAGGAATGAACTCCATTTGCATTACTCTGGAAGCATGAAAAGAAAGTTAGAAGGCCTGTGTTATGAGAAGTCTCTCTGATGGCCAAAACTCCTGCAGTGCAAACTTTGGCCCTGAATCTTGAATGTAGTTCAAAGATAAATATTGTTTTATTTCATCGTTACTTAGCTGACAACTAGTTTGCAAGGAACATCTGTTTTTGAGGTCAGTTGGTTTTTTATGTGCCTGCATGTTGGCTTCTTGCTGAAAAGCTTTCTTGCTTTTAATGCTGCCAACATCTTAAAAGTCTGATGGCAGAAGGATAAACACATAACAGAAGTGCAGAGCTTCTGTACTCCCTTGTGCTTTTTCATATTTTTGTCAGGTAATTGCCAAACCAGGAGATTCAAAACATCATGTTTTAAAACGCTCCCTCAGCATCCTGAAATGCTTGGACTGTGTTTGCCTTTCAGGGTTGTAAAAAGGATTTTCTGTACGATTCTCAGTACACAATGTAAATTATATTACCTTTGTTGGAGTTGTTTTTCTTAACAATGAGACTTAAACCATGTGTATGTATCTGTGGCCAGCAATTAGTTTTTTTACCAGAGAAGGGATATTTTTAAAGAACGCTGAGCAGATAATCCTCCACACCTCTCATCTCTTAGACAGTCCCCTTCCCTTCAACACCACACTGTTACACCATACTGTTCCCCTAACTCTCTGGGGTTAAGTTCAACATCTGTGCTCTCTGTGAACACATGATTGTTGATTTGTATATGTGTAAAATTATTCATCCATTCCATTTGGCACACGTACAGCAGTAATGTGTTCTGTGCTCTTCATCTGCACTGAGTAGTACAGTCACCATTTTGACTTTTAAAATGTACAAAAATATGTAGATGCACACAGTCATTTTTACATGTATACAGGGTATGTTGGAAGCTGTCTTATAGTGAATCAAACCATGGTCCAGCTAGGTGAGTATCATCTGCTCTGTCAGAGGCTGTTCAGGGTTTCAGACAGGAGTCTTTCCCAGCTCTGCCTACAAATGCCAGAGATTGCATTTGGAGCCTTCTTCAGGCGAATATGTATACCACTACAGCCCATTTTCCTAGAAGGTGTGAGTAGCCCTTATATGGGACAGCATTGGGTGGAGGAAAAGAGGAGCATGTGAATGAAGGACCTTCATTCTGGTGCTTCCACATTCCTCTGCTTTCCTCCTCATTCCAGGCTAGATAGGGCGAAGGACAGGCCTGGACAGTTGGACCTGTCAGAACCTCTGATAGGTCCGATACCCTCCCCCACCACATGGAGGCAGCCGTTCCTGGGGTAATCAGTGCCAGGTAGTAGCACTGGTTGCAGAATTGTGGGGATTAATTTCTGACCTAGCACTGGTGTGGGGGAGGCTGGCTGGGTGGAGAGAATGTTGGGAGGGTCCATGGGGAGGGTGGGGAGATACGCTGGGGAGAGTAGGGAGGAGAGTGGGGATGCCTGGAGACTGTACAGTAGTTACTCTCAGGGCTTTTCCTCAAGGGGAAAAGGTTCCTCTGAAAGGAACTACACTCCCCAGGTACCCCTTTACTCTTTCCCAGCCTCCCCATGCTCCTCCCAGCCTCCTCTGAGTGTCTTCCCGCCCCCCCCATGGACCTCCCTGGCATTCTCTCCATCTGCCCAGCCTCCCCCTCATCAGTGCTGGGTCAGATATTTAAGTCCCACCAATCTGCAACCAGTGTTACTGCCTGGTGCTGATTGCCCCCCAAACAGCTAACAGTTTAGTGGAGGTATTGGAGGGTATTGGATCTATTGGAGGTTCCGATAGGTCAGATAACCCAGGCCTAGTGTAGGGCAAGAAAAACAATTCTCTCTTTTGTATGCCCATATTCTTGATTTCCCTCTCTCTATTCCCTTTCACCTTTGCAGGCTTACCTGGGGGTGGGTGGGACAAGGGGATTCTCAATAGCATTTTATTACCTTTTATTTTCCATGTCTCCCACCAAATAGTTTAAAGAAAACCAGAAGGAAAGGAAGGGGAGAGTTGACAGTTGTGGACCAGTTGATACATGGGGCCAGTAGACATTCCTAGTGACCAGTTTGCCAACCTGTGATTCAGTTTGCCTGCCTGTCTGCCAGTCTGACACTTTTTCTTTCCATTTCATGTACCTGAAGGCTGTTTTTGTCTACAAAACTCTATGCCATAGTAAACAGTCTCTAAGATTTCTCAGCTGGATTTTATAATCATTTTGTACTTTATGAGAGAATAAAACATATTATTTTGCAATTCTTTCCACATTAATTGGTATTAGGGCTGCCATATTCTGACTTACCATTTCTGGGTGCCTAATTTGCATATTATGTAAATTGGCTGGAAAATAATTGCTGAGCAGAATAGTGACTGCACGTTTCGCTCCATAACTCCGCTTCTACAAGTCCTAGAGCTTATCTTTAAAAATAAAAAATGAAATCTGAAATCTGGAAGAATATGGATGGGCTAAGCAAGTTGGATGAGATGCTTAAAATCCGGGTGAAACCCGGAATTTCGGGGGACATGGCAACTCTAATTGGTATATAGTGAGCCAGGTCTCACGATCAGTGAGACCCAGTTTGCAAAGTTGAGTGGGGAGAGCGGACTAAGCCTGACCTCTGGGGGTCTCCTCATGAGTAGGCGGGGCGCGGAGCCACGCTGCGGCTACTCACAATCTTGAAAACCAGGTTTGTGGCGCGCTCATTCCACAAATCTGGTTTTAGGGCAGAGGTACTTGAGCGGGTTACCCGCTCTAGAACCACCGGGCTTGCAGCAATGGTTCTCACAATTACAGAAAATCGGGCTAGTGGAGGTTAGCCCGATTTTCTGCAATTGTGAGAATAGCCTCAGTGTGTTATAAAACAAATTTATATCACAAAGGCCATTTGTATGAAGTTTACATGCAAGCATAAGTTTTATTTCCCTGTGATGAGGGCCCTAAAATATTGTTATTGTTTGTTTATTACTGTTAAATATTAGTTACTGGTTTTCATATTTATTTTATTAAAACATATTACATATTTTCTATATATTGACATAAAATTAAGAAATAATCTTTTAAAGACCAAATGGTACAGAAAATCAGCCAAAAATGACATTTTATTAAATAATGTCAGAAGAATACCCCAACATAGTGAAAATACAAACTAGGAAAATGTGATAAAGAGGGCAGAGGATATATCCACAGCTGAACATCAAAACAAATCTAGAGAGAAAGCTGAAAATCTAATTAGGAAGAATGGGTATGAATTGCCTGTTTCAAAGAGTTGGAGAAGAGCTAGATTAATTAAGGGTTTGCCAGTATTTAAAATACCATTCATTACAGATAGATTTACATGGCAAACCCAGAGAATCCTGGAAAGACAAGGAATGAAAGTGAATGTTGTTTCTAGAGCACCAGTGACACTTAAACAATTGATATATTGGCGACGCAATATGCATAATGGATCTACACCAGATTCTTCTCTCCATACCTTTTTATTGCGTATATTAAAAGAGAATTAAAAACTACAAATAAAGAACAGATGTTTCGATGTACAGACATCAACTTCAGTGTTCCATGTCTCATGGTTTAAAATCCACACTCTTATATCCCAGATACTCTTCCTAGATCTAATCAGGCATCTGATTAGCATGTGAAAGAAAAATGAGAGTGAGGGGAAAATTTATGACTCACTTAAGCAACTGTTAGTCAACTCTAGATTGTATGGTAGGAGATATGATGTACAAGATTGTGAAATTTGTGAACAGAGGGAAGGAAATTGTGGAAAGAAAGGTGCAATATATAAAATTCAATGTTTAGGTTGCAGTTTATTCTATATTGGGGAATCTGGTAGACCACTGAAAGATAGATACAAAGGACATCTAGAAGATATGAGGCATTGTGCACAGAGAATGAAACCCTGGTCTTTGCGTATGAGAAAAAAGCATGAAGGCGATATAGTGCCTACTAAAATATATATTTGGTGGATTGAAAGGAACCTACAAAGGAGGAAAATAAAGAATTATTTACAGAGAAATTGAGACCTGACATTAATGCTTGGGAAGCACTGGCTGATGCCATAAGGTTTATTAGCCCCTGAGAAGAATCAGGTGATTCCCCTTCTTGCACACACACACACACACACACACACACACACACACACACACACACACACAATTAACTAAGGATGGTGTTACACTGAAACGTAACATTTAGTTTTTCTTTTTGCACAATAAAAGGTCTTTTTGTTGAGAGTTGAAGAGTTATTATTTGCATTGCATCACCGACATATTAACTTGCTGGGTATATTAATTGGCTAGGAATTCATACAGGAGTGAAGAGTGACAGAAAAGTATGGTATGTAGTATATGTGCTGTTGAAGCGAGCACAGAAAGTAGAGGCATTAATGAAATTTTGTTATGGTTCAAAGAAAAATGTTGGCATATAGATCAACAAAGACACTTGGTTATTTTTTATATTTGGACCCAGTTTAGAAATAAACTGCATAACAAGTGTCTATAATGAATAAATAGGGCGGTAGTACAGATTACTGGTTCATCTCTGTGGAAATAAACATTCTGATTTAGTCCATGCTAATTAGCTTCTGAAAAGCCTGGGAGCAAATATGAAAAGATGAAAACAGAATGAAAAACAGAGAGATAATTATTAGGTGAGTTACTAAAACACCCTGTTAGTTTCTGCTGCTGGCAGCTTTAGAATCCATTGTTTGCTGGTTTAATTCAAATGGCAGAGAAATGAGGTGGTCATGTTTCCAAGAAAAGACTTATGTGAGGTACAGTCATCTCACTTTTAAAAAACTGATGTACCTTGACAGAGACTTTGTATTGAGGCAAGGGTTTCTTGATATTATAGACCCCTATACCTATTTTCCCATTAAAGTTGGAATAATTTTGTATTGATGTAGTGTGGTGTAGTGGTTAGAGTGCTGGACTAGGACCGGGGAGACCTGAGTTCAAATCCCCATTCAGCCATGAAACTCATTGGGTGACTCTGAACCAGTCACATGTCACTCAGCCTAACCTACCTCACAGGGTTGTTGTAAGGATAAACATAACCATGTATACCACTCTGGGTCCTTAGAAGACGGAGCTGGATAGAAATGTAAATAAATAAATAAATAAATAATGTATGTCTGAAAAGCGCGTTTTCCCCTCCTCCACTATCTTCATTGTAACAAGTTATTTCTTCCTTTGTTTTTACTTCTAGGTTGACCCCCTCTTTACAGTGCCTGCACCTCCACCTCCTATTTCCAGTAGTCTCACGCCTCAGATTCTGCCTTCCTATTTTTCCCCATCTTCATCCAACATTGCAGCCCCAGTTGAGCAACTTTTGGTACGGACTCGTTCAGTGGGTGTGAATACTTGTGATGTTGGAATAGTAACAGAACCTGAATGCCTTGGACCTTGTGAACCTGGGACCAGTGTGAATTTGGAAGGGATTGTGTGGCATGAAACTGAAGAAGGTAAGCTAGCTTTGTTTTCATTTTGTTTGAATATGTGTTTTGTTTGATAAGTATATTAGGGAACATATTAAGTAGTGTGTTGTTATAACTGGAGGGGATTCCTTAGACTATTAAAATTGCATCACTTCCAGTAATACTACTCACTAGTTTATAAATAAATTAATGATCTATTTGTTTCTTTAATCTTTTGCTACATGATTACATGATGCTTTGGGGTAAAGTTGAATGGTGTGTGTGTGTGTGTGTGTGTATTCTCAAGTTAAAAATAGAATAACAAAATTATGCTAGAAGAGAGGCATATAAGATAGACCAATTCTGTAACTATATCCAGAACTTAGTTGTATATTTTTTCTAAAATAAAATAAAAATCCAGTAACACATACAGACAATCCCTATTTTGTGCTGTGGGATTTGGCAATTTATTTAACTTTTAAGAATTGTGTGGTATTTGTTTTTGAATTGGAGATTTCTGAAGGGACATCAGTCCATGGATTGTCATGTATTCCATTAAAATAGAGCAACTAGGAGAATGCAATACATTGTTTGATAGGTTAGTCTGAATTTCCTGAAAGATCACTAGAAATGAAACATGGGTCACAGAAGGAGTTTGAAGGATGCTGACTTTAGTTTCTTTAGATATTTAGAACAGAAACTTAGCACATTAAGGATGGTCTTTTGGAAATGAAATAATATAAAACATTTTATGTTGACTTAATTTTATCTGTAATTTACAGGTTTTTCTATTAAAATTTCCAGAAGATCATCCCTAACACATGAAATTTATGTTATTTAATTACATAATTATTCTGTTAACTTCATTGTCTTTGATGTAGGATCTGATCTCTAATAAGAAATGCTGGAAGATCCTGTTCAGATGTTTTTCCCCCCCTGTTTGCTTCAATGATATTTAATTAGTAATGATTTAATAGCCAGTGTACTGAAAATGAGAAAGTACATTTTAAAAGCATATAACAGCACATCAGCTGATGATAAATTCTAGCACGCTTCAGTCATATGCACAACCATAGTCCATTCCCAGCAATGATATATAAGACATCATCAAAGTGCTTTACACTGTCTGCCTGAAAATCAATAGAAAGCATTTGATTTACTTGCTTTTATATGATCTCATACATCCATCTTTCTATGCATATATGCCTTCATCAGATTCATAAACTAGATTGATCATTTTATATTGTTTTTAAAACATGTATAAATTTTGTTTTAAAAATATCCCGGCACAGTTGACTACCTATATTGGCTCCAGTGTTCATTTCACTGACCTGCATTAACTGGAGTTGGAATGTGTGAGTGCAAATCGTGGTGACATGAAAGAGCAGTAGCTTTTAATAGTGTTATTCTTGCTGAGTAAACTAAACTTCTGACCCCCACTGAATTGAGAAGTGTTCCTTGTTAAAGGTCTGGAGGGCACCAGTGTGGTATTTTATAATGTGCCTCCATGCTTGCAAGAATGACATTCCATCTGTCTTTCTTCTGTGTTCAGCAGAGAATCCTCCCCACCCCCCACCCACCCACCGGTTATTCAGAAAAGGCATTATCTGTTCTTTGCTGTTGGGAGAAAAGTGCATTCTAGGAAGCTCCTACTGCTTGTCATCTGTTCTATTTATTTGGCTACAGACCATGGGCATTTCTGTGACATTAGTACAATATAAAAGTAGATTTTATCTAGAAGGTGGTTTCATAATCTTTGAGAAATTGTGGGAAAGGCCTTGCTCCTGGCCCTGATGTCCTCAACAGATGCTGTGAATGAATATCAGTATCTACATGGTTAAGTAATGAAATCAGTGCCTGGGTTCATGCAAGCCAATACATATGGGTGTGATCCTACAGTCAGTTATGCAGGGCTAAGACCTATTTCGTAAAATTCATACATGAAGTAAAATTCATACACCCCTTTCATGTTCTGAGTTTGAGAGATACAAGTTGCGTTTATCCCACTGAGTAATAGGAAGAATTGTATAGTAATTGTAATAGGTCTGTGGGTTCTGTGCACCACATATGGCGGCCATATACAACATGCATTTTGAGCAGCTAAAAAAATCCTCATAGAAATGGAAAGACAAAGATGATATGGTATGAAGAGCTGTAATTAGAACAGTATGGTGTACAGAGGAGATGACATTATATTTTGTATGGGGTCTTGAAGGTAATAAATACATGCTGATCGAGCACCTTAGAGAAATGTGGCTGGGGACAATGTTGAAGGTCACTAATATTCTCCTTTTAAGGACTCTGACTTCCTGTCACACTCTACTGCATATATTCTGAGCGTGACAAGAATTATATTTGGTATGCTTGCAGTGGTTCTGAGTAACCATCCCATAGCATAGAGCAATGTGTTTTTAAGACTGCAGTCTGAAACAGATTACTTGGGAAGTTATTTCCAAGTAAACATGTTTAGGATTGAGCCGCCAGTGTTAGAACAATAGTTCCTTGCATGCTGTGGCCAAAGTAGATTACATGTTTTGTCCAGATTTCCATAAAGTTACAGTGATTTGCAGGACTGTAAATGCAGCAATGAAAGAGAGTGAAATGAGATGATAGAACACTGTGACGTTTTATCAGAACTCTGTTTCTGTCTCTGTACTCTCACTTTTATCACTGCTTGCATGTAATTCATTCCACTTAACAACTTGGGTAAAATTCCTTAGGTGGTGTTTTGTTTTTCATGGATCAGTTTTGTATTGAATGGTTTTAACATAACATCATATAACATCACTAGATTTTGTTATATTTTCAAATTGGAATATAGTTCTACATAAATGTTTAACTGCAAAGGAAGCTGGCTGCTTCCCAGATACTTGTGATTTAGGATGTCTGTGCCCCCTACTCTTTTTTTGTTTCTTTTTAGCCTTTCAAAGTGCTTAACTTTCATGGTTGATATATACGGTGGGTGTTCCAGTTCGAAATCTGTCCTTTGCTACTATATGGAAATGTCCACCTCACATTTAAAGAGACTACCTAGTTTTTGGTATCAGGTGAATATAATAAAAACAAATGAATGTATAAAGTAGAAAGAATACTGTATTTACCTGAATCCAAGACTAAGTCCCCCCTCCCAAGTTCTTTGATGTTAGAAATTGGGGGGTTCAGAATGCTTGTTCCTTTGGGGTAAATACTGGTATAACCTGTATTTTACCTGTATTTTTAAGGGGTCATCTAAATGTCGGATCATCTTCTGTTTGGGTAAATATGGTAGAATTTATGCATGAAATAGAAAAGACTACAATTTGGTAAGACAACAGTTGACTATTTTAAAAATGTATAATCTTGCCTACTCCTGGGGAAAGCTCTCTTGCCTTTGTTACTGTTTAGTGAAATGGTGACCTCTGGGCAGTTACACCAGCTTCATCTCCTCAAGAACATCAGAAAGGAAAGATTAGTTGGGACCCAACTGGATGTCAAGGCGTGAACAGTCTCTTTGCTTTGGATTTGTGAAACTAATCCTCTCCCTTCCCTTATGAGTCTTGTCTTTTTTTAGATGTTAAGGCTTAAGGCATGTTCTAAGTCTTATTTTAATTTAGGAACAGGGCTCCTTCTCCAGGAGTATTTTCAGACAGTAGGTTGAAGGTTTACTGCGAGTTCGAATTTGCCAAAAAAAACTGATGCAAAAAGTGGATTTTTTTTAAACCCCGATATAAATCAGGCTACCTTCTAAGAGGCAATGAAAAGCCCAGATTGTGTGTGAAGTGCTCCCTGATAGCTTGCAGGAATTTGGGGGGTAAATCTGGCCAATATGTGAACGCACACCCTCCATTCTGGAGGAGAACTGAGCTAAAAGCCACATCTGGAAATGCTTCAGCAGTATCATGTCTTGCATTTTAATTGTTAATTGTATTGAATTTTAACTGATGCAAGGTCCTTTGGGAGATTATTGTTTTCTGAAAAGCAGAGCACAAATATAAAAATAAGTACTGTGGACTCTAGGCAGCTAACAGTACAAAATGGCTTAAATATCCAATTTAGAGCATACAGTAGTCTCAACCAGGAGAACCTATGGTGGGTGCATGGATGTGTTGGAGATTTCAGGAATGTACTCGAAGGCAGGTAATAAGATTACAGTGTGTCATTAATGATGCCATTAATGACATTTTTCTGTTGAGATAGAACAAGAGAGTGGTGGATGCTATGGACATTCTCTCCATAGACTGTGATTTCCTATATTACAGGCTGTGTTCATTCAAAGGTGAGCAATTCTTGTTATAGCAACTTAGAATGTGTTAGTGGGTTGAAGAAACTGTTCCATTAGTCAGTTTGCAAGAAAAAGAAAGTCTATCACTTTCTCAGCTGACATGAATCTCTGTAACTGGATAGTTACAGAGTAACTATCCAGAGTGATGCAAAATTCGTAAATAGAGATCATACCAATGTGTTAGAATGGATATTGTGTCATACTAGGACTGAGAAGCCTCTAACTGAAAACCTCATTCAGTCACAAAGTTCTGGGTCACCAGCCGCTATATTGTCTAACCCTTCACAGAATCTTGTTGTGAATATAAAATGTGGGAAAGGATGACCATATGTGTAGCTTCTTAAAGGCAGGATAACAATGAGATAAATAAATACTGTACAATGGCTGACATCCTGATGAAATTGCTGCATGGAGGTCCCACTGAAATTAATAGGACAAGTTAGTCATTACTTGCTCTATTAATGTCAATAGGACTTTCAGTGAGTAATTTTATCAGAATGTGAGTCAATGAAAATAAATAGATGATATCTGAACTTTGATGTGAGGGTTCATATGGAGGTAGTGTTACTTCTAAACTCAGACCATAAGTTTGCAAAAACCAGAGCTCAAGCATTTTTAGAGGCAATTCAAGTCCTTTATATAGAAGCTATTCTCATGATCAGGCAAAGCCGGGCTAAGGGAGCCTAGCCCAGTTTCACCTGGTCATGTGCTGCAATGGGAACGACGTGGCTCCCAGCAGCAAGCTTCCCTAAATGCCCCCCCCCTTAAATGAGGTTAGCGGAGCAAGCGCTCTGCTCTCCCTGATTATTGGATCGTGTGTTGCTGCACCACGGCTCCACATCGCCTCGACTCAACGTTGGGGGTTCTCCAAGCCTCCCAACGTTGGGGGTTCTCCAGAATGCCCCATGTACTCACAAGGGGCATTCTGAGACTTCTGGGGGCCAGGAGGCCCATTGTCCCCATCGCCCCAACCTGCTCCATGACGGAGCCAGTAATCGTGTGGGTGGCCAAGCCTGCTCTCCCCGCAAACCCCCTCACGGCTCTCCACACTGCTCATGTGGAGAGCCTTATAGAGTGAGGCATTTGGTACTTGGAGCAGAAACCAGATGTTGAAGTCATTCACACAAGGAAAAAGTGTGTTCTACCCAGGTTTGGGAACTGTGTGTGCTCCCCAATTTTTGGTTGTGTGAGTGCAAACAACTAGGTAGGAGGAGGGAGTAGTGACTGTGTTCAAGCAAGGTAGGAGGAAAACCTACCCAGGTTTTGTGATCCACACAATCACTTCTCCCTCCTCTTACCTAGTTGTTTGCACCTACACAACCAGTGTTCGCTCTAACAGGAATTCCTAAGTGTTGTTGAGTACAGCTCCTATAATCCCCAGCCAAAGGCTATTGCAGCTGGGGATGCTCGGAGTTGTAGTGAACAACATCTGAGAATCCCTGTTAAAGGGAACACTGAACACAACCAAAAATTGGGAGCACACATAGCTCTCAAACTGGGTAGCACACAGTTTTTGCTTGTGTGAATGACTTTGTTTATCACTAGATTACAGTGAGGCTGTTCCCACGATCCACGGAAAGCGGGCTAAGGGAACGCTTTCCGTGGATCGTGGGAACCACCAGGCTCACCGGCAAGCCCAGTGCTCCCCAAGCAGCTAGCCCGTCTACAGCACCCACCCCTTAAATGAGGTTAGAGGAGCAAGTGCTCTGTTAACCACATTTCGTTGCCTGTATGTTGCCACGGCACGTGGTGACACATGAGTAGACCCCAGCCGGGAGGCTGCAAGCAGCTTTCTGGGCTTGGGGGTTTCTCCAGGATGCCCCACGCACTCATGCGGAGCATCCTTGAACTTCTGGGGCCACACAGCCCCCGATCCCCGCAGCCCCCACCAGCTCCGTGATGGAGCCGGCAGTCGTATGGACAGCCAATTCGGCTGCCCAGCTATGAGCACCTGCTCGTCTGCGGGGAGAGCCCCCTCAGGCGCTTCACATGTGTTGTGTGAAGCGCCTCAGTATATTCAGATATTGTAAACAACTCACAATTTACAGTAAAGCACAATAAATTTAAAGCACAACAAATATTACTAATAACGTTAATGGTAATAAAGCTGCTTTCTTACAATAAGCAACAGACAGCATAGCATAGTGGTTAGTGTTGGACTAGGACTGGGAAGACCCAGATTCGAATCCCCATTCAACCATAAAACTCACTGGATGACTCTGGGCCAGTCATGTATCTCTCAGCCTAACCCTGTTGTCTCACAGGGTTGTTGTGAGGATAAAAATAAGCATGTACATTGCTCTGAGCTCTTCGGAATAAGAGTGGGGTATAAATGTAATAAAACAATGAGACAGCCTGTGAAAAAACCTTTAGAATCTCTACTTAAGATTCAGAAACATGACCTGAAATCCTGGTTAGAATTACTCATTAGTTTTAATCAGGAGTTACTCTAAAGAACTGAATGTCTTTGGAACTCACTTTAGTAAATTTAGTCTGGATATCAGCTACTATTATTCTAAGAATTAGGAACTTGCAAAATTATGCAACTGCCTTTTGACATAAATTGTTAAAATCAAATACACTTTGAAGGAAAACAACTATGTTTTGTTTTCTCTATTGTGCTTGATCACATCCTTGTTTTGGCTCTGGATACAATGTGAGTGATTGCTATTCGAAGTATTTGTTATAATGGGCTTGTTTGCTTGAAAGCTAATCAGAAGACAGCCATCAGTCACCTTGAAACCACTGGTTGTAGAACAAGCTGTCAACTTAAAGCATGTGTCTCTTCTAGAGTTCCTGGGTTGGCATTCTTATTCTCAGTACAATATGTTGTTCTTGTTAAATAATAAATACAGGAGAAATATAATAGTTATTTTTAACATTCTGTTTTTAGTTGGTTTGTCTCTATTGTTTGAGACATAGTTTGAAAATGAAAATGGTTGAAATCTGGATTTATTTATTTTTTGCCATTTTGATTTCACACACAAACACACACACACACACACACACACACACACACACCCTCAAATATTTGTATGAATTTTATTTGATTACCTATTGCTTCCCTGGTGGGAAGTGAGAATACAAATTGGATCTCAATCTTTATTATCCTGCCTTTAAACCCCTAAATCGTCTTTATCCAGGATGCTTAAATTATTATCTTCTATTAATCTACTTGTACTTTAAGATTTTCCTCCGGGCACCTGCTGCAGGTTCTTCCGCCATTTGCCATACATGGAGACTTCTTCAGTGGTGCACCACAATTGTGGAACTTGGTTCCTGGGGAAGTTCACTTTTGTTGAACTTCCAGGTGAAGATGTCAAAAGCCTTGTGGTTTCTTCCTTTTGAGGAGATTCCATCACAATACTTGGATTGATGTTGCTGAGGGTTTTTTCTGCCTCAGTAGCTACTTTGCAATTGTAAACTATAGGTCAAAAATTTAGCTTCAGATGCATGCAGTTTTGTTGTCCTTGTTTTGATACAGCTCTTGGTCCTTCTCTCAAGTCATGTTGCACATTAATCTGCCATCCCTTCACCGTAATTAATCTGCCATCCCTTCACCATTCTGGGTGCATGCTCTATCTAGGGCCAGTGCCATTCTTTGCTGTTTCAGACATGCATCCCGGTACACTGGCTGTTTCTGGCTGCCAACATTGAGTCAGCAGCACCAGAGACTGGTGTGCTCTCTTTCTTCCAGCACCTGGGTTGTCTGCTTTGGGATGGAAAAGAGAATGGGAGAGAGCAAGCTGATCACTGATGCTGGTACAGTGGTGGTGACAGGTACTGTGGAGGAGAGCTAGTCGTGTGGTAGCAAGCATGAATTGTCCACTTTGCTAAGCAGGGTCCTCCCTGGTTTGCATTTGAATGGGAGACTACACATGTGAGATTACACTGTAAGATAGTGCCGCTCAGGGAAAAGTATCTGCATACAGAAGGTTCCAAGTGCCCTCCCTGGCATCTCTCCCCTTTAGTCTCTGCTCTCCATCACCCAAAGTGGGCAAACTATTCACAGGGGCAGCAAAAGTGGATGCATGCATACCTCCTGATAAGTAAGCAGTGGTGCTGGCCCCAGGACAGAACACATGCCTGTAATGTGAGTGAGAAGAGGGCCAGCAGCAATGGCCTCTGGTCCAAGAGGTGGGGCCAGCAAGAAGGGAGTGGTACTATGTCAGTGCTAGGAGTTACCCAGGATGTACGAGCAGTGAGGATGGGCAGGGCAATGTTGTTACTCTCCTCAGGGTGCAACAGGCATGGTGAAAAGTTAAGCTTGGATTGAAGACCCACGCACTTTTATGTCACACCATGACTACCACAGCCCAAACAACAGCTCTGCAGGCCTGGAAGAAATAACTGATGGGTTTGTGGATTGAGGTCTGTATTTTATGTTGACTCCCCCCAATATCAATGGGACTGCTCTACGCTCAGCTTCCTCTTTGAAAAGAGGATGCTCAGCTTTCCTCTCCTCTTAGAGGAGAGCTGGTCTTGTGATAGCAAGCATGACTTGTCCCCTTAGCTAAGCAGGGTCCGCCCTGCTTGCATATGAATGGGAGACTTGATGTGTGAGCTCTGCAAGATATTCCCCTCAGGGGATGGAGCTGCTCTGGGAAGAGCAGAAGATTCCAAGTTCCCTCCCTGGCTTCTCCAAGATAGGGCTGAGAGAGAGTCCTGCCTTCAACCTTGGAGAAGCTGCAGCCAGTCTGTGTAGACAATACCGAGCTAGATAGATCAGTGGTCTTACTCAGTATATGGCAGCTTCTTATGTTCCTACGTAAAACCACTGTCCCAGAACCTGTGTGCTTCTCTCCAGCTCTGGATTGTCTGTTTGACTGGACTCCCAAGTGTCTTTGGCTCTTCTATCTTTGGACTTGTGCTCCCTAGTGCCTGCTGCCCACAGCTCATTCTTGTGACTCTTCATCGCAAGGGAGTGACTGTTCATCCAAATGGCCACTCTATACAAGTATTTGGAGTGTGTGTAGAGCAGCCATTCAGATGACCCTCCCCCCCCCTACACACACGATAAAGGGACAGGCGAGGGTGTTGGACAATCTATATCACAATGGACGTGCTCTTGTTACATCCCCTTTTCTAATCACATTGGCCAGTGAAGCATTGTAAGGACTCATCGTTTGTTACACAGTAAGGCTGTGCACACGAGCAGCCCTACTCAGGTTAGGGAAGCCCTACCTGTGTAGGGCTGCTTGGGTGCAGTGTCTGGATCATACCTGAACCCTGTTCTGCCTCCCTCACAAGCCCGGGTTTTGTACCTAGGCTTTTACCTGGGTTAAAGGGTGGGAGTGTGCCCTTTACCCTAGGTCATTAGTATGCTGGGGCTACATGGAGCCTGGTCATATACAGAGATTAGTGCCTAGAGTGCCCATCTCATTGCGGTATCCCCCAGTGCACCACACTCATCACACGGTGCATTGTGGGATATCTAGAGATCCACTCCTCTTGGAGCTGCACAGATAATCTGGGAGCACTCCCCACCGTATTTTTCTGATCGTCTGGATAGAAGATGAGTTGGACTTTGCCTTCCCCCCACCCACCCGCCCTCCTGTTCCTGTGAATAGCTGTAGTATCTGTACTATTAACTCATACTTAAGAGCAAAGATGTAACAACAGATCATTCTCGCATTTTATTTTATAAAATGTATTAAAATGTTTTAATTAAAAAAATAAATATTTTGACTATAGTTTTTAAAATGTTAATTGAGAATGCCTGGACTGGTTTCCCACCCATGTCTGCATCCTTACTTATTAGGCTATTACTTAGTAGGATTTCTCTCCAAGTAAACATGCATACTTGGAGAATAAACATGATTAGACAGCTGGTGTCTTTTTTAACTAAGGTAGAAACGACTAACTTGTTTAAAGGGATTTAGCAAATGTCACTTTTCATAGATTGGTGAACTTTTTTTAATAACTCAAGGCAGAGCTTTTTAAAGTCAAGATCCTCCTTATCATTTGCATATATATTTGTAAAATAATACTCATTTAAAAAATCAAATGCATATGTATGAGAAGGGGTGTGGAGAAGTGAAATGAGACTGGAAACATTACAGTAATTGAGCAGGTATCTAGTGATTTTATGAACTCAACTGGCTTGCTTTAAAGATCCACAAGTCAGGCAATTAAAAAATCAGCACAAGATTAGCATATGGAAACAAGATTCAAGCTAGTGCTCTCTCAGTATGTACATATCTTGTCTTAGATAATGTTTAAGAAATCAAAGCTACATGACCAAAGCAAATGTGGGTTGTTAAGCTTTATTGCTATTAATATGGGAGTGATATTCCAGTGATCTTTGTCAAACTAGATACAGACCTAATAGTGAAAACATATTAGGTCTGTAGCTAATGACATCGTCATATAAAATGGAGATGTCAATTTAAAAATATCATTTGCTGATCTACCATACAAATAAAACAAAATGAGGTAATTAACACTATCAAAAGGTGTGTTCAACCTAGGTTTGGAAGCTCTGTGTGCTTCCAATTTTTGGTTGTGTGGAAGCAAGATAGGAGGAAAACCTGGATAGCATTTCCTCTTGCCTTGCTTCCACAAAACTGGAAATTGAGAGCACACAGCTCACAAACCCGGGTAGAAAACACTTTTTGATTGTGTGAATGACCTCAGTAATTAAGAACCCTATGATAAACTGAATTTCAGAAAAGGTTGTTAAGCAGTTTCCCCCAACCGTTTTACTATATTGTCTTGCCCACAACACTGTGGGGCTGTTGCCACGATCAGGCAAAATTGGGCTAGGGGGAGCCTAGCCCGATTTCGCCTGATTGTGGGAGCCACCGGGCTTGCAGGCGAGCCCGGTGGCTTCCTGGCGGTTAACCTGCCAAACTAGCCCTCCCCTTAAACCACGTTTGCAGAGCAAGTGCTCCGCAAACCCGTTTTTAAAAATTGTGTGTGGCTGCGGCTCCGCAGTGTGGCTGCTCATGAGTAGACCCCCAGTGGGAGGCTGAAAAGCAGCCTCCTGGCTCGGGGGTCATACTCCTAGCTCGTGCAGGGCATACTGGAGCTTCCGGGGGCAACACAGCCCCTGAACTCCCCAGCCTCTGCCAGCTCCGTCACAGAGCTGGCAGTTGTGTGGGTGGCCGATCCGGCCGCCCAGGGCTCCTGCCCTGCTCGTCTGCGGGGAGAGTGGGCTTAACCCACTCTCCCCGCTTCCCTTTACAAACCGGGTCTCACTGATCGTGAGACAATCTTTTGTCTGAATATCTTCCCTTGTGCCTTGTGCGTATCTAGAAGTTTAAGTTACTGGCTGGCATCCAGACTAAGTTACTCAACAGTACTACTCAGAAGTAAGCTTGACACAAGATTCATTAAGCGGTGATATATAGATGTAATTAGTGGCTTGGGGAGTGAAGCTTGTCACAAAATGGCAATTTGTACAAAACTTTACATCAACAGAATAAGGAGTTTTAATATCAAAGCCCTTGAATTACAGGAGAATGTTGCTACAGGACAGAGGGAAGAAACTGGAGAGAAATAAATGAGGGAGAAAGTAAAAGCAACCCTAATCATTTCAAGACAAAGAAAGATTAAAAAATGGTTCAGATTTACAGAAGTGCCTGCCATCACAGATAGAGTGTTGGCCTCTTCTGACGAATGCTGGCTTATCCATGAGTGG
The DNA here is from genome assembly GCF_027244095.1 of Hemicordylus capensis. Lineage (NCBI taxonomy): Eukaryota > Metazoa > Chordata > Lepidosauria > Squamata > Cordylidae > Hemicordylus > Hemicordylus capensis. The sequence continues at coordinate 83,458,737 of NC_069658.1, read as the reverse complement.
TGTGCTGCAACAAATGACTGACATGGCCAGGGCAGGACTTCTGTCCCATTTTAGCCACTGTACTTGAATACCGTGGCTTTTTATAATTTCTGAAGAGGACTTGAATCTGTGTTCCTTTTAGAAGTGAACCTGGGTACAGGCCACTCAAATGCATGGTACGATCATGAAGTAGACTGCTGTACCTTTGCTCAGTATAACTTGTGAATAAGCTGTACCTGTGTACAGTGTACACTGGTTGAGTGAGTGTTGACCTTAATGTGTGAGGAAGGCTAAAGCCAATTCTGTTTTGAGGTTGGGCTTTAAGCTTGTGTTGCCTTACTGAGAAGGCATTAGGATCTCTTTCAAGTAACAGTTTTCATTGTAGTGTGAGCTTGGTGGTGTAAGGCTAAAGGCCTGATGATTGGGTTATAAGCTGTTCTGTCTCTCTAGACACATGCACACACACACACACACACACACACACACACACACACAGACAGAGTGAATAAACTAGGGGTAAAATGTTTTTTTATTCCTAAATTGTTATTTTACAGCAATGCAGTTAATCAGACTATAGTCAAAAGAGGCCTTCATTCAAACAAATGGCTTGATGTAGGCAAACCCACTAATTTGTTTTCACCTTCAAGGAGATTTAGAGCCTTTGCATCTTGCAGTAGCAGACAGTGTAATTGTTTCCTGCTTCTTAATCTTCAATCTGGTTGCATAGGATTAGCATGCCTGGGAAAGCATGAAATGTTGATTGCATTTGCTGCACTGTTCTTCTCCTCTTCCTGAAGTCCTTGGGAGGAGCCACTGTCACCTTATGGCTGTGTTATGGGAAAAGAAGGCCCATTTTGATTATGTCTCATCATGAAACTTCACAGTAGAACAAAATGTGGCTCAGTGCATGTTACAGAGTGTGAGAGCACAGTCACAGTGATTAGGTGTGCAAAAGAAAAACCTTTTGAATGAACCCAGACCTCACTCAGAAATTAATTTGGTAACTTATTTTCCAGCAGCCTCTCATTTTTATATTGTTTACAATTGCACAAATCTGCAGTATTAGTTACCAAAGAAAGGGGAGTATACCAACTCTTGGCACTGTGATTTTGGAATGGCATATCTCAGTGGTGTTTAAACAATAGTGTATGCTTACAATTCAGCAGCAGCTGCAAGAATAGATGGTCAAAGCGCTGTGAATCAACACGAGTCTGAGCTGGGGTGAGCTGCAGTAGCCACAAGCCCTATATTTTAAGGCAGTACAGGAGTAAAGAATGGGCTAATCGCTTGGGTATATTCTTGGCTCTGAATAAATGTAAAATTATTCTTGCCTTGAACCTTTTGATATGAAGCTCAGATAAATTAACAACCAGGGGATAGGTGCAAGTGGGAGAGATGAGTTATGTGTGGCTTTTGAAATGCTCCAATCCATTTCTTTTTAATACATGAATTGGAAACAGCAGTGCATTAATTAACATAGATTGTGTAGTAAGTTGCCATTCATGGTGAGTAACCTTGGGTGTGCTAGCCAGGGTATCAAGATAAGTTGCTTTCCCTGATTTTTTTATAACTCCTAGGCTCAGTGCCTTTGTGATGCTGAGAGGAGCGGGAGGGCAGGCAGAGATCTTTTTTCCTTGTTGAGACTGTGTAATGTTCCGATTGCTGGAAGGATTTGCTTTATTGATAATTGTAAATTCTTCTGCCTTATTACAGCTAGATCATGGAATCTGTTTTTAAGGAGCCCTTCTGAGACTGAGTTGGAGAAAACGTAATTTGATTGTGTTTTCTAATCATTAACAGGCTGAACAGATGGAAGGCCAGACCTGAAATAGTTTGTTGGCTGCCTGCCACCATCCTATGAATTTTTATTTGTGTGGATGTGTTACGGTTTTATTTTTCCCTTTTTGGGGGCAAAATGTGTGTAAGTCTTGGGAAGATTAATCCTTCGTTTCCTGTGAAATGTGTGCTTGTAAAACAAATGTTGCAGCAATGCGCCATGCAGACCCTGCATTGTGTCAATTAAGAGGCGTGACATCAGGAGACTTCACGAGCTGTCAAAGGCTAGAGTAGTTTTCAAATGTGTCTCTTATTCATGACTTTTCCAGAAGAAAAAAGAACTACCCTCCCGCCTCCCTCAAAAAAGAGCAATGAGAATGGCATTCAACACCAGTTTCATTGTTTGAATCTCTGCCCTTATAAGGCTCTTTGACAATTTCAGAAATAAATCTGTTTTGCAATTATGCAAAAAGAAACAAAACAAAAACGAGTTGCTAAATTCTCTAAACCTGACTCCCATATAGTGGGAAGAAATCTTCCTATATGTCTGAGTATTGCTAGTGCTCATGTTAAAAGTACTAAAATAGAAGATTAGCCACTATCATTTCCACTGGAAGTAATTCATGAATAATGCAAACAAAAACCCCTGTTGTGGCCCATTACATACATTGTGTTTTTGCTGCAATAAACAAACAGCTACTTGTCTGTTGATACTGATAATGTTTTTGCTCACACTTGCCAACCGGACATTTCAAATAAGGTTGAGCTGGCACAGTGGCCAGACAGCAAGGGTTTGTGGCACACCTGATATGGGCGTCTACACATTCACTCACCTGCTCACTTGAGCAGGATTTCTCTTGACACACAGATTCTGTGTCTGGAATCTGTGTGCCAATAGAGGTGAATGGGGTTGGGAGACAGGACAGAGTAATGTAAGAGTATACGATGTACAAGATAGGTATACAGTTACATATGGTGTAGGAAAAGTGGATAGAGAAATGTCTTCTCCATTTCCCATAATATAAAACCTCCAATCCTATGAAAAGTTTTCAATTATCCAATGAAATTCATTGGCACAAGATTCAGGATAGACAAAAAACACTACTCTAGGAAACATAGGAAACTGCCATCTACTGAGTCAGACCATTGGTCTATCTAGCTCAGTATTGTCTTCACAGACTGGCAGCAGCTTCTCCAAGGTTGCAGACAGGAATCTCTCTCAGCCCTATCTTGGAGAAGCCAGGGAGGGAACTTGAAACCTTCTGCTCATCCCAGAGCGGCTTCATCCTCTGAGGGGAATATCTTGCAGTGCTCACACATCAAGTCTCCCATTCATATGTAACCAGTGCAGACCCCGCTTAGCTATGGGGACAAGTCATGCTTGCTACCACAAGACCAGCTCTCCTCTAGTACTCTACTCTAAACAGTGCATCATTAATTTATGGAATTCAGTGCAAACAGATGTGCTGATGGCCACTAACATGGACGGCTATAAAAGGACAAATGGATGGAATGGTTTTATTAATGGTTATTCAACATAGTGGCAAGATGGAACCTCCAGATTTAGAGACAATGGCTAACATCCAGAGCAAGGAAGCGCCAGTGAAATGAGAGGATCAGTCTTAACAGCTTCCAGACTAACTGTACTGGTGCATTGCAAAAGGGGCAATTGTTGACAACCTCCCCTTCCCCAGGTGCAGGGGCATAGCATCCATTGAACGGGGGGGGGAGAGTTGTCCCCAGACTCTGGAAGGTCAGGGACCCCCACAAGGCTCTCCTTTGCTCAGGATGCTACCTTGTCCCTTCCCGCACCCAGCCAGTGAGCAAAGCACTCGCCGGCTGAGAGCGTGGAGCAGCAAGCCCCTCTCTTCTCTCCTCTCCTTTCCAGCTCCCTTGAAGAGGTAGAGACCATCTCCTGGGCATTGGACTTGCCCCTGTGTCTGTTGTGAGGTTCAAGGAGCGGGATCAACGCCGAGAAACCCGGCAGGGTTTTATTTTGGTGATTTGATCGGCGGGGCTGGGCAGGGCAGAAAGAACTAGTGCCGGTTTTTCCTGCCTGCCTTGCAGCAGCGGCCATGCTGGGGCTAGGTCATGCAGAGCCACAGCAGCAGGCAGGCACTGGGCAGGATGCTGGCTGCTGCAGAGTGACCGAAGCAGCTCCAGAAGAGCCTGACTTTGCCAGCGAAGAGGAGGCGGCGACAGCAGGTCCTCCAATGTGAGTACAGCAGCTAATTGCCTTCATGACGTCATACGCAGGGAACCTGGCTTGGGGAGCACACACACATTTTGCACGTGTGATGGAAAAACTGGGAGGGGCGGGGCAGCACTTTGTCCCCTGGCCACTTATAAGCTCGCTACATCACTGCCCAGGTGCCTCCCCAAAATCTCTCTCTGATCCTTGATCCTAAGGGGAAAAACAGCAGGATATAGCTGAGAGCCTGTAAGCCACAGCATCTGGGCTTCTGCGGACTCATAAAGCATTCCAGTGTTTGGGATGTAGCTTTAATCCTTTATCTGTATGCTGTGCTGTTTGATATCGCTGTATATTCTGTATACTTTGTATCGTTCCTTTCCTATCGTTATAAGATGCTTGTTAAATTCAGTTTATCAATTCAGTCAATAATATTCAGTTTATCCTGATGCTGTAGAGAATGGGTAGTTGTGCAAGCAGCACTGACACTTTCTTCCCTTGTTGCAAATGGAGAAACTGTGGCAGGGCTGTTTGCATACTCACCATTCAGTGTTGGGGCTGCTTACAAGTTTACAGTGGCTCATGCCAGTCACTATTTGTATTTTTAGACATTGGAGTGATTCACATGACTGAATGGGTGGGGGAGCAGGTGGGTGAGGAGAAGGCTGTGCAGTCCTTAGCTTCCCCCCAGACAAGCAAATGATCCCTGCTGGGAGCGCTTTCTGTGCTCCCACACGACACGATCTCCACATATTCCACAATGCTCCAAGTGAGGAGCATTCCACACCCCCAGGAGATAGGTGCTCTAGGATCATGTCTCTGTGACTCCTCAAGATGGACACAACCCAAGGACACACACGATCAGGAATCCTGGGTTAAGGGAGCACTTGATCCTTTAACCCCAACTAAAAGTCAGACTAAAAATCCAGGCTTGGTGGTCCTGTCCCACCAATCGGACTCGATCCTGGCGGATCTCATGTGCAGCCTAACCCAGGCTGGGTTTCACCAGCCTGGTTTAGGCTGCATGTGAGAATAGAATCACTGTTGGATAGCTGTTCGATAGCAGTTGTCTGAAGTGAGCTAATCAGACCATTCCTGTTTTGCCCTGGATGCCTGAAGACATGAACACCACCATTAAAAATGATGATTGCAATCCATATTTGTATGCAAAGTACAATATAATATAGGAAGGGAAGTCTCTAACATTAACATATTTTTTAGTGAGAAACAGAGGCTATTCTCATGATGGGAGAGAACCGGGCTAAAGGAACCCAGCTCAGTTTTCTCCCATTGTGAGAACCACTGGGCTCACAGGCGAGCCCGATGGTTCTCCGGTGGCTAGCCTGCCAAAGAAGCCCTCCCTTTAAATGTGGTTTGTGGAGCAAGTGCTCCACTAACCCCATTTTCCTGATCGTGAGTTGGCATGGCATGGCTCCGTGCCACGGCGACCCGCAAGGAGACCCCTGCTGGGAGGCTAAAATGAGCCTCCTGGTGTCGGAGGTCTCCCCAGGATGCCCTGCACACTTGCGCGGGGCATCCTGGGACTTCTGGGGACAAAGTGGCCCCCAATCCCTGCAGCCCCTAACAGCTCCATGACGGAGCTGGTAGTCGTGTGGGCGGCCGATTCGGCCGCCCAGGAATGAGCTGCTGCTCGTCTTCTCATCTGCTAAGCCTGCTCTCCCCACAGAACCATTCCAAGCTCTACACACAGATCATGTGTAGAGCCTCACAATAATTTGCTTATCCTTTACTTATTTTCCTTCTTGCCAAAATTAACATACTAACCCAAGTGCTGAGTTCTGTACTTAGCTTGATGTAAGTGGAATCAGAAGTTACATTTGCCCTGTTTGCTTGTTATTAAAACCATGGGCCTTGAACCCAGTGCCTATAGAGTATACCAATAAGCCCTGCCCCAAAATGACATATTATTATTATTTCTTGTTTACACAGTCAGACAGGTGTTATTGACTGGTTTGTTTTATCCAGACATCGAGTCCTTCCCAAGGACCTGGGATGGCTGAATTTTATTGTCAATTGTTATAGATATCGTCACACAATATAGGCTGTTCCCAGTAAAGCTGCTTTTTGTAATTGGCTGATGGTGATTTCTGTGATCCCTATGGTGTTGAGTTGCTCTTCAAGGTCTTTTGGAACTACACCCAGGGCGCCAATTACCACTGGGATTATTTTAGTCTTTAATAATAATAATAATAATAATAATAATAATAATTTATAATAATTTAAAAAGAGGAAAGAAAATTAAAAATTGTACTGCGCCAGGCGACAATGAACTGCTTTTGGCTTAAATACCTAACAAGCCTTCATAAACAACTATCAAAACAGTTCAATCACATTTTGCAAGGAGGTGATATTGAACAATGGCTAACAACTGGGAAAACTCATCTCATCATGAAAGACCCAGCAAAAGGTGCAGTTCCAAGTAATTATAGACCGATAACTTGCCTGCCAACCATGTTCAAATTATTAACTGGAATAATAGCAGATGAAGTCATGCAACACTTATTAACTAACAAACAGCTTCCAGTTGAACAGAAAGGAAATTGCCTGAACACCAGAGGCACAAAAGACCAGATGCTGATTGACAAAATGATTTCAGAAAACTGCAAGAGAAGAAAAACCAATCTAAGTGTTGCATGGATTGACTACAAGAAAGCCTTCGATTCATTGCCTCACACATGGATACTAAAATGTTTAGAAACAACTGGTGTCACCAAAAACATCCAGATATTTATAAAAAAAGCAATGAGCACGTGGAGTACACAGTTAATCAATGGCGAGGCACTTGGACAGGTTAGCATTAGAAGAGGCATTTTCCAAGGGGACTCACTATCCCTTCTGTTGTTTGTAATTGCCATGACCCCACTTTCACAAATGCTAAACAAAACCGGCCTCGGATACCAAACATCTAAAACATCAAGTCAAATCAACCATCTGCTGTACATGGACAATCTGAAGTTGTATGGAAAGTCCCAGTCAGAAATCGAATCACTGCTAAACACTGTCCGTATATTCAGTAGCTATATAGCAATGGAGTTTGGACTAGACAAGTGTGTTGCATTAATAATGAACAGAGGGAAAATAAGAAAAACAGAAGGAATAGAACTGCCCAATGGAAGCAAGATCAAGAACCTGGAAGAGAAAGAACATTACAAATACTTGGGCATTCTCCAGGCTGATAACATCACACACACTGAAGTTAAAAGAAAAATTGGAAGTGAATACATCAGGAGAGTTAGAAAAATCCTTAAGTCCAAACTCAATGGCGGGAAAACCATACAAGCCATAAACACCTGGGCTATACCTGTTATCAGATACACTGCAGGAATAATAGACTGGACCCAGGCAGAGCTAGAGACGCTAGATCCTAAGACCAGGAAAATCATGACCATCAATCATGCTCTGCACCCCCGCAGTGATGTCGATAGGCTCTACCTTCCTCGCAGCTCAGGTGGAAGAGGAATGCTGCAAGTCCATCAAACAGTAGAGGAGGAGAAAAGAGGCCTTGAAGAATATATCAAGGACAGTGAAGAAGATGCACTTCAAATGGTCAATAACGCGAAACTGTTCAACACCAATGAAAGAAAGCAGACCTACAAGAAAGAACAAGTCAAGAACCGAGCAGAAAAATGGAAAAAGAAGCCCCTGCATGGTCAATATTTGCACAATATAAGTGGAAAATCAGACATCAGCAAGACCTGGCAATGGCTTAAGAATGGCAACTTGAAGAAAGAAACAGAAGGTTTAATACTGGCTGCACAAGAACAGGCACTAAGAACAAATGCAATAAGAGCAAAAGTCAAAAAATCCACAACAAGCAGCAAGTGCCACCTTTGTAAAGAAGCAGATGAAACCGTGGACCACCTAATCAACTGTTGTAAAAAGATCACACAGACTGACTACAAACAAAGGCATGACAAGGTAGCAGGGATGATACACTGGAACATCCACAAAAAATACAAGCTACCTGTAGCCAAAAATTGGTGGGACCATAAAATTGAAAAAGTTGAAGAAAATGAAGATGTAAAAATATTATGAGACTTCCGACTACAAACAGACAAACATCTGCCACACAATACACCAGATATAAATGTCGTTGAGAAGAAAGAAAAACAAGTCAAAATAATCGACATAGCAATACCAGGGGATAGCAGAAGAGAAGAAAAAGAAATAGAAAAAATCACCAAATACAAAGATCTACAAATTGAAATTGAAAGGCTGTGGCAGAAAAAGACCAAAATAATCCCCGTGGTAATTGGCGCCCTGGGTGCAGTTCCAAAAGACCTTGAAGAGCACCTCAACACCATAGGGGCCACAGAAATCACCATCAGTCAATTACAAAAAGCAGCTTTACTGGGAACAGCCTATATTCTGCGACGATATCTATAACAACAGCAACAACATTGACAATAAAATTCTGGCATCCCAGGTCCTTGGGAAGGACTTGATTTCTGAATAAAACAAACCAGTCAATAACACCTGTCTGACTGTGTAAAATAATAATAATAATAATAATAATAATAATAATTATTATTATTATTATTATTATTATTCAATTTCTATACCTCCCTTCCAAAAATGGCTCGGGGTGGTTTACACAGAGAAATCCTCTATAATAAAAGGCTTGGGTGTGTGCCCGTGTCTCTGTGCCTGTGTCTTTCCTGGCCGTTCTGGGCATGCGTAGAGCGCATGCCCAGAACGTCTGAGAAAGATACGGCCGCAGGCACCAGGCGGCCATGTTGCCTATCCGCGCGAAAGGAGGAGAAGCGGGGACCGAGGAGGGCGGAGGCGGCAGCAGCAGGGCCGGCCCTGCCGCTGAAGCGGCCATATGGAACTCAAATGCCGACATGTGGGAACCGGGAGGGGGCCAGGAGGGGAAGTTGGCGGAGGCGAGTTGGCGGCCGCAGCGGCAGCAGAGACGAGCCGGCAGCCGCAGCAGCAGCGGAGGCGAGCCGGTGGACGAAGCGGGGAAGGGGAGCCGGCGGCCGCGGCTGCAGCAAGGAAGGCGAGCCGGCGGCTGAGGCCGCAGCGAGGAAGGCGAGCTGGCGGGTGTTCTCCGTCTACACAACCCAACTAGCGCCCGTTATTTTAACGGGTTTAAAAAATACTAGTAATATATAAATAAGATGGATCCCTGTCCCCAAAGGGCTCACAATCTAAAAAGAAACATAAGATAGACACCAGCAACAATCACTGGAGGTACTGTGCTGGGGGTGGATAGGGCCAGTTACTCTCCCCCTGCTAAATAAAGAGAATCACCACGTTCAAAGGTGCCTCTTTGCCAAGTTAGCAGGGGTGTTCTAACCAAGTTAGAACATACTCTTCTACCCACAACCCTCCGCTCTCCATACATTCAGTATTTGTCTTTGCAGACAAATTTATATCCATGAAGAACAAAGATATGTTAACATGTATTAGTATGGGGTGGGGCTTCCTGGGAACCCTTGCTGCCCATGACTTTAATGCCATGATTTAGCACTATAACAGGCTGGAGATTTAGCAACCAAAAGACAGCACAGTCATATTTCTGCAGTGTCTCCCTGGAAATGTAAATAGCTTAGCCTTTCACTTCTTGGCATTTGAACCCTTTAAGTTGTAAAAGGATATTTTATTTCAAAGAGTTTTGTGTTATTTAAATTATAATGGGTTTCAATCCTTGGTTTCAAGCTCTGAAGCTTTTAGCTCCTCATTTTAACTGTTTTTGTTTTCCTAACAGAGGAAAATTTGAGGGCCAGTACAAAGACCAAGTAAGGCGATTAAAAAGCCAGTTCTTGTTCAAGGGGCTTTTGGAAGACACTAGAATCATTTTCAAAACACATGTTTTAAATGCCTGGTTCTGCTTTTGTAATTGTGTCTTTCCTTTGCTATTGAATGTCACATCTGGAGTAGTTTTCGTACAGACAGCTGAAAGTTTTTCTTAGAATGTGGACTATTTATTAAGCTCAAGCTGTGAAACTTGATCAAATGACTTTCCTGAAAATGCTTTGTCTGATACAGTAATCTCTGCAGATGTGTTTTTAAAAAAAAAATGCCATGCATCTTACTGTGTTGGATTTCTTTAGTACTGTATAGATTAAATATATATTATACTGTATAGAGAAAATTTATAAATAATAGTTTGTCCAAGCTTTCTATTATCATGGCTTCAGTTTCAAACAGGGCTCAGACCTGGGACCTTTAAAAAAAAAAAAAAATCACTAGCTGCATTAGCATTACCTGGGACCTTTCTGGTGGAAAGGTCCTTTGAGTATCTGCTGAACTGCATTTCCTTCCCTGTTGAATAGCCAGAGTGACTCCTCACACATCTAAGATTAAGGGGCATAACTTTCAGAAATTGCTGATCCTTGCCACTGCTCACTTTACAAATTAAACTAGTCACTATTGTAATTCCCAGACATGCACATGATCTGTGAAAGCTGAACATGCTTTTGGTTTTCTTCTGGGTTGTGTGTGTATAGGAAGGGAGGCAGGTGTCCAGATCAGCTTTCTTCCAAAAAAGCACAATGCAAATCTAATTCTGCTCGCCAATTAAACTATAGTTTAAGCAGTACAATCTGTGCAATCAGTCCACATCATTTGGCCAATTCAGCACGTCTGTTCTAGGAGTATGTGATGCCGTTTTGGCCAGCCTAGGCCATGGGCCTCAGGATTGTTCTTCTGTTTCTTCCTCTGCTTTCCATAAAGCTTCAGACATGGAGGGGAGGAGATGACAAGCATTTCCTCCCAACGTTTTCTACTTCTAGCTTTCTCCTCACCAGTAACAAAGCCCAACAATGTCTTCCTCAGCTCCCTCCCCTGCAGTTGTTAAATACAACATGGCATCCTGTACAAGATATGGCCTTCTAGAATGCTGAAGCAACCCGACACATGGTGTGGCTTTCTGCTCTGCAACAGCACTTGGAACCAGTTCAGCTTGGTGGTGGCAGCACTGAAAAGGACTATTGATATCTGTGGGATCTGTTCCCCTGTTTTTTTTCTCTGACTGCATTTGGTATAGCTAGCTTGATGCCAGGTATGTAATCTGGGCCTCAGAAGCCAGAAAGCATCCTAGGCAGAATATCACACGGAAAATTTGGTTGTATAAACTATTAGTTATGCCACCTAATGGCGCAGCGGGGAAGTAACTTGCCTAGGGAGCAAGAGGTTGCTGGTTCGAATCCCCACTGGTATGTTTCCCAGACTATGGGAAACACCTATATCAGGCAGCAGCCATATAGGGAGATGCTGAAAGGCATCATTTCATAGTGCGTGGGAGGTAGCAATGGTAAACCCCTCCTGTATTCTACCAAAGAAAACCACAGGGCTCTGTGGTCTCCAGGAGTCGACACCGACTCAACGGCACAGCAACAACAAACTATTAGTTAAGTCTTTATACCAGGATACATGTGGCAAACTCATTTATAATATAAAGTGTGGAGCTGCTCATAGACTTCAGAACATAACTTACAATTAACTAGCTTTTACTTCTCTGCTGAACTTGACTTCTATACAGTAGTTCATATAAGACAATTAGCTTCAATGTTTAATATATATTTTTGGTCTGTTAGCTTGTGCCTGCCAATTCACTGTATGTTTCTGTTTAAGATTTATTTAGTGCCATCAATGTGCCAAGTTATGTACAAAATACTGCAAATCTTTAATGGCTGGATCAATTTATTTTATGTCAGTGTTGACAATTCATTAAAGGGGGGTGGGGTGCGGATTGTGTGAAGTGTTTACAGAGATTTAGGCAAAGGAAGCTCCCGGTCAGTGATACTGAATCTTTGTTGGATACCTAAGTGTTACTTCCCTTCATGTATTTATTCTCCTATTCTAAGTCTAGACCACCCAGCTTATCTAACCTGTATGCTTCCCCCCCTCATTATTTGCCCCCACTCAAACTCACAGTGCACATGTATTCATGGTTTTGCTTTCCATTCACGGAGGCATCCAGCTGGGAAAATATAATGTGTACAATACTCTGTGCCTTCAACTGACATTTCTCATAAATTGCAACAGAAACACTGCTATCAGCAGCTTAATAGCAGGTAGAATACAGCTCTACATATCAAGTCTCAGCAGGATACAGAAACTATGGTTACCAAATTTCCAATTGTGGGATCGTGGAGGTGGGGAGGGAGGAGATGCTTCTGTAACAGATTCAGGGTAGCAGGGAAACCCAGTGAAAAAAGATTCATTGAAAGCTGCCTTTTTGCAAAGGTTTTATGGGGACTGAATTGGTAACCACATCACTCTTGCTTTTTGCTGAGTTGTTATTTTTCCAGACCTCACAGGAGGTTTTTGTGATAAACAGTTCACTAAAGCCTACAGCCTTTTCCTTTCTGTATGGCTTGGGGAATGAAAAAACCTCTTCAATAAACTCTGTGTAAAAGGGGCTACGGTTAGCTATAGTTGCAATACTATACAACTAGAGTACTGTAATACTATACAAGTATAGTTGTAATACTATACAAGTATAGTTGTAATACTGTACTGCACATTCTCACACACAGCCTAACCCAGGCTAGGGATGCCGAGCTAGGGTTAGGTTGCGTGTGAGAACTGCCAGGATCAATCCTGATCCTGGCATGCCAGCACTGCCTAGCCAGGCTTTCAAGCCCAGCGGGTAGCTGAAGTTAAAAGAGCAAGTGCTCCCTTACCTCTGGCTACCTGCTTGTTTGTGAGCACGGGCTGCTTCCAGCCTGGCCACACACAGCGGTGGGCGCCTAGAGTGCCCATCTCTTGGGGGCATCCCCAAATGCTGCATACAAGTCATATGGTGCATTGTGGGCTTCACAGCGGCTGGGACAATGAATCCCAGGCTCAGGTCAATCTGCCCTGCTCCTCTCTGCATAGAGCAGGGCTGATCGTGTGGGAACGCAGAGTGCACTCCCACCAGGCTTACCAGGATCATCTTGTGGAAGGCAAGGTTTGGGAAGCTTTTCCCCCTGCCCACCCGGTAGGTCTTCTGAATGACCGCATTGTGTTTGTTGAGGAAACAAGTTTTAAATTGGATCCCTCATGGATGAAAACATACCTTGTAGCAAGGGAGAGACTTTGTGGGAGACTAGACTAGTCAATGGTGTTACTTCTTTCCCATCATCGCTTGAATAGATAATTTATTCAGTTATGTTGGCCCCAGGATTTACCTAAGTACTGTATTCAGCTTTACAACAGTGTTTATAGTATGACTATATTTTTATGCTTATTCTTCATAAACACCAATAGAATTGTTAAATGACACTTCTTTCTGTTAAAGTTCTATTTAGGCATGTGTGTCTATGTAGATACCCATGTGGTAAACAAAGAACAGGTTATAGCTACACAAAAGCATACCAAGAAGTCAGAACGAAAATAACTTGTTTTCCTTGGGCTAAATAAATAATACTTTAAACAATATTTAGTGTGTGAACTACATTTTCAGTTATTTAAACAACAGGAAGGTAAACACTTGATGAGTTACCCAGCTGTATGCTACTGCCCTGGCATATCCATGTGATGCCATTACTGCCAATTAAATATTAATACACTATATACAGTATAACTGTGAGTCTATCCTCGCAGGGAGCTGATAAGATTAGGTGAGCTTCAGGCTTGTATCAGAGCCCAGCACATGGGGATGGGGATGGGGAAGTGGAAATGATTTTTTTCTTCTCTCCCATCTCCACAGAATTCTTGTTTGTTGCCAGAAATATGTCACTGAAGGCTGCACAACATTTAGGGACATATTTCTGGCAGCAAATAGGGCCATCCCTCTCCTTGCATGCTAGGCTGCAAGGCAACCTCTTATTCTGCCCTTGTAAGATTGCAGAGAATATAGACCACTGTATATAGAAATATACTGTAGGGTTTTACTGGAATCCTGCCTTAACTGGAAAGTAAATCAAACTAAACTTGGCATGATTTTCAAGTAGAAATTGACTGATTTAAACCAGATTCTGTAGCATTAAGCCAGTTTGGACAACACCCCACATAATGGAAAAGGGACACATTGGAATGTGTGCACAGTGGCCATTCAGATTAACAGCCCCCTACATGACACCCACTCAAGGGCACAACTTTTCTTTTACTTTACGTAATAAAAGGATATGCTGGGAGGATGTTGGGATACCTGTAAATGATGTCACAACGTGTGTGCTTTCAGTTCATCTGCTTTCTCATCTCATGGACAAACTGACCCATTGTTGACGTGTAAAATTCATCAATTCCTGGTTTTGGCTAATATAATAGTAAGCCGTTCTGGTAAGAACTAATCTACCTACTTTCTGTACAACTGGTATCTTGGATTGGTGTGCAAGACGTCATCAGAAACCACACTATTCAGGTGTCCCTTTGTGGTACAATGTCTGTACACTTGGTGAAAATTGGTGCAGGCATTGTGAAGTTGTTGTGTGCGTGGCGGGGGGACACACACACGGACAAACACATAGAAAGTGAGGCAATCTCATAAGGATACTTTCCATGTGGAAAATAGACTAAAAAGAGACAAGGCTAATCATTGCATAGTTATGGGACTAGAAATTAAAGGTCAGTTTCCAAAACCATACTCAGGCTATAGACTTCTGGTTGCCAGCATCCTTTAGACCTATACACATAATAGTTTTAACACAGAGAGCAAGAAGAAGAAAGTTAACTCTGTGAGTAAGAAGTGCCCAGCTGCTACTGGAATTTGTTCAGTATCCCAGGTTCTGCCCTTTTTAAACAAAAATTCTCAGGAAATGTCCATCCATTCTTGGAGCATGAATCAGTGGAGAGTTGTCAGCTCTCTGTATAAGAGTTGTACACCCTCTTGTACAGAGAGGGCATACAAGACAAGGACTTGAAATAACAGAAAAAACTCTTATTGACAAGGATCACCCACCTGTTGAAAATTGAACACATACCACACCAGCAGACGGGTTTAGGGTATTAGTAAAAAATAGAAAATGGTAACTTTAACTTGACCAAGTTTTAAAAATCAGACTGAGTAGGTGGCATCACAATCATGTAATTGTGATGTAATAAATAAGCGGTGGTATTTATGTTAGGAGAGAGATCTTCTGAAATTTGGACAGTGTTCCTTGAAGGCTTGTTTATTGTGGCTTCTCAGGGGTAGATGGGACATCTGGCAATCTGACATTTGGCAAAAGATCCACTAGGTGACACCTTCTTTGCTCCAACATGTGCAACAGTAGTAGTCCCCCCCCAAGACTGCAGAACCACAGCAGAGTCTCAGCAGCTAATGAGTCAAATGATCTATCATTACATCATGACTCTTTCTCACCCAGTGTTTGCCCTGAGCAACGTTTAACAATTATTGAAACCAAGCAGAGTCTTTGCATGTAGGAAAGAGAAAGGAACTCTGCATCCAGTAGCTGTTGAATGAACTGAGTAGTGTGCGTCACATTCTTCAGAGTTGGCTTAGAAAAAAACCAAACATATAATCCTAGAAGAGGGGTAGGGAACCTTGGCTCTCCAGCTGTTATTGAATTACAACTCCCATCCCACAATAAATTGTGGCTGGGGATGACGCAAGTTGTAGTTCAACAACAGCTGGAGAGCCAAGGTTGCCTACCCATGTCCTAGAATATATTACTGTATAATAATTTAGTCAGAATTTTCCTGGAGCCTTTTATAATGCATGCATGCATGCATGCATGCATGCATGATTAATTGATCAAGTGCCGTCAAGTCAGTGTCAACTCTTAGTGACCACATAGATAGATTCTCTCCAGGATGATCTGTCTTCAAATTGGCCTTTAAAGTCTCTCAGTGGTGTATTCATTGTTGTCGTAATCGAGTCCATCCACCTTGCTGCTGGTCGTCCTCTTCTCTTTCCTTCAACTTTCCCCAGCATTATGGACTTCTCAAGAGAGCTGGGTTTTCACATAATGTGTCTGAAGTATGATAGTTTGAGCCTGGTCATTTGTGCCTTGAGTGAAAATTCTGGTTTGATTTGTTCTATGATCCATTTGTTTGTTTTCCTGGCTGTCCATGGTATCCTCAAAAGTCTTCTCCAGCACCAAAGTTCAGAAGCATCAATGCTTTTTCTATCTTTCTTCTTCAAAGTCCAGCTTTTGCATCCATAGAGTGTCACGGGAAAAACTATTGTCCGAATGATTCTAATCTTTATAGGACATGTCTTTGTAGGACATGTCATTTTCTTTGACATGTCACAATCCTAAGTATCCTTTCCAAGGCCTTTATTTCATCCCTACCAAGTGCTAGTCTGCAACATATTTTCTGACTGCTGGATCCTTTACTCTTGGTGGTTGATCCTAAAAGGCTGATGGTCGATCCACCACTTCAGTGTCTTCATTATCATGAATGGACCCTTTTAATTTAGATCCTGCTGTAACACTTTGGGAGAAATCTGAGTGCTGTGCTCAATGTCTTTATAGTTTGGCATCACTCTTAACATTCTATGGGACTGTGCTGTGAGGATGGTTTTTGGTTTTTTTTAATGAATTCTTTCCACATGTTGGAGGTTCCCAGTTCAGGAGGTACCAGCTGCCCTTGATGTCCCCTGCCCCTTGTGGCCTCCAGAGTTTCTCTGAGGGAGAGGGGTGGTTCCGCTACCTTTATCTCCTTCTCTGCTCTGTCCCTGGCACTTCTGCACAGACTCACAGGGCTCCAGCATTCTCCAGTCCTCATCGGTAGACAGCCTTGCATCATTGGCCTCCTGCCCCTTAAATAGCTCGGCTTTCTCAGCTTCACACAAAAACATGTATGAATGTACAGACATCTGTACACTCATACAATTTAATGTCTGGATAGGATTTTTATTAGTTTGGATGCCGGCCTTTGTGTCCTTATACAAGGAGCTGTGCAAAATGGAGTAGAAGAGAAAAAGTAAAGTGAAAGAAAAGAAACAGAGAGGTTACAAATGTTTCTAGCCAATGAGACTAGCAAGTGTTATAAATTAAGACATGCTAAACCACAAAGCAAAAGCTAACGAGAAAGACAAAAGTGAAGGCTATGTGGTGGGTGACTCTCCTTGTTCTCTCTTTTTCTCTCTCCTGTGTGTGGGGTGGGGGTGGGGAGAGGCAGACTGCATATGCATGACTTGCTCTTTCTGAGGCTTGGCTTACTTCACTGTCTTCACTTTTCTACCTGGATTCAGCTTGTGTTTTGAGTTGTAGTCTCGACTGGTTTAGACAGAGCATATGGTGTGGACTCCATCCTCTGACCCAGCTGAGCTGTGTTCATAATATTCCCCAGACTTCTACAAATCCATCTATCCACCCCTGTGGCTACTTAACAACAATTTCCCTACTGTGTAGCAGTAAATAAGAATATGAATGATGACAGCGTTCTGCTTAATATTTGAAAACAATTTTCAGCTAGAAACTGCCAAACCAGACATGAACTTTAAGTATGTTATTTGGCCCTTCCTTTGTTTCTTTTGCTTTACTCTATCTGTCTATCTGTCTGTCTATCCATCACAGCCACAGGTACCCCCAATGCAGATTGGGACCATAGTGGTGGGGGCAGTGTAGAGGGATGTAACCCTTTCCACTACCCTAACTGGTCCTAATCTCTGATTGGGCTATCCACATTTGCTATTTGGCATGGAAGGGAAGCTGCAGTTGGTGTTAATGACAGCTTCCCTTCCCACCCCTAAAAAGATCAAGACCATGATGGGGCAAAGGCTTACATTCTCCCATGTTGCATAACCCCAATGTCTGTCTCAGACTACACCCCAGACATTCAGGGCCAAACAGGGGCTGACATCATGACTGTGAGGATGAGGATGAAGCAAGGATGCGACAGGAGGCTTTCCCACTATCGCAGCGCAAACGGGAGCAATTTTTACTTATCTTCCCTGCCTCCAGAAATGCTCTGTGCCTGCCAAAAACATGTCCCTGTGGGTCCTGTAGGCCTCAGGGACATATTTTCAGAAAGCACAGGTTGCTTCCAGAGGTGTGGAAGATCAGTGAAAACTGTTCCCTCCCTGCGTGTGCTGCTGTAGTACAGAAGCTTTCTGCTTTGTGCAGCCTTGCACTGAATCCTTGCTTCATGTCAGGATGTCATGTCAGTCTGTATCTGAAGTCATTATCTAGTTCGGCTCTTTGTGTGGAACATTGCTGCCTTCTTCCATTATCATTATCACCATCATTTGCTTATGTATACACATCCCACTCTTCCTCCAAAGTTCTCATATGTTGACATGCTAGCATATATGTCAGAAAATGGCACTACCTTGAAGAGCAGAAAAGGAAATAGTATTCAATGAGAAATTGCCAAAGATCCATTAGGAAATGTTTAGTAGGTTGTACATGTAATAAAATGTATTTTTTTAAAATGTGGAAAAATGAAACTGTTAATCGTTACACTTAAGATACTTTGAGGATGAGCAAAAAAAATTTTTTTAATTTGACATTTGTTATTCATATGTCCTGTCACAAAATGTCTACATTTAAAGCTTATTTAATTAGCCTCCACCCACCCACCATTTAAAGCCCAATCTAAATACCAAACCAGTTAAAACCAAATATTTTGACTTCTTGTCTGATTAAGTGCCATTGGCTTCAACAGCTGCCTTATGGATTAGGCTGAGTGACAGAGTATGTGACAAAGGCTGCAGACATGCATACTTCAGTCTATGGGATGAGATCCAGAGCTTTCCAGAGAGTGTCAGACTTACTTTGACAACTTCCTTCTTGAAGGACTCACCTCCCCAACTAAACCTCTTGATTGTTTTTTTAAAATCCCTTGGTTCCTACACCCCCATCACATTCTGTCAGATCAACTGAGATGATTTTGTGGATTCTACCAATGGTGCACTAAATTCCAATAGTAAGGGCACACACACAGGTGCATTTGGTGCCTGCCCCAGAAATACAGGACTCCCTTCAATCAAGAGATTGACCCAAGTCCAAGTTGTCTAATTATTTCTGGAAACACTGTTAGATGTTCTTGCTTGAGCACGAAGGCTGAGTATTATTAGTGGCATAGTTTTGAATAGATTTTTTTCAATATTATTTACAGTACTTTTTAGTTAGGAATAGGCAGGAGTACAGGAGAACCTTGTTATTCATGGAACTTCTATTTGCAGTTCTGCGTATCTGCGGAGTGTCTCATAGACACCCATTTTCACTATCCACAGATATGAAGGTGTTAAAATCCATATATGCCCCTGGTGGCGCAGTGGTAAAACTGCCGCCCTGTAACCAGAAGGTTACAAGTTTGATCCTGACCAGGGGCTCAAGGTTGACTCAGCCTTCCATCCTTCCGAGGTCGGTAAAATGAGTACCCAGAATGTTGGGGGGCAATATGCTAAATCATTGTAAACCGCTTAGAGAGCTTCCAGCTATAGAGCGGTATATAAATGTAAGTGCTATTGATATTGATATTGCTATATATCCACCAGCAGTGACCATGGAGGTCACTTCCAGCCACCATTTTGTCTCTCAGAGTTCAGGAAGAGCCAGGAGGAGCCATTTTGTGGCTCATTAAAAAAACAACATGGGAGATTCCCCCATGGCTTTTTGCAGTTTGGAGGGGCATTTTGCCCTTTTGAGGGCATTCCTGGATACATTGGGGACCCACAGAGCATGAAACAGTAAGTTGTGAGCCATGTGGGGGTCATTTGGGGGCTTTTTTGGCACTTAAATCCCCCCCCCCCCCGGCTTCCAGTCTGGAACCTAACTCCCCTTTCCCCATAGCCCTAATGAATCATTGCACGCACTTCCGTTATTCACAGCAGTATGTGAGGAATGGAACCCCCGTGAGCAATGAGGTTCTCCTGTATTGCACTTCTATTCTCCTGTCACCATTCTGCACACACAGGAGGACTTGGGGAAGTTGCACAAAGGCTCCTGACGCATCCCTACAGACCCTCCTACTGCACTTACTTACTTAGGATGTCAGCTATTATTATTATTATTATTATAAATATGTATATACTGCTTTTTAATTAAAAAGTTCACAAAGCACTTTAAATAGCAAAAAGAATGAGAAGATGGTTCCCTGTCCCAAAGTGGCACATCATCTAAAAACAAGTGAAGAAAGGGTCACATAATAACCACTTTTAAGAATTTCAAAACTTAAATCTTAGTTACAGCAACACATAAAAATGATGTGCAAAGAAAGAGAAAAATAAAGGGAAATAAATCTTTAGATGAAAATAGTTAATGGGATGAACTAAGGATGCAAAGGAACCAATAGACTTAAACAGAGACCCTGAAATGCCATACTTTGGGCATACTGGACTGCTTTCCAGTATGTTGGATAGGATCTACATTTTCTGAGTAAATCTCCTTGAAATCAATTTTAGATAATAATACATGCAGACTGAAGAACGGGAGTTTAAAATTTACATTCGCAAATAAAATTTATGTCCCCCAAAAGGCAAAGGAGACTATCATTTCATGCTTACTACCCTTCATTCTGTATTTTCCTTTTGGTACACACACACACATGGGTGTGCACTAGCACACACATTGTAGATGAACAGCTTTATGCTCTGTGCATTTGTTATATAAATACCTTGTTTTCTTTATTGCCTTTATCTATTACATCTGTAAAACTTATTGAAGCAACAACAAATCTCTCTTTTGGATCCAGAGTCTAAGACAATAGCCACTGTCAAGCTGTTGCAAGGAGATTTGTTGGCTATGACTGTTCATTAAATTGCAAGGAGCGGAGGATGAGGTGGCTGTCTGGAGCTGATGTGCACAGAGGGTAGACATTAGCTAAGAGACAACAAGAATCATAATAATAATGTATATTTATATACTGCTTTCCCCAAAAGTTCCGGTTTACATAGAGAAATAAAAATAAATAAAGATAAAGATGGATCCCTGCCCCCAAAGGGTTCACAATCTAAAAAGAAACATAAGACAGACACCAGCAACAGACTGGAGAGATGCTGTGTTGGGTCTGGATAGGGCCAGTTGTTCTCCCCCTGCTCAATAAAAAGACAACTGCCAGTTGCGTTATTTCTGTAATCTTCTCAGTCCTTTTGCACTGTTTGGTTCATGGATTGCATATTGGCAGTAAAGGAAATTATAATTAGTGCAACAACCTTTTCCTTGAGTTGAGATTCAAACACACATAGAGGCTATTTGCATGAACACTGGAAAGCGGGCTAAGGGAGACAATTCCTGTTACTGGTCCTGACAATTCCTGTTTACTGATCCTGTGGATTCAGAGACCAAAGATTCATCTAGTTCAGCATCTTGTTCCAACACCAGCCAACAGCCTCAGCTGTTGTTCAGAAGTATATTGTCTCTGAACTTGCAAGTTCAATTTTGGTACTATGGCTATTAGCCACTGTTAAACTGAATGTCCGCTAATTTGTCTTACTCCTTTCTTAATATGTCTAAACTGTTAGCTGTCTTCATATCTTAGAACAACTTCTGTGTTAACTATGTAACTTAGCAGTACTTGTCTGTCCTGAATCTACTGCCAATCAGTTTTACGTGATGTAGCCAAACTCTGTTGTTATAAGAGATGCAAAAAATCCCAAATACTTCTTTATCTACTTATATAGATTTATACATTATTGTATACAATATTGTATTGTATACAATACAATATTGCTAATTTTGGTTGCTTTTCTCTGCACATTTCTCAAGCCTGTGATACTGTTCTTGAGATGGGAAAACTAAAACTGCATGTGCATGGGATTCCAAGTGCAGCCACACTATAGATTTGTAGAAACACACTATAATACTGGCCATTTATTATAATTTCTTTGCTAATTATCCCTAACATGGAATTTGCCTTTTTTCACAGCTGCCATATATTGAGTTGACATTTACATAGCAGTATCCATCTCAATATTTCTTTCTTTGTTAATAACTTCCAGTTCAACATTCATCTGTGTATATGAAGAGTAAGGTTTGCCTCAGTGTTTACAGTTATTTCAATTGAAACTTATTTGTCATTTTGCTCCCCATTCATGCAGTTTAGAAAAATCCTTTAGACTCTGCCCACTATGCTTTAGTTTTTCCCTATTCTGAATAATTTGGTGTCACACTGCTCACACTTTATTCTAGATCATTCATAAATAAATTAAATAGCACCAAGCCCAGTACAGACCCTTTTGGAAACCTACTGTTTTCTCTTTGCTTTTGCAAGATCTGTCCTACTCTCTTCTTCCTGTTCTTTAACCAGTTATCAGTCCATCCAACCAAAAAGGAGCTATCGCTCCTTTTTTCTTCAGACTCTAAAACAATTGATTTTTAGAATGGCTGCATCTGATTTCTGGCCAGATGATCAATAACTCTCTTTATTGCAGAACTGACATAACATTCCCTTGTCTCTTCTTATTCTTTATTTGGGATTCTGTTAAGACTACCATCCTTACTTTTAATTTGTCAAAACTTGCAGACTAATCAAATCAGTATTGAAGCTAGAGCATTATTGAATAGTGCAGAAATTCTTACAAACAAGCATTTAGATGTGTCAGGATTTACTTATCGTCGGGTTCAAAAGATACACTCTATGTCTTTAAAAATTCTGTGGCAAAAATGAATTGGAGAAATGATATACAAATTAATCCATTGTCTAAAACGAGCATGTTATTTACATCCTCAGTTCTGGTGGATGTACTACTGTGAGCATAAATCTACTTTTACTGCATAATTTCTCCTAATTTCATTACTTGGATTTTTGAGAACTATTTTTAAAAGGGTATGACATAGGACAAAAAAATGAAAGGAGACTGGTCAGTGTGTTGAAGGTACTAAAGGATGAAGATTAGTTGCCAGGAAAAGGGACCAGTTCTTTTAAGGACAAATAAGCTTAGCTTGCTCAAGGCTAGTGCCACTCAAAACTTCTTTGATAACTGAATCTACAGCAGTTGCTTCTTGCATAGTTTGAGAGATGGGCTTGGGGTTTTCTTAGAGTAGGGGGTTCCCAGCCCTTTGGTCATTGTGACATGGCATGATGGGATGGGAGTTGTTGTCCAACAACATCTGGAGACCCAAGGTTAAGAACTCCTGCCCAAGAGAAAGCTGCGATTTCTGTGTTAGCCAAATTTGATATCAAAGACAAAAAGCACATCAGAAGGTGCAGATTCTGTCCTTTTGTAGTACACTGTTGGAATTGGTGATGCTTGTGAATGTTGCAAAAGCTACAGGTTTGGAAGTGCTCAAAAGGATATTAATAAATGCAAGTCACAACAGTAGATATTCTTCATATTAAGGAGGCCACATGGGACTCATAAATTTTTTAAAAATACATGTTTGTTGAAGGAGAATTAGTGCTATTAGGCTGATCTTGAAAGGTTTTTACATTTTGGGGGTGAAAATGAATTGTAGATAGTAGAGTATGGTTATAACACATTGTTGAAAATATACAAATTTGTTTCCATCTATATTTGTTTGTTTTGGTGATATGAATAGGGTATAATACATGCATTGTAACAGAGAACTAACAAATAAATCCAATTAGTTTTTGTTCAGATCTGTGTGAGAGATGAAAAATTACTCTGGTGTTGTTTTTTAAAGCAACAGTGTGTTCCGTGCAAGAAAAGAGCTTTGGTATAGCTATTTATAATAGTTGTCCTTTTTCACTGAAGCTTTGGACTTTCTCTAAATTCATCAGAGCGGAGCCAAAAGACCAAAGAATGTGAACAATAGGAGCCATGGAGTTTGACTTGGGCCTAATGCGAGGAGGCTGTAAAAGTTGTCAAGAAACGTGATTGATTGGCTCTCACGCTGCAGTCCCCAGTGCAAAGCAATAATGTTCCTGCCTCTTTGGAGAGGGTTTTATGTGCCACTCGGGGTCATCGCTTATCAGACAGAGGGGCCAACGCTTCAGATGAGGCTAAAGTGCAGTCGATAATTCAGATGAATTTGTGCATGTACTCCCCAAGTGAAACAAGTCAAAGCACTTCCAATTGGTAGTGATATTGAAACAGAAGTGTATGAGAGGGAATCGTCCTGGTCATCACAATTTATAGTTTATTTTTTGGGACACAAAAGACTATAGATTTAAAGATAGGTTTGGGCTATCTATAGCTTGCCTTTAGTGTCTAAAATAGTTTGGGTGCCTATCTTCTCAGGTCAAAGGTAGACGAGCTTTACTGTGTATACAAGTGAAGGGAAACTGCCATAGTTTCATGGATCACTGCAGGTCAAGGAAAGCACAAGTCCATGTGTTCCTAATAAACAAAGCAATCAAAGCACAGTGTACAGAAGAAAAATTTATAGAAAATAAGCTATTTAATCACAAGCCAGTAAAGAGAAAGTATATCAAGTCACTTGCTGATCTTGTGGAGGCAACCTCCCTATATTAAACACTACCATGAACAACTTGACAGATATCTTACCTGTTTCACATGCAGATGAGCATGGAAAACCTGTCTAGATATTAAAACACTGACACCCACTCAATTTGATCAAACAACCAGGTTCTATCCCAGCAAATTGACTGCCTATTTTCAGAAAAATACTAGCCACAGACAGTTGTATATTTATTCTGCAGCAGAATGCCATTAGTTACACTTCATTGGGCTTGCATACAGAAAGTACGTTAGTCCCTAAGAACAGTATAAGAAATACTTGGGTTTGATTTGAGCTTCTTTGACTAATATGATATTTTTGGAGTGGGAATAGATGGAAGACAACAAAGGCACTACTACTTGTTTCTAGAATGCATTATTTTGGAGTTCAAAGGAGAAATGTATACATTATTTAGTGCTGAATATTCAAGAACCACGTCTATTATTACATAATAAAACAATTTCCCCTTTTGTTGTTTCTAACTGATGGTTCCTGAATTTATTTCAGGAAAGGGTAATATTTTGGCAAATAGCATTGCCTGAATGTATGGCCATCTTAATGGGTCTAAAAACCATAGTATACATATAAGCAATGAGGCTGTTCTCACGTGCAGCCTAACCCAGGCAAGAGACTCCCACCCTGGGTTAGGCTGTGTGTGAGAAGCTCTGGGATCGGGCCCAATCCCGGAGGGGCAGCACCATGTCACGTGTTGCATTGTGGGATTCATGGTGGCCGGACAAACAATTTCCAGTCCCAGATCCCTCTGCCCCGCTCCATGGTTCACAGAGCAGGGATGCTCGTGGGGGAGCACAGAGCGTGCTCCCACCATCAATCCCTTGATTGTCTGCTGAGAATGTAAGCTTTTTGAGCCCTCCCTGTCACCTGCTGCCTACCTGCTCTCTGCAATCGTGAGAATCGCAACAATGGCTTCTTCAAACAAGCAGATCACATCAAGATCCTTAGTGACAGATTGTTTCATTACTCGTAATGCCCACAAAAGCTTACTTATTCCACCAGTAAAAGAAAACAAAGCTACATGTATTTTTCAGTAGTGTGATATTTTACAGCACCTAACAGATTTTTAATACACACAGACCTTTCATATGCAACAGACCTTCCCTTAAAAATGAAGACAATGAAGTCTTTAAACAGTACGTGAAATTTAATACACACTTGCATAAGGAAAATGCAGTTTAGTGGTATTGAAGCTCCCTCCACGTTGTGCTATCCCATCTGCTGCAGGTTATATATGACTGATGCAGCTGTGTGCAGCCCCTTTCTTATGATTGTGTAATTTACACAACACAAACCCCTGTGAATATGCAGTATCTTGGACTGGCTCTCATCATGTGTCTGAGCTTACTGGTGAAGGGGGCTTGTTACCTGCTATCATACAGGATAAATGTAACAATAAAATACAAAGAGAAGTGTATTGTGGCCTAAATCTGTAATCCCAAGGACTGGGACAGCTCAAGATATGGAGAATAAATCAACAAGTACATAATCCTCAATCTTTGCACACATGGCGGTCCACAAAGTACAATTGTGCTGCATGTTTTTTCATTGACAACCAAAATATGAGAGCTGAAATGTTGACACATTTTGGCTATTTGAATACAATATTTCATTATGTGGCTTTTTTTAGTCATTGACAATCGTATTGATTCTGTGACAGTGATTAAATTGGAAACTATTAGGCAATTATACACATTTGTTAAGGATGCAAGTTCAAATAATCCTATTTAAACACTGCCTGCTTTTTGTTATGGCTACATCTGGCTTAGGTACTTTCCTCAGCCCTTCCCTTTAAAATGAAGACAGTGAAGTCTTTAAACGGTACGTGAAATTTAATGCACACTTGCATAAGGAAAATGCAGTTCAGTGGCTTTCACTGTTTTTCAGCTGCTGTTTTAAATTGCTGTTTTAAATTCCATTGAGTGGAATAATAGAGGAGTGATCATGTCTAGTAACTGCAGTTGTCCTTTGTAAAGAACGGCTGGTTAAGAGGCTTTATGATTTACAGAGGCCACAGCTGGCTGCCAACAGAGCTGTAGGAATGTGTTCTCTCTTGGGTCTGGTAGCTCGAGATGAAAAGGACCCCAGAGCTGGCACAAAAGCAAATAAAATGCTCTGACTTTAAATAAGGCATCATAATTTATATGAAGCTCTGCTTTTCAATCCCAATGAGATACATGGATCAGCAGTGAGCTTTTGGAGGTTGTGCTCATCTGTCTGTCTGATCCCACAGCATTTTGATATTCGCAACCTGACACAGAAAGCATTTTCTTCCCTGCCCTCCCCCATTCTCTCTTTTTCAAACTGCACCTCTCCCACCATCTCCTCCTCTTAATGTTTCATTATCTGTTGTTTGACAATTTGCCATTGTTCACACCTGGCAGCCCTTTATAACCATGGAAAGCAGTGGGGGAGTGATTACCAAATGCACTTTGAGGTTTATTTACTTGTGGTTTACATCTGCCCTCTCCACTGAGTTCTTTCTACAGATGTAAGCCATTGTAGTCCCAAAGAACAGGAAACTCAGGCCTATTTCTTTGGACCAACAGTGTTTAGAATATGGTATGCAAGATGTTGAATTAAAACACAACTCTTTTCAGGCTGTCTGTTAGGCTTCTTTAGTACTTAAGGAAAGAAAACAGAATTATTTTTGTCAAAGCATTTTGATGTGCCAACATTATCCTTTTTTCTACAGATTTTTTGTTTTGTTTTGTCTTTGGTAGTCTTAAAATGAAGGAAGTTGGAACATAATTATCTTAAACATAGGCCTGGATGTGTAACCTTCTGAGGTCCATTCTGTAATATGATGTGGTTTTAGTTTGTCCTCTTGAGCCAAAGTGGGAAATGAAAACTGTTCCTTTTGGAAATTTTAAATAAAGACATGCTTGCATCTCTAACCATATATACACAGCATTTCCTGGAATATAGTTCCAGGAAATACACAGCCAGGGAATAGGGTAGGAAGGTGATGGGGGAAATAAAGTATAGCAGTCATTATATTAGCAAAGCTGTATGTTCATTCTACAGCAGGGGTTCCCAGCTTTTTAAAACAAGTATATACTCTTTCTGTCTCAAACTTTCATTTAGAAACCCCATAGAGATTTTGTGTACACACACTCACACACACACACTCACACTCACTCACTCACTTAAATGATAGTTATGAGGCAGGCCGTTCCAGTCACTAATTCAATACAATGCAACCTGCTGTACAGTACAGTGAATATTTATATACCGCCTTTCAACAGAAGTTCCCAAAGTGGTTTACATAGATATAAACAAATAAATAAAATGGTATGCAAACTAAGTTACTAATAAGTACTTCAATTGCAATTAAAGGAATAAATTTACTTGACCTATTAATTTCAATGGGAGTACTCAGTGCTAATTTTCTGAAGTCTGTCAGTAATGCTGAGAGGAGAGGGGTATTCTGAGCTTTAGCATGGAGCTCGCCACTCAGGAGCACAGAGTCTTCAACCACCTCCCTCTCCTTCTACACTGGACACATAGCTGAGGACACGTGGCTTGAAGCTGGTGATCCTCCGACGGAGAACAAATACAGATGGTCCTTGTTACCTGTGGTTTTGGCACTCACTGAGGCGAGTCTCAAGATCAGTGAGGCTCGCCTTTAGAGGGTTTGCAGGGAGAGCGCGCTTAGCCCACTCCCCCTGCAGATGATCGCCCATGGAGCCCTGGGTGGCCAGATTGGCTGCCCACACGATTGCCAGCTCCGTCACGGAGCCGGCGGGGGCTGTGGGGATCGGGGGCTGTGCGGCCCCTGGAAGTTCCAGGATGCCCTGCCCGAGTGTGCGGGGCATCCTAGAGAGACCCCCAGGGCCGGGAGGCAGGTTTCAGTCTGCCGCTGGGGGTCTCCTCGTGTGTTGCAGTGGTGCAGAGCCACGCTGCAGCAATACACTATCAGGGAGAAGAGGTTAACAAAGCGCTCACTCCATTAACCTCGGCTAAGGGGAGTGGGAATTAGGCAGGTTAGCTGCCATGACCTGCACGGCTCCCGTGACAGCACACGACCACCAAAAAGTGGGCTAGGCTTTAGGCGATCGTGAGAATCGCCTCATTGTTTCGCGTATCTGTGGTCAGGCAATATATATTTGTTGTACACCACCCAGAGCCTTTGGTTGGGGCGGTTTATACATGTAATAAATAATAATAAAATATACCCAACCTCGTTAAGAAAAGCGGTTTCGCATACCTGCTGTTTTTGGCATGCACAGTATTGCCCTTATCTGGTCATGCTCTTGCTGCATGTGCTTGTGCATTGTGAGAGGAGTTTGGAGGAGGATGTTTTAGTGCTTTGGTCTGCATTTAGTGCTTCTAAAAGCCATTTTGGGTAACCTTTGGTATCCTTAGGAAGCTATTGGGAGCCTCTAGGAACCACTGCTCTGAAGCTTTTGGTGGCTTTTTTGAGCCATTCCAGGAATTGGAGGACATCATTCAGGCAGCTCCTGAGAGTGAGAAAGAAGAGGAAGAGGAGAAAATGCTCCCCAAGCTCTTCATTGTTGTCTGAGATTCTGCAGCTAGAGATGTCTTCGCCAACAAGGTCTTCAAACTTGCTCCACTGGTGGAACCCTGCATCAAGTTCAAAAGGCAGCTGGAGGCTGCTTTGCAATCCTAAAAGGCAGGCCTGCACAACTCAGATGACCTGGTGGGCTGAAACTGACCATGACTTGGCTCATGGAGGGCGAGATCTATTTTTAGGGTGCTGATTATCAAAGTAACAATATCAATCAACTAATTAAATCAAATTAAAGTGAAATTAATTAAAATGAATTTAATCAAAATTTAACTTTTGAAGTTCTGGCAGGGCAAGAGTAATTTACTGTAAATTAAAATAAAATGAATTAAATTAAAAATTCTAATAAAATAAATACAATACAATCTGTACAAAATACATAACAATAAAATGCATTGTTCTTCCTTTCTACCCCTGCCAGATCATCACACTTAACACGGAGCACTTTTAAGGAAAAAAATCAGAGAAGTTTTTCTCTTAATTTTTGATAAGAAGGTTACACTTTGATCCTTCACCACACAGGCTTTTATAAGAGGGAAAGAGAGAAGTGAGACGGGGACAGAAAGAGGGGAAGAATGGGGCAGGCTTGGCTTGAGAAAGAGAATGGAGCAGACTTGGAGAGAGAGAGAGAGGTTAAAAGAAACTGATGGAAATAGCTACCCCACCGTGCATGGCCTGCGTTATGGAGAGGCCCCAGGAAATCACTAATCCACTTCTGAGATAAGAATGGGGGACTCAAGAATGCAACTTGGCCCTTTCTGCCTTTGTAGGCCAAACAATTACCACACGCACATGGGGAGGGGAGAGGAGAGCGAGCACTCACAGAGTTCAAGGGCCTGGTTGTACTTCTCCAAAGTAGCTGCCAGCTCTTGCCTCTCCTGCAACGTGTCCCCTTTGACGCACAGCCGGCGAACCCTTCTCCTAGCCCCCTTCTGCTATCTGATCTGTGCGCCAAGCAGGAGCTGGACTGCTGTGAACTCTAGCATCACCGCAGTGGAGTGAGTTAACTCCTCTGCTTTTTATTTTTGATTTTTGCTGCTGCAGGCCAGAGATTGGAGATTGCTGGTGAGCGGCAAACGCCAGCAGTGGAGTGATGTAATTCCTCTGTTTTTGTTTAATTCAATTCAGTTGATTTTTGTGCTGCCTGTTCAGCCAGACTTCCAACCAACTAGGCCAAGCTTCTTGTGCTGGACTTAATAGAGGGGTGAAGAAACTGCTCTGTGTGTGTTTACTTGAAGTGAAGTGAATTTTGTGCTTCTTCTTTGGCCAACCTACCAACTAATCTGGTCAAGGGGCTTGTGCTGCGAAGTGCTGCACATCAACTGTGGAGTGAAGAAACTTCACCATTATGCATTACTGGTGTAGCTGGCAGGCCTTGCTGGAGGAGCTGGAGAGTGGGAAAGCAGGAGAGCTGAGGTGGCCAAGGTTCAGTGCTGTGCTCCATCCTTATTTCTGCTTTTATCCTGTCTTTTCGGTTATTTGGGGGGTCATTTTCCTGGGCTTCTGAACCTAACCTCACAATTCCTGCTGGCCGTGTGGGCGCACAGCTTGCACGCCTCTGGGGCTCGGAGTGGTCATCTGGGGGAACCCTGCCTTCCTGACCCCGCACAGGTGCAGCTGTATGAATAGTTCCACTGACAGAAGCGAAAATGTTTACCTCCACTGAGGTGGCTTCTGCCCCTAAAGGAGATCATCAGCCGTATTTGTAGCACAATCCTCCCCCTCTCTCCGCAAGGCAGGGGGAAGAATCTTACTGCTCATAGTGCTGTGAGTGAGCTCCTTTAAAGTATCTACAGCCATTTATAGCAGTCTGCAGAGCACACTCTTACCGCTCTGTGCAACTGTTTTAGAGGAGATGGTCCATTCTGCACAATATGCAGAATGGTTCTCGGTGCATTGTCATATTACTTCAATTTGATTGTCTTTATCAATGTGTAAGTGTGAACAAATGTGCAGAAAGAACAATTAGCTGTAGAAACCCAGTCATTCATATTAACTGCAGTGATTGAGTATGACAGATACATGGCAAGACCTTCATAGTGTTGTTTGCTTCAAGTAATGTAAGGCTCAGATATTTCTGCACAAAATAGAAGATGGATCCTACTGTTCCCTTGCATTTTAAGACCCAAGTCTCAGTATGAGAACAATGGTGGGGTGGTGCAGAAATATGCAAAGAGCCACTAAAGAAGTAGCACCCTTCAAACAAAACAACCATTCAAGCAGAGTGCTAAAAAAGACCCATCAGAAAGACACTTTTCAATGTTGAGAGTTTCTGAATCATATGTAGTCTATAGCTCAGTTTAAAGACAAAATTGCTCATTTTGTCTTCAAAAGAGACAGATGTTATGGTGCTTCCAATGTTATTTCACTAACATTTTGATCTGGCATTTTCTTCTTAGACTTTCCAAAGATTAGTAAAGCAGTTTTAGTTTTCTATCCACAGAGAAAGGGATTATTAAATGAAAAACAAATCCTGGATTTGCACACTGGCAGTCATAGATTAGTTTATAATAGGAACTCCTCACACATCATTGACATGAAGTAAATGTTAAATATAATTGAATAGATGTATGTGTCTCTCTCTCACTTTTGCTTGAAGAAAAACCTTTAAAGACTCAGAAATCTGGGGTAGAGTAGTGGCTAAGAGTGTGAGCTCGGAAGGCTCTTATTCAAATCTGACATCAGTTATAAACTCATTTTGTGGCTTTAGGGATCAGTTCTCCATGTGCAATATGACAATAATATCATGATCCCCTGTACTGTTAGAAGGATTATTGAGCTAGTGGCTGACATCCTCACTAATGTTGCAGAGAAGCTGTGTGCAAAGTTTATCCGCAGTGTTTAGTAATACAAAGTCCCAAGGCATGGATGATTTTCACCAATCTCTCCAGAGGTGCTTTGCATGCACCACCTCAGCACTGTTAGTGAGGATGTTGGCCAATGTTTTTTTTTTAACACTTGAGATGTGCTATGGGAATGTTATGTATTTTATTTTTAGTATTACAGTAAAAAGTAACATACACCAGGGCTCGAGAATTCCTTGGGCTCAACATTTGCCAGCTTGCTGTAGTGTCTGCAAATTTATGTCTAGCGCCTGCCAGGTGATGGACTGATGCAACCAGAGGGAGGCGTGAGCGAGCAGGGTGGGGGCAGGTTGCTCCCTGTTTTCACATCAGTCTAGCACCTGCCTGAGCCAGATGGATGCACCCAGGCAGAGGAGTGAACAGGCAACACAGGGGCAAGCAAGGTGGTGAGTCTACCACCCCATGGAACAGAGGGCAACCTTACTCCTAAATATGTGGGCTGGGTCCTAGGGCCAAATAAAATATGTCAAGGCTTGACATATACAATTCACAAATTTCTCTGTGAATGCAGAGGTTAAGCACACATAACTGGGTGTTTTTCCTGTACATCCTCTCTACTGTTCTACATAGACAAAATGTGGGACAAAATCTGTAAGTAAAAATAAAACCCAGACTAGAGAATGACATGGTAATTAGCATGTCTAGTTCGGGACTGGCATTTACAGTAAACTCTAGGCAGTTCAGCACTTGTAAGTCAGCCTTCTTGTTTGCTGTGCAGTTCCAGAGATTCTTCAGCCTACTCACCTCTAGAATCACTACATTCTGGTGGGACTCCTTTAAGGGAAACAGGGCACTTTTGAACCTCTGCACCATCTTGGAAGGCATGCACAGAGTGCTAGGAAGTAGGGATGTGCACAAAACAGATTTTGTGTTTTGTTTTGAGTGTGGGACAAAACATAGATGGCTGAAACGTTTTGTCGAAACAGCGATCGAACCATTATTTCAACAGAACAAAACTCAAAACATTTTGAGTGTTTTGGCCATAGGGAACAATGAGGAAACTCAAAACACCCCATTGTTCCCCATGGGTAGTTCCTAGAAACACCAAAGTGGGTTGTGTGGTAGGGCATGACAGGTGCTACTTCACACTCAATCCACACAAAAAATTGGTGAGCGGGCAATCTTTAACACATTTGTAACCTTTCCCCCAAACCTCCATAGGATCCTATGGGAGTTTTGGGGAAAGGTTACAAATGTGTTAAAAATCACTCACTTGCTCATTTTGTGTGGGGGGTTTGTATGGGAGGAGAGCTCATCTTGTAGTAGCAAGCATGATGTGTCCCCTTAGTTAAGCAGGGTCCACCCTGGTTGCATATGAATGGGAGACTAGAAGTATGAGCACTGTAAGATATTCCCCTTAGGGGATGGAGCCACTATGGGAAGAGCAGAAGGTTCCAAGTTCCCTTCCTGGCTTCTCCAAGAAAAGGCTGAGAGAGATTCTTGCCTACAACCTTGAAGAAGCCTCTGCCAGTCTGTGAAGACAATACTGAGCTAGATAGACCAGTGGTCTGACTCAGTATATGGCAGCTTCCTATATGGGTTAGTTAGTAGGTAGCACCCATCATGACCTACCACATAACCCACTTTGGTGTTCCTAGGAGCTACCTATGGGGAACAGTGGGGGTGTTTCGAGTTTCCACATTGTTCCCTATGGCCAGAACAAGCTGCAATCACTGAGTGCAAGCATAGCCATAAGTTCAACTAGAGCAACTTCAGCCACATTTTGACTGAGTGTAACACCTTGCAGTATAGATTGCAGAACAGAACAGAACACTGAGTGACTAGTTAGTTTGAAGGCCAGACATGAATCTCATTACAACAGTCACCAACAAATATTACACAGCCAACCAAGAAGCAAAGAGATCGCAAGTCATTCGGAAGCCAGTGCCAGAAAACCAATCAGTAATGGGAAAACAGGCCTCCAAAATGGTGCTCGAAACATCAAAACATTTCTGATCGAAATGGGGTTGTTTTGTTTCGAGCGCAAAACAAGTCCTTTATTTAAAGGGTATTTTGTTTTGAGCTCAAAACACTCACAACAGTCCATTTCGAGATGATACATTTCACACATCCCTACTGGGAAGTGCAATCCTTCCCAGTCCTTTCCTCCTAGAGCTTTTAAGAGAGGGCTTCATCTCTCCTAAAGGGTCCACCCAGCACTAAGAAAAGCACAGTACTGTGTGGAGGTCAGCACAGAGGAAAATGGTTCTCACATGGAAGTGTTTTTGTTTTGGGTTTTCTTTTTCTTTTTTGCCCCACTTGAAAAATAGTGAAGCCTTATGCTGTATAGGTTTATTAGTTGATTGATAGACCACATATTCAGCAACACATTGGATGCTTGTCAGAGTTGTGTGCATGCTACATTTGGAAGAGCTGTTCTCCAAAGTCATCTTCAATGATACAGACAGCACCACCTCCTGCTGCCGCCGCTACTACTACTACTACTACTACTACTAAGAACATAAGAACAGCCCTGCTGGATCATGCCCAAGGCCCATCTAGTCCAGCATCCTGTTTCGCACAGTGGCCCACCAGATGCCGCTGGAAGCCACAGGTGGGAGTTTGAGAGCATGCC
The DNA here is from genome assembly GCF_027244095.1 of Hemicordylus capensis. Classification (NCBI taxonomy): domain Eukaryota; kingdom Metazoa; phylum Chordata; class Lepidosauria; order Squamata; family Cordylidae; genus Hemicordylus; species Hemicordylus capensis. Next base: position 83,424,593 of record NC_069658.1, on the reverse strand, counting down.
CTCTCTCCTGCTTTTACTCTCCTGAAACTGGTACTATCACAATTACTCTTTATATGCTGCTTTTTAACAAAAGTTATTAAAGTGGTTTACATAGAAAAATAAGAAATAAATAAGATGCTTCACTTTCCCAAATGGACTAATTGTCTAAAAAGAAACACAAGGTAGCCCAGTGCTGGGATTGGATAGGGACAGTTGCTTGCTGTTAGTTTTTTAGTCAGTCAATTGTGGATCTGCACAGAGACAATAAAGAAGAAAGGCTGGTTCTTTTATAGTTTTGTATAGCTCTTGTTTGATCTTAGCCTAGTTAAGGTGTTCCCAGCCTTGCATCTCCAGATACTATAACTCCAGTCATCCCCAGCCACAATGGTCAAAGCCATTGTGACTGTGGGTTATGGGAGTGGTAGTCCAACAGTATCTGGAAAGGCAAGGCTGGGAACCTCTGGCCTAATGAATTTGTTTCTAACTGTATAAAGTCTGGTAGTACTTCTTACAAACTGTAATTTCATTTGTTTAGACTTTGCAGGGTATGTTATAAGTAAAAGTCATAGTACCTTTTAAAGAACCACTTTGACATTTTCCTTGTTCTTTACTTTTTTGTTAAATATATCAACTCCAGAATTAGATGGTGGCTTTAGATACTTCAGTTTAATGTTGCCCTTTTCACCAAAGTGTCCTTGTATAGCATTTTATACCACAGCTTTGAAAGCAAAAAGCTTTCAGCTTTGCTACTAAAGATGCAAATAGAAGAAAAGCAGCAAGAGCTTATTTTAGTAGCCCAGCCAGCTGAATATTGACCAGCTGTCTTCCTGAAAGAGAAATAGATGGTGGCAAATAAGCTAGAGTCTAGTTTTCCAAGAAGCTCAATGATTTTCCCAAATCAATACAACTCATCAGGCTTCAGAACAAAGGCTGCAAGGGATGTGACAGTGATGGAAGTGTCCATGTGTTCTTTTGAGTATTAAAGCACAACAGCCCATGGGGAAATGGACCCTTTTCAGATATGGTTTTCAGTAGCCTCTCTGTGTTCTTTGGGAGAAATCTTTAGAATGTTTTTAAAGAAGGGTTAAAAAGATTGTATCCTTGATGGCCAGACACATTAGCTTCAAGAAGTAATCTTTTTCGAGTGTGTAAATGCTTCTTAATTTACACACCTAGCAAGGGGTGGCCTAGCAATGGGAGTATGCTCTGCAGAGTCTCCCTACATGAAGGAGGTTGCTATATCTCCTAGCATAATCTATATCAGATCAGTGAGGTAATAAGGATTTCTGTTTTATAGAAGGCAAGCTATTTGTGTCGAACATCTGTCAAAAACAACACAGAATTTAAAGCTTAAGCCAGAAAATCAGTCTTGGCATTAGCAAGAATAAACAAATGCTAATTTTATCAATCGGTCAGCCATGCATACTTGCCTACATTAGATATTTTTGTCTTTCAGCCCTTTAATCTTTAAACTTGCCACATTTTCCTGGATTAACACCACTGTGTGTCTCAAAAGAATGCAGTAGGGCAGAAAGTGTCTCATTATGATGCTTGTCATTCATGCTGCCCTATCTCCTTTCTCCACTGCCATACGTTATTTTATTTGTTGAGATAAAATTCAGGGTGACTAATCACAGTTCTGTTCCAGGTGGTTTGATTACAGGATTTGTTTTAAAAAGTGATTCTTCAAACGCAGAGCTTAGCAATGGATCTCTTTAAAATAATAAAACATGCCTCTCCTCCTCCTCCTCCTCCTCCTCCTTTACATATTCTATTACCTGAGGATATGGACATTATAGTCCAGATCAGATGTAATGGGAAACTAGGAATGTGCATAAATCACAATTCATGCACTGATTAGAAAGGCTAGATTTGGAACCTTTAAGAGCGAGAAGAGCAAGTCCATACCTGCTCCTCTGCTGCTCGCTGCAGCTTCCTGCTGCGGCATTACTCTCCCCAGCACACCTCGCATAGCTGTGTGGCGGCCATGTGTGTGCTGCCACGTGAGGGGTGCTGGGGAGCAGCAGGAAGGTGCAGCGAGCAGTGGAGGAGCAGGTAGGGACCTGCTCTCCTCGCTCTTAAAGGTTCCCAACCTAACCTTTTGAATGAATGCACAAATTATGATTCATGCACATCCTTATGGGAAATCGTATTTTCCTATTACAAGAACAAGGCTTGAAGAGTTGCAGGGTCACACACTCCCCACTCCTTTCTTCTGTTGTGCATGAGAGGAAGAATGTGAAAGCTTCCAATTTTAGTTTAAACTAATCACAGTTCCACATTTTGTGCAAACTCGGAGAATTGTTCTTTATTCAAACCATAATTCCATAGTAAACCATAATCTGAAACAACTGGTTTGTTTTACCTAACTGTGGTTTTGAGTAATCCTCTGTTCACTGAATTCATATGTAAGCAAGAACTGTGGTTAGGTTTAAGCCAAAAGTAGCAATGTGCACAAGAAGGAAGAGACAGTGTGGAAGATACATCTTAACCGCATGTAAGGAGGAACACCGGTGATGATACAGTAGTTGGTCATATCCTTTCTTACTAACAAAAGCAAACATGCAACAAATGCATGCATGCTTCCTTTGTTGCACGCACACTTTGTTAATCAGGATCATGGTCACTGGATTTAGGTTAGTGTAGTTATATTTAAGTTAACAGCTTTATTATAAGTGTTGGGGGGGCACATGCAAAAGACCCCACTGCTAAAAATTGAGCACACTGTCAGCTACACCAGGACCACCTTGCAAAGCATGATGAAGTTCCAGAGTTCATGGCTGTGATAACAATGACAGGCAAGCATACTAACAGAGATATTTATTACTGAGATGCTAATAATCTAAAATTGACTACAATTTCATTTGTTTGGGAAACATGGTGCAATCTTGGAATCTTCCCTGTTGACCGTAAAGTATGAATATTTGTGTATGCCACAAACTAGTGAGTACAACTTGAAACTTACAGAGCTAGTTGACTCAGATTGGGATACCCCATTGCAACTGCGAGCTAGCTCTCACTGTGACCTACTTGAATAAAGTCTTCAGAGGGAACAAAATTAGTGCATTTTATTGCAGTAGTAATTGAACTGTGGGGGTGGGGGCATCAATGCCAAGCTTTTGTCTGAGATCACTGGTCTCATTTTCCCAAGGTGGATTCACACACAAGATTTTTCACACAGTTCTTATAACCTCCACAATAGATTGCTTGAAATTATCATAATATCTTAGCTTTTGGTGTGAAACATTGAGTAAGTGCAGTCAGTACCTGTATAAAAGGATAGGTATGAAAGGACCTATGTTAATTAATTATCCATAATCATTGTATAAATTGTCGAGATAATTGTCTATAATTTTACTTCACTGAAAAAAAAAGATCACCTATTGGGGCACCTGGGATACCTATAATTTCCAATATATGACTAATTTCCCCCTGCTAGCCTTTTACTTACTGTACTTGGTTAGAAGGCCTAGCTGCTGCTGCTGTTGCTGCTGCTGCTGCTATGAATATTTATATACCACTTTTCAACAAAAAATTATCAAAGTCTCTTGTAAAATACCTGCTATGTAAAAATAAGGATGTGTGGAAAGAGGACCTCTCTATTTCAGGAACCCTTAGGATGTAAAGAAACATATTTAAGACACACCTGCTTTCTCAGGCTTTTAATTAATTTTAATTGGTTTCTTATAATTGTTTTAATCATTTTTCCTGGTTTTTTATATTTGTTGTATTTTAACTCATGTATACCACCTAGGGACGCGCATGTCAGACGATATAGAAATATGATAGATAGATGGTTACCCTTCAAGGGAGCTATGGAAGTGATAAGTGGGCTACCTACTCTCAGGGATAGTGCTTTCACTACAGAGTTATCTCCAAGTGCTGCGCTGCATTTTTCTCTATAGGAGGGGGTGGCAGCCATTTTCTTGCATGCTCCATAGCATTAGAAGTGTGAATGAAACAGGAGCTGTGTAAGAGCCTGCTAAAGAGCTCAGTGAACTTGTTGCTTAGCTGCTGAATACATGTGGAGGGGGAATGGGGAGTGATTTTCAGTGCTCTCTCCTCCCTCTATAAGTGTTATTTGGATGCCAGGAACACTTCCCCGAAGATCACAGAGCCATCAGTATGATACTAGAATATGCAGTTTTAGAAATTGTGGACAGTTGTGGAGAGCTGGCTGTGTATACAGGGAGCTTCTTGGTCCTTATGTCAATACAGGCAAACCTTGGTATCCGCTGGGGTTCTGTTCCATGTGGGGGGACCGCGGATGCTGAGGCTATGGATACCAAGGCATTGACCCTATGGGATGGTTCCTGGAATGGGTTAGGTTCCTGGAAGCTGGAAAAGGGGCAAAAGGGCCAAAAAAGAAAAGAGGAAAAAAAGAAAAGAGGAAAGTCCCATACCATGTTCCACAGGTGTCCATCTGTCCAGAAATGCTCCCACCCACCGGCCCATTTTTCCCAACCACCCCACAAAAAATTGTGGGGGAGATGCTTTTTAAAAAAAAAAAAAAGAGCCACAAAATGGCTCCTTACAAAACGGTGACCGGAAATGACCTCTGTGGTCACTTCTGGCCCTTTAGGAACCATGGATATATGGGTTTTAACCCTTTCATATCCACGGATAATGAAATTGGGTGTCAATTAGATTCCTGCAAATATGTGAAACTGTTGATAGTTCACGTATAATGAGTCCACATATAACGAGGTTTGTCTGTATGTAAATAATAAGCACTATCTGCTGAAGCACATGAAGTGCAATTGTAGCTGTTTAAAAAGAATAAGGTGAGACGCTGCCTCTACCCTCATCCAAATAGACCCCACTGGGATTGGACCCCTTTTTCTTTGAAGAATAAGTGCCCCTATGCGCTACAATACACATGGAGATGATTATTATTAAAGAGGAGGAATTTTTTCACAGCTGGTTTCCCCATACATATCCTTCTCCCCATTTGTGTCATTTAAAATGCTTCTGCTATAGGTTGCTGGCTCTCTCTGCTCCCCCATCAATGAAGACTGATCACCAAACTGAGTAGTGAATCTAAGCCCTATTCATGCATTATGTTCAACACTTGTACAATCTGTGTACAGTGTACACAGGTACAGTTAGTCTCATGTCACAATTAACACATGCACGGCAGTGCATTTCTTTTCTGTATCCTGCATTTCAAGGGCTATACCCAGGTGCACTTAAAAAATGAATGCAGCTCCAGTCATTCATAGAAAAATATGCACGTGTGTACAAACATCTGAATTCAGGGATGACATAATGTCTAAATAAGGCTCTAGTGGCCCTTGTGAAATTATTTTTTTCAAGGGTTTGATACTGAACCTGGTTTCTGGATAGTTTTTGCAATAGTTCAAATTGACATAAGGAGCAAGAAGCTATTTCTCTACTATGTTAAGCTAAGCAAAGCAAATAACATTTTTAAAGCAATGTGGCATTTAGAGCAGACGGGAACCAGGATGGTGTTTTCATTATATCAGTTTCTATCTACCACTGTTGTCTTTCCAGTTGCATGCTTCCCGGTGAAGCAGTTTATTCGCTTGACCCATTTCTATAGTAGTTTGGTGAATTAAATGCTCTTACTTCATTGCTTGCTCTCAGAGAATGTTCCTATGACTGAAGGGGAGGAAAGCAGATGTGTGTAAGGCAATGAATCAATCCTCTTCCCATCTTTCTCTAATACCAAAGGAAAATATCAATTTTCCTAATCTTTCTTCCCATTATCAAGTACAGTACTTCTATGATTTTAGTTATTTCTTTTGTTGTAATAAACAAGTGTACATGTATCTCATTCATGCGTGCTGAAACAAAACCTGAATGGGAAATTGTATTCTTTTAAAAAACAGTTATCAAAAATACATGATCCTCATCCCTGGGGGCGGGGTGGGGGGAGAGAACAAAATTGAAGTATGCATTGATCAATTCCAGTAATCAAAAATCTACATTTTGATCACATTCAGTGATCACCAAAAAAAATTTAACCATGTTTAACTTTATTTAGGGCACCACCTAAAATTAATTTCCTGCTTTGCTTCAAAAAAAAAAAAAGCGGAATTAAAAAAGAAGAGTCAATTTCTTTTAATTTTGCTCTCTACCACACAAAGGACCTGTGTCTTCCACTTAGTGCTGAAGACACTAAGTAACTGCTAGATTTTATATTAAAAGGTGGGAGCAGGAGGAACATCAATTATTCTGCCTTTGTCCCAGTAGCCTTTGGTGCAAGCTAAGATCTGTTTTGCACCTAGCAGAGCTAATCTAATTAAGTCTTGTTTAATGCTTGCTGTAGTCCATCTCAAGACACAAACCATAGACTTTTACATCATATCCACACACACACCCCACACACACATATGTTTTTTTTTTTGTCCTGCACAGCATCCAGCTTAAAGGATTTTCTTTTTTGTGGGGGGGATGGCAGAACTTGAACATTTACTTGTTCATGAATGTGTGACATTTCCATTGGTTCTAATAAAGTTATTACTCTCTTGTGGGTTTTTTTTATTTATTTAGGAGGCACTGGCCGACATCTAGTGCATTGTAACACAGGCAGTGCCAATCCACCCATGTTTCTGCAGGCTCTAGTACTGGTAGAAGAGCTTGTAGTCTTGTTCTTCTGTGCAAGAGTGCAAATACTTTGGGTAACACACCTGTATTCTGGAAGCGCTAATTCGCTCAAGCAGTGTCTTTCCAATCTGACTAGCACTTCCAAAATGTGGGTCCACTACCCAAAGCATTTCTGCTGCTGCACAAAAGCACAAGACAGAGCCTGCAGCAGTGCAGGTGGATTGGCACCACTTGTGTTAACTCTGCACTGGACAGCAGCCACTGTTCATAGCACCAGCATCCAAATAGCTGAAAAAACTCAGGGTTTGTTTGCCCCAGTACCTCTCCATTATTTAATGTTTTCCTACTCAACTCTTCGTGCATTGTTCTTTGCATGTGCCATTGGCTTTGAGAGATGGATTAAGATTGTTTAAAAACCAATACATGTAGTGGATGAGTGGGCACACAAATCCTCCAATACACAGAGTAATGTGTGACAGAGACATGACACACTCATACAGTCCCACGTGCATATGCCAGTGTGTGTAACTGTCTTCATATTTGTGAAGAGGAAGTATTGTGGGCTATGTTTGCAGTGTTCAGGTCACGTATGACCTTGTGCACTCATGGCAGGCCACATGGCCGCTCCTGCACCCACACATACTGGATCCCCTGCTGAGTGGGTGTGCTCCAAGGGTTTTTACTAATTTAAAAAGTTTTTAGTAATATAAAACTAATAGACTACTATAAACAAATACTATGTAGAAGAAAGGACTACTTTGTATATTCTATTTTTGTACATTTGTGTATTCTAGCAGACTAATAAAGAAACACTCCCATCTGGAAATGTGCCTCATCTCTTTAAAATCAGCCTGAAACCTGTGGGCAGTACTTCACACAAGAAGCAAATACACTCACACACTTAACTAATTGCAAACATCAGCTGTGCTAAGATATGAAGTGCCTTATTCTGTACTTTGGATGGCAGCGATGCCTTCCTGTTAGAGTTCAGTTCTACAGGTCCAGCCTTGGCTTTTCCAATAGAAAGGTGCCAGCAGGCCTGAAGCTTTGCAGAGTTGCTGGCAAATCATGTTTTGCAGTACTGTCTGGATGGTCCCTTGGTCTGAGGATTGTAGGGTATGAAAGGAAGCCATTCATCTGGCGAGTGTACATCGACTTATTTGAGTAGCAGGGTGTAACATGATCCTGGCTTTGTTAGCCACTTAATGTGCATTGTCCAGAAAGAGTTACCAGAAATGTGAATTGTTCACTCTTGTTCTGTTTTCTTGGTTCACTGCTCTAAAATTTCGTCTTACGTTGGGCCATTACTGATCAGGCATTCCCAGCTGACCAACAGCCAGTGACTAATTACTTTTCTCTCAGTCACAATTTTAGGAATCTCACTGTCTAATCTAAACAGATTCCAAACAGATTCTGTGCCTCCTGATCTGAATCCTGTTTGAATGCCATCTTTACATGGCTGTATGTAAACACAATGCAGCTTAACAGACACTAACCTTTCATCACAGTGACAAGTTAAACCAAATACAAGCCAGCAGAGTTTGATTACCTAGGCAGGAAGCATTTAGACAAGTCTCTCGATTGCTTAAATTACTCCTCCCTTCCCCCTCATCCTGTTGCCTGCTCCTTGCATAGGACTATGGTGTTGCATCACTCCCCGCCCTTTGAAGCTTGCTTTTTTGTGTCCTCTGCTGCAGTGCTCAGTCCAGCCAATCAGATAGCAGCGTTCCCAGCAGGCACTGGCCAATCCAAAGCTTGTGTTTGCTGGAAATATGAAGCCCTTAGGGGAAGGCAATAACAAAAGCCTTTCACTGCAGACAAATGTTAAGTGTCTGTGCAGACTTTTCCTGTTTTTAATTTTATTACTCTAAGAATGGAGGGCTTGTTGTTTCTTTCATGTTTCCCTTTCAACCAATTTTAATTATACATTTGTGCTACATCAGAGACTCTGGAACAAAGTGATCCAGCCTATTGCATCTAAAGCTAAAAATGTGGTAACCTTCTGGCAATACAAATATATTCCAGCGCTGTAAATATAGCTGACATGCTGAAGAATTTTAAGCAGTTGGAAAGGTCTCTGACACCACACGCGGTGCCCTAGAGAGCAAATGATGAGAAAAACAGAGCACGTTTTTTCTTAGTTTTATCAGCCATCTCCCTCTCTCTTTTAAAGGAGTGGGGATAAAATGTGTTTTCCCAGCTGTTAAATTTGTTAAAAGCAAACAGGCAATGCATAAAATTCTGTTAAATTTAATTGCTGTTAATCTTACCTCACTGCAGATTTTATTTTTCATATCTGTTTATTTTTAAAAAAAAAATTTAAAAAACAGGAGATCTTACAGAATCCTGTCATTTTACAATAACAAGCTAAAACCATGCAGAGAGCCATTTTTTTCTTGATATGCTGTTGAAAATGCTTAAAGGAAATCCCTTCTTCCCTAGTACTTTAGCTAATAGCATTTCAAAATACTTTCCTGCTGTTAAAAGGACCCTGAGGAAATAAGTTGCAGGTTACATGTTTTCTTTACATTGGTGCAGCAATCTGGGGAAAGGTTTAATGCAAAATTAGAAATCACACTGGTGACGTAAAGAGAGCCGACAAGCTGGAAACACGAGGCATGATTTCATTATTTATTTATTTCATTATTTCTGGAGCTAGGAGATGCAAAGGTGTACAGCAGGGGCGGCAGGGGAGATCATTCAGACTTGGCAATTGGTGTTAAATATTTAGAAGGAATATCCATGTAGCTAAATGGTATTGTTGCTTCAGGCTCCCAAAACATATTTAATGTTCTGAAAACAGAAATAAATGCTATGCATGTATATATACTGTATTTAATGAATTAAAGGTGTCATTATGTACTCCACCCCTCAAGCCTAATACATTCTATTTATCTGTGAGCAGTACTGAAGAGAACTCAGATAGGATTTTTGCTTGTTTAAGAGAAGATTGCAGAAACATATTTACTGACACACTGACTACCAGTGTGAATAAATTCTAATCTGTTCACAGTTACAGAATATGTGTTTGTATCTTTTTGTTATAAAACGAATTCACAAAGCTTTAGGAAAGCAAGATATTTAAAACTGATTATCTTTATCATTTGTTCAAAATTCTTTTTCTTAATATTATAGCTAAGATAAATGAAGGGGATCCAAAAGCATGTACATATTACATGCACAAGTTGTCTGTATTTAATGGTACATTGTGCGTGTACTCACACGTTTTAAAAAATGTGTAACTTCCTATTTAAAAAATCACTATTATCATGTTTTTGAAGACAAAGCAGATTTTCTCATGTCACCTACCGCTTTAAGTACTAGTTACTGGTATTCAGTTTATGCTAGCTGGCTGCCAAAGGAAAGCAATTATGTGCAATAATAGCAAAATTAAGAGGAGACTGTTGCCTTTTTACAGCAGGACAGAGCAAAAACCATTTCCTTCTCACAGCTGTATCTTGATTACTCTCTCCTTCTCTGTCTTGTGTTCATGCACACACACATTTTCCTGTGGCTTTTAATTAGAGGTCACTGAAACCAAGAAAGAGGAAGCTTGTAAACCACAGCTTTTGAAAGCAGATAAAAAGGAAGCCCTGTTTTTCTGGTGTGTGTGTGTATGTATGTATGTATTACAAAGTTCCAAAAATGTTTTTCTAACTGGTTTGTGGTGTTTTGCTTTGTTTTGTTTGTCTCTCTCATCTACAGGTGTTCTAGTTGTTAATGTTACGTGGCGGAATAAAACTTACGTTGGAACACTGCTTGATTGCACGAAGCATGATTGGGCTCCTCCCAGGTAAGCAGCCATGTCAAGTCTGGTTTTTCTCTGCTTTCTTCTCCAAAATCTGGCATGCAAACCAAACAGAGACTAATAAAAATATATATACCATGTAACTGAAACCATACATGAGAAGATTAAACTCTGTGTTAGATGCAGTAAAATGTAAACATGACGGGGAACTTTGTTTTCTGGTGTTAAAAATCATTTCATTATTAAGACACGCCATTTAGTGCCTAATTTGCAGGGGGAGAACCACTGACAGTATCAACCCCCAGCACAGTACCCCTCCAGTGACTGTTGCTGGTGTCTATCTTATGTTTCTTTTTAGATTGTGAGCCCTTTGGGGACAGGGATCCATTTTCTTTATTTTATTTATTATTTCTCTTTGTAAACTGCTTTGGAAACTTTTGTTGAAAAGCAGTGTATATAAAGCCACCGAGGTGCTTCCAGAATCGGGTGCGATCCTGGTAATTCTTCTTGTTACAATCCATAGAGTTATCCATGTTATGGATAGTCCTGCCTTTTGAGGTGTCATGGATGAAAACCAAACAGGCACCTTTCTCCATTGTTGCAGTTAACCTACCTTGTCCAGAGAAGCTTGGCTGGCAGCTACTGGCCCTGCATTTAGGAGACACAGCAAGACATTTTTAGGATAGATTTGATGACATCGCAATTTTATTAGAAATGATTCCTTTTATGCTTCATCGAGCTCTTTCTCATGATCGGGGAGAAAGGGCTTGAAGGGGCGGAGGAAGCCTTGAAAAGCTTACCTCCCTGCAGACAATCCCCTTGTCTTTGCTGGGTGGATCGCCCATCCAGATGATTGCTGGCTGCCCCAGCAGCAGAGGGTTGGAGGCCAGGCTGCATCGCCCCAGCCCTCCCATAATGCACCATGCAAATGTGTGGAGCATTATGGAGATTCCCCCTGCAATGGACAGCTGTCTGGAGTGTTAGAGCATCGGCTGAAAGCAGCTGACATTGCCACACAATTAACAAATCAGGGCTAAGGGAGCACTCGCGCCCTTAACCTCATTTAAGTGGGTGCAATCCTGGTAGTTCTTACGTGCGGGCAAGACCGGGATTATCTTCCTTAGCCCAGTTTTGCCTGCGCATGAGAACAGCCTCCTTCTGTTGCAGTATATTGTCATTTGGTTTTGGTTTTATTTTTCTGTTTTATATATTGTGTGTGTTAATCTTATTCTATTGTAAACCTCTAAGGAGGCCATTTTTTGCTGGGAAGTAAAGTGTAAATATATGTAATAAATAAGAATAAGCATCAGATATGCACAGATTGTGCTTCTCCTTTTCATCTTTTGAAGATGACAGTATAGGAGATGGCTTCTTTTTCTTTAAGGGCGACTGAAGCTATTGATGTTTCTGTATGGCCTGCATGTTGTTTTGATTTGTACTTGGCCCATTATTTATTGTGGTGTTTTCTTGATTGCTTGTTTCTGACACCTGCTTTTATTTACACAGGTTCTGCGAATCCCCAACAAGTGACCTGGAAATGCGAGGTGGTCGAGGCAGAGGAAAACGCGCAAGGTCTGCAGCGGCTGCAGCTGCACCTGGGACCGACGTTAGTTTTACAGAGTCCAGAGGACTGCAGAACAAGAACAGAGGTGGTGCCAATGGCAAAGGGAGGCGGGGCAGCCTTAATTCGAGTGGCCGCAGGACTCCCCCAAATTGTGCCATGGAGGATGTCAAAGTCAGCCCCTTGTCCACAAATAAGAGGAAAAACAAGCCACCCATGGAACTAGACTTGAATTCCAGCTCAGAAGACAATAAACCTGGAAAACGTGTTCGTACCAATTCTAGAAGCACTCCAACCACTCCCCAGGGGAAACCAGATACTACTTTTTTGGACCAAGGCTGCTCTTCTCCTGTTTTGATTGATTGCCCACATCCTAACTGCAACAAAAAGTACAAGCACATTAATGGGTTGAGGTATCACCAGGCTCATGCACATTTGGACCCAGAAAACAAACTGGAATTTGAGCCTGACAGTGAAGACAAAATCTCAGATTGTGAAGAAGCGCTCAGTAATGTGGCACTTGAATGCAGTGAGCCAAGCACAAGTTTATCCCATTTTGATTCACTGAAGGCACCGGCTTCTCCATGTTCGCTCAGTGCCCCTGGGACACCAAAGGGGAAAAGGGAGCAGGCTCATAATGGCAAGAATTCTGGCAAGAAGAGAGGCTTGAATAATGAACTGAGCAACCTCCCAGTCATTTCTAATATGACAGTGACTTTGGAGAACTGCTCAGTGGCAGATAGTAGTTTGGCTGCTGAAATGCCCAAACTGGAGGCTGAAGGACTAATAGACAAGAAGAACCTTGGAGAGAAGGACAAAGGTAAAAAAGCCAGTAACTGCAAGGTGGATAAAAACCTGTCTAAGCTTAAAACTGCCAGGCCCATTGCACCAGCTCCAGCTCCAACACCACCTCAGTTAATAGCTATCCCCACGGCAGCCTTTACAACCACCACTACCGGTACAATCCCAGGATTGCCCTCACTGACGACGACTGTTGTGCAGGCGACACCAAAGAGCCCTCCACTAAAACCTATTCAACCAAAGCCCACAATTATGGGAGAGCCAAGCACTGTAAACCCAGCTCTCACATTACTTAAAGACAAAAAGAAAAAGGAGAAGAGAAAGCTGAAGGACAAAGAGAGTAAAGAGAGTGGAAGTCCTAAAATGGATTTGAAGCTGGGAAAATTAGAAGACACAAAGGGGTCTGGGAAAGAGATCTCTGGACATTTTTTAAAGGAACATCTCAGCAAGAATGAAGTGTTACCTAATGGACTGTCAGAGTCTCAAGAGAGCAGGATGGCAAGCATTAAAGCTGAAGCTGATAAGGTTTACACTTTCACAGACAATGCACCCAGCCCTTCTATAGGGAGTGCCTCCAGAATGGAATGCAGCACTTTGGTGAATGGACAGTCTTCTATGGCGCCACTGCATGTGTTGACACAGAATGGGGCAGAGGGGGCAGCTGCTAAAACCAACAGTCCTGCTTACTCTGATATCTCTGATGCTGCAGACGATGGTGGTTCTGACAGCAGGTCAGAGGGCATGAGGTCAAAGGCCAGCTCTCCTTCAGATATTATTTCTAATAAGGACAGTGTTGTAAAAGGGCATTCTTCTACTCCAGTACAACCACCTCAAGTAAAAGACTCCCATTCTCCCTATTACCATGGCTACGATCCTTATTATTCTCCAAGTTACATGCACTCTGGGCAGGTCAGCACCCCTGTGGCTGGGAACAGCAATAATACACAGGGGATGAAGATCAAAAAGGAGGCAGAGGAAGAGGCTGAGAAGAAAGAGAAGGCAGAGCCAGCAGAGTCCAAGAAAAGTGAAGCCAGTTCCACTAACTTGCAGCCTCAGCACCAGTCAGTAATAACTCAGAGGCATCCTGCACTCGCCCAGTCACTTTACTATGGCCAGTATGCTTATGGACTTTACATGGACCAAAAGTCTTTAATGGCTTCTAATCCTGCTTACAGGCAGCAGTATGAAAAATATTATGAGGACCAGAGACTAGCAGAACAGAAAATGGCACAAACTGGGAGGGACTGTGAGAGGAAGAGCGAACTTCCCCTCAAAGACCTGGGAAAAGATGACAAGCTGAAAAACATCCCCTCTGCTACTATCTCGAAAGCTCCTTCAACACCTGAGGCCAGTAAAAACAACACAAAAATAGGGTCATCGGTCTCGAATAAAACTGAGGAGACAAGCAAATCACAGATTCTTTCCAATCATCAGCAACAGATTCAATCTGATAGCTTCAAAGCAAAGCAAATGGAAAATCACCAGCTTATAAAGGAGGCTGTGGAAATGAAATCTGTTATGGATTCCATGAAACAGACTGGTGTAGATCCTACTACAAGGTTTAAACAGGTGAGACTATTGAGGCTCAAATCAATTCAAGCTTAGATTATTTATAATAGGTAGTAAAAGATCTTGACACAGGTTTAGTGTGTGCTTTTTCTGACTTTCTCAAAGACAAGATTTTGCCACTATTTTTTCACTGTGCACCTATGTTTTAAGCAAGCTTCTTTATCTCAGGATAACTTCAGAGGCTACAGTAGACTCAAGCAGAAATTCTGTGGCAGAATCCTGAGAAGTACTCTATTTAAATTATCTCCTGGACTCCCTCTTCTTAATTGAAAGAAGGGATCCGAGGTAGGGGTGTGCCCATGGCTCGAACACTGTTTGGGAGCGAGGAGTCCTATTTCTGATCTTTCCAGAAGAATCTGCTTGGCTATTGTGTGAAACAGGATACTGGACTTGATAGACCTTTGGTCATATCCAGCCTAGCCCTGCTTATGCACTGAACTCTCCAATCAGAATTTCTCTGTTTAACAAAAACTGGCAAGAGGCCTTTTCCCCCCTTCAAGGTGTAGGGCTAGGAACTTTTGTTTGTTTGTTTGTTGTTAAAGATCCCACTTTAGGCTGCCATATTCTGTGATATTTAGGGCAAAGCACCATGGAAATTACCATCGTTTCAGCTAAATGTTAGAATGAGATTATGAAGTTTATTGATTTACCTTGTCTCCTGAAATATTTATGACTTATGTGCTGCTATTTTAGTCTGGAGAAATGGGAGCATTATCAATAGTGAGTGTGTCTGTAGAGGTCTGTATAACTAAAAAAAAATGCTTTCAAAAGCTTTAAGATTAGCGGTTCAACTGGCTATGGACACAAACCACACAAGTGGCTCTGTAGCCTAGAGGTGTGAAGGCCCAGGGGGAAATGGCAAAAATTTGCTAGTATTTTCAATTATGTGTTATTTACTGGGCCAGAATAGGGTATAAAAACAAATAAATATGGGTACAGGATATGTAATTTGTCTATAATTACTGTGACACTGGTAACCCATACTTATGCTTACTTTCTCAAAAGCAAGACTCACTGAGATCATTGGGGCTTCATCCACTTAAGTGTGCATAGAATTGCAGGCTTGCTGTGTATGATGAGGATATACTATAAGAGTTCAGTGTCACCATTGCTTATTTAAAATGTTTCTACCCCCACCATTCAACATATTGTGGATAGTGTTTAATTGAATAGCCAAATGAATTACTTCATCCTTAATAAGCTTATTTTCTCAGCTTTTACTTTAAAAACTACTGTTTCTTTCTGATAAACAATGAAGTCTGTGTTCTGGCTAGGATCTAAAGAGTTATTCTATTATACGTGTGCTTCATGGCTTGGGGTATGCACAGGAGGATGTTGGTTTTTTTCTTTCCCCCTGTTAAACAGCAAAGAGACATTGAGGCGATTCTCACGATCGGCCAAAAGTGGGCTAAGGGAGCCTAGCCCACTTTTGGCCAATCGTGTGCTGCAACGGGAGCCACACGGCTCCCAGCAGCAAACCTCCCAAGGTACCCTTTCGCTTAGCCGAGGTTAATGTAGCGAACGCTCTGTTAACCTCATCTTTTTGATCATGTGTCGCCGTGGGGCACGGCGACACACGCGTAGACCCCCAACCAGGAGGCTCTCCAGGATGCCCCGCACACTCGCACAGGGCATCCTGGAACTTCCAGGGGCCGTGCGGCCCCTGATCTCCGCAGCCCCAGCTGGCTCCATGGCAGAGCTAGCAGTTGTGTGGGCAGCCAATCCGGCTGCCCAGGGCTCCCTTTCGATTGTTTGCGGGGAGAGCAGGCTAAGCCTGCTCTCCCTACAAGCCCCCTTACGGCAAGCCTCACTGATCAAAATATCAAAAGATGTTTGCAATAAGGAAAGGTCGGAAAATTGTTGTACAAGAAACATAAGCCTAACCTCATCTGAAATGTATGGAATTAATAGCTGTGCCTTGGATCTTAGACACTCTTTGAGGTCATTCACAGAATCAGAAATTATGTTTTGCCCAGGTTTGGGATCAATGTGTCCCCCCAATTTTTGGATGTGTGGAAGCAAGGCTGACACAGAGATGAGCACCTAGAGCGCCGGTCTCCTGGAGGAATCCCCCAATGCGCCGTGCTGGTCGTGTGGTGCATTGTGGAATTCCACCAGCCTCTGGAATGCTGCACCGGTTGTCCCCATGGCGACTGTGAGCACAGCAGCGTGGTTGGGGCCATTCTGGATCATCTGCAGGATAACCTTTGCAGCTGGGGCCAGTCCGGATCGTATGCAGGATAACCCTTAACCCTGCTTTCCCTCCACCTGCCCGCACAATCATGTGAAAGGCCCCAATCACTTCTACCCAGGTTTTTCTCCTATCTTGCTTCCACACAACTAAAAATTGGGAGCACACACAGCTCCCAAACCTAGGTAGAACACAGTTTTTGATTGTGTGAATGACCTGTTTCTATGCTCAAGTAATAAAACCTTTTTATTTACTACAATGTTATTTATTTTAAACTTGTATTTTATTCCTATTTTCCCAGCTGACAAAAACTAATATATATTTAGCAATGTTTGGTGTAGTTCTTGAAGCTCCATATTTAACACTGATGTGCCATTCACCAGGCGGTGGGGGAAAGGCTGGTCCAATTCTCATCCCCCTCCCCCAGCAATAGCAGAAATGTTTCTGGGAGTGCAGACTGTGCCCCCAGGCAATCCGGATCACACAGCACAGAGCTCCGGAGGCCAGAATGACACATTCTGGCATTCAGATATTCCACAATGCCACAAGCACGGTGCATTGACAGGATCCCTGGGTGCTCTAGGCACCCATCTCTGTGATTGCTTGAGCTAGATGCAGCCCGAATGAACATACGATCCTGGAGCTGGGATCAATCACACGCTCACACCCTTAACCCTGGCTAAAAGCTGGGGTACAAAGCTGGGCTAGGTGGCACTGCCCCATCAGGATCTGGCCTGATCCTAGTGGTTCTCACACATAGCCTAACCCAGGCTGGGCTTCCCTAACCTGGTTTAATCTGCGTGTGAGAACAGACTCTGAATAGCTTTGTAAATTTTGTTGATGGTATGCTGGATATTGTTTTGGATACGATTAAGACCTTTATTTTATTAAATGTCATAAATAACAAATTATAATTTTATCTGCTAGATAAATTTTATCTATAATTCATTTCATATTATTTAAGTACTAAAGTGAGTTTAGTTTTGATAACAAAGTGTAGCATAATTTCAGTTTCCCCAAATTTCCATTCTTTTCCAAATCTTTTCTCCCCGCTCCCTCCAAAAAAGGGATTGGCTCCCCCCCCCCCCGCCCCACTCCGACAAATGACTTCAAAATGTGTGGAATTCTGCATCCCTGCCACAGGCTAGATTTTTCTTTCTCAAATATTGGCCTCTTACGCTGCACAGTAAATAACATTTGCAACTTGTGGGAGTCTCAGAAGTTATGTGTAACATGGCATAGGGTTTGCTGTTCATTTAAAGAAAGACTGTACCTTGATTGTGGCTACAGCCAGTGTGCCATGAAGATTCTTCTTTTAGGGCAGGATTGCACAACTTTAGCCCTCCTGCAGATGTTGGACCACACTCTCATAATGCCTGACTATTTGTGTCTCAGGGCCAAAGCTGGGCAGCCTTGTTTTAGAATGTGCATTTATAATGAATTGAATAGATGTTTTTCTCCTCCTCCAAATCAGGACCCAGATACAAGGACGTGGCACCAATATGTATATCAGCCAAAATATCTTGATCAACAGAAAACAGAGGAATTGGAACGTGAAAAGAAGTTAAAAGAAGATAGCCCTAGAAAAACACCTAATAAGGAAGCCTCGTTCTCCAACCTTCCTGTCTCATTAAACAGCATTAAAGAAGAGCCTAAGGAGATCAAGCGTTCTGATTCCCAATCACTGGAGGAGAACAAGATAAAAAATGATGATCGAAAGACTCCTGTAAATTGGAAGGAGTCACGGGGAGCTAGAGTGGCTGTTTCCTCTCCAATGACTCAGCATCAGTCATATATACAGTACTTGCACGCTTACCCTTACCCACAGATGTATGATCCCAATCATCCTGCATACCGTGCCGTATCCCCCGTCCTCATGCACAGCTATCCAGGTATGTACTGAACATAATTTGATGGACACAGATAGTTCAGTGGCCCATCTATTTTGACACTGCTTGTTAGCAGCAAAAGAAAATTAGTAGCTTCACAGACGACATTTGTTTTCAAAGTTCTGATAGTGAAATAGATTTAACAGAAGCAGTTTTTTTTTAAAAAAATGAACTATCAACATTCCTAGATATCGTTTCTACAACCCGTGACATTCTGCTATGGCCATTACACAGGCAGATAGTTTATTGCCTATAAAATATTCTAAGCATTCACTGTCAGAACTATTATAGTTCCTATTCCTTTCACCTAAGAGTACCTATAAATGTTTGAAATGTCTATAAGCTCAACCCACTTTATAACTTAAATTCATTAGTCTGAATTAGCTGGGGTGAGAGTGGGAAATCACATTGTATGAATACAACTTTTGTCATCTGAATACAATGCATTTGGAATTGCCTGCTCCCCAAATGTAACTTGATATGGCATTTATTGTTTATCTGCAGGAGCCTATCTCTCGCCAGGGTTTCATTATCCTGTTTATGGGAAGATGTCTGGGAGAGAAGAGGTGGAAAAAGTCAATACCAGTCCTAGCATCAATGTAAAATCAACCACTGAATCTAAAGCACTGGATTTGTTGCAGCAGCATGCCAACCAGTACCGCAGCAAGTCTCCTGCTGTAAGACATCTTTTTTTGGTTGCTAAGGAATTGCACATATTGGCAAGATTAGGATTTGGGAGGGTCATCTGAAGGCATATCTCTGCAGGAGAAGTGGGATTTCTGCATGTTCCATATATACCACCACAAAAAGCCCTGTTTCTCACCAGCCTGCTAAGCTTCTCTATATTATTATTACTATTAGTAGTAGTAGTATACAACCTTTCAGGCCAAGGCTAATCAAAGCAGTTTACATGCCAGTAAAGAAAAACAAAATGATCAGGATTCTGCTTGTGGTGGCTGCTGCTGGTTTCTAAAGCTGCAGCAGGCCTGATGTAAATAACCTCCAAGAGAATTACCACCTGGAAGAACCTGGCAATGTCTGGTTCCCCTTTTCTGCACAGCTGTCCTAAATGACAAGGACTACATGATGAGATGGCGATAGTGCTCACCTCCAGCCCTGGGACACTCTTTTAACTACCCTTATCAGAACTCTTGCTGCATTTGCAGTAGCATAAAGGAAAGTGATGTAGATATTCAGATAACAGCACAGCCAATCAGAAGTGATGTCCATGGAACGTGCGATGGTTCCTGGGCCAGCGGATCAGGGACTAACTGCAAAAGCAAATGTGTAGGTTTCGTGTTATAAAGCAGAAGTAATGGGTATCTATAAGGGGCGGGGGGCATTGAGGATGGAAATGGAAATCCAGAGATACATAAAGTTGGCACTGTATGTGGCACCATAGCAAGAAAGTCTTATTTAAGAATTGTGAGATAGGAAGTTGGGTTGCATGACTAATTTGAGCTGCCATTCAGCAGCCAAGATTAGGAAGGCATGGGATTTAGTTTGAATGCTCATAGTTCCTATATGAACTGGGTACTCTGCTTTATTTCCCCCCCTCCAAATTGTATTTATCCAACCTGAAGTGCAGCACGGAAGTTGAGCTAAATGTATATATACAAACACGGCAGAAGAGGGAACGCAGCACTATCTTCTGCACATTTCCTTGGTTTGTGCAACTTCCCTGTCAGGATGTAAAGCAGTTATGTGGTTTTCAATAAGGCAGAGCACACTTTAACTGCTGAAACAAAAACCACTTACCATAACCTTCTGTTAAATAGGTTTTCTGCTTCTCCAGCCAACTGAGTGCTGGTTTTATTCCCAGAGTAGATTAGAGTAGCCCAAGAGCAAGTTGACACAAGCTGCCCGTGGTTCAGATTGGAGCTGCCAGGCATCAGCGGAATGCGAAATAGGCAGGTCTGCAGAGTTGATGGGAAAAGAAAGAGTTGGGAGCAGTTGTGTCACACTGGAGAACCCTCTAGTGCTTTGCTGAAATCTGCTCTAACACAGAAGAATCCTGAGTCAGAAAGATCATTGAAAAAACAAGAGCCAAAATGTTTTGACTGTTATCAACTGAATACTTAAGTGTCATATGTTAATTGTTTTAACAACCTTTTTGTTTTCAGCCTGTGGAAAAATCTACAGCTGAGCGTGAAAGGGAAGCAGAGAGGGAGCGAGATCGCCATTCTCCCTTTAGCCAGAGACATCTTCATACACATCATCACACGCATGTTGGAATGGGCTACCCACTAATTCCAGGTCAATATGACCCATTTCAAGGTGAGCAGAAGCTTCCTGCTTTGGAACCATTAAAGTGGTTGGATTTACTCTGTGAACTTGGTATTCTGAATAAGCAACATTTAGGGAAAGGATATGATAATTGTTATTAGCTTGGGGATCTTCCTGGTCAGTGGTGATTTCTGGTCACCACTGACCAAAAGGGATGTGCATGGAACCGGCTGGCCCCGTTCAGTTCGAGTCCAGACTGGACTCAAACCCGACCCGACCAGTTCAGCCCGGCACCCCCTCAACCCCCCACCCCTGGTTCAATCCAGGGAGGGTTCGCGAGTTATTGTTTTTATTTTATTTTTTAAGTCACTTACCCCCTTCGGGGGAGTTCCTTGAGGCAGCAGGGGGGTCCATGGAGGTTTCCCCTCCACCCGCTGGTCTCCCTTATTGCCACCAGCAGCCCCTTTGGCCACTTTTTCAGCCCATTCGGGCCTTCGAACTGAGGCATGGTAGCCATTTTGGATGACGCCATGCTTGCACAGTTGGCCTCTCTGAGGCCTGACATGACGCAGGCTTCCCTCTGAACAAGTTTGTGCACATCCCTAGCTGGGAGGTCTCTGCTCTGCATACTGGCACCAGTTGAAGCTCATTTGTCAAGCATGCAGAACAGGGACTCAGTGATAGCTCTCAAGCTATGGAACTCTCAGCTGAGATCTGCACAGCTTCCTCTCCCAGTCTTTTGTAGGAGGTTGCCCATTTTATCTAGGTTTTTGGCCAAATGAGTTGAGCTTTGATTATTATTATTATTATTATTATTTTATTAATTCGATTTCTACACCACCCTTCCAAAATGGTTCAGGGCGGTTTACACAGAGAAATAACAAACAAATAAGATGGATCCCTGTCCCCAAAGGGCTCACATTCTAAAAATAAACATAAAATAAGACACCAGCAACAGTCACTGGAAGTACTGTGCAGGGGGTGGATAGGGCCACCTTTCTAAGGTTGCAGATGTGTCTTTTTTTAAATTATCAGGATGTTTTTATTGATGTTTTATGATTGTTTATTTTTATACATGTTGTTCACCTCCTTGGGGTCTTCAGATAAAGGGTGACATTAAAAATATAAATAAATAAATATTTCCCTCTATTGTTTGCATGGTGTTTTCCTACAAATAGTGCATTATCAGTTGCACATGATGGTATTGTGTAGCATATTCTAGAATATCGTTCACATACGTATTTCAGATTTCCATGTGAACTTATGTCAAATGGATACAAAACAGCCAACAATATTTGCATGTCATTTAAAATAAAAGCAAAAAGTAAAAAAGGGACCCTTTCTAAGATTCTTCCCAACTGCAGAATCTGAATTGTTTTTATTTCATCACACCATCATGGAGGTACAAATGGGCTCACAGTAAGATACAGAAAAGAGTCTCTGGACCTGTATTCTGAAAATATTAAAGGCTATTTTTCTCACAGATTTCTCACTGTATAGCAGCAAAGACATGTTATACAGTTTGTAGCTTAAATGGTGTTAATTCATTATGTTCACCCAGTACCTTTCTTTCTTGTCTAGAAGTCTTGACTGTTTCAAAATGCAATTGAATGGTTCTGTACGCCTTATGGGATACATTATGTGCATTCAAAAGGAAAAACGTTAAAATGATAGCTATTATGAACGTATTATGTTCCGAGCAGCAACCACGTCGTTGCTGTAACTCACTGTGACTTTTGATTCTTGTTGTTTCCTGGTGCCTATTATTTCGACTGAGCTTCCTATTCAGAAATTCATACAAGCCATTTAGCACCATGCAGTGCGGTACTTGGAAAAGAATACAATAAGGCGGAATGCCTTCTTCCCTTGTAAAATGCCTATTAGGTGGAATCTTAAGAAGGCATGCTGGTTAGAGCAGGCAGGCAGGTTTTCCCCCTTCTGCTTGCCTGGAATAATTACGTATGCCTTCTGCACAAAGTGCAGCAGTGCTGTTGTGATTCATGTCTTGTTAAAACGGAGCTCTGTAGCTATTGTCGAGACTCTCTGGAGTACAGCAAACTGAGAAAATACATCCACTGAGATATACTGTTTCACCTTTCCTCCAGGGCTGACCTCTGCTGCCCTTGTTGCCACTCAGCAGGTGGCTGCTCAGGCATCTGCATCTGGTATGTTTCCTGCACAAAGAAGGTAAGTATCCTGTAAACCTTAAATTATATGCATACAGACATCTTAACAGAGTGGAGAAGGAGGAAATTGTAGGTTCTGAGAGTGGAGGTCTGCATAGACCTTAGTCTTTATAGGGCAGCTGCTTTGTTCAGTTAATAGCAGCATTATTCTACCCATTATCACATTTTCCTTGGAGCTGTTACCATAGCATAGATAATTAATCACTGAAGCAGACTATTGTCTCTTGAAATATTTGTACTATCTTGCCCATCATGTCAAAGCAAGTCATTTAGAACTCCACAGAGCAGGGCTTTAGGGGGACAAAAATTATACTGTTTTGAAGTCAATTTATGTTGGCTTTATACGCTGTCTCTCTCTCCCCGCCCCCAAAGTCCTTGTTTTTTTCTGATGTCTTCATATATTTTGTAGAAAATGGGGGCAGTACTTTGAATTCACATAACATGCAATCTGCATTTCTTTGTAAATAATTTATCTGCTTTTAAATAGGATTACTTTTCAACCTTTCAAAGGAAATGGAAACCTTATATATAATTAAATGCAAACTAATTCAGTGCAGGTTTTAATGATGTGGCCCTTCCAGTGTTGCGGCAATATAATTCATGATCTTCTTCTTCTTTTTCACCTTACTGGAATTTTTATTGTAAATTATTGAAAAGCACATTGAGGTAAATAACCGTCTTTTCTCTCTCTCTTATTTTTCAGAGAATGATAAATTTGGAAATGTACCTTGTCATGTGACTGGATCACATGAAAAAACCAAGCGCTTTATTACAGACATCAGTTCCATGGTGTTAATTTGAAATGCCTTAATGGCAGGCAAAAACCAGTCATTTCATTTTTGTAAATTTCAGATTTTTATCACAGAGTAACAAATGTTGCTGTATTTAGACTTCTGTTTTTATATATATATATATGCTTATATATATATAAATATAAATATATATATATTCTTTACTTTTTTTGTATCAGTAATCAGGCTCGCACAAAGGGTCTGCTGCTAAGTTGTAAACCACAAAGTAAATGAAAAGAAGTGTATTTGTCTTGTTTAGAAAGCGTTAACCACAAAAGGTTGTTTGTTCCTTTTCTCTTTTTTCTGTTTTCCTATCTGTAAATAACTAATGTTATGTATCTGTGTGCCTGAACCTTGCATACCCTTCTAATATTGCCCACAACCCTCATTAGAGGCTAACTGTGATGACGACGATGACACTTTGGTACAATTTAGATGTCTATTTGGTGGCTCCTATTAAGATGCATCAGTGTAAAATGTTACTGTATTAACTGTTTCATTGTATTGTGTATTGTGAAGAATATACATTTGGAAGGCATGGGGTTGCCAGTACCACAAAAACTGTGTTGTACATAATGTATAGGTTTTAAATGGGAAAATAATGATCATCTGTGAATAAGGAAATGTCCTTTTTATAATCTTGAATGGCAAATAACCCAATAGCCTGCATACCAGAAGACGTCTGTGATTGTTCTATTACTTGAATAGTCCTGCAGTCTTTTTTTTAATGTTTACAATTATCCCGTTTTAGAAGAGAGACTTTAATGCCATTGCCTGGTTACTTGTTTTATGCTGTAATCTAGTTTATTTTATGTAAAATGTATATTGAATGCTTTCATTTTTATACCTGCCTTAAATAATTTGGCAATCAGAATTAAAAAAAAAAGCTGTTTTTGTACTTTCTGGTGTCGCATGGCTGATTTTGAAAGTATTGAGCACTCTCTCGTGTGCTCATGAGAATTTTGACCTGAATTAAGGTCGGAAGTGGGGGCTTGATCACAAGCGAAGTTCCAACTGGTAGCATGGTTTTTCTTTCTACCTTGTTCCAAAGCAGGGGACGGAAACTGGGTAAAACGTGCTTGTCATTACTTGCAGGTGCCTATAGTTTATGAACTGCCCTAATATCAACATTTATTATTTATTTATTTTTACATGTATATCCCGCTCTTCCTCCAAGGAGTCCAGAGCGGTGTACTACATACTTAAGTTTCTCCTCATAACAACCCTGTGAAGTAGGTTAGGCTGAGAGAGAAGTGACTGGCCCAGAGTCACCCAGCTAGTAACATGGCTGAATGGGGATTTGAACTCGGGTCTCCCTGGTCCTAGTCCAGCACCCTAACCACTACACTACACTGGCTCATTTTGTAGTGGTGGTAGTGGTAGTAGTTGCCATAGCAGAGGTATTTTGTTTTGGTTTTTTGGTCTATAGAACTTCTTCTTTATTATTTGTATATCATGCTTTTCTAACGAAATAACGCAAGGCAGCTAACAAAATAAATATACAAAGCAGACAAATTGAAAGATCTTTCTTGGTGGCATGTTGAGGAGTGGGTAGCCACTGACAGAATCTAAGAACACAAGAATCTCCTATCACAAGGGCAACCAGACATAATCTACGGATTATATTATTTATTCATTTATTTATTTATTTGATTTCTATACCGCCCTTCCAAAAATGGCTCAGGGTGGTTCACACAGAGAAATAACAAATAAATAAGATAAACAAAATGGATCCCTGTCCCCAAAGGGCTCACAATCTAAACGAAACATAAGACAGACACCGGCAACAGTCCCTGGAAGTACTGTGCTGGGGGTGGATAGGGCCAGTTACTCTCCCCCTGCTAAATAAAGAAAATCACCACATTAAAAGGTGCCTCTTTGCCAAGTTAGCAGGGGATTATATTATATTTTATATTATAGAGCTGGAAAAGGTGCAGAAGAGGGCAACCAAAATGATCAGGGGCCTGGAGCACCTTCTTTAGGCTAGGCTACAGCATTTGGGGCTCTTGGAGAAGAGGTCACTAAGGGGAGACATGATCGAGGAGTATAAAATTATGTATGGAGTGGAGAGGGTGGACAGAGAGAAATTTTTCTCCTTCTCTCACAACACTAGAACCAGGGGTCACCCCATGAAACTGAAGGTTGGGAAATTTAGGACCAACATGGGGAAATACTTTTTCACACAGCGCATAATCATCTATGGAATTCTTTGCCACAGAATGTGGTGGCCACCAGCTTGGATGGCTTTAAAAGGCGCCTAGATAAATTCATAGAGGACAAGTATAGCAGTGGCTATTAGGTGGCTATAGGCCACCTCCAGTCGCAGAGGCACGATGCCTCTCAATACCAGTTGCAGGGGAGCAACAGCAGGAGAGAGGGCATGCACATACCTCTTGCCTGTGGGCTCCCGAGAGGCAGCTGGTGGGCCTGTGTATGAAAAAAGGATGCTGGACTAGATGGGCCTTGAGCCTGATCCAGCAGGGCTGTTCTTCTGTTCTTAATCCTGATTTTAAAAGCAAAGTTTACAATCCAATACAGTATGTTGCTCAGCATGGTCTAATATTTAATTAATTAATATTTTAACACCATGTATAATTTGAATGATAACCTATATCAATATGCTTAATGCAGCCCTGATACTCCTCACTACAATGGTGAAACCTGCGGAAATGCTATTTCCACAACCATAGCTTCTGAACAGTGTCAGGGCTGCCTTAGAAGTCTGCAGCAGCCATGGAGCACAACTTTGAAGCTGTAGCACTGTGCATCATGTTAGCCAGTATCCCAAGTGTGACCTCATGATGTTTATATAAAGAGGCATTATGATATTTTCTTAATCATCCCTAGCATGGAATTTGCTTTTTTCAATGCCTCTGCATTTTCATTGAAAAGTGCATGAGCCTAAGAAGTCTTTCCAAGAAGCCATCAATGAACATGTGGTTAGGACTTTTTGCCCCTGTGTATATCATTTTGTGTGTACTTATACCAAACCTCATTTGTCATTTTGATGCAGATTCATTGCATTCAGACATTGGTGTGGCAATTTTTCAGTTGCAGAGCACCATTCACAAGGAGCTTCTGCTTCTGCTGAACCAAAGGTCAGGATGCTACCCCATTAAGGCTGGAGATTAAGTTCACCTGGTCAGATGTTAGGCTGATGGGTATAGTTTACCAGATCTCCCATGGATCCCCTTTGCAAAACTGGCACTACTATGGCTGCCTTCCAGTCCTCTACAAAGGGGACCTACTGCCTTCGTGACTAATTTTCAGCTTCTGATATATTTAAAGAAATAATGGGGGTTGGTTGGTTTTCATGCCTTTAGCAATTTCCTCAAGTTCTATCTTTGCCTTGTCAGCTTACATTTACTTTACCTAAATATTATTATTATTATTATTATTATTATTATTATTATTATTATTATTATTATTAAAACTTTTATACATATTTTAAATATGTGCTCCTTTTTTATTTTGGACAATATTTCCACTCTTTAAAGAAAGATTTTATGCATTTTACAACTTTCTTGATTCTGCTATTTAATCCATGTTTTCAGATGTGGCTCAAGGAAATTTTCAAAAGTACTGAAGTCAACATTAAAGAGCATAAATATCCAAACTGAAAAAGGAAAGCAACATAAAAATCAGATTTAAAATACTCAGTACTAATAAATAAGAAGCCAATTCACCCTCATAATAATAATAATAATAATAATAAATCAGATAAGAAAACTAGGCCATTGCAAATAAATAAAACATGGGACTACCGTAGAAAACATCATCTTCCAAGTCTTAATTTACCATTTTTGTTACATGGTGGCATGAAAGAGAGCTTCATGAGCTGATCTCAAAATGCAGGGACCAATCAGAAAAAAGGCAAGTTCTCAAGTTTGCAAAGCCCAGATTGTGTAGGGCTTATTAGTCTTCACCATCACCAGCACCTTAAATCATGTCAAGAAGTACACTGGGAACCAATATAAATTGGCAAAAGCAAGTATAATAATGTTTCTTTAATCCCTGAAAAGTGGCACAAAGATATATTTTTGTATTTTCAAAAGCTTCCAAACAATCTTACATAGTACAGGTTTTAACACCAAAGAACTACTATTAGTGTCACAGCAGTAGTAGAGAAGTGCCTTGGAAGAGATGAGAAACCATTCATTTGAAACTTTCATATCCTGCTAGACGATAACACATTTTGAATTGGCCACTGTGTTGTTGCACTGCAGCTATTAATTATTCTACAAGACATTATTAACACAGACACTAGTTATGCTATTATTTATTATTTATTATTATTAATATTTATTCGATTTCTATACTGCCCTTCCAAAAATGGCTCAGGGCAGTTTACACAGACAAATAATACATAAATAAGATTGATCCCTGTCCCCAAAGGGCTCACAATATAAAAAGAAACATAAGATAGACACCAGCAACAGTCACTGTAGGTACTGTGCTGGGGGTGGATAGGGCCACTTATTCTCCCCCTGCTAAATGAAGAGAATCTTTATTTTAACCACGTTAAAGGTTTTGTCAAGTTTGCAGGGGTCTCTTTGCCAAGTTTGCACATTTTAACGGGTTTAAAAAATACTAGTAATATATAAATAAGATGGATCCCTGTCCCCAAAGGGCTCACAATCTAAAAAGAAACATAAGATAGACACCAGCAACAATCACTGGAGGTACTGTGCTGGGGTGGATAGGGCTAGTTACTCTCCCCTTGCTAAATAAAGAGAATCACCACATTAAAAGGTGCCTCTTTGCCAAGTTAGCAGGGGTTACCATGTTAGCAGGGGTTTGACAATGATTGATAATGATGTTTTAAATTATACAGCACCTTTAAGCCTTGAGTAACAATGATGCATTGACTAACACAAAATGCACATGGCTATAATTTGGTAAGTAAATATATGTAATATTATTTCTCTTAGATGCTGCTGCCATGAGTTACAACCCTAAGAGGAAAGTGGCCATCGCTTCTCTATGCACTTATGACTACTTCGCCATCAACATTGGTATCACTGTTGAAGTTTTCTAAACTAAAGTCAGTGGCTGACATCCTGATTAAGAAAGTGTGTGCATTAGTAACAGCTGTGCGGATGCAACGGGAGCTCTCATACAAGTCTCCCAGTCCTCTTGCGCTTGCACTGTTGCACAAGAGAGCTAATATTCAGAGCACTGCCCACCCTCCCAAACTGCTCTGTAAGAGTAGAAACACATTACTATGAGACCCTGCTAATGTGCACACTTTGAGGTGGGTCTCACGATCACAGAGACCCGCCTGGGGAGGGTGAGTGGGGAGAGGGGGCTTAGCCCACTCTCCCTGCACACGAGCAGCAGTCTGTTCTGGGCAGCCGAAGCGGACACCCACATGACTGCCAGCTCTGTTATGGAGCCAGCAGGTGCTGGGGGAGCAGAAGGCTGATTGGCCCCCGGAAGCTCAGGCATGCTGGAGAGACCCCCGGAGCCAGGAGGCAGCTTTTCTACTCGTGAGTAGCCACAGCGTGGAGCCGCACCACAGCAACTCACAATTGCTAAAACCGGGTTTGCGGAGCACGCACTCCGCAAACCCGGTTTAAGCACCGGGCTACAGAAGCAGGTGACCCGCTTAGGAACCACCGGGCTCACAGCCGAGCCCGGTGGTTCTCATGGGCTGAAAAATCGGGCTAGGCTCCCTTAGCCCGATTTTTGCAGACCATGTGAATAGCCCCTTTGTTAGTCAGGATGTCGGCCAGTCTCTTAGAGACTAGCAATAAGAATTATTGATTAGTACTCATTATTTATCCCTGACCTGCGTATATCATCTTGCCCTGAATATATGTTCATATATATGCACTAATGTTCCACAATTTAATTTTCTCAAGGAATGGGGGATGGGGTGGAGGGGAAGTGGCATATTCATTGTAGAAGCCCTTTATGGGCAGAACTGTCCATAAGTAGATGCCCAGGGGCGTAGCTAGGGGAGAGGGGGCCGTGTTCATCTCTCTCTCTGGCGGCCCCCCAGAGTGAGGGAGATAATGAAGAAAATAGAGAGGGATGGAGCTGGAGGGCTCTCAGGAGCTGCAGGCCCGTGTTCTTTGAACCCTTTCGCTTAATTATAGCTATGCCCCTGTAGGTGCCATATCCCTTTATTAAAATCTCAGAAGGATTTTATATTGAAATGTGTAATTGATTTTCAGCCCAGACCATTAACGCTTCTGCAGCAAGACAGATCTTATAAATTCTCACTATTGATAATTCTGATCTAGTGTGGTTTAAGGCTGTCTCAAAGTACAAAGAACGAATAAACTGATTCATGAGGTAAACAGCAGCTTAAATGATAATTTATGTTAAGTTTTATTAAAGCTTCAAGCCTGGAAAAAAGGCTTAAAGCTATTCCTGTTCATTGTTTTCTTTAAGATTATTTGCTTCTTTTCTTTAATATAATTTGTCATATATTTATTACAAAGAGGAGGGGTTTTGTTTTTAAAAAACATTCCCTTAGTTTGTGGTGTAAATTTTTAAAATATTCCATTGTAGTTCATAGTGTAAACCATTAATTACGTGATTGAACAGGCAAGTCTAAGCTAACATGTTTCTTTCAGTTTGTTTGGGGAATGTTTTAAAATAACATTGTATGCTATCACAAAGCAGAGATCAGAGAAACAAAAAGAGTATGCAACAAAAACTTTAGAGAAGCATAGCCCCACTACTATAAGCCTGAGGGCCGAAGCATAGACTTGACACAACGATCTATGTTTTGGATCTCCTCTTAGATCTATTTTTTAATATCTCCCAACTGTATAAGGGTAGGAAGTGCCATTTTCCCTCATGTGATTTCCCCCCAATCAAAACTACCTTCCTCCAAAGCTGATATTACCCTTACTGGGGCAAAAAGACAGCTATTTCTATTATGCCAAGCAGGGCTAATAGCAACTTTGGGGAGATGATTTTGATCAAAGGCATGGGGGGAATGTTTATTGCTCCCTTACTATACAATTTGATACAATTACTCCTGACACACTGACCAACATCCAAACTGTGCTGGTGCTGCTAACACTGTCCTGATGTTATGGGGGAGGGACAATTTGACCAATTTCCCTTCCCTCTGAAGCCCACTGTGAGTCCTGAAAATATGTACCTGATGGCTATGGGACCCTCAGGGACATATCTGTCAGCTTCAGTGGGAAGGGGAGGTCAACATAAATTGCCCCTCACCATATAACACCAACACAGTGTTGCTGCATGAAGCTTCATTATGGATGTTGGATGTTGGACTGCTTTGTTAGGCTGGATTTCAGACTTTAAAACACTGTTGGGCGGGGGCAGGGTGTTAAGGCTAGAAATCTCATCACATCACATTTATTTTGGCATTATTTTGGCACAAGTCTTTATGGGTAATCCTGGAAATGGTCAACTAAAGTTGCTGCTATAAAACTACCACCAATGCTCTCTGGCTGGCTCCCACTCTGCTTTGCTAAGGTAAGAATATTAATATCAGGAGGGTAGGCCATGATCAGACAGATGCTTGCCACACTAGTAACAGCACCCTGAAGAGGGGCAGGAGCTAGCATGCATGCATGCAATTCCAGTTGTGGCAGT
The DNA here is from genome assembly GCF_027244095.1 of Hemicordylus capensis. Classification (NCBI taxonomy): domain Eukaryota; kingdom Metazoa; phylum Chordata; class Lepidosauria; order Squamata; family Cordylidae; genus Hemicordylus; species Hemicordylus capensis. The sequence continues at coordinate 83,393,501 of NC_069658.1, read as the reverse complement.
CAATCCCAATAAAGCGGTGATGACTGCAGTTTTGCTGCTGCAGTAACAACCACTGGTAGTATATGCATGACACAAATTAGGTACATAGGAAGCTGCTTTATCCTGAATGAGACAATTGGTCCATCTAACTCAGTATTGTCTATAGTGACTGTTAGCGGTTCCCCAATGTTTCAGGCAGAGTCTGTCTCAACACTAGAAATGCTGAGTATTGAACCTGGAATCTTCTGCATGCAAAGCAGATGCTCTGCCATTAAGCTACAGCCCCATTCATGAGTTACTGAGTGATGAAACACTTTGTGGTACATGGGCTGAATCAGCCCTCAACCTGCATCATCTTGGGGGAAAATGAATCAAGACAGTCCTGGTTGACACTCTCTGAAAAGCCTACACACACACCTCTCTATTCACATCAGCTGAAGCGAATATGTGTGATGGAGGAAAAGAAACTTCAGCAGCTGAGATGCAAAGAACTGTGCAACCAGTTCAATATATTGTGTTCAATATAGAGCAAAGCCAACTGCTTTTTAAACAGAAGCAATTTATACCACATGATGGGCTGCTGTTCTTCTTTGGATCCAGCCAGGGTGTTTGCAAGAACTATTATACAGAATTTGCTAAATATTTCCTGTGACACTAAAGCAAGTCTGCATTTTCTCATCTGGTAAAAAAAAAAAAAGCAAACCTAGATATTTGGCAGTAGGAATTACTACTTGTAGCCTGCCAGTGTTAATCACTTGGAAGACTTTTTCTTTTCCACTAAGATATCACAAAAAAAGATGTATTGGACACTTCCAGAAACAGCTTTTATTACTGGCAAATGAACCGTTAAACACAGAACTGGTACAGGCAGTTCTGTTTCAATGAATTCCTGTATACTTCTTTCAACATCACTCCAAAGACATGTTGAATTTCTATAGCTCTGTAACTTAATTATATGATTTCTGTTATTTGAGCTTGCTGTTACTAGAACAGTGCTTATTTATTGCTTGGAGTGTAATGCTACAGTATTTGTTCATGAAAGGAAAATGGAACAGCAATTTCAGCTGCAACGTATCTATGAAGAAATTAAGGCTCTGAAAGCCAGATGGAATACCAGGAAAAGACTTGTTTTAAAACACTGTCTTATGGCATAAGTAATTTCATTTGTCTTAAAGGGGGGAGGTGAAGCACAAAGTCCTGGTATTCACATTTCCCCAATCCACATATTATTTGAATCTATATGCTGCCTGTTCCAAAAGGAGCACCCTCATTATGCAGTCTCTAGTGCGAATTGCAGGTAGTCTGTATTAGACAACAGTAATAACAGTGAGGGGAAGATCACTGTTAACAATCTACAAATTTTAATAACATTTGGTATAAAAATATAGAGCACAATCCAGCCAGAGTTGAATATTTGAAAGTCCTCACTGATTTCAGTGGAAGAGAATGACGTTCATGCTTAATTCTGCCACTGGAATAAATTACACTTTATGCTTATATTTAAATGAGTATCAAGCCCATACGCATATTTTTAACAAGTTCTAGTACAAACTAATCATCCTACTTTCCTTTAACTGTCTCTACAACTGGTCTAAATTTGGTTCAAATAGGGGCCCACAAGTTAGATCTCTTGCACCTCAAATGTTCATGCGTCTGCCATCTTGGATTGGGGTGGATGACATCATCACAAACTATGCCATTGAGGTGTCCCTATGTGTTACTCACTGCAACTGTACCCAATTTGGTTCAAATGGGTTAGACAGTCCACACATTCGTGCACTTGAGCCTCAAAAGGGCACACAACCACCATTTTGGATTGGGATGGATGACATAATCACAAACTATACCACTGAGGTGTCCCTATCCCTATAGCTGCAGCAAATTTGGTTCAAATCGGTTAAGCAGTTTACAAGTTATCTTAATTGTACCTCAGTGGTTTCATGTCCACCATCTTGAATTGGGGTGGATGATATCATCACAAACTATGCCACTGAGGTGTCCCTGGAGCTGCAGCAATTTTGGTTCAAATCGGTTAAGCGGTTCACAAGTTAGCCCACTTGTGCCTCCAAAGTTTACATGTCCACCATCTTGAATTGGTGTTGATGACATCATCACAAACTACACCGTTGAGGTGTTCCTGTGTGTCACTTACTGCAAATGTACCTAATTTGGTTTAAATTGGTTAGATAGTCCACAGATTAGCCCACTTGCACCTGTTCACATGGCCGCCATCTTGAATTGGAGTGGCTGACATCATCACACATTACACCATTTGGGCATCCCTATGTGTCCCTACAGCGGTAGCAAATTTGGTTCAAACAGGCTAGGTGGTTCACAAGTTAGCCCACTTGCACCTCAAATGTTTATGCATCTGCCATCTTGAATCGAGGTGGATGACATCATCACAAACTGTGCCATTGAGGTGTCCCTATGTGTCCCTACAACTGTACCCAGTTTGGTTTATATTGGTTCAGGCATTGCGAAGTTGATAGGTGGGGACACACAGACAGACACAATGACACACACACGCAGAGTGCTGGGTGATCTCATAAGCCTACTGGAAGGTAGGCTAAAAATGAGGATCTTGTAATATATGAGGCTCTTGTAATATAAAAATGATATTGTAATATATGAAAAAGCATTGCGAACAATACAATTCCATTGAATAGTGGGTTTTACCTACAAGTGAACATAGGAAGCTGCCTTGTTTTGTGTCAGACCCTTGGTCCATCTAGCTCAGTATTGTTTACCGTTTCCAAAGATTTCAGATGGGATCTGTCCCAGTCCTATCTCCTCAAATCTGTAGACCACACCATTCTTCTTTTACCTCCACAGAGGATTGTGATATTAGGAGGATGTTCTACATTACATAACATGTTCATCCTGCCCTTTGTTCAATGAGTGGCATACATTCCACAACAATCGTCACAACCACTGGGTCACTATGAATCACTGAGATAGTGACTCACCCAAGGTGTCCCAGTGTACTCCATGGCTATGCAAGAACTTAAACCTGGGTCTCCCTGTTCCTAGTTTGTCACTTGTCTAACACCCTATGATAGCAGCCCTTATCAATATACTTATTTACAAGCATGAGTGGCAGTGGGACAAATCCAAGTTATAAATAAGACACTGAGGCCAGGGTTTAGCTATAATTGAGTGGATGGGTTCAAAGAACCCGGGTGCCCCAGCTCCCGAGGGGCCCCCCAGCTCCACCCCTCCCTATTTTCTTCATTATCTCCCTCACTCGAAGGGGCTGCAAGGGAGAGGGGAAAACACAGGCCTCCTTTCCCCTACCTATGCCCCTGACTGAGGCTCTACACACAATCGGTGGGTAGAGCCTAATAGGGTTCTGTAGGGAGAGCAGGTCAACCCCGCTCTCCCCACAGACAATAGGGAAGCAATCCCTGGACAGCCGGATTGGCCGCCCACACGATTACCAGCTCTGTCATGAAGCCAGTAGGGGCAGTTGAGATCGGGGGTCTCCCTGTCCCCGGAAGTCCCAGAATGCCCTGCACGAGTGCACAGAGCATTCTGGGGAGCCTCCCAATGCCAAGAGGCTTGTTGTTGCCTCCTGGTCAGGAGGCTCCTAGTGAGTCACCATGCTGCGGCATCTCATGATCGAAATAATGGGGTTAGCAGAGTGCTCACTCCGCTAACCTCATCTTAGGGGAGGGCTACTTTGGCAGGCTAGCCACCATTGAACCACCGGGCTCGCCTGTGAGCCCGGTGGTTCTCATGATGAGGGCAAACCAGGCTGGGCTTCCTTAGTTCGGTTTTCCCCCATCGTGAGAATAGCCTCACCAACAGCAAAGCAGTAGCACTAACCAACCTCCACTATCCTGCATGTGAGAGGGTTCCCCCATAAGACATTCCATGGAGCCCCTACCACTACTGGGCTGATTTCTTGCCTTTGCTAATGCACAGCCATTACTAGTAATGGCAAACCCTTTCACTCCTCCCATTCTTACAGTGGAGATTCCCATTATTCAGCAGGCTGAATCCTCCAGGCAATCTCCTTGTTATCCTTCCTTATGCTTGGAGGAGGAAATGGACCATGCTAGAGGTGTATTAGATTTTACTAGTTAATTATACTTGTGGGTATGCTTTTTGTTGATATTGTATGTGGTTCGGATACACTCTTTGTTTTTTGTTTTTTCATTAGCAATGTGCAGATTCCTAACCTTAACGGTGACATCTGTTATGTATCTTATTGAAGGATCCAGTCTGGCTATTTTCAGTTTTGTGAAGGCAAGATACTGCACATGTTGCACTTTTGCCTTTTGTTGCTATTGAAACATTGGCTTGTATAACATCCTGCTGTGCAAATTGGCTCAATTTTGCTACTTCCCAGACATCAGGTCTGCTCACTTTAGTGTTCCGTATACTGAATCATTGCCAGACTGATCCTGGAAGGGGGGGGTGGGATGGCACAAACTGGATAAGCTAATGTTTTTTATTGCCTCCCTTTATGCTGGCAAAAATGTTTGCAGGTTTTCAAGTGGCAGAGGCCAGCTGATAACTTCTTGAAGCATTCTATGTATCTGGAATATTTGCATAGTCAGTAGGTTAATAAAAGGCATTTGTAGTTTATGGAGACAAATCAAGACCGATGTCTTAGCCAAATAACTCTTAATAAGCTCTTAATTTCTTGACTGAGCTTCCTGTTTGTACAAGAAATGATTGGATGACATCGTTGTTTGAGTTCACTCAGACTCCACATAAAGGGAAGGGGATTGTGCTTGTGAGGGGATTCACAGAGCATTCCTGGCCATCATCACTCCATGGTGATGACCATGGATGGAGAATGGGCTTAGCGAATGCCTATTGCCTGGAAAACTGTGCCGGGATTCTGTTACATGCTTAGCAATGCATGAGCCATGGTCAGCTCTTCCTCCAACCTGAACTTGATTGCTCCATAGTGGTGACCAGTGTTCCCTCTAAGGCGTACGCACATCTATCCGCTCAGTTAATTCTAAATCCCGCTGAGGTTGAATCAGGAAGGTCCCATTCTGAATATACGTGCGTGCACACTGCCTTGATACTGCTGTCCAGAACAAAATTCATTCTCCACACAGATGAAAAAAATTAGAGAGAACACTGGTGGTGATATCAGGAGCTCACCATGCATGCTCAGCTAACATGGCACACTTGGAACTGTGGCAACAATCCCATAGGAGATGAAGTAGATGGTGCTTCTTAAGAAAGATAGAACTCAATGAAAAGGTGTGTATACCTGTGAAGAAAAGGATCTGGAGAAGCAAGACAAGAACTTGCATATACAAGGCATGCCAGCATAGGAGCATCTCAAACTTGCTGGGGTTTTTTAGTACAGAACACAACCAGAAATGCAGAAGATTTTACTGATGGAAAGATACAATGCAGGGTCAATGTCAATGTCCCTCCTTCCTATGGAAGGATGGTTTAGTAATAAGCAGATGCCTAGCATTCAGAAGGTCACAGGTTCCACCTCAGGCTTGGAAGCCCCTGTCTGAAACCCTGAAAGTACTACCAGACTGTATAGAAAATACCGATCTAGATCAGGGTTCCTTCATCTTGGGCCCCCAGATGTTGTTGGACTACAACTCCCATCATCCTTAGCCACAAAGGCCATGTCTGGAGATGATGGGAGTTGTAATCCAACAACATCTGGGGGCCCAAGATGAAGGAACCCTGATCTAGATAAACCAATGGTATAAGGCAATTTCATATATATGGAAGAGGGAAAACCCTTCAATGGAATTCTATCAGACCACAGGTTCCCAACCTGTGGCTGAACTACAACTCCCAATATCCCCAGTCACACTAAATTGCAGCTGGGGGTGATGGGAATTGTAGTTCAGCAGCAGCTGGAGGGCCACAGGTTGAGAACCCCTGTGTTAAACTATCTCAAAAGCCGCCGCCTCCCATATGAACTTGCCTGACCTTTAAGATGAAGACCCAAGATAGAAACATAGGAAGCTGCCTTATACTGAGTCAGACCATTGGTCCCTCAAGCTCAGTATTTACACTCACTGGCAGTGCCATTCCAAGGTTTCAGGCATGAATCTCTCCAGGCCTAATCTGGAGATGCCAAGGAGTGTACCTAGGAGCTTCTGCACGCATGCAAGCAGATGCGCTTCCATTGAGCTATGGCCCCACCACCTAGGGAATATCTTACAGTGTTAACATGTAGTCACCTATCCAAATGCAAACCAAGGCGGAACCTGCTAAGCAAAGGGGACAATTCGTGCTCACTACTACAAGACCAGGTAGGGCTGAGAAAGACCCCCTCTGAAGCCTTGGAGAGCCACTGCAATACAGTCCTGAAGTAGATGGGCCAATGGTGGTCTGACTCAGTAGAAGGCAGCTTCCTATGCTCCTAAATCTGACTGAAAGAAACTATTCCTGGAATCCACCCCCTACCCCCGCAATTTTTCTCCACTATTTTTCACAATGTCAAGCCATTAAATCTCCAGAATTGCTTTCAATAGTCACCTGGTTTTATCTTGACTTTACTTTGAGAAGGTGGATGTGCATTCACATATCGCGCCCGAGGTGCCTGCGATATTTCAGAGAGCACTTCACACATCATATGGGTTTTCCCCCTCCTGATTGGAACCTAGCTTTATGTCCAGGGATTTAAAAAAAAATCCTCTTTTTGCATCAATAGCAATAGCAATAGCACTTACATTTATATACCGCTGTATAGCCGGAGCTCTCTAAGCGGTTTACAATGATTTTAGCATATTGCCCCCAACATTCTGGGTACTCATTTTACCGACCTCGGAAGGATGGAAGGCTGAGTCAACCTTGAGCCCCTGGTCAGAATCGAACTTGTAACCTTCTGGTTATAGGGTGGCAGTTTTACCACTGCGCCACCAGGGGCTCTGGTGACGGATATCAGAGTATCCGTTATGCCCTGAACTCACAGGAAAACCTCGTGGTAAACCCGCTGTAAAGCCTGCTGTCTGAAAAGCCTCCTAGTGATCAATGGCAATGCTTGGGCAATCCAGGCACTTTCTACTGCAACCCTAGTAGTAGCTAGCTGGGGCCACTTACATTATCAGTTCTTACTGGCCCCCAGAGGTCTTGGTACATGTGCAGATTTTGCATTCTCCCAGTCATCTGCACAGTGAAGTCGCCATCTGGGTTGACCTAGGTGGGAGGGTAGTTCAATCTACACAGTGCATATCACAGCCAAATAGCAACTGCGTTGGGTCCACAACTGGTCAGTAGCATATCTGATTTATGCAAATACTTCTGATTACTTACAAGACATGAGTGCAACAAACATAGATACAAAGGCCAAATTTCATTCGGCTTAGTAGCCATACTTGACACTTAGGTAGGTAAGAAATTATGTTAAGGCACAGCATTCCCTACAGAACAACGGGGTATGCATATGCCCCACCCCCATTATTTGTGGGTATTAGTGTGCAAGCAAAATTCCCTATTTCTGACCAAAAACATTGTATGAGGGACAGCTGCACTCATACTCATGCATTTACATACTTTCAATGAGGTGATTGACCTTCTACACCTTTGGTTCTGCAAAATGGGCCTTTAAAAATAACACATAGCAACAGGAGGGGAAATAACAGGAGCAAAAGGTTAAAATCTGAATCAGAGCTAGGAAACATGGCAATAGAGCAAAAGTATTTTTATGCTGAGCAGATTTTTAGGCATGGAATGAACATTTCAGCTGCTCCTGTAACTCTCTGGACAAATTGGTATCCTTCCCTATATTGTTTGTACAAGGTTTGATTTTGTATGTGCCTTTGTGACAAGCAATTTGCATAGCTTGCCCTTCCATTTCTTTCCCCCTTTGGGCTCCATACTGCATAAAACATGTTATGATTACATTGTCTCACAGACAATGAGCTTTCTTTTGTACTTAATGTTGCAGTTAACTGGAGCCCTCCCTATTACGCTCATAAAGGGAGAAGCAGGGAAAGATGGGGTCATTTTGGTTTTCAACTTGCGTGCAGTGGGAAGGGTTCTAGTGCCTTCCATCATTACCGATGAGCTTCTTTTGTGATAAATATGCCGTTTAGTTATTTTGGGAGATCTGGATATCTTAAGAGCTTTTGTGGCTGAGTTATGATTGTAGTGATATTCCATTCTTCTCATGGCATAAATGGCTAAGGGCAGGATTTCTTAACCTTGGGCCCCCAGATGTTGTTGGACTACAACTCCCATAATCCCCAGACACGGCCTTTGTGGCTGAGGATGATGGGAGCTATAGTCCAACAACATCTGGGAGTCCAAGGTTAAGAAACCCTGGCTAAGGGCATTAAGATTGTAAAATGCAATGACACGTGTAGCTGTGTCACACAGACTGCAATGGCCTAGGGGCATGCTTCAATCTACCTTCACAGCTGCCCTGCTGCCATTTGCTCATACCAGCCATGCCCCTTGCATCAGAGTCAGATGCACACTGATGCAAGGGGCATGGGCAGGACAAGAAGTGCCCATTGGTCCCTTCCAGTCGGTGAGTTCCAAGTGAGGGAGAGAAAGAAACACCCAGCCTGTGGACAAAGCACTCACTGACTGGAAGGGAATGATGGGCCACATCTGTTCCTCCCAGGCACAAGTGCTTTGTTCGCTGGCTAGGTGCTTTCTCTCCCTCACTTGGAGCTGGGTGAAGGGCTCCACATCATACTCCCAGCCAGTGAGACATTCATTTGCCGGCTGGCTGTGGGAGAAGGGCAAGAGAGTGCCTTGGGGGAGGGGGTGCCGTGGGGGCCCCTTGGACCCTGATGGTGCAGGGGCATTTGTCTTCCCTTGTCCAATGGTGGCTAAGAGCACCATTGGCACATGATCTGGACACCTGGGCACATGATCTACACATATCACATGCAACATACTACTAAACAGCTAACATGTTTCAAAGCTCTCTAGAATCTTTCCTAAATAAGAGGAAAGGTAGATGACTAGAGAAAAAGTGGAGGAGGACTCGGCTTGAATACAACACAGAGTACATTTGAAGATCTATGCTCTGGCAGTGCGGGTGGCAAAGAAGCAATTATTTTCTGCCTGCATTTCTTCCACAAATTCACATTCAGTGGAGTTATCTACGTTTCTGAGGGCACATACTAGCCTAACCCATATGTGCCCCTCCTCCTTGAATTCGAAATTAGAAGCATCAGTCACTCGCTGTGTTGTTTTCAATGACTTTTTCGTGGATAAAATCTCATGTTCAGGCTGAACCGGATTCTACAGTTACCTCAGAGTCTACTGTGGAGGTGATAGCAACTCCTCTTATAGGATTAGATTGGATCACTTTCAGTTTGTGACTCTTATGGATGTGGACAAACTGCTTTGGACTGTGCATCGTACAAACTGTTCTTATGACCCTTTCCCAACTTGGCTTATTTCATCTGGTAATCATATTCTCAGAGTGGTCTGGTAAATATTATAAATGCTTCCATGAGGGAGGGCAGGATGCCTCCTTGTCTTAAGGAGGCTATAATTAGAACTTATTTGAAGAAACCTGCATTGGATCCCTCGGAGTCAGTTAATTACACACCCATTTCCAATCTTCTATGGTTGGGCAGGATGACTGAGCGGGTGGTGGCCTCTCAACTCCAGGCAGTTTTGGATGGTGCAGATTATCTAAAACCATTTCAAACTGACTTTTGAGCGGGCTGTGGGATTGAGAATACCTTGGTCAGCCTGATGGATATCTCCAACTGGCTTCTGACAGAGGGAATGTGACTCTGCTGATCCTTTTGGATCCCTCGGCAGCTTTCAATACCATTGACCATGATCTCCTTCTGGGTCACCTGAGGGAGGTGAGATTGGGCGGCACTGTTTTATGGTGGATCCGTTCCTTCCTCTCTGGTAGATTCCAGATGGTGTCACTTGGAGACTGCTGCTTTGCAAAGTGAGGACTAAAGTATGGAGATCTTCAAAGCTCCATACTGTCTCCAGTGCTCTTTAACATCTACATGAAACCACTGGGAGAGATCATCAGAAGATTTGGTGCAGGGTGTTATCAACACGCGGATGACAGTCAAATCTATTTCTCTATATCAACCTCATTAGGAAATGGCATAACTTCCCTAAAAGCCTGCCTGGAAACAGTAATGGGCTGGATGAGGGATAAAAAACTGAAATTGAATCCAAATAAAATTGAAGTACTGACTGTGGGGGGTCAGGACACAAGAGATGGTTTACATCTGCCTGTTCTGGATGGGGTTTCACTCCCCCTGAAAGATCAGGTATGTAGCTTGGGAGTGGTCCTGTTTTTTCACTCTCTCTGGTTTCTCAGGTTGAGGCAATGGCCAGGAGCTCTTTTTATCAGCTACGGCTGATACGCCAGCTACACCCATTTCCGGAGGTAAATGACCTTAAAACAGTGGTACATACGCTGGTAACCTCCAGGCTCGACTACTGTAATGCACTCTACATGGGGCTGCCTTTGTACATAGTCGAGAAACTACAATTAGTACAGAGTGCAGCAGCCAGATTGTCTCTGGGACAACTTGAAGAGACCATATAACACCGATTCTGAAAAAACTGCACTGGCTGCTGATATATTTCCGAGTGAAATACAAAGTGCTGGTTATTACCTATAAAGCCCTTAACAGCTTGGGTCCAGGCTACTTGAGAGCACATTCTTTATCATGAACCCTGCAGCCTATTAAGATCATCTATGGAGTTCCAATTACAGTTGCCACCGGCTGGTTTGGTGACGACTTGGAACTGGGTCTTTTCTGTGGCTGTCCCCAGGGCTTTGGAATATGCTCTCTGTCAAAATAAGAGCATCTCCATCTCTGATTGCTTTTAGGAAGACCCTCAAAACACACCTGTTTTCTCAGGCTTTTAAATGAAGTTTATTTTAAACTGTTTAATTGTTTTTATCCTATAAAAAATATTTTAACTTTTTATTCTGTGAAATTGTTTCAATTGTTTTAACTCTGTTTTATATTTGTTGTTTTAAATTGTGTACCTTTCCTAGATATACACATATCAGGTAGTATGTAAATATGATAAATGAATGAATGAATGAATGAATGGGGTGACCAGCTTTAATAGCAGGATGAGTGAATTCCAGATGCTCAGCCACACCCTTGCCGCAAAAACCATCTGTTAGGTTTAGGGTTATCTTTTGGGATTGGAGTTTCCAGGAATTGGAATCATTTCTTTAAATGAATGTTGAAAGTAATGCTGGAGATGTTAATGTTCTGACATTGAAAAATAAATAAAATAAATCTCCAAGAATTGCAAATGAGATTTTCAATGAGACACCATGAATCCACTCACTCTCATTTGCTATCATAGAATCTACACTCAGAACACCTCAGAAACAACAGAACCAAGTATGCCATGGGTTAGCAACCCATGGGGATGGTTGGCACCCATTGTGCACTACATCACCACTCGCTCTGGGCCACCCCATCACCCCCCAAGTGCACTTATGGGGCTACTGAAAGCTCCATTATGGCATATAAGAAAAAACCTTAAAGACGCGTAAACTTCAACAATTCACCAAAAATCAGCCCTCTGCCCAAATCCTTTGAAAAAATTCAGGTAGCTTCCTTGTCCCTACCTGGCACTACCACCAACCCCACACTTCTCTAGGCCACCCCTTTGCCCCCAACGTGAAGCTATACATTTGCTGACACCTCCATGCTTCTTTATGGAGAAAAACCTTAAAGACGCGTAAACTTCAAAAATCACTTAAAAATCATCCCTTTGCCCAATTCCTTTCAAATAATTCTGATAGCTTCCTTGCCCACCCTAGGAACTACCACCCACCACACTCCACTCTACGACACCCCTTTCCCCCCGACGTGAAGCTATACATTTGCTGCAATCCTCATTATTCTCTATGAGGAATTCAAAAATACTTTAACAATTCACCAATAATCAGAGGAGTGTCCAATTGCCTTGGGGTTTTTTGGGTGGTAGGAACCCCTGTCTGTCTACCACCCACCCCACTTTTGTGCCCCTAGGTGCTCTGTGATAGGGGATATGGACTGGTTTGGGTCCCATTATACTCTATGAGAAAAATAATTAAAAATATTTCAAATATTCATTAAAAATCATAGGACTGTCCTATTGCTTCAGGGTTTGGGTGGTTGTTGGCACCCATGGGTGCTCCACAATAAGCAATAATGGCCTGGTTGGAGTCCCATTATAGCCTATGAGAAAAAATAAAAATAATTTTCAAAAAATCATAAAAAATTGTACGAGTGTCCGCTTGCTTTGGGGTTTGGGTGACAGGTACCCCTGGGTGCCAGCTACCATCCTACCAATTTTTGGGTGTCTGAACCAATTCAAACCAGTTCGAATCAAACCACCCCCTGGTTCGGTTTGAATTCGAACCTGCAGCTCGAACCTGATGGCTGGTTCAGTTGTTCGAATCCGAACCTCCGAACCACCCCAGTTTGAATTTGAACCGGTTCGAATTCAAACTGGTTCGCACATCCCTACAATTACAGTCAGTTCAGAGAGTTCATGCCCTGCGTGACTATGCAAGAATACAACAGCACGCCTGAGGAGGATGTCTATGCATATACTACTCTTCATTTGATTGGGTGGATGGTATTATTCAGACCAGACCAGCCCATGCAGTGGGGTGTTTGCCAGTTAATGATCTAGAATAGGGCTTCTCAGCCTTGGGTACCCAGATGTTGTTGGACTACAACTCCTATCATCCCTAAACACAATGGCTGAAGGGGTGTAGTCCAACATCTGGGGACCCAAGATCAAGAATTCCTGTCCTTCAAAAGCCCTTCTTTCACACCAAGTGTTTTGAGGAGGAGAAGAGCTGGTTGTGTGGCAGCAAGTGTGAATTGTCCCCTTTGCTAAGCAGGGTCTGCCCTGGTTGCATTTGAATGGGAGACTGTGTTAAAGCACTGTAAGATATTCCCTTTAAGGGATGGGGCTGCTCTGGGGAGAGCACCTGGATGTTTCCATGCAGAAGGTTCTAACTTTCCTCCCTGGCATCTTCAAGATAGGGCTGAGAGAGACTCCTGCCTGCAACTCTGGAGAAGCCATTGCCAGTCTATGTAGACAGTACTGATCTAGATGGACCTATGGTCTGACTTGGTATGTGGCAGCTTCCTATGTTCCTAATGCTGGGGTTTTGTTTGTTTGTTAAGCTTTGAGAAACCAGAATGAAAGCCCCGTTTGTTTAATACTCATCTACACAAGAAACAAAGAGGAAAAGAACTGTTTTTCCAAAGCAGTCCATAGTTCTAACATAATGGATTCATTATGTAAAGTTGAAGTTGCAAGAAGGGCATCCTCACAATGTGTACAGTCAGATCCTTTTCAGCTGAGGTTAGGGAGGAGGAGAATCAATACCATACTCACACTAATGTTTGCTTGCATGAAATATTGACCGCAGTCACGCTAGCGGTTTTACATGAAGAATTAAAAGCAATTTCAATTGTTTGAAAGGTTCTAATTGTTTTTTCCGCTCCGTACCATGCCGAAAGAGTAATACTGGGTCCAAGTGAAAAGCAGGACTATCCAGTTATTTTATAACTGGCACTAACAAATCTCGCCAATTACAGAGCCTATTCTATAAGCAATGAAAGTGTGGCTCCCAATTAATCTCGTGTACCTCTAGGCAAGGTCTAAATCAGCTGGATACAGCTAAAGCAATTTGCACCCAGCTAAAAGCAAATTGGAAAATAAGTGCTCCTTGCTCCCACCTATCTTCCCAAGCCAAATGCACAATCAGTATTCTGGCACAAGCCCTCGGTCATGTTATTTGCAGCTATCAATTTTAATTATAACAATTATTGATTAGTGGGGAAAGTGAATAATCTAATGTTCCAATGAGCTGCCAGGATCTCTTTTCTTTCATCATATAACACAAGTCCACTATTTTTGTGTGTAGAAAAACAATCAGCTGGAGTCCCTGCGTATACTTCCCAAGGCTGTGTTTTACAAAGCTGTAGTTAAGGCTCTGCTTGTGAACGTTAACGCCCAACCTGCATTTTAAAGCTTTCAAAGCTCCTGCTGTAACAACACATTGAGAGCTGAATGACAGCAAAGCACAGCTAAGTCCAGAAACTGAAGCCAGCATTACAGGGGAGATTGTCAAAGGCATAAATGGGAATTAGGTAGCCAATTCCTACTGACTTCCAATGACGCTCACCCCTGAACCATTTCTGCCTCTCCAAGTGTACGCTCTAGCCATCTACAATTATTCCCCCTGCTGTCATTTTTCAGTACTTAAATTAGTGGCTTGCTTAGAAAAGTGCTGAGCACCCAGTCCTCCCATGATGTATCATGTATCTCATGTATCTTAGGATGTATCATGTTACCTCTTGCCAGATATGTGTGTGTGCGCATTGCAGGTTGCTGATGCAAACTTGCAGTTGTCTCTTGCAGTATAGAGCCCCCAAATATTAACCATTTCTTTCCATCTTGTGATAATAAGGTAAGAACCTCCCAGTGGGATCATATTAAGGTCCATACCAGCAAGGGATCAACCAGGAATATGATTTGGAGAGCTCCCAGGCAGGGCACTGTGAACCAGTGCCCTGCCTGGGAATGTGATGGTTTACCAACTTCCTACAGTTCCAGTCCTAAATGCAAAATGTGCATGTGATTTTACCAGGTAAATACAATGAAAATCTACAATGTATAAAATAAAATGAGAACAATTTTATTGGAGCACCACCAGGTGCTCCACAACAGCAACAACGTAGATGGGGCAGCACTTTCATGAGATGAGGCAAGGCAATAGCATCATAGGAACATTGGAAGCTGTCCTATACTGAGTCAGACCACTGGTCCATCTAGCTCAGTATTGTCTACACAGACTGGCAGCGGCATCTCCAAGACTGCAGGCAGGAATCTCTCTCAGCCCTTTCTTGGAGATGCCAGGAAGGGAATTTGGAACCTAGATGCTCTTCCCAGAGCGGCTCCATCCCCTAAGATCTTGAGTCACTGCAGAACATAGATGTGACACTGAAAAAAGAATGAGACAACTCCTAGATGCAGATTTTTCAGGGTCTGGAGCACTGACTCAGTATGCCAATACCTGGTTAACAGATTTAGGACTGCCCACCTATAATTGTTTCTAGTTTTATGGAGGCAAGCACCTTCTCCACCAATTAATCTATTACCAGGCTTGCTCTGAAATTACCACCTTTCATGACTATGCTTTGGCTTAATGTGAGAAATTTAACTCAATTTAATGCAAACCAGCATACAACAAAAACATACTTTGAGGTACTAGGAGAGCTGACTGTGGATAGGAGACACCTGTGTAAAAGCATTCAGAAGGGCATCATAATGTACCGGCATGTTTCTTGAAAGCAAGGTTAGGTTTTATTGGAAAACAGAGATTTACAAGTGAAAAGCAATGGCTATGATCTCCCCTTGGTTAATGTTCTGAAAATGGCATAGAGTTCTCCCAAATACATATTTACAGGTTAGTACTGAGGGAGGGGATAGAGTTGCGGACACTAGGAAATTGGAGCAAGAAAGCAAGAAAGGAAAGTGGAGAGAGGACAGTTCTGTAGCTACCTATCTCACAGCTTTGCCTTGTATGATTAGAAAGGAGATCTGTGTAGTATTCTATCCAGTATCTTTTATGTTTTGTTTTTTAGAAGTTTGTCCTAGTGGGGATCCTGTAGAGTGTGTGTGTGGTGGAGGGGCGGGGTTAGACTGAAAAAGAGAAAGGGAGGGAAAGGAGAAGGAGAAAATTTAGTTGTTTAAACTAAAATTTAACTCTTTAGTTAAATCTGTATATGATTACTTTGTGTTTGTGAGGGAAGCAACTATTAAAACAATCTGCTTGGCAGGGGAAACTCTGGGCAGCTAGGTTAGTACTTGCAAGGAACTGAGGAACCCAGATAGTGGTTTCAGCTCAGAGATGCTTGGGTTTGGGAATCTCTAGGACTCATCCATCAAATGTGCACTCCATCTAGGCTTCTAATGGGGTGGATAGTTGGGTTAGCATGAGGTAGACAACCCCATTCTTGGGAACAGTATGATGTGGAACTGTTCTGGGTGGTGATGCACAAATTATTAACTCTAAGGAGGCAGGGTTATATTCCAAAGACTGAGCTCTACAGGGAGTGTGCTCTGTTGTGGAATTTATTTAGTAGTGATTACCTTTAATTTCCTGGGCTTAGTGAATTTCCTACAGGTGTTCTCTTTGACATTCCTCTTAAAACAAAAGGCTGAATAGGTGAATGTGCAAAGGAGACAACTGCACAGGGAAGGAGGGCACTGATTTCCAGCATGGCTCACTTGTTTCTGAGGTATTCTGAGTGTGGATTCTATGATAGCAAATGAAATTTTCAATGAGACACCATGAATCCACTCTAATTTGCTATCATAGAATCCACACTCAGAATACCTCAGAAACAACAGAACCCTGTACCCCATGGGTTAGAAACCCATGGGGTGGTTGGCACCCTATGTGCACTACACCACCACTCACTCTGGGCCACCCCAGCACCCCCCAAGTGCACTTATGGGGCTGTTGAAAGCTCCATGCATACCCTATGAGGAAAAACCTTAAAGACGCGTAAACTTCAAAAATCACTTAAAAATCATCCCTTTGCCCAATTCCTTTCAAATAATTCTGATAGCTTCCTTGCCCACCCTAGGAACTACCACCCACCACACTCCACTCTACGACACCCCTTTCCCCCCCGATGTGAAGCTATACATTTGCTGCAATCCTCATTATTCTCTATGAGGAATTCAAAAATACTTTAACAATTCACCAATAATCAGAGGAGTGTACAATTGCCTTGGGGCTTTGTGGGTGGTAGGCACCCCTGTCTGTCTACCACCCACCCCGCTTTTGTGCCCCTAGGTCCTCCACAATAGGGGATATGGACTGGTTTGGGTCCCATTATACTCTATGAGAAAAATAATTAAAAATATTTCAAATATTCATAAAAAATCATAGGGGTGTCTTATTGCTTCGGGGTTTGCATGATTGTTGGCACCCATGGGTGCTCCACAATAAGGAATAATAGGCTGGTTGGAGTCCCATTATATCCTATGAGAAAAAATAAAAATAAAATTCAAAAAATCATAAAAAATCATACGAGTGTCTGATTGCTTTGGGGTTTGGGTGACAGGTACCCCTGGGTGCCAGCTACCATCCTACCAAATTTTGGGTGTCCAAACTGGTTTGAACTGGTTCAAATTCGAACTGAACCAGAAGGTGGTTCGAACAAAACCAAAACCGAACCACCCCCTCCTGGTTCGAACCCGGTTCGAATTCGAACCGAACCGGGCGAACCGGTTTTGTGCACATCCCTAGCTAGGACTCATTGTCCTGGCCTCCATGAAGCCACAATACGGCATACAACACATGCACTGCATTGGGAGATTCCCCTCAGAGACGGGAACTCTAGATACCCATCTCTGTGTGCAGTCAGGCTAGAAGCAGCCCCTGCTTGCACATGAGCAAGTACTTGGGGGTAAGGGACCACTCGCTCCCTTAACCTTGACTAACAGCCAGGGTATATAGCAAGGCTAGGCGGCACTGCCCCACTGGGATGCAGCCCAATCTTAGCATTTCTCACACACAGCCTAACCTGGGCTGCGTGTCTGTAGCCCGGGTTAGGCTGTGTGTGAGAACAGCCTCAGTGTCTTTGTTTCCTGGGTCTTTTTCTTGGATGAAGAAAGCACAGAGAATGGCAATAAGTGTTACTGTTACCACAAACCTGCTTAGTGAGCATTCTTACCTAGCCAAGTAGTGTGTGGAAGAGGCACCTGGGCCCATCTTTGTATCCTATTGACCAGGATCATAAATGTAATGTCCAGGACCATATATTGGAATCATATAGTTTTGGACTGAAAAGTATATCAGGTGAACAGAACCTGATATACTTATGGGGTTATCTGGCTGTTTATATGAGACCGCTGTAGCAATATGAAGAGAGCCTCTAGGGTTTTCAACTGCCCTGAACTAGTTGGGGTGCCCTGTATCTCAAGGGAAATGTGTGAGTCCCATAAGGGATGCCATTTCCCCCATATTTTCTGTTGCTCTGCTAGTCTGCTCTTGTCCCTGGCCATGGGCAGCCTGGTACCATCTTTGCAATCTTCTCCATGCCAGCAGCGCCTGCCAATCCAAGGTTCTCTTGGATGCCCAGGGCAGCAAGTCTGTTCCTCCCCCACTTCTGACAATCAGCTGTTCAGCGGGTGGGTATTGCTGGCTGGGGCAGAGCATGGTATGACCTGCTGTTTCTGCTTGCCTTCCTGCCAATCAGAAGCTCTCCCATGCACGGGCAGCCAGGCGACTCTTGCTGGCTGTCGCTGAACTTAGAAGAGTCAGAGTGCTCTTGAGTGCCCGTCTTCATCACTGCCACTGCTGCCTGGGTGTTATCTCCTTGTCCTTTTGCCCTCTTCAAGGGCCATTTCCGCTGCTCCTTCATCTTCTGCTGCTTCTCTCCACCCCAGCCTCCAGATCAGGAAGCTATTAGAATGGGGGTGTGTGTTTAAACAGATGTTCCATGTATATGTTGGATGGTTTGTGTGAACAAGAAGCTGAAAGCAGGAGGCTTCTCATATCCCCCCTCTTGCAAATGGTACTTTTTATGGGGTGTGGATCCATTGGGTGTTGTGTAGCCTTTTTGTTTGTTTGTTTCAGATGTACTCCGGCCCAGACCTGTAGGTTTGTTGTGAATTATGAAGAAGGTGTGTAGATCTGTTGGGGGTTGTGTAGTCTTTCCCCCCTCTTCCATTGAAGTCTAGCCCAGCCCTTTGAGTTTGTGGTGAATGATCAAGAAGGTGTATGGATCCATTGAGGGTTGTGTATTATCCCACCCACCCACCCAACTTTCAAATGTACTCTTGCCCACACCTATGGGTTTGTGGTGAATGTTCAAGGAAGTGTGTTGATCCATTTGGGTTGGTGTAATTTTTTCCACTAATGCTCCAGTTGGTTTGTGAACATGACCAAGAAGCTGTGTGAAACCATATTGCTTTTTTAAAATTATTTTTACAAATGCATTAATGTTCCAGTTGGATTGTGAATTGTGATCCAGAAGCTGTGAATGAAACCATATGGGCTTGGGCTAATTTTTTTTTTTTTTTTTAATAAAAAAACAAATTTTCTCTGTTCAAGTGGGTTTGTGACCCAGAGGCTGTGTATGGAACCATGTGGCTTGTGTTATTTTTTCTAAAAAATGCCTGGCCCCACCCCCAACTTGTGACTCTTATTCAGACAACAGAATGTTGGCAATCCTACTCTAGAGGCATGCTGGTTATGTATGCTTTCTGGAAAGAACAATAACATGCTAATGAAAACTCCAGCTTCCTCCCATGCCTCAGGAGAGAAGTCATACTGAGAGAACTCAGTAAGCCATTTACTTTAAATAAAATATAAAGTTTGTTAGAAAGGCAGTATCTGTTAGAAAGGCAGTATGTGTTTGATAGTTTGAGCAAGACAACTAACTTATTACAGCCACTACATAAACAACCATAGTAACTTTTGGTTGTTTATGAGACTAGAGAGGTACATAACTAATTACTTCACTACATATTTTAGTCCTTCCCATCTAGTTCAGTTCATAACTCCTATCCATGCCTAGATTATGCAGTGCCAAAAATTCAGTGGGGGGGAAATAAAGGAGATTGGGAAGAGGGAAATCTTTGAATTCTCTCTCTCTCTCTCTCTCTCTCTCTCTCTCACACACACACACACACACACACACACACACACACACACACGAGATAAATAAATGTTTCTGTTTAAATCTCTTCTTATTGAAGTGTGATGGACTGTATGGCACTCAAAAAAGCATGAGAAAATCCCCAATAAAATTCTGTGGGCAACCAATGACTCCAGAACACGCACAATTTGTTTGCCTAAGCCTTCAAGAAGTACCCTGCTTTAGAATCGAGTCCACTTGTACTCTGTTTGCTCTCTAACACTTTGGTTGCCAAGTTTCTTTACTGTGAAGATTTCATTGGGAACACAAAAGGAGTTCTGGTGAATGCCAGGCCTTCGGATAGCCATTGGACAAAAGCGAATTTCAGGCGTGAGTCACATACTTCAGCCCTGAGTCACAACGCAATCACCAGGGGTTCGGAAATATTGTACAATGCAGCACTGAACCCTGGTGCACGGCTGACCTGCTTTAGCAAAAAGGAAGAATGGCCATATTAGCATGTGAGCAAAGGAAGTCAAAATGATCTCATTCAAAAAGTCCTTCCATGGCTGGAAAGGGAGTTGGCCCTTACCAAACAGCACGTCCTTCTCTCAGTCGCACAGGATTGCCTGCCTAATTTTCTTCACTCTTAACCTTGGATCAAAGCTAAGGTTTTTATTCTTTTCTTCCAATCTTGGTTTACAACAGAAGAGTTATGGCATTCAAAATGTTTTCACACTGGCAGAATATTTTGAAAGTACATGCTGTAGTTAAATACCATAATCATCAGAGAGTCACAGGTTTTTTAAAAAATTAAATCTAGCTTATACTAGTACTGATATAAATGGCAGTTTAGGGTAATTTGCCATATTTAATTTTCTTCTGTAATTGCAAAAATATAGATTCAATATTGCTCAGTCCAAACTTTTAACCAAAAGCTCTAAGTCAGGTCTTTTGTTCACTTGAGACCCACAAGCCTCACAGTGCCCAGGCAAAGTCTGCCCAGATTCTGCATGACATTTAGATTAGGTTCCATATCATACCACTAGGGATGTGCACGAACCAGTTCGGAGGCCATTCTAGAGGCCTCCGAACCAGTCCGGGGATGGGCGGTTTGGGTTCGGACAGATTGGGGTGGGGGCTTCCATTAAGGGCGGGGGAGGGTTTACTTACCCCTCCTGCTGCTTTCCACCTTTGGCGCCGTATTCTCTGTAACAATGGGGCAGCAGGATGCCTCCCTGCCGCCCCTTTCCCCGCTTGACTGCGCGCCGGCTGCTCAGCTCCTGTAGCAATCGGGGCGGCAGGATAGCTCCCTGCCACCCCTTTCCTTGCTTGACTGCAAAAGGCTTTAAGAAGCCTTTTGTGTGCGCGCGCACGCAAAAAGCCTTTTGCAGTCAAGCAAGGAAAGGGGCGGCAGGGAGGTATCCTGCCGCCCCGATTGCTACAGGAGCTGAGCAGCCGGCACGCAGTCAAGCGGGGAAAGGGAGGTATCCTGCTGCCCCATTGTTACAGAGAATAAGGCACCAAAGGTGGAAAGCAGCAGGAGGGGTAAGTAAAAAACCCCACCCTTAATGGAACCCCCCACCCCAGTGCCGGACCGCAGCTCCGTGGTTCTGTGCACACCCCTACATACCACAACAATACAAGGACAGCACCACAATCCACCATAGGATCAAACCTGTGCCTACATCTGCATTGGATTGTACTGGCTATCCCCAGTATACTCTATTGAATAATATTTAAGTCACAAACGAACCTTATGATAAAACTCATTTCAATCCAGGACAAGCAAAACACATGTAGAAAGTAAGTACTGAATCAGGAATTGCCTGTGCACACATGGTTCTGTTATGGACTACGTCCCTTTTTGAGGTAAAATTGGTGGGCGTTTGCTCCCAAATTATTAAAAGAGAGAAGCCATATTGTGCAGCCTTGGTGTGTTTTTGCTGAGAACAGCACCTATTGTGCCCTCTGTGCATGGTCTTCATTTCTTCCCTCCCAGTCAAAGTAATAAGATCATCGGCACTTGACCTTTTGTTTTGAATTGGGAGGAGGGAAAGTGAGAACAAAATCCTTTAACTAAGGTCTGAAACAGTGTGTTGGGACAGAAGGGGAAAACCTAGACGCTATTCCCACGATCACTAGAAACCAGGCTAAGGGATCCCAGCCCATTTTCTATTGATCGTTGGAACCACTGGGCTTGAGCACGAGCCTGGTGGTTCCACGGTGGCTAGCCCGCCTAAGTAACCCTCCTGCTAAAAGATGTTAATGGAGCGAGTGCTCCGTTAACCTCGTTATTTTGATCGTGTGTCAGCTGGGAGTGGGAGCACCCAACTGAAGCCATTGCTTGTCTGGGCAGTCGATTTGACCATCCAGCAATAAGTGACTGCTCGTGTGCGGGGAGAGTGAGCTAAGCCCACTCTTCCCACCATACCCCTTGAGGCTCTACACCTTAATTGTGTGTAGAGCCTCCTAGAGTGGATACTAATGTGGCTTGGGGATATCTGGAGTGGAAATATCAACTCTGCAAGTTGTTCCTTTAGTAAGACCTTCTGGGAGACAAAGAGGAAATACTTTGTATTTTGGAGCTTGTCTTTGTATTTTCTTTTGATTTTGTCTTTTGGTCCTTGCTACTGTCCTTGCAACAGAAAACCCCAATCAATCAATCAATCAATCAATCAATCAAATAAATGAAATGATGTGCCTTGACTTTATGTCAGTGTTTGAGCACTGATATTTGATACTGTTTTTGATAACCTGCAATAAAGAGATATTAGAGGAGCAACGAATCCCACTTCTTTACTTACCTGAATAAAACTTGGATTGGCTTAGCCCAATACCATAGGAGTTCATTTTGTTGTGGGAGGAAAAGTATAAGTATACTTTAAGTTAAGTATATGTCCTTGGTGGGCACATATACCTCCCCACCAAAAGCGTCATATCCGTGACAGTTTCCAGGGCAGGATCTCTACATCTGCAAGCAGAGCTCAAGTATAGGTTCCAGAACTGGATCAGAACCCAAACACACATCACATAGTGGTCAGCAGATGACTGGCTTCTCAGCTTGTACCTATGCAGATTGTACAGAAGACCAGAGTAGGGAGTGAAGCACAAGTTAGTCTCAAGGCCAAACATGGAGATCATCACAGCAATCACCAAGAAATATCAGAGAGAGAGAGAGAGAGAGAGAGAGAGAGAGAGAGAGAGAGAGAGAGAGAGAGCTGCCACAGTCCATTTTTCACATAAGAACACAAGAATGGCCCTCCTGGATCAGGCCCAAGGCCCATCTAGTCCAGCATCCTGTTTCACACAGTGGCCCAAAAGATGCTGCTGGAAGCCACAGGCAGGAGTTGAGGGCATTCCCTCTCTCCTGCTGTTACTCCCCTGCAACTGGTACTCAGAGGCATCCTGCCTTTGAGGCTGGAGGTGGCCTAAGCTCCTCCAACTAGTAGCCGATGATAGACCTCTCCTCCACGAAGTTATCCAAACCCCTCTTAAAGCCATCCAGGTTGTTGGCTATCACCACATCTTGTGGCAGAGAATTCCACAAGTTGATTATGTGTTGTGTGAAAAAGTACTTCTGTTGGTCCTAGATTTCCTGGCAATCCATTTCATGGGATGACCCCTTGTTCTAGAGTTATGTGATAGGGAGAAGAATTTCTGTCTATCCACTTTCTCCACACCATGCATGATTTTATAGACCTCTATCATGTCTCCCTGCAGTCGTCTTTTTTCTAAAGTAAATAGCCCCAGGTGTTGTAGCCTTGCCTCATAAGAAAGGTGCTCTAGGCCCCTGATCATCTTGGTTGCCCTCTTCTGCGCCTTTTCCAATTCTTCAATGTCCTTTTTTAGATGTGGTGACAAGAATTGTACACAGTACTCCAGGTAGGGCCACACCATAGCTTTGTATGGGCATTGTATGGGCATTATAATATTAGAAATTTGGGGATAACAGTGTCCCACTGGTTCTCACTGTTCCACCATGTTTCTATTATGCCCACTATGTCTATTTCTGCATTGGCAACCAAGCACTCCAGCTCACCCATCTTGGCTCGGAGGCTTCTGGCATTGGCATATAAGCACCTATACGCTCAATCTCTCACCTGATATATGCTATCTTTCTTTTGACTCTTTGACCAGCTAGCACAGGCTTCTGTCTGCTCTTTATGCGGTTCTGCTCTGTCCCCTTCTGTTTTATCTGAATCCTTTGCACCCTCACACTTTAAAGGATGGCATTTGCCGAACCAGATACTGCCCAGCTCCCATTGGCTATTCCCCAGACATCATTTTAAAAGCTGCTCTGCAACCTTTTTTATTTTAAGCACCAGCAGTCTGTTTCTTCTTGGTTCAAGTGCAGCCCGTCCCATTTTTAGAGGCCTTGCTTGCCCCAAAATGTATCCCAGTGCCTAACAAATCTAAACCCCTCCTCCTGGCACCAGCGTCTCATCCACACATTGAAACCCCTCAGGTCTGCCTGTCTCACTGTACCTGCACATGGAACAGGTAGCATTTCTGAGAATGCTACCTTGGGGGCCCTGGACTTCAAATATGCTACCTATCTGCCTAAATTTGGCTTCCAGGACCTCCCGACTACATTTCCCCACATCGTTGGTGCCAACGTGCTCCACAACAGCTATCTCCTCCCCAGCACTGCCTAAGAGCCTATTTGTCCACAACCTTCACACCAGGCAGGCAAGTCACTGTGTGGTCAGCACGCGGGTCACAAGCCCATCTCTCTATACCTCTAATGATGGAATCACCCACTACAAGGAGGCCCCCACCTCAAGAGGAGTATCCCCTGTGTGAGAGGATAACATAACACTATTACCACAACACTATCTCACAAGCAAGCCAAACTACAACTCAAGGAAGGAAGGCACCCAAGATCTGTCTTTGTCAATCTGAGATCCAGCAAAACCAGATAGTTATAGCATCAATAGCACAGCATATTGCCCTCAGTGCTGAGAAAAGAAAACCTCAAAATCAAACCTTCCCTTCTCCTCCCCTGATGTATCCTCTTTTTCAAGAGAGGCAAAATATATGGGTTCTCTCTACCTCCCAGTCCCTTTGAATACATTTTGAAATTCCCTCCTTTTGTGTGCCCCACTACTTCCTCCCTCCCCACAGCCAATGGGGGCACAGTTGTCGATAATAACACTTGATTTGTATGACAACAAGCCAGCCAAGATGCGAGGAGATCACAAGCGAATCAGAAGCCAGTGCCAGAAAACCAACCAACAAGGGTAAAATAGGCCTCCAAAATGGCCCTTGAAATGTGGAAACGTTTTGTTCAAAATGGGGTTGTTCTGCTTCAAGCTCGAAACAGGCTGTTCGAAAGGGTGTTCTGTTTCGAGCTTAAAGCACTTCAAACGGCCAATTTTGACTTGAAAAGTTTCACTGTAAAAATGTTCTACACTTCCCTACCTGGGACCTTTTGCACGCAAGCAGATGCTCTTTCACTGACCTATGGCCCTAGTTCATTTCCTAAGGGAAATATTTTACAGCAGATACTGCTCACATGTAGTCACCCATCCAAATGCAAACCAAGGCAGACCTTGCTTAGCAAATGAGATAATTCATGCTTGCTGCCACAACGCTGGCTCTCCACCCCTCTTAATGTACCCATGCATCTCTTGGGGCCATTGCCTAATTTCACTATAAGTGAATATCTCACAGTGAAGAAGATGAAACATTTGTGTAGGCCTGTGTGTGCATCTGTTAATAAGCAAAACCCAGCTTAGCATGCCTTTCTCTCATCAAAGGTATTTTGTGACTGTTTCACTTGATGGCTTAGCAAATTGCAGCTTAGAGCAGTGGTCCTCTTTTGAATCAATTTTTTACAACTCCAAAAATGAAGTTCATAACACCAACATCCTTGTGCCGGTGTGGCACACTGATTTCATCTTCAGATAAACACAATTTAAATTCACATTTCTTGAGAAGTATGAATTTTCTACACCAATAAAAAGATGCATTTTGGAAAACCAGCTTATATTCTGTCAAACTTCCTTTGTTTGCTAAGAAGGAACATACTATGCTAGAAAGACAACATGCCTTCTTGATCACTCTGAGTTACGTTGATGGACACAAACTATTGTATCAACCATTTCTCTTAGCAACTATTCATGGTGTTCTGAAACTTAAGAAACTTACTTAATGCACAATATTAAAGAAAATCTGTTAAAATGTCTGTATATTTTGTTTTACTAGGACAATTCCCTGTTAAGTAGGGAGCTTCCCAAAAGCATAGAAAGCTGTTGTTTTGAATCTGCCCTGGAATACGAAAAACAGGCTGTTCACCTATACCACATGGCATTGTTGCTACTTTGCCTTCTGTGCCAATCAGGAAGACTATATGGTAAAAACTGGTTTCTTGTCCAATGCTCATGTGATCTAGGCAGGCCTGCATTGTAATTTGAAAATGACTCTCCTAAAGATGACGTCAATCTCCACTGCTTTATTTCCTCCAGACAAAACTGACCCTGTAAGCCCTAGATTTCACACTGCTCAGGCAAAGGAGAACATGAAACAATATTGCTGGACTTTATCCTGTCTTTCCTCAAGTAACAGGATAACACACTTTCCCTCTCTTTTCAAGCAATTTGTTTGTGTGAGGGAGAAAAAAAAACACAGGGCAAAGGAAGTGAAATATTACACAGGGAGCCACTTAATAATGACAGACGCTGAGGTTGCTTAATGAATCAGTAGAAGGTGTCAAGGGTTAGAAATGGGCATTTTATAAGAAATGGAATAGATAAGATACTTAGGGGGGAAAGCCCAAAATGAATGCATGTCTCCAGTGCGCACTACTTTCAAATGCCTTGGTATAGGTACTTTTATAATCCACATCAATTGTAAGGGAGTTCTTTAACCCTCAAGGCATCTCCAAGGAACCCAGTAAAACATTCCTGTGATGAACAAAGACAACAAGAAACATGCTCAAGAAACATGCTCACCTATGCCCCCCTCTCCCCCTCTCTCGCCCCATTCTTGAAGTAAGGAGAAATTCATCCAGCAGAATGAATATTCATCCAGGAACATAAACTTCCTTGTTAGAAAATCCTGCCCCCCCATACTACCCCGCCAAACCCGCCCCAGTATCTTTCTTTGCTCATATTATTGTGCCTGCTTCATATTCTCTGATGTTAGCTTTCTATTTTGGCTAGAGAAGAATATTCATTTTCAGAAGTTTTGATTATCTGCAAACATTGCAAGTATCCTCATAAATCTAAGGCTTTAAATACAAACTTTATTCATCTTAGCTACCCTGGGATGACTCATTACCAACTTTGCCACGAACTACAAATACTTGCCAATAATATCTTCAGGCCAATATACACTTGGTGAAAAAAAATCCTTTAATCCTATAAAGGCTCAACTTTTAGTAACTTCTCAATTCTCCATAGAGTCTATAACCTATTTCCTGGAGTGTAATCCTCTAGCTTTGGCAGTACAAAGTGTTTGAGCACTGAGTAGATTACAACACTGCACAACTAACCTTCTTATACTGAAGATGAGATTGAGAAATCTAGAGTTGATCTCTCTCACACATCTGCACACTTTTCACAGTCCATTCATTCATTAGGCTTATTGCAAAACAAAGAAGGTTCAAAATTTGAACGCAAGTATAAATAAAACAGACTGGCTGACATCCTGACTTAGGAAGTGAGAATGCAGCAGGAGACTGTGTCATCACAGCTGGAAGACTCCTCACTCATACAAGAACATAGGAAGCTCTCTTATAGTGGGTCAGACCATTGGTTATGAATTGTCTATACCAAGGTTTCTTAACCTTGGGCCCCCAGATGTCGATGGACTACAACTCCCATCATCCCCAGCCACAATGGACATGAATGGGGATGATGGGAGTTGTAGTCCATCAACATCTGGGGGCCCAAGGTTAAGAAACCCTGGTCTATACTGTACTACTGACCAGCAGTGACTCTCCAAGGTTTTAGGCTGAAGTCTTTCCCAGTCCTACTTGGAGATGCCAAGGAGTGAACTTGGGACCTTCTACTCTTCTACTGAACTATGGCCCCATCTCCGAAGGAGAATATCTTACAGCACTCAAATGTAGTTACCCATCCAAATGCAAATCAACGTGCCTGCTTAGCAAACGAGTCAATTCATGTGCACTACCATAAAACCAGCCCTCCTCCCCATTTCTACAGTGTGCACACACATGGGTGGAGGGAGTGATTTTCACTGATCTTCCCTGACTCTAGAAGTGCTCTGTGCCTTCCATAACTGTCACTGAGGGTCACGCAGACAAGCTATGCATGTGGGGAGAGCAAGAGTGTAGCCATGGTGTGCACTGGCACCAAGGGCCAGGCTTGCTAGCACACTCCTGTTTCCGATTTACCTGGGCTCCAGCTGAACGCCTGAACAAGTGCCATCTGGAATTGTGGAATTGCTTTCTCCATTCCAGGAATTTACAATGCAACAAAACCAAACCATTTAATAGGTCCTTTCTTTATCTCCTTCTAGTTAACCTAAAGGATAATGATTAAAAGCTATATATTCTGTTAGAATGTTATAGTGTTTAAACAAGGAAGTCTGTGTTTGTTTAAAAGAATGGGTAAGTGGCTATCTTGACAGATTAGACTTTTTAAAAGAAAAAACCAACCCAGCATGATAGCCACTGCCTAGCACAGATGTCAGCTTTGCCACTTGGTGTGTGTGTGTGTTTAAAGTACTCCAAAGGAAACCTGCTGTTGTGTTTGTGCCTTGGCTCTGCTTGACACCCAGCTAAGAAATGTGATTAAGAGCTAGTGCCAGGCCCTGTGTGTCTCTGTGGACAAATGCTCACAGGTCTGAAGTGGTCAGAGTCTGTTTAACAGTGTCCTAATTAAACCAGAGTAACTTCTATAAATACTTTAAAGACCCTGCCAAAAAAGTATTTGTATGTCTCAGCAAGCCAGTCAGAGGCTATTAAGGGAGTTTCTGTACCTGACAAAAGCTGGGTTTTTATATAGTCCAGCAGAAAGGGAGCTCTAGCAGGTCCATTCTATCCCATGCCACTGGGTAATATGAAAAGGGTATCATGGGTGTCCATGCTATGCTCTCCCCACATCAGAGTTAATTAGTGTTCTCCCTGCACGCCACCATTTTCTGTACCCCATTCTCAGATGGCAAAACTGGAGGCACAATTTTTGCTATTTCTGAGGGAAAACCAAGGCTTAGAAATGTCTCAGTCCACTGGCGATCACCTTCCCCATCCCCTCCCCGCCCCCAGAACCTCCTTGGAATGACAGCACATCATGACATGGTAGACATCTAAGGCACTACAGGACTGGCTGTTGATGTCGTGGTTGCTTCAGGTGGTGACTGACGGGGTGAATGCCCATTCTTAGGTGCTTCCTTAGGCCAGCAAGGCTAAAAGCATTGGAGCTTTTAGGATGTTGCTCTCAGCTGCCCGTCAGTGAAAACAGTGATGAAAACAATTTAGGTGTCAGTGCTGAATTCTTACCTAAGAAAAGAAACCAGAAGCCAAAGTTGGAGAAGTAAAGAACAAAGACAAACTAGAAGCCAGATGAGAGGGATGGAAGGACTTATAGCATGCACATGCCTTAAGTCTTTATAGAAGGACTTAAGGCACAGGGCAATGTGGACTAAGAGGCTCAAGTGGGCCTAGAGCCTGTCCTGAATATTTTATTCCTAGCAGGTTACTCACCACTCCAGTCAAGAAGGTCATGGGTAGGCAGGACAAAACAGACAGGCCAGCATGGAAAAACATGCCTTCTTCTGGCTGAAGTAAAATCCTGGCAGCTGATAAACGAGCTGCTCATTGTAGCTCAAGGTGGCAGGTTGAGAAACACCCCCACCACTGCTGCACATGCACACACATGTGCACGCTTTTTGCTATGAGAAAATACTGCTTGTGGGACAAAATACACAAGATATGGGAAATCTGTTGTCAGATCTTCAACATTCTGTGTTTACCTAAAGACAACACAGGAGATTCAAATCTGAATTGGAGTAGTGGAACTGAGGGGAAGGGTGGGGGTTAAGCCTTCTGCTTGTGCCATTTTCTTGATGTAAATCCTCCCTATCTTGTGAAGTTTGGCCCTAACAATTTAAACTCCCAGATCTAGTTCAGTGTGCTACCGAATATACATTTAACAGATGACCAGAGAACCCTTCCAGACCTAATAAAAACCTACTGTAAATGTCACCTTCTGTTGAAATAAAGAGTTGTTGCTTGTGTAAACAAACCCTTTCATGTCAAGTCAATGTGAACAACTTTGGGGTAGGTTAGGCTGAAAGGCCCAATTTCACTTAATGAGCTTCATGGCGGAGCAGGGATTTGAACCTGGGCCTTACTAGTCCTAGCCCAACATGCTTACCATTATACCACACTGGCCTTGTATAGCCTGCCTGTTGCTTAATTTGTTTGTTTGTTATATTTATAACCTGCTCTTCCCAAAAGGCTCAGAACAGCTTACAGCATTATCATTCATTCATTAATATTTTTTTTTGTAAACTGCCTCCTCCAAAGACTCTAGGCAGTGAACAATAACAATAGCAATGATTTTTAAAAAATAAAAGGGCAAAAGCCTGTAAAAGTCTTCAGTAGGGCCTTTAAAGCCACCAAGGAGGGGGCTGAATGAATCTGGGAGGGAAGCGTGTTCCAAAGAAGAGCGGTGGCCACAGAGAATATATCCTGTATAAATTATATATTATAGTTTGGACACATAATACAGCATGCATGCACAATCCACTTGGACTGTTGACTCCCCTCTCTCCTTTCTCCAGTCACAACATCGTCACAGCCTAGGCTCAAGCTGTACAGCAGCTGGAAGTTTAAAAAGTGGGCATACACTTGCACACTCTTAAACTGCCTGTTCTGGAACAGACAATCTCGAAGTGTTGACCAGGTTGGCACTGGATCTCTGGAAACTGTCCAAGGATGCTGACCTATGACATTGGGCCTGACCAAAATAATTCTTCAGAGACATCCTTCTGATAAAGGAATGCTATATTATAATTGATATATATGTGGAAGAAGAAATGGGGGAGGGGGAAGGCAAAATTATTTTTGCTGAAAGCAAATGATTTTTTCCCCCTCTTGACTTAAGATTAGTAACTAACTAGTAATATTTTATAAAAAATAAACTTTCCCCATGAAATCTAGGTTTTAACCTTGAAAAATAAAATCTATGGTGATTGAGCTGATCGCTATCAGTACATAGCATTGTGAAAAGAAAAACAAAAAACCTCATTATACTGCAAAAACATAAAACACAAAGCTTTAAAATAAAAAAAGACCTCTATGTCTCTATAAAAAATTATCAATAGAAATTTTCTCATCTAATCTCAAACCAATGCACAATGTCGTTGATGATGGCACATTTATCCAGAGACTGCTTTACGAGAATAAATATACTGTTCAAATTGTCATCAGAATGACAACAAATTAACCAAACACAATTCAAATGGACTTCTGGCATGGCATCAATCAATTATTCTTTTCATGATGCATCTAGGTTATTATAAAAGAATAGTACAGCATCATTTATTTCATTTAACAGTCTTCAAAGAGAAGACAAGAAAACACTTCATTGAGAATCACTTCAAGACAAGATCTAAAGAGGGGAAGAGACGAACAGCTTTCAAAGAAAAGGAAAAGTTTCAAAGACACAGAACCCACTGGAGGGCTCCAACAAAGTCATTTCAAATTGTTCAAAAATGCAAGTGAAAGAGATACAGAATTATAAGATCACGATCTGCATTTTCCATGCCATAATCCAGGGGCTGGAAAGCTGTATCTG
Organism: Hemicordylus capensis; assembly: GCF_027244095.1. Classification (NCBI taxonomy): domain Eukaryota; kingdom Metazoa; phylum Chordata; class Lepidosauria; order Squamata; family Cordylidae; genus Hemicordylus; species Hemicordylus capensis. Next base: position 83,362,177 of record NC_069658.1, on the reverse strand, counting down.
AAAATTCCCAATTCAAATGCATAAACATAGCACAATCCATGGATAATAGGAAAACTCATTAATATGATTCAGGTTCTAGTCCTACTGCATTCCGTTAGGGTTGTTGAAAAGCCATTGATGTGAATATAACCAATGCAGGCATATGGACATGTAACAAACCACTAGCCAGTTTCAGACATTTTTTAAAAAGGAAATACTGTACCTGTATTCAGCATCCCAAGAGCACACCTGGAAGCCCTAACCTGGCATTGACACACCCAGAAGCCTCACCCTGAACTGAACACACTTGCAGTGCTTGTCTACAGAATAAATGCTGTAACCCTAGAAAGATTCTGCCCATGATCAGTATCATGCATAGTCACCACATTTGATCCAAACAGTGTTGTTGTTTTCAATTAACAAAGGAGTTCACAAGAACATACACTTCAGGCAGCATCCATCTTGTGGCTCACAGCTTGCAAACTGAAGAGACAGACACACTGCTGCCTGCTCAGCCCACCAGGCAAAGAGAACCCCACTGGGCACGTTTAACAACCCAAGTAGTCAAGTTAGACTTCTAAGAGTCTAGAGGTAAGATTGCTAAACTACAAAAACACTACTATCAGAATGCCATGGTGCCCCAGTCTTCTAATCACAGAAAGAATTTCTTTACATTTATAGCATTTGTCTCTGTAGTCAAACACTGTAAGCATATTTAACACAGGGGTGCTGGTGTGAACAGCATACGGATTATGGATGCCATCTTGCTCCCACTCAGCCACCCTGGGAGCCAACCTGAGGCTCTCCAGCTGTTTTTGGACTTTCATTCCCAGCCACAATAAATTGTTGCTGAGGATGATAGGAGTTGTAGTCCAGGAATAGCTGGAGAATCTTAAACTGGGCATTCCAATGTAGATTTTAAAAATAGTGGGATACGAGATGGAACCCTGAGGATCCCCATAACATAAAGTGCAATGGCTGAGCAATAATTTCCCAACATTCTGGAAGAGGCCATCTAAGAAGGAGCAGAATTACTATAATGCTGTGCTCCCACCTCCCTACCCAGACAGCCTGCCCAGCCTAAAGAATACCATAGTCAAAAGTGCTGAAAGCTGCTGAGAAATCCAGAAGAACTAGCAGGTTTGCACTGCCCCATCCTTCTCTAGCTTAGGCCATCATTCAGGGTGACTGACCAAGGCATAACTTCTGTGCAGAAACCAGGTCTGAAACCAGGCTTTTGTGTGTGTGAATATTTAGTCCGTCCTTTGTTTGTCATGTTTTAACAACGTCAACTGTGTTTTCAAAAAAGACATTGAACTGTGAACATTGTTAGACCACTGCACATTTGTGGGCATGCCATTTTCACGTATCTACTAGCGCGAGCAGGGGAGAATTTACCATATTTAAAAATAACACCTTCAACCTAAAACACATAACTTTCATGATTTAATTTTTGCCTTACACTGGAGAGATTTTTTAAAAAAAATGCTTTTAAAAGCTGGTTACCCTAGGAATCTGGTGCACCAATCACTGGAGATACCTGAACAGCTCAGGCAGTGAATATTTAGTTGCATTGTCTTGAAAGTGCAACAGTTTTAGGGCCCAGTGGGCCTGCTGTAGTCTTAATGAAGCAGTTAATGATGTGTGAATTATAGAGCCTGACAGCCCCCCTCCCCAATAAAACCAACAGGGATACATTCACAGTCTTCCATGGCAGTTAAGTAATGACAATGCTGTCTGCATAACTTAACACAGTGCCATTAAGTAATGCACCAGTCCTACCTGGCTGCACTGAAAATTCTCAGTCAGCAGACACAGACAAAACATGACCATTGACAAATGAGTTGATACATATGAGTCATACTACACTTTATTTCTATATAGTCTGTAAAAGGAATTCACTAGCCATAGGGGCCTTTACAACTAAGCATCCTGTGACACAATGTGTTATTCACAGTTATTGTAATTTAGCTTTTCATGGAGAATCCTCATTTAGAAAAGCACATGAATGTTGCCCTCCCAGAGGATTTCAATGAAGCAATTGTTTCCCCACATCAGTGAGTGGAGTTTAGAATGTGCTAACACTAAACTTCACTTACACGTACCAAAGACAGATCTCTGTGTGTAGCTGGGGAATTTGTAGGCCCTTTAGCCTGTAAGAAAAATAGCTGTTGAAGGGATAAAAGGCTTCTTTGCATTCCTTTTAAGAGTGAATTTCAGGGTCACTTGCTAATTTCAGACACTGCAAATCTTTCCTGTGCAGCAGCAAGCCCCATTAATTTCAATGGAGCTTACAGAGGAGAGGTTTCCAGTTAATACAGCCAAAGATAATATCTGTGTGTTTGTTGTATGTGTGTGTGTAAGAGAGGGAGAGGGGGGCCCTATTTACACATTTTCAACATACATACAATCTGGGCAGGAGTGACACTAGAGCACTCAGCAGGAGAGAGGGAGTGACAGCAGCCGGTGGGACTTCCTCCCTGTTTTGGAGTCCTAACCATGAGCACTGCTGCTCCCAGTAACATCAGAATCCGGCTTATGTGTCAGGCAGTTCTTGTCTTTGTAACAGTGTCCATGAATATTCATCATGGATCTCTCAGTATTGTCCTGTTATGAGAACAGCCTCTGAACGGTGCTGTTCGGGAGCTTCAAACAGCACCCCTCTATATCATTTGGAGCTGCGGTATCCATCTTGGCAGTAGCGGCTGCCACTAATGTGGGCACTACCGGGGGCAGTGGCACGAGGCACCTTTAAGAGTAAAGCCATTTGTTCTTACCTCCGCTCTCACGACACCTGAGCGCTGCTTGGAGCAGCAGCTCACCGCCCAGCACCTGCTGCGGTGGGGGATCACCTCCATCACTCACCTGGCCTCCGCAGAGTCAATCCCCTGCTGGTGGCCAGGTGAGTGGTGGAGGCGATCCCCCACTGCAGGGGATGCTAGGTGGTGTGCTGCTGCTCTGAGCAGCATTCAGGTGCGGCAGGAGCAGAGGTAAGCATCGATTGCTTTACTCTTAAAGGTGCCGCTCACCGCCGCCCCTGGTGGTGCCCGTACCAGCTGCCACTGCATCTTGGCTACCTGGACTTGCAGGATCATGCCCATTCACATGCCCATATTTGGTTAACTCTTAAGTTAGTCGCTTAGCACAAGCCGCATGGGGCAGGTAACCCCAGGTCAAGTATGACATGCAACTGTAATGTGATTCCCCCATTGCCCGTCTCTATTTACAGTACAGAGGAGGGTGCTGGCTGAGCAGACAGAAGTTAAAGAGAACTATTTCTCAAGAGAATAGTAAAACTCCTCTTTTCATTGGCACAAAGGATTAGTCTTACTAATCATCTCAACAGGAACTCAGATAAAGCTGTAATACTCCCATCCCAACATCATAGCTTTAATGGTCTGACTTACACCAGAGGAAGAGGCCTGTTAGTCTAAAAAGTATTCCAATCTCCCCACCTAGAAGGTCTTCCTGACCCACAAGATAGGTTTTGAGCTCACCCGTTTAGCCTATCCCATACAGATTTTTCAAACAGAAATCAAAATTGAATGAATGAAACCACTCCACTTCATTGTTCCTCCAGATTGCACACACTCGTGATTGAATCACACAACATGTATTCTTTTGTTAACCACAGATATCCTCCCCTGCAGTCAGGGCCCAAAGGCACATTTTTGCCTATATTTATCCCAGATCCCAACAAATGGTGTACTCCTTCTTCGAAACCACCATCTATGTGTGCTTGTGCTTTTGAATTGGCCACACCATCATCCAGTGCTATTGCTCCAGCTTTGGACCTATCTGGTCTAACTGGTTTGGACCTATCTTCTGGTTTGGAACTGATCCAAACCACACACCACACGTGGCTGCATTAGAGAACCGACCTCCCCTGAATTTCCCCTGGAATCAGCTGCTTTCCTTGTTTCCTGGCATGCTTGGCTTTTCTCCATTCAGTCATTTTGCTTGGTCTCTGGGAAGAAGTACCCCAGTGTAGCTGATCCTGCAAGTGTGACGGAGACACCAACGGAATTGGAAGAAGGTATTACTAATAATATATATATCTCTCTCTCTCTCCCTCCCTCCCTCCCTCCCTCCCTCCCAGCCCTTCTCTTCCTCCTAAGTCTAAAACTGCACTTCATTTTCTCTCTCTGGCCAGCCTTAAGTTGATTTAATTGCAATTTGGACCTTTAAGCTAAAATGCCTCTTTGTGTGTCTCTAGCTGATATTGCTCATCAAGTTTTATTGCCTTTTATCGCCTGCCTAACTATTTTTCATTTCTTGTACCCCAATAATCCTTGAATAAATCAGATTGTACCACATTCCTACCTCAAGCCTTTATTTCCAGACCAATGCTTTGCACAAATTGACACTGTAATGGACTGTTCAGTCTCGCTAATTCCCCACACAGGCTCAAAAGTAGTCTTAGGATGTTCTGCAAGCATTCCAGGACAGTTCCATGAACATCTTCTAATATACTCTGTTCCTAGTATCTCTGTCCCCATTGTCATACATAAGTATCTTCCCCACTCCTTCGGTCCCCTGACATTGTCTGTGAGGACATCCACCCAGCTTTAATTTTCAAATTTCTTTCCCCACCACCATAACAATGTACTCTTCAAACCTGCATCTATCAATCTTTTTATTTATTTATTTTTATTTATTTTTGCATTTATATACCGCCTTTCGTTAAAAAGATAACCCCCAAGGCGGTTGTACAATTCTTCCCAAACCAAAGAAAAGCAGGTGGGTGCCCACTGCAAATCTGCAGAGACAACAATTTGACTCATAACTGTGAAAGAGCTCTGAAATAAACCAGTCATGGACACAGGCAGGAGTATGACTGAAGAAAAATCAGCAGCATGAACACAAAGAGAACTCACGTCTCACAATCTGACTCCTACTTTTAACATTATAAAGTCAACACCAAGGGACTTCTATGTATCGCGTTTATTGTATATGATTAGGAGTTGTGATACCATTCCATGTGGTAAAATAAAAAAGAAATGATTATTTCATCCTTCCCATAACACAGTCCTCTCTTATGGAATTAACAATGCTTATTGTTCGTGATTTACTAGTATGAGCCATCACCAACATTTGATTTGATTTATATACCGCCCTTTCAAAATGGCTCAGGGCAGTTTACAACAGGATAAAAACAATTAAAACCAGTAAAAAATTAAAATCAAGACTATAAAAACAGAATAAAACCAATTTAAACATTCAAACAGCTAAAAACCCTGGAAAACCAGGGCAACCATTTAAAACAATGTAAAACAGTTTACAATAGTTTTATCCCTGGAAGGCCAGGCCAAACATATAGGTTTTAAGGGCTCTCCTGAAAGACAGTAATGAACTCAAATTACAGATTTCTGCCAGGAGTGCATTCCACTGCTCAGGAGCAGCTACAGAGAAGGCCCACCTCTGAGTCACCACCAGACGAACCGGTGGTAACTGGAGACGGACTCCCTCAGATGACCTTAACATGACATGCATGATGGGTTATTATTTATTTATTTATTACAGTTATAAACCGCCCCATCCAGAGGCTCTGGGCGGTGTACAATAACTGTTAAAAAGACATAAAACCCACAATTAAAACAATGCTTAAACAATATAAAAACAATTCTTTGTTTTTGTACGTAGTTCAGAAGCTTTGTACGTAGTTCGGAAACTTCAATTAGTTCAGAATGCGGCAGCCAGCTTGGTCTCTGGGACAACCCGGAGAGACCATATTACGCCTATTTTGAAACAATTGCACTGGCTGCCGATATGTTTCCGGGCAAAATACAAAGTGCTGGTGATTACCTTTAAAGCCCTGAACGGCTTAGGCCCGAGTTACCTTAGAGAGCGCCTTCTTCTGCGTGATCCCCACCACACATTAAGGTCATCTGAGGAGGTTCGTCTCCAGTTGCCACCAGCTTGTCTGGTGGCGACTCGGAGGCGGGCCTTCTCTATGGCTGCTCCGGGGCTGTGGAATGCGCTCCCTGCGGAAATCCGTAATTTGAATTCTTTATTAGCCTTCAGGAGAGCCCTTAAAACGTATTTGTTTGGCCTGGCTTTCCAGGGTTTTTTAATTCTAACCTGATTTTGGGGCTTTTAATTACTGTAACTGTTTAATTGTTGTTTTAAAATGTTTTTAAATTGTTAATTGTTGATATATTGTTTTTAATTTGTTTTAGCTTTTCATTGTTTTAGTGGCTTGTTTTAATTGTAAACCGCCCTGAGCCATTTTGGAAGGGCGGTATATAAATCAAATAAATAAATAAATAAATAAATAAATAAATTCAAAAATGATTAAAACAATTTAAAACCAATTAAAATACTTTTAAAAACAACAACACTTTATAAGCCTTGGAAGGCCAGGCCAAATAAATAGGTTTTTAGGGCTCTCTTAAAGGCCAGCAGTGAGCCTAAACTGCGGATATCTTCCGGGAGTGCATTCCATAGACCAGGAACAGCTACAGAAAAGGCCCGGTTCCAAGTCACCACCAGACGTACTGGTGGCAACTGGAGACGGACTTCTCCAGATGATCTCAACGAGTGATGGGGATCATACCGAAGAAGAAACTCTCTAAAGTAACCCGGATCCAAGCCATTCAGGGCTTTAAAGGTAATAACCAGCACTTTGTATTTCTCACGAAAACATATTGGCAGCCAGTGCAGCTGTTTTAAGACAGGCATAATATGGTCTCTCCGGGTTACCCCAGAGACCAATCTGGCTGCCACATTTTGGACTAACTGAAGTTTTCGAACTACATACAAAGGCAGCCCCACATAGAGCGCATTGCCGTAGTCAAGCCTGGAGGTTACCAGCTGATGCACCACTGTTTTGAGATTGTTCCCTTCAAGGAATAGATGCAGCTGTCGAATCAGCAAAAGCTGATAGAAAGCGCTCCTGGCCATAGCCTCCACCTGAGATACCAGGGTGAGGCCTGGGTCCAGAAGTACTCTGAAGCTGAGCACCTGCTCCTTCTGGGGGAGTGTAACCCCATCCATCACAGGGAGATCTAACTCATCCCTCAGATTATGAGCCCCCACAATGAGCACCTCTGTCTTGCTTGGATTCAGCTTCAATTTGTTATCCCTCATCCAGCCCATTACTGCCCATACCCAGGCATTTAGGGAGTGAATGCCAGTTCCTGATGATGATGAAGAAGATGATGATGATAAGGAGAAATAGATTTGGGTGTCATCAGCATACTGATAACACCCTGCACCAAATCTCCTGATGACCTCACCCAGCGGTTTCATGTAAATATTAAAAAGCATTGGTGACAAAATGGAGCCCTGAGGGACTCCATATAATAGCTCCCGTTTGAAAGAGGAACTGTCACCAAGCTCCACCATCTGGAATCTGCCTGAGAGATAGGAGCGGAACCACTGCAAAGTGGTGCCCCCTATCCCCAATTCCCCCAGGCGATCCAGAAGGATTCTATGGTTGATGGTATCGAGCGCCGCCAAGAGATCCAAAAGAACCAGCAGAGTCACACTCCCTCTGTCAATTCCCCGGTAAAGGTCATCGATCAGGCCGACCAAGGCAGACTCAACCCTATAGCCCACTCTAAAGCCAGTTTGAAATGGGTCTAGATAATTGGTTTCCTCCCAAACCGCCTGGATCTGGTTAGCCACCACTCTCTCAATCACCTTACCCAACCATGGGAGATTGGAGATCGGCCTATAACTGTCCATCACTGAGGGATCTAGAGAAGGCTTCTTAAGAAGTGGTCTAATAATTGCCTCCTTCAAACAAGGAGGCATCCTACCCTCCCTCAGCGATGAGTTAATGATATTAACTAAGCCATCCCCAACAATCTCCCTGCTAGATAAAAGCAGCAAAGTCGGGCAAAGGATCCAGAGAACAAGTGGTAGGCCTCACCGCCCCAAGCAGCTTGTCCATGTCATCAGGCATCACAGACTGAAACTGATCCAATCTAATACTGCAAGAGGGATTGCTGGACACCACCTTAATAGACTCTGCAGAAACAGTGGAGTCCAAGTTGGCCCGAATACAGGAGATTTTGTCCACAAAGAACCCATTGAAAGCATGACAGCAGAACAAAGTCCCCAGGGGTTGGTCTGAGTTGGAAGGAGCCTGAATCAAACTCCTCACAACCCGGGATAGCTCTGCCGGATGTGAACCTGCAGAAGCAATGCGCGCAGACCAGAATTGTTTTTTTGCCGCACACACTGCCTCCACATAAACCTTCAAATGGGCTCTATGCTGTGTCCTGTCACATTTAAGCCGAGTTCTACTCCACTTGCGCTCCAGTCACCTACCTTGCTGCTTCAGACCCCGTAACACCTCTGTATACCAAGGGGCCACTTTTAAAGTAGATCGGAAGGGACACTTAGGAGTGATCGTGTCTACTGCCCTGGTGAGTTCCCTATTCCAGGGCATAGACAGAATCGCTGGCAGGACCAACATCAAAACCCTCCAGGGTTTTTTGGAATACTACTGGGTCCAACAGTCATCTCGGGCGGACCATCTTAATAGGTCCTCCACCCCTTCAGGGCTGGGTTGTGGCTGTGAAACCAACCTTAACCAGGTAGTGGTCCATCCATGACAATGGGGAGACCACAAGATCCCCCACCCATGGAACACTGCCCTGATCCGAACAAAAGACCAAATCAAGTGTGTAGCCAGCAACATGAGTTGGTCCTGAAACTAGTTGGGCTAGGCCCATAGTTGTCATGGCCGCTATGAACTCCTGAGCCGCACCAGACAAGTCAGCCTCACAATGGATATTGAAGTCACCCAGAACCAAAGGTCTGGGTGACTCCAACACCAACTCCGAGACCAGCTCCATAATCTCAGTTAGGGAGTCAGTTGGGTAGCGGGGTGGGCAGTACACCAACAGAATCCCCAATCTATCCCTAGTTGCCAGCCTTAGAAAGACACACTCAATGTAAATCAACTGTCGCACAGGGGCCCTGGTAAGGGAAATGGTATCCTTATGGACCACAGCCGCTCCACCCCCCCCACCCACATCCCCTAGCCTGCTCCACAACAGAGTAGCCTGGTGGAAGAAGCTGAGCCCAAACTGGGCCACTAGCTTCCCCCATCCAGATCTCAGTTATACAAGCCAGGGTTGTATACAAGGGTTGAACTAAGGCTACACCTTAATAAATTTCTAACAAGGATACTTAACAAAAGTATTGTGCAAAACTTAATACAATAAACCAGTGTGTGAGCAACTTCTCACCCCAAGGAAGAAGCCTCACAATGAGGACTGCTTACCCATTGGTGGGTGAAGCAACTGGGCTTGGAGGAGGCCAGCAGTCATCTGATCACAATAGCTTCTTCCTTGCCACACAGTTTCCTGAAGTTGCCTGAGTCACTGCCCCCACACCCCCAAGTTCTAAATGTGTGTGCTGAACCATGCCTCAAAGGAGGTCCCTTCCCAGACATTCCTATTCCACATACCCCTGAGAGTCTGTTCCACAGAAACCCCCTTTCATCTTAAATGTACCTCTGGCTGAACAGCATGCTTAGAACCGATTCCCCAAGCCTGCACTCACCTGCTAGTGTGACTAATACCACACACACACACACACACACACACACGTAAATGGTTCCCACCCCTACCTACATGCCCAGCAGCAAATATACATCAGTGAGGTGTAGGTGAGAAAATTCTCACCAAGTACCAATTAGGTGAGAATAAAATTTCCTACTCGCTGAATAAAGAATAGGCGGGTGGGAGACAAAACCCCTGCACAGACTGTAGAAACACAAGTGAGGGCCAGCTATAAGGCTAGCACCCAGAGGCGTAACTAGGGAAAACGGCACCCAGGGCAAGCACTGAAATGGCGCCCCCCACCACCACGCCCCCCGCCCCCCCAACATACTGCATTATACTTACGTTTTTCCTCACAAGCGCCCGCCGCCGCCAAGCCAGGCCACTGACTGGCCGCCAGGCGCCAGCAAAGCAATGGGGGGGGGGTGCAGGCAGCGCGGAAGGGACCGCTCGTGGGGAAGGGGGCACTGATGCGTTCCCTTGACTGCTGCAGCGCTGCTGCACTGAGCAGGAAACATTTGTATTAACAAAAAATTAAAAATTAAAAAAAAATTGGTCATGGCGGCGCCCCCCATGTGATCAGAAAAGATGGCGCCCGGGGCACGTGCCCCCCCTGCCCCCCCTATAGTTACGCCTCTGCTAGCACCCCAGCCACAGTTGGTTGGGCATATCAATTCATGTGCCCAGCAGATGGTGACATGTGTGCCCCATTCCATATGACACCTTTCACAACCCAGTCCCCTGACAGCTGGGTTGGGCATCGTTGGGCATTGGGCGTGGCAAAATCACTGCCTTCTCTTCTTGCACAGGGAAGCTATTTCTGCTGCTGCAGAATATCATTGCTGAATGGCAAAGTAGCTATTGTGTTTCTTTTCTTTCCCTTTTCTTTTTTGAATGCTGGCGAAGAACAACTTTCTAAAGGAAATTTTAAAAAGGGAACATAGGAACATAGGAAGCTGCCATATACTGAGTCAGACCATTGGTCCATCTAGCTCAGTATTGTCTTCACAGACAGGCAGTGGCTTCTCCAAGGTTGCAGGTAGGAATCTCTCTCAGCCCTATCTTGGAAAATGCCATGGATGGAACTTGGAACCTAGATGCTCTTCCCAGAGTGGCTCCATCCCCTAAGGAGAATATCTTACTGTGCTCTCACATGTAGTGTCCCATTCATATGCGACCAGGGTGGACCCCTGCTTAGGCGGGGTCAAGTCACGGGACAAGTCATGCTTGCTACCACAAGACCAGCTCTCCTCCAAGAAGGGATGTTGATGGAAAAGCTTTCTAATTGACCAGGTAGTTTTGGCAAGAATGGGATGCCAGAGGTTATGAGCATTAGTTGCCCATGGCAACTATGATGTAGCCACCTTTCTTACGGCAATGGTGTGTAACAGTTTCAGTTGCTAAAAATGAGAATAGCTTATGAAAAATCAGGATTAGTGACTCAAATGTTGTAAACAATAGTTCTTCCACAAGAAGAGCCACTGCTGGGGAGATCCCATCAAGCTGGTTTGGTCTCAGTTGCACAGTTCTCCTGAGACTTTTACACACATGGCTTTTGGTTTGCATCTCCTCCAGAATGGAGGGTGCAAGCCCACATATCAGCTGGATTTACTCCAAGGTCACAGCAGGCTATCAGGGACCAGTTCACACACGATTCTGCTTTTCCCCAAGTTTCTGTTGCGCATTCTAGCGTAGCCTGAATTTATTTATTTATCTATTTATCAATCAATCAATCAACCAACCAACCAACCAACCAACCAATCAATCAAATTTGTACACCGCCCCAAACTTTCAGCTCTGGGCAGTTAACAATAACATACAAGTTAAAACATACACAAAACTTAAAAATAATTTAAACAATTTAAAAAGTCAAAACTGATTAAAACCTAAAAAAATTTAAAAGCCAAGAAAGCTTGTGTGAAGAGGTGAGTTTTCAAATTTTTTAAAAAAATTACCATTGGTGGGGAGGATTGTATTTCAGTAGGGAGTGCATTCCACAACCTTGGGGCAGAAACTGAGAAGGTCCATCCCTGAATTATGTCTGGGGTAAAAAAAAATCTTCTATTTGTGGTGGTTTTTTAATGTTTTGTTTTTAAAACAGCATTCTGGTACGTCCCAGCACTTCTCCTGCAATGTGTGGAGGGGCCATTGCCAATAATTCCCCATTCAAGTGACGCTGATCAGCTTCAGATCAGTAGCACGGGAGGGACTTTTGCTGGGGATCAGAAGAGAAAGGGTGAAGCTTTACCTCCTTGCCCCCAAGTCATTGCTCACTCCCCACTTTGGGGTTTTTTTTTGGGGGGGGGCTCCTGTTCAGTGAGGCAGTTCAATTCATCCTGACCCCCCACCCTATACCATGCCTGCAGATGGGAGGAGGCTGGCAGCAGGAGTGACTATCTCCAACCAATAAAAGCTGCTTCACTTTCTCTCGCTCACCCCGCATCCTGTCCCCCCACTGCTGAATTACTGAGCAGGTCACTCCTTGCCAGGTCAATTTCCAAAAATATTTGAAGGCAATGATAGAGTCTTGCAGTATGCAAGGAACTGGAGACTTGGGTGATCTAGCAGAATGCCCATTGTCAGCAGAAGGCACTGCTTGCCAACTTGTCTTGCCAGTTTCCCAAAAGGAATGAAGGGGAGCTTGACATTTGTGTTCAGTATGGTCTGCTCTTTGAATGATTTGCAATTGCAAGCACTGAGGGCGGTGTGTGTGTGTGTGTGTGTGTGTGTGTGTGTTGTGACAGATTGGTGAAATTCTATGGAGGGAGAAATTCCTAAGTTAAAAACAAGGGAATGGGAATGCAGAATGTGGGCTTCTTCTGCTTTCCCTCCCTCTAACTAAGACCAAAGGGTCAGCCTGGTTACCATAGGAACCTAGATGCTGCAAATCAGGCAGATAGGCTGGCTTTACATATGCAGATATTGTTGGAGGAGGCCTGGAAGCTTAACAATGAGACAACAGGTCCAATGTAACCTGAGCCCTTTGTGTCTGAGCTGATTCCATGTGGCTGCATTTTTCTTTATCACAGAGAGAAAGCAATGATTTCTACTTTAAACTTCCATGGCCTCTTAAATGGTCTGGGGTGTGGTGTGGTGGGAGAACATGAGGTGATGAAGTCAGTCACAAAGGTAAATTCCTTATAAAAATCAGCAAAGATTTGCGTCAGATTTGGCAGGTTCGGGTTAAGCATTCTGTTGTTTTGACTAGTCAATCTTGCAGAACACTGGCTGTCAAACTAAATAATAATAATAATAATAATAATAATAATAATATTAAAGGGAGGCGTCTCTTGCCTCCTCCTGGGATGTGATTGGTTGGAGAAAAAACCCCAGAGAAGGCTGTGGGGACGCACACAGGAAAAGTATCACACAGAAAAAGTATAACACAGAAAGCACACAGGAAAAGTATCAGGAAAAGTATCCACAGGGAATGTGGTGAAGAACCAACCCTATGTGAACAGGCCATCTTATCACCTGAATTAAACAGTTGCAAATCTGCTGCAAAGATTTGCTCTTTGGATACCCCGCAGCATGAAGCCATGTCTGGATAACTCCCTGGGGAAAACCAAGCTTTGGAATAGCCCCAAGTTAATGATAGCCTAGGAACAGGAAAGAACATTTTGTTTGGATAGGAGAAAAGTATAGCCCAGTTTGAAAGGTAATACTGTATTTGTGGATTTTGCAGCAGCTTGATGCTGACCCCAAAGTGCTTAGCACTGTGAAGAATTCATCTTCAGTTTAGACTAGTGAATGCAACTGAGCAATAAAAGAGACTCACATTTGCTCTTGTTGTTATTTAGAGCCTGTCGAAACTGTAGCTTTCAGCCTGAAACAATCAATAAATCAAATATGAGATCACAAGTTGCAGAGCATTCCCTTTGGATATGGGCTTCATTTTTGTTCCTACTATGTCAGGGAGTTCTTTGTCTTTGCAGTGGAATTGCTTTTATACCTTCTCATCAAGCCAAACTGTCCGATAAAGCAAACTCAATTCATGTCCTATAATGACAAGGTCGTGCACCTCAGAGAGCTGCTTTTAGATTTGCTTTGAGGGGAGAAGAAAAAAAAAGCTCATATCAAAATAAAGAAAAAAAAGAGGCATTGAAGGATTTGGATGAGTCACACTTAGCTTCACCTGAGAATATGAGTAGATAAAAAGACTGAAGCTTTGACTCAAGGGCTGGTGAATTGGTTATGTTTTCACAAATGACTTCTCTCCATTATTGAATACAATGGGAACTTTAAGGCCAACTGCAATAACAGTTTCTCATGAAAAATTAACAAAGAATTTATGAAAATGTAGTGAAAGTCCCAAAGCAATTAGCTTAGATTTCTCTAGAGCCTGAGAAAAGCCTCGATAATTGCAGGCAGAAACTACATAAAGTGGCTATTTTCATTATCACAGGATACAGAACGTCCATTTTCATCACAATGGGACATAATGATGTTAAAGCTTACACAAAGATATATTTTAAGAGGTTGTGACACAGTTTACAAAATGGTTTGATTTAAGTGACTTTGGGGATCCATATTAAAGGGTTTTTGGGTGTGTGTGTGTGTTTTTAAACAACGATGGAGATTTCCCCTGGTATTGTCAGTGGCTGCTAAGATGCTGGAAGTTGTGGGGTGGAGGTGGAGGAACAACCTACACAATGGTAGTCAGAAGCTTATGGTACATTACATTACCAGTGGGATGTCCAAGAATGAATTTAATTTGCCCTTGAATTCAAAGAGCCGACTTGCTGCACAAATTGTCACATGAATATACATTCAAGAGAACCTTTTCTATATACTTACCAATGTAGCTTTCACTGTAGTATTGTGCTTTGAATAACTGTGAAATAAAGCCATTTTACTGAGAAATGTAAAACCATGAAAATGTTCTTAGGTGGGTCCACCAGTTTCACTCCTCTGATCTCCCCTAGTGATTGTTTGGTAAGTATTCTTCTATAAAATACATGTGCCTTGTTTTACTGTTCCATGCATTTAAAGCTCATCGAGATATTTATATACTCTCCACATTTTCTGGCAGGCTATATTCTGATTGGCTTCCTGTACTGAACTTGTTTTATAATACATTAAACAAGCCAGGGGCATCCTTTGCAATGTCACACATAGTTTTTGTTACCAATTCAATTCAAGACCTTAATAAAATACTGTAGGGGAAAGGCCTAATACATAGCTTTGCACACTTGTGTCGGTACAATATTACTACCAGACTCTAGGCAAACCTGCACTGAATTTTAAGGCAGACTTAGCATTCTCTGAACAGTCATAGTAAGTTCTTTCCTCACAGTATCATCCCAGTTTCACAATTGGTGATGTCAACATACCCACCAGCAAGTCAAACATCAGTGAGTTAATCAGTCTTCAATTCTGCCTCTCCTTTTGTGTGTCAGGTAGGGTGTTGAATTGAAAAAAATTAAAATGTTTTAATCAAATTATACACATATTATTTCTGCATTTTATCAAAACATTTTTGCTTCTTCCCCTGCCAACATCAAAAGACTTTACTCTCAGGTTTGGAAGGAGGTGTGTTTATGGTGTAATGGAAGCTGGCCAGTATGTACTGTACCCATCATAGTCATAACACCAGAGGCGTAACTAGGGGAATTGGCGCCTGGGGCAAGCACTGAAATGGCGCCCCCCACGCCCCCCCGCGCCACAACATACTACATTATACTTAGGTTTTTCCTCACAAGTGCCCGCCGCTGCCGCTGCCAAGCCAGGCCACTGACTGGCCGCCAGGTGCCAGCAAAGCAATGGGGGGGTGCGGGCGGCGCGGAAGGGACCGCTCGTGGGGGATGGGCTGCCGACGCGCTCCCTTGACTGCTGCAGCGCTGCTGCACTGAGCAGGAAACATTTGTATTAACAAAATTTTTTTAAAAAATTAAAAAAAAATTTTGTCATGTTGGCGCCCCCCATGTGACCAGAAAAGATGGCGCCCGGGGCACGTGCCCCCCCTGCCCCCCCTATAGTTACGCCTCTGCATAACACAATCAGCAGCAGAGGAGAAATCCCTAGTTCAGTCTGGATCCTAGTTCAGTCTGGAGAGGAGAGCTGGTCTTGTGCTAGCAAGCATGACTTGGCCCCTTAGATAAGCAGAGTCTACCTTGGTTGCATATGAATGGGAGACTAGAAGTGTGAGCACTGTAAGATATTCCCCTCAGGGGATGAAGCTGCTCTGGGAAGAGCATCTAGGTTCCAAGTTCCCTCCTTGGGTTCTCCAAAATAGGGCTGAGAGAGATTATTATTATTATTATTATTATTTTATTATTATTATTACATTTATATCCTGCTCTTCCTCCAAGGAGCCCAGAGTGGTGTACTACATACTTGAGTTTCTCTTTCACAACAACCCTGTGAAGTAGGTTAGGCTGAGAGCGAAGTGACTGGCCCAGAGTCACCCAGCTAGTATCATGGCTGAATGGGGATTTGAACTCAGGTCTCCCCGGTCCTAGTCCAGCACTCTAACCACTACACCACACTGGCTCACTGCCAGCTCTTGCCGACAACCTTGGAGAAGCTGCTGCCAGTCTGTGAAGACAATACTGAGCTAGATAGACCAATGTTCTGACTCAATATATGGCAGCTTCCTATGTTCCATGATGAAAACCTGAAAAACTTTTGTTTTTATTTTATTTTTTTCAGACATAGTTCTAGGATGAAATATGTGTGCATGTTATGAGGGCAGTGAAGATGCTATCATTGCCTATACCACCATTGTAGTGTTCAATAGAGCCATAAAGACAATCTTTTAAAGTTTGGGTTTTAACAGTGTTTAAATAGTTTTATATTATAATTTTTTAAAATTGATTATTTTATTTTGAACCTCTTTGAGCTCTTTGGAATGGGCAGTATAAAAATGAAATAAAAATAAAATAAAGTTATGCTAGTTTTCAAACCTAAAAAGCTTTACCTAAAGGTACTTCTATAAAACCTTTCTAAAAGCACTACTGTAAATATATATTTGAATTTTAAGACAAATTCATGCAAGGATTTGCTGGATCAGAACTGACAGAACTGAAAACTACTCCCCCACCCCTCCAAATTCTAGCAATAACTATAATGTGATATTAAATACCCTCAGATCTGGACATTCTAAATGAAGTTATTGTTCAGGGGCTAATTTAAAACTACATGCAACACATTTTAATTTACAGATTATCAGTTCAGCTGAGCAACAAGGCGCACATTTGGAGAATCTCATAAGCAAATATAGTCAGCTGTGCTGCGGATTATGCTAAAGTGACACATTTATTTAAAAATCTGCCTACGACTTGTCCTCATTGATTAAATGCCCTTAAGAAAGTGAATCTGATTAAATAGAAGCCATTAAGATTCAGCACACCTCCTCCACTGCTTTTGATGGCTGACACATTCCCTAGAGAGGGAGATTGGACAGATGATAAGCGAACACTGAATTATAAGCACTTTTGTGGAATGTCACGGGCAAATGAAAGATCTACTGTTTTGCTTGCAAAGCAAGAGAATGCCTTAACAGCACGAAAATGGACATGGTGCAGGAATTATTTCATCTTCTGTGCCTAGAATATAAATGACTATATATTCCATGCATGTATTTTTATGGCAGAGATCAGCTCATAGAGCAGCTCGGCTTGTTGTGAGGTACAGTATCAATTGATCAGGAAAACAGACGTGTCTGTCTATGATTTTTGTAGTCAAAAACCAGAAACCCAAATCAGAATGGTGTGATATATCTATTCTACATGCCACTGGCTGATTTTCAGACACATGGTTTTGGGCATTGAAAGGGTGATTAAAATGCCTATTTGGTTTCCTCTGCTTTGAGATTTAATCTTCAGAAGGTATCAGGGTAGACTGTACCCCGCTTGAGAATGAAAAAAATCATAACACTTCCCCCCACCCTCCCGCCAACCTTCAGCAACTACATGTTCCAGATAAGGCTCAACATTAATGAAGTTAAGTGCCCTGTGGTGTTTCATTCCCCAACCCATGGTAATAATGTTTAAAATTGCGGTTTGCAGTTTGATGGATTGGGGAGTTTATTCTGGCCATATTGCTTTACATGGAAAAATGAAAGTACTATGCACTTATGATGCTAAGGGTTAAAGATACTCCACAAAATGCTGTTTTAATAATTCATTGCTATTTTTTTCTATAGAGCTTTAAATCAGAAACTGGTTTTTTCCAGTTGCTGTGAGAAACGGTTGCACTGCCTTGATTATATAACTTTTTGTCTCTGTTCTTTATGCCATTTTTTGATGTACAGAAATATGTCTTCAAAGCATTAGTAGTAGTAGTAGTAGTAGTATTTATTTACAGTCATAGACCAAACAACAAGAAATACATGGTACAAGTGCAAAATGCAGAATAGTATCAAAGAGTTTTGGAGATAAATACTCAAAGGCTTAAGTAACACCTTTAGAAACCTGAATTGTAGTAACAGGGTTTTAGTACCTGGAACCTTCTTTATGAAATATATATCTATATCTATCTAAATTCATAGCTATTAGCTAAGTTCATGTTGAGCAATACTGACTCATTCTGTTCTGTGTTGGGAGTTATTTTGACCCCAGATTTTTGCAAGCAACTTTCAGCCTCATGTCAGTTGATGGCCACACGTACTGGCACCTCTCAAATGAGCCTTCAGATGACCCTTGTTTACACAAATATTACCTCCAGGAGGTTTTTCACACCAGAATGGAGATGTGCAATTACATATTGGCCAAATTAAGTCTCTGCAAGCTGTCAGGGAGCACTTCACACACAATTTGGGTTTTTCATTACATGTTAGAGTGTAGCCCGATTTATATCCAGGATTACAGATATCTAGTTTTTGCATCGGTTTTGGGGGGCAACTTTGAACTCAAAGTGAAGCCTCACAGAAAACCGATGGTAATGATCATGGTAAAGTCTGGGAAAGATCTGGGGAAAGTGTGTGCATAAGGCCTGATTGATTGATTGATTGGTCTATCTATCTATTTATTTATTAAATTTGTACACCACCCCACACTTTCATCTCTGGGCAGTTAATTTCAGCTATCAAGCTTTCAGTAGACCACTAAAGCCACCTAGGGTAGAGTAATAAAAACCATATGGTTAGAATGCATTGGAAAGGGTATGAAACCAACACTTATTTCTCCACTAAGTCATAGATAGACTGGCCTCTTCTTCCATTTTCCTGCTGATATTGCAGCTGCTTTTGTGTTTATGTTTAGCTCCTGACAAGCAAAATAACCATGGCAAAACAGCTTGCCAGAGAAGACTGTGCCAAGATATTCTTGGAGGATAACTTTGGATCAGACTGGGGCAGGGGCCATGACCTGGTTTTAACTGAAGAAAAGGGGAAGATGACAGCTGAGTACTTGCCAAGGTGACTGCAAATCACAGCAGAGCTGTGTTCATGAAGTGATGCAGTGTGATCATTGTGTTTATCTGTGCAAGTTATGCAAACTTTGTTACAATGGACGTTACGATGTTTTTCAATGTTCACATTACCTTTTTATATTTAAAAAACAATGATGAGATATATTTAAAAAAACAATGATGAGATATACACACACATTCAACCATATTTGTAAGTAAAGTAAAGTGTGCTGTCAGGTCGATTTTGACTCCTGGTACCCACAGAGCCCTGTGGTTTTCTTTGGTAGAATATAGGAGGGGTTTACCATTGCCTCCTCCTGCGCAGTATGAGATGATGCCTTTCAGCACCTTCCTATATTGCTGCTGCCCGATATAGGTGTTTCACATAGTCTGGGAAACGTACCAGCGAGGATTCAAACCGGCAACCTTCTGCTTGTTAGTCAAACATTTCCCTGCTGTGCCATTAAGGTGACAACCATGTTTGTACTAGTAGTTAAATTACCACTCTTGGGTACTGTTCATTCAAATACTTTTTTTGATATAGTACTACTACACAGAAAAAGATGCAGTTGGTATGCTAATGCAGCCCCTCGGGTTTAAAAATTTCTGAATTAATGGGGGTATTTTTAAAGCTCAATAACAGACTAATAGAGTAGATTTGGTGACCATCCAAGGGTTAAACTGACCAAAGAAACTGCAGTTAGGACATGCTTGTGTAGCAGGAATGGGTGAACACTGTAGATATAATCCCACAAAAAGTTAATCCCATGTACATCTCAATCAAATAACTGAAACTTCAGCATATTAGAGATGCAATCCTATGCAAAGCCAATTGGACTTACTTCCAAGCACATATGGACAGAATTGCCCACCCTGCTGCATGAGCTGTGGAGCTGTTAGTTGAACTCAGAAGAACCTAGGAAGAGACCCTTGGTCCATCTAGCTCAGTATTGTTTACACTGACTAGCAGCAGCAGCACCGCAAGATTTCACGCAGGAGTCTCCCCCAGTCCTAGCTGAAGATGCCAGGGAGTGAACATGCCAGCCAGCCAGCCAGCCAGCAAGCAAGCAGATGCTCTTCCAGTGAGCCATGGGACCATCTCCTAAGGGGAATATCTTACAGTGCTTACATGCAGTCAGCCATCCAAATGCAAACCAAGTGGAAACTTTGCTAAGGAGGTGGAGCCTCCTCAGTACCATAATTCATACTCAGTACCATAAAACCAGAAGCACTGATGTAATGCATGAAATTGGTTTTTTTTTTTTACTATACATGTGGTATGTATGAAATGTGGCCCCAAGTAATTAATTAAATATGATATTACCACGGATAAGAGTAGTTATCTATTATCACCAGTTATTCTCTCTCTCTCTCTCTCTCTCTCTCTCTTACACACACACACCCCTAATAATTTTGTGTAGTTTTGCTATTCTTTGAAGCTCTCCTCACGATCAGGCTAACTGCTGGGAAGGAGGGTTTACCTTCCCTTCCCCACAGACTATCACAGCGAGGTTCCTTCGCTCGAAGAGAGTGGTGGCTTTTCTGCGGGCCACCTATGACTTGCTGTGGCTCACCTGGAAGCTCCAAGGGTTGGGTGCAGGGAAACGCTGCCTCATGGCGCCCTTCCCCTCAGAGCCTCAGTCATGCACCACGCAAGTGCGCGGTGCATTTTTGGGAGCCCCTCCCTCCTCCCAAGTGTGCCCGTCATGGCACACAATCATTTAACCCAGTGTTTGGGCACACTCATGCCCAAAACCTTGGTTAGGCGGTGGGCTACCTAAGAGGGCTCGGCTCCACACCACCACCAGGAGCTACACGGATCCCGACAGTTCTCATGAGCAGCAAAAACTGGGCTGGGCTTTCCTAGCCCAATGTTTGCTGCTCGTGAGAATAGCTTCTTTTTCTATGTACCACTTTTCTATGTCTTTTTCCTTCTTCTTATTCTTTTTCTGTGTAAACCACTTTGAGAACATTTTGTTGAAAAGCGGCATATAAATAATAGGAATGGTAATGAATAGTAATTTTGCAGAATAATAATAGGATTTTAAAAGCATTTAGAATATTAAGGTTTAGACATGCAATTTTAGACAATGCTGTAATTCCTTCATAACTGTCTTTGCCAATGAATCTGAGGCATTCATACTTCTGAATTTAGAAGCTCTAGGGTGATCTGAGTAGATTGGCTTCACTTCTGAATTACAAACTAAATGAGGACATGCAAAAATAAATGAATTTATCAGCAGCATTGTTCTCTGCCATGGAGGGAGGGAAGCCTCATTATAGGAGCAATTCTCATTTCCTTTGTGTCAAAAATAGCAAAAGAAAAAACAACAAAGAAGCCTTTCCTTCAAAGAATATTCTTTAATTTTCAGTAGTTTGCCTTTGTTTCTTATAGGTTTCTTCAAGGGAAAGATCAGTTTAGCTCAAGTGGAGGATAATTTTTAAAAGGACTTTATTAGGCAAAATTGTATTTGCCCTCAGTTCCACTCTCATAAATAGAAGCTAACAATTGCAGATGAGCATACGCTTATGGAACAGCAGACACTGCTTTAGTCAACTTTTAGAGATGGCAAAGAATAACACCACCTAATGGCACAGCCGGGAAGTGACTTGCCTAGCAAGCAAGAGGTTGTCGGTTCGAATCCCTGCTGGCATCATCTCATACTGCGCGGGAGATGGCAATGGCAAACCCCTCCTGTATTCTACCAAAGAAAACCACAGGGCTCTGTGGGCGCGAGGAGTTGACACTGACTCAACGGCACAACTTTACCTTTAAGAATAAATCTACATTATTACAAAGGAAAACACAACTCCATGCACTAAGTTAGCATCAGTTAAACATGGGCAGTATTCAGAAAACACAGGCTGATATCCAGACTAACAAAGCATGGGTGCTACATGAGAAACACTGGTGCTGCTGATAGTTTCGATTAATGAAGCTCTAGCAATTGCACACAGGTGAGGATGAATTTTTATTGGGAAGGACATAAATTTTCTTATCCTTGATAACATGGTAAAATTCTGAATTATCCACTCAAGAATCTCAGGCCACTGACTGTGGTTTCATAACATTGTGTGAAGAAACTTAAGTTCTTTGAGAAATATGTGAAGGATCTGCAGGGGACTGAAAAGCTACTATGGAGTGTGCAGGTGTCAACGTTCAAATGCCAATCCACCAACAGTGGGTGAAAGAAAAAATGAGGTTTATGGTGGATATTCCTTATTACCTCCGTTTGTGGAGTTGTGTTACATATATTATATATGTAAATACGAATTAACTCTGTTATATAATCACAATCATTACTGATCTACAGAACAGAGTTGCACAGTGGTGTGCATGGATGATAAATGGACCAACAGACAGACAGAGGAAATGGGGGCGGGGGGGGGGGATACAGAGAAGGCAAATAAACCGAATGTTGATTTGCCATTGACACTGACATACCCTTAGAGCTTTGGGTAGCATTCCCGTGCTGAAGTAGGAGAGGTCATGTCCTTGAATATCTCTTCTGGTAATTGTAGTGCAAATTTTCCTTAGCCTTCCATTCCTCCCACCCCACCCCATCTATAACAAAGAGCAAGAAGGCAATAAAGTTAATAATTCCTCAGATTTTGAGCTTAGATTATATAAATAATGATTGTATTTTAGCTTATTTTTCTTCTTTCCCCTGACCTAAGATCAACATGTACAGAA
Source organism: Hemicordylus capensis (assembly GCF_027244095.1). Classification (NCBI taxonomy): domain Eukaryota; kingdom Metazoa; phylum Chordata; class Lepidosauria; order Squamata; family Cordylidae; genus Hemicordylus; species Hemicordylus capensis. The sequence goes on along the minus strand of NC_069658.1, from coordinate 83,339,635 downwards.
CATGGTCCTGCCATAACTCTGTATAAAGCCACTATTACAGTATATTATTATAATATAATAATAATAATAATAATAATAATAATAATAATCCCCCAGTGAGGCACTACCTTGGCGTGCTTGTGGGGCTTGCGTGCTCTGAGGAAGGTGAGAGCTATGCCAGAGGTCCAACCATACTGGACAGGTCTCACCAGAGGAGCCAGACAAAGAGTGCCTCTCCCATCAACAATATGGTGAGACGTAACTTTAATAAATCTATACCGGATCGGTCGTCGCCCGGGGTCAACAAGGACCGCGCCAGGTGCTGGAGTCCCTGGACATCTGGTGGCAAGTGGGCAACAGGACTCAGGATCTTCAGTTGAGCAACCAGGGCTGAAGACAGCAAAGTTACTGGAAGAAACGTCGCTTAACCGAAAACAAATATGAAAAATGCCAACAAGGAAATAATGATCTGCTATTACAAGTCTAGTCCAACTAGAAGAGCTTATGTAAAAAGAATGTACCAAATTTGGAAAGAAAAGCATCCAGACACAGAAATAACAGAACAAAGGCTAGCAGACCAGAGAAGATTCATAATAAGAAATAAAGTATTCACAGGAGTTGAGCTGGAAGAACTGCAAAGAGCAACACAGGCTCAAGATATGGAAGAAGAATTACCACCAACTGAAGCAGTTGCTCAGGTGCAGGTGGAGGTGGTGTTGGAAATAGAGGATACCACCGTTGCTGAACTGTTTCAAAATCAAAACCAGGCAACCTCCTCTTTGCCTTCACCTCAAAAACCCGAATGCCGTTTAACAGAAAAGCAACAAGAACTAAAGCAAAAAATAACTGAGCACATGAACCAAGCAACCACCAGGGTTCAACTTGCAGCTCTAAAAACAGTTGCCACAAAACAACTTGTTCAGGTATTAAAAGATGTCAATACTGCACTTGCAGAAATAACAACCAATAATTTGCAAGAAACAAACCAACTATGAGGACCAGAATTCAAATTTCGAGAAGGAATTATGTCAAAATGATGAAAAATTAGTATCTAAAATGTATAAACTGTTGCTTTTGGAGGAGACAAGAGAGGAAGTGGTTAAAACGACTATGATAAAATGGGCTCAAGATGCGGGGCGTAATATAGAAATGGCAGCCTGGGAAAAGTTATGGAAAAATGACTTAAAATTTACTGCATGTTATGCTATCAAAGAAAATTATTATAAAATGATGTATAGATGGTATCTGACACCAAAAAAACCTGGCATTAATGTATAAAAATGTTTCAAACAAATGTTGGAAGTGTGGACATTTTGAAGGCACGTTTTTTTATATGTGGTGGACCTGTGGGAAGGCTAAAGCCTATTGGGATATGATATATAATGAATTAAAGAAAATATTTAAAATGACATTTCCTAAGAAGCCAGAATCCTTCCTGCTGGGAATAACACAAGGTGCAATCTCTACAACCAATTTAACATTTTTTATGTATGCCTCCATGGCGGCTAGAATTATATATGCACAGAAATGGAAGTCTAGTGAACTGCCTTCAAAAGAAGACTGGCTGATAAAATTTTTGGAATATGCGGAGATGGCAAAACTTACAGCACTATTGAGAGATAAAAACTTGGAATGTTTTAAAGAAGATTGGAAACCATTTTTGTTGTATCTAAAGAATTACTTTCCTACTATGGAATTGACAGCAGGGTTTGAAATTTAGTATAAATCGCAGGTTGGTTAGATTAATTATGTTTGTAAGGGTTTGAACTTATGTTTTGATTTATTATCATAGCAAGGGTAAATTTTATAGTTGTTGATTCACGAAGAAATGTGAGCGGGAAGTCCTCCCTTTTTGTGTGTATTTTTAATGAATGGTAATATTGTTATTCTTAAAATCAATAAAAATTGAATTTGCAAAAAAAAGAAAAGAAAAAAGAAAGAAACCAACTAATGTACAGTGCAGCAACAATAACACAAGAGCTCGGATATAAGATCAATGGACCTGTCAAAAAAGAAAGTAGTACATCACCTAAATGGAAGATTAGATTAGAAAATAAAATCTCCAGGCTTAGATCAGATGCTAATCAATTGAAAGATATGAAAGACAAGAAGCTGAAGAATGAAAACACCAAACAGTAACTGATCCAAAAATACCACCTAGATTCAAGGAAAATTAGAGAAGTCGATTCATTGCCTCACACATGGATACTAAAATGTTTAGAAACAACCGGTGTCAGCAAAAACATTCAGATATTTATTTAAAAAGCAATGAGCATGTGGAGTACACAGTTAACAAACAATGGTGAGACACTTGGACAGGTTAGCATTAGAAGAGGTATTTTCCAAGGGGACTCACTATCCCCTCTGTTGTTTGTAATTGCCATGACCCCACTTTCACAAATACTAAACAAAACAGGCCTCGGATACCAAACATCTAAAACATCAAGTCAAATCAACCATCTGCTGTACATGGACGATCTGAAATTGTATGGAAAGTCCCAGTCAGAAATCCAATCACTGCTAAACACTGTCCATATATTCAGTAGCAATATAGCAATGGAGTTTGGACTAGACAAGTGTGCTGCATTAATAATGAACAGAGGGAAAATAAGAAAAACAGAAGGAATAGAACTGCCCAATGGAAGCAACAACAACAAGAACCTGGAAGAAAAAGAACTTTACAAATACTTGGGCATTCTCCAGGCTGATAACATCGCACACACTGAAGTTAAAAGAAAAATGGGAAGTGAATACATCAGGAGAGTTAGAAAAATCCTCAAGTCCAAACTCAATGGCGGGAACACCATACAAGCCATAAACACCTGGGCTATACCTATTATCAGATACACTGCAGGAATAATAGACTGGACCCAGGCAGAGCTAGAGACGCTGAATCATAAGACCAGGAAAATCATGACCATCAATCATGCTCTGCACCCCCGCAGTGAGGTAGATAGGCTATACCTCCCTCGCAGCTCAGGTGGAAGAGGAATGCTGTAAGTCCATCAAACAGTCGAGGAGGAGAAAAGAGGCCTTGAAGAATATATCAAGGACAGTGAAGAAGATGCACTTCAAATGGTCAATAATGCGAAACTATTCAACACCAATGAAAGAAAGCAGGCCTACAAGAAAGAACAAGTCAAGAACTGAGCAGAAAAATGGAAAAATAAGCCACTGCATGGTCAATATTTGCACAATATAAGTGGAAAATCAGACATCACCAAGACCTGGCAATGGCTTAAGAATGGCAACTTGAAGAAAGAAACAGGGTGTTTAATACTGGCTGCACAAGAACAGGCACTAAGAACAAATGCAATAAGAACCAAAGTTGAAAAATCAACCACAAACAGCAAGTGCCGCCTTTGTAAAGAAGCAGATGAAACCGTGAACCACCTAATCAGCAGTTGTAAAAAGATGGCACAGACTGACTACAAACAAAGGCATGACAAAGTAGCAGGGATGATACACTGGAACATCCACAAAAAATACAAGCTACCTGTAGCCAAAAATTGGTGGGACCATAAAATTGAAAAAGTTGAAGAAAATGAAGATGTAAAAATATTATGGGACTTCCGACTACAAACAGACAAACATCTGCCACACAATACACCAGATATCACTGTAGTCGAGAAGAAAGAAAAACAGGTCAAAATAATCGACATAGCAATACCAGGGGATAGCAGAATAGAAGAAAAAGAAATAGAAAAAAAATCACCAAATACAAAGATCTACAAATTGAAATTGAAAGGCTGTGGCAGAAAAAGACCAAAATAATCCCAGTGGTAATTGGCACCCTAGGTGCAATTCCAAAACAACTTGAAGAGCACCTCAACACCATAGGGGTCACAGAAATCACCATCAGCCAATTACAAAAAGCAGCTTTACTGGGAACAGCCTATATTCTGCGACAATATCTATAACAATTGACAATAAAATTCTGGCATCCCAGGTCCTTGGGAAGGACTCGATGTCTGGATAAAACAAACCAGTCAATAACACCTGTCTGACTGTGTAAACAAGAAATAATAATAATAATAGAAGACAATAAAATTCAGCCATCCCAGGTCCTTGGGAAGGACTCGATGTCTGGATAAAACAAACCAGTCAATAACACCTGTCTGACTGTGTAAATAAATAATGAATTCCAGATTTCTAGCATTCAGGAGCTTTGTATTTCTCATTCTTGATGAAAACTAAAGAGGTTTATGTTACATACTCATAGCTCCTCAATGGTGCTAATGAACTTTGCATATATAGATAATGGGTAAAATATAACCCTGATGGATCTGCAGTGAGCTTAAGGTTTAAGAATGGTGGTGGTAGCAATTAAGAAAGGATATTTCCTTGCATGGATTCTGTCACCCCATTGACATTTCAATAGCATGGCAATTTTGTAGTTATTATTGGTGTGCATCATAGTGACAGATAATACTACTTACTAACCTTATTTATTTTATCTATTTATTTACAATATTTATATCCCACCCCTCCAGCACACCACTGCTTGGGGCAGCTCACATCAACAAAACAAGTACAATGTAAAGTAAAGGTTTGGGTCCGTTCAGATGATACGTTTAGACATACATTTAGTATATCTGTGTTTTTTTATACCCACTTGGAAGACATATTCAGATGAACAAATCAATGTGGGTAGAGTGTATTTTTCCAATCACATGTTTAGAATCCTACTGTACTTTCCTTTCACAGATGCAACAGGCCTATCATTCCCCTCTCTCTACGGTTCCCAGGCTTCCTTTGTTTTATTCCCTGCTTCAAACACAGCACCTTCCCATAGATATAAGTTCATACAATGATAGTGTCATGCACAGTGATCAGCAGTTGAGATGCAATTCTTTTCCAAGTCAGAACTGAGAGCTTTGGCTCCTGTGTCTTCTACCAAGAAATGCTTACCTGCCTGCTAGCTTGAAGTACATAGATTAAATGGGCATGTTTGGAGATCTCAGTATACGCCAGGTATTAGTAAACGAGTTTGCAAGCATTCTTCCAAATATCAATCTCTTATCTTTTTTCGTGACTCTAGCCTTTCCTATCTCTATGAGGTTTGATAGTACAGGTTTTTCAGTGGGATTGTTTCTGGATAGTCTGGTCGAGGTCTGGAACCTACCTGCAAAAACTAGATAGATATTTCTGTCTTTTGTGCATTGGTCGGAGAGCTTCATGTCAGTGAGTGAGTGAGTAAGTGTTTCTTTTTAGATTGTGAGCCTTTTGGAGACAGAGATCCATCTTATTTATTAAGTTATTTCTCTGTGTAAACCACTCTGAGCCATTATTGAAAGGGCGGTATAGAAACTGAATGAATAAATGAATGAATGAATGAATGACTACATAAATAGTGAGAAAGAAGATAGTGAGCAATATAGTGCACTCCAAACTGGGGGAAACTCCTTTTATAGGAAAGGATCAGTTTCCAAGCCCAGAACCTGAGATTTCTGCTGGAGAATGAAAAGGCACTGTGGGGTGCTGGAAGGTGGTAAAGACGAGGCAACAGACCAGGGTTGACCCCTATGCCTTAAGGGACATGCCTGGTGGTCTGGCTCCTCTCACCCCACCTTGGGCTCTCTCCTCTTGCTTTAGTTAAGAGGAGTTGCAACCTCTCTATGTCAATCCTTCACTGACCCCCCCAAGTCTGACTGGGATCTTCCTGGGCAAAATGCTCTGTCAGATCCCAGAAGGGAGAAATGTGGCCGGGGGGGGGGGGGGATGACTGAAGAGGTTGTCAGTGGGGCTCTGCAAGGTGGGTGTGGGGGTGAAGACAGGGGACCAGGGGTGACCCTTACGCTTGGTGGGTAAAACTGCCCCCCCCTTATGGCTTGTAACAGCAAAATAAAAATTCATGTTTGAAACTCAAACACACAGGCACACTCACAGTTTTCCACAATTATTTTATACCAGAAAGTGGGTGAAACTTGTAATTAGCATGCTTGTCTTGCAGGTAGCTGTCACACACTTGGGGCCACAGTCTCCAACTGCCTCCCTTCCTCTACTCCTGTTCATAGGCTGTTTAAGTGGCTTCAGAAGTGCTGGGGAGGGAGTTAATTGTCACCTTATTCCTCCACCAGCCATCAGGGAGAGGAGTCAGACCACTCCTCACTGGGAGTCTCTAGGGCCAAGTCACTCCCATCTCTCCATTCCTCTTCAACCCTGGCCATCCAAATCTTAAATAAAGCCCTGCAATCCCAGTCACCCTCTCCACCCTCTGCAATCTAGCTGTCTGCATCCTCTGTCCTTCAGATGTTGTCCAGGCAACCTGCTGGGCCATGCTGGGCCACCCATGGTCTATTGGTTCCTTGGTGACCTGGCTCTCCCTGGCAACCAGGGAAGGTGCCAGCTGGCTTTGCCTGTACCCAGGAGCTGTGCGGTCTCTATCCTATTGGTCCCATGACTGGGTGAGTTCTCAGGCCCTCCCCTGGTCAGTGGGAAGGCCCGAGAGTATCACTTATTCCACTTACGTCAATTAGTGTGGCAGAAATTGAAAGAACTCTCTCATAACTCTCAACCTTAGGCAATAATAATTTTTTTTTTTTTTGCCATAAGTAAGTCCCGTCTACATAACTGGATGATCCAATCCTGGGCTTTGTCTTGTTTACAATGCAATCTCTATGGTTAACGGGGGGGTGGTGGTGGTGGATTGCAGAGGAACATAAGAACACCTGTGCTGGAGCAGGGCCAAGGCCCATCTGTTCCAGCATCCTGTTTCCACAGTGGCTAACCAGATGCCTCTGGGAAGTCCACAGGCAAGAGCTGAGGGCATGCCCTCTCTTCTGCTGTAACTCTTCTGCAAATGGTATTTAGAGGCATCCTGCCTCTGAGGCTGGAGGTGGCCTATAGCCACCAGACTAGTAGCCACTGATATTCATCCTCCATGAATTAATCTAACCCCCTCTTAAAGCCATCCAGGCTGTTGGCTGTCACCACATCTTGTGGCAGAAAATTCAATAGGTTAATTATGCATTGTGTTGAAAAAGTACTTCCTTTTGTCGGTCCTCAATTTCTTGGCAGTCAGTTTCATGGAATGCCCCCTGGTTCCTCTCTATCAACCTTCTCCACACCATGCATGATTTTATAGACCTCTATCATGTCTCCCTGCAGTCATCTTTTTTCTAAACTAAAAAGCCCCAGGTGTTGTAGCCTTGCCTCGTAGCCCTGCCTAACCGGTCCCTGATCATCTTGGTTGCCCTCTTCTGTACCTTCTCCAGTTCAACAATGTCCTTTTTAAGATGTGGTGACCAGAATTGTACGCAGTACTCCAAGTGTGGTCGCACCATAGTTTTGTATAAGGACATTATAATATTAGCAGTTGTATTTTCAACCCCCTTCCTAATTATTCCAAGCATGGAATTGGCCTTTTTCACAGCTGCCACATTGAGTCGACACTTTCAACAAACTGCCCACCACAACCCTCTCCTGGTCAGTCACCGACAGCTCAGATCCCATAAACATATATGTGAAGTTGGGGTTTTTTGCCCCAATATGCATCACTTTACACTTGCTTACATTGAACCGCATTTGCCATTTTGTTGCCCAATCTCCCAGTTTGAAAAGATCCTTTTGGAGCACCTCACAATCTCTTTTGGATTTCACTACCTAAATCTCTCTCTCTCTCTATCCGTTCAGTCGTGTCCGACTCTCGGTCACTCTATGAACCACTGCACTCCATGCTGTCCTATCTCGGACAGCTTCATTTAAGTCTGCCATGGTCATTCCAGTGTCATTTTTTATAATATCCAGCCACCGAGTACAAGGCCGTCCCCTTCTCCTTCTCCCGCTGATCATTCCCAGCATAATTGTCTTTTTGAGTGAGTCAGCTCGCATGACATGACCAAAATATGTCAGTCTATGTTTGGTAATCTTAGCTTCTAGCGATGTTATTGGTTTAACTCGATCTAAAACTTCCTTCCAAAGTCCAACTGTACCTCATCGTGGTGGAGGGGTGAACAGTATAAGTTTATTTGTGCTGGCTAACATGGCTCTGGCCTGGAGAAAGACTTGGTGACCTACTCCAGTATTTTTTTCGCCAAAAAACTTTATGGATCAACTACCTAAATAGTTTGATATTATTTGCAAATTTGGCCACCACCATTGCAATTCAGATGATCATCTAATCACATGATAGTGACTACCTCACATTCTAAATCTTAAATTCCATTTAGTATTTATATTCAGGGTAGAGAATGGATGGTTTTTCCATTTGGATGATCATTTGTACACAGGTAGAGGAATCTAAGCACACACTGAAAGTATAATCTGAAGTGGCCCAAAGTTAAAGAAGTTAAAAGAGTTTATTAACAATTAAGTCAATATAATAAAACAAATTAACAAGTTAGTTTAAATGATTAAAATTAAAATTTATTAATAAAAAGCTAAAAACTGAGAGCTAACAAAACCTACCAGATATGCCCTCCCCAAAGATCTTTGCCATGCTCCCATCCTCAGTTTTTTAAAAAAAACAATTTAAAACACATTTTAAAAATAGGTTTTTTAAAAACACTGAGGATGGGAGCATGGCAAAGATCTTTGGGGAGGGCATTCCAAAGTCGAGGGGCCACAACCGAAGAGGCCCTGTCTGTCCCCAGCGACTGGATCTCTGTTAGTTGTGGAGCCATAAGCAGGGCCAGATATCCTGAGCGGAAGGCCCTTGCAGGTACATATGGGTGAATGTGGTCTGACAGGTACCCCAACCCCAAGTTCTGTAGAGCTTTAAAAGTCAAGACCAACAACTTGAATCTAGCTTCGAAGTGGATGGTAACCAATGAAGCTGCCGCAGGATGGGTATGACACTTAGTAAGCAACTTGCACCCACGAGCTTCCTTGCAGCAGTGTTCTGGACCAGCTGAAGCTTCCAAACTGTCTTCAAGGGCAGCCCCACTTAGAGTGCATTGCAGTAGTCCAATATGGATGTTACTAAAGCATGAGTGACTGAGGTCAGGTCCAACTTCTCCAAATATGTTTGTAGTTGGCGTACAAGCTGTGGTAAAAAGCACCTCAGTACACCACCTCCACCTGTGCCTCCCAGGACAGCATTGGGTCCAGAGACACCCCCAAGCTGCAGACTTTGTCATTTAGAGAGTGTGTGACCCCTTCCAAGACCACATTTACCTCATTACTCGGAAGATCAGTTTTACCAACCCAGTGCACTTCTGTCTTATCTGGATTAATTTTCTGCTTCTTTGCCCCCATCCAGTCCAGGACAGCCTCCAAACCCTGGTTTGAAGCATCCACTACCTCCCTGGTGTCTGCTGTCTTAAAAGATAGGTAGAGCTGAGTGTCATCAGCATACTGATGGCATCGCAGCCAGCACCCATGGATGACCTTTGCATAGGATACAAACATAGGAACATACGAAGCTGCCTTATATCAAGCCAGACCATTGGTTCATCTAGTTCAGTATTGTCTTCACTGACTGGCAGCAGTTCTCCAAGGTGTCACACAGTGGTCTCTCCCAGCCCTATGTGAGAGGCTGGGAGTGGCTACCAGAGATTGGTACCTGGGAGCTAGTGTGTGCCAGCAGCTGCTCTACTACTGAGCTATGGCCCCACCCCCTATCTTGCAGCACAGGGCTCACATGTAATCACCTATCCAAATGGAAACCAAGGCAAACCCTACTTAGCAAAGGGGGCAATTCATGCTCACTGCCACAAGACTGGCACTCCACCCCTAGGACAGATTGCTAGGAGTAGAGAGAAGCAACCATTATTAAACCATCATCTCGGAGCTGTGCTTTAACAATCTCCCACACAATGAGCCTGTTCTCACAACTGGAGTGAGGGGGCTCAGAAGCCTTGAAATGCTTTCCTCCCCTGTAGATTCTCTCCTTGCCATTGCTGGATGGAGGATTGCCCACCCAGATGACTGCCAGCTGCTCCCTGCAGCACAGAGCTTTGAAGGTTAGGAGGCCCCCAGTGTTGGGAATTCTCCCTGGTAAGAGAAACTATTTTTCATTATAGCAGAGTGCACAGAGGCAAAACACAGTGGAATTTAGTTAGGCATGTGTGTATGCTGAGAGTAAAGTAACTTGGAGCCAGTTCATAGTTTCAAATCAATATAAGTAGTATTTATTAGAGAACTCTATTCTAGATAGGAAAGTGAGGAGATAGAATCCCTACTCTATCATTCTAGCTGGATGCAGATGGATTCTGCATCTCTGCACACATGGTGCAGGGGAGAGGAGCTTGCATGTTACAGGGTAGAAGGAAAGTGGGGGGGGGGAGGGAAGAGAAAGAAAGTGGCTAGAAGGAAGGAAGGAAGTCCCTGAGATTAGCAATCTACATATCAAAGGGATAGTGTCAGAGTTGTAGAGAAGAGATGACCAGTGTCTTTACCCTCTAGCCCTCTGACTCACTAGTTTGTCCTCCTATGTCACTGAGACAAGAGACAGCGTATAGTCCTTCACTTCCAACACCCAGAACTGGAGTGCATTAGATACAGACTGTATAGAAAGAGTTGGGCTTCCCGGACAGAAGACTCCATAAGTGTGCCAGCTGTCAGTTGTAACAATAATAAGAAACACATCTAGCAGTCGTATACACAGACAACCCAAGTCAACATTATTTTCTCCTTGCAAACATTTTCTCAGGAACACATGGAGAAGTTGTTGAATAACTGAGCCTTTGGAGGTATATAATGTGAGCCACATCATCTGTGGGGAAAGAATAAACTCATAGTGTGTCTTGCTTTCCTACTTCTATGCAATATTCCCCCCACTTGATCCAGTATGACCTAATGCTGCTGGTGAGCATTTGCTTTCCTTGAATGACCTCTAATTTGAGCATGAATCACATCCCTGATTTTTACAAAGGACAGCTTTTACCTACCCAAACTGAGGATCAGGAATTATGCATAGCCAACTGTTATGTTAATTTTAGTCTGCTTATTCAACATTACAAATATGGAAGGGGGGAAAAACTCATCACTTGTTCTGTCTGACACACTTTGTAATTAGAACACTTATGCAAAACTTTAGGCCTGAATGTTCCTTTTTATGAGAAACTGGATATTATCATATTAAAATCATTACTGAGTATTTGTTCTGAAGACTGTCAATACTCTTAATAGCAGTAGTCTTGGAAGCACATCTGCTGCAGGATTAATTACTCACATAAAACATTATCATTTTCCCACATCTCCGATGAGGTAGAGAGGCTGCTATAATGATTAATGGATCTGCATGACATACAAAAGAACAAACATAAATGTTACCCAGTGGAAAGAGAGTTCTTTTTGATTTCTATTGGGACGAACTGTACAACTTTGGTAAGACATCATGATTTTCTTTTCAGCCTGAGTCCCACAAATAAATTATGCAAGACCTGATGTAGATAAACTCCAGATAATTCTCTTCCTAAAAATGTCAAGTGTGCAAACAGTACTGTGGTTGCTGTGTGTGTGTGTGTGTGCAGCATGATGGAGTGGGCCTTGGAACAAAAAGTGAAAATATGCTCCTGCCCTCCCACCTTCTTGGGAGAGGCAGGAGGGGAAGAGCAAAGAGCAAGTCTCTGCCCAGGACCCCTCTCCCTAAGGGGCCCAGAGACATTTGTCCCCCTTGTTCAATTATTGCCCAGCTTTTTGCCCAGCTTCATCTGATTCTCCAATTACGCCCTTACCTTGATCGGCAGGCATTAATGGCAGTGACCCATGCCCTTGTTATCTCCCGCTTAGATTATTGTAATGCTCTCTATCTAGGGTTACCTTTGAGGATGATTGGGAAGCTACAACAGGTCCAGAATGTAGCGGCTCGCCTACTCTTGAGTGCCAGAAAATATGACAGGGTAACACCTCTTCTGTAGTCATTGCACTGGTTGTCTATTTGCTTCCGAGTTCAATTTAAGGTCCTATTTTTGGCCTTCAAAGCCTTGTGGGGTTTGGTGCCTGTCTACCTACAGACCCGCCTCTCCCATCCAGTTACATCCCATCCGGTCAGATAATCTCAGATGGCCCTTTTGTTGGTCCCCGATTTCCAAGAGGTTTGGGGTGCTAGGACCCGTGAAAGGGCCTTTTCGGTTGCTGGGCCACTTCTCTGGAACTCCCTTCCCTTTCAGATTCGTTTTATCCCTTCCTTACTGATTTTTAAATCTCTATTGAAGACTTTTCTTTTTCGCCAGGCTTTTGCCCTGTAGTTTACCTATTTGGTTTTTTCTTTTTCATTAGTTACTTTAGTTTTTAATTTAGAATGTAATTTTAATGTTGTCTTGCTTTGCATATTTTTGTACATCACCCAGAGTCTTCAGAGGGGGCAGTATATTAAATGTTTCTAATAAATAAAATAAATAAATTATAGCTACACCCCTTGTGGTTGTCTTTTGAACTGCAGCCAGTGGAGGCAGCTCTGTCTGGCAAACCATTTGTGTGAAGCACAATCCTCCAAATTCTTTTCACTGTGAATGCTGGTATACTGTAGATCTGCCCCCCCCCCGCAAAGACCTGCTATGCCCATTAGAACCATTATTCAATTATTAGCTCTCTTAATCCCAGGAGCTTAGATTAAATAAATTTTTTAAAAGCAAACAAAATGCTCTCCCATCACATATCACTATATAAAGTACTTTTACCTTAAATTCTGGGACAACTTCTCTCAAATCTCTTTATTGGATTAAATGCTCCCTCAAATCCTCCCCCCCCTTATTTATTTATTTATTTTAAACTGAGCCATTTTTTAGAAGGGCGGTATATAAATCAATCAAATAGTTAGATAGATAGATAGATAGATAGATAGATAGATAGATAGATAGATAGATAGATGTCAGGATTTCCCACCCTCCTCCATGAGACAGGGTTGTTTACCCAGTCAAACGGCAGTGTGCCAAGAGAAGCAGGGGGCTCCAGATGCCAGGACAAACCCAGTAATTACCTTTCAGAAATCAGGAAAGGCTCAGAGAGGTGGGCAACAGCTGCTGGGGGATGGGCGGGTGCAGCCCAAGAGGCACCAGAATGGTGGGGATGGAACATCAATGATATCAGCTCCAAAGCTGCAAACAGGTGTAGAAGGGGGTCGAGTTGGAGAACAAGTCCCCTTTGGAGGCCAGGGACTGGGTGGCCAATCCACCTGTCTGGCCAGAGAAGAAGGAACAAGCTGGAAGGGGGGAGGAGTGTCCTAAATGTTGGGCTTTATTTAAGGCAGTGGCTGCCGAAGATGAGAGGATTAGCAAGGATGGGGTTTGTTGGTCTGGTGGACTCCCGGAGAGGAGTTCAGGCTTTTGGCTCTCACTGATAGGTGAAGGAGTGGACTGAATATACTTCCCTCCTCCCCCAACTCTGAGGCAATGCCCATGCCTATAATTTAGTGCAAGAGGGTGAGAAGGTTAATTAGAGAATTTCTCCTCCCTAAACATGGACAATAAATAAATAAACTTTAATACCCTACCTTAGTATTTCAGCAAAGCACTCAAAGCAGTTTACTGATAGACTTACAAACAAAAATCAAAGAATAGTTTAAAAAGTAAATAACAGTAATAATGATGACAAAGGCCAAGTTGAAGACAGATCATCCTGGAGAGAATCTATTGATGTGGTCGCTAAGTCTCGACACCGACTTGGCGGCACTTAATCAATCAATCAGTCAATAATTATCAGTACGTTTTTTAAAAAGTTCCACAAACTGAGGGTGCTTGAATTCCTGAATGATAATACAACCTACCTCATCACATAGAAGTGAATTAAACCACACATGATTCCTGTAAAAACATGGCAAATGTAATGTATTGGTGTCAACAGAATGTACATCCTGGTAGTAAATATTTGTGCTGATATTACTTGCATGCGGTTGTGGCATTACATCAGTGTTGCCCCAGTGTAATGTTTTGATTAGTTACAGTGTGCAGGGCCTTGTTTGCCAGCACTGCTAATCGAAGGCGATGTATAATAGAGATGAACATAGGCAGAGTTTTAAATGTTTTCCTGAACTGGCAAAGCATGTACGATTTCTTGAGTAGCTGTGATTTGAATGCTGGTATTGAGGGAGGCTAGTTGAGTGGAAGGCTACTATGTAAGATAAACAATGTTGTTTTGAATGTTCCGAAAAGGAATGGAGAAGTCTTGTGTATCTATTAGAAGCAACAATGAGGAATGAGATCGCTACCATTTCAAGGCTTAAGGCTTATGCAGTCTGTTGTTGGAATAGCAGAATAATCTTGAGAGATCCTGGTGCTTAACTAGGAACCGTTTATTGTGTGACTGGAAAATTCAGGGCAAATCCTAGACTGGTACAACACAACAAAGCCCTGACCTCAACTTGTCATTTGGGCCTAGCTCCTCCTGTGTCCCAGATGAAGAGCATAGGAACATAGGAACATAGGAAGCTACCATATACTGAGTCAGACCATAGGTCCATCTCTCTAAGTATTGTCTACACAGACTGGCAGCGGCTTCTCCAAGGTTGCAGGCAGGAGTCTCTCTCAGCCCTATCTTGGAGATGCCAGGGAAGGAACTTGGAACCTAGATGCTCTTCCCAGAGTAGCTCCATCCCCTAAGGAGAATATCTTACAATACTCACAGATTGTCTCTCTTTCATATGCAACGACCCTGCTTAGCTAAGGGGACAAGTCATGCTTGCTACCACAGGACCAGCTACCACAAGACCAGCCAGTAGCAATTGTCTACTGACGGAAAGTAGTGTGTATATATTTAGTGTAAAACTGCTTGTAATGCCAAACAGGAAGCATTCTGCCTTAAACCACTTTTGCTGTTGAAAAAACACCTTTTAAAAAAATATTCTGGGTCAATACCTCTAAGATGGCACTAGACCTGATCTTATAACAGTATTGAAAACTATGTGAAATAGGGGTAGAAACCTGCAATTACTTTGCCTCGCGTGTATGAGGACACTTCTGTACATTTTATAAAAGATAACATGAAACCTCATGAGGTAATGTAATCATTTTACTAGACTAAAAAGCTATGTGTAAATGCTACACGAAACTGTCTTAACAGTCAAAAATCTAACAGTCAAGAGAAGTTTTAACTATGGCTGCATTCATATGTTACGTGAAACTGGAGGTAAATCTCGCAGGGGTTGGAACGCCATTATGTCTGGATGAGTGCAACCAATTGAACCAATGTTTTGCAGCAAAAGCAACCCGCAGTTTGTCTTGCCAATTGAACCTTCAGTTTGTAGTGAGTTTCACTGTCATAACCTGAGGTTTTTTGACAGCAGCATTATGTCTGAATGTGGATAGCACAATAACCATGGTTTGGTTCAGTTTCTAGAACCTTAACCACAGAAACAGCAGCGCAGACCAGCCTGGGATTGCGCCTGCTTGATGCCTGTGGTGCTTCTCCCTAGCCAGCTCTCTGAGCACTCACCCTGCCCTCCTGTCTCCAATTCAACAAAACAGTTGCACTAGCAACACCGCAACATCCCATCCCAAGCTTGTCAGCCTGTCAAAAGGCAAAGTCACACAGAGGCATGCCCTCTTGTGACCCTGTCCCTTGCTCCCCACTCCTGGCAATCGGGGAGAAAGGGGATGGGATGGCAAGATGGGCACGGAATGCTTTTCTCTCCGAAAATGAAGCAACAAAGATGTATGTTCAAAAGCACATGCGCTCCAGGTGGCAACATAAGCAGGGCACCCCATTAGAGCACTGGGATAGCAACTAACCCCTGCTAATTTGGCAAAGACACCTTTTAAGTGGTGATTCTCTTCTATTTAGCAGGGGGAGAGCAACTGGCCCTATCTTCCCCCAGCACTGTACCTCCAGTGACTGTTGCTGGTGTCTATCTTATGTTTCCTTTTAGACTATAGGCCCTTTGGGGACAGGGAGCCATCTTATTTATTTATTATTTCTCTGTGTAAAACACCCTGAGCCATTTTTGGAAGGGTGGTATAGAGATCGAATAAATAGATAAATCTCATTAAAATAAATAAATACTAGCTAGAGAGTGCTAGTCCCCTGATGGCAAGCCACAGTGGGAGCAAGAGCATGGTTTGGTCTCCATGGACTACTTTGCCAGGGTGAGCCCTCACAAGAGCATCCTTGATCACAGCAGGCCAGACCCCAGGATCCTTTGCCCTTCCTCATATACATATCCCCTCCTAGGAAGTCATCATGTTCCCTTCCCTTTCCTGAGTAACAGGAACATGGTGCCCTTTGACCGCCCCACCCCCGCCAATTGTGCTTCTGTGAGACAGTTGTTTTGGGGCTCTTATGAGGACAGTGGTGTAATTGCTGTCAAAAGAAGGGCTTGCATGGCACAACATTTGAAGGGATTTAAATGCCCTTTCCCTGCCAAGTGTGAATGGACCATTCAAAAAACGATTGCACTCAGCATGCCCCCTTGAATATCATGGCCAATGACTGCCACTCTTGTGACATGCTGAGGCCTTGCCCACAGTCCAAAGACGCGAGCACTACAGAGCTCGATGGGATGCAACCTAGGAGGACTAGGGAGAGGGAGGGGCTCCCCTGCCCTGAGAATGGAAATTGCAGGACTGTGAATGAACAAACGTCTGCAATGCAATTCACGCTTAGAAAAGTTAACTGCAGGTCCAGTGACCTCCAGTTTCACGTTACGTGCGAATGAGGCCAATGTGTATTTATTAATTCTTATAGGATCTCTATACTGACTGTCAACAGTGTTCCCAAGGTAGTTAACAAAGTGTGTGTGTCTCTGTGTGTGTGTCTGTATGGCATGAACTTGTATGCAGATGTATACATGTGTATGCATGGAAGCACACACAGTTTCTTGAAGCATCCAAAACTGGTCACTGTCAGAGATGGGGTATGGGGCTAAGTGACCATTTGATCTAATCCAGAAAGACTCTCGAGCTATGAACAGCATAGATGGTTATGCTAATTCAAGGAAGAAAAATAGATCTCAGCAAAGTGGTTAAAGGGCAAGTTTTTAGAAATTTTCAAAAAACACAAATGGAAATATTAAAAATGGGCTTTTCAACCATAACATTATTAATTGATCTGCATTGTAAAACAAAAACAAAAACACCTGATGCTGCTATAACCTCATTAATGTCAAATACATGATTTGTGTAGTAAAAACTAGCCACTGGTAGCAGCATGGGCATACAAAGGGATTATATTGTGATCAAATTTGCACAAAAAGTGTCATCTATATGTGCCCTATCTGAGTACATGTCTAGAGATCACATTCTATTTGGGGAGGATGGGACCTGGGGAGTGGAGAGGACTTCAGTTGCTCCCCTAGAATTCCTATTTATTTATTTATTTATTTATTTATTTTATTTGTATACCACCAACAACGCAGGTCTCTGGGCAGTTTACAACAATACAATAAAAACAACAAATAAAAAGGTTAAAACATTCCAACAATTTAAAACAATGTTAAAACTATTACAAACCATCAAACTATTAAAACAGTATCTAATTAAAAGCCTGGGTGAACAAATGTGTCTTGACTGCCTTTTTAGAAGTTGTAAGAGATGGGTAGGCTCTTATTTCAGCAGGGAGTGTGTTCCAAAAGCCTCCACTTTTTTGTATTTGTTCTTTATGATTCTCATCATTCACAGAAGCATTTTATTTTGTAAAGCTTGAGTGCTAGCCAGCAAATACTGCAGGATTGCAGGGACTGCCTCCAAGGAGATTTTATCATCCTTCAGCTTCGGTGAGTATTACAGACCTTCTGAGTAGCAAGAAAGCCCCAAAGTGCTCAGAGAAGGAGAGTTAGTGTCTGGAAAACAAAAAGCCTCACTCAATGCTGCAGGAAGATTTTCCTTTGAATTATTTTATTCTTGGGTCTTACTGAGTGAATAGAGTGGGTAAGAACAAGCGAGAGAATGATGATGGCAAAATTGCATAGAGATAAACTATCTACTTTTTCGGCATTTCAGCAACCATTTGAAATGGACAAATTTATTTCAGACACTTACAGCTGAGTGAGCTACAAGGGCCTCATGAAATAGCATTCAGAAGCACAGAGATGAATAATAGATCTCCAGAAGTGTTAGCACGGCTAATGGAAATCAGTTCACCACAACAGTATCCTGGCTTTCACCACCTAGCCAACTATCTGCCATCTGTTCTGTACAGAAAGGGATAAATGCTTTTTGATGTATGTTAATACTATCCCTAGATCAGTGAAGAAATAGAAAAAAGGAAAGTTATGAAACACATTAAAGGGAAGCCATAACATGGTGCATATTGTAGTTGCATAATCAGTATCATTCAGACTGAGAAATTTCATCCATAGGACAGGCAGAATGTAGTTTCCCATTGAAAACAGACACAGTTATATTTTTTTCTTTTTATGCCTCTGGAGCTTTGTCCCCATATACTCTATGGTATAAATAACTAATGTGCAGAAGCTTGAAATATTCTAGTTCCAAGGAAAATGAGATCTAAGCAGCATCGTGGAAATGCTAGAGGAAAAAGCAGGAAAAACAGTGGTGACAGAGAGCCAACCTATACATTACATTGGATGCGTAGTTAGGACTTGCATTACTGTTTTCTGCAAGTTAAATGGCAGCATAGAGGGGTAGGTACTTAGCCATAGGAACCACCTCATTTATTATTTATTTATTTATGTGTAAACTGCTTTGAGCACATTTGTAAAAGTGGCATATAAATATTATGTCTATCATATGTTTCTTTCTTTCTTTTTTTAAGATTGTGAGCCCTGGGGATAGGGACCCATTTTATTTATATCTATGTAAACTGCTTTGGGAACTTTTGTTGAAAAGCAGTATATAAATATTGATCGTATTCGTATCTGGATTCATAGTTGTAGCAGTAGAAGCATAAGAAGCTGCCTTATACTGAGTCAGACCATTGGTCCATTTAGCTCAGTATTGTCTACTTTGACTTGAAGTGGCTCTCCAGGGTTTCAGGCAGGAATCTTTCCCCATCCTACCTGGAGATCAGTGGAACATCGGAACATAGGAAGCTGCCTTACAGAGCTGGTCTTGTGGTAGAAAGCATGAATTGTCGTAACATGTTCTGAAGGCACTTGTAAGAATTGAACATGGGCCTCATCAGATAATTTCCCCATACAGATAAATGGGGAACTAAAAAAGATTACTGACTCTGAAAATTATCAATTCTCTCTCCAAACCAGAATTCCTAGGATAGGGTTGGTATAAAACATGCATATGTTTGTAGTGTAGACAGGTGCCTACCAGCTGCATCTCTTCCCAGTGCTGAAGGATGACACTTTGCCCCCACCTCTGCAGGTGGCAATTATGACACCAGCAGTAATTTCTCTGTTATGATGCACTCATTGTCTCCTTGGTGATGGCTAAAGCTTTCGCCATCAAGATGTGGAGGATGCAGAAGCAACATCTCACAGGGGCAGCTTGGTTTTCCTCCTCCTATGCCAAGAATAGATGGGATAATCATGGCAAAGCAGTTGTGCTCCTTTTAAATATACATATGAGTGGTAAGGCTGCCAGCTAAGAAGAATCTTTCTGTTCAGAACAGGAATTTGTAAGGGCTGGAGGCAGTTTGAAACCAAGCATTCAAGCAGATGAGGCAAGTATTTCAGCATCCCTGAATGCTAACTCTTTGGCTTTCATTTGTTTTGTTTTTTGGTTTGGCTCTGTAAATAACATTTCCCAGGCTTAATTCTAGAGGTGAAAGATACTAGTAGCAGGGTGAAATATACTATATTGCCTAGAAAATAATCATCACTCTGGAAATAGAGCAACTTGAACAGAAAACTACAGATAAATGGACAACAATAAGACAACCTTGGTACTGGGAATCATCTGGATAAGCTAAAAAAAAAAAAAAGTAGACCCAGCCAAGTTTAAGACAATAAACTCATAACAAAAATTGTGATGCAAGGTAAGGAATGATGCAAGGTAAGGAACATAACTTGTTGCACTTTCATAAAAAAGGAAAGTAAATTGGGATTTCAATTAAAATCTGAAATCTGGGCATAGCTCCTCCTAGTGGCAGCCTGTGTTGATTGCACACATTTGCTCAAGTGTAGATTTGTCTCTGCTGGAGATGCCAAAAATAGCACATGGGGCTATCTGCAGATGTTATAACATTGAGCTACAGCCTCAACCATATCCTATCACACCGTAGTGCCAACAATGGCACCTCTGAAGCCCTGGGAAGAAATTTCCTCTTGCAGGTAACATCATTACAGCAACTTTGGGTCTTACTGTGTACAGTGGATGAGACATTAAAATACTCTGCCACTTTAGAATGTAGGCGGAGACTCACATGTTGAAATGTATCTTGAACACTGCAAGCCAGCTTAGCTTCCAGCTTAGCTTTCTCTCTCTCATGCCAGTGCTTCATATATATATATGAATCATTTTGTGGGGCAGAGTACCATTGTGTGAACCCAGTCTGAAGTGGTACAGCTGACATTTGCAATGTGTGAAACTAACCTTTTGTCTCATTAAAATAACAGTATTGTTATTACTGTGCACATTACTACAATGGCAGTAATGTGCACCAGAACCTGCTCATCCCAGTGATTAAAAGCTGGTTCATCTAGGCTGTGGTATTGCTGACTCCCCTCCATGCAATGGTAACCAATTTGCATGCTCCTGTTCTCAAATGCATCTGTCCTGTGAATATACCATGTGAATACAATACCACGTGAATGAGAAATTCACTTGTCCATTGAAATTGGCTTGTGATTAAAATCATACTTTCTGGATGCACCCACAACTGCAGGACACATCTGCAGGATGCTGGGTGTGTAGAACACTGCCAAGTCCATGAGTTCTGATGAGCATCTCCATCTTGAAAGACCGGAGCTTGTACTCAGGACCTTGCACCTTTTCAATCATCTGGAATCCTTGTGCTGTCTCCATTTTCAAAGCTTTTCTCTTTGCTCTGCTGTCTATTTTACTCTCTAGGCTTTTTTTCTTTTATTTACTGGTTCCAGGGCCCATAACTCTTTGTAGGGGAAGAATGGCAGTTCAGTCCCCAAATAGCAAAGCAAAACCAATTTGGTGAGAAAGCAGCAAAACAAGAGGTCTTGAGACAGTTCTTTAGTATTGAAGAACTAGGTAAAGTGTGCTGTCAAGTAGATTTTGACTCTTGGCACCCATAGAGCCCTGTGGTTTTCTTTGGTAGAATACAGAAGGGGTTTACCATTGCCTCCTCCCGCACAGTATAAGATGATGCCTTTCAGCATCTTTCTATATCGCTGCTGCCTGATATAGTACCAGTGGGGATTCAAACTGGCAACCTTCTGCTTTTTAGTTGAGCATTTCCCCTCTGCACCACTTAAGGTGACTATTGGAGAACTACAAGGAATTATTTAAAGAAAAGGTTCCAAACAAATGTGGAAAAGCCTGCAGCTTAATTTCAGCTGTAGCTCATGGCTGAAGAGAGAGACCAAAATGAACAGTCATCTCTGGAGAGACAAAATGGAGACTAACCCTTGGAGGACAAAGAGGGGAGGAGCTCAGCACTTTTATCCATGACCCTAACACACACACCCCAGTGGTCACTATGAGACATTGCTGCTGAGAGCTGATGCTGCCAGGGTCCTAGCTCCAACCTAGACAACACTGTGGACAGTTCTGATAACATCATGTCCAAAAGCAGCATCACATTGTCTGAATCCTGCAAGCTGCTTAGGAAACTTCTCCTTCTCTCCTCCGAGACTGGCAGCTGTGACATTCTTTCATGTGAAGGAGGAAGCCCATGCAGTCAGTTGCTTCCTGCCTTGCAGTCTCCCAGTCTGCAGATAAGGATCATCTGGGAGCACGGCAGGGGGAGGGGGAATGGAGGCACCTTGTGGGTCCATTGGACCTGCAGTTTGCCATTATGTTAGATTGTGGCCAAAATGGCAAACTGCAGGTCTAATGGACCCACAATTTGCCTCCATTCCTACTTTGCATACCACATTAGCTGTGTTGAAAAGCTGAAAGAGAAACTAGACCTGTGAACAACCCACAATGTCAGATTAAACCCAGCCTGACACTGAAACTAGCAGGAGAGCTGACATTGCTTCTCCTGTCTGTCAGGTTGGGAGTGCCAGGTTGGATTGGGTTAGAATTTTGACATTTCCCTCTCCTGCTCTGCCCTGCCCTCTCCTCTGCTGCTCTCTTTTCTTCCCCTTCCTCTCCTGGCTGGTGGTCTGGAGAGAGCATATGCAATGTCCTCTTCAATTCACACAGAGTGCTTAGCCAGCAGACTCACCACTAATCTTCTGGCATGGCTTCTATATAAAAGGTTTTCCCCCTTTAAGTTTTCTTTAGAGCCCCAAGCAGTGCAGAGAGGGATTTGTAGTTTCTTTTAGGGATGCAGGCATGGCAGAGTGCTAAAAAACGGCTTGTGAGAAACAAAAATGAGCTTCTTGTACAACTTGTGAATTTGGCTTCTGAATAGAGGTACCATGACAGTGTATGTGGTGAACATAACATATTTTCTATTAGATTGCTTCAATGATTTAATTGGACCTTTTACTGTAAAACTTTTTACAGTGGCCTCAAGTTTCCCGTTAGTTGTTTTTTTTAAAAAAATTGTTTATGTAGTGAGCAGGAGTCCAGAATCTCAAAGCTTTGATTAAATGTTCTGCTTCAGTTACTTTGGGTGTGGTCCAAACACTCATAAACATATATCTTATTTCATTAACTCCAGGGACTAAGAGTCTTGCATTTGAAAGGAGACCCTCACTTCCTACACATGTCAAAATATATCTTCAGAGAGTGTGGGAAAGTTCAGTTCCCAAAGAATCCTTCCTGTTTTTCCACTTGGTGTACTTTTTTTTGCCACATATTCCTTAACCTTTAACACATTACAGCTGTGAGGGATGTCCCTGTAAGGCCACCATACAGCTGTAAACTTGAAATCCCAAAGCTGTGAGATAAAGGCCGTGGTGAGTGAGCTTTTGCAGAGCTGTAAAGTAAGCCACTGGAAGCCTGCCAAAAGAAGAGCGTGGGCCGTTCCTTTTGCATTTGTTTTGGGTTTTTCTTTTTCCACACAGATAACACAGAAGTCAATAATCAGTATACAGTTCATTTAAGACCTAGTGAGTGCATAGGTCTTTGTGCTATCTGCATGTTGGAGGGGAGGGAGTTCATACTGCTGTCCCACTAGGCTATTTCAGCCCCTCCCCTGGATGAATATATGAAAAGGGGTGACTGTTTTGAACAATAAAGTAAGATAATAGGCAGCTATTGTTTCAAATAATTATTTGAGCCTATGTGCTAGTTATGTATACCAAAATAATAAATTCCTTTTCTTAGTATTTGCTGCTTGATTATTAAATATTCAGTTGTAAGGAAAACAACTGTATATGGTGCCAAAGATAAGCAATTCAAAGCCCCATGTGAAAAAAGCTGAACATGTGTAAATCTGCCCCAGTTAAGTCAATAACAACAAACTTTCTTTGTATGGCCACCCCATAATAATTCTTCTCTGTTCAGCTAACAAAATAAAACAATATACAGTAAAATAACACACTCTAACACATACTAGAGGTAGACCGCATTATCTGTGGGGGTTCCATTCCCACAGATAACTGCGGGTAATGAAACCACAGATAATGAAGCGTTGAAGTCAATGGGGTTGTGGGCAAAAAAAAGTGCCACTAAAAAGTGGCAAAAACCCCCTGTGAAAACAGGCCAAATAAAGTGCCCTACTGTGCCTTCCTCAGTCAAGTGATGCCCCACCCAAGCCCCAAAGACCCCAAAATTCAGGGGGAAATTGCTGCTGTTGTTTTTTTTTTTACACAAATGAGTCACTAAATGGCTCTTTACCAAATGAGTCACCACAAAACGGTGGCTGGAAATGACTTCCAAGGTTACCCCTCAACCTGTGGATACACAATTGTAATCCTTCCCCCTTTCCCTCTAAGTATTCTGAGGTCAGCTGCCAATCGCAGATACATGAATCTGTGGATGGGGAATCCATGAATAGAGAGGTTCTCCTGTATTAAAACACATTAAAACTACAATAAGATACTGCTACAAACAAAACAGTAACATTTAAAAATATTTTAAAAGCCTGAGTAAACAAAATGTTCTTCACTGGGTGTGTAAAAGAAGATGGATATGGCACTAGGTGAATCTCTGGCTATTCCATAAATGGGGTGCCACCACAAAAAAGGCCCGCCCTCTAGTAGACACCTCCTCACCTCATTTGTGGCGCCACTTGGAACAGGGTTCTGAAGAAGATCTGAACAACAAGACTTTAACTCTTGCTGGATTGTAAATGCAACGGATTGTAAATGCAACAGATTGTAAATGCAACCTTGGAAATAACTACAAATCCCAGGAGCACCTGTGCCATTTCCTGGACTCCATGGGAAACAGAAAAAAAGTCCTTTAAAAAAGTCAAGCTTTGGAAGAAAATACTTGCTCCCTTGTAGTGGGACAGGAGAGGAAGAACAGAGGCTTGTATCCTGTCCCTTGATGGTCCCAGGAAGTACGGTAGTTTCAGGAAGGAGCGGCAAAGTGAAGCTCAATGGGCTGAAGTGTTCAGCCCTGTTTGCTTCACTTTGACTCCAGTTCACTTTGTCCCCACCAGACAGTGCTTCACTTTGTGTCAAAGCAGGTCAAATTGTCCCTGAAGCTTCACACAGCAGGATGCTACCTTCCTTTCCCCCACATTATTCTCACTGATTCTAGGATCTGCCACACAGGGGTGTAGCAAGGTTGGAGTGGGCCCAGGTATGAGATTTTAAAATGTGCCCCTCGCTGCCTTCATCTCCTTCTCCTGGCCCCATGTCTTTGCTGCAGAACAACATTAAGGACACGTGTAATATAGTGTAGCTGATTAACAGAGGACAGGAGTCTACAGTTACAAGGTGTAAATAACAGCAAAACCAAATAATACAACAGTATCAATGAAGAACTTTAATAATTGCACATATCCCAACTACGAAGTGTAAACAACAGCAGAACCAATGCAAGACCATCTGATCACCTTAAGAGTCCCTTTCTTTTTGTAGTCTAAAGTGATTGCTTACCCCCCATTTAACATATTTGGATGCAGGGTAGAGAAGAAGAAAAGAGAACTAACAAACCATCCTAAATGGAGGAAGCCAGGGCAATGCAGTGCAAATGGCAAAGCTATAGAGATACATGGAAAGAGTCTGGGAAGATGATGATGATGATGACTACATACTTAAGTTTCTCTTTCACAACAACCCTGTGAAGTAGGCTAGGCTGAGAGGGAAGTGACTGGCCCAGAGTCACCCAGCTAGTATTATGGCTGAATGGGGATTTGAACTCGGGTCTCCCTGGTCCTAGTCCAGCACTCTAACCACTACACCACGCTGGCTCTCATGATTAAAACATGAAAGACCAACAAGGCTTGCGGGGTGCTGCAAGAGCTGGTTCTCCAGTTGCTAATCAGCTGACTGGCTGGGAGCTGTGACCCTCTTTCAAGCATGGCTCCACCGGCTACCACAGGAACTCTGCATCCGAGCTGTGGTTGGTTGGCCCGCTCAGGCAGCCCCGGCTTTCTTTGGAGTGTCATCAAATCTAGCAATATAAGTAGCCAAGAAAGGCGGTTTGGCGAATCACAGCTATTCACTCAGTGCTGGAGGCTGTAGCGAGGAGGCAAGTGCAGCGAGTCCCCTGTACTATTCCCCCCTCTTCCTCCCTCCTGCCCTTCCTCCCTGCGCCAGCCCAACTGCGATCCAGTCACCTACTCTCAATTCTCTCAGCCAAACCAGCGAAAAGTTGCTACTCGCTAGATCGAAAGAAAAGCTGGACTTACAAAACACAAACCAGCTGCTGATTGTTGTTGTTGTTCTGCAGGGGTGGGGGAGAGAGGCAGCTTTGCAGATCTCTCCCTTGCCTTTTGCCTTTTCTCCCCGCTTTTGCCAGTGGATTTCTGACAAGCGGGAGAGGAGTTTGGCAGCTGGTTGTTTTGCATTGCAGCAGTGGAGGAGAGAAGCCATTGCTGCTGCTGAGTGTGCCTCTCCTGCAGCTGGGCTGAGGAGAGAAAGCTTCTTTGGGCTGGCTGGCATTGGGGCTGCTCGGACGCTGGAGTGAGGCAGCGAGTGAGCGAAGCCTTCTCCTCCCTCCACCAGGAGAGGAGCTTTTCCCTACCTCGCCCCACCGAGCTGGCTGGCGAGCTGAGCATTAGCCCTAAGCTGCCCACCAGTCCTCTGGCCATGGAGAGGCACGATGAGGGGAGTTCTCCCCTCCCCTCCATCTATCCCCGCTAATCTCATGCACTCAGTGAGCCGTGCCTCTCAGCCTTGCACCTTTTACTCTCTCTTTGGGCGGGCCGGAGAGATGAAATCACGTGTGCCCTTCATGAGCAGCTGCTGTGGGGAGAAACTGAAGCAGCTGATCGGCGGCTGCTTAGCTTGCCCGGGCAGCGGCAAATATGGAGAATGAGAGGGTGACTCATGGACAAGGGGGGACTACGCTTGGGTGCCCTTGGGGGCCTCTCAAACTGTGGGCTCAGATGTAATCACACACACCCCTTGTGCAATGGAAGCTATGCCCCTTCTGCCACACTGCACACCCACACCACTGGCACACAAGTGATCCTGAAGTGCCGAGGGGCAGGGGAAAGTGGGCGGTGTCCTCACATATCCCACAATGCACTGCATGAGAAGCGTGGTGCATTTTGAGATTTCTCACTGCCGGGCTGCTCCTTCCGTCTGGCTCTGTGGAAGCTTGGGCTGCTGGCACCGGAGCTTCCACGTGACCAGGCGATGAGGTAGGAGGCACACACACACATCCTCCTACCTCACTTTTAGCCTGGGTTTGAAACCAGGCTACTTGGCAGAGAAGCACCGAGATCAGGAGCAATCCTGGAGGTTCTTTCAACCAGCCCTACCAGAGCTGCAGCTTCCCTATCCAGGTAGGGATGGTTGTGAGAACGACTCCATTAGGAGTGTGACATATTCATAGTGTGAACCAGGTAATGATAACATTTGTCAACATCGCTAGTAGCAATGGTAGACCAATTAGGTTCCAGCAGGGACACAACACATGATCTGGAGCAATGGGCAGGGCAGATCCTGAATCTTAACCCAAATTAAAATATTGCTTATATGTTTAGCTCTAGTGCTAAAATAATAGATTTACAATTTAGAGAGCTTATAAATGAACTTATAAAGCTTCACCAGTTTGTGGTAGTTGTTTCCCCCCACGGTAGCAGTGATGCCAAATAAATCATGGGTAAAATTGTGTCCTTTTCTACAACAAACAGAAGTAGAAAGACTTGTGAAACAGCATAAATTCCTAATGTGTCCAAAATGGTTGTCCCTAAATATTGCTTTACTTTATTCAGTCTCGGTATTTCCTATCCTTTTTGCAGGAAAATACCATCTTGAAAGTCTAGCTCCATGATATACACATCTAAATAATGGCATAATATATTCCAGAGCTTAGCATTCATTGTGAGAAAAACAGTATGAGAAAATAAACACAAATATGAGGTGCATACATGCCTGCTTATATTTATTGTAAGAACACAGAATCGATCTGTGTCTTTTCAATTCATTTATTTAATTTGACCTTAGAAGGATCTTTCTGCTTCTGCACAACAACGCGGGAAAGATCTATTGAGGAGGTATTTACACAATAGTTAATATGTTTTCACTTGTGCTCTAAAAAGGCTTTTAAAAAATTGAACAATCCTCCACTGACACCCTATTCATGCTTTGCATGATCCTCCCCAGCTTTGTCTTCAGCTGAACACATTTTTCTTTTCTTTACTCCAAGGTATTTGCATGAGGATTTGCATTTAAATAGATGTAGGAAGTGCATTAACAACACATCCACTAACAAAGCAAAAAAAGAAAACACCCAACAAAAAGTAACATCATGGTCATTGTCATCATTATCATCATTTTTTTCTTTTTCTTTAAAAAAAAAATCAAAAATCTTTGCTTGGTATTTGCTGCTAGCAGACATAAATGGGAGGGGGGTGTTAGGCAGGGGGAATCAATTATTTTTTTGTAAGTGGATTCCTTCCATAACTGTGTTTAGGTGCAGGCATTTTCCTGTTTATTGTGCTGGCTATTCCTGAAGCATTATATTAGTGTCAATATGCCCAGTGAAAAAAGGATGGCTGCCTAATGCAGTGTGAGATCTATTACGCAATTGGTTGGATTCTGAGACCTTCTATAAAGATCATTTGGAAGCTTTCACAATCTCTTGTGATTTATGACCTGTACAATTCCAGGAAATCATATGTCTAGGAAACACTAGCATGTATTTCTCTGTTCCTGGGAAGTCTCTGACAAAAGGAAATACCTTCAGTATATGACAGACTCTGCATGCACAGAAATAAAACAGTTGTGACTTGCATATGAAGCAACATTATCATTGAGTTTTATGAGTGAGAAAATGAAGCTGGACTTGGCAAAAGGATTCTATTACAGAACAGTACGTCTCCTTTATTGTTCAACATAAAATAATTACCATTGTCTGTTTGAATATATATTATTTATATAGTGACACATGATTTAACATAAATAATTTACCCAGGATGCAGACTTAATTTCTAATTAACTTTTAGCCCTGTTAGCTGGTTAAGCTGTTTTAGATTAAAAAGCTCTCTATTTCTATTGAGTCATTGAGGGAGAGCAACTGAAATAATTACAGAGATCCATTTGTGACATTTTTATTTTTAGTGAGTGCTGAAAAGCAGCATCAGCCTGAGAATTAGAGGCAAAATAAAGATGGAAAGGTTTGGGGTTATTGGCTCCTAAAGCTTTACGTGCACTTCATTAGATGTTTCCCAACTGACAAGAGTAGGGAGCAGATCAGATAGGCGATATATCTTTTCCAGGGCAACCAAAATGATCAGGGGGATAGGGAACGTTCTTTATGAGGTAGTAAGGGTGCAACATTTTGAGCTTTTTAGTTTTTAAAAAAATGACTAACAGGAGACATGACAGAGGTTTATAAAAGTATGCATGGTGTGGAGAGAGTGACTAGGGAGAAGTTCTTTCCTCTCTCAACACTGGAATCAAGGGTCATCCCATTAAACTGGTTGCCAGGAAATTTAGGATCAACGAAAGGATGTACTTTTTCACAATGTCCATACTTAATCTATGGAAGTCTCTGCCATGGGGTGTGGTGACAGCCACCAGCTTGGATGACTTTAAAAGCGGCTTAGATAAATTCATGATGGACAAGTCTATTGGTGTCTACTAATCCTGATGGCTATTATCTCTAGGTTGAGAGGAAGGATGCCTCTGGACACACTGCAGGAGAGCAACAGCAGGAGAAAGCACGTGCCTACATCTCCTGGTTGATAAGTTTCCCAGAGGCATCTGTTGGGCCACAGGATGGTGGGAAACAAGATGCTGGACTAGATAGGCCTTGGGCCTGATCCAGCAAGGCTCTCTTTTTATGTTCTTAAGGACTCATTTGGTTAAGGGACACCTGTAGATAAGTAAAACTAAATGCTGTAGATCAGTGAAACCAAATGTAAAACAGTATTAGAATATCTAGGTTATCCTGTAATAAGCCAATATATTTTAAAATATTCTTTGTATTATGCTTTTTAATCTACACTTCTGCAGATGCGGAAGGCTACCTGAACACTGTTGATGAGCAGTTGCCCAAGCAGCACTGCCACAGTTACATCATTCCCAGCAGAAGTTTCATTGAGAGTGTGTCATTCTCCTTCTTAGCAGCCATGGAGGCTCCCTGCCTTTGGAGGCAGCATGGTGGGCTTTGGAAGGCAGTATCAGAAGCATGAGTTTGCCTCCCCTTGGCCAACTTACTGTGTGGTATGTTATTGACTGTCTCAATCTGGGCTTAGTAGGCTCTGACTGGGTTGGGTCAGAAAGTCTCAAGCCAGACAATTCTAGGGTTTGTTGAAGTGATGTTAGAGTGTGGTTAGTAAATCTAGAGCAGTCTTCAGTCGGTGGCAGCCTACCTCGCAGGAGTGGCTTGCTCTGAAGTGGGATTGGGTCATCTGTCCAGAAGGTAGATCCCAAGAAAACTTAAGAACTTCCTGTCTGTCACAATTGGAAAAGTGTTATAGACCCTATTCATTTCAAGGAGCCTAACGTTTGAGCACATGTTTAATTTTTAATTTACATTTAATAATAATTCAAGCATTGACAGTATTTTGCACATGATTATTACCATCCAAGATGTACATGGTCTCAAATAACAGCATTGATTAAGAAATAGTCAAGAGCTGTTGTAGATGTAGAACATCTATTCTAGAGTCACAGGAACAAGTACATTAAAAACAAAGACAAGCATTTTTGATATCGTAGACAAAGGCAATGGTTCCTCATGGCATCTTGATCTTGCCTACCCAGGCAGTTCCCTGCATCCTGTGGCCTTTCTCAGACCTCCATCCTCTGCTGCTCTGGCCCTCATTTACTCAGGGCCCTCGAATGCTCAGGACCCTCCTCTGGCCCTGCCTTTCCTCCACTATTTCCGGAAGCAGCTATTTCTTTCTTATCTGCTTCCCCACCACCGACCATCTTTTGTTGCTTTAAACATGTTCTTGTTCTTCTACTTCAGGGAGGTCATAGGTTGTTTGGATAGACAAGAGAAGTGGTAAGATATCCCAGGTGAAGCTATGATGAGTCCCTTAGGGAATATCAAGCAAGGCAGTTGCAGTGAGAAAGGGAGAGAGATTATTTCTTTCCCCATTTCAGTTTACCAAACTCATCACATTCATTCCCTTTACCATATGTGCAGTAAGGAAGAGGATGGAGATAAAAACCGCACACTCAGTGAATCAGGACAGCATTAGTAGTCCAACATATGCTACTGTTTTCTTTCAGCTGTCACCTTTACAGCACCACAACACCATACACATAAGGCTTTAAAAGATTACCAAACAGCCTCTGTCAAAATTTGCTGTATACCCCAATGTGGGAGTTTAGAAAATGATTAATTTCTCAGCCACAATATACTATTAGCCTCTTTTTAAGCCTTCTGCTTTTGAATAGATTGAACTAGCAAGAAATAGATGGAGCAGATAGGGTTATTATAAACAGCAAGCAGAACTTGCTGTGGATATACCCAGCAGAGCGCAGCTAGAGAGAACAACCACTTGATTAAATAATTGTATAATCTCAGTCCCCAGAATCCAGTGATTCTTTGATCCTTACTATTCATAGCTGAATATTTAAAGTTTGTGAATCCTGCTCAGATTTTCCAAACTGCATGTTGATTTGTCAAAATTCCCCTGAGGTTTGTATGTTGCAGGAGGAGATCTGTAATAGTTGGGCAAGCTGATTTTCAGAGAAGCTTGCCTTTCATTATTGAGCTTTCATTGAAGAATACCTGATAAGCCTCTAAGGCACTCCAGGGTTCCCCTGAAAAACAGTTTGAAAACCACTGGCTTTAGACGCTAGTGAATGCATAGCATCCTGTTTGGACCATTTCAGAGCTGCAGTGTTCCAGAGATGGCTGGATTAAAGCACTGTTTAGGAGGAGGGTAAGCACTGTTGTGTAATTGGAGAAGATTTAACTTAGCATGAAAGAAAATGCTCTGCTTATCACTCAGTGAAGATGCAACTCTTGCAGATAAGCCTTTCACTTGGTGCAATGGCTCACTTGTAAATATAAACTGTCCAATTGTGAATAACAGCAATACCGTGTTTATCAGGGGGCTTCAGATTTAGATTAAGCTGTTAAAATGACAAGGTTACAGTCATATACAAGGATGCAGACAGCTAGAGATCTATGGTGGTGCAACATATCTGTGTCCAATGCAATAGCTGTAAGAAAGGCTGCGATGAAAAGTGATGAAAATCATGAGAAGGCTTGACATTATAAGGTTCTTATTGCAACTACCCATTTAATTATTAAAATATCAAAAGTTCTCTGGTTTGCAATGAGATTTAAGCTGTTTCTAATTTTTGCTTGTGCTCCAAAAAATGTGAAAATTGTAAGATAAGGTGGTACATTTAATTTCTGCCCCATGTAGCAGTATGGAGTTTATACAGTTCTTCAGTGCTATGTGCAGAGAAATCTGGGCAGCCACAGTGCTCCTTGGAAACATCTGGGGTGGGGGTGGGGAAGAACTTCATTTCCCAAGCATCCCTGCAGTTCCCAGCCTCGCTGAACAAGTGACAAGCTTCCATTTCATCACTCCCACCCCCCAGCAACCCGGTCGCTCTCAAGGAGCACTGCAGCCACCCAGCTTTCTCTGTGGCAGTGCTTGGCAGCTTTTAAGTAGCTCACCCACCACCCTCCTGCCAGCAACAGTTGCTCCATGAGCAGCTGCCTCCTTGTGGTGGGGGCTGGGAATTCAGAAATTGAATTCCAACATTTACTGACATGCACAGTCCTATTAGATATATCAATGACTTGATTACATTCAAGAACCATAAAAAAGGTGGCCTTTCTTAGGAAAAGTAGAGCAAAAGGAACATGGAGCAATAATGATAGAGCTGGCTATTCAAATTAGAATTATGCAAAATTATGAAGGAGAGCATGATTCACAAACATGTTGAATTCACTCCCCTTGATTTTGTGTCAGTATGTGCTGAGACAACCAGACAATGAGCTTTGTCTCACAATCAGTGAGACCCAGTTTCTGCAGCTGAGTGGGGAGAGTGGGCTAAGCCTGCTCTCCCTGCTCACGATCAGAGCCGGAGTCCTGGGCGGCTGGATTGGCCGCTCACACGATTGCCGGCTTCGTGACGAAGCCGACAGGGGCTGGGGAGCTCGGGGGCCACGTGGCCCCTGGAAGCTCCAGTATGCCCTGCGCAAGTGTGCAGGGCATACTGGGGAGACCCCCAGAGCCGGGACCGGCTTTTCGCCTCCCCTCTGTGGGGCTACTCATGATCGGGAAGCCTTGGTTTGTGGAGCGCTCACTCCACAAACCCAGGCTTAGGGGAGGGCTACAAAAGCGGGCCAGCCACTTGTAAGCCACAGGGGCTTGCCTGCGAGCCTGGTGGTTTACACGAGCAGCAAAAATCGGGCTAGGCTCTCCTACCCAATTTTTGCTGCTTGTGAGAATAGCCCCAAGGTTTCCTACCTTCTTGTGCTGCGCTGATAGACAAAGGAATAAAACACAAGATAGAAAGCCAAGAAGTGTTGTGGCTTGGAGATACTTCCCTCCTCCATTCAGAACAAGGGTCAAGAAAGTCCTTCATTCTCGTTAGTGTGAATAGAGACATAGAGAGATTTTCTGATGGAGTGATAAATGAAGCTGCTGCACTTGTTGAATTTCTGTTGAACACTTACCATAGACAGTAGCATTTTGCCATGTAGAGATGCACCATGCAGCAATTCATCAGCTGCACTTGTCGAATTTCTCTCTGTCTGCGTGCCTCCCCAGCAAGCTGAAAGACCAAGGCAAGATGTGAGTTCATGGATCTGAACTTGTAAAGCTAGCATAATATATGAAACTGTGCATTTCTACAGCTTACTTGGCGTAGAAGTTAAAATTGGTGCCTTAACTTGCAATTTCCATGCTTTCTAGAGCACAAGTACCTTAACTCTCTTAAAACAATTTAAAAATACATTTTCATTTACTCTGGTTAGATGTGTAAAAAGGAGCCTAGTAATTCTAGCTATAATGATATCTTGGGCTAAAGCTCAGCAAGTATTCCTTACAGTGCACAGGCAATTACTTAATTTATATACAATTTTATATATTTAATTTGTATACAAGGAAGAAATTAAGGTGGCCCTGTATTAGAGTCAATCATGTCTTTGCATTCATTAACCAGGATTACACTGGTTTAATTCACTAAAGTGAGGAAAGGAAAAAGAAAGGAAGACCCAAGATAGATTAATAGTGTGTAATTAGCAAATTAATTAAAGATAAGAATTTTTGAAAATGTATAGCTCATGTCATTAATGAAAAGCATAAATCATTCCATATTGAGGCTGTGCTTAGTGGCAATAATAGAATCAGAAATAGAAGGAATTATGAGGTCATCTTGGGTCTCCTCTCACATAATGGCAAACCATGGGCTCAGTGGCCCCACAGTTTACCCACACTCTTGTTGAGCTCCCAGATGATCACAGTCCCAGTCAGGGAGCTGGCAATAGGGAAGTGAGTGGCTGCATGGGCTTCCTCTGACCCTAGAAGAACAGCCCACACCCGGCAATGGGAAGGAAGCCTGTGGGAAGCCTCTGTTAAATACCGTTTGGGGTAAAATCCCATTTCATAGGAGGGAATGGACCCTTGGTTGGGTGAGTGAAACAAAAGACTGAGGGTTCATTCTGAGGTTTGGCGGAGAAGTCAGTTCTGATCATTTGGACAACATGGCAGGCAAATCTGAGGCAGGTGAACCTGCAGTTTGCCTCAGGTTTCCTGTTATGTCTGAAGTGTAAACCCACTATGGTCATCGGTCTGAGGAAGAGGGAAATACTCCCTTAGCAGGGATCCCTTCCTTGGGTGATGCACCCATATCCTCTCACACAGAGGATACTTCTCCAGAGGGTGGAGACCTCTTAGTAGTGGGTGATTCGATCATTAGGAACATACAGAGATGGGTCTGTGACCTGTGTGTAGACTGCATGGTTACTTGCCTGCTTGGTGCAAAGGTTGTGGACGTCACGCTGCATCTAGGTAGGCTGTTAGGCTGTGCTGGGGAGGAGTCAGCAGTTGTGGTGCACATTGGCACCAACGATGTTGGGAAATGCAGTCAGGAGGGCCTGGAAGCCAAATTTAGGCTGCTAGGTAGCATACTGAAGTCCAGGACCCCCAGGATAGTGTTCTCTGAAGTGCTACCTGTTCCACACGCAGGGACAGCAGGACAGGTGGAGCTGAGGGGTCTCAATGTGTGGATGAGAGGGTGCTGCCGGGAGGAGGGGTATAGATTTGTTAGGCACTGGGATACATTTTGGGGAAAGCAAGGACGGTACAAAAGGGACAGACTCCACTTGAACCAAGATGGAACCATACTGCTGGTGCTTAAAATCAAGAAGGTCACAGAGCAGCTTTTAAAATGATGCCTGGGGGGATTGCCGGCAGGAACTGGGTGGTATCTGCTTCGGCCAGCAAAATCCCCTAAGGTGTGAGAGTGAACATGTTTCGGATAAACCAGAAGAGAACAGAGCAGAGCCAGGAGCTGAGGAGAAGGAAATACAGGACAGCTTGCCAAATTGGTCAAATGATGGTGAGGGGGATAGCATAGCACATGCCAACACCCGGTGAGGGACCCAGACTATAAGTATCTATATACCAGTGCCAGAAGCCTCTGAGCCAAGATGGGTGAGCTGGAGTACTTGGTTACTAATGAAAACATAGATATAGTGAGTGTAACAGAAACCTGGTGGAATGGTGAGAACCAGTGGGACACAATTATTCCTGGATATAAACTCTACAGAAGGGACAGGGAGGGGAGGATTGGGGGAGGAGCTGCACTGTATATCAAAGAAGGGATATATTCCAATAAGCTAGAGAACCTAGGTGGACTGGAGTCCTCCATAGCATCATTATGGGTAACATTACGAGGACTGAAAGGAAATATTTTACTAGGGATGGGATATCGGCCTCTGGATCAAAGTGCTGAGAGCGAGCTGGATTTGGAGAAACAGATAAGAGAGGCATCAAAGAGAGAGAGGGAAGTAATAATGGGTAATTTCAACTACCCACACATAGAATGGGTAAATTCACATTCAGGTAATGACAGAGAGGCCAGATTTCAAGATGTGCTAAATGACTGTGCCTTAGAACAGTAGCTGAACCAACCAGAGGTGTGGTGTCCAGGACCTGGTGTGAGATGTCAGAGTTGCAGAACCATTGGGTAGCAGTGGCCATAGTGTGATCCAGTTCAGCATATATGCAAGCGGAGAATTGTCAAGGAAGTCCAACACAGATGCTTTGGATTTCAGAAGAGGAAACTTCTAAAAAATGAGGGGACTGGTGAGAAGGAAGCTAAAAAGGAAAGTCAGGAGGGTCAAATCACTCCAGAAAGCACGGAACTTATTTAAAACCACAGTACTAGAAGCACAGTTGGAATGCATACCAAGAAGGAGGAAAGGTACCATCAAGTCCAGGAGGACACCAGCGTTGCTAACAAATAGAGTCAGGGAAGCTATAAAATTGAAGAAGACTTCCTTCAGAAAATGGAAGTCCTGCCCAAATGAAGAGAACAGGAAGGAATATAAACTCTTGCAAAAGAAATGCAAGGAGACAATAAGGGATGCAAAAAGAGGGTTTGAGGAGCATATAGCTAGAAGTTTCAAGGGGAATAAAAAAAACTTCTTAAAATATATCAGAAGTAGAAAACCTGCCAGGGAGTAGGGATGTGCACAAAACCGGTTTGCCTGGTTCGGTTCGAGTTCGAACCAGGAGGGGGTGGTTCGGTTTTGGTTTTGCTCAAACCTCCCCTTGGTTCGGTTCGAACCGGTTTGAACCAGCTTGGACATCCAAAAATTGGTAGGATGGTAGCTGACACCCAGGGGTACCTGCCACCCAAACCTCAAAGCAATCGGACACTCGTACAATTTTTTTATGAATTTTTGAAAATTATTTTAATGTTTTTCTCATAGGGTATAATGGGACTCGAACCAGCCCATTATTCCTTATTGTGGAGCACCCATGGGTGCCAACAACCATGCAAACCCCAAAGCAATTGGACACCCCTATGATTTTTTAAGAATATTTGAAATATTTTTAATTATTTCTCTCATAGGGTATAATGGGACCAGAACCAGCCAATATCCCCTATTATGGAACACCTAGGGGCACAAAAGTGGGGTGGGTGGTAGACAACCATGTGTTCCTACTATCCACAAAGTTCCAAGGCAATCGGACACTCCTCTGATTATTGGTGAATTTTAAAATTATTTTGGAATTCCTCATAGAGAATAATGAGGATTGCAGCAAATGTATAGATTCACATCGGGGAGAAAGAGGTGTCCTAGAGTGGAGTGTAGTGGGTGGTAGTTCCCAAGGTGGGCAAGAAAGCTATCAGAATTATTTGAAAGGAATTAGGCAAAAGGCTAATTTTTAAATGATTTTTGAAGTTTATGTGACTGTAAGGTTTTTCTCCATAAAGAAGCATGGAGGTGTCAGCAAATGTTTAGCTTCACGTCGGGGGGGGGGAGGGGTGTCCAAGAGCAGAGTGTGGTGGGTGGTAGTGCCCAAGGGGGGCCAGGTAGCTATCAGAATTATTTGAAAGGAATTAGGCAAAGGGCTGATTTTAAAGTGATTTTTGAAGTTTATGTGTTTTAAGGTTAGCAGATGAGAGTGGATTCATGGTTTGTCATTGAAAATCTTATATGCTACCAAAGAATCTACACTCAGAACACTGCAGAAACAACAAAACCCAGTACCCCATGGGTTAGCAACCCATGGAGGTGGTTGCCACCCTCGCTCTGGGCCACAACAGCACCCCCCAAGTGCAGTTATGGGGCTGCTGAAACCTCCATTCTTCCCTATGAAGAAAAACCTTAAAGCCACTTGTGGGGTGCTGGGGTGGCGCAGAGTGAGTGGTGGTCTAGTGCAAAGAGGATGCCAACCACCCCCCATGGATTGCTAACCCATGGGGTACTGGGTTTTGTTGTTTCTGAAGTGTTCTGAGTGTAGATTCTTTGGTAGCATATAAGATTTTCAATGACAAACCATGAATCCACTCTCATCTGCTAACCTTAAAGACACATAAACTTCAAAAATCACTTAAAAATCAGCCCTTTGCCCAATTCCTTTCAAATAATTCCGATAGCTTCCTGCCCCCCCCCGGGCACTACCACCCGCCACACTCTGCTCTAGGCCACCCCTTTGCCCCTGACGTGAAGCTATACATTTGCTGACACCTCCATGCTTCTTTATGGAGAAAAACCTTAAAAACGCAGAAGCTTCAAAAATCACTTAGAAATCAGCCCTTTGCCCAATTCCTTTCAAATAATTTTGATAGCTTCCTTGCCCCCCTTGGGCACTACCACCCACCACACTCCACTCTATGACACCCCTTTCCCCCCGACGTGAAGCTATACATTTTCTGCAATCCTAATTATTCCCTATGAGGAATTCAAAAATACTTTAACAATTCACCAATAATCAGAGGAGTGTCCAATTGCCTTGGGGTTTTGTGGGTGGTAGGCACCCCTGTCTCTCTACCACCCACCCCACTTTTGTGCCCCTAGGTGCTCCGAAATCGGGGATATGGGCTGGTTCTGGTCCCATTATACTCTATGAGAAAAATAATTGAAAATATTTCAAATATTCATAAAATATCGTAGGGCCGTCCAATTGCTTCAGGGTTTGGGTGGTTGTTGGCACCCGTGGGTGCTCCACAATAAGGTATAATGGGATTGTTCAAGTCCCATTATACCCTATGAGAAAAAATAAAAATAATTTTCAAAAATTCATAAAAAAAATTGTACGAGTGTCCAATTGCTTTGGGGTTTGGGTGGCAGGTACCCCTGGGTGTCAGCTACCATCCTACCAATTTTTGGATGTCCAAGCCAGTTCAAAACAGTTTGAACCGGTTCGACTCAAACCACCCCATGGTTCAGTTCAAATTCAAACCTGCAGCTCAAACCTGATGGCTGGTTCGGTTCGAATTCGAACCTTCAAACCACCCTGGTTCAAATTTGAACCGGTTCACACATCCCTACTAGGGAGGCAGTTGGACCCTTGGATGATGAGGGTGTGAAAGGGATTATTAAGGAGGATAAGGAGATTGCAGAGAAGCTGAATGAGTTCTTTACCTCTGTCTTCATGGCGGAGCAAACTGACCATATACCCTCTCTAGAATTGAGCTTTTCAGGTTTAGTGGCTGAGGAACTGGGCAAATTTGAGGTGACAGGGGAAGATGTTCTAAACTGTCTTGAAAAGCTAAAAATTAACAAAGTGCCAGGGCCAGATGGCATCCACCCAAGAGTTCTGAAGTAACTCAAATGTGAAATTGCCGATCTTGCAAAAATATATAACTTATCCCTGTAATCAGGCTCTGTACCAGAGGACTGGAAAGTAGCCGATGTGACTCCAATTTTCAAAAAGCGATCCAGCGGGGATCTGGGAAATTACAGGCTGGTTAGCATAACTTCTGTGCTGGGTAAATTGATGGAAAGCATACTTCAGGATAAAATTGTTAAGCATATAGAAGAAAAGGCCCTGTTGAAGGAGAACCAGCATGGTTTCTGCAAGGGAAAGTCTTACCTCACTAATCTTTTGGAGTTCTTTGAAAGTGTCAACAGACATGTGGATAAAGGTGATCCAGTTGACACAGTATACTTGGACTTCCAAAAAGCTTTTGATAAAGTTCCTCACCAAAGGTTCTTGAGTAAACTTAGCAGTCATGGAATAAGGGGACAGGTTCATGTGTGGATCAGTAACTGGTTGAAGGACAGGAAACAGAGAGTAGGAATAAATGGACAGTTT
Organism: Hemicordylus capensis; assembly: GCF_027244095.1. Taxonomy (NCBI): domain Eukaryota; kingdom Metazoa; phylum Chordata; class Lepidosauria; order Squamata; family Cordylidae; genus Hemicordylus; species Hemicordylus capensis. The sequence goes on along the minus strand of NC_069658.1, from coordinate 83,300,512 downwards.
TCACAATGGAGGTAGGTAGGAAGTGGGGTCCCCCAGGGATCAGTACTGGGACCAGTGCTCTTTAACTTGTTCATAAATGATTTAGAAGTTGGGGTGACCAGCGAAGTGGCCAAATTTGCAGATGACACTGAACTATTTAGGGTAATGAAATCCACAATGGATTGTCTGCAGTTGCCACAGAGGTTCATCTGCAGTTGCAACTGGCTAGTCTGGTGGCCACTCAGGGAGGGGCCATCTTCATTGCTGCCCCAAGGCTTTGGAACACACTTCCTGCTGAAATAAGAGCCTCTCCATCTCTTTAAACTTTTAATAGGGCAGTCAAGACGCATTTGTTCACCCAGGCTTTTGATTAGATACTGTTTTAATTGTGTTTAAATTGTGTTTTAATAGTTTTAACTTTTTAATTTTAATTGTTGAAATGTTTTCATCTTTTATTGGCTGTTTTTATTGTTTTGTAAACCGCTCAGAGAACTTGTGTTTGGGCAGTAGGGAAATGTATAAAACAAACAAATGAATGAATGAATGAATGAGTTGTGAGGAGCTCAAAAAAAGATCTCCCCAAACTGGGGGACTGGGCAACAAAATGCGGTTCAGTGTAAGCAAGTGTAAAGTGATGCACATTAGGGCAAAAAACACAACTTCACATAAACGTTGATGGAATCTGAGTTGTTGGTGACTGACGAGGAGAGAGATCTTGGGGTCGTGGTGGACAGCTCATTGAAAGTGTCTTCTCAGTGCGTGGCAGCTGTGAAAAAGGCTAATTGCATGCTAGGAATCATTAGGAAGGGGGCTGAAAATAAAATGCTCATATTATAATGCCCTTATACAAATATATGGTGCGGCCACATCTGGAGTACGACGTACAGCTTTGGTCACCATATCTTAAGAAGCATATTGTAGAACTGGAAAAAGTGCAGAAGAGGGCAACCAAAATGATCAGTGGCCTGGAGCACCTTCCTTATGAGGCTAGGCTACAGCATCTGGGGCTCTTTACCTTGGAAAAGAGACAACTAAAGGGAAAACATGATCAAGATGTATAAAATTATGCATGGTGTGGAGAGGGTGGACAGAGAGAAATTTTTCTCCCTCTCACAAAATTAGAACCAGGGGTCACCCCTGAAATTGAAGGTCAGGAAATTTAGGACTGACAAGAGGAAGTACTTTTTCACACAGTGCATAATTAATCTATGGAACAAAGTGTGGTGTGGTGGCCACCAGCTTGGATGGCTTTAAAAAGGGCTTAGACAGATTTATTTATTCATTTATTCATTTATTTATTAAATTTGTACCCCACCCAAACTTATGTCTCTGGGCGGCTAACAACAATTAAAACAGTTCAACATATAACAAAACATGGTGGACAAGTCTATCATGGTGGACAAGTCTATCGATGGCTACTAGTCTGGTGGCTGTAGGCCATCTCCAGGCTCAGAGGCACAATGCCTCTCAATACGAGTTGCAGGAAAGCAACAGCAGGAGAGAGGGCATGCACATACCTCTTTCCTGTGGGCTCCCCAGAGGCATCTGGTGGACCACTGTGTGAAACAGGATGCTGGACTAGATGGGCCTTATACCTGATCCAGCAGGGCTGTTCTTATGTTCTTATGGTCAACTGGGACAATCCTCTAATGATGAAATAAAATACTGGATCAGTTGTACCAAATAGTCTCATGATATCTTAGAAGACAAACAAATGTATTGCATAGGCTTTCCTGGAGAAGTGGACTCATTGTTTTATAGTGAAACAAGATTTGTTGTTTTATAGTGAAACAAATTCACAGGCTTTTCTGGACCCACAATTAGAAGCAATGATGGCAATCTCTGTGAATATTTATTTTATTTATTTGTATTTATTGTTCAGTTTCTATACCGCTTTTCATTAAAATAATCCCAAAGCAGTTTACAATATAATTAAGCCAATGCACAATTAAAATACAAATACATTCACTATAAATATAAAAATAATATAGTGCTATTTGAAAGTTTAAAAAACTATAAAACAGTAACACACAAACACGAAGCAGCACCAGTAAAAACTGTACTCTCATATAAAAGCCTAGTTGAAGAGCCATGTTTTTACTTGTTTTCTAAAAACTGTAATGGAGGCTGAGGAGCAGATGCCAGCCAGGAGAGCATTCCAAAGCCTGGGTCAATGACTGAAAAGGCCCTGTCCCATGTGCTTGCCAAGTCTCTTTCACCATCAGCACATGAAGCAGAGTCTCCTCTGATGATCTTGTCAAGTGAGCAGAAACCTGTGGGAACAGGCCCTTCAGATATCCATTAAGGGCCTTAAAGATCAAAACCACCACCTTGAATTGGACCAAGAAACAAACTGGTGGCCAGTGCGAATGGGTGTAATATAATACCAGAAGGCAGCTCTGGATAAAATCCTAGCTGCTGCATTTTGCACTAGCTGTAGTTTCTAAATATTCTTCAATGGCAGCCCCATGTAGAGGGGAACATTACTGGATCACAGTAAACCGGTATTAAAGTAATCCACATTACTAGATTACAGTAATCCGGCCATGACATGACTAAAGCATGGGCAACTGTGATCAGATCTGCCTTTTTGAGAAAGGGATGCAGCTGTCACACTATCTGAAGCTGTGCAAAAGCACCCCTGACCACCGCCTCCATCTGAGCATCCAAAAGCAGAGCTGGGTCCAGCAGTACTCCCAAACTGCACACTTGCTCTTTCAAGGGGAGTGCAACCCCATCCAGAATCAGTTGAATCCCTTCATCTCGATTGGCTTGCCTACTGACCAACAGCACCTCCATCTTGTCTGGATTCAATCTCAGTTTACTAGTCCACATCCAGCCCATCATGGCCTCCACTCCCCCTGATTCAGGTCATCCACTGCCTCCCTAGGATCAGGTGGTAAGGAGAGATAGAGAGATAGATGCACCAATATGCAGATGACACTCAGCTATCTCTCCTTATCTCTCCTTAAGATGTCCTCGGATGATCTCTCCCAGCGGTTTCATGTAGATGTTGAACAGCATGGGAGACAAAACCGAACCCTGAGGGATCCCACAAGCCAGTGGCCAAAGAGCTGAGTAGTAGTCGCCCAGCACCACCTTCTGGACTTTCCCCGCAAGAAAGGACTGAAGCCACCCCAAAGCAGTACCTCCAATCCCCATACTAAAGAGGTGGTCCAGAAGGATACCATGGTTAGAATGCCACTAAGAGCAGAATGAACAGGGACACAATCACTCTGTCGATATAGGTGCAGTGGCTTTGAACTGGGACATGGAAGATATGAAAGCTGTATGGACTCCCTATTTCTGGTTGTAAGAACCTGGAAATTTTAGGTGACATTTTAAATGTGATGTGACAACATTTAACTGGCATTGGCAATCATAGATCAAAACCCAGATTACTGATTCTGGGTAAATGTTGGTTTATTACAGTGCCAACCTGACAATGCTGAAAATGTCTTGGTTCTTATGACCAGAAAGGTTGAGTTACAAGTCCAGTGTAAAACCATATATAGTGCATAAAATTTTTCTTTAAGAGAAAAAACTCATTTTCAGTGCAGTATAATTTTTACTTAATTGATTAAAATGTATACATGGAGAACATTTGTGATAGAGTTTATGGAACAAATTAAAAAAATAGATATATTTCAAAAATTATCAAAAAAAAAATCACTTGCTAAAGGCCACCACATTATCTAGCAAAATCTTTAAAGCCATAGCCCTCTTCAGATGTTATGAGCGCGGCAGGCATTCACCCTTATGAGGGCCAAAGTGAGGAGGAAGTTCCACCATTCCACTGTCCTTCACCCCTTATGCCTGACAAACACACTCACAGTGCTGTTTGTCTGAATGGGTAGGCACTGTAAGTGTATCCAACGGTGATTCCATGAGCTGCAACCGCAATTGATGGAGGTTGCAGCTTACAGAATCGCTGCTGAACACACAACACCTCCCCCTTCAGACAGACAGTGCCATGAACATGTTTGTCAGGCGCAAGGGAGTGATTGGCAGCAGGGCGGTGGGACTTCCTCCCTGCTTATGCCCTCGTAAGCATGATTGCCCGCAGCGTTCATAACATTTGAAGAGGATGTTTGTCTCCTATTAATCACAGCTTTGCATTTGATAGGTTAATATTCAGGATTCTGTGGACACCACAGACAGAGAAACATGCAGCATTTGACTTTCTTTTTCCTTGACTTGTCCTGATTACATAGCACAAGCGCTGATAAGCTTGATTAAGTGCCTTATTTCATTGAGGCATTTAAGTAAGTGAATGTGTGATCTGTAGTTTAACCTACTCAGTTACCTGCATGTTGTTACGGTAACAAAATATAAACTGTTGCTACATTAGACATTCTATGTTGTCTGTTTATAATCAATAAGATGGTAGAACTATGTTTTAATTTTCGGATGGCTTGGGGCAAAGAGAAATGTACATTCTAACTTAAGAACAAACGAACTACCTATACAAATTTGAATGCTCCTATTCTTCATATTTCTGTAGTCCTTCTCACTGGCTTCTCCCAGAAACAGATAATGGGAGAATGGAAGTGTGTAAAAAATGGTGGCCTGGAGAAGCAGCAACTATAAATTGATACTCATGTAACTGGAGCACTCAGTTTACGTCAACAATCATTAGGTCATTAAACACCTATTCATACATGTGTGTACAGGTCTCCATGCATGTGTATATGTTTCTGTGCAAATGACTGTAGCCCTGTTCAGACACTACTGAATGCCCTGGCACTCACAATTACAGGAGCAGAAGTGGGGGAAAAATCCCTCCTGGAGCTGTCACGGACCCCACTCCTGCCAAGCACTCATGGTTATAGAGCTGTTTGTGTGAATGGGGAAGTGCCGTAACTGTGATGGCAAGTGCTTCCATGAGCAGCAACCTGTTGAGGGGTGTGAGGAGAAACATGAATATCCTCACACAGCAGAGTATGCTCTGGTGGTAAAGAAGTTTAGCCCAAGAGATTATCTGGAGACAATAGGCTGAGTTTAAAAAAAAGAATGATTTCTGAAGAGACTTAGTCATCTGAAATACAGCCATTGGACAACAGACACAAACAAGCACTAGCCTTCAACAACTGAGCAATTCTAATTGACTCCAACTGCCTTTAGAGACCTATTAACACAACTCCTCATGCCTCTAGTGGACAAAAGAAGTTACTGCAGTGCTAAGAGTCAATGCTGTACAACTCTCACTTCTAACACAACTTTGGGCAATCCAGGTTGCTGCTCAGAGAAGTGCTGGCCATCATTGATTTGCACACCGCCTGGAGATTTACATATCAGATGGTATAAAAATATGATAGATAGATAAATAAATAAATAAATAAATAAATATATAAATAAGCAAGCAAGCAAGCTGCCTTGGTCACCCTGGTGGATGACCTAGACTGGGAGATAGACAGATCTTCAATTGGGCTAGATTTAAGATGCTGGTATTGACCCTTAAAGCCCTACACGGCTTGGGGCCAGGGTACCTGTCGGACCGCATTCGACCATATGAATCTGCCAGGGCCCTCCGCTCATCATCTCAGGCCCTGCTCATGACCCCGCCACTAACAGAGATCCGTTGGCGGGGACTAGAGACAGCGTCTATTCAGTTGTGGCCCCTCAGCTTTGGAACACCCTCCCTGAAGAGCTTCACCGTGCTCCCTCCCTCAGTGTTTTTAAAAAACATCTCAAAATACACTTTTTAAAGGAGGCTTTTTAATGCTCCATTATTGTTTTGTTATATCTGGTAGGTTCTTTAGCTTCTTTAGCTATTTCTCATTTTCAGTTTTAATTTGAACCTAATAATTGTGATTTTTAATCTGCCTTTAAAAAAAATAGTGAATTTTATTACTTTTATTGTATCTGTGTCTATCTTATTGTTGTGAGCCACCCCGAGCATTAGTACACTGGAGGGGCGGGGTATAAATATTTTAAATAAAATAACAACAACAACAACAACAACAACAACAGTGGACCACCTAATCAGCTGTTGTAAAAAGATCACACAGACTGACTACAAACAAAGGCATGACAAGGTAGCAGGGATGATACACTGGAACATCTGCAAAAAATACAAGCTACCTGTAGACAAAGAACGGTGGACCATAAAATTGAAAAAGTTGTAGAAAATGAAGATGTAAAATATTATGGGACTTCTGACTACAAACAGACAAACATCTGCCACACAATACACCAGATATAACTGTAATTGAGAAGAAAGAAAAACAAGTTAAAATAATCAACATAGCAATACCAAGGGATAGCAGAATAGAAGAAAAAGAAATAGAAAAAATCACAAAATACAAAGATATACAAATTCGATTTGTATCTGCTTTGATTCAATTCTGATTTGGACCACTTAAAAAGGTCCTAGGGGCATCAAATTTGACTGGTGGGTAGGTCCCCGTGGGTGCCACCTACCACCCAAATTTCAAGGCAGTGGGACACTTGGTTGATTTTTAATAAATTTTTAAAACGGATTTTGAACATTTCTGCCATAGGAAACAATGGGTATTTGAAGTTGCCATATCCTAACCCTAAAATGGATCCCCAGCTTTCATTAAGAAAAGAAAAGAAAAGCTCTAGCCCTTGCAGAAGTGGAGTTATGGAGAGAAATGTGCAGTCATTATTTTTCAAGTGTTTGGATTCTTTGGCGTCTAATAACTTCTCCTCATAATGAACCCCTATGAAGATTCATTATATGCCTTCATTTCTTCTGTTCATTTTGACTATCATTGGACGGTGCCAACTGTCAACTGCCAGGTGTCAACTACACCCCCCCACACACACACACTGGGGTACACAGTTTATTTTTTTTAGGTATTTTTGAAGTGTTTAGATTCTTTGGTGTCTTCATTAGACATCTTCATTTCTTCTGTTCATTTTGACCCCACTGCTTTGCAGGTGGGGGTGGGGAATTAGTGGCCTCCTATGTTCCAACTACCCCACAACCCACAAGCCACTGGGTAACTCATTTTATATTTTAGGAATTTTTGAGGTGTTTAGACTCTTTGCTGTGTAATGAATCCTCATAGGGATTCATTATGAGGAAAGGTTATTAGACACCAAAGAGCCTAAACACTTGAAAAAAAAAACCCCTAGAACATAAACTGGGTAGTACCCCACTGCCTTGCGGGTGGGAGTGGGGTGTAGTTGGCACATGGCAGTTGACAGTTGGCACTGTTGAAAAGACAGTCAAAATGAATAGAAGGAATGAAGGTGTGTAATGAATCATCATAGGGATTCACTGAGGGAAAGTTATTATACACCAAAGAATCCAAACACTTGAAAAATAGTGAGCACACATTTTGCTCCCTAACTCCACTTCTACAAAGGCTAGAGCTTAGCTTTTTTTTTTTTTTTAATGAAAGCTGGAAATCTGGGGGAATTAATAGGAGGCATCTGAATCTCAAATTGTTTCAAATCGAATCAGGCATGATTAGATTTGTACACTAATCTAGCCAATGGACCACAGGGGTGATTTGTTTTGTCTCCAAATCACCCGAATCACCGAAATCGATTTGTACCCGAATCAATTTGCACATCCTTACTTTTTAGCACAAAAGTTCCCAAAGCCATTTACACAGAGAAAGAAAGCAGATGTTCAGGGCTTATGTATGCAACCCCAGCCACCCTAATACCTAGGGTGTTTCTAATACTCTTTTAGCTTAAGCAACTAGAGACAATATTAGTGAATGGCAAAGAACAGACTACTGTATTGGCATTGTGCACTGCTAGAATGTTCCACAGGGTCTTGATCTGAGACCATGATACTGGGATACATGCAACATTCATGTAACTGACCACAGCTCTTCTATGTAAAACAAATGAGACACTAGGAAAATGCTATCATCACTATAGTAACATGACTATTAAAGAGTTAAGTATTAGAAACTTCTATTGTCAGCTGGACTTGAGAACCCCACACTAGATTTTCTTTTGTTGTTTGTTTAAGTTTCTAAATGACTGTGTGTTCTGCCAAAATAAAGCATCATGTTTATCTGCCTATAAATAAGAGCGAGTAAGAGTTTAATTTTTTTGGTACAAGGACCTCTATACAAAAGTAGGAATGAGAAAATCTTATTATGGCATCCTATGGGAATTCAGAAACTGAATTGGAAAATATAGCCGTATACTGAAAGACTGAACCACAAATTATATCAGATCAGGACAAACAAAAAGTAGTTTTCCTCCATGTCTTTGACAGCAAACATACTCCTTCTTAGGACATCTGCTGCACTTTCTGGATCCACGACACAGAAGTCCTGCAGATCTGCAAAATATAATAATTTATTTTCCAAAATAATAGAACATTATAGTCCAAAGCAAAACATCATTGTGGAAGTTTTTAATTCCAAAATCGGTTGATAAGAGAAGGGGCATCTACTAGGGCTGTGTGGTCAGAGTGATATTCCCTCTGTCAGCGTGTTGTTAGGGGGAATTCTGTCATGACAGCAAGGAGCCTCCAGACAGGGGAAGCCATCAGAAGGCCCCCTGATGTCTGAACAGAACTCTGTGCATATATCTGTCAAACCAGACCTGCCCTGGCCAGCTGTGCATTCTCCTCCCCATTCTGTAACTGGGACTGAGTGGGGGCAGGAGACGGGCTGCCCAATGTTCTCTTCACTGCACAGGGAGCACTCAACCAGCTGCCTTGCCTCTGTGTGAAAAGCAAAGGCCTTGCTTTGGTTTAAAAGGAACTTTTTTGCCCTTCATTCATTCATTCATTCATTCATTCATTCGATTTCTATACCGCCCTTCCAAAAATGGCTCAGGGTGGTTTACACAGAGAAATAATAAATATAAGTAAGATGGCTCCCTGTCCACAAAGGGCTCACAATCTAAAAAGAAACACAAGATAGACACCAGCAACAGTCACTGGAGGTACTGTGCTGGGGGTGGATAGGGCCACTTATTCTCCCCCTGCTAAATGAAGAGAATCTTTATTTTAACCACGTTAAAGGTTTTGTCAAGTTTGCAGGGGTCTCTTTGCCAAGTTTGCACATTTTCCTTTTTGAGTCTCAAGTGGGGCAGGTGGCTTGGGGATTTGTAGTGATTCCCAGGGGTGTAGCTATAATTGAGTTGATGGGTTCAAAGAACCTGGGGCACCTCAGCTGCTGAGGGCCTCTCAGCTCCACCACCCCTCCCTATTTTCTTCATTATCTCCCTCACTCCAAGTGGCTGCCAGGGAGGGGGTGAACTCAGGCCCCCTCTTCCCTATGCTCCTGGTGTGTCTCCTCCCCATGAGCTGTAGTTATAACTAACTGACCCCACACAAAGCATCTGTGCGACAGTATAATCCCCCCACCTTCAGGCCCCTCACCTTCTGTCCCAGTCTCCAACAGTTCCCCTTCTGCCCACCTTCTGCCCCAGTCTCCAACAGGTGGTGGGGTTTCTCCCCCTGCCTGTTCCCCTCCCACCCCCAGTCTTTCCAGCCCTCCCCTGCCCCACCTCCTGCCACAGTCTCTCCTGCCCTCCCCCACCTCCTGTCCCAGTCTGTTCTGCCCTAGTCTCTCCTGCCCTCCCTGCCCCACCTCCTGCCTCAGTCTGTCCTGCCCTCCCCACCCCATCTCCTGCCCCAGTCTCTCCTGCCCTCCCTGCCCCACCTCCTGCCCCAGTCTCTCCTGCTCTCCCCCACTCCACCTCCTGCCCCAGTCTCCCATGCCCTCCCCCACCCCACCTCCTGCCCCAGTCTCTGTTGCCATCCCCCAACCCACCTCCTGCCCCAGTCTCTCCTCCCCTCCCCCACCTCCTGCCCCTGTCACTCCTGCCCTCCCCCTCCTGCTGACTCTGCACAGAGCCTCTCACCTCACCAGCTGGCGGGCCATCATTTTTGTCTGCTGCTTGTCAGCCAGCGGGCAGTCCAGTGGCTTCCAAAGGCCCCTCTCCTCCCTGGTTGTCATCCCTCAGCCGGTCAACCATTCACCTCCCTCAGCCATGACCTCCCTCAACTGCGACTCCTGTGGAGTCTCACCAACCGTCTCCTGGTGCGAGTTCTTCCCTCCTGCCCTTTCACATGTCGCCCCCTCTGGGACTGCTACTGGTCTGGCTGCAGTGGGGGGCGGAACTTGCCACATCCCCACGCATCCCCTTGGTCCAGCTACATGAATTAATAATATAGATATCACACAGCCTGTCTCCTGCTTCCACCCAGTCCTAGGTAAGGGAGAAGAGGAGTAGGAGAGACCGGGGAGAGGTTGGTGTGTGTCTTTGACTGGCCCTGACTTGACACACAACATGATGCTTGGGAGGGATTGATATGGCTCCTCCCAATAGTCTCACTGTCAGGTCAGAATACAACATTTTTGGACCATCAAAAGATTTCAAATCTTCATCAAATACAACTTTCAGAGATAAAAAAGCACATTTGATTGCAAATAAAAGCCAGAGTTTAATTCATCTGAAACAAATGATAAATGGAGAACTGGAGGCATGTCAGGAATAAAGAAGTGCCTGAATAAAAAGGAGACCAACTAACCATGGTAGTACTAAAAATTTAAAGCACAGAATGCTGACAATAAATTTTGCACTTTTAAAATATGAATGGAAAAAAAGGTTTGGGTATAAAAGTAACAATCCCTGTTATACGGCACTTGCTTTGATATAGAACAAAAGGTCCCTTAACACCACGAGAATCCAATTATGTAGCAATATTTTGGCTACACTAGCATTTTCCCTTCACTTTGTAGTGCATCCCAGTGTAAGGCTTTACATTTTGTAGTGTCAGAGGAAAAACAGTCAGCATTTTTCAGCTGTGTCAATTGATATTCAATAGAGTTTCAGTGACCAAAGCCACAGGAAGGGATACTGATGTTCTCACCTGACGTTCCTAGGAGAAGAGTTGCAATTATCACCTTAGCACGGTATGTAGTTCTGTGTCAAGTTCACAGAGTTCAAGTTCACATATAATGTTTTCAAAAGTATTGATGGTGTAACACCATTCCACACTCAACTTCCTCCTCTTAAGTCTAGATCTGCAGGTGACTGTAGCCTATGGAGACTCTGTACTGGCCAGAGGCGTATCTACGGAAAATAGTGCCTTTGGCAAGCACTGAAATTGCGCCCCTGTCCAAACATCTGACACCCATCTTTCAGATAACTTTACCATAATATCAGCTCAAAAATACAAGTCAAGCTTATTAATCTTTTAATTAACAAATTATGGGACTACATGAAAATTATAACTACACCTTCCTTGCTTTCACTGATGCAAAATGGTCCTCCCCAAAAGGAGGACCAATTGTTCCACCATGAGAGAATGGAACAAAATAACAAAACAGTCTCCTAAGACCATTTGGGCATTGCCAGGACCGTGGCAAGAGGCAGATGCATGGGGTGGGGGTGACCGGAAAATTGAAGGCTAGAAGAGCGGGAAGAATCCTGCAGATGGAGGCCAGTGCCCTCTTGGCACTGCTATTGCCATCACTAACGCACACACTGGAAAGGCAAAGCGAAATATGAGCAAGGCTGTTGCAGCTCAGGCCAAACCAAGCACCAATGTGCCTGCATCCACACGTACATGTGTGTCTCTGTCTGTCTGTCTGTCTCTCTCTCTCTCTCACACACACACACACACATTGCATGACTCTCAAAAGTGTGCTGCACATCTCCATGCTGCAAGTGTCATGTTACAAAGGGCAGGAGACTGAACCTCTCATTCTTTGCTTCCTGCTTGCTGGCAGGGAGGAGAGAGAAACCCCAAGGGGAAGGCAGCCCAGCTGCCACACACCACAAAGGTTTATGCAATGCAGGAGACACTGCCAAGAATGCCCTGGGGAGCGCTCTCCTCCCTGCCTGCTTTGCAAGTCCCGGCCCAGTCCCAGAGCCAAGGCATTGCTGTGTGACCACTCCTCCTCCTGCGCGTTTTGTGTTTTTGGCCGTGCAGCAGCGGGCAGAACAAGCCCTCTGGAAGAGCAGCTGCTGCTCTGTGTGTCAGAGAGAGCCCGAGTGCCCTGCAATGGCATCTCCCTTCCCCCAGCAGGAGATCGCTCGCTGAATTCCGTGGGTGCCGGAGGAGGGGAGGCAGACAAAGCACTTTGGCAAGCCATTGTAAGGAACAGCTCTCTGTGCGCATGCACACACACAAACACCCCCCCCCACACACACACACACATAGCACACTGCTTTTGTCTGCCCTGCAAAAGCCTCCTCTGCTCCTAGGTAGCTCTGCAAAATTCTGCCACCCGTCTTCTCAGAGTGGATCTCGGCTGACCTCCCTGGAAAGAGCGCTGCCTCTAAGGGGACAGGGGGCTGGCGGAAGAGCTAGTCAGGCAGGCACCCTGGCGTCTACTGACACCAACACATCGGAGAGGGCAAGCGCCAGCAGAAAGAATTCAGCTCTTCCCTAGAGACATGGTAATCGGGGTCCCGAACGCCCGGCTCGGGTCCTCCTGTGTTGCTGCTGCTGCCGCCGGGCCATCGCTGGAAGCAGTGGCACTGGTGCCCCCTTCGAGTGGTGCCCAGGGCATGTGCCATGCCTGCCGTACTATAGATACGCCTCTGGTGCCGGCCCATCCATCCACAGCACAGATGAAGAGTTGGCTGGCGTGTTTACAGAGCCCGGTTTGTCCATTTCACTGTTCACATTCTTTGCCAGGTAATTAATAAATATAACAATTCATGTGATTCTTTTAAACACTTTAGATGTGTGTACTTCAAGATGCAGAAGTTATCTCTTTTGATAGGTGGATTCATGAAATTATTAATTCTCTGGCATAAAAAGGATGATCAAGCCTGAGGCTTTTTGGATTTCAGAGAACCATGCGAAGGCACATGAGTAGTTCTGTTGCTGAAGCCAAGTGACACTGGCCCCATAAACAACTTGGATGGAGAAACTGGAAACCATGCAAATTGCTCTATGGAGGAAGAATGGAATATAAGTAGGAGAGAAAGTAGCACATTTCGGAGCACTCCTTACCCAAGTGAGCATATGATGAAAAAGTGGAACTGCCAAGGTAATTAAGGCCTGCCATCTTTCATAATTGCTTTGAAAAATAAGAAAGATACTAAGGTGTATTGGAAATGAGAAATGAGAAAAAAAATACAAGTTTCTGCTTTATGGTTTCACCAACCAATCTGATAAGAGTACAAGAGAATACTCTTTCAAACAGGGCTGCACAACTTTGGCTGAACAAAGTAGCATTATGATTTTATCTTGTTCTTTTTAATGAAGGCAGAATTCAAAAAGGGCCCCTAAGCTCCTTTAACTGAAGATCTTCCAAATCTTTCTCAACTTCCATGTGGAAGGGGGAGGGGAGGAATGTCAGGTGGAATCTCTCTTTCCTCCTGTTCTTACAACTGGCTGGCTGATGCTCAGTGACCCTTGCTGTGGAGTCTGTTAGACAGGTTGAAGGAGGGTTGGGCTGAACCTGAACACTAGCCAGCCAAATAGAAAAAAAGAGCGAGGCAGGGAGGGAGGGACACTGCTTGACACCCCTCCTCGATAGGATTCATCTCACCTGAAGTCAAAACAATTCCTCCAATGAGGATCCAGGAACATGTCAGTGAATTAGGGCAGTGGGAAGGGGAGAGCAAATAATGAACTGAATAGCCAGTCTCCCCCCCCCCCATGGGACTCAGGGGCAATTTGTCCCACTTTGTTCAATCATAGTTACACCCCTGGGAAAGAAGATGAATTTCTATGAGTGACTCTCCTAGAAACTTGCCCAAAAGAAACACTTCTCATATATTATGTTAAAAGACTAATTCAAGAACACCATCCAACTCCTGCAGTAAAATAATGGTAATTCATATGCCGTGATTTATAAGGCTAAGCTCTTAAACTCTCTGCAAACAGAAGATGTGTGTTGCCATCTCTCTTTGTGAGCCTTTTAAACTAATTATTTGTAAGTTATTTAATAATCAGATTGAGTAATTTTCTGCTTAGCAGAAGTTATATTGTTGTGAAAAAAATGCCAATCATATGGCAAGAACCATATTAAAGATGGAATGAATACCTCTAAGCTAATGGAAATAAAACCAATAAGCCCTGAAAACAGTAAAGGAAACATTAATTCAGCCGATGCCCTTTCAGTTCGCCTAAGGAATCATGAATAGCAAATTTGAAATCTTGTTTTTCTCTTGGGGGGAAATGGTGCCTGGAATATGATATAAACTATACTGATCAAATAAAAAGTAGAGCCTCAGGCTAAAACAGAGAGAAAGAAGTTACAACAAAGAAAAGCAGCAAGTTCTAGGAAATGGCACATTTATGCACCAACAAAGTGAAATTAGAATTTCCTTCCCTATTAACTTATACTAGCAGCAGATGATAAATAGCTGTATTACAGACACAACAGAAAATGGAACTAACATTGTATGTAGGTGTATCTGAATCAGACAAATTGAGCCTGTACATCTGCACCTAATACATTATGTGTGTCACTACAGAAAATGCATGCAATGAATACATAGATGTAAAGTGTCTGTAAGTAAAAGCCAATTTGTTATAATGAAACAACAAAACAATTTGCAGTGATTCTTCCACCACAGGAGGCAGGTTTTAGTACAAATGGAGCTTTAATCCCTTAGAAACCTATTGTTTCTCACAGTTCCTGACAATTGATTTGCAGTACTTTAAGCAATTCTAAAATATAGATAACTGTTTTTTTAAAAATCCACACACATAAGGCATCATCACCCCCAAACCAGCATCCTTCTTTGTGTACAGCTGATATGGATGCAGATGTGCATCTGAATCTGCATTGCAAAGCTCAGCTTTGTCCAACTGAACTGGCTAGATACCACTTTTGATGCCCATGTACACCCTCATCCAGGACTACTAGAGGATGGCTAGTTATAACAGACTTGTAGATAGAGCTGGGCTGATGTTCATGTTCTGATATAGAAAAGAAGAGTTTTAATGAATGTTATATTAAAGGAAAAGCAAATTACATTTAGTTTGTTGGTTTTTTTTTTTATTTTCATGTTTTTCTTAGATGAACAATATGGTTTCCTAAAAGACCCCTTTACTCTCTGACACTATAAATTGTTTTTGTTACTCACCTTGGATTTTCTTTTCTTTTACCGAAATGGCAACTAAGGAAAGATTAATTTTACTTTCATGGCATTTATTTTGGTTAGTCTAATATTGAAGTCAGAGCAGGGACAATCTCTGCAAGTTCATATTCTTATACATAGAATTAACATAATTTAAAATAAATATATTTTAGATAATGATTATTTTTTCTTGTGATGGTGAAATGCTCTGCAAATAAACCCCTAATGATGATGAATGTGCTTTAATGTAAAACTAAGAGTAGCAACTACTGTACCACCACCACCACTAAATATCAATCCAGTAATTATATCTGGATAATTATTACCATCTTGTGTTTAAATTTTTGCTGTAAACTGCCTTGGGATTGCTTTAATGAAAGGCGGTATATAAATTTATCAATCAATCAATCAATCAGTATCTAATGACATTTTATTTGAAATTTTATTTAACAGGGCCCCCTGTTATTCTGATAGCTTTGAATGGGATATTTCTGGGATAAATGGGATAGCTTCCTGTTTCTATTTAGTGAAGGGTTTATGCCCCTTCCTTTCAAAAGTGGGCCATTAACTTCACTCACACTTCTGTATATATGAGGGTTGAATATTACAATGCATTCTATATAAGCTGCCATTGCAAACTCTTTGGGGGCTCTAAGTGCTACAAAACTCATACCAGGTTACTTCTTCCAAAGACTGGAAAGGCTCTCTAACCACTATAATATGTATATACTACTATAATATTTATATACTGCTTTGCAAACAAAGTTCTCAAAGCGGTTTACATAGAGAAATAAATAATACATCAAGAAGATGGTCCCCTGTCCCCAAAGGGCTCACAACCTGAAAAGAAATATAAGGCAGATACCAGCAACAGCCACTGGAGGGGTGGTGTGCTGGGGTTGGATAGGGTTGGATAACGAAACTAGTGTTATCTCCAAGGACTTCACAGGTATGGAGACCTTGTATTTATGTACTCATTGCTGGGATTTCTCTTTCAAAATCCAAAGAAAGATATAACATTAAACTACAGATTATGCTCATTTCTTTAAAAAAATTGAAAGCATTTTTTAAAAAGTCATTATAAGTAAAGCTGTAGGCAAATATTTTACTCACATCTATTACAGTTTGGTAAACTTGCATGCAGAAGGTCCCAAGTTCCCTCCCTGGCATCCCCTAGATAGGGCTGAGAGAGATTCCTGACTACAACCTTGGAGAAGCCACTGCCAGTCTGGGTAGACAATACTGAGCTAGATGGTCCAATGGTCTGACACGGTATAAGGCAGCTTCCTATGTTCCTAAAGCCACAAAGGACCAGATAAAAGTGTTTGTGAGGCTGGATCCATCCCATTTCTGAAGGCCCTCTAGAGCCTTAAATAGTATAAGGTTCTTATTCACATCTATCTCTGCCAAATTTAAGCTCAGAAACTCATTGGTGACTAAGAAGCAGCATACTCTGATTTGGTATTGACAACCCATAAAATAGCAGATCTAGAAGCAATCATGCCTCCACAATGCTGGGAGTGCCCAAGGTCATGACTGCACACCTAAATCAAATTCACAAGGATTTTTAATTAACACAAATGTCCTAAAAGCCCAACAGAGGTCAGGGTAAACTACTGTAACTCTTTTTTCTGGTAGCAAGAGATTATATCATGGCAGATGGCAAAAGAAAAATTCACATCTGCCTTATGCTTTTGCTATTTCAGACTTTAAAAGAAGCAAGATAATAAAAAGGAACATTTTGGTGGGCCTTGAATGATGATCAGATCAGCTTACAGTGAGGCAGTTAAGGTAGTACCTGGACTCTGTCTTAGATTAGAAAGTTTCTCAACTCAGTCTTCTGTACATTGTGCAGTCAAATATGAAGAAAACCACTTCTCATCTCTAAATGTCTGGAGCTTGGTAAACACACAGTTTCCATCTGCCCTCCCAGAAAGAGTACTTCCAGCAGCCACACTGATTGGCTACATTTGAAACAAGAGCACAACAGGCTTTGGGAAGAAAGCAAGACTAGATGGAGAGGAAGAGATTAAATTTCACAAGCATTCACTAGCACTGCCAGTGTTATCCACCCAACCCTTCTCCATTTGGATTAGCTTTGAAGCTGAATTCCTTTCTGTGCGTTTTCCCCCCTCTCCAGTTCTTGCTTGCTGCTCAGGTGCTTGGCAGAACAGACACCATGTTCATTTACTTACAAATGAGCACAGTATGAAACCTTATAATGACATGCCAGAAAAGGGCTGCTTTTGCGCTTTTCAAGCAGTGCTGACAGAGCAAGAGGCATGCTAGTTATACTTCTGTTTCTATAATGTCTGAAAAGGGAGCTTTGCATGTCTTCCCTAATGGGGAAATGTAGTGCAGGTTAATGAGCAAGCACAGAAACAGGAAGTGTGCAAACAGGAAGTATTATTCACATATGCTTTTGTTCCATCTTTGTTCGCGATATGCAAAATATGTCTAAATTCTTAACCTGTCATCACTGTATTTGTTTCCAGCAGAATTAATATAAAAATGTCAGTCATTCACTAGGTAGCTGGTAAACTGCGCTGGAAAACTGGGTACACAGGCCAAAGACCATGAATTTAAATAAACTTTAGAGATATTCAGTATACGTTATGCATAGGGACACATTGTTCTACGAGTGTAACTAAGATCCCATAAGATTTTTAAAAATCCAAAAACTCTGTAATATTTTCCTACCTCAGAGGAATTCTCACAAATGCTTACGAGAAGTGACTGGCTAATCAGCATACTACATAAACCTTTATGTAAATTTAAGTGTGTGTGTGTACACACACACACACACACACAGCATTTGTTCAAGTCACATTTCATCATCTTGTACTAATTCAGTACAATAATATTGACATTATCTGAACTGGCACATGGAGTGCAAGTTTCCCTTAGGAAACTTGCAGATTTCCTGTTCTGGCAGTGTCTGCAACATTAACAGAGCTAAAAGCTGAAAGAAAAACTACTTAAAGAGTTTTTCTTTCCCCTGCTTGTGTGCTTGGCAAATGTTATTCGTGCTGGTATATATTATGACTCCCTTTAGAGATGGGTTATATCCAGAAATAAAATAACGGAAGGGACCAAATCTTAAGAAAGCCCATTAGGAACTGGTTACCACAAAGGGTGATAGTGATTTATATTATGAACATCCAACACTGGTTCCAGAAGAGAAGTTATATTCTTCTGCAGGAGCTCAAAAACAAAAGGTGGATTGGTAGCTTAAGAAACACTCTAGTTTAATATGGCATACGCTTCCATTTACAAGCAACAAGCTGTTAGTAGGTATTTACAATGTTGAAATACACTTGGGTATAAACTAGGCTATGTAACAGAGCTGTTGAATGAATGAATCTGATACAGAAATTTATTTTTGCATGTAGTACATTAATGTTTCCTTGTATTACACAAATTCGTTCATACGGTTTCTGGGCAACAATGGCTATATCATACTTTACTCAATATTTTGTAATGATGTGCAAAATGTTTCTACATTGAAACATTTCTACCCAAAATGGGCTGTTTCGAGTGTTTTGAGCTCGAAACAAAATTCCCTTTAAATCAAGGGCCTGTTTTGAGCAAAACAAAACAACCCTGTTTCAATTCAAAATGTTTCGACATTTTGAGCACCATTTTGGAGGCCTTCCCTCCCCCCGCCCGCTGATTGGTGTTCTGGCACTGGATTTGCTTGCAATCTCCTTGCTTTAAAAGTTGTTAAAAATTGTCTGCTTGCCCATTTCTTTTGTGGGTTGGGTGGTAGGTAGCACCCATCATGCCCTACCAACCCACTTTGGTGTCCCTAGGAGTTACCCATGGGGAACCATGGAGTGTTTTGAGTTTCCCCCTTGTTCTCGGTGGCCATTTTTGGCCATAGTTTGGCCAAAAATTTCTAGTTTTGTTTCGTCAAAACAACCAGGTCAACTGTAACGGCTGGCTGTGTTTTGTTTTGAGCTCGAAACAAAATGCAAAATCTGTTTTGTGCTCATCCCTAATACTTTGAAAAATTACTGTCTAGGCACAAGTGAACAATAAGAACTATAGATTACATCATAGGCTTCAACATAACACCATCATGTCCATATTTACCGCGGATGTTTCCTATTTTCTGGAATCTGTCCCTGGTAAATTACTATTTGTCCTTATTTTTGCATTGTGTGGATGCCTTTTCATGTTATTTGCTATAGTTGGCATTCTTCAGGTTCCAGCTCCTTCCCCAGAGTCTCTAAAAATTAAATCTCCACATGGGTGGGTGGATGCATCATATCTCTAGTGCACTTGCATGTCAGTGCTAAGGCACAACATATAATGGATTGAATCCAGTCTTCACCAATGTATAATAGTGGATGGGGGCTTGGGCAGTAATCCTTGGTATAAGAATTGGTTGTTACCTGTTTTCATCTGCAAAATGTTGGGGGTATGTGCTTGACATCTGTTTTGATCAGAATTTAATGCACACTCACAGGTTTGTCCCTATTTTCATTAGCAAAATGTTGGAGGGTATGTAACATGAATAATCTACAGCCTTACACTCCAAATGACAGTTGATTTTTTAAAGAAAATTCAAGTCCACACAACAAATGAGAGCAAATGTGTGTTTGCCAAAGAGTAGGAAGATATTGCAAACACATATGTCATGCACCCATAGGATATTTTTTGGTACTAGTAATATATTTCATAGATGCATCTTAGAAAACATAATCTCTATTAAAAGGTCCTAATAGCAACACTAAGTTGTTTGACTATTGCTGTGAATTTTGCCCTCATCAAAGTTCTCTTCCTTACTACTGAAACTGAACTGTTGACCCTGTTTCCAAGAAGACAGAAATACTTACCTGCTTTTTTCTGTACTTCCCTACATTAAGTATCTGATTTTTAGCCATTGAATCTCTCAAATGACTTGTCTACCTCTATTCTGGGCAATGTAAGCTGCTGAAACATGGCTGGAAAGTAATGATACAAGTAACATTAGAGGATGTGCATGTGAATCCATCCTTGAAAATGTGGCTGATGTTATTATATCCAGTAATGGTAGTACAAATAAAGAACAGATAATATTTATTGCAGGACCTGGATTATTCCTTGATGTATGGCTCTGTGAGCAAGTGTGGAAACAATAGCACAACCACTCATTCTTTGAGCCTGTATGAAATGGTCTTTAGTATACGTTCCATAGACTAATGTACAGATTAACAAATTAGAAATGCAGAAGCTACACATATGATAAAGGGAAACATTTTGTACTGAAAGCAATAAGAAGCCGCTTTCTGACTGATATGAGCTCAGGCATCAGATGTATATTGCAATGACTAGATGTCCATGAAAAAAACATTTAGATTGGATTAGAACTATTATTTCAGCAAGCAACTGAAATATTGCTTGGATGGAACCCAAAGGGTTAGAATATTTCAGCAAGCAAATCAAAATAGGACCCAAAGGGCTGGGCACAGACTTCTACATGCACATTGAGGGACTTTACAGGTCCCGTTCCCCCATAGCGGTCTTGCCCCAGCTGTCAGTGAAGGTCAAATGACACTTCGTCGTGGCATCCAGCACAATATGAGTGGCTGCAGTCAGAAATGACAACTGGGAAACCCATTTGTACATATGGAAGCCCTTTAGGTACATACATGGGCTTTCTGGATCCCAGTTTACATTGTTCTTTGAATCTGCTGCAATGATTTAGAGGATGGACATTTAATATCCGATTTTAAAAGCAAAAGGGATGCATGGGTGAACAGTGAAGAACCTCTCTCTCATGGTTTACTTCCCAGTAGACTCCTCCTCCTCATCCTATCAGTGGTGAACCTAGGTTAATTTTGGAGCCTGAACCTAGAGGCCCTTTGTGCCCCTTCGCTGCAAGATAAGCATCACCCCGCCTACACAAACACACACACACACACACACACACACCTGACACCATGACACATGCAGTGTTTTTAAGTGCCCAAACAGCAACTGGACTCACAAAAATGTAAGGATGTAAAACAAGTATATTTATACAAATATACAAGTACAAGTCCCAACACCCTTTTTTATAGGTGGGGAGCACCAGAGAAGAACCCTTTCCAAAAACCAGCCTTCTGGAACACAGAATCCCATGGGGTAAATTGTGCATTTTAATTTCATTTGGGGGGCGAGGGAGAAACACATTTTCTCCACAAGCCTCCTTTCCACAGTGGTGCATATAGGGGAAGCATAGATTTCCTGACCAGGAGGGAACTTGCTGGCTGCACACTGGAGCTGTAGAGCAGCAGAGACACATTTCACAGTCAGAAGAAGAAGTCCCTCCCTGGGACAACTGGGTCAGTCACAGTGCACTGAGAAAATGAGGAGGCAGGCTTCTGCAAAAAACACTTGCCTAGGGAAATGGGATGGGAATTGCCAGCACAGCAGCAGCATATGAATGAGCCACCACCACAGCCACCCACTCTCTGTGCCAGTGCCACACAGTCTTTCTTGCTGCCTGCCCACCCCATCACAGCTTCTCTCCCTCGTCTCATTGTCATGCTGCATGGGTTATAAATCAAGGCAAGGCTGCTGGCTGGCAGCTGCTCTCAGGGTTCCAGGTAAAGCAGCTGGTGGTCAGGTTGAGTGTGGGAGGAGGAGGAGCAGGGTTCCCTGTGTGTGGGAGAGCCTCTAATTGGCCGGCAGGGAGCCTCTAAGTGGTGGTCCAGCAGCTGCTGCCACACTGTAAGCCAGGCTGGCCTCGTGGTGCTTATGGTAGGATTGCTGGCTGCCCAGCTAGTGTGGTGCAGCGTGTGCTGGTGGTAGCATGGCATTTTGAGGGAATTTGGGGGCCCCACCTGATGTGGGGGGCTGGACTTCCACCTGCAGGTCCTGTCCAAAGGGAGCCTCTGCATCCTATGGATATTTATATCTCCCTGACCTCAGTTTCCCATCATGTTATGGGAAATGTTAAGTTATGTTATATGTTAAGTTTTGTTATATGTTAAGATCCATCTTATTTATTTATTATATCTCTGTGTTATTTATTATATCCCTGAGCCATTTTTGGAAGGGCGGTATAGAAATCGAATTAATGATGATGATGATGCAGCCTCCCATACTGGAAATGATAAAGGTACCTGGAGCAATGGTCTACACAGTGTAAACCACATGTGTAGGAAGGATTCTGCAATCCACATGATCCCTGAACAGGATTTCTCCCCAAACAGCTGACCAGTTCCACACTAGGAACATCCTGCTCTATAGTGGCTGCACACCAGAGCTGGCAACACCTTGTCAAGACTTAATGGGGTGAAGGCAAAAGACTCTGAGACAGAAAGCTGGTCCTTTAAGAACTCTGCTTATCAAGCAGAGGCCAGAATCCAGGAGGGAACAGTGTTACTTAAAGTCTCCGTGTATCTTTGTCAGAACAACTTGTCCCTTGAGGAGTGGTGCATATGCTTCAGCCCAATGGGTTCTCCTCTGCAGGGCAAGACAAATGCTTGGGTTTGGATCCTGTACTGAAGACTTAAGTTGAATATGGGTTTCTCACAGGCTTTGGGAGTTGAGATCTTGGTTGTTTCCCCCCACTGGTCTACCTTATAAAACATACCCCTAATTGTAGTTCCTGATGGCAGCCAAAGATCAATATATTTAATTTCCTACATTTTATTGAATTTTACAAGAGATCACAGCTTGAAAAATATTTGCACAAAGAACAGGCAAGCTGTAATATTTTCCTATGGAGCAATCTATCAAGTATGTAGTCCAATACAAAATACACAGCCACATTAACAGGTTTTTGGCAACCTCATTGGAGACACATGCTAATGCAAAACTGGACTAGAGTAGTGGAAAGCTGCTAATACAAAATGACTTTGATGCCATGTTATTTCAGGAATGCTGGCCATGTTGGCTGCTATTAGCAATGTTTGTGACCACAGTAGAAAAACGGATAAAATTTGGCACATGTTCCAATCTGCAGTCTGCTCTCAGTCTTCTTATGTTAAGAACTGCTTTTACCTTGTAAATTTAGTGGCTGTTCAGATTGCCCCACTTTAGCACCCACCCTAGCTACTTTTTCAAATTACCATTTCGAGGCAATTAGGCCATATCCTCATGTGTTTCAGACTTAGCAGTTTAGTAATAAAATGCAAATTTAGAAAGGACAGGCTGGGGTGGGGGAAAAGCACAACTTGCCATGAGAGTTTTGTATGTGAGGAGAATTACTTCTTTCATGAGGACCAAATAGCCTACTGTTTGCCCCCCCCCCACACGTGGCAATTACTACATGGTAAGCAAAAGGAGCAACAGCAGGAGAGAGGGCATGCCCTCAGCGCTTGCCTGTGGGCTTCTCAGAAGCAACTGGTGGGCTACTATAGGAAACAGGATGCTGGACTAGATAGGCCTTGAGCCTGATCCAGCAGGGCTGTTCTTATGGTTTGTGAGTGCTGGGGATTAGGGCTACTCAAGGAACATCCTGAATGTCAAATATATGTTCCACCTCTCAAATGGTGTTTCCAAATGTGAATCAATGCACTTTAATGATCACCTAGGAAATCTGATGATTCATGCCTGTTCATACTTTCAGCTAGTGTGGGAGAAGACCCTTCTCTCACTTGCCTCACCCAGGTGCTGCTACTCAGCTGCACATAAATAATGAATGTTACCTAGAGCACATCTATGAATAGGTGATGTTGTGGGCTTGGCTCACAACAGTGATACAAAGCACATTAAGTTTATAAATGCAATACAAATCTACATAAGTGTCTAGTGTCTAGGCAGTACTAAAAATGTATTGCATATTCAAAGAACCATTGAAGCCATTCACACATGCACACAAGTGAGGAGAAAGGGTCAAAGATGCTTTTCTTGTAGGCTGTGGAAATGAGCTAAGGCTGGGCTTCTGCACACAGCTAGGTGTGAGAGTGCCCAACAGCTGGCTTACTTTCTGAATGAATCAGTGCACAGAATTACTGCATTTCATAGCCAGAAGATCTCCACATGCAGTCCAGTGATCAGTGGTAGAAAGTTGAGGCAGATATCTAGTACTTAGAATCCACCTCTCTGTGCATGTTGATGAACTGTCTCCCTGGATGAAATAAAATCTTCTGCATTTTAAGAGTTAGACCTGTTAACACTCTGTCTAAATATCATCATCACTGCTAAAGGCATGGATTAGAGTGGGCATGCCCATTTTGACAGATAGCAAGTATATTTCAGAATAGCTGTTAAAGCAAGCTCTACTCATATCTCCAGGAACTAATGCTATATTACATGACTGCTTCCATAAAAGTGAACTTATAATGTAAAAGACTGTTTTCCATCTTTTCCCTGCCTATGTTCATGTGATCGACTTTGAGCTTAATAAGGTATTTCCTTTTGTATATTCTGCAGCATTGCTTTCTTGCAAAGCTTGAGCAATGATATTATTTGTTGCAATCTACGCTAACTTTAAAATGTGAGAAACCGTTCGAGCTGCAGAAAGAAAAACAATAATCAAAGTTAACCACAAGATGATTGCTGATTTGTTCCAGCTTACAACTGTGTGCTGATGAATGAGTTCTATTCATACATTACGTAGTATGTATGTACAGGTGTCTATACACATATGCTTGCTTTTGTATGAATGATTGTACTAGTAATCATTTAAAAGGTGAACCTGGGAACCCCGAAATGTAGCATACAGATAGGAAGTGTAATGCTGTATATGAGTTCAACATAATGGGCCAATGCAGATGAATAGAAACTGCTACATGCGGTAATGTTGAGGCCGTGGTGAGAATGCGCCCACTCCAAACTCACCAGGGAACATGCAGAAGCATTCTCAGCACATCATTCAACAGTGTGTGAGGAGTGCTTATTTGAATCACCACTCTACACACACTCCAACACCCAATTTAAACAGGGTTTTGAGCCTGTGTAGAGGGACAATTAGGATGAACAGCCCTCACACACTATTAAAAGATGTGCTGACAACATGTCAGTGTAATGGAGACATCAGGGCGGGCGTATTCTCACTGTGGCTCTAATGTTATCATGCAATGTGTAAATCAGCCCAGAGTGAATAGCTGTACATGAGTACAAATCTGTACATGCATACATTATACACAGATTGTATGTGTGTTGAACATAACATCACATTTTATTTATTTGTATCTATGTATACCGCTTTGAGAACTTTGGTTGAAAAGTGGTATATAAATGTTCTTCATCATTGTCATTTTGTATGAATAAGACTATGGTGATGTTATGATATGCTAAGAATCCACATTGTGAATATTTTCATTTCAGAGATCCAACAAATACCATGCAATTTCTAACAAATACTTACCCCCTCTGCAGTATCCTATTCTAAATGTTTCTTAGGTGAACATTTGTATGTCTGGTTGATAAAGGTTCTTTTTAAAATAAAAGAGAAATTGCCTTCTTTTCATCAGACAAGTACTAACATTATTTGCATTCTGCATTTTCCAATTTACTTAAGGAATTATTTTTGTGCTGAGTTGGGGGGAGGACAATTTTCAAGAAAGAAAATGAAATTCAAATGCTTTGCTCATAATGACCATCTATTTTCATTTCACCTTCATTAAATACACACAGACATTTACACAGTGATAAGAATCAACTCATTGGATCCTTGTTCCCTCGGGCACTTGAACTTACAAGCAGCTTAGTGTTTTAGGTCCCCTGGATTTAAGTGTGAATTTGTTTTACTCAGCATTTTCCCAAGCTTTAAGTGATATGAGCAATGTTATAAAGTCTGTGGCCAACATCCAGACTGAGGAAACACTCCTATAGCTAATATGCAGTGCATGCTGGGTGATCTCCCCTTCCCTGTGTTCCTTTCTATGAGGGCTGCATGACCCTGAGAGACATAGCTAGGGGTGGTGATGAGAACTGGCTTCAGAGAGAAGTGGGAAACTGACAAAAATCACCCCTCCTCCAGAGTACTCATTCACTGCACTAGAACATTGTTAGTCTGGATGTCAGTCAGTGGCCAACATGATGTGCAGCATTATGTTACTATAATGTTATCATGCAGTGATAATATAACCTCCCTAAATGCCTGCCTGTAGTTGGTGATGGGCTGGATGAGGGATAACAAACTGAATCCAGATAAGATGGAGGTATTCATTGTGCAGGGTCAGAACTCGAGGGACGATTTTGATCTGCTGGTTCAGAATGGGGTCACACTTCCTCAGAAGGAACAGGTACACAGTCTAGGGGTGCTTCTGGAGCCAAGCCTCTCCCTGGTTTCCCAGGTTGAGTTGGTGGCCAGAAGTGTCTTCTATCAGCTTCGGCTGATACGCCAGCTCCGTCTGTTTCTTGAGATTAACAACCTCAAAACAGTGGTACATTTGCTGGTAACCTCCAGACTGGATTACTGCAATGTGCTCTATGTGCGGCTGCTCTTGTATGTAGTCCGAAAACTACAGTTGGTCCAGAATGCAGCAGCCAGTTTGGTTCTGAGAGACCATATAACTCCTGTATTGAAGGAGCTACACTGGTTGCCAATATGTTTCCAGGCAAAATACAAGGTGTTGGTTATAACCTATAAAGCCCTAAACAGCTTGGGCCTAGGGTATTTAAGAGAACGTCTTCTTCATCATGAACCCCACCGCCCACTGATATCATCTGGAGAGGTCCATCTGCATTTGCCACTGGCTCGTCTGGTGGCCACTCAGGGACGGGCCTTCTCCGCTGCTGCCCCAAAGCTTTGGAATGAGCTCAATAAGAGCCTCCCCATCTCTGACAGCTTTAAAAAAGTCTCTAAAGATGCATCTGTTCACCCAGGCTTTTAATTAATAGTGTTTTAATGGTTTAATGCTGTTTTAAAATATTGTTTTAAAAATTTTAAATTGTTGTAACGTTTTAAACTTTTTGTTTTTGTTTTAATTAATGTTTTGTTTTCTGTTTTTATTTTGTTGTAAACTGCCCAGAGACATAAGTTTTAGGTGGTATAAAATATGTTAAATAAAATAAATAGAATAATGCTCTGCCCCAGGATATCTGTGAACGTATGCCCCAAACGTAGTTATGCAAGTGAGTGCTACCACAGTTTTCCCCACTTGCCATGAGGGGGGAAACTTCGGTAGTGCTGCTTGCACAACAACTTGTCCTGATCAGTGCTGGGGCTGCTTATACAGTAACCCTGCGGCAGTACCAGGTCAGAGTATTATAGTGACGTAATGCTGTGCATCATGTTGGCCTCTGTGTTTAGACAACCACTTTAGTGGACAACTGTTTTCATTCTTACACAGTCAAACATGATCTATTCTATTCTATTCTATTCTATTCTATTCTATTCTATTCTTGGAGATACCAGTTTACAGGATTCTTCATTTAGTGATA
The DNA here is from genome assembly GCF_027244095.1 of Hemicordylus capensis. NCBI lineage: Eukaryota > Metazoa > Chordata > Lepidosauria > Squamata > Cordylidae > Hemicordylus > Hemicordylus capensis. The sequence goes on along the minus strand of NC_069658.1, from coordinate 83,273,224 downwards.
CTAGCATAAAAACTGCCAGAGATGTTCTTCTAGACATTATGAACAATATTGGTCATAAAGCCATGATAAGTTAATGATAAATATTTTAAGATTTTGAGAAATATTTTAAATAAATAAATAAATAAATAAGCAAGCTGCTTTATTTCCATTCATTTTCAAACTGGCCTCTACATTAGTAGAAGTGGAATATTCTAATTTTACATCAGGGTTGCTATTTTTGTGAAACTTCTGGTAAAAGTATGTAACATGGTGGAAGTGTACCTTACAACCTCAGATATGAAACCAACACCAACTTTGAATAGTAATGGTAATTTTTCTATATGGAAAAATGACACATCACCTCATGCAGTAGACATGAAAATGGCAATACTCATGAAAAGTTATGCACCAAAAATTTCAGGACTGCATATACATACATTCATAACAATATCTTGTGCAAGGGAATGCTCATTCAGCATAACTGTGTACAACAAGGTCATTGGAAGGGGCCTTGTTCCATGTGCCAACACTGAGGGAGACTCCACTGCCATGCACATGGGACAGGGCCTTCTCTATTGTTGCCCCGAGACTCTGGAATGCTGTCCTGGTGGGTGTTCATTCTCTGGTGTCTGTAGCTGCTTTTAAAATACAACTGAAAACACTTTTATTTATTCAGGCTTTTACCGCCCCCCCCCCCCCTTAGGGGTTGCCAGTCTCTCCTTTCTGGCTGCTCTGTTTTGTTTTTATTCCTGTTGCTTTCTGGTGTTTCATGTTTTTATGGTCATACTTGATTTTAATATTTTCACGTGATTTTGTGGCATTTTATTGTATACACTTTTGTAAACCGCCTTAGGATATGTTTTGTGAAAGGTGGTATAGAAATCAAACAATAAATAAATAAATATGATAAAGAAACATGGGCATGAAAGTTGCTGCTAGGCCAAAGTCTTAAGGTCTATGCTATTGCAAGGTCAGTGAGCACCACGAGACCCCATTGGCTGCCGCAACAGCAAAGCCTAGGCAATGGTACTTCCATTGTATCATGAGGTCAGCAGAACAGCATCAGTGACGGTGGTCCCCAGGGGATGAATGACTGAATGACCAATTTCAGTGTCCCCATTTGGGGTTTTTTGAATGAACCTGTTACAACCCCCTGCCCACAATAACATAACCCCTGCCCACAATGTCTGTTATTAAGTCCAGCAATTTTGTCAAGTGTCTATCACATAACATGGTGGTGGTGACCCCTGGCCAGAGCCAGGGTAATGTGTATTGGTGATGTGTATTTTGCAATTTTTTATTCTGTATATGTTATGTATGAGATAACTTTAGTAGTATGAAATCCTGGCAAATGCAAGAACACTTGATATGCTATTCTCAGGGTCTTCCATCAAGATGATTATTCAGGCAACAACAAGGTACATGTGCCTATGTAGAAGCAGCACATCTGATTAGAAATGAGTTAAGGCATCAGAAGATTTGTTGTGGACCTTTACTGGAGATGGGTCAAACCACTAGAAACAGATCTTCAGCTGTAGCTAGAGATTTGTTGTTTTAACATAAATTTTAAAAGTATAATTACAGATCAAGGACAAATGATGGGGTGGAGGCAGGTGAATAGGATGATCTGTTGATTCCTTCTTGTGTCTACTTTCAGTATCAAATGATTAAAAGATGGGGAATGCAATTTAAAAGTCTGAACATCAGAAAGTCAATATATTTTCTTGCTGCCGGCTCTTCTAGGAGAAGCATGAGGAAATGAGAAACAGCTGATTGGCTGAAAATGAAAGCTCAAATCTTCGCTCTTTTCTAACCTGCCCTGGATTCCAAAAGGTAAATAGTGCTTAATCTGGAGGGGAAAAATTGACTGCAGCAATCTGCCATGCATCACAATACAGAGGTTGTCTGTGACATATTTTGTTAGGTTTTACAATTATTTTAACAAAAGGACAGAAACATGTATATTTATATTGTTTCCATTGGTGCAGAGAATGGACTTTCATTTCCTTTATAAGCAAAGTCAATTGAGCATGACACTAATATATTGTTCCAAGGAAAGTTAGCTCAACTAAACAGGAGACTTGGTAGGAAATTTAAAGAGAAGCAATTTCTGTTATCAGTTTTAATGAATGCCATTAAGTGATAACCAAAAAGAAAGAGATAAAAAAAGATTGCTAAGAAAACATTCTTCCTATTCCTCTAAATTATCATGACACCACAATCTGCAGCTATAAAGTTAATTTCCTCAATAATTACATTCTGTTTAAGAATGTGAGTGCTTAAAAGACTAAGAAATCGGACAAATGGGGTTCTCAAAACCGTAGTTGAAATCTCAGGGATGTCTAACACTTTATTCTACTGTCCATTAAAAATGCATCATCCAAAGCTCTCTGTGCCAAGTATATCAGAGCTTCAGCCAAATATGAAAGAGTAGGGTTTTGCTTGGAATCCAAAATTAAGTCAACTGGAAGGAATAATTCTGGAATGACCCTGAAATTTATCTTCTTCAGTTTTTGTTAATATTTGAATCTGGGGTGGATGGCAGGAGATTACTGTTTTAGTGCCAAATCTAAGGAAAGTTTTAGGGAAAAGTTTTTTAAAAAGAATATTAAAGTTAACAACTACATTCACATACCTGCAGATACCTGCAGAGGTCTACTGAATTATGCAATTCTCAGGACACGTTCCAAGAGAGATATCAAGGGTAGTTAATTAATTAGATCTAGGCCCACATTATCAGTCTGAGAGCTCTGTGAACATTAACCTATTCACAGCTAGAGTCAGTTGGGTCTTTGTGTCGAGGAAGACAATTGGAGTTTTGGGCACTTGGAGGAAGGATAGGGTTACAACTGGAAGCTGCTTGAAATGAAGTCCAATTTATTTAGGGTCAGTTTGGAAACTAACATAATTAGCCTATGGAATTCTCTGCCACAAGATGTGGTGGCAGACACCAGCCTGGATGGCTTAGTTAAATTCATGGAGAACAAGTCTATCAAGTGCTACTAGTCTGAGGCTATAGGCCACCTCCAGTCTAAGAGGCAAGATGCCTCTAAATACCAGTTGCAGGGGAGCAACAATAGGAGAGAGGCATGCCCTCAGCTCTTGCCTGTGGGTTTCCCAGAAGCATCTGATGGGCCATTGTGTGAAAAAGGATGCTGGACTAGATACGCCTGGGGCCTGCTCCAGCAGGGATGTTCTTATGTTCTTATGATAGTCTGCATGGTATGTAAGCCAGTATATTGTGTGTTTGTGTGTGTGTTTTATTTGCCCTTGTGCATAAAGGAAACCTTGATCTCAGATCTTCATGTTTTGGAGATACAAGTACTATGGGCAAAATACAATGATCTTACACTGACAGCTTAAGAAATATAACCAAAATACAGTTTGGCAATCCCACAAACATCATGCCTTCCTGTCACCTAGAGTGCTATTTCTCAAGCCTGCTAAAGGTTACCATATCCACCACACTTTTGGTGAATTTTTGGTGAATTACAAACGTTGATAGAACGCTTTGAGGCTATTAACACAGGGAGCTCTACCCAGGTTTGTGCAGCCCTATCGGGGTAGCCCTGCCAGGTAGCTGAGGAATTTTCCCTGGGCTATTACTGGGGTAGAAAGGTACAAGCATGAGCTTCCACTAAGCCCCTGGTTGTGTGTGTACTTGGGCTGCAGGCAGCCTGAGCACACACACTGCTGAGCGGTAGGAGTACCTGGCTCTGGGGAAATCCCTTCATGCACCTCACTCCTGGTACGGTGCATTGAGGGATAGAGGTATGCACCGAACTGGCTGGTCCGGTTCGACCCCGAATGGTCGAACCGAATAGGTTCAACGTCGAACCTGTTTGCACATCCCTATCGAGGGATGCCGGATCACTTTTACCTGCGGGTCCCTGCTCTGCTGCTCACTGCAGCGTAGTTCATCTGTAGTGCGAGCAGCAGAGCCTTAGAACTGGATTTGATCATGTGCAGGGGCAGGTAGGAGCCTGCCTCCCTGCTAGCCCGCCCCCCCCAGCATTTTTGGTTGTATGAGCGACTTCCTTTTGTTCTTTATTTCAGTATTAAAGTATAAAAGGCATTCTGAAAAGGAAACTGGCCTCCGCTGCCCTCATGCTTCCTCTACAATTGGAAGGATATGTAAGTAATAAATAATGGGCCTAGGGCCTTATACAAAAGAACAATGGAATCTTTCAGCTGAAGCAGTGACAGACAAGAAGGCTAAAAAGGTATAGTACAGCAGGCCATAGAAACTGTGTGAGTATAATATGAATATATTGAGGATAAAATGAATTGCTTAATGACACAGAAAATCCTATCTAATTATCTCCCAGAAAACCTAATGCTCTAATGATATGGGTCCGGTTCAACACAATTTTTTTCCACACTGACATACTACTGATTCATTGTCTTGACATTAGTAAGTGTGAGTCCCTCTAGAAAAGCCTAATACCTTAGTAAAATGGTAGATTTCTTTATTCACAGCATCTGTTTCAGACAAAACCGTAATGTCAATTAGTGCTGTGCATGCTGGTTTGGATGACCTACATTCTTCCCACCTAACAGCTTTGGATTTGTATCCAAAAATCTGGAAGCTGCTTGCAGTGCAAATTGAAGTTATCTGATGCTATCTTTTCCTAAAAGGAATGCTTTTTAGCTTTATGCACTGCCTTGGGCAAACTTCTACCTAACACAGTAGATGATTTTATTTTTTATTTTATTTTTCAGCTAATAAATAAATCAGTAACAAGGTCTGTCCCTCACCTTTGGGACAATCTACACTGCACTGAAGTTAGTGACAAAATTCCTGATATTTTAATGAAACTAGATTAAACATGTTGCCTTTGCTCTGAAATTGAAAATAGTTATTCCTGGGAGAACAGGTGATAATATCATTTTACATTTATGCAGATGGAAAAGGGAAGCAACCTGGCTGCCATGGTGACAATGGTTAGCAGGGCCACCGAGTCCAGTGGAGTCCAGCAGATGGGTGGGAGAGGCCATGGTGGAGGGAGGAGACAATGAATGACAGATCCCGCAGTGGCTTCTCTTGGCAGCCCTCCTCTGGCAGGGACCCCAGCAACTCATGTCCAGGGCACATGGCTGCTTAATTGTAGACCCACTCCTGTGTGCACAGCCTTGGCTGTGGTGAACCAGGTGGAGGCGGTATTATCCAAACCTGGCCTCTATCTAGCCTTTCCCTAAGGCAGGCCTGCTCGACTTTGCCCCTGCCCTCCGGCTGTTTTTGGCCTACAATTCCCATAATCCCCAGCCACAGTGGCCAAAAGCCAGGGATTATGGGAATTGTAGGCCAACATCTGCAGGAGGGCCAAAGTTGAGCAGCCCTGCTCTAAGGACTTGAGTGGCATACAATATTTCCCACCACTGTCCTTCTAACAAGATAAACCACTTTATCCTCCCAAAAGTCAAAATCCCAAAGTCTAGCTACTACATCACACTAGCTCTCAAGGTTGCCCTCTGGGAGATGTAGCTTGGTTTGTTCTGCCCTGCATCCACCTCTGAATATGACCAGAGATATGGCCAACACTATGAGCTGCAAGCCTCATGGGCATTTCAGGTCTATATGGGAGACAACAACCATCTAAAAGAGCCAAACATTCAAAGATAAATGACCAAAGTAGAGACAATCAACCAGACTGCTTTGTTAGATAACCTGGTTGTATAATTTGCAGCAATCAAGAGTTTAATCAAGAGGAGGGGGTTAAAGAAATTAAAGAAATTCTACCTATGCACCTACAAAGCAGCTGGGTTGGGACATCTGGTCAGTCAAGCACTGGCTGAGCATGCACAGAATATTGCATTTAATATGCAAACTGGAAAACTGGTGGGAAATGGTGCAAAAACCAGCAAACATTTGCATAGTCCAGTTAACAAACCAGGTAATTACAGATTTGGCACCATCAGTAGTTGTACATTGAGCTACAGTTAATTTTGAGAGAGGCTCTCTCTTTATGCTAATATGATGAATGGGTTAATTCTATATGTGCAAGGAGAGTTTGGCTGATGCCAGAGATTGGCCAAGTGGACCTCTGGTCTGGGACCAACTCATGAGGTCCCAGTGCCCACCTTTGTGTGATGACAGCAACAACATAACCCTCTTGGCTGAGAGTCATGCTACTGCCTTTTCCTAGCATCCCATCTAAAAAGTGTGTCCCAGAAGCTCTTCTGTCATTGTGCATTATCATGTGACTCAGAGGCCGTCCTCCTTCTCCACGAGGAGATATAGACTAGGGATGTGCATGGTCCGGAGCGGTCCGGACCGGCACCAAAGGGGCGTCTCCCTTTAAGGGCAGGGAGGGTTTACTTACCCCTCCCGCCACTTTGCCCCCTCCAGCACCCATATTTCCTGTAGAAATTGGGGCGGCAGGATACCTCCCCGCCGCCCCTTCTGGCTGCTCAATGCCGCCCGCCTCCAGGACGGGGTGGGCGCGCGCGCGGCTTCACTTTGCAATGCTGCTGAGGGACTCACGGTTTACTGCTGCCAATACAATGGTATTAAACCGGAACAGAAGCTGGCACAGCACCGAGCCGGCCTCCGCTCCGGTGCCTCACCGCCCTCCGCTCCGGCGCCTCACCGCCCGGCGGCTCCCCCATCCTGAGCCGCCACCGCCACCCAGCAGCCACTGAAAAAAGCTCCAGAGAGGACACACCATCGCCGACGCGCCGCGGCGTCCAGGCAACCCTCACTTCCGGCTTCCATGCAACTTACCCCCCACATACAGAGTGGCAGAATGAAGGCAGCTGCAAGGGTGAGGGACCTATTAAAATAATCCACCCACCGAGACTGATGGATTCCAATTCCTGAGGGCTTTGGGGAATATTTTCCAGCTGGTCTGGCCAGTGCTCCTGTAAAAGCTCTCTGGAATGGAGAGATAGCTTGGGTGGATGACATGATTGCTCCCAAGTGCCCTCTCCCACAAAGCAGAGCCCGTGAAGTGCTTTGGTATACACCTGAGCTGAGGGCGATAAAGCAAGCTGGGAGATGGCCGGAATGCAAGTGGAGTGAACACAGGTTAGAGCTCATTATCGAGCCTATTCTGTGACAGTGATGGAACAGAAAGAGCTGCTCCATCCTCCATCCTTAGAGCTGCTCCATCCCTGTTGGCTTTTAGGAAACAGCTAAAGACGCATATCTTCAGCCAAGGTTTTTAGTTAGTTGGTGTGTTTTTATGGATATTTTAATCTGATTTTTATATGTTTTAGCTGCTAAATTCTTGGTTTGTTTAATGTTGTAAACCGCCTAGAGACTTTATTATTAAATAAAATAAATAAATAATAAAACCGAAACAAGTTTTTTCTGTCTACTATTGCATCCTCTCAGTCTTGGCTAGTGGGGCATTTCCAGGTGGTGTGGGGCCTTTTGAAATCTTGAAGTGGGCAAGATGTGTTAGACCCCCAAATACACGCTTTGAGGCATTTGCACAGCACTTTGAGGGCAAAGTCTCTCGAATTCACCATGAGCTGGACTCTTCAGCTGATGCAGGGTCATTGGGATAAGTGTCCAGAGTTTAGGTCTAGTTTTGCTGTAAGAGTTTCAATTATTGGTGCCCGAAGATGTGGACAAGGTGTTCAGTCAAGTTACGCCAATCGCATGCATGTTTGACCCTTGCCCTTCATGGCTTGTTAAATCTAGTAGGGAGGGAATTTTTAGCTTGGTCCAGCAGGTTCTAAATGCCTCATTGAGAGAGGGAGTGGTCCCAGATCCACTGAAAGAAGCTATGATTCGACCACTCCTAAAGAAACCCAGTCTGGACACAGAGGATGTAAACAAATATAGGCCTGTGACCAATATTTCCTTCCTGGGCAAGATGCTTGAGAATGTAGTGGCTGACCAGCTCCAGACACCCATGGAGGAAACTGATTATCTACAGCCATTTCAATCAGACTTCAGGCCTGGATTTGGAACAGAAACTGCTTTGGTCACCCTTTGGTCCTCTGTTAGCCTATCCTTGCTGCTGGGAGCTGTGCTGGGAGCTGGCCACTGCCGCATCCTCCTCCACCTCCACCGTGGTGGCAGCGACCTGGCCGTGTGGAGGAAGAAACCAGGAGTGTGCTGCTGCTGTTGCTACCACAGGGCCCGTGCACCCCGCCTTAAGGATGGGCCTGTGTACCTGTGTACACTGTACACTCATTATACAACAATGTTTGAATAGGGCTATGTTGTTGTCCAGAAATAATTAGTGATATCAGCCATCTTCCTGAGACTCTCAGCTGAAATAACCAAAACCTAACCTTGAAGCAAGTCAAGGAATATACCACTTAGTCCATCCATATCTTTTATTCATATTCTCAGGACATCTTTATGAGTGTTCAGCTCAATGACATTCAGTTTAGTGGTGTTCTAATTCTATTAGTGTCTCACATAGACTGTTTATATTTACTCATTAATAAAAGCCTATCATAAAGTGAATATGTGGCAGCCACAACAGTCAGCAAATCATCTTCTTCCATTCTTCGAAATGTCATCAAACCCTTGTTAGGAAACAAACTCATTTTCAGTCTCAACTGCGATTTACAGGGTTTCAGGCACTGATGATAGCTTGTCTGCCTGGTTTAAAAGCGCTCCTGATATAACAGAACCTGACACTGTTTACTTCAGCCTATTATGCCTGCTGCATTCACTGAATGCTTCAGTGGAAGAGAAAAATCGAAAGAAGGCGATTCATTGTAATGCCAGCTGCTTTTTTTTTTTTTTTAAGGAAATCAATTGTTGCTGCTCAAAATGTACTCAGCAGAGCCAGAGTGACCCACCACTTTTGATGTCAAAAATAAAAGAATGTTGCCTGCATTTTCCACAATTGCAAAACACCTGAAAGAACATTGAAAATCCTGATTATTTTCATTTTAGTTTAGGGTTCCAATTGATATCCATTAGTACAGACAATGTATGTACTACATACAGGCAAACAGAATGGCTTACATGTCACAGGTTGCATGTTGAAACATGCAAAGAAACAAAACTTTTTCTCGCTTTTTTTTTTTTTTGGCTTCATTATAAATTTCTTGGAAGGACTCTTTTATGACTGAAATAATTAGTTGTGTTTAGTATTTATAGCTGGTTATGACGATGCTTTCTGTACTGCTAATTAACTTTATGGCCAGCATGCTTCAAATGCAATTAGTTAGGTATGCAGTGATCATAATATTTTACATATTCAGGACAACATTTTCACTCATGTACTGTGAAACTTGCTGGTAAACTGAATGTCAGGTTCACTTAACGTCTTGTTCTTACTGTGAACACCCATGTATAGCACTGTGTAGAATAACAATATGAGCTAAATTATTGTAATGCTCGATTGTGTTGACTTGTAGAATTGTGAATTTGCTTTTAAACTGTTCTTAACATTTTAATTGAAGTTTTAATTTATGTTGTAAACCACCCAGAGATGTGAGTTTTAGGCGGTATACAAATATGCACAATAAAATAAAATATCCAGAAATCAGGCCCTGAAAGCAAGAGCACAATGCTAAAAACAAAAACAAAATAACACGTCTCTCTTGGATTCAGGTAAATACAGTATTCCGCTTGGTTCCATATAACAGAGATTACTGTTCCTTGATAGGCAGCCCAGGTATATACAGTAGCACTATATATACCTGGGCTGCCAATCAAGGAGCAGTAACCTCTGTTATATGGAACCAAGTGGAATATTGTATTTACCTGAATCCAAGAGACTAGTTTTTTCTCCAAGTTCTTTGAGGTTAGACATAGGGGGCTGCTCTTAAATTCAGAGTAATTTCCCTTTCAGGCAAATGCATTGATAACTTGTATTTAACCTGTAATTTTAAGGGGGTCATTTTGAATTCAAAGTGGTCTTGTATTTGGGAAAATACGGTATATAGACCTGATATGTCAAGCACTCTGAGGAATAACAAATCTTAATCATGTTATGCACTGATATGTGTGACACATTACTCTGGCTTGCATTCTGTGCAGTGAGCCACCCATCGAAAGGGAGATGTGCTTGCTGTTTCCATAGCAGCCAACAGCCCGTCGGTACTGCTAGTGGAGGTAGGGGCTGCTCCGTGCCTGCTAAACATGCCCTCCTCTCTGGTTGTCTACCACAATCTCTGTCTGAGCTGAGATCTATACCACCTTTTGCTGCATAATCCCCATCGCATGTTGAGGTCATCTGGAGAGGACCATCTCCAGTTACCAATGGTACGTCTGGTGGCAACTTGGAGCTGGGCCTTTTCTGTAGCTGCTCCTGGCCTATGGAATGCACTCCCAGCAGATATCTGTAATTTAGGCTCATTGTCGGCCTTCAAGAGAGCCCTAAAGACTTAATTGTTTGGCCTGGCCTTCCAAGGCTTTTTGATTGTTTTTAAGTATTTTAATTGGTTTTAAATGGCTCTGAATTGTTTTAGATTTGTTTTTATATTGTTTTTAACTTGTTTGCTTTTAAATGGTGTTCGTTGTATTTTACTTGTGCACTGGCCAGAGCCTTTGGATAGGGTGGTATAGAAGTGTAAATAATCATAACCATAATCATAATTATAATCTAGTTTGCTGGCACTGACCTGGAATGGAGCTGAACCATGAATCAATAAGAAGCGGAACCATTATGATTTCTATACAGAATTTTTTTCATGGTAGATTTTTGTCATGGTAGCAGGCCAGTGATTTTAGGTGGGAGAAAAGGTCTAGCTTTCTTTCTAGTTATCAGTAGTGTAGTTATCTAGTTATCAGTAGCAACACCACCCACACAGTCAGGTTGGAGCTCAGAAAAAAATAATTATCCCTCAACTCAGAAAGTTACTTGAGGCTGTTCTCACGACCACAGATTCCTGGTAGGACCACTAGGGGCAAGTGAGGCAGTGCCCTCCCATCTCCAAGCACCCCCCAATACACATAAATAAGTCCCCCCTTCCCCTCTCTCTTTCTCATCTCTCTTTGCTTCCTTTGTACTGTCTGCTTTTTGTATGAAAAAAGATAGACATTTCCATTTCCATCCCTGCTCCTCTGCTCACCGCCATTGCCATATTTGTGGCACTCCTCCCCCTTGCCCAGCTATCAGCATGTGCCAGCGACACTCTCCCCCAGCTGCTCCCATGCGGTACTGGCACACATATGGCCTCCATGCATGCAGAGAATTCAATTCTCTGTAAAAAAAATAAAAATTAAAAAAAATTCAGTCCCCAGTGATCCTTCAATCTGGCACATAACTATGACAGCGTGCCAGGCATCTGGGGGAGGGGGAAAGAGAGAAGTCCCTGCTAACTTGGCAAAGAGGCACCTTTTAATGTGGTGATTCTCTTTATTTAGCAGGGGTAGAGTAACTGGCCCTATCCACCCCCAGCACAGTACCTCCAGTGGCTGTTGCTGGTGTCTCTCTTATGTTTCTTTTTAGATTGTGAGCCCTTTGGGGACAGGCAGGGAGCCACTGTATTTATTTATTATTTCTCTGTGTAAACTGCCCTGAGCCATTTTGGAAGGGCGGTATGGAAATTAAATTAATAATGAATAATATTTATTTTCCTGCTGCCTCTTCCAGAGGGAGAAAAAAGGTAAGTGGAAATTTGAAGGGAGGCTGGCAGGTAGACCAGCAGTAGCAGCCAGTTTGGGTGCCACGAGGGAGGGGGGATTGACAAAAGACAACTTTAAGCATAAATTAGTAGGTGTTTACTTCCACTCTGGTTGTACCTGCAAGCTGCTCCAAGCAGCAGCCTGCCACCCAGAATTCCCTGTGGCAGGGATCAGCTCCGCTATTCACCTGGCCACTGGTGGGGGATTGGCTCTGCGGAAACCAGGTGAGTGGTAGAGCCAATCCCTCACCTTAGGGAGTGCTGGGCGGTGTGCTGCTGTTCAGAGTGGCTTGCAGGTGCAGCCAGAATGGCAGTAAGCACCTACTAATATATACTTAAAGATACCTTTTGACACACAACCCCCCCACCCCGGTTGTGTGTGTGCCTGCACCAGCCACTACCGTAGGCAGGTGGGTGAGGGTGAGACATGTTGGGCTAGGGTTGCCAAAAATACGTTGGCAAAATTCTGTACACAAATGGGGGAGAGTGGGGGGGGGGCGAGTCTTGGGGGTGGGGCCACCTAGGGAGCAGGACTTGCCCCTTGTAGGAACTCTGTATAAAGGAGTTCTGCCTCCTGCAGCCCAGCTGCAAGCAAGGTAGGAAACATAGGAAACATAGGAAACTGCCATATACTGCGTCAGACCTTTGGTCTATCTAGCTCAGTATTGTCTTCACAGACTGGCAGCGGCTTCTCCAAGGTTGCAGGCACGAATCTCTCTCAGCCCTATCTTGGAGAAGCCAGGGAGGGAACTTGAAACCTTCTGCTCTTCCCAGAGCGGCTTCATCCCCTGAGGGGAATATCTTACAGTGGTCACACATCAAGTGTCCCATCTCCCATTCAGATGCAACCAGGGCAGACCCTGCTTAGCTATGGGGACAAGTCATGCTTGCTACCACAAGACCAGCTCTCCTCTCCTGCCCACCCACGTTCCCCTGCAGGGCTCACAGGACAAGCCCCAACACTTACTCAAGTCATTTCTAAAAACAGTAGCTTGCTGCAGGCAGAGGGAGAACACAGCAGGTAAGGGGGAGGGCCCTCTGCAATTGAAGCAGAGGGGGCCTGTGAGAGTCTGCAAGGCCAGCAGGAGCAGCAGTGGAAAGAGGGAGGCAGCCAGGGCCGCTCTGTCAGGAAACTGGAGAGGTGGGCTGAAAGAGCTAGTTCTAGCAGCAGATGAAGGAAGAAGGGAAGAGGAGGAGGAGAAGAACAGGAGAAAGTTCCCAACTTCGACCAGTTCAGGAAGCCTCCCCAGCAGCATCCAGCCAGTGGGTAGCAAGGGTGCAGCCAGGCCCTCTGAGTGCAGCTCAGGCTTCGTGCTGCCGGGTGTGTTACCTGGCAAGGCTGCGGTGGTGGTGGTGGTTGCTGCTTCTGCCGCCCATCGCGCTCTCACTGCGAGGCTTTGCCTACCAGCCTCCTCGCCCACCCACACCACTCTCCTCCTGGGTGCAAGTCAAAATGCGGAAGAAATTGAGTCCTGGATGGGACGAGCACCCACCCCCTACCCCGGAAATAGGGACATCCTGCATAATGCAGGACTGTTGGCATCCCTATGTTGGGCACTTACAGAGGGTGGTTGTTTTTTTTTTGGAAGGGATTGGATCATGTTGTTGGAAGTTAAGGACTTTGTGCTGTCTCTTGTCTCAGACAGTGGGGGACAGACTAGTGAGTCAGAGGGCTAGAGGGTCAAGACATTGGTCATCCCTTCTCTACTGCTCTGACTCTATCCCTTTGGAATGTAGATTGCTAATCTCAGGGACTTCCTTCCTTCCAGCAACTCACTTCCTCTCTCTCTTCCCTACCTGTCCTTCTACCTTGCAACATGGCAAGCTCCTCTCCCTGCACCATGTGTGCAGAGAAGATGCAGAATCCATCTGCATCCAGCTAGCTTGCTAGATTAGAGATCCTAACTCCTCACTTTCCTGTCTAGAATGGAGTTCCTTAATAAATGCCTTATATATTGATTTGAAACTATGAATTGGCTCCAAGTTACTTTACTCTCAGCATACACGCATGCCTAAGTAAATTCCGCTGTGTTGTGCCTCTATGCACTCTGCTATAATGAAAAAGGGATTCTCTCACCAAAGAGAATTCCCAACACATGTTGCATTCTCAACACTACCATCATGGGAATTTAGGAAACTGCCATATACTGAGTCAGACCATTGGTCTATCGAACTCAGTATTGTCTTCACAGACTGGCAGTGGCTTCTCCAAGGTTGCAGGCAGGAATCGCTCTCAGCCCTATCTTGGAGATGCCAGGGAGGGAACTTGGAACCTTCTGCTCTTCCCAGAGCGGCTTCATCCCCTAAGGAGAATATCTTGCAGTAGCTCACACATCAAGTCTCCCATTCATGTGTAGCCAAGATGGACTCTGCTTAGCTAAGGGGACAAGTCATGCTTGCTACCACAAGACCAGCTCCCCTATCCTTAAATGAAAGGGTCTGAAAGAGGCTTGGAGTTGGAACAGGCATAAAGAGGGAGGGGGCTTGAAGGCCGCAGAAGGCAGTCATGGCTGGAAAGCAGGGAGGGAGGCAGTACTTAAATTTGTCTCCAGGTAGATTCAAAATGGAGTTTGTTAAGGACTTTTGGGGTATGATGCCTGCCTTGCATTAGAGGAAGCATTATGAACCTGCCAGTTTTATTTCTGAACTCAACTTGGATAATATTTGGCAGCATCACTTGTTAGCAAAGGTGTCTTCTGCTCTCTGCTTGGTCCTTTTGCCATCCTTCCCTCTGCATACCACATCTTGTCTCAAATCCTCCACATCATTCCACATATCTGACTCTGCACTTTAATGCGGGATTCCTGGATGTGTGCAGAGCCACAGGACATTCCCCAGCAGTGCATTGCCACACACATACACATGACAGTCATTTCAGATCACTCCACCTGGCCTGCATTATGTGTTTGTGCTTCAGCCTGTGGCTACTGGCTTAGGAAAGAATGGAACATACTTCCTCATAACCACTCATGGAATTATTCTTGCTGGCCCCACACTCAGGAATGAATTCTGTCTTGTATCAAGCTCAAGCCCATCACTGGCTTCAGCATCACTCTCTGAATAACCATGACATGTGTGTTCATGTTGCAATCGCGCCTAAATACTCCTGTACACTTAGCCCTCCTGGGCTCATCATTGTCAGCAACCATAGCTTGCAATGGCACACACCGCTTGCCCTTCACCTTCTGCAGTTCATGTTCTTGCTTAATTTCTCCAGATGTCAAGGGTAGAAAAATGGCTTGTGACTGAATGCCAGCAGTCTGAGAAAGAATTCCCACATGACCTTTAAAAAATGTGTACATGCAATTCATGTCAAGCTGTAATATTTACTATGAACATTTTCATTCATCTTTTTAGGCCTTAGCATCAACCCCCTGGCACTAACTACAATATGGTGTTTGTATTTCTATCATGTTCCCCGTCTGGAAAAGTTATGACATCTCGGTGACTAAAGATCTGGTATCACTACTTTAACAATATGGGAAATGAGATATAGGACATTTCTGCATAGTGGCTTCTTGGGCTATCAGTTTGGTGCATTAATCCAAGGTCAAATATATATGAAGTGAACACAGCAGATTTCTAGAAAAAGCCATTTCCCACCAACACCAAAATAATATGTCAAATGGCACAATTTAGCTGGTCTTGCATTTGCTCTCACCTATGAAGAGGTTTACTTTTTGTAAATCAGTTCAAGAACTCCAATCAGTTGTGTAGTATAAATATAAACAAACAAACAAACAAGTTTGTCCACATATGCAAGCCAGATGCTTATTTCCCAAAATCTACAGAATCGCAGAGGAAAACTTTCATGTAAACAGTCTGTATATTAATATAAGCAACGGCAACCACAATCAGTAACCATGTCCATGATTGTGGTATTGCATATTGTGGTATTACTGTTCCACTGTAATAATGGACATGGCTGTCACCAGCTGCATATATCTACAGCTCAGTTCACACAGCACTGTTTCTTCACAATATGTATGGGGACACAGCTGAAACATCTAGCACGTAGGTGCCTCCATACAGACACACTTCTATGAAAGACCTGAAACATTCCATATCATACAGCAATGCATTAATTATTCCATTACATTTCCCCCCCATAAGCTTCACTCAGTTTTCTTATCTATAAAGCCAACCTAGAGCTCCCAGCTAAAACCCTTTATATTGCATCCACAATAATATGCAGCCCATCCTGACAATGACACTTGTTTCTCAGAGGCCTTAAGTGGTCGGTGTGTCCTTGTTTACAAACAGTTCCCTGCCCCGAATCGGAAGCAGCTACTCACCAACAGCTGACCACATAACAAAGGGACCCTGGAACAAATCCAGACACTAACTTCGGCTGGCATCCTGATTAAAGTTGTGCATTAAAGCCCTGTAACTGTGTGCAGTTCAAAACTGCACAATCCTCAATACCCTCAGTCTGTTTGCACAAGCATTATGCTTGTGCAAAAATAATGGAATAGGATATGAGCATCCACTAGCATGTAGGGACTTGGACCCCCCCACCCACACACACACACCCAAATGCTGGGCAGGTCATAGCACAGAATAGTGGTGTGTATTTTGGATTTTCCCCATTTTGATTTGGACCCAAATCGAAACACCCCCGTTTCATTTCGGGTCCGAATCTGACCCCCCCAAATCACCCCAGATTCAGTTTGAATCTGAATTAATCCAAATCTGAATCAATTTGGATTAAAAAACCAGGTCCCAGGGCCAAAAGAGTGGGGTGGGGTGGTCATGCCTAATGGGTGGAGGCTAACACCCAAATTTCAGAGGAATTGGGCAAGGGCTGATTTTTGGTGATTTTTTGATGTTCACACATCTTTAAGGTTTTCCCTTCATGTCAGGGGGAAAGGGGTGGCCCAGGGCAGAGTGTGGTTGGTAGTAGTGCCTAGTGGGGGCAAGGAAGCTACCACATTTTTTTTCAGAGGAATTGGGTAAAGGGCTGATTTTTAAGTGATTTTTGAAGTTTACACATCTTTAAGGGTTTTCTCCATAGGGAATAATGGAGATTTCAGCAGCCTCATAACTCCACTTGGGGGGGTGCTGGGGTGGCCCAGAGCAAGTGGTGGTGTAGTGCACAGAGGGTGCCAACCACTCCCATGGGTTGCTAACCAATGGGGTACTGGGTTCTGTTGTTTCTGAGGTGTTCTGAGTGTAGATTCTCTGGTAGCATATGAGATTTTCAATGACAAACCATGAATCCACTCTCATATGCTACCAGAGAATCTACACTCAGAACACCTCAGAAACAACAAAACCCAGGGGGGTGGTTGGCACCTTCTGTGCACGACATCACCACTCGCTCTGGGCCACCCCAGTGCCCCCCAAGTGCAGTTATGAGGCTGCTGAAACCTCCATTATTCCCTATGGGAGAAAACCTTAATTTCATTAATTCACAAAAAATCAGCCCTTTGCCCAGTTCCTTTGACATCTGAGTAGTGTCAGGAACCCATTGGGGCACTAGCACCGCCCCCACTCTTCTGCCCCAGAAGCCCCCTTTCTGCCCTGAATCTGCCCCAAAGAACATAACAGCACACTCACAACAATAACTGCAGAGCTAAAGAACCAAGTTTCTTTCAGGACATCACACAGATGCAACAGAGTAGGCTAGGCCTTAGGGCCAGCAACAGTGCCCTGGCCCATGCCCTCTCTCCCACAAGAATTTGTTGTCTGCCACAAGCAACAGAAACACACTCAGTAACATCTGTGGCACCTGGCCATAAAAGCGTGATAGTAAAAGGATGCAAAACAATATTCTGCCTCCCAGTGGAGCAGCACAAGGCTTGGCTCCCCCTCCTGCCTACACAAGTTGAAAGAGTGTTGAAAATAATTGACAACGGCAACAGCGGCACACAATTTTTTTGGTGCATTTCTGCAATGGATCGGAGCCTCTGGCATGAGCACAATGTATGTAGATGCAAGCAGTCTTTGAATAAAAATGCTCACAATATGACCCAATCTTCATTGCAAAAACAAGTCCATGCGCACACAGTCAAGAGAAGTGAACCTGTCCTTTGCCCACACCCATGAGGTCCCTCAAAAGTTACATTAGGCACACAATTGCATTTTGGGATTGCATTGCAATGCATACTGCATTGGGAGAGGGGGAACAATAGTCATAGTATACCTGTGCATGTGTGCTCTATGAAAGGGTTAGTGGGTTTAGGGGTAAAAATGTGGCTGTCACCTCAGAATGCTGTGTGTGCTCTCTAAGTCTGCGTGAGACAGACATTTGTGAGGGCAGCACCAGCAGCAAGCTCATTCTTGGCAACAGCTGTGTGGGGAGTGGGGGTAGGGGCAGGGGGTGCATGTGCTGCTGCTTCAGCCTCAGTCCTTCCATGGGTGGAAAAAAGCAAAGCAAAGTCTCAGACAACAAACATTAAATATAGACAAGTGGAAGCCAAGCCACATTTGAAAAGAGAAATGCATGAACAACAACTCACCATCACACCACCAGCATCAGCATCACATTATCACATTGATACATTCATCGTTTTCATTTTCAGCATCAATTCAAAATAGTCAATGAAAAGCAATACTTTCACATTGAACGGAACAAGCAAGCAAACCCTCTGCGACAGTGTGCTCCCCTCGTGTGCATGTGTGTGTATTGTGTAATTCAAACGTAAGCATGCCATGTACAGCACATAGCATCCCAGAAATGTTCCTGTGCCTGCACACGCAGCAGCAGCCTGCCTCTGTGATGAATGGTGTGCCTGCTTCTGCCTTCCCGCCCTCAGGACTGGGCAAGTGAGTGCTCCTGCAAAAGGGAGGGATCCACCACAGATGTTTGCTGCTGAGACAGTGACTACAAATCCCATTGTCCCTAGTCTCGATGGTGGGCAGCCATCTCAACAGTGGGAAATGGGAGTTGTATCAGAGATCTCAGTAACATCTGGGAGAACCCCTCCCTGATGCAGGGAGCACTCACTTGACCTAGCCCTGAGTGCCAGAAGAGCAGCAGTCCAACATCTCAGGCTGGCAGTGCAGTGGTGCCTGTGTGCGTGTCTGGATGTGTCAGCAGCACTAAGGGGCAGGGAGGGAATGTGACACATCTTGACCGGGATGAGCTGATGTGGCGTGGGAGGCACTGCATAGGGAGGTGACATAAGACGTCACTCACCCTCCACAGACAGCTTAGGGTAGCCCAGCAGAGAGAGGTTGGCCTTCAAGACCAGCTGCTTGACCAACTCAGCATCCAGACATGGGCACAGAGGGGTCACCACATCCCCGGCCATGGAGAACAACCTCTCACTAGAGATACTGGTTGGCGGGCATTATTATTTCTTGTTTACACAGTCAGACAAGTGTTATTGACTGGTTTGTTTTATCCAGACACCGAGTCCTTTCCAAGGACCTGGGATGGCTGAATTTTGTTATCAATGTTGTTGCTGTTATTATAGATATCTTTGCAGAATATAGGCTGTTTCCAGTAATGTTGCTTTTTGTAATTGGCTGATGGTGATTTCTGTGGCCCCTATGGTGTTGAGGTGCTCTTCAAGTTGTTTTGGAATTGCACCTAGGGTGCCAATTACCACTGGGATTATTTTGGTCTTTTTCTGCCACAGCCTTTCAATTTCAATTTGTAGATCTTGGTATTTTGTGATTTTTTTGGTATTTTGTGATATTTTTTGTGATTTTTTTGCTATTTTGTGATATTTCTTTTTCTTCTATTCTGCTATCCCCTGGTATTGCTATGTTGATTATTTTAACTTGTTTTTCTTTCTTCTCAACTACAGTTATATCTGTTGTATTGTGTGGCAGATGTTTGTCTGTTTGTAGTCAGAAGTCCCATAATATTTTTGCCTCATCATTTTCTACCACTTTTTCAACTGTATGGTCCCACCAATTTTTGGCTACAGGTAGCTTGTATTTTTTGCAGATGTTCCAGTGTATCATCCCTGCTACCTCGTCATGCCTTTGTTTGTAGTCAGTCTGTGTGATCTTTTTAGGTGGTCCACTGTTTCATCTGCTTCCTTACAAAGGTGGTACTTGCTGTTTGTTGTGGATTTTTTGACTTTTGCTCTTATTACATTTGTTCTTAGTGCTTGTTCTTGTGCAGCCAGTATTAAACCCTCTGTTTCTTTCTTCAAGTTGCCATTCTTAAGCCATTGCCAAATCTTGGTGATGTCTGATTTTCCACTTATGTAGTGCAAATATTGACCATGCAGTGGCATCTTTTTCCATTTTTCTGCTCGGTTCTTGACTTGTTCTTTCTTGTAGGCCTGCTTTGTTTCATTGGTGTTGAATAGTTTTTCATTATTGACCATTTTAAGTGTATCTTCTTCCCTGTCCTTTATATATTCTTCAGGGCCTCTTTTCTCCTCCTCGACTGTTTGATGGACTTGCAGCATTCCTCTTCCACCTGAGCTGTGAGGGAGGTATAGCCTATCTAAATCACTGCGGGGGTGCAGAGCATGATTGATGGTCATTATTTTCCTGGTCTTATGATCTAGTGTCTCTAGCTCTGCCTGGGTCCAGTCTATTATTCCTGCAGTATATCTGATAACAGGTATAGCCCAGGTGTTTATGGCTTGTATGGTGTTCCCGCCATTGAGTTTGGACTTGAGGATTTTTCTAACTCTCCTGATGTATTCACTTCCAATTTTTCTTTTAATTTCAGTGTGTGCAATGTTATCAGCCTGGAGAATGCCCAAGTATTTGTAATGTTCTTTCTCTTCCAGGTTCTTGAACTTGCTTCCATTGGGCAGTTCTATTCCTTCTGTTTTTGTTATTTTCCCTCTCTTCATTATTAATGCAGCACACTTGTCTAGTCCAAACTCCATTGCTATATCCCTACTGAATATACGGACAGTGCTTAGCATTGATTCGATTTCTGACTGGGACATTCCATACAACTTCAGATCGTCCATGTAGAACAGATGGTTGATTTTACTTGATGTTTTAGATGTTTGGTATCCAAAGCCTGTTGGTTGGTTGGTTTCTTGCACATTATTGGTTGTTATTTCCGCAAGTGCAGCATTGACATCTTTTAATGCCTGAGCAAGTTGTTTTTTGGCAACTGTTTTTAGAGCTGGAAGTCGAACCCTGGTGGTTGTTTGGTTCATGTGCTCAGTTATTTTTTGCTTTAGTTCTGGTTGCTTTTCTGTTAAACGGCATTCGGGTTTTTGAGGTGAAGGCAAAGGGGAGGTTGCCTGGTTTTGATTTTGGAACAGTTAAGCAACAGTGGCGTCCTCTGTTTCTAACACCTCCTCCACCTGCACCTGAGCAACTTCTTCAGTTGGTGGTAATGCTTCTTCCATATCTTGAGCCTGTGTTGCTCTTTGCAGTTCTTCCAGCTCAACCTCTGTGAATACTTTATTTCTTATTATGAATCTTCTCTGGTCTGCTAGCCTTTGTTCTGTTATTTCTGTATCTGGATGCTTCTCTTTCCAAATTTGGTACATTCTTTTTAAATAACCTCTTCTAGTTGGACTAGACTAGATTGGCAGATCATTATTTCCTTGTTGGCATTTTTCGTATATATTTTTCGGTTAAGCATCGTTTCTTCTAGTAACCTTGCAGTCTCCAGCTCTGGATGCTCAACTGAAGATCCTGAGTCCTGTAGCCCACTTGCCACCAGATGTTCAGGAACTCCAGCACCTTGCATGGTCCCTGTTGACCCGGGCGACGACCGATCCGGTATAGATTTATTAAAGTTATGTCTCACCATATTGTTGATGGGAGAGGCACTCTTCGTCTGGCTCCTCTGGTGAGACCTGTCCAGTATGATTGGACCTCTGGCATAGCTCTCATCTTCCTCAGACCACGCAAGCCCCACAACCATGCCAAGGTAGTGCCTCACTGGAGGGCGGGCATTATTATTATTATTATTATTATTATTTACATTTTATATCCCGCTCTTCCTCCAAGGCGCCCAGAGCGGTGTACTACATACTTAAGTTCCTCCTCACAACAACCCTGTGCAGTAGGTTAGGCTGAGAGAGAAGTGACTGGCCCAGAGTAACCCAGCAAATATTATGGAAGCATGGGGATTTGAACTCGGGTCTCCCCAGTCCTAGTCCAGCACTCTAACCACTATACCACACTGGCATGAGAGGAACTGGACAACAACAACTGTTGCCAAGTCCGGCCAGACTTGGTGATGAGTTGCACCAAAGTGTAATAGCTCACTCTCCTCATCTTCCGCTGCCTCCTCCAAGTACTGCAGAACAATCTGCTCAGCATAGCTGCAGTGAGGGGCAGGCTCCTCGCATCTCCCTGTCCTCCACGTGGACAGCTGGCATGAGGCACAGCACTGCCCTGCATCCTTGGGTTGCAGATGCATGCCAGGACATGCATCTTGAGCCACTCCACTGCCCCAGTCCTCAACTGACCTGCCAGGGCAATTGCATCCCCGGTGGTCAGAGTGGTCTGGAGATCACCCATGGCCTTCTTGAGGAGAAGCGCAATGGGCAAAGCCTGGCTCAGCATAGCTGCCTCAGTACACAAGCTGTTTGTGGCAGCATAGAATGGCTTAAGTACTGAGACCAGCTTGGAAATGAGCTGCCAGTCCGCATGGACCAGCGTGCACACATCCAAGCTACCATGCCTTGCCAGGCTGTGGAAGGCTCCTTCTTGCTCATGCATGCGCTGGAGCAAGAGAAAAGTGGAGTTCCACTGGGTAGAAACATCCTGGGAGATCAGGTGTTCAGGCAGGTCCTGCTCAATCTGCCTGGCCTAGAGCAGGCACCTTGCCTTTTCACTCTGGTGGAAGTGGCCAGCAATCTTGCAGCACTGCTCCACAAGAGTGGCCATGGAAGCAGCCAGATCTGGGGCCTGGGCCTGACCTAAACCTCCTGCCCTACCCTGCATGCATGCCACCTGCTCAACTTTGACTCCTCCTTGAGCCCAAGCGCATCCTGCACCACAAGGTTCAAGGTGTGTGCAACGCAAGCGATGTGCACACCATAAACCTGCTTAGCTGCCTCACTAATGTTGGCTGCATTGTCCATCATCATGAAGCCTCGGTGGAGGCTTGGCTCCCCGGCCAGCCAATTCTCCACCTGCCAGTCAGTCCATGACCGCCGCCAACTCATCCAACCTGTGGTCTGTGTCCATCACCTCCACATGCGACACTGCCCAAGAAGGTGTGCATGCATGGGAGGAGCTGGATACAGTGCCAGTGGAGCCAGATTCCCCCTCATTCCCATGCCCCCACCAGTGGGATGTCAAGGAAATGAAGGCAGTATGCAGCCCGCTGCGGCTTGTCCAAAGATCCGCAGTGAAATGTACACTGGTGCTGGACCCAGCTGCATGCAACCGGGACAACACAGCCTCCCTGCACACGTGGTACAGGGAGGGCACCACCCTCCACTGAACGTGGTGCGTGCAGGGATTTTGTACTCTGGGGCAAGCAACTGGAGCAGACGGCGGAAGCCGACCATTTATCCTTTTGCATAGGAACAGAGTTGTTTGTTTTACACAGAGTACTGAAGAGCACTATTGGCAAGTGGCAGTATATATTATATATGAAGATGAGCACCTAAATGAACCCTGATAGCATAGCAGATGTTTTTATGACTTAGATACCACCTGCATGGATGTGGGAGCTGTGGCTGACATCCAGAGTAATGCTGTGCTTGTGCAAGGATGTTACACTATTGGACAGATGTTGCACTAGCTAGTTGTAATCTATGTCATGTGACATAGTGTTCCAGACTAATGTTACACTACTCTGAAGGTATACACAAAATGCTGGCACCAGCCTTCCCCCCCACAATACTTGAAAGTTGTGTCTGTGTGTGTGTGTGTGTGGGTGGGAGGGTGGGGGGAGAACAAAAATGTAGTTACCACCAGTAGAAAAAATGAAAAAGCCTGCTTCTCTGTCTCTTATACCCCAAACAACCAAAATGGACCAAAAAATTTATTTGCCGTTTGGCCCATATGAGCCCTGTTTTGGTTCATGATGAATAGAATCTGGATACAATGGGAAGACTGGGTTTAATTTCTCTTTTGTCAGAAAGCAAATCAGACCCCTACTATAGTTTACACTTAATAAGGACATTTCTTCTGTCCTAAACATTTCTTCCCCCATGCGTTCATATGAAGAGGTCATAACCCTCTGAAGTTTTCCCATGCTGTTGCTATGGGGAAAACTAGCGTTTCAAAGAAAAGAAAAGATTATGACCTCTTACTATAAAAGTCCATTTCATCCTCAGCTAGCATCAAGATATTTTCATCTTTATCTTTTAAAAAATGAATGAAAAACTAATATCCATGTAGGTGATGTGTTATCCCTACAAATAATCAATTGTGGGCCAATGCTTTGAGTCCAAAAGATAACAAATAACTGAAATAACTTTGTATGGATAGAAGCTTTAGCTAAATCCTGAGCTTTCCCCCCCCCCTCTGTTAAAAGATTGATGAGAATTGAATATGAGTTAGTTCAAAGAAGTTGCAAAATTCTAACAGCAATCTCATTTAAAGTATGTGGTTGGTGAGGGAAGAGGGACACACACCCAGGAAGAAATGGTTCAAGATTTTTCTTAATTAATGCCATTAACTTTGTATTTTTTGAATCAAAAATCCAACTCTTCACTTGACTGTCTATTGCAAGACTTCACTGTCCCTTCCTGATAATAAAAAGAATGGAATGGTATGAAGCCTAAGGTATGAAACTCAATCACTCCCAGCAATTACTGTGTCTTATTGATAACTTGCAGCCTTATCCTGCAAATGCCATCTCTGGAACAAAGCCTGTCGGAGATCAGACTGAATACATTAAAAAGCTTTGATTAACATGTCCCTGGGGGCACACGGTGGAAACTTTTCCCCCCTGTTTTTTGCACTAAGAGACAGCCAACTGTTATTGCAACTCTATATTTCAGTCCAGAATTACACTTGTGTTTTAATCCAGCACGCTGCTTAAATAAATAAATAAAAACGCAATGACATTGTGTGACCTAAATATGAGCCGCCTTTGATTCATTGTGGGATTTATCAACTGTGTGCAGATTAAGTGTTCAGAGAAGCAACAATTAACCTTACTGTGTGTTCGCTAAAATTAATTATATATCTCCAGCACTTTCTTGTACAAGCGTACAGGCGGCCCTAGAAAGGGTCATACTTAATGTGCTCGCTTCAGTGGACAAAAAGCTTTGTACTTGTCCTCTCTTGAAAACAAATTTGTTTGTGTTTGACAAGCATAACATTAGCTGTGTTGGCTTCCTTTAGTGGTAGCTGACACTGATGTGTAAATATGTTGCAGCCCTTTTAAGTAGAAAATACAAAGGCTTCCTCTCACTAGGCCAGGCCTCAAATTTCAAGAGGGCAAGAAGCTGCCCTCGACTCTCCCAATTATCTTTCCATCAGCTAGGAAAAATAGCACTTATCTATTGTGCACAAGATTCCCCCTCCCCTCATCTTTGTGTTACTCTAAGTCCCCAGAAAGACAAAATGCTGAACGGTCTGTGTCAGGACCAGCAGGGAATACATTCGAAACACAAAATGGATTTCTTTATGCTCCATTAAAGTGCATATTTAGAAATACCTGCAGGTATAAAGAAGCACTTACTAGAAGCCAGGTTGTTGTGTGGTGCTATAATTTTCCTTTTAAAAATATCCTGGAAGGAAGGAAGGAAGGAAGGAAGGAAGGAAGGAAGGAAAAAGAAAGAAAGAAAGAAAGAAAGAAAGAAAGAAAGAAAGAAAGAAAGAAAGAAAGAAAGAAAGAGATTGAATATTCATTCCTTTGAGCTATATTCACTTATCAACATTTATTATTTAATATACAATGTTATTAAATGTCTTTGCCTGCAGGATAAATTATATCTATGGAAGGCTTCATCATACATATTTTCTTACACACATATGGGGGGAAATGTACTCCATTATATGTGAAAGATGTGGATGTGCTTTATTTTGCCATAGCAACATAGTCTGAGAAGCCATGGCACCGAAGAGCTTCTTGAACAGGGTACTACTGCTATATATTATACTTGACAATGGCCCCTTTTTGCCTAAATAGACATAATCACTGTGTCCTGTATGGAGTAATCATAACAAAGATTATACGTAAAGTGCAACGAAAAATTCTTCAGAACCTTCACCTCGGCTAATGAAAGTAAGAATGTACCCCTGGTAATATTTCATTGTAAACCTACATGCTTTCAGAAAAGTATGTCATCTTCTCAAATATGGTAGGAAGAACACAAATTTGAGACTATCATTTTATTTATTTATTTATTTAACATACTTTTATACTGCCCAAAACTTACGTCTCTGGGGGGTTCACAACCAGATAAAAACAAAGATAAAACGTTAGTTAAAAACAAAACAAAACTTAAAACACAGCAATTTAAAAACAATTTAAAAAACAATATTCCTGGTTGAACAGATGGGTCTTTAAAGACTTCTTAAAAATCGTCAAAGATGGGGAGGCTCTTATTTCACAAGGGAGCGCATTCCAAAGCCTCGGGGCAGCCACGGAGAAGGCCCGTCCCTGAGTAGTCACCAGATAGGCTGGTGGCAAAAGCAGACGGACCTCTCCTGATAATCTCAATGGGCAGTGGGGTTCATGAGGAAGAAGATGTTCTCTTAAATACCCAGGGCCCAAGCTGTTTAGGGCTTTATAGGTTATGACTAGCACCTTGTATTTTGCCCAGAAACATATCGGCAGCCAGTGTAACTCCTTCAATATGGGAGTAATATGGTCTCTCCTAAATGACCCAGAGACCAACCTGGCTGCCGCATTCTGGACCAACTGTAGTTTCCGGGCTACGTACAAGGGCAGCCCCACATTGAGCGCATTGCATTTATCAAGTCTGGAGGTTACCAGCAGATGTACCATTGTTTTGAGGTAATCTATCTCAAGAAACGGGCGCAGCTGGCGCATCAGCTGAAGCTGATAGAAGGCACTTCAGGCCACTGCCTCAACCTGGGATGCCAGGGAGAGGCTTGGATCCAGAAGCACCCCCAGACTGCGTACCTGTTCCTTCTGGGTAAGTGTGACCCCATCCAGAACAGGCAGATCAAAATTGTCTCTCGAGTTCCGACCCCACACAATGAGTACCTCCATCTTATCTGGATTCAGTCTCAGTTTGTTATCCCTCATCCAGCCCATTACTGCCTCCAGACAGGCATTTAGGGAGATTATGCCCACTTCCGATGATGCCGACATGGAGAAATAGATTTGGGTGTCATCAGCATACTGATAGCACCCTGCACCAAATCTCCTGATGATCTCTCCCAGCAGTTTCATGTAGATGTTAAACAACATTGGAGACAATACGGAGCCCTGAGGGACACCATACAAAAGTTCAGATTTAGAAGAACAACAGTCTCCAAGGGACACCAACTGGAAACTGCCCAAGAGGTGGGAGCGGAACCACTGCAAAGCAGTGCCTCCCACCCTCAACCCCTTCAGATGCTCCAGAAGGATACTATGGTCGATAGTATCAAAAGCCACCGAGAGGTCCAGAAGGACTAACGGAGTCACACTTCCTCTGTCCATTTCCAATTGGAGATCATCCATCAGGCTGACTGAGGCAGTCTCCATCCCAAAGCCAGTCCGGAAACCAGTTTGAAATGGGTCTAGATAATCTGTTTCCTCCAAGACTGTCTGGAGCTGGGAAGCCACCACCCTCTCAATTACCTTGCCCAGCCATGGAAGGTTGGAGACAGGCCTGTAGTTACTCAGCTCTGCAGGATCCAAAGTAGGCTTCTTCAGAAGTGATCTAATAATTGCCTCCTTAAGAGCCCCTGGTGGCGCAGTGGTAAAACTGCCGCCCTGTAACCAGAAGGTTACAAGTTCGATCCTGACCAGGGGCTCAAGGTTGACTCAGCCTTCCATCCTTCCGAGGTCAGTAAAATGAGTACCCAGAATGTTGGGGGCAATATGCTAAATCATTGTAAACTGCTTAGAGAGCTCCGGCTATAGAGCGGTATATAAATGTAAGTGCTATTAAGACTAGGAGGCATCCTACCTTCCCTCAGAGATGAGTTTATAATCTCTACCAGGCCTTGTACAACAACCCCCCTGCCAGATAATATAAGCCATGTCGGGCAAGGATCAAGAGAACAAGTGGTGGGCTGCACCATCCCAATCAGCTTGTCCACATCCTCAGGAGTCACAAACTGGAACTGATCCAACCTAACCACATAAGAGGAGTCACTGGACACCTCCACATCAGACACTGAAGTAATTGTGGAGATGGAATCTAGGTCGGCCCGAATACAAGAGATTTTGTCCACAAAGAATTCATTAAACGCATCACAGCGGGTGGTAGATTGTTCCAAATTCTGATTCAAGGGAGGAGGGGCACATACTAGCCTTCTCACAACTCTGCCGGATGTGAACTTGCGGATGCAATAGGGGCAGAAAAGAATCTCTTCTTTGCCGCATGTATCACCTGAGCATAGGTCTTCAAATGAGCTCTATGTTGCAATCTGTCGGATTCAAGCCAAGTCTTTCTCCACCTGCGCTCCAGTCATCTACCTCGCCGCTTCAGCCCCCGTAGTTCTTCCATATACCAAGGGGCCAGTTTTGAAGCGGGTTGGAGCGGACGCTTAGGAACGATCATATCTACCGCCCCAGTGAGTTTGCTGTTCCAATTCTACACCAGGGCATCAACAGGTTCACCAGCAGAGTCAATACTAAATCCCTCCAAGGCTTCTTGAAATCCTATTGGATCCAATAACCTTCTCGGGCAGACCATCCTAATAGGTCCCTTGCCCCTGCGAAGGTGGGAAGTGATTGTGAATTCAACTTTAACCAGATGGTGGTCCGTCCATGACAATGGGGAAATCACAGCATTCCCCACCCACGGAACACCACCCTGATCAGAGTGAAAGACCAAATCAAGCGTGTGACCTGCAACGTGTGTCAGTCCTGAGACCACCTGAGATAGGCCCATAGTTGTCATGGCCACTATGAACTCCTGAGCTGCCCCAGACAAATTGATCCCAAAGTGAACATTGAAGTCCCCCAGCACCACAAACCTGGGAGACTCCAACACCAAACCCGAGACGAAGTCCGTCAGCTCAGTTAGGGACTCCGTTGAGCAGCGGGGCTATCGGTGTACCAACAGAAGTCCCAATCTATCCCTGGTCCCCAGACTTAAGTACACACATTCAGTATGGTCCGACACTCTAACAGGGATCCTGGTAAGGGAAAGGTTATTCTTATAGACCACAGTCACTCCACCTCTACCTTCCCGCCCACGTCCCCGCACCCGTTCCTCAACAGAGTACCCTGGAGGGAGAAGCTGGGACCACACTGGGCCCCCAGCCTCCCCCAACCAGGTCTCTGTAATACATACCAGGTCGGCACCTTCATCCAGAATCAAATCATGGATGGTTTCTTATTTGTTCTGGACCGACCTGGCATTACAGAGGATCAAGGTGAGGTTCCAAGGGTGGTTGGCACTGCTCCCCAAGGTCAGAGCTGGCAGGACAACCGGAAGGGGAAACAGCTATTAGATTTCTATGTCCCCATTCCCCTGTGATGACCCATTGACCTGCCAACGTTACTTCTTCGGTTTCCCACCACCACCGGGATGGCTGCCCCACCGTCAGTGGCCAATCCCCCCATATATGAAACAATAATTAGTTGATAATGACAAAACTATTTATATATTTATTTATAATATTTATATACTGCTGTTCAGCCACAAGCGTTCTTAAAGCTGTTATCTGAGGGAAATCAAACTGAATGAGGCCCATTCAGTTCATTTTCAATGCATTCTGACATGAGTGTTATGTACAACAAATTGATATGGATGGGATCTGTTTATGGAACCCCATTCACAACCATCTGATATGCATTTGGAGTGGGAGGTGCTTACCTTGTCAAATTGCTAGCAGGAGTCCTCTGCACAGCTGCTCTAATCTGGAGCATTGTGGCAAAATAAAATGGTGGCTGCCAGAAAAAACATGGCAGCCTCATTCCACCCTCCCCCCCCCCCCGCTCCTGCATCCACAGCATTGTGAGAAAATGAAATGATGACTGTCAGATGCTCAGACAAGGCCTTGTCTGCCATAGCCATAGGCAGCAAATCTCAGGGATTTAAAACAAAACAAAACACTGTTTAAAAGGTGGAAAAACCAAGTCAAAAGTCAACAAAAATGAATAAAAGCAACAAAAAGAAAAAAGAAAAACCTGTATGAGGCTATTCATATGCACGGAGGAAACTGGGCTAAGCGAGCCCAGCCAGGTTTCCTCTGTGTGTGTGAACTGCCGGGAGCCACACGAGGCTGGTAGCTAGCCCGCCTAATTTTCCCTGGTTATGTGCCACCATGGTAAACCATGGTGCAGCTCTGCACCACGACAACACACGAGTAGACCCCCTGACCGGGAGGCTACAACAAGCCTCCCAGTGTTGGGGATCCCCGCAGAATTCCTGGCATACTCGTGTGGGGCATGCTGGGACTTCCAGGGGCCGGACAGCCCTCAAGCCCCACCGCCCTTACCGGCTCCGTAATGGAGCTGGTAATGATGTGGGTGGCCAATTTGGCTGTCCAGGGAGGGCTTAATGCTTGTGTGTGGGGACTGGGAGAGCAGGTCCGCTCTCTCTGCCAAACCCCATTTGGTTCTCCACACTGCTCATGTGGAGAGCCTCTGTGAATGAATACAAAACCACCACCACTCAAAAACAGACACTGAGAACCTAAATAAGTTGTTTCAGTTCTGGTTTTTGTTTGCCTTGGTGGAGAGGGGGTTGGTTTGATTTTCCACATTCCTATGTGTAAGGGAGTAGATCTGGTGGTAGCAAGCATGCACTGTCCCCTTTGCTAAGCAGAGTCCACTCTAGTTGCATTTGAATGGGAGACCGCATGTGAGAACTGTAAGATATTCGCCTTAGGGGATGGGGCCCACTCTGGGAAGGGCACCTGCATGCTTGCATGCAGAAGGTTCCAAGTTCCCTCCCTGGCATCTCCAAGATAGGGCTGAGAGAGACTCCTGCCTGCAACCTTGGAGAAGCTGCTGCCAGGCTGTGTAGACAGTACAGAGCTAGATGGACCAATAGTCCATCCGATTCTTTATCTATATATTGGGAAAAGAGAAGTATCTACAGCTGAAGAATGGGATAATAATCTCAATGAATAGTTCAATGAACAAATTAGCATGTTATGTAAGAACCAAAGAAGATTAAAAAATGTAATTGTTTTAATAAAAATGGTCAAATATTAACTGCATGCGAAGTAATAACGTATGTACCTAGTCAACTCTAATTACTCATTTAATCTGTTGTAGAGATTAGGATACACACAAAGTACTGTCAAATAGCTGACCCCACATAGAGCATCTCTGCGCTCTTTGGGGCCAGCGGATCCCCCTCTCCCACCTCCTGTCCCAGTCTCTACTGCCCTCCCCCACCCACCTCCTGCCCCATCTCTCTTGCCCTCCCTGCCCCACCTCCCCACCCCAGTCTCTCCTGCCCTCGCTGCACCACCTCCTGCCCTAGTCTCTCCTGCCCTCCCTGCAGCACCTCCTGTCTGTCTCTCCTGTCCTCCCCTGTCCCACCTCTTGCCCCAGTCTCTCCTGCCCTCCCCGTCCCACCTCCTGCTTCAGTCTCTCCTGCCCTCCCTCACCTCCTGCCCCAGTCTCTCCTGCCCCAGTCTCTCCTGCCCTCCCCACCTTCTGCCCCAATCTCTTCTGCCCTCCTTCACCTCCTGCCCCAGTCTCTCCTGCCACCCCTCACCTCCTGCCCCAGTCTCTCCTGCCCTCCCCCACCTCCTGCCCCACTCTCTCCTGCCCTCTCCACCTTTTGCCTGTCTCTCCTGCCCTCCCTGCCCCACCTCCTGCTCCAGTCTCTCCTGCCCTCCCCACCTCCTGCCCCAGTCTCTCCTGCCCTCCCCACCTCTTGCCCCAGTCTCTCCTGCTGTACCCTACCCCACCTCCTGCCCCAGTCTCTTTTGCCCTCCCCCACTTCCTGCCCCAGTCTCTCTTGCCCTCCCCCACCTCCTGCCCCTGTCACTCCTGCCCTCCCCCCACCTCTGCTGACCCCACACAGAGCCTCTCACCTCACCGGGTGGTGGGCCACTGTTTTTGTCCAGTGCTTATCAGTCGTCGGGTAGCCCAGAGGCTGCTGAAGGTCCCTATCCTCCCTACCGGTCAACTGTTCACCTCCCTCAGCCATAACCTCCCTCAGCCATAACCTCCCTCAACCGCGACCCCTGTGGAGTCTCACCAGCTGCCTCCTGGCACGTGCTCCACCCTCCCCACTTGCGTGTTGCTCCCTCTGGGCCCACCATTAGTCACGGCTGTAGTGGGGGTGGAGCTTGCCACATCCCCACACATCCCCCATGTCCATCTACAGGAATTAATAATATAGATATTAGAAATATAACAGTTTTTCTCTAAAAAACAAACACCACCATCATCAGTAGTATATAAACAAACAGATGCACCAAGTATACACATTTTGATGAATCCAAAGTATTATTTTTGTGAAAAGACGGCATGTCAACTTGCAACAGGTGTGCTCTGGGTTTCCACTAACCCCTGCTACAGCACAGCTCCCCCCTGACACATTTTCCGTGCTGTTCCTGAGAATCCCCATAACCACAGGCTTTTTTGTGAGGTTACTGAAGGCTGTCCTGGGAAGGAGGAAATTGTGATTGTCACACATTTGCCTGTGGCGACAGTCTCCAACTGCCTCCCTTCCTCTGCTTCTGTTCCCTTCCTCTGCTTCTGTTCAAAGTCTGTTGATGTCCCGGCCCAAAAAAGCCAATCTGACAGCCACAGCCATCAGAAGTGCTAGGGATTAATTGTCACCCTATTGCTCCACCAGCTATCAGGGAGAGGGTTCAGACTGCTCCTCCTCAGAAGTCTCTAGGGCCAAGTCACTCCAATCTCTCATGACTTCCCTCATCTCTGGCCATCCAAATTTTAAATAAAGCCCTGCGGCCAGGGCAATCTCAATCACCCTCTCTTGACTCTGCCCTCTTCAATCTAGCTACCCTGGCAACTAGGGAGTGTCCCAGCCGGCTTTGCCTGTACCCAGGAGTGGTGTGGCCTGTCTTCTCAGCCTTGTGACTGGGTGAGTAATCGGACCCTCCTGCAACTGGCAGGAAGGCCCGACAGTGATACTCGCTTCCATGACCAGAACTTCATTCACAGTTCTTAGGATGCAACTCATTCTTGCTTCTGCAATTTTTAAAAACATATATATTTGTGTATTATAAATGTGCATCTCACCTCATCCAGAACAATATGGCTGACAATCTACATACATATTTATAAAACAATAAAACACACACACCATGAAAATCAACAGCAACCAAAGAGTCAAATATTTAATATTATCCATAGCTGTGGCGGCAGAAAGTAGACCAGGAAATGAGCAATTTACAGTGGATGGCAAAGATTGCCAGTAATCCTAAGGTAACCCTAAATCCTATGTGCATTGATAATGTGTGAAATAGAATAACAGGAAGAAGCAGCTCCTAGATGTCTACAGTTGTATGTAAAGGAGACCTAAAATGTTGTTTGGAGTAGGCTACCCTTATACTTTTTCCTAAGCAGAATCAAAGGAGTAGAGCTACATATATTGACAAGAAGCTTGAAGCAATAATAGGAAAGGTCCTGCTCCTTATTGTAATATCTAGAGGGAGAAGCTTCCCGCAGAGAAAAAGCTGAGCCTTTCCTCTAGACCCCAAAGAATGGGGCAGTTCCCCAACGATTGGGGCAGTTCATATAATAAAAGGTGCAGATTTCAGAAATATTATGTCTGTTTTGTTGCTTATATTGCCTGTTATTCCCTTTTTGCCAGTTAATAAACCTCTCTCACATACCACAGTATTTCGGCAGGCTGCAGCTAATAATTCCTTTGTGCTTTCTCATGTGCCTAACAGCAGTTACCAAAGTTGGTAATATGCCAGTGGGCTTTTATAGCTCTGAAAAAATGGCTGGACATGTGGCACTGTGATAGGGAAAACTTGATTTGAACTATTGTTTGCCAAATCATAATGCCAAACACCTCAGCCCCATATCAGAACATTTATTGTTGACTCTGTAGAAAGACCACCCATGTGGCAGTTGACAAAAGGCTTTCTGTACAGGGCCACTTTGGTTACAAACCTTCTTTTGCTGCCTCCATTACCTGCTTTCATCAGGTGTCATGTCCTTTAGAAGTCTGACTGTAGATGCCAGTTTCCATTGAACTTCTCCCTTTAAAAAAAAAGCACAAAAAACAAGGAACCATCTGGAGTAGAACTGATAGAGGAGGGAGCTCATCTTTGTGCTTTTAAAAAAGACTGCCTTAAAGGCAAAGGGATTTGTCAAAAGCATTAATGACCCTGCTTAGATCTATTAGACAGTTCATGATGTAGTTGTTATTGTTGAAATGATTCCTTAGAATCCCATTCGAACAAAGGCACTTGGAAAAGGGAGAAATGCACAGAAGAGACCATGTGGGTTGGGCATTATAAGTCTGCTTGATTATAATTCAAACAAAAACAAGTGAGAAACTGTACTGTGTTGAGGCAGCATTGGCCAAGCATCTGGGCTTTGCATTCATACATAATTAAGCTTTAGACAGCTGCAGGCTTTTGCGGTGCAACAGGGCAGAGGATATCATAATGCACAGTAAGTTGAATATCAATTGGACTCTTTGTGAATTCACATCAAGCATTAGATTTAAAAAGACATCAGCAAAAAAAGGGGGAAAGATTATTCAAGATGTCAGTGAGTATTTACAGAGAACTGGCATACGACAATGGAAATGACCTTATTTCCCCCTAAAGATTTTTGCAGTAGTGGTAGGAATTCATTTCTATTCTAAACTTAGAGTGTGTTAATGCAAATGAACATGAATCCATAAAGCATTAAAAACTTTCAAACTAACATATTAGAAAGAGACTCAGCAAGAAATGTACTGCCTCCAACAATCACTTAAGATTCATTTACTGGAGGCATCACAACCTGCAGATGCTTGCTCTGTAGAAAATTAAATATTCAAGGAAGACCAACTCCATACCCAAGTGCTATTTTTAGCACTTTGGCATAGAATTAATGAAGACTTGTGCAAGGAGGCAAAACACTTAGATCCCTCTAATCATACCAACTCCAGCAGTACTGATACAAAATCTTTTCTTTTCTTTTTAACTGATTTTAGTATCTATCCAACAAGAGTGGCTCTGAGTAGCCTAATGGAGGACGGCAACCACAGGTTACATTAGATGGAAGGAGGATTCTCAGCTTTTTAAGGATGATGGTGTTTGGTAATGCTCAGTTGGGAAGTATGAAGTGACAGTGTGCTGACAGGACCTGTCAGTGTAGTGTGCTGTCTCCATGATGTGTGGATCCAGTATGTGATGGAAAGGTTGCCAAAACTTATGAAGCTCAAGTCGTTATTGCTTTTTGCTCATCTAGATGACAGTATCAGGCTTAGTTATGAATGTACCACATTTGAATATGAAGTTCTTGGAAGAAGGATGTAAAACCATAGGGCTCAGTGGGTGTTCTTGTCAGTTCTTCAAAAGGTAGAGGACTACACACAGAGAGTAGAATACTTCAGGTGAATGAACAATTTTACAGATGGTGTTCACAAGAGATATTTGGTTTCTGGGACAGTGGTCTAGGCTTCCTTAATTAAGGACTACTGATAGGAGTTGGCCTTGGCCTCTTGAAGACTAGGAAAGCCACCTAGATAAGCATATAGGTAAGTACTAAAGAAAGAGACTTGGTTGCTCTAGTAGAAACTGGGAAAGTTGTGGGGTTGGCTGACAAAGCCTATTATAATGTTGCGAGCTCTGCTTTTTCTGCAGGCTCCCAGAAGCGTTTCTGCTTATGTCTGAGACTGCAGGTGAACGGGTCTCTCTTCTGACATGCTTAGGAGCCTCACAGCACCGTGAGTTCTCCGTTCAGTGGCATGTTGGGGAACAGTAGGCAGTGTGATGGTTACCCCTAGATTTAGCAGCTGCAAAAGAGCAAATTGAAAGGGAACTCGCCTCATGCCTTCCCCATGCTGGGGTACCTGAGTAGACTCCCAAAGCTAACTTGCAACAGTTAACACTCCGTACAAGGTCTCTCTGCATGATTGACCCTCCTTTGGTTTACCAAGAGAGGGATCTTGACCTTCAGAGTGATCATTAATGTAAATAACATTTGAAAAAGGATTACAGCTGCCGCTTTAACAAATGGCACCTTTAAAACATATAAGGTTCATGTATATGGTTCATAAAGGCCATGTGAGGCAGAAAGTGGGAACAGAGGCAAACACTTTCTGAAGCTCCTAGAGATTCTTATCTATCCCTTTAGAATAATAATGCGGTCTATGGGAGGCATTCCTCCAAACACACTTAATATGCTGCTTCCAAACTACTTTAAAACAAGTTCCAGCTATGGTTCTTAATAACAGTCTTCTACTTCTTTTTCATCCACCTTAAGTGGCACAGCGGGGAAATGCTTGACTAATAAGCAGAAGGTTGCCGGTTCAAATCCCTGCTGGTAGGGAGGAGGCAATGGTAAACCCCTCCAGTATTCTACCAAAGAGAACCACAGGGCTCTGTGGGCGCCAGGAGTCAAAACTGACTCAACGACATGCTTTACTTCTTTTTCACACTTCTCCCTGCAGGTTCTCCAGGACCTTAACCACACATAGCTTCCAGATCTTGGGGTAAATGTTGAGTAAAGCCGCGTCGAATTACATTTGCGACATGAGGGAAGCAGCCTCTCCCTTCTGCTCTCGGGTTTTCTTTTTGTGCAGGTTCACATTGCATGCCAGAGGGCGGGGGAGAGGGAGAGTTTTGGAGCTCCATGGGGAGGAAGACAATGAGGCGGGTCTCACGATCACAGAGACCCGCCTTGGAAGAGTGAGCGGGGAGAGCGGGCTTAGCTTAGCCCATTCTCTCTACACACGAGCAGACAGTCTGCTCTGGGTGGCCGAAGCAGCCTCCCGGCGCCCACATGACTGCCGGCTCCGTTACGGAGCCAGTGGGTGCTGCGGGGAGTGGAGGCCGATCGGCCCCTGGAAGCTCCAGCATGCCCTGTACGAGTGCGCAGGGCATGCTGGAGAGACCCCCGGAGCAGGGAGGCAGCTTTTCGCCTCACCTCCAGAGGTCTCCTTGTGAGTTGCTGCAGCATGGAGCTGTGCCGTGGCAACTCACGATTGCTTAAACCGGGTTTGCGGAGCATTTAAGCACTGGGCTACTTAAGCGGGTGACCCACTTAAGAACCACCGGGCTTGCAGCCGAGCCCAGTAGTTCTCACGATTGTAGAAAATCGGGCTAGTGGAGGCTAGCCCGATTGTCTACAATCATGTGAATAGCCTCAATGTTGCTTTCAGAACCTCGTGTCCTAGACTGGGAGCATTTGTATACACTAACAGATTTCTTCCCTTTTTTCCAACATATGCGTGGTATGCTTTACATCAGTTTGTTGGTAAAACCTCTTTTTAAACCAGCAAAAACTTTAATCAAGCAGACTAATATTGTTCAAAAAAGTCAACTTGAGTGTACATCGAGGTTTTGTAACTAAAACTTTCAAAGAGTTTGCTTCCTCAAAACTGGTTTTTCCACTCCTCACATCTAGGCAAGGCAGTTCTATTTGCGTCCCTAAAGCATGCTCTTCTCTTATCATGTTAATGATTATGTGAAGACTCTAGTCAGTGCCTCTCCCTGGCATTTTGCTACAGAGTATTCAGAAAAACTAGCTTAAAACCAGGG
Organism: Hemicordylus capensis; assembly: GCF_027244095.1. Lineage (NCBI taxonomy): Eukaryota > Metazoa > Chordata > Lepidosauria > Squamata > Cordylidae > Hemicordylus > Hemicordylus capensis. Next base: position 83,236,075 of record NC_069658.1, on the reverse strand, counting down.
TTTTTAAAACCCAGAAATACATCAGTATAAGGTAGAATTTTGAAGACAAAGCCTGATTTGTGTGTGTGTGTGTGGGGGGGGGGTTGCTTCCAAAGATCTCGAATGGGCTTTGGAGTAAGTCTCGCTGGTGTATGAATGCACACACTCTCTTACAGAGGAGATTTGTGGTAACAGCCCTGTGTGGAAACCCTCCAGGTGCTAACCCACCAGAAGAACCACTTCCCCAGGAGGATATGTCCACTCATCCTGCAGCTCTAGAAAAAGGGCCTGCACAAAGAAGGCCACTCTGCCATGCGGAGCATGCAGCACAACTGAGGAGCAGGAGGTGTGTGGATCACCTGCAGCTTGCAAGGGTCTTTGTGGCACAGAATGAGCAGGTCACCTGGATCACAATGAAGACCAGAGGTGGGCAGAAGATAAGATGGTCTTCTAGGCAGTCTCTGAGAGCATGTGGTGCACAAAGTGGTCCGATGCCACACTAGAGAGGCGCTTGGAACACTACATGGCCTACCTTGAGAGGATGGCTCAATCAATTGCATGATTGGCTGAGCAGGCACCAGTTCATCCTCCTCAACAGCAGCACAATTGTACCAGCCACAGGTGCTCATGCAGACACCTGACATGCCGACACAGCTGGGTCCAGCCCAAGGCACCCCAGCCTTTGCACCTCTGCAGCTACCATTCATGGCTCCACAGGCCAGGCGAGGGCCTTCTGGGCTCCCAAACCAGGTACAAGAGCTGCAGTGACCATTGCCCCAAACCCAGAACATGGCAGCAAACGGAGCACACCTGCGTCATACAAAGCATGCTGTGGCCACCCACACATCCCCCAAGAAATAAACCCTCTTTGCAGAAAGGTAAGGGTGCACATTCACACTCCGACCTAGGCTGCAGGAAGGGGTAAGGACCAAGCTGGAGCAATAGTGGTGGCAAGCATCCTCCTGACTCTTCATCAACCTTGGGTGAGGATTAAAGCACACATGTGGAGGAGCATTTTCTTGAAAAATGCCAACCCAAAGTTCTTCTTACCATGACTTCAGCTTCAGCTCTTGGTGCACAAATCCACTTCTGATTTTGTAAGTCATCATTGTGTGTGGTTGTTGCACTCAAGGGTTGCTGAATGGCAGTGTTCTTTAAAAAGCCTTCAAAAGCGTTCTTAATGGTTATTCCAGTTTCCAGTGCAGAAGCTGTTTTCTTTTCTAGCACCCCTGTGGCTGTGAGTTCCACAGCAGGGATGCAAACATTTTTGTTTGAAATGTTTTCTGTCAGTAAACACACTTTTAAAATGTTATACTGCCTCTAGTCTTAATTACAGAACACATTGGGGTGTGGTGCAGCCATTTTATCACATGCAAGAAGGGCTCTTGCTGCACTATGTAAGGGGTTTTACTTGCAATTCTGTTTCTGGCATGATTTTTCCCACTTCCAAAGTGTAGAGACTGCCCAAGGGTTTTGACAGGATACTTCCACATTGGTGGGGGAGGGGCAGGGCAATGCAAGGGGGTGGGGCCAAGTGGCTGGGTACTGTAATCACCTGGTTCCCCCCATGGATTGGGGTTGGGTTTCTGCCCCACACAAAGGGGATACATTTGCCCAGTGCTTCAACTGCTTGCTTGCCAATTGTGGGTGGGGTGGGGAAATCCCTGGAGAAGCTGAGCAAGTTTTGTGACTGGTCAGTTACCCATTGGGGGTGGGGCGGCGGTGCTGTGAAAAGGTGACAAATTGCAAAGTTGCTGCAACCTCCTGGTTCCTCATGGGGTGTGAGGTGCGGTGTGGTGAGTTTATGTCCCAACCAAAGGGGAGAAACAGGGGAAGTGCTGCAACTGGTTAATAACCCATTGCGGGAGGTGTGGCAGTAGCCAACATCAAAGGGGAAGGGGAACTGGGGAACGGTAGAAACTTCCCCAGGGTGTGTTGGGATGGAAGCATGCAGAGGGGATAAACCTGCAAAGAGCTGCAAGTGCTTGCTTTGCCATGGGGTGTGGGGGTGTGGTTGTGACCCAAAAGGGGGGAATTTTCAGGTTCACCAAATGCTTTCATACAGATTGGCTGGGGGGGGGGAGTGTTTCCCCAGTAAAAAGTGGATGAATTGGGTAACTGCTGCAACTGTGAACTTCACCACTGGGCTTGCTGCCTGCATTTTCTTGCCCATCCAAAGGCGAGAAACAAACTAACAAGTGTGGTGCCACCTGCTTTTTTTCAGGGGTGGTGGTGGTGGCTTCTGGCACATCTAAAGGGGATGCACTGTGGAAGCAGCAAGGTGGTATAGTATTTGTGGCTCTATCTTCAGAAGGTGCTCCCTTAATGCACACCATCTGCCCCAATGTTACGAGCACAGCAGGGTACTGGGATGTTTAGTAGAACTTTCCGGGGGGGGGGGGCATTTCCTTTTGAACTTTCCTTGGGGGAGGTATTGGGGCATCCTTATGGAGGGCAGACCCTGGGGCAGTAAGTTCAAAAGTTTGTAGGCTCTTTTTTCTGTGCTTGCAGCTGTGCAAAAAACTGGTAATTCATCTCCACCCAGCTCAACAAAGAGCATTCTCCAGCTCCCTGTGTCTTCTGTGGGGACACTGCCTCTTCCGATCTGATATTCAAGGAGGTCACAGGATACTCCCGGCTACCCAACCCCTCCTCCATAGGAGGGGAGGTGCCTGGCAGGCAACCTGTGTACTATAAAGCCTCCGAAGGGGTGATGGGCAACATCCACTTCCATTTCTCCCTGTGAGGAACATTTGAGCAGTGGCGGGCAGAACACCCAGCATGGCAATGCACAGCATCATGGAAATGGTCCTGGAAAGCATGGATGAGGAAACCAGAACAAGATCTAATCAGAGGTGGGGCAATACTGCAAATTCTCAGAAGCTTTGGGATAGGGATGTGCACAAATTGCGATTCGCAGGGTGATTTGAAACACATCCCACACTTCCTGTATTGGGGCAAGTGATGCTCACTTCTCAGCTATCACCATGTGCCGATGGTACTCTCCCCAGCCGCTCTCACGTGGTGCTGGAAAGCTCATGGTCACCACGCATGCATGGAGGCATCGCATGAGAGCAGCTGGGGAGGGTGCTGCCAGCATGCAGTGATAGCCGGAGAGGAAAGCACCACTGATACAGGAAGTGGTGATGAGCAGCAGAGGAGCAGGTAATGCACCTGTTCTCTTCCATTTTAAAGGTGCAGGAGTTGTTCAGCCCTGCTCTCTACCATGCACCTTGGAATGCCATGGAGACGTACTTCAACTTCCCCCACAGCAGTGTAAAAATGGCTGTGGAACAAGGTTTTGGGAGGCTAAAGTCCATTGGTGTGCTCTCTACATCTTGGTGGATGTGGAGGAGGAGCTGGTTCCACAGGTCATAGTGTCTTGCTGCATCCTTCCTTGCTGCTGGACCATCCAGAACTGCCAGCCCCTCAGGCAAATGAGAGCATCAGCGGCCAGATGCAGGAGCTAGACTGGGGAGCAGCACACGCCCCTGTTCCAGCAGAGACGAGTCAGAGGTGCACCAGAGAAGTGTTCTCAAGATACTGCTAGGAGCATCTTCCACCACCCCAACAGCAAGGCAGACAGGTGCATGGTGATGAAAGAGCACACCTCTTTTGAAAGTGCAAATGACTCGGATGCCACACTCAGGCACAGTATGATGTCCATCAAAGCTACATCAGCAATACACCTGCAGTAGCCCCACCTGTGGCAACCTTTTTATTGTTTAGTCATTAAGGAGAGAAGGTTTTTCCATACAAATGTGATGTCTGTCACTGTCAACTGAACCTGTTCATTAAAAGTGGGTCTTGTGTGCTAGCAGTTGGTGGGAGACTAGAAAGCCTGATGTTCTGTGGTATTCCTCTCATGCTGAAATTTGAAAGGCAGGGGTTCTAAGGGGGTTGACAAGCCAAGCCTGACTTGCTCTGAAGAAGAGGGTGGTTGCTTTGTGGTGCGCTTACATAGGAACATAGGAAGCTGCCATATACTGAGTCAGACCATTGGTCCATCTAGCTCATTATTGTCTACACAGACTGGCAGCAGCTTCTCCAAGGATACAGGGAGGAGTCTCTCTCAGCTCTATTTTGGAGATGCCAGGGAGGGAACTTGGAACTATCTGCATGCAAGCATGCAGATGTTCTTTGCAGAGCAGCCCCATCCCCTAGGGGAAATATCTTACAGTGTTCACATGTAGTCTCCCATTCAAATGTAAACCAGGGCAGACCCTGCTTAGGAAAGTGGACAATTCATGCTTGCTAGCACAAGACCAGATCTCCTCCCCTTATATGGTGAGGCTAGGAACATATGAAGCTGCCTTCTACTGAGTCAGACCATTGGTCCATCTAGCTCAGTTTTGTCTACACAGACTGGAAACAGCTTCTCCAAGGTGGAAGGCAGGGGTCTTTCTCAGCTCTCTCTTGGAGATGCCAGGGAGGGAACTTAAAACCTCCTGCATACAAGCATGCAGGTGCTCTTCCCACAGAGGCCCCATCCCCTAAGGGGAATATCTTACAGTGTCCACATGCAGTCTCCCGTTCAAATGCAAACCAAGGCAGACACTGCTTAGATCATTCATGCTTGCTACCACAAGCGTCAAAAGGGACTGAGGCTTGGAATGGGTGAACAACCTGCAACACATGCCTTGGTGCTGTGCTTGGCATGTAGGCCCTCAACTTAGAATTCCTATTGAGAACACTGTGACAGGTTCCAGTTAAAGAAGGAGAGGAGGTACACGTGCAAGGAAGCCTTTTGTTTACCTAACACCTGATCTAGCGTTCCTGCTCAGGAAGTCATTCCTGTAAAAGTGTTGCATGTTTTGTCTGGCTGGACAGTACTACATGGGGTGCCTTGCATGGCTAAACATTATCTGTATTTTTACAGTGGACGTTGACAGCAGTGTTCTCTCTAATTGCCTGCATCTGTGTGAGGAATGAGTGTTTATCCAGGCGACAGTACCAAGGCAGTGTGTGCTCATTCATTCAGAGTGCAGCCATCCTGATTCAACCTCAGGAAGATTTGAAATTCACGGTGTGCACATAAAAGGCTAGTGGGTGTGCACACATGTCCATGTCTGAGGGGGGACACTGATGAACAGGTAACAATTGACTACACAGCCGCTACAAATTGCAAGTCGGAATCTGTTTTAAAGCATTCTAAATGTATAGCCTGGCCCCCTTTTTAGGAGGTATCCAAGACTGGTGCAGTGGAATGCATTTCTGCAAAGGAAAATTAACAATGATTTAGAAAACCCTAATTTGGAGTGGAGTGCGCAATATACCCATCATTCCCTTCCCTTCCTAAATAACCCTTGACCCATTATCAACCCAAGATAGAATGGGTGCTTGTGTGGAAACAAAAGTCCCCAACAAGCAGATATCGCCACATGCAGTACAGTGTGCCTGTTAAGGTGTGTTTAGTTGCATGTTCAACAGTTTATTTTTATGTCCACTTCGTTAATTTTAGATCCTGCTCAGGAAGGCCCCATTCTGAATGAACGTGGACACACACTGCCTTGATACTGATGCGCAAAGCAAAACTCATTCTGTGCACATATGGAGAAAAGTAGAGGAAACACTTGTGCAGTCTATCCTTAATCAGTAAAAGTGGGAGGAGAGGGGCCCAATCCTCTCTTCCTGGGGGATGGAGGAAGGGGGCCCCAAGCCCCTTCCTCCCCAACTGGGGAAGACAGTTTGTTTTTCGTCGGGGACTTTTACACACATGGCTTCAGCTCGGATCTCTTCCGGAATGGAGGGTGCGAGTTCATATTTCAGTCGGATTTGCCTCAAAGTCGCAGTGAGCTATCTGGACTGGTTTCCCCAAAATTAGGGCTGAACGTTATGACTTAGCCCGAATTATGTCAGGTGTAAAAAAATCCTCTGTTTTCAGTGGCTTTTAAAAAATTAATGACACTTCTCTGTGATGTGTGGAAGGACCATTGCTGATAATTCGGCTTTTTTCAAAACTTGCACTTCCATGTTTTGTTTTTTTAAAAATATATTTGCTGGGTTAACTTGTGGAATGCCAAGTGTCAGCAGAGGGCGCTGCTTGGCAATTTGTCTCGCTGATCTTCCATAACGCTGAAATTAAAGCGCTTTTGGAGGTCGTGAGAATGGCCTCTATGCCTGAAGGGGGACATTGGAACATAATATTGGTGGTTTGCTATGTCTGTGTAATGAATGTAATGTGGAAAACAAACAAGATGAACCTGACCTTTTAGTACAGAAATTAAAATATTGGAAGGTATAACTGAGACGTGGTGGGATGGCCCCTTGGATTGGAATGTAGCATTTGAAAGATATAATTTGTTCAAGAAGAATAGATGTAACAAAAGGAACTTTAAAGAAACAGCTCAGTTTATAATTTCACAAGACAATACTTGTGTGGTGGTAGAGTTAAGTGTTCCAGTTCTTTTATGCCAGGTATAAAATGCCTGGTGGCGCAGTGGTAAAACTGCCACCCTGTAACCAGAAGGTTACAAGTTCGATCCTGACCAGGGGCTCAAGGTTGACTCAGCCTTCCATCCTTCCGAGGTCGGTAAAATGAGTACCCAGAATGTGGGGGGGGGGGCAATATGCTAAATCATTGTAAACTGCTTAGAGAGCTCTGGCTATAGAGCGGTATATAAATGTAAGTGCTATTGCTATTGCTATAATGTCAAATATTTGTAGCCTGCTCTTCATGGAGACTTTATTTAACACATTTATATACCACCCACTACTAAAGTCTTTAGGCGGTTTACAACAACAACAAATAAAAAAAATTAACACATTTAAAACATAAATAAAAATTAAAGATAACACTATCCATAAAATTCAGCTTAAAACATCAGCTAAAACTTCAACTAAAAAGCTTGGCTGAAGAGATGTGACTTCAGTTGTTTCCTAAAAGCCATCAGAGGTTGAGCAGCTCTAATCTCAGCAGAAAGTGCATTCCACAGCTCTGGGGCAACTAAAGAGAAAGGTCACCTCTGAGTTGCCACCAGAGGAGCCGGTGGCACCCTCAGACATATCTCCCTTGATGATCTCAATAGGCAGCAGGGTTCATAATGAAATAAATACCTTGGGCCCGAGTTGTTAAGGTTAATTTTTTAGGTAATAATCTGTACTTTGTATTTTGCCCAGAAACTTATTGGCAGTCAGTGCAGTTCTTTCAAAACAGGAGTGATATGATTTCTTTGGAACAACCCAGAGACCAACCTGGCAGCAGCATTCTGCACCAATTGCAGTTTCTGGACTAAATACAAAAGCAGCCCCACATAGAGTGCATTGCCGTAATCAAGCCTGGAGGTGACCAGCAGGTGCACCACTGTCTTAAGCTCACACTCTTCCAGGAAAGTGTGCAGTTGTCCTATCAGCCAAAGCTGATAAAAAGCACTCCTGGCCACTACCTCCACCTGAGATATCAAAGAGAGAGTTTGGTCCAGAAATACTCCCAAAATGTGAACCTGTTGCTTCTGGGGGAGTGTAGCCCCATCTAGAACCCATAGATCTATTCCATCTCCTGAATTGTAGCTCCCTACAATGAGCACTTCCATCTTGTTTAGATTCAGCCTCAGTTTGTTATCCTTCATCCAGCCCATTACCACCTCCAGGCAGGCATTTAGGGAAGTTATGCCATTACCTGATGAAGGTGACATGGAGAAATAGATTTGGGTGTCAGTGCACTGATAGCACTCTGCACCAAATCCCCTGATGATCTCTCCCAACGATTTCATGTGGATGTTTAAAAGCATTGGAGACAAAGTGGAGCCCTGAGGAACACCTTATAAAAGCTCTCGCTTTGTAGAGCAGCAGTCTCCAAGCAACACCTTCTGAAATCTGCCTGAGAGGTATGAGTGGAACCACTGTAAAATAGTGTCTAATACACCCATCTCCCTCAGACAATCCAGGATACCATGGTTGATGGTACTGAAAGCCACTGAGAGATTCAAAATGGCCAAGAAAGTCACACTCCCTCTGTCAATTCCTCTTCAGAGATCATCCATCAGGCCAACCAAGACAGTCTCCACCCCATAACGTGCCCAAAAGCCAGTTTGAAATGGCGGTAAACAATCTGCTTCATCTAAGATTCATAAGAAGATTGCCCAATTCATCAGATTATTTTTCTTTAACCCCTTTGAGGGCAACGGACCCCATGAACCATGAGAGATCTCACAAGTCAGGACATACTATATAATGGTCTCTACTTGGAGGTCTTTATGTGCCATGCACATGAGATTGTGTGTGGAGTGGAGTGGAGGGGGTGGTGGTATATGGCAACCAGACTGCCTCTCAAGCATATTTTTTTAATTTTATATATATGTTTTTACACTTATATCACACTCTTCCTCAGAGGAGCTCAGAGAAGTGTACATGGTTATTTTTATCCTTGTGATAGAAAGCATGACTTGTCCCCTTAGCTAAGCAGGGTCCACCCTGATTGTATGTGAATGGGAGACTAGAAGTGTGAGCACCGTAAGATATTCCCCTCAGGGGATGGAACTGCTCTGGGAAGAGCAGAAGGTTCCAAGTCCCCGCCCTGGCAGCATCTCCAAGAGAGGGCTAAGAGAGATTCCTGCCTGCAATCTTGGAAAAGCTGCTGCCAGTCAACAATACTGAGCTAGATAGACCAATGGTCTCAGGGGCGTATCTAGGGCAGGGCAGGCAGGGCATGTGCCCTGGGTGCCACTTGAAGGGGGGCACCATTTTTGAAAAAAAAAAGGGCTACCAAATACAAAATGGCCACCGTGCATGCTCAAATTGCCTCGTGAGGCCCTAGGCACCCAGGACTCACAGAGGCCATTTGAGCATGTGTGGTGGCCATCTTGTTTTCAGCAGCCATTTTTAAAAAAAATGTTATTTTAAAAAATGGCCACCACACATGCTCAAATGGTCCCTGTGAGGCCCTAGAGGCCAGTGGGGGGAGGGGGAGCCTTTGCAGACCCCCTCACGGCCTTTAGGAAGCCCCCCAAAGGGGCTACAGGTTAAAAAAGAAATATAATATGTCACTGTACACATATTCAGATTGGCGCTATGTACAGAGAATCAGGGCTTGTGAATACTGAGCTGAAGCTTATGAGCTAGGATTGTATTCATTTGCTCTTATTTTGCTTCTTGTGATAAATGAGTTAAATGTGATGCCTTAATAATTATTTATTTATTCATTCATTCGATTTCTATACCGCCCTTCCAAAAATGGCTCAGGGCGGTTTACACAGAGAAATAAACAAATAAGATGGAACCCTGTCCCCAAAGGGCTCACAATCTAAGAAGAAACATAAGACAGACACCAGCAACAGTCACTGGATACTGTGCTGGAGGTGGATAGGGCCAGTTACTCTCCCCCGCTAAATAAAAAGAATCACTACGTTAAAAAGGTACCTCTTTGCCAAGTTAGCAGGGGCTATTAATAATATTAATATGGCTATTAATGGTGAGTTTGTCTTTGAATCAGTGTGAAATCCTTAGTATTAAGCCCCACTGGGAGTTTCTTGCTCTCTTTCTCTCATTTTAACTGTCTTTCTGAAAGTCTAGAATATATTCCAAGCAGTGACACAGTTTACTCTGCATATCCTTTAATTATTTTCAGAGTATCTAGGAAAAGTCAAATTCTCCATTTATTTTTAAAACTTATGTAATAGTGATGCTACAAGGCATAGTAGAGAATTAGACAGGCACTTCTGTTTAGTTTTCTAAGTACACCTCCACATAGTATTTGAATATTTCATGAACCCCAGCATACTGAAATTTGTAGTCTTCCAGCATTTTTTGGTCTGGCTACATCCACTGCTAAATAGTTTTTGAAATATTAAAAGATTACCGAGCTTGACTTGTATTTTTCAGCTGATATTATGATAAAGTTATCTGAAAGATGGGTGTCAGATGTTTGGACATGGGGCGCAATTTCAGTGCTTGCCCTAGGCACTATTTTCTCTAGATACGCCTCTGAATGGTCTGACTCCATATATGGCAGCTTCCTATGTCCTAACCCTATGTTCTAACCCTGTGAGAGATACATGAGTTAGTCTGAGAGATACATGACCGGCCCAGAGTCACCCAGTTAGTTTCATGGTTGAATGGGGATCCGAACTCAGGTCTTCCTGTTCCTAGTCCAACACTCTAACCAAAAATATGATAGAGGAAGTATTTTACAACCAGAATAAACAGCACAGTAAAAATTTGAAAACATTAATAAAGATGAACAAGGATGGTGCTGAAAATAAAGGATGTAAACCAATGTATTAATGGGTTATTTGCCATGGATCTCTTCAGATAGATTACACCCCACTGACTTTAATGAGCTCAGAATGCTGTGGCTTCACTGTTTCTATGAAATTAATTGACTAGTCCAAGGAAGATTGCAGTAATTTGATCTTTGTTTTCTTATTTCATTACCTTTCCTCCCTATGCCACTGAGGATGATCTATATGAAAGGCAAGTAATTAAAAGGATAGTCCAGGCAGCCAAAACAGCACTGGGGTGAAAATCAGGTTAATTATACTTAAGAACCCAAGAACAGCCCAGCTGGATCAGGACCAATGCCCATCCAGTACAGCATCCTGTCTCTCACAGAGACCCACCAGATGCCCCTGGGAAGCTAATGGGCAAGAGCTGAGAGCATGCTCTGTCTCTCCTGTCATTGCTCCCCTGCAACAGGTATTTAGAGGCATCTTGACTTCAAGGTTGGGGGTGGCCTATAGCCCTTAGACAAGTAGACAAGTTGTCATTGACCGACTTATCCTCCATGATGTATCTAAATCCTTCTTAAAGCCATCCAAGCAGGTGGCTGTGGCCGTATCGTGTGGCAGATAATTCCATAGGTTTGCATTCTGTGAAAAAGTACTTCCTTTTGTTGGTCCTAAATTTCTTAGCAATCAGTTTCATGGGATGACCCCTGGTTCTAGAGTTATGTGAGAGGGAGAAAAATTTTTCTCTCTCCTCTCTCCACACCATGCATAATTTTATAGACCATGCATAATTTTATATAATGTCCCCCCTCGGCTGTCTTATTTCTAAACTAAAAAGCCTCGTAAGGAAGGTGCTCTAGGCCCTTGATCATCTTGGTTGCCCTCTTCTGCACCTTCTCCAGTTCTATAATGTCCTTTCTGAGGTATGGTGACCTGAACTGTATGCAGTACTCCAAATGTAGCTTCACCATAGATTTGTATAAGGGCATAATGATATATATATATTTTATTTAACATATTTATATACCAGCCACTACCAAAGTCTCTAGGTGGTTTGCAATAACAAAACAAACGATTAACACATAACACATTTAAAACTTATATAAAATTTAAATTAAAATAATAAAATCAAACTAAAAACATCAACTAAAATCCCCCAGTCCAGCCAGCCTCCCCCTGAGTAGTTGATATTAGCAGTTTTATTTTCAGCCACCTTGCTAATGATTCCAAGCTCGGGATATGCACAAAACCAGCAAAGCTGGTTCAGTTTGAATCTGAACTGGATTAGAGCAGACCTGACCCAGTTCTGAGCACTGTTGAACCGGATCCGGTGGTCATGCAAATGGCCTCTGTGCATGCATGGAGACCATTTTAGTGATCTCCACGCCTGCACATAGGCCTGAACCAGGCTTGAACCAGCCTGGGCGACTAAGGGGGAGGCTGGTGGGGGTGGGGGAGAGCCACCACAACCCCCGCTGCCCTCCTCCAGCCATAGACACCACTAGCAGCACTTGCAAGGTTCTTTCTTACTCCCCTTCCAACCGCTCTACCTTTAGGGAAGCCCCTTTGCCCCATACGGGTCTAGTTCAACCCCAAACTCATTGAGCTGAGCCGGCTCAGTGTTGGCCTTCATTACCCACCTTCATTCCTTGGTGTGGAAACGCTCCACAATCCCACACGATTCATTGTCCCAGCCTCCATGAAGCCCACAATGTAGCGCACGGCCCCTTCTGGTTTATCTGAAGCATTTGCACCCTCACACCTTAATGGATGGCATTTGCCAAACCAGATAGCGACCAGCTCTGTTGGCTATCTCCCAGGCGTCTTTCTAAAAGCTGCTTGCAACCTTTTTGATTTTAAGCACCAGCAGTCTGGTTCCATCTTGCATCAGGTGGAGCCCATCCATTTTGAACAAGCTTGTCTTGTCCCAAAACGTATCCCAGTGCCTAACAAATTTAAACCACTTCTCCTAGCACCACTGTCTCATCCACTCATTGAGCCCCCAGCTCCTCCTGTCTTGCTGGCCCTGTACATGGAACAAGTAGTACCTCTGACAATGCTGCCTTTGTGGTCCTGGACATCAATATGCTACCTAGCAGTTTAAATTTTGATTCCAGGAACTTGAAACTTAATTTTCCAATCTTGTTGGTGCTGACGTGCACCATGACACCTGACTCCTCTCCAGCACTGCCTAATAGCCTATCTAGATGCTGCTATCTAGATGTGCGGTCACACATGAGTCACAGACACATCTCTCTATACCCATAATGATCAAATAGCCTACTACTAGGAGGCCCCCACCCCCTGGGAGGAATATCCCTTATTCAAGAGGATATGGGCTCATCATCCATGGAAGGAGTCTTCTAAGGCAGTGGTTCCCAAATTGGGAGCCTCCAGATGTTGCTGAATTACAGTTCCCATCATCCTCAGCCACAATAAATTGTAGCTGGAGCTGATGGGAGTTGTAGTTCAGCAACATCTGGAGGCTCCCAGTTTGGGAACCACTGTTCTAAGAGATTCCCTCTTCTAAGGGACTTCTAAGTGAGTTCCTCTTCCTGGAATGATGGCCTCCTTCCCTGTGACATTCATTCTCTATGACCACAGAGGAGCCATCAGCCTGGGAGTGGGATGTGTCTATCACATCCCTGAAAGTCTTGTCCATGTACCTCTCTGACTCTCTGAGATTCTCCAGATCATCCACCTTCGCTCTGAGGGAACAAACTTGTTCCCTGAGAGCTAGGAGCTCCTTGCACCAACTATCGAGCAGACAGTCATACATGCAGCACTCTGTGCAATACACTGGCAAGCGCCTCCTCCTCTGCTGGCTTTTTACCTTCATGACTGGTTTTGTTGCCTGATTAGAGTATTAAGAGATAATACCTCCACCCTGCTCCGTGCTTCATCGGCTGCTCATGTGGGAGCACAGAGTGCACTCCCACTACCAATCCTTGGACCATCTGTGGGGAAGGTAAGCTCTTTGGAGCCTTCCCCACTCTGCCACCCACACCTCTCGCCAATAATAAGAGTTGCCATATTGACAATGACGTTCCAAAACTGCATATGGTAGTACACACCTTGACATTTTAATATCTGTTACACAGTGTTATTTTAAAGCCATTTAGTGAATTTTATTCCCCCTTTTATCAAAGTTATATACTACAATTTATCTCCTTCACAGAGACTATTACTTCTGTACTTTCCCTATCTATAAATTCCTAGCAGTAATAAATTCATTTAATGCTATGGTTGTGTCCTGAGAAGACTGAGGAGAAAGAAAGTATACAGAATACTGAGACCTCTTGGACACAAGTGGAAATAAGAGAGCGTTCCTTAGAATCTAGATTGCATAGTCTTAATTTCCTTTCCCAGCAAATGAGAGGACAGGAGGGTCAAGCTACCTAGCTGACAGGACATTAAACTACGAGAAGTTCTTTCCAGTGCTTTTCTGGTCTGGTAATACAGCACTTTCAATTGCAGATTTTTCTAACCAAAGTGATGGTCAGAGACTGGGCACAGGATAACCTTTAAATTAACTGATGGGGCTCACTATAGACATTTTCTGTTAATATACGATAGGCAAATGAACAACTTCAACTATATTAATTAATTAATTAATTAATTAATTAATGTATTTATTTTTATTTATTTTTATTTTTATTTATTTTTACATTTCTATACTGCCTTTCGTTAAAAGAAAACCCCAAGGCGGTTTACAAAAATTAAAACATACAATAAAAGCAGTAAAAACATCAAGCAATAAAAACATCAAGCTAAAAACATATAAACAAGCATAAAAACACGACAACAGATAAAAACACAGAGAAGCCGCAGTAAAAACAATCATGTAAAAGCCTGGGTAAAAAGCCAAGTCTTTAAAAGCTTTCTAAAAGCCGTGATGGAGTCTGAGGAACGAATGGCCACCGGGAGAGCATTCCAGAGTCTAGGGGCAGCAACAGAGAAGGCCCTGTCCCAAGTGCACGAAAGCCGGGCCTCCCTCATTGTCGGCACCCGGAGCAGGGCCCCCTCAGATGTCCTTGTCAAGCGGGCAGCAACCCTTGGGAGCAGGCGGTCCCTCAAATACCCCGGGCCCAAACCGTTAAGGGCTTTAAAGGTCAAAACCAGCACCTTGAATTGGACCCGGAAACGAACCGGCAGCCAGTGCAGCTCTTTCAAAATGGGGGTGATATGTTCCCAACGGGCAGCTCCAGATAACACCCTCGCTGCCGCGTTTTGCACTAGCTGCAGTTTCCAGATATTCTTCAAGGGCAGCCCCACGTAGAGCACGTTACAGTAATCCAGCCGCGACGTGACTAAGGCGTGGGTAACCGTGGCCAGATCTGCCTTCTCGAGAAAGGGACGCAGCTGGCGCACCAGCCGAAGCCGTGCAAAGGCACCCCTGGCCACCGCCTCCACCTGAGCTTCCAAAAGCAGAGCCGGGTCCAGTAGTACCCCCAAGCTGCGTACTTGCTCCTTCAAGGGGAGTGCAACCCCATCCAGAACCGGTAAAATCTCCTCATCCCAATTGGCTCTCCTACTGACCAACAGTACCTCCATCTTATCCGGATTCAATTTCAGTTTGTTAGCCCACATCCACCCCATCACGGCCTCCAGCCCCCGATTCAGGACATCCACCGCCTCCCTAGGATCAGATGACAAGGAGAGATAGATCTGAGTGTCATCCGCATATTGCTGACAACTCAGTCCAAATCCCCGGATGACCTCTCCCAGCGGCTTCATGTAGATGTTAAACAGCATGGGGGACAAGACCGATCCCTGCGGGACCCCACAGGCCAATGGCCACGGGGCCGAGCAGTAGTCCTCCAGCACCACCTTCTGGACCCTCCCCTCAAGAAAGGACTGGAACCACCGCAACGCAGTGCCTCCGATTCCCATACTCGAGAGGCGGCCCAGAAGGATACCATGGTCGATGCTATCGAACGCCGCCGAGAGGTCCAGCAGAACCAACAGGGACGCACTCCCCCTGTCTAGTTCCCGGCGTAGGTCATCCACTAGAGCGACCAAGGCAGTCTCAGTCCCATACCCGGGGCGGAAGCCAGATTGAAAAGGGTCCAGATAATCCGTATCATCCAAGACCCTCTGCAGCTGGGACGCCACCACACGCTCCATCACCTTGCCCAAAAAGGGAAGGTTAGACACAGGTCTATAGTTGTCCAGGTTGGAGGGATCAAGGGAGGGCTTTTTTAATAGTGGTCTTACCACCGCCTCCTTGAGGCACGATGGCATCCTGCCCTCCCTTAATGAAGCATTAACGATCACCTCCAACCATCTGCCCGTCCCCTCCCTGGCAGCTTTTATTAGCCATGAAGGGCAAGGGTCAAGAGCGCACGAAGTCGCCCGCACACTGCCCACGATCTTGTCCACATCCTCAGGCCGCACCAACCGAAAAGAATCCAACACAACGGGACCAGATGGTACCAAAGGCATGTCTGCTGGAACTGCCAAAACTCTGGAGTCCAGGTCAGCACGGATGCAAGCGACTTTATCTGCAAAGCGACAGGCAAACCGATCACAAAGAGCTGTAGATGACTCCTCCCCCATTGTCCGGGGGGATGTGTAGAGCAAGGTTTTCACCCCACGAAACAGCTCTGTTTGTCTGCACTGAGCAGACGCAATGGAGGCGGAGAAAAAGCATTTCTTCACCGCCCCCACCGCCACGGCATAGTCCCTAAAATGGGCTCTAGCCAGTGTTCAGTCAGATTCGTGACAACTCTTCCTCCAGCGTCGCTCCAGCCATTGCCCGAGTTGCTTCATCGCCCTAAGCTCCGAGGAAAACCAAGGAGCCGAACGGGCTCCACCAAGCCGGAGAGGGTGTTTAGGAGCAACCGTGTCAACAGCCCGGGCCATCTCTCTATTCCAGAGATCAACCAGGGCCTCAACAGGGGCACCAGCTCTGGACACTGGAAACTCCCCGAGGGCCGTCTGAAATCCGAGCGGATCCATAAGCTTCCGGGGGTGGACCATCTTAATCGGCCCACCACCCCTGCAGAGGGCAGACGGAGCAGTCAAACTAAACCTCACCAGGTGATGATCTGTCCATGACAAGGGAGTGGTCTCAAATTCCCCCACCTCCAGATCATTTATTTATTTATTTATCATTTATTTATTTATTTATTTATTTATTGCTCTTGAAAAGTTCCAGTTCAAGCTGGCTTTTACGATCAGCTTCTATATTGCTTTAAAGAAGATAAAACAAATATGTCAGGAATTTTAAAAAGTAGAGATTGAATTCCCAGCATCAGAATGAAATATATGTTTTGAATTTTCCATCACAGGATGATGTTAGCTATTTATGATTGTTCAGTAGCAGCAGTCTACAATATTGGTGGTATACTAAACCATGAATTATTACTTACATAATAAATAAACTCCCATAGAAATAAGCCCTTAGATTCTTACTGAGTGCACAGAATGCCATACGTATCAAGGACTGTACAGTATCAGAATCAAAGCTTCAGTTTAAAGGTTACTTTCCCCTCCTAACCCTACTGGCTCAGCACCCCACCCTCTAGGAAACCTAGGAACCCAATTTGTGTGTGTACCTAAAAAAAAAACTTCCCAAACCACACATCTGAGATGTAACAAAAAAAGAGTATATTCAGATAGATAGATAGATAGATAGTAGATAGATAGATAGATAGATAGAACGAACATGAAATACAGGCTGCTTTGTCAAACCATTGCACGGATGTCCTACAAAGTCCAAAGAAATGGGAGCTGAAAACCAATCTCCAAGTTTTCCAGTTGCTCCCAGTGATCCTATGGATCTTCTCTTGGGATGATCTCCCAGTTGAGAGAGCTGCTGTTGACAAATTGCAGTTCTGGCTAACTCAACTTGCTCTTCAGGGTTGATCTGATGTCCCAAAATGTGATCTCAGCAAAGGTGCTGGGGAAGATAAGCTCAGGAATTCAGCTTAAGAAGTGATAGGTCATATGGTGGTAGTTATTCTGTCCTGCTTCCTTCAGTAGTCAGGGGAGACAGAAGACCAACAAACATGCCTCCAACAAAACCTTCACCTCACAAAAGTATAATCTTTAAGCTGATACTCTTCCAGCCACGGACATCATTAGAAGTGGCCCATGCAGGGCTGTCCTTAGGGCATGGCAAGCAGGCCCCGCTCTTTTAACCCCCATTAGAATTAACTGGAAGGGGGCCCTGCACTGGCTGACAGAGGCGTAACTAGGGAAAATGGCGCCCGGGGCAAGCACTGAAATGGCGCCCCCCGCGCCCCCCCGCGCCACAACATACTACATTATACTTAGGTTTTTCCTCACAAGCGCCCGCCGCCAAGCCAGGCCACTGACTGGCCGCCAGGCGCCAGCAAAGCAATGGGGGGGGGGTGCGGGCGGCACGGAAGGGACCGCTTGTGGGGGATGGGCTGCCTACGCGCTCCTTTGACTGCTGCAGCGCTGCTGCACTGAGCAGGAAACATTTGTATTAACAAAAAATAAAAATAAAATAAAAATTTTTGTCATGTCGGCGCCCCCCCATGTGACCAGAAAAGATGGCGCCTGGGGCACGTGCCCCCCTGCCCCCCCTATAGTTATGCCTCTGCTGGCTGATTTGCCCCAAGCCCCACCCACACCCTGCCAGGGCTCTCTAAGGGCACCCTGGGCCCATGAGGCACAGGACCCCAGTGAATTGCTCCGAGTTCTGAATCTCATCATCAGGATCTCATGTTCAGTCTGCTCTCTGTGTTGCTGCTCCCTGTGTCAGCCTGCTATGTGACAGCAGATCCCTAGGCCACTGAAGCCCTGGAAAGTCCTGCCCTAAGGGATCATTCATTGGCCTTTCCCTGCAACAGGAAGTATAAGAGGCTTCCTGGCTTCAGGAGGCCTTGCCTCAATATCAGGGTTTCCTGGTCTTGGCTCTCTTGTCTGATTGGTTTGACCCTTGGCTTGTTTTACCTGCCTGACTCCTGACTCTTCAGCTGGCTTGATCCTTGGTTTGGTCTTGACTCCTGCCTTCTGCCTGACCTAATGGCAACTATGTGGCTGTGACACTTGGTGTGTTCCTGACCTCTGGCTCTTTTCTAGACCCCTGGTTCCTGATCATCTACCCCGCTTGACCTCTGGTGAGCCTCTGGGCTTTGGACGTGGCCCCTTGTGACTGCTACCCATGGCTCAGCTTTCTGCATCGGCTACCCTAAGGACTAGTCTGTTTCAGATGGCTCATGTGTAGTGCTTGAATGTATGCAAGCTGTCATGAACTCTGAGTCTGACATGGAAGAGTCCCAGGATGAAGGGGTCATAACCCCTGAGCTGGGCACCAGGAAGTGGTTGGGAGTGCTGAGCCTGACTCTGAGAGGACCCATAGGATGAGGCAGGCTTTGAGGGGCTCCACTTGCTGCCACCAATGGACATGCCAGCACCTGCTGATCCTCTCAACACACTCTTGCCTATGTCCTCTGAGGTGGAGGATGAACCAGAAGCACCCCATTCCCCACCAGCAGCCACACAGCTATGCTGTAGCCAGTGCTGAAGAAATAGGGGGCAGTCCCTTTAAGGCATTCCAGGCTTGGGTGGGGCTGCAGTGCTGGCTCTGTATTTAAGGCTGCAGTTTGCTCTGTTCTTGGCTTCTGACTTGTTCTTGTTTTTGGACTTTGACCCTGCCTGCTCTTCTGACCCTCTGCCTGTTTTGACTCTGAATTGCCTGCTCCTAATGGACTGAACTTTGGCTCCTAACCTCCTGTGTGTTTGACTTCATTTATTCATTAGAGTTTTATACTGCCTCACCCAGATGGTTCTAGGTGGTTCACAGACTTTGCCTTGTCTGCCCCTCAGTTGACTGATTTCTGGCTTTTGACCCTGTGTTGGTTTGACTCTGACTTGTCTGCTCCCACAGTGTGGTTCCTGCCATACCAGACAAGCCCAGGTTTGACACAAGCATCACATCTGCACAGATAAGTTCTGCATGGATGCTACATCTGTAGAGATGTAGGCTCCCTGTAGACATTAAGACATTGTGGGGCTGAAGCTCAGTGGCAGAGCACACGTTTGCATGTGGAAGGTCCCAGGTTTAATACATGAAATCTACTTGTAGGACTGAGAGACCTATATCTGAAACCTTGGAGAGTCCCCATCAGGGTTTAATTTTTTTTAATGGTTTTTTTTTAAAAAAATCCATTTTTTAATATTTAAATTGGATTTTTATTATTTAAATCTGATTTTTTTTAAATTAAAATTTGATTTTAATTTTTTAAAAACACAATTTATAAAAAAGAACCTAGATCAAAGAGATCATCATGAATGTTAATCCTAATTATGTTCTGTGAATGTGTTAACAGCAGTATATGATGTTTAAAGATAACAGACCTGATCAATCCTATCCTGCAGGTGGTGTACAAGCAGCACACACACACACAAACAGTCAAGCCCTTGCCCCTCTCTTTCTCTCTGAAAGTGCAAAAACATTTTTTAAAAAACATTTATATTCCGCTCTTCCTCCAAGGAGCCCAGAGCAGTGCACATAGTTAAGTATCTCCTCACAACAACCCTGTGAGGTAGGTTAGGCTCATTCATACATTATGTTCAACACTCGTACAGGTACAGATTTTACACAGGTTCAGTCACTAATTATGTTGAATGCAGGTACAGAAGCACACTTCCTATCTGTACAATGCATTTGAGGGGCCTGTATCCAGGTTCACGTTTAAAATGAACTCAGATGCAGTAAAATGAATCCAGGTACAGTAATTCACACAAATGTGTATAAGTGTACAGATATCTGTATGCTTGTACATAATATCTGAATCGGGTTAAAGAAGGCCAATGAAAGAACAGAAGATTTGGGGGGATGGAGTTGATTTGAGAGAGTCTGAGCGAGGAGTCTGGATATAAATGCAAGAGATAGGGGAAGGGAATAGAAAGTGAAACCAAAAGTGAACAGTCCTGAGGAAACGTTTTCTGAGTGTATCCTCCATTGTAGAAGGGAAAAATCTATCATGGCAGCAGGCAATAAAAGAGACCCCACTTGGGAATACTTTAATAATGAAGTTCCTGTACCTGTGGGTAAGACGGGTATGTGTGCGAAATGCAAACAGTGCAACAAAGAAATGCAAGGCCTGGTTGCCTGAATGAAACATATCTGAATATGTATTAAGTTTTTATACTGGACGACAAGAATGTACTTTTACTAGAAAATGACTAGAATCATCCCGTTTAGTGGTTTAAATTGTGATTTAAATAATTAAAATTGAGACCTTCTGTGAAGCAACTCAACCCTGTCCTCAGTCAGTCTCTGTTGACACTACTGATCTAGATGGATAAGGCAGGTTTAATATGTTCATAATTCATATAATTTAATATATGTTTTTAATATATAACTATATGACTGAACATGAAGACACTCACCACAGATGTCACCTGAAAAGGGTTGAATGAAGCCAGTGTTCTCTTGAGAGAATTTGGGTCCCTTTAATATAAAATCACATATTTAATTTTATAAACTATGATTAGAGAACCATGAATATCTTAAATTCAAAGAATTGAGGCAACTGAAACACAAATGTTCACTGTCTTTGGGGTAGTTGCTTTGGTGGGGGTGAATGCCAAGAACTGCCACAAGAATGTGAAAGCTGTATTTTGGGCAGAAGAGGGAGGAGGGTCAGAAGATTTGTCTTGGATTCAGTATACACACGACGATTCAAAAGGATGCTGTTATGCTAAGAATATTAGCGAGAATGTAACAAAGAAATATCTGGAATGTTGTCTTGGGAGTGTTTGTCCTTCATGACAATAATCCAATTCATTAGTCCTAATTTATTCAGGCTGCAAATGGAGATAACAAGCCAGTCACTGCTTTTTTTCAGTAGTTTTACTATGCAGATTCATTTACAGACCTCATCTCTTTTCACGTCATTCCCATAGACTATGCCACTACTGTTCTAAATAGGACAATGATACGGAGTGACTTGCCAACGGTAATCTAGAAAATCCAGAACTGGACTTCCAAGAACTGAACTGAAGATCCAAGTCTTCTACTGTAGGTCCATCTCTATTTCATACTTGACCACACTGGGTACATACGTCTTATGTTCTTGCCTGAGCATTCATATGAGTTTCTGACTTCCCCTTGTGATACCACAGGAAGCCTTAATACTGGTCATGCCTTGATACAAGTCAGTTAGTGAGCCAGAGCACTTGAGAGCAAACTTGCATAGCATGTGATTGGCTTGTTTAAAGGCAAATAAATCTGTCAATATGCATCAAATCATTGTAGAGACTTGTGGAAACACTTCTGTGAACAATTATAACATAGAAAATGTATATTTTTGTCTTCTTTGGGTTGGTATTTACCAACTAGGTTAGACTTCTTCCAGTTAGATTTTAGTCTGCTAACTTATCTTTTGTATAAATGTGGTGTCTTATAAAGCTTGGTTTTAAATCTTTATCATCTTTTTATTTCGGTCAGTGACCAGCATGAGGTTAAAACAAATGTAAAAGAGAAGACAATCAAACTTCTATTACAAACAATAACACCAAATAAATTTTAAAAAGGCCTCCTCGGCGTAGATCAAGATACTGAAAATATTACTAAAATAATTAAAAATAAAGGAGACAGCAGTATTTCATATTTATGAGACTATTACACACAAATCAAAACTCAACCAGTTGCCTTCTCAACTCCTAAATCTGAGAGGGGTTAAACAATTCAGGAACTTGGGAAAGTATTGTTGTTAGATTTGCTGATGATATACAGGTGATACCAGTACCTGCGTGCCCACCTACAGCTAGCCATATTATAGCTACAAGTTGCTCTGGCCTTAAATCCATCACCTATTTTCCCATTATTAAGCTCTTACGCAAACGGAGGGCTGCACTACAAAATGTAGCTACCTGTCTGGTGGTGCAGGAATTACTTCCTTCCAACAGCCTGTCAGTCATCTGAGGAGAATCAAGACCTGGGCATTTAGCTATCAAAGGGTAAATGAGATCCCGATGCAGGTCTCTATAGAACAAACATTCCAATAGCACATGGGTGACTGTTTCCACTTGACCCTCACCACATGTGCAGAGCCTCTCCCCATAGGGAATCCCTCTATATCGGCCCTCGGTTTTAAATCTGTAATCTGGCCTGATAGGTTGTAAACCAGATTTTTATAATATATATGGAACTTTGAAGACATTTGGACCCATTTGTCTTCAAGGAAAGACACACTAAATTGGCTGCCGCTCTTCTACTATGATACTACTGTTAGATGAAGAATGAACAAATATAAAGATGTGGAAATGATACAGATAAATACTATGGCATTAGAGCTAGTGTAGCATAGTAGCTGGATAAGAATGACCTGTGAAGTAGGACTTTTATGTATATTTATATAGTGCCGTCTGTGTGTATGGCACTTTATAAAGAATTAGATGACTATTTCTGGGACAAATTTTGTGTTTGGCATGCGAGCATCCTTGGGACAGCCCCACCAATGTTCCCTGTAACAGGGATTCCCAGCTCTTATGGACTACAACTCCTATCAACCCTAGCTGCAAGGGTCTTTGGCTGCATATTATGGGAATTGTAGTCAACAACAGCTGGAATCCCTGTTACAGGGAACACTGCGCCCCACGAGCATCCTTGTGACAGGATGAAAATGATGTCCCAAGTTTCCATCTGTAATATGGGCAGAATAATGCTCCCCTGCTTTAAGCAATTATAAGGATTGTCGTGATTATATGCAAAGTGATTTGAAATTCAACGTATTATATTACTTTGGAGGGGGATAAATGGTTAAACTAGCATTAATAGACCTTTTCTGCTCCCTGACATGCATGCATTTACCTTATAATACTTAACATGTTGACTGACATCCTAACCAAGTGCATGCTTTAATAGCGTCTTCAAAGAGGCAGTGCAAACTGCCACACAGTCCTCACCACAGTCCTTTTGCACTCATGCTGATGTGCAAGTGCACTAATACTTTCAAGAGCTCTCCATGCTCCAGGAGCACTCTGTAAGAGCAGAAACAAATTGCAGAGGGTCAGCAACATGTTTCCATTCTTAAAGTGCTTCCAGAGCATGGGCAATGCTTGGAAATATTGGGGCTCTTGAGCAACAGCCTGAGTGTGCAAGAGGACTGGGGAAGTTGCACAAGGGCTTGTGCTGCATACCCCCAGAACTTACTACTGTGCATGCTTCACTAGTCAGGATGTCAGCTACTTATCTTAAGACACTTATCTGGAAGTAAGTCTCATTGCTGCTTAAGATCTCAGGTTAAGAGGCATAATGAAATATTCATCTTAATGCATATTGAGATGAATACACTTATGTATTTATTATTTAACTTATATACCACTTTTCATCAAAATAATCCCCAAAGCAGTTTACAACATCAAAACAATGCAAAATTAAAACACCCAATTAAAAGTTCAAATATTAATTTTAAATATAAAGATAATCTCTATTTAAAAGTTTAGAAACAATATATAAAATAAAACAGCAAAATACAGACCAGCAGCAGTAGCAAAACAAGAACAACAAAAAACCAAAAACAAACCCCAGCTCTCTCATATAAAAGCCTGGGTGAAGAGGCACATTTTAAACTTGTTTTCTAAAATCTGTGGTGGAGACTGAGGAATGGATGCCAGCCAGGGGAGCATTCCAAAGTTTGGGGGCAATGACTGAGAAGGCCCTGTCCTGCACACTTGACAGCCGAGCCTCCCTCACTATCTGTGTGTGGAGCAGAGCCCTCTGCAATGATCGTGTCAAGCAGGCAGAAACCCTTGGGAGTTTATAAAGGTGGTTCTTCAGATAACAAGGGCCCAAACCATTAAGGGCTTTAAAGGTCAAAAACAGCACCAAGTTAATACAATTTCCTCTTTAGTGGTTCTATCAGATTGTCATGATGGAGAAACATTATGGGTTATTATTCTTGGAAAGGAATTACACAATCTTCTGGGAGCAATCATCTTATTTTTAAGGAAGTAAAAGCTCCGAATGTGTATATTGATAAACGCAGAAAACTGCCTAAGAACAGCAAACAGAGATCCAGCATTATTAGCTGAGAGAATAACCCTTGATCTAATTCAGTGCGTCTTTAAGCTGAACTAATGCAAACATTATGTTCATTAGGAGAGATGAAGCTATGCACAAAGACATTAGAAACTATATGACTTTAATGTGTGATCATACCAGTGTGGCTGGTTTTAATAAAATGATGTTTTCATAAAATGTCAGCTGCTTTCCTCAAAGGCCTTCACACACTCTCTGAGTAAAGTTCTGGGAAGTATCAGAATCAGTGCTTAATAAGCTCAGTGGGGGCCTTTTTTCAAATAATGATAATGCACCCCCCCCCAAGTTTTATAATGCTGTTGGGTGCCATGAATTTTTTTACATTTTATACTTGGATGGTAGCGGCAACGACCACCATCCCTCCCACAGAGGAGCTGCTGCTGCTATCACCACAACCCCCAGCAACCATCTCCTCCTCCATTGTCGCCTGCACCTTCTCCATCACTGCCTCCAGCTCTTTCAGTGCTGGCAACCGAGGAACTAAACAGCATGCCCGGTGTGCAAAAAGCTAGCCAGGAAATGGCACATGTACACACACACAATTTCCTGGGTTGCTTTTCACACGCCATGCTGCTTAGTTTTTTTGCCACCAACATCGCAAGGGCTGGTGGCAGGGGCCAGAAGCAGCAGTAGAGGAGGAGGAGGCAGAGGTAGCAGTGGCACAAGGGGTTGTAGCATGGCACCCAACATGGGGAGGAGGCAAATGAGGAGCCTGTGAAGACATCTCCCCCAAGGGCTCCAGCATGCCTGTGGCTCATGTTCACGGAACACAGTGGGTCATCACTAGGTCCACCCCTGATCAGAATGCCCTGGAGCTTTCCATTTTGGTAATATATAGAAGTGAATCCATTGATTTAAATGAAATGGATGTCTGATGCACCATTGCCCTGAAGTAGCAGCCATCTCTTCCACCCAGGGGAGGAGCCACCATTGTGCAAAGAACCCCAAGCCACCATGCTCAGGGGCCGCGCCTCTTGCTCCAGCCACACCCCCTGTTCTGACATCAGACGCAGGGGTGTGGTTTTGCTTGCAAATGGGGTTCGGTGCCCACACACTCTGCATCTGATATCAGACGCTGACATCTGACATCACAGGGGGTGTGGCTAGGGGGGCTGCTTCTGGTGGGCTGAACTGGGCCCACCGCTGACCTCCATACACTACTGCTTCCACTTGCAGCAGCTTTGTGCTCCTATGATCACTTTTCATTTAAAAAGGACTACAAATTTACATTACATGAGCAATTCATTGAGCCGGGTCTCATGATCAGTGAGAACCGGTTTGTGAGAATGAGCGGGGAGAGGGGGCTAAGCCCGCTCTCCCTGCACATGAGCAGGGCGGGAGCCCTGGGCGGCCGGATCGGCCACCCACACGATTGCCAGCTCTGTGACAGAGCTGGCAGGGGCTGGGAGTTTGGGGACTGTGCAGCCCCCGGAAGCACCAGTATGCCTTGCGCGAGTGCACAGGGCATACTGGGGAGACCCCCGAGCCGGGAGGCTGCTTTTCAGCCTCCCACCGGGGGTCTACCTGTGAGTAGCCATGGCACGGAACCATGCCGCGGCTACTCATGATTAAAAAAACCCGGGTTTGCGGAGTGCTCGCTCTGCACACCCAGTTTAAAGGGAGGGGTACTTAGGCGGGTTAACCACCTGGGAGCCACCAGGCTCACCTGCGAGCTCGATGGCTCACAAGGTCAGCTGAAATCGGGCTAGGCTCGCCTAGTCCAATTTCAGCTGATCGTCAGAATAGTCTCATTGTCATGAGTAGGGAATAGCCAGTTTTCCTGACTGAAGGGAAATTTTCTGTATGAGTGAATTTAGGATTGGGGTGAAGATGGCACTGTAAGATAATAGGGATACTTCCTTTTGCATTCCAGTCTTACTTCCTCTAGATTTTTATATCAGTATAACAGTATACTTCAGATGCATCTAAATCTGTATACCTCAGGGATTGGATAATATCAATGCCACAGTCTGGATCATTGCATGGAGGCAGAAGTATGTACTATCTTACCCTCCTACCATGCTATCTATGCCTCCATACAGGGGCAGAACATGCAAATTTTATATAAAATTATAAAATTTTATAGGAAAGAATATCCGGAAACTGCAGCTAGTGCAAAACGCAGCAGCGAGGGTTTTATCCAGAGCTGCCCGTTGGGAACATATCACCCCCATTTTGAAAGAGCTGCACTGGCTACCGGTTCGTTTCCGGGTCCAATTCAATGTGCTGGTTTTGACCTTTAAAGCCCTTAATGGTTTGGGCCCGGGGTATTTGAGGGACCGCCTGCTCCCAAGGGTTGCTGCCCGCTTGACAAGGACATCTGAGGGGGCCCTGCTCCGGGTGCCGACAATGAGAGAGGCCCGGCTGTCGTGCACTCGGGACAGGGCCTTCTCTGTTGCTGCCCCCAGACCCTGGAATGCTCTCCCAGTGGCCATTCATTCCTCAGACTCCATCACG
Source organism: Hemicordylus capensis (assembly GCF_027244095.1). Classification (NCBI taxonomy): domain Eukaryota; kingdom Metazoa; phylum Chordata; class Lepidosauria; order Squamata; family Cordylidae; genus Hemicordylus; species Hemicordylus capensis. The sequence continues at coordinate 83,209,450 of NC_069658.1, read as the reverse complement.
GCTTTTAGAAAGCTTGTAAAGACTTGGCTTTTTACCCAGGCTTTTACATAATCGTTTTTACTGCTGCTGTGGGTGTTTTTATCTGTTGTATTGTTTTATGCCTGTTTTTATATGTTTTTATACTTTTAGCATGATGTTTTTATTGTGTTTTTATTGTATGTTTTTAACTTTTGTAAACCGCCTTGGGGTTATTTTTTAATGAAAGGCGGTATAAAAATGCAAAAATAAATAAATAAAGAAATAAATTTTGCCTATTAATCTATGCAATCTAACCAATGCAATATGCTAAAATTGCATGGTTAACATAGATTTTATTATGGAATTAATCATGTGGTTTAATTTGAATCAATCAATCAAACAAACAAACAAACAAATAACCTTAATGTGTTCAATGCCCCCCCACCCCTCATCACAAGTTTTTCCAGGGCAACTCACAAAATTGAAGTCTATGTGCACTGGATTTTGTGCACGTAGTAGGAGCTGCATGTTCTGTCCCATCCAGACCATGTGGGCTGGCATGCCAGGTGGGTTGCACGGGGTGATATGTACCACCTTTTAATGTGATGGGCTGGATCAAGGAAGCAACTCCTAATGCAGTCCAATGTCTTGTAATGATGCACCTTAAAAGCTACAGTAGATTATTGTTGACTTGGGTGTCTTAAGATCAATGCTGTTTGAGAAACTGGAACAAATTGAAACAAATTGAAATTGTTGAAAGGAAAAATCACTTTCTAAAGATGAAATTGATTGGATTGTCTCTAGTTAGACTTATTGCTAAGGCATGTTTTAGTTTAGTTTAGTTTTAGTTTACTTAATCAGCACAACATCCTGATGAAGTATGGTCACATTTTTGCGTTGGTTTGGTCAATGCTGATATCTGTGGGGAAATAATTTTACCTTGTTTCTCGGTCAATTGTAAGCAAACTCAACTAACAAATCCTGAAGTTAACAAGTTGTTTGAAGACTGTTTTCAGATTTTGTTGAGGTTAATGAGATCTGTACTTGCATAACAGTCACATTCTGTTAATTGTGTGATGTCTTTTCCTAACCTTATTGGTCAAGTATCAGGATATCAGTCATTAGTTCAATTAGAGTTTTAAGAACTGATTGGCATTTCAGGGACAGGAAAGATCTGAAAGAGATTTTTTTTGTCTCCCCGCCCCAGCCAGTTAACTAGAAATGGTTGTTCATATAATCTAGCATCATCGGTCTCTTCTGTGCTAGACAAAAATTGTGGAGTTGGTCCAAGAGGGGGAAAATCCCTCAATCAAAGCAGAGTAATACCTTTATTTTGACCAACTAAAATATCACAAAGTAGTCTGCAAGGCTTTAAGTTATCTGGAAGTCTTCATCAAGCTGAATGTTAAACAAAACAAAGGGGGTGAATGAGACAAATTTTGGGCATTTGGAAAAGCCCCAAGACCTGCAGTTTGTAACAGTCTTAATATGAAGTGCGGATGGAAGGCTGTATGCTGACTTAATTTGATCAGCCTCTACTAGGTGCATGACCGATTTCATTCTATATCAAAGTCTACTGGGACAAAGAAACAAAAATAGCCATTGCCCCATTAAATAAAAATAAAAATCTCTGCTCTCTGCTCTCTGCAGCACCAATCAGAACACATGAGTCTCTTGAAAGTCAGAGAGCAGAAGAAAGGAGAAATGTATTGCATTATCCTAAGAATGTTTAAAGTCTGGCCTAATGATGAGTTCAGTATTTCTTCACAAGTAACTGCATATGTTGCTGGGACCAGGCCCTTATATTAAATCGGGGAAATATGAAAGGTGATCAGAACGTTGGCAAAGTGTGATTCTGATCTGATATTCTAACCTAAGTTTTTCTCTCCCTGTTATTTGTTTTAACTCTTGTATTCTTATGATCAATTTCTGTCGCTCTGGCATTCTAATAGTTATTATTATAGTAAGTGATACTGAGTCTTTTAATGGAAGAAGAGGGTAGACATATTTTAATTTTTAAATATACAGTGACCTGCATCCAGACTAACATTCTGTAGAAGGTTTTCCATTGTGCAAAGAGTGAGTGGCGATGTTTGGTGATCTCCCCTCCCTTACACTTGCTAATGCTTCCCAAAACTATATTCCTGAATGCTGTGGAATGCAGAGGGATTGTTTCTAGAAGTACATGTGCAGGAGCGTAGTGAAGAGAAAGTGGGCCTCTGTTCACATAGTGAATATGGGTGGCCTCCCTACTTGTGGTGGCACCTCCATGTGGCAGTGCATGTGCTCATGTGTGTATGCATCCCACACTCACTCCCACCATTTTTGCCATCCCCTCCAGCTGTTCACCCAGAGCACCACTGCCACCAGTTGCCTCCACTTCCTGCCGCTCAGCTACTGGATCTGCTCTTCATCCAAGAGGGGTGTCAAAGTACTCCCTTCCTCAGGCCAGGGCTCCTGCCACTGTCAGCCCCCTGCTGCCACCACTGCTTCCTCCTTCATCCACTTGCCCATCTCCAACCATCCTCCCATTGGCTGCGCTCCAGACCAGTGGAAGGGGAGTGTGCACTAGGGATGTGCCCGAACCATGCTGGAGTCCTCCGAACCGGTCCGGTTCTGAGCCGGTCTGGCGGTTCGGCACAGAGGGGGGTTGTACCTTTAAGGGCGGGGGGGTAGTACTTACCCCCCCTCTGCTCTTCCCCCTCCAGCGCTGTGGTTTTCATTAAAGTTTCTGGGGCGGCAGCGTTCCTCCCTGCCGCCCCTGCCCCCGTCGTTAGCCTTCCAGAGCCGAAGTCAGTAACACACATGCACCCGTTCCGCCGCGCGTGCACACCCGCCGCCTCTGTGTGACGTCTGTGGAGTGCGCACACGGAGGCGGCAGGTGTGCATGCGCGGCGGAATGGGCGCATGCATGTTACTGACTTCGGCTCTGGAAGACTAATGATGGGGGCAGGGGCAGCAGGGAGGAACGCTGCCACCCCAGAAACTTTAACGAAAACCACAGTGCCGGAGGGGGAAGAGCAGCGGGGGGGGGGAGTACTACCCCCCGCCCTTAAAGGTACACCCCCCCGGTGCCAAAATGGAACGGTTCGGAGGCCATGCACATCCCTAGTGTGCACGTGGCCCATCGGGAGTGCTTGCACATCCTCCTTCCATTGGCTGGGAGCCCGGCCAATGGAAAGAGAATGGGCAGAGTAAGGCAAGTGGCTAAAGGAGGCAGCTGGCAGGGCAGCAGCTACATGTGATTGGCGGAGCCCTGGCCAGAGGGAGGGGTGAGCTCAGTAGTTCCTTCTGAATGCTCAGCAGCTCCTGGACACAGAGCACGACAGATTCTTTGAACCGATCTGCCCTATTACAGCTCCACCTCTCTACATGTGCAGAGGGAATGGGAGGAGGGTCACTGAAAATCCTATTTCCCCCTTGTGCAATGGAAAAATCTGGTGCATCTGCAGAAGATTCTATATAACTCATATCTAGATTGAAAACAAAACAGATTTATTTATTTCTGTAAAGGAATGGCTCCGTTTAGAAAGTCCAGACAGGCTTATAGAGGATCAGAAATCATCTTTCCTTGCAACAGACAATAATAAAGCTTAGATTTCATTGAATATCAGTGAAAATGATTTGTAAGGGGCCTCAGGCCCAAAATGAGCACTGCAGTTAAACTCATAGTCTGAGCAGTAGAGCAGACTGTATATATAAAAGAAATCAATACTAATATTGAAAAAGCAGTTGGATGCAATAAAGAGAATAAGAGATTGGAAGTCTAACTTTAGGAAGCAAAGTTTGGCATACAGAGCCAAAAGAATAAATGAACTGGAATAGCAAGCATTTTATAAATGTTTGTTGTTTTTATTTTTGCTGAGTGTCGAATTCACATCTCCCCCACCCCATTTTTAAACACTGTTAAAACATAGTGCCCTCATCAGTAAAATATTTAACCCTTCTCAGATGATTAACCAAGTTGCAAGGGATTAACCTTAAAAACATCCAGTATTGGCATTATTATTACAATTAGAGCTTTTCATGTCAGAATTCCATGGTTCTCTTAGATATTTTTCTTAAGCAACGTTAGAGGGATTACTACAAAAGACATGCCCAAATGTAAGGTCATTACTCCAATTAGACTTATTCACTTCAGTTTCTCATGGTTTTATTGCAAAAATTGATAATTTGTTCATGCTGGAACAGGAAGCTTAGTGTCAACTTGAGGCCATATATCAACAAATCAAAATTTAGCAGTTATGGAATATAATATTAAAGTTCTTAGCTCATTTTTTGAGAGTTATTTTTTCAGTCTTTCCATTTCTACAGTGTCTCTGAGAAACAATTTGAAAATTAAAAAAAAAAAAGCTTCATGAAGCTGAGCTACACTATTAGCAGAATTGTGTAGCTGTTTCTAAATTATATCATATTTGAATATTCCTGCAGCGGGGCGGGGGGGGGACCCTTTTCCCTGCACACAGAAAAGACATCAGGAATAAGTGAGGGTGGAAGCCTTCTCTCTCCCCATTCATTTTGTGGGGAGGGATTTTTTTTTTGATGTGGAAGCTTATTCCAACATGCAGTTCATTCCCAATTGTGGCAAGCTGCATTGTGTGATTCTGCGGACCATGGATTTGGATACTATATAAGTTTATAAATCAATACTGTCAATAATAATGTGGGTTTTTTTAGGGATGCAGTGTTTAGTAAATTGCCACAGTTATTTGGGCAGCATATTTAAAAATGCAATTATTTTAATGGATATATGTTCAACAATTCTGAGGGGGACGTACCACCTTAGGAGAAAGATTCTGCCTTCACTTGCATACATCAATGAATGGCTCTCCTAAAATGCTGCCTGCTGTATTTATAATCTAAAACAAAGTATGATTTTTTTTCCCAGTATTGCTTTATTTATATGCAGTTTTATGCAGCTATAATCAATTAATGCAGAAAACACATCCAATTAATCCACTAAGGTTTCTTGAATGGGATGACAACTCTGTGACAGGATACTACATTTTTTCTGAAACACAGAAGTGTACAGCTTGAATTATCTAGCACTCTAAAATATGTATGTTATGCACATCTTGAATTTTTTTCAAAAAACTTATCCACAAATGAAATGGAACAAAAGGTCATTTTTATGCCTCAGTCAGAATGTTGATGTCATTAGGAAATCGGATAGCTTCAGTGTCCTGCATTCTAAGGTCATTTTATAAGCATAATTAAAATTTGCCTTTTGGAGGACTTAATGAAATCCTAATTCATGCATACAATGCAATTGTAAATTATTGGGTGCCACTTTACAACCAGTGAAATCACATAGTAGAATATAACCTGGCATTGCTTGATGCAATCAAAGTTGCAAAGGGCAAGATGTGTTAAATATTCAGAGCATGACGATGGCTTCCTAAAACATTAATCTTCTGGTACAGAACTTTGTAAAACTACCCATCAGTTTTTGCATGTAGATATAACTGTGAGTTTGCTATGCAGATGTAACCATAAGATCGCAAGTGATTAAAATACTGAGCCGTTGTGCATCTCTCTCTTTATTGCTTATGAAGTGCCCCAGGAGCTAGGCATTGCACAAGGATGCAGTAAACAGGGCAAACCTGCACACTGCACACAGGTTTACAATAGAAGAAAATAGCACCATAAGAAAGGGGTCCAAATAAGGGAAAAGGAAAAGAGAAGTGTAGAGATCAATGGTCCAAAACTTGGAAAAGGAGGTACAGTTCTGAACACTGTTTGGTAGTACAGAGGAAGTGTTGTGGAAGTGAAGAAATGGTGAATCCAAGAAAAAGGGGCCACAAGAGAAAAAGAACATAAATATTAAAGAAGAGTTAAAAGAAAAGAAGGGATTTAGCCATCGTATAAAATCATATATAATTGCAGGAATTTTTAAAATGTTTTTTAAAGCAACTCTCCCAATGTATCTTGAATGTATAAACCCATCATGAGGGATTTCCAAATTGAATTTACATTTAACTCCTATTTGCCTGCCCTAGTCAATGTCCTCATTCTCTCTGTGACTGTGACCCTTCATTTCACAGTCATTTCTGCTTCTGTTCTCCTTCCTTTGTGTCTTTCACATCTGACCTGTATGTTGATGTTCATGTGCCACCATGGGGTGTTTGGAAACAAGGCATCAGATGCACGCACACAACCCCAACACACACACACGACTAACAGCTGGAGAAAGCATGGTGGCCCTGTATGCAGTGCATTCTTCCACAAAATAAGTAACATTGGTCTTTCCCCCACCTTCTAGACACTTTTTCGTGTGCTTTATCCTGTACGAAGACAGGATAAAGGATAGAGAGAAGAGCTAGTCTTGTGGTAGCAAGCATGACTTGTTCCCTAAGCTAAGCAGGGTCCGCCCTGGATGCATATGAATGGGAGACTTGATGTGTGAGCACTGTAAGATATTCCCCTCAGGGGATGGAGCTGCTCTGGGAAGAGCAGAAGGTTCCAAGATCCCTCCCTGACTTCTCCAAGATAGGGCTGAGAGAGATTCCTGCCTGCAACCTTGGAGAAGCCGCTGCCAGTCTGTGTAGACAGTACTGAGCTAGATGGACCTATGGTCTGACTCAGTATATGGCAGCTTCCTATGTTCCTATGACATACAAGCATCCATATTAGCCATGCTAGCAGGAATGCTTATATTTACTACCATTGTCACTTCTTCACTTTCTCTTCTGTATGATCAACAATCAGACATTAATAGATGCAATCAATAGTATCCAAGAAGGTCAAAAGCAAATTAAACCCAAGGTGAAAATTCCTTATACTGTAGTCCACCCACTGTAGTTCTCTCCTACATCCAAATTACTGTCTACACCACCCATCTCAAATGTTGCATTCTATTAGCTTGCAGGAGAGAGGAGAGACAACATCTGCTCCTAGATAGACCCCAGGGTACGAGACTGGGTGCCTACCTGTTTGCTTCTCCTGCTGCCCCCTGTCTGTTACCTACCCCCCCCCCAGGACTGGCTGCTGTGCTGAGGTGAGGCCTTGCAGGATTAGGGCCCAGGGAGGAGGGTGACTTGGCAGTTTCCTGGGTTCCATCTGCCTAGAGCTGCCTGCTCAGGGTTATAAAGGGTTCTGCCAGTGGCGGCTGGCCCGCCACCAGCGGGGTCACCACCAAAAGGGCAACACCAAAGGGTGCCACTTCAGGGGACAGCGAGGGCGAGGGCCAGGTCTTCTGGCCCAGGTATTTGTATGTGGGGGGGGCATTTAATAATGGGGCTTCTGTTTTAATTAGTCCTGGGTGAGATAGTCCTAGGATGTGTCTGGGCTTACCTGGAGATGGGGAGACAGGCGGTGTGTCCACTGACTGTAGGGCGGCCATTCCGGTGGTGGTGGGAAACAGAAGGAGTAACATTAGCAGGGCAGCAGACGGTTACAGGGGAAGGTGACTTGGAAATCTAATAGATGTTTCCCCTTCTGGCTGTCCTGCCAGCTATTTGACCTTGGAGAGCAGTGCCGAACACCCTTGGAACCTCAACTTGCTCCTCTATAATGCCAGGTCGGTCCAGAATAAATCAGAAACCATCCATGATTTGATTCTGGATGAAGGTGCCGACCTGGTACATATTACAGAGACTGGCTGGGGAAGGGAGGGGGCCCAGTGTGATCCCAGCTTCTCCCTCCAGGGTACTCTGTTGAGGAGTGGGTGAGGGACCATGGGCGGGGAGGTGGAGTGGCTGTGGTCTATAAGAATAACCTCACCCTTACCAGGATCCCTGTTAGAGTGTTGGACCCTATCGAATGTGTGTACTTAAGTCTGGGGACCAGGGATAGACTGGGACTTCTGTTGGTATACCGATCTTCCCGCTGCTCAACAGAGTCCCTAACTGAGCTGACGGACTTGGGCTTGGACTTGATGTTGGAGTCCCCAAGGCTTGTGGTGCTGGGGGCCGATTTGTGGTGCTGGGGGCCGATTTTGGGACCGATTTGTCCGGGGCGGCTCAGGAGTTCATAGTGGCCATGACGACTATGGGCCTATCTCAGGTGGTCTCAGGACTGACGCACGTTGCAGGTCACATGCTTGATTTGGTCTTTCACTCTGATCAGGGTGGTGTTCCATGGGTGGGGAATGCTGTGATTTCCCCATTGTCATGAACGGACCACAATCTGGTTAAGGTTTTACTCACAATCACTTCCCACCTTCGCAGGGGCAAGGGACCTATGATGGTCCACCTGAGAAGGTTATTGGATCCAATAGGATTTTAAGAAGCCTTGGAGGGATATAGTGTTGTCTCTGCTGGTGATCCTGTTGATGCCCTAGCCTAGTGGACAACTGGAACAGCAAACTCACCGGGGCAGTAGACCTGATTGCTTCTAATCATCCTTTCCAACCTGCTTCAAAACTGGCCCCTTGGTATACGGAAGAACTACGGGGGCTGAAGCGGTGAGGTAGACAATTGGAACGCAAGTGGAGAAGGACTCGGCTTGAATCCAACAGATTGCAACATAGAGCTCATTTGAAGACCTATGCTCAGGTGATACGTGCGGCAAAGAAGCAATTCTTTTCTGCCCCTATTGCATCCGCAAGTTCATGTCCGGCGGAGTTGTTGTGAGAGGGCTAGTATGTGCCCCTCCTCCCTTGAATCAGAATCTGGAACCATTGATTATCCTCTGTGATGTGTTTAATGAATTCTTTATGGAAGAAAATCTCTTGTATTCGGGCCAACTTAGACTCCATCTCCACAATTACTTCAGTGTCTGATGTGGAAGTGTCCAGCGACTCCTCTTGTGTGGTTAGGTTGGATCAGTTCCAGTTTTTGACTCCTGAGGATGTGGACAAGCTGATTGGAATGGTGCGGCCCACCACCTGTCCTCTTGACTCTTGCCTGACATGGCTTATACTGTCTTGCAGGATGGTTGTTGTAGAAGGCCTGGTAGAGATCATAAATGCATCTCTGAGGGAAGGTAGGATGCCACCTTGCTTTAAGGAGGCAATTATTCGACCGCTTCTGAAGAAACCTACCACGGATCCCTTAGAGCTGAGTAACTACAGGCCTGTCTCCAACCTTTTGTGGTTGGGCAAGGTAATTGAGAGGGTGGTGGCCTCCCAGCTCCAGACAGTCTTGGAGGAAACTGATTATCTAGACCCATTTCAAACTGGCTTCCGGGCTGGCTATGGGGAGGAGACTGCCTTGGTCGGCCTCATGGATGATCTCCAACTGGGAATTGACAGAGGAAGTGTGACTCTGTTGGTCCTTTTGGACCTCTCAGCAGCTTTCGATACTATCGACCATAGTATCCTTCTGGAGCGTCTGAGCAGGTTGAGAATGAGAGGCACTGCTCTGCAGTGGTTCCACTCCTACCTCTCAGGCAGGTTCCAGATGGTGTCCCTTTCAGATTGTTGTTCTTCAAAATCTGAACTTTTGTATGGTGTGCCTCAGGGCTCCGTATTGTCTCTGATGTTGTTTAACATCTACATGAAACTGCTGGGAGAGATCATCAGGAGATTTGGTGCAGGGTGTTATCAGTATGCTGATAACACGCAAATCTATTTCTCCATGTCAGCATCATCAGGAGAGGGCATAACCTCCCTAAATGCCTGTCTGGAGTCAGTAATGGGCTGGATGAGGGATAACAAACTGAGACTGAATCCAGATAAGACAGAAGTACTCATTGTGCGGGGTCAAAACTCGGAAGACGATTTTGATCTGCCTGTTCTGGATGGGGTCACACTTACCCAGAAGGAACAGGTACGCAGTCTGGGGGTGCTTCCTGATCCAAGTCTCTCCCTGATGTCCCAGGTTGAGGCAGTTGCCAGAGGTGCCTTCTATCAGCTTCGGCTGATATGCCAGCTGCGTCCATTTCTTGAGATAGATGACCTCAAAACAGTGGTACATTTGCTGGTAACCTCCAGACTCGATTACTGTAATGCACTCTATGTGGGACTGCCCTTATATGTAGTCCAGAAACTACAGTTGGTCCAGAATGCGGCAGCCAGGTTGCTCTCTGGGTCATCTAGGAAAGACCATATTACTCCTGTATTGAAGGAGTTACACTGGCTGCTGATATGTTTCCAGGCAAAATACAAGGTGCTAGTCATAACCTATAAAGCCCTAAACAGCTTGGGTCCTGAGTATTTAAGAGAACATCTTCTTCGTTATGAACCCCACGACCCATTGAGATCATCAGGAGAGGTCCGTCTGCATTTGCTGGCGGCTTGTCTGGTGGCTACTCAGGGGCGGGCCTTCTCCGTTGCTGCCCCGAGGCTTTGGAATGCGCTCCCTAGTGAAATAAGAGCCTCTCTATCTCTGACAATTTTAAAAAAGTCTTTAAAGACGCATCTGTTCACCCAGGCTTTTAACTGATACTGTTTTGATTGTTTTTAATGTTGTTTTAAAAATTTTAAATTGTTGTGTATTAAATTACTTGTTTTTGTTTTTAACTAATGTTTTAATGTTTTATCTTGTAAACCATCCAGAGACGTAAGTTTTGGGCGGTATAAAATATGTAAAATAAATAAATAAATATTACCTCTGTTTGGTCCATATGTTTGCCTTTTAATGAGAGATGGGAAGTAGCCACCCCTCATCAGTAGCCTCCAGCTACCAGCAATCATACCTAAAGGTCTTCCTTCCTGTTCTATCTTGTCCTACATGGTCAAGAAAAGAGCTGCCACCAATCTCGTCAAATTAGATGTGACTTGGAGATGCATGAATGCCTTTCCCAACTTTTTTGTTGCTCTTGTTGCTAAAACAAAGAGCCCCTGGTGGCGCAGTGGTAAAACTGCCGCCCTGTAACCAGAAGGTTACAAGTTCGATCCTGACCAGGGGCTCAAGGTTGACTCAGCCTTCCATCCTTCCGAGGTCGGTAAAATGAGTACCCAGAATGTTGGGGGCAATATGCTAAAATCATTGTAAACCGCTTAGAGAGCTCCGGCTATAGAGCGGTATATAAATGTAAGTGCTATTGCTATTGCTATTGCTAAAAGCAGCTGTGGGAAGAGTTGAATCCATATACTGTAATAGGTGGAAGGGTGTTTAACCCTCCCCCTGCATCACAGTGGAATTATTCCCCAAAGCCTCTAATAGCCAATGAGGTACCTTATATTTTCCACTTCACAGCTTAGCTCCAGAAGAGAGATTGGCTTTGGGGAATGATTATGAGGAGAAAGAGGTAAAGTTCTTCTGCACTGTGGCCTGATCCAGATTAGATCCCTTGCATCTGCTTTGTAAAAAGAGAGAGAAAAAAAAATAGGAACATGCATTTGCGTATCTCCAACTCAGCTTCATCCATTTTCATGGCATCAAAGTGCCTTTCTGGGTTTGTTGTTAAAAGGAACAAGGAAATCCATGCCCTATCTTAAATGAGCAGATTACTCTTGAGAAGAAAGACTCAATGAGCTCAGCAAGGCACAATTGCCCTTATGGATTTAAAAGAAATGATGGAATCCATATTTATTAATTTTATTTTATTTAACATATTTTATACCACCCAAAACTTGTGTCTCTGGGCGGTTTACAATTAAAATAATTTTAAACATCAAATTGATTAAACAATTAAAATTGTTCAAACATTAAAATCATTAACATTAAAATCATTTAAAACCAACATTAAAAATGAAAACCATAAATCTCATTAAAAGCCTGGGTGAATAAATGTGTCTTCAGTACCTTTTAAAAAGTTGCCAGAGATGGGGAGGCTCTTATTTCAACAGGGAGTGCATTCCAAAGTCCAGGAGCAGCAACAGAGAAGGCCCGTTCCTGAGTAGCCGCCAAACGAGTTGGCGGCAACCGCAGACAAACCTCTCCAGATTATCTTAACAGGCGGTGGGGCTACATTCTACATATGCATCCAGGTTCTACTCATTTCCTTAATCTGCAGCAGATTCTTTGTGATATTCAACAGGAGTCATTGGAAGCTGGGATCTGATAAATTCATCTCATATAATTTGAAAATATTCTTAGATACAGCCTTGGCTTCTCATGAATTTCAAGCTGCTGCTGCCTGGCACCTCTGGAAACAAAAATACTGCACGCTCTGCCCATTTCTCTTATTAGTTTGTAGTGGTTTACTATAAAATAGACCCTCCTGTCATGCTGATAACCTTTACAGCTCCCTTTCTTTGGTCTTCCTGTAACCATAGAAAGAAATGAAGTCTTTCCAGACATGTTAGACAACTAACAGGTATATTTTTTTTAACCACCAAGGTAATTGTAGATGCATCCTTTGGGATATTGCACTTGTCAGAGAGCCAGTGGTCCATTAAAGAAAGATGGGAGCAATTGGCAATGCAGTACAGTGCAGAAATCCATCCTATACATCAAATCTAACCCTCTCTTCCTTTAGACTGTCAATTTCAGACCAGTTACCTATACACACTATTGGCCAGATGACAAAGCAATGCTTTCTGAATTCTTTGTACTGGTGAGGCATTTAAGCAGCTTGGGTGCAGCAGTAACCTTTGTGGTTTGGCTGGATTCTTTTAAGGTATTCCATGAAGAAACTTGTTCTGATTGTAAACTTTTGAAAAGATTATTTGTTCAAGAATAAAGTGTGTATCTTTAACATTGGCATGAAAAATGCCAGCTACAATGGAGTCACTAAAATTGATATCGTAACAAATGTAACTTATGGCTTTGATTAGCTGTCGAGGCAGAAAAGAAGCTGGTATTTTAAAACATCAAGAGTGTAATATTTCTGTCTTCATTAGGGCAATTTTATATTGCTGAAACAGTACAGCTTTGCAAATGGTGAATGTATGGGTGAGCGAATAAATAAGAGATGAAACTTTCCTGACAAACTGACATATGTCACACTGAATTTCTAGCAGTAAGTCACACTTCCCAGAGAGAATATCTTGGGTGCTATTAATTCTTCTATTTGAATTTCTCAGCTTCCTTTAACTCCCTGAACATTTCACTTGGTAAATATTCATTATATCGTACTTTACTATATAAACAGATCCCTTCTCCAAAAACAAATGCATCACAAAAAGCCATATTGTAAAATATATGTCCCCCCAGTTACATTTGTCTTTGCTTTTATCCCTACAATATAAAATGAGGAAAAACCCCATAAACATATACAGAGTCTTACATACTGCACAATGCCCTGTTGATCAAAGATCAGGGCTTGTGCACTAGTTCCGTTCAAGTCAAAGCCTGTTGATGCTGCTAGCGAACTCTGAGAGTCTCTGTGGATCCGAAGGATTGTGACCTGTGTGCCATCATTCCCAATGGCAGCAGTGTTGCTTCAGTGATGACACAATCCTTCAGATACATGGAGATTCTCCAAATTCACTAGCAGCATTGATGGCTTTCGGACTCAAATGGAACCAGTGAGCAAACCCTGCTCTTTGATCAGTGAGGTGCTATGCCAGTGTATTATATCTTGTTGCCTGCTGCACATGTTAACCTATTCTTGCCAAAAGAAAGGCAAGCCAGACCAGGGGTGGAGCCACCATTGGGCAAATGGGATCAAAGAATCCAGGCCACCACCAATCAGGGGCCACAAGTATGGGAGCATTATTTCGGTCCCAAATGGGGCCTCTTGGCCCCATTTGGAGCCTAAATTGGCTCGTGCTGTGTTGGCAGCACGGCCGGAGTGACTCTCCCTGTCTTAAAGGCAGGGAGAGCCGCTCCTGGTCCTGCTGCCAATGCTGCGGGGCTGATCAATCTCCCTCCCAAATGAGATCTTTAAGGCAGGGAGAGTCACTCCAGCCCACGCTGCCCAATGCAGTGTGGGCCGATCTCCTTTCCAAATGGGGTTGCATGGCCCCATTTGAAAGGGAGACCACGCCCCCACATCTGACATCGGATGTGGGGGTGTGGCTAGCTGGGCCCCACATCTGATGTCAGATGCGGGGCCGGGGCAAGGGGGCCGTGGCAGTGGCCACACATGGGCCGCCGCCAGCTGCGCTCCGTTCCTGAGCCAGACTGTCTAGGACTGAATCATAAACTCTAGGGATGTGCATTTCATTTCGGATACAAAACGTTTTGTGCACAAAACAGGCCATTTCAGCTGTTTTGTAGCCAAAACAAAACACCCAATGCTCAAAACAGAAAATTTTGTAGCCAAAACAAAATGTCCCTGTTTCGGATACAAAACGTTTTGTAGTTTTGGCTGTTTTGGAACTCCATTTTGCAATCGCAAAAAGTCTTTCTCCTTCAGTCTGCATTTTGAGTTTTGACATCTGTTTGAATTTCCAGCCCTTCCAGCCCACAGATTGGCCAGCAAAAGCATTAGCTGATCTGCTGGCAATTGCCTCCTTATTCCTTTTAAGCAAATTTAAGGGTAAATTTTACCCTCACTGGCTAGTGGGGCAGTGTGCATTTACCCTCATTGGCCAGTGGGGCAGTGTGCATTTCATTGTTGTTGTTTCACACTGTTGTGTGTAGATCAATTGCATTTTGGGCGGGAGGGATGTGGATGTGCATGACCTTTGGAAATCTGCCTGATTTTCTTCCAAAGCTCTGCTGTTGTTGATGTGTGATGTTGATGTTATTTGGGGTGGATTCGGGGCAGAAAGGAGGCTTTGGGGGCAGAAGAGTGGTTCAGGTGGTAGTGTCTGATTCCATTTTATAAGAGTTCAATTAAATGCCTGAACTCAAGGTGAACTGACATCCAGGTCTCATGCCTGCCTCATGTACTGTTCTGTGAAGAAAGAGGCAATCCAGCATTGTATTGTGAAATGGGTACTCAAAGAAGCACAAAAGCCAGGCCAGAATAATCCAAATGCTAAAATGTGACTCACTATCAGATAATGTCTGTGGGAGAGGCCAGGGGCTGATCTCCCCTTTCCTGTTGCAAGAAGTCTATGTTAATCTTTGTCAATGATTGCTCTGCTATACTCAATTGCTCTCTATAGAAATTCAGCATAGGTAAATGCACACAAAGAAAACACCTATAGACTTTAATTCTTACTTTACTAACACCTTAACACCTCATGGGATGAGTCTGGCAAATCTGGGATAAGAGAAGATGCCCATTTGCAACTCAGAGATGCAGATTTGCTTTGGGCAATATCCCCTCCTTAAGATAGCAGCTAACAGAAGATGAGATTAAGATCTCCCTGGACTCGGCTAATATCCTGACTAATTAAAAGACATTATCCAGAAGGTAACAGCATTGTCACATTTCTGGGGACCCAAGAAGGGTGAGGAGATTTCAAATAGACTCTATGAGGATCAAAGGAAAATACAACTATAAAGAATGAGGCTTACTGGACAGATGGCTAGCAATCTTGTGCCTTCAAGCAAGATCTGCTCATGAGCAATCCAAGGGTTTGCTGCTAAGCCGCGGGGCAACAAGCAGGAATTCTGTCCATGGACAGGAACTGTCTGTGACTTCCACTGCGCAGTGAGAAGTCAAGACTTCCCCAGCCATGGTACCTTCACTCTCTGCCTCGCTCTGAGCAAACTGTCTGCTTGACCAGCCTGCTTGACCACCAGAAGCCAGACCACCGCTCCCAAGTTGCTGTTCCCAGCTACAGCCTCTCTCCTTCAGCTGAAAACCCCACCGCTCTCAAGCCTCTGATCCTGGTAATATGCTGCCTTCACAAGCCTTGGATCCCTACTTTCCTCCTCCTTACTAATCACACTGCTACCCCCTTCCTAAGCCCTCCCTCCTTCCTCCTTCTTTCTCTGCTTCTCTCTAAATGTTTTATTTAGGATTTGTTAGATTGTTAGATAGCTGTAATTACTGATTGCACACACATATGTTAGTTAGGCACGTTACACTACACTTTGAATCGGAAACATGTTTTTAATGTGGATTATTTTATCCTAATGAGCAACTTTTTATAATAAAGCCCATTGAACTTTCTGAGTGTGTCTCTCTCTATCTCTGTTTGCGCGCCCAGATCCTACATGGTCACTATCTCCAAGAACCAATTCAGTTTGTGTATGATGTGACTTTGCCTCTTTCCCTCTGAGCATGTACAGAGTGTGAAACCAGGTATTGTTCACAACAGTGCCTGCCACAACCCAGATTCCAAAGGAATAGGGCAAATGGCTTATTTCTTAGGAATCGTTGAAGTTTACTCTTCTTTAAGGTCCCCCTCCCCAGGGAATAATGGAGGTTTCAGCAGACTCATAACTCCACCTGGGGGGCACTGGGGTGGCTGGGAGCAAGTGCTGGTGTAGTGCTCATAGGGTACCAACCACCCCCATGGGTTGCTAACCCATGGGGTGCTGGATTGTGTTGTTTCTGAGGTGTTCTGAGTGTAGAGTCTCTGGTAGCATATGAGATTTTCAATGACAAACCATGAATCCACTCTCACATGCTACCAGAGAATCTGAAGCTACACTTAAAACATCTCAGAAACAACAGAACCCAGTACCCCATGGGTTAGCAACCCATGTGGGTGGTTGGCACCCTATGTGCTCTACACCACTACTCGCTCTGGACCACCCTGGTGCCCCCCAAGTGCAGTTATGGGGCAGGAATTATGGAGGTCCATCATTCCCTATGGGGAAGAACTTTACAGATGCACAAACTCCATTACATCTTTAAAAATCAGCCCTCTGCCCAATTCCTTTGAAATAATTCTGGCAGCTTCCTTGCCCCCACTGGACACTACCTCCCACCCTACTCTGCTCTGGGCCACCCCTTTCCCCCCAACATGAAGCTATACTTTTGCTGAAACCTCCATTCTTCCCTATGGGAAAAATCCTATACTTAAAAAATTCACCAAAAATCAGCCCTTTGCCCAATTCCTCTGAAACTTGGGTGGTAGTTTCCACCCATTGGGCACTACCACCCCCAACCCACTAGTTTTCTCCGAGGCAATTTTTTAAAATCCAAAACATTTTGGATTCAGATTTTGCAATTTCTAACAAAGAACAAAATGGGGGTGTTTTGGATTGGCTAATTTCGAACAAAGAACAAAATGGGGGTGTTTCGGATTCGGCCAAAAACAAAACAGAAAAAAATACAAAACGCACAACCCTAATAAACTCTAAGAGTGCACTGACATCTCATCACACACTTTTCTATTGATAATCAAGAGGGAGTGGCTCAATTCCCTGTCACATCCAATGATCAGTCACCCCTTTCTCTTGCTTAGTGCTTTGTTTTGGATTTTCTCACAAGATGGGGGCCCCTCCGTTCCAAAAGGGATGGGGATTATTGCACAGCAGGGTAGTGGGAGTTAGACTTGATTGTAGAAGTGGGTCTGATCTTCTGGGAAGATTGCAGGAGCCCAAGATCTTGCACAAGAAGCAGGAAAGGATGATAATTAAGATGAGTTTCAGTCTGGGCCGGTGTCAGTTGGGGTTAAGCAGGAAGCTCATCCCACCCACCCTTCTGAGATGCAGAGTCACCCTAGGCTTTGGCCAGTCACCGTTCATGGGGGCCAAAGCCTACTTCTGCTCTTATCAGCTTTGACCAGGAGTTTGTTCACTCTCTTTGGGGTCTTGTTTCCTGCCTTGGGTTAGTTTAATTGGCTTGAATTAATGTCCTTCACAACCAGCAGGTGGGCCAACTAGGCTAGGAGGCATGTGGTAGGTCTAGGGTTTTAAGTGTAGTGGATTACTTGTGTGAATGGGTGACTGAAAAGTGAGACACCAGTTTGAAGGAGGGTGTAACTTGTCTTAACCCACAGGCTATGTTTTACACAGCCTGTGTAAACAAGGTTCCTGGATTACCTAGTCCTTATGTGGCTCAGTCAGAGTATAGCAGTGAAAAAATGTGGTAGGCCAGTCCAGTCTGTGGTAGGTCAGTCCAGTCTGCTGGGGTTCATTATGACATTGTGAGGCTGTTCTCACATGCAGCCGAAACTGGGATAAAGAAGCCAAGCCCGATCTTGGCTGCTCATAAGAACCACTGGGGTTGCGCCCAATCCCAGCCGTGCTTCGGTGGCAAACCTGCTTGCAGAGCCAGCCTCCTAAATGAGGTTAAGGTAGTGAGCGCTGCCTCAGCCCCATTTTCTCAATTGTCTGCAGCTCTAGCTGCTCTTAGCTGGCACTGTAGCAGTGACAGGCACCTGCCTGACACTGCTGGGAATTTTCTCACTGATTGTGAGAAAGGGCTCCATACATGCTACCCTGTTCCAATATGAAGCCATGTCAGTTTGCTATGCTCATTTAATAATGTTGAAAACATTTGTTACCCAGCAACGTTTGTATCTTCCCTCCATTTCTTTCTTTCTTTCTCTTTCTCTTTCTTTCTTTCTTTCATTGCTTACTTGCTTCTGCAAGACCGGTGGTTCTTAAGCAGGTCACCCACTTAAGTAGCCTGGTGCTTAAACTGGGTTTGTGGAGCAGAGAGCTCTGCAAACCCGGTTTTGGCCAATGTGAGGAGCCATGGCACGGCTCCGTGCCAGGGCTCCTCATGAGGAGCCCCTCAGAGGGGGGGCAAAAAGCCGCCTTCCAGCTCGGGGGTCTCTTCCAGCATGTCCTGCGCGCTCACGCAGGGTATGCTGGAGATTCCGGGGGCCACGCAGCCCCCGATCTTCCCAGCCCCTCCCAGCTCTGTAACGAAGCAGACTGCTTGCTCGTGTGTGGGGAGAACAGGCTAAGCCTGCTCTCCCTGCTAACCCTCCCCAGGTGGCTCCCACTGACATGCTCGGACTGGCCCGCAGGGCAACAGGGCATATTCGCGGTGCTCCCCACCTGCTGGGCGCCCCTGCACTTGGCAGTAGTGAATACTCCCACCCTTAAGTACCCATTCTGCTCAAAACCCAGAGCCCTCCCCACATACATTCCACCTCCCTCTGTGCCCCCAGTGCCCCCACCCTGCCCACTGATCCTGGGAACCACCTCTTCCTCTCATTAAAGAGGTGCAAGCCTCCTGATCATTGGTCTAAAGACAAGACTTATATTTCCTGGCTAGTGTCCTGTCACTCCTTTAAAGATTACTCCATGGTAATCTCTTTCCCTATCTACAGTGTGTGGCAGAGCACCACAGGAACAATATTTTTCTTTTATGGAGATCTTAGTGGTACCTCATTGATAGAACCTTATCTAGGAAACTGATAGATAATATTCTTCTCTAGAGCTGTCCAGATTATGTTATGTGTATATAATACTCAGTTTAATCCATGTGCTTCACAGCAGGACAGCAAAATGTCTTTTCTTTCAAAATTAGCATCTGTTGGATTTATAATGAACAACAAAGAATGTTGTAAGCTATAGCATATTGTACAAAACATTGTGACAGATGAATGGTTCTTATGCAATATTTCTTGATTACTCTTTTGCTTGAAATGTCAAATGTAAACAAATAAAAGGCCCTTTTTTCAATCATATGTTTTTGAGAATTGGAGCAGTGCATGACTCTCATCAAACAAAGCTCCTGGAGGAATTTTCTCTGCCATTCACAACTCCCATACAGAAATTGGAAATCTTTCCCAGTGCATGCTCTGGCCATTTTCTGACCACTTCTTGATCACATCAGAATTTGAATTTGGAAACGTGTCAAAGAAAGCAGCCCTTATTCTTAGGCATTCAGAGTCTTAATTTTAAAAAGCATGAAACTGCAGACTGAGCAAGATATATGTTGGCCTTGATCCCAAGACAATCACATGCAACAAGATACTTTACATAACTAGCAGCATGATTTCAGCATTACCATAATATGTATTCCCACATAGATGGGAAGGAGCAACTCATATCTAAACTATATATCACAGATGGAAGTGGCACTGGATACCTTGCATCAGTCATCATGGCATTGCCTATACATTACCTCAGTAATCCTTACATTATTTTTGTAAGGTAGACCACTATTATCATTACAGGTGGAGACACATAGCCCAAGAGAGAGGGTATTCACATAATGACTGGAAAGTGGGCTAAGGAAACTTAGCCCGCTTTCCAGTCATTGTGAGAACCAGCTGGCTCACAGGCAAGCCCGTTGGTTCCCTGGCGGCTAACCCGCCAAAGTAGCCCTCTCCTTAGCCCAGGTTAGCAGAGCGAGCACTCCACTAACCCGGGCTTCCTGATCATGTATTACTGTGGCACAGCTCCGTGCCACAGCAACACATGAGCAGCCTCCCAGACTTGGGGGTCTCTCCAGCATGCCCCACATGCTCGTGTGGGGCATCCTGGAACTTCTGGGGGCCACATGGCCTCTGATCCCCGCAGCCCCCTGCTGGCTCCATGACGGAGCCGGCAGCCATGTGGGTGGCCAATCCGGCCACCCAGGTCTGCAGTAGTGATCATCTGTGGGGAGAGCAGACTAAGCCCACTCTGGTGCCTTAAAAATTTAAACCCCTCCTCCCAGAACCACTATCTCATCCACACATTGAGACCCCTCAGCTCTGCGTGTCTTGCTGGCCCTTCGCATGGAAAAGGTAGCATTTCTGAGAATTCTACCTTGGGAGTCCTGGATTTCAGTCTGCTACCCAGCAGCCTAAATTTGGCTTTCAGGACCCCCCCAACTGCATTCCCTAACATTGTTGGTGCTGGCATCCACCATGACAGCTGCCTCCTCCCGAGTACTCTCTAGATGCCGTGTGACATCCGCAACCTTCACACTAGGCACATACCCATCTCTCTATAGCCCTAATGACTGAATCACACACTACTAGAAGGCTCCCACTCCCTGGAGGATTATCCCCTGTGAGAGAGGATATGGGCTCATTATTCATGGAAGGGGTCTCATCTAATTTCCCTCTTTCTCAGAATGATGTCCTCCTTCCCAGAGATCTTCATTCTCCCTGGCAGCAGAGGAGCCATCAGCCAGGGAGTGAGATGCCTCTATCATGTCCCTGGTCTCATCCATATACCTCTCTGAGTTTCTCCAGATTTGCCACCTTGGTTTCGAGGAAACAAACTTGTTCCCTGAGAGCCAGGAGTTCCTTGCACCAAGCACACATCCATTACCTCTGCCCATTGAGCAAATAGTTATACATGCAGCACACTGGGAAGTGCCCCCTCCCCTGCTGGCTTTCTATCTTCATAACTGGTTTTGTTGGCTGTTTAGAGTATTTGGAGATTGTTAATTTGAAAGTTATGCCTTAGCTGTAGTTGTAAACTATTCAACAGTTTAAAATTTCTTTCACAAGAATATGAAAGAGGGTGTAGTGCTTACCTTTTCTTCCCATGGTCTCTATAGGCATATCAAACCTGGTTCGATATGCCTACAGAGCTCTTCACTGTGATTCAGATATAACTACGTGCCAGAAGTGTTGCACATTACTAGTGGCCTGAGACAATTAATGGTAACATGCATCCCTGTCCAAACAGTGCTCTATGAATGGGGTTTTGCACCAAATGCCTTGAATTTGGATGCACATCATGATCTCTGCATGCACTTCCCAATCCAGCAAGGAGAAATAAAATGAACAGAACAGACATTCCTTCCACCCTATGGAGACTATCAGACCTCTTCCACCTATATTCAGTGCTTTGTGCCATTGGGCATTCTTTCTTTGCAAGCACAGTATAAGTTGAAAAAAGAGAGCTGTCAAAATTAAATCAGATACGAGATGCTGTCCAGTTTAAAAGGTTACTGCAGCAAATGGGCAATTAGTGCTTCCCACTGTAGTGACAGGTTCAGCTTTAGAAAGACCTTTCAGACATAATACAATGACTGAATAAACCATCTTTGTAATCCCATTTGTCACAAGCCCAGCAAAAGGTGTGTTTTACTAACTTAGTGGGATATGAATGCCTAGGAATGTAAAAAGAACCTTATATAATTTGTACAGCTCATTGAGATAAGCTGTATTCTAGGGATGTGCACAAAACTGATGTTGTGCTTTATTTTGAGCTCCAAACAAACCTCAGATGGCTGAAATGTTTTATCACATGCTTGCCCATTTCTTTTGTGGGTTGGTTGATAGATAGCACCTACCATGCCTTACAATGCAACCCACAGGGAGCAATGGGGTGTTTCATCACAGAAATCACCAAAAAATATTACACATACACACACACACCACTACCTCTGCCACCAACCATTTATCATCACAACACGATCTCACAGACAAAACAAACCACATCTCAAGGAGGACAGGCACTCAAGTTCTGCCTTGTCAATCTGCGATCCAGCAAAACCAGATAGTTATATCAGCAATAGCACAGCATATTATACATGGTGCCAAGAACCACAAAATCAAACCTTCCTTGATTCCTTCCTACTCTCCTGATATATCTTCTTCAAGAGAGGCACACTATAAGGGCTCTCTTTGCCTCCCAGTCCCTTTGAATACATTTTGAAGCTCTCTCCTTTTGTGTCCCCCCAGCCAATGGAGGCCCAATTGACCATGACAACACTTGATTTCTATTATAACAAGCTGTAACGATCAGGCAGTAACAGCCTTTCCTTTCCTGTAAAGAGTGAACCAGAAGTGAACCCTTTCCTAACTGACCGGCAGTGACCTCTGGGGATCAGCCACTCAGCACATGATGACTGGGACCTAGAGGGGCCTGGCACCAGGAAGTGAAGATAGCCTTTGTGCTCAGAAGGAGCCAGGAGAGTGATGAGAGAACATGAGGAACATACTTTGTGAGCACCAGCAATTAAGTCTGGCTGTCTCATGGCCAACAGCCAGCCTGGAGACTTCTCTCATGGAAGGACATCTGCAGATCCCTGAGAGTCAGGATTGCAGGCAACTTGAATTATTTCCTGGAGGTTGGGGTGAGTTCAAGGGAAAAGGAGGCCAAGGGCTTTGGATTTGGGGAAAGGTTTAGCCAGGGAACTGTGTGTTAGGTAGCCTGCATTAGATATTTTTTTGATTTTGTGTTTTTGTAAACCCCTGCAACTGGTTTATTTTGTTTTTATTTGTAACATAACAAATTGAAGCAGACTGAACCAATGCCCTTTTCCAACTAGGGCAATGTAAAAGTCTCAAGTACTGAGTATTTCTTTTTATATGTAACTCAAAGCTGAGAGGCCTCAGATGGAAGCAGTCTGTAGTATTTGAATAAAGTTTTTCTCTTTTTGTTCTTTGAATTTTACCTGGAATACAAAGGAAAAGAGGCTTTACTCTGGTGCAAACATGACTCAATGTTCAGCAACCTACCAGGTTTTCTCTCCACATGTAGGCTGCACATGGAAGGTTTTCTGTACTTTTCCATTTGATAAAATGAGAATCTCCCTGGACAATCACCCAAGGGGTTAAGCTCTGTAATTAGGGTGTGGTGGCAATGCATTTTCTACCAGTTTAAGTTTAAAGGAACAGCCTTTGTTGAGCAAACATGGAGGGAATGAATCAGCATTTTTCTTTCCCCAACATAGGTTTACTCTGAGACAAAAGCTGGGCTTAAATCTGTTATTCACCACACAAGCCAACTAAGAAGCATGGAAATTGCAAGCCAATAGCAAACCAGTGCCAAAAAAACTGATCAGCAAGGGAAAAACAGGCCTCCAAAATGGAGCTCAAAACATTTTGTCTTTAAATGGTCATTTTGTTCTGAGCTTGAAAAAGACTCTCTATTTAAAGGGCTTTCCCCCCTAGCTTGAAACATTCTAAACAGCTCATTTTGAGTTGAAACATCTTGACATCCCTACTGTTTTGCACATCCCTACTGTATTCTATATTCTGCTAATTGCAAATCCAAATTATTTCAAATCTGTGTACTGCCATTTCCTATTGATTTTAGCAAGTGATATTTGTGGAACCAGTGATTTCCTGTTTCTATTAGGATTATATGTTCTTTAAAATAAAAAAATAAAAAAATCTGAATATTGAAATTTCAGCTGTTCTGTGATGTGGAGTAGTCCCCTTGCTAGGAAAGATATGAGGTGTGAATTGAGTTAACTGGGTCACCATATATTGGATATGAGTTAGCCTCTGCAGTAGGATTTTCTGAATGTATAAACTCCATCCCTAAAAGTACTTACAGAATGGAAAGAGAAACTGGACAGGCCGCTTTCCTGTTACCTTCACTGCTGGCAGCAAGGGCGTATCTTCTGTGGCCTACATTTTAAAGCGACTCCCCCCCCCCTTAATTCCACTGAATCCTGGAAATGAAGCAGGTGCTCCTGGGAACTACAGTCTTTACTGAGGCTGCAGTCATTGCTCAAGATAATGTTCAACACATTATAGTGAATAGGGACTGGTGAATGGGGGAATTTAAGCCTAGCCTTTGTCTCAGAGCAAGTCCACAAGGGGAAAGAAAAATGCTGATTCATTCCTTCCATGTCTGTTCAACAAAGGCTTTAAACTGAACCTTTAAAAACTTAACCGTTCCTTGGTAATCGATCCCACCATGCCCTAATTACAGAGTTTAACTCCTCCCTGGATTTGGGTGAGTGTCCAGGGAGGCTCCCTTTCTTTTACCAAATGGAAAATTTATATAAAAACCTCCTGCATGCAGCCTACATGTGGAAAGAAAACTTGGTAGGTTGCAGAACGATTAACCTTGATGCATTTTTGCACCAGAGTAAAACCCTTTCCCCCCCTGAGTTAAAAATCCACTCAAAGGTAGGTGAAATAACAAAGAACAAACAGAGAAAACTTTATTTTTTCTTTTTAAAAAAGACTACAGACTGTTCCAGTCGGAGGCTCTAGCAGCTTCAGTTACAGGTAACAGCAAACATCCAGTACTTTACAAGATTACTTCCAAAAAGAGCATTCCAGAATGAGATAGTTGGAGTGGTACACTTTAAAATCTTGGTTACCCAATTGCAAAAATAATTCAAAAAGCACCTGCAGTTGCCAGGAACCATTAAAAGCACCTTTATAGGGTACAGAGATGTCTACAGAGCCCTGGGTGGATAAAAGGGCTCAGTCCAGGGTTTCTGAGAAGGTTACATTACAAAATAAAATACAATAGACCAGTTGTAAGGATCTGTGAAGCACTAAAATAAAGAAATCTGATGCCAGCTACCTAACACACAGTCCCCTGGCTAAACCCTTCTTTGAAGCCAAGCCCTGGCTTCTTCCCTGAATTCACCAAAACCATGGTAGAGAATTCAAGCCCCTGCAGAGTTCCTGGTTGCTGCCATGGCTTGGCCAGCCAACCTGTTTCTTCCAATGCCTGACTCCAACTGCACAAGAACAAAGGACCCCTTCATTTCCTGCCACCAGGTCCTCTAAGTCCCAGTCACTGTGTGCTGAATGGCTGATCCCTAAAGGTCACTGCCTAACAGACAGGATAGGGTTCCCTTCCGGTTCACTCTTTGGGGTAAGGGAGGGGCCTATTGCTATACATATATATTTCTTTATTGCAGTGAATTTAGATTTTTGAAAATTGTGTGCATGCCTGTGAAAATATTGTCTGTCACTTTTTATAGCTCTTTAATATAATTTTTAAACATAGGCTTTCTTTTTAATATCTATATAATTTTTTTTGTTATGTGACATTAGTGACTTATAACACTCCTGGCACATAAAAGAACATGCTGCTGAGGACTTCTCAAAAGACAAGAGTAGCACATGTGACAGCCAGAGCTCTGTGTAGATCAGGGGTGGGGAAGCTTGACCCTCCTGCAGATGTTGAACTACAATTCCCATCATCCCCAGGCTGGGGATGGTGGGAGTTGTAGCTCAAAAACAGCTGTAGGGCCAAGCTTCCCCACCCCTGGTCTAGATAGTAAATGATTCCAGTTTCAATACAAATTCCAACAGGAGATTGTATGGGGCATCTATATGATATTTTAAAAGATCTTATAATTTCTTTGCATCCTCTTCTGCCCATCTGATTACACACCATGAAAAAGCCTTGTCTTATTCTGGGCAAAATAAAAGTGGTTGAAGACAGTTGAATTTTATTTAGTTTGTTAGTTTCTGTCCAGTTTCCTATTCTATCAAAACCATTTTGAATGTTATTGATGTCTTCCAAGGAGTTACGTATCTCTCCTATTTTGTGTCAGGATTCCTTCCACATGCCCAGTGGACCTCTGTGTGGCCTAGGTCATGACTTGACCATGCAGAGATCAATTGGGCATGTATGGCAGCCTCCAAAATGGCCAACACCACTGCAGGCAGGCCCGTAAGCTCAAAAACAGCCCGAAACAGGCAGCAAACTGCCCATAAAGAGCAAAAAATGACTGGGGGTGGTGGGGAGAGGGAGGATATCAGGAGACACCCTCCACAGCTGCAAAAGCACCCCCGGAGCCTGGCAATGTCAGTAAGTCCACCTTTAAAAAAACTTGTTTTTAAAAAACTGAACTTGCCCTGGAGCGGCCCAACAGGTTCGGCTCTACTTTGAGTCAAACCGGGCCTGGTTTGGCTTGAGAGCAAGCCCTCCAGCCAGGCCAGTTTGATGTAGGACTGGCTTGAAGTTGAGCTGCTTTGCACATCCTTACTAAACCATTGATAAAAATGGTGCATCAGGATAGAGCCCTCCAGCTCTCTGCTCAGTTGAAATAGTTTCCTAGCCCAGTATGAATCTGCTTGAAAGTGTCCAGCCCACATATGACCTTTTGCTATTATCTTTTGTTAACCAAAATGTCATGGGAAACTTTGTCAGGTAATTTGCGGAAATCAGGGTAAATTATATCCACAGCATTTCCAAATTCCACTAAGCTAGTAACCTGGTTTAAAATGTCTAGCAGGGTTTACTTCCATGTTTATTTCTACTAGTTATTACATTGATATCAAAGTGCTTCCAGACTGATTGCTTTATACTCTTTCCTAGAATCTTTCCCAGTGTTGAAGGCCTGTAGTTTCCAGGATAACCCTTTCCCCTTGTTTTTAAGTTCAGGATAAATGTCTTCAGTCTTGTGGCATTTCACCTATTCTCTGAATCCAACCAGAGTAAATATGTCATCAGGAGCAAGGGGACGCGGTTCATGGTTATACATGGAAGTGTATTTCATGACTGAATTTCTTCCTTCTCAAAGATGAATTCTGTTACAAATAAAAATTATGACAATGTGCTTATTTTTGCACATTTTGTTCTTCTGTCTTTCCCCAGGACTAGAAGGTTACTATGAATATATGGCACAGTCCCCAGGAGTCATACAATAGCCCAGGCCTGCTCAACTTCAGCCCTCTTGCAGATGTTGGCTAACCACTCCCATAACCCCTAGCTATTGGCCATTTTGGCTGGGAATTAGGGGGACTGTAGTCCAAAAACAGCTGACAGGCCAGAGTTGAGCAGGCATGCAATAGTCTTTCCCTCTTACTTCTGAAGATATTCAGAGATTCTACTAGACATTGAGGATACACTTTTAACATCATAGGCATTGAAGGCTCTTATCAAATGTAAGGCAATTTAAGGTGGATCTTCAGGTGCACCACAATGAAGTGAGAATGATGTGGTAAAATTGACTGCACTTTATACTATACCCCTTTTGAACCTTCCCCTGTGTCATGCTCCCTACAAACAGCAAATTAGCACATAGAGGAGAAATGCTTGAGTCCAGCCCTTGTCCAGTTGTGCTGGTATTCTATTTGCAACAAAAAGGAATCTAGCTTCAATGCTTGAATGGTGCAATTGTGAAAGACACACAACTTTGATGTACCTGGGTGACCTACTGGCCAACACTGGGGTTCCCAACTGTAGTGCCCAGATGTGGTGGAACTACAACTCCCACCATCCCTAGCTACAATGGTCAAAGTTCAAACAATATCTGGGATTGAAGGTTGCGAACCCCTGGCCTAACCTAAAGAAGGCATAATTGGCTTCTGTTGCCAAAAGTAGTATTTTCTTGTCAACCATCAGTTTGACAGCACCACATTAGTATCACTCTGTCAACAGAAAGTAAGTTTAAAAGTGCATAATTACTGTTTAATGTTTAATATTTACCTAGTGCTTTCCAAATCTCAGAGCACGCATAGGAGGGGAAAAAATTACAAAATAATACATCAAAGGGGAAATGAACACACAAGGCCCAATATAATGTGGGCCATCTTAATACTTCAGGAGAAATTGAACAGCTGCAAGATCTACATACAGTATCTATAGTAAATATGGAACCTCATTGCTCTAATGCAATAGGGCATACACTGAATATGAAACATTGTCTAAAACTAAATTGCATTCATCTTTCTAAGCAAATAAAGGCAGCTGGCTCTTTCAAAGAGAACGATCAATACTGGTAGATCTCCCCCTTTCTAGCCCCAGGCATGAGTCAACAATGAGACAAATTATCAGCCTTAGAAGGAAAATACTTAATTCATTTGGCATCCAATATAAATAGTTACCGGCAAACATGCCATGTTAAAGTATGGTACGTAATACTTTCAAAGAAAATAGAAAAAAAGGGGAATGGCAATTTTAAAACTAACATACAGCCCCTATTATATACAATGTAAATTTAGGAAAATAAACTAGAAGATCAATGCTGCAAGAGTAAGAGTGTTTAAAAAGGAAATTGTAGCTGGAAATGATGGGAGTTGTAGTTCAGCAACATCTGGAGGAACCCAGGTTGGGAACCACTGGTCTAATCCATACCCATCCAGGAACAGATGGGCATCAGTCTACTCATATTTGTGAGTAGGAATTAGTCTTTGCTAGCAACTCCATATAGTATTTTGAATGATAATAAATTTCTACTACATTGGGAGTGTTTCCTGGCAACATCTTTAGGCTCGGAGCAACACAAGTAGTCTGGGACTTTGATAGTGCATAGAAGGCCCTAGAGCTATAAGATTACACAGAGTAGCTCAGCAAAGGTTAACTTTGCCTAGGATTCCATTTCTAAGAGTAGCCAAAGGTGATACCGGGGGGTGGGGGAGATGAATAAGAGCTCATGATTAAATGTCCAGGTAGAAAGCAAATATAATTTGACCTTTGTTCATTTATCAAAACTTGACTGTGTATATTTATATCTCTTGGGTCATATCCTTCATCTTGTTTCTTGTTGGTAAAGAAGTGTTTGAAATATTTTTCAATATAGATCAGCAGGCCCCTGCATGGTATGTTCCCCACAGTGCAGGGCCAAGCAACAACCCCAGACTGCGCAGCCCAAGGGTTTGCAAAATCTGAAGCCGGTTCATGGCGAATTGTCATCCCTGGGCCGCACAAACCACAAGGGAGTGATTGACCAATCCCCATTCAACCATCCAAGGGTGCTCACCAATGTTAAAGCCCACTATTTACCACCCCAACCCGCACTGTCCCTGCCAACCATTACCTAACTAACTAACAACTTCCACTAATGGAACAGAAAGAGTAGGCAAAAACAAAAACAAAAACCAACCCAACCAAAGCCAATCTATTGGGAGCAAAAAAATCCCACTTGGCCCCCCAAAGGGCAACCAGCCGCTAGGCCCGCTCTGCTACAGGGAGGGGAGGGTGGGAAAACCTCACGCCTGACTGAAGTTCTGGGGCGGGGAGATGCCGAAACGGCCGCCAAACCCTGCCTCCAAGGCCCGAGAGCCAATCGGAGTCTTCCTGGGCCTCGTGCAGGGCTGGGACAAATCGCCTTCCCACCTGCACGATGCTGGGGGAGGGGCATTTTGCTAATAATAATTAAACAAAACAATTAATACTATTTACTTTACTGGAACACATGATTATTTGTGCAACGCATTTTGTACCAAGAATAAAAGGCCTCTTCTGGTAGAAGAAGTGAGCATCGGTTCCGTTCACACATGCATGGACAGGACTTGGTTTCTCAACTTTTCATAAGTCACAACTAAATGCATGAGTTAACTCCACTAGTTTTAAAATCTGGCACACAACTGAAAATATGTGGCAGCAATATGGATGGTACAACCATGTGACTTGTGCTTCTTGAGAGCTTATTTCCTCCTTCATTTTGCTAAGCTGAATGAAAGAGTAAAAAACAACAACAAGCAGAATAGAATAATGCAGTTCTGAGTACCAGTAGCAGCTGGTTAGGGCAGTGCCGGGGAAGGTGGTGGAGGTGTGGAGAGGAGAGGAGAGGTGTGGAGAGGAGAGCTGGTCTTGTGGTAGCAAGCATGACTTGTCCCCATAGCTAAGCAGAGTCTGCCCTGGTTGCATCTGAATGGGAGACTTGATGTGTGAGCACTGTAAGATATTCCCCTGAGGGGATGGAGCCACTCTGGGAAGAGCAGAAGGTTCCAAGTTTCCTCCCTGGCTTCTCCAAGATAGGGCTGAGAGAGATTCCTGCCTGCAACCTTGGAGAAGCTGCTGCCAGTCTGTGAAGACAATACTGAGCTAGATAGACCAATGGTCTCCCTCAGTATATGGCAGTTTCCTATGTTCCTATGTGCTGAGAGTCACCTTTAAGGATTAATAAGCAGATGCTTACCAGCATTTAGGCAGGACCTGCAAACTGCTGCTCTCCACCCCCAATCCCCCCCCGGGGGTGGTGGCGCTCCACCTGGCATCCGGTGGGGCAGTGGCATGGCCCTAGCCTCTGTGCAGGCGTGGAGGCTCTGTGCGCACACACAGAGACCAGGGCCCCACCGCTGACCCACTGGATGCCAGGCAGAGTGCCACAACCCCACAAAGGATTATGGGAAGAGTGAAGCAGCTGCCTATACGCTGGTAAGCACCTGCGTAACAATCCTTAAAGGTGCCCCTCACCGGCTTCTGCTGCTGAGTACACTTATCATTACATTATGCTAAACTATGCAGGAACCCAATGACCATTTTCTAGGCTGAAGGACACTTTCTCCTTTGTCCTTATAGTTCGATTGCTCTTTATCCTAAAAAAGAAATGATCTGTCTGACTCATAGTGTATGTAAGGGTTTCAGCATTCATAAGACTGGGACCCGGAAAAGCATTACTCTGCTACTATAGAAGTGGAGATCATATGTACAAAAAAGAACAAGCATTTGCTCAAAGAAAAACAAAATTGCTGAGAGATACTGCTTTCCCCCACCACCACAGACAGTGTCTACTATCTAGGCAAAGAGACATCTTTCAAAGTGGTGATTCTCTTATATTTAGCAGAGAGAAAACAACTGCCCCTATTCATCCCCAGTGCAGCATTCTTCCTGTGACTGTTGCTGGTGTCTGTTGTATTTTTTCTTTGACTGTGAGTCCTTTGGGAACAGGGAACCTCATTAATATTATGCTATGTAAACTGCTTTTAGAACATATTTGCTGAAAAGCAGTCTATATAGTGTGTGGATAGACCTCTGCATCAGAACACCCAGTTTCAATGAATCTATACTAGCATGTCCCAGTGCTCCCACTATGGCACTCCCCATGCAGTACCTATCGGCCATGGTGTGTGTGTGGGGGTTCATATGAACTGGAGGCTGCAGGGCTAGCTGGGGAAGTCCTGTAGGAATGCTGGGGAGACCTGAAAGGGCATCTGGGAAATGTAGTCCCATACCAGAGCTTTTCTCATAGACCACCCGCTTCTGTCCTCATACTGCTGTGCAATACCATCACCATCTAGCATTATTATTTATCGTTTTGTGATAAGCTGCCAAGAGCAGTAGTGAGCTGAAGCGGGTGGGATAGAAATATTTTAAATAAATGATGTTGTTCATGTTCAATTTATGATGCTGGCTGGGATCTTCTGAGTGCTGGCCCCAGTAGTGTGGAATAGATTTCTTAATCAACTCCACCAACGCCTGACAAGAAGGCATCTTCTGTCAAACTTTTAAGAATGTTCTCTAATATAATCTGCCACTCATTGTTTAATTGGCTTTTCACTTGGTTGAATAGCTTTTTGTATTGCTTGTTAATGCATTAAGATTGGTTATAACTTTATTCCAGCCTGTTTACTTTTGCCAAAACAGTTTACAAGTGAGATAAGGGGTTGTCTCAAAATTCACTATCTTTTCACAAAAGGAAGATTGGTAGAGTCTTACTTCTGATATTCCCCATGATATAAGGATCACAATGCTGTTCTTAGCTCAGCACCACTGTTTCCTCTAACAGGGATCTTCAAGTGTTGTTTACTACAACTCCCAGCATCCCCATCTGCAGTGGCCTTTGGCTGGGGATTCTGGGAATTGTAGTCAACAACATCTGGGAATCCCTGTTAGAGGGAACACTGCTCAGCACCTAGTGTGGTTGGCAGGGTTGGACGGTGTTGGGGGCAACTCAGAAGTATGTGGAATTCAGGCCAGTGTCTGAATTCATTTTATATTAAGAGTTCAATTAAATGCCTGAACTTAAGGTGAACTGACACCCAGATCTCATGCCTGCCTCATGTACTGCTCTGTGAAGGAAGAGGTGACCCAGCATTGTATTGTGAAATGGGTACTCAAAGAAGCACAAAAGCCAGGCCAGAACAATCCAAATGTTAAAATCTAACCCATTATCAGATAATGTCTGTGGGAGAGGCCAGGGGCTGATCTCCCCTTTCCTGTTGCAAGAAGTCTATGTTAATCTTTGTCAATGATTGCTCTGCTATACTCAATTGCTCTCTATAGAAATTCAACATAGGTGAATACACACAAAGAAAACACCTATAGACTTTAATTCTTACTTTACTAACACCTTAACACCTCATGGGATGAGACTGGCAAATCTGGGACAAGAGAAGATTCCCATTTGCAGCTCAGAGATTTGCTTTGGGCAATGTCCCCTCCTCGAGATAGCAGCTAACAGAAGATGAGATTAAGATCTCCCTGGACTGGGCTAATATGCTGAATAATTAAAAGACATTATCCAGAAGGTAACAGCATTGTCACCTTCTGGGGACCCAAGAAGGGTCAGGAGATTTCAAATAGACTCTATGGGGATCAAAGGGAAATACAACTATGAAGAATGAGGCTTACTGGACAGAGAGCAAGCAATCTTGTGCCTTCAAGCAAGATCTGCTCATGAGCAATCCAAGGGTTTGCTGCCCAAGCCGCGGGGCTAGAGGCAGGAACTCTTTCCATGGGAGAAGGGACTGTTTGTGACTTCTGCTGCACAGTGAGAAGTCAAGACTCCCCAGCCATGAAACTCCCTAGCAATCTGGCCTAACAAGCATACTTGCTCAAGAGCCATCCCAGAGTTTGTTGCTAAGCCGCAGGGCAACAAGCAGGAACTCTGTCCATGGACAGGAACTTTGTGACTTCTGCTGCACAGTGAGAAGGCAAGACTTCCCCAACCATAGTGCTCTGACTCTCAGCCTTGCTCTGAGCAAACTGCATGCTTGATGATCACTCTCAAGGGTGTAACGAGGCTGGAGTGGGCCCAGAGACAAAATTTTAAAATGGGCCCCTCGCTGATACACACACACTCACTTCACATGTGACTTTCCTCTGGGGGCCCCTCGAGGCGTGGGGGCCCCCAGGCAGCTGCCTCCCCTTGCCTAATAGTAGTTATGCCCCTGATCTCTCTAAAGGCTCCTGTCCCCAGCCACAGCCTTGCTCCTTCAGCTGAAAGATCCACCACTCTCAAGCCTCTGATCCGGGTAATATGCTGCCTTCACAAGCCTTGGATCCCTCTTCCCCCCTTCCTACTAATCACTGCTACCCCCTTCCTAAGGCCCCCCCTCCTTCCTCCTTCTTTCTCTGCTTCTCTCTAAATGTTTTATTTAGGATTTGTTAGATTATTAGATGGCTGTAATTACTGATTGCACACACATATGTTAGTTAGGCACATTACACTACACTTTGAATCGGAAACATGTTTTTAATGTGGATTATTTTATCCTGATGAGCAACTTTTTATAATAAAGCCAATTGAACTTTCTGAGTGTGTGTCTCTCTATCTCTGTTTGCGTGCCCAGATCCTACATGGTCACCATCTCCAAGAACCAATTCAGTTTGTGTATGATGTGACTTTCCCTCTTTCCCTCTGAGCATGTACAGAGTGCAAAACCAGGTGTAGTTCACAACAATGGCTTCATGGAAGGGGAGGCATCACAGGGATGCCAGACAATTAGGGTAGCCCCGAGAGTGCCCCTCTAGCTATATTACTTTGGAGAGCTATACAGCCCGAGACTGCAGGATCATAGTCCCTATGGTGAACTTTTCACCTTCCTGGGTTGGGAAAGACCCACAGATGGTCGCTAAGCATGAGCAAAGTATGGGGCAACATGTCCCAAGGTCAGTGAAGACTGAATGGGATGACCCCACCCCTCTCTTTGAGAGAGAAGGCAGTAGCTGGTGAGCAAACCCCATTTCAAAAGGAGAATCAATCAGAGAAGGAATCCTCCCTTTCACGAGAGTGGAACACTTCTCAAGAGGCACACAGATAAGTGGTGCATCCCTAACCCATTCTGAATTAACAACTTAGCTGGCAAGTACTCAGGGAAATGAGCGCATCAACTGGAGATGTGTAATCTTGGACACCTGGAGGGCATCCTGTTCTTGAGACAGTCATTCCAGAAGTTCTGTTCAATACATACTGCACATCTACACAACTTTTATTTATTTATTTAACATATTTTTATACTGCCCAAAACTTACGCCTCTGGGCGGTTTACAACCACCCAGAGACGTAAGTTCTTGATCACAGACGGAAATAAGATTCAGTAAATCATCAGCTTCTAGGTCATGTTGGCGTCTTTAGCACTTTCCATTCTCTTTTCACTGCAGAGGCTATTTGCATATCCAAGTCCTCTGCATAAAATGACTGAGTGTCAAAGTCAAGTATATAGGAGGCTAACCCCAAAGGGAGGCAAGATAAGCTGTTCAGTCTGCTGTGATCTGTCATTTTGATCTGAAGCATTGAAGCATAATCAGTTTATTTCTATAGAAATTCTCTCAACCTATCCCAAAGAATATCTACTATAGAAGTCCCCTCCTTGTATTTCATACAGTCAGGGATCAGGATCCTGCAATGCTTATAGAAGCAACAGCCCCACATTAAGCAAACCAGTCAAATTAACTGCGGCAAAATCTAGAAATTCTTTCTCTCTGATTTTGATACAGAAGTTGCAGTTGCATACATTACATTCACAGAAAGAAGATATATCTCAGCTTGCTACTTCGCTGTTTATATAGTGACTATATACATGTTATAAATGAACAGGATAATAATATTTAAAATGAATAGAGCCATTAAGTATTTGAATTCATTGTGCGTAGACTCCTAGCCCTACATGATAGATAAAACAACATATTGAGGCTATTCTCATGACTGCTGGAAAGCAGTGGCTAGCCCGCCTAAACACCTCTCCCCTAATAAAGGTTAGCAGAACAAGTGCTCCACTAACCCCATTTTAGTGATTGTGTGCTGCCGCAGCATGGCTCCACACTGCAGTGACACATGAGTAGACCCCTGACTGGGAGGCTACAACAAGCCTCCCAGTGTTGTGGATCACCCCCAAATGCCCCACACACTCATGCAAGTAATGCTGGGACTTCCAGGGGCCAGGCTGTCCCTGATCCCCACCATCCCAACTGGCTTCATGATGGAGCTGGTAATCGTGTGAGTGGCTCATCCGGCTGCCTGTCGTAAATCTGTTAGCTTGGCTCACCCAACAGGATTTACAACCCCCTTCAGCACTCCCCCTGTGAGTTAACAGAAAGTAGCAGCGAAGCTACACAAAGAAAAAAGGCTCACAAAGAAAGTAGTAAATGAATTAAGTCCCCCTGAACTGAACTAGGTACCCCGCTCTAACAATAACTGAGTGATAACTGAAAAGAAAACACAGAGGGAAGAATGAAAAGAGCGAAGGACACCAGAAACAAGGAATTAACAGAACAAAGCAGGAAAGCACAAACAAGGGCAAACTGGAATTTAGAAAAGTTAGGAATTCAGGATAGCACATGGACTGCAGTCAGCGATGTTGCTTACAGCATCTGAGCAATTGACAGACTGCTAAATATATATGGTTCAAGAGAACCAGCAGTCAATCAGGCTTCCCTGAGTCAGCACTTCTACTTCCTCTCTTGTTATCTCCTGCACCTGCATGACTCCCACTGAGCTTGCCTCTTGAGACGTCTTCTCAAGACAGGTGAAATCCCAGGCTCCTCCCCATCAGAAATCATGTCTGGCAGCTGTTGCGAATCCTCAGCTCCAGAGTCTGGTTTCCCTGACAAATCCTGTTGCTGTGCCTCTGAGCCCTCACTAGCAGGCAAATCCTCCCATTCCTGCTCTGACTCTTCTGAGTCAGAAATCTGAGCCATGACACTGCCCAGGAAGGGCGGAGTGCTCGTGTGCAGGGAGAGAAGGCCAAGTCCACTCTCCCCGCCAATCCCGCCTTGGCTCTCCACACTGCTTGTGTGGAGAGCCTCATAATTAGTATGCCTTGATGAACCCCTTTAGTTGGGAATCTAATGCCAATGTGTTGAAAGGGAATATCACAGAGATACTTAAATTAGTTCAGTCATAATTCAGGGCTGCTCAACTTCAGCCCTCTTACAAGTGTTGGCCTAATTGATTGATTGATTTAAGTGCCGTCAAGTCAGTGTTGACTCTTAGTGACCACATAGATAGATTCTCTCCAGGATGATCTGGCTTAAACTTGGCCTTTAAGGTCTCTCAGTGGTGAATTCATTGCTGTTGTAATTGAGTCTATCCACCTTGTTGCTGGTCTTCTTCTTTCCTTCAACTTTCCCCACATTATGGACTTCTCAAGGGAGCTGGATCTTCGCATAATGTGTCCGAAGTATGATAGTTTGAACCTGGTCATTTGTGCCTTGAGTGAAAATTCTGGATTGATTTGTTCTATGATCAATTTGTTTGTTTTCCTGGCTGTCCATGGTATCCTCAAAAGTCTTTGAGTACCAAAAGCACCCAAGTTCAAAAGAATCAGTGTTGGCCTACAGTTCCCATAATCCCTGGTTATTCACCACTGTGCCTGGGGATTATGGGAGTTGTAGTCCAAAAACAGCTGGGGAGCCAAAGTTGAGCTGGCCTGGGTCATATCAATTTCTCTCTCTCTCAAAAAAGCATGCATTTTGCATTCTTTCTGCTAAAGCCAGCATTCTGTCAGCATTCACAAACAGCATTCACATTCTGTCAGCATTCACAAACCTGTAAATACAACATTCCTCACACAGTGCAAGTATTTTATATAAGAGGATATAGGATAGATAGCATTCA
The DNA here is from genome assembly GCF_027244095.1 of Hemicordylus capensis. NCBI lineage: Eukaryota > Metazoa > Chordata > Lepidosauria > Squamata > Cordylidae > Hemicordylus > Hemicordylus capensis. Next base: position 83,172,811 of record NC_069658.1, on the reverse strand, counting down.
TAACACACATTTTACTAAATTGATCTTGTCTTTAGTAATAAAAACGTCTGGAGTAGATGTTGACAAGTAGAAATTATATTAAAAAGTTTGCATGGATCCAACATATTACATTTTACCAATCAAATTTCACTCAAATTCAACTGACTGGGAATCGCATTCAAAAGTTTATTTCTGTTACTTAAAATAGCTGTAAAACAGTTTAAGATGGGCTTCCTTCCATTTCAGTCAGAGTACCTTTGGTATTTTAACAAGGAAATACGTTGTTTTAAGAGCAGCTGGCCAGAGTATGGAGAATGTTGTAAAAGCAGCTGGAAGTCCTGAGTTCACATACAGCTCCCAACTAGGGTAAAGTTATTTATTTATGAAAACATGTGTGTGTTTCCTTTCTGGGAGCATGAATGGCATTTGTGGCAATTAGCAACATCTCATTAAGACAAACTTAAAACAATTACAAAGTAAAATATCAATTGGCAGAAAAGCTAGCAGATCATTAAGATGCAGATAAAACACTTCAGCACAAATGAATAGTTCCAACAGAGTAGGAGGACGTTTGGTAGCTTAAACTAAACACCAAAGGCCCAGGTAAGTAGGAGAACACCTGGCAACTAAAAGAAAAAAGAAAAGGCACCAGTTCTTTCAGGAGAGAGTTGGAGTCCCACAGACAAGAAACAAATACAGACAAGCTTGTCTCTAGTAGCCAATTTCCAAACACCATAGCTGATAGCACCTGAAAGAGGGCCTCATCAGATGATGATTTCAGTTCCTCGTCAATTTACACAGATCACTCTTCAGGTACCTTGGTTATATAAGAACATAAGAACATAATCGAAAAATGAAGATATGTCACAGAATTTTTTAATTTCTAAAGTTCATTATCCATTGTGTGCAAGAATAAAAACATATATCAAACATTAATTCCTGATCAGTTTAAGTGAGCCTATGCTAAGGGTACAGGAGCACAGACTGTCACATATAAACAATACGTAACTGAATGTATTCATATTACTATGAAAATCTAGAGGTATGTTGTGTCTAAAGGAATTTCTGGGCTCAATTTAAAGTCATTTAGAACAGAGCTTAGCTGGGCATAAACAGAACAGAGCTTGACTGCATATAATCATAATTGTGGTATTAGTGTGCATTACCATGACAAATGAAAGTCAGGACTTCTGCCAACATTGTTGCATCAGTAGCTGTGAAGTACAGTGGATCAGAATTTCCTCTGAACACAGGATACACGACAGTAATTAGGACTGCTGGAGAGTTCCTGTTTAAAACACACACCTTCACATCATTTCAGATAATGTTTTGCTGAAGAACTTGCAAGATTGTGCTGTTTACTCTGTGCTACTACATACAGTGCATACAAATCATGTTGACAAACAAAACTAGATAGAGGTTCAAAGACAACTTACCTGTTTGAACCATCTGATCAAGGAGTCTTTCACTATCAAATTAAAGTGGCAGTTTCTGCAGAGGTTTCACTTCTGGCTTCTGTCAAAGTCTAGATTTTCGAGAGAAGCTAAGGAGAAAGTAGGAAGCCTAATATGTTACTCAATGTGTGTTGCTTTATCAGTCCCATAAAAGCTGTTCTCACAAGCATTCTGACCCAGGCTAGGGCAGCCCAGCCTGGGTTAGGTTGCTAGCGTGCAGCACCAGTAGATCTTGGCACTGCAGCAGCTTCTAACCCACCTTTTTGATCTGGTCTTTAGTCAGGGTTAAGGGCTCATTTGCACCCAATGGCTGGGATCATGTGTTTGCTTGGGCTGCTTGCCAAGAGAGAGGGGTACCTAGAGCACCCATCTGATGGGGGGAATCCTCCAATGCACCATGCTTGTCACACGGTGCATTGTGGGATTCCCAGAGTTGGGATATGCACATATTATGGCCCTTTTACAGGCCTCTGAACAGGTCCGAACACCAGGTGGTTCAGAGAGTTTGAAGGTGGGGGGGGGGACTTTAAGGGTGGGGGAGGGTGCACTCCTCCCCCCACCTCCATCTATCCCCTGCTGGCACTCACTGGAAAACCAGTCCAGCAGGGTGGCAGTGTACCTCCCTGCTGCCCTATCCGCTCCTCGGACCGGAAGTGACAGGAAATAGCACATGTGCGTCATGTTTGCTCGTGCACACATCAGGCATGTGTGTGACATTGTGTGCATATGCACGCGCTACTTCCGGTCACTTTTGGTCCACAGAGTGGATGGGGCATCAGGGAGGTGTGCTGCTGCCCCACCAGACTGGTTTTCCAGCAAGCGCCAGCAGGGGAAACACAGCTGGAGGTGGGGGATAAGTGCACTCTCCCCAGCCCTTAAAGTTATCCCACCCTTCGAACCGGCCCCCACTGGTTCCATGCACGTCCATATCCCAGAGGCCAGGAAGCATTGTCCCAGCCTTTAGAAAGTCACATGGTTCCCAGAAGAGCTGTTCGTGTGTGCAGCCAAGCCACACATCCAGGAGGTGGCGGAGAGGGCCAGGAGGTGACGGAGAGAGCCAGGAGGCAGCCTACCCCTGCCACCCTGCCTCCGGTTGTGTGAATAGCCTTATAGAAGGATATCTCATGCTATGAGGAAACACCAAATGGAGTCGTTCAGACAAGTTATGTAGTCTCTTTTTGTACTGTTACAGACCAGGCCTGACTGGTATACCAAATATGCTCATTAGCTAGTATATAAAATCAGGTCTGGCCCCAAGTTCTTTTATATGGTGACCCATGTGTGATCTGGGCGCAAGAGGAAAGGAGATCAAACCACTCCTGAAAGGGTTCAATGGGCTTTATTGAACATAAAAGGCTTAACAACAACCTAGCAAAGCAGAATTGCTAACAGTATTAAAACAGAACATCTAGCCAGTACCAATATTCCACCCAGTGTGCCTAACTAAATTTATGTGTGTGTAATTAAATCTTCCTAGAGTCTAGTACAGTTTAGATACAGGCGGAAAAAGAAAGGGGGGGGGAAGGCTGTGGGTTGATAAGGTTTTGGGGGAGATCAGAGATTAGTAGAAGGGAAAAGGGGAAGGAAGCAGGAGAAGGGGAAAAGATGAAGGGAATTCCCAAAGTTTGTAGCATATTACCAGGATCCAAGGCTGGAGGCTGGAGAGAATCACTTCAGCTGAAGCAGTGAGGCGCTGGCGGAGACAGGAGTTGTGCAGTTGCTTCAGATCATAGCTGAGAGCTCCATGGCTGGGGAGCCTTGACTTCTCACTGCGCAGTGAGAGTCATAGCCTCTGAGCATGGGCAGAGTTCCTGCTTAGCCCCTGCGGCTGTGCAGCAAACTCTGGGAAAGCGTGTGAGCAGACCTTGTTGTAAGCACAAGAATGCTAGCGTGTGAGCAGAATGCCCGTAGGCATAGAACTGCTAAACTGCCATGTCCAGAGACTCCTTCTTATAGTGGTTCCATCCTTTGATGTCCCTTTTTAGTCTTCTGGATCACAAAAGGCATTTATTCCTGCTATCCTTGGAATATTGTCTTTTAATTACCAAAATTAGCTCAGGATATTTGATCAGTCCAGAGAGATCTCACTCTCATCTCCTGTTAGCTGTTATCTTGAGGAGGGGACAAAGTCCAAAAAGCAAATCTGCATCCCAGATGTGCTAGCCTGGTCCCAGAAGGTGTTAAGAGTTAGCAATTAGTGAGAGGGAGTTAGTTCTGTTTGTGTGAGACATTATTTCTTGTATACCTCTATCTAGTGTGTATTTGCAACAAAAGAATATTCAAAGTCAAAAGGGTAAGCATGAGTGAGGCAAGTTAATCAACACATTTGACTTAAGGCAGAAGCATCCTGTTACTGGACACAGGTTAATTTCAACAGTGTGAGACTGGTAATTAAGCCTGACCCATTGTCTCAGTGAGTTTCCGCAAACCCTGATAAACAATGCTAGATTACCCCTGCCTCTACAAATCATTGACCAGGCAGTCATGAGATTCACCTCCAGTTCAGACATTGAATTGAACTCTTAAAATAAATCAGACACAGGCCTATATTTCACCATGCTTCTGAGTTGGTACCTCTGGTTATGATATGTTATAGACTGTTCATAACAGTACTTCCAGGTCATGTAAAAAGGGAGAATTCTGACATATATTCACATCCCTTACCATTTACCAATAATAATGCCAGATGAATGAAGCAAGTGTAGTATCCAACTGAAACTAAAGTATGAACCACTTTATTCAAGACATGTTCAGTGAAATATGGAATCTATTTCAAGGGGTTTTGAAATTTAAAATTAAAATACCAAGAATATCCAATTCACAAATTAAACTACCAAAAACAGTTTATATGGTTGTACATAATCTTGCACTCTCATTCCAATATTGGACAAACCATATTCATCTAGGCACAGATTTATGAAATAGGAAATCTATTTCAATATATTTTTCATATTATCTATCTATCTATCTATCTATCTATCTATCTATCTATCTATGTCATATTGGACAATGCTTCCCCCAATCACTCTCTTATGTGTGGTGAGAAGCAGGAATGTGGTGTGTAGCAGATCCATGATGTAGAGTGGGAACCTTTCCTCCCCATCCCTCCTACCTGCCTTTATTCTGATGTCACCAGCTGTTTACACAGAAGCATAAAATTAGAATTAATGGGCTTACACATGTACAGTCAGATGTATGCTGGTCTATTACATGCAGTCAGTTTCCCAGATAAAATCCTGGAACTGCCTTGGAACCCAGGAACTATTTGCCCAGGGTTGTATATGTACAGGGCAGTGGAATGTTACAACTCCACATAAACAATCAGTGGGATCACAGGCAGAGTAACTGGGCAGAGAAGTGAGGCATCCCATCACATGTAAAAAAAAAAGACGTGGTTGGAATTGCATGTATGGATTTTTTAAAACCTTTTTGTAAGCCACCTTGTGAGGCTAAACATCTACTGAATAAATCTTTCCTAATTTTTTCCAATCTATTGAATTATTATAACTTTTATCTTATTTCTGATCTTGGTTATTCTGAGTATGGATAACCGAGGATGGAAATGTTCAGGGAAGGAAATGTTTCCTCCATTCTTGCAGAAAAAAATGAGGGAGGGGGAAAGAGTTGTCATGCTCCCCATGAGTAATCTCTCAGTGACATGCAGTGAGTAATCAAGTGAAGAGAGGCCAGACTGTAGTTTTAGAAGCAGAGCAGTTGGTCTGCATGCAGAAGGTCCTAGATTCAAGCCCAGACATCTCCAGGTAGGGCTGGGAAACACCCCTGCCTGAAACCCCAGAGAAATGCTTGTCAGAGTAGACAATGCTGACCTATGTGGTTTGAGTGAGTACAAGGCAGCTTCATACATTCATTAAAAACGCCCCTGACAAGATGTGCTCTGCTCAAGAGCCCCAGGGAAACTTCAGAATGAATGGAAATTCTTTCTTTCAACACCCACTTGCTTTGTTCCTGCTCTCTGGTAAATATACATGGCTACCTTTGATAGCTCCAGTGGCACTGTGTTTGCCCCCCACCCCACTTGACCATGTAACGATCCCCAGCTTGATTGTCAAACACAATTATGGCTTCAGGTAACAATATGAAAGGCAGCTGCAGCAAGGATGGGAGTCAAGCCGAGCAGGCCACGGATGCTACAACACCTGCCTCTTGCGCGCAAAAGACAGAACAAATTACAACATTTGTCACCGAGGAGCTGAGCAGCAACCCCGCGTGTGACAGTCTTGCAAGCACCATTTTCATCACGAGTGCGGGTCCCTCTTTTCAAATCTCAAGCAGGGAACAGATGTTTCATCAAAGGACACATTTAAAATAAAGATAATTATGCAGTAAGCAGCTTAATTACATAGGATTATTCAGGTCCACTTAATTGTTTGACAGCCTGAAAGCCTCCCACGTATTGGTGACAGAGGCACCCATCTCTTCCTGGGCTGCTAAACTCTCTATGGCTTCGGGACAAATGTTGTCACTTAGTAATTTAGTTAGTATGAATTCCTGTGATGAGCTGGAGGAAAAGAAGTCTAAGAATTTGTAGTGAGCACCAGCGGACGTATTTGCATAGGTATCGTATGTATAAAATATTCAGAGCCTAAATGACAAAAATGGAAGCAAAGCAGCTATTGTTAGTCAAGCATTAATAATAAGTGGGGTTCTAAATATACTATGAGCAGCAGAATATCTAATCACGGCAATCTTCTGTCTTCGAGGCAATAGTGGCTGCTGCCATCACTGGTACTACAACTATTATTGCTACTACTATTTGTTAAGATAGTCTCTTTCATTGTCTTACAGTCAATTCACAGAACAGAACAAGGAGCACAAGTGGCTCATATTTCTTCTGACTCCACTTCTGTTCTACTATAATGAAGGGGCTAGTACACAGGGATCACTGCGGTATGTGATCCACAAGTTCTGCTATCATCTGAGGCCACAAATGTCACCATATCAAGCACATTTACAACTTGCTTTTCTTCCAAGCCGGTCAGGGAGGGAGGGACTGTACATGCTAAAAGATGCTTCCATGATTTAGGTTTTGGAACTCCAGAAGAATATGCCTGGCCCTCAGTTTACAAAATGCAGGCCATGGAGACTTGATCAGAATCTGTAACTTTGGAAATTACCTTTTATCCTCAGAGCAGCCCTATGAGGAGACTTGCATAAGTCTACTTAGTGAGCTTAAGGCTGTGTATATCTGAACCCAAATCTCATGCCCCATAGAGAATAACCCATGAGGTCCTACAAGTGGAGTGGCATGGGTTGCAGAAGCCTGAAAAACTCAAAGTGATCAACTTGCTTGGACAAGGGCCAGAGCTGAAACAAGGTCTTTAATGTCTCCTGGCTCAGACTATCCCTTCCAGGCTCCACCTTCCTGCCTGGACACCAGAGAGGGCTTAAAGAGGCAGCTCTCTGCCAGAAGGCTTGCACTCCTAGAGGCCATTCATATAATCTGGCAGGCAGGCAGGCAGGCGGACAGTGGGAAAGCTTCGCAAAGCTTGCCATCCCCTCAGACGACCAGGCTGTGCTTGGTGGGAGCATGGAGCATGGTCCCACACGATCAGTGCTGCTCCGTGCAGCTCGGAGCTAAGCAGCTCATGCTGACACATGATCCTGGCAGCCAGGTTAAGAGTTCACTTGCACCATTAACCTGGCCCTTAGCTGGGGTTCAGCGCTGGATTTGGTGCCGCAGCACCACCAGGATCCACAGGGATCTCAGTGGTTCTCATGGATAGCCAAGCCCAGGCCAGAAAAGCCTCCTACTCAGCTCCATCATATCCCTCTCGGTTTGTCGCCAGCACTGATGTGCAGCTTTGGGGAAGTGTAAGGTCCTGGACATCGAAGGGGCTGATTCATTGAGAAAGATTTATTTATTTATTTATTTATTTATTTATTGAACATATTTTTATACCGCCCAAAACTTACGTCTCTGGGTGGTTTACAAGATAAAAACAACATTAAAACATTAGTTAAAAACAAAAACAAGAAATTTAAAACACAACAATTTAAAAATTTTTAAACACTATTCTAAAGCAACATTAAAAACAATCAAAACGGTATCAGTTGAATTGGGCTCAGATGCAGTGATCACTGGCTTGCCGGAGTTTCTGGCACTGAGGTCTCTTGCCTGGCAGGCTCAGGATCCCGCCTGGTGTTAAGGTCTGGGGCTATAACTCCATATAGGCCTGATTCTTCTGGCCCAACTGCTTCTCCCTCTGCTTAGGGTATAGGTAATAACACCAGGAGCTAATTCACACAATCAAAAACTGTGATCTACCCAGGTTTGGGAGCAAAACCAACCATTTTTGGTTGTGTGGAAGCAAGGTAGGAGGAAAAGCTGAGTAGCTTTTCCTCCTACCTTGCTTCCACACAATCACATCTACCCAGGTTCAGCTCTTACCTTGCTTCCACACAACCAAGAATTGGGAGCACACAGCTCCCAAACCCAGGCAGAACACAGTTGTTGATTGTCTGAATGACCTCCAGGTCTCTCTCTGTTGCTTAAAGATAGCAAGCTAATGATTGATGCACATTTCTGTACTATGTGGTTACAAGAAGGGGTTGTTGAGGGCAACCCTCACAATGGACATTTGGTGTTGATAGAGAGCTGCTACCTGGCTGCTGAGGATCTTTGGAAGGAAGAGGAAACTGACTTCAAGGACCTCTAGCTGCTTCTGGGATGGGGAGAGAGGGGTTAGTCTCTCAGGATGTGCATCCTGAAAGCCAACCCCCATCTGCTCAGCATCAGGAGTGGACTGAGTTCTTCACTCATAAAAGCATATTTGCTTGGAAGGCGAAGGAGTTGCTCAGAGAATATACACCAGTTATATGCAGGTGCTCAGAGGTGCTCAGAGGACCCGCAGAAGACCAGCCCAGTTTCTGCGGGTCATGTGCTGCAACGGGAGGTGCGTGGCTCCTGGCAGCCAGCCCACCTGAATACCCCCCACCTGATCGTGTGTCACTGCGGCGTGGCTCCACATCATGGCGACTCATGAGGAGACCCCCAACAGGGAGGTAACAACAAGCCTCCCAGCATTGGGGGGGGCTCCCCAGAATGCCCCGTGTACTCGTGTGGGGCATTCTGTGACTTCTGGGGGCCAGGAGGCCCCCAATCCTTGCTGCCCCAACCACCTCTGTGATGGAGCCGGTAATAGTTCGGGCAGCCAATCCAGCCACCCAGGGCAAGCTGCCTGCTCGTCTGAGGGGAAGTGGTTCAAGCCCGCTCTCCCCGCAAACCCTCTTAAGGGTTTAAGTGCTCGTGTGGAGAGCCTCATTGTTTGTTGCTAAAATAATTCTTTTGCATGCAGCTGGCAGCTGGATGTGATTCTGTGTGATCACACTCTGTGTGATTCTGCTTGGTGGCTGCTTGAGTTGGCAGACTGGCCTCATGATTGCCCCATCCTCTACTGGCCCAGGGCTCGCACCTATGCACTGTCTTGTGCTTCAAGGATATTTCCTAGGGGCATGATATGCATGCCTACACTCTGTGGGTCTGGCTAGATTTAGGGAGCTATTTTTCAACAAGGACTTGATAGACATCCTCACCTACTCTGCCAGTCATGATATCTGCATATGAGCAGCCAGTATAAGAGTGGTATTGATTTCTGATCACAAGAATGATGCATTGCATGGCTTCCAGGCTAAGAAGTATCCAGTATACTACCCTAAATCTATCTCATGCAGTTAAATCTAATTGATTTTGATGCCATATAATCTTGTTAGAACCAGGGTGGCAAAAGTAGAAAGTGGAATTAGAACTCTACCTAATAATAGTAAGATCTCAATTGCCATTTGAATGGGGTCTAGGAACCGATACACTTTAAATAAAACACCACCCACACTGGAGTTTCAAATGGCCAGTTTGATGCTAGAAAAATACAGCAGATGATCTTTTCTATTTTTCCCCTTCTTTGTTCATTTTTAATCATGTTACAGCTCAGCAGTAACAAAGCCAAGTGTAAAATGTATAACTGTCAGATATAAAAATCTTGAAGAGACAAATATTACATCCTACGTTCTTAAAAAAGCACTACATTATATGGCAATGACAAGCCACTGCAGATTTATTCTTTATGAAGACACACTGGGAACAATTTCATTAACTATCATTAAAAATGTCAGGAGAATTATCTTTTTAAGACATCAGAGCTTGTCATAAAAAGAAGCTTTGGTTCAGACTAGAAAGTAAATTTAACTCAAAGCTAGGCAAAGAGGAGTAGAATGTAATGGCTCCATTAGGTTCACAGCACTGAAATGAGTTTAAGTTTGAAAGATACTGGTCTAAATCCAGGGTAGCATTGCTTGAGCATAATGCAAGAAAGTACGTGCCACTAGCTTGTGGCGCTTGTGGAAGACCTACTCCAGCACATACACAAGGCTGTGCAATAGTTTGTGCAATATATTCTGCAAGGTGATCTGCAACATGTTGTGCAGCGTGTTAACTAGGGGTGTGCATTTTGGAATTTTCTTGTTTCGATTTGTATCCAAATCGAAACATCCCCGTTTTGTTTTGTACCCAAATTTTCTGAATCCGAATCAGCTCTGTTTTGTTTTGTAGCCAAATTTTCTGAATCTGAATCAATTTGGATTTTTAAAAAGGGTCCCAGGGCAAAAAGAGTGGGTGGTGGTGGTAGTGTCCAATGGGTGGAAACTACCACCCAAATTTCAAAGGAATTAGGCAAAAGGCTGATTTTTTTGTGATTTTTTAAAAGTTTACACATCTTTAAGAATTTTCCCATAGGGAATAATGGGGATTCCATCAAATGTATTGCTTCAAATCAAGGGGAAAGGGATGACCCAGAGCAGAGTGTGGTGGGTGGTAGTGCCCAATGGGGGCAAGGAAACTTCCAGAATTATTTCAAAGGAATTGGGCAAAGGGCTGATCTTTTGTGATTTGTTGAAGTTTACGTGTCTTTAAGATTTCTCCCATGGGGAATAATGGAGGTTTCAGCAGCCCCATAATTCCACTTCGGGGGCACTGGGGTTGCCCAGAGGGAGGGGTTGTGTAGTGCCCATAGGGTGCCAACCACCCCCACCCCCACAAGCCTGTGGGGTACTGGGTTTTGTTGTTTCTCAGGTGTTCATTGTAGATTCTCTGGTAGCATATGAGATTTTCAGTGAAAAACAAGAATCCACTCTCATATTCTACCAGAGAAACTACACTCAGAACACCACAGAAACAGCAGAACCCAGCACCCCATAGGTTAGCAACCCTTACCCTGGCCAATGTGGGGTCAGTAAAGAGTGGGAAGAAGCAAAAGAGCCAATGGGGAACAAGGAGGGAATTGTCAGCAGGTCAGCCCATGATTTAGGTCAGTGATCAGAAGGCTGGAAGGGTGGGAAATTCAAAGAGATGTCAAACACAAAATGAAGACTGACTCAGAGATCACCACAAAATGGAGGTCCGAAACAACAAAAAGTTTTGTAGCTGAAACAGGGACGTTTTGTTTTGTATACAAAACTTTTGGATCTGGAGAATGGGTGTTTTGTTTTGTCTACAAAACACCTGAAACAGGCTGTTTTGGGTACAAAACGTTTTGTATCCGAAATGTTTCGCACATCCCTAGTGTTAACATCCTTCACTAGTGTCAGAACTAGTCTGGAACAGATGTTCCTTTCTTTGTGCAAGATCATTGAGTTTTGTCCTTACGCTAGTCTTGTTTTAAGGCCACTATGAGATATTCACCCAAGAAGGATGCCTTGCTGAATTCAGTGGCAGAAAGGAAGATGTAGCTTACCCCTATATAGAAGAAGTTGGGGTGGAAATGGAGGAGTATCTTTTGTTACTATGCATATGTCAGGTGTTTCTTGCCACCTCCACAATGCTATTCTGTCCTCACGCTTCTTGAGATGCACTACACCACCACTTGCTCTGGGCCAGGCCAGCGCCCCACAAGTGCAGTTATGGGGCTGCTGAAAACTCAATTCTTCCCTATGGAGAAAAACCTTAAAGACGTGTAAACTTCAAAAATCACTTAAAAATCAGCCCTTTGCCCAATTCCTTTGAAATAATTCTGGTAGCTTCCTTGTCCTCCTTGGGCACTACCATCCACCACACTACACTCTAGGCCACCCCTTTCCCCCTGACATGAAGCTATACATTTGCTGGAATCCTCATTATTCTCTAGGAGGAATTCAAAAATACTTTTAAAATTCACCAATAATCGGAGGAGTGTCCGATTGCCTTGGGGTTTGGTAGGTGGTAGGCACCCCTGGGTGCCTACATTTGTGCCCCAAGTGCTCCACAATAGGGGATAATGGGCTGGTTCGAGTCCCATTATACCCTGTGAGAAAAATAATTAAAAATATTTCAAAAAATCATAAAAAATCATAGGAGTGTCCGATTGCTTCGGGGTTTGGGTGGTAGTTGGCACCCATGGGTGCTCCACAATAGGTAATAATGGGCTGGTTCGAGTCCCATTATATCCTATGGGGAAAATAAAATAAAATTTCAAAAATTTGTAAAAGATCATACGAGTCTGATTGCTTTGGGGGTTGGTTGGTAGGCATCCATCGGTGCCAGCTACCACCCCACCCACTTTGGGAGGTTCCAACTGGTTCAAATTCAAACCAAACCGGGGGGGTGGTGGTTCAAGCAAAACCAAAACCAAACCTCCCCCTCCTGGTTCGAACCCGGTTCAAATTCGAACTGAACCAGGCAAACTGGTTTTGTGCACATCCCTAATGGAAATCGTCTCCTGAATTCTGACCTCTCACAATAAGTACCTCTGTCTTATCTGGATCCAGCCTCGGTTTGTTGTCTCTCATTCATGTATATGTTAAACAACATCAGAGACACAATATGGAGCCCTGAAGAATACCATAGGAAAGTTCAGATTTTGAAGAACAACAGTCTCCAAGAGACACCATCTGGAATCTGCAAGTGATGTAGGAGTGGAACCGCTGCAAAGCAGTGCCTTCCACCCCCAATTCCCTCAGATGTTCTAGAAGGGTACTATGGTCAATAGTATCGAAAGATGCTGAGAGACTGAAAAGGACCAACATAGTCACACTCCCTCTGTCAATTCCCAATTGAAGATCATCCATCAGGCTGACCAAGGCACTCTCCACCTCACAGCCTGCCCAAAAGCCAGTTTGAAATGGGTCTAGATAATCAGTTTCCTCCAAGACCACTTGGAGCTGGGAGGCTACCACCTTCTCAATCACCTTGCCCAGCCATGCAAGGTTGGAGACAGGCGTGTAGTTGCTTAACTCTGAGGGATCCAAGGCAGGCTTCTTCAGAAGCGGTCTAGAGACAAAGGTTTGGAGCAGTGTACAAATTTGACAAACAAACAAACAAACAAATAAATATTGCCTCCTTAAGGTAAGGAGGAATCCTGCCCTCCCTCAGAGAAGCATTTATAATCTCTACCTGGCCCTCTACAACAGCCTCCCTGCCAGATAGCATAAGCCATGTCGGGCAAGGGTCAAGAGGATAGGTGGTAGACTGCGCCCTTTTGAGCAACTTGTTCACATCCTCAGGAGTCACAAACCAAAACTGATCCAGGGTTATCACATAAGTGGAGCTGTTGGACACTTCGGCATCAGATTCTGTAACAAGTGTGGAGTTTATTTGACATCAGAGATTATTTTTGGCCACTCAAAACCACAGATAGGCAAAATTTTCATATTATTCTACTAGCGGATAATTAAACTGGGTCTCTAAGACCCAATCACGGATATGCAAAACCACGGATACAGAGTGCATGGATAATGAAGGACACCTGTATTTTAAAGGGGGGGGGATCAAATTATGGCTATTTTGCATCATTTGTATGATTGCTGAGTGGGCTGCCTGATTTGAAGATTTCCACTGAGAAATCTCAATGTTTTAACATCTTGGAACAGCTATACTAATAAAATGTATTTATGGAATTATTGTTGCTTGAGTTTATATAATAAGGATATAATGGCATTAAAAACATGAGCTGTCATAGTTGTGTATAAAAATATGGAACATATAGAGTATATATTTATCTTTATTAAAGTATTATTGATACTGAAAGACGCACACAATTTTTATTTTTATTTTTTCATTGATCATAAGCATATAAAACAAACAGTTTTAAAAAGAGTTCTCAAGGTATAACATAGAGATCATTCACACAGTCAAAAACTGTGTTCTACCTGGGTTTGGGAATTTGTGTGCTCCCAATTTTCAGTTGTGTGGAAACAAAGTAGGAGGAAAATCTGGGTAGAAGTGATTGTGTGGAAGTAAGGTAGGAGGATAACCTGGGTGGCTTTTCTTCCTACCCTGCTACCACACAAACACTTCTACCCAGGTTTTCCTCTTACCATGCTTCAGCACAACTGGAAATTGGAAGCACACACAGCTCCCAAACCCATTGCAGAACACAGTTTTTGATTGTGTAAATGACCTCATAGTTTGGTAAATCAAATTGCTGGAACCTGTTCTTCCTATTGCCTTAAATAATGCTTGTAAGGTGCAGAAATACTTTGTCACTTCTGACACAGCACAGTCCTTTGACTAACCAAGCTTTCAGACCTCTTGTCCTGCATTACATCATCATGTTTCACGTGCAGTTATGACTGATCACACTCATATTGTACATTAATAAAGTTATTGCCAGAATTTGGGTTTTGATTTTTTTCCTAATGGACCAACATGGTTACCTACAAACCACTGTGGAGGAATCAAAAGATGACTGCTCACAATTTCATGTGATTTGAGTTACTGCTACCAGATTGTGGCTTTTGGATTTGTTCTAATAAAATAATACAGCTCCCTACAATTTTTCTCATGCACTGTTTCTCTGCCAGTACAGAAAAAGGCCAGAAAGAAAGAGTTTGGGAGAAAGTATTACTAATGACTGGAGCAGATGCTTCCTTACTGTGTAAAGTTGGGTAGGGTGTTCTTTGTTTATTTAAATAACTTGCAAATCTTTCTCTAAATGTAGAAGTTTTTATTTGGTTGCATTTCAACCTGACAGATAATTAAAAAGATAACCATCAGCCTTTTATTTTTGCCTTGCATTACAGAGGCATTGATACATGTTTATAAACATAGGTATAGCCACATGTGGACACATTTTATTACCCATTTTTTTATTAATCCATTTATTTCTATTATAAATTGCATAATTTGTTAATCACTGAAAGCATGAAACATACCCACCAGTAAATTATTCCTACAGCAAGATAGGTATGACGAGCAAAATGGTGGTTATTAACAAGGAAGAGACACTGTACTTGCATTGTAGTTTTTGTGCATTTAACATATTGCTGCACTTAATTGAAAATAATTACTTCAAAAAAGGAATGATCTTTGTCAAGTTGGAGCATAATTAATTTGTTTGTGATTTGCCAATATTATATCATCTATGTTACTCATGAGCAACTCAGAAGAATTGTTTTACATTTTTTAAAAACTCAAAAAATTGGATTTCATACTTCCTTTTTAAAAGCAGAAAGAGTACCAAAGGGCATTTCCACATATGAAGCATATGTATTCATTTATAATCAGTCTGTAATACAATTTTAAAACTCACAATGGTAGAATGTACAGTTGATTGTAAAGTGATTCTCTTCTGCATTTTGTCCTATATTTATAGCAATTACAATTACACAAATGGTGTGAAGGGGGGCAGTCAAAGGACACATCAAGACAGAAAGCTTTGCAAGCTGCAATGCCCACACTGTCCACATGATGAAAACTAGCAAGATTGGGGGTTTTAATACACAGCAGGTTTTACTGCGGGTTTATGAGGAGGCTTTACTGAAAATTCAAAATTGTCCCAAAAAACCAACACAAAGAGTGTTGTTTTTTTACTCTGGATATAAATCAGGTTACACTCTAATGCACAGTGAAAAACCTGAATTGTGTGTGAACTGCTCCCCTATTACTCACAGAGAATTCGGGGTAAATCTAGCTGATATGTGAATGCACCCCCTCCATTCTGGATGAGATGGGAGTTAAAGGGCTTCAAAAGCCCTATGTGAAAAGCTTCCGGGAGAGGTGATAAAATCCAAATTAATATCTTTAGCATACCTGCTCCTCACCATTTGCCTTGCCAGCCACGAGCTGTTCTGTGGGTGTAATCAAAGGCATTTCCATTGGCTTTATACGCTGATCTAAAAGTTGGGCATATGCACCCCTCTTGAACATAACATTTGCTCAGCAAGGCTGTGTGTGACAGACATGCAGAGATGTGTTTTCAGGTTTAATCTAATAATGAGTGGTTTTAGTACTCATCTTTTAAATTGAGAATACCAAGCTTTTTTATTTTAAAGTATTGTTTTTAAAGTATTGTTAATATCCCTGAGCCTTCAGAGCAGGATGAACAGCAAAAAGACTGACATCCCAACTAGCACTGAAAACTAATGCTGAAAAACTATATAATGCTGAAATGTTTCTTGTGAACAGCAGGAGATGGCTAATTTTGGCTGCTCTCCTCTATCCCTCTTCAGCCCATGATGCCTCCTGGGAGTTATTCGCACATGGCTTCATGCTCGGGGTAAATATTGAGCGAAGCCACTTCAAACTACACTTGCAGCAATAAGGGAAGCAGCCCCTCCCCTCTGCTCTTGGGTTTTATTTTGAAACAAGTTCACATGGCATGCATCTGTATTTTCTTTCTAGCCATTGGGAGCGGGGAGAGAGAGCTTCCTAAAGAGTGATATCTGCATTTCTAAAGAGAGCATCCCTCTCATGCTAAAGATTCTGTCAGTGCCTCTCCCAATTTGTTCTGGCGTTTTCAGAAAAAGTAGCTTAAAACCAACATTTTAAAAATCCAGAAATATGTCAAGGTAAGCTAGAATTCACATCACAAAGCCCGATTTGTGCCTGGAGTGGGTCCAAGAATCTTGAAGGGACTTCAGGGTAAGTTTGGCTGGTGAGTCAATGCTGGGCTTTCTCAAGAGCCCAATTTGATGTCTTTCCATCAGCCCTGCTTATTGGAAGTTTTCACCAGGTGCCTTTGGATGCCCGACTGTGTCCTTGTGACTCTGGTGAAGCTGAAACTGTAGAGCATGTTTTGCTGAATTGTAGGTTTTATTGGGATGTCAGGTGTTGGTTAATTTTACCTTTACTGACCAGTGCTCTGGGACAGCCTGAAGACTGGTTAGTAAAGTTTTTACTTTCTGATAATGACACAGGTATCTCATTCACAGTAGGAAAAATTTGTTATATAGCTACTGGAGTGTGCCGCTTAAAGATTGATGCAAAATTTGTTTGAGTTGTTTACAAGATAAAGCTGTGTCATTTTTTTTGTTATGTATTGGATATGTTGTTTTGTTGTGCCTTGGTCTATCACCGTAAATAAATTTGACTTTGACTCTTCTGAACTAGATTCAGGGTAGAAGACCTGTGTGCAAAGCCTCCTGGAAATATGTCCCTGAGGGATCTGCAATTGGGATGTGTAAATCAGTCCGAGTTCAAACCAGTTTGAGTTCTAACCAGTTCGGTTTGATGGTTCAAACTCAGACCAAACCAGGCATTGGTTTTGCAATGCCGGTCCGAGTTTGAACCGATCGAGCCCTGGTTCGGCTCGAGCCAATTTGAATGTGCTCAAACCTCCCCCCCCATCGTTTAGGTTATTGTTGATTGCTTTGTTTTCATTGCATTATTTATTGCATTGTTGTGGGTGGAGTGGGTGGCTAGGTTTTTGTGTTAAAAGAGGTTTTAGTTAAATAGGGTTTACAAAAAATTTTTAAAAAAAATTCTAAAAGTTTTGCTTTAGGTTCCCTCTATATATTTTTTAAAGGCTGGTAGGTTTTCTTTTTAAAAGGTTGCACCCCCAAACTCCCCCCCCCAAAAAAAAGGTTCAACTCCCCCTCCATCTGGTTTTTAAAAAGAGGTTCAGGCCCCATCTGTTTCAGGGTTTTGTTTTTTTAAAGGTTCCCGCCGCCACCTCTTCAGACCTTTTTCCAAAAGGTTTCCCTCCCCCCAATTGGCTTTTTGCCCAAAATGTATTGCCCCCTTTTTTGACCTTTCTCTAAATCTCCCACCTTTTTTTTACATTTTTGAGTGCTGTGTGTTTGCAGGCAGAGGTGGGAGAGGCTGGGGCTGGGCTGGGAGGCAGAGAAGACACCATGAGACTGGGAGTGGGACCCCAATCCTCCCATCAGTAAATTCTTTGCCCCAGGTGAGGCATTTGAGTGGAGGCTCAACTACCTGGAGCCTGTGGTGCATGCCGGTGCCTAACCAGTCCCTGAACCTGTGTTGGGTACATCGCCAGGTGGTGTACCACCAGTGGTGCTGGAGGCTGGTGGTGCAGGGTTTTTTCCTGCTATGGCTCCTTCTGAGTCAGGGGTGGCGGAGGCAGAGGACAGGGAGGATATGATGGCTGGCAGTGCAGCCAGATTTTTCCTCCCTCTTGTGGCCCCACCCAAACTTATTTCACCACTCATTGCCCCCCCCCCCCAAGACATCCTGGTCATGGCATAGTCCAGTGCTGGGTCCTACCAGTCTGGCTCTGAGGAGGAAGGGTCTGATGTGGCTAAGGTTGGGGAGAGGCCTGCCCTAGGAATGTGCGAACTGGTTCGATGTTGAACTGGTTCTAAATCGAACCTGTTTGGTTCGACAGTCCGGGGTCAAACTGAACCATCCCCTATTCGGTCCGACCTCGGACCAAACACCCCCGGACTGTTCAAGTGGTTAGTGAGCTTTAAAAAAAAAAAAACAAAAAAAAAACTACATTGGTTTTGCACTTACCCCCTTTGGAGCTATTGCTGGAGGCGGTTGCACTAAAAAGTGCAATGGATAGGACAAGGTGTATTCTTTTTTTAAAAAACGGGCTAGTGATTCTGTCCAGCCTAGCATCTCTTCCCTCCACCCCAGCCCCAAATGACTGCTTGCATGCCTTCTCAGGAGTAAGTCCTGTAAGTTCTCAGGAGTAAATAAGTAAGTTTGCTTGAAAGAAGGCTAGAGTAACTCCATGGGAAGCCCAGACCCTGAAATCGGATTCAGACAAAAAAATATTTGACTCAGATTCGGCACCATTTCAACAGGGCTGAGGAGGTTTAGATTGCAAGGAAAACAATCAAGTCTGAATCCAGTTTCCTCTCGTTCCTTCTTTTCCACGGCACTGACTCATTTTTTAAAAGGAATATCTCCAGGCATTTCAGCTGAAGTGCAACAGAAATTTCTTTAAACACCCCCCCCACCTCCCAATAGATGGCTTGGTTTAGACTGAGGAGAGGGGACTCCAGGACAATTTGAATCACCCGCAAAAGCGGATGTTCATTGTCAGGTGACTGAGTACAGGAGCAGATTAACCAATGCTCTGGGGAAGAGCTCAGAAGGTGCAGAGAGCTGCCTCCAAAAGGCATTCGGCTGCTCGCTCGCTCGCTCGCTCGCTCTCAAGTTTAGGCAGGGGAGGGAAGTTCAAGCCTCCCGCTCAAGAGCTGGTGGTGAACTCAGCTCCCAATTGTCATGCAGCCCAGCCGCCAGAGGCCCTGTGAACTCAGCCGCCTCCCTGCCTGGGCTGAGAGCAGAGCAGCAGCACTACGAGCTGCTGCCTGGTGCACCCTGCTGTGCCGCAGCCAGCCACCCTTTGCTGAGAGTTGGAACTGGCCGAGAAGGGCCAGGAGGGAAAAAAGAAGACCAGCAGGGGGAGGGGGATCCTCTGCGGACCCCCCGCCACCTCCAGCTACAGCCCCGAAGGGGGTAAGTGCAAAAACAATGTAGTTTTTTTTAAAAAAAAATCGCAAACCCACCCTGGACTGAACTGGACTGGGGCAGTTCGAGGGGTGCTGGATGGAACTGGCCCAGTCAGGTTCAAGTCCGGTCTGGACTCAAACCGAACCAGACCAGCCGGTTCCATGCACACCCCTAGCCTGCCCCTCCTCTGCCAGTGAAGCTGGGCCCTTCTTCTTCCATGCAGGATGGAAGGGGGGTGGGTGACAGTGGTGGGTGAGCAGTGGCAGCTCCCCGTAGGACCTCAATCACCCAAGAGGCCTAAGAGGGCACCTGGGGTGCCAGAGGCCACACAGAGCAGTGATGTCTACTGGCATTTTGAGGTCCCTCAAGATGCCCTGACTGCTACTTGCTGTGTCCACTGTAGGGCACAAATCAGCTGAGGCAAGGATCCCAAGCACCTGGGGATGATGCCCATGTGGCAGCACATGCGGTGGCATCACCCAGGTGTCCTTGTCCCCGCTGGCAGTGCTAGTGCACCTTGTGTACCTGCAACTAGTGCTGACAGGGGTGGCGTGCCAGTTTCCATGAAGCAGGGCACGTTGCCAGTCAAGTGGTGGGCACAGCAGTTGGGCACCAAGCGGACTGGTCAGGTGGACCCATGTCACCTCTCCCGCCTCATAGGGGAGATGATAGCCACCAATGACCAAGCTTTCCAGGTGGTCGAGAACTCTGGCTTCCGCCTGTTCACGATCCCCTCAAGGACCACGTTCAGCCGGAACATAGTCCCCTCCCTGTACCGACAGTTCAGGGAGCTTGTGTCATAAGAACATAAGAATAGCCCTGCTGGACCAGGCCCAAGGCCCATCTAGTCCAGCATCCTGTTTCACACAGTGGCCCACCAGATGCCACTGGAAGCATGAGGGCAGCACCGGCTGGCACTAGTGTACATTTCATGACTGACCTCTGGACCAGTGTCAGTGGAATGCACACTGCTTTCCTGGCCCTCACTGCCCACTGGTGGGGCCCAGAGAGAGAAGGGACCTTGGGTGCTGCCTCTGGCTCTAGCGCGTCTCACACTGCATTGAGGCACAGGTGGGCCATCTTGCATGTGGAGACCATGGATGTCAGGCACACCAAGGAGGAAGTGGCATCCATACTTGGCCGCCAGATAGAGGAGTGGATTGGCAGGTGTCCACACCTCTCCTGGGGCTTCATTGTCATGGAGAATGGCTCCAACGTTACTGTTGTCGTTGAGTCAGTGATGGACTGTATCAACATACAGTTTATGGCACACACACTCCTCCTAGCTGTCAGATGCCTCGGCCTTAGGCATCCAGGGAACAGGGCAGCCGCCTCCCTAGTGCTGTTGCTGCCACAGCCACGCTTGTCGAGAAGTCTTGCAAGATGGCGGCCAATTTCCACCGCAGTGAGAAGTCCAGGCACCTGCTTTGCAAAAGGCAGCATGACCTCGGGCTTCCACACCAATTAATCCCAACGGATGTAGAGATGCGATGGAACTCCACCTTCCTCCTGTTTCAGCGCCTGCTGGAGCAGGAGAGAGCCCTTGGTGACCTGGTGAGGAATAAGTCCTTGGGACGTATGAGACCTCTCTAACGCTGAGTGGTAGCTCATGTGGTAGCTTAGTGGTAGCTGAGTGGTAGCTCATGATGTTGACACTTGAGCCCTTCCTGTTTGTCATGAAGAGCTTGTGTGCTGCCACCACTCCTCTGAGCAAGGCCCTGCCCACAGCTCTCGGCCTAGAGAAGCTGATGGGAGAACTCCAGACTTTGCTGACCATGCCAGAGGAGCGTGCTCTGGCTGGAAGGCTGAAGACTGGGGTGGCCAACCAGCTGGTTGGTGTGTTGGGTGACAGGGAGGAGTATGTCCTTGCTTGTCTCTGTGACCCAACTATCAAGGGCAATGTCATGCATGCCAGTGACTTGCCCGGGTGGAGGGACCTCCTGGTCCAGAGAGTTTGGGAGGAGTCGTCACTAAGACCTGCAGGAGTGACCAGAAGAGTGATGCGGCTGCGCCTCCGCCTGAGTGAGCCGCATCCAGCAGCAGCGGCAGTGTCGGCAGCCTGGTGTCAGCTATCCCTTCCCCTTCTTCTTCCCAGTCCATTGGCATGGCATCCCAGGCAGGGGCCCAATGCAGCAGGAACTTCCTCCTGCTAAATCAGCCCAGTGGTTTAAGTGGGTGAGCCTTGGTGCCTTTCCCGGTTTGCTAGAGGCTCGGCCTACCAGGCCCACCAGTGTTTAGCAATGCATTGCTCAGTACTCGGAGGAGCCTTTGGAGGAAGATCCAGAGATGGATTGTGCACTATTCTGGGCAAGCTGCCACCAAGTCTGGCTGGACCTGGTGGTGGTTGCTGTGTGCCTCCTCTCCTGCCCACCAACCAGCATCCAGAGCCCCAGCCATTTTCTCTCAGTATAGTTTGCTTGGAAGAAAATTCTGGCTGCATTCCAGGTAAAAGGTCATTTTAGCAAGACACTTCCTAAAAGACACTTCTGCAAAGACCTGCAACAAGCCAGAGGAAATGCCCCTCGCTGACCAGCAGGAGAAGCGCTGAATAGACTTATTTTAGAATTGCAAAAGGAACTATTCCTCCCCATAATTATCAGAATTAAGCCAGTATATGCCAGAATGTGCAATATTGCCTCTTCCCCTCTCTTTGTCAAGATGATTGTTCCAGCAATGTCCCTCTCACGAATATCCTTTGTCAACCAGCATACAGGAAGAAGCCACCCAGACACAACCTAATCGATACCCAATAATTCACGCCTTATCAGGAGTGAGAATTCCTAAACTCAGTCAAATAATTATCCAAGGATTCATATATGCTGTTCCTAGCCTCCAGTCAATGCCCTAGGGTATGTTTTTGCCTATAAGAACTCCCTTCAAAATAGACTCCCTTCAAAATTGGACTGCCCAAACAGGGCAATTTCACACATAATGGAGGCTGGTGGGGGAGGAGAAACCTCCAGAGGAACATCCCCACCCCCGTGGCCTCAGAGAAGTACAAAAAACAATTTTTAAAAATGTGAACATATCCCCCTGAATGGGCAGGGGGGTTGGTCTGGTGCCAAACCAAACTGTGGGGAGGGGGGGTTAGTTCAACACCAGACCGTCGAACCAAACAGGTTCGACATTGAACCTGTTCACACATCCCTAAGTCCTTTTGACAGAGTTTTTGCCATCTACAAAAGCTTTTGCCAGTCACGCTTTTGCCTTTTGCCACACTTGCTGCCTTTGCACCTGCATGCATCTTGCCACCAGACGCGGCACCCCTTACTGTCCAGGTGTGCCAATGAGCTCACTTTATGCTTGAACTCTCCAGAAAGAACGGTTCCCACAGTGAGAGCTAGGTAGATATGACAAACAGCTTTTCTCTCTCTCTTTTCTTTTACCTGCAAGCCTCTATCTCCCTTCCTAGTATAGCAACTTGGTAACGTGCCTAGCCAATCACTTTTTCATCTCCTGTACCCCATTATCCCTCAATAAAGCAACTCTTGTTTTCAAAGTCACATCTCCATCCTCTTTCTTTCCCCTTCCAGTGCATCCACATCATGGCTGCATGATGTGCACTGCTCTTAAGGTATTTTATTTCTGTTCAAGGGTCTGCACCATTTGATGCTGATTTCCCCTACTTGAGCCAAACCATAGTCACAGAGGGTGATAGCTGACATGCCTCTCAAGATCTCATAACAATATACTTCCTAGCTATAGCCGTAGCTGTAGCTGCTATAGCTTACAGCTACTGTGTTGCTGTTTATCAGAAGTCATAAATCAAGATTTATATACCATCTTGTTCTTGTTAATAATATAGTCCAAGCAAAACATTTCTCTCACAAATTCACAGACGATGTTCTCCCTCCAGGAAAATGTATTTTGACAGAAAACTGAACAGACGTGACAAGGAGAGGATGAAGATGAGAGAGAGAAAAGAAGAGCTTTGGTGAAGATGTGCATTCCACATTTAGGTTTCATATCTATATATTTCTTCTGAAAGTACTTTTTCATATGATGGACTAAAAGTATAGAAGGCCTTCTGGATAGCCTAGAGAAAGAAAAATGTCAAATTTGTATGTGGCTAGAGCTTCAGCAGGGGTCATCCCAAAATATTTGTTTACCTTTTAGAGATAAGCAACAGATACTTGGGGGCTTATCAGTGAAGAAAAACCCCATATTTCAATGCCCTGTTAAGAATTCAGCAGCAGTTCTTACAGGGCATGGAAAATGAAGACAACAAAACCCCTGTACAATCACATTCTTTAGATTTGAGGATAAGAGGGTTTTGTTTTTGTTTTAAACAAGAACACTGTATTATGTTAAGGGCCATCCCATTTTGTTGTCAGAATTTTTTTCTATGATCCCCCCATCCTTTGCCATTACTGCTAACACATTATTCTATATGTTTATTAAGGACTCACCTCAGAGCTCACACCTGA
This sequence comes from Hemicordylus capensis, assembly GCF_027244095.1. NCBI lineage: Eukaryota > Metazoa > Chordata > Lepidosauria > Squamata > Cordylidae > Hemicordylus > Hemicordylus capensis. The sequence continues at coordinate 83,149,322 of NC_069658.1, read as the reverse complement.
TCCAGTGCCTCTTATCTGACTGCACAATAGCTTTGCATGTCAGCCACAATGGACATGACAGCTCAATGTAAGTGAAAGGCCATTGGGCTTTATTATTCTTTTCTTTGGTCCTACTCCATAAAAACACTTAAGCAAATGCTCAGTATCGATTGAATGAATAGCTCAATTGAAGGTTCTGGAGAGATTCACATCTGCCTCGGTTAAAAGAAGTTCACCAGCACTCATGCAATCCCATTTTCCCACACCAATCAACAGAAGAGAAGAAGTGGATATCTGCACTGACTTATATTAGGGAAGTACTCATCGCAACTGAAGCTAGGAAAACTGGATAATGGGGCTGAAGCTGTTCACAGCAGACCTGTTTCCACTGATACTCATTGTATCAGTTCACTCTTGAAAATTCAGTAATCCAGTGTCAATAATCCAGGTCAATATTCCAGTGTACACACACACACACACACACACACACACACACACACACACACACACACACTTTGAGGCTATTCTCACAACCACAAGAAATGGTTAACCCAGAGGTTAGCCCGCTTAAGTCCTCCCCCTTTAAATGAGATTAGCTGAGTGAGCGCTCCGCTAACCCCATTTTGTCGATCACGAGTCACCACGGTGCGGCTCTGCACCACGGCAACTTGTGAGGAGACCCCTGCCGGGAGGCTAAAACAAGCCTCCAGGTCTCGGGGGTCTCCCCAGGATGCCCCGTGCACTCACACGGGGCATCCTAGGACTTCTGGGGGCTGGGTGGTCCCCAATTTCCGCAGGCCCTACCGGCTCTATGACAGAGCTGGTAATCGTGTGGGCAGCCAATCCAGTCGCCCAGGGCTCCGTGGGTGTTCATGTGCGGGGAGAGTGGGCTTGGCTCGCTCTCCCGGCCTAACCCCATCTGGCTCTCCACACTGCTTGTGTGTAGAGCCTCTTTATTTTTGAAAGTGTGAGTTACTATTATTCACATTTCTATCTCACCCTTCCTCCAAGGAGCATAGGGAGACATACATGGGGGGCTTGGCCCCTTTTATCACTGGAACAACCTAAGAGGAGGCAGACTGAGAGAGAGTTGCCCAAGTCACCCAATGAGCTTCATGGATGAATAAGAATTTGAACCCAGATCTCCCTAATCCTAATCCAACAGTCTACCCACTACAGCACAACCTGGCAACCTTTTCATCTGTTTGTTACATCTAATTTATTTATTTGTTTAATTTATACCCATCTTTCTTCCATGCTGGAGGGGTCCTCAGGTGATCTAACATCTAGGCACTGGCCAGACCCAGATGTGCTTAGTTTCAGCTGCCTCATGTGCCTTCGGTTTATTATTTATTTATTTATTTCCAAAATGGCTCAGGGTGGTTTACAATTAAAACAGATTTAGATGTTGTAATCTGTGGAATATACTGAGGTGCAATTTGAAAAAGATGACCCAATGTGTTTTAAGTACGAGGGCCATACAGTATAAGGTTTTCATCGTTCATCTCAGAACTGAATGAGCTTGCCCTGCTTATTATTATTCCTTTTGATGAATTATGGCATGTTGGGCAGACATTTCAACTGCATGATTACTGAGTGCAAAATGTTATTACTGTAAGAAGGACACTCAGAACATTAAAAACAGGTGAAAGTGAGAGTGATAATGCTTTTAAAATTTTCCATGGTTAATGATCAAACCAGGTTAAGGCCATGAGGTAAGACCATGTGTGTTTTGAAAAATAAAAACATGAATTTTTCAATCTAGATAAACTAGTAAAGACAACTATTTAAGTAGAGGAACCCTGTTTTTCCCCCTAAACAGAACTATCACTGTTATGGTTGAAACCTCTGCACCTCAGAAGATATTACTAGATGCTTAGACCAAAAATTTAGAAATATGAACTACAGCATTCAGAGATTAAAACACGAACAATTTCACTCAAGGTTAAATAGGTTGTTGGGTGTTTTTTTTGTTTTGTTCTTGCTTCATGTTGTTTTTGGTGATGTACACAGGAAATATTTGTTACATTAAACATATAAAACAATCACAAAATGATAAGTTCCACACAGCAGCACATACTGTAGCATATAAAAGGTCATTCATATATGACAGGGAAGTATTATTAAACATCACAAACCAGGTAAGCCAAATACTGGTGGAAATAACAAGGTTTTCAGATGGCAGCTAAACAGGGCCGTGCTGAGTGGTTCTTCTGAAGCAGAGTCTTACAGCTGGATGATACCGTGGAGATGATAGAGGCATCCCATAACTGTTATGATGTGAGCCACAAAGAAGGGCTTGTCCTGAATATCTGAGCAGGAGAACATGTTCTTGTGGGTTCATATCCTTGACACAGTTTGAACAATCATTCCCCCCAGCCTATCTATCTATCTATCTATTTATTTATTTATTTATTTATTTATTTATTTAACAAATGTTATACCACCCCATACGCAAGACCCTGGGTGGTTCACAATCTAAAAACACAACAATTAAAACATTAACACAATTAAAACAATTTAAAATACAGATAAAAGCTCAAAAACATAAAACTTCAAATAAACTAAAAGCCTGACTCAAATGGTATGTTTTCAGATCCTTCTTAAAAACATCCAGGCTGCATTTACATGTAACACATGTAAGTGTGTTACATGTAAGTGGGGCAGAGGTTTGAAATTGTGAATGTCCAGATGTGTGCAACCATGGTTTTGCAGCAAAAGTGATCTACGGTTTGCCTAGCCAAACTCCAGTTTGAACCTTCAGTTTGTAGTGAGTTTCACCACCATTGCCTGAGGTTTTTCAGCAGTAGCATTATTTCCGAATGCCAATGCTTCTATAGCAGCAATTTTGTGCAATTTCTGGAACCATAATAATAGAAAGGGTGGTTCATACCTGCCCGGGATTGCACCTGTTCCATGCCTGTAGTGCTTCTTGCTGGCCACCCCCCCGGTCCACCACCACCCAGCACTTGCCCCATCCCCGGTCCCTGATCCAACAAAGCAGTTGCCAGGCAACAGCCATGCCCCATCCCAATCTTGTCAGCCTGTCGAATGACCAAGTCACCCAGGGCCATGCCCTCTTCCCACTCCATCCCCTGATCCTGCCCCCCATGAAAGGGCATGTTTTCATAGCTTTTTTGTGGTAGTTGCCAAGACAGGGAGAGCTGGTCCAAACCCAGGAAATTTGAAGGAGAGTAAAGATCTGTTCCTGAGACTGGTGTTTTCCCATTTTGCCCACATGGCTATGCCAAGAAACATGGAGCATCAAAAGGTCCTTTGGGTGTGTCAAAGGCTTCCCTATAAAAGGGGGGTGGAGTCGGGGTGCAGAAGTTCTATCATTAATCAGAGAGAATGGGGGATGGATGCAAAGGTTTGGGGGGGCAATTTTTTTAATTAGCTCAACTCATGAGCACACAGTCCAATGGAAGACCAAAGGTTGGCAAGCCTAAGGTCCTCCCCAGTAGACTGGCCCTCTCATGAGAGTGCTAGTCCCCTGGCAGCAAGATGTTTGGTCCCCATGGAATGTTGTTTGGCCCCCATAGACTGCTTTGCTAGGGTGAGCCATTGCAAGAGCATACTTGGTCACAGTGGGCCAGAGCCCAGGATCCTTTGCCCTCTGTCATATACATATCCTCTCCTAGGAAGTCATCATGTTCTCTTCTCTTTCCCGAGTAACAGAGAAATCGTGCCCCCCAGCATCCCCCCCTCACCAAGGACAGGCAGATCATTATGAAAAGGCACAACCACACTCAGCATGCCCCTTTGAAGATTGTGTCCACTGGCTGCTGCCCTGGAGACATGCTGATGCCTTGCCCACAGTCTGGTGATGCGAGCATGACAGAGCTTGCTGGAATGCAGCCTTGGTGGAACAAGAAGAGGAAGGAGCTTTCCTTCCTGAAAATGGAAGTTGCTGCACTGCAGTTTGATGATAATCTGCAATGCAATTCACAGTCTGAAAAATTATCTGCAACCTCCAGTTTCACCTTATGTGCGAATGCAGCCCCAGAGAAGGGGAGGCTCTAGGAAGCACTTTTTAAAGTCCTGGAGCAACCTAGAAAAGTCCTGATTTTGAGTCACCACCAACCGAGCCGGTGGCAACCACAGCCAGAAATCTCCTGATGATCTTAATAGGTGGTGGGGTTCATGAAGAAGGCATTTCCTTAAATACCTCGGACCCAAGCTGTTTAGGGCTTTATAGGTAATAACCAACACTTTGTATTTTGTAGGTCTTTCAAAATGGACGTAATATGATTTATTTTGATAACCTGGCCGGAGACCAACCTGGCTGCTGCATTCTGTACCAGCTGCAGTTTCCAGACTGTGCACAAATTCAACCCCAAATAGAACACACTGCGGTAGTATTTGTTTCACTGAAAAAGTATGTAATAGTAGTATAGATTTTATTTGCATTGAGTCATCAGACCATAGCAAAATAAATGGAATAAATTCAATAAACAGATTATACAACATACCAGTAAAATAGCATGCAGGTCCAACTAAAAAACTAATAAAACTACAATAAAACTGAGAAATCCAATAAAAACAGATTACATAAAACATACAAGTAAAATAGCACTGAAGTTAAATCAAATACAGGACAGGCCCAAATTAAAATTAAAATTAAAACTACCACTAAAAAGACTACAACTTAAAATTTAGAAGACAAAGTGTGGGTAAAAGCCTAAAACCTAGTGGCAGTACAGGTATATAATTGTGCATTACATATAGGAAAATGTCAAGTCTTATGTGAGCACATTTCCAGAAAAAATATTTTCAGAGATGGTATTGCTACATCCAAGGAACCAGTTCTCATGGGCAGTAGCTTTTTCTGTCTGTTGCTTTATCATCCAAACACAGACCTTACTTATAGAGCAATCAGCAGCTTCTATGTGGACTAGAGGTGTCAAGATCTAAAAAAAACACCCACCCCTCAATATGGATATTCCCAAGGATGGGCTCCTTTTCTTAAGAGAGCTTGGAGGGGAGTTTTCTTTGTCTACCCCAGCTGCAGCAGAAGTGCACAGCTAAGGAAAGCACTGCTAATTAATATTTTCTGGAGACATGGAGTTAAAGTTCTAAATAAAGTAGTTCATTTAGGAAATTCATCAAGAGATGCAAACTGGAGTATTGTGGACATATCCTCAGAGGAGTAAAATATCAAATAGTACAACTAATGCTAGAAGGAAAGCTAGCAGGAAAAGGATCAAGAGGAAGGAGGAGGAAGGGATAGATGGAAGGGATAGATGGATGATCTGAAAGATTGGCTAGAAATGGGTACAGAAGACATCATCCACAATTCTAGGGACCACGATCTATGGCTTTTGCTGGCTGCCAATCTCCCAATCAGAGAAGGCATATGAGGAGAAAGAGAGACCAGGGAAAGAGATAAGGCCTATATGCCTTGCTGCTAGCTATCTACAGGAAGAGGGGTGAGGAAGAAGAGGGAAGTCTCTCTTAGGTGAGAGAATGAAACCTGAGACTATCAGGCCTGGTTCAGAAGTAACATGGAACCACATGTCCAATGGACCCGTGGTTGTGCACCCTGCCTCCTTGTGTCCACATTTGGACGTTGGAGAGAACTGCCTTTCTGCAGTCAGTGAGATAGCAGAGAGGTGGGGTTGCTGGCTGTGTGGACTTCCTTCTTGACAGAAGGACAGCCCTCACAATTGGGCTGGAGTGAACGAGGAGTTCCCTCCCTCAACTCCAGTTCCATGGGAATGAAACTGCAGTGCCAGCGTTCTGATGTAATGCTGGAGCTGCAGACTGGAGGTAAGGGCGCCGAAACTCCACTTGGATGAAATTTGGAATGGAGTGGAGTTTGGGAAAGGAAACGGTGGGTCCCTTCTTGCCCTTAGCTCTGGTTTCCTGAATTCGGATGTGCGTTTGGGAAACTGGAGGTGAAGGGACTTCTGGTTTCTCAGTACATCTAAATTCGGCATTAGACTAACAAAGGGGAATCAGACTAGAGAAAGCATGGTCAGAGAGGGAATCCCTTTACTGGCTATCTCTACCCCTAATGCCCCTAGTGGTAGATAGGGTTGCTGGTCCTGAGAGTCAAGAGCTGCATCTTCAACACCTTTAAGACATGTTGTAAACTACTAGAATCATAATGAAGCTATTTTATTTTAGATGTTATTTTAAGCATATTATTGAGGCTAATATGGGGCTCTTTATTCAGTAAATAGATAGTTCCCCCTCTGGAATGAGACCATGGTGTGCGAGAAGGATGGTTAATTTCTGCCCCCAAGATGGTCCTGATTCTATTTTCCCCACCAGCATTGCCATTTGCCCTGGAAAATAGCAACTGGCAGCACAGGGAGCTCTTATATAGGAGAAAATAGCAAAATAAAGTTGATTCAGACTAGGACTATGGTGCAGCACACACACACTTCAAAATTCCTTAATCCCAATATATGGAACTGATCCAAAACACAGGCATGTTCTCCCAGACTCATGTGTTTAAAGTCATGTCTAGCTTGACCTTTAGTCTTGATTAAAAGGGTGAAAATATTGGTCATGATGCACAACCTATATTTATTTCAATTAATATTAGGAGAGAAAGCTATATGAGTGTGAGTGAAGACACAACATTTCAGACAAAAATGTGTGAAGTGGGTACTATTCGGTTTGGGGGCTGCCTTGGTGTTTTGGAGCACACCCTAATTCAGTTTGAAACTGTTGCAGTTGAGGGCAGAGGGTTAGGGATGGGAAATTAATTCACTTTAGCCCAGATCCTTTGACTCTATAACTTTTCACTTTGGCACTTCAGTCACTTCCTCAACCCTCAACCCTAAAAATACTATAGGACCCAGGCAACCCAACCCTCACCCAGCACCCAACCCTCACCCCTAAAAAAAACTGTAGGACTAGGCAAGGGACAAAAGACAGGTTGCTTTTCTTTATTTTGCTCCTGGCAGGGAGGGAGACTTTCATTACTAGCTCTAGTAATGAAAGTCAAGGAGCACCGTGAAAAAATGGAACTACGACTAAATGTAGAGAAGACTAGACAATGGGTACAGCAACCCACCTCAGAACTGACAGTGAAGACATTGAAGTGGTGGATAGCTTCTGCCTTTTAGGATCAGCCATCAACAGTAAAGGATACAGCAGTCAAGAAATACGCCACAGACTAGAACTTCGATGCAAAAGCTGGACTTTGAAGAAGCAAGATAGAAAAGTATTGGTGTTTTTGAACTTTTGTGCTGGAGAAGACTTTTGAGGATACCATGGACAGCCAGGAAAACAATTGGATCATAGAACGAATCAATGCAGACTTTTCACTTGAGGCACAAATGATCAGGCTCAAAATATCATACTTCGGACATATTATGCGAAGACGTAGCTCCCTTGAGAAGTCCATAATGCTGGGGAAAATTGATGGAAAGAGAAGAAGAGGATGACCATCAGCAAGGTGGAGGGACTCGATTACAACAGCAATGAATGCACCACTGTGAGACCTTAAAGGCCAAGTCGAAGACAGATCATCCTGGAGAGAATCTATCTATATGGTCACACTAAGAGTTGACACTGACTTGACTGCACTTAATCAATCAATCAGGGAGGGAGAAGGCAATGTCTTCCATACAGGACTGTCCCTAGTGGGATGTGGGTCTGGGTGTGAATCTGCATGTATGGGGCCTCACGGGGAAGTGGTTGTGGGGAAGAGTGCATGTGCAACCAAAGTTCTCAAAGGGGTTTACATAGAAAAATAAATAATACAGAAATACATTGGTCCAGATCCCAAAAGGGCTCACAATCTAAAAATAAACATAAGGTAGATACCAGCAACAGCCACTGGAGGGATGCTGTGCTGGGGTTGGAAAGATTTGCACAGCCCTACTACACAGTGGAACTCCCATGATTTTAGGGAGGCGAACCCCACCCCTAGAATTACTGCATTTTCTAAAGCCAGAAATAAACTATTTCAAATCAGTTTCCAAGGAAACTAATCAACATGACATTGCAGAGGCATGGATACCAAATTAGTATTCTCATTTAAAATGAATGCTCCATCTTGGTCAAAGTTCAGGCCAAGGGAGATGTTATGTTGAAGGCGCTTAACACTGCATCTGTCTTATATTTGCCCTAAAGAAGCAAGGAACATCACTTGAATATCACATCTTATCAGTGAATTAATCTTCATGATCAAATTTACTTCCTTTCCTTCTACTTCTCACATTTCCATGATTAAAGAATTAGATTATCTTGTTCAAGGAGTAGTGAGAAAAACATAGAAAAAAGAGAAATGAGAGAGACTGTTTTGTGGCACTGATAACTGACAATGCTGCCAACATCACATAGTACTAGCCAAGCAGGGTCAGATGTATTCATCTGTTGAGTGACTCTGAACCTAGTCATGTGGGATGTGCTTGGCCCTCCTGAGGCTGTGACCAGGTGAGACATCCCTGCTGCAGGTGCTGGGCACCATCTTGCTGCTGCCACAGCTGCTCTTGTGGATAGGTGCTGCAAGGTAGTAGCTTTGTTCCACTTAAGTGAAAAGAATAGGCATATGCTCAAGGAGAGGCAGCTTGAACTGGATTGACCTGAACACCTGATCCCTCAGCATGTTCCGACCCAGTGGAACTCCACATCTCTCTTGCTATGATGTCTGAGGAGCAAGAACCAGCCATCCATGGTCTGGCAAGGAGGTGTGGCTTGGATGTGGGCGATCTGTCCAATGCAGACTGGAAGCTCATATATGAGGTTGTCTTGGCACTCGAGCCATTCTTTGTTGCCATGAACAGTTTGTGTGCCAAGACAGTGACACTGAGCCAGGCTTTTCCCGCTACATTTCTCCTCAGGAAGAGGATGCACGAGCTCCAGACCACACTGACCACCAGGGAAGCAATCGCCTTGGCAGGTTAGCTGAGGACTGGAGTGTAGGATTGGCTCAGGACATCCTTGAGTGCATTGGCAGCAAATGTTTTGTCTTGCCTCTGTGACCCAAGGATGAAGATCAAGGCGGTCACCCCTGACCAGCTTCCCAGGTGAAGGGACCTCCTGGTTGTAGAGGTAAAGCAAGCAGAGGAGAGAAGCCTGTGGTGCAACCAGGACAGGAGGAGGGAGCTGGCAGGCCTACTGCTAGTGCATAGTCCACCCCTAGCAGCAGCATCACTACTGCTTCCCAGTCCAGCAGTGTAGTGTCCCTGGCAGGCCCAAGTAAACCAGCAATTCCACCTCCACATTCCACCCAGTGGTTAATGGAGGGGTGCCTATGTACCTTGCCAGGGGAATGGAAAGAACCCACCAAGCCCAGCAGCAATGCTGAGCAGTGTGTGCTGCAATACCTGCAGGAGCTGGTGGCAGGCCAGGAGATGGAACTGATCCAGTTTTAAGAAACGCATCACCAAGACTGGCTGGACTTGGAGGCAATTGCTGGCCCATTTCTCTTGTGCCCGCCTAGCCGCATCCAGAGCAAGAGTGTGTTCTCTGTGACCTTTTCCCCCAAACCCCATAGGATTCTATGGATTTTGGAGTTGGGGAAAAAATTAATCACCTGCTTGCCCATTCCTTTTGCAAGCTGGGTGGTAGGTAGCACCCATCATGCCCTACCACCCAACCCACTTTGAAGTCCCTTGGACCTACCCATAGATAACAATGGGGTGATTCAAGTCCCACATTGTTCTCTATGGCCAAATCACTCAAATAACTTGGATTGTTTGTAGGCGATTCATCAAACCAGCAGCTGCCAATGGCGGCTGTTATGAGGAAATGATTCTAGTATTTTGTGATTTGATTTGAGCTTGAATCAAATAACAAAGTATTATTTGTGTACATCTCAACTATCGGCATTACCTGAATGTCTTCCCCTCCTTGTAATCTCCGCCCTCTCCTCCTAACCCCATGCAGGACTAGGCTGAGACGATCAACTTAGTGGATGGGGAGGGGTTGAATCTTGAGCGCCTATTTACAGGTAGCACCCGCTTACACATGTTTTACCCCACATTTATTTATTTATTTATTTAACATATTTTTATACCACCCAAAATTCACATCACTTGAAAATACCGCAATGTATTTGGCCACACACAGAGCCCACTTGTGTCCTTTCTTCTCACACATGTGGACATGTATACTTAAAAATAAATAAATTAAACAGCAAGCTTTTTTCCTCCCTTTCTCACAATATAAACATTTCTGGGATATATCTTTGGGCAGCAATCCTATGCACACAGTAGTTCCTTGGGAGTAAGCCCCGATGAATTCATTAAGGCTTTACTCGGAATAAACTGTATAGAACTGGCAGTAGTTCTATCCAACATTTACTTGAAATAATCCTTTATCAGGTTTGAAAATTCAGTCATATAAATTAAAAAAAAGCTGTCCAAAGAACAGCTTTGCTGAGGACCTCTACTTTTAATTCTATTACTACCACTCACTTAGCAATAGCACTTAGCACTTACATTTATATACCGCTCTATAGCCGAAGCTCTCTAAGCGGTTTACAATGATTTAGCATATTGCCCCCAACGTTCTGGGTACTCATTTTACTGACCTAAGAAGGATGGAAGGCTGAGTCAACCTTGAGCCCCTGGTCAGGATCGAACTTGTAACCTTCTGGTTACAGGACGGCAGGTTTTTTTACCACTGCGCCACCAGGGGCTCTTTTTAATAATGATGATGATGATGATGATGATGATGATGTTCCCCCAGTGAGGCTCTACCTTGGCGTGGTTGTGGGGCTTGTGTGCTCTGAGGAAGGTGAGAGCTATGCCAGAGGTCCAACCATACTGGACAGGTCTCACCAGAGGAGGCAGACAAAGAGTGCCTCTCCCATCAACAATATGGTGAGACGTAACTTTAATAAATCTATACCGGATCGGTAGTCGCCCGGGTCAACAAGGACAGCGCCAGGTGCTATAGTCCCTGGACATCTGGTGGCAAGTGGGCAACAGGACTCAGGATCTTCAGTTGAGCAACCAGGGCTGGACACTGCAAGGTTCAGGCGCGTAACAACGATCGGGCAAGGGGAGACAGCTGTCTGGGGGCCCCACTGCCTGGAGGGGCCCCCCAGAGGCACCTCACGTGACTCCCCATTGCCCCCTGCCCAGCCCCAAGGCCCCTCAGCCACTTGCCCTGTTCGCCGTCTCTCCAGCTTGTTCTCCTGGCCAGCAATCCAGGCAGCAGACAAGCTGCAAAGAGCTCCTTTTCTCCCACCTCTCAGCTGATCGGCGGGTGGACGGGGCTTCCACGGAGGTCTGGTGTAGGCCTCTGTGAAGCCTGAACTCCAGTAGGGCCCAAGCCAGCCAGGAAGGAGGAGGCAGCCAGAGTGGCCACCACTGGTCTCTGCAGCAGAAGACCCCTTGCTGCCAGGTAGAGTGTGAACTCCTTTTTGTGGTTACCTCCCCCCCCCCGGATATATAGGCATCTGCTTGCCATAGGGCTTTGATATGGGGGAAGGGACTGAGAAGTCTCTGAATATTTATTTTTAAACAGCTTGGAAAATTTGCTGGCTTAAAAAAAACTATCTAAAAAGTCCTATAAGTGGCTTGTTTCATGGCAGAAAATTACAAACACTTCTGGAAGAAACAGTATTATATTTATTTTATTCATTCATTCATTCATTCATTTATAAATGCACTTATGTTCAAGTTGTTTTGCAACCCAGAAGGTCTGATTGAGAACTGTGAAGCATGTCTTGTGCTTTTATTTTATTTTATTTTTCTTGTGTGTGAACTGCTCCCCAATAACTTGCAGGGACTTCAGGGTAAATCTGGCCAACATGTGAATGCAGCACCTCTAGTCCAGAGGAGATGTGTGTTAAAGGGCTTTAAAAGCCTCCTGTGAAAAACCTCCTGGAATCGAACTTGACTGAATTTGTTCAGAATTCTGAGAAAACAAATATAGGCTCACCCTGCATTGTTGAAAGTCTCCTTTGCTAATCTGCAGCAAGGGGTCCATTTTAATCATTCATCTTTCTAGTGTGTTCTAGGCATTAAAAGTAAAACTATAAATGTATAGTACTCAATGTATATCACTATATATTGTGACGTGTGCGTGTGTGTATTCAGTGAAATGTATTTCCAGGCAGCATACTTATTTTGGAATATCAGACTTAAATCCTTGGGGGCCTGGGGTGTGTGGAGGCCCTGGACTTTGAGTGGGGGGGGGGGCATTTTAAAATCTTGTCTCTGGGCCTATTCCAACCTTGCTACGCCCCTGGCAAGGTTACTGGAAGAAACATCGCTTAACCGAAAAAAATATGCAAAAAATGCCAACAAGGAAATAATGATCTGCTATTACAAGTCTAGTCCAACTAGAAGAGGTTATTTTAAAAGAATGTACCAAATTTGGAAAGAGAAGCATCCAGATACAGAAATAACAGAACAAAGGCTAGCAGACCAGAGAAGATTCATAATAAGAAATAAAGTATTCACAGGAGTTGAGCTGGAAGAACTGCAAAGAGCAACACAGGCTCAAGATATGGAAGAAGCATTACCACCAACTGAAGAAGTTGCTCAGGCGCAGGTGAAGGAGGTGTTGAAAATCAAGGATGCCACTGTTGCTGAACTGTTTCAAAATCAAAACCAGGCAACCTCCCCTTTGCCTTCACCTCAAAAACGCAAATGCCGTTTAACAGAAAAGCAACAAGAACTAAAGCAAAAAATAACTGAGCACATGAACCAAACAACCACCAGGGTTCGACTTCCAGCTCTGAAAACAGTTGCCAAAAAACAACTTGCTCAGGCATTAAAAGATGTCAGTGCTGCACTTGCAGAAATAACAACCAATAATTTGCAAGAAACAAACCAACTAATGTACAGTGCAGCAACAATAACAACATAAGAGCTCGGATATAAGATCAGTGGACCTGTCAAAAAAGAAAGCAGTACATCACCTAAATGGAAGATTAGATTAGAAAATAAAATCTCCAGGCTTAGATCAGATGCTAGTAAATTGAAAGATATGAAAGACAGGAAGCTGAAGAATGAAAACACCAAACAGTATCTGATCCAAAAATACCACCTAGATTCAAGGAGAATTAGAGAAGTCCTAGAAATAATAAAGCAGCAATTAACAGCAGTATCAAAGAAGATTAGCAGATACAAAGCCAGAATTACACAACACAGGCAGAATCTCCAATTCCATTCGAATCAGAGATGTTTCTACCAAAGCATAGAAGGAGAAACTGCAAGAAATGTAGAAACACCAAATAAAGAAGAAACAGTGCAATTCTGGGGGAAATTATGGGACAATCCAATGGATTATAATAAAAAAGCAGGCTGGATGAAAGAGGTCAAAAAATGTAACCAACAAAGGCAAGATCTAATAATAACACCAGAATTAATAAGTGAAAGAGCAAAGAAAATTAAAAATTGGACTGCGCCAGGCGACGATGAACTGCATGGCTTTTGGCTTAAACACCTAACAAGCCTTCATAAACAACTAACAAAACAGTTCAATCACATTTTGCAAGGAGGTGATATTGAACAATGGCTAACAACTGGGAAAACTCATCTCATCATGAAAGACCCAGCAAAAGGTGCAGTTCCAAGTAATTATAGACCGATAACCTGCCTGCCAACCATGTTCAAATTATTAACTGGAATAATAGCAGATGAAGTGATGCAACACTTATTAACTAACAAACAGCTTCCAGTTGAACAGAAAGGAAATTGCCTGAACACCAGAGGCACAAAGGACCAGCTGCTGATTGACAAAATGATTTTAGAAAACTGCAAGAGAAGGAAAACAAATCTAAGTGTTGCATGGATTTACTACAAGAAAGCCTTCGATTCATTGCCTCACCCATGGATACTACAATGTTTAGAAACAACTGGTGTCAGCAAAAACATTCAGATATTTATAAAAAAAGCAATGAGCATGTGGAGTACACAGTTAACAATCAATGGCGAGACACTTGGACAGGTTAGCATTAGAAGAGGCATTTTCCAAGGGGACTCACTATCCCCTCTGTTGTTTGTAATCGCCATGACTCCACTTTCACAAATACTAAACAAAACAGGCCTCGGATACCAAACATCTAAAACATCAAGTAAAATCAACCATCTGCTGTACATGGACGATCTGAAGTTGTATGGAAAGTCCCAGTCAGAAATTGAATCACTGCTAAACACTGTCCGTATATTCAATAGCCATATAGCAATGGAGTTTGGACTAGACAAGTGTGCTGCATTAATAATGAACAGAGGAAAAATAACAAAAACAGAAGGAATAGAACTGCCCAATGGAAGCAAGATCAAGAACCTGGAAGAGAAAGAACATTACAAATACTTGGGCATTCTCCAGGCTGATAACATTGCACATGCTGAAGTTAAAAGAAAAATCGGAATTGAATACATCAGGTGAGTTAGAAAAATCCTCAAGTCCAAACTCAATGGCGGGAACACCATACAAGCCATAAACACCTGGGCTATACCTGTTATCAGATACACTGCAGGGATAATAGACTGGACCCAGGCAGAGCTAGAGACGCTGGATCATAAGACCAGGAAAATCATGACCATCATTCATGCTCTTCACCCCCACAGTGATGTAGATAGGCTATACCTCCCTCGCAGCTCAGGCGGAAGAGGAATGCTGCAAGTCCATCAAACAGTAGACGAGGAGAAAAGAGGCCTTGAAGAATATATCAAGGACAGTGAAGAAGATGCACTTCAAATGGTCAATAACGTGAAACTATTCAACACCAATGAAACAAAGCAGGCCTACAAGAAAGAACAAGTCAAGAACCGAGCAGAAAAATGGAAAAAGAAGCCACTGCATGGTCAATATTTTCACAATATAACTGGAAAATCAGATATCAGCAAGACCTGGCAATGGCTTAAGAATGGCAACTTGAAGAAAGAAACAGAGGGTTTAATACTGGCTGCACAAGAAGAGGCACTAAGAACAAATGCAATAAGAGCAAAAGTTGAAAAATCCACAACAAACAGCAAGTGCCGCCTTTGTAAAGAAGCAGATGAAAGCGTGGACCACCTAATCAGCTGTTGTAAAAAGATGGCACAGACTGACTACAAACAAAGGCATGACAAGGTAGCAGGGATGATACACTGGAACATCTGCAAAAAATACCAGCTACCTGTAGCCAAACATTGGTGGGACCATCAAATTGAAAAAGTTGAAGAAAATGAAGATGTAAAAATATTATGGGACTTCCGACTACAAACAGACAAACATCTGCCACACAATACACCAGATATAACTGTAGTCGAGAAGAAAGAAAAACCAGTTAAAATAATCAACATAGCAATACCAGGGGATAGCAGAATAGAAGAAAAAGAAATAGAAAAAATCACCAAATACAAAGATCTACAAATTGAAATTGAAAGGCTGTGGCAGAAAAAGATGCAAATAATCCCAGTGGTAATTGGCGCCCTGGGTGCAGTTCCAAAAGACCTTGAAGAGCACCTCAACACCATGGGGTCACAGAAATCACCATCAGCCAATTACAAAAAGCAGCTTTACTGGGAACAGCCTATATTCTGCGATGATATCTATAACAACTGACAATAAAATTCAGCCATCCCAGGTCCTTGGGAAGGACTCGATGTCTGGATAAAATAAACCAGTCAATAACACCTGTCTGACTGTGTAAACAAGAGATAATATTGTTGTTCTAGTAAGAACTAATCAGCCTACTTTTCTTTCATGGTCTCTACAACTGGACTTGAATTTGATTTGAATTTGGTTCAAATCAAGGTCCACATGTTAGATCTCTTGCACCTCTTGTGTTCATGCATCTGCTATCTTGGATCAGGGTGGATGACATCATTACAAACTACACCATTGAGGTGTCCCTGTGTGTCACTCATGACAACTGTACCAAATTTGGTTCAAAACAGTTAGTCCACAGGTTAGAGCATTTGCACCTCAAAAGTTCACAGGTCCACCATGTTGGATTGGGGTGGATGACATCATCACAAACTACACCATTGGGGCATCCCTATATGCCAAATAGCTGTAGCAAATTTGGTTCAAATCAGTGAAGTGGTTCACAAGTTAGCCCACTTCTGCCTCCAAAGTTTACACATCCGCCATCGTGAATCGGTGTGGATGACATCATCGCAAACTATGCCATTGAAGAGTTCCTGTGCGTCACTCACTGCAGCTGTACCTAATTTGGTCTAAAGTGGTTAGACAGTCCACAAATTAGCCTGCTTACACCTCAGATGTTCATGTGGCCACCATCTTGAATTGGAGTGAATGGCATTATCACACACCATGCCATTTGGGCATCCCTATGTGTCCCTCCAGCTGTTGCAAATTTGGTTCAAATTGGTTAGGCAATTCACAAGTTAGCCCACTTGCGCCTCAAAAGTTTACAGGTCTGCTATCTTGGATCGGGGTGGATGACATCATCAAAAACTACACTTTTGAGGTATCTCTATGTGTCCCTACCCAATTGGTCCTGAAGTTGATGGGGTAATGGGGGGGGGCACAGACGCACAGACAGACACACATATGGACACACACACAGAATGCTGAGTGATCTCAGAAGCCTACTGGAAAATAGGCTAAAAAGAAGTAAAACACAAAATAACCAACCAACAGCAAACAAAAACTGGCATAAGTACTATCGAGTGGTGAAGCTACTTGACTATTTTGGACTGGTCTGGTTTCCGAACTGTTCCTGCTAGGTTGCCCATGAAGATTAGGCAATCATCTCAGAATTATTAAAAAACAAAAACACATTTCTGCATTAAAGACACATTTCAAACAGGATATGTTTGAAGTTGTCCAATTAGTAATTTCAGTTAAAATGCCTTCTTTTATTAGGAAGCTATAACCCCACCCCACACCTTTCACCCTCAAGAGAGGTGAGAGAGTAAGAGAAAGAGAAAGGAGCAAGCACAAGGCTTTGCTTAAAGTCCCAAAGAGGCAAGGCAGGGAGTTGCTTGCTGGTTAGTAAAGAACTACCCAGAGGAGTGCTAGTCCACCTTATCCCCCACTTTCCCCCTTATTCTCTAGATCTCTGAATTTTGCCAAGATCTGCTAGTGGCATTTTTTAAAAAGAAAAGAAAAGAAAATAGCTCCCAGCAAATGCTGGAAAAAATCCAATGCCTCCTGAGGGCTTGGTCAGGGTGCTGAGTGAGGAGGAAAGAGCTGTCTTCCCTCTGGAGAAGGGTAGCCAGGGCTCCTACCTGTTCTGAACTCCATTTGCTTGCAGACTGAATGCATACAAATCTCCAGAGAGTCTGCTTAGCCGGCTTTGAAGGGTCCGGGGAAATCAAATGACTGGACTGGCCTTGTTTGCTGGCTATTGGTCAGAAAAGGTGCCTTTAAGCTCTTGTGACTTCTGACTGGACTAGCAAAGAGGACCTGTTTGCTGGAGTAGCAAAGAGGCACCGTTTAACGTGGTGATTCTCTTTTATTTAGCAGGGGGAGAGTAACTGGCCCTATCCACCCCCAGCACAGTACCTCCAGTGACTGTTGCTGGTGTGTATCTTGTGTTTCTTTTTAGTTTGTGAGCCCTTTGGGGACAGGGATCCATCCATCTTATTTATTTGTTATTTCTCTGAGTAAACCGCCCTGAGCCATTTTTTGAAGGGTGGTAGAGAAATTGAATAAATAAAATAAAATAAAATAAAATAAATTCATTTCAGTTGTCTCTGTGGAGTCTGGGAGAAATAGAAGAAAGTTACGCCGGCATCCATGATAAGGAACACTGGCTCTTAAGGCAAATGCTGTATTCATGATTGTTGCGGGGGATATGTGAATGTTGTACACTGTACATGGGTACTGAAATGAATAGATTTTTTTGCTAATGACAATTAGAAGAAGTATAATCCAGTATCATCAATGCATGAAACAAATTATTGCACAGCCACAAAGAAAATGGATCTTTTCTTATTTGTATGTTTGGATTTGTTACTGAAATATTCAGAGAAATCAAAACATTTTCCAGCTTAAGTTTCATGCTAAATACACTGAGGTGAGTGACTGTGCTTCAAAAAGGTGGAGAAAGAAATGACCTTTCATCTTCACAGCAAAATAAATCATAGTGTGTGATTGTAGCATTTTTAGCACATTACAGTTCTATCCCAAGTGTCAGCTTCTTTCTTAGTTGGTTTTGCCTTCAGTATCATATTGTTGTTCTCTTGTGTGTGTTCTCTTGTGTGTTATAGGGCAACAGTGATGTAGTTGAAAGAGAAAGAGTGGGAAAAGATTGACACTGGTATGCCCTTTGCAGGTTTTTAATGCAAGATCTCTTCCCCCCATCCTTTTCAATGCAAGCACAACTAAATCAAATAGCTGCCTTATAACTGTTACTGGAAGCTACAGGCTATAACAAGCACACTGTATATGTTCCGTTCAAAGGTTGAGATATCTTGGAGAGCTCATGTGACAATGAAGGATGTGTATAAAGCACCTAGATGAATAGATAGATTTTGATTGTAGGGCTCTGTGACAAAGCAAAGTGCAGTACCAGAACTGACAGCAGGTTATGTTTTAAGACATTTCTCAAATTGATACAATCTCAGCAAATCCATGCACTATCTGGTTGAAGAACAGTGGCTAAGATTGTACTGTGTGGATAGCATTAGATCACACCGTACTGTTTGATTCCAGTTTGCATTTGATCTTTTATTATTGTTGTTATTGCAATGCTCTTTCATTGCTGACATTTGCCAACTTCTAAAACATTATCACCTGAGTTTTTCAAACTTGGCTCATCACTGCCTAAATTACTTTTAGGGCCTTTTAAAAAGGATAGATGGTTAAATGTATATTTTGGGGTGGTACAAAGACATATCTGTGAAGATATGGAGATGCGGTACTTACAGAGAGAGTGGGAGTTTCCCTGATTCAGTGGTAATAGCCATTGTTAGTCCAACTAAATGATCTGAATTCATTGGACTCAGAATAATGATTGCAGGCAGAATGAAGCCTGTTCAGGTGTTCAAAAGAAAACAGCTAAACACAGTTACAAGTGCCAAAAGTGGGTCGGCTCAGCACACCACTCACCGCCGTCATCATTCCACTCACAGAAACAACAGCATTTGTCTGTCTGCAGAGGGAAGCACCAGATTTGTGATGGTAGTTGTTTATGTGATTGGCAGCCTGGATCGTCCCAGGCAGCTGATCATGGAAGCTCCTGCCATCATGGTTCTGGCACTTGCCTCTGCAGTCAAATGTTGCTGTTTCTGTTAGTAGTGCAATAAGGGAACATTTGGCCAGCTTTCAGCATCTAACCAGGTTCAGTGGTGTTTTTTGCACACCTGAACAGGGTT
This sequence comes from Hemicordylus capensis, assembly GCF_027244095.1. Classification (NCBI taxonomy): domain Eukaryota; kingdom Metazoa; phylum Chordata; class Lepidosauria; order Squamata; family Cordylidae; genus Hemicordylus; species Hemicordylus capensis. The sequence continues at coordinate 83,130,147 of NC_069658.1, read as the reverse complement.
CAATGTCTTTTGCATACCATCTTGTATAACTCATAACTCAGATCAAATAACTCATAACTCAGCTTAAGTTTAATCAATATGTTAATTCATATTGGAAATGTGAGTGGGAAACATTTAAAAATGGTTGTGTGGATTCACCATCAAAGTATATATTATATCCTATGGATGCATAAAACTATCTATCTATCTATCTATCTATCTATCTATCTATCTATCTATCTATCTATCTATCTATCTATTCATATTCACATGTGGCCTTTGCAGTCAGATATATCCAAAATGGATATTGGAATTATATCAGGGATATTGGTTATACCAGAAATAATTCCAATCCAGTATTTAGAAGCCTATATCAGATTGGAATTATCGGAATTGCTATCCTAATATCGAAAAAAATCAGGGGAAATATTGAAATATCAAGAAGACAAAATGGTGTCAGAAATACCTAATGGCATCAGCATCTTCTGGCAATTAGAGCAGTTTTTATGGTTGTTTGAAAATTGGCAGCAATCTTCTGCCATCTGCCTGCTTGTCCATGCATTTAACTGTGTTCCAGAGCACAGAACAGTCCTCTCAAATAGCAGCAGCTGGGATTATTGTTCCCTGAAGCTTCTTGTTGGTTGGTTTTTTTTTTTTTAAGGTTTGATAAGCTGTTATTGTGCAAGAACACCTTTTTGGTTTGACAAAGTGGTGCTCCTGTGCAAAAACACCTTGCCAAATGGTTATCCTTAAAAATCAGGAAAAAAATCCACATAGGTATCTATGGGAAAAGAGAAAAAATCACAAATTAGGAAAGGCTGGGCAGAGAGCTCTGAAATCTGGCATACATGTAGTTGAGAATGACAGGACTCTGTTTCCTGAATTCTAAGTAAATTGGTCCATCTATTGATATTTAATGATTTTTAAATATTTGATAAGGTGCTCTTTTTAAAAATATTTGATAAGATGCGGAAGAACAAATTTTTAGTTTGACAAAATGGTGCTCTTGTGCAACAGGAAACCCCTCCCCCATTTTTATCAGATATATGACTGGAAATTCAATAAGCATACCATACCCAATATTTGCAAGGGTGGCATAATCTGATACTTATCATATAGGATCCGGTATTTTCCATTGGATTTTCCAAATGGTTGCATTTGAACCATTTTCCATCGGATCCAGTATTTTCCATTTTCCATCCAGTATCTTCCATTGTTCCATTGATCCAGTATTTTCCATTCCATGGCCTAATACACGTCCCATATTTCCTGACTAATAACTACTTTATTTAAAGATTATTTTCTTGACTTGTAATAGGACTCTACCTCAGGAGTCTGACTCTTGTTCTTCCACTTCAAGAGCTCTTCACAGCTTGGCTCATTAACAATAAGGGCATTCATCAGAGCAAACAGTCTTGAATTTTGTTATGCAGCTTTAATACAGCCTGAAAGGACACTGCCATGCATTACCCAGAAATCTTTCAACCAGGACGGCACAGTAAACAATTAAGCTTTATTTACATTTGCAATTAGGCTTTGCTGGCACCAGCTCATAAATTTGACACTGGTCAAAGGCTCTCTCTTTTTTGGTAGTTATACAAAATGTGAATTTATGCACTCTGGATTTTTGACATGTTTTTCCATGCACTAAATGCCAGCCTTCTACATTTGGATTAAAAAATGTTCAAAAATTGCACAGGACCAGGTCTATAAAATGAAATAATGCTGAAATCTGGAAGTTAAATTATTTACAACAGGCTAAGAGATGAAGTGCATTTTTTAGCTGTTGTTAAATGTTTAACCTGTGCCTTGTATTATAAATTTCTCTTTGGGGAGATTTTTGAATTTCTGTCATTTTGAGTGCATATGATATCCATTAACAGGGAATCAATATGTACATTTAGATTCTAATCTTAAATAGCTGGATAAATGCTGACTGTTTGTAAACATATATTTGAGGTAATTATTGTAGCCATAGTGTGTTTTCACTGTGCAGTCTATGGGCAAATTATTTTTATCTTGAATTACCTTAACTATTTTCACATTTGATTTTTAGCACTATCTAGATTGATTAAAAAATAGTGTATGGAATATTTGGTATTCGTGAAAAAATAGTGAAATAATCATCTTTGTTTTAGAGCCCCATATAACACTTTTATATGGAAGCCAATAAATATTTCACTATTTTACTGTGACCTCATTCAATATCACTTCTCATAATTTTACCAGTTAAATAGCATGAGCAAGGGAAACTAACAGCAGATTCTGCTTACTAAATTACAGTTCCTTAACATCCAATCTGAAAACAGAAACTTCAAGGCATATAGTTAGACCCCTGCAGAGGCATCTTTTCCACCTCTTGTAGCATCAGGATAAATTCTTATATTCATTTTTTGACATGATAAAATCACTATGATGTGACATATACCTGTCAGTTGTGGGTTTTTCCCCCTGAAAGCACCTTCTGAATGGTAATATATATATGGCATTTACCGCATCCTGTAAGTCTTATTCAACTCTGTTAGTCCTGGTAGGCATAAATGGTTATTGGCTGTACAGTCTGACATACTGCACAACATTATGCACATGGTGGAATGTAACATTTGTGCAGTTACAGAAGAATGCTCTTGCACAACTTCACAAATGTTATGTTCTACTATGTGCATAACATTGTGCAGTATTTCAGCCACTATGTCTATTTTGTTAAAAAGGTACTTTTTTAACATTTTTGAATACCTGGACCGAATACATTTCCAGTGAGTCTGCCAAACACCTTACTGGAAGACTGTCGTTAGCAAATTCACTAGGTGCTAATCTTTTGCTTAACCACAGTCATTTCACTTCCTGTACCCCCATTACCCCTCAATAAAGCAACTCTTTGTTTTCAAGGCACATGTCTATGCTCTTTTGTCTTTTCCAACGCATCCACATCCTGATCAACTTCCCCAGGTACTTTAAGATTAATATAGCTGTAGGCTGGTCTGCAACCATTTGAAGCTAATTTCAAACATAGACATGACGGGTGGTTACTACCAAACATCAGAGCAGGCTTGTCCACAACCTGATCAGTGTGTTTGGATCTGACCAAGGAATGCTAATATTCTTTAATGGTACTTCACTCACTGCTCTGATCTGCTGTGCAATCTGCATTCTGCATTGCAAGCAGAATGAATTGACTCGCCCCTTCTCTAAGGTAGGCTATTTTGCTTAAATGAGCCTTGCCCAGTTTTCTAAGTGTTGGCTCAGGTAGTGCTGGAGCATCTATACTGGGGCTGACACATCTTCAGGGAACTTCTCCAAGAAAGAGGATGAAAGCAGGGCTGTGACTTTGGGTTATGGTGGAGGTGCTGCCTTGGGATTCCCTGGTTCTTCTCGTGTAGAGGTCCCAGTGGAGCAGTGCCACGCTGGCTTTGGTTCATAGCATCTTTCTATTTTGTCTCATCCTCTGAACTGTCTGTCTGGTCTCCCAGTTGGAAGGGTCCCATATCCAGGGTCATGACACCTTGTAATATATGTAATATTTGATTTATTTATAAACATTCAAGTTGAGCACTAGATGGAGTATGGAATAGCACAGCACTGCTTCAAGGGGGAAAGGAGCTTAAAGCAACAGATTACATCAGCTATCACCGAGCCAAATCTTACACCCCAAGGGTACCTCAAGGGTGCCCTTGAGGAGAATATATCAGGAGAGGAGGAAGGAAGGAATCAAAGTATGTTTCATTTTGTGGTTTTCTTTTATCTGCACTGAGTATATTATGCTGTGCTATTGCTATTAACTATCTGGTTTTTCCTGGATCTCAGATTGACAAAGGCAGAACTTGAGTTTCTGCCTGACTGTCTGCCTTTCTTGTGTTATGGTTTGGTTTGTGTGGTGGAACTGGACAGTGGCTGCTCAGCTTTCTCTGTGTGCAATATTTTCTTGGTGGTTGCTGTCAGATGAGCTCTATGTTTAGCCTTGAGAGACTACCTTTTATTTTATTTTATCTACATTTGTATGCCTCCCCAAACTGGAACCCAATGCAGCTGGAACTTACTGCTGGATGCATAATTCTACACTTAATATTTTGTCATCTTCATAGTCAACACATCAGGTTCAACTTTCAGTTGTAACCAGTCAGACTTTTCTATCTTCAGACATCACTGACACTGAAAGTCCTCCAAGTGACACACTACAAATGTACACCAAGAGCAGATACTTATGGTATCGTTCTAGGTGAAGCACAGAACTTCCACCCATGCATTGAACCAATCTGATATATTGGGTTGATCAACACAATGCAATAATTGCCAGTATTGGATCAGAACTGATTCTTACATTGATAATTTCCTTAGTTCACAGCCCTAGTATATATTATCATAATGAAATTACCAAGGCCCAGTTGCTGACCCTACTAATGTTTGCCAAATCATGTCCCTTATAGCTTTCCTAAAAAGTATCTAAGGGGGCTGTCACAAAAAGGTAAAGGATCTGTGTCCCCCCTGGTTTCTTGTAATTGGAAGTCTGTGATTGTTACATGGCATACTATCATAAAATGTTTCACTGTATGTAACATAGTGCATCAAAATATTGCTTTAGCAAAATACAGAAATAGGATTAAGATTTAAGTGTTACTGGCAGCCTCATCATGTGTCTAGATTATGCCATGAGTATACAGTCTGTACTGGATTGGCTGCAGCATGAATCACATTATGACCAAAGTCCTGAAAATAGTTCCCAAACATGTCTATGAAATTCTGATTGTTTTTACTGTTGGTAATAAGAGTTGATCATTACATTTCATGGACAACCCTTTAACATGACAGTTCTTCAAGTCTATGCCTCAACAAATGATGCAGAAGAAGAATTTGATGAGTTTTATGCTCAAGTTCAGTCTGAAATTGACAGAACATGCAAGCAAGATGTGATGCTGGTGGTTGGAGACTGGAATGCCAAAGTTGGAAAAGATAAGGAGGAAAACACAGTCAGCCTATATGGCCTAGGAAACAGAAACGAAGCAGGAGAACAACTTATTAGTTTCTGCCAAGCCAATGGTCTCTTCTCTTCATTGCTAACAGATTCTTCAAACAACCAAAGCGGCGCCTATACACATGGACATTACCAGATGGAATACACAGAAATCAAATTGATTACATTATTGTTGCAAGCAGGTGGAAGAGCTCAGATATAAAAGACTTGGCTGGGGGCTGATTGTGGAACCAATCACGAACTGCTCATGTGCAAGTTCCAAGTCAAGTTAAAGTGGAAAAACAAAGCTATCCAGCTTCCACAATATGATCTTGAGAATGTACCCACCATTTTCAAGGACAACATCAGGAACCGCTTTGAAGTTCTGAACCTCATTTCTAGGGAACCAGAGGAACTGTGGAATGAAATCAAAGAAGTTGTTAAGGGTGAATGAGAAAAGAGACTGTCAAAGACCAAGGAACAGAAAAAAGCAAAATGGATGTCAGAACAGACAGTGGAAATTGCCAAGAAGAGGAGAGAAGCCAAAGTCAAGAAAGATAAAGACCTCAGGAAGGAACTTAATAGGGAATTTCAGAAAGCTGTTAGAAGAGACAAGGATCAATACTAAAATGACATCTGTAAAGACCTTGAGGATGGAAACAGATGCAGAAAAACAAGGCAAGTTTTCCAAAAGATCTCTGAACTCAGAGGGAGGTTCAAACCTCAAATTGTTATGTTAAGGGTGCCAAAGGACCGATAGTAACTGATTCAGAGAAGATCAAACAGAGATGGAAGGAGTATACTGAAAATCTGTACAGCAGGGATGTCAACGTCCAAGATACTCTAGAAGATATTCCCTACTTGCAAGAACCTCTAGTATGGGAAGATGAAGTTAGAGCAGCACTCCGGTCATTACCAAGTCGGAAGGCTACAGGAATTGATGGAACAGCTACAGAAATAAGACAGCTACAGAAAAAAGACAGGCAACAGAAGATGAATCAGTCAAGGCTCTAACCAAACTCTGCCAGCAAATTTGGAGAACAACACAGTGGCCAACAGATTGGAAGAGGTCAGTCTACATTCCCATACCAAAGAAAAGAGACTTAACAGATTGCACAAACCATCGCACAATACCCTTAATTTCACATGCTAGCAAAATAATGCTCAGGATCATCCAACACAGATTAGAGCCCTATGTGGAAAGGGAAATGCCGGATGTTCAAGCTGATTTCAGAAAATTCACTTTAGATGCCGAGGAACAAGATACATCATTACTGATGCACGCTGGATAATTGAGAAAGCCAAAGAATACCCGAAGGAAGTCAATATGTGCTTTATTGATTATAGAAAAGCTTTCAATTGCGTCAACCACATCAAGTTGTGGAATATCCTTAGGAAAATGGGCATCCCAGAACATCTCATTGTTCTCATAAGAAACCTATACCAGGACAGGAAGCCACAGTCCAGACAGAACATGGTGAAACAGACTGGTTCCTGACTGGCAAAGGAGTAAGACAAGGCTGTATACTTTCTCCTTCTTTATTCAATTTATATGCTGAACATATAATGAAAGAAGCTGGATTGGAAGAAGATGAGCATGGTTTTAAAGCTGGAGGAAGAAACATCAACAACCTACGCTATGCTGATGTTACCACTCTGATAGCTGAGAATGCGGATGATCTGCAAGCTCTAGTAATGAAGGTCAAGGAGCACAGTGAAAAAATGGGACTACAATTAAATGCAAAGAAGACTAAACTAATGACAATGGGCACAGCAACCAGCCTCAGAATTGCCAGTGAAGACACTGAAGTGGTGGATAGCTTCTGCCTGTTAGGATTGACCATCAACAGTGAAGGATCCAGCAGTCAAGAAATACGCCACAGATTAGCACTTGGTAGGGTTGCAATGAAGGCCTTGGAAAGGATATTTAGATGCCCTGACATGTCTACACCTACAAAGATTAGTATCATTCAGACAATGGTTTTCCCCTTGACACTCTGTCGATGCGACACTCTGTCGAAGCAAGATAGAAAAAACATTGACGCTTTTGAACTTTGGTGCTGGAGAAGTCTTTTGAGGTACCATGGACAGCCAGGAAAACAAACATATGTATCATAGAACAAATCAATCCAGAATTTTCACTCGAGGCACAAATTACCAGGCTCAAACTATCATACTTTGGACACATTATGCGAAGACCCAGCTCCCTTGAGAAGCCCATAATGCTGGGGAACGTTGAAGGAAAGAGAAAAGAGGACAACCAGCAGCAAGGTGGGTGGACTCGATTACAACAGCAATGAATGCACCACTGGGAGACCTCAAAGGCCAAGTTGAAGACAGATCTTCCTGGAGAGAATCTAGCTATGTGGTGGCTAAGAGTTGACACCGACTTGACGGTACTTAATCAATCAATCAATCAATCAATCAATATATCAATCAGAGTTACTTTGCTAATAAGAACTGGGGAATTGTTGTGAAGCATTGTAGTCACAGGTGATTGTTTTGTGCATTGTGGATATTCCCTGTTTTTTATATTGCAAGTTCCATCAGAATGTCCACCAACACTTACTTAAAGCTTTGCAGCATGCATTCTACACTCCCTTAAGACTGCATGGACATGTTTCAGCCTTGTGGAATTAACTTTTTATTTTCCAGAGCTCTGAGTTCTATCAGTCAGGACCAATCATTATATGGCATCTTAGGGCAGGGTGAGAGACAGAACTAGCTGCTAAATAGTGGGTTCGGAGTTGATTGCAAAATAGTGCTGATGAGAACAGCAGACAATGGATTAAATGATTTGTGCTCTTCATCCACTTGACATTTGCTGCACTGATGATGCCATGTATCAGTGTGACACAATTCATATTTCCACAAACATTTTCCAAACCTAGGAAACACTTCATTAAATCATTCTTCATTCATTCATTCACTCATTCTTTCATTCATGCTTTGAATAACATTTCAACATCAACCTAAAACAAACAGTCCACAGAAAACAGACATATGTATATGACTTGACCAGAGAACATAAACTAACACAATTTTCATTCATCTGCATACATTTATATTATACTGTGTTCAGAAATGAAAGTGTATCTTCATGGTCAACTATTTCTATGGGATATTTTATTTATTTATTTATTTATTTTTGCATTTATATACCGCCTTTCATTAAAAAGATAACCCCAAGGCGGTTTACAAAAGTTAAAAACATACAATAAAAACACAATTAAAACATCATGTTAAAAGTACAAAAACATATAAAAACAGGCATAAAAACAACACAACAAATACAACAAATAGAAACACAGAGAAGCCGCAGTAGAAAACAATCATGTAAAAGCCTGGGTAAAAAGCCAAGTCTTTAAAAGCTTTCTAAAAGCCGTGATGGAGTCCGAGGAAAGAATGGCCACTGGGAGAGCATTCCAGAGTCTGGGGGCAGCAACAGAGAAGGCCCTGTCCCGAGTGCACGACAACCAGGCCTCCCTCATTGTCGGCACCCGGAGCAGGGCCCCCTCAGATGTCCTAGTCAAGCGGGCAACAACCCTTGGGAGCAGGCGGTCCCTCAAATACCCTGGGCCCAAACCGTTAAGGGCTTTAAAGGTCAAAACCAGCACCTTGAATTGGACCCGGAAACGAACCGGCAGCCAGTGCAGCTCTTTCAAAATGGGGTTGATATGTTCCCAACGGGCAGCTCCGGATAAAACCCTCGCTGCCGCGTTTTGCACTAGCTGCAGTTTCCGGATATTCTTCAAGGGCAGCCCCACGTAGAGCGCGTTACAGTAATCCAGCCGCGACGTGACTAAGGCGTGGGTAACCGTGGCCAGATCTGCCTTCTCGAGAAAGGGACGCAGCTGGCGCACCAGCCGAAGCTGTGAAAAGGCACCCCTGGCCACCGCCTCCACCTGAGCCTCCAAAAGCAGAGCCGGGTCCAGTAGTACCCCCAAGCTGCGTACTTGCTCCTTCAAGGGGAGTGCAACCCCATCCAGAACCGGTAAAAACTCCTCATCCCGATTGGCTCTCCTACTGACCAACAGTACCTCCGTCTTATCCGGATTCAGTTTCAGTTTGTTAGCCTACATCCAACCCATCACGGCCTCCAACCCCCGATTCAGGACATCCACCGCCTCCCTAGGATCAGATGACAAGGAGAGATAGAGCTGAGTGTCATCCGCATATTGCTGACAACTCAGTCCAAATCTCCGGATGACCTCTCCCAGCGGCTTCATGTAGATGTTAAACAGCATGGGGGACAAGACCGATCCCTGCGGGACCCCACAGGCCAACAGCCACGGGGCCGAGCAGTAGTCCCCCAGCACCAACTTCTGAACCCTCCCCTCAAGAAAGGACCGGAACGCAGTGCCTCCGATTCCCATACTCGAGAGGCGGCCCAGAAGGATACCATGGTCGATGGTATCGAACGCCGCCGAGAGGTCCAGCAGAACCAACAGGGATGCACTCCCCCTGTCTAGTTCCCGGCGTAGGTCATCCACTAGAGCGACCAAGGCAGTCTCAGTCCCATACCCGGGGCGGAAGCCAGATTGAAAAGGGTCCAAATAATCCGTATCATCCAAGACCCTCTGCAGCTGGGACGCCACCACACGCTCCATCACCTTGCCCAAAAAGGGGAGGTTAGACACAGGTCTATAGTTGTCCAGGTTGGAGGGATCAAGGGAGGGCTTTTTTAATAGAGGGAGGGCTTTTTTAATAGAGGGAGGGCTTTTTTCCTTGAGGCACGATGGCATCCTGCCCTCCCTTAACGAAGCATTAACGATCACCTCCAGCCATCTACCTGTCCCCTCCCTGGCAGCTTTTATTAGCCATGAAGGGCAAGGGTCAAGAGCGCATGAAGTCGCCCGCACACTGCCCAGGATCTTGTCCACATCCTCAGGCCGCACCAACCGAAAAGAATCCAAAACAACAGGACCAGATGGTACCAGAGGCACATCTGCCGGAACTGCCAAAACTCTGGAGTCCAGGTCAGCACGGATGCAAGCGACTTTATCTGCAAAGCGACAGGCAAACCGATCACAAAGAGCCGTAGATGACTCCTCCCCCATTGTCCGGGGGGATGTGTGGAGCAATGTTTTCACCACACGAAACAGCTCTGTTTGCTTGCACTGAGCAGACGCAATGGAGGCGGAGAAAAAACATTTCTTCGCCGCCCCCACCGCCACGGAGTAGTCCCTAAAATGGGCTCTAGCCCGTGTTCGATCGGATTCGTGATGACTCTTCCTCCAGCGTCGCTCCAGCCATCGTCCGAGTTGCTTCATCGCCCTAAGCTCCGAGGAAAACCAAGGAGCAGAACGGGCTCCACCAAGCCGGAGAGGGCGCTTGGGGGCAACCGTGTCAACAGCCCTGGCCATCTCTCCATTCCAGAGATCAACCAAGGCCTTGACAGGGTCACCAGCTCTGGACACTGGAAACTCCCCCAGGGCCGTCTGGAATCCAAGCGGATCCATAAGCCTCCAGGGGCGGACCATCTTAATCGGCCCACCAACCCTGCAGAGGGCAGACGGAGCAGTCAAACTAAACCCCACCAGGTGATGATCTGTCCATGACAAGGGAGTGATCTCAAATTCCCCCACCTCCAGATCATTTATTTCCCGATTGGCAAGAACCAGATCTAGAGTGTGTCCCGCCACGTGGGTAGGGCCTGATACCAACTGAGACAGGCCCATGGTTGCCATGGAGGCCATGAAATCCTGAGCCGCACCCACTAAGGGGACCTCAGCGTGGACATTGAAGTCCCCCAAGACAATAAGCCTGGGGGAACCCAAGGCCACCTCCGAGACCACCCCCGCCAGCTCAGGTAGGGAGACTGAAGTGCAGCGGGGTGGTCGGTACACCAGCAGAATCCCCAGCCTATCTCGGAGGCCCACCCTCAAGGACAAACACGAAATTCTGAGATTGCCTGACCGGGCACCTGGAAACGGGTAGGGTCTCTCGAAAGATGACTGCAACGCCTCCTCCCCAACCCTCGAGGCGGGGCTGCTGCACGATCTGGAAACCTGGAGGACAAAGCTGAGAGAGACCAACCCCGCCCAGCGCATCCAACCAGGTTTCTGTCACGCATACCAGGTCAGCACGCTCATCCATAATCAAATCGTGGATGAGAGATGTTTTTGCGTTAACTGACCTGGCATTTAGCAGCAGCACCCTAATCCTCGAAGGAGTGTTCCCAGAGCTCCCTAGGGTCAGAGGGTTGGGGGAAGGGCCGGAAAAAGGAACAGGCCTCAATTGCCTGGACCGTTTTCCCCTGTAACGGCCTGCCCAACTCCCACTGCCATACCTCCCTCTGCCCGCTACCCGTGATATTGCCGCCCCCAATCCAGACCCACTTTTTTGCTCTCCCAGACACATCTCCCCAGACTATTCCACCACGGCTACTTGGCTTAATTTAAAACCAAGACCAGACTCATACAGTCCCTGCTGACTTCTTGCTTGGCGGAAGATGGATCGTCAAGGCAGGAGGAAAAGATCTTCAGGGCTCCAGGCAGCTCGCCCCACGGCTGAGAGCCACAAGGACGAGAACCCTTGTGCTCTCGCCCTTCAGCTCACGCCAAGAGGCTCACGCCCCTGGCCCAGCCCCAGCTTTAAAGCAGCAGAGGCTGTGGGTAGATGGCACACACCTGGAGAAAAGGTGGGGCAGAAGCCCAAACACAGTCACTGCCCTGCCAAGATGTTCCCTCTTCCCTTCCTCAGTCCCTGGCCCAGCCCCAGCTTTAAAGCAGCAGAGGCTGAGGGTAGATGGCACACACCTGGAGAAAAGGTGGGGCAGAAGCCCAAACACAGTCACTGCCCTGCCAAGATGTTCCCTCTTCCCTTCTCCCCTTCCCTTCTCCCCTTCCCTCTTCCCTTCTCCTAAATGTTCCCTCTTCCCTTCTCCTAAATATTTTCTCCTAAATTCCCACACATTTCCTATATGCTGCTCCCACAGGTTGATGTTCTATATCCCATACCTCTTGTAAATTTCAAAAAGTTACAGAAAATAAATTAGCCTATGGCCACAATCTACTGGGAAGTTTTCCTGTGCAAGCTCTGTTGAAATAAATGAGAGCTGCATACAAGCTCTGTCAGGCTTTTGCAGGACAACTTCCCAGTGGATTGCGCTCTGTTAATTTTATACTTTGCTTTTAGCTTTGTACATATAGATTTTTTATTATTAAAAAAAATGAATATACAGTTAACAGAAAACAGCTGCTATTTGGAGGAAATAGGTAGATTGGTTTCTTAAACCCCAGAGGAACATATACATCTACATTTACTACTGCTTCTCCTTTGTGTACTGCCTCCTAGTAAATATGTTCCCTGCAGAGATGATTTGGCAAGCCTGTCTGTGCTGAGGAAACACATTATTTTCTTTCTAGCATCACATGGGTATTGTCAAGCATTCATTTTCAATAACAAGTTCTACACGGCATCTGCAGATATCTGTGCAGTCTTATTATTTTCTTTATTCTGAAGGAAAAAAGAAGGGGGAAAGCACCATTTGCTCTACTTTCATATCTGGACACATTAGACTGTAATTCAAATATCTGGAATGGGATGATTTACTATGACTTCTTGTAAATCAGTGTTGCTGGTCCATCTAATGATGAAAATATTTGGGACATAATCCACTTGCAAGCTTTTCTGAACAGCCTCCAATGAAATAGATAAGAGATGCACATGGTCATCCTTTCACACTCCTACAGTATTTGTTTCTATGAGTATTGTGCATGAGGACTTCTTGTTTGATTGTGTGCCTATATGATTCTGCTTTTAATTTAACAGATTTTAATTATGCACAGCACACAGAACCGTCATTTATCAGTATAATGCCTAACCCTGAAATTGTGCGCTCTCTCTCTCATAATATTGTGAATATGATTTCTTCCCAACTTCGTGCCAGAACTGCAAGTTGTTCTAGAATTTTAAAGTACAGGAAGGACACTTGGGCATCTGCTACCATTCCTAGGAACAAAAGACACTGCATAGTTGTTTTAATGTGTTGTAAAAGGCATCATCTCATACTGCGTGGGAGACGGCAGTGGTAACCCCCTCCTGTATGCTACCAAAGACAATCACAGGGCTCTATGGTCACCAGGAGTTGACACCGACTCGATGGCACACTTTACCTAATAAGCCTCTCTGGAGATCATGTGACCAAAAAGAAGGGGAGGAGACATTTCTGACATATTTTTATAGATTAGTATGTATAGCTTCAGCTGTTGTACCATTTCATTTTTGACACTCAATTTTGAAACATGCAAATAAATTATATACAATAAATTATACTCATTATACTCTTATGGCAACTTATGAGAGCCAGCGTGGTGTAGTGGTTAGAGTGCTGGACTAGGACTGGGGAGACCCGAGTTCAAATCCCCATTCAACCATAATACTAGCCGGGTGACTCTGGGCCAGTCACTTCTCTCTCAGCCTAGCCTACTTTACAGGGCTATTGTGAAAGAGAAACTTAAGTATGTAGTACACCGCTCTGGGCTCCTTGGAGGAAGTGCGGGATATAAATATAATAATAATAATAAAAAAACCTATTTCTCAAGTTATGGAGGAAAATTTAGGGAGCCCTAAATGTTCCAGTCTCTTGTCCACTCAGACGCCTTAGTCAGGCTTTCTTCCCTTCTCTTTCCAATCAGTTTTCCAACTCCACCCCACCCCTTTCCTAGCTCACCAACATTTCCTTTGACTACTTTGTTCTCAAACCCTTGTGACTTTCATAGGCCCATTTTCTTCCAGCCTTCCTTCCTTCCTTACCTTCTGTGACATTAATGAAGCTCAGCCCACATCTAGCATGTATTTCAAAATGGGGGTGGGGGGAGTTTACAGATTTAACTACTAACTGACAAATGATCACTGGAATAATTTAGATACTTATAAAGTAGCCCTAAAACTAAAAAAAGATCTGTTTTAAATTACAAGGTATTTAACAGCCTATAAGCTCTCCAAGATCTGTCAGAATAATATGGATTGAGGTTGGAAATGCAGTATATATATATATTCAGTACTAAGGCATTTGTGTCCTGGTCAATTGCGTCCCGGTCATTGGTATCCCTGGATGTTTGCGTCTGGGTTTTTTGCATCCTGGACATTTGTGTCCCTAACCCAACTATAAGTAAACCCCATGTTATATATATGTTAAGCCTCTTATCCCAGCTAATCAGTTAGCGTAATTGTAGGCACATGAGGGGCACCTCCTTTGTGACTGAGCTACTTATAAACAAATCCCCACATGTGTTTGGTATGATCAGAAAACAAAGGGTGGGGGCTGTCTCAGTTGACTAACTTCATTCTCCTTGTGAGTTCAGCACTGTTCTGATCAGTCAAGACTTATATATGTTAAACATTCCCTATTGTGTATTTTTTTTAGAAACTTAAGCTATGTCACAGCTCATGAGATCAAGCATAGGTGGAAAGATCCTTGTTGATGATGGAAATGATAGCTATCACTATCATAAGAAAAATGCTGTGGGCACGAAAACTTACTGGAGATGTGTGGTACAATCCTGCAAAGCAAGAGTTCATGCCGAGAGCGATGTAGTAACAAAATGAATTAATGGGGCATAACCATGGTTCTGCTGCTGCTGCAATTAGAGCAAAAGAATCTATTTCAGAGTTGAAAGAAACTGCAATATCCTCACAAGAACCAACCAGACATCGATTTAAGATGACGGTATAATGAAGATCAAGAATTCAATATAAAAATTAGATGTTTTTCTGCATTAGCTTTCCTTCCAGTAAATGATGTGGTAGCAGGCTTTTTGGATCTGAGTGAAGATCACGACTTACCTCCTGAATTCATCGCATACTTTGAAGTTACATACGTTGGCCAAGCAAGAGGTAGAAGTGGGTGCAGGAGTGAAGCGACCTTTTCCATTGAATCTAGGAATGTTCATGATTGGACAATGAATGACTTACCTAGATCTAACAATAGTTTAGAGGGGTGACTACCAAAGAGGGATTATTGTCCAACCAAGAAATGAGAATCTCAATAAGCGCCTTCAGTCATTACTTACCTGCTCCAGTCCTGAAGACAAAATAAGTTTCTCTTACGAGGGGTTGTCCGCAACATGCATAATTTTTAAGGACTTATAAATTAATTTTGATGCATGCTACAATCTCTTTTTTAATTAATAAAATTGTTTTTATGAAATCTAATATGGAAATATTAGTTATACTGTGGGTTAGGGACACAAATGTCCGGGACACAAAAAAACCAGACTCACACGTCCAGGGATGCCAATGACCGGGATGCATTTGACCGGGACACAGTTGACCAGAATGCAACTGTCCTTTCACCGATAGATTCATCCATTGTTGGCAGACATAATCCACCAAAGCAAAGAATTAATGGATACTAATTCTACATATATGGTAGCTAATTAAAATATATATATTAAGAATGAATTTGGCATTAGAACCTAAAATAGTTAAAGTCCCTATTAACTTCCCTAAATAGTAAGGTTCCAAAGGATAAGGAAATGTCACCATTTTATATGATTTTAGCAATCAGGATACTTCATGCCAAATATAAGAAACCTCATAAAACTTCAAGGTTAAAGGAGTAGTTTATTAAAGATTGCTGCTTGAATAAATTAACTTGGTTTATTCATGTTAAATAAGAGATGATTGAAATAAATATGAAAGATTAAAGAAAGAAAGAAGCTTAGCCAACCACTGCCAGAGGCCTCATCATTGCTACCGCTATCTCAATACTCCTTACTGAATTGTAAGAAAGGCACTGAAACAGAATTCAAACAGGAAATCCCTATTTCAAATTTAAATTATGCAGAATCTGGAAAACAAAAGAAACTTCAGGGGGGGGATCCTCTTGCAAAGTCCAAATATTAGCTAGCCAGTTCTTTTTTCATTATTACTGGAGTAAAAGGGCTGAGTTTAAAAAAACACCCAACATTTTACTATGCCATTCACAGAATGCAAGGTTTTGGAGGGCATTTAGGATTTGTTTGTTTGTGTGTATGAAAAGAGGGTTAAATTTACCATTACATGAAGAAATAGCTTTCCAAACACACTCACAAAAATAGGCAACATGGCTCCCTTGACCAGGGCAGGCAACCACTTCCCCCCACCCCTGCTGCCATTAGAAGGGGGACACCTTCACCAGGTCATGCCTGAAGCAACTGGTGGTGTTGCAAAAAGTGAGAGGGAGAACAGTGTAAATGAAACATAAACAAACCTTCTAAATTCCGGTCATTCAGCCTTAAATCCAAAATTATTCTCTAAAGACTCAATCAACTGGTTCAAAGTGCAGGAGAATTTCCAAGCTTAGAATGAGGCATAATTCAGGACAGTTTCTTTGTTTAAACTATGATAGAAAAAACTCTTGCCCAAATTGTAGAATCCTTTATTAAAGAAGTGGGAAATATAGTTTCTTTGTCCATATATATATATATATATGGACAACTATTAAAATAATTATCTAATCAGAGTTTCACACTTCTTGTAATGCGCAGTTTCAAATCTAGTCCTTAAAAGCTAACGCTTTCTGTTTTGATGTGCATGTGAGAGTGCCTGTTGAGATTATACAGAAAGCTTAAAACTTTGCTTAAAGAATAAAGGATCCACAATCAATTACAAAGCAGACCTTCCTATCTAGGCCAGACACATGGAGACCACAATGCTATCTCATCAGGGAACCAGTTGCATCCAGGTGCCTTTTGGAAGAAAGATGTAGGAACATGCTTGCTTGCATTTGGGGAATGATTCAAAGGGGTTATTTTTGAATGAGTAATTAAATGGAATCAATCTTCTTTGCATTGCCACTGCCATGAAAAGCACCATAGCTGTGCAATAATCGCATGCAATTATTCAACTACCCCTTTGGCAAGGACAACATAATTAGTCCTGGTGGTGTCGAGAGATTCCCTTTATACCCAACAAATTGGCAGTTTTAATCAAGTGTTGCTGAAAATGTCTCATAACACAAGGAAAACAATAAGTGAAGGTACAAGGCCCCCAAGCTGTGTGACTCCTATCTACAATGGTACAATTTTACAATACTAACAACATGATGAATACTACCAATCCCTGCATAAGCTGATTATAATTGCATATCAGTATCAAGTCACAATAGTGCTTATTTGTTTGGAATCCAGGATGTCACCCTATTTATGCCTCGGCAGATGAGCTGCTTTCAGATATTAGTCATCATTCAAACTCTGTTTTCAAAGCCCCTTCCGAGCCACCTACTATCTATCACAGCTATGAAGAACAAGCCTGAAATCCTCTGAGTGACTTGCTGAGCCAACAGGAAATGTCAAATAGCCCAGAGCCTATGAGCTGCTGAAAGCATATGGCAAAGTTAAAAGTGAGTTCACTGCATAGCTTTCGATTGTGCTAGGCATAAGCATAAATACTGGGTTCCTGTCAATCCCAAATATATGAACAGTGTGGTGATACAAACATCTTCCTAGTTCCAACACTGTCCAAACTCAAGGCCATCAATTCTTCACCAGTGCCTCACCAATCAACCCACACAAACCAGATTGCAGAGAATAAGAAACATGTGTATTCAGCTGATTCGAATGCATAAGTTTAAAACATATACATTTATTCGCAAAACTGTAACAGTTGGATGCACAGATGGCCAAAATGATAATAAAGTAGAGTACCTCTGGAATACAGACAAAGGGAAAACTCTTTAAGCACTTATTCTTCAGTGCTAAGACGTCTCTAATGTGCTACTTATAAAAAATGCACACATTCCATACACCCTAACTACAGTATCTAAATGATACATATACAGAATAGTATGTGGAACATAAAAATGCTAAATCATATTTTTATCTCTTAATGACTTGTGGAAATCCCTAAACCACAAGCCACTGATTTTGGAACATATTTTCTAAAAGTGCTGTTCTTGGGACTAAGAAATAAGATGTTGTCTTTTTAATATCTAGGATTTCTAAAATTATCTTAGAGCTTAAAATGCAAAAAAAATATCTTTCCTTGGGCTCTATTCCCATTTTTAGTGTTTTATAACTCTGTGAGCAAAACTGTTTTGCACATTGACAGAAACATCCATTACTTGTAGCAAAGAGGTGATTTGTTACCTTTTCCCCTCTGCAAGCAGTCTGAGAGACAAAAATAGGATAGGGAGGAAAGGAGGGATAGGAGCCTTGAAGTAGATATGCACAAGAGGTTTTGTGTATAATCTGAATAACTTCCTTCCCTGCAGAGGTCTCTTATCTTAATGACTTTGCTTAAGAAGTTGTCTTGTCAAACACATTTAAAAGCTTTTGCTTCATATGAATAATGTACAAATGGAAGCAATTTGGCAATTGCCAGACTAGAGATAACAAAGCTTCTAGGTATGGCAGAGACTTGGAAATGGTGAAAACATACAAAGTTTTGAAATACTGGAGAATGTTTTTACAATCATTTTCTCAGTATTAAATTTGCCTGAGTACACACCATCAACCACTGAAAAAGCATGGGCGAACTGATTAATGAACATGCTCTTCTTCCTCATAGACCTTGACATGAAATAAATAGGAAGCAACCCGGTTGGCAATATACTACTGTTTTGTGAAGGAGATAGAGAAATGACATAGATTTAATTCATAACCTAGATTAAACTCAAGAAGCCTATGTTGGCTTATTGAGCCTTTAGTGATGCCTGTACTGAAGATTAACTCACTTCAATTTGGTGTAATGTTATCATGAAATGACTATAACACAAAGATGGGGAAGATGTGAAGATAAGAAAGAACCAAGATTACTTTAGGAAAAACTAAAATGTGCAATTGAATTCTTAACATTTACTCAGAAGTCAGTCCCACTGAAAAAGTGTGCATAGGATTGCAGCCTGTGCACACTTTCCTGGGAGTAGACACAATTGAATACAATGAACTTACTTCTAAGTTAACATGTATTGGATTGTGGTTGCAAAGATTTGATCCTATACATACTGAGTTAGGAATATGTGTCATTGGACTCAATAGTAGTTATGTCTGAATAAATATACATAAGGATTAGACTGTGTGACTGCCATCCTACATCTACTTACCTGGGATCATAGACTGCTGAACACAGTGGGATTCACTTCCAAGTAAAATATATTCAGTTAAAGCAAAAAATCTTTGGTCGACAGGGTAATTATGAGTGTGGCAGCTCCACATGAGCTCCAAAAGTTGAAGAAATTCAATGGCCCGTGGTGCTCATACCACGTGACATCAGAGTGGACCTGATGCCCACTCTGAGATACTGTATTGGCTTACAAAATCATAACCATGGAAACACAATTTGGCTAGGTTCTTCGTGCTCCAATCCACTACCTGCATAGGCTGTGTAAGTAACAGCACTCGCCATATGCTCAGAGGCTAGGGTTGCCCTATTCAAGCTTCCCAAATCCAGGTGGCATTATGTTCATATTATGCAAATTATGCACCAGCTAATTTGCATTTATTTATTTATTTATTTATTTGACAGATTTGTATACTGCCTGCCACTACTGAAGTCTCTAGGCAGTTTATAATAGTAAAACAAACCAAAAGTTTTTTTACAGTTAAAACATATAAAAGCCATTTACACTGCCCCCGCCTCATTAGCAGACCAGTTCAGATCTTGCTCTTTGTGATCAACACAATTTGCCAAGAATAAAGTTTGAGAAGGGGACAAGGGGTGGACTTTGAAACCTTTGAAATAATAAGCTTGAATACTCTATTCTTTTAAATCAGTGCACTTTGCACTCATCAATAGGGGTGTGAATGGAACCGGCTGGCCCGGTTCAGTTTGAGTCTGGACCAGATCCAAACTGGACCGGGCCAGTTCAGTCCGGCACCCCCTTGAACTCTCCCGGTTCGGTTCAGTCTGGGAAGTTCGTGAACATTTTTTAAAACAATAAATACTTAAAAAAAACTTATCTCCTTTGGGGGAGTTGTTGGAGGCAGCAAAGGAAGTCCACAGAGGATTCCACTCCCCCCCACAGCCTCACTTTTTGCCACCAAAATGGCTGACACACTGAGGGGGAAGGCCCAAATGGGCCAAAGAGCCTGCTGAATGGCCGATGGGATTCGGACTTGACAGGGGATGGTTTGGTTAGACCCCAAACCATCAAACCGAACAGGTTCGACGTCTAACAAATTCGTCATCGAACCTGTTTGCACATCCCTACTCACCAAGTTCCTGGACAGGGATGATACTGCCAGTGGGGAAAACAAAGGTTCTGTCTGGTCTCCCTCCCGTTCCCAATGCACTTAGTTTGCACTCACCAAGTTCCTGGACAGGGATGATGCCAGTGGGGAAAACAAAAGCTCTGTGCCTCTCTGGGAAATGCTACTGCTTCCTTTAACCCATCGCCTGCCTCGTCCTGCAAACCGAGAGTGCAGAAGAGGTTTCTGAGAAGATTTATCCAGCACATACCCCCCCCAACACACACACACACCAGGATGGGAGTGTTGTGCTTCCTGGAAGGAGAAGAGGGTGAGGGGCATGCTGCATGCAGCAGCTGCTGCTGGGAAATGAAGGGGCAGTCGCTTCTCCCCACAGCTCGTGTTCCTGTGACTGAGCAGGCACACAGCTCACAGAAGCAGCAGGACAGATGAGAGCAGGCTTCTTTCTCAGCTCCCAGCCAGCTGCAGAAGAATCTGGGCACACTGGGTGGCAGATTTGAAATTCGGGTTAAAAATGGGTGATTTCAGCAGCTGGGTAGAGGAGTCAAAAGGTGGGGGCTGCCCAAAATTCCGGGCCACATGGCATGCTATTAGAGACACATGTTACCAAATTCTTCTTAAACATTGCTGTCACACTAATCCTCTGATTTCTCTGTTGCCACCAGCCCACACAGGTAGTGGAGGACCTAGCCAAATGGTCTTTCCATGGTTATGATTTTGTGAGCTGGTACAATGTCTCAGACTGGACATCAGGTGTCATTCCTCCAAGGGCAAGAACATCATGGGCCATTGAATCTCCTTACTTTATGGAGCTTACTTGGAGCTGCCACATTCATAATTATCCTGTAAACCAAAGTTTGCCTCATCTTAACTGAATTTCATTACTTTTTAAAATGGAGAGTGCCATAGTGGTCTAAAAAGGTCAGAGGAGGCCAGTGTTCAATAAAAGAACATTACTACCTCACAAATTGTATTCCACTCTAGCAAGGAAAGAGGCCATTCTGCTTCTTACTGGCATGTGAGCTGGTTGGTGAGTGGGGTGGCGGCAGCGGCAGCAGCAGTGGGGTGGTGATGGCAGCAAGAGTGAGGCAAGTAGCATGCAAGATAGCAAGAGTGGGGGCTGGGGTGGTGGTGGAGTGATTGGGTGAGCATGAGAGCAAGGAAGCAGCAGGAGGAAGAGCAGCACAATGGTCCCACGCCAGCCAGAGTGAGGCCATTATTCATTTGCTCGGGCATTCAAGCAGCAGAAGTACAGGCAGAATATCAACAGGTGCTGCTTGTATCTTCACATGCTAGCCATAGTTGCATGTGTTATGAGTCTACCTGTCACATTACTGTTAAATGTCCTGGGCCCTCTGGTCCCTACAAGGAATTCCCTTCCTCCTTATGAAGAACAAGGTTAGAAGTTGGTAAACGTTGTACAGGAGCACTGAGGCCTACCAGTTGTGAGATAAAATGAACAAAACCGATGCAGCCAGAGGTAAGAAGCAAGGCCTGTGTGATCGAGCTGGTTCTCCTATTTACCTTAGAGGAATGGCTGTAACGGTGGTAAAAGATTTTCCCAGCTGCAGCCAGCCCCTTCAGAGGCCCCTTTCATAGCTCTTTCCAGGGGACAAGCTGTTTACTCCCCCTCCCCTTTCTGCCCGCTCCCTCCCCCCCCCCCGTTTTCTTCTCATGAACATTCAAACTAAACTGGGCTTAATTTGTAGAAATTTATTTCATATTTATTTCAACTAACTTGTGAAAGTGTTTTGTAGGGAAGTCAAACCATCTAAAGAGACCTTTCCTGAAGCAATTGAGTAAGTCTGTGCTTCCCTATTTGGATCAAAAAAATCCCATCTTAAATATGGGCCGGGAGGCAGGGACCCAATTGTGGTCTTGAGATTTCATGTCTGCTCTTCAAATTCTGCTCCTCAGAACTTAGCCCCTGCTAACTGGGCAAAGAGGCACCTTTTAAATGTGGTGATTCTCTTTATTTAGCAGGGGGAGGGTAATTGGCCCTATCCACCCCCAGCACAGGACCTCCAGTGCCCGTTGCTGGTGTCTATCACGTTTCCTTTTAGATTGTGAGCCCTTTGGGGACAGGGATCCATCTTATTTATTTATTTATTATATCTCTATGTAAACCACTTTGGAACCTTTTGTTGAAAAGCGGTATATAAATATTTATTGTTGTTGTTGTTAGCCATTTCCCCACAGATTTGCGGGGAAACTGACACAGTTGTTGAGCAGGCCCTTCTAGCATAAATAGTAACAATGCCCCTTCTACCATGAATAGTGCAAACAGAAAGCTTTGAGAAGCCAAAGAAGGTTGTGGTGGAATCAGGTGAAATAATAAAAAGCAGTATATAAATATTAGTCGTATTCATATTCGTAACATGATGGAATACTGTGTTACCTCTTCACCCATAATACACAGACACTCCTGTGCCTGTATAATAATATTGGCTTGCATAGATATCATCTTAAACGTACAAGAGATGCAGGCAAAATGGGATCATTAAACACGTGCTTATGTGCTTAATTTTGGTTGGATCACGTCCATAATGAATTATCAGTTCATCAATATTGTCAAGCAGAGCAGGTGTTTAAGATTTTTTAAAAAGCTAACCGCTAAAGCAAAGGAATTGGAATAATCTATTAATCTGTGAAATGGAAAGAAAATAGAAAGTTTCAATTTAACTAAATGTAACCTTGATTAGAAATGAAGAGGCAGGAGAGTAGCAAATGAGTTTTCTTACACATTGATGGAAGTAAAGCAATGAAGGTGTGTCTAGGAAGGAAATATAAACTGACAATTATGAATAAATCTTCCATGTGATTAATCTTCTCTGATCATTCATGGCATTTCTCAGGGGACAACTATATATTATTTAACATATTTATCTCCCACTTTTCCATAAAATCCTGGTGTTGTCCTCTAAATGCTAAAATTTGGAGACCAAGGTATTTGAAGGACCACTGACACGGGAATCTACCTGTCCTTGAGAACATCCCTAGAGACCTTCATCCTAGGGAGGTTCATCTGGTGGTCATACTAAAGAAGGCCCTTTGTGGTTGCTGCCCCACCCAATGGAATGCCATTTCACAAGATGATTAGTTAGCCCCCTTGTGGGGTTTTCAGTGATTAGCTAAAACTTAATTATTTTGGCTGTTTCTTCAACAGGATTTATTTATTATTTAAAATATTTCTATACCACCTAAAACTTGTGTCTCTGATGCAAGAGACGTAAGAGATTTGATCTCTTACCTTTTTATCTGGTGATAATTACTCATGAACGTGTAATTAGCTGTTTTAAATTGTTTTTGTGAGCTCCTTTTAATTATGGAAGAAAAATGAGGTATACGTTTAAAAGAAAATGGATGGATGGATGGATGGATGGATGGATGGATGGATGCAAAGTTTTGACCCAAACAGAAGCCTTTAGAGTCCTTCCTGTTTTAGAAGGACCCAATGGCCATCACCAGCCTGGGAACAGCCAGTCCAGAGCCTAATAATTTTTTTATTTTCTTAGTTTGGGGTTGGGGATGAAAAGACTGCATGAATGCTTACAAAGAAAATTAACTGAAGAGGAACTCATGTGGTGGGCATGAGGCAGGAAAGTGAATGTTTGAAGACAATTGAAGAGGAACTATTGGGGGAATTTTTGAGAAAAATGAATCGTTCTGGGAGGAAAATTAATTATTGGGGGGAATGGATTTGGTAAGATATTCAAGAGGTGAAATGGGAGGGAAATGAAGAATGAAAGAAGAAAATGCATTGAAAGTCATTTGGTGTATGGGATGCAGACATCACTTCTGGCTTATTCTTATTTTTATTGTTTGAGCTTGAGAAAGGTACTGTAACTTGTCTTTCAGTCCTGCTAGTCTACCCTGTGTTAAATGGATGTTGCATCTGCAAAGGCTAGGTCATAGGAGTAGTTTGTTCTGGTGGCTCAATTCCTACTTTTGCCTTGTACTCAGTTTGTGGTCTTGAGTGAGTCGCTTGTGTCTTCTAGTCAAGCATTCTGTTTTCATTTCTGACCAGTTAACCTCTTCTGGAAGATCACAATCAAAATATTATGGTAATAGACTTTCCATGTTGTTTCCCCAGATCCTCTAAAATTCAGATGTATGACGTCTGAATATGGAGGTTACTATGTCTGATAAAAGCTTACATAGGCAGAGCTCAGGTGGAGTAGATAAGAGAGCCGTTGGGGGAGTGAAACTGAGGGAAGGTGGAATGAGAGGATCTTGGCAGGGTGGATGGGACTTGAAGGATCCCCAACATTGGAAAGCACCAACTGTCACTTCAAACACAGGCTGAATGACCAGTTTTCAGCTGTAGCAATCTCCTGCACTGAGTGGGGGTCATACTAGAAGACCTCCAGGGACCCTTTCAATTCTAAAATGCAGCAAGTCCATTACTTTATAGAGATAAAAGCATAGCCTTTTCTCACAATTGAGTGAGAAAGCTTGAGGGCAGGTGGTGGGGAAGGCAGCAGGAGCCCACCTTCCCCACAGATGAGCAATGTGGAGTTGCTGGGTATGCAGAGACAGGTGGGTCATTTCAGTTCCAGCTTTCAGTGTTTCAGTACCTGCTGAAAGCAGCTGGCACTGACACATGGTCAATTGAATGGGGTTAAGGAAGCACTCACTCTTAGCCAGGTTTGCCGCCAAGGTGCTACAGAGTGCCGAGTGTCTCCCAGCAGCTCCCACAGGCAGCCAAGCCCAGGCTTATCTGCCCTAGCCTGGCCTTGGCTGCTCGTGAGAACAGCCTCAAAACATCCAAATTCAACAGTCAGTTGACCTGCTAATTGCTAACAACTCAATAAGGTGGGTCTCACGATCAGTGAGATCCCGCTTTGTCTGGGTTAGCGGGGAGAGCGGGCTAAGCCCACTCTCTCTGCAGATGATTGGGAAGCCCTGCCGAGGTGTCCAGATCGTCCACCCACACGACTGCTGGCTCTGTGATGGAGCTGGCAGGGGCTGGGGAGTTCGGGGGCCACACAAGCCCCGGAAGCTCCAGCATGCCCCGCGCAACCTCACAGGGCATGCTGGAGAGATCCCCGAGCCGGGAGGCTGCTTTTTAGCATCCTGGCCAGGGGTCTACTCTTGAGTAGCCGCGACACAGAGCTGTGCTGCGGCAACTTATGAGCAAAAAAAATGGGTTTGCGGAGCACTCGCTCTGCAAACCCAATTTAAGGGGAGGGTTACTTGAGCAGGTTACCCGCTCAGGAACCACCAGGCTTGCAGCCGAGCCCAGTGGTTGACACAGTATGCAAAAATCGGGCTAGGCTCCCTTAGCCCGATTTTTGCAGACCATGTGAATACCCTCAATGTGCCTTCCTGTATAAAAAGCTCATTTGCTGAAATACGATGGGAAGATGGGGCCTTTCAGTGATGCAAATGCTGTGTATGCAGTAGTTTGTGTATAAGATAGCTTGAACTAGATGGTTCACATAAAAATGAAAGCACTGAGTCTGGAAGAATAACCCTAGCCACTTTAGATATATACAGACAATTACTTACTGTGGACATGGGAAGAGTAAATGGAAAGCAAAGTCTGCTAGACAACTCATAAATCAAGCTTGTTATCTTAAGCTCTTTGTTACTGTAAGAACCAAGCTATTTTCAATCCTGAATTTTAGGAACTTAGCCAAGAATATAGTCGTCATTCACCAAAGAAGGAGAGGACAGTATGGTACATTTCTTAACATTTTCTCTGGCTGTTTATTTCACATACCCAATTTCTTTACAAACATCCATATCTTTTTTTTTCAAAAATTCAATGCATTAATACATACCTCAGGAACGATTGTCCTAAAAAAAATAAAAATCCAATGCAGTGATAAAAAAAAAAAAGCTGAACAACTAAACAGATGAAATAGAGAATACTTAGAATGCTTATGAAATTCTCATTAATATTTATAGGTTTAAATACATTTGTAAGTGCTATTTATAAAGCCATTATTGCTGTTCAAGGGGGGGAAAGATACAGAGAAAGTAATGGAATTCACTTGATAGAAAGGGAAAAGTACTAACACCCACAATCCAACCTAAAATGCTTGTGTGACCTATTTGTCCCTATATTGGTTTAAATAAGGCTCCAAAGAAGTATAATTCATTAAACTAGTATCAATATAAACATACCTCAGTTGAGAATTGTGCTGGAAGTATATGGAAGAGAATATTTAACATCAACTTCACAAAGTATCTGCACACACAACCCTTTTAATTTGCTGTGTTCATTCTTTGTACAAATCACCTTTGTTTATGAATTTGACTAACTTGGCTTAACAAGAAAAAAGATCAATAATACAAAATTCAATGAATGAGCAGATACATTCATTTGCAAAAATTATAGTATGAAGAGAAATTGTATTTGATAGACAAAGTTATTATAGAGCCATAACTGAGCAGATGGGTTCAAAGAACCCGGCCTCCCAGCTCCAGGGAGCCACCTAGTTGCTGCACCTCTACCATGGCTGGAGCCACAGAAGGGCCACACAAGCCCTCTGGAGCCGGCTGGGTATATGTTTTGTCTCCATGAGGGAGAGAACAAACAATGGACTGAAAATGATCAGAAAATGATCAAATGATTGCTGCGGTGGTGACTTCAGAGGCCGGCAGGGGGAGGGGGAACCTTTGCAGACCACTCCCCCCGTGTGGTATACAGGAAGCCCCCCAAAGGGGCTAAAAGTACTTTAAATCCATTTAATTAAAAAAAAATCACAAATGTGTCCGGACCGGACTGGGGGGGGGCATGTTCGATGGGGGCTGGACTGGACTTGGCCAGTCAAGTTTGAGTCCGGTCTGGACTCAAACCGAACCGGGCCAGCCAGGTCCGTGCACATCCCTAGTCCATGCACTTTGCTGCTGGTCGTCCTCTTCTCTTTCTTCTTTATTGTTTTATTTTTGTGAGTTGCCCCAGAAGTATTGTACTGGAGGGGTGGAATATAAATACAAATACAATTATAATTATAAATATAAATATAATAAATAGATATCCCACAAAAGTTATCTGCTAAAAAATTTAACTAATTGCTCCTCTTCCTACTAAGGGTCAATAAATGATATCTCTCCCTCTCCCTCCAGCAATACCTTGGGGATAAATGTAGTTTGATGACTCCAATAGCTTGCCTCCAATAGAAGGGCCACAACAAATTGTTTTTAACTTTAAAATGCAATTGATATAGAGAATACCTTTTGGAGAAAGTATAGGAAATCTTTTTTGGGTAGAAGACAACTATGAATGAACTTTAAGTTTGCACATACGTCACATGTGTCCAAATTCTTAGCTTCATATCAATCACAGTAGGTAAATGCAAGAAAATTTTATTATCAAATCCTCATTCATACATTAATTATAATCACATTTATTTTCATTGTTTTTCATTAATTTCTCTTATTCTCTTTGTTTTTGTTTTCCATTTTTTCCAATGGAAGATGTCACTCTGCCGCATTCATTTTGCTCCTCTATGTTCAATATCAGATTAATATAAAAATGTTCACAGGTTCTCTCTATAAATTCCACTTGACCTATTTTGGCTGCTCGGGAAAATGAAGTTTAAAAGTCTCAAAATCAGTTCTGAATGAGCAACAAATTAATAGATGACATTAGAAACTATTTTGGCACTTTGGCATTTTTTTCTTTAATCTTAGCTAATGATCCTCATTCATTTCCATTTTTAATTAATTATGTAATGAATGCATATGCTTAAGTCAACCTTGCCTTAAGGCCAAAGGCATCAGAGAATCTATGTCAGATGTGATCACCCAGAGACTTAATGAAGCTCTCCTCACGATTGGTGAGAAGAGCTTCTTCCGGGTGGCAGATGATAAAAAGGCACAACTGCCTGCTCCGTCATGGATTCGGCAGGGGCTGCGGGGATTGGGTGCCGCGTGGCCCACGGAAGATCCAGGATGCCCCATGCAAGCACGCAGGGCATCCTGGAGAGACCCCACTGCACACTGCAGTGACACACGAGCAACCAAATGAAGTTAATGGAGTGCTCACTCCGTTAACCACCTTTAAGGGGAGGGGGAATTAGGCGGGCTAGCTGCCTTGGGAGCACCGGGCTTGCCTGTGTGCCTGGTGGTTCCCACAATCCCTGGAAAGCGGGCTAAGCTCCCTTAGCCCGCTTTCCAGTGATTGTGCTTTCCAGTGATCATGGAAATAGCCTCACTGTATCTCACAGAGCCCAGATCTTGTGGATCCAAGTCTCAGCTTATTGGCCAAAATTAGCACTCAAATTCCTTGAGATGTATTGCTTTGACTGAATTTGCACTTCCAGCTAGGCTTTCTGGACAATCTTTCTTATTGGCCTGTACTTCAGATGTGGCCTAGCTGTTCAGTAGTGTCAAGAGGAGCTTCTTCACAGGTTTCAGATTCCTGAATGAATGAACAGATGCAATTATACCCACTCTGCAATAAAATATATCTTGCTGAAGACAAAGAACAGAGATGTATTAATAGTCTGTATTTGATCTGAGATTGTAATATGTTTTGATGAGTATTATTAATAGCCAACAATGTTCTTATTAACAGCAGAATAGCTGACAGTTTGGGGGACAGTACTAATTCTGATCCATTTTATCCAGTTGCAGAAGAACTAGAAGCAAGCACAATCCACTAGGGAACCAAAAGGGACCACACACAAGAAGCAGCCATTTAACAGCACTATAATTGCCTCACAGCAGGAATCGGCTGCTGTAATCCTTTATAGGCTGAATTGTTGGTGTATTGCTGCTACCTGGAATCAAGTGCTGTTAATGCAAATAAGCTTGCTTAGAGCAACTTCCTTTTTTCTTTTTTTACAAGCCCCATGAGTAAGTCCTCTGCAAGAGCTGGATTCAAAAAATGCTTCAAGCACTAGGCACATGCAGTTTGTTGCAGGATTTTGGCTTTTCCTACCCTTTCCTCATCACCCTCCCTGACGAGGGAAAAATAAACTCCCTAGTCTCAAAGAGCCAGTTGGACAAGAGATTTCTTAAGACCGCCTAGTGAGCTAAGGAATAAGCTCTGCCAGCCAGTATGAAAAGTATAAATGCCTTCAAGTGTACTAGTAGCCTTTGCCCAGCAGGGAATCTGTTCTAGAAGGAATCAGTTACAGGGTCTAATCAGGTTTCACAGGCAGATATATGTGCAAGAGAAAAGATACTCAAAAGATGTGAGACTACACAAAGAAATCACATACTAATCTGCTTTTAAAGCTCTAACCAATTGTAACCCTATAAAATACATATATTACAACCCACATGACATATGCATAATATTTGTATATGTTATAAATATACGGGCTAGATATGTGAAGTCTATAGCCACTGACCTTAGGGGGTACAATTTCATTTAATAGTATGGGTTCTGTATCAAGTTGTATATGACCAAGTTTAGCTGCTTTTTATTGGAATGTATTAATAGCATTTGGTATGTGCTATATTTGTTGTTTGAAGTTCTAAAACATTCTGTACCTGCATCTTAAAAAAAAAAAAATAACAACCAAACTGAACATATTTGTCAGGTTATTAAAGTATCTGTTCAGAATAATATATTTAGAAACTCTTGGCTGTGTGCTATCCTAACAGAATACAGGCATGAAATCATAATGTTTCATTGGCAGAAATCCTTTGGAGTAAATGACTGGCTGGAATTATGCCATTGTCAAGATTTACTACTACGTGGGTCATTCTCTGACTTTACCTACTAGAAAACTTCAGTATTGTGTTCTTATTCTTGTGGTATAATTTGACATATGGCTCTAGGTAATAAAATAATGGGCTGACCCAACTTGTTATCTGTTCCTGCTACTTCATGGTTACTTTCCAATTTTCTTTTTTTGCTTGTTCTGTACTTGTGGTACCTTATGAATAAACGAGCATGCATTATACATGACAATACATTCTTCTCAACTGAAAATCATAATTGAGAGTGGAAGATTCTAGGAGGAAAACTATATTACTGAGCAAGTGCTCACTTTAAAACCACAAGTTGCTATACTTGGGATGCAGCAAATATTAAGCTAAAAGCATTCTGGGAATGACACTGAGGAATGAGCAAACAAATGTACAAAAGAAAAAAGAAGACATAGGAGAATTTGGAATTCAGTATCAAAGTTGAGTTGTAAAAATGCAGAGCTTCAGAAAATTAGGCCAAGTTTGGACTTCATGTGATGTAGCACATGAACTCAGCTACCTGAGCCATAACATTTGTATGGACAATTTACTGTGGATGGGGATGATGAGAATTGTAGTTCAGCAACAACTGGACAGCCAAAGTTGCCTACCCCTTAGCTAGGATATAAGCCCTCTTAAGTTGTTTCTCCTCCATGGAGGACAGACACATAAGGAAGGAAGATGAGAATGTGTCAGCTAATCACATCTGCTCCACCTAATGGTGCAGCAGGGAAATGACTTGATTAACAAGCCAGAGGTTGCCAGTTCGAATCCCCGCTGGTATGTTTCCCAGATTATGGGAAACACCTATATTGATATAGGAAGCAAAGATATAGGAAGATGCTGAAAGGCATCATCTCATGGGAGGAGGCAATGGTAAACCCCTCCTGTATTCTACCAAAGACAACCACAGGGCTCTGTGGTCGCCAGAAGCCAACACCGACTCGATAGCACACTTTACACCAAAGCACAACCTGGCCACACATCCAGACATCCCCACATTTAGCACATAGTAAGAACAGCTCTCTCACTGCCAGTGTTCCATCAGCAGTTAAACAATTCTTCTGTCCAGCTTTTTATGCTCTTGTTTGTTTTTAGGCTTTTTCGCCTAGGTATTCATGGCTTTTGTTGACTGGAATATTGAATTGGCTGCTGTATTAGTGGCTGACATCCAAACTAATGATGTGCCCATGCAATTAAGAAAGTTCATTTGTTTAACCACATTCACAAGGGTTGTGTGGTTGCACAGATGCTAAAACTGCACAATCTGACTTGGCTCTCTGTTCACTTGCACAAGTGTTGCATTTGTGCAACAAGGATAGCAGAAAGGATAAAGATGTTTAATCACAGGAGGCGTGCCACACATACAAATACACACCTTGTTGTGCAAGTGCATACTGCTGCCTTTGGAACTCAGGCTTCTCACTTAGTGTACCTAGCTAGTACAACACCATTGCACACAACTGCAGCATTTATTTTGATGGCTATTTTTTCATTTGTCCTCTTTTTTCTGTTTGTCGTTGCTATTGTTTTATGTAATTATTAGCTATCCTGGCATCTGCATTTTGGGGCATAAAGGCAAGATGGACTTCTAAATATATATACATATTCCATTTATATTTTGTTTTATGGTAGTTTTGTGGTGTCTGACCTTATTGTTTTAAAATTGTAAATTGCTCTGGAAATATTCAAACTGCAGCTTACACAACTTTAAAACAAACTTATAATAAAAGAACTAGGTGCTGGGAACAAACATTGGATCTCCATTATGCAGTGGCAGCTGGTGAGGTGTCGTGGGGGAGGGCATGTGGTGACTGCCACCTTTAAGTGTAAATTAGTAGGTGCTTACTTCCAAGTACCATTGCACCGTAAAGTTGCTCTGAGCAGCAGTGTGCCACCCAGCATCCCCTATGGCGGGCGATTGGCTCCACCACTCATTTGGCTTCCACACATGCATGGAGGCCAGGTGAGCGGTGGAGCTGATCCCCCACCCCTGGGCTGCAGGGCCACATGCCACTTCTTGGAACAGTTTTCAGGTGCAGTGGTACTGGAGGTAAACACCTACTAATTTATGCTTAAAGGTGCCTCTCGCCACCTCTGTTCCCTAGCAGCACCCTCACCGGCCACCACTGTGGAACCATTATGTGCTTCCCATAGATATTTGATCTGACTATCTACCCTGGGAGGCAGAATGCTGGACTAAATGGACCTTTGGCTGGAACTAAAAAGGCATTGGGCAGGTTCACACAACCACCTGTAATTTTTTTTACAAAGCAGGTATGAGAGGAACCAGAGGTTGCAGGGAGTTTGTGCTCTCATCAGACATAACCTGCCCAAGTCCAGTTCCCAGTCCTAGTTACCCAATTCCGCCTTAGATTTTACTGACTTTCTCAAAAGGTAAAGTGTGCCATCGAGTCAGTGTCCACTCCTGGCGACCACAGAGCCCTGTGGTTGTCTTTGGTAGAATACAGGAGGGAATGAATACAGGAGGGAATGTCATCTCCTGCGCAGTATGCAATGATGCCTTTCCGCATCTTCCTATATCACTGCTGCCCGATATACAGTAGGTGTTTCCCATAGTCTGGGAAACATACCAGCAGGGATTCGAACCGGCAACCGCTGGCTTGTTAATCAAGTCATTTCCCCGCTGAGCCATTAGGTGGCCAACTTCAAATCCTGGTTTCAAGTGGGCACTCAAAGTTGGTAAAATTTAAAGTGGATGTGGGTAACCAGGATCAGGAAGCAGACAGGCCAGTTCAAGTGTCATGCTTGACAGGATCATGCACTCTCCACAACCTCCAGTTCCTCTTGTACCTACCTTGTAAGTACATACAGGTGGCACTGGGAATCTGCTTGTTACTTATGTTCTTATTAATGTAATTAATCTGATTTTTTTATTATTAATCTTCAAATGAAACTATCACTCTTGCCCCCACACACATATACACTCTTAAACTCCCTGCATGCATCCTCCCTGCCATTCACAGATACCACTACACCTCCCATTTGTAGCTCCCTGCCCTGCTACGACATCCCTTTTAACCTCTTTCCGTGTGCTGTGAGTTGAACTTGATTACTCATTCAGACTCCATGCAAGTATTAGCAATGTAACAGGTTTATTAAACAGAATTATATACTGCTCTCTAGCAAGTTTACAAAACACAAGCCTGCAGCAGAATGTTTCCTAGGCTACAAGAAGGGAGGAAAATCCAGGCTGCCCTTAAGAGGACAGCAAACAGTTAATTCACTGTGCTTGAATACAACAGGGGAGTAACAGCAGTAGAGAGAGCGTGCCCTCGACTCCTGCCTGTAGGCTTCCAGTGGCATCTGGTGGGCCACTGTGTAAAACAGGATGCTGGACAAGATGGGCCTTTGGCCTGATCCAGCATGGCTTTTCTTATGTTCTTATCCATCTTCCTCTACACATTCCATCATATACTGGCTTCTAAACAAGCACAGAATTTAGCAGCTTATCAGCATAAAGAGTCCTTTTAAACCAGTCCCAAACCCAACTCATATGTAGGATATGAAATTTGCCTTCATTTTGCTCCCTGTATCTTTTCTGTTATTGAGGGAGAATGGGAGCTATTTCACCCATTTCTTTGACAGT
This sequence comes from Hemicordylus capensis, assembly GCF_027244095.1. Taxonomy (NCBI): domain Eukaryota; kingdom Metazoa; phylum Chordata; class Lepidosauria; order Squamata; family Cordylidae; genus Hemicordylus; species Hemicordylus capensis. The sequence continues at coordinate 83,096,819 of NC_069658.1, read as the reverse complement.
GCTGGTCTATTTCTCATTCCTTCCAGCCTCTAGTCTATCTGATACACAACCTTTGTGATACTATTTGGAAGATTAATTTGACAGGACTACTCTTTTTTGCTTACTTGTGCTACTATCCTAGACAAGAATGAACTTGCCATCACCAGTGCTGTGATATATCTGCAGGGCTGACTTTATTATTTCCACTGCTGCAAACAATACTAAGTTGAAAGAAATCTGTGAGATTGGATAGTTCCTAAATGTAAGCTGATAATTGATAGTGGGAGTGGTGCTGCTTTGCACCTCTTGTGACTTTGCATCTCCAGTGACCATGTTGACCCTCCCAGCCCTTTCTCCATTGTTCGCACACAGGGGTTAAAGAGATAAGCAACTAGCATTGCTCTCTTCAGCTCTCTCGCAGGACCAATTAATGTGACCCAAACAGCCTTGACCACATGGTGAATCAATGTGTGTTACAGATGGCAGCAAAATAAAAAGGAACAGAAAAGAATCAGGCTTTTTATTTCTAAAGTAAAGTAGATTTGTCCTAAAATAATCAGAACTTACAATCGATCATATTCAAACTCGTTATAACCTAACTCCCTTCAGCTTGATTCATAACTGGGTTCAACAAACTGAGCTATTTTTCAAAATAAATAGATACCTCAGAAAATAACTCAATCTTTTCCAAACCCAATTCCAAAATGTGGAAAACATTGTGGACCTACTGATATCACTGAAAATGTGATGGTGTCCAAAATCCCCCCACCAAACCTGCCCAGGGGCACGTAATTCTCCTCACACAAGCCCCTGTTTCTGTCTACAGTTCCTTCTTTTCCCAATTACCTGGCCTGATAGCAGCAGTAATAACAGTTATGAGTTCTTGTGGTAGACCTCTCAGAGAGGCATCCATTTCTCCTTTTCTGGTGCCTTGAGTGCTGTAAAAGCAGCATACCAGTTCATAGAGACCTTGGGAAGTGTGATTTCTCAAAGGCATCTGATATAAGTATAGATATCAAGCGCCTTGGAAACTACCGAGGTGAGCATTGTGAGTTAGACAAATTTGTATTTTGAATCAGATTATTACAAACTTTGAGGAAACACCATTTTTTCTATCTATTTAATAGATGTGTATACTGCCCACTACTAAAGTCTCTAGGCAGTTTACAACATAAAACAAACCCAGAATAAAACAAACCAAGAATTTAACAGTTAAATCATAACTTTTTTCAATGACCTTCTTTAATGTGCAATGAAAGAAGGTCATTGAAAAAAGCTTTGAAGCGTGGAAATGCATATCTCATCGCCCTTATACCGTCTTATTTGAAGTTAAAATATATAACAAGTTGTTCTAGTAAGAATTAATCAGCCTACATTCCTTTCACTGTCTCTACAACTGGACTAAATTTGGTTCAAATGAGGTTCACAAGTTAGATCTCTTGCACCTCAAATGTTCATGCATCCACCATTTTGGATCAGGGTGGATGACATTATTACAAACTATACCATTGAGATGTCCCTATGTGTCACTCACTACAACTGTATCCAATTTGGTTCAAATGGGTTAGACAGTCCTCAAGTTAGCGCACTTGCACCTCAAATGTTCACCGCCCACCATCTTGGATCAAGGTGGATGACATCATTACAAACTACACCATTGAGACATCTCTATGTGTCCATACAGCTGTAGCAAATTTGGTTCAAATCAGTTAGACTGTCCACAAGTTAGTGCACTTGCGCCTGCCTGATGGTGGGCAGTTTATGTATCCGCCATCTTGAATTGGGTTGGATGACATCATCACAATCTATGCCATAGAGGTGTCCCTATGTGTCCCTACAGCTATAGCTAATTTGGTTCAAATCGGCTAGCCCACTTGTGCCTCCAAAGTTTATGCATCCACCATCTTGGATTGGGGTTGATGACATAATCACAAACTATGCCATTGAGGTGTCCCTTTGTGTCACTCACTGCAGCTGTACACAATTTGGTTTAAATAGGTTAGACAGTCCACAAATTAGCCCATTTCTGCCTCAGATGTTCACGCATCACACACCACACCATTTGGGCATCCCTATGTGTCACTACAGCTGTAGCAAATTTGGTTCGCTTAAGCGGTTCACAAGTTAGCTCACTTGCACATCAAAAGTTTATGTGTCTGCCATATTGGATTGGGGTAGATGACATCATCACAAACTATGCCATTGAGGTATCCCTATGTGTACCAACAGTTTTAGCAAATTTGGTTCTAATCGGTTAAGCGTTTCACAAGTTAGCCCACTTGTGCCTCCAAAGTTTATGCATCTGCCATCTTGAATCAGGATGGATGACATCATCACAAAGTATGCCATTGAGGTCTTCCTGTGAGTCACTCACTGCAATTGTATGCAATTTGGTTTAAATTGGTTAGACAGCCCACAAATTAGCTCGCTTGTGCCTCAGGTGTTCAAGTGGCCACCATCTTGAATTGGAGTGGATGACATCATCACACACAATGTCATTTGGGCATCCCTATGTGTCCCTACAGCTGTAGAAAATTTGGTTCAAGTTGGTTAAGCGGTTCACAAGTTAGCCCACTTGCGCCTCACAACTACGTGTCTGCCATCTTGGATTGGGGTGGATGACATCATCACAAACTATGCTGTTGAGGTGTCCCCATGTGTCCCTACAACTGTACCCAATTTGGTTGATATTGGTCCAGGCGTTGTGAAGTTGATAGAGGGGGACACGTGGACACACAGATGCACACACAGAATGCTGGGTGATCTGATAAGCCTACTGGAAAGTAGGCTAAAAACCAGATTAAAATATCAAAAAAAACCACCAACTAACTTAAAAGCTTGGATGATGATATGTGTCTTAAATTGTTTCCTAAAAGCCAACAGGGATGGAGCAGCTCTATTCTCAGCAGGAAGTACATTCCACAGTCCTGGGGCAACTAGGCACACCTTTGAGTCGCCACCAGATAAGGTTAAAATACACGTCTTAACTTTTTGGTAGGATGCAATGCCTTCACAATCATATACTGATATTTGATCATCTGCAAGGGGAAAACAAGGTCAGAGGCTCCTTCTGTGATCATATGTCAAGCAGCAGCTGGGTTGGAGGTTTTTCCCTCCTACCTCAATCAGTAGCTGGATACAGCTGCTGGGTTGGAGAGAGCCCTCTGATCCAGCTGCTGCTTACCACAGAAGGCCCCTCACAGACGATCAAATATCTGCCACCTGCACTGCTCCTGAACTAGGGTAGGAGGCATCTCCTACACCAGTAATCATCGTATGAACTGCCCTAGAATATTGTTGCCATGTTATCTTTTTCATTTGCGGTGTGGCAAATGCAAACGTTTGGGATCATATGAATCAAACCTCAACTTCAGTGACAAAAATAATATTCTTCCAGTAGCCCACTTTCTCAAATTGACTAGAAAATGCTGAGGAAGAGGGGCTATTTAAGGTTTCTGTTTATTGGGAAGTTTTGATGCAGGCATAAACACCCCTCCCCTCCAAGATATACTGGAACAAGTTAAACTGAGTATGCCCTGGCCTTGGAGCTACTGGTCACTACAGTGCATGACTAGACAGTTTTGTCCTTACTTCTTAGATAATTCAGAACATCATTTGGACCTCCTACTGTTGATCAGTTAATGGTCAATTCAGAAGCCAATAAAAGGTGAACAGAAAACCTCTTTGCCATTTAAAATACTGACTGCTGCTAGTGTTACAAAATATTTGCTCATTAGCCCTCTGGAAGCAATCATCATTAGTAAATCGAAAAAGCAAGTAGCTATCTGTGACAAAGGGCAACTTTGTTATGGCATATCAGATCAGAGGATGCTGGAAAAGTGAAAGAAGGTTTGGGAAATGTGTTCTTAGCCAAAGTTGTAAATAATGATGTAACAATACCACATCTGCATCCCTACTTTCATTTCCCATGGTATCTGGATGCATAGGATTCCAGAGACAGAGTAGTCTTTACTAACAACATGACTATCTTGCCAAATGCTTTCTCAGCATGGTATTGAGCAAATGGTTCCAAAATGGTTCCTATCCTTTTCTGGCAATATTTAGCTGAATATGTCCAGTCTCTGATTTCATAAGTGTAGATCTAAAATATACATACTTTTATACATATAATATACATACATACATAGACTGAAGCTAATCTAATATGCATGTCAAAATTATCTCAACAAAGAGATCACAAGGTGTCACAGATACAGAAAGATTGGTTTGTTAAACTCAGTTCCCCCACCAACTAGACCAAGCTTCAAATAGGTCCTGAAACACTGCACTTCAGTGAAAACCTTTCCGATGCTTTCATCTTATCCTAGTTGGGGTAGATGTGATAGAGGACAATGAAAATGAGGGATTTTTAAGACTCTTTTTGTACTGATATGCTGTATTTTAGCTTTACATCGCTTAATAGTGGGAAAAGTCAGTTAACCAAAACTCATTTTCTATAGCTCACCACATGGTCTCATTAGGATTTGCCAATAAGCCACTGGAATATCAGAATTGATCTTCTGATTTTATGCCCTATGTCTTGAATAGGTATTTGGCAACTCCCACTGTGTGTATAGAATGCATTTTCTATTTTCTAGAAAAAAACATAATCTTCTTTTACATTTGAAAATCTTCTCTAGACCATATTTTTCCAACTGAACAATATTAATCTGAATGAAAGATATCTAAGCCTTTTGTCAAGAATAAAATGTTGCAAAATGCCTTGTCAATGTACCAGTGAATTAGAGTTTTTAAAATCTTCTCTTTAAAAGAACAGTTTTTGCAGGGCTGATTTTGAGTCATTTTCTAGCTTATTGCAATTTATTAAAAATCTAGCTTTAAGCTGGGGTAATTGTAAGCAGCAACAATATTTGACATATTTGACCATTTGTGCAGATTCTTTTAAAAATCTCTATTATTCTTCCTGTTTAAAAGCTGGCTAGGAAAAAAACCAAGAGAATGAAACTGCACTTTAAATCTGAGTAGCAAACCAAACTATTTAGCTGGGGGAACCACCTGCAAGTCAGTTGATGACATCTGTCGGAGCAATTACCACTTGGGTGAGGATATATTTCACAACAATTTGGAATGCACATCTTCCAAAAATGTAACACAAGCCAAATACAAACACGACTTGGAAGGAATCTAGTTTCAGTGGGTGGAAATTTCTCATGAAGGACTCAGCAACACTAATCAGGATGTACGCATCATACAGTTCAACCTCCTGCAAAGCTGCTGTGAGGAATGCTCTGTGCTTTGTCTCCTCCAGGTCTCAATAGGCAAAAAGGAAGCTAATTCCATGTCAAAAGAATCTGCACTTTGCAGAAAACAAGCTTAGCCAAACAAGGCTCTGAAATATGTATTTCTTGCTAAAGGAATGACACATGAAAGAATAATCTATTTTGATAAAATTTTACAAGTCAAATGTCAGTTAATAAGCTTTTTAAAACCTTCTCTTTGGAGCAGCTATTTTTGCATGACTGGTTCTGAGTCCTTCTAATGCTTATTGAAATCTATGAAAAATGTATTTTTGCCACAAAAAGATGTAACATTCCTTGGTCACTGTTCTGTATCTCACCACGTCCATTAGAAGATTAAACAAGAAAAACAGAAAACCTCATAAATCTCATGCTATAATGGGTTTCTTATATATATATATAAAGCATCTGTCCTTTACAACTAATTGCTGAAAAGTGCAGTCTGAAGCATTGTGAATTTTCAATATGCTGCTTAAAAGATGTGCATATATTGTTAGGAAGTAGATTTCATTTAATAGACCACTTGGCAGCTAAATGTAGAGAGAGGGTCTCTTAAGCTACAAAGATAAATTGTAGATAGTATGTACTAAAGAAGCTATGAATAAAACCACAGCCTTTTCAAAGAAGGCTAGAAAATATAGGATAACCTTGTGTTCTTAGATGTATAGCCGTTGTCTCATTAGGTGTACCTTTAACTGTGATAAACATCCACTTAAATGAATATCATTTCCTTACAATTATGGCAGGATCATACATAATACACTAAGTTCCCCTGGCAGCATATGTGTTAGTCATGCATATTTCATGAGCCATTTTATTCCCAGAGTCAGCTTTAAACAGTACTCAATCCAATGGCTTTGGTATGTATGAAATAGAGGTCTTGTCTATAAAAAGATCCCACGGCAATTATAGTAGCTCTGCACTTTATCAAGGAGTTTAACACAATGACCTGCTTGTAATATTAGTCCAGCACTAGTATTAATTTTCCTCTTAATATATATATAATAGCTCCTGTTATTTATCAGTGGGTTGCGGCGGGGGGGGGAGCCCCTCTTTTTCAGGTTATTTGCTTGAATGTAAATGCCCTGATTGATACTAAGCAACACAAAGTGGCCATCCCTAAGGAAAACTCTTGTAGTTACATAATACAAGAGTACAAATCCACACATACTTCCAAACTAGGCTTTTGAGGGGCAGGCTGAAAAAATATATCTCATGAGCCATGGGGCATGATTTAAGCAGACCAACATCTGTTATTGCAATCGGATAACTTTTCCTGCTGTGTACAATGAGAGGAAATAAAGCCATAATATGGTATTAAGAATAAAAGAAGGTCGCAGCCACAGAGAAATCCAATACAGTTTCATAGTCTCAACACTAGCAGTGAGACTATGCAGGAAAATAACCTCCTTACAGGAATATAAATGATAGTCATCGAAGCAAGTGAAGGTGTGGTTGGTCAATGTTATGCCTTTCCTACATGGAGGGCAGTTCTGTTTGGGACAAAGAATGAAAACTGTCTGTTGACTGCTATACATGATGTACATGCTTTGGGACACTGTAAAATACAAGTTTCCAGCATGGGTGAATAGAATATGACCAGAGTGTGTGCCTTCATTACATCTATAGATGCAGGGTTGGGGCGGTATAGAAAGATGTTGAAAATATATATAAATAAATAAATGTGCAATATTTTATAGGTCAGAAATGCATACTGCTTAAAGCAAAAGCTTTAAGAATCCTAACAAGTCAGTGGCAAACCTTATGTAATATTTAGGTTAGCAGGTTAATGGAACTCCAAAGCTGCATTCCTAAGTATACTTCATACGAGATTTCCTGAAGTCAACAGGGCTATGCTTTAATATAAGTAAGTGTATTTGAGAACTGGGAGGCAATGCTGAGATTTCCAATTCCTGATTCACCTACATGGGAGTAATTTAGTATGTGATTTGCTGTACATGTCTTAATAATCTTATAGCCCAAACCAAGAGTGTCCAACTGTGGCCCTCCACTTGCTCCCATCAATACTGGCTACTGGCCACTGTGACTGGGGGGTGATGGGAGTATATGCCCAAAACAGCTGGGGAGCCGCTTTTGGACACCCCTGCCCTGAACACATTTACTTGGAAATAAATTCTACTGCTTTCTATGGAATTTGTTTTCCCATTAAAGTGTTAGGGTTCAAGGAGACCCTCTTGCCATGATAAAGCAAGTCATTGGGTCAGTTCATGTGGTCATGTGGAACCTTGGTTAAAGCTGGACTCCATGTGACACAGGTACATAGGAAGCTGCCTTATACCAAGTCAGACCATCTAGCTCAGTATTGTCTACCTGGACTGGGAGCAGCTTCTCTGAGGCTGCAGGCAGGAGTCTCTCTCAGCCCTATCTTGGAGATGCCAGGGAGGGAACTTGCAACCTTCTTCATGCAAGCATGCAGGTGCTTTTACCAGAGGAGCCCCATCCCCTAAGGGGAGTATCTTACAGTGCTCAAACATGTAGTCTCCCATTCAAATGCAAACCAGGGTGTACCCTGCTTAGCAAAAGGGACAATTCATGCTTGCCACCATAAGACCAGCTCTCCTCCCCATCTCTGAGTCTCAGGCATACACAGTTACCACCCGCATATGAGTTTCTTATTTTCTAGGTTAAAATAAGATGAGATTTGCAATTGTATTTTACTCTGAACCCAGAGCCTTTGGATGGGGTGGTACAGAAATGTTATAAAACAAAAAAACAATATATCCAAAAAGACCAATCAGAGTTTATTCTAATGTAGTTGCTTCAGATATGCTGAGATCCGGACCCAGGTTTTGACCTCAACATATCTGAATATAGATCTCAACATATTTGAAGATGTAGGCTGGAATTAACCAAGATTGGTCAGCTCAGATGTCATAACTAATCTCAATTTATTTTAATCTAGATTGGAGTGGATGCCTGCATGGGAATGGGAGATGGGAAGTGCGCATGCCTGAGGCTCAGAGACATCACATGGAGCCTGGCTTTAAGTGTATGATGTCTGAACTGGTCCACTCAACCATTTGACCAAGTTGTTCTGTTGGGCATGAATTTATTTTACACAGCACTCATCCCAGAAAAGTGGTAGAAAAAGACTCTGAGGAAAAACCCCTTTCATAAGAATATTGCTCTAAGATTCTGATAACATATTTGATGCCGTCTGTTTTTTTTTCTTTTTTAAAAACACAGATTTCTATTCAAGTCATTCCCTTGAAGAAAGCGTGTGTTCTTCTTGATGTGCTAAATTAATATTTATGTTGCTAAAATATCACAGAAGCCACCAAAAAAATATTAATATAAAAAGGTTATAATTATCTTTTAAAATGTGGCAGCAATTGAAATGTAAATCCTAGAGCGCTGGGAGAAATACTTGTTTGCATTGTGCCTGGGGCACCCTGCCTGACTGCCACAGCTGCAATTGATCATTTCAAATCAAAGGAGGCTGGAGATGTCTCTGGTGGCTCAACTAGGAGGGGGAAAAAAGAGCAGAGAAAGATGCTCTGTTTGGCATGACTGTTATCAAAAAATGAGCTGGAATGTGTTTCAAATCTTTCCTCTGTTGAATTTGCAGCCCTTCAAAGCATTGCCATAATAAATAAAGTTTTCAAAACACATAGACTCTAAAGGCACGTTTAAAATTCCCGAAGCATTTCCTCCTTTCTTGTCATGACTAGATAACAGTAGTGTGAGACAAATGTGAACAAAGGGAGTTAAGTATAAGGGACATTCTTTAGACCTATGCTTTCATGGGGACCTTTTTAGATGCTGGAAACCACATGCATCAATTATTTGGAGAGGGAAAGGAGGATAGAGAAAATAAAGGGTAAACGCCAGAAAATCTGAGTATTATGACTTCCTGCGTTGTGATATCTAGTACTATCCTAGTATGGGTGAAATAAACAAGGTTTTCGGATTAAACCTTCTTACACTTGAAATAATAGGAGAGGAGAAATGTGCATAAGTCCTAGCATGGTAGACAGTGCCCAAGATCCATTAAATTATGTTTGGCATACAGGAAAAAGATTTAATCACAGATGCCAGTCAGAAGACTAATCCACTAATCTAGCTGTTTCTCTTATAAACACAGTATTTTTAAAAGCCTTCCCCCCTTTCTCAATTAATTTAGTCATCCATTTAAATTTCATGTATTTATCATGTAAATGTGCCTTATTTGCAAAAGAAAAGCTTGGGACTGGGTGAAATAAATAGTAATTTCATTAAAATGGATACAAAAACCCCTGTGATTAGGGTAATTAATTTGCACACTAAAAGCAATCTTCCTAGTTTAGATCATTAATATTGATGGGGTTCGATTTTGTTGTTGTCAGGAACGTTCCTTGAAATATACTCAGAACTGGCAAGCAGGAATGAAGAAATTGGAAGAGAGGCTTCAATAAGCACTTGGCCATTTCCCCTTTGCATCCAGGCAGAATTCATAACAGAAGACTTTGATGCTGATATCCGATTCCTGATGTTAACTGGGTTACTTGAATCATGCTGGATTATGTGGTTTGTCACAAGTGTGACTGATTTATGTATGCTTCTCTTGCTCCTTTTGATTGTATTTCATTTTGTTATTTTTTATTTAAATTGGAAGATAACATTACAGGAGATTATGCTGCAGTACCCCATGCTGGCATACACTTCAGTGCCAGATAACAAGGCAGCGCCTGCCAATATACCTATTCTTATTAGGTTTTTCATCTCCATAATATGCAAATAGCGCCGTATACTTCCCCAGATGCCTTTTTAACACAACTTTTATTCAAGACATGTAATTTGTTCCCTCTCTGTAGAACAGATGTATTCTACCAAAGACCTTGCAGGAAAGGTGTCAACGCACTCCAGCATACTATCAGTTTATGACTGTAGGCAAACTGCCATGAGAAATAAAAGTATGGGATAATTTCTGATGGCTTCTACAAGCTCTATACCAGCATTCTTGGTGCTGGAAGAAACAAATCAACAGGCTTCTACCCTAATCAATATCTCCTGGGGTTAGAAGAACTACACAGTGATCTAGCCTGGCCACTCACCACAGTCACCAGCCTCATTCCCTCAGTTATCAAGATCACATCGTGCCTGGGGTTGCTGCCCAAGTTCATCAATAGAATTTGAAATATGGAGTTCCAAAATTGTAAGCAGCCTTGCCATAAATCCACATGGTTTGGTCTATGGCAGGATTTAAAAAAATATAATAATAACCAGCTGACCTGGCACAGAGCATCTGCACCCCTGGTTCCTCCCACCCCCAGCCCCAGTTTGTTCTCTCCCCCTGCCAGCTCATTCTCCCTCTGAGGCTGGCCAGCCTGGCCACTGCTTGGCCTCCGCCGCCACCTCCTTCTGCCCACCATTTTCCCAGCCAGCCTCCACCACCCTTTTCCCGGCTGGCACCGCCATTTCCTCCCATCCCCATGGCTAATTGGCAGCTGCTTGTGAGCTGTTGTGAGAGTTGCCATGCATGGGATTAGCCACGGGTACGTCTTAGAGAAATAAATATATAGATGATGGTGATGATGATACTGAGAACTGTAAGCTGTTGGTGTGACTGGGAGCTCTGAGGCGAACAAAAGGGGATGCAAGAATATCCTAGACAAATTCTGGCCCATAGCCAGAGGCATCCTGTTTAGTAACCTGATAGCACCTTTCTGGATTACTCAACTGGATATGTTTTATAACTGCTTCCCTCATACACACAAAGAAATCTTAAAAGTAAATTTAACTAAAGGTTTATTCAGCAACAACTCCACTTTCTGCTTCTCCTTTCCCTCCCTGTTCCTTTTTTACTCCTCCCCATGCTTTCTCCAGGATCCCCACTGGGACAAACATCCAAACAACTAAATAGAAAAGATTACAGGATAGAATACAACAATATCCTGAAGCAGTTTTTGTTTTTTAAAAGTCTTGATTCATCTCTCTGCATTCACACAGCTTCCCTCTCCCCCTCCCCTCACTTGTGAACTCTCACAAGAGCTGTGACACATGGGATTAGCCATGGGTACATCTTAGAGAATTATATACATAACGTGTCATACCATGCTCTGTGGGTCTCCAGCTGTTCAGTAATGCCCCCAGATACCCTGAAATCAGTGGTTTTCCATGAAAAATCACAGGGGAAACTTTTTTTTTCAAGAAAGAGCCACAAAATGGCTCTGCTAAGCAAAAAGGTGGCCAGAAATGGCCTCGGAGTTCATTTCCAGCCGCCTAGGAACCACAGATACATGGTTTTTAAACTACACACACACACACACACACACACACACACACACACACACACACCCCCCGAGGCTGGGTGCACATGGCCTGAGCATTGTTAATGAGACTGTTCCGGAGTGCTGGCTAACACTCAAATTAAGCTTTTGGGCTGGAGTGGGAAATCAGTGTGACTAGATGGAACAGTTCATTACAGAATAAAGTTGTGCAAAGTTTTGGTCTGGAAAATGACGATGAGATGGAAATACGGTACAATCAGATTTATTTAGGGAATAGGGGTACAGAAAAAGAAAAAGATTGATTAGGCAGGCAAGGAGACAATAAAATATTAACTAATAGTAAATATTAACTAAGAGGCGTTTTAGCTTAAGGTTTGAATTATTACAGAATTGACTCAGGGCTGGCTAGAGAAAGGTTCTGTAGAGCACCTTTAGACTTAAAGAGAAAAGAGAAGGAGGCAAGGAGATTTAGGAATATAGGCAATTAGTAATACTTAATCCAATATAGCAATAGCAATAGCACTTACATTTATATACCGCTCTATAGCTGAAGCTCTCTAAGCAGTTTACAATGATTTAGCATATTGCCCCCAACATTCTGGGTACTCAATATCCTATGGTGTGTCTGTCATGCCTGCATAGTGTGCATTGGTGGATCTCCTCTCAGGGACAAGGTAGGAAGGTAGGAAAAAGGAGAGGCAAACGTGCCACTCGCAAGCTGGAAAACCAACATAGTGTCTGGTTCCAAGAAAAATCCAGAGGTGGTTGGGTCTTTAGAGTCCAGTTCTCTAGGGCAGCCAAGCATGGTGTGCAGTTTGGGTCTGGAGACAGGTCCAAACCAGAGGATGGGACCCAAGCTGGAACCAAGGCTGCAGCAAAAGCTGTAGCTGATGGTATAGCTAAAGCTAAAGCACCACATTTGTTGGTGTTTGGGCTGGAAATAGGCAAAAATCATGCCTTCAGGCTGTACACGGGTCACACCTCCTTGCTGTTGGGGCTGACATCCATGTCAACAAAAGAATTCATATTGCTTGATTCAATCACCAGTGGGTGTGATATTGATGCACCATAAAGTGAAATGGTTTGAACAACCTGTGTGGGCTGGAGTGAATGGGTGAGCTCAAGGTGTATCTGCTACACCAGGAAGACCTTCCAGGTGGGGAGATAATGATTCCTTGAAACCAACAACCATTCCCTCTGGTCTGTGCCAGACCATTAGGGCAGAGATAGTGGGGTGGGAGTGCTCGGCCTTATCTGAGTTCCTGTGAAGACGATTAGTGAAAGTAATCCTCTTTATGCCTAGAAAGGGGAGTTTTACTATTCCTTTGAGAAATAGTCTCTCTCCTTAATTTGTGTCTGCTCAGCCAGCTTCCTTCTCTGAATAGAGAGGGGCCATAGGGTTATACCATGTAGTTGCTTGTTATACTGACCTTGGGTAATGGTTACCTCATGTTTGCTCGTGCTAAATGACCAACTTGAAAGTTTACCCAAAGATGGGCATGAGCAGAGTTCATGGTCCTATGAGCTCATAGGCAAGATGGAGACTGCAAGCCTGGAGTTCCAGATCACATAGTGGGGTACTGTTTGTTGCCCCCAAACAGGCTGTTCTAGCAACACTGTGGATACGCAAAACTGTGGGTGTCATGGCTGCAGATGACAAGGTCAACCTGTACAGATGTCTGTACACGTGTACATGTTTTTGTATCTGCATTAATTTTAAAAGAGAACCAGGGTATAAGTCACTTAAATTGTACAGGTCCCATACAGATAGGAAGGAGGAAGTATATTGCTTACCTGTGGTTAATTTAATGTGTTAAGACTGTACTTGTGTACAGATCTGTACCTGTGTATACTCTTACCAGGTTTGCCCTGTACACTCGCATGAGTGTTGAACATAATGTGTGGATAGGGTTTTTTTTAACCTTTCAGTGGCTTTCGGAACTGTTCACCATGAAATCCTCCCTGATTGCCTGGTTTGTAATTGAGGGGCATTGTATTGTAGCATTTGCCTCTACTTGGGTAACAACTGGTCTGCTCCTTTGGAGTGACCCTGTGGAATATATGTTTCATCCTGTCCCCAATGTGTTCATATGCAGCCATCTGTGTGAATGAAGATTTTTAAAAAGGGGCATTCTGCCACAAAGGGAGGGGACATCACTGAAAATTATAACAGGCTCTTCAGTTTAGACCTACCATGCCCATGTTTCCTGTGTTTTTAAAATTTCCAATGATAGAGAAAGGCACTGTGCTAAGCTTGAATGAGAAACACTGACAGCATAACTATTCTTTCATGTAATGAAAACAAGGAACAGAATAACTAGAATATAATAATATACTAATAAAAGATGGAAGGTTTCAATGACCACATTTGCACGAAACATGAAACTGCAGTTAAATGGGTCACAGGTTGGAACTCCATTACGTCCAAATACGTGTAACTGCAGTTTCAAGGCAAAAGCAACCTAAAGTTTGCCTCACCAAACACTAATTTGAACTTTCGGTTTGTTGTAAATTTTATCACTCTAACCTGAGGATTGGGGTTGGCAGCGTTATGTCTGAATGTGGATGCCACCATAACCATGGTTTCATGCTGATTTTGGAACTGTAATTATAGAGAGGGCTGCCCAGAACCACTCATGAATACAAGAGATCTATACACACGGTGGCTCCTGATGGCTGCCTCCTGGCAAAAGTGCCATGGCCCCTCCATCCTCCTCTCTCTTCCCACTTCTGCCTGGCAACCATGAAGCTATGGCCCTGCAGTTGGAGTACTTAAAGTTACTACCCTTTTGGGTTTTCCCAGCTTTCTGCTGCTTTCCAGGGGAACTGGGTGTCCCCCTACAAATACATTCAAATACACTCATGTGCACCAAAAGCTGCCTCATAGCACACAGGTGTGCCAAATCCAGGGGAAACCTTGAGGATAGGCAGGGGGGACAGAGATCCCATGCTAGTGCAGTTCGTGGATGCCTCTAGAGAGTCCCTACAATCTAGCCTGTATGCCATTGACTCTGGTGATGATTATGACAAAACCTAGACAGGGGACCAGCTGAATCCCTCCCACCTCTTCGACGAGGACAGCCAGGCCTCCCTACTGGAGTGTGAGCTTCTGCATGGTACAGGACTTGGAACTGGTAGCCCATGGGAGCAAGGACTGCTGATGAGTCCCTCTGGGCACCGGGGTAGCCCAGAGGGAGTGGTGGTGTAGAGCACATAGGTTGCCAACCACCCCCATGGGTTGCTAACCCATGGGGTACTGGGTTCTGATGTTTCTGAGATGTTTTGAGTGTAGATTCTCTGGTAGAATATGAGAGCGGATTCATGGTTTGTTGTTGAAAATCTCATGTGCTACCAGAGAATCTAAAGGCTGGGCTCTGGCTGTCAACAAGGCAGGCATAGGCAATTGCATGGCATCTCTCCAGGGGTAAAAAAAAAATTCTTCTGGAACAAAAAAGCAATGCAGCAGATAAATCCATCCCCAGGCTGGCATGCAATAGCCACAGCACACTGGCAGACTGGGCTCAGGCTGGCAACATGGCAGGCAGGCACAGCCAATGGCATGACATCATCCTGGCAACTTGAGACATGCCATGCAATGCACACTAGTTCTCTCTCTCTCCCTCTCTCTCTTTCTTCAATGAGGCAGAAAGGCAGAAAGGCGAATGAGTAAATAACTTGTTGAATGAATTGAAAACCCCTCCTTGAACTCCCCCCACACTTGCCCCTTCTTCGACCCGTCCCCTGGCCAATGTGGGATCCGTAAAGAGTGGCAAGAGGCAAAAGAGCCAATGGGAAACAAGGAGGGAATCATCAGCAGTGCAGTTATGGGACTGCTGAAACCTCCACCATTCCCTATGGGGAAGAACCTTAAAGACATGTAAACTCCAGAAAATCTCTAAAAATCACCCCTCTGCTCAATTCCTTTGAAACTTAGCACTTGGCACTACCACCCACCCTACTCTGCTCTGGGCCACCCCCTTTCCTCCCTACGTGAAGCTATACTTTTGCTGAAACTTCCACTATTCCCTATGGGAAAAATCTTAAACTTCAAAAATTTACCAAAAATCAGCCCTCTGCCCAATTCCTCTGATATTTGGGTGGTAGCTCCCACCCATTAGGCACTACAACCCCCACCCACTAGTTTTGCCCTGGGGCCATTTTTTAAAATCCAAAATGTTTTGGATTCAGATATTGCAATTTTGAACAAAGAACAAAATTGGGATGTTTCAGATTGGCTGATTTTGAACAAAGAACAAAATGGGGGTGTTTTGGATTCTGGCCAAAAACAAAATGGGGGGGGGGGGGGAGAATGCACAGCCCTAGTCTGTTTCTTCAAATAAAGCACTTTTCTTTGTCTAGAAATGTCTAGTGCACTTGTTTGTTACACATCCACTGACAGCCCATCAAAGACAAGGGGGTTCCTATCTATGTTGGGAGGAAGAGGGGCTTCCTCCCAGAGAAGTAGAGAGATCTACTTCTTCTTGGAGACACCCACAGTTCTGCCATGGTGGCCAGTGGTCTTGGTGTGCTGGGCACGGACATGCAAGCCTCAGAAGTTTCTCAGGCCCCGATGAGCCCAGCTCTTCTTCAGGTGCTCCAAGATTTTGATCTGAGCTGGGGAGAAATTTAAGCCTTGCCTGCCTCCCTCTCAGCCTGCTTTTAACTTCCCATCTTCCCTCATTCACCTTTCTCGTAGCTCCAGCTGAAGAAGCAGGAGGATGGATTCGTGTTTCTCCCCATCTATGCCTAGCATTATCACAGTGGCACATTATCACAGTGTGCCAGGGCTGGGAACTGGGGGTGAAAAAAGCAAACTATTTTCTAGGTTGTCAAGATGGGGAGAATAATTCATTACTTTCTACTTCATTTTGGAACCTAACTGTGTGGGTTCACCCATCACTAGGTTTAGGATGTTAAAAGGATGTCAAAACTTAGCAATAACAGTCCTCCATCTAGTACAGAGTTCCCAACCTTTGATCCCCAGATGTGGCTGTATTACAATGCCTTTGGCCATTGTGACTGGGGATGATGAGAGTTGTAGTAAAAAAACAACTAGAGGCCCAAGATTGGAAATCTCTGTTCTATGTATTCAAGGTAATCCAAGTTTCTCAATTGAATTTTATTTTTAACATCATCATTATCATCATCATCATCATCATCACCACCATCATCATTACCACCATCATCGTCAGAGCCTTGCCATATCAGATCCAAGGCCTGTCTAGTTCAGCATCCTGTTTCCTACTAGATACTTCTGGGAAGCCCACAAGCAGGAGACATATTGCCTCTGATCCTGAAGGTAGCATATTACCATCAAAATTAGTAGCCTTTAGTAGACATGTCCTACATGGAAATGATGATGATGATGTAGCATACTGCCATCAAGATTAGTAGCCATTAGTAGGTGTCCTACATTAAATACTGCTACTACTACTCATCACCATTATCATTTAGTGGAAGCAAAGTAAAGTACCATATGAAATGTTAATGAAATCCAGGTTAAAAAAAAATTATATGGGGGCCACAGTTTCCAAAAAGAATTGTTACATACGGAACACATATTTGTGGTATAACAGCCTAATAGATTTAGGTGGGCATCTATGGAGTTAATCCAACTTTGGGCATTCATTTAATTAAAAACCTGGTTGCATATTTCTTGTGAGGACAAATTAGGAAAAGGTGAATAAATCACTCTAAAAATTGTTATTCCTTTGCAATTCTTTTGATATGTTATTCAGTTCCAAACGAATCCACTTCCTCAGTAAAAATCATGTGCTACCATATTCAGGCAGTCTACCTCAAATTTCCCTTTAAAATTATTTATATTTAAAGCAGAACTTCTAGAGTTAGGAAAACAATGATGTAAAGGCTATGCAATTTGTTATCACTCCCTAAAGGACACTTTGCACCAGAATTCTCCCATAAATAGAACATGTGTTCCAGGTAACAGCACATCTGTCATTCTATAACACAAAACGATAAAAACCAAATAAAACTAAATAAATTATTTTCATTTTGTGTCTTCTACTTTATTCAGAACACATGTTCTGTTGGTATCAACCAAAATAATCAGGGGTAGAACAGAAAACATGATATCATTATGAACTCACTTCCTACCCATATCTGAAACTTGGCTAGAAAAACAATACAAATTATATTAGAACCATATTTAGAAATAGACACATACATTATAAAATAATGTAAAGGCTTTTCCTTTCATCTGTTGCTAGGAAAAATAATGTGAGTGGAGATAGTCACAAAAATCCAGTTCCCCGTGTTTTAGAATTTCTAAATTTTCTATTTAGTTCAGAGTAATGAAGAAGCACTTGTGATGTTACCATAGTTCAATTTTTGTTGATATTTGCTTATTTTATGTTTGTTTGAGTCATTGGTTACCATGTGTGCTTCTGTTTTAAGCTTTTTTATTTTGAAAAATGGACACAATTGGCATATCAGCTGAAGCTGATAGAAAGCATTCCTGGCCACTACCTCAACCTGAGATACCAAGGAGAGGTTTGAATCCAGATGTACTCCCAGACTGCACACCTGTTCCTTTGTGGGGAGTGTAACCATG
Organism: Hemicordylus capensis; assembly: GCF_027244095.1. Lineage (NCBI taxonomy): Eukaryota > Metazoa > Chordata > Lepidosauria > Squamata > Cordylidae > Hemicordylus > Hemicordylus capensis. Next base: position 83,078,778 of record NC_069658.1, on the reverse strand, counting down.
TCCAAAATGGGCAGATAAAAATTGTGTCTTCAGTTGTGACCCTGCACAGTAAGTACCTTCAACTTATTTGGTTTTAGACTCATCCACCCCATGTTATCCATCATTCAGCCCATTGCCACCTCTAGGCAAGCATTTAAGGTTATGCCTTTTCCTGATGAAATTGACATGGAGAAATAGATCTGAGTATCATCAGCATATTGATAGCTCTCTACACTAAATCGCCTGATGATCACTCCCAGCTATTTCATGCAGATATTAAAAATCATTGGAGACAGCATGGACCCCTGGGGGACTCCATACAAAAGCTTTCATTTTGAAGAGCAATGGTCCAAGCAACACCATCTGACATCTGCTTGAGAAGTAGGCAGCAAAGTAGTGCCTCCTACTCCCAATTCCCTTACATGATCCAGAAGGATACCACGGTCAATTACAGATGTGTGAACCAGCTTGACCTTGAGCCAGTTCGACAATGAGCCGGTCCAGCTCAACAGCTCACCCTCAAGACAGACTGAGCCCAGTTTGGCTCAAAGTTGAGTCAACCCCCACCGCAGGCCGGCATGGGGATGGTTAGGGGGTTCTACAGTTTTGTTTTGTTTTTAAAAATTACCTTGCCACTGGGTTCATCGGCCTTGGGGTGATGTCTATTTGTGTGTATGTTTATGGGGGGCATTTTGGTCTCTTTACTTTTCCCCACTTACTTTGCATCCATCATAATTTCAGTCACATTACTCAAGGTATTGCTTATTTTTCCTACACAGAATGTATGTAGGACCATGAATAGCATTCAGAAGTAAATTCTTGTATTTGACCTTCATAATATAATTACATTTGTATAGCCAGGATTAATGAGCCAATTATTTTTGACAAGATAGCAGGCATGTAACACTATTTGCCTTTCTTTTCTGTTTTGTATAACTAACAAATGAGAAACATCCCCAGTGTTAGTTTCGATTGGTTTTTATATCCATAATCTATTCTCAAAGAATTAACAATTTGACATCTTGCTGCTATATTCTAGTACGTAGAAGAAAAATTGAGAAAAAGCAAATTGTAAATGGCTTTCTCACAGAAGAGCACTATACACAATCTTATGCTTATTTTATACCCCATGGATGGGGAGTTGGCCATAATGGCCAACCAGATGCCACTGGAAAACCCACAAGCAGAAGAGGAAGGCTGGCTCCCTCTCCTGCCATTGCTCCCATGCAACTGGTGTTGAGGGACATACTGCCTCTGGACATATCATGTAGTTGTAATGATTAGTAGTTAAGTGATAGTTGTCCTTCACGAATATGTCATTTCTTTTTCAAATTATTGTGGTGGTTGTGCTTTTAATATTTGGGTTCTACTGTGCCTTTGAGCAGCTTGAATGTGTAAGCCAGCTGAGAAGTGTCAGTAGATAAAAAGGGGAATAGGAAGCAGCAGGGCGGCTCTTAACTGCAGGTTGTTTTGTGCTGCTGTAGTGTTGGAACCCCTTCTTCTGACAGCAATTGCACCACTGCCCCCTTAAGGGCCCAGAACAAAACTGTCTAGCATAAGCACAATTTCTGGTGGTGGTGGGGTCTTGGGGGGCAATATTTCCCTGTTACTCAGGAAAGGGAAGGGAACATGTTGACTTCCTAGGAGGGGATATGGGTATGAGGTCTGCCCGCTGTGACCAAGGTTGATCTTGTGATGGATCACCCCAGCAAAGCAATCCATGGAGACCAAACCACACTCCTGCTCCTGTGGCAGCATGCCACCAGGGCACTAGCTCTCTCATGAGTGTGTCAGTCTACTGTAGAGGACCTTAGGCTCAAAAACCTCCAGTCTTCCATTGGACTGCACACTCATGTGTTGAGATAAACCAATAAAGCCCCATCCCACCAACTTGAGTTCGGCCCCCATTCTCTCCGGTTAATGATAGAATTTTTGCACAGCAACCACACCCTCTCCAGGGAAGTCTTTCACAAAAGAGATTTCAACGCTCCATGTGTCTGGGTATAGCCAAAAGGGCAGACTAGGGAAACACTGGGGCCAGATCTTTATTCTCATTCAAAATTCCTGGGTTTGGACCAGCATTGCACCATATGCAGATCTGCCACAACAGGTAATCGTGGGAGAAGGGATTCCCAGTTTCCAGTGAACCCAGTAGAGTGGGGTCACCATTCCTGGCAAAAACCAAGATGGACATGTTCAAATGGGCGGATGGGCTGGCAGAGGAGCATCACAAGAGCAACCTTAGCAATCTTGGTCATAGTGGGCCGGACTTCAGGATCCTTTGCTGTCCCTCATACACATAACCAATCCTAGGAAGTCAACATGTTCCCTTCCCTTTCCTGAGTAACAGGGAAATAGAGGGCATGCTTTGACAGCTTCTTCACAGCCATTGCCATGACAGGGCAACAGCTGGGCAGGATCTGCCATCTGGCCCCCATGCATGTCTCCAAGACCTCTTTTGTGAGAGAGCGGTCCATGGGAGAAGTGGATGTCATCACACATTATTAGTGATTCTGCCCAACACCCCTGTCCCCACAGATGGTTCTTCTTATGAGCTGTGAAGGGGTATCCCCATGGCCTTACACACTAATGAGTGAGTGTTCCACTCAGGAGCAGCATCTCTCATCATCACATATGTCTTATCGCTTCTTTCAGTGGGGCAATGCTGGTCCTGCTGCCTGGCTTTTCTCATCAGTAAGCCTAGGGACTGCACACATTCTCCCAAGGGGAAGTGGCTGGGCTCCCCTTCCCAAACACAATTGTGCAAAAAATAAAGCAGAGCCATTCAAGAATTCCTGGTTGTGGTTGTCCTTTAAACCGGACCCCAGGTATCATTACCATGCCATATGTTGCTGTCACAGTACTATAATGGAGTTGTCCTGCATATGTTGCCACCTTGAGTGCATTTGCTTTGTGATCTTTGGCACTTCATTTTTAGAGAGCAAAGCACCTAGTGCCTGTCTTGCCATCCCATTCCTTTTCTCTCCTGATTGCCAGGAGAGTGGAGCAAGGGACAGAATGGTAAGAGGCATGCCCCTGTGACTTTGCTGTTTGACAGGCTCATAAGCTTGGGATGGGATGTCATAGGATCCCTGCAACTGCTCATTTTGTTGGATCTGAGGCAGGGGTGTGGCAAATGCTCGAAGAGATGACCAGCAAGAAGCACCACAGGCATGGAATAGGCATGATCCTGGGTGGGTCTGCACCATCATCTCTATGATTATGGTTCCAGAAAGTGAACAAAACCATGGTTATGGCACCATCCGTGTGTTGATATAATGCTGCCAATGAAAAAACCTCAGGATATGGCGGCGAAACTAACTACAAACTGAAGGTTCAAATTGGAGTTTGGCACAGCAAACCTCAGGACGCTTTTGCCACAAAACCACAGCTGCACACTTTCGGATGTAACAGAGTTCCAACCTCTGCCCCATTTAACTGCAGTTTCGTGTTATGTGTGAAAGTGGCCATAGATTAATTATGCATTGTTTGAAAAAGTGGTTCATTTGTCTGTCTGTCCTACCAACCATGGATGACTCCCAGTTTCAGTAAGACAGAGATATGTCCTGCCCTTTATCCAAACTAAAATGTCCCAGATATTGTAGCCATTCCTTCTAAGGAAGGTGCTCTAGCCCCCTTTGGAAGTGCTTGTTTAAGCAATTTCATTGCCTAAGTAAGCACAATCAATATCCAAAAATGAAATATAGGATTTATTGTATAATTTGTTTCCACACACTCTGAATTTTGAACCGGTACAATCTGTACAAATTTTGCACCCATGCAGCCACATAATCTCCAAAATATTTTTTTCCTAAGCATGGTGGGGAGTCAGAACATGTTTTCCATCCTCAGAAGATGACCACCTTCCTGGTGTGATAGGAGTACTGACTGGGTAGATATGGAAATATATTCTGGCTCTGCCACCATGCTTAGTTGGAAGATTAGGAAAGTGTTACCCAAAATAGACCACGGACAAACATAACACGTAGAAAAATAAGTAGCAGCAATTCTCCTTGTGAAAGGTGAATTCAATAAACAATCAAAAAGTGTACAAAAAAGAAGTTTGAACATTAGAACAATATACTCAAGGCTGATTCTTAGCTTAGGTTTACCAACATTCACTGACATGTTTAAGCACACATGCATTGAGGAGCACAAAACTGGACATTTTGTGCTAACCTAAACCTACAATTCTGCATTTAATATGTTGCATGAACTAGAAAATGAAAGTCACAAAGTGTACTGTGTAACAAATTCATACATTATTAACCACCATATCCTAACTCTTTGCATGGCAGTAACTTGTCAAACTGTGGACATTTGTAGGCAGTTCTTGTACAGGCTGCATATTCCTGTCTTTCTTCCCCCCCCTCCCTTCATATGAGAGTATATGCAACCAATCCCACCTGTCAGCAACATTTCCTAGCAGTAAACAACTTCAGGCAAAACTTTTTATCCCCCAAACTGCATTCAGATTCTCTGTCTTTTACAGTTAATGGGGAGAAATGTTCATCTCCTTGGCATAGGACTTGCAGTTGATTCGATCAACCCTACAGTTGTATGATCCATCAGCTTAGACTATCAGAAAACCTAAACAGTACTAGGATTATTATTTTTCAAATATAAGGTTAGAAATGTTTGTTATACATTATAATAGAAGGCAAGGAATGAGAAAGGGAAAGGGATTATGTATCATTTTGCTTATGCAGTTAAAATATTTTCTTGGGTAGAATGTTTCAAGGTCGTTACACAGAGCTAATCCTACACTGGATATAGCAACTATCCACCACCTTCAATATATTGTTTTTTTGGAATTTTTTTAAAGCAGCATGTATGTTGAGGGATCAGATTGGACTTTAATAATAAGGACAGAGTTCATCAGGAAACAGCTATATACCTTAAATGAGTTCAGGTCTTCAGGGCAGGATGAATTGCATCAAGCATACTAAAACAACTTGCTGAAGCTGACATACTCTCATAACCTCTGCCTATCATCTTTACGAACTCCATGGGAACTAGAGATGGGCTAATATTGCTCTACTTTTCAAAAAGAAGAAAAGGGAAGATATGGCCACTTCAGACTGGTCAGTCTGCTCTGGTTACCTGAGGATGTCATAGATCAAATTATAAAGCAGCAATAATGTAGCATTGAGAACTATGTACTGACTGATGGCAGCGAGCATGTCATTAATAAATCCTTCCAGACTAATCTTATGATCAGATTACTTTATTGGATTGTGGAGAAGCTGTGGATTTCATTTATCTTGATTTCAGCAAAGCATTTGACAAAGTCCACACATCATATTGGTTAGTAAACCGGTCAAATGCGGGCCAATCAGCAGGCACACTTCTCTAAGGGTTTGGGTATACACGGCAACGTTTTGTTTCAGGTCCTGATTGTTTGTATGGAATTAGCCAGACTGTGGGCACCATGAAAAGTTCTCATTTGCTCTGTTCAGCTTTCATTAAAGTTAGCATGAGACTCCCAAGAGTCTCATCAGCTAGTCTGATATGTAAAAACAAACTTCTTAACATGTCACTTTGTTGACTGTTCCATAGCTGGATGTCAGCCAAAGCTAGACAAAGTTGCCCCTGGCTAGAGCTGGCTGACACATGAGCATCCATACTAGATTAGTTCCTGGTATATGGTAGAAGGAACTCTGAATTATTTTATTTTTATTTATTGTTAAATTTATATACTGCCTTGTAAAATCCCAAGTTGGTCTACAAACATTTAAACCTATACAGGACTATAAAAATTACACAATGAAATATTAAAATAGAATATTAAAATAGAAGTTTTAAAAACATACATAATATAACCATAAAATACAAAGCAGAAGCAACCAAAAGCCTGGGTAAAAAGCCAAGTTTTCACTTGCTTTCTAAAAACTTTGATGGAGACTGAGGAGCGGATGCCCACCAGGAAAGCGTTCCAAAGTCTGGAGGCAATAACTAAGAAGGCAATAAGCTGTCCCACGTACACAACAGCCAGGCCTCGCTCATTGTCAGCACATGGAGCAGAGCCCCCTCTGATGACCCGGTCAGGTGGACAGAAACCCTTGGGAGCAGGCATTCCCTCAGGGATCCCTCACAATGGGGTGCCTCACAATGGTGTGCCATTGTGAAAGTTGACTAGTGTATTCCTGTTCTGGCTTATTTAAAGGCACCCACACAGGTGGAGTGGAGTGTTGGATAAGCACCTGTGTCTAAAACATGGGTCAGTATAGCATATTTTATTGGACCACATCTGTCAGTCAACAGAGTAAGAATTTCAGATCCACAGACTGGAAGTAGGTAAGCTTTCAATGTAAACATAATCTCTTTCCTCCTACAAAAAATATTTGACTGATGCCTATTTGTCTTTGCAAAGACTCGGCTTTCAAACATCTTATCTGGAAACCTAAGAATATATTGAATTCTAGAGAAAAGCCTTTCCGTGCCCTGAGAAATCCCTTTTTGTTCAAAACTAATCAGTTTTTGCCTTGTGCACAAAAGTAAAATACTATGTCAAGTTCTCAGTAAAAAAAATCCTTTTAGCTATCATTAGGGAAAAAAATGTTTAGGCAGACAATGCTGATTTTTTTTTTTAGATGAGCAAAATTTTACTTTCTCAAATTATATCCTTCCAGAAGCCTTTTCAGCTGCCTTAAAAATCCATTTTGTGCAAAACAATGATCATGCATCAGCTCAGAGTGACTGCACAGTAGTTACTTAGCCTAGCAAATGGCAGCAAAATGTCAGCTGAAATGAAAGAAACACAGCCTTGGGCTTATCAGAGAAAGTGCAGATGATTCATGTAGCATCATAAATAAATAACAGACTCTGTGTTAAGGTAGGCTTTACAGTAGAGGTTCTCTTACCACCAATTCATTCCAAAGTACCTGTAATAGGAGCTTTATTTGGTGACAGTGACATGGAGAAAGATAAGGTATTCAGTGGTTAACACTCATATTTCAAGGTCACAAAATGTTGAATATCTTAAGCAAACAAGAAAAAAAACACAACCCAGTCTGATAGAGTGTACACTAATATATCACTTGGTACTGATAGCTGCAAAGAAAGTGGACTTGGAGCTTAAAATATATTAGACGAAACAATAATCACTCAGTAGAAAGAAGAAGTAATGATATATGTCCAGTACAAGCAATTCAGTATAATTGCTGATGAGCAGAACAGGCAATTCAGTACAACAAACAATACCATGTAGGGCTGAATGGGAAATGTTTGATAAATGTGGTTTTGTACTTATAGTCATTTTTACTTCAATGTGTTTTCCCATGGGAGTATTTAATTTTCTTTTTTTAAAAAAAAAAACCCAGCAACCCTGATATCCAGACTTAAGTTATTCAATAGTGCTCTTCCGGAGTTACTCTAAGGCTACCTAATTAATAAAGGACTATGCAGTTAGGATACCAGCCAATGAGTTAGGATACTGAGTTAGGATACCAGCCAATGAAAATAAAAATCTCTGTCATATACCCACAAAAAGTTTAAATTTCCAGAAACTTTATTTGAATTATGTATCGCCTCGAGGGTGATTGGCCTGTACTTTAATAACAATAACAATAGCAATAGGATTCTGCCCTGTCTCCAAAAGGCTCACAATCTTAAAAAAAACAAAAACCCCAAACAAGGTAGACATGAGCAAGAGCCATTGGTGAGGTGCTGTCCATCACTTCTGCTAAATATAATCTCTGGGGATGTACATGAAGCGCAATTCGAACTGCAGTTCAGGCACTTCTTGGGTAGGGAGACTGGGAACTTTAAGAAAAAGGAGAGCAGGTACTTTCCTGCTCTCCGCCACCCCATGCAGCTTCCTGCTGGAGCAGTACATGACCCTAGAAGTCCCACGTGGCATCAGCATGCACATGGCGTCCACACATGCACGAGCATAATTTTCATGGTCAGCATGGTGTTGCTGACCATGCAAATGGTGCCTGTGCACTGGCGGATGCTATGTGTGAGCTGATGCCACACGAAGCTCCTAGGGATGGGCGCCGCCCCAGCAGGAAGCTGCATGTGGCGGCGAAGAGCAGGTAAGGATCTGCTCTCCTTTTTCTTAAAGTTGCCCCAAAAGTGCTAGAACTGCGGTTCGTGCACACCCCAAATAATCACCACCTGTCTTTATATGTAGATGTCTTTTTGCCTAGTTAGCAGGGGACTATTTTGTGCTTGATTGCTTTACGTTTTCTGCAACCTATGATGCTTTATCATTGTACTTAGGCAGGCACAAAGTGTTGATCACTTTGATGATCCTTCAGTCTTATTCAAGATATCAACCAGCTGTTTATAGTAATGGAGTATATTGGGACAGTGGTCAACATATTCCCACACTGCTGCAGGATCCTAAGGAACTAGCTTGGATGTCTTTAAAAAGGGCTTAGACAAATTTATGGAGGACAGGTCTATCAATGGCTACTAGTCTGTTGGCTATAGGCCACCTGCAGCCCCAGAGGCAAGATGCCTCTAAATACCAGTTGCAGGGGAGCAACACTAGGAGAGAGGGCATGCCCTCATCTCTTGCCTGTGGGCTTCTCAGAGACATCTGGTGGGCCACTGTTGGAAACAGGATATTGGACTAGATAGTCCTTGGGCATTATCCAGCAAGGCTGTTCTTGTGTGCCAACGGTACAGATAAGGTTTCACACTTGGAACGTTCTGTCTTGAAATGGGCTGTTTTGAGTGTTCCGAGCTCAGAACAGAACAGCCTTCAAATGAAGGCCCTGTTCCAAACTTGGAATGTAATAGCCCATTTCCCATTGGAACATTCCGAGTATTCCAACCCCATTTGGATTCCAAAATGGTGCTCTTCTGGCCTCTATGCATGTGTGGCAGCCATTTGCATGGTCACCAACTCCACACAAATAGCTGCTGCATGTGTGCAGAGGCCAGAAGAGCACCATTTTGGAATTCAAAATGGCTCTTGGAATGTTGCAAGTTGGAATGTGGCCATTCCATCGGAACAACCAGCTTGACCAGTTATTCCAATGGAACCTCCAGGGATTTAGTGTTCCATTCTGAGCTCGGAAGAGAACACTAAATCCATTTCATGCACACCCCTAGCCGATAGTCTTGCACTTTTGTGCAAGAGCTCAAATATTTAAAGTAGCATGCCCGCATTCCATGAAACAATCTAAGTATTGCTCCTGAAGCATGGGTATGCTACTTTAAGTAGCTATCATGCTGTGCAACCTTAACAGGGCAGAGCAAGAGTACTGCCCTTGCAAGGAGTGGGTAGACTAGCTATACTCATGGCTTGCCTTGCGGTACAGGGCACAGGGAGGGAGATGTGGACATTATTTTTGCTCCTCTCCCTTCCACAAAAGTCCTGCTCACTTTAGAAATATGTCTCTGAAGGCTGTGCGGCTCTTGCAGAGGCGTATCTAGGGAAAATAACACCTAGGGCAAGCACTGAAATTGCACGCCCTGTCCAAACATCTGACACCCATCTTTCAGATAACTTTACCTTAATGTCAGCTGAAAAATACAAGTCAAGCTTGTTAATCTTTTACTATTTCAAAAACTATTTAGCAGTGGATGTAGCCGGACCAAGAAAATGCTGGAAAACTACAAATTTCAGTATGCTGGGGCTCATGAAATACCCAAATATTATGCAGAGGTGTACTTAGAAAAACTAAATAGAAGTGCCTGTCTAATTCTCTGCTATGCATCGTAGCATCATGATTACATAAGTTTTAAAAATAAATTGAGAATTTGACTTTTCCCAGACACTCTGAAAATAATTAAACGATATGCAGAGTAAACGGTGTCACTGCTTGGAATATATTTTAGTATTTCAGAAAGACAGTTAAAATGAGAGAAAGAGCAAGAAACTCCCAGTGGGCCTTAATACTAAGGATTTCACATTGATTCAAAGACAAACTCACCATTAATAGCCATATTATTAAGACATCACATTTAACTTACTTATCACAAGAAGCAAAGTCAGAGCACATGGATACATGCTTAGCTCATAAACTTCAGCTCAGTATTCACAAGCCCTGATTCTCTGTACATAGTGCCAATCTGAATATGTGTACAGTGACTTATATTATTTTATTTTATTTTTTTAAAAAATTACCTGTAGCCCCTTCGGGGGACTTTCTAAAGGCTGTGGGGGGTCTGAAAAGTCCCCCCTCCTCCCACTGGCCTCTAGGGCCTCACAGGCACCATTTGAGCATGTGCGGTGGTCATTAAAAAAAAAATTTTTTTTTTAAAGGCTGCTGAAAACAAAATGGCCGCTGTGCATGCTCAAATGTCCTCTGTGAGGCGTGGCATGCCCTAGGGCCTCACAGAGGCCATTTGAGCATGCCCAGTGGCCATTTTGTTTTTGGTGGCCATTTTAATTTTTTTTTATTATTTTAAGAAATTGCACCCCCTTCAAGTGGCGCCCGGGGCATGTACCCTGCCTGCCCTACACTAGATACGCCCCTGGGCTCTTGCACCTCCCTCCTAAAGCTCCAGAGAATGTCAGCCAGTATTCTAGCTGTTGTGCACAAGTGCAAAACTGCCAGCGTTCCATAGGAGCCTGCACAGCACAGGTGGATCGGAACCACCCGCATTACACTGTGGAACATGTTGGCCATTAATCTCTTCAGTGATGTACTAAACTTGGGATGTATTAACAGGCGCACACATCATGCACAAACACAAAACAGAAATAATGAACAGGGCTTCTCAGAAACACCTTGGAGGAGAGCTGTTCTTGTGATAGCAAGCATGACTTGTCCCCTTAGCTAAGCAGGGTCTGCCCTGGTTGCATTTGAATGGGAGACCACATGTGAGCACTGTAAGATATTCCCCTCACGGGACGGAGCTGCTCTGGGAAGTGCATCTAGGTTCCACGTTCCCTCTCTGGTTTCTCCAATAATAGGGCTGAGAGAGATTCCTGCCTGCAGCCTTGGAGAAGCCGCTGCCAGTCTGTGTAGACAATACTGAGCTAGAGAGACCAATGATTTGACTCAGTATACAGCAGCTAGCTTCCTATGTTCCTAAGAGCTAGGAATTAATGTCAGTGATCTCCCTGCAAGTAAGCCAGATAAAGAAAATCTCAGACACAAAGTAAGCAAATATATAAACTCTTGTTGCCAAGCATTCCAAACAATTAGCTTCCATAGTCAGCATATCTGAAGCATTACATAATTTCCATCTGCTTTCTCCCAGAGAATAAAATGCAGAGTTTTGTACAAACAAAGGGGTTTCAAGATATTGATTTGACTTCAGGAATAAGGAGGAAGCATCAGAGTGGAACCTAATTGTCTCTTACTGGCTACAAACATTTTAGATATCTTCTACAATGCTGTTACATTATGTTCTCCAGCTGAAATATTACAGGCACAGTAGGAAGGAAGAGACCTTGGGACTTAGACAATTTGCCTACATTTAGCTCTATTAATATCATTAAACAGGAAAATCAGTGACACGGCAGCTAAAAGCTAGAGATGAACTAACCAGCACTTTATCTGCTGTTGCCAAGGACTACACAATGATCTCTGCTGTGACCTAAATTTATTACAGAATAGCACTCACTGCCATTCCAAGCACTCTACTGCAATTACACCACATTAAGCAAAGAAGCAGATCTCAAGGGGAAATGCCTGTCCTTTTAATCAAGTACTAGGAAATGGAGATTGGACAAGAAATTCTCAGTATATTTCCAGCCAGTCAATCTGCATTGTCAATCTGCAGTCACATCCAACATCAATCGGATTTGGGCCAAATATGCTTTTATTATACAGAGAGGTCATGATCAGGGAGCTTGCCCACTTAATCTTTTCAGGTAATCTCTTGTTCATTTTGTTCTAACCTGCATGATATTCTCATCCCTCTTCAACCTTGTTAAAAGCTCCGAGGCATTTTATATATAATAATCAAGGACTTGTTTATATGCGATGTTTTGAGCAAACACTAGGACCTTGGTTGCCTTTTTTTGTCTTGTGACCTAGGTCTATAATTCTCAGTGGAAACATTTCAGAAGTATATATCCTTTCCTGCAGCTATGCTTTCTTTCCTTGGTGTATCTATATCCAAGTACCCAGCATTCCTTATCAATCCCAGGAGGAAAAAGAAAACAATAGGAGGACTCTGCTAGACCACATTCTTTAAAAAAACAATCATATGTAAACCTTGATAAACCCTTATTTGACATCTGCATTTTGTGCGACAATATGTTGAAAGATTTGACTATGACATGCTCTCACACTACATTTTTCTTACCCACAGGTCTATGTAGAAATGGAAGAGCAACAGCAAAAGGTGTTATTGTAGACTATTTGAAATTCTCAGAAACAAAGAAATTAGAGGAACTGCAGATTGCACTTGGAAGAGTAGCTCATAAAAAGCCTGATTAAGATAGAAACAGTGACAACTTCAAGGACAGTTCTTATAAAACCGTAGATGAAAGAGGCTTTTGTTGCTACTGAGATTGAAAGAAAATGAGTCACTGAAGGAAAAGGGAGATACAAATGGAGTCACACACAGCCATGAACAGAATGAATAGTCAACATGATTTTGCTAATATTTTTCAGTGTCCAAAGCACTTTTCAGTTCTTTTTTACTGAACACTGAGAGGTGTTGCAAAAACTTTCTTAATGTTCAGGGCTATTTTAAAATGCACCTGTTTAAAATTCACTCTCTTACCATGCTATGGTGGTTATCATCATGATGGGTGAGACAAATTCTTTTTCACAGAATTCACACAGGCATAGGAAACATAGCTGGGGGCATGAGAAGGGAACATCTGGGTATGGCACTAAGAAAAGGTATGCTCATAGGAAAAAGCAAGTACTGAATCAGGTCCACCCACCCACCCACCCCCACAAATATCTATTTAGTGCTGCTTTTTAATTCAACATGAGGACAAGGGTCAACAGCAGCGAAATCAGCCTGGCGGGGAAGAAAAGATCTGGCAGAGCTACAGTACATGGCTGGAACTCAAGCATACACCTTCCAGGAAAGTAAAACCAGAACACATTAAGAATGCATTCTTGAGCAAAATGAACCAAAGAAAAAGGAGATCATTGTCTGTGAAGCAAAACTCAAGGAAAGTATCTAGCAAAGAAAGAGAAGGAAGAAGTAGTCAGAATGGGCTGGATATAGAAGTTAATCATTTACCACCTGTTTTTCCAGTTAGGCAAAAAAGTCATAATGGGTTCTTGACACAATCAACAACAAAAACCTAAAGATGGATCTTCAGTTAAGGCATCAGAAATCTGTAGCTCAGTGACAAAATCCTTGGGATTCATGAGATTTCCCTGTATAGTATGTGCTGCAGATGGAAATATATGGATGAATTTGCTAGTCAGAGGATTTGATTCTACAGTGGGATGGTGCCATGATCAGAACATAAGAACATAAGAACAGCCCTGCTGGATCAGGCCCAAGGCCCATCTAGTCCAGCATCCTGTTTCGCACAGTGGCCCACCAGATGCCGCTGGAAGCCACAGGCAGGAGTTGAGGGCATGCCCTCTCTCCTGCCATTACTCCCCTGCAACTGGTACTCAGAGGCACCCTGTCCTTGATGCTGGAGGTGGCCCACAGCCCTCCGACCAGTAGCCACTGATAGACCTCTCCTCCATGAAGTTATCCAAACCCCTCTTAAAGCCATCCAGGTTGTTGGCTGTCACCACATCCTGTGGCAGAGAGTTCCACAAGTGGATCATGCGTTGTGTGAACAAGTACTTCCGTTTGTTGGTCCTAGACCTCCTGGCAATCAATTTCATGGAGTGACCCCTGGTTCTAGTGTTGTGTGAGTGGGAAAAGAATCTCTCTCTCTCCACTTTCTCCACACCATGCATGATTTTATAGACCTCTATCATGTCTCCCCGCAGTCGTCTTTTTTCTAAACCAGGTATCTAGGTTGCTAAATGCAGCTCATTGAGCAAATACTGAGTCATTTTTATAGTTTGCCTAGCATGTAGTACATCACTGGTGCAAAATAAATACAAATGGTACTTTAATATGAGCTTCAACATTGCTGTATTAAAAATAAACAGCTGAATACAAAACATTCCAATTGTATAGCTAAATAAAGCCAGACATTGTGCTAACACAATGTTACTTTGAAGAGGGACTGAATTGTGTTTGCACTAACACTGCAAAGACAATTAGCTTGCCTCAAACTGGGGAGAGGGAGCTTCGATAGGGTGGGAATGACCATTTATAGCACTATTAAACAAATGTTTTGTACATGCTATAAACATGACCTCCATTGACTAGCAATATGTATTGGCCAGTCTTTGACAGTCCACAAGGATTTTCTGTACTAGGCTTTTTAGTTTAGAAAAAAAACGACTCAGGGGTGACATGATAGAGGTCTGTAAAATTAAGCATGGTTTGGAGATAGTGGAGAGAGTGAAATTTTTCTCCCTCTCTCATAACACTAGAACCAGGGATCATCCCATGAAACTGATTGCCAAGAAATTTAGGACCAACAAAGAGAAGTATTCTTTCATACAACACATTATTAACCTAATAACAATAATGATAATGATAATGAACAACTTTATTTGTTAGCCGCCCCATAAGAAATTGTTCTCTGGGCAGCTCACAAAACAGCATTAAAACACCCAAATAAAAACATAAAACACATAAAACACTTCAAATCACAACACACCAAAAAGGAATAGAAAACAATTTGAAAACTTGTTTTTTAAAAATTAATCTTTAAAAGCCTGAGTGAACAGGAAGATCTTCACCCAGCATATAAAAAAACAAAGTGATGGTGCAAGGGAAACTTTATTGGTGAGGCTGTTCCATAAACGGGGTGCAACCACTGAAAAGTTCCTCTCCCTTACAGCCACCTGCCTCACCTTGTTTGGCAGGGAAACGCAGAGCAGGGCCTCCAAAGAAGGTCTGACTATATGAGGATATATGAGGCAAGACGCTCTCTCAGGTAACCTGGTCCCAAGCCATTTAGGGCTTTAAAAGTTAAAACCAGCACTTTGAATTGGGCCCGGAAACAGATTGGGAGCCAGGGCAGCTGACAAAGGACTGGAGTGATATTATCAAAGCACCCAGTCCCAGTTAATAATCTTGGAGTCCTGTTTTGTACCAAATGCAGCCAAGCTATCTCTATCTAGGTACAGTCAAAGCTGGTGTATCAGCCAAAGCTATGTGCTCTGAGCCACAGAGGCCACTTGAGCCTCTAGCGACAACGCTGGATCTATTAGCACCCCCAGACTGCAAAGCTGGTCCTTCAGGGGGAATGCAATCCCTTCTAGAACAGGCTGAGCAGCATTAACCCAGGCAGAGGAACCACTGACCAACAGTACTTCTGTCTTGTCTGGATTGATTCTCATCTCGTTCACCCTTGTCCAGTCCATTACTGCATCCAAGCACTGCTTCAGTACAGTCCCAGTCTCACCTGCATTTGATGAAAAAGGGTCCGAGTGTCATCCGCATACTGGTGAAATCTCAGGCCAAATCTGTGGATGACCTCTCCCAACAGTTCCATGTAGATGTTGAACAGCATAGAGGGAAGAATGGAACCCTGTGGAACCCCGAAGCACAACTGCCAAGGGGTTGAGCAGTAATCGTCCAACACCATCTTTTGGAAACAGGTCTTGAGGGCCAACAATGTGTTGGGATAGCCCCATGGTTGTCATGGTGGCCATGAGGTCCTGAGCTGCCTCAGAAAAGGCAGTCTCAGCATGATTTTGAGGTAACCCAGAACAATCATTCTGGGAATCCTCAGGCAGGAAGACAGTTAATTGCCCCCTTTGCTTTCTTCCTTATTGCAGCATTTTTAGCCCTTTCTACTGCAAGCCTTAAACTGACTGATCTACAATTTGGACCTTAAGCTAAAATTCCTCTTTGTGAGATTCTTGCTAAGACTGATAGTTAAGATTATATTGCTTTGACTAACCAATTCCCTGTACCCTTTCCCCTTGCCCCCACCAAATAAATCTTTAAATAGTATTGCTGCCTCCTCATCATTTCCAAGACACAAAACCTGCTTAAATTAATAATGGAACCAACTGCTCCCCCAGCCAAACTAATTTCCCCACTTTAAGCCAAAAAGCACAGTTAGAGCAATTTCTCCCAGCTCCCCCACCCAGGTCTCCATAATACAAACCTATGTTGTTTGTATATAAACCTATGGAATTCTCTGCCACAAGATGTAGTGACAGCCACCAGGCTTTAAGAGGGGCTTAGATAAATTCATGGAGCACAAATCTATCAATAGATACTATGGAGGCTATAGGTCACCTCCAGCCTAAGAAGCAAGATGCTTCTAAATACCAGTTGCTGAGGAGCAACAGCAAGAGAGAGGGCATGCCCTCAGCTCTTGCCTGTGGGCTTCCCAGAAGCATCTGGTGGGCCACTGTGTGAAACAGGATGCTGGACTAGACAGGCCTTTGGCCTGATCCAGCAGGGCTGTTCTTGTGTTCTTAGTTGTCATGTGATTTCTTTAAACTTCTGGCTTCAAAGAAAAATATATGGGCTGGCATCCTGACTAATACAGCAAGGCTGTAGCCTCCCCAATTACTGCAGTATACAGGAGTGTGGGAAGCTATTTTTGCTGAGCTTCTTTGCCTCTGGAAGTGCTTGGTGCCATCCAGAACTACATCTCTGAAGGCTACACAGCCCTCAGTGACTTTTTTTTTAAAGGCCCAGAGTACTTTTGAAGGCAGGGATGATTATCGAAAATTGCAGGGATGATTATCAAAAATTGCTCCCCCATTATCAAAAATTGCTTCCCCATATCAAAAATTGCTCCCCCGTGCAAAAATTGCTCCCACACACATGCTGTGGTAATCAAGAAGCTTCCAAGTACATTAATAGCAGCCTCCCTCTGCATTTTAGCTTTGTCAGGATGTCAGGCACTATTTTGTGAAAATTATCTGTTGTTTAGATGATAGTGGGAGACTTATTAGTCAGAAGCATAATCTTCCAAATGAAATTTATTTCACTAGGAAATCAAAACAGCAAATACAATTATGAGCACAGAAATGTCTCTCCCACATGATGTCTGGTATTTCCATTACTGGATATGACATAAGCTTGGCAACAGCACAGAGGGGAAAAAATCCAAATGTTTCAAAGCTCTTAACAGGATTTATTGATAGTTATGGAAACAAATGACTATTCCATGTGTTCATTGATTGGTCAAGAACTCTATTTTCTACCAGTCTTAAACCACATATTCCTAAGATTACCTTTTATTTCAGTTCAGGTATTTCAGAAGACCAAACTGTTGATTTTAACTGCAACTCAGAATCTCAGAATGACTATAATGCGCATCTCTCTTCTTTATGACATGCTTTTGGCAGCTGGAAAATTCTCCTACTGTTATTCTCTAATGTGCTTGCATTATTATTTGTGCAAAGTCTAAGCACCATAGAAAAGTTAGACATAAGCAAGCATTTACATTGGGACACACACACGAACACAGTGCAGACAGACAAAAAATCTTTAGCCTCTCAGTCTTGAATGTAATCTGTCAAGCACTGCTCTGGCAGAGATCCCATTCATTTCAATGGTGCTTGAGTAGTAACATTACTTGGTAGATTGCACCCTTCACCTGGTAATTTTCTCTCTGTTAGGCACTGTATACCAGTGTTTTGGAGATGATAAAAATGCAGATACTTGCATAAGTAGCAACATGCTTACTTTAAACTCAGAGGCAAGCACCAGAGAGTATTGATAAGGACTTTTCAGATAGATATTAATCCATTTTTCTATGATACACAGACCAGTTTAGGGGCAGGGAGCAGCAAGGGATTTACATGCTGAGAGATTCATATAGCAGCTCTAAACCTATTTTATGACTGACAGATCTGAAGGAGCTAAACCCAATAGGTTGAAATTCCCCATTAAACATCTTGCTGCATGTTTACGTGCAGTACAGTAATCAACAAACTCACTTATTTTCAGCAACTGGTAATAGATAATGTGCCTGCATCTAAGCATATTGCCTCTATTGTTTACAATGTATTGCTTTCTCAATATGATAATAACCTAGAAGATCTTGGAACAGCATGGCAAAGCAACCTACAGTGTAGCATATATTGTTGCAGCTTGGTGAATGACTTAGACTAAATAACAACAGCCACATTCATATTTAGCACCAAACTGGAGTTGAATGGGGCAGAGGCTGGAATTCCTGTATGTCTGAATGAGTGAAACCACAGGTTTGCAGCAAAAGTGACCTGTGGTTTCCCTTGCCAAACTCTTGTTTGTACCTTCAGTTTGTAGTGAGTTTTGTTGCTCCAACCCAAGGTTTGGAGGTGGCAGTGTTACATCTGAACACAGACACTGCCATAACTGCAGTTTTGTGCCATTTCTGGAACCACAATCATAGAGAGGGCAACCCAGACCTTCCCAGAAATGCAGAAGCTCTGTGCCCACCACGCTTCTCGATGGCCGCCTCCCAGCAAGAGACCCATGACCGCTGCATTCTTCTTTCTCCTCCCACTTCTGCCTGGCAACAATGATGTTGTACCCCCACAGTGGAAACATTTAAAGGATACAATTGTTTTGGCATCTGCCTGCTTTCTGCCACTTTCCCTGGGAACTGCATGCCCCCGTACAAATAAAGGAAAGACAGATGGAGATGGTGACAACTGGGGAGGTATACCTGGGCACCGCTTAATGTGGTGTGCCATTTAAGGCAGACAAGGGGCCCTTTGTGCAGAATTCATGTGCACAACACATGCATCAACAATATCAAAGCATAGCATCCCTCCAGGTCCCCCTTGTTGGGATTGCAGTACCCTGACTGAAGTTTTGCAGGGGGGACACCCTGTCAAACACCCATACCCATTGCCATACAACCTGGGCTCCCACCAACCTTCGGGGGCAAACAGTGGAAAGGTGACACCTGGACAAAAGGTTTGCAACCCATGCAATGCCCATTTGCAGGTTCCCACACAGATGCAAGGGGGAAGACAAGGAATGCCTATTCACCCAGCATTAAGACACTTGTTGCTGGCTGCAGGACAGTTGATATTTTTGGTGTTAAAAGCAGAGGACACAGCTCGGCATTGTTGTAATAGTTCCAAAAAATACTAAAAGTTTTTTTTACAGTCACACTGAGTCCTGATGATTATGAAAAAGCAAAAGTGCTGTGGACACCAAATGGAGAGGTCCCCATTCACCATTTCATTCATTCATTCATTCATTCATTCAATCAATCAATCAATCAATCAATCAATCAATCAATCAATCAATCAATTTCTATACTGCCCTTCCAAAAATGGCTCAGGGTGGTATTTTAAAGTAACTGTGAGGGGGTGCTAAGACAGTGATGGGGCAGGAGGCCTCCATTTGCCCGTTGGTGCACCTCCTGATGTTCTCGCTCTACAGCAGCCTCACAATGGAGAGAAGGTTACTGATTAACAACAACAACAAATATTTATATACTGCTTTTCAACAAAAGTTTCCCAAGTGGTTTACATAGAGAAATAATAAATAAATAAGATGGCTCCCTGTTCCCAAAGGGCTCGCAAACTAAAAAGAAACATAAGATAAACACCAGCAACAGTCACTGGAGATACTGCGCTGGGGGTGGATAGGGCCAGTTACTCTTCCCCTGCTAAATAGAGAGAATCACCATGTTAAAAAGGTGCCTCTTTGCCCAGTTAGCTGGGGTAAACTTAACTTAACTTAAATATCTGCAGATATTGTGGGTTGAGAGGGTAGTGTGTGAGAAGCACTTCATCCTGGTTCAAGAAGAGGGCAGATATGTTGAGCCAGGGAGCTTCCAAGGCTATGCATTGGCAAGTTGACCCCTGCCCCCCACCCCGCACAGCCTTGTCCCTCCCTAGGAGCACTCCATCATCAGTGGATGACAGATGCTGATGACAGAATATGTCATCATTGCTTGCCTGATCTAGTTGTCCTTGATGCCATCTCTGGCCCTGCAGTTGCTTATAAATTTTATGCTCTCCAGAGTGCTTTCATGGCCTGCCTTCAGTAGATATATTGCTAAGAATATCTTGCTTAGATACTCAGCTGTGGCATCCAAGAGAGGAAGCACCCGTCTCTGCCATGCCAATTTAAAGGTTGACAGTTTTGTGCTGGAAAAGAAAGTCTTTGCTGTCCATCAGAAACCAGTGTGCTATCTGCCCATGCCAATGTTAACTTTCTCCTTGCTACCTGGCCCATGCTGGGGAGGGTGATATATGGTAGAGGTAGTTGTATGCACCAGGTGAGGTGATTTATTTCACCACCACCACTGGCACTATGTTGCAGGGATGGTGCGGCAGGCCCTGGGGATGTGGAGAACTTGCTGGGGGGAAATGGAGGTGTGGTAATTTCTGAAGTGTCATATTGACAACCAAAGGGTGATGTGGGAGGTTCTGCATGGGTCAAAGGATCCTTTGCCAGGTGCCCTGGTCAAGTAGCAGGCTCCCACCAGTTCAAGCACTGGAAACATTCTGGGGTGCAGAAGTGAGCAAATGTGGTGAGGGATACAGCTGCCTATCTTCAGACAGCTGCAGTTGGAGCCCCCGGGTACAAGCAAGCCATCTCCTTTGGCAGCACCACAAAAACAAAACCTCCCCCTCAGCACAGAAAGAGGGGAGTGAGGGGAAGCAAGGTACCCAGCAGACGTTGCCTCTTCAGTAAAGTGCATCCAGTCTATAATTTTACACTTGAGGCAGAGAGAAAGTGGTACAGCCCACTCTTCCCAGTGGGTGGGAAGAAGGGCCCAAAGCCACTTCCTCCCCGACTAGGGGAAGGCAATATACCTTTCCCCAGAGAGGTCAAAAGAGAACCCCCATCAGGGGAAAAAGGGATTCTCCTTTCTGTCCAACACCAACCATCCTTTTGTGCGATATTAGGCAACCATGCCCCATAGACTGGCAAGCGGGCTTCCCTGTTCCCCCCAACCGCCGGCAGCATCCACTAACATGCTGAGCACTCTCCAAAAATAAGTGTCCACCATGACAGGTGCCTCCCCTAGCCCTCCTCTATTTGGAGGTGCCACTCGGCAGTCCTGCCTATTCAGATTTTGCTCACATGTCTATGTGTGGCTGTCTATTTCTAGCAAGGACATTGCTGTGAGTAGAGTGATGACGTGGTTAAAATGTCTTTGCCCTGATGAAGCCGGCTGGCAAGACCAGAAAGGCCTCAAGGTGCTCGACATGTCCCCTCAGGGATCGTGACCAATAGCAGCCTCATTGACAACATGCTGATGCCCTGCCTGCAGTCTGGTGTTGCGAGCAATGCTCAGCTCACGGGATGCAGACTTGGCAAGCGAGGAGGGAGGGAGGAGATACCCTTTCCAACTGGAGGTTGTGAGCAAATGTCTGCAATGCAATCCCCAGTTTCAATAATTAACCATGGGTTTGTCAAACTCCAGTTTCACGTTACATGCAAATGCATCTAATGTTAGTTTCACCAGCTAATGTCAACTTCAGTTTATCCTTTAAAGGTGACATTGACACATCAGTTCCTTTAAAAAAAGCTGTAAAAAAAAGCTTTTTAAAAAGCTAGCAGAACTGTGGTGATATGGACACTTTCTTCCATATGCAGTGGTCTTGTCAGATGATAAAACTATATTGGGTTACAACTTTTTTCATA
Organism: Hemicordylus capensis; assembly: GCF_027244095.1. NCBI lineage: Eukaryota > Metazoa > Chordata > Lepidosauria > Squamata > Cordylidae > Hemicordylus > Hemicordylus capensis. The sequence continues at coordinate 83,057,268 of NC_069658.1, read as the reverse complement.
AACAGTGTTATGCTTCATAAAGAACTAATTCTGTGGCAAACAAGCTCTACTTAATATTGCTGAAAATATTCCAGAATATATGCCTCTTTGATAACGAATATTGTTCTTCATGTTGGCAGCCAAAAATAAATGTAAATGTCTTTATTTTGGAAAGATCCACAACCAGTATTATTAGAATCTGTGGAAGCTGCCATTACTGGATAAACTTACACAGCAGATTCATGTATCAAATGTCTTGCAAATGTCACTTCTCTCACAGCCTAACCTACTTCACAGGGTTGTTGTGAGGAGAAACATAAGTACGTAGTAGACTGCTCTGGGCTCCTTGGAGATAGAGCGGGATATAAAATGTAAAAATAAATAAATAAATATTGGACATAACCAAAAATAATGAGTCAATTTGTTGTGATGTATTGACCTCCTAATCTTCTTGTACAATCCCGGACCCAGACCAGTATTAGACATGGCATGGTTTTCGTTCAGTGACTATTAACTTGCCTTAAAATTTATCTCCTCTTTGTTGTATTGCTTATGTTTATATCCACTCCCTTTCTCTTTCTTTTGATGTAATTCACATTAAAATAAAATAAAAAGTAAAAAAAACCACAGCATGTAGTGGATTAACTGGGTTTACCTGGAGATTGGGAGACAGGGGGCGTGTCCACTGACTGTGGGGCAGCCATTCCGGTGGTGGTAGGGAACAGAAGAAAATCACAAATCTAATAGCTGTTTCCCCTTCTGGCTGTCCTGCCAGCTCTTTGACCTTGGGGAGCTTCACCCTTGGAACCTCACCTTGATCCTCTGTAATGCCAGGTCGGTGTGGAACAAATTAGAAACCATCCATTATTTGATTCTGGATGAAGACGCCGACCTGGTATGTATTACAGAGACCTAGCTGGGGGAGGCTGGGGGCCCAGTGTGGTCACAGCTTCTCCCTCCAGGTTACTCTGTTGAGGAGAGGGTGAGGGACTGTGGGTGGGGAGGTGGAGTGGCTGTGATCTATAAGAATAACCTTTCCCTTATCAGTATCCCTGTTAAAGTGTCGGACCATATCGAATGTGTGTACTTAAGTTTGGGGACAAGGGATAGACTGGGACTTCTGATGGTGTACCGATCGCCCTGTGGCTCAACAGGGCCCCTAACTGAGCTGACTGACTTGGTCTCAGACTTGGTGTTGGAGTCCCCCAGGCTTGTGGTGCTGGGGTTCTTTAATGTTCATTTTGGGACCAATTTGTCCAGGGGCAGCTCAGGAGTTCATACTGGCCATGAAAATATGGCTTATCTCAAGTGGTCTCAGGACCCACTCACATTGCTGGTCACATACTTGATTTGGTCTTTCACTCTGATCAGGGTGGTGTTCTGTGGGTGGGGAATCCTGTGATTTCCCCATTGTCATGGACGGACCACCATCTGGTTAAGGTTGGACTCACAATCACTTCCCACCTTCGCAGGGGCAAGGGACCTATTAGGATGGTCTGCCCGAGGTTATTGGATCCAATAGGATTTCAAGAAGCCTTGGAGGGAAGTATTGTTGGCTCTGCTGATGATCCTGTTGTTGCCCTGGTGGAGAATTGGAACAGCAAACTCACTGGGGCAGTAGACATGATTGCTTCCAAGCGTCCTCTCTGATCCTCTTCAAAACTGGCCCCTTGGTATATGGAAGAATTACGGGGGCTGAAGCAGCAATGCAGACAACTGGAGCACAAGTGGAGAAAGACTTGACTTGAATCCGACAGCTTGCAACATAGAGCTTATTTGAAGCCCTATGCTCAGGTGGGCTCAGTGATACATGTGGCGAAGAAGTGGTTCTTTTCTGCCCATATTACATCCAGCGGAGTTGTTCCGGGTTGTGAGAGGGCTAGAATGTGCCCCTCCTCCCTTGAATCAGAATCTGGAACTATCGATTACCCGATGTGATATGTTTAACTAATTCTTTGTGGGGGGAAATTTATTTATTTTATTTTATTTTATTTTATTTTATTTTATTTTATTTTTTACATTTATATCCCGCTTTTCCTCCAAGGAGCCCAGAGCAGTGTACTACATACTTGAGTTTGTCTTTCACAACAACCCTGTGAAGTAGGTTAGGCTGAGAAAGAAGTGACTGGCTCTCATATACGGGCCGACTTAGTATCCATTTCCACAATTACTTCTGTGTCTGATGTGGAGGTGTCCAGCAACTCCTCTTATGGGATTAGGTTGGATCAGTTCCAGTTTGTGACTTCTGAGGATGTGGACAAGCTGATTGGAATGGTGCGGCCTACCACCTGTTCTCTTGACCCTTTCCCGACATGGCTTATACTATCTGGCAGGGGGGTTATTGTAGAAGGCCTGGCAGATATTATAAATGTGTTTCTGAGGGAAGGTAGGATTCCTCCTTGTCTTAAGGAGGCAATTATTAGACTACTTCTGAAGAAGCCTACCTTGGATCCCTCAGAGTTGAGCAACGACAGGCCTGTCTCCAACCTTCCGTGGCTGGGCAAAGTAATTGAGAGGGTGGTGGCCTCCCAGCTCCAGACAGTCTTGGAGGAAACTGATTATATTGACCCAATACAGACTGGCTTTCGGGCAGGCTATGGGGTGGAGACTGCCTTGGTCGGCAGAGAATTCAAGCTTCCTGACCTCCTGGCTTTCCAGGACCTGCAGAGTCATTTTCCTGCAGCCATCCTTCCTGGCCACATGTCCTTCCCTAACAAAGAATTGCCTTCTTCCTCTCAACAGCTCTCTAGGTCCCACCTACCTGGTGTGGTTGGCTGAGCCCTGGAGTTCACCAGTCTCAGTCAAGATAGGGTTCACTTCAAGTTAACTCTTTAGAGAGAGGGATGGCTGATCACTACACAGCATTAGCCAAAATCAATAAATGGAAGCACCCATGGGGGGCAGGGGGGGAGAGAGAGAGAGAGAGAGAGAGAGAGAGAGAGAGAGACTGTGTACCTCTTTAACCGGGAAGATAAACAATGGATAAGGCCCATTGTTTGTCCCCCAGGACAAACAGAGGTATACAGTCAAGTAAATGCTTTACTTGTAGGCTTTCTGGAAGCATCTGTCTGGCCAGTTTGGGAAACAGGATGCTTGACTGGAGAGATCTTGGATCTGATCCAGCAGGGCACATTATGTTGTCATTTGATTCGCATATGGCCACATGTTAAAATATCTTATATCCAAAGTCTTTGGGGCCGGGGTGGGGGAGTACCCCTTCCTGCTGATTGTTTCTGAACTACTTGCATAAATGTAGAATTCCCTTTTAAGTGAATTCTAGCCAGCACAGCTGAGGACAAGGGAAGAAAATTAATGTGTATTACTTGGTAGTGCTGACACATCCTTCTGTCCCCTGTGATTTGGCTGTTATGGTGGGATCTGAATTGCTACAACTTGGACCTTTATTTCTTCCCCAGACAGCCCAACTATATCCTTCCTCTTCAAAATAGAGGCAATATTGACATTTAAAATTACATCACCAACAGGTGCAATGTAGTATTGGACCTTTTCATCAAATTGTAATGAAATGGCCACCCTTAACTTCTTTTAACTATTGAGGGAATTGTAAAAGGCATTGATACAATGGGAAGGGCTAACAGAAATAAGAGGCAAGGATAGCTAGCTTCAGCAGGCACTCCCTTGAAGCAGGCTAAGATTTTGTACATCATATTATCCAGCTTTGAAGACGATCATGCATCCACCCAGACATTAAATAGCATATTCCTTTACTGTCCCACATACCCAGATAAAAATATAAAACTCTCAGACAAGGAAATAAAAAAAGGCCCTTTACTATTCCCGCCACCTTCCCCCTCTTTCTCTGTGGTGTTATTTGAAGCCTACTTTCAAAAACAGAAGTTGAACAAATGAATCCTTCTGTCCTCACTTTCAGTTGTCAGCAGTGCTTCAGTGTGAGATGAAATAAATTGCCAGGCACTTTCATCTTCTATAATCAGCTCTGCACAGCTGAGTACACCCACAGCCCTGCGAGCTGTCTCTGCCAGCACTAATTCTATGTGGAATGGGAAGTCTTTGTTAGTGCCACATTTCTAATGTTCTACACAGGAGTGAGTTTTATTGTTTTTTATTTCTCACTTTCTCTTCTTCACTCTTGTCCCTCTCCCCCCCCCCCCATAAGCTATTGTACAATCTATTTCCCACAGGACAGCAGCTTTTAGGTGGGACCATTATTTATAAGATCCTCTTGAAGTTGGATGCGTTCTTTCTCAGCATTCACACCACAACCATTGATGGTATCGCTAGTTTAGAAACATAATACTTATAAATTGAAGTTGTTTCAGAGAAGCTCTTGGACCAATAGCAGTCACTTTTATAAATCATTTTGTGCTTTGAAAGCTACAAAAGTCACAACTAATGTATCAAAACCCCTGCTAACTTGGCAAAGAGGCACATTTTAACATGCTGATTCTCTTTTATTTAGCAGGGGGAAAGTAACTGGCCCTATCCACCCCCAGCACAGTACCTCCAGTGACTGTTGCTGGTGTCTATCTTATGTTTATTTTTAGTTTGTGAGTCCTTTGGGGACAGGGGTCCATCTTATTTATTTATTATTTCTCTTTATAAACCACCCTGAGCTATTTTTTAGAGGCAAGGTATAGAAATCGAATGAATGAATGAATAAAACTAGAGGTTTCCAAAGTTGTTTTTGTCTTTTAGTACACACTACAGTTTGATGGTGGGGGGTGTGGATGTTGAATTTCAAAAGTCTACAAATATTTAGGAGGAAAAGCCCAGAGCAATATATCTTACCAAATTAATCAATTGAGAGGTGAGAGACAATCAGCATTCTGTTTTCCAAGATGCTTTGACTGGAATCATGGAATCCCATACCGCAACTTGTCCCTATTTAATGGGAAAATAGGGACATTTTGGCAGGTATGGAATCCCAAATGGGGAACAGAGACCCTTAGGCTAATATTCGTCTTTTGGTTCAGAATCAGTGTTATGTAGCTTTATTAACTTGTGGTAGATTTCTTCTGTAAAAAATATAATCTATAAATTAAATGTCATCAGTAGAGATGAGCATTTCTATTCATAGTCGAATTGATTAGAAACAGGTTGATTAGAGTGATTCAGTCTCAAATTGAATCGCCATTTATTTCAATGGTGCTTTTTGAGGTTGAATTGAATTGACCCTGATTCAAATTGAATCGATTCAATGATTCACATCACCATTTTATTTAATTAAAGCATTCTAACTTATTTTTGGCACTGACTTCCAATTGGCTGACAACCTCCTTGCTCCTTGGTTGGCTTGTTATGATTCAAAACAATGGTTGGCATGGGCAACAACTGTACCCCATTGGCTGGGGGGAGGGCCAATGAGGGGGAGGCAGAAGGAGGGAGTTTCAAAATGTATATAAGGGGACTGTCAAAATGTATCTGAGGCAGCCTGTCACTGCGTATTCTGCCTTTGAGGAGGAAGAGGACGGCTGTTGCTGGATAGCTGCCTGCCTCAGATTTAGACTGCTGCCTGCTTAGAGGATTCCTGCTGAGAAATCACTGCTGCTGAATCACTGAGCTGAGATCACTGCAACACACTGCCTGAGCACCTGACCTGCTGTGCCAGGATTGTGCGGACTGCTAAAGAGACACAGCCTATGCCCTGTGCCTATCTGTCTCTCCATTATTTTTTACCTCCCTTTAGTAGTAACAATTGCGGTTTTGTTTTAAATAGTACCAGCATCTAGTAACTTAATTAGGTGCTCTTTGGGTTTGTTTGTTTTTTTAAAAAATTCATAATCTGCTGGCTTCCTACTCCTCCACCCCCACCAAGTTTTTTTATTTTCTGATTGTTTGGGGTGGCTGGGTGCCTGCCTCAAGGAGGTGAAGGTCAAACAAGATAGAACACTCACCCACACAGGCCCTGCTGCTTCCATGGCCACTTTTGTGAAGAAGTGCCACAAGATAGTCACCCATATCCACTGGAGTGAAAAGGCTAGGTTTATGCTCAAGGAGAGGCAAATTGAGCTCAACCTACCTGAACACCTGATCCCTCAGGATCTTCCAACCCAGTAGAGCGGCACCTTTCTCTTGCTCTAACAAGAGCAAGTGGAAGTCATCCACAGCCTGGCAAGGTGGCGTGGCTTGGATGTGTGCAACCTGTCCAACACGGACAGGAAGCTCCTTTCAAAACCTGAGCCATTCTGTGTTGCTATGAACAGCTTGTGTGCCAAGGCAGTGATGCTGAGCTAGGCTTTGCCCGCTAATTGTGTGTGAGAGAGCAACTTGTGGCAGTGATGTTGCTGCAGCTCTGGCACAGAGACTGACAGTGGTTTCTGGGTCCATAGAGGGTTGTGTGGTGAGGAGTGCTACCCACCACCCAACCCACAGAGTAATCTGGCAATTTTTAATGGGTTTTTTTTTAATTTTGTGAAATCATTTCAGGTCATTGTCCTATGGACCCAGATAAAATTCAATCTGAGGAGAGCTGGTTTACCACTTGTTTTTCTCAGAGGACTAGTCTACCCATTAAGCTCAACTGGCAGACCCACCTCTTCCCAGACAAAGTGCAATTTCAAGGTCTGTTTTCCTGAGGAGAGCTGGTCTACCCATTGTGTTTAATGGGTAGACCAGTCCCCCGAGAAAAACAATTGGTAGACCAGCTCTCCTGTTTTTCCAGGGAGAGCTGGTCTACCAACTGGTTTGAGATGAAATCAAATCGCAAAATCCAATTTGTGCATATCCCTAGTCATCAGTGTCTGTCTATGGACAGAGAGCCAGGACATACACAAATTCTCCTAGCAGCAGGTGCAGTTTTTCCTCATGCACCTTCTGTCTGCCTTCACTCCTCTAGTGATGTGCCTGGTTCAACTCTAGTACAGATTTTTGCCCTGGTTCCTCATAATGTGGGCAAACTTATATTTTTCTTATTTTTCCAGTTGCCCAGTATGTTTATCTAATTATACATATAAATATTTATTGTTTAAGTAAAATAATAATCATCAATCCATTAGGGTTTTTAGACTTTGGGTTGGTTGGTTTTAGACTTTGGGGTTGTTGTTATTGTAGTTTTAAACCCTGTTGACAGGGGAAATAGTTTCACAATAACTACAGGGCCAGTCAGTCAGTATCCTGAAAAGCCTAGTCTGTTTCTGGAAGGGAGGTAGCTTTGTGATTGTCACAAGGGCCAGCCAATGAGCACTTCACATAGTTGGCTTGGGGCTTTGGAGTTGGATTGAGGCTTATGCAGAGGACTTAGATGAATGACCTCCTCATGCGATTAAAGGACATCCCAACAGCTCATTGGATGTCCTGTAAGGATATCAGTATGGACCAATTCTCAGCACATCCCCACCTTGATCTCCTGGGTGGGCAGATGATTGTCCAAACAGGCTCCTGACCAAGGGTGGCTCCAGAGCAGAGGCAAGCACCCTCTGAAAAGTAGTTGTCCCCCCAACTGACCCCCATTTTTGTTTCAGAAATCTAGCATGTGGAACACAGCTTGCCCACCAAGAAATGCACTTTACCACTAATGTACTCGCACCCCCTTATTTTTTTTTCCTGGTGCCATAACTGCTCCTGGAAAAAGTAAGACTCACTTTAGAAGTTTGTACAGCTCTCTTAAAAAGGGCCACTGGATCTATAGTTGGATCACTTCTCAATGCATCTGTATCAGTCTTGGCCCATGGTACTACTTAATTCTGTCAATTTCTTTGTACTGCATTGTATGTATGGTATGTGTGTGTGTGTTGCATTGTAAGCCAATATAAATTAATGTACCCATACTGAATACAGCCTACTAACCAAATTCAAAATTGGCAGTATGTCCTGTATTCAAAATATGGTTTTCCAGTGCTGGTTTACATCAAGTGGATCTGGCAGGATTTTGAACTTCCTGGGTGTCAGCTTTACAAATATATTACAGATTGCAAATTTTTGAAACATTCATTTAGAAATGGAGGCAGGTATGTTTCCCAGAACCTATATTGAGCAGCAGTGATATAGGAAAGATGTTGAAAGGCATCATCTCATACTGTGTGGGAGATGGCAATGGTAAACCCCTCCTGTATTCTACCAAAGACAAACACAGTTGTCAACACCGACTCAATGGCACACTTTACCTTTACAATACTTGGAAGCCATGTAATGGCACAGCAGGGAAGTAACTTACCTAGCAAGCAAGAGGTTGCTGGTTCAAATCCCCACTATGATGTTTCCCAGACTATGGGAACCATCTATATCTGGCAGCAGCAACATAGGAAAATGCTAAAGGGCATCATCTCATACTGCGCAGGAGATGGCAATGGTAAACTGCTCCTGTATTCTACCAAAGAAAACCACATGGCTCTGTGGTCACCAGGAGTCAACACCGACTCAACAGCACAACTTTACAATACTTGGAATTGGTATTTATTTTAAATAGGAAATGATTTTGCCATGAAGGATCACAAAATACATTGTTCTTCTTAACATTAACTACATGGTTCCTAGATTTGATGACACTATTTTATCATACAAATAAATATATTTGTGTCTTAATTTTAATCTGAAATATGTAATAAAAAAAACAGCTATGCAGTCTTCAACTAAAATCAACAGTTCATATTCTTAGGAAAATCATCCAATGTCAGTGGAAGTTGCCATTTTATTGAGATTACTGTTAAATGTAAAATTATTTTCTTCCCAACCCTGGATGGAAACTACAATGATTGGTGATTTCAAGGTTAATGAAGTGAGCCATAAGTGATTGATATTCTCTGGCAAGACCCTAAACAAAAAATAAAAGATTTTGCCCAAATTTTTTTTAAAAAAAAATCATGCTGTGAGAACAAACTTCCTACAAGTTCCAACAACTGCTAATTTTGTCTCACTTCTTGGTGGAATGTTTATTTTACAAACATGTTACAAGTTATGTTGTAATCCATTGGGGAGGGGGGTGAAATGGCATAATACCAGCACTCCGGCAGTTGTGGCCAATTTATGTGCAAAAGAGAGAGTGGGGGAGAGAGTATTGTGGAGGCCTCCTGTCAGGGAAAAAAAAAAAGATTTTATGTAGTTCAAAGAATCCCTATTTGCTTAGGGTGGTGGGATCTCTCTCTCTCTCTCTCTCTCTCTCTCTCTCTCTCTCTCTCTCTCTCTCTGTAAGGAAAACCTGACATGAGGTTGTTTGTGTCTATTTGGGTTCTGCCAGATGGAAAGGTTTACTCATTAGAGGCAGCTGTTTTAGCAAATTACCTCACTCAGTATAATGACAGAGTTATAACAGACTATTGAAGAAAATCCTTTCATTTCCCAGTGAGATCATGATAAGTAGAAACAAGTTCAATGAGATGTTTGATTTACTTTGGAAGGTATTCAGTCAGACACATGGGATACAGTCGGAGACAATGAGGTTTCTTTTGTTCTTTTTTCTATGCATACATATATTTATATATTAGACATTTTGTTTTGCTTGAAAAAATAAATGTTTTCCATATTTTATCTTGTATGATGTAATAAGTTAATGGAAATCTAGGATGGAGGAAGTTGCTTTCCATAGAGTTGCATATTGTTGTTTTTTTTAAAGCATTCTAGAGACATTCAGCTATATTTTCTTTTGAATCTGTATTTGCAATCCTGTTAAAATAAAATAAAAATGATGGTGATGATGATGATAATAATAGTGATGATTCATTGAGTGGGATATCAAACAAACACACACAAACTGTGCAAAAAAAATTTGCCCCAGAAAAGAATTATACAATTGAAATATGTTAGGCATAGGGTGGAGACAAAAGTTTTGTCATGAAAATGAATGGTTCTCAGTAAAACAAACGGAATCTACTTTTCACTTCCATTAAATGATTACTCTTACCTCGGATCAACCCTATGTTGTGAACGTGTGATGTAAATTTGGTTTGTATCCAGTTCTCCGCACTTGAAGTATAAAGGGGTTTTGTCCATACTCTAAGTGGCTGCCATCTTGAAACATGACAGATTGTTAATTCACCCAGCAGAGTCTATTTGTTCCCAGAAGTAGAAGTTGCTGCCATTTTTTCAAAATAGGCAGCAGCAGCAAAACTGGGACATTTCTTGCACTAGCTTTCCCGCAAGCTAAACATGATCTACTAGGAGACCATTAATTAAGCAAATAATGGGTAGCTTCAGACACCACAAGGAACTGTGGCTTATTTTATCTAACTGTAGTTTGTTTGTTTTTTGTCTGAACCCATGTCAGTCAATGAATCATGGTTTATTTCAGGAAGTCAAACCACAATGTGAAGCTAAGATTTGAAGGTGTTTTGTCTTTATTTTCCTAACTGTGGTTTAATCTTTGGTTTTTTCAATAACTTCATTCTTGTATGGCTCTCACATAGGCCAAATTCAGACATCACACAAAACCGGAGTTAAATGGGCAGAGGTTTGAACTCCATTGTGTCTAAATTTGTGAAACCGCAGTTTCGCCTAGAGCAATCTGCGATTTGCCTCGCCAAACTCCAGTTTGATCCTTCGGTTTGCAGTAAGGGATTGGTGGCTGCTGCCTGTTGGGGCTGGGGGCAGGGGTGTAGGGGAGGGGGAGCTAGGGGTAATCATAGGCAGGGCTAAGAGTAGGCAGGTCCAATCCTGACGCAAGTTAAAAAGAAGTGGAACGGCAGTCACCAGCCCATGGTTTTCTCCAGTCTGTAAAATTGTCTCAACCAAAATTTCCATCATTCATACCAGTGCTTGGCAGCTGGCTATTTTGTGCTAAACTCACCTCTCAGTTTGCTGCAATTCAAGCAATCATGGCATTAGACTGGTTTACTGGAAGTGTCAGTGTGGAAAGTAGCAATCTCTCTCTCTCTCACTCTCTCTCTCTTTCTCTCTTTTTTCTCTCTCTCTCTCGTCCCCTTGCCTCTTCTTCGCCTTAGTAGCTCCATCCCTTCTACCAGCATTGCCTCAGTTTCCCCTTGCATTCTCAACTCTCTCCTCCCCATGCAGGACTTTGGTAAGAAGACTACCTGAAGTGGGGAGGGGTTGGATTCTTGAGCACCTATTTGCAGTTTCATTCATTTTCAAGTTTCACATTGCTTGAAAATATGACAAGGTATTTGCCCTCACCTGCACACATAGAGCCCATAGAATCCTATATTCTCACAAATATGCACATGCATACTTTTTAAAAAAGAAAGCAAGCCTCCCTGCCCCCACAATATAAACATTTCTGTTTATATTCTTAGGTTGCAATCCTATGCACACAAGTTACTTGGGAGTAAGCCCACCCCCATGAGAACTGCAGCCAATTCTTTACAGTTTATAGAATTGCAACATATTACTTTACCAGATTTTAAAATTAAGTCATGTAGATCACAGACCTTATCAAATAATATATGATGAAGATATTTCCTTTTAATACTACTAGTTCTCATCAAAAATAAAAGTTCTTTTTAAAAAAAACACAAAATAACCAACTAACAGCAAACAAAAACTGTTCTAAGGACTAGAGAGAGCGGTGCAGCTGCATGACTATTCTGGACTTCCCTGGTCCCCAAGCTGTGCCTGCTAGTAGGGATGTGCAAAAAAATTCGGGCACAGAATGATCTGTGCCCGAAACGAACAATTTTGGGTGATTTGGGGCTGAACCGAATCACCCCCGATGTCCCCCGATATTTTTCGGGCATGAGCCGAATCACCCGAATTTCGGGCATGAAAAATTCGGGTGATTTGGTTCACGGTTGATTTTTGGCGATTTTTTAAAGTTTTAGTGACTTTGGGGCAGTTCGGGGGCATAGCATGGGATCTGGGCAAAAGTAGTGGGGTTGGGTGGTAGTGCCTAATGGGTGGAGGCTACCACCCCAATTTCAGGGGGTTTGGACAACGGGCTGATTTTTTGAGAATTTTTGAAGTTTTAGTGACTTTGGGGCAGTTTGGGGGCAGAAAGTGGATCTGCCCCAAAGGAGTGGGGTGGGCTGGTAGATAGTGCCTAATGGGTGGAGGCTACCACCCATCCCCAATTTAAGAGTTATTGGGCAGAGGGGTGAATTTTGATGAATTTATTTGTATGAGGTTTGTCTTCATAAGGTGAAGTGTGCTAAATTGATTACTTCCTCATATTATTCATAGTAAAGGAAAGTGTGAAAAAGTGAAAGTGGGGTCATGAGAGTTGTTTAATTGAAAAATAGCTCATTTGCTATGATAGAATGAGAATTCACACCTCAGAAAAAACTTCGAACTGGTTCGAACTGGTTCGAACTGGTTTGGACATCCAAAAATTGGTAGGATGGTAGCGGGCACCTAGGGGTACCTGCCACCCAAACTCCAAAGCAACCCTCTTTGCACTAGACCACCACTCACTCTGGGCCACACCAGCACCCCACAAGCGGCTTTAAGGTTTTTCTCCATAGGGAAGAATGGAGGTTTCAGCAGCCCCATAACTGCACTTGGGGGGGGTGCTGGGGTGGCCCAGAGAGAGGGTGCCAACCACCTCTATGGGTTGCTAACCCATGGGGTACTGGGTTTTGTTGTTTCTGAAGTGAGCTGAGTGTAGATTCTTTGGTAGCATATAAGATTTTCAATGACAAACCATGAATCCACTCTCGTCTGCTAATCTTAAAGACACTTAAACTTCAAAAATCACTTAAAAATCAGCCCTTTGCCCAATTCCTTTCAAATAATTCTGATAGCTACCTGGCCCCCCTTGGGCACTACCACCCACCACACTCTGCTCTTGGACACCCCTTCCCCCCTGACGTGAAGCTATACATTTGCTGACACCTCCATGCTTCTTTATGGATAAAAACCTTAAAGTCGCGTAAACTTCAAAAATCACTTAAAAATCAGCCTTTTGCCCAATTCCTTTCAAATAATTCTGATAGCTTCCTTGCCCACCTTGGGAACTACCACCCACCACACTCCGCTCTAGGACACCCCTTTCTCCCTGACGTGAAGATATACATTTACTGCAATCCTCATTATTCTGTATGAGGAATTCCAAAATAATTTTAAAATTCACCAATAATCAGAGGAGTGTCCGATTGCCTTGGAACTTTGTGGATAGTAGGCACCCCTGGTTGTCTACCACCTACCCAATGTTTGTGCCCCTAGGTGCTCCACAATAGGGTATATGGGCTGGTTTGGGTCCTATTATACCCTATGAGAAACATAATTAAAAATATTTCAAATATTCATTAAAAATCATAGGTGTGTCTGATTGCTTCGGGATTTGCATGGTTGTTGGCACCCATGGGTGCTCCACAATATTGAATAATGGGCTGGTTCGAGTCCCATTATATCCTATGAGAAAAAATAAAAATAATTTTCAGAAATTCATAAAAAATCGTACGAGTGTCCGATTGCTTTGGGGTTTGGGTGGCAGGTACCCCTCGGTGCCAGCTACCATCCTACCAATTTTTGGATGTCCAAATCAGTTCAAACCAGTTCAAAATGGTTCAAAACAGTTTGAATTCAAACTGAAACAGGGGGAGGTTCAAGCAAAACCAAAACTGAACCACCCCCTCCTGGTTCAAACCTGGTTCGAATTCAAACTGAACCGGGCAAATTGGTTTTGTGCACATCACTAGTGTGTGTGTGTATTCAGTGAAATGTATTTCCAGGCAGCATACTTATTTTGAAATATCAGACTTAAATCCTTGGGGGCCTGGGGTGTGCGGAGGCCCTGGACTGGAAGAAGAGGGAAGCAGTTATGGGGGTGATTTTAAAATCTTGTCTCTGGGCCCACTCCAACCTTGCTACGCCCCTGGCTAGGAGGCTTTTTAATATCAAAATTGTGGAGGGAATTCTTATGCTAATGTTGTCCATCAAGGGCACAGAACCTGGAGCCCAGCCTAGCCACACAAACTGCAGACTCTGGAGAAGTAGCGTCTTGAGAGATAGAGAGGATACATATGTTACTGAATTCAAAATGATTTCTGCAACTTATAATTAGGTGGAGATAATTAGACAGCTGCAGGTGAAGATCTTAGTGGGGTTGTGCCCACTAGACCAGAGTCAACACTGCAGTAAGGTTTGCCACCGAGACCTGAGGTTTGGCCACCTAAATGTTACCTCCAATCCTGGACACCACCATAACTGCGGTTTCATTCTGATTTCAAAACTACAATCATAGAGACGATGGCATAGATCCACCCAGGACTGTGGCCGCTTCATGGCTGCTGTGCTTTTCACTGGTTTCCTCTCCAAGCAGCAGACCCACCCCTCCTGTCACCTATCCAGCTATGGAGTTGCCCAGTAACAGGGACTCTGCCACGTCCCATCGTCAAGCGGCACAGTCACACAGGGGCATTCCCTCTTCCCACTCTGTCCTTTGTTCCCCCCACCTGGCAAACCATAGGGAAAGGGGACGGGATGACAGGATGGGCACCATGTGCTTTGCTCTCCAAGAACGAAGCAACAATTATGTATATTCACAAGCACAAACATTCCAGGTAGCAACATAACCAGGGTATCACAGTAGTGTGTTGGTAGTGGTCATTTCTATGGGGGTATAATCCTTTATTAACTTCTCTACTAGCGACATGCTAAAAGTTCAGCCTTGGCTGGACTGATAAGACAGACACCTTGTTGTCTGAAAACAGGGTGTGGTTATCTGTTCTTTGCAAGTAGAGCTGGTGCTGATGTGCCGAAACTGCTATCACAAGGACAAAGACTAGACCCCCACCCTTGGGGTTGGGGGCAGGTTGCAAACAGATTATAGACATGACCAGCACACTTTGGATGCAGTTGGTAAGGTCTACTATCTTATCTGGGGCAACAGCTTGTATGCAATAGGGTTGTTTGTTGCTTGGTATTTAAGGGTCAGGCCCTCCCATGTCGGCGCGGCTGCCTCCCAGAGCTTCGTTTGCAAACCTTCTCAATAAAGCTCGTTTTGAAACTCTGCTTCTGGTGTCCAGCAAATAACCTAAACGAGAGAATGAACCAGGGAAATTGATTCCCTTCCATCAAGTGGAAGGGGAACAAATGGTTGTGGGGGGACCCTTGGTTGGGTTTCAAATGCAACTCCAGCCAGACATTCTCAAGCAGCCAAGTTCTATTTCCCCCTCTTAATTTTTATATCACCCAAAACACAATTCTCTGGGCAGTTTACAAGAAAACTATACAACAAGTAAAGGTTAAAACATTACAACAATTTAAGATTTAGAACAATGTTAAACTATTTAAAACCATCAAACTATTAAAACAGTATCTAATTAAAAGCCTGGGTGAACAAATGTGTCTTGACTGCCTTTTTAAAAGTTGTAAGAGATGGGGAGGCTGTTATTTCAGCAGGGAGTGTGTTGCAAAGTTCTTTTTCAGTAGGTCCAGTACCTTCCCCTTGGGAGTTTGCTTTCCCTACTTACTCATGAGCAGGGCTGGGCAGCAGGATCAGCATTGCCATCACTAAGAAGGAGAATTCTTCATATGTGATGATGATGGATGCCAACCCAGGGTGGATATTCATCCATCAGCAGCAGCAGTAGCAGCATCATAGAGCCAGGTTGCTCTATGGAGGAAAGCCACAGGGACAGGTAAACTGGTAACTGCTTTCCCTGTCTTGGTGACTGCTGCCAAGTAGCTGTCAAAGTGTGCCCCCTGCCAACCTGTCCACCCATGTGGGCATGTGTACCCTTGCTTGTGCAGAAAATGAAAGTTTTGTGGGTGGGTACCAAATATAGATATGGATATATAACACAAAACAAATTACCTAATAAATAGAGCTGTATATTTTGATATCAAAGATAACAGAATGTCTAACAGATTCCTGAACAACATAGAAAACAATGTAATTTATATAAAGAACAAAATGCGAGGAAATACAGATGACTAATAATGGAGTGTCAGGATATAGGAATGTACAAGTGCAGACTCACAGCACTATTGCGAAGTTTTGGATACTTCTTCAGTTCACTCTTCAAATAATTTCAATTAGGATCTTAAAGTGAAAATTAGGGATGTGTGTTTCGTTTCGGATACAAAACGTTTTGTGCACAAAACAGGCCATTTCGGCTGTTTTGTAGCCAAAACAAAACACCCAATGCTCAAAACAGAAAATTTTGTAGCCAAAACAAAACATCCCTGTTTCAGATACAAAATGTTTTGTTGTTTCGGCTGTTTTGGAACTCCATTTTGCAATTGCAAAAAGTCTTTCTCCTTCAGTCTCCATTCTGAGTTTTGACATCTGTTTGATTTTCCAGACCTTCCATCCCACAGATTGGCCAGCGAAAGCATTAGCTGATCTTCTGGCAATTGCCTCCTTATTCCATTTAAGCAAATTTAAGGGTAAATTTTACCCTCACTGGCTAGTGGGGCAGTGTGCATTTACCCTCATTGGCCAGTGGGGCAGTGTGCATTTTATTGTTGTTGTTTCACACTGTTGTGTGTATGTGGATGTGCATGACCTTTGGAAATCTGTCTGATTTTCTTCCAAAGCTCTGCTGTTGTTGATGTGTGATGTTGATGTTATTTGGGGTGGATTTGGGGCAGAAAGGAGGCTTTGGGGGCAGAAGAGTGATTCAGGTGGTAGTGCCCCAAGGGGTGCCTGCCACAACCCAGATTCCAAAGGAATAGGGCAAAGGGCTGATTTCTTAGGAATTGTTGAAGTTTACACTTCTTTAAGGTCCCCCCCCCCCCCGGGAACAATGGAGGTTTCAGCAGTCCCATAACTCCAGCTGGGGGGTACTGGGGTGGCTGGGAGCAAGTGGTGGTGTAGTGCACATAGGGTGCCAACCAACCCCATGGGTTGCTAATCCATGGGGTGCTGGGTTCTGTTGTTTCTGAGGTGTTCTGAGTGTAGATTCTCTGGTAGCATATGAGATTTTCAATGACAAACCATGAATCCACTCTCATATGCTACCAGAGAATCTGAATCTACACTCAAAACATCTCAGAAACAACAGAACCCAGTAACCCATGGGTTAGCAACCCATGGAGGTGGTTGGCACCCTATGTGCTCTACACCACCACTCGCTCTGGGCCACCCTGGTGCCCCCTCAAGTTCAGTTATGGGGCAGGAATTATGGAGGTCCATCATTCCCTATGGGGAAGACCTTTACAGACGCACAAACTCCATTACTTCTTTAAAAATCAGCCCTCTGCCCAATTCCTTTGAAATACTTCTGGCAGCTTCCTTGCCCCCACTGGACACTACCACCCACCCTACTCTGCTCTAGACCACCCCTTTCCCCCCAACATAAAGCTGTACTTTTGCTGAAACCTCCATTCTTCCCTATGGGAAAAATCCTATACTTCTAAAATTCACCCAAAATCAGCCCTTTGCCCAATTCCTCTGAAACTTGGGTGGTAGGACAGTCCTCCCAGGATCCTTTGCCCTCCCTCATGTACATACACACTCCTAGGAAGTCTTCATGTCCCCTCCCCATCCTGAGTAACAGGAAATATTGCCCCCCCCAGAACCCCACTTCCGATTTTGTGCTTGTGCACGACTATTTTGGTGCAGAACTCTTTGGAGGGTGGCGATCACTGTTTGCAGAAGTGCTGGCATGGCATGTAAAGGAATTTATTTATTTATTTATTTATTTATTTATTTATTTATTTATTTATATTTAGTTGTACATTTGTATACCACCCCATACAAAAGTCCCTGGGCATTTAAATGCCCTTTCCATGCTGAGGGAAAGTGGACTGCCCAAATATGCATGATCATGCTCGGCACACCCCATTCCAGATTGTGGCCAATCACGGCCGCTCTGCTGACGTTCTGACACTTTGCCCAGATGGCCTCAGCAGCCGAGCAGCAGGGAGGGGATCCCCTCTCCTGGAACCCAAACCCAAGGTTGACAGACCTCAGTTGGATGAACGTCTGCAAGTGACAGAGGAGGAGGAGGCAAGCCAGTTAGCAAGCAAGTGTGAGATGGCCACTGATGTGCGGGGAAGCAGTAGCAGCAGTAGCTGTCGGGGCATGGTGGTGAGGGGGTGGAGGGGCACAGTCCTGAGGGACAGAAGGGCTCCAAGGGGTGGAAGGCCTGGGAACACCAAGAAACACCAGTAGTTCCACTTCTGCCCTTCTGAAGCAGAAGGTGTTCTCAGTGTTCTCTCTAATCTTTTACATCTGTGTGCGGAATGAATCTTGTTCTGAGCAGCAGTATCAAGACAGTATGTGTGCATGTGTGTTCAGAATGGGGCCTTCCTGATTCAACCTGAGCGGGATCTAAAATTAACTGAACGGACATCAAAAAATTTGCGAGCATGCACACACACTTTAGAGGGAACAGTTGTGTTGAGACTATCTTGAGGGAATATTCTTCAAGGTGAAAAATGTCCCTTTTTTTCTATCAGGCTTTCCTCCCCTGCTCCATGCCACTGAGTTCCATTAGCTCTGCCCACTTGGTTGTATGTTAAGTGCCTTGCCCTCTAAGTTGACTAACATTCTGCTCCATTGAGTTACTTTGAGGCATTTGCTGGGTGTTGGCCTCTTCAGTGCTTTTCTTAAGATTTCTGGGAAACCAATGTATCTGTGGTTTGTACAAGTCTGCTGGTACGTACTGTACCTCCCTCTCACCCACACATGCTCTGGTTATGCATCCATATGGATAATAACATTTCCAGCTGTTTCGAAAATAGATATGATATCACACTTAACATGCCTCATTGATACATGTACATTGATAGACCACAAACGTTCTGCAGATGTCCATGAAGAATACATTTGAGGTACTATTCTGGTAGAGGGCACACCCTTCCCCCATGTTTTAAGCAGAACACAATTATTGCTCAGGAGCACCTATATTTCTGGCCATCTCTCTGGTTTTACACTGCCAAAGAGATAAGCCACTTTTAAAAGATTATTTTGTGCTATGGGAAACCCCTGCTGTGGTGTGTGTTTCACTCCTTCTACGCAGACTTTCAGCACAGGTTAATATAATTGTTTCAAATAAAGTTTGTTTCCAGTTTAACCTCCTTGGTCCTTTTGTCCCTCAGGATCTAGTGTTTTAGAATGTCATAGCCTACAGGAATGTATGCTGGTGGTGCCTAATTCCTTTTCCATGAATGTTTAACTGAGGAAAAATTCTCCAGAAGCAAGTATGAATCCCGACAGGATCTGTCAGACAGTGCATCTGCAGTTGACTGAGTCATTGCACAAAACATATCACATTATGCATGAGGTCTGTGCCAATATATGAGCCTCAAGGCTTTTAAAAAATACAACCAAATGCATTAAGGCAACTACCTGCTTGACTTCTCCTTTCTGTGCTGTGGTTTTGAAAGCCCTGTGGGGTGTGACCCTCTCCTGGGGTTCATTGTAACTGAAATGTTATTTCGTAACTGAACTGCTTCAGACAATAGAGTAATGAATCCATAACAACATTCATTTGTGCACTACATTGCTATTCTAATCCTATATTATAGGTAGTTGCATATTTCTTAAAGCCAGTATTTCATCGGCCTCCCTTGCCTTGTAGGAACCCCGCTGGTGAGACAATGGATAACTATAAAGCTAATGGCCTCTCTCACATTCCGCCTTTGGAGGCAAAAATGGAGGGGCAAATCACACACAGTGACTTCCAGACATTTGTGTGTGAAAGAGTGAGAGATAGAGAGTGTGTGTTTATAAAAAGAAATATTTTAAAGGTTTTTTTAAAAAAAGAATTCTGCTGTGCAGGGTGGCCTTCATTAATATTTATTTGGAGATTAATATTGATAAGCAAAAGCGCAGCTTGCTCTGTTGTCTACTCCTCCAATTCCCTGTTCTTCAAGCAGCTTGCCATTAGATTGCATCTTCCTCTGTACCCCCAGCTTTAGAAAGCTCTGGCAAGGCTCCAGCTCACTTACGCTTAAATGGACACTCAAGCTTCGACGGACACACAGCTAAATAGAGGCCAATAATTCAATACAGTATGACTGTACCGGGGCTGCTAGTAAATCCATCAAGCAGTAAATATCATCTGAAGCCAATGCAAGCTTTTATCTTTCCAATTTTGTGTATGTCTGTGTGAAGCCCAGGCATTCAGCGAATCATGTAATTTATTCTGCAGTGCAGAGCTGGGCTGTCTCAGACACATCATATTGACTCCCCCCCCCCCATCTGTCAGGAGTAGTCAGCACACTCCTTGCTATGCCCCCCCTCCTTCATGCAAGCGCATCACATTTCATTTCATTTCATTTACTTATTTATTTATTTCCACTCTGCAGCAAGTGTGGGCAAGGACACATTTCCTCCTGAGCAACAAATGCTAAAGGGAAGGGGGAGTGGGGCGGGGGAAGAAACATCTGAATGTCATTATGGCAAGCATGTTAAACACTTGTCCAAACCAGTTTGTTAAATCAGCAAAGGCGCTTCCAAGCAACTGCTTGTGATGGTTCGGGAAGGGCTCCCTGCTGCAATGTTTTTATTAAGCTGCAAATATGCCCTGTTTTCTTTTGCTCTTTGGGTCAGCCAGGATGGCAGCACAATGTAAATAATACTGAACAGCTGGGCTTATTGAATTATGATGTGTGTTTGGGTGGATAATACACATACAAAGAAGATGAAATTGATACCGGGGGAAATTCCTCCTTGTGCATGTGTTTGTGTGTGTCTCGGTTGCACATATGCATACATGCACACGCATGCATACATACACGCATACGCATGCACGCATATGCATACACATATGCATGTGCGTGCACGCGCACACACACACACACAGAGGTGATGGAGCTATAATCTATGGATACCATAAAACAGGCTGGGAGGCACCCTATAGGAAAGACTGTACCCTTGGGAGGACAGCAGTACCACTGACCTCCATTTCCAGGGGTTAACCACAGAGCTGAAACAAATGATACTTTTCATATTTGCAAATCAAATTAATTAATCCCTCCCCCCTCTGACTGAGAAATCAGATTCACACAGTGCAGTAAATCAGCTTCCTATCTACAGCTATATCTCCCTAGTTAACAACTGGGGCAGTTTTTATTACTTTCAGATGATCCATATTCAAACTACCTGTTCTTCCAGCGGACTCGCTAAGGATGTGACTGTTATTACTGCCATTACTAATAGGAATCAAATCTGAAGAGATCCGATGTAACTATGGATTGGGCGAATAACGCGTGGACATATAGTGGAGCAAAGGAGTCATATTCTTTATGTAATTGTTTTGTTTGTGTTCGCCTTCGCTTCCCACCCCCCCCCACTCATTCCCCACCGAGTTCCACATTTTGGTTTTATGGGAGTGAGGTTGAGGCTCCTGCATGCACTCATACCCACTGTCAGGAGACAGGGGTTGCTGGGTGGGAAGAGACACAGAAATGTACCCCATTGTTGGGGAAAGCCAATTAGCTTGCCACAGGCTCAGACTGGCACACAGGACAACAGGGCATATTCCTGGTGTGCCCCACCCATGGGGTGCCCCTGCGCCCCACCACACTCGGCAGCAGTGAATACTCCCACCCTTAATTACCCATTCTGCTCAAAACCTGGCACCCTCCCCACATACATTCCACTGCCCTCTCAGTACCCCCAGTCCGGCCATCGCCTGCCATGTGCCCTGACCGCCATTCTGACTTGGGGGGAATGGTACCCCCGATGGGGGCATGTTGGGGCCAAAGTGGGACGATATCTCGTTACAGCCCAAGATCTCGCGAGAGTTTCTGTGATTGCCAAGAGCTGTGTAAAGAGAGACTGGCTGATGATGAGAGGCCAGTTACCAATGAGAGCTCAGGCTGACAGGAGCTCGTGAGTCAGTTAAAGAGCACACCTTGGACGTTCTGTGAATGAACGTAGCCTCCACATAGGTGGTGCTTTTTACAACCTCTGAGGCTGAACAGACCACAAACAAAAAGGGGACAGGACAAGACTTGACACCCACATACAATCTGTAGTACAAACTGGGGCCTGTGCATAAATGACTACATGCTGTGGGACCAATGTGCTTAAATACCAACATGGCTCCACTTGCCCATCTTCTTTTTCCTGAGAAAAGTAGCACAGGCAAGTCACATTGATATGTATAAGCCTCTGCTTGGATAGCAATATCAGAACAAAACATGCACCGCAGCTTGGAGAGAAAATCTCTTTAAGCTGGCTCAGGACTGGTTTTTAAGGACTGTGCCCCCAAACCGGGGGGGGAGGGGGGACAGTAACCCCCTCAAAAGAAAAATCCACCGGCCCAGTGGGTGCTTCCTGGGGGCTCTACCTTGGCCCTCACCCCAATTTCGGGGGTACAGTCCTTTTAATCCATGTCTGCAGCTGGCTCAAAGAGACTTTCTCCCAGTTTCTTGGGAAGGATCAAGCTGGTTTCCAGTAAGGATGATCAGTAAAATTTGGGGTCAATGCCCACTCAATAGCAATACCATACCAATAATTTCAGAGAAGCCTTATCAGCCTCCCTAATATATTTTTGTGTATCTTTATTGGATTGGCATCAGATCTGGTAGTACACAGGACTAATGTTTACCTCACAGACAAAGGGTGGATCGTATACATTTGACGCTTAAAAATGTACTTCACAAGTCCAGTCATTGAGGGTAAAAACCCTTAAACTTTGCTTCATTAACAACAAACTAATTTGAAGATTCTCCCAGATTACAGGTTGAAAGTGCCTGCAAGACAGTGACTTACAACAAGCACACAATGCACTCTAGAATTCTTTCATTCCACTCCTGGCAACCACATAGCCCTGTGGTTGTCTTTGGTAGAATACAGGAGGGGTTTTTCCATTGCCATCTCCCACACAGGATGAGATGATGCCTTTCAGCATCTTTCTATATCGTTGCTGCCCAATATAGGTGTTTCCCATAGTCTAGGAAACAAACCAGCGGGGATTTGAACTGGCAACCTCTGGCTTACTAGTCAAATCATTTCCCCGCTGCTCCATTAGGTGGCCAACATACTATTATTAGGTCTTAGTTAATGCATATACTTTCTCTATTTAGCATGGTCAAACACTTTTGCCAAATGGTCTCTGCAGTTCCAATTTCCACATCAAACAGTCTTGACCTCTGCATCCAGAGAGGACTCGATGGAAATTATAGGAGCTTCCTACAGCAACAGGTACCTCCACTTAGGATAGCAGCCACTATCCATCTGGAAGGCAACACTCTTATGATGCTCATTCCCTGTGACAGGGGGTGTGCAATGTACATGGATAAGCATTGTACATTTGCCTAAGCAATATTCTGCCTTTCCACACCTCTGTAATACAATTCCCAAGAAGCATTTCAAAAATGTGCATCCAGAATAATTCAAGAGTTGACAAATAGCAGGTGCCAGGGACCCATGATGCCTAGAAATCTATCCATGGTGCCTAGAATAGGATATTCTGAGATATTTTTATTTAATATAATCTTTATTTGTCCCAGGCAGCCATGTTTTTGTTCTTGTAAAGGGGATAAAGAGAAGTCAATTTACCTTCACCTCCACAATGTCTGTCACTAAATCCAGTAATTTTGTCAAGCAACAGTTGTCTGGCTCATAACATTTTAGGGCTGGATCCTGGAACCAAAGAAAATTAGTTAAGGCCTGGAATAACTGAATGATGAAAATGAATATGTTTATGGGATGGAAATGGAAATGAGTCAGTTTAGAATTTTTAAAAAATCTATATTTTTTCCAAGCACCCACAAATGCTGCTTGTAACTGCTGGCCCCTTTTACAACTTCAGCCTGAGGGTGTTCACCTAACACTGTCATCAGAAGTTAATGTATATACTTCTTTTTCCATTTAGTATGGTCATACTGCCTTGTACACACCCACCTTTCCCCCGTTAACTGCATTAAAACCCTGCATTGCTGCAGATTAAATAAACCCTTTGGATGTCCAAGACATTTTGTGCCTGATGTGTATGTTAATATGAGAGTCCAAAAACTGTTATCATCCACTACATTTGCAATTAAATTTGGTTCCAAATACTCTGAGCAGAGATTGATTAGCTCTGCTGCTATTCCCATTGCATACATGGAGAAATTATTCGTCTGTGGGCCAGCCATAACTATTTAAATCAAATAAAAAATAGATGGCTTCCTTACAGTCCAAAGCCGCCAAGTTATGAGTACAGTCTGGAAAGTACTGAGTGTTAAAAACTTGCACAAAAGATGAAGAGCAGCTGGGGAATCTCAGGGCTTTGCAAGATCATTAATGTGGAAACGAAAATGCCCGCTGAATATAAATTATGCATTTTACTTTTAAAAAAAAAGGGGGGGGGGAAATCCACTTATTTTTCTGAGATTCTGAGTCTTCTTCCTGCTGTGTGTGTCTCATCACAACGCATATGGTATTCACACCAGAACGCACACTCAGATTCCTTTTCTGTTCACCTTTGCTAACCTCCATTTAAAAAGAGCTTCAGTGAATGCT
This sequence comes from Hemicordylus capensis, assembly GCF_027244095.1. Taxonomy (NCBI): domain Eukaryota; kingdom Metazoa; phylum Chordata; class Lepidosauria; order Squamata; family Cordylidae; genus Hemicordylus; species Hemicordylus capensis. The sequence continues at coordinate 83,033,075 of NC_069658.1, read as the reverse complement.
TTTGTATTTAGCACAGGGCAGAGTGGTGTGCTGATTGTGTTGTTGTTGAAAGAAACAAATTAGAAGGCAAGGCACTGAACAATTTCCCAACACCTGAGAGCAATTAATGTAGCCATATTCAGGAAGCATCATCAATTATTTAAAATGAAATGAATATGTAACGATGACCTTCTCCAATAGTCATTGGTTTTATACTTAACACCTGAATAAGCTTGAGGGAGTAAAAAGCGTAAGAGAGCTTCTTGCTATATACTGCAATACAGCAATGCACATGCAGGTGCATGCATGCATGCACACACATGTGTGCACACACACAGAGCATGGCATGACATAAAACAGTATTGTGACTTTATTCTATATACTTAGCTCAAGCTGGAGATCTGACAATTGCATTCATGCACTATAGCCTTTTCTTATTTGGAAATCCTTTCTTCTTTTGCCCAGCATATATTTCTCTTGTCAACAGAAGTGGGATGGGCTTTTTCTGATTGTGGGGCAGAGTGGGGGAGAGATCAAAGGGCATTAGGTATTTTCCTAGGGTTGTCACACTCTGATTTTAATGAATAAAAATTGACATTAATATGCTGTTCTGTATTGTTTGCACTGAAGAAAACATAATTGTAGTTGTTGCTGACTGATTGGAGAATTCAGAGGGTTTTGAAGACCTTTATTAAGTTAAGATGAGGAGTGTTTTCAACATTCCACCCTTATAAGTCCTGAAAATTTCTATTGCTTATACAATCAAAAGTATCAATCCAATCCCCATGAGACTTTGCACACATCCACTAGGAGACACCACCCCTCCAAATTTGGTGCAGATCCATTGCAAAACAGCTGAGAATCTGCAGTTTAAGTTTTTAAAAAGAGGGTTCAAAGTGTTGGCAACCTTTTTTCACCACAGATCATGCATATTTTAATATACTTGGTATCTTTTCAGCATTCCCCAAAATTCAGGTCCATACTGGACTGTTGCCTTTTGCTGGTTTGAAAAACTTCCATCTAGTGATATTTGAGTAATTGTTATCCAAAATCTCCATAATAACAGGGGAAATAACAAGGGGAAAGATAGCTAACAGCATATCTGAGTCTGCCCATGGAGAATTCTGAAGCCAGAGCTGGGAGGGGCAAGTCCTAGCAATTTCTAGTGTAGTGAGTAACTTCCTGATTCTGAACATAGGTGACTGATAAGGATGTCTATAAGCACTCTGACACTTGTATAGTTAATCAACCATTCTTCCCTATCCTTTTCCTTTCATGGGCATTTCTTTGCTCCCTCCGTCCCCTTTCTCTTCCCTCCACCAAAGTGGGGAAGCAGAGGCCCTCAGCAAAGCTTGAAATAAATTACTAGAAACTAAGTCCATTGATTCTACTGGAGTTTACTTCAGAGTAAACACACATAGGAATCAGGACCAGCAGCAATGCTAGGCAAGAATGTGGGTTGTCTATTTTTCCTTCCTCCCAGTCCCTCAGCGAAGCATAGAAGGGGGTAACTCTTCTGAGGGGGGAACCCCATTTGATTCTCTTGGGCTTGCTTCTGAGTAAAAATGTATAGCATTGGGACCAAAGACCCCATGCTAGGAAGTTCTGGAAAAGGAACCTTAAAATCATTCCCACCCAGTGAGAAAGAGGATGCTGGGCTGGAGTACACCTGCCTTTTCCAGCAGCATGTTGATAACTGAGCCTGCAATTCTATGTGCACACCTAGAAGGAAGTAAACCCCATTAAAGTGAGTGGGACTCGCTTCCATATCATGAGGGAACAGTTAAAACAATCCCTGGAAAATGGTGTTTGGGGAGGGAAGAATAATTCAAAGGTCCTTTTAAAAATGTGAGTGGGAAACAATGTATAGATCCTGTGAGGTAAACATCCCACCACCCCATCCATCACACAGATGGTTCTCAAACCATCTTACATTAACCAAAGCATTCCACAGGGCATAAGATCTGTTAGTATATTTAAAACAAAAATGCCAATAATCCCTCCTCTCCTACTTTGAAGAGAATTCAGCAAGAAAGAGGTAGCGACTGACATAATGAGGAACATTACTCAAAGTAATCCTACTGAAATTAAAAGAACATGTTAAGGAATGCCTACTGTCCTCCTAATTTCAATGGGACTACTACCAAATGGTGCAGCTGGGAAATGTCTTGACTAGTAAGCCAGAGGTTGCTGGTTCGAATCCCTGCCTATATCAGGCAGTAGCGATGTAGGAAGATGCTGAAAGGCATCAACTCACACTGCATGGGAGATTGCAATGGTAAACCCCTCCTGTATTCTACCAAAGACAACCGCAGGGCTCTTTGGTTGCCAGGAGTTGACACCGACTCAACAGCACAATTTACTTTGACTTTGACTCATGACGCAGTAACGCAGGGGCCCATTGCGTATGCATGGCAGCCTCCAAAATGCCTGCCGCAATGGGGGAAAGGTCCAGAAAGGGCAGAATAACACCCGAACCAGGTGATTTCTGACACAAGGAAAGCTGGTGGGGAAGGGGGAACCTCCACGGACCTGCCCCAGCCTTGGAGAAACCCCCGGAGAGGATAAGTACTAAAAAAAAAAAATACTTGCAAACTTGTAAATGGCCTGGGGTGTTTGGTCCATGGTCAGACCAAACTGGGAGTGGTTCAGTTTGACCCCAAACTGCCAAACCAAACCGGTTGCTCGACATTGAACCTGTGTGCGAAATGAGGCACCATGCACTCCTACTTCCCTTGGTTTTTCAGTTCAACATTGGGCTGTGGAGGGATGCATCCAGGCAGACATTTAACAGGTACAGCTTCCCTAATCATATCCTAGAGATGCTCCTGATGAATTTCTGCCTGATGCATTTCAAGGCAAAGTGTATGGAGCCTCATTTCTAAAGCCATCATCATATACCACACTGTACAAAGTATTTACAAGTTATATGGCCTGGAAATTAAGATAGGCACCTTAATTTGCAATTTTCATTCTTTTTAGAGCATGAGTGAAAATGTAAAGCATCTTAACTCTCATCTTAAATTGAAGGGTTTTGGATTACTGAATATAATTTAGTACTGCCACCAAGTGCTAGGGATGTGTGAACTGCCTCGACCTTGAGATGGTTCACCATTGAACTGGTCCAACTCGAGGGCTTGCCCTCGAGCCGGACTGGGCCTAGCTTAGCTCAAGGTTTCTCCGAACCCTTCCTGTCAGCTTAGGGATGGTTCTGGGGTTCTAACATGTTAAAATGTATTTATTTTTAAATATGGCCAGTGCACATGTGTGGCAGCCTCCAAAATGGCCACTGCCAGCACAAAAAGGCCCAGAACGGGCCGAAAACTGCCCAAACCAGGCAATTCTGAGACTGGGGGGAGGCCAGTGGAGGGAAGGGAAGCTGCCTGAGGACTCCCTCCCCCTCGCAGCCATGGCAGTGCCCAATGGGAGGCGGTGAGTACTTAAAATATTTGTTTAACATGTTAGAACCCCTGAACCAGCTCGAATTCGAGTCAAGCTGGTGGTGGGGTGTTTGGGGAGCCACAAAACCAAACATGCCCGATTCTGTTCGAGACTGGTTCAGACTCAAACCGGAATGGGCAAACTGGTTTTGTCCATACTCCTGCCGAGTGCCTTACAGCGAACTAAAAGTTCCATTAACTACCCCAAAGGCTACTTGGAAAAGATTATATATGGAAAGTGAAAGCAAGGGCCTTTACCTCCTCTGAAGGAGAGAATTTTGGCATTACCTCTGCAAGGATGAGAAAAGCTGAACCTGGCAAAATCTCTTCTTCTGTATACTATTAAAGGTTTTCTTAAGAGTGGCTCAATAGGGCAGTGGCTCAAATACTGTGCAAAGTTCCGTGCATGTTGTAACAGAATGTGGGTGCAATAGCACTCTTTGTGCTGACAGATAATTTGCAGAAATCGAATTGTGCCATGAACAGTCATTGGAAATAATGGCTATTTTTGCACTTGCACGATGAATGCTATTGCAGTACTGCACGCATTATCCATTACAAAGCCAGCGTTTGTTTGTTGAGTGCATTTAATTCACCTCCTCTTCCTCCAGCGAGGAAGAGGAAGCAAAAAAAATGCACTCAACCAGCAAACTCTGTCTGGGAATGCATTCGGGAGGCCTGGGTCAGGCCCTTCAGAGATCAGACCACACCCATGTGGGCACATGCATGGGGCATCTCATGTGGCCCTTCCCATTGACGGCCCTGTAGGGTTCTTTAACCCTGTCACTCAGTGGTAGCTCTGCCACTGGTAATAGCTCCACTCTTTAACATCCAGACTTAGATTTCCTTTCCAGTATCCTTTACCCCTGCATGAGCCTACCCACATCTTGCTTTTGAGCCCATGAAAGACTTTGAAAGCCACCTGCCTCCCTCAAAAACAGAAAATATAAAGGTCTAGATATTTCATTATTTACAATGCAACAGAAATGTGGACTCTCTTGCGTCTTAATATTCTTTAGTAAACTGAGCAGTTGAAAAGTAAAACATCAACATGATAAGCCTTTTGTACTATGAGTCAAGTAAGCAATGCAGAGTATAACTCATAATTTAGAAAAATAGAAGTTAGCCCAAATTAGTTGACTATCCGATTGTTATGGTTGTAGCATTCTGCCAAAGATAGATTTAGATTCTATCTTATCACACACTAAAATAAGTAAATGGGAAACAGCTACTTGGCAAAAGCTCAAGTGTCTAAATAGTTGATTATTTAAAGATCTCCCCAGCAATAGCCTTTTGTACAGACTGTCTGTCTGCGTGGCCAGATATTTTGGAAGGAGGTGAATGAGTTGGGAAATAAATCCTTTCCTTTGGATTCTTTAAAGTAAATGAGTATGGCATTTGTCAGCAATTTTTACAAGTCTGTTACCCCTCATTTCATGACCCATCATTTAAGGAGTTACATTTTACTTGTGGAAAGGTCACGTAACTACAGAGAAGCAAAGCTAGTATTTAAAATGATTTGCGTTGGGATTCAAAAAGAATTTGATTCATTACAAAAACAGTTATCATAGGATAATACTGAACTATATCAGTATACATTTACAATATAAATCCTTTTATCTGCATGCTGTGGCATGATCTGACCAATAATGTTTTGATGATATAGAGTATAAGTCATGCTCTAAATGCTTGTAAAACAAAAGATCTGATCCAGTGATTAAGATTTAGAGCTAAACTATATGTGATTACCCATTCACATGGAGTGTCTCTAATTTTTTATTATATTATATAATATTACTAGCTGACCCTGCACAGAGCATCTGTGCAGTCGTACACTGAGCCTGTGGCATCCCCCTACTCGTTCCCGCTGTCCCTCAACAATGTGCTCGCCCGCTCCCACCGCCCCCCACAGCCTGCTCGCTCGCTCCCACCACTCCCACAACACGCTTGCTTGCTCCTGCCTCCCCATATGCGCTCGCTCGCTCCTACTGCCCCCACAGAGCGCTTGCTCGCTCCCGCCACCCCCACAGCGCACTCGCTTGCTCCTGCTGCCCCACAATGTGCTCGCTTGCTCCCGCTGCACCCCACAATGCACTCGATCATTCCCACTGCCCCCCACATTGAGCTCGCTCTTCTCACAGCCCCCCTCTCTCTCTGTCCTCCGTCTTTCGATCTCTGTCTCACAGTCCTTGCTTCCCCCAGCCACTGCTAGGGACTCTTGCCTGCTCGTCTGACAGTCTCCAAGCTCCCTGCTGCTTCACGGCACAGCTCAGCCAACTGATCTGCCAACTCATCTTCTGCCTGCAGCCCCCAGAGCCAACTGTCCAGCTCCCAAAGCCATCCCCAGCCTCTGAGCTCTCTGTTGCTTCATGGCGCCCCTGAACCAACTGTCAAACTGCTTTCCAGCTGCCCGCAAAACTCCCTGCTGCTCTGGAACTCTCTCTTCCTCTGTCAGCCAATCACCTCCTCCCCCTCTGTTGGCCAATCGACTCCTTTCTGTCACGTCCCCATGCATGGCCCGTCTTGGAGAATTAATAATATAGATTATTAGTTCTTGTTTACACAGTCAGACAGGTGTTATTGGGTGGCTTGTTTTATCCAGACATTGAGTCCTTCCCAAGGACCTGGGATGGCTGAATTTTATTATCAATATTGTTGTTATTATTATAGATATCGTCGCAAAATAGTAGTTGGCTGATGGTGATTTCTGTGGTGTTGAGGTGCTCTTCAAGTTGTTTTGGAGTTGCACCAAGGGGGCTAATTACTACTGCGATTATTTTGGTCTTCTTCTGCCACAGCCTTTCAATTTCAATTTGTAGATCTTTCTATTTGGTGATTTTTTTCTGTTTCTTTTCCTTCTATTCTGCTGTCACCTGGTATTGCTATGTCGATTATTTAAACTTGTTTTTCTTTCTTCTTGACTACAGTTATATCTGGTGTGGCAATAGTGTGGCAGATGTTTGTCTGTTTGTAATCAAAAGTCCCATAATATTTTTGCCTCTTCATTTTCTACAACTTTTTCAATTTTGTGGTCCCACCAATTTTTGGCTACAGGTAGCTTGTATTTTTTTGCAGATGTTCCAGTGTATCATCCCTGCTACCTTGTCATGCCTTTGTTTGTAGTCAGTCTGTGCGATCTTTTTACAACAGCTGATTAGGTGGTCCACTGTTTCATCTGCTTCTTTACAAAGGTGGTACTTGCTGTTTGTTGTTGATTTTTCTACTTTTGCTTTTATTGCATTTGTTCTTAGTGCCTGTTCTTGTGCAGCCAGAATTAAACCCTCTGTTTCTTTCTTCAAGTTGCCATTCTTAAGCCACTGCCAGGTCTTGGTGATATTGATTTTCCAATTATATTGTGCAAATATTGACCATGCAGTGGCTTCTTTTTCCATTTTTCTGCTCGGTTCTTGACTTGTTCTTTCTTGTAGGCCTGCTTTGTTTCATTGGTGTTTAATAGTTTCTCGTTACTGACCATTTGAAGTGCATCTTCTTCACTGTCCTTTATATATTCTTCAAGGCCTCTTTTCACCTCCTCTGCTGTTTGATGGACTTGCAGCATTCCTCTTCCACCTGAGCTGTGAGGGAGGTATAGCCTATCTACATCACTGCGGGGGTGCAGAGCATGATTGATGGTCATGATTTTCCTGGTCTTACAATATAGCATCTCTTGCTCTGCCTGGGTCGAGTCTATTATTCATGTAGTGTATCTAATAATAGGTATAGCCCAAGTGTTTATGGCTTGTGTGGTGTTCCTACCATTGAGTTTGGACTTCAGAATTTTTCTAACTCTCCTGATGTATTCACTTCCAATTTTTCTTTAATTTCATTGTGTGTGATGTTATCAGCCTGGAGAATACCCAAGTATTTAAGATGTATCTGTTTGGCCTGGCCTTCCAGGGTTTTTAAATTGTTGTAGGGGTTTTTTAATGTAACTGGGTTGTTGGGTTTTTAAAGGGTTTTTTAAAATTGTATTTTAACTGATTGTTTTATGGTATTTTAATTTTTTTGTTTTTATTGGTGACTTATTTTAACTGTGCTTGTTTTGCTTGTGAACCGCCCTGAGCCGAATTGGGTAGGGCAATATAAAAAAATTCAATAAATAAATAATATTTGTAATGTTCTTTCTCTTCCAGGTTCTTGATGTTGCTTCCATTGGGCAGTTCTATTCCTTCTGTTTTTGTTATTTTTCCTCTGTTCATTATTAATGCAGCACACTTGTCTAGTTCAAACTCCATTGCTATATCACTACTGAATATACGGACAGTATTTAGCAGTGATTCAATTTCTGATAGGGACTTTCCATACAACTTCAAATCGTCCATGTACAGCAGATGGTTTATTTGACTTGATGTTTTAGATGTTTGGTATCCGAGGCCTGTTTTGTTTAGTATTTGTGAAAGTGGAGTCATGGCGATTACAAACAACAGAGGGGATAGTGAGTCCCCTTGGAAAATACCTCTTCTAATGCTAACCTGTCCAAGTTTCTCGCCATTGATTGTTAGCTGTGTATTCCACACGCTCATTGCTTTTTTATATAAATATCTGAATGTTTTTGCTGACACCTGTTGTTTCTAAACATTTTAGTATCCATGTATAAGGCAATGAGTCAAAGGCCTTCTTGTAGTCAATCCATGCAACCCTTAGATTTGTTTTTCTTCTCTTGCAGTTTTCTAAAATCATTTTGTCAATCAGCAGCTGGTCTTTTGTACCTCTGGTGTTTGGGCAATTTCCTTTCTGTTCAGCTGGAAGCTGCTTATTAGTTAATAAGTGTTGCATTACTTCATCTGCTGTTATTTCAGTTAATAATTTGAACATGGTTGGCAGGCAGGTTATCGGTCTATAATTACTTGGAACTGCACTTTTTGCTGGGTCTTTCATTATGAGAAGAGTTTTCCTAGTTGTTAACCATTGTTCAATATCCATGGAATAATAACCATAATAACCATAATCATAACCATTAAAACAGCTGGTGGGGGGGGCTGCAAAACAAAGCAGCAGAATTGGTGGGTGTGGGGAGGGCTCTTAACTCTTTTTCTTTCGTTCTGTTTTCCTGCTTCAAAATCACTCTCTGGCTCTTTTGTTGTTCTAAAAGGGAAAATATACATAAGCACTGAGGCTTCATTTTTGGCAATCATTTTAATGGCAGATCACAGGGACCTGTAGTGGATCTCTATGAAGTTTGCTGGTCTGAATAATGTTCAAACAAAATTGTGTTTGTTCTTCCATGCCAAGAAAAGTGTAATCTTGGATTTCAATGGAATTGACAAGGGAAGAAAATTCAAAAACTGCAGCCTGAAACAGTTGCATTAATCAGCTTTGGCAGTTTAATTTTTAAAAAAAGGAATACATTTCAATATACTTTGCTCTTGATCAATTTCAGATGTGAAATCAATAGAGAGCTGTCTGGATAGACAAGCTCTCCAACTCCTATCATCTATATCAAAGACAGAAGTTAAAATATAGCTCAGCCCTCAAGTTATAATACATAGATTCTGGTTGTCACATTATCCTTTTAATTGGTTAATGTTTTACAATGAGTGTAGTATAATGTGGTATGATTTGGTTGATTTGGTGGTCACAATTCAACACAGAGTTAGGCATCTTTAAGTTTGCTAAAATCAAACTCCTAGGTGTGACCAATAGATTCCTACTTTGAATTCTTTTTTGAAGAGAAGAGAGAAAGAGTCAGGACAGGAGAATAAAAGCTGGCTGAGAAAGCAGAAAGGGTGAGACAGCCAAGGAAAAGGAGTATAGATGAAACATATAGCCTGGGGAAAGTAGGTACAGAATAAGCAGGGGCAATGGAAAAAATAATAGCCTATCCATACCAGGACTGTGCAAGTTGGAAGAATGGGAAGCCCGTGTTGGAATTCGTGCCCCGCTTCCACCATGAGGAAGCAGTCAATTGTGGGGCAATTGCCCCAGGTAGTACAGTGCTGGGGTGGGGTTCTTTAAAACCCAACCCAGCACTGGTGCGGGGAAAGCTGGGTGGCTATAGATAATCTTGGGAGCATCCTGGGGGGTGGGGGGAGTGATGCAGAGGAGGCTGAGGAAGAAGCACAGGGATGCTTCTGGGACTGTCATTCCACTTGGGGGCTGTAGTTCCTCCCAGAGCTTCTCCCATAGAAGGAGAGGGACCTTCCTTGGGGAGAAACTACAGCCCCCCGGCATCCCTGCGCTTCTTCCTGGCTGCCCTGCACTCATTCTCAATCTCTCCTGTGTTACTCCCTGCCTGCCCTCCCCATGCTCCTGACATTCTCCACAGCCAGCCAGCTTTCCCCGCACTAGGAGTGTGCACAAAACCGGTTCAAGTCCAAACCAGACCTAAACCAGTCCAGGCCAGTTTGGTTTTGCACTCCCTCGAATCCCCCTTGGTTTGGCTCAGTGGGGTTCATTAAATTAAAAAAAAATGTTTTTAATTAACTTACCCCCTCCAGGGGTAACTGCCATGGCCACAAGGGGTCTCCCTCCCCCACTGGCCTCCATTACAGCCCCAAATCACCCAGTTCGGGTGGTCTTCCTCTGTCGCAGTGGCCATTTTGGAGGCCACTGCACTTGCCTGATTCGCCTCTGACCTGGCCATGCAGAGGCCCATTGGGCATGTACGGCAGCCTCTGGAGACCCTCTACAGCTGCAGCTGCACCCTCTGGAGAGGGTAAGTTAATTTAAAAATAAACAAATAACTTAGACAAAAAACAGGTCGGGGAGTGGGTTCGGCTTGATATCGAGCTGTCCAACCAAACCGGTTTGATGTTGAACTAGTTCAGTTCTGAACTGGTTTGCACATCCCTACCTCGCACCAGTTCTGGGTTGGATTTTAAAGAAACCCAACCCACCTTCCCCGAGCACTATACTACCTGGGGAGATTGCCCTGCAATTGATTGCCTCCTCATTGTAGGGGGCAGGAATTCCAGTGAGGGCTTCTAGGAGCTTGGCAGGGGGAATGCATCCCTTCTGGACATCTCAGCGGTGTTCAATACCATTGATGTGGCCTCCTTCTGGACCACCTCTCGAGAATGGGGATTGAAGGCACTGCTTTAGAATGGTTTCTGTCCTTTTATGGGGGGAAGGTTCCAGAAGGTGGTGCTGGGGTACTACTGCTTGGCTTCTTGAGCATGGACCTGTGGGGTCCCCCATGTTTTGTTTTGTTTTGTTTTGTTTTGTTTTGTTTTGTTTTGTTTTGTTTTGTCCCCCGTGTTGTTTAACATGGCTATCTTAGAGAGCGCCTTATTCGGTATGATCCCCATTGCTTGTTGAGGTCATCTGGAAAGGTCCATCTCCACTTACCACCGGTACATCTGGTGGCGACTCGGAACCAGGCCTTTTCTGTAGCTTCTCCTGGCCTATGGAATGCACTCCCAGAAGATATCTGCAGTTTAGGTTCACTGTTGGCCTTTAAGAAAGCCCTAAAGACTTACTTGTTTGGCCTGGCCTTCCAAGGTTCTTAAATTGTTTTTTAAAAATTATTTTAATTAGTTGTAAATGGTTTTATATTGGTGTGTGATTTTATGCCTTTTTACACTTGTTGTACCAGAGCCTTTGGATGGGGTGGTTTATAAATGTAATAAATAAATACATACATACATAAATACATAAATAAATCATAACATCTACATTAAACTGTTAGAAGAGGTCATCTGGGGACTTGGACTGAGTTGTTAGTAATATGCACTCAGCTCTCTCTCTCTCCTTATCACCTGATCCTAAGGAGGCAGTGGATGTCCTGAATCGGGGGCTGCAGGCCTATGGGCTAGTAAACTGAGACTGAATCCAGACAAGACAGAGGTGCTGTTGGTCAGTAGGAGATCCAAGCCGTCATGGCCACCTCATCCTGCTTCCATGTAAACCCTTCCGCAGAACTTGATTTTAAACACCCTGAAGCCTGGCCTTCAGAAAAATAGATCAGAGGTTTCCCCAAATTTCTGACTTGGATAAACAGCCTGAAGAGCAACAAGTGAATGCTCTTTTGTGATATATGAGACAGACGCATTACATGCAAAGCGAGATAAGTCAAGCCTTAATTTGTTATAATTGTGATGATCATGGCGTACAGCTCATGAAAACCCCAAATCCACAATCCCAGAAAATTAGAATATTACATGGAACCAAGAAGACAAGGATTGAAGAATAGAACAATATCGGACCTCTGAAAAGTATAAGCATGCATATGTATTCAGTACTTGGTTTGGGCCCCTTTTGCAGCAATTACTGCCTCAATGCGGCGTGGCATGGATGCTATCAGCCTGTGGCACTGATGAGGTATTATGGAAGACCAGGATGCTTCATTAGCGGCCTTCAGCAATTCTGCATTGTTTGGTCTCATGTCTCTCATCCTTCTCTTGGCAATGCCCCATAGATTCTCTATGGGGTCAGGTCAGGCGAGTTTGCTGGCCAATCAAGCACAGTACACTGTATACTTTTCAGAGGTCCAATATTGTTCTATTCTTCAATCCTTGTCTTCTTGGTTCCATGTAATATTCTAATTTTCTGAGATTGTGGATTTGGGGTTTTCATGAGCTGTACGCCATGATCATCACAATTCTAACAAATTAAGGCTTGACTTATCTCACTTTGCATGTAATGCGTCTGTCTCATACATCAGTTTCACCTTTTAATTTGCATTACTGAAATTAATGGACTTTTGCACGATATTCTAATTTTCCGAGTTTCACCTGTACTATGGGCCCAGCTGCAGATAACATAATCATTTCTAGGGGACTCAGATGCCCAGATGAAACAATCTAACATGGTAAAAGGGGCACTGAACAAAAACTTCTTACCCTGATGTAATATTATTTTTCAACAAGCCCACTTTCATTCTTGCAAGTAATTGCCTGGGGAATCTGTATCTGATTTTATCACAATTCTCTATGTTCTGATCCAACATTGTGGAAATGGAGCAATGAGTGAAGAACTCATCAGGGACAGGTTGGTGGTAGGGCTTAGTGACAGCCACCTGTCAGAGACACTACAAAATGATCCAAATCTCACCCTAGAGACAGCCAAAGCTAAATCCCTTACGATCTCCCAGGTACCTGGAAAGAACCTCACTGCAGCTGATATCCTCTCCAGGGTTTTCCAGGTAGCATCCATTCCCAAGATGCTACCAGAGGACAACTCCCAAGGGCAACTTTTAACTGATGAGTTTTTTGCCTCTGTTCTAAAATCTCTGCCTGTAACAGATAGACATCTGCATGAGTTGAAACTCAATCAAGAGGTGGATGAGACTTTATGCCTTGTCGTCATCCACTACCAAGAAGCCCAGCCAGAAATCAGATTCCTCTCAGTTTATTAGCCCACATCCAACCCTAGTTGGATCAGCTAGTGCACCCATCACAGTTTTTAGGAAACAAGTAAAAACATGACTCTCCATCAGGTTTTATATGAGGGGCACACGGTTCCATTTTTTAAATGCTTCAGCCAGTGCTGGGTCCCCAGCCTGGCCGGGAACGTGTCTCCCTGCCTTTACAAGCAGGGAAAGACACTCCCAGCCACCCTGCAAACATGGTGCTACATTTGCAAATGGGCAGCAAATGAGGGCACGGCACCATTTGCAAATGTGATCACACACCCTGCACATCTGACATCAGGTGTGGGGTGTGTGGCTTGGATGGTGGGGGCCGCTGGCGGTGGCCTGGACATGGGCTGCCAATATTCTCCCTATGTCACTGCCCACTACGTCTGAATGTCATAACTCCCACTATGTTAATCAATGAGTCTAGTAATTTTCTCAAGTGGCACAATGGTGGTGCTGACCCCTGCAAAGGAATAGCCAAGAGGATGACCCATGTTACTAAGGACTTCCAAATATTTTATTGGATTTCCAATAACAAGAAATCAACCCTTCTTATTGCAGTTCAAAGTGAAACGGAAGTTCTTTCATGAAAACATCATAAAGGATGTTTTCCTTAATCAGGTACTCAAGTGGGTCTATGAACTTGAAGTCAACAGGAAACACAGGTTTTTGTACCTACCTATACTAACCAATGCAAAATCTATAGTTTTGCAAAAGAAATAAACAATTGGGAGCACATTACTCAAGAAAGTCAAATGTATAAATTATTCATGCACAAAATGTTCAAGTAATATCAACCTACAGATAAAAGTCATCAATTTTGTTCCAGCGGATAACACTGGGTAGTTAGTATTCAAGTGTTACTACATAAATAAAATTGATTTATGCTAACTGCAAAGGCTTTGATTTTTTATTTTATTTTATTTTTATCATCAGAATGCCCAGGTTCTGCTCCTTCTTGCTTGATCAATCACCTCTTGGCTGACTAGTGCAGCATTTGCTACACAAGTCTTCACTCTTAGCAGAGAAACTGGGCTAAAGTAACAATGAATAATATGTGTCAGACTAATGACCCTTAAGTGCTTGGGGGGAGGAGGGGAAGACGCTGTGTAGGCCGCTTTGCTTTTTCAAAGATACTCTGGTTCGTGTATCAGAAAACCACTTGTAAGGATTACAATTGTGAGCTGCGGGTAAATGCACAGTGTAGAGTCTAATTTTATTATTATAGATAGCAATGGGCATTGTAAGTCCTTTTTTGAATACCCTTCCATTCAAGGCTTTTGGGTTTTTTAAAAATTATATTTGCTCTCATGTCTTTTTTCCTCCCCTAAAGCTTAGTTTCTACTGATGTACATTTTAATCATCTTCATCTTTTCTCTGGCTGTTTTTGTGGAGCTCATTGTGTCATCAAAAAGACATTGATCAAATGCTGACAGGTAGGACAGAAAGCTATTTACTTTGAAACGGTAGGAGGGATTCACAGGGCAGGGAAGCATAGTTAAAAATCTGCATTGGCTGGTACTTACATTACCAGAGCTATTCATAACTCTACTTGAGCAAGTCCCTAAAGAGCAAGAGTGGGCTTAGATTTCCTTCCAGAAATGTCATTTTTTAATCTGCAGTGTAAAGCAGTAAAAGGAAGACCAAAACATGAGTTAACATGCTTGCAAAAGGAGGATTATTTAACAATAATTAAAGAGAAATATAAAACCAGTGGCCCCATTGCTCAGGATTATTTGCTGTCATTTCAAATCAACATGCTTTAAAGTCATCTGATGGATTTAAAGCTGATTATGCTTGATGCTGAAATGAAGTCTTTTACTGCTGGCTCCTTGTCAAAATGGGGAGCTGGGGGTTAACAATAAAATGCAGGCAAGAGCTTAGGATGTTTGCATGAACTAACATCATTGATAGATAGCAACTGTAAATGCAGCCTTCTTTGAGAAAGTCATCGTTGCAAACTAATGTAGGGTCATGTAACTTTGTTATTCCATTTACCATTCCCATTAGACTCAAATACCAACACCTTTTCCAGTACTTTCCCCAGCAACTTTTATGTCATATAGCAATGCTTGTCTTTCAAACCGGGCTTTTAATTGTTGTTGTTGTTCATAAGGATTAGAAATAGAATCTAAGATGCCACTGCCATGTTTTCATGCTGTTGCTGGTCTGATGGGAAATCAGTTCCACATTGTATTATTCTTGTGTGATTTACTAAGGATTAGAAAGGAAAAGAAGAATCATTTTAAATTAAATGTTCCAGTTTGATAGCACTTCCAAATTGGGGGTGGGGGGAGATCTGATAGTATTATTGTCTGAATAGTTTGCTTGAAAAGGACTCTGACTCTGGAACAGTCAAATCCCAAACATCTTAGCAAAGGCATTGATCTGTACAATCTATAGGCTGCTATCATTAGTAAGGACACTTCCTTAATACCTTGACAATGCCTTTTGGGTGATTCCTAAAGGATGCCTCTTGCTATTAAATGGATAAGGGGTGGGGAGACCTACACATACATTTATACAGAAAAAACATTATTCCCTTGTCTCTTTTCAGGGTATTACTCTATGGCTTCCTAGACTCACTCTCTGAACATGAATGAGGCAAATCTATTATTAAGCATTAACATGGAGAGATAATAAACCCCTGCAGCTGATTAGTAGCATAGCAACCAGCACAGAATCCTTTATGGAAGCCTGTGTATTCCCCTGTACACCTGTTTCCTTCTTCCACGTCCCCATTTAATTTGCCTTGAATCATGTGATGATGGTGTTAGAGAGATGCCCTTTTGAAAGGGCTAAGCACATATTATTTGTATATAGTGCTTTTGTAAAGCAACTGTAGGTCTAATATCCCAGAGGTGTTCTATTATTGTATTTGCATATAACCATCCATTTTATTTGCATTTGCTTTTCCAAATGAACTCTGTGATAATTCAGGAAAATAAGCAGCATTTCAAAATGCTGCTTATTCATCTGATGAGATAAATGTTTATATTCAATAAGCCTTCTTTGAATCACAGTATTATACACCTGGCATAATATTTAATTTTAATTTTATTTTATTGATTGATTGATTGATTGATTGATTGCATTTATATCCCATTTTTCTTCCATCAATGTTGCTGCATCATGTGCCTCACAAGTGTGCCACTAATAAGGCCACGTTTGCTGCTGTACCAACAAACCTAGACCTACTTACTACCAATGCCATACATCACAACATATAGGAATAAAATATTGCTCAGAATGAGTTAAAATGGCTCTAGAAAGCAATATGCATGATGCCATCTATTCAGGCAGTGGGGGTGCTTGGGATGGAAAGTATAAACGACTTCCCCCAGCTCAAAAATAGTTCATTGTTTTCAAGTCAGTTAAAACCTCAACAGAACCTGCAAGACAATAGAAGGACACATTTCTTCCCCCTCCCCTCCTGATGACTGGAATGGTGGCCCCTATGAACTCCTGAGCCACCCCAGACAAATTGGTTCCAAAGTGAACATTGAAATCACCCAGCACCAGAAGCCTGGGGGACTCAGATGCAAACTAGAGACCAAGTTTGTCAGCTCAGTTAGGGACTCCGTCGGGCAGCAGGGCAATTGGTACACCAACAGATGTCCCAATCTATCCCTGGTCCCCAAACTTAGGTACACACATTCAATATGGTCAGACTCTTCAACATGGATCCTGGCAAGGGAGAAATTGTTCTTTTAGACCCCAGCCACCGCAACTCCCTGCCCACGTCCCCTCCCCTGCTCCTCAACAGAGTACCCTGGAGAGAGAAGCCAGGACCAGACCGGGCCATCAGCCTCCCCCAAACAAGTCTCTGTAATACATACCAGATCAGTATGTATTATCAAATCCTGAGGTTAAATCTGGGGCTTGGTTTCCTATAGAAAACCTTGACTGGTGTGGGGGGGGGGGCTGAGTTCATTCAGCACAGGAAAACCGGAGGTCCCTTCGCCCAAACTTTGAAAACCGGAGTTAAGGGCAAAAAGGGACCTGTGTTTTCCCTCACCAAACTCCACTCTGAAACCTTCATACCTCTGAACCACTCTGAACACCAGATGTATGAACACTGGGGCCACAGTTAGGGGCCCACAGAGTCAGAGTTGAGGTAAGGAAGCTCCTCACTCACTTTGGCCTGATTGGCTGTGTGGGCCCACAGGTAGCCCACACAACCAGCTCCCCTGCCTCTCTTCAGTCTCACTGACTGCAGAAAGGGAGCTCTCCCTGTAATCCTAATGTATCCATTCCTTTCCATCTGAACCATGCTGACCATGCAAATGGCCGCTGAGCAAGTGCAGAGACCATGTACATGCCGGTGTCATCCAGGGGCAGCTGGGAGATGCCCCACCAGCACACGGATATACCTGGAGGGAGTGCTGGGATGACAGCAATGGTGTTGAACAGAGGAGAAGGTGATATGGACCTGCTCTCCTCCGCTTTAAAGGGGCTGTGTAAGCCCTTGGTTTTAAAGTGATGTGCCCCATAATTTGGCACATCCCTAATTGAAAACTGTCAGATCTGATCCGATCTGATCTGATCCAACAGGAAAATTGTTGGGAGAACCAATGTGACCCCATCAAAACTGTCAGGTCAGTTAGAACCAATCGTAATTTCCCCCCTGCTAACTGACCAAAGACACCTTTTAAAGTGGTGTTTCTCTTATATTTAATAACAAGAGAGCAACTGGCGCTATCCAACCTCAGCACAGTATCCCTCCAGTGGCAATTGCTGGTGTCCATTTTATGTTTCTTTTAGATTGTGAGCCCTTTGGGAACAGGGAGCCATCTATTTTTTATTTATTTTTCAATGTAAACTGCTTTGAGAACTTTGGCTAAAAAGCAGTATATAAATATTTGTAGTAGTAGCAATTTTTTTGACGTTCTGTCAAGATTTACACTTTATTCCCTTTAACTTTTAAATCCCAGCAGGAGAAAGAGAAGCCACCCCTCAGCTGAGAATCAGCACACTGACCCTTTAATTTTTAAATCCTGCAGGACACTTCTCAGCTGAGAAGCTGGAGCAGGGCATTTAAAAATCCTGTCTGCGGTGGCATAGGGGTGGTTTTGACAGGTTGCCTTCTGGAACCTGTAGGGTGGCAGGAGGGGGGCAACCTCCCAAAGAGGACCCACATGAACAGAGGGTCCCCTCCCAGGAGGATGCCCCCCTCTCACCACTCCCTGATTTCAAGAAGGAAACCTGTCAAAATCAACCCTCTGCTGACTCAGAGTTTTGACTGTGTGCTTTAGAGCTCTTGAGTCAGCAGAAAAATGATTTTGACAGCTTGTTTTCTGGTAATCGGAGGATGGTGAGAGTGAGGCAACTCCTCAATAAGGACCTTGTAGGTCCCTCTTGAAGGGCTGCCCCTCTCCCACCACCCACCCCCAATTTCCAGAAAGTAAGCTGTCAAAATCACCACTTTGCCAAGTCAGAGAAAATTTTAAATGGCCACCATTTCACCTTCCAGCCACGGAAGGTTGGAGACAGGCCTATAGTTGCTCAACTTTGAGGGATCCAAGGCAGGCTTCTTCAGAAGTGGTCTAATGATTGCCTCCTTAAGACAAGAAGGCATCCTGCTTTCCCTCAGAGAAGCATTTATAATCTCTACCAGGCCCTCTACAACCACCCCACTACCAGATAGTATAAGCCATGTCGGGCAAGGGTCAACAGAACAGGTGGTAGGCTGTTCCATTCCAATCAGCTTGTCCACATCTGCTGGAGTCACAAACTGGAACTGATCCAACCTAATCACACAAGAGGAGTTGCTGGACACCTACATATCAGACACTGAAGTAATTGTGGAGATGGATTCTAAGTGGAGCCTAAGTGGAGTCTAATTATGGAGATGGAGTCTAATATTGCTCATCACATGCTTGATCTGGTCTTTCAGTCTGAACAGAGTGGTGTTCCATGGATGGGGACTCCGGTGATTTCCCCATTGTCATAAACGGACCAACCTCTGGTTAAGGTTGGACTCACAGCCATGTCCCACCTCTGCAGGGACAGAGGGCCCATTAGGATGGTCAGCCCGAGAAGGTTATTGGATCCAATAGGATTCCATTACTGAAGGTTACTGGAAGGTTACTGGTTACTGGATTTCAAGAAGCCTTGGAGGGATTTATTGCTGGCTCTGCTGGTGACCCTGTTGACACTCTGGTAGAGAATTGGAATAATCAACTCACCAGGGCAGTGGACACGATCGCTACTAAGCATCCTCTCCAACACACTTCAAAACTGGCCCCTTGGTATACGGAAGAATGGTATACAGGGGCTGAAGCAGCGAGGTAGATGACTAGAGCGCAAGTGGGGAAAGACTTGACTTGAATCCAACATATCATAACATGGAGAGCATTTGAAGATCAATTTTCAGCCGATACGTGTGGCAAAGAAGCTATTATTTTCCTCCCATATTGCATCCGCAAGTTCATGTCCAGCGGAGTTGTTCAGGACCGTGAAGGCCCTAATGTGTGCCCCTTCCCCCTTGAATCAGTACTTGGAACCAACAATTACTCATTGTGATGTTTTTAATGAGTTTTTTGTGGACAAAATATCTTGTATCCAAGCCAACTTAGATTCAAAATCCACAATTGATTCAACTCCCTGAGCCCCATCACCTGTTAAGATCATCTGAAAGGTTCATCTGAGGTTGCTGCCAACTCGTCTGGTGACCACTCGGGAACGGGCCTTCTCTGTTGCTACCCCAGGACTTTGAAATGCTCTCCCTGTTGCAATTTTATTTATTTATTTATTTTTGCATTTTTATACCGCCTTTCGTTAAAATATAGCCCCAAGGCGGTTTACAAAAGTTAAAAACATACAATAAAAACACAATAAAAACAACATGCTAAAAGTATAAAAACATATAAAAACAGGCATAAAACAATACAACAAATAAAAACACCCAGAAGCAGCAGTAAAAACGATTATGTAAAAGCCTGGGTAAAAAGCCAAGTCTTTACAAGCTTTCTAAAAGCCATGATGGAGTCCGAGGAATGAATGGCCACTGGGAGAGCATTCCAGAGTCTGGGGGCAGCAACAGAGAAGGCCCTGTCCCGAGTGCACGACAGCCGGGCCTCTCTCATTGTCGGCACCCGGAGCAGGGCCCCCTCAGATGTCCTCGTCAAGCGGGCAGCAACCCTTGGGAGCAGGCGGTCCCTCAAATACCCCGGGCCCAAACCATTTAGGGCTTTAAAGGTCAAAACCAGCACCTTGAATTGGACCCGGAAACGAACCGGTAGCCAGTGCAGCTCTTTCAAAATGGGGGTGATATGTTCCCAACGGGCAGCTCTGGATAAAACCCTCGCTGCCGCGTTTTGCACTAGCTGCAGTTTCCGGATATTCTTCAAGGGCAGCCCCACGTAGAGCGCGTTACAGTAATCCAGCCGTGACGTGACTAAGGCGTGGGTAACCGTGGCCAGATCTGCCTTCTCGAGAAAGGGACGCAGCTGGCGCACCAGCCGAAGCCGTGCAAAGGCACCCCTGGCTACCGCCTCCACCTGAGCTTCCAAAAGCAGAGCCAGGTCCAGTAGTACCCCCAAGCTGCGTACTTGCTCCTTCAAGGGGAGTGCAACCCCATCCAGAACTGGTAAAATCTCCTCATCCCGATTGGCTCTCCTACTGACCAACAGTACCTCCGTCTTATCCGGATTCAATTTCAGTTTGCAATAAGAGACTCCCCATCTCTGGCAACTTTTAAAAAGGCACTAAGGACATATTTATTCACCCAGGCTTTTAATTAGATTTATAGTTTTAAAATTTTTAATACTGGGTTTTAAATGTTTTTATGTTCTAAATGATTTTAATTGTTAATTGATATGATGTTTTAAATGATTTTAATTGTAAACTGCCCAGTGATGCAAGTTTTGGGCTGTATAGAAATATCTCAATCAATCAATCAATCAATCAATCAATATAAATAATTTCAGCTCTGTCTCAGCTTCAGGAGAGAAGGGAGACAAGTGTCAGCTATCATTCCTACATCATCCTTTTCTTATAACTGACTGGCTGATGGTCAGCATTTCAATTGCTGTTGAGCCTGTCAGTCAGGCTAAGGGAGGGGTGGGTTGAACTTGAACGCTAGGAAGTCAGTCAGGTCAGGAGGACAGATAGGTGCTTCCTGACACTCTTCCCCCCTTCCACCCTGGAGATGACTCATCTCACTTGCAACGTATTTGCATTAGTGCAGCATTAGTGTGGATGTTGGCTATAGATTATAAAATGGAGAAAAGATTATAGATATAGATTATAAAATGGAGATAAGATGGCTTTTATAGTATTCCTAATATACTGATTGGATTGACATTTCCCACAAATATTGGCCAAAGGCATCTATGTAGGTTATGAGAAAAGGGCAGTGCTTTTGAGAAATCCTGCTTCTCTTGCCTAGGTCCAGCTTCAAAATGGAATTGTTTTGCTTTAGTCTCCAAGGATTCAAACAATCATATTGGAACTTTTGTACATGACGGCCACTAGCAGCCAGAATGGGATGAAAATCAATGATTTTAGACATTCAGGGAGTGTATGGAGAACAGGAGAGGATATTACATTTTTATTAAAACAGATAACAGGAACGCTATCAGAACAGCAGCTATCTATTGCCCGCTGAGTCCAGTAATGAGGATTCAGAGCTGGTAAATGATACAGTGCCGAATAAGCCTATAGATGCACAGTGAGAACCACTGAGCAGGTTCATTCTCCAGCAGAATTTAATCTTATGAAACATTTATTTAAGAAACAACTACCAATTAAAAATGTCTCTACTTTTTAAATAGGGAGCCCAGTTCAACTATTTTACCTCTTGTAGTGGTGAATGGAAATTAGATAAGCACATTAAGAAACTAATTAGAAATATACGTATAACTCATCTCCTAAAAGTGATGCATGTTCTTTAGTTGATAATGAGGTGCTTTCTCTAGTAGGCAAAGTAAACAGTTTGTGCTCAATCTGGTCTGCTTTAGGATGCTAAAACTATCATTATAAACACAGATCCAGTGAAGTCAATGAGGCTTATTTCAAAAAATGCATTTAGGGTTGCAGAGCTGGAAAAGAAAAGAAAAAAATGTTTGCCTTTAACTATGGCAAACAATGGGGGTGGGGAAATTCACTCTTCTTATTGTAATCTAGGAGAGCCCTGCTTCTTCTTGTATGGAATATGCCGCCATTTAAATTGTCTGGCCTTTCCTTCTCTCCAATTCATTTCTGCCTAATTCCTTACTCTCTCCACAGCTCCTCTTCATGTTTGCATAACAGAAGAAGTTCCTGTGTAGCATCCACCATCTGAAGTGACTGGATTGTTGAAATGGTTCCCTATTTTATTTGACAGAAAAGCTAGCTGATGCAGCTTCGGGAAGGGAGGAGCAGTCTGACATTTATAACAGACCATCAGTAAAGTGGAACAGCTTTAACACCATTGTTAAAATTCAGAGCATTAAAGACTTATGACAGTGAAGTATGCTCAGGATGAGTTGAAGCAGTAAGCATGAAAAATGTAAAATATATTAGCTCCCGTTTAGAGGTAGGGAAGGCTTGCTACTCCTTCGAATATTTGATTTTGTAATTTTCTATATATTCGTTTCAGAAAAGTAATTATTTTTGTATGAGTAAGTTTGCCAATAAAATGTCACATAAGCTAAGATGAAGGCAATAAAATACGCTGTGCTACACTTTTTCACATGAAATGGCAATGGATTTAACATCAGGTAATTATAGGGACCCAGAGAGAAATACAGTGTAATGAACAATATTATGCATTATACCATAATACAAAGCACTCTTATGACTCTTCTTTCATGTGCTGCCTATGCACTTCTTAAGGCCAACATTTGCAAAGCCAAGGGTTAGTGTGGTGCATAATAAATGCTGGTATATGTATCTGCTTTCCCCACAAAACTCTGTATGTTTCCAGGGAGGAAAAAAGAGACAAGAAAATGTACCAGCAGGAGATACAGTAGTTGCACACAAAATGTCTATTTTGGCAGGCAATTATCCATGCTGAAAAGGCAGGTATTTATGTAAGGGATGGGTGGCTCTTTTCCCCCCCCTCCTTACTCCAGCATACCTGTAGCACAGCTTTCCTTAGGATGCGCTGTGAAATTACATCTGTAATTCCCAGTATGAGCAAAATGTTTTTTAAATGAATTGTGTGGTAGGATTGTGCCTGTGTCCTTGCAACCATGTAAAAGATGCTTAAATAAGCTTATATAAGGTATAGAGAGCGAATGCCATATAGACATGTCAGCCCAGGTACATGATGCCCCTTCAAAGACAGTGGAAGTAAACTGAAATCCTTTCCTTTAAGGATATAAAGACATTCACACAAAGTAAAGAGAAGTGCCATTCTCCAGGCTTAGACATTCAGAAAGGTTTTCGGGTAACAGAGGTCAAGACTCCAGCTCTATCAGCACAATCTCTTTAGCTCTTCAGCAGTTTCTTTTTGATATTTAGGCCACTGACTTTGGACAGGAGCTTCAATCAGAGTTCACAGCCAAGTGGTTTTATGCCAAGAACAACTTTGCTTGGCAAGAGAAGCTGACAGACACATATGGCTCAGCTCTTAGGCGAGACCAAATGTGCCTTTTAAGAAAGGGACTGGAATAAAGATCTGCTAGAGAGAAGAAAGGTCCAGTTTCTGACCTCACACTTAGATTAAATATTTCTTTTAAGTCCTTTTCTTATTATTTACATGTTTTCAATTGATTTGTATCTTAATCATAAGTAGATGCAATTTGAAGTGATTCTCACTGATTTACTTCCATGTAATTGGTTTTGATTCTGGGTGCCGGTCTGCCACCACAGGTTTATCATTCTCCCCATTTCACATTCAAACTTACTTGCTGACAGCAGCTGCAGTGGGTAGGAATGCTGCCAGAGCCTCTTTCATATTTGTTTGTTTGTTTATTTTTATTTAACACATTTCTATACCGCCCCAAACACAAGTTCTCTTTTATTTTATATGCTAAACTCTTGCTCCTGCAATAATCCCAGGCACTAGAACCCCTGGGAAATGTAGTTTTTCAGAGTTCCTGAATATTTAACAGAAGTTTGGAGGAAGAAATGGGGTAATGGAGGACTCAAGATTCTAATGTAGGGTGGGTAGGTCAACCGGGGAGGATTTTCGAATGGCACATGGGCCCATTTGCACCCCTGTTGAAAGTGATAGAACCCGAACTTCAGAAGGGCTTAGAAATATTGCATATTTCCCCCACTTTTAGAGGAAAGTATTTGTTTTATTTGCGCTCATTTCAACTGAAGAGCTCACCATCACTTTCTCTGAGGGAGCAAGACTGTGCCATCAGTGTGCCTGATTTCAGCCACTTCAGTTCACTTTGTCTCACAGAAGGCATTGATAATGGAGCTCTGTTTGCATAGCCTGCTGTTTTCTCCAGTTTGTCTCATCCTGGTTTCTGTTTTTGAGTCGTGCTGAAACAGGGGTGCACCTAGGTAATTTTGAAACCCAGACCTAAAGGGCTTCAGAGGCCCCCCACCCCGCTTGAGGGCTTGGGGAGAAAGTTAATTTTAAAAATATACCTTTTAACCGTCCGCCACTGCGAGGCAGTTGGTTAAAAGTTTTTTTTAAAATTAACTGGTATGGTGGGTGTGGGGCAGCAGTGGGGTGAGTACAGGACAGTGGTGGGGCTCTGGTGAGGCCCCCAGAACATTTGGAGGCTCCCCCCAGAGACAGAAGGCTGCAGAACTAATCCCCCAGCTCCATCCCCTGAGGAGAATAACTTACAGTGCTCACACATCAAGTCTCTCATTCATATGCAACCAGGGTGGACCATGCTTAGCTAAGGGGACGAATCATGCTTGCTATCACAAGACCAACTCTCCTAAAAGGGGATTGGGGAGGATGGTGAGAGTGATTTGGCTAGGCTATTAGCTGAAGCAGTCTTCACTTCCTCCACATCTTCCCTTACAGGGGAGGCCCTCCCCACTAACTCCTGATCGACCAAAACTAGTAGCTGTGCCACAGGTTCATCCGAATAGGTAAGCCTGCACACAAACAAAGAATCAGGGGAGGGTGTGACTTGGGGAGTAGGCCCCTTTCACTGCCCCCCACCGTGACCAGCATCACCTGTCCCTCTCCCTAGCCGTCTCATCCTGGATCTGCCTCGGGGTGTTTTAACTGAAGCCCTTAATAAAGAAGATCTCAAACATCACCAAGTGTGTGTGTGTGTGTGTGTGTGTGTGTGTGTGTGTGTGTGTGTAGTGAGTGAGGGGGGAGGGAAGCTAACTAGTCTGAAGTCTCCTTTTGCCAGACTTCAGCTGGAATCTCTGATCAGAAGCTGCACACAATCAAGCCAAGCAGCACACACTGGCAGCTGGGCACCCCGGGCTGGGTACCCAGCCACCCCCCAAAAATCAGAAAATAAAAAGCTGGGGCGGGGGGAGCCAGAAGATAAGGAACATAAATTTTAAAAAATCACAGCACCTAGTTAAGTCACTAAGTGCTGGTACTATTTAAAATAAAACAGCCATTGGTACTGAAAAAGGACAACAACAAAAAGGGAGAGGCAGATAGGCACAGGGCACAGGCTCTGTCTCTCAACACCATTAACATCATTAACTGCTGGGCAGTCACAGCATGCAGCAGGTGCCCAGGCAGTGTGCTGGAGTGATTTAGCTCAGTAATTCAGCAGTGATTTCAACTCAGCTCAGGTCGAAGAATCCTCAGACTGAGCAGGCAGCAGAATCCCAGAGCAGGCAGCAGAATCTGGCAACAGCAGTCCTTCCTCCTTGAAGACAGAATAAGCAATGCCAGGCTGCCATAGAGAGTACCCTTATATACATTTTGAAACACCCTCCTTTTGCCTTCCCCCTCCCTTGTCCCTCCCCCCAGCAAATGGGGGCACAGTTGCTCCCTGACAACACTTGATTTGAATCATAACAAGCCAACCAAGTAGCAAGGAGATCACCAGCCAATTGAAAGTCAGTGCCAGAAAACCAATCAGAATGTGAATACTGAAGCAAACAACATAGCGACAAGAATCTTTGATCAGGGTCAAATCGAATCAAACTCGAATAGCACCATTGATTTCAATGGCAATTCAATTCGAGGTTGAATCACTTGAGTTGACCCAATTTGAATCGATTCAACATCTAATCAAACTGCACAACCCTACTCAAGATTAATTTAATTGGGATGTCAGACAGAGTGTTTAACATGACATCTAGTTTAGTCCTAACTGAATTCCTTGATGTTTGTCCAGTTTCAAGTCAAACTTGAGAAATAATGGTCTCTTCCATCTAAATTTCACATCGTTTGTGTTTTCCCCCCTAACGTACTATCTAATCAAATTTAATCTGGCAGAACTTCAACCCATTGCTTCTTGGTGTTCGTAAATAGTTACCTTCTTTGGCATGCATACCATAGTTCTATTCTCAGAGAATAGTTAATGAACATTTTCTGCCACCTCCCTCTCCCTCCCTCCCTCGCCCCCCTCACCTGACAGAAGCTACATTTTTAGAACCAGCCTTTGCCCTTCAGTTTCCCAAACTCCCAAAATGTCTGCAAGAATAAATCATTCCTTACTCTTGAGCCATTCTTTTCTTCTGTTTTACAGGATAATTGAGTTCTTTAAATATTTATGGTCCTCATTTTTAGACAGCAGGCATCCAGCTGTGCATGAAAAATGCAGATGAAACCGGAGTCCTAAATATGAATGAGAGACTAAGATAATTGTTTAGGCACTCAAATTAATATAGAAACTTAGTAGGCAGGAAAGTAGGTGAGCTTACTACAAACAAAGAGGCCACCACTTGGAAATGTAACTTGCAGTGCTCCCACCTTCAAAGTAAAGGGACAAAATACATTGCTTCCATTCCTATGTTTCAACATAGGAAGCTACCATATACTGAGTCAGACCATTGGTCTATCTAGCTCAGTATTGTCTTCACAGACTGGCAGCGGCTTCTCCAAGGTTGCAGGCAGGAATCTCTCTCAGCCCTATCTTGGAGAAGCCAGGGAGGGAACTTGAAACCTTCTGCTCTTCCCAGAGCAGCTTCATCTCCTAAGGAGAACATCTTGCAGTGCTCACACATCAAGTCTCCCATTCATATGCAACCAGGGCAGACCCTGCTTAGCTATGGGAACAAGTCATGGTTGCTGCCACAAGACCAGCTTTCCTTCCTTCAGTGACCCTTGGTGTGTCAGACACTAGGGAATTATATACAAGTTTTCAGTTCAATAATATATTTCACCAGGTTCAGCACTTTAGCAACTTAACATTCCCCCCCCCCGACAAGTTATGTCCTGAATCATGTGTGTACCATTACATTGCTGATTGGTGCTGTTACTGCTGATAGGACCAAAAAGCTCTGACAGGAAAGAGGGCTGAATCCATGTTTTCTTCCCCCATGTAGCAGATTACTGCCAACCTTGGCAATAATCTGTAGTATGGTTTCAACCATAACTTGTCTGCAAAAAGACAGATTTTGGAACTACATCATAACATGATTTTCTGTCCAGCATATTTGCCTTTCCAACTTTCAAGGCAGCTTACAATCAAAATAAAACACCACAAACAACAACAACAACAACAAAGATTGGGCTGCAGCTAAATTTCAGATCATCTGTTTTGTATGCAGAATGTCCTAGGTTCAATCCCAAGCATTTCCAGGTAGGACTGGTCTCTGGGAAGTGGGGGCTCTAGGGGGTCAGTTTCATCAAGCTGGATTCATGGCCAGTTTAATGTGGAGCAGCTGTTGCTTTTATCCATATATTTATATGTGCCCCCCACTCTCCAATCAAAAAAATCCTTGGGATCCCCATTTGACTGGGAAAGTGCATGGGACTGTCTGAAACCCTTGAGAGCCACTGCCAGTCAAAGTAGACATTACTGAACTAGATGGGCCAATGCTCTGACACTGTGTCTCTC
Organism: Hemicordylus capensis; assembly: GCF_027244095.1. NCBI lineage: Eukaryota > Metazoa > Chordata > Lepidosauria > Squamata > Cordylidae > Hemicordylus > Hemicordylus capensis. The sequence continues at coordinate 83,005,479 of NC_069658.1, read as the reverse complement.
TGGTTGTATCACACATTTAAACTGACTGAAGCAACTGTCATTAAATATTTAACACTAGCCCTAACAGCCCCAGGATACTGAAATGTATAAAACCATACAAAGAAACTCTTAGCAGAAAATGACTATTCACTGTTAATATTTAGGTGTGTTGCTAATACCCACTTGTTCCATTCTGCTTTTTAGTGGGATTTTTTTGGTGCTCTGTTGGGCTGGTTCTGGATTTTTAAAATTGTTATTGTTGTTGATTGCTGATGATTTTAAATTCTGTTGTGAGCTCCCATGGGAGTCATTTCAGTGAAACCAGATAGAAATATCGTATCACAAACATAATTTTGCCCTTTAACTTAAGCACTGTTAAAGGGTCAAATGATGCCAGCTACTCATTGGAGGTTCTTACAGCGGCAGTTTCAGAAATGTCATATATATGAATCTGATCAATAGTCTCTCATGGCAGATGACACAGAACAGATGGTGCTATGTGTATAGAAATGAATTAATGGCTGGTAATCTGACATCAAAAACAGGAATGTGAACAAATTACACATTTGTGTGAAGTCACTTTCACACACACCTACTGCCAGGCCACTGTTTCCCCATTTTGCTATTCTAAAAAGCTGTGATATGTTGCTGAATATTGCAGCAAGAAGGGTAGGGCCAACTGTGAGGGTCTTATTGTCCTATTGTCACCTCTGGGATGTGGCTTCCACCTGTGTCTTTTTGTAGGTAGATGGGAATCATTGTACTGGCAACCTTTGAATCAAGGAAATTATATCACATTTACCAGTATCCTTCAGTTTTGAGCTGAGAGAGGTCTAAATCGATTGATTAGGACCAAAAACACCAACTGATAAATCTTCATCACTTTGCTCAAAGTCATTGTGGGACTCTAGAAAGGGTGTTCTTCAGTAAGTTGAAACCTCAGAAGTAACACCCTTGTGACCTAAAAGGAATTAAGTGTGTGATAATGAATTGAGAGGGTCCACTGAAAGGAGGCCTTTCTGTATCCCAGCTGTATTCACACAAAATGTATGCATTCCATACATCTTTTATGTAGGAACACATGTCTCTTCCATATTGCCTTGTGTAAGCATTACAATATGTGCCAGATGTATAGAGCATAATCTCTCCTTCATGTTATGGTTTGAAAGTGAGCCTTATGGTTCAAAGGTTTATGTTTTCTTTACACAGCTTTTCTTGTTTTGGGATATTTGAAAATGTTTTGAAGAGTGATTTCACCTAGACAGGTCCAAGAATTTTGTGTATTGATACATTTCTCCCCTGTGCAAAAGTTTTTTGTGCTAGATAAAAGAAGTAGGAAGGTGTACCTATCAAGGTATACAGACAATTTTTGAAAATGTAAAAATCTGGGGGGCGGAGATGTGAAGGGAAACATCTTCGTGTAACATGAAAAGGGAGAAGTTGTTAGAAGTGGCATGTAAATTTTAAGAACGTAAAATCTCCCATTATTCAAAGTTCCAGCCTCCTATTATTTTTTTCAACAGCCTCATATGGACATGTGAACATGCTTCTCTTTTAAAAGATACTGACTAACTATATGATTTGATTGGGGCTTAAATGATTTGATTTAAGTCAGTACTCTGTAAAACAGAAAGTTGATTACTTCAGGGATAAGATATACAGATATAATGGTGAGCAGATGATATAGTATTAGGAGAACCAATCTTAGGAGAACCAATGAGGAAAAGGATCCTAAAACATTTTTGTTTTTATCTGGAAAATGTAGTGTTCCATACTTCCTCCATCACAGTTTAAATATCCTACATTTAATTTGTACTCAAAGCAGATATTTTGTCAACAAAACCGACTTATTGATTCGTGAACTGATATATTTCTCTGAATGCTATTTTTCTGACTGCAGAAAATAGATCTAAATCAGTATTTTTCCCCTGGTATCTCTTGGGAGTTTAATGGATCATTTTATGATTCAACAGGCCTCTGCCAATTAAAATAGATTCTTTCTTTTGACTTCAGGTGAGAACATGGGATTAAATATTCTGGACAGCAGCAGCTCTTGCATGGTTAATAACTGGATTATGTTATCCACCCATGCAAAGGCAGGTGCCCAATAAACAAAGCCATAGAGTACTCCACTTGCCCAGGGAAGAACAAGCCTGTTTGCCCTTGGAGGGGAATGAGGGGGTCTTCTCAAGGACATGCTGGCAGAGCTGAGTTTAGTGTGGAGTCAACCCAATGTGTCCTGTGAAGATGGGGAGGAATTGTGTTGGGGGCCCCTCAGACACTGCTGTCTAGAAGCTCTGCTGCCTGTTCTGCTGCAGAGTGGAACCCCCTTCTCCCGAGTACTGCTGCCATGGGCATGAAGGCCAGCTGAATGGCGGGGGGGGGAGGAGGTGTAATGGGCTAATAGGGATGGAGGAGCAGGCAGAGGCACAATCTCCAAACTGCACACTGCCTTAGGCCTGCCCCAAGCAGCTTATAGATAGGCACAGTGTGGTAGGAGCCACTGCTCCTAATCAGCTGCTCGGCGGGAGCAAGCAGGGGATTCAAAGCTTTCCTGTGTGAGCAAGCTGGCGAGTGGGGTAGGGGATGGGGATGGTGCAGGGGCAGCATGGGAGTAATCAACGAAGCCAGCAAGTGAGCTGGGTTCTGCCAAGGAGGTGGAGGTGGTGGCAGAAGGGGTGGTCATCAGGGAAAATAAAAGGTTCACACACAAAAATCGCAGCACCTAATGGCACTGTAACTTTTTTTTTGAAGGGAGTAGTGTTCATTTATAGAACATAGACCCCCTACAACCTTGCTATGACACTGGCTGAATTTAAGAAATCTGAGTTAAAGAAGGCCTATTTAATTATGTCAGGATACTGACATAATACGAGTCCTGGAAGAAATAAATCAAATCAATATTTATTATGGTGATAGACCAGCATGAAGTACAAGGGAACGATAGTGTCAATAAGAGACATAAGGGCATGAAAGGCATAAAAAGACATAAAAGGCATAAACAGATTTTTTAAAATGCATTTAAAAGTTATATAAAAGTCATTATAAGGTATATAAGATCCAAGGCATATAATAAAAGTTTTGTCAGTTTAAGACAAAGTAAGGAGTCGAGAAGCTTTAAGACTGTGGAACTGTAAGAGTGTAGGGCTGTCATGAAGCGCTTTGTGATAGCAGGCCAGAGGTGCGCTGAGGCTAGTCCATAAAGTTGGGCGCTCAGCATGAGCTAGAGGTCATCATCCACCAGTTTTTATATGAGTCAAATAATGCTTAGAGTTGAGGGGAGCAGTAGAGTACCTAGCATCATCTCAGCTCTTAGACAAAACCAAATTAAAGATTTAGTAAAAAGAGATGAAAGTAGAAGTAAAATAAATGTTGTCCAGGGATTATGTACACAATCCCTGTAGACTCATAGAACATACTTATGTACTATACAACTACATAATTCCTGAGATAAGCAACGAGTCATAAGAAGTAGCTAGGGAATTGTAAGAGATTTCTGCAAACAACATGCTAGGGTTCATAGACCCTTACTTTTAAACATGTAATTGCTGTCAAAGCCCCAAGGGAGTAACCTGGTTATGTTTCCTCCAGGTGCAGGGGAAGCATCAAATGACTTGTTTTACAAAAAGCATTTGTCTAGATGTGGTAGACATCCCAGGTAGTATCTTTTAATATATATATATAGGATATATTGTTATCATCTAGTTGCCATTTTATGTGATGACGGGATGACAAGCCGACTATGGAATTATAAAGTTGCCATAGCAACTCTGATAAGAATGGGATTAGCATTTGTGAGAAAGCAGCAGGATCTTTAAACATATGTTGTTTGTATATGCCTAAATGGATCATGTTGAAGTCTGACATTGTAGAACATTCTGTGTAGAATTTCTCCAAAATTTTCTTGAAGAATTATGTGGTTTTCTCACTGTAGAGTTTTAAAAGTGCTGGGATAAACAGTTTTTAGCGAAAGAATTACCCTGGCAAACTTAGATCAATTACCTTTGCTACCAAATGTATACAGTATGTACCACTCACTGTTGTGGCATATGTATACTGTATTTTTAAGACTGTATACAACCCTTCTGGTTTCCCTCCAGAACTGTGTGAGTGTAGTTGGTCTGAGATTCTGTCTTGGTCTACACAGTTATAGTAGTGTGTATAGTAAAGTTTTAGTACTGGTTTTTATTAGTGAATACAGAAGCTTGTCCAAGCAATCTAGTGTCCTAGTCACTTCTGCTTAGGGTTACCAACATTCCATTGCCTAAATACGGGACACAATGAGGGGGATCATCCTGTTTCACACAGTGGCCTACCAGATGTCTCTGGAAAGCCCACCTGCAAGAGTTGAGGGCATGCCCTCTCTCCTGCTGTTGCTCCCCTGCAACTGGTATTGAGAGGCATCATGCTTCTGAGGCTGCAGGTGACTGAAAGCCACCAAACTAGTAGTCATTGATTTCTGCTATTGCTTGGCTCGTGAGTCCTAATGGATTGGATCAACCCGTCTAGACAACTATTCTGTCTGCAGTAGTGACCAACTAGATTCTTCAGGAAGAATTACACAGAAATATGCATAATGAAGTGCTTACAGGTTTTTAAAACTGAAACATAGCTTGGGGGGGGGGCTGACATTTTGAGCAGAAATGTGGATGGAGGTAAAAATACTTTGGGGTTATTCACATGACTGCAGAGATGGGCAGTGGGGTGGGCAGGAGGGAAGTCAGGGTGCAACCTACCTTCCCCCAGACAATTAATTTTAGTTCCTTCGGTGCACAAGCCGCGTGCCCTCATGACCCACACTGCCTGGAGCAGTGCAGATCAATAGAGGCTGGGACTCATTTTCCAAGCCTCCAGATATCCCAGGCATGGTGCCTTGGTTGATTCCCCCATCAGATCGGTGCTCTAGGTGCCCATCTCTGTGGAGCTCGATGAGATACACAATCCCAACAGCCAGGTTACAGAAATGCTTTCTTACCTTGGATAAGAGGCTGGTTTGGGAACGGGGTTAGGCTGTGTGGGAGCACCAGGATCTGCGTAGAACTCAGCTCTCCACACAAGCAGCCTAGCCCAGGCTAAGCTGCCCTAGCCTGGGCTAGGATTCTTGTGAGGACAGCCTCTTTAATTCTTTCCCCCCACTAGTCATTTTTCTGCTCAAAACCATACAAATAGGCAGCCATATTTCATATCTCAGGATTTTTTTAGAAGATGGCACTCTGAGAAAGCAACATCCAATGATGGGAACCCTAGGGGTGCAGCAGGAATGGCTTCAGGACAAAAATAACACACACACACACACACACACACACACACACATATATATATTCTGAATCTGATCTGCTGAACAACTTGTTAAATTCTTACTCTCTGATGAAAATGTTTTTAATTTTAACTCTGTAGCCAAATTTTGTTATATTGCTTTTAAGATGTATAATGAGAACCTATAGAGTTTTTTATAAATTGTTCTGCTATTTGTATGCATGGATTGTTTGGTCTAGGACCGTAAATAAAACTTGACTTGACTTGACTTGACTTGACTTGACTATCTATCTATGTGCCAAAAGTTGCATCTGGACCAGCTGCTGACATCCAAATTAAAGTTACATGCACTGAAAAACATTGTGTGCATGCAACAAGGAATTCACTCTGCCCCACACAAGTGCTGGTACTGTGTTAACTGAGCCCTCCACAGAACCAGCACAACTCACAGGGCACTGGTAATTCATTAATTAAAATGTTTGCCAGTAGTTATAACTTACCTTCCACTTCTGTGAATGTAGCCTCATGGAAAACAGTAACAATAAAATTTTGGTCCTTGTGTTTCCACTTACAATATTGTGTATTCATCATTTCCCAGAGTGGTGAGACATTTCAGGGGCAGCACTACTTGGTTTCGCTTCCTTTGGAGGAAAGATCACTGGGAGTGTATGGATATCTTTGTAATATTTGCTTTATTTACAAATAGAGAAATTGAACACAATAGTATGGGCATCCCTTAGACTTGGAAAATAATATTTATTTATTTATTATTGTTAGATTTATATACCACCTTTCATTAAAAACAATCTCAAGGCGAATATTCGCCAATGCATTAATATGCATTAATAGAAGATAATATTTTGAAGAATTATTCTCTCCATTCTATTAAATGCATTGGTGAATAATCTTTTCCAAGTCTAATTTCCCTACCAGGCAGCACACATCTTATTAAATTCCCAGAGAGACACCACTGTGCCAAGAGGCACTCTTCCCCTGGACTTTCGGTCTGAAATCCAGGGTCTCCACAGCCCCTTGGGACCCTCATATCCTCATTTAGTCCGTCCTGGGTGGTGTGGTCGCCTGGCCAAGCATGATGATGCTTAATTTGTGGGGGGAGGGAGCTCCAAAGGCCTTTAGGTCCAAGCTACAAAATTACCTAGGTACGCCTCTGACTGTGCCCCAAAGGTGCCTTCAATCAGTTCTCAGCCCAGTCAGTTCTCAACCCCAATCTGCAAAACTGCTGTTGATTTTTATGTCTCTGTCTTCTACTGGAGCACCCCTCTTCCAAATTCTGGTGGCTTTCCCAAAGCCATCTATGTAAACCGCCGTTAAAAAACAACTATTTAAACCATCTATGTAACAGCTATGTAAACCATCAGTTATGTAAACCATCTATGTAAGGCACCATTAGCTGCAATTAAGAAACAGCTACTGGTCATTTAGGAACACTAATGCTCTACGGTCAGATCCAAGATTCTGACAAAGCATTGTCTGTCAACAAAATTATAATGATGGACCCATTTGCCAGCAAAAGTCAAACCTACAATATAGTTGTTGCATTTGTCAGTCTTTGTTATAGCCTAGCAATCAAACGAAGCCAATCCCCTCCCACTCTCTTAGGATTATTTATTTATTTATTTATTTTATTAATCATATTTGTACACTGCCCCAAACTTTTGTCTCTGGGTGGTTAACAATAGCATAAAACATAAAACAAGTTAAAATATATACAAAAACGTAAAACAATTTAACAATTTAAAAATCACCTACAAATTAAAATTTTAAAGAACTGAAAAAGCTTGGGTGAAGAGGTGGGTTTTCAAATACTTTTTAAAAATCGTCAGAGATGGGAAGAATCATATCTCAGTAGGGAGCGCATTCCACAGTCTCGGGGCAGTAACCAAGAAAGCCCATCCCTGTGTGGCCACCAGCCGAGCTGGCAGCAACTGGAGACAGATCTCTCTTGATGACCTCAATGGGCGGTGGGGCTCGTAATGAAGAATACACTCTCTTAGATACTCAGGGCCTAAGCCATTTAGGGCTTTATAAGTTATAACCAGGACTTTGTATTTTGCCTGGAAAAATACTGGCAGCCAGTGTAACTCTATCAACAAAGGAGTGATGTGGTCTCTCCGAGATGACCCAGAGACCAACCTGGCTGCCGCATTCTGTACCAACTGAGGCTATGTACAAAGGCAGCCCCACATAGAGCTCATTGCAGAAGTCAAGTCAGGAGATTACCAACATGTGTACCACTGTTCTGAGGTAGTTCATCTCAAGAAATGGATACAGCTGGCGTACCAGCCAAAGCTAATACACTTTGGCACCTCTGGTCACCGCATCAACCTGAGATACCAGGGAGAGGTGTGGATCCAGAAGTACTCCCAGACTGCGAACCTGTTCCTTTTGGGGAAGTGTGACCCCATCCATAGAAAGCCCCTCTGGCCACCGCCTCAACCTGAGATACCAGGGAGAGGTGTGGATCCAGGTGTGGATCCAGAAATACTCCCAGACTGTGAACTGTTCCTTTTGGGGAAGTGTGACCCCATCCAGAACAGGGAGATCAAAATCATCTCTGGAGTTCTGACCCCTCACAATAAGTACCTCCGTCTTATCTGGATTCAGTCTCAGTTTTTTCTCCCTCATCCAGCCCATTACTGCTTCCAGGCAAGCATTTAGGGAAGTTATGCCATCCCTGAAAAGTTGACATGGAGAAGTAGATCTGGGTGTCATCAGCATGATAACACCCTGCTCCAAATCCCCTGATGACCTCTCCCAGTGGTTTAATGTAGAAGTTAAAGAGCATTCGAGAAAGTATGGAGCCTTGAGGGACGCCATACTTAAGCTCAGATTTTGAAGAGCAACAATCTCCAGAGTCACACTTCCTCTGTCAATTGCCAATTGGAGATCATCCATCAGGCCAACCAAGGCCGTCTCCACCTCCATAGCCCACCCGAAAACCAGTTTGAAATGGGTCTAGATAATCATTTTCCTCCAAGACCGCCTGGAGCTGAGAGGCCACCACTCTCTCAATTACCTTGCCCAGCCATGGGAGGTTGGAAACAGGCCTATAATTGATCAACTCTGAGGGATCTAATGAAGGCTTCTTAAGAAGAAATCTAATAACTGCCTCCTTAAGACAGGAGACATCCTGCCCTCCCTCAGAGAAGCATTTATGATTTCCACCAGGCTGTTAACAACAACCTCCCTGCTAGATAGAACAAGCCATGTTGGACAAGGGTCAAGAGAACAAGTGGTAGGCCTCACCATTCTGAGCAGCTTGTCCACATCCTCAGGAGTCACAAACTGAAACCGATCCAGTCGAATCACATAAGAGGAGTCGTTGGGCATCTCCGGTTCAGACATAGAATTAATTGTAGAGTCTCCATTTAAGTCAGCCCGCATCCGAGAGATTTTATCTGCAAAAAGTTCCTTAAACACATCACAGCGGGTAACTGATGGCTCCAAATTCTGATTCATGGAAGGGGGGGCACATATTAGCCCCCTCATAACCCTGAACAACACCACTGGACGTGAACTTGCAGATGCAATACAGGCAGAAAAGTACCACTTCTTTGCTGCCCATATTGCCTGAGCATAGGTCTTTAAATGTGCTCTATGTCGTAATCTGTCGGATTCAAGTTGAGTCTTTCTCCACTTGTGCTCCAGTCACCTACCTTGCCACTTCAGCCTCCATAGATCTTCTGTATACCAAGGGTCCAGTTTTGAAGCAGGTCGGAGGGGACGCTTAGGAGCAATCGTGTCTACTGCCCTGGTGAGCATGTTATTCCAATTTTGCACTAGGGCATCAAAAGGATCACCCGCAAAGCCAACATTAAATCCCTCCAAGGCTTCTTGGAATCCTACTGGATCCAATAACCTCTTCGGGCGGACCATTCTAATAGGCCCCTCACCCCTGCAGAGATGGAAAGTGGTTGTAAGCCTAACCTTAACCAGATGGTGGTCCATCCATGACAATGGGGAAATCACAGGAGTCCCCACCCACGAAACACCACCCTGATCAGAGTGAAAGACCAAATCAAGCATGTGATCTGCAATGTGCATTGGTCTGGAGACCACTTGGGATTGGCCCATAGTTGTCATGGCTACTATGAACTCCTGAGCTGCCCTGGACAAATTGGTCTCAAAATGAACATTGAAGTCCCCCAGCACCAAAAGTCTGGGAGACTCCAACGCGAGTTCCGCAACCAAGTCCGTGAGCTCAGTAAGGGATTCCGCTGGGCAGCAGGGTGATCAGTACACCAACAGAAGTCCCAATCTATCCCTGGTCCCCAAACATAGGTACACACATTCAATATGGTCAGATACCTCCTTATAGACAACAGCCACTCCACCTCCCCACCCACGTCCCCTCACCTGCTCCTCTACAGAATACCCTGGAGGAAGAAGCTGGGACCAGACTGGGCCACCAGCCTCCCCCAACCAAGTCTCGGTGATACACACCAGGTCAGCCCCTTCATCCATGATCAAATCATGGATGAGCTCAGGTTTATTTTGGACCGACCTGGCATTGCAGAGGAGCAAGGTAAGGCTATGTGGGTTGTTGGCAGTGCTCCCCAAAGTCACAGAGCTGGCAGGACAGCCAGAAATGGAGACAGCTATTAAATTTCTGACTACTCTTCCCCTGGAACAGCCTGCTGACCTGCCAATGTTACTTCTGTTCCCCACCACCACCGGAATGGCCCACATTCTGCCCCACATTCAACAAAAGTGCCCCCTCTCTCCCCATTTAGGAACTTAGGGACTATTTGTGTGACCAGAACTACATAAAGCAGGGGTTTCTCAAAGATCATTGTGGCTGGAAATGACAGGCATTCTAGTCCCACAACATCTGGGCACCCAAGGTTGCATAAACCTAACATAGTTACACAGGGTGTTATTTTTTGCCATACCTTCATTGGGTTTGATTTGGTATCTCAGCCTGCAAAGAATGTGACTAACTTAGCTGGGTCCTAAATCTTAAAATAAATTCCCTGCCCCTCCCACAAATCAGCTGTTCATTATCAGCAGCTGTTATATTTATCCTAAATGACACCTATAGAGACAGCATGGGGAGATAAAGACAGAGCTGCTTCTTTTCAGACAAAGAAGTTGGTAGCAAAGAGGGGATGGGGGTTTATTTTTGTTTCTCTTTTTAAAGTGTACATTGAAATTCGAAAGAGAACTGTGATTTAAATAGCTCCCTGTCTCTAGCTTGACAGACTACAATTAGTCCATTGTAAAAGTAATGATATGTTTCATTTATTTTCATGTGTTATTTTAATAGAGCATTTGGAGAGGAGGAATTTCACTCTGGAAACTGCAGGATACAGCTGAAAAGCAGTGTGGTGGTGGCAGCAATCACAGAACATTTAAAAAACATCTGCGATGTTTAATTCTGGTAGCAATGAAAGCAATGGCTCCATTTTGTTTCACATGGTACATGCCTGCCTCAATGATTCTCAGGCACACACAGCCCCATCCTACTTAAAATCCTAAACACTTCTGTAACAGTAGAATGCCTACTGTCAGTTGCTGACATCCTGACTAACAAAGCACCGGTGCAACAGAAGAAGCACCAGTTCTTCTGCAAAATTAAAGTAGATCAGCTCCATTGCTGGCTCAGTGGTAAGGGACAAATTTTGATGACCTCCCTTTCCCTTTTGGATGCTCTGTGCCATCCAAAAATGCCATCCAAAAATGCATGTCCAAAAATGCCACCCAAAAATGCATGTCCAAAAATGCCACCCAAAAATAAGTCCCTGAGATCATGCAGTCCTCAGGGACATATTTTTGGGTGACAAGAGGGCTTCCGAGGGAAAGGGAAGTTGTCAACCCCCCCCCCAAACACACATTTAGCACCACTGCAGCATTAGTCTTGAACTCTTCAGAAAGATTGGTGTTGCACCTGTGCTGCTCCTATTGAACTAGTGCTTTATTAGTCTGGATGTCAGCCAGTGACTTAAATAAATGTAAAGGATCTTGGTTCTTCCCATATTTCTGTCTTCACATCATTTGAATCTAGGTTTCCAACTAGTGGCTGGCAAGCAAAAAACAATAAAATGTAATATAGTATCGCAAATATAACTACTAGCCTAAGTAACTACTAGCCTAAGCAAATTGCATATTAGGATCCTAAGCATGGTGTGGATTTCAATCATTTTGGAGCTCCTTTAGAATTTATTGAATCTCAGAATTATAGTAGTGCTATCAGCTGCTGGACCATCTAATAGCATGATCCAGCGGTAGTTTACAGTGTTTTTAAGGGACTGAGATGGAAAGCAGGAAGAAAAATGTTCCCCTGCATTTTTGATCATTTGCAATCAACAAAAGTGATCTGGTAGAAGAGAGTGCACATTTTATAAAGGAACTCTGAAAATGCTGTTTGTAGACTTTCAATGTCCATTAACCTTATTTAGCTAATTAAACACTTCTGTGAGAACATACTTCGCTTGAGACCGTTAAACTCCAGATAAATTGCAAACAAGAGACATTGAGGTCATACACATTGAGGTTGGCTAGGGAGGGCTAGGGGGAAGGCAGGATCACTCCTACCTTCCCCCACATGACCACCACCACCACCCCGCTTGCTATGCCCTGCTCCCAGGACACTTTCTGCTGCAGCAAGTGGAGAGGAATTAGGTGGCACTGTTTTACAGTTGTTCGGTTCTGAACTCTCAGATTACAGAAGGAGATTGCATAATTTTATTCCATGCATAACTTTTATACACCTCTATCATGTCTCTCCTTAGTCGCTTCTTTTCCAAACTAAAAAGTCCCAGATGTTGTAGCCTTGCCTCATAAGGAAGATGCTCCAGGCCCCTAATCATCTTGGTTGCCCTTTTCTGCACTTTTTCAAGTCTACAAAGTCCTTCTTAAGATACAGTGACCAGAACTGCATGCTGTACTCCAAATATGGCCACATCATAGATTTGTATAAGGTCATTATCATACTAATATTTTTATTTCCAGTCCCCTTCCTAGCATGGAATTTGCCTTTTTCACAGCTGTCTTACACTGAGTAGACACTTTCAACAAGCTGCCCACCACGACTCCAAGATCTCTCTCCTGGTTGATCACTCACAGGTAAGAATCCATCAATGTATGTGTGAAGTTGGGGTTTTTTGCCCCAATATGCATCACTTTACATTTGCTTACATTAAACCGCATTTGTCATTTTGTTGCCCTTTCACCCAGGTTGGAAAGATCCTTTTGGAACTCCTTGCAATCTATTTTGGATTTCACTGCCCTAAATATTTTAGTGTCATCTGCAATTTGACCACTTTTCTTATCCCAATTTCTAAATAATTTATTAACAAGTTAAAGAGCACTGGTCCAAGTACAAATCCTTGGGGGACCCTACTACGTACTTCCCTCCATTGTGAAAACTCTCCATTTATTCCTACCTTGTTTCTTGTCCTTCAACCAGTTAAAGGTAAAGTGTGCTGTCGAGTCAGTGTCAACTCCCATTGACCACAGCCCTGTGGTTGTCTTTGGTAGAATACAGGAGGGGTTTACCATTGGCTCCTCACACACAGTATTAGATGATGCCTTTCAGCATCTTCCTATGTTGCTGCTGCCAAGTGATATCAGTGGGGATTCAAACCAGCAACCTCTGGATTCCTAATCAAGTCATTTCCCCGCTGCATCAACTAATCTACAAATGATCCTGTACCCTTTTCCCATAACTGCTAAGTTTACTCAAGAGCCTTCGTTGGGCAACTTTGTCAAAAGCTTTTTAGAAGTCCATAAGAACATCCCTGCTGGATCAGGCACAAGGCCCATCTAGTCCAGCATCATTTTTCACATAGTGGCCCACCATATGCCTTTGGTGACCCCACAGGCAAGAGATATGTGCATGCCCTCTCTCCTGTGGTTGCTCCCCTGAAGCTGGTATTGAGAGACATCATGCCTTTGAGGCTGGAGGCGGCCCACAGCCACCAGACTAGTAGCCATTGATAGACCTGTCCAGCATGAATTTGTCTAAGCCTCTTTTAAAGACATCCATCCAAGCTGGTGGCCATCACCACATCCCATGGCAAAGAATTCCACAGATTAATCATGTGCTATGTGAAAAAGTACTTCCTCTTGTTGGTCCTAAATTTCCTGACTTCCTCTTGTTGGTCCTAAATTCCATGGGTTGACCCCTGGTTCTAGTGTTGTGAGAAAGGAAGAAAAATTTCTCTCTGTCCACCTTCTCCACTCCATACATAATTTTCTACACCTCAATCATGTCTCTGCTTAGTCGCCTCTTTTCCAGAGTAACAAGCCCCAGATACTGTAGCCTTGCCTCGTAAGGAAGCTGCTCCAGGCTCCTGATCATCTCGGTTGCTGTCTTCTGCACCTTTTCCCAGAACCCCAAAAAGTTAGTGAGGCAAGACTTGCCCTTGCAGAAGCAATGTTGGTGCTTATTCAGCAAGGCTGTTCTTCTGTATGTTTAACAGTTTTGTTCTTAAGTATGCTTTCCATCAATTTACCTGGCACAGAAGGTAAGTTAACTGGCCTGTAATTTCCTGGATCCCCCCTGGATCCTTGTTTGAAAATGGGAGTTACATTAACTACTTTCCAGTGCACTGGTACAGAACCTGCTTGTAGGGACAAGTTACTTATTTTTGTTTGGAGATCAGCAATTTCACATTTAAGTTCCAGAACGCTTGGGTGGATGCCATCTGGCCCTGGTGATTTGTTGATTTTTAGTTTTTCAAGACAGTTTAGAACACCCTGTCTCATCACCTCAAATTGGCCCAGTTCTTTAGCCTCCAAGCCTGAGAAGCTCAGTCCCAGAAAGGGTATATGGTCAGTATCCTCCTCCATGAAGACAGATGTAAATAACCATTCAACTTCTCTGCATTCTCCTTATCCTTCTTAATAATCCCTTTCATGCCCTCATCATCTAATGGTCCAACTGCTTCCCTGGTAGGTTTTCTGCTTCTGATATATTTAAATAAATATTGATTGTTGTGGGTCAGATGGTTTAGATCTCCTGTTCTCAAGTTGGCAGGAAAGAGCAAATGATTATATATTATTTTGCCTTAAGGCCCAGGCCATGAAGCAATGTAGCCTTCTGCTTTGCTGGAGTAAAATCAGGGATTTACATGGTGAGGATGTAATTGCAGAAATAGGATCTCCATTGTTTCCAAGGAAGAGCATGTTCTCCTGGATAGGACAAGAAAAAGGTGGTGGTATCTAAGCCATGCTGCAGTGGGCATCCAGTGAACAACAGAGTCCAGGATTGAGAAGGGGAAAGTTCCTTCAGGGGTCGTGCACGTCAGGAAGCTGTAGAAACAATAATCAGCAGTGATAGTAGAAAGTAGTTCAGGAATGTAGGCCCAGTAATGCAATGAAATGAGATTGCAAGAACATTCACAAGCTTTGCAGGCTCACATGCTTAGCTGGTTCAAAATATCATCACCAAATGTTTTATTGCTGCTTTCCTCATAATAGTATGTAGATTTAATGAAGAGTTTATCCAGAAAGAATTCCATTTTCTCCTACTCCTTTCCCTCCCTCCTTCTTTCTGATTCCACCCTCCACACTCTCTACAGGATCCCCACTGGGACAAACTTCTCAGAAACATAACATAAAATATTACTAGACAGAATACAACACCACCCTGTTCTTAGTGAGGGATTAGCTGGTCACACGTTATGGGGCTGAATAGGCATTTTTTGTTTGGACATTATTTAGAAGTTTTGTGCCTACTTCTCATACAACATATTACAGATTTCAATTGGGAGTAGGATTGGTTTCTGCTAATTAGCATAGTGCCTCATCACACTGGCAGGTGAGTGTTGTATTTGATGCTATTTATGTTCAACCAGAAGCACTATTAGAGTGACAAGACCATACAACAGCCCCTCAGAGCTATGAGGCCTGGGGGTGTCTAGGAATGGAACCCCTTTGGGGATTTGTTTGGCTCACCCAGTCAGAGCTTTGGGAGTTGAAAGGGGTTGATTCAGGAAATTGTCTCTCTAGTAATCTTCAGGTTTGGGCAATCCATTGCTTTGGGCAATCTTTCAACAATCCAGTCAATGTGTTGCAGTAAAGAGGCTCCAGTAGCCAACTGGTGACTAGCAGCCTCCAAATCCAGTTGGTCTGCCCAGCAGTTGGGGAGGCAGTTGTCACCTGTTGTGGCTGCTTCCCCTGGGGGGAGGGTGTTTTTTTACCCACACCAAGCTATATTGTTTATTATTTTTCCATTCAATATCCTTTTAGTCAGTTAATAGCAATAGCAATAGCAATAGCAATAGCAATAGCATAGCACTTACATTTATATACCGCTTTATAGCCAGAGCTCTCTAAGCGATTTACAATGATTTGGCATATTGCCCCCAACATTCTGGGTACTCATTTTACCGACCTCGGAAGGATGGAAGGCTGAGTCAACCTTGAGCCCCTGGTCAGGATCGAACTTGTAACCTTCTGGTTACAGGGCGGCAGTTTTACCACTGCACCACCAGGGGCTCTCATCTTAATAAAATGTGGTCCAAATTTCAACCCACTTCTTATATGTTCTGTCTTGTATTGAAGACCGGTGGGGTGGGGGCAAGTAGTGTGCATGTTTCTATGTTACTATATGTATACATGGTATGAAGCCTTACCACAATGGCTTCCGCTAGCAGCTGCAAATGAAAAAATAAAATGTGATGGAGTACAAGCAGAATGCCACCCAATGGTTAAGTGGGGAAATGCTTGACTATCAAGCAAGAGGTTGCCGGTTTGAATCCCTGGTGGTACACCTATATTGGGCAGCAGCAATATAGGAAAATGCTGAAAGGCATCATCTCATACTGCACGGGAGGAGGCAATGGTAAACCCCTCCTATATTCTACCAAATACAACCACAGGGTTCTGTGGGCACCAGGAGTCGAAACCGACTTGATGGCACACTTCTTACTTTACTTTGCAAACAGAATAGAGCAAATGTCCTACTCGAAAGATATATCAGTGTGAGAAATTTGTCTTGTATGAAGCAGACTCCATTCACATCAAAGGATTTCTGACAAACAGCTTCTCCACTTTGACTGGATGGGACAAAAAATGCAACAGCTTTTTTTGGATCTAGAAAAGCTGTACAAGGTTGCCATTTCTCATATTAGATTAATATAAACTACATTACAGTTTTGTCTAGCAAATGAACAATAAAAGTTTATGCCTAACATTTTTCTTACTCTTAATTTATTTTAAGTCTGTTCACCTTCCTTTGCCAGGTTTAACTTCTGACCTGAAGGTAACCTTTAGACAAACGTGCATGCCCTGATAGCTTTGAAACATGATCTGCATTTTCTTTGGTGTTGGGAAATGTAAATCAGGACACTGGATGAATTACAGTTTGGCTTTCTGTCATGAAATGTAATTCTGTGCAGTGGCAGGGTCAGGTTTTATGTAGCTATCAGGACTGGAATAGGCAGAATGCCAGCCTACTTCTGCAGTGTTTTTCAGAGAAGGGCACATGAGGAGCACTGTGTGGTCAACTGATATTAATGTACTGGGCCTTACTACTTTTATGAAAAAAAATCATACTTTCAGTACCAATATTCTTATTCTAAATGGCAAAAGTTGCAAATTTACAGTTAGCACCATTTAAGCACCATGTAAATGATGCTTATGAGAAAATATCTCATAAACTAGTTACTGTAATGAAATAATCTGAGATGCAGTTTAAAAAGGTCAAGCAGCTGTCTGTTACTTTTCAGGAAAGATAAGGAAGGTCAGGTGCAGAAGCATTTGTGTGTGCGTTATGAACAAAGGAATAATCATTTGGTTTTTAGTCATTATCACAACACAAAAAGGTCTTCCCCTGTAACACTAAGCCACATACTGTACTGTGCAAACATGGTAAATCAGTAAAATGTATGCACTTATTTATGCATGTGCCACTCTTTATGTGATCCTTAGTATGTGGTTTACAAAAGCCAATGGCTAACATGACCTGCAGCCGTTTGACAATGAAAGGAAGCTGCAGAGGGCTGCAGGTCTGCAGGAAGCCTTTAGGCTTCTTAGCATGGTGACCTGGGCAGTGGAGGGGAGTAATTTTTGTCCTTCCTTTCTCTCCAATAGTCCTGTCCATGTGTATCTGTCCCTGAGGGATGTGTTTATACACCAGGCAAAAAATGGAGGACATTTTTTGGTAATTTTACAGGCAGACCTCAGAAACTGTAAAAAAACCTGACAGCCTATAGGCAGCCACCATTGTTCCCCCAGAATTCCCCTGAGAATAATACTATGACTAGTGCTGCCCCTGCCATCTGCAGAAGTGCAGTGTACACTGTAAAACCCACAGCTGCTACTGTCAGATAGTGGTAAGCTACCATTCCAAACTTTACAAGAAATGAACCTCTACAAATAGCTCTGTTGTATCCTGAAAACCTTCAGCACCTTTGAATTTCACAGAAACAGCTTCCAAAGGAATTTTTGAATCAGCTCCAGATAAATTATTTCTGGACCCAACAAAGTGCTGAACTTGCCCTTTGAAACCCTAAGTGGCTTGGGACAGGGTACCTCAAGAACCTTGAGAATAGGCTGGAGAAGATGAGAGGAGTCCTTCTTAAGATATGGTGACCAGAACTGTATCCTGTACTCCAAATGTGGCTGCACCAGATTTGTATAAGGGCATTATTATATTAGCAGTTTTATTTTCAATCCTTTCCCTAATTATCCCTAACAGTTTTCTTCTCAAATTGAAAAACTGCACAATACAGCAAAGGTGCTCCTAGGTGGTCCCCACAGTGCTTTAAAAAAAAAAAAGATTGTGTATGTCTTGACTCTAATTGTAGCAACTCCATAGGCCAGATTCATGCATAACGGGAAACTGAAGGTCCCTTCACTTCCAGTTTTCAAACCTGAACATCCGAACTGGGGGGAAATGGAGTCTGTGGAGGAAAGTGACCTGCAGTTTCCCTCACCAAACTCCACTCTGAACCTTTGGTCAGAGTGGAGTTTCGCCCCTGCAAACTCCATTTCATTGGTACATTATGCACGAACGCTGGCACCACAGTTTGGGCCCCATGGAGGCTCCTCCCTCACTCTGGCCCTATTGGTTGTGTGGGCTGTTCTGTGAAGAAGGAAGCTCACACTGACAGCTCCCCCCTGGTTCCCCCAATGTCCGAATGCAGACAGGAGAGCAAGGGGAGGGGGGCACAGAACCCCAGGTCCATTGGTTCCATGTTACATGGAACCGTGCCACTGTGAACTTCCCAGGCTCTCAAGCTAGCTAAAGAGGCTAGTCATCTCCCAAAATGTGGATCTAGAATTTTTTGCTTAAATATTTGGCTCTTACATAGTAATGCCTGATATAATTAGCTTCCCTTTCTTCCTCACAGCCCCAAATGAAAAATCAATATCCAAAACTATATCAAACAAACAAGAAATTCTTCTCATCTACTCTCTCTCTCATAATCATTCAAGTGCAAATTTTTAATGAAGTCCAAACTGGGAGACAGATAGTTCTGAAGTGGTCATTAAAATGTTTCTATTTCAAATGTAATTATCAATTTAACATAGTTCCATCTGGCAGGCTGAGGCTTCAGTTAGCATGTGAAATATCCATGTCAGTATATCAGTGTCAGCATTCCATTTTGCACTGGAAGTTTTGACAACATTAATGCTGCCATATATGTAATGACTAATGGGAGAAGCACTGACTAATTGGATAAGATTCATTTCCTTATTCAACCTCAAAAATCATCTTTGTAGCAAACAGAGAAAGCTCAGCTGTTAAATGATTGCTTTAAAGTACAGGTGCCCATGACCCTTTTCCTATTGGTGACCTAAATTAGCATTATATTTTGTATTGCTTGTTGTACGAACTGTCTCTTAGGCAAACAACCATTGTGTTTAACACAACCACATAACTTACTATGCAAGTCCATGGACTCCAGTCTTTCTTTCAATCTCAAATTAAAATGAATGAGCTAACATTTGCATCTTGTGTTTGGCAGGTCATGTTT
Organism: Hemicordylus capensis; assembly: GCF_027244095.1. Classification (NCBI taxonomy): domain Eukaryota; kingdom Metazoa; phylum Chordata; class Lepidosauria; order Squamata; family Cordylidae; genus Hemicordylus; species Hemicordylus capensis. Next base: position 82,986,295 of record NC_069658.1, on the reverse strand, counting down.
CTCAGCTGAAGAAATTGGCTTCTCGCCCCTATTTAGTATGTTTATTAAACGATGCAGTGTAGTAGAATAAGGGCACAAAATTCATCAGGATGCCAAAAGAGTTCAGTTATCCAGTATATAGAAAGCACTTTGGCTACATTATTTGCACAGGTTCTTCAGGGAATTTTGAAAAGTCTTAAATTTAACATGCCTGGCCTATTTCCACCTGGCCTCCATTCAAACCCATTGCCGGCTTCTTTCTGAAGGCAGAGTGGGAAATCAGTCATTATATTAAGAACTGATGGCAAATTATTCCAATTCACTTTATTTTTCAGCTGGTCTGTTTTTAATCTGGAACAAGACCAAATCAAAACTGTCTGAGGTTCAACAAGTGGGACCTTAAATCTCTGTTCCAGACTAAACACATTTCTAGTACACAAAGCAGATAAAAGACCTCTTCAGACTTTTTTTTAAAGGATGCTGTACATGATTACAGCATCTGAAGTGGCAACAGAAGTCCTGTCACTGGGACACCCCAGCCTGCTGATCATAGAAATGGGTGTGCTCACAGCATTTCACCACATCATATGAACACTGTAACCATAAAAAGTGTGGGTAGGAGGGTGTGACACATCTGTGATATGCTGGGCTGGGACTTTCATCCCCACTAGTGGATCATGTACAACATCCTTTTAAAAAAAAGTCTCAAGAGGGATATAGATATAGATATAGATGATATGGATATGATAATGACTAATCCTGAACTGAACTAGAATTTGAAATTCCAGCTTGGAAATCTGGTAACTTACATTGCCCAGTATATACTAGACAAATTGTATCTGTAAATAAATGCATTGCCCTGTTACATATGGTATTCTAGGCTTTCATTAACAAAGTTTTTTTAAAAACCCACCCTGTAACTGAATGCATATATTACTTACAGCACACTATCATACAGCTAATAATCAAATTGTTTGTGGGGAAACAAGAATAAGATATATATATAGTAACCTGATCCAGATAAAGTTAGCTGTGATTGAATGCCAGCAAAATTATTTATTATTTATTTAGCACACTTTTATAGCACCCCATACAGAAGTCCCTGGGTGGTTCACAATCTAAAAACAACCATTAAAACATTAACATGGTTAAAACTATTTAAAATGCAAATAAAAATTCTAAAACCCAAAGATTTAAGACTATTAAAAATGCAACAAGTTGTTGCTTTCACAGAGACTTATTCAATACCTGATTAAATTGGATTTGGACTCTATATGCTAAAAAAACCCCAAATCACAACAAAATGTTCAGAAGGATTGCATAATAAATTATTACAAATACTAGTATTTTGAAGCCCGTTATAATAACGGGCGCTAGCCTTTTCCTCTCCCCTTTACTGTTTTTTTTAAAAAATACTGCCGCCGCCGCTGCCGCCGAAGTCCCACCCTCCCTCCCTCCCAACTTCCGAAACCACCTTACCCCTCCCGTGACAGTTGAGAAAAGAAAGACCTAAATTGAAGAGGGAGAGAGGAGCTCGCAAGCAGTGCTCCTCCCTCTGCAAAGGCTCTGCCCGAACTGGCGCTTGGGGCGGAAAGGACGCCTCTTGCGTCCTTTCGGCCCCAAGCGCCAGTTCGGGCAGAGCCTTTGCAGAGGGAGGAGCACTGCTTGCGAGCTCCTCTCTCCCTCTTCAATTTAGGTCTTTCTTTTCTCAACTGTCACGGGAGGGGTAAGGTGGTTTCGGAAGTTGGGAGGGAGGGAGGGTGGGACTTCGGTGGCAGCGGCGGCGGCAGCAGCATTTTTACTTTTACTTTTCTTCGGCCACCACCCACCGCAGCCCGTGTCTCCAGCCGGGCCGGCCACCCAGGGCTCCAGCGGGCCCGCCACCCACCGCCGCCGCGGCTCCAGCAGGCCCACCGCCGCCGCCCGCGGCTCCGGCCGGGCCCTCCAGTGCCCAGGGCCTCTCCCTTGTCGCCGCGGCGTGTCCTCTGGCCAAGGCGGCGGCGGCCAGTGTCCCCCGGCGCCGCTCACCCGGCTTCTTCGGGGCGGCCGCTTCTGGCCGCCCAAGATGGCCACCGGGTGCCGGTGGTCGTGTCTCCCTTGCTCTGTTCTGCACATGCGCTCCGCGCATGCGCAGAACAGGCCAGGGAGGCACGGACACACGCTTGGTGTCCATCCACGGACGGACACCAAGCGTTTTATTATAGAGGATTATATCTAAACTAGTATCCTCTCATTCTGTTAGCAGCTATTTCCAATGTGTCTAACCTGGCCATCCTATCCTTGTTGTCCAAAAGCCTTTAACCAAAGATGCTTAATTAGGACTTTCCACATGCAAAGCTGTCACTGAGCGATGGGCTCAGGTAGTCCATCTCCTTTCCAATGGGCAAGAAACTCCTGGTAGAGTCACAAAGTGGCTTCTGAAGAAACATATCCACAGGGCAAGGCATATCAACTGAACATCTCAGCTGAACAGAGTGCATGAGGTTCAAAAGTTCAGAGTTTACTTTTAGCTGTGAACTATCCTCTATACCATCTGAAAATAGTTATGTCAAGCTTAGAATATAATATGACCCGTGTTTCAGCAGCACATTGAGACAAGACTGGAACTTCCTACCCCAGAGTGTTTACAAAGATTATGCCTGAATTATTTCTGAAGCAATGGTGTCTGCTGCCGTTTTGGCACAGATGTTAAGCAAGTGAACCGTTATTTGTACTGGACAGGTTTTCTGATATAGTGGCACTGCAGACATCCTGCATGTCACATGCATGTAGTCAAAAGAAGCATGTGTGAAGCATATGCATTCCTGCTTCAGCACTCAGCAGTGTGGATACTCATGTGTGGGGGCGGGGGGGATTTTTACCCACCTTTTCTTTCTCAGCTCTTTGCAACCCTCAAGAGGCAGATTGGCCCCCACTCCCCCAGTAAATGAGCACTTGTACAGCTGAAACAGGAACACAACCGCTGCATGTGTGCTTTCTTGGATTGCACATGCATAGTGTTAGAATGTTGACCAGTCCTTTTAATGATACTTTATTGATGTTTTCCAATATATACAGAACAATTGGTGTCCATGTAGGAATCAAATACTTTAGTCTGCTATTCATTCATTTTACTCTTACTTTGTATCTTTACTCTTTGTTCTTTGTGTCACTCTCTCTCCATCTCTTCTGTTCCCGTTAAATTGCTCAAGGTGTTCATGTTACCAATGATTATTTTCATACACAGAATGTATGTAAGGCTGTGCTTAACATGAAGAGCATTCAGAAGTAAATTCTTGTATTTGACCCACATAATATAATTACATTTGTATAGCAAGGATTAATGAGCCAATTATTTCTGACAAGATAGCAAGGGCATAACATTGTTTGCTTTTCTTTGCTGTATTACTAACAAATGAGAATAATTTCCAGCACAAGTTTTGAATTGGATTGACTTTTATATACATAATCGATTCTTAAGGAATTGGCAGCAATTTGTGTTCTTAATGCTCCTGGGCTTGGAAAAATAAAAATAAAAAGCAAGTTATTGTTGGAAGTGAAGGACTCTGCACTGTCTCATGTCTCAGTGACAGAGGAGGAGAGATTAGTGAGTAGTGATGTGCACGGTCCGGAGAAGTCCGGACCGGCACCGAAGGGGGGCCTTGTTTTTAGGGCGGGGAGGGCTTGCTTAGCCCTCCCGCCTCCTTGCCCCCGCCAGCGCCCGTATTTAACAGTATAGGGCCGCTGGAAACCAGCCGCCCCCCCGCCCCCACCGCCGCGGCGAAATAACCCCCAAAGCCAGCCAGCCAGCCAGCCCTCCCTCCCTCCCAGCTAGCTGCCCGCCCGCCCACCCACCCACCCACCCGCTCGCTCACCCGCTCACTGGATAAGAAACGAGAGGAGCTCTGGCACAGAGCTCCTCTCGTTCGGAAGGCCTCCTGCAGAATGGCGGCTTGCGCGCGCGTGCATGCGCGCGCCACAAAGCACGCCGTTCTCCGGAGGCCCGGTCTACCCGCCGGGAAAGGGCCGGGTAGACCGGGCCTCCAATCTCTGAGTAGACCGGGCCTCCGATCTCCTCTCGTTTCTTATCCAGTGAGCGGGTGAGCGAGCGGGTGGGTGGGTGTGCGAGCGGGCAGCTAGCTGGGAGGGAGGGAGGGCTGGCTGGCTGGCTTTGGGGGTTATTTCGCCGCGGCGGCGGTGGTGGCAGGGGGGGGCGGCTGGTTTCCAGTGCCCCTATACTGTTAAATACGGGCGCTGGCGGGGGCAAGGAGGCAAGAGGGCTAAGCAAGCCCTCCCGCCCTTAAAGGCATACCCCCCACCCGGACCCGAACCAGGCAGGGCCGGACCGGTCCGGCAGTTCGGCCATTCTTTGGAATGGCCACCGGACCGGTTCGGGCACACCGCTATTAGTGAGTCAGAGGTCTAGAGGGGTCAAGACATTGGTCATCCCTTCTCTACTGCTCTGACACTATCCCTTTGGTATGTAGATTGCTACTCTCAGGGACTTCCTGCCTGCCTGCCTGCTTCGCTTCATCTTCCCTTTCTTCCCCCTTGCAACACACATGCTCCTCTCTCCCTGCACCATGTGCGCAGAGATGCAGAATCCATCCCTCTGCATCCAGCTAGCTAGCTAGATTAGAGATCCTATCTCTCCACTTTACTATCTAGAATGGAGTTCACCAATAAAGACTCCTTATATTGATTTGAAACTATGAACTGGCTCCAAATTTCTTTTACTCTCAGCATACATACATGCCTAGGCAGACTCCGCTGTGTTGTGCCTCAGTGCACTCTGTTGTAATAGAAGGGTATCTCTTACCAGAGAGAATCCCCAACAGTTATAAGGAGCTTTCCCATGGAAGAGAAACATATTGGATCTGTTAGTAACCAGAAACTAATCAACAATGGTTTTAGAAGAGCTTCCAGAGAAGCTATGTTTTCTCAAAATTTTCTCGTGCAGTTACACAAACATTTCTTGATAGAAACTGTTCTGCTCACATGCAACAAGCCCACATGCATTCTTCCAGACTTGTTAAGTATAGCAGTCTTTACTCCTTTCCTTAGTTGAGATGTTCTGGTTGTAACTTTCTGAGCATGGTCATCACTCTGACATGATGATAAGAACTGGAGTGCATAGTGCACAAAGGTGCAATAGGTTCCCTAAAGCAGAGGAAATCATAGAATTCCCAGAACAAAAAGGACATTTGAGGGTTCTCTCCTAAATGAAAGCTTCCAAGGGCGCGTTCACATGACATAAAAAGCCAAAATTCTGGTTCTCAGAATCCAGTGATGAGCCCAACTTGCGGTGTGTGTGCACTTGTGTGTGTGAGTAGGATGCCAACATTGGTTGTTGCATCCGAACCCACCAATATCAGCTCCATCAGCCCTAGTTACAGTTCTGGAACTGACATCTGTAATGAAGATTTGCAGTTGGTTACAGATGAACTATGGCATAACTAGGACATAACTGGGGCCTGTGCTCTCCCCGCCCCCAGTGGTGTGCCTCAGCAGCAGCAGGCACCCCCCAGCAGTGGCACAAGCCTTCTGTGCTCACCATTGGCTGTGGTGGCCGCACCACTACTGCCACTGCTCCTGCTATACATGCTGCCCTCTTCATTCCTGCACAAGTCTGCTGGCATGTGCCCTCCATTCCCAGTCGAGGTGGCAAGCAGAAGGTGGGCATGACAGCAGCAGCAGCAGAAGTGGCTGGCTGGTGGGGCAGCAATAGCAGCCAGCCATCTGGCGGGGGGTGGAGGCATGGAGAGGAGGCCTGTGTTCTGGGACATATTGGAACACTGGTAGTTCCATCCCTGCATATGTCAGTTCTGGAACTGTAACTAGGACTGACAGAGCCAACATTGGCAAGTTTGAACAACATGACCAGTGTTGGCTTCCTACCTCACCCCATTCCACCACTGCACTGGAAGTCAGGCTTGCCACCAAACTCTGGGAAATGGAGTTTCAGCTTTTAATCTGTTGAATGAGCCCAGCCCAAGTTTTCCAGTTTATGTTTCCCTCCCTGAGAACTTTTTAAGTGTCTCTCTTCTACCTACACTGACATCAAGAGCAACAGATAGACAGAAGTGAGACATAATTATCAAGGTTGTAGGCAATTATAGAAGACGTCCAAAATGTTGAATGCTCATGAATACCTATGTACATACCTATGTGGAGGGGAAACACAGAATGCTTCATATACTGGACTGCTACATAAACCCAGAAATGGCACAATAAGAGTAATAAACACCTGTCATTCTTCACAGCACAAAGAACAAAAACCAAGTGAGACCTTGCAAATTGATGCATGTAACATTACTCTGTGAGCCTTTTTAAGGGAGGAAAGTTATTTCTGGAGGGATGCATAAGACTTGGACAAGGATTGCAATATTGTCCTCACCTGCCAGTCTTTTGCTTCTGCAGTTTTTTCCCCTCTCTCTGCCTCCCCCACCCCCATTTTATCTGCGTGAGGAAGTTGGCAAGCAGGGAAATGGTTTAAGTATCCCCTTTCTGTGTTTCTTCTCTCATCCTGATTGCCCTTCTAGAAACATTTCTTGTTCAAAAATGGCCATTGGGCTGTAATAACATAACGGATCTGTACATAACATCTAGTTTGATCCTAAATAGAGTTTGTGAGGCCTTAAGGACACTGTGAATGTGAGTTTGTGCACATGCATTCAGACCTAGCCACACCACTTATATTTTACTCAATTAAAGCAGACAGCCATTTTACATGGGAAGATTAGCAGCTCAATTTCCCAGCTAATTGACTCCAATTGCTTTCCCTCCACTTAGCTCATGCAGAGAACTGCATGCCAAGAAGAAAAAGTGAAACGAGAAGATGAAGACTGTTGCCTCAATGCTACAATAATAAGGAAGTCTAATGTAGGCTATAAAACAAACTTTTAGTGATGTAGAGCTGCACCTTGTGGAAGATTATTCATGGATTATTTACAACAAGGCAGAATGTAGTGGTGCAAAATGGCATAATTATTTTGTGGAACAGGCTTCTAATAACCATTACTCATGTATGTAGAACGTTCTCCCATAGCCTACACTACTTGGATCAACTGATATTAGATCACAGACTTCAAGTACACCCTTCCAATGGCTGACATTCTAACAGAGGAGTGGTGCTCTGTGAGGAACACTGCACTTCTGCACTGCAGACTAGTAGCACTCTACAGCAATTTTCACTCACCCTCAAGTGCACTCTCTGCAGCCTAGTGTGAGTTCCTGGGGGATGCGCAACCCAGCATATCAGCAGCATTCCAGTTTAAAAATGCTGATGATGCTCAGTTGCTGGTTTGTGCTACTGCTGTCCTTCTCGTCATGAGAAGATGGTCTGCATCATGTTCTGCATACAGTTCTGGTCACCATATCTCAAAAAGGACATTATAGAACTGGAGAAGGTGCAGAAGAGGGCAACCAAGATAATCAGGGGCATAAAGCACCTTTCTTATGAGGCAAGGCTACAACACCTGGGGCTTCTTAGTTTAGAAAAAAGACAACTACAGGGAGATATTATAGAGGTCTATCATGATAGGGAAACATGATAGAGGTTTTGGGGACAAGTGCCGCCACAGCAGGAAGCTGCAAGCGGTGGTAGAGAGCAGGTAAGGACCTGCTCTCCTTTTTAAAAAAGAGCCCACTCCCCGCTCCCTCTCCCTGTGGCGCCAAGCCTGTACGTGTGCAACCTCAGTCCGTGCACATCCCTAATCCGGTACGTCACTGTATAAAAAAGGATGCTGGACTAGTTGGGTCTTGGTCCTGATCTAGCAGGGCTGTTCTTATGTTTCTATGCTGGATTTTTGATGTTATGCTCATAGGATGGTAGTTTCCTTATTCTTACTGAAATTTTGTAGATCATTCATATTCCAGAAAATCTGTATCCCTGGAAATGAGCAGCACAGATGTAGGCAATCATGGCCACTGAGATTTCTGTTATTATAGTTGTACTTTTTGAGCTGCTTTAAACAGAAAAATCTGGTTTGTTGTCTATGTGCCATATATGTTGAATTATCAACTAACAAATACTGGTTCACAACCATGCTGTGTCCATGACTCTTCCGCACGGAAACAGCCTCACTGTGGATTTTTCAGTCATTCCACATGCTTCCTAGACAACACTGTCATGTGTGATCCAGCCAAAAAGGTTTCATTACATATACACTCAATTTGTGACATCTTACTGATTGTCACTCTTTATAAAACAAAGAATTATAGTACAATAAACAATCACAATACAATTTCTTTTTTATTGTATCTTTCCATATAACACACCTTTAGGCTCTAATGGGCTTTCCCTACAGGAAACAGCTGCCAAATTCAGACTAAATTAGGCTATTGTCTAGCAGCTATTCTTAAAGCCATTGACAAATAGATCTAGGGAGCAAAAGAAGAAAGCCTCTCTTATTTTTGTCTTTGTAATTCTACAAAAGCTGTTACATTTAAAGATCATACATGCAGCTTTTATCTGAACAAGAAAAAGATTTGATGAGCTGAATTGATATTTCAGCTGGCTTAATTCACCTTTCAAAGAAAAGCTTTTTGAAACCATATTCTTCAAAAGATCAAGAACGTACATGGTGCAAATGGGGGGGGGGGCGGGGGTTGGAAATGAAAGGGGAATAGAAGTGGAGAGGAGGATAGACTGATACCTAGTTGATCTAAAGGCAACCAGTAATAGGCCATGGTTTCAGATGTTAAAAACAATATGAAATATACAGTTATTCAAGTTTATTTTTGAGGAAGAAAGATATATTAAACCCTCACATTAAAAGCATAATCAAACTTGTTTTGCCACATTTGGTTTGAACTTGTCACAAAAACAAATCAAGGGTTTAGCTAAATCTATTCTGCTGATATTAAATGGTAGCAGAGAGTTGCAGGACAGCTGGAGTTTGAGAAAAATTTGGGCGGAGGGGGAAGGAAAAACTTGAAGGTACATTTACTTGGTTGCCTTGGGAAAGTTTCACCTGCAGCCTTCCTGGTGTGATGAGCTGTAGTAATTTCCAGTATTGGCTTCAAGATCTGCAAACACTTCTGCATAAACCTACTTCTTTGTCCCCAGACCCTAGCCCAAGAAGACACGGACACAATTTATTTGGGTGAAACTGGTCATAACTTTATTAACTTAATTAACACTGAGCAAGCGAACTGGGTAGGGATGTTCCCCACCCCAAGACAGTGCGGGGCCTAGCAACGGCCAGGTTCGGACACCCCGGTCCTCCCCTGCACCTTGCTTGGGTGACACACCCTGGCTCAGGAAAGCATCAGGCGCCAGCCTGATGCATCCCCTTTACAGCCAACCCCCTTGCGAGGGCCTGGATCCTTCTAGGCGTTTGCACACCCAGGACCACGCAGCCCAAGGATCTGCAAAGTCCTGAAGCCAGTTCATGGCGAATCGTCATCCCTGGGCCGCACAAGCCACAAGGGAGCGATTGACCAATCACCCATTCAACCATCCAAGGGTGCTCACCCATGTTAAACCCACTATTTTCCACCCAAACCCGCACTGTCCCTGCCACACAGGGAGGTCAGCCTAGCTTGGCCTTCCTGCCCCACCACTCTCTTCCTCAAGCCCCTTCTGAATATTAGACAAGTATAAATCACAGCCCCAGACAGACAAATGAACCCCATCCGGTCTAAAAAGGTGAGGAAAGGAGGCCAAAAGGCCCGGTTGTGCTACAACCCAACCACCAGTACAAAGAACGAGCCTTCCAATAGCAGTGGACGCCTTATGTCGTGCTCGCTCAACGCCCCTCAAAGAGTGCACACCATGCCAAACTCTGTGCTGGAGCCACTCTACTCACACTATCTTCATCCCCGGAAATCTCCTCCGCAGGGATGCTATATCAGAAGAGGCCTGCTGTATGACAGAGAGCCCCATTCACTTGCCCAAGTCATTCTCACCCAAGTGTAATACCAAAATATCTGGGCAGGAGCACCTATCTACATAATCCCACAATGTCGGGAGCAATTGCCCCCAGAGCATCCCACGCATCCCCAACCAGGACACCCTGGACCACTGTCCCAGGCCGAGTTGGGTCCCAAAATGTGAGGCGCTGGCCCTCTTGTATACCCAAAACACCAGCGAATGGCCACACAGAAGCACACGTACTGGAGCCGCCGCCCCGCCAGCACCTGTCAAAAGAACAAACAGATAACACAACAGCCGCTGCTGCGCTGCATCAGTGCACATAGCATAAGAACGCATCGAACATCCATCGCCCAATCCTCCTAACCTCCCCCGCATCCAGGCCCATGCCACTAGCTGTAGTAACCACCCCAATTCTAAAGGAATGCAGGCTAAACCCCAGCTCGGGCACCCCAGCACAGACCATAGCCTTGCTCAAAACCGCCCATAGCTGATACTGGGTCAGGGGATCTCCCCACTCATGGACAAATAGGCACCCAGTTTGTCTCAGGGCCGCCCACCACATACTGCCTCAGCACTGTAACCGGACACATCCCTGGGTCCGAGGCCACGTGGAGCTGTATCACCTGACCCTTCCCCTTCTGATTGGTCTTAGAACTGCGGAGGAGCAGTGTGACACACTGGCCGTCCAAGGACATATCCGCAAACTGCAGGCAACGCCCCGAAGGCGAATGCCTACCTCGAGGCAAAACCTCGCTGGGCCTAAAGGCCCCAAAAAAGGAAACGAAGGAAGCAGCCCTCATCAATGTAGCTTCCCAAGGGGAAGGACAACAGGCTGGTAAGTGTTGAACTAGGGCAGCCACCACAGTTAAAGTCAGCGGCTTCCTTTTGTCGGGGCCCCTGGGCAGCCGCCTTGCCCAACCCTCGAGCATCCTCCTAACCTAGGGTCACTTGTAGCATCCCACACTCCCTGCGCCTGGGCCTCGAAGGCCAGAGTGGAGATTTAACCTCCCATCATAGAGACAGCCTTACCTGCCCCATAAAGAGACACCAGGAACTGCATTATGTGCTCCACGGGCACTGGCCACGCTTCCTCCAGGCCCTCACCTCTCCTGAATGCAGTGAAAGCCCCAACCTTTGCCCAATAACTAACCCTGGTACTGTGCGCCAAGGAGGCATCGATGGCCTGTTGCGCAGCTATGCGCCAAGCTGCCACAGGGCTTCCGGCATGATCTCCGGGTCTCGCATTACCTCTGGCGCTAGTTCCTGGAACCTGTCCAACTGAAAGAGAGACAGGGCATCAGCGATGTTATTCTGAAGCCCGGAAACATGTCGCACCACAAATAAAATATTGGCATCTAAAAAGGTGCCCCAGACAGCCAAGTCAGCCCTAACCCCCTCCGTGAGCCGTACTCTGTGGTGGGGAGCCCGCAAGCCAGACATAAGGTTGCAGAGGTGCCTCAAGAATGCCCTGCCAGGCACCACAACCCGGCAAGTGAAATTCAGGTGACCTTCCACCACCTGTAGCTCCCTAAGAGAGACCTTATGCGCTGACTGCATCGCCCATAGGAAACCCCGTAGTGTTGCTAACTTCTCCAACAGGAGGCATGAACAGCAAACAACCGTGTCTAACTCAATACCTAGGAACGATAACTTAGAAGCGGGACCCTCCGTCTTCCCCTGAGCCAAAGTGACACCCAGTTCCCCAGCTAGCTGGATAAAACTCTGAAGTAAGAAGTGGCATTCATTAGAATAAGCCCTTCCAGCAAAAAGAAAATCATCCAAGAAGTGAGCTGTGGACATAGAACCCGCCTTTTTCCTGACTGCCCATTCCAAAAAGGTGCTGAATGCCTCAAATGCCGCACAAGAGATGGAACAACCCATAGGCAGGGCCCGATCAAAGTAATACTGGCCCGCAAAGGAAAACCCCAGCAGGTCAAAATCATTGGGATGCACCGGCAGCAGGCGAAAGGCAGATTCTATGTCACACTTAGCGAGCAGCGCACCAACCCCTTGACTCTGCACCATGCGAACCGCCGTGTTGAAAGATGTGTAACGAACCGAGCACAAATGCTCGGGGATCCCATCATTGACCGAACCCCCCCCTGGGATATGACAGATGGTCTATTAGGCAATACTCACCTGGGGTCTTCTTAGGGACCACTCCCAGTGGGGATATCCTCAGGTTGCCAAAGGGGGGTCTTCCATCCCCTTAACAGATTTTAGGTTACTGGCCATGACAGCCACCCTCCGTGATGCGGAAGGGATCCTAAAGCCCTCCCTAAACCCTACACTCAACAGGGCCGCGGCTCCCCGATTAGGGTAATCAAACAACAGCCACTCCAAAACTGCCAACCTAACTGGGCTGGGCCCCTTTACCCGGAGGGGTTGCTGGGGGCCCCCCTTTCTACCACCACCAGGCCTTGGCTTTGCTCCCACCCCCCAGCCACGGGCCCTGGGGCAGGCAGAGCTCGGGTGCTTAGCTCCGCAGAGGCTACAAGCATGCCTGAACCTACAAGCCGGTCTCCCGCAGCGGCCACTGCTGTTGTATTCCCAGAAAACCAACTGGGGTTGAACCCATTGTTGGCCCGTCAGGGCGGGAAAAGACGGGGCCGTTGGCTTGGTAAGCAGGTGACCGCTGTCAGACCTGTCGCCCTCAACCGGCTGCGTCGGTGACATAATGAGAACCCAAAGCTCTAAATGAGGAGCATCCCAGGGCATGGAGGGGTCCAGGGCGGCACGCATCCTAAAATTTTCATCATATCTCACCCAAGCCGTGCCAGAAAAATCCGACACTGCCCTATAAATAATGTCAAGATACTTGACTAATGCTAGGGCCCTAGCCGGCTGGGCCTGAAGGACCAGCCCCATGTAAATCGTAAACCCAGAAAGCCAGTTGTTCCAAGATTTCTCAACCCGCTTCCATTTCGGTGCTTCATGGTCCTTGCAAGACTCACCCTCCTTGTGCTTTACTTCCAGTTTTCTAAACAACAAGGAAAATATGACCACAAACTCGCCCTTCAATATTTTTTCTTTGGTAGCCGGTAAGAGGTGATCCCCCAACAGCAACCCCACAGCCCCGTAAGGGGAGTGCTGTGGTGTAGGTAAACCCCCCCTTAGATACCAACCTGAATCCTGCGTGGGCAACGTCATGGGCCCCACTGAAGGCGACATGGGTCCTTGCCACACCTGCTTTGCAACCCCATGAGTGCCAGCCGCTACTCCTGGTACCACACCCACAGGCCCCCATGATTGTGTGTAGGCAGCCCACCAAGGGGCAGCATCCCATTCCCCAGCGGTCCCTTTCGCCTTCCAGGGAGGTATGATCCCAGAGTATGCAACAACCCTTAATTTCCTCTTCTCCCCCCCCTTTTTTTTAAAAAAAATTCACAAGCTGATGTAAGGCCAAGCACACACCCCCAACAGATGAGGCCCCGCCAAGCAGACCTACCAGATGCTAAAGGCCCCACCGCAAGCAATGGAGGGCAAAACACCCCCCAAGAACCAGGCCTGCCAGGCCAGCCAAGGGCCCAAGCCCTTACTGGTGGGCCAGCCAATCACCCAAGGCCCTCAAACGGCCCAAAGACAAAGCTAGATGCCCCCGCGGCACCCCCACCACAGACCCAACCACCCAGCTGCCACCCAAAATGGCCCACAGGCCCAAACCGTCAGCCGAAAGCCAGAGCGCCGAGCGCCCGCTCCAAAGCTGCTGCCGAAGGCCGGATCGCTGCCACGTCCACTTGCAGCCTACCACCCGCCCCGATGCAGAGCCCCGACCCTAGTGGGCCCGACTTTCGGACCGATCAGGCCCGGCACACTGATTTCCAAGAGAGGAGCTCCCGTGCCAAGCTCCTCTCTTCACAAAATCTCACACCGGACTGAAGCTCTGGGGCGGGAAGACGCCGAAACGGCCGTCAAACCCCGCCCCCAAGGCCCGAGGGCCAATCAGAGCCTTCCAGGGCCTGATGCAGGGCTGAGACAAATCGCCCTCCCTCCCGCACAAGGCCGGGGGAGGGGCAGTCTCGGGCTCAATCAACACAAAAAAGCATTAGATGATTATTTAAACACTACTTTGAATGGGATTCCTGAATGCTACAAGTTCTATTCTAGATCCCAAATGCCTGGTTAATCTATTGATCAGTATGCCACAGCATTGCATGCCTGAAGTGTAACCTGTGAGTTTGCCAAATTTACTGATGAAATGATCAGGGATCAGATTGTTATGAAAACAACCTGCTCCATACTGCTACTGGAAACTTACCTTGGATAAAGTTATAGAGATGGCTAGGAGGGCGGGAAATTCTCTTCACTGTGCCAAATTGCTCTTTGGCACCCCAAAACCAGCTTCCTGAAATACAGCTTGTTCAGCCTTAATCCTTCCAAATCCAATCTTCTCATATGGCATTGCCCCAGAAATTGGCAGTACAAGAAAGCAGGAACTACCAGTGCCACCAGTATGGAGACTCTGCCCACAAAGACAATTTTGCTTACTGTCCTGCACAGAACAGAAGGTCACCTGGAACATGTGAAAGAAAAGGGAACACATTGTTAAAGTTTGCAAGTCTAAGGTTTGCAAGTCCACTCTATTACTGATTCACTATATGATAAGGATGAAGCAGCTGAACCACTTCCTGACATTTTTTTCAGTGTGACAGACTCACAGCCTGCTTCTCCACATCATCAAGTAAAACTTAATGGCCATAACGTGTGGATGATGGTGGATTCTGGTTCTCTGTACACTATCATTTCCCATCTCCTTTACAAGAAACTCTTTACTACATCAGATCTGCATGTGCAGCCTTCAGACCCATGGGGATATGGAGGTTCCCCTATTGCCATAAATGGATTATTCACTGCCATTCTTAAATACAAAAGACGTACTGAAGAAAGGAAAGTGTATGTGCCACAAAAGGGAGTCTCAGTATTGGGCTGGAAACTTCAAGAAGATCTACGGATAGTGTTAGACCTAAATACACAGAACCTGTATTACAGATGATGGTGAATCTATATACTGATATGATTGCTGATTTCTCACACTCTCGGAGTATTGGATGTGCCAGATACTCTTGGCACTGCCATACATTTCAAGAGAAAACAAAATCCTGTTTGGATTCAACAATATATCAGAGCATCAAGAAAGAATCAAAATATTATATACTAATATTTTAATATAATAATGATTTAAAAACTATGGTTGAAAAACTAACCAACTGCATTAGCTATAATAAATCTGAATCAATAAAAATATTTTTGTAAATAAAATTTATGCAAAATGATTGTTTAGATAGTCTCTTTGTCCAACTAGAAGGATTAGATCCAATACAGGAGAACCTCATTATGCATGGATTCATTATCCGTGGATCTGCAGTTGCATAAAAGACATCAGACCTTGGCATACACAGGGGAAAGGTGGGGGGACACATTGATCTCATGTATCTGCAGGTTGGGGTGGCCAGAAATTACCACAGATGTAATTTCTGGCTGACATTTTATTTCCCAGAGCCACAAAATGGCTCAGATTAAGGAGAAAAAGTGGGGGGGGGAGAAAAAACAGTGATTTGGGGCCAATCTGGGGGTGTTCTGAGGCACAGCACAATTAGGGGGAGCAGCAAAGCATGGTAAGGAGCTCCCCCTGCATTTCCCCATGAAATTTGGATTTTGGGCCATTTTCGATCATTTTCGACCGACCAGAAACCTAACCCCCGTGAACCCATTGACTCCAATGCCTCAATATTTGCTGTTTCCTTATCTGCAGCTGCAGCCAGGAACAGAACCCCCACGAATATCGAGGTCCTCCTGTAGTTCATTTCAGTCAGCAATGAAATGGGAGAAGTGCAGATAAATATTCCCAGTATCATGTTTTAATTAGAAGATGAAGTCTAATATCATAATTTTGCCAGTATCTGATCATTTGTGCTGTCGCCAGACATGTTTCAACTACCTGTTTATCAAGTCTTCTTCAGTGGCAATTGTCTGAAAAATTCTTTCTACTAGTAGTCTTCACCCAACATAAGGATTGAACTGCTGTTAGCATGCCATACATTTCAATGCCATACATTTCAAACATAAAATTCAGATGCAGGCAAATGCAATACCTGTACAACACACAGTGAGGAACGTACCCATAGCATTGTGCTGATGCTATGTAACTGGGTGTTGCTTGGAATTTTTTCTTCTTCTGTGGTTTTATTTTCCACACAAGCTTATTGCTTTTGGATTCCCCCTCCCCCAACAAGCTTATTGCTTGTATCTAGCTAGCCCCCAATGGCTTTAATAACTGGGATGCTATGCTGCCCCCGCCATTAGGGATGTGCAAAAAGTTTCGGGCACAGAACGATCTGTGCCCAAAATGAACAATTTTGGGTGATTAGGGGCTGAACCGAATCACCCCCGATGTCCCCCGATATTTTTTGGGCACGAGCCGAATCACCCGAATTTCGGACCTGAAAAATTCAGGTGATTCGGTTCATGGTTGATTTTTGGCGATTTTTTGAAGTTTTAGTGACTTTGGGGCAGTTTGGGGGCATAGCATGGGATCTGGGCAAAAGGAGTGGGGTGGGATGGTAGTGCCTAATGGGTGCAGGCTACCACCCCAATTTCAGGGGGATTGGGCAAAGGGCTGATTTTTGGTAAATTTCTGAAATTTTCATGTCTTTGGGGCAGATTGGGGCTGAAAGTGGGGCCTGGGGCAGAATAGTGGGGTGGGGTGGTAGTGCCTAATGGGTGGAGGCTACCACCCAATTTCAGGGGGTTTGTACAAAGGGGTGATTTTTTGAGAATTTTTGAAGTTTTAGTGACTTTGGGGCAGTTTGGGGGAAGAAAGTGGATCTGCCCCAAAAGAGTGGGGTGGGGTGGTAGTGCCTAATGGGTGGAGGCTACCACCCCAATTTCAGGGGGATTGGGCAGAGGGCTGATTTTTTGGGAATATTTGAAGTTTGGGTGTCTTTGGGGCAGATTGGGGGCAGAAAGTGGATCTGCCCCAAAGGAGTGGGGTGGGCTGGTAGATAGTGCCTAATGGGTGGAGGCTACCACCCATCCCCAATTTAAGAGTGATTGGGCAGAGGGGGGAATTTTGGTGAATTTATTTTTATGAGGTTTGTCTTCATAAGGTGAAGTGTGCTAAATTGATTACTTCCTTATATTATTCATAGTAATAGAGAGTGTGAAAAAGTGAAAGTGGGGTCATGAGAGTTGTTTAATTGAAAAAAATCTCATTTGCTATGATAGAATGAGAATTCACACCTCAGAAGACTTGCAAACTCACCCCCCAAATCGATTCGGATTCAGATTCGGATTAAATCTGAATCCGAACCGAATCAAGGGTGATTCAGGTGACCCAGATTCGGGCACAAAACAGAACAGGGCCGAATCACCCGAGCCGAATCACCCGAAAACCCAAATTGCACACCCCTACCCGCCATGCCCATAGCCCTAAGCTGCACCTCTTTGCTGCTGTTGCTGCTGTCTACAATTTTAATTTTTATTTTTATTTTTTTGCTGTGACTTTTGTCTGGTGCCCAGCCTCCCCAGACTCTGACTGTTGCCCTTTTTTGGGAGGTTCTTTTAAAATTTTGATTCTTTGGTGATTGAGTACCTGATTGGTGCCCACCTCCCCTCCCCCCAGCTGTTGAGTCCTGGCATCTACACAGCCCAAGAATTCCTCCAAGAGCACCCTCTGGCAGACTCCAGCCGAAGATACCGCTGGAAGCCCCCAGCCAAAGATGCCAGAAGATGAGAGCCTTGGTCAGGTTAAGTTCTTTTAAAAGGGCCTAGTTTGGGGAAGGGTTGGATTAGGTGGCAGGACTGTAGTACAGGAGGGATGGGACCGAGAGAGGCCAGAGTAATCCCCTGCTCTTTGCCTTCTCTTTCCTTGGACTTGCCCCATTGTTGCTTGATCCTCTTCAAAAGCAACACGCACACACCCATCTAAAGCCTGCTTCTTTATATGGAGAGGGATTTACTTTTTCTAGCTGCTGTGTGTGCACCACAGTGCTATAGATAGTGCTGTGTGTGTGGCACACAAAGTAAAGACAGATCACCGCCAGGCCCATATCCCCTTAAAGGTGCTTCTTCTACCACCCCAACAGAGTTAAAGATTTTTAAAAACTAAAGATGCCTGGGAGGGTGAGAAGTAGAACCAGGAGCAGAGTAGCAGGCAGAGGGAGGGGTGATGCTGGTCATGGTGGGTGATGGCAAGAGGCGCCTACTACCTGAGTCATCCCCACTGCTGCTGCTGTTGTGTGCGGGCTCTCCTAGCAAGAGGAGCCTGGCTCTGCAGTGCAGCCACCTATGGTGGCTGAGGTAGAAGTAGAGCAGAAGGATCTTATTCCCGTGGCAGCAGAGAAGGAAGTGTCCTCAACCCAGGCAGATCGCTCTTTCCATTCTCCCCAATTCCTGTTGGCAGTGTGACCCCCCCCCCATCTGAGATTGAGGAGAAGCAGGTGGAAGTCATTAGGGTTGTTCCTGGACCTTCTTGGCCCCAGATAGAGGGTGGTAGTGGTGGCCCCCAGAACAAACCAGCAACCCCAGACCCCCCCCCCACAATGGTTCTGGACCAAGAGCAGCATGGTGTGGGGCCACTTTGTGCTCTGTCCTGGTGGCCCACACCAAAACACAGGACAGTAGAGGTAAGGACCTCAAGCATCTTCAGATGATGGTGATGCTGCAGCGCCTGCAACAACATCATCCGGGGATCCTCGCTCTTCCTGGAAGAAATAGGCCTAATGTGTCCTCAGTTAGCAGCAAGGTATCTGCTTCTGCACTAAAGTAGGACTGCATGGTGGATGCAGTCAGTGGGCAATAGACTGGTTGCCCAGAGCCTCATCTCATCTCATCACCCAGGCCATTGCTTTAGACCAGGGATTCTCAAGGTTGGGTCCCCAGATGTTAATTGACTTCAACTCCCATAATCCCCAAGTGCAGTTATGGGGCTGCTGAAACCTCCATGCTTCTTTATGGAGAAAAATCTTAAAGACACTTGGGGGTGGGTACTGGGTGGGGCCCAGAGCGAGTGGTGGTGTAGTGCACAGAGGGTGCCAACTACCCCCATGGGTTGCTAACCCATGGGGTACTGGGTTTTGTTGTTTCTGAGGTGTTGTGAGTGTAGATTCTCTGGTAGCATATGAGATTTTCAATGACAAACCATGAATCCACTCTCATTTGCTAACCTTAAAGACATGTAAACTTCAAAAATCACTTTAAAATCAGTCTTTTGCCCAATTCCTTTCAAATAATTCTGATAGCTTCCTTGCCCCTCTTGGGCACTACCACCCACCACACTCTGCTCTAGGCCACCCCTTTCCCTCCAATGTGAAGCTATACATTTGCTGCAATCCTCATTATACCCTATGAGGAATTTAAAAAATACTTTAAAAATTCACCAATAATCTGAGTGTCCGATTGCCTTGAGGTTTTGTGGGTGGTAGGCACCCCTGGGTGCCTACTACCCACACTACGTTTCTGCCCCTAGGTGCTCCATAATAGGGGATAATGGGCTGGTTCAGGTCCCATTATATCCTATGAGAAAAATAATTAAAATATTTCAAATATTCATAAAAAGTCGTAGGAGTGTTTGATTGCTTCAGGGTTTGGGTGGCTGTTGGTACCCATGGGTGCTCCACAATAGGGAATAATGGGCTTGTTCGAGTCCCATTATACCCTATGAGAAAAAAAATAAATTTCAAAATTTCATTTAAAAATTGTACACTTGTCCAATTGCTTTGTGGTTTGGGTGGTAGGTACCCATGGGTGCCAGCTACAACCCCACCCACTTTTGGAGGTTCAAACCAGTTCAAACCAGTTCAAATTCTAACCGAATCGGGGGGGGTTCGAGCAAAACCAAAACCAACCTCTCCCTCCTGGTTCAAACCCGGTTTAATTCGAACCGAACCAGGCAAACCAGTTTTGTGCAAATCCTTAGTGGGGACAGGAGAACCAAAGGCATATCTGCTACTGGTGGCACAGCCAGCCCCTCTCATGCAGTGAAGCATAGGTGGGCTGTGCTGCATGTGGAGGTGCTGGACACTGACCACAAGGCAGGTGAGCTCCTGGCAAGCATGAATCGTCAGGTGGGGGAATGGCTGTCCAGGTAGCCAAGCCTTTGTCGGTGGTTCATGTAGGTGGTTCATGTAAACTTCTGTAGGATCCTATTGGAATTTGGGGGGAAGTTATTTTTTTTAAAAAAAAAATCATCTGCTTGCCTATTTTTTAATGGGGGGTTAGGTGGTAGGTATCACCCATCGTGGCCTACCATCCAACCCACTTTGGTGTACTACCCATAGGGAACAATAGGTTTATTCAAGTTCCCCATTGTTTCCTATGGGTGAATTGCAACTTTTTCGTGAATTTCCTGTTTGTTTCATCAAACTGGCTGGCAATGGCCAGGTGGTTTGACAAACTGATTTGATTTTTTGTGATTCGATTTGAGGTCAAATTGAATAGCAAAAATCAATTTGAGCACATCTCTATTTCAGACTATCAAAACGGCCATTGTTGAAAGCCCTGTTCTCACATCTTTTGACACCAACAGGCACACTATTGTAACCACTGATGCTTCTGAATAAGGTTTGGGTGCTGTCTTGACCCAGCAAAAGGGTGAAAGGGAAGTTACAGTTGCTTTTGCCTCGAAAGTGCTTACTGCTTCAGAGAATGTGTATTCAGTGACTGAAAAAGAAGCTCTAGCATGTTTCTGGGCAGTGAGGCACTTCACAGCTTACTTGTGGGACAGAAAATTGACTTTACAATCAGACCATAAACTCCTATCTGCAGTAGTTACTACTTGGGGATCAAGTCAAGCAACCCCATGAATATCCAAATGGATCACCAGCTTTATGGATTTTGATTTCCAGATGGAATATCTTCCATGTATTCAGAATACAACTGCAGATTGTTAATCTTGACTACCACTTCCAAGCCAAGAGGAGATCACAAAAGAAGAGGGTGAGGGAGTAGTAATTGCACAAATAGCTTCATCCACTCATGGAGTAATCATGTCTTCTGAAAGGAAAGCTGCCCTCAAGTGCTTACAGAACTAAAACCTTACAGAACTAATGAATGGCCATGCAGAATCAAAGTACTTGAACACCTCCAACCATACAAAGGAACATAGGAAGCTGCCATATACTGAGTCAGACCATTGGTCTATCTAGCTCAGTATTGTCTACACAGCCTGAAAGCAGCTTCCCCAAGATTGCAGGCAGGAATCTCGCTCAGCCCTATCTTGGAGATGCCAGGGAGGGAACTTGAAACCTTCTGCTCTTCCCAGAGTGGCTCTATCCCCTGAAGGGAATATCTTACAGTGCTCACATGTGGTCTCCCATTCAAATGCAACCAGGGTGGACCCTGCTTAGCTAAGGGGACAAGTCATACTTGCTACCACAAAACCAGCTCTCCTCTCCATCACCAGCTTGCCTCTCCATGCACATAGTGAGTGAGCTGTCCCTTCTCAATGAGCTGGTGCTGAGAACTGATCATTTGGTGGTGGTGACAATCTCATTAAACAAAAGTGATCAAAATTGCCCACCAAGATCAAATGGGAATGAACTTGACTCAAAGGCGAACCCAAGAAAGCTTTTGGTGGTTGGATATGGACAAACACACTGAAAATGTAATCAGTCACTGTATGGCTTGTGCTGTATCTGACACATGAAAATGGAGTTGTTTCTGAATAAAGTCTTAGTTAAACCTAGTGAGCTGGCTTTGAGAAGGTAGAAATGGTCCTCTCTTTCAATGGATAGGCAGGGCTTGGGACATAACTGGGAGGAGGAGATTTGAATCTCATTATTTGGAAAGTACGCCTGTTCACATATGGTTTTGATGGGGATTTAGATTTTTACAATTTGTACCATAATTTACATGCCATGCTTTCAAGGAAAAAAAAATTAAAACTCAGAAGATGAAAGCAATGGATTATTATTGGCTTTCCTGTGCTTTAATGTTCCTTGGAAATCAGTCAACTGAGATGGTATGAGGGGAGATTTTTAAATTACCTAAGGAAATGAACAAAGGAAAACTGCAGCCATTTTGAAGATATAAATCCTTAGTCTTTCCCCCAAAATATAGCTCCATCATGCTGTGCTTTCCCTCTTCTTCTCAGGAGTTCATTTTCAGGCCCTGATACCACTCTGACTCACTGTCTGGTAGTGTGATTCTAACTCCAGCCACTTGCTCCCCTCTGCCATGTGCTTCCTAGGAGATGAATGACTAACTCATCTACTTCCAGCTGATTTTGGCCTCACAGCAGCAGCTCTAGCTAAACAGAAGCTCCGTCATTGCCAGCCTCACCCTTACATCCTGGCTAGTCTATGAGCCAAGCCAAACAGCTGAGAACAGACAACTGTCAGTGGGCTGCATTTAGGCAAGGGTTTTTGCTCATGTTTTCAGACATAATTGTATTAGAATTCCAGAATCTGGGACTCTGTGTGTAAAGTAGCCCCTGTGGAATTAAAAAAAGGGAACAACCCTCTCCTTCCTCAGCCCTTTTTTATTTTGTCTCTTAAAGAACAAGTGAAGTATAGTAAGTCTCAAATATGGGTTTTCTGCCCACAGCATGTCTGCATAGTAGATCAAATGCCTTGAAAACAGTTGTTTTGAAATTTCCCAGTTCCATTTCCTGCTGATACAGCCTCTGAAACTCTGTTGAACGGCACATATCTAATGTGAATTGTTGCTCTTTGCTTTAGGGTGTTGGAGGCACTTGGAATCAGCTGTGTATAGTTCAGCCAGGCTTGTGTCATTGTTTTCTTACCTGGGTGGCCATATGGGTTGGGGAGGCCTTCTATAGACCCAAAGGGATTCTGAATCAAAACTATACTGGAGGCATATATTGACCCAAGTACAATATATAACATATATAAAAACTGGTATTTTGAAATATATTTTTTCCTCATGTGTACAATCTGTGTTTGTGTGTCTGCCAATTTGAAAGGTCTGTAAAGAATGGAAACACTGCTGTTAAAAGAGCTTCTAAGCCTGCTAGCAATTACTAAAGGTTAGAAGTGTGCAAGGAAAAATTTCTTTTCAGAATCCCATTAGTTTCCATTATCAAAAATTTAATTTGTAGCCTCATTCATTGGGTTGTACTCAAATTCATTTCAGAATTATCATTCATAGGATTAAGAACCGAACAGTTCATTTCTCCCCCATTTTTAGCTTACTTTCCAGTAGGCTTATGAGCTCACCCAGCATTCTGTGTGTGTGTCCGTGTGTCTCCCACTATCAACTTTGCAACGCCTGAACCAATATGAACCAAGTTGGGTACAGTTGTAGGGACACATAGGGGCACCTCAATGGCAGAGTTTGTGATGATGCCATCCAAGATGGCGGACGTGTCCCCAATCCAAGATGGCGGACGTGTAAACTTTGGAGGTGCAAGTGGGCTAACTTGTGAACCACTTAACTGATTTGAACCAAATTTGCTACCACTGTAGGGACACATACGGATGCCCAAATGGCATGGTGTGTGATGATGTCATCCACTCCAATTCAAGATGGCAGCCACATGAACATCCAAGGCACAAGCAGGCAAATTTGTGGACTGTCTAAGCAATTTAAACCAAATTGCATACAGTTGCAGTGAGTGACACACAGGGACACTTCAATGGCATAGTTTGTGGTGATGCCATCCACTCCAATCCAAGATGGCAGACACATACACTTTGGAAGTGCAAGTGGGCTAACTTATTAACTGCTTAAAAGATTTGAACTAAATTTGCTACAGCTGTAGGGACACAGAGTAATCAACAGCATAGATTGTGACAATGTCATCCAAACCAATTCAAGATGGTGGACACATAAACATTTGAGGTGCAAGTGGGCTAACTTGTGAATTGCTTAACAATTTGAACAAAATTTTCTACATCTGTATGGACACATAGAGATGTCCCAATGGTGTAATTTGTGATTATGTCATCCACCTTGATCCAAGATGGTGGACATGTGAAATTTTGAGGCACAAGTGCACTAATTTGAGGACTGTCTAATCCATTTGAACTAAATTTGATACAGTTGTAGTGAGTGACACACAGGGACACCACAATGGTATAGTTTGTAATAATGTCATCCACCCTGATCCAAGATGGTGGCTGCATGAACATTTGAGGTGCAAGAGATCTAACTTCTGAACCTTGATTTGAACCAAAATTTGTTCGTTTGTAGAGACAGTGAAAGGAAAGTAGGCTGATTAGTTCTTACTAGAACAACTTGCCTTTGTTTTAAACTGTTTTATGGCACCAGATCTCTACAGCCTTCCAGCAGGCACAATGCTGAATAAACATACTGCTGCACATTATTTACCCAGGGCATTGTGGCTAAAAAGATGGCATAAACCCAAGTTCATGAGTTCTAACATCATGAGTAAAGTACAGATTGTACAATGTGCAAATATTGTACACAGATTGTATGTGCTTTGAACAGAATATGTGACTAGGGTGTGTGTGTGTGTGTGTGTGTGTGTGTGTGTGTGTGTGTGTGTGAAAGAGACAGGAGTTTCAGTTTTCATTGACTGACAAAAACTTATGCACTCACCATAAAAAAAGAAACAGGATCTTTTAACATCCATAGTATTAAATAACTGTATTTTGTATTAATATTAGTAGTTAAGTGAGTCTAGAATGAAGGGGAAGGGTGAGATTGGTTGTATAAGAGAAATTGTCCTGAAAATGGAATAAAATTTAAATTAAAAAATACTGGCTGACATCCAGCGCAGACTTCCAGTAGCATGCCAGGAAGACAAACCTGAATTAGGGAGAACTGTCCTAGCTGCACCAGAGTCACATAGCCTTGGGCTCACAGTAGGGGGGGACACATTCTGATGATTCACTCTGAATCCCTGCTAACTGGGCAAAGAGGCACCTTTTACCATAGTGATTCTCTTTATTTAGCAGGGGGAGAGTAACTAGCCCTATCCACCCCCAGCACAGTACCTCCGGTGACGGTTGCTGGTGTCTATCTTATGTTTCGTTTTAGAATGTGAGCCCTTTGGGGACAGGGAGCCATCTTATTTATTGGTTGTTTCTCTTTGTAATGTAAACTGCCCTGAGCTATTTTTGGAAGGGCGGTGTAGAAATTGAAATTGAAATTGAAATAAATAAATAAATAAATAATCCAGATGTGCCCAGTGCCATCCAGAAATATGTTCCTGAGGGCCACACAGCTCTCAGAGACATATTTTTGGGGGACACAGGGTAGAAGTGTGCACAAAACCAGTTTTCCCGGTTCAGTTCAAGTTTGAACTGGGCTTGAACTGGGGGCCCCAGTTTGAGTGCAGGTTCCATTAAACCAGCCACTGGTTCGGCTCGAGGTTGAACACGTTCGAAGTGGTTCTGCCATGGAGAATAATAGGAATTTAAACCAGCTCATTATTCCCTATGGGTAGCACTTAGGGACACAAAACAGGTTGGGTGGTACATCATGATCGGGCAAGTGAGCTTTTTAAAAGGAATTTTTGGATTTTTTCAGGGTCATCAGCAGGTCAACCCCTGACCTATTAAACCTGGAAAAAAATATCCAAAACTTCTTTTAAAATAACCTTATTACCTAATTTCTTTGTGATCTGGAAGATAGAGAGCACCCATCATAATGTACCATCCAAACCATCATGGTGTCCCTAGGCTCTACACACACAGAATAATGGTTTGAATTCCCATTATTCCATATTCCAGTTTGAATTCCCATTATTCCTTATGGCAGATAGGGATGTGTGAATTGGCTCAAGGTCATGCTGGTTTGCCATTGAGCTGCACCAGGTCTGGTTCAGCTTGACCTTGAGCTGAACCCCCTGGGCCAGCTTGGAGCCAGTCCAGGATTGATTTTTAAAAAAGTTTTAAATAACTCACCGCCGGGTTTGGGTTAATTTTGCTGCCTCTGGGGGGAGCTGCCACCGCTGCAGAGGGGTCTATGAAGTTCCCCCATCCCCCTGCCACTGCCCCAGTCTTTTCTAGGCCAGTTAAGTTCATTGGGGGGCATTTCCAGCCCTATCCTGCCTCGCTGCAGCCATTTTGAAGGCCGCCACACATGCACATGGACTATTTGCATGGCCAAGTTGTATTCAGGGGCAAGAAGCTGGATCAGCCAGCAGAAGCTTGCATTCTCTACCGTCTGAAATGACTTATCATCCAGAGGCATGTCTCCAATGGCCCAGAGACGTGCCTCTGGGTGACCAGACTGCTTCCCCACTAGATGTGCCCACTGTGTGACAGGCAACGTGCTCTGCTTGAGACACATCCCTTGTCACCGCTAATCAAGGGCACAGAAAGTGGCCCAGCACCACCAGTATGAGCAAAGGTGCCTGGATGATGCTGGTCAATGTGCCTCTACATCGCCTACATCCCCCACACACTTGCCATCATTTTGCCTGCTGACCTGTGCCCTGCAGTGGACACAGACATCATGTATAGGGTCACCTTGCGAGCACACAGTGCTGCCAGTGGTCTTGGACTGCATGGGTGCTGGCGGAATGACTGGGGCTGCTGGTTGGCCACCACCAGCACCCCCAGTACCCTCCACTGTCCACGAAGGCCCTGGGGCCACAGGAATGACACCATCCTGCCCAAGCTCTTGGACTGTGTGGGAGATGGATTTACACTGATGGGGAGATCAATGGTGAGGAGGTGGAGGATCTGGCCAGGCAAGCAGCCATCACCACCTCCTCTGCCCCGCTACAGGAAGAAGAAACATAAAACCTAAAGTAGCCCCCCACCAAACAACAAAACTAAGAACCAACCAAGAAATAGAAAGACATTTAAAATGGGGGGGGGTCACCAATCTGATGAGTGGGTCAGGCAGCAATGGGAAGGTGGGTGAGTCAGGCAGAAAGGCAGGCAGGTCACACAGCAGCAGAAAGGTGGGAAGATCAGGTGATGAGAGGTGGGTGGGTCAGACAGTTAGGGGTAGGTGGGTCAGGTGGGGGTCCAATCAGGCAGGCAGAGGTCCAACCAGGCAGGTAGGGATCCAACCAGGCAGGCAGGGAGCAGAACTGAAAAGAAGGGGTTGGAGGGTAGGGGGTCCACACAGCAGCAGAGCAGTCCTCCAAAGCAGCAATCCTGCAAATCAATCCTCCAAAGCAAGCAGCAGCTCCTGGAGCACAGCCAAAGCTCTTCCCTAAAAGCAGAAAAGTAAATCCTGGCAGGCACTGCCTGACTTTAAATACATTTTGAGACTTCCTCCGTTTTGCTCAACCCTCCGTCATCCCCCCACTCCGCTGGGCCAATGCGGACAGAATAGCAGACAACACTCGGATTTGAATGACAACAAGTCAACCAGCACAAAGGAAATTGCTAGCCATCAGAAGGCTGTGGCCAAAAACCCAATCAGGAGGCCTCAAATTTTGTAAACAGACCTCTGAAATGGCAGCTGCCATGTTTGAACCACCAAACTGGTTTGAACTGCTCTGAATAGAACTGGGCTTAGTCCGATTCAAACTCTTTTCAGAGTCCGGTTCAAACTCAAACTGAGCCATTTCAAGGCAAACTTGGTTTGACTTGAACTGGTTTTGCACACCCCTAACACAGGGCACATCTAGAACCAGAGTGAATAATCAACATTCTGTCTCCCCCGGCTGCTCATCCAAGACTGTGCAGCTGCCAGCTGGAACAGTCTTGGGAAGCTCCTCTTCATGCAGGTTCATCTTCCTAGTGTGCTACCAGAAGAAGACAGTGTTGGATGTCAGCCAATAAGTATAACACTGTTGCATCTTTCCTGGTATTCATACTTAATATTGTATTCTTGGTGCACTTCATGAAAGCCTGTCTCTAACAGGTGCATTAGCAGGACCCCAGCTAACTGAGCAAAGAGGCACCTTTTAAAAGTGGTGATTCTCTTTACTGAGCAGGGGGAGAACAACTGGCCCTATCCAGCCCCAGCACAACATCCCTCCAGTGGCTGCTGTTGGTGTCTGTCTCCTGTTTCTTTTTAGATTGTGTGTGCTTTGGGGACAGGGATCCATCTTTATTTATTTTCATTTCTCAATGTAATCCACTTTGGGAACTTTTGTTGAAAAGAGGTATATAAATATCCCTCATTGTCATCATCATTATTAACATTCCCTAGGACCACCAATTCTGTATCCTCAGCTCTGTCCAAGTGTAGTCCTGCATGCTGAGAATATAACACTTCTGTTTTGTGATAGTTAACTTCAACAAGTTCCTCTGCTTATCCTTACAAAACAGTTAAACGAGTAAATTCGCTAACAAAGAACACGATGCATGTCAAACAAACAGAATGCTGTGTGCAGAGCAGTTAAAAACCCATACAGATCAAAGAACAAATAACCTTTCCTAGACTTGAGGGATGTTACGTTTGTCATTTGAAGGCACAAACTCTCAGGCATAAGCTTTGATCATGTGTAATGGATTCTTTCTGACTGGTTGTCAACCTGAAAATTAAAATGCCACATTGAGAAAGCACACAAGCAGCTCTAGTAAAGAAAGATTAATCATTTGCTCCAACTAATGAAAACATCATCACCCATGTAAATCAAACCAAACCAAGATAATCATCCGTTGAATTTTCATTAGAAATCAAAATGCCTTTATCCAATCATGTAAAATAGTAACATGCAAACAAAGCTATATCCATTTCCAGTGGCTCTAATAATCCTGAAACTACAGATCTTGCTTATTTTATAGGCAATACTGAAACACATAATGTTGAAATAAAAAAGCACCATGCTCATGAATACTAAATTATTCAGATATTCAAATTAATTACATAGTTAAGAATGATTGCTTCCTTTTATCCTCAATGAAGAAAAAGCAAGGAAAAAAATAGATCAAGTAACACAGCTGAGTTTTTATTAGTTCTCATCTTTCCCCTGCAATTAAACTTTAATCAGTTTTAAAGATTTGGGTCCTGTCCAACCTAGTTGCTATGCTTAAATTGCTGATTTTTAAAAGAAGATACATAAGTTGCCAGTCACGTATGGTTTGAAGAAAGAGATGTTTTTGAGCAATTGAAAGATAATACTCTTTGGCCACATCAGTTGTCTAAATAGATTGTGTATGGCTTTGCAACACTGCATAGTAGCTGTACTTTGTATATGTAGGATTTTGAGACATGGCACACGCAGATGACAAACTGTCCACTTATCTTTAAATATCCATATGAATCAAGGGTGGATCTTCTGTATGGGCAAAGTGGGCAGTGCTGACTTTAAATTTCTCAGGCAGCCATGTTGTCTCTGCCTCCATTTTGTGTGCCTACTACCTCCCTCTGTTGTTCCCAGCTGCTTTTGCCTGTAGCCTTCTGCTGCTTTAAGAGCTGTGAGGTGGGCAACGATAGCACCAACCTCAAAGTACATATGAAAAGCCCCAAATCTTTTAAAATATTAATAAGGCAGGAGCCAATAAGCATGTGCACATTTGTTTTGCAAAGTGAACGGTCCCTATAAACCAATCAGAGCGGGACTAGGCTGATTGACTCCTGAGGTGGGTGGGGGAGTATTTTTCTTTTAGATACTCAGAAGAAACCAATCACCATTTGGTTAGAGAGCATGTTGGCTGGCTATTGGTAAGTCTGAACTTTTGCTGGCTTGTTTGCTTGGAGGGGAGGAATGCAACCTCTGCTTTCTCTCTGATCTGATTTGTATGCAAAGCATCATGGCCCATTCCCAAAATGACATACCATAAAACATTGGAAGGAACAGCAAACTGTAAGACTGAACTAATTAGATTAGAAACTGGCATAAGAAGCCAGCCATGTTGAGAGCTAACCAGGTTTTTTTCTCTGGGTTGTGGCTAGTATCTGTAACATTAATATGTCCACTGGGGGTTATGGTTCACTGGACAAGAATTAAGGAAGTGATTTTTATTTTTTCTTAAAAATTATTTTTTTTGCTTGCTAGGATGGACACCCAGGCTAAGTGGTGGGCACCCAAGGCAGGCAGAGAATGGCACCCAGCTGTTCAGCAGACCTGGAGTAGGGAGAGGGTGTCCCCATGCATCTTTGCTTCCCATGGTGCCCAGTAAGTTACAAGAGATGGTTCCTAACTTCAGCAAGCATCATTTTTTAAAAAACCCTATTATTTATATATGCATTTTTAAAATAGGCAGTCAAATCTGCCCTTGTAACTTCAGAATGCATTTGTTCTTCAGTTTTGTAGCTGGCCTCTGCTTTACCTGTAGATTTTACCTGTAGGTATAGATTTATTTATAGACATGTATAACCTGTGCTTCCTCCAAGAAGCCCAGAGTGGTTCACATGGTTACATTTATTCTCCCAACAGCCCTATGAGGAAGGTTATGCTTAGAGATAAGGGGCTGCCCCAGAATCACCCAATAGTTTCATGGCTGAATGGGGATTTGAACTTGGATTTCCCTGGTCTAGTCCAGCACATTAACCACTGTACCACTCTGGCTCAGAGTTCTTTCTTAGTAGTAGTAGTAGTAGTAGTAGTAGTAGTAGTAGTAGATTATTTTTAAATAATTGGGCAAACAGAGCTACCTTGGTGACTTCAGAATGCACATACTCTCCACAGAAGCAGCCTTTTGTAGCTGGTTTGTGCTTTACTTGTGGCATTTACAGTTCTTTTCCTGTGTGTCTGTGTGCTTGTGTTTTGATCCTGCCATGTTAGATATAAATCTACACACTACTGTAGTCCTGTTAAGCACTATAAAGCAAATGATGTATTCCATATTTCTCTGTAACTCTGTTGATAAGCAATTGAGATGTGTGTGCTTGTGTGTGTGTGTTTGTATTTTGAACTCACTTGTCAGCTACAAATCTACACTTTGCCAGTTATTGCAAAGGCACTCACCTAGTCCTGGCTCCACTTCCACAGCTGCCCACAATTGGCTCCATCTCTCACTACCTGTAGCTGCACCCATCACCTGCTCTGCCTAGCGCCCCTCCCCATCCCAGGAACCAGTAGCTACCACTGATATTAATATTACTCAGAAATATTCCTTTACCAAACAGCCAGTTCAGGATATATTAGGAAATATTCCTATTTCTATACTGCCCTTCCAAAAATGGCTCATGGTGGTTTACACAGAGAAATAAACAAATAAGATGGATAGCTGTACCCAAAGGGCTCACAATCTAAACAGAAACATGATAGACACCAGCAACAGTCACTGGAGGTACTGTGCTAGGGGTGGATAGGGCCAGTCACTCTCCCCCTGCTAAATAAAGAGAATCACCATGTTAAAAGGTCCCTCTTTGCCAAGTTAGCAGGGGTTATTAACAATATATTCATATCAAAATTCCATATATCTCATGGTGCACTTCATGCAATAACTCTATACTGAATATTAATGGCTGGACAGCCTCTCTTTCCCAGCTGTTGGATAAAGAGATGGAACATCCATCTTCTCCCTGCCCTCCCATCCCATTACATAATGCAAAACAAAAGGGACGAGTAATCATACTGATAAGTGGTATCAATATCTGTCAGGCTGTAGGAAGCCACTTCTTGCTTCCTTGGACATTAAATTAGATCAATTGACCATCTGGGGCGAACACATGGGAAAATACACAGTGAGCAGCAAGTAGCAATTAGACTCCTGCAGACTTTCAGCCCACTCCTCCAGAACAAACAGAAATGTTGGAGGATGACTTCTTTATTATCAGTATAATTAGAAGCAAACAATATACCAACAATTTTAAAAATTAAGTAAGGATGCCATGGCTCTACTCCATTCCAGCCGTTTAGTATGTGGATCACTGAGAAGAGCATGTATTGTCTGACTGTCACTGCAGAAGTTGCAGGCACAAGTTGCAGATACCACCTATGTAGCAATAAGCTTATGTGGTTAGTATTGGCATGAATATGAGCTTACAGCCTGTGCCTAGGAAAGTAAGGCCGTAGACAATCCATTGTCATAGGTAAGTCTGACGATATAATGGCATTTGCTTCTGACCTTCAGACAGAAATACAGACCTGAAGAACTTGCAACAGTTCTTTTTCAGTTTACTGTAACTGAATAAAAATCTGTTGTTACTTACTGCTTCTCGGGGGGAGTTTAAATGCACCCTCTAGGACCTTTTCTAGAAAATGATGCTTTCCTCTTCTTGGATGGTAGGTTTGTATTGGCAGACAGCTTCCACCCCACACCAACCACTCAAATCTAACAGTTGAACACTAAACATAAATTATGCAAAGCAACCCTGTCAAATTGTAAAGAATCGAACTGGACTTCCAACTGATGCACCAGTTCTAATCAGGGCACTCTTAGAAGCACAGAGGTGGGCTACAAACTGTATGAATGCCATTTTTCATAGTCCTAATTACACCATCATCTCCCAATTATATACTTATATAAAAGAGAGACCAAGTCAGTCTCTACACAAGAGAATAACACAGCATGAAAATGCCTGTGTATTATTGATGGAGAGGTAAAACAGCATTCCATCATGTTATTTATTTATTTTTATTTATTTCATTAACATATTTTTATACTGCCCAAAACTTACGTCTCTGGGCGGTTTACAACAAAATAAAAACAGAAAGTAAAACATTAATTAAAACAAAAACAAAAAGTTTAAAACATTACAACAATTTAAAAATTTTAAAAGAATATTTTAAAACAACATTAAAATCATTAAAACAATATTAATTAAAAGCCTGGGTGAACAGATGTGTCTTTAAAGACTTTTAAAAAGCTGTCAGAGATGGGGAGGCTCTTATTTCACTAGGGAGCATATTCCAAAGCCTCGGGGCAGCAGCGGAGAAGGCCCATCCATGAGTGGCCACCAGATGAGCCGGTGGCAACTGCAGACGAACCTCTCCAGCTGATCTTAGTGGGCAGAGGGGTTCATGACGAAGAAGACTTAAATACCCAGGGCCCAAGCCATTTAGGGCTTTATAGGTTATAACCAACACCTTGTATTTTGCCCGGAAACATATCGGCAGCCAGTGTAGCTCCTTCAATACAAGAGTTATATGGTCTCTCTGGTCTCACCCAGAGACCAAACTGGCTGCCGCATTCTGAACCAGCTGTAGTTTCCGGACTATAAACAAGGGCAGCCCCACATAGAGCGCATTGCAGTAGTCCAGTCTGGAGGTTACCAGCAGACGTACCACTGTTTTGAGGTCGTTCACCTCAAGAAACAGACGCAGCTGGCGTATCAGACGAAGCTGATAGAAGGCAATTCTGCCCATCGCGTCAACCTGGGAGACCAGGGAGAGGCTCGGATCCAGAAGTACCCCTAGACTGCGTACCTGTTCCTTCTGGGGAAGTTTGACCCCATCCAGAACAGGCAGATCAAATCGTCTCTCGGGTTCCGACCCCACAAAATGAGTATCTACGTCTTATCTGGATTCAGCCTTACTTTGTTATCCCTCATCCAGCCCATTGCCACCTCCAGGCAGGCATTTAGGGAGGTTCCGCCTTCTCCCAATAATGTTGTCATGGAGAAATAGATTTGGGTGTCATCAGCATACTGATAGCACCCTGCACCAAACTCCTGATGATCTCTCCCAGCGGTTTCATGTAGATGTTAAACAACATTGGAGAAAATACGGATCCCTGAGGCACACCATTCAAAGCTCAGATTTTGAAGAAAAGCAGTCTCCAAGGGACACCATCAGGAACCTGCCCGAGAGGTAGGTGGTACCAAGAGGTACCACCGCAAAGCAGTGCCTCCAACTCCCAACCCCCTCAGATGCTCCAGAAGGATACTATGGTTGATAGTATCGAAAGCCGCCAAGCAATCCAAAAGGACCAACAGAGTCATACTTCCTCTGTCAATTCACAATTGGAGATCATCCATCAGGCTGACCAAGGCAGTCTCCACCCCATAGCCAGCCCGAATGCCAGTTTGAAATGGGCCAAGAGAATCAGTTTCCTTCAAGACTGTCTGGAGCTAGGAGACCACCACCCTCTCAATTACCTTGCCCAGCCATGGAAGGTTGGAGACAGGCCTGTAGTTGCTCAACTCTGAGGGATCCAAGGTAGGCTTCTTCAGAAGCAGTCTAATGATTGCCTCCTTAAGACAAGGAAGCATCCTACCTTCCCTCAGAGATGCATTTATAATCTATACCAGGCCTTCTACAACCCCCCTGCTAGATAATATAAGCTATGTTGGGCAAGGGTCTAGAGAACAGGTGGTAGGCTGCACCATTCCAATCAGCTTGTCCACATCCTCAGGAGTCACAAACTGGAACTGATCCAACCTAATCACACAAGAGGAGTCGCTGGACACCTACACATCAGATACTGAAGTAATTGTGGAGACGGAGTCTAAGTCGGCCCAAATACGAGAGATTTCCCCCAGAAAGAATTCATTAAACACATCACAGAGGGTAATTGATGGTTCCAGATTCTGATTCAAGTGGGGAGGGGCACATACTAGCCCTCTCAAAACCCTGAACAACTTTGCTGGGCGTGAACTTGTGGATGCAATACGGGCAGAAAAGAATCGCTTTTTTGCCGCACGTATCACCTGAGCATAGGTCTTCAAATAAGCTCTACATTGCAATCTGTCGTATTCAAGCCGAGTCTTTCTCTACTAGTGCTCCAATCATCTACCTTGCTGCTTCAGCCCCCATAGTTCTTCCGTATACCAAGGGGCCAGTTTTGAAACCGGTCGGAGAGGACGCTTAGGAACAATCATGTCTACTGTCCCAGTGAGTTTGCTGTTCCAATTCTCCATCAGGGCATCAACAAGACCACCAGCAGAGCCAACACTAAATCCCTCTAAGGCTTCTTGAAATCCTATTGGATCCAATAAGCTTCTCGGGTGGACCATCATAATAGGTCCCTTGCCCCTGTGAAGGTGGGAAGTGATTGTGAGTCCACTCTTAACCAGATGGCGGTCCGTCCATGACAATGGGGAAATCACAGGATTCCCCACCCACAGAACACCACCCTGATCAGAGTGAAAGAACAAATCAAGCATGTGACCAGCAATGCTTGTCGGCCCCAAGACCACTTTGGATAGGCCCATAGTCATCATGGCTGCTATGAATTCCTGAGCCATCCCAGACAAATTGGTCCCAAAGTGAACATTGAAGACCCCCAGCACCACAAGCCTGGGGACTCCCAACACCAAGTCCGAGATCAAGTCCATCAGTTCAGTTAGGGACTCCATTGAGCAGCGGGGCGATCGGTACACCAACAGAAGTCCCAGTCTATCCCTGGTCCCTGGACTTAAGTACACACATTCAATATGGTCTGACACTCTAACAGGGATCCTGGTAAGGGAACGGTTATTCTTATAGACCACGGCCACTCCACGTTCCCACCCATGGTCCCTCACCCGCTCCTCAACAGAATAGCCTGGAAGGAGAAGCTGGGACCACACTGGGCCCCCAGCTTCTCCAAGCCAGGTCTCTGTAATACATACCAGGTCAGCACCTTCATCCAGAATCAAATCATGGATGATTTCTGATTTGTTCTGGACCGACCTGGCATTACAGAGAAGCAAGGTGAAGTTCCAAGGTTGGTCGGCACTGCTCCCCAAGGTCAAAGAGCTGTCAGGACAGCCAGTAGGGGAAACAGCTATTAGATTTCCAAGTCTCCTTCCCCTGTAACGGTCTTCTGACCTGCCAACGTTACTTCTTCTGTTCCCCACCACCACCGGAATGGCTGTCCCACAGTCAGTGGACACCCCCCCTCTCCCCATCTACAGGTAAGCCCAGACACATCCTAGTATTATCTCACCCAGGACTAATTAAAACAGAAGCACCACTATTAAATCCCACCCCCATACAAATACCTGGGCCAGGAGACTGCCCCCTGAAGTGGCTCCCCAAAGGGGCGACACCCTTTGGTGTCGCCCCTTCGGTAGTGACCCCGCCACTACTGGCAGAGCCCTATATAGCCCTCAGCAGGCAGCTCTAGGCAGATGGAATCCAAGAAACTGCCAGGTCACCCTCCTCCCCAGGCCCCAGTCCTGCAAGGCCTCACCTCAGCACAGCAGCCAGTCATGGGGGGGCAGATAACAGACATGGGGGCAGCAGGAGAAGCAAACAGGCAGGCACCCAGTCTCTCACCCTGGGATCTACCTAGGAGCAGGTGTTGTCTCTCCTCTTCTCTCTCCTGCAAGCTTCTGGGCTTATGTCACATGTTATGTCACCGGACATGTTCCCTTGACCTTCCATGTTTCTCAAAGCTTTCCTTTTGCGCTATTCATGCTAAAACAAGAATGTTAAAGCTCAGAATCACCTGCTAATCAAGTGTGTCTTTAAAAAAATGGATCTGTCAGAAAATTGCTAAGTTATGAGGAGCAGAAGTTGAAAAGCACCAATGAAACTGTAATGCCACAGTCAAATCTTTCCCCGATTCAGTATGTACAATTGGAGATTTGCTAACTAATAGTGAAACCCACTATTCATTTATTCAATTTCTCTGGAAAAGGTCTCCTTTGTAAGTCTGCCTTCTATACAAGGGGCGTTCATGGATCTGTCTGAATAAATAGGTTTTGAATTTCTGCAAATTAAGACGATTGCTCTCATTTGTTCTTTGGTAATGTCAAATTCACATGTTCAGTTACAGTCAGCCAAGAAGACTATTCTATAGAATGTTTGTGTGGATACTGAAAGGAAGAGAGTAAACTTGCATCTTAAGTGACTGAAATGGAAGGAGGCAGAGACACTATTTTAATTCCATTCTTCCTCCCTCCCTGTGAAATAAGATCTACATTTCTGAATTTTGGATAGATGAAAAGAGGCAATAAGGGTGTGGGGGAATAAAATGATTGCTAGAGCCAATCAGGGGTACAGTGGAAGGGGGACACACAGGGACGGAGCACTGGCACTTCTCAGCTTCTCTGCCTGTCAAGGTGAGCATGGCCATGGGGGTTATCAGAGTGCCTGCACTTCTGAATATGCAACTATACCAGCAGAGCCAATAGAATTGTGGCTATGGAGAAGATGGGGGAAACTGTACCTGGTTTGTGGGGTTTGGTCAACAAACCTCTTGGCTCAGCAGTTAGAGATATCTAAACTACTTCATAGGGTTGTTATTGGGGATAGGCTGGGAGAGGAAGGGAATCATAAAAGCTGTGTATTTTCTCTCAGGCTAAGCTACTAACCTGTGTATGGACCGATTTTTGTGGTTTGGTTCAAATTTGTACCTAATTTGAACTGAATTACCAGTCCGCAACCCACTTTGGTTGAACTAGCCAGCCGGTCCAGTCTGTTCGATCAAACTAGCTCGAACCAGTTTTGACAGTCCAAGGTGTTATGCTTATAAAGGGGAATCTGGTGAAGATTCCCATTTACCAGCAAGCGGAAATGATGCCTTTAAAAGGCTTCTAAGGGCGGCCAGGGGGGTGGCAAGAGGGCACCTTTAAAAGTAAGTGCTCACCCATCCTCTGGCAGGGGTGGCAGCGGCCGCTCCTTGAAACGCCGGCAGTCTCCGTAGCAGCCCAGCGGCACAGTTCCAGCCTCTGTGGATACACGGAACCTCAGGTGCACAGAACCATGCTGCTGGTCTACTGTGGGGAGCACTGGGGTTTCAAGGAGCAGCCAGCACCAGTGCTGGAGGATTGGTAAGCAGTTACTTTTGAAGGTGCCTTCTAGCCGCCCCTTCCCCCAGCATGGGGGATGTGCAGAACCACACCACTGGGCTGCTGGGGAGATTGCTGGGATTTTGAAGAGTAGACAGCACTGGCACTGGAGGATGGGTAAGCACCTGCTTTTGAAGGTGCCCTCTTGCCACTACCACCCCAGCCACCCTTAGAAGCCTTTTAAAGGCAGGATTCCCCTTTGCTTATAATGCAGAATCCTCACAAGATTCCCCTTTACAAGCAGAGCCAAGCAGAGCCCCTTGGATTGTCAGATTAGGTTGAACCAGTCTGCAATGGACCGGGCTCAGCTCGGTTCAGTTACGGACTGGCCTGCCTCTTCTGGAGGCTTGTTCAGTTCACAATCAATATGTCGAACTGCTCAGGTTCCTTGTGGCCCAGTTCGTTGCAGACTCATATAAGCTACCTCACAGGGCTGTTGGAAATAAGTTGTAGGGTTTTTCCCCCTTTGGGGTGACCTGAGTGCATGCAAGCAGTTGTGTGCCCTGTTACTGAGGGAAAGGGTTGAGAAACACAATATATTTTATGGCCTTTGAGGTGTTATCAGTTATATGTGTTTGTTTAAAAAATTTAAAAGAACACAACCAGAATGCAGTAAGCAGAGATCATAATGCATTCTCCATACAAGAAAAGTATAAGCATATGCCACTCCTGTTATGTAATGAAGTACAGAACAATACTTAATGTACTCTTGCATACCATTTAAAAGAGGCCACAACTTTATCTGATGTTTGCCAAATAAAGTTGTGGCTTGTTTTAAACCCAAGCACTCATGTCTGCCTCTTTATTACGCCTGCCTGGGGCTTTTACGCACAGCAGGTTTTACCACGAGTTTACGGGGAGGCTTTACTGCGAACCTGAAGTTGTCCAAAAAAAACCCCACCACAAATAGTGGATTTTTTTACCCCAGATATAAATTGGGCTACACTCTAACATGCAGTGAAAAACATGAATTGTATGTGAACTGCTCCCTGATAACTCACAGGGACTCCAGGGTAAATCTAGCTGATATGTGAACACGCACCCCTCCATCCCGGAGGAGATGAGAATTAAAGGGCTTCAACAGCCCCATGTGAAAATCTTCCTGGCAATGCTAAAGCAGTATTTTTCCACTTTCCTTGTACTGAACACACTTCTATTAAGTGTGGCACATATGGGATCCTCTATTCTAAAAAGTGAGCAGGGGGATTAAAACAAGAATGGATCAGTTAAAGGGATAGTTATGTGTGTAAGCTGGGAAATATTTTCCATTTTGTGGGATGGGAAAAATGGCTGATTTTGTTCATGAGGCTATGAGACCTGATGATATTGTACTGG
Organism: Hemicordylus capensis; assembly: GCF_027244095.1. Lineage (NCBI taxonomy): Eukaryota > Metazoa > Chordata > Lepidosauria > Squamata > Cordylidae > Hemicordylus > Hemicordylus capensis. The sequence continues at coordinate 82,947,678 of NC_069658.1, read as the reverse complement.
CCTCCAAAATCATAGCCATAGAAACACAATTTGGCTAGATCTTCCATGCTCCAATCCAAGCCCTGGACAGACTGCTGACAACAGCAAAAGCTGGGGCATTTGATAATATGTGCCTCTTAGCATATGGTGAGAGCTGTCACTTTGTTTACTAATTGTACTGATTGTAGTAGTTGCCTGCTGAAGTAACAGCACCATACATTCAGAATCACTATGTGTTCAGAGGCACATGTTACAAAATTCTTTTAAAACACTGCTGTAACACTAATCCCCCATTATGATTTTGTAGGTCGATACAATATTTGTAGCTGGACATAGCATGAACATCATAGGCCATTGAATCTCCTCACTTTTTGCAGTTCAGCTGAAGCTGCCATGCCCATAACTATTCCTTTAAACCAAAGATTTTTTGCTTGAATGGAATAAAGATATTCTAATATGTCATTTAAAAATGGCAGCATGCAGGTACCAGTGTGGGATCATTATATCACTGATATGTTGTTTAATTAAGTTTTTATAATTTTGGAGAGGTGAAATAAAAGCATTGACATCCAGACTAATGTAGCATGCATGCAATATGCTACATCCCAGGCCAAAGCAGTATGGGTGCTCATATGGTGCTGGGAGATTTTCATCAGTCTCCCCTTCCTTCTAGATAGTTTGGGGATTTAGGAAGAATAAGAGGCATGGCTTTTCAGTGGTTCTGTTCCTATGTCTCTGACAGGGGTGTAACTATAATAGGGCAAGGGGAGACAGTTGTCTGGGGGCCCACTGCCTTGGGGGACCCCCCAGAGGCAAGTCACATGCCTGACTCCCCCAGCTGCACACCCTCCCGGGCTTCCTTCAGTTGTATTCATCCTCCGAAATTGATGTGTTAAGACCTGGAGCTACCAGAACAACATGTCTTTCTCTAGTACCATTAAATGACTTGCATCGTCCACAATTTACAAAACCATTAAAAAATAATTTAGGATGATGTTCTATTGTGGCACATAGGAGATAGAGAGATAGAGAGATGCTTTTTGTTACCACTATTCAGCCTTATTTAAGATTTCTTTACTTCATGAGCTGAGCTTCAGTGATGGGGGGGCATTTTAAAATCTTGTCTCTGGGCCCACTCCAACCTTGCTATACCCCTGCTCTCTGACAGATGGTGTTGCTTGGAGACAACTGCTCCTCAAAATGGAAGCTAGTGTATGAAGTCCCACATTGTTCCATACTGGCTGCCTTTGGACATAATATACATTGATATCCAATGGATATCCAAACACAGATATCCAATGGGCCCATGGTTCAGCACCCCTCTCCCCCCACTCTCCTGTCCGAATTTGGACAAAACAGAGAACTCCCTCTCTCCAGTCTTGCTGGCTGCAGGGAGGAGAGGGAACTGCCTGCAGGGGATTCCTTCTTTACTGAAGGACAGCCCCCGGCATCCAATTGCAGCCGGAATGAGGGAGGAGCTTCCTCCTTCAACTCTGGTTGCAGAGGGCGGAAGCTGCGGTGCCAGCATTCAGGGAGGGGAGGGAAACCATGGGTCCATTTTTAAACAAAACTGTGGTTGCCCGCATTGGGATGTGCAGTTTCCAAAAATGTAAAGGCACCTCCAGTTTCATGTTACATGCAAATGCAGCCATAATCTCCAATGCAGTTTACACATATGTGAAACCACTGGGGGGAAGATTATGAGATATAGTGTAGAAAGTTATTAGTATACCGATGATACCCAAATATTTTTCTCCATGATAATATCATCAGGAAATGGAATGATTTCCTTAAATGCCTGCCCGCAGGTGGTAATGGGTTGTTGGATAGGCAGGAATAATGCATTGAAGCTAAAACTGAAAAAGACATGCTCATCAGGGGTGGCATAGTTCTAGGGTTGTGACAGATCTTACTCCCGGATGGGGTTACACTCTCCTAGCTAGGCATTCCTCGATCTATCACTTAAGCTAAGTGCTTCTGGATCCAGAACTCCCTTTGGCACCTCAGACTGGGGCAATGACCAGGGGTACTTTTTATCAGCTTTGGCAGATATACCAGCTGTGTCAATTTCTACACGAAAATAGTTTTAAAACAGTGGTGCACATGCTGGTAACCTCTAGGCTTGCCACTGCAATGCACTCTATGGAGAACTCCCTTTGAATGTAATCTGGAAACTTCAGTTAGTACAAAATTCGACAGCTGGGTTAGTTTCTGGGGTAACATTAAAATCATTGCATAGGCTGCCAAAAAGCTTCCAAGAGACATATAAAATGCTGGTGATCATCTTGAAAGTCCTAAATGGCTTGGACCTGACTTAGCTAAGAGAATGCTTACCCCAACACCTGTTAAGGTCATCTGAGGAGCTCTGCCTTCAGTTCCCATTGGCTTGTCCAGTGGCAACTCAGGGTGGCCTACTCCATAGGCACCCCTGAGCTTTGGAACATGCTCCCTGTTGAATTATGAAGATTAACACCTTTGGTGACCTTTTGAGGAAGGCCTTGAAAACACATCTTCTTGTTCAGCCATTTAGTTGAAGTTTTTAACTGTTATTATATTTAACTGTTTTAGTTATTGTGTTTTGTTTATATTTGTGTTGTAAACAGCCTTGAAATTGGATGATTGGCGGTATATGGACATAATAAACAAACACTGTTTGTTGAGTGTCCTCTGGCATCTTTGAGTGAGTGTCCTCTGGCATCAGTGGCTGTGTGGAACTACCAAATCCTTACTGGCGATCAGGACTAAATCTGAACGCTCAACTCCAAAAGAATTTGGAAACTTCTAGCTCTGATGGCATCATAACTTTTGCATTTCTTTGCCACATACAAATAGTTTTCTTTAAATTGTTCCCAGATGAATTTAGGTACCAATCCAGATATCATGAATCAGGACAACAGCACAACTATTCTTCTAGAAAATTACTCATGTGCATTGAATGTAGTATAAAGACAATTTCATCCTGGGCCTGCTTCCTCTTCCCTCCCACCCCTTACCCCGACTCCAGATAAACTTAATGGCTCCCCTTGGACTTGTTAAATTAATTTGATTTGTTTTATAGCATGTGTGCCAGTGGTTCACAGTCCATAGGGTCCAGCATTCCCTTTTATAAATAATTCCCCTTTTATGGTGCAATTAGGACTCTGTGTTTGTCTGCTATTCACTCAGAGGTAAGTGTGAAAAATGATCAGTAGTAAAAAGCTTGTTTCCTGTCCTCCCTGCACCAGAGAATTTGTATAGTCCTAGATGGGGCTGGAATACTACATATTGCTTTTGCATGTCTGGAAAAAATATTTTGCATGTCTGCAGAAAAATATCTGCAGTTTTAAATAAATTACTCCTAAAGCAAATTACGTAACACAACGTGTTACTTGCCTCAAAAAACAAACAAACATTGCAAATCCCCAATAGCTTGCAGTACAGAATGGGGCCTGTCTGGGAAGAATACCTGCATGCTTGCATGCAGAAGGTTCCCATTTCCCTCCCTAGCATCTCCAAGACAGGGCTGAGAGAGACTGCAACCTTGGAGAAACCACTGCTAGTCGACGTAGACAATACTGAGCTAGATGGACCAATGGTCTGACTTGATAGAAGGCAGCTTCCTATGTACAATCACAAGTAGGAAAAATTGACCAGGTTGTGTTTCACTCTAATTAATTAATTAATGTTTACATTTATATTCTGCTCTTCTGCCAAGGAGCCCAGAGCGGTGTACATGGTTATGTTGAAAGTATTTCTGATTAACTGTGGTGTAACCCAATAGCACAGCAGGGAAGCAACCTGCCTAGAGAGCAGGATGCTGTTGGTTCAAATTCCCGCTGGTGTGAGCAGCAGCGATACAGGAAGGTGCTGAAAGGCATCATCTCATACTGCGCAGGAGGAGGCAATGGTAAACCCCTCCTGTATTCTACCATGAAAACCACATGGCTCTGTGATCGTCGACACCAACTTGATGGCACAACCTTTACCAACTTAAGATATGAGATACAATTGCCATTGACTCCAGCATTCAGCTGCTATATTTTGTGACAGAGCTATGCTGCATTGATTGAAGGTGATGAGTTGGTATATGACAATTTGCTGGTTCAAATTATGAGACAGTCAGATTGGGGGAGATGTCTGAAAGGAATTCATGCCTTCTTTAGCCAACACTGAAACCAAAGCAACACAGTCAGCCATAGAGTCTACAAGACTCAGTTACCCAATTACCAAACTCACCGGAAGAGTAATAGATTTACAGACACCCAATGAGTGAGTGAGCAGGCCATATAATTACCAGGGACAACAACTGCTATGAATTTTTAATATACCATTCTTCAACCAAAGTTCTCAAAGTGGTTTACATAGAAGAATAAACAATACATAAATAAGATGGTCCCCTGTACCCAAAGGGCTCACAATCTAAAAAGAAGCATGAGGTTGACACCAGAAACTAGAACCACAAACAGTGTTTGTATCCTAAAGCTGTGGACTAGAATATTGCAAGTCCTATCAGAGCATTTTTCTATGAAAACAATTCTAGACACACACACACAAAATTATCCAATACTGTCAATCGATTTGGTGCAATCTAATCTATCGGAGGATCGTGGGGCGTGTGTGTGTGTGTGGGAGGGTTAACACAAAGGCAGCCCACAAAGGAAGCAGCTGCCCAGAAGACAGCTGTGGTGGCAATGATTCAAATTTGCCACCTCTTCTTCTCACTGCAGAATGCAGCAGGCCAGGAAACAGTGTCACAATGTTGAGTCCTTTTCCTGGTGCATTACTGGGAGGAAAAGGCCATGCCCTGTAACTGTAGAGTATGGCATTTCCCCCCAGTAGTGCATCAGGAAAAGGATGCAACATTATGACATTGCTTCCTGCCCTGGTCCACTCTAGGGTGCAAAGATGGAGGGAAGGCAGCATTTTGAAATGCCACTACTGCAGCTGCCCAAAGACAGACACTTTCTTCATAGAAGCTGGCTCTTCTCCACCCCTATCCCAATGCATTGCTTTGATCATCATGATTTACTTGATGTGCTCCTGACCAACCAATGCATTGTTAACACAATGCAAGAATGGCCAGAACTGGTACTTGGATCATGATTGGGCCAATAATTCCGCCCGTGCACCTCAGCCCTGTTTGAAATTGGTTGTTGCCTCAACCAGCCAAGAGAATATCTAGTTTTTCCTTTTATGAAATTTATTTTCAGAAATGCAGGATATCTACCAAACAAAAGCATGAGTGCTAGTTCTAAGATCTAATGGGAGGGGAGGGATTAGCACAGAACTAATAGGCATATTTATAGAGTATGATATGAAGAGTGGTACTTATCTGAACCAAATAATTTTATCTTTGCCAGCAAAGTACTTTGATACTAAAAACTTATTTTTAATATTAGAAGACTAAAAATGAATTTATGTAAATCAGACAACTATGAAGAAAGAACTGTGGTAATTAGAATGTCTTTGTCAAAACAATTTGCCTTTTCAGAACTTGTCAAAATAGGGAATCATTTGGGAAGATGCGAAGATTCTGTCTCCATTACTGGAAAAACTATTTATATATGTGCATACCTCCAGTAAAAAGGTAAAGTGTGTTGTCAAGTTGATTTCGACTCCTGACACCCACAGAGCCCTGTGGTTTTCTTTGGTAAAATACAGGAGGGGTTTACCATTGCCTCCTCCCGTGCAGTATGAGATGATGCCTTTCAGCATCTTCCTATATAGCTGCTGCCCAATATAGTACCAGTGGGGATTCGAACTGGCAACCTTCTGCTTATTAGTATAGCATTTCCCTGCTGCACCACTTAAGGTGGTATACCTCCAATACCTCATCATATATTTTGTTCTGCTGTTGCTACCATATTACTTTTATGTATCATTGTGGCTGTGATGCATTAACCAGTTACTCGGGAACATAGATATAAAATAATTAAATCTTATTAAACTGTCATTCAGATATTAACTTGCTTATAGAAGAACTTCCTGTTAACAAAAGCTGTCCTCCCACAATAGTGTCCCAATTCATTTAGATGGAAGAACTGGACCCTTGCTGTCAGGATTGATCCTGACCCTGGTCTGGAGGCCAGTGCCTCTGAGGATGAGGGATGCTACACCACTAGATGAAGCCACTCCAGTTATCAGGCCCCCAGTGCCACTGCTGCCAGATCTGCCTGACCCCACCACTCCAGCAGAGGCCCTGCCAATGCTCGAACGCACTGTCCTGGCTGAGGCCACATTTCCTTCTGAATCTCCACTCCTACAGAGGTTCTGCCGCACAGAGAAATTGTTGTCTCTGAAGAAACCTCTGGTGAGACACAGGATCCAGTGCCCACAGGAGTGTGGGGGGTGAGCGGGAAGCCACCTACCGGTTCGTCAGGTGGCGACTCAGAGGCGGGCCTTCTCTGTAGCTGCTCCTGGACTGTGGAATGCACTCCCAGCAGAAATCTGCAATTTGAATTCTTTACTGGCCTTCAGGAGAGCCCTTAAAAATAGTTGTAATTGGTTTTAATGTTGTAACCTGGTTTTCAGGGTTTTTTAATTGATGTGATTTTTTAATTGCTGTTTTATGATGTTTTAGTTGTTAATTGTTCTTTTATACTGTTTTATAATTTTTGTTTTAATTAACTGATTTTAATGGTTTTGTTTTAATTGTAAACCGCCCTGAGACATTTGGGAAGGGTGGTATAAAAATCAAATAAATAAATAAATAAATAAATAAAATACTGACTCATCCTCAAATGCCCAGGAGAGGAGATAATGACATGCCCAAACAAAGATACAGCAAAGAAGGAACAGTGCATAACTAGCCAATTGGGGCTTGCCCCTTGATGGATCTCCTCAGAAGAAGGGCCTGAACCAAGGTCTCCTCTAGAGAAAGGCATTCCAGGCAGGGCCAGAAAGAGTGTGGGCCCCCTAGACTATAAAGACTTCACTTTAGCCTTGACCTTTGCTAGTTCAACAACTCTCCTAGAACAACTAACCCCGTCTCTAGTTCTTTGCTTCCTTGCCTTGCAACCTGATTTGCTGCCTGGCTTGTGGTTACTCACCCAGCTCCTGCTTTGGTGCCCTGGGTGTTGCTGCTGCTGCTCTTTGGCTGCCCTGTTCCCACCTGGGTGCTTAAGGCTTGCCTCACTGCCTTGCCATCCCTGTGAGGTCTGACTGCGGCATCAGACACTTGCATACCAAAAAATGCATATACAAAAGGGGTTTTTCCATTGAAATGAATGGGGAATCCTGCAGTTGAAGAGATCTGTGTGCATATCTGAGCAGATGCAGATATCTGAATCAGAGTGCTGTGCCATCAGTGTTCCACAAAATGTGAAGTCAACTGTCATATGCCCATGTAAAGTGAACATTGGCTCTCTCCATTGCTCTGTGCACACCCAACTTTAGATAATGCTGCTTTCTCAGAGTTTCACAATGAGGCACTTCACACCATTGGTGTGAAGTGCCAGGAGGGTCAGTGTGCTTAGCCCGCTCTCCCCACACACTAACAGCCACCCGTTGATGGGCTGCCAGATTGGCCACCCAGATGAGCAGCTGCTCCGGTCAGGTGTTCCCCAAGAACGTTTAGGTGGGCTAGCTGCCAGGGAACCACTGGGCTTGCCCGCGAGCCCGGTGATTCCCAGGATTGATCAAAACCGGGCTGGCCTCTGGTAACCCAGTTTTGATCAGTCATGTGAATAGCTTCAATGTATTCTCAATTAGGATCAATTAGGATTAATCCTATGGACCCGCGCACAGAGTGAGAAAGATACATAATTCAGTTAAGGACTGAATGAGGAGCTCCATGGATTTTCACAAACCAGCAGGCTTTGCTTTCCTCAGCTGGGTGTAAAGTTTGTCAATTTCCTTGTCTCCCCACCCCCCTTATTTATTTATTTATTTATTTATTTTGCTTGGGGCATTTTTTCTTTGTGGTTTATTCAGGAGTTAGTCTTCACACTCATAGATTCCCTCTGAAACAGTGGGTATCCCTTGGGTTTTCTTTGAGCAAGTTACAGTATTTTAAACTTGCCTGTGTTCTGTCAAGCAAAGACTGCTTGAGCTTTCTCTAGAGAGTCCAGCAGTTATGAAGGATGGGTAGCCAGGTCTGAACACAACATTTGGTGTGTGGCAATTAGGGAATTGTTTCATATATAGCAAATACTCTCATGATTTAACATAGTTGTTGCATCAACTTGTCCTTCAGTGTTCCCAGGATCTCCAGTGCATTATGTTGAGCTAAAAAGAAAACATGTCTTTTCTCTCTCATTTTTCTATTTTCTAACTGTACCATATCTAAGACACTTGGTAAAATAACTTTGCATCCTTTCAGCAAAACTGTTACCCCATCACTTTAAAAAAAACCCTCACAACTGACCTCAATTGTACTGCATGAGTGTCTCAGGACATGTTCTCTTAAACATGTTGACTTCACTCACTGGAGAATTAGTTCAAGAGTAGTAGATTATAACATTAATTGAAATTGGTTTGGATTATTTAGAGCAGGCCTGCTCAACTTAGGCCCCCCAGCAGTTTTTGGACTACAACTCCCATAGTCCCCAGCCACAATGGCCAATAGCCAGATATTGTGGGAATCGTAGGCCAACATCTGCAGGAGGGCTGAAGTTGAGAAACCCTGATTCATATTTCATATTTCAGATTCTTCAGAATTAAAGCTTGACTTCAGGACCTAAATGTCTTCATTCCAGCTCTTCACATGCAAGCTCTTTAGGAAGCTCTAAAAAAGATTTTAGAGAGTCAAATCAGTCCTAAAAACATACATTCAGATGCAAAACTCAGTCACCTTGTGTGGATTTGCCGATTATTGGCACTAAATTGTTTATAGTCAAGGGCCGATGTCCAGAGCAACATTCTGCAGGCATTCCTGACATCCACCTCCACTACCTAGTCTGCACTGGTAAAGCATCAGTGTTTTGGGGCAAGAGCACAAATACCATGGGCAAGCTCAGAAAAGGATTTGTGCTGTTGTGCAAGAGTGGGAAAGTGCTCATGCTTCAGAGAGTGGGTGCACCAGTGCAGGGGCCAACACTGTGTGATGTTAGGAATGCTGCTGTGGATATCAGCCAGTGTACTGAGTGCTGATGTTTTTTTTTACTTAACTGTTTAATATAGTTTACATGACTTTTTTGTTACCTATACTGGCTTTTTAAGTTCAGCTGTTTTCATTTATATTTCTGTACATTTTTTATAAATGTAAAATTTTAGACAATTACAAGTTGTTTTATTTGAGGTCTATCTCCTATGGAACGATGAAATGAGTAGGGAGATTTCTGCTCATTCATATCTTTGTGTGCTCATTGGAACCGTACACCGATTTGAAGAAAGGATCAGAAAACAGTTCCTTTAAATGGTATATGACCATGACCAAATAATTTCCTTTATGTCATCTCCAAACTAGTTTTTCTGCTTATCATTCTATTCATACTACAATTCCAATGTAAATATTACAGGTTAGACACCTGTAACAAACATTTATCACCTAAATACACACACACAGAGAGAGACTTGAGAGCTACTTTTATTTCGTCCCCAATCTTCATTTGTTCTAATGTTCATGTGCTCCACTTCAAATATTAATTTATCCAAATCCATACTGGATTTTATCATTTAGGAAAACCATTCATTGATTTTCCAACAAAGTGCTTTTCAAATGCTTTATACCCTTGTCTGAGTTGGATATAGAAAAAGCTGTCTTGCCTTCAAAATTCCACTTCCTCTTGTCTGTCATTTCTTTAGATGCTTTATTATCTGTGTTATGAAATATCACAGATATCAGCAGGTCCTGATTAAAATTCATTGCACATAGCTTGCTGGCTGCCTCAAAAGGAACAAAGGTCCTAAGAACTGAAAATCCATCTTATCTTTGAGGTGTGAAGCATGAAAAAAAAAGGTCTTTGCTTGATAAGCAACCTTTTGGGTACCCCCCCCCCCAACCAGGAAACAACTGGCCATTGTTGCAAAGTGGCAAAACCTGAGTTTTTATTTCATCATCTCTTGATAGCCATGACAACAGTACTGTGAAATGGCAGGTACCATGTTATGATCACTGGTACCTACTACCCCCATCGACTTTCTGATTTACAAACAAATGTGGAATCAAAGCTTGTGAAATGCTGAAACTGTTCTCATGACCAGCCATTCCGGGATAGGACAAGTAAGTCCAGACATAATAGAGGTCTATCAAATCATGCATGGTGTGGAGAGAAAAGTTTAGAGAGAAATTTTTCTCCCTCTCGCATAACTCTAGAACCAGGGGTCATCCCATGAAACTGATTGCCAAGAAATTTAGGACCAACAAAAGGAAGTACTTCTTCATACAACATATAATCAACTTGTGGAATTATCTGCCACAAGATGTGGTGACAGCCAGCAGCCTGGATGGCTTTAAGAAGGGTTTGTATAAATTCATGGAGGAGAGGTCTATCAATGGCTACTAGTCTGAGGGCTATAGGCCACCTCCAGCCTCAGAGGCAAGATGCCACTAAATACCAGTTGCAGGGGAGCAACAGCAGGAGAGAGGGTGTGCCCTCAGCTCTTGCCTGTGGGCTTCCCAGAGGCATCTGGTGGGCCACTGTGTGAGAGGGAGGAGCTTTCTTCCCTCAATTCCAGTTTCAGATAAGGCTGTCTCCAGTTCAACATTCAGACATAATGCTTCAGAATGCAAACCTCAGATATGAGCAGTGAAACTCACAACAGCCTGAGGGTTCAAATTAGAGTTTGGGGAGCGAAACCTTGGATTGCTTTTTGAACAGGACAGAGGTTTCATGCATTCAGACATACAAGAAATCCAACCTCTGCCCCATTTAACTCTGGTTTCCTGTTACATGCAAATGCAGCAAATGTGTCTTGAAATCTCTTCTAAAGGCTGCTAGAGAAGGTGATGCTCTTACAGCAACTTATGATGGCAAATCTTGCAGCATCTTGTAAGAAAGCTAATTGAAGACCCCTTTGTACCCACTGCTGACATTGTAAGTGAAGTATTAAAGGAAGTATTGCCAATGTCCATCTCCCTGTCATAAATTATCATCTCTAGTGTGTTCTGCTCACCTGAAAAACTTAATGGGTCTGTGCCTTAGAGGCTAAACTCCTTCTCTGACATCACCCGTAAAAAGGTCTTCTTCCCTATGAAGAAGACTATTCATAGAAGAGTCAGATCTGTCCCATTGGGGGAATCTCTATCCATCTGTCCATGGGCATACCATTAACAAAACAAAGGGAGACAAATGTCACATGGCTCACAGCCTCTGAGGGGGCCCCAAGGTCAGTCCTTGCCCTCCAGTCCCATAGCCAGGAGTGTGAGCTGCAGTCCCTCCAAGCAAATTCTCTGTGACACCCGATTTCCCTTTTGTTAGTCAGAGTGGAGGAGAGTGGAAGCGGCTGCAGCAGCAGCACAGAGGCTTCTTGAGTTCCTCCCCCACTCGGCAACTGAGTGCAGTTAGGATGGAGCTGGGACTGGGAGCTAGCAAGCTGCTCAAGTGGAAAGGAAAGTGGAAAGGAAAGTCAAGTGGAAAGGAAAGGAAATAACTCTGTTTTTTGTGAGTGATTTGTTTTTGTTTTGCTTCCCATATTTATGGAGTTTGACTGTGTGTGTGTGTGGTGTGTGTGTGTGTGTGTGTGTGTGTGTGAGAGAGAGAGAGAGAGAGAGAGAGATTGTTTGTGCCCAAGCTATTTTTAACTTTTAAAAATTGTTTTAAATTATTGGGTTCTTTCCTCTAAGTCCTGATGACCCATGTAAAGTGATCTTCTTCCAACTTGCAATGTGTCATTTTCCTCTCTGTGGAAAGGAAAGAGGATTGGTGGTGGGGGTTTATTGATTGGTTCTTTGGTGATGGTGGTTGAAAATATATCAAATTCCTTTTCAACCAAACAAGTTCTCAAAAAAAATGTTCCTTGCTCCCAGAATGGCTCATAATACTTGAGGGTTGGGGAAGAGTGGAGCTAGCCTAGCATCCTTCCTGGTTGTTTGCTAATTTTAAACTTGTTTGCCTGGATATCCCTTCACCTGCCTTTTCCAAATGAAAAATATTGGGTTAAAAAAAAATAATCCCGCCATGCTACAGCCTTGACAAAAATTGTTAAGCTTGGAACAGAAGCTTCCTATGGAACCTACAGAAGGGGAGGAGAGCTGGTCTTGTGGTAGCAAGCATGAATTGCCCCCTTGTATTTCACAAAGCTGATACTGTTGTATTATTTGGTTCTGCTGTTGTTTACACCTTGTAACTGTAGTCTCTCATCCTCTGTTAATCTGCTACACTATATTACACATGTCCTTAATGTTCTTCTGCAGCAGAGAAATGGGGCCAGGAGAAGGAGAGGAAGTAGGGATGTGCAGTTCGGTCCGGATCCGGACTGGTTCGTCCCGAACCGGTCCGGATCCGGCGGCTCGATCCCGGACCGAATCGGGCCCTTCCGGGACCGAGCCGGACCGAATTCGAGCCGGTTCGGTACCGAACCGGCTCGGGTTTCCCGAACCGGTTCGGGAATGAAATTGAGTCTCTGGAGTGTCTCTTTAAAGTTCCAAGTGTGTCCTCCATTTTGTGTCTCCTTCCCGAAACTTTTGCTCCTCCTTGCATCCATTTTGTGATGCTATTTCCAGGCATTGTATTGGCTGCGCTATTGATCCTTGATTGGCCAGAATGAGTCCTTTGGTCTGGTAGGCTGCTTGGCTGTTGCACTGTTGAGAGCTGGCACCCTGTTGGCCGTGGGGGGAGTGCAAAGGTGGGGGCTCCCAAAGGAGGGAATTTCAAACCTATATAAACCCAAGCCTCTTCTCTGGAAACTTCTCTTGGCTGCAGTTGTGGGATCATCTCTGAGACCTGCTTGCCCTTTGCTGGCTGCTCTGGTGTCTCTGTGAGTCCTGACTGTGTCCTGTGTCTCTCTGTGTGTGCTCTGTCTAATCCTTTGTCCACCTGCCCTTTGTGACTCTCTGTGTGTCTCCTCTCTCTGTCTGTCTCTTGTCTGTATACTGTGTGTTACTTCACTTTACTTTCATTTATATATTGCTTGCTGGTTTTGCTTAAATTGTACCATTTTGTTTGTTTCTGCTGACTGCTGCTGCCCTGCGAGTTGGTTCCCTGAATCCCTCCCCCCCACCCCCAGAGGATTCTGTTGTTGTTTCTTGTTGTCCCATTTAATCAGTTTGGGTTCCCTGCTCCCAACTTGCCCCTCCAAGTCCAACCACACCCCACCCCAACCCCACCCCATCCAGCCTTCTCCCAAGTTTGCTGCTGCCAAACAGAGTCCAGTTTTCTTTGCTTGGTTCCACTTATTCATTTGCTATTATTAATTTGCAGCAATTGTGGTTTCATTGTCTCTGTTCACTTAGTGGCCCCCCTCAGAGTCTGTGTTTGGTTCCCCCTCCCCACCCCCCCACCCCCAAGTTTTTTCTGCTGGTTATAGTCTTTCTTTTCATTTTTTTTTAAACTTCTGGCTTGTGTTCTCTTGATATATATTGCTTTATATATTTTGCTACCCTCCTCCTCCTCCTCCCCCCCCTGCCTGCCCCCCCCCCACCCTCCCTCCTCCCAGACCCTAGCCCAGGCCCAGCTCCTCCCCCAACCACCCCATCCAGCCTAATCGCTGCTGCTGCCCGAGTTGTTCCAGTTTCTCCTTTGCTGTTTGTTGTTGCCCCCTCCCCTTCCCCCCAACACCCCTCTGCCACACACTAGCCCCCAACCACACACACCCTCTCTGCTCCCCCCACCCCACCTCTTTTTCTCCTTGCCCCTGACTCTCTCCACTTACCCCAGGCCCCCTGCCACACACTAGCCCCCAACCACACACACCCTCTCTGCTCCCCCCACCCCACCTCTTTTTCTCCTTGCCCTGACTCTCTCCACTTACCCCAGGCCCCCTGCCACACACTAGCCCCCAACCACACACACCCTCTCTGCTCCCCCCACCCCTCCTCTTTTTCTCCTTGCCCCTGACTCTCTCCACTTACCCCAGGCCCCCTGCCACACACTAGCCCCCAACCACACACACCCTCTCTGCTCCCCCCACCCCACCTCTTTTTCTCCTTGCCCCTGACTCTCTCCACTTACCCCAGGCCCCCTGCCACACACTAGCCCCCAACCACACACACCCTCTCTGCTCCCCCCACCCCACCTCTTTTTCTCCTTGCCCCTGACTCTCTCCACTTACCCCAGGCCCCTGCCACACACTAGCCCCCAACCACACACACCCTCTCTGCTCCCCCCACCCCACCTCTTTTTCTCCTTGCCCCTGACTCTCTCCACTTACCCCAGGCCCCTGCCACACACTAGCCCCCAACCACACACACCCTCTCTGCTCCCCCCACCCCACCTCTTTTTTCCTTGCCCCTGACTCTCTCCACTTACCACAGGCCCCCTGCCACACACTAGCCCCCAACCACACACACCCTCTCTGCTCCCCCCACCTCTTTGGACCGCTGCTACTGCTCTGTCCTCCCCCCACACCTGAATCCCCCCTCCCTGCTGCGCTGCGCTTCTCCTCTCTCCTCTTTCTCTCTATCCTCTCTATTTCTCCTCTCTCTCTCTTTCTTTTCTCTCTCTCTCCTCTCTTTCTCTTTGTCCCTGCCCCCCCTCTCTTTTCTCTCTCTCTTAGTCTTTTCTCTCTCTGCTCCCCTTCACTTTCCACCTCCTCTCCCACAGCTGCAGCCGCACACAGTAGCCTACCCACCTGGCGGCTGCCATCGGTTTTTTTTTTCTTTTTATAGTTTTTGGTTGATTTTGTCTCTGCTTGGGGGTGAGTTGAGCGACACAAATAGTGTTGTCTCCTCACTTCTGCCCCTCCATCGTTGTTGAACTACCCCAGTTGCCTGTGTGCCTCGTGCGGCCGCCCTGCTGTGTCTCAGCCCAGGGTGGCTGGCTGGCGGCGGCGAATCCGTGACCAGCAGTGAGCGGCAGGAGAAGGACCGGAAGAAGAGGGGTTAGTGCGTGTGCGATTGTGCACCTTTTGTTGCCCCTTTCTCTCCCTAGCTGGCGGTTTTAAATAGGGACACCCCTATTCTGAAATGCATTTGGGTGTGGGGAGGAGGGAGGGAACCTTGGAGAGGAGATGTACTGTTGTAAAACTTGTGTCTTCATGCCCATGCCCAATAAAGAAATTGCTGCTGTGTGTTGCGTTGCATTGCATGCGTCTTGCAGGTGGTTTTTGAACAGGTGCCTTCCAGAGTGCTTCCTTGCTTCTGGGGCAGTCTGAGTGGGGTCCTGGCTGGGCTCTGATGCTGCCACTACATGCTGGGCCCATGCCATGCCAGAGTACTTCCTTGCCTCTGGGGCAGTCTGAGTGGGGTCCTGGCTGGGCTCTGATGCTGCCACTACATGCTGGGCCCATGCCATGCCAGAGTGCTTCCTTGCCTCTGGGGCAGTCTGAGTGGGGTCCTGGCTGGGCTCTGATGCTGCCACTACATGCTGGGCCCATGCCATGCCAGAGTGCTTCCTTGTCTCTGGGGCAGTCTGAGTGGGGTCCTGGCTGGGCTCTGATGCTGCCACTACATGCTGGGCCAATACACACGTATGATGATGATCATGATGTTCAATCCATGAGGCTGCCATCAAGTGTTTGCTGCTGCTTGCTTGCCATGGCATTGGGCAGGCAGAGTCACAGAGTGGGTGGGTTCAACCTCTGTGTTGGTGTGACTGGGTTCTGGTTTTGGTTGTGTGCAATTTAGAGTCACTAAATAGGCTGCATTGAGTTTGATGCTCCCCCCACAGGAGCATTACTTGAGAACCACCCCCCAGAACCCACACTTTGTGTTCCAGTTCACTAAATAAGGGTTTCCTCCTTTGATCTGCAGGTTCCCAAGCGTTGACTGCATCCCTCCCCCACCCCCGGTAGGTGCTGTGCCCTCCCCCCATCCACTCTCCCCCCCCCAAAAAAGTTAAAAACTTGCCACCCACACCACAACTACTCCACCCAACTGCCCGTGCCACCCTCCCACACCGGGGTTCCACCCTTTAACCCCCTATTTTTCTAAAAAAAACCCACCCAGACCCATCTCCCCAATTGGCTTGGTGGTTGACTCCCAAATTCAAAAAGGACACCCTCCCCCTCACTTCGATTGGCTTTCCCCCCCCCATATCAAAAAGTCTTCCTTTCCCCCCAATTGGCTTCCTTTTTTGAAAACAAACTTCCCCCCCGCCGCCTCCAAATCAGCTGCCTTTTTTTTGGCCCCTAAGCCCCTCCAAATTATTTTTTTGACCCTGTCTGGCCTTCCTCCTAAAGTCTCCCTCCTTCTGACCTAGCAGCATGTCTGAGCGCCGTGTGGCGGGCAGGGCTCGCTCAAGGCTGGCAGGCAGAGGTGGGAGAGGCCAGGTGCGGGGTGCACCTGCGGCACGGGGAGGGAGAGGACGCGGGGAGCCTGAGGACACCCCAGTTCTCCCCATTGGAGAATTCTTTGCTCCGGCCCCATCTTTGGTGCGCAGGATTCAGTTTCCCACGCCTGCTGCCGCCAATCGCGGCAGAGGCAGAGGCACCGTTAGGGCTGTGGCGGGTCCCTCCTCGCCGGCGGCACCAGGTGCTGCTGAGCTACCGCCAGTTGTTGAGGTGGAGGAGACTGTGGAGTTGGAAGAGCAGGTAGAGGGCGGTGAGGACCGTGCGGCTGGCAGCGATGCAGCCAGGTTCTCCCTCCCTCTGGGGCCCCTTCCCCCTATCCTTTCGCCGCTCAGTGGGGCCCCCCCTCGTGAAGCCCGACACTCTGGTGGGGAGCGGTCTGGCGAGGTGGTGGAGGAGAGGCCTGCCTCTCCGATGCCAGTTGAGCCGGGCCCTTCCTCCGCTGTGGAGGGCGGAAGGGGCGGGTTGGGTGGCAGCAGTGGGCAGGCAGCAGCGGCCGCCCCCCCCCCAGGACTGCAGCCACCCTGCGAGAAACGGCCTAGGACGGCGCCCAGGGCGCAGGAGGCCAAGGGCAGTGGTGCATGGGTGCATTTTGAGGTCCCTCAAGATTACCCATTCCACGCCCGCTGTGTCCACTGCAGGATGCTTGTCAGCCGTGGAAGGGACCCTGCGCACCTGGGTACGACGCCTATGTGGAGACACCTAGAGCGTCACCACCCAGGTCTCAGGGGACAGGCTGGCAGCGCTAGTGCGCCTTGTGCATCTGCCACTAGGGCGGGCAGCGGCAGTGTGCCAGCCAGCAGGCAGGCTACACTGCCCGTCCAGCGGTGGACGCAGTCCTCGGGCAGCCAGCGTATTGTTTGCATGGACCATCATCACCTCACCCGCCTCATAGGGGAGATGATTTCCACCGATGACCAGCCGTTTCAGGTGGTCGAGAACAACGGCTTCCGCCGGATTCTCCAATACCTGGCTCCCGAATATGTCATCCCCTCAAGGACCACGTTCAGCCGGAACGTGGTCCCCTCCCTGTACCGCCGGTGCAGGGAGCTCGTGTCGGCCGAGCTGCGTGCAGCTCCGGCCGGGACAAGCGTGCATTTCACGACTGACCTCTGGACCAGTGTCAGTGGGATGCACGCTTCTTTCCTGGCCCTCACTGCCCACTGGTGGGGACCGGAGAGTGAGGGGACCTCCGCGGGCGATGCTTCCGGGTCCGGCGCGGCTCCCGCTGCACTACGGCACAGGTGGGCCGTCCTGCACGTGGAGACGATGGACACGAGGCACACCGCGGAGGAGGTGGCGGCCGTACTCGACCGCCAGATAGAGGAGTGGATTGGCGGGTGTCCACACCTCTCCCGCGGCTTCATTGTCACCGACAATGGAGCCAACGTTACCGCCGCTGTCGAGACAGTCATGGACTGTGTGAACATACGGTGTATGGCACACACGCTCCATCTGACCGTCAGGGACGCCCTTGGCCTTAAGGAGCTGAAGGCGTCCCAGGAGAAGGGGGCCCGCCCCATCCCAGCTGCTGTTGCTGCCACGGCCACGCTTGTGGATAAGTCCCGCAAGCTGGCCGCCCACTTCCACCGCAGCGAGAAGTCCAGGAGACTGCTTCGCCAGAAGCAGGATGACCTTGGCCTTCCTCGCCATCTCATCCCTACGGATGTGGAGACGCGGTGGAACTCCACCTTCCTCCTGTTCCAGCGCCTGTTGGAGCAGGAGAGAGCCCTTGTCGCCCTGGCGAGGGACGAGTCCTTGGATGTCTGCGACTTCTCGAACGCAGAGTGGAAGCAGATGTCCGAGGCGGTGTCGGCACTCGAGCCCTTCCAGCTTGCCACGAAGGGCTTGTGTGGCGACACCACTCCCTTGAGCCAGGCGCTGCCCACAGCTGTTGGTTTCGAGAAGCTGATGGGTGGACTCCATATCTCTCTGACCACGCCAGAGGGTCGTGCTCTGGCTGGGAGGCTGAGGTCTGGGGTTGACAAGCGGCTCGTTGATGTGCTGGGAGACAGGGAGGAGTATGTCCTCACTTGTCTCTGTCACCCAGCCCTCAAGGGCAATGCCGTGAGTGCCGACGACTTGCCCAGGTGGAAGGGCATCCTGGTCGAGAAGGTTAGGGAGGAGGAGGCCGCTAGGGCCCGCAGAGACCAGGGTGTTGGTAGTGGTGCGGGGGCAGCCCTCGCGGCCCAACCCGCACCCAGCAGCAGCATGGGCGGCCAGCCGGCGTCAGCTTCCCCTTCCCCTCCCTCTTCCCAGTCCAGCAGCGCGGCATCCCAGGCGGCGCCATCGCAGCAGCCATTTGCTACCGACTCGAGATCCGCCCAGTGGTTTCAGCGGTTCTGCTATGGCGCCATGCCTGGTATGCGGGAGGCTCGACCTGCCAGGCCCCCCTCCAGTGCTGAGCAATGCGTTGCGCAGTACTTGGAGGAGCCTGTGGAGGGAGACGGCGTGGACTGCGCACAGTTCTGGGCGAGCCGCCGCCAAGTCTGGCCGGACCTGGCGGTGGTGGCTGTGCGCCTCCTCTCCTGCCCCCCAACCAGTGTCCAGAGCGAGCGGGTGTTTTCACGTGCCGGGGACGTGGTGACACCCTCTCGCTCCCGCTTGGACCCTGGTCTGGTGGAGCAGCTGGTCTTCCTTAAGGTGAACCTCCCCCTGTTGGGCTACCCCAAGCTGGAGTTTGAGCCGGGCGAGTGATTACCGTGGGTTGCCCCAAGGTTGGTCACCTGCCTGGCTCGGCCTCTGTGCTTATCCCTACCCTCCCCCCTTCCACCTCTAGCTGAGCTGACGTGACAGATGCTGAGCCGTGCCAGCCAGTCGCAGCGTGTAGTGTGCCCACACAGAGATGCAGTTGTAGTAGTAGTTGTAGTGCTGCGACTGGCCAGATGTTTACAATGCCCACGCCCACCTAAAAAGAAACCCAATGCTGACCAGCACAGGCCCTTTATCTATCCACCTGTCAGCATTTGGGGACCTGGCGTGGGCACGGCACACCCCCCCAAAGTAGCACAGCCCACGGAGTACTAGACTTAGCGGCAGCGGCGGGTATACGTTCTAAAATGCAGTGTAGATATGTAAATACTGTATGTAAATAAACATGTAAATAATTTTTTCTTTAAAAACCCCATGTCAAAATCAAGCCTCAAAATTATGCAAAAGAAAGAAAAAAAGGTGACAGAGGGAGAACAAAATGATGAATGCCAAATGAATTGATTTTATTGAAAATGTTACCAGAAATCATGTGTGGGGGGCTTGGTTTACATGGAGAAAATGATTGGGTGATTTTTTCAAATGAAACGAATGAATTATTATCATCTTATGTTCATCTTGATTGTGGTCACTGTTGATGTTGGCTGATGGCAAAAAACCCAAAACCATCAGAATAGCAATGAACTGGCTGCCAACACAACATATTGATTGATAACTGTGCAGGGGGGGAATTGGGTCTGTGTGTGTGTGTGTGTGGTGCAGGCGCAGTCTGTCTCTTCCTGTTGTGTGTCTGTCTGTCTGTCTGTCTGTCGGTGTGAATGGATGCCTAGCACTGTCTCTGTGTGTGGATGCTTTCTGTGTGTAGTGTGGTGTGTGTCTGTCTACATGTTTTTTTCCCTCCCCCCCATGCCTCCCTCCATCCTTCCCCTCTCATCCTCTCCCCTTCCTCTTCACCACCTTCCATCCTCCCTCCCTTCCAGCCCACCACCGCCTCACCTGCCCCCAACCCCGGTCTGGCAGATGATGAGAGTCTGGTCTCTCCCACCGAAGCACACACGTGAGCACGTGTGTGCACAAATATGTGGCTGACAAACTCTGAGCCGGACCCTCCCCCCTTCAATCCCCTCTACATCCCTCTCCCCCTCCCCTTTCCTCCCCCCTGCCTCCCTGCCTCCCTCCCTGCCTCCCTCCCCCCTCCTAGCTAGCAGCGCACACATACACACACAAAACACCTGTGGTGGCAAACACCACCAGCAAACATGCACTCACACTGGTGCCACCACCTCTGCCTTGGGCCTCTGTGTCCTTGAGCAGATATGTGGTGGTGGACCAGAGAAGCATTTCTTTCCAGCAAGGCAAAAGGCATGCACTCACTGCACACACACACACACACACACACACACACACACACACACACACACGAAGAGGTGAAAAGACGAGAAGAGGCAACTTCTAGAACCAGCAGCAGCAGGTGAGTGTCGTGTAATTGTGTTGCTTCCCAAGGCCACTGCCCATGCTCAATGCTCAGTCTGCTGAAACTAAAGAACTAGCTACAATCACCCTTCCTCACACGCAGCTCAGCTCAGCTCAGCTGCACAGCACACTGACTAACTAGACACTACAGCTGGTGGTAGAAAAAACAGAAGTCTAGATTCTAGAAGATGTCCTGGTGGATTTTAAACTTTCAAATCTGTGCTAGGATTGCCTCGCCTGCCTCCTCCTCCTCCTCCTCCTCCTCCTGCCTGTAATTGTGCCCTCTCCCCTTGCAGTTGCGCCGTCGTGATGGGTTGGTGATGTGCGTGCGCCGTCTACTTGTTAGCTCTCTCCTCCTCATGTTGGCTGGGCTTGCCAGGCACTGGCTGGCAGCAGCTGTTGGCTGTGTGCTAGGCTCAGGCTGTGGCACGCGTGACTGGACTGGGAATGTTATTGTAGCGGCAACGCTGGTTGTGGTGGTAGCAGTAGTAGCTGTTGTTGTTGCTGGGCTGGTGGCTGCTGGCCTGTGCTGACTCTGCGCACTTGGTCTGGTCTGGTAATTTGGATGCAGATGTAGGGTGTGTGTGCATCATCCATGGGGAGCAGCAGAGCAGAGCAGAGCAGGTTGGCTGGCTTCTGTCTGTCGGGCCTAGTCAGTGGCAGGCACTGAGTGAGGCGGTGGTTTCTTTGGGCGTCACATCACCCATCATGCAGAGCGGCAGGTCTGCTGCTCTGCTGCTCCGCCTCCTGCTTCTTCTCTGTGTGTGCTGCTCTTGTGCTTAGTGTGCTGCTCCGCTGCTGCTGCTGTGCTGGCAGGCAGCACAGCAGTGGCCTTTTTGTTAGATCAGAGAGTGGGTGTTGTCTCTCTGAGTGTCCTCCTCTTACTTGCTTGGATAGGAGTGGTGGTAGTAGGTAGGCATTAAGATGGACTGACTAGGTGTTACGTGTTAGGGCGCCCAGAGAGAGGGGCCAAAAAGATGGGGTGGCAATTGTTGGGTTGCTCCTAGTATTATTGGTGAATTTTTGAAGAAAAAAATTTTTCCATTGGCTAGAATGGGGGTTTGGGGCTGCCCCAGACCCGCCTCTGTGGGGTGGCAGCACCGCCAAAGTGGGTCCGGGGCCATGGCAAAAATGCCCTCAGTCCCTCCCAGCAATCCCCGTAGAGATAGGAGTGATGGTTCTGTTGTTTTTCTGAGGTGTTCTGAGTGAGTGTGGATTCTGTGATAGCAAATGAGAGTGGATTCATGGTGTCTCATTGGAAATCTCATTAGCTATCATAGAATCTACACTCAGAACACCTCATAAAAACAACAGAACCATCACTCCTATCTCTACGGGGATGGCAGGGAGGGACTGAGGGCATTTTTGCCATGGCACCGGACCCACTTTGGGGGTGCTGCCACCCCACAGAGGCGGGTCTGGGGCAGCCCCAAACCCCCATTCTAGCCAATGGAAAAAAAATTTTCTTCAAAAATTCACCAATAATACTAGGAGCAACCAATTGCCTTGGGATTTTTGAGGTGGAGGACACCCATGGGTGGCTACCACCCACCCCAGCTTTTTTGCCCCTAAGGGCTCCACATTGTGAGTTATGGGCAAGAATTAATTTTTTTAAAAAAAAATTGTAAAAAATCAGAGGAAGGTCCAATCGACTTGAAATTTGGGTGGCTGGTAGAACACAATGTCCCCTTCAAAACGAGCCACTTTTTGTGATCCGAACCGGTTCGGTTCAGATCTGAACCGGTTCGAAACCGAACCGGACCGGGGGGTGGTCCGGCAAAACAAAAACCGAACCTCCCTGGTCCGGTCCGGACCTGATTCGGACCCGAACCGAACCAGGAGAACCGGTTTTATGCACATCCCTAAGAGGAAGGCAGTGAGGGGCCCATTTTAAAATTTCATCTCCGGGCCCACTCCAACCTTGCTATGCCCCTGCATCTGTCATCGGAAGGTAAAGGGCCAGCTTGCAGTCAACAGGGATGCAAGCTTTATATCATGTTAGCTTTATATTATATTTTGATTTATTTACTTTAATTGCCTGTGGTCTTGATGCTTTCCAGTTTTTCTGTATGATTAGCAGCAAAAATAAATACCTTATTTGTTTTAAGGTTTAGACTGATATGTAGCCCAAATAACCACCCTGTATGTCTAAATGCCCTCTAGCTTTCCTTGCTTAAGAGGATTGGATGTATAGAAGGTTGAGGTATCCCTATACTCAGAGCAACTGGGAGGCAGACATTTTTTCCAAGGATATGCAGTATTCAGCATTCCCTCCACAAGCAGCTTCTAACTGGGAGTGGGATAGTGTTTTTTTAAAAAGAGAGGGTAGCAGTTGACTAACATTTGAGACAGCCCAGAGTACTATATGGTGGAATGCACAAGTACCTGTGTTGAGTATGTAGGGGAGGAATGGCAGTTCAGTCCCCAAATAGCAAAGCAAACCACTTTGGTGAGAAAGCAGCAAAGCAAGAGGTCTTGAGACAGTTCTTTAGGATTGAAGAACTACAATGATTTATTTAAAGAAAAGATTGCAAACAAATGTGAAAGAGTCTGCAGCTTAATTGCAGCTGTAGCTCATGGCTGAAGAGAGAGACCACAACAAGCAGGCATCTCTGGAGAGACAAAATGGAGACTAATACTGGAAGATCAAAGAGGGGAGGAGTCCAGCACTTTTATCCATGATCCTAACACACACACACACACACACACACACACACACACACACACACACACACACACGTCACTATGAGACATTGCAGCTGAGAGCTGATGCTGCTAGTGTCCTAGCTCCTACAAACCTCTTTAAATGATCAATTCATAACATTCTTTCCCACCAGTTTGATTCAATGGTCACATCTGGATCGATCAATCTTGTCATTTTTCCTGTCTGCAGTATTGCAAAACTATTTGTTTTCTATTTATTGCAGCTACAACCATGTGTAGCCAGACTTTAATCACTTTTCATCTTGTCTGTTAGGTTATTCTTTCTAGCCGTCTTGTTAATTTTAAAATTTTGATGTCTGTCCAGAATTCTGCAGCCTAAATTATTTATCTTGCTCACCTCTATGAACATTTACTTGTTGGTAATAGCTGCTTCTACACATTTGGTAAAATAGTCACAGGACATTGAATTGTGGAACAGACCATTTTTGCTTAACTCTGCACAACTTTTACAACAACTCAATACAGAATAACACGGAGGTACTGACTGTAGCAGGGGTCAGAACTTGAGAGATGGTTAAATCGACCTGTTCTGGACAGGGTTACACACACACACCCCGAAAAAACAAGTACGTACTTGGGAGTGTTCCTGGACCCAAAACTCTCCCTGGTATCTCATGTTGAGACAACAGTCAGGGGCACTCTTTATCCGCTTTGGATATTACGTCAGCTACACCCATCTCTGAGGCAAAATCACATTAAAACATATATAAAACATGATACATATGCTGGTAACCTCCAGACTTTATTACGGCAATGCACTCTACATTGCGCTGCCTTTGTACATAGTCCGGAAACTACAGATGGTGCAGAATGCAGCAGCCAGGCTGGTCTCCGAATAACCTGAAGAGACCATACAACACCGATCTTACATGAACTGCATTAGCTGCTGCTATGTTTATGAGCAAAATACAAAGTGCTAGTTATTACCTATAAAGCCCTTAATGGCCTGGGTCCGGGGTATTTAAGAGAGCGCCTCCTTTGTCATGAACCCTCCTGCCTATTAATATCATCTGGGAAGGTCTCGTTTTGGCTACCAGCGGCTCGTTTGGTGGCTGCTCAGAACCAGGCTTTCTCTGTGGCTAACCCAGAGCTCTGGAATGCACTCCCTGTTAAAATCAGAGTTTCTGTATCTCTGGCTTTTTTTCAAAAGATCCTTAAGACACACTTGTTTTCTCGGGCTTTTAATTAATTCTAATTGGTTTGATATCATAATGGTTCTATTCACTTTATCCTGTTTCAATATATTATTTTAACTTATGCACACCACCTAGGGATGCGCATGTCAGCAGTATAGAAATATGATATAAATAAGTAAATAAATAAAATAGCTGTGCCCTAGGATTCAATTTTCCATGTTGCTCAGAACTTATTCTCTCTATCCACCCATTCATAGAACACTGTGATTTCAACTATCATTATGCATTTCCTATAATTTTCTTCACTTTCCTCCTTCCATATCACCTATATTTAGTTTAAACTTTTGGCTTTAACTTTTAATGGGCGGAAGTAGATGTGAAGCGCAAAATGGGGCTGTCGTCCTCAGATGGCTTAATATGTATGCTTCTGCCATACTAGACAGCCATAGCACCTAATCCCTGTCCAGACACTGAGGCTATTCAATGCACGTGTAAAACCGGGCTAAGGGAACCCAGCCCAGTTTTGCACATGTGTGTGTGAATCCCAGCGGCACAACAGTGGCAAACCCGCATAGGTAGCCTCTCTTCTAAATGGGGCTAGGAGACCGAGGGTTCGCCTAACCCAATTTTTTTTAATTGTCTGACAGTGGCTGCCAGACTGCGGGGAACCCAAGGAGCGGAAGGGGGATCCCCATGATACACCGCACCCTCAGACGGTGCATTATGGTATTTCTGGGGGCTGGTATGACACATCCTGGCCCTCCCCACTGCCTGCAGGTGCTGGAAATAATCTGGGGCTGTGGGGAGCGCAGGAAGAGCAGTCGTCTGCAGAGAAGGTAAGTCTAATCAGCCTTCCCTGCAACCCACTCTCTAGCCCTTCTCACTGGTCATGAGAAGAGGCTTGTTATGTTGTACTGGAGTTCAAATGTCTGTATACTCATACATGTTTGTGTATGAATGACTGTACCTGCATTCATTTAAAAAGTGGATTTGGTTTATCTCAAAAACATAATCTCAAAAGCTTGGGCAGGGATGACTCCAATGGGTAGAAAGTGCTCCTCCCATAAATAATTCCTGCTCCCTCTTTCACTCCCCCATCCACTAGACTTTAACTTTACAGCCAAGTGTCAGACAAAGTCATAGTATATTTTGGCCCCATAGCTCAAAATTAATTATTTTTAAACATCTACTGTACATTGATTCAAGAAGCCTCATTTACTCACTGCTTTACCGCAGGACAAGCTTGAATATAACATGAAAATAGGGTTTTAATGTTAATTGTAAACTGCCCTGAGTTTTTTTTTTTAATAGGGAAGAATATAAATGTGTTTGTTTTATTTAACTAAGTAAGTAAGTAATAAATGTGATGCAATTTAGGCATTGGTATTATTGACTGCAGTGCTATTCAGACGTGTGTGGTAACTGTATACAGTGTACACAATTAAACTGCCAACTGCAAGCCCCATCCCATCCCAATGTACTACATAGCCCTTCCCTAACTAAGAAACAAATGCTGTATTCAAATTATTCCTTATCTATCTATCTGTCTATCTATCTATTGAATTTATATGACGCCTAGTATAAAAATCTCTAGATGGTGTACAGAATTAACATAGAATTAACACATTTTAAATTCATTAAAACATACATATCATAGGTAAAAAAACATTAACATTTAATCACTGGGGTGGGGCATCTCTCCCCTTGCACAGCACTTGTCTCTTCCAACAACACTGCACTTGATGTAGTGCATCAGTGCAGGGGTGTAGCAAGGTTGGAGTGGGCCCAGAGACAAGATTTTAAAATGCCCCCCCCCCACTTACTGAAGCTCAGCTCATGAAGTAAAGAAATCTAACAAAAAGCATAGTAATATATATGACCTGTGTGCCACAACAGAACATCATCCTAAATTATTTTTAAAAGGTTTTGTAAATTGTGGACGATGCAAGTCAGTTAATGGTACTAGAGAAAGACATGCTGTTCTGGTAGCTCCAGGTCTTAACACTCACATCAGTTTCGGAGGATGAATACAACTGAAGGAAGCCTGGGTGGGTGCGCAGCTGGGGGAGTCAGTCTCGCCCTATGATAGTTATGCCCCTGCATCAGTGCAGGGGTGGGGGAAGACTTACAATTGTCATTGTATAATTACCAAATGCACTAATAGGGCTAGTGCATTGGCAACATGGTATTTTAATTTCCCACTCCTACTTCATATCACCAGTTGCTGCTAAACATTATTATTATTATTATTATTTTTACATTTATAACATCAAGAAACAACATGGACAAATGTGTCTAAATGTTTCCAGGAGCCAGGAGGAGTCAGAACTTGATAGAGGTAATTTTAAGTGTCAACCTGGAGGTGAGCATCATGCTAAATGAAGAGTTTGTTCCTTCCTTCCTTCCAGTTCATCCATTCACTCAACTCTCTTCTCCTTGTAAAGACCAAGATCTTTTGTTGAAACAATGTTGAAAAGGACAAGATACATGCCCAGCTCATCTATAGAAAAACAAAGCACTAGAAAGCAGGAGATCACAGCGGGGGGGGGGAGACACTTTTCCAGTTTCCAAAGAACAAGAGCTAGAAAAAGAAAACTGTTGATGCAATAACCCCAGTGGTCCAAAATGACTTCTGTTTATAAAAATAGTTTTCTGCATGAAAAGCAGGAGTTCAAATGGGAGTCACTTTTAACTTACAGCCAAATTACACATTACATTTATAATATGCTTGGCCTCAGCTTCCTTGATTTTACTTTAGTCAGTAGCGGCCATAGCAAAGGAGAGCTGCTCTGTTAGAACCATGGTGAAGAAAAAGAAGTAAGGCTACCTGTAAGCCCAGCCAAACAGCGCACTGCTGCGAATCAGGAAAGCCTGGCCTTTCAAGCACACAGTCCTTCTCCAGTGACCTGCTGAGACCCTACCAGGTGCTGTAGCAGCCCTAAGCGGGCCACAGCATATCTGCAACCAGTCAGGAGGGAAGGGCTGGTTAACTGGCTACTAGTCTGATGGCTATAGGTCACCTCCAGCCTCAGAGGCAAAACCCACAATCATTATTAGGTTCAAATTAAAGGTTATTTTAAAAGCTAAAAACTGAAAATTATAAAAAGCTAAAGAACCTACCAGGTATAATCCCACCCACCCCCAAAATGGAGCATTAAAAAGCCTCCTTTTAAAAAGTGAATTTTAAGATGTTTTTTAAAAACACCGAGTGAGGGAGCATGGTGAATCTCTTCAGGGAGGGTGTTCCAAAGATGAGTGGCCACAACCGAAAAGGCCCGGTCTCTAGTCCCCGGCAACCAGATTTCTGGTAGTGGCAGGGTCATGAGCAGGGCCTGGAATAATGAGCGGAGGGCCCTGGCAGGTTCATATGGGCGAATGCAATCCAACAGGTACCCTGGCCCCAAGCCGTGTAGGGCTTTAAATGTCAATACCAGCACCTCAGGTAGGATGCACACTGGCTCCTTTGACTTTGAACTGGCCTTTTTGGCGGAGGCGATCCTGACACCTCGCTTTCCCCCCACTCCACAGTCTTTATCTAAGCTGGGTTCCCCATGGCTGCCACTGGGCAAAGAAAAACTAAGTATGTCTGGGCCAAGCAAGTTATTAATGTTGCATGCATTTAGTTCTTAGCTAGAAGTGTCTTATTTTTGCTCTGCAATTAAATAACTAAAGTATGAATTAATGTGGGCTGGTAGTTAGAATATCTTCAAGACCCAGAAGACAAAATGATATTCAGGTGTCCACTGTGCAGAGAGGAGCTGGTCTTGTGGTAGCAAGCATGACTTATCCCCTTAGCTAAGCAGGGTCCACCTTGGTTGCATATGAAAGGGAGACTAGAGGTGTGAGCACTGTAAGATATTCTCCTTAGGGGATGGAGCCGCTCTGGGAAGAGCAAAAGGTTCCAAGTTTCCTTCCTGGCTTCTCCAAGATAGGGCTGAGAGAGATTCCTGCCTGCAACCTTGAAGAAGCTGCTGCCAGTCTGTGAAGACAATACTAAACTAGATAGACCAATGGTCTGGTTCAGTATATAGCAGCTTCCTATGTGGTGTGTTTACTAGGAGAGCTTTTGTTTGAATTATGTTCCTGTTACCTTTCAGAAGATGGTTGCTTTGTCCCAAAGGGGCTCACAATCTTCTCTCCTTTGGAAGTTATATTTTTGGGATGAATAGGGATAGTTTGTATCCCCCATTTTCAAAGAGTGATCTTGCCCAGTGAGCTTAACGCTAATAAATAATAATCATAATATTATAATAGAGCTAAATGCTAAACAAGTACAAGACCTGCTTTGATCATTTGAAGTATTGTTATATCTACATGAGTTCACAGTCTATTAAAATTTGCAACTATTAAAAACATACATAAAAATACATAAAGAACAGCATGCTCTTAAATGTGCTTCTAGAATTATTGGTCCATGAGAAAAGGCATGGCATCCTGCTAGAAACCATAAAAAACTCCCAGATGTTTGACAGTATGAAGAAAATATATTGGATTTTACATTTTATAATTTCCAACCCTGTTGTCAACATGCACCGTATGTTACTTTATATTCTACTCATTGCAAGCCGCCATAATTCCTCATGGCACAGCCAAGTAAAATATAGCCCTCTCTGCTGACACTACTTATTGTTTTTTGTCTCCTATAAATGATTTGTGTCTATGTTTTGAATTTTAGTAGATGAGAGGGGGAGTGCATTTCCATACACTTTCAAAAGAAACCACACATTCAATGGAACACCCAGTTCTGTGCCTCAGGAAATAGAATGTTCCTTCTTTTTCTCCAGTTACTTGGTGTCAAATTACTCAAGCTTACTCTTTTTAATATGTCAGAAAGCAAAGTAACAGGCTCCACAACAGTCTGAGATGGGGCCATAATAGAACCAGGCCAAATTCAGACGTAATGGGGAACCGGAGGTTCCTTAACCCCTGGTTTGCTCACCTGCATGTCCAAATTCAGGAAATTGGAGTTTGCAGCAGAAAGGGACCCACAGTCTCCCACCCTGAACTTGAATCTGAGCCTTCAGAGTGGACTTTTGCCACAGCAAACTCCATTTCTGCGGCACCACAGTTTCGGTCCAATGGAACTGAATTTGAGGGAGGAAGCTCCTCCCTCACTCTAGCCCAATTAGCTGTGCAGGCTGAACTTTTGTCAAGAAGGAAGCCTACACATCCAGCTCCCCCACCTCTCTGCAGTCTCACTGACTGCAGAGAGGCAGCTCTCCCCAATGTCCAAAGCGAGAAAGCACAGGAGGGGGCACAGAACCGTGTGTCTATTGGACCCATGGTTCTGCATTATGTCTGAAGGTGGCCTCAGTGTTATGTTAGTAGCATTAAATAATGCCATTTGGTCTTGCCATGCATTGCCCTCTAGGACCAAATGAAACAATATGCCTAGTCCATGACTGCAGCCTGCGTGCATGTTTTTTCTAAGATACAGTACATGGTATGGTAGAATCTGAATCAGAACTGTGGATGGGAAGGACTTTATTCCTCTGCCCCAACTGTGGTCAAGTTCTGGTTCCGCTCTTCCATGAGGTTGCTATTTGCCCTAGAAGAAATACCCCCACTGGTGTCAAAGCAAATAGCAGCTGTGGAGCCTTGATCTGGATTGTGACCATAGGTAGAGGTAAAGGATTAAACTCTTTTCTTCTGCCTGCCATGGTCCCAATCTGTGGGGTGTCCTTATGCTCTTTATTATTTATTTGTTTGTTTATTTGTGTGTTCAATTTCTAGACCGCCCTTACAGAATAGCTCAGGGCAGTTCACAAATATCACAAAACAGTTAAAATCAATCAACAATCAGGAATAAAGATTTTAAAATACAACGAAGCAGCTAAAAAACACACCAAAAACCCCCAATTCAAAATCTTATTAAAACCTGATACATTAAAAACCCTTTAAAACATTTTAAAAACCCTGGAAGGCCAGGCTGAACAGGTAGGTTTTTAGGGCTCTCCTAAATGCCAATAAAGAATTCAAATTACGGATTTCTGCAGGGAGCTCATTCCACAATCTAGGAGCGGCTACAGAGAAGGGACACCTCTGGGTCGCCACCAGATGAGCCAGTGGCAACTGGAGCCAGACCTCCTCAGATGATCTTAGTGTGCGGTGGGGATCAGACTGAAGAAGGCGCTCTAAGGAAACATGGACTTGAGCCGTTCAGGGCTTTAAAGGTAATAACCAGCACTTTGTATTTTGCCCGGAAACGTATTGGCAGCCAGTGTAGCTGTTTCAAAACAGGCATAATATGGTCTCTCCGAGTTGCCCCAGAGACCAGCCTGGCTGCCGCATTTTGAACTAACTGAAGTTTCTGAACTACATACAAAGGCAGCCCCACGAAGAGTGAACTACATACAAAGGCAGCCCCTACTTGACTACATACAGTAGTCAAGCCTGGAGGTTACCAGCTGGTGCACCACTGTTCTGAGGTCATCCTCCTGAAGGAAAGGGCACAGCTGTCGAATCAGCCAAAGCTCATAAAAAGCACTCCTGGCCACAGCCTCCACCTGAGATACGAGGGTGAGGTCTGGATCCAGGAGTACCCCCAAGCTGCGTACCTGCTCCTTCCGGGAGAGTGTGACCCAGGGGCATAACAAGGCTGGAGTGGGCCCAGAGACAAAATTTTAAAATGGGCCCCTCGCTGATACACACATACACACTTCACAATATACAGTCATGTGACTTGGCTCTGGGGACCCCCTCAAGGCGTGGGGGCCCCAAGGCAGCTGCCTTCCCTTGCCTAATAGTAGTTACACCCCTGGTGTGACCCCATCCAGCACAGGGAGATCTAACTCATCCCTCAGATTCTGAGCCCCTACAATGAGCACCTTCATCTTGCTTGGAGTAAGCTTCAATTCATCATCCCTCACCCAGGCAATTACTGCCTGTAGGCAGGCATTTAGGGAATGAACGCCATTTCGAAGCAGATAAAAGAGAGAAGTAGATTTGGGTGTCATCAGCATACTGATATCACCCAGCACCATATCTTCTTATGACCTCACCCAGTGGTTTCATGTAGATATTGAAAAGCATTGGTGGCAGAATGGAGCCCTGAGGGACTCCATATAACAGCTCTCATTTAGAAGAGAAACTGTCACCAAGCTCCACCATCTGGGATCTGCCTGAGAAATAGGAGCGGAACCACTGCAAAGCAGTGCCTCCTATCCCCAACTCCCCCAGGCGATCCAGAAGGATACCATGGTTGATAGTATTGAATGCCACCAAGAGATCCAAGAGAACCAACAGAGTCACACTCCCTTTGTCGATTCCTCAGTATAGGTCATCCATCAGGCCAACCAAGGCTGACTCAACCCCATAGCCTGCTCTAAAGCCAGTTTGAAATGGGTCTAGATAATCAGTTTCCTCCAAAACTGCCTGGAGTTTATGTTAGAAAAATCAAGCATACAGCTCTCAGCATACAATAGGCCTATTGACTTGTTGGGGATTCATAACTTATAATAGTATCTAGAAGTTCTCAAGAGTTCAGTTCTTCCATAGACAAATCTCAGATAGAAAGGCTTGGATTTCAAGCATGAGCAGAAACAAGGCTTTTCAACCTCTTCTTTTCTGGAGCAGCCTCTAGAAAACCACATATGAAGACTGGGAAGTCTCTGAATTGGAAAGGAGTTGTAGTTGGAGTGGGGAATCAGTGGAAATTAGAATCCCTCTCACCACAAGCCTTGGACCTTCCATTGATGCAAGCAGCTCTCTGCATTCCACCAAAAATTCCACCATCACAGGCATCCATTTGTCATAGTCAACAGACAGTTGAGATAGTTACCCCCGCTAACTTGGCAAAGAGGCACCTTTTTAATGTGGTGATTCTTTTTACTTAGCAGGGGGAGAGTAACTGGCCCTATATACCCCCAGCACGGTACTTCCAGTGACTGTTGCTGAGGTTGGTCTTATGTTTCTTTTAGACTGTGAGCCCTTGGGGGACAGAGATCCATCTTATTAATTTATTATTTCTCCCTGAGCCATTTTTGGAAGGGCGGTATAGAAATCGAATAAATAATAATAATATATTAGTCAGAGGTGCACCTCAGTAATTTTGGAGCCTGGAGCTAAAGGACTTTGGAGTCCCACCCCTTGCTGGAGTCCCCAATGCCCTGCTGCAAGTTAAGCATCATCCCCCTATTCTTATCCCACATATTTATTTCCCCACTCCGACTCTAAAGCACTGGTCATAATCATACCTGGCGACCCAGCACAGTGCAGGCGAGCAGCGGCCACACCACCCGGATCAGACTAAAGAGGATTTGGGGGCCCCCAGGCAGTGTGGAGGCCCTGGACCTTGGCCCCGAAGTCCAGGGGTAAGAGTGCCACTGGTCATTGTGGCGTGACTGTGGTTGAAATTTTATTTATGTGCTCAATAATGGGTTAATTAAAAATAAATTGAAATGAAGTACATATGTTACTTGACCGTCTAGCTCTCATTCTTATCCTGTTCCACTTTTGCATTTGAAAATATTTCCCGCAATCCATCATCAGCTTATGTTTTAAATCATTTTGGAATATGCATATTTAATTCATGACAGATTTCATAGTGAAACCAATTTTTTTTTGTATGTGTGGGCTCTCTGTTAGAAGGAAAACCTTTTTAATTCATCAGTTGGAGCATATCTGATCTTGAAATCATTGCAGGGACAATAACTATGGAACCCCACAGGACTGCTTTTCCCCAACAACTCCTTAGAGCAAAACCGCACTTCAAAGTATGCCTTTCCCCCCCTTACAATCTGGTTCATCCATTTTTATGCCTTTATCAGGAAATGAATTGCTGTTCATTTCACATAGGGTGAAATAAAGAACATGGAACAACTTTATGCCAAAACGTTCACTATAAAAATCTAGGATTACAATGGAGGGAAAGAGAGCTCTTTCTCATTAATAGAGCTTCACATTTGCTTAATAGAAAAATTAACCACACCGAAGAATTCCAATTAATTTAGGCCTATTACTTTCTATATATATTAGCTTATTATGTAAGGGATATTTATAGACCTGTTTTGACATGTCTGTAGTAAATGTCATCAACTAATTGAAAAAGGCGCAGCCTTGCCCTCCCTGATGACAAATAAGAGCAGCAATTTTGCTGAGAACACTAGACACATCATCAATGTCATGATCTTTGGCCTGTGGTACTTTCAAGAGTTTGTCTCCAGAGAAATCTTCTGTTGGAATGTTAATCTGTTGCTTCTCTGACCTTCTGCACTATGGGCTATATTCTTGCTACATTCCACATGTTTTCATGCTGACATTTAGCAAATAGGACCAGTGGCAATTCTTCTCTAAACTGTATATCTAGCAAAAAAAATGTAAGTGTGCAAGTAAAAAGATCAAAGAAACACATTTTTCAAAAATTATCTTTTGGGAAAAAAGATGTTTAGTGTCTTTTTTCTGCATAGTTCGCAAAACTGGAAGAACATTATATAACAAATTGGTCCAAATAGGTGACAATGGTTCATGATATTATTCAGAACAACTAGCACACTTTAAATTTTGTTCAAGCCTCAGAATTGAGACTGTCTATGCAACTTTCCTAGTCTTCCTCTTAGTCCTTTTCATGTGCGAGATAATTGTTTCAATTCAGGATTTGTGACAATGTTCATAAATATCACCAATGCTTTAAGAATTCTAAAATAGATGCTGTGTTAAACTAATGACAGGAAATGTTGGCTATTAAAAGGAAGACAGAATTATTCAGTGAAATGACAAAGGGAAATGTATGACAAGGATACCTGAATCTTTTTTTACTGCATGTGAGAAAATAAGTCAAATTAATTGTCATTAGCTCAGATTGACACCTGGTTAACTCTTCAAATGGCCAAGTACAAGATAGCCATAACTTTTAAAACTGCCAGTACAGAAGCTCCTTGTACGGAAAGGTAGAGGGAAAGCCAGCTTAGATTCTAAGACTTCATGGAAATAAAATATGACTGAGACATGCTTGAAGCTGCTCTGGAAGAACACTCCCTATACTTCATGCAACAGTCTACTCTCCTGTGACAAACTCAGGGGAAACTGTCAGGAATCACTGGTGTCCAGTACTGGTTGACTGCTGACATGATAATTTATCTTGTTCCTCCCCTCCCTCACTCCTCCCTCACTCCAAGATGGAGCTGGCAGTCGTGTGGGCGGCCGATCCGACCACCCCGGGCTGCAATTGTGATCATAAGCAGGGAGAGCAGTCTAAGCCCACTCTCCCCACAAACCCCCTTAAGGCGGGTCTCACTGATCATGAGACTCACCTCAGTAAGTCAATAGCCTTGAGGCAAGTGCCCAGTTGACAAGCTCCTGCAGAGGAATCCCCCCCTTACAGATGATATGAATTATCATACGGAAACAGCTTAAGTACTGCACGTGCTCCCTGGTACCGTCTGTGTGGAGCCTCCTCCCAACACTTTCCCCTCTCTTAAGTAAGAAAAGCAACTGATCAGCAACTATCTTGAATTGATAGCAACATGGCTTACAAAGGCATGTGTTTTAATCCCTTGCCCACAGAGAAAAAGGAAATCTGTACATTTCATGAGAAGAAATGTTTCAAAATACAAAATGTAGTGCTTGTTAAGCCACGCTAAAGAAAGCAGAAGGAATATAAATGGATTCAGAATTAGGAAACAAATATCTGTCTCATCCAGCCTCTGGACTTTACTACAGAAGATATTTCGGAAAGTTCTAGCTTTAGAGCTTAGGGAATGAAGTCAGAGACTTGCCTTGAAATAAATGTAAATCTCTAATGAAAGAAATTATTGATTACCTTCAGGCACTCAAGTGTGATAAATCCAAAGAACTGTAGGCCAGTGAGAGATCTGAAGGATACAGTATAATGCAGTGGAAAATGCCATCAAAGGAGGAATTCTTAAAACAGCAAGTGTTAAAGGAGACTAAAAAGCCATTAATCTGGACCCTGTTTTTGAAAAGGAGGCAAGGGAGCTCCTGAAAGGCTTCAAATACCCCAAGTCTCATCTCTCTGATGGGAAAAAAGAAAAGTGGTTGAGTAGTTAAATGTATAGTACAAGGCTCAAAGCAGTGCAGACTGGCAGTAGGTTCATGAAAAAAGAGAGTAGTTCACACAATGCATGTCACAAGTTGTTGCGACTATCAGTAGTAGAAGCCTTCAGAAAAGGATTCAGTGAATGGGTGTCATGCCAAATAGGTCTATCAAAGGCTATCAGTCACAGCAGCTAAATGCAACCTCCATGTTCAGAGGCAGTATACCTCCAGTTACTACTGTATTTACCTGAATCCAAGACTAGGTTTTTCCAAAGATACTAGAAACTGGGAGATCATATTACATTCAGAGCCCTGTTCCTTTTGAGTAAATGCAAGTTTAACCTGTATTCAACCTCTATTTTTTAAAGGGGTTGTCTTAAATTCAGAGTCGTCTTTGATTCCAGTAAATTTGGGTAGATGCTATGGACAATGATGGGGTAGGAGGATTATCTACATTTGCCCCACTTGTGAGCTTCTCAGGACCATCTGTTCAGACTCTGATAAGACGGAACATTAACTTGTTGAAGCTAATCAGGTCTAGGTCTGGTCAGTATCTGGGTCTTGAATCCGTTTCTCACAGTGTCCAACCAAATGCCCTCTCCTGCCATGCTCCACTGCATCTAGCATTCAGAGACCTTTGAACTTGGAGGTAGAATATAGCCATCATGACTAGTAGTAGCCAGACATGTCTTCCATGAATCTTCCTCCTGTTACAATCACTGCTCCATATTCTAGCTTGGACCAGAAATTGTGTTTTGGAAAGCAATGGGACTCTGTGTAATTCTTATGAAAATGTACATGTTTTTGAATCTTAGCAGCAGCCAATAAGCTGCTTCCTTGGACAAACCAACAGGAGATTACAGGGGTCAGAGAATACCCATTTTTATTTTTCAGTGGCAGAAGGAGGTGCAGATGCAGGGGTGAATGCATAGCCATTCCAGCTGATTTCGGCAGCCTGCACTTGGGCACCTGTCCAGTCATCATCATCACCATCATCATTTATTATGGTCCATGACCATCCAGCATTTACAGTAATCAACAGTTACAGGCAGTATAACTTAAAATACTCCGATACTAAATAATAACAAATAATACTGAATAATACTAAGACTACTGGCCCACTACCCAAGTAAAACATGTACTTTACATAACATAAGGGTTAACCATTTGTTTCCTGATATTACAAGCAGTAGCACAAAATTTAGCCACACAGTAGGTAATCTTAGCCTTAGAGTCAGAAAGAAGGAGATTTGCATAAAAGTCATCCAACCTGCCTGGATAGTGTAACAACATTGGACCAATAAGAAGAAAAAGTACATCTCTATAAAATACACAATAAAATAATACATGTTCCACTGACGTAATCATGCCTGAACAGCAGGGGAAGAGCCACTGGGAATATGGCGTTCAGCAAAATCTTGCCTACAAAGCAGCCGAAGGTGACTCATTTAAATGGGCCAAAGTAAATGCATGGTGTAACTTAGGGATGTTGGGGTTTGTGATTATTTAGCAAAGCACCAAGGAAGCTACCACTCTAGTTAACAGAGCGCAGAGTTTAGTTGTTGCAGCTATTTAAGTAACACAGATGGAGATCACTGTAGAGTCTAAACTAAATAGGTTTATTGGTGAAGTACATTTGAGATAGGAATGACCTATACTATCTATCAGCTACATAATTTTTATATTTTATATTTTATTTATTGTTGAATTTCTATACCGCCTTTCATTAAAAACAACCCCAAGGCAAGGTAGAGAGAGAAAGAGAAGTCTCTATCTTCTCTCTAGGAGGAAAGGAACAGGGCTGACTCACTACAGGAAGTACCTGAGGAGTCATGAAAGGGTTATAGAGCAGAAGAAAGCAGGGACAGGTAAGGGGACCCTCACTAGCTACCTCTGCTCCCAATGCCCCTAGTGGTCATTAGGCTAGTTGGTGCAAAAGGTTGATGCACTGGAACTCCATCTCCAACAAGGGAGAGTAAGTTTATATAAGTAATTAGCTGGGAATAGAATTTGTCTAGAATTTTGTACAACCACACGGTGTGTAATTCTCACTCTGTCCTTTTGAAGCACAATATCCCAAAGGCACCGATGAATTGATTCTTTGCCCAGTCAGTAATCCAGCATCTCAGCACCAAAAACTGTGTTTGGAAATTCCCCAACTCTGTCAGGTAGCAACAGACCACAGTTATTTTCGGTAAACCATCCCACTGACTATTGAGCATAAGGATTAAAAAAAAAAACAGAAAATAATTTTCCCTGTTCTTGTTACATAATTTTCATACTTTCCCCATTACTGCAGATACATAGGGAACTATGGATGCAAATGAAAACTTTTTAAAAATTATAACATTGCAGTTATATAACAAAATCACAATTTTTCAAGGTATACGTACTATAGTTGATTGCTTTAGAGCTATTTCAAACTAAATGAATGATCAGTTGAGGATATAGCTGATTTTAAAGAGGACTGTAAAGGATAGCAATGTAGCAAAGCTTTGTCAGATGTGAAATATTTTGTGTTAGCTTTGTCAATTGTCCTGTCAACAGGTATACATTCATTTCTTCATGACTTTGTTAATCAATTATCTTAGCAGAAAAGTATCTTAGTGTTCTGCTACTTGTATATTTACACACTTTTCCCTTTATTATTTATTTATTATTTATTTATTTGATTTGTATACCGCCCTTCCAAAATGGCTCAGGGCGGTTTACAATTAAAACAAACCACTAAAACAGTAAAGAGCTAAAACAGATTAAAAACAATATAACAGTTAACAATTTAAAAGCATTTTAAAACAACAATTCAACAATTACAGTAATTAAAATCCCAAAATCAGGTTTTTAATTTTAAAATAAACCAGATATTAAAACCCCCAAAATTTAGGAAGCTGAGAAAGCTTGGGTGAAAAGATGGGTTTTCAGGTATTTTTTGAAAATTGCCAGAGATGGGGAGGATCGTATCTCAGCAGGGAGCGCATTCCACAATCTGGGGGGCAGCAACCGAGAAGGCCCGTCTCTGTGTAGCCACCAAACTGGTTGGCGGTAACTCGTGACGGACCTCGTCAGATGACCTCAATGGGCAGTGGGGCTCATAATGAAGAAGATGCTCTCTTAGATACCCAGGGCCTAAGCCGTTTAGGGCTTTGTAAGTTATAACTTTATTTTGTCTGGGAACCTATTGGCAACCAGTGTAACTCCATCAAAAAAGGAGTAACATGGTCTCTCCGAGATGACCCAGAAATCAACCTGGCAGCCACGTTCTGAACCAACTGGCGTTTCCGGACTATGTACAAAGGCAGCCCCTCATAGAACGTATTGCAAAAGTCAAGTCTGGAGGTCACCAACAGATGTACCACAGTTTTGAGGTCATTGATCTAGAGAAACGGGCACAGCTGGAGTGTCAGCCAAAGCTGATAGAAAGCACCCCTGGCCACCACCTCAGTCTGAGAAACCAGGGAGAGGTGTGAATCCAGAAGTACTCCCAGACTGCAAACCTGTTCCTTTTGGGGAAGTGTGACCCCATCTAGAACAGGCAGATCAACATCGTCTCTAGAGTTTTGACCCCGCACAATAAGTACCTCCGTCTTAGCTGGATTCAGCTTCAGTTTATTCTCCCTCATCCAGCCCATTACTGCTTCCAGGCAGTCATTTAGGGAGGATATGCCAGCTCATGAAGAAGTTGAAGTAGATCTTGGTGTCATCAGCATACTGGTAACACCCAGCTCCAAATCCCCTGATGATCTCTCCCAGTGGTTTCATGTAGAAGTTAAAAAGCATTGGAGAAAGTATGGAGCCTTGAGGGACACCATACTTAAGCTCAGATTTTGAAGAGCAACAGTCTCTAACTGACACCATCTGGAATCTATCCAAGAGGTAGGAGCGGAACCACGGTAAAACAGTGCCTCCCACCCCCAACCCCCTCAGACATTCCAGAAGCATACTATGGTCAATAGCAATAGCAATAGCAATAGCACTTACATTTATATACTGCTCTATAGCTGGAAGCGCTCTAAGCGGTTTACAATGATTTAGCATATTGCCCCCCAACATTCTGGGTACTCATTTTACCGACCTCGGAAGGATGGAAGGCTGAGTCAACCTTGAGCCCCTGGTCAGGATCGAGCTTGTAACCTTCTGGTTACAGGGCGGCAGTTTTACCACTGCGCCACCAGGGGCTCAATAGTATCAAAAGCCACCAAGAGATCCAAAAGGACCAACAGAGTCATACTTCCTCTATCAATTCCCAATTGGAGATCATCCATCAGGCTGACCAAAGCAGTCTCCACCCCATAGCCCACCCAAAAACCAGTTTGAAATGGGTCTAGACAATCAGTTTCCTCCAAAACTGCCTGGAGCTGAGAGGCCACCACCCTCTCAATTACCTTGCCCAGCCATGGGAGGTTGGAAGCAGACCTATACAGGTGAAACTCGGAAAATTAGAATATCGTGCAAAAGTCCATTAATTTCAGTAATGCAAATTAAAAGGTGAAACTGATATATGAGACAGACGCATTACATGCAAAGCGAGATAAGTCAAGCCTTAATTTGTTATAATTGTGATGATCATGGCGTACAGCTCATGAAAACCCCAAATCCACAATCCCAGAAAATTAGAATATTACATGGAACCAAGAAGACAAGGATTGAAGAATAGAACAATATCGGACCTCTGAAAAGTATAAGCATGCATATGTATTCAGTACTTGGTTTGGGCCCCTTTTGCAGCAATTACTGCCTCAATGCGGCGTGGCATGGATGCTATCAGCCTGTGGCACTGATGAGGTATTATGGAAGACCAGGATGCTTCATTAGCGGCCTTCAGCAATTCTGCATTGTTTGGTCTCATGTCTCTCATCCTTCTCTTGGCAATGCCCCATAGATTCTCTATGGGGTCAGGTCAGGCGAGTTTGCTGGCCAATCAAGCACAGTACACTGTATACTTTTCAGAGGTCCGATATTGTTCTATTCTTCAATCCTTGTCTTCTTGGTTCCATGTAATATTCTAGTTTTCTGGGATTGTGGATTTGGGGTTTTCATGAGCTGTACACCATGATCATCACAATTATAACAAATTAAGGCTTGACTTATCTCACTTTGCATGTAATGCATCTGTCTCATATATCAGTTTCACCTTTTAATTTGCATTACTGAAATTAATGGACTTTTGCACGATATTCTAATTTTCCGAGTTTCACCTGTAATTGCTCAACTCTGAGGGATCTTATGCAGGCTTCTTCAGAAGAGGTCTAATGATTTCCTCCTTAAGACAAGGAGGCATCCTGCCCTCCCTCAGAGAAGCATTTATGATTTCCACCAGGCTGTTTACAACAACCTCCCTGCTTGATCATACAAGCCATGTTGGACAAGGGTTAAGAGAACAAGTGGTAGGCCTCACTGCCCCAAGCAGCTTGTCCACATCCTCAGGAGTCCCAAACTGAAACCGATCCAGTTGAATCACATAAGAGGAGTCGTTGGGCACCTCCAGCTCAGACATCAAATTAATTGTGGAGTCTCCATCTAGGTCGGCCTGAATCCGAGAGATTTTATCTGCAAAAAACTCTTTAAACACATCACAGTGGGTAACTGATGACTCCAAATTCTGGTTCAAGGGATGGGGGGCAGATACTAGTCTCCTAACAACCCTGAACAACTCCACTGGACATGAATTCACAGAGGCAAGACGGGCAGAAAAGAACCGCCTCTTTGCTGTACGTATTGCCTGAGCATAGATCTTTAGATGTGCTCTATGTCGCAATCTGTCAGATTCGAGTCGTGTCTTCCTCCACTTGCGCTCCAGTCACCAACCTTGCCACTTCAGCCCCTGTAGGACTTCTGTATACCAAGGGGCCAAATTTGAAGCGGGTTGGAGGGGACGCTTGGGAGCAATCGTGTCTACTGCCCTGATGAGCAAGTTGTTCCAATTCTCAACCAGGGCATCAACAGGATCACCAGCAAAGCCAACATTAAATCCCTCCAAGGTTTCTTGAAATCTTAGTGGATTCAATAACCTCTTCGGGCGGACCATTCTAATGGGCCCCTCGCCCCTGCGGAGGTGGAAAGTGGTCGTAAGTCCAACCTTAACCAGATGGTGGTCCATCCATGACAATGGGGAAATCACAGGAGTCCCCACCCACGGAACACCACCCTGATCAGAGTAAAATACCAAATCAAGCATGTGACGTGCAATATGCATCGGTCCAGAGACCACTTGGGATAGGCCCATAGTTGTCATGGCCGCTATGAACTCCTGAGCTACGCCGGACAGCTTGGTCCCGAAATGAACATTGAAGTCCCCCAGCACCAAAAGTCTGGGAGACTCAAACGTGAGTTCCACAACCAAGTCCGTGAGCTCAGTAAGGGATTCCGCTGGGCAGCGGGTACACCAACAGAAGTCCCAATCTCTCCCTGGTCCCCAAACTCAAGTACATACATTCAATATGGTCCGATACCCTAACAGGGACACTGGTAAGGGAGATGTTATCCTTATAGACCACAGCCACCCCACCTCCCCACCCACGTCCCTTCACCTGCTCCTATCCTGGAGGGAGAAGCTGGGACCAAACTGGACCACTAGCTTCCCCCAACCAAGTCTCATTAATACATACCAGGCCGGCCCCTTCATCCATGATCAAATCATGGATGAGTTCAGATTTATTTTGGACCGACTTGGCATTACAAAGGAGCAGGGGGAAACTATGTGGGTTGTTGGCAGTGCTCCCCGAGGTCAAAGAGCTGGCAGGACAGCCGGAAGGGGAGACCCCTATTAAATTTCTGACTACCTTTCCCCTAGAATGGCCCGCAGACCTGCCAGCGTTACTTCTTCTATTCCCCACCACCACCGGGATAGGTGCCCCATAGTCAACAAAGGTGCCCCCTGT
This sequence comes from Hemicordylus capensis, assembly GCF_027244095.1. NCBI lineage: Eukaryota > Metazoa > Chordata > Lepidosauria > Squamata > Cordylidae > Hemicordylus > Hemicordylus capensis. The sequence continues at coordinate 82,905,479 of NC_069658.1, read as the reverse complement.
CCCCCATCTCCAGACAAATCCAAGCACATTATAGCAACTTCAACCCAACTCTAAAACAGTTTAAAATGGATTAAATGGAAGCCCTCTAGCCCTAACCCTCATTCTCCCCCAAAGTGGCTCCCCCAAAGGGGCCACCCCCTTTGGTGTCGCCCCTTCGGTGGCAACCCCGCCACCACAAGGAGCCTTCCTATAAAGCCCAAAACTGAGCAGGTGACCTGAGGAACAGCTGAGTCACTCAGGGGCTGGTCCGAATCCTGCCCCCACTTCCCACAGATGTTAACCTGAGGCTGCAGCCCAACAGGGAAAGCAAAAGCAAGCAGGCAACAGCAGAAGGAACCCCAGCACCCACTTGGTCTCTCACTCCAGGCAGCACTGGGTGGGAGATGGATGGACTCTCCCTTTCCCTCTCTGCTGGGCTTTAGAAAGATGGGAAGTTTATTTCTGTCCCTAGGAAAGGTCACTCCACAAGAGATGCCTCATACAAGTAATGAAGAAAAATAAAAGGGGTTTTTCTCCAGCACATACTTATCTATGAAAAAGATTTCTTCTAAAAAAACCTTGTGTCTCTGACCCGTTAATAAACATTTATATTTATTGTAATTAATTTTATTTGCAACAAATGTTTGACTTTCTATAAAAGATGACATTTCATAAATGCCTTCTTTCAGTTGACATTTAAGAACTTTCACGAATATATCATCATTTTAAGTGTTTATTTTACTCCCCTGTGTAGCCTTTTGAAAGCACAATACTGCTGTACTTTCAAACGAGCTACACATGAAAAAAGATTTGAGACCAGAAGCATGAATGACTTTGTGGCAAATTTTGTGATAACAATATACAGACAGTTTCATTCAATTCATAAAACTCTGAAGCCCTGCTCAGAAGTTATGTACCCAGGCAGTGTTGGCAAGTGAGGGTCGTGCAGGGAGGGCGGCAAGAGGTACCTTTAAAAATCATTACCGTCAATATCTCCAGCATCTGGAAGATGCAGAGAACTGCGGCAACCCACCCTGCATCCCATAGAGCGAAGGCCCTACCTACGGTACTCATCCTACTGTCCCACCTACAGCACTCAGCTGTAGCAGCAGCTGGCTCACCAGCCAATCGGTCCATCACTGCCACATGCATCTCATCTGCACCAAACTGCACTGAGCCATGGCTGTTCATCAGGGGGACAAGGCAAGAGCTTTTCATGGCTCCTGCTGTTGCTGCAGGTGATTCCCACCTGGGAGCCAGCAAAAAAAAGTCCCCGTGGGCCAGATCCGGCCCCGGGGCCTTATATTGTATAGACCTGCTTTAAGGGCAATATCTGTGTCAGTCTTTCTCCAAAAAAATCTGTCAGGGTCCTTTAGGACTCTCTTCCATGTGAAAGGGTTTTTATCCAACTGCCAGAAAATGGATAACAAATGGGTATTGCCTTTTATATATGTGGCTGTCATTTTGAAACAAACTGGCAGATCAGCAAGAACAAAACAAATATCCTGTCAAAGCCCCCAAAGCAGGGATTCTCAACATTGGGTCCCCAGATGTTGTTGGACTTCAACTCCCATAATCCCCAACCAAAGGCCACTGGGGCTGGGAATTATGGGAGATGAAGTCCAATAACATCTGGGGATCCAAAGTTGAGAATCCCTGCCCTAGAGGGCCCATATGCTGTGATACAGTTATCTGTGGTGTGTAGTTATATTTGACTACACACACAAGTTATTAGTGGGGGCACACTTCTAAGCTGTTTATATTTGCTTTGTTGTACACTGCTTTGAGATTTAACAGGGACAGTACACAAACTTAATAAAGAAATACGGGCACATACAGATGTGGTGATCTCATAAGCTTTTTTCTCTTTTGAAAGAAGGCTAAAAATGTGTGTTTCCACTGGCCAAGTGGAAGTTGGGTGCCGGGAAGTTATCTGCAGCATTAGAGCCCTACCAGAGCCAACACCTGCATGAAGGACTGTTGCTCAGAATCAGAGGAGAGTCCTTCATAGTGCTCAATAACAGAATAAAGAATGCAAGTTGCATATTGTGATGAGGTTGAATTTCCTCTTAAATAGCAAAACCTTTATCTGTTCATGCAAATACACCTTCTCTTGTGACATTTGGAGTCATGTTCTCTAGCTGTGGGAAGTGAGAGGAGTGTCAAGGCAAAGAGCTTTTTTATATGCCTAATGTAAAGAATATATATTTTTCCTTTAAAAAGCTTAAAATGAGTTCTCTGGAGCAGCTGTTCAAGTTGTTAAATGATAATTGCATGCAAGTGAATTATATTCTTCCTGAACACTTCTGTATAGATAATAAAAAAAAACCCTTCTTAAACATTTCAAAAGCCTATATTCTTTTATTTGTGGGTGTAGGTTTCCTTCAAAGGGAATTATCATTACAGTACCTTCTTGAATCAGAATCTTCAAAAAAAGTAGCTAACAAAAGGACTATTTGATAAAGATCTAAAGACACGGCAAAAGCTTTGATATATAATGAAATAATAGTGAATCATCCTTGCGCACACCTAAGTGAGACAATGTATCTTTTTAAAATAACATTATCACCTTGGCATATTGTACAGACATATAGGTTACCTCTTCTATTTGCAACTGAAATAAAGATCGCCTCTGTGAATTTGAACTGAGGCATTATTCTTTCCTCCAACTCAAACCAGCACCCCAGCTCTCTTATGATTAGCATCTATTAAAGTCTTTATTAATATTGTATTCCATTTTTATATTAAAAGAGGGAGCACAAAGTCAGATCCTCAACCGTCAGCACATTAAAATGGCTAAAAATGAATCAGTTGCTCAATTTTACAGGATGCCATAGATCAAATTAGCAATCGAAAGGACAAAACAGAGCCAGAAATAGATTTGTGCTGGGTCGGGGGCAGGGGTTAATAATAGAAGGTTGACAACAAAAGCTGGGACATGAAAATGCCAATCATATGTATTTTACAGTACAAAAAAATATTTTAATTCCAATAAGCTGAGAAAAAGTGGAAGCACAATGACCTTAGCTATGTTAAACTTACTTGGATTTTACACAGCAAACAGAAAAGTGTTGTAGTTATCAGTTAATCTTTTTGTAAAAATCTTGTGAGCAAATGAAGTCGTTGGATCAGACCAGAAATACCTGCATTCAAGACCTTGTTCAGCTGTGAACTCTCTCTGAGGCTTCAGATAAGTCTCTAATTGGTGTTTCTTGAGAATCCGTACACTGTCACAGCAATGGTTGAAGTGGAATCTGGTGTGTAGTGAACAGATTAATTTTACCAATGCAACCTGGCTTATCGGGAATCTCTGCTCCCATCCTTTATTACCAAATATAGCAGAAATACTCTTGTAGCAAAATCTTGAGGGGCAATGGAATCCATAGGATTTTGAACCAGATGCCTTGCTTTAATCTCCATCAAAGTAGCATAACTGCACTTGAATGACACAGAGGGACCAAATTCGGATGTAATAGGAAACCGAAAGTCCCTTCACCTTTGGTTTCCGAATCCGCACATCCGAATTCAGGAAACCAGAGTTAAGGGAGCGGAAAAGGAGCTGCAGATTTCCTCTCCAAACTCCACTCTGAAACTTTGGTCAGAGTGGAGTTTTGCCACCTGTAAATCCAGTTTTTTGGCACCAGCATTATATCCGAATCCTGGCATGACAGTTTTGGCCCCATGGAAGTGGAGCTGAGGGAGGAGGCTTCTCCCTCACTCTGGCCTCATTCCTTCAGTAAGGAAGCCTACACAGCCAGCTCCCCTGCTTCTCCCAAAAGTCTGAATTTGGATCAGAGGGCAGGAGGGGGGAGAGCTCGGAACTGCCGGTCCATTTTTCCAGCGGTTCTGCATTACATGTGAATTTGGCCAGGTTCTGTAGCAAGGGCAGAACAGAGTCACTGGTAGGGCTGGGGAAGACCACTCTCTGAAACTGAGAGACCGAGCTAAACTGTTCAATGGTCTGCTTCAGGAGAATGTAGCTAATAATGATGAATATTCTTCCTATGTTCTGGTACTGCTTCAGCACAGGAGGTCTACTCGGGGCCAGAACTTAGTACAATCACAGGATGACACATTCATGGCTGTCATGCCAGGAATGTTTTGCCTGACTATGAGCCACTGCCTATTTTCATTGCCTACTGAAATTGTATCAATCTATGTACTATATCCAAAAATGCTGAGGTTTGGGATCCTTATGGACAGAGAACTGGAGGGTCTGCTTGCAAGTGGGACATACTGGCAGACTGAGCGTAACCTGAAGATATGTCAGTTTTCAAAAAAAAAGAAAAAAGCGAAGAAAAAAGCGAAAGGAACCAAAACAAACAAACAAAACCTCAAAATTGTCCCCATGTTAGTCAATGAGACAGAATGTTCATGTTAAGAGTGCAGTTTAACAGAGAAGCGGGGGGGGGGCTTGAACAAAAAGAGTGGGCAATTTCTCAGCTTGAAGACCGCTTCAAGATGATCTTGAGAATTTGCTCAAGACAGTCACAACCCCTTCTGCTTCTGAGGATGAAAGCTGTCTAATAGTCTCCACAGAAGATAATGCAGACATTCTGTGGCTCCCTCACCACTCCAGTAACCCTGCTCAATTTCTGAAGAAGGAGTTTGACACAGTTAATCTCTTAGTATTATGCAGTACTACCCTCCCAGGTCCGGGTAGGCAAGTTCTGAGAGAATTTACTCACAATTCTTTATGTTTATGGGAACACTCTGAAGGGTCAGATGAGCCCAATAAGACTTAGAGTGTGTTAGCCCACTTCATAGCAGTGACACAAAACTGAAGATGGCGTATGCATCAAAGCCATTTACATGCTGATGCCACATGAGGGATTCCAGGGATGCATCCCATTGCCACAGTGCAGCATTTTTAGAGGGGCAAGCGGCACAAGCTGCCACTTGCATGGAAGCCTTTCTGTTGAGACAGCTCTGTGGCGGGCTGGCAGGGGCTTGGAAGATGGGCAGGTAGGACCTGTCCACCTCCTCTTAAGGGAACCCCTCACCGCCTGTGGATGTGCACTGATGCAATTCTGTGCACATCCCTACTCTTAACATTAACTCTTGAAGCTTTAGGGCTGTATGTAAAGAAGCTGGAATTGAGCACCAGTGTCTTCCTACCCCACAAGAAACCCAGAAATCAGGGAGGAAAGTTGCATATGAAGTAAGACCCAAGTTAGAGCAAGGACTCATGTCTTCACTAACCTCTGTTTTTTCAACTTGCTCAGCCACAGGCTTAGGTAACACATGCACACCAGGGATATACTACAACGTTTCGCTGCAGGTCCATACATGTATTGTCCTATTGTACAATGACAATATTCTTTTAGCATGATTTATGTCTTAAGCTTCCTTCCACACTGGCCAATTTGTATAAAATTCCCATCCCTTGTTTACTTGCTCTTTCTGGAGCATCCAGATGTCATGGTAGTCACATAGCTGGAGTCACTAGTGGTTTCTGTGCAGTCTTCATGGTTTTCCTGATGCAGTAGGTTTTTTTGTTAATTAAATGCAATTTCAGCACCAGCCTGTCCAGTGTGGAATGGAAAAATGCTTTTCAAGGTTTCTGTGTCTTTAAATTAGTCATTTCCTCTGTGTAGCTTTGCTCATTGTATTGCTTCCTGTTGATGCTGCCTGAGTGATTAAGGATGCTTCTGAATAGTTTCTCTCCCAGCAGTTTTGTTCCCACAGCAAGGAGGGTGGATTTTATTACTGATTGCCTCTCAGTTCTTCTATTCTTTTAAAACGCAAAATACCACTGTTTGCACTGTGTCAATCAGTTCTGAATGCAGTGTGTATAGTAATTGAGAAATCTTTCCAGTGATAACATACCATGAGTTGAATAAATAGTGTGGACTAGTTGTCCTGACCCTTGTAACCCTATAGTAGATGCTGACCTGACTGTCAACTGAAATGCATGAATCATTTAAGATCTAAGTTGGAAAAAGAAAATTAGGACAGCTTGAGTGCTTCTAACTTATAGTATATATATACAGTATAAAAGGGCTCTCTCAAACCTCTAAGCTTTCTTCCCACTAGCCTCATTTTTTTGCTCATTTCTCTCTCTTTTCATTTTTATTTTTGTTCTGCTTATACAAACACACACACCTCCACATGAGGAAAACAACTCCATGATGATTCCGCAGTGGGTGTCTTTCCTAATTAAACAGATGGCTCCAATTGAGCTTTGATGAGGGTGATACTTTAATTTACTAAAAGCTATTCTGTCGCATGCCACTCAAAATCACCTAATTTTACATAAAGAATTCTTCCCACTACCAACAGCATGATTCCCTCCACCAACCCTTCAGACTAAATAGAAAAATGTAATCAAATGAATATTTTAAGATAGCGGTGTGCTCTGCATTAAAAGAACTTCTATGTGTTCCTAAGAAACTTTGAAATGTTTGATAGAATATATTCCGTCTCAATCATCACTATCCTCTTAGAAAGGCAGAATACAAAAACACAGCATAGATGTACAGAATCGAGGAAAATTACAAAGGGTAAAATTGCACTACAGGTAATATAGCAGAACTTGGCAGCTTTCCATCCTCAGCACAGATCTAGGATCAACAGATTAGTTTACAATATCAGTTCATTACCTAACAACAACAAAAAGGTCAGCAGATTAGGGTGTTTTAGAACTGTAGTAAAGTATTGCTGTAAGCATGATCTTTAGTTATGCAAAGTGGCCCTCTCTAGCTTTTTGTCTCACACTTCATGGCATACAATTCTCACCCTTTTTATGCCTGAAGCACACCTCTCCTTTAAAAACTGTTTTAAACGTTTTAATTGTTAATTGGTTTTATATTGTTTTTATTTTAATGTAAACTGCCCTGAGCCATTTTTGGAAGGGTAGTATAGAAATCGAATTAAATAAATAAATAAATAAATAAATAAATAAATAAATAAACCATTGCCATCTCCCGTGCAGTATGAGATGATGCCTTTTGGCATCTTCCTAAATCGCTGCTGCCTGATATAGGTGTTTCTCATAGTCTGGGAAACATGCCAGTGGGGATTCGAACCAGCAACCTCTGGCTTGCTAGTCAAGTCATCTTCCTGCTGTGCCATTAGGAGAGCAATACTGAAATAAATTTAGAGGCAAATTTAACTGTTAAAAAGATTTAAAATAATCAGCTTAAACAAATAATGATTGTACACAATGGGTACAATGTGTATTATAATACACATACTGTATGGCTCCCAGTCTGTTTCCGGGCCCAATTAAAAATGGTGGTTTTAACCTCTGAAGCCCTAAATGGCTTGGGACAAGTTATCTAAGAGAGTTCCTTCTTCCTTGCCCCATATGCCTCTAGATCTTCTTTGGAGGCTGTTTTCCAAGTGCCCCTGCCAAATGAGGTGAGGTAGGTGACTCCTCGGGAGAGTGCCTTTTTGGTTAAAGAGTTTTAAAATTGCTTTGTATTATATTTTGTATTTTCTTTTCGCTGCTTTGGACTGTTATGCTTTAATGTGTTGTATGTTGTATGTGTTGTTGTATATTTTATGCTTTGATGTCATGTTGTGAGCCGCCCAGAAAACAGTTTGTTCTGGGGTGGCTAACAAATAAGATTGTTATTTTTTATTGTTATTTTTATGAATTTAAATAAAAAACCCAAATCCCTTATTCAGAACAGACCACAGGAATCTCACAATTTTTTTAAATCTAACAGAATAGATGAACAAAGAACAGCACTGCTGGATCAGGCCCAAGGCCTATCGAGTTCAGCATATTGTTTCACACAGTGGCCCACCAGATGCCCCTGAGAAGCCCATAGGCAAGAGGTGGATGAGGGCATGCCCTCTCTCTTGCTGTTGCTCCATTGCAACTGGTATTTGGAGGCATCTTGCCTCTGAGCCTGGAGGTAGCCTATAGCCATCAAGACTAGTAGCCATTGATAGACAGGTCCTCCAAGAATTTATCTAAGCCCCTATTAAAGTCATCTAAGCTGGTGGTCATCACCACATTCCATGGCAAATAATTCCATAGAATAATGTGTTGTGTGAAAAAGTACTTTCTTTTGTTGATCTACATTTCCTGGCAATCAGTTTCATGGGATGACCCCTGGTTCTAGTGTTGTGTGGGGATTCTCTCTCTCCAGTCTCTCCACACAATGCTGTAGTAGGCACCAGCCAGTACTAATAGAGTTCACTGGAAAAAGCAGTTGACCTTGATTGACAGACTGGAGACTCTATGTCATGACCCAATCAGTTAACCAATTGGGTGGGATTAAAGGGCTCCAGAGGGGGCTTCTGGGAAGAAGAAGGTGTGCCCAGGTGAGAATGGAACAATGGAGTCTTGTCAAGTCCTCTCAGGGTAAGTTTTGCAAGTCCCTGGGGGTCAGGGATTGCAGAGAGTTGGTCTCACCTAAGTCCTGGTGAGGATCAAGGGAAGGAAGCCAAGGCATACAGCTTTGGAAGTTTAGCTTAGGAGAAAGTGTTTTAGTAAGACTTGCATTAGAAGTTATTTTCCTTTGTGTTTGTTGCTTTGTATACCCAAGTATCTGCTTCTGGTAACTAACTATCTTCAACCCTAACGTAGTAACTGATTACTCTAAGTGCCACCTGAGAACATCTGGGCATTTTGAAAAGCTATTGTAACCATTAAGCTAATTCTACTTGCAACCGAAATGCTTAAGCCTAAAATGGACTAGGTTTTTTTGTAGAAAATTAATAAATTGTTTTTCTCTGTTTTACAAGCCCTCTCAGAGCGCTTGATTGACTCTGGGGGAGGGGAAGCCTCTAGTGCACATGGCCTCAAAAGAACCGTGAAGCCTGTTACTTCCTCACTTAAATATATATGTGGGATCACGTTTTTAATATTTGCCTGCTAGCAAAATGTAGAGAGGATACTGGAAATTTTAGTGTTCTAATTCCAGTCCATGGTAATCTCTGTAAATAAAAGAATGTAGGGATGTGCAAACTAGTTTGAATTCAAACCGGGTCGGTTTGATGGTTCGAATTCAAACCAAACCAGCCATCAGGTTCGAGCTGCAGGTTCAAATTCAAACCAAACTGGGGTGGTTCGATTCAAACCAGTTTGAACTGGTTCAAACCACTTGACCTCCAAAAGTGAACCTCCAAAAGTGGGTGGGGTGGTAGCTAGCACCCATGGGTACCTACCAGCCAAACCCCAAAGCAATCGGACACTCCTACAATTTTTAATGAATTTTTGAAACTTATTTATATTTTTCTCATAGGGTATAATGGGACTCGAACCAGCCCATTATTCCCTATTGTGGAGCACCAAGGGGTGCCAACAACCACCTAACCCCCAAAGCAATCAGACATTCCTCAGAAACAACAATGTAGGGGGGTGTTTGGCACCCTCTGTGTACTACACCACCACTCGCTCTGGGCCACCCCTGCACCCCCCAAGTGCAGTTAAGGGGCTGCTGAAACCTCCATTCTTCCCTATGGAGAAAAACCCATGGGGTACTGGGTATTGTTGTTTCTGAGGTGTTGTGAGTGTAGATTCTCTGGTAGCATATGAGATTTTCAATGACAAACCATGAATCCACTCTCATTTGCTAACCTTAAAGACACGTAGACTTCAAAAATCACTTAAAAATCATCCCTTTGCCCAATTCCTTTCAAATTATTCTGGCAGCTTCCTTGCCCCCCTTGGGCACTACCACCCACCACACTCTGCTCTAGGCCACCCCTTTGCCCCCAACATGAAGCTATGCATTTGCTGACACCTCCATGCTTCTCTATGGAGAAAAACCTTAAAGACGCGTAAACTTCAAAAAGGGGTAAATTCTCAGAAAGGCGGCTATTGAGAAGTGCAGCAAGCATAGAGTAGTGTTCCAGAAACACCATGGTTATGGCAGCATCTGCATTCGGACATAACACTGCTGCCCCTTATTGGAGGAATATCATATTATTCTGGTTAAAATTTGTCTTCTCTTGTGTAGGATTGGCCTCCCTTATTAAGACTGATTGTTTCCGATTTAAGTGGAAGACCCAAATTGTTGACAAATTGGCTCACTATGGTTTCTCTCAGGACGAGATTATAAAATTGGGATATGATCGAGCCAGGATTGAGATCAAACAAGGTATTATGGACATGGAACTGCAGGAAGAAGTCGCTTCCTTGCTTAAGAATATCTTTCTGGGGGATCAAATGTTCAACACTAAACCAGCCAGCTATTTAAGTCTAATTACCATTCCCAAATTTAGACGTGCTTTGACGCTCGCCCGTCTTAATGCGCTTCCATCTGCTGTTATGGAGGGAAGGTTTAAAGGTACCCCTTTTTCTGCTCCACTTTGCCCTTGCGGGTCTGGTCAAGTGGAGACAACTGCGCATGCCATTTTATACTGTAACTTCTATAGGGACACCCGCTTAAGATTAGTGTCCCCTTTGTTGCAACGTTTTGCTGGGCATTTGGATGACTTCTATTTGAAGTATTTACTGTCCAGTCTTCATGACAACCTAATCAGCAAAATGGCAAGGTACTGTTATATCATTTGCACCATCCGCTTAGGTTTTTAATAATGTTCTGCTTTCTTTTTTCTGTGATTCCTGTTTTATGATTGTAATGGAGGGTGCTCTGCTCAGTAATGTTTTCAGTAAGATCTATCTGGAGATCACCACAACTGCCTTAATTTTAACCTGTCAGTATTGTATTATAATCTGTCTGTTTTATTATGTTGAGTTTCTTTGTAAGTATGTATGTTTTAACTATGTGCTGGTCTATGACCGCAATAAAGGACTGACTGACTGACTGCTGCCCCCCAAACTCAGGTTGGCGTGATGAAACTCACTACAAACTGAAGGCTGAAACTGGCGTTTGGTGAGGGAAACTGCTGGTCACTTTTGACACGAAACTGCAGTTTCACACATTTGGACATAAAGGAATTCCAGCTTCTGCCCCATTTAACAGCAGGTTCACATTACATTCAAATGCAGCCATCTTTTTCTGTCTCAGAAAACAGGTATGAGAATGGGTTTTGTATCATAGCAATTGCACAGGGAGAAGTGATCAATCCTATGCCCCTCATACTATAAACACAATCCAGATTGCCTTTTTGAAATTAGCCATAGAACAGAAAAGTTCCAGACATTAAAAATGTGGCCTTTTTTAAAAAAAACTTCCTCAGCTAATAGCAGCTTGGGAGGCCATTTAAGCTGTGAAATCAGTGTGAGGACAAAGGGCTAAGCATCCCCTTCATCTGCATTAAGGGCTCCATTGCCGCTTTTTGAGAAAGAACAAGCTGTTGGGCTCCCACATTATGTTTGGCCTTTATCTGGAGAGGATCGGCTTCCTTAAGCTTCTTGAACCTGTCAAGCAATTTAGAAATTGTCAGTCAGTTTAGTGAGATGGAGTGAGATGGAGGGGGAGTTCAGTCAGCTACAGAGTTCATAATTTGCATGTTTAAAACCCAACTCCTAGCATTCCCAGGCTGCTGGTAACAGGGACAGGAAAGGTTCCTTCCCAGGAAACAGGAATATCACTGTCAGGCAAGGCAGATTGAGCTAGATGGATTAAATATCTTTACACAGCAGTAAACAAACCTTTTAAACAAATACGCTCGCACACTTTCACCGTTATACGCCACTCATCCTGATATGTAATCTACTCTTTGAGGCTGTTATGATGACGAGGCAAAACCGGGCTAAGGGAGCCTAGCTTGGTTTCACCTGGTCTTGTGCTGCAATGGGAGCAGTGCAGCTAAATACCCCTCCCCTTAAACTAGGTTAGCTTAGTAGAGCAAGCGCTCTGGTAACCCCATTTATTGGATCTTGTGTTGCTGTGGTGCAGCTCTGTGACACGGCGACTCATGAAAAGACACCCGACTGGGAGGCTACAACAAGTGTCCCGGTGTAGGGGAGCACTCTACTTGTGGGGCATTCTGGGACTTCCAGGGGCAGGAGGCCCCCAATCCTCACTGCTCCAACCGGCTCTGTGACAGAGCTGGTAATCGTGTGGGTGGCTGATCCAGTTGCCCAGGGCAATCTGCCTGCTCGTCAAGGTCAAACCCGCTTTCCCCGCAAACCCCCTGCAGGATCTCCACACTGCTCATGTGGAGAACCTCTAGGTCTTCTTTCTGGGTTGTTGTAGCACTAAACACTATGGATTTCCCAGTAATTTTTATTAGATTTCCTTTCTCCCTTTTCAACCTCAAGGAAAATGAGAGCAACACATCCTTTGAAGATTGCCCCTCTCTCTACTACAGGGGCTCCCAACCTGTGGTATTCTAGATGTTTCTGAACTATAACTCCCATAATTCCCAGCTATAATACATTGGAAAACCCTGCTCTCGTATGATACATAATTCAGCAGGTTCACTTGTCCTTTTAAATTCCATGGGCTACTCTTAGTAATTCTCCTCATCATGTTAGTCACTGCGTTTAAACCTTTTAGGCTCAGTGCTGAGGCCAGAGATGTGACTTAAGGTGATACCCTAGGTACCTCAAGTGGGCTTATTTCTGAATTAATATGCATAGATGATGCTGTGCTTAGACTTTAAACATTCAAATAGACTGTTCAGTCCTGCAACATCCTAGCCAAATCCAATTTGCCATTAAAAGGACAAGTGAATGCGCTAAAGCACTTGATCGTCTTTTAGAGAAAAGCAGGGTAAAATATCAGAAATAAATTCTATAAAAAGATGTATTTGTGTCTCTTGTATCCTGCCATTTGATTAAGCAGGCCACTAAATATTGTGATGTGGCAGCAGCTCTGTTTTATCAATATCAGATCTAATTTGATCTGAACAGTTCAAGAATTTTGTAAATCTCTTCCTACCAATCTCCAAGCACTTCACAAACGTGTAAATTTTCAGTTTTTATCTTGCAGTGATTTCTTTCTTTCCTGTAGATCAGCTGACACATAATGTAGTTTGACTGATGGACATGGGGTTCCTGCATATCCAAGTCTATATAGGGCAGGACTTACTTAAAGCAAAGTTTTCTCCTTTCCATAGCCGCAGTTGTGGACAGAGAACACACAGGTAGCAGAAAATGTGTTTTAACAACATGCATCAAAATGCTAGCATATATGTTTTAAAAAACAGTTATTTCTGTAACTTTCAGTATTTTTTCTTACATAAGCTTCCCTGCCGTGCTGACCCAGATCACCTGGTAAGTTGTACAGTCTCTTTCAGTTATTGCCAACAGGCTCTTGGCTTTTGAGGATGCTTTATTAAAATGCCCTTAAGTTATAAAACCTAAAGTTGAAGTAGAACAGAAGGGGGTTACTTTAGTAAGCTGTAGATCAAAGTGGAAGCTATTCCTATTGCCAACGGGAGCCAGAAAACCTGTTTGTTTTTTACAACAGACACTCTGTAAAAATGATTCCTTGTTGATTAACAATGAATCTTGTTAAGCAAGATTTTGCAACCTCTTTTTCCTGAACAGATCATATCCTGCAAGTATTTTCCATTTGCGTTGCTTTTGTGCCTCCATCGTCTACTGTGTTGCCAAAACAGATTATCTTGGGGCTGCAAAAAGCACTCCGCTATCTGATTTGGAACTGTGGGGCCACAGATTCCATTTCTGGGATACCTGAGCTCATGGGATCGTGAACTCTGCACATGCCCACATTTGACAAACTATGAGATTTGGTTGCTTAGCAAAAGCACAAGCATGGGGCAATGCAGCCCTGAGTCACCATAACAAAGGACTGAAGGGAATCACCCCCAAAACCTCTCTTTATCAGCTTTCCCTTCTCTTTGAAGGTCAAAGTACACCTCAGGTTAAAAACATATTCTCAGAAGGAACAGCTAACTCTCTCCTGCCAGAGAGAACTCTCCTGTACAGTAACTCAGATAAGCGCGGCGCATCCCTACCCCACTGTCAACAACCTAATGAGCTGTCAAGGACCAAGAAGCAAAGTCATTAAGACTTAAGAAACACTTACCTCTTCACCTGGAGAGATATCCCAGTTATCAGATATGCCTTTTAAGGTCACCCATTCAGACCTCCACCTCCACGTCACCCAAGCCATTTCCAGCCTTTTGTTCAGTATGTCTACACCCAAGTTGACCTACTCCTGCAACCATAAACTTCATTGCTCTACCTGAGTTTCGGCACTTCCAGGGAGGGAGAGTGATTTATGCATTGCCTCCACCATGTTTTGGAATACAGGAATACAGCCACATTTAATTATTTATTTTTATTTGTAAACCGTTTTGTGAACTTTGGTTGAAGAGTGATATATAAATATTGGTTGATTTGTTGATGGCCCAGAGATCAGAATTGGAATCAGAATCTATACGGACCTTTACAATACTGGTTCTCAAGTGTGTGAGTGGTAGCTCTACACCACTTGCCCTTTCTTCTTCCTGCTTTTCTGCTGCCTTCCCCCTGCAAGGAATTCTGCCCGTGTACCCATCTAAAAGTGCACCAGATGCATCACTGAACAAGGATAAGTAATGCTAACCTTCTGTCCATCTAAATGTTCTCGCCCCTTTCTCTTTTCTTTCAATTTCAGCATCCAAGCCCTTTCTACAGCAAGCTTTAAGCTAATTCATTTACAATTTGGACCACAGGCCAAAATTCTTCTTAATAAGATTCTTGTTATTACTTTGCCTAACCAACCTTTCATTTTTGGTACTCCCCCACCCTGCCAATAAATCTTTAAACTTCATATACTTTAAACTCATCATTTCCAGACTAAAGCTTTGCTCAAGATTAATACTGTAAAAGAATGCTCCCCCCAAAGTCAAGATGATTCCCCACAGTAACCCAAAAGTATAGTTGGAGAGTCCTAGACAAACACTCTGGGGCAGATCTATAATTTATTTAATTAATTTGTATACTGCCCTATCTATCCAAAGGCCCTGGGCAGTGTGCAGCAACCAAAAATAAGAACAAACAACCATTGAAAACAATCAGCTTAAAACAATGTAAAAACAATTTTAGAAACAGATTTAAACCAGATAAAAAACATTTAAGAACAATTTAAAAACCCTGGAATGCCAGGCCAAACAAATAGGTTTTCAGGGCTCTCTTAAAGGCCAGCAATGAGCCCAAACCACAAATTTGTATTAAGAACTGTCGTTAAAAATTGTATCAGTATGCATGCCACTTAAAACTAAGTATGTAACATTTCCCAGAATCACTGTCCTGTAATTAAAGCCATAACACCTTGTTTTGTTTACTTTTATACCCTGGAACAGGAAGAGGCCATACTCAGAAGAGTCACCTTTAAAACAACAACAACAATTACCTTACTATTATGGCTGTGAATTTGGACAGCTTCTCAGGAGATGTTTTGTACTTATACATACTAGATTGCAAACTACATATATACTACATCAGATATGAAAGACTCACATGGGTTTCAAGCACAGTATTCACCCTGTACAAAGTTCTATAATTTCCCTCTTCTGTGTATTGCACCATACCAAAGAAGTCATTTTCTCCATTACTGGCTGACATGACGGGCATTGCTCTGTCATTATTAGAGACCTGTCAGAACTTCTGCACAACTTCAGCATTTCCAATGCAAGGAGCTAGGTATGTGGCATGCACAGAACCAGCTGGCCCGGTTCAGCTCGAATCTGGACCAGATTTGAACTGGCTTGGGTGGCTGGGGTTTGGGCTCAGTTGAGCCTGGCCTGGTCCGGTTCTGCAGTCGAGCTGGCATGAGGGCCTCAACGACTATACTTGTAAAGGGAAATCCTTGCCAGATTTCCCTTTACAAGTATAGCCTTTGAGTCCCTTTACAAATAAAAGGTTGCACAAAAGGGGGGCACAAGGCAAACGTTCTATCTTTCTTTTTACTTTTTAAAAATCACCACTGCATGCACAGAGGCCAAAAGTGGGCTGCAGTAGGCCCAGGCTGTCATTTGGGAGGCAGGCAGGAGGGGTGAAGGAGCCCTCACCGCCACCATTCCCAGGATGGCAGCGGTGGTGAAGACTCCTTCCACCCTCCCAGGCCTGCTGTGGCCCATTTGCCACATGCAGTGGCAATTTCAAAAGGTAAAAACAAAGCTAGAACTTTCCCTTTGCCCTCCCCGCCCCCCACCACAGCCTTTTACTTGTAAAGGGGAATATTGCAAGATTCCCCTTTACAAGTGAAGCCGCTGAGCCGGCTTGTGAAGCGGGGGCTCGGCTCGGCATCATACTACCATCACCCCACCACCTGGTTCAGTTCAAAGGCGAGTCTTTGAGCCAAGCTGGCTCAAGTCCGAACTGGCTTGATTTCAAGCCAGTTCACATAACCCTAGAAGGAGCACTGTGCTGCTGCCCAGAAATGAGTTTAAGGCATTCTGCAGCAGCCCTGGTGCTATATCATTGGGGCTGTCTTTGAAGTTGTGCAGCTGCCCTAACAGGTCCCTAAGACCAATGGAGTACTGCCCCTCATGTCGGCTCTGTCTTCTGGCATCTTTTCTCAAGACCAGATACCAGAGAGTTCTTAACTACTTAAAACTCTAATCAGAATGGAACATCATAATCTAAATGACTGGAAAGCAGTTATGTTCTATTTCTTTACTTATGAATATACAATACTGCCTTTTTCTAGGTCAGACTGTTAATCCTTCTAGTTCAGTATCACTAGACTGACCAAAAGCAGGTCTCATGGTAGTCTTTTCCAGCTTTATGTCAAGAAACCCACCAGAGACCGAAACTGTAGTTTTTGGCCACAAAGTACATGCTACTCCCCTTATGAACCTCATAAAGTCCACTCCAAATTCATTAAGGATTAAAAGGAGTGGGTATTTTTGGTTAACCTTTTGGTAAAAGGCAGCAATAAGATATATAACCACATGTTTTGATACACATCTACAATGTCCATATAATGAGTAATAATAATTATTCATAATAATAAATAATAAATTATATTAAGTGTTTATTTGTTAATTGTTAACTGCTCATGGGATTCCAAGTAAAGTAGAATAGAATGGAATAATTTCTGTTCTACCTTACTTGGAATACCGTGTGCAGTTAACAAATAAACACTTAACATAATTTATATATTGGAATAATTCTATTCTAGGAACCAGCATAAAATAGAGTGGAACAATTACTTCTTGTGATTCAGGTATACCTCTGTTAATTCAGCTTAAATAAATTATTGAATTCAAACTGATATATACACATTTCATTTTGATTGCTTATATTTTAGTTTATCCTCTATTTTTGAGATGTAAGTTCCTTTTATATTATTGGTACATATTATACTGTCATATCCTTTACTGTTTATACTTCTTACTGCTATATCATATCTGGCATTACATTACTATGTTATGTTACATCTGGTCAAAGACTGTAAAAAAAGAATTTACTTACTTACTCAGCTTAGGAATACATTAGCTTTTTATCAGCTATGCATTGCATAGTGGGCTCATGTTCAACTTATTGGCATGGACTAACTTGCCCTTTTAATTTCAATAGGGCTACTATGAGTAATTTTTCTTTTCATGACAGCTGTTGTCCACCTAAGAGACCTAGGCCTTTTTGCACATATATTCTTGCCAAGCTGGGTCTTCCCCAGCCTATTCATGTGCATTTGATTTTTCTTAACCATTTATATTATAGATTTACATTTGTCTTTGTTGAACTTCATCTTGTTTGTTTTGCCCCAATATTCAAGCCTGGTTCAGATCAGATTAAATCTAAGATTCAATCTTTGAGTTATCTTCCAAGTTTCTAGCTATCTTCTCAACTTCATGATATCTACACATTTTATTTGCTCTAGTCCATCCTCCATGTATTAAAATATTGAACAGTACAGCCCCAGAACACAGCTTGTGATGTTACACTTGACACCTCTCCCCAGATCACATAAAGCCATGAATGAGTACTCCTAGAGTACAGTTGTCGGCTGTGAATCCTATATTTTACCAACTTGTCATCAAGAATATAATGGGAGACTTTGTCAAATGCTTTGTGAAATCAGGATATTCTATGTTCACAGCATTCCCATGATCTACTAAACAAGATTAGTCCAGCATGATTTGTTCTTGACAGATTAATGCTGGCTCCTACTAATCATGGTCACCAAATTCTTTTTCAAATTGCTTACAGACTGCTTAATAATCTGTTCTATGATCTTGCCAGGTATTGACATCAAGCTGATAGATAAGTCTGTATTTTCTTGGCTCCTCTCTTCCCCTCACCCCTTTTGAAAATATGGATAACATTTGCTCGTCTCTAGTCTTCTGGCATCTTACCTGTTCTCCAGGGATTCTCCAAGTAGATTACAGAGAATGAGTCTGAGATCACATCTGCAAGTTCCTTCAGTATCTTTGTGGGATAAAATGCAAAAGATTCATTAAACAGCTGTTTCCTCTGTCACCTATTAATTACTATTGCACCATCTTCCCCAAGCAGAAATTTCCCTTTTGTGGTTAGAATACCTTCACATATAAATTTTTATGTAGAAAAATGATTTACTTCATATGCAGGTCATGCAGCAAATCTGAAGTCACAGCATATGTGAAGTCAGCAGCAAATCTGAAGTCAGATTTGCTGCAACTCTGTAGTCAAATGCAGAAAATCTGAAGTCAGCAGGAAAGTCAGAAAGTGGACCACTTCATGGTAGAATGGTGGCTACTGGAAATTAAACTTCTGAACTGTGATAAGTTGAACAAATAGAAAACGATAGCTAACATTCTCCACAATGCTACGGCAAGGGAAAAAGCCCTGTAGTGTCACCAAAAGGCTGGAGCCTCTTCCTTCTTCTGTAGCCCAGCAGCCAAGGACAAGAAGGAAAGCTTGATTTTCACTGGACTCTTCTCTCTCTGAAAGGACATTTCATTTGCAGGAATATGTCACTAGGAGTCGCACAGACCTCAGGGACATATTCTTGCAAGTGAATAATCCTTTAGGAGGAAGCAGCAAAAGTCACACCCTTCTCTGCTGCTGCTGGGCTGTAAAAGTAGGAAGACATTTTATAGTTAGGCTCCAGCCTTTTTGCGATGCTGAAGGGCTTCTTCTGTTGCTATAGCACTGTGGAAAATGTCAGCCTATATGTATATATAAAGTCTTTTAAATGAAGAGAGCTGGTCTTGTGGTAGCAAGCATGACTTGTCCCCTTAAGCTAAGCAGGGACTGCCCTGGTTGCATACAAAAGGGAGACTAGAAATGTGAGCACTGTAAGATATTCCCCTTAGGGGATGGAGCCACTCTGGGAAGAGCAGAAGGTCCCACGTTCCCTCCCTGGCATCTCCAAGATAGGGCTGAGAGAGATTCCTACCTCCAACCTTGGTGCAGCCGCTTCCAGTCTGTGTAGACCAGGGATTCTCAACATTGGGTCCCCAGATGTTATTGGGCTTCAGCTCCCATAATCCCCGGCCCCAGTGGCCTTTGGGGATTGTGGGAGTTGAAGTCCAAGAACATCTGGGGACCCAATGTTGAGAATCCCTGGTGTAGACAGTACTGAGCGAGATTGACCTATGGTCTGACTCAGCATATGGCAGTTTCCTATGTTCCTAACTTGCTGTGTGTATTTATCTGGAAATGCCAACCTTTCAAGAGTGAGCAATGAAGGGGAGAGGTAAGGGATTTTTTGTTTTGTTTTGAAATATTCAACACATCCGTTTTTTTAAAACCCAGCTGTAGGGACCCCAAATTTTGCTTACTGCAAAAATTTGACCCTTAAGTAGTTTAGATGTGAATTATATTTAATCATTGGCTACAAAATGGAACAGTCTAGCATGAAATGAAGTGGCAAATATTGCGTCTAAATACACAGGTTCACCTATGAAATATAAAAATATCCCTTATTAGCCTTAGACCATAACCTGAGACAGAAAGTCCAGAATCTAAGCAGTATGCTTTTGCAACTGAAGGGAATTTCAAAAACAAACATAGAATGGAATGATATACGGCTGTTCAAATGGGGGAAGGGGATCAAACATCCCACTTGTTTCAGATGAAGCCTTTGCCACTACAGTAGCTCTCTGGATTGTTGTGGCCAAGTTCTTCCCACTGCCACCCCAAGGCAAAAGTTCTTCTGGTGCTGTAAGCATGCAAATCTCTCCATTGATTTGTTTCAGATACAACCCAGGCACTTCACTGTGAATATCCTGAGTTTTTAGAATACTAATGTCTGAGGATAAAACAGCTCACACCTTTAAATCCTGCTTTCCTGTCATTACATGCAGAAGAAGATATTCATGGTAGTAAAAGCTGAAATCTAAAAAAAAATTGAAAAAGAATTAGCTGCTACACACACACCATGTTTTAAAGTAATGCTATGATCCTGAAATAGCTATTATAAACATTTGTGCTTGCTATGGCTTGCAGTTTAAAAATAGCTCTTAAATATGCATGTTAATAACATCCACAAGGCATTTCTTTCAAGCCTGTTTGGGCTGTTGAAGGGTTTAATTTAACCACAGCATTCATTTATGTCTAGCAGTTAGAATTTTCTTTTAAGCTCAAAGGAACTGGAGGCTGAACAATGATCTAATTGGTGAGGAATGGAGAATGTTTCTCATGTTTTATAGACAACATGAATCCTGATCATTTTACATCAGTAAATTATAGACCACTCCACTCAGTCCATCTCCCTCTGGATGCCCAGACCCATCTCTCATTAAACTATAAAAATAACTTGCAGTATTCGGGAGCTCTCAGAAAGCTACCCTGCCAGAGTGGGTTATTTTTGTATCACTAATGCACATTCACTAGTCAGTTCAGACCACATTAGGTTCTTTATTGGCTCTAAGTAAATTAATTTATAGCTACACCTACATGTCAGAGGGGACATATAGGGAAGCCAACCTGCTAGACGGGACGATAATTTATTATTGATTTTTTCCCAGCTTCTTTTTAAAAGCAGCTACAACTCACCAGGCCTTCAGTTCCTTCTTCTACATCACAAATGATGTACACGACATGGCTGGTGTGACAAAGCAGCTCCACCGGGTAAGGTAAAGGACATAAAAGTCAGCATTGCATTACTTCCTTGTGGCTGAAGACAAACTGCATGTCATTGAAACACGAATCACATTTAAAAGAAAAAAAGAGCACATACAAAATTAAGTCTACAAATTGCACCCTTTAACTGGGCAATTTGCCTTCAAAAACAAATCCCAGAGATCATGTTCCATATCAGATATCTATATATATTTGTATGTTAAGATATCCACAATCAAGTAGAAATTCACCTCAATAGGATTAGGGAGTTTTTAGCACTATGATAAATTATAGTCTTTTAGCTGAACAACAGTTTACCTTGGAATTTCAAACAAAGATTTAATTTAAAAGGAAATGAAATAGTGTTGCTGCTTAAGTCCCTGATTGCCAGTGTTTTGAAGACAGGGCAGAAAATGTTTCTTGCTCATGTCTTCTGCTCAGCTTTTAGTCCAACGAAACACAGAGTCTGCAGATACGCAGAGCAGTTATAGGCTTGTTTACTCAAAAATAAGATGCATTACATTCAATATTCTGAGGCAAATGGGTATTAAGGCTGCCAACTCCTCAAACCCCACCCCATAAATCCCCCTGGTGGGGATATATGTGTATCCACACTCCTCTCCCACACAGTTAAAGGGAACCAGTCAGAGTATTATCCAAACAGGCCTATTGACAGTATCAACTGCAGACAAGGAGTTGGTCTGGATGATACTCCTAAAGACTGGCCTCATTTAATTGTGTGGGTAAAGCCTAGACTAACTTACAGGGTTGTTGTGAAGATAAAATAAAGGAAAGAGAACAAAGTATGTCCTGTAAGTTCTTGGAGGAAGGACAGTATATAAATGTAAAAAGTAAATAATGGTTTTTGAATTTATCATTGCATTACAAGAGGCCCCCAAGTCCTATATTACAGAGAGATTTGGCTAGCTACTGGGTTCTGCATTTTTTTAAAAAAGATTTTTGTTTACTTGTCTGAGCCTCTGTATAACTTGAGATTTTGTACTACACTCAGAACTACTGCTAAAGGGTGGCTTTTGTTGGCTGTGAAAACAACCCCTTCTTTGGTACTTTTTTCAGAGGGTGAGAAGCTGTGAAGAGCGCTAAATTTGCAGAGTGATGGAAGGAAGTATTGTTCTCATTCTCTGAAAAGGCTATGTGAACTTGTCACATAGCCAGATCTGTCACATGTTATGTTTAATGCACTTACTTTCTGTGTACAGTGTATGTACACAGATATGTACACTTGTACAATTATTTACATGTTTTCACTTATTATCTGTGAAACACAGAAGACATTTTATCCTTCTGTTTTTTAAAAGCATCTATCTTCCTGAAAAATCTGACAGATCTGTATTATACACATTGGTTGATCCCATTAAAATATTATTTTATGCTCATGAAAAAAATTCTTTTTTAATGGATAAGGATTAAACCTGTTGGAATTGGAGTTGGTTTGTTTTTTAACTGCTAATGTTATTCTGGGTCCATTCCCCAGTTTCAAACCACAAAGTATGTCTGCTTAACGTTTCTTTAGTTTGCCTGCAACAGGGGTTCTCATACTTCAAGCCCCAGATGTAGGCCATTGTGGCTGGTAGGAACGGACATGACACAGATTTTGTGTATTGTTTCGAGCTCAGCCAAAACGTTTCATTGAAACAGTGGTCAAACTGGTTGTTTCGACTAAACACAACATGAAAAATTTTGAGTGCTTCAGCCATAGGGAACATTAGGGAAACTGAACTTGAAACAGCCCATTGTCCCCAGGGTAGCTCCAAGGGAGGATTCTATGAGGGTTTGGGGGGAAAGGTTAAAACTTGGTTAAATATCACCCACTTGCCCATTTATTTTGTGCGTTGTGTGGTATGCAGCACCATCATGCCCTAACACCCAATCTACCTTGGTGTCCCTAGGAGCTACACATGGGTAACAATGGGGGCATTTCAGGTTCCCCATTGTTCCCTATGGCCAGAACAAGCTGCACTCACAGAGTGCACACACACAAATTTAGCATTGCAATTTACAATGCATTTTGCAATCCTGATTTGAAAAGCACTGCAGAAGCACACAGTAAAACTGAATCTGTCCCTCCCAACACAGAACACACATTTCAAATACAGTCCAAATGGCCAAAATAGAATCACTGACCCACAATCTACTGCCAGACGCAGTGCCTGTGTTGCAGCAACATCACCGGCACAAGTTGCTCCCTCACACACAATTAAGACTCTTTACTTCCTAGCATTGCAACAGCTGCCACAGCAGCACCCTTAGCAGCAAACATAGCCATAAGTTCAATTGAAGAAACTTCAATCACACTTTGAGCTGGACCCGGTTTGGGGAGCAAGACCCGGTTTGGGGAGCTGAGCAGGGAGAGTGGGCTAAGCCCACTCTTCCCACACATGAGCAGGGCGGGAGCCCTGGGTAGCCGGATCGGTCACCCACACGATTGCCAGCTCCGTGACAAAGCCAGCAGGGGCTGGGGGGAGCGAGGGCCGATTGGGCCCTGGAAGCTCCAGCATGCCCTGCGCGAACGTGCAGGGCATGCTGGCGAGACCCCCGGAGCTGGGAGGTGGCTTTTCACCTCCCCGCCGGGGGTATCCTCATGAGTAGCCGCAGTGCAGAGCTGCGCCGTGGCTACTCATGATTTTAAAAAAAACCTGGGGTTGCGGAGTGCTCGCCCTGCAAACCCGGTTTTACGGGAGGGGTGCTTAGGCGGGTTAACCACCTGGGAGCCTGGTGGCCCATGATCAGGCAAAATCAGGCTAGACTCACCTAGCCTGATTTTGCCTGATTGTGGGAATATCCCCTTTGACTGTATTGCTCTTGCAATACAGATTGCAGAGCAGACCAGAGCAATGAATAAAGCACAATTTAGTCTCAAGGCCAGATATGGAGCTCATCACAGAAATCACCAAGAAATATTACACACACACAGATAGCTGCCACTGTCCATTTCTCACCAGAACACTATCTCACAAACAAAATAAACCAGAACTCAAGGAAGGCAGGCACCCAAATCCCACCTTTCTCAGTCTGAGATCCAGCAAAACCAGCTAGTTACAGCAGCAACAGCACAGCATATTATACTTGATGCTGAGAAAAACACACAATCAAACTTTCCTTGAGTCCTTTCTCCTCTCCTGATGTATCCCCTTCAAGAGACGTACGGTATAAGGGTTCTCTCTGCCTCCTAGTCCCTTTGAATACATTTTGAAACTCCCTCCTTTTGTGTTCCCCCTCCCTTACCCCCAACCAATGGGGGCACAGTTGCCCATGATAACACTTGATTTGTGTGATAACTAGACAACCAAGGAGATTGCAAGCTACTCAGGAGCCAGTGCCAGAAAACTAATCAGCAAGGCAAAAACAGATGCTCAAAACATTTCACTAAAAATGGAGTTGTTTTGTTCCGAGTTTGAAACAGGCCATTTATTTAAAGGGCACTTTATTTCGAGCTTGACTGTCCTTATCAGGCACCTATGTCAGACACCTTATCAGGCACCCAGGAAGCCACTTGTGAGAAATTGCCAGGACTTGCCCCTCCCAACTTTGGCTTCAGAATTCTTAGTGAGCAGACTCAGTTATGCTGTTAGCTAACTTTCCATTAGTTGTTTTCCCTGTTACTATGGAAATTCTGAACAGTAATTACTCAAAAATCAGTAGACTGATGTTTTTCTGGGGGAGAGCAACTGGCCATCTCCACCCTCCAGTGTCTGTTGCTGGTGTTGATCTTGTGTTTCTTTTTAGATTGTGAGCCCTTTGGGGGCAGAGGCAAGGATCCCTCTTATTTATTTAATTATTTCTCTATGTTAATTATTTCTCTTTGGACACTTTTGTTAAAAAGCAGTATATAAATGTTTGTTGTTGTTTCAAACCAGCAAAAGGCACCTGTCCTTCATGGACCTGAATTTTGGGGGAATGCTAAAAAGACATCAAACATTTAAAAATATACATTATCTGTGGTGAAAAAGAGTCACCAAAACTTTGAAACCTCTTTTAGAAGCTAAAAACTGTTGTATCTAGGCCATGTTTTCAAATATGGCCTCAAACCATTTTGAGATTATTTTAATGAAAGGCAGTATAAACATTTAACAATAAATAAAAATTATAATAAATATTGCAACCAATTTGCGCCAAATTTGAAGGGGTGGTGTCTCTTGCCCACTATGTGACATATGCATGATTTCAAAGGGATTGGGTGGACACTTTTGACTTTATAAGCAATAGAATGTTCACGGCTTATAATGGTGGACTGTTGAAAACACTTCCCATCTTAACTATACTAGCATGACTGTGCCAGTATAATTAAATAACCTTTAGGCTCCACTATAAAACAGTCTGGAATGTAGCACTTGTTAAAAGCTGGATGATGAAGGAGAAGATCAGCAAATGTGTATAGTAAGCAAAAGAGACCTTGATGTGAAATCACATGAACAATGTCTGGATTCCATAATTTATGAAGGCTTAAATTTCTGGGCGTGGCATCCGATCCAACCACGTAATAAAAAGTTATGGATGACTATAATTATCCCAAGCAGAGACAACACGACATAGGAGAAATGAGCCATAATTAAGGGAAACTTGATTAATATTGGCTTGGCATTACAAAGCACGACCGTCCAGTATGATCGAATATAATTATGGTTTATAAAACTGTAATTTAGTCAAATTTGAAAAGGCGATGATACAGCACATCATAAAAATATATTGATGTTGCCATTGAAATAATCTCAGTGCTTCAATTCCTAACTTTCTTTGTCTTTAATTTTGTGCAAACTAGCATTTGTAATCTGTCTCAAAATGCAGTGCATATGGGGCTGAAACAAGTTCTGCTCCAGCTGAGCTGAATGCCTATTGAATTTTAATGGGCTAGATTGTCTCTTACAATATGTGTTTTTGTGCAAACTGATTATGTTAAAGTAAGCTGTAACTGAATTATTTCTAGGCTATTATTTGGGAATAATTGTTATTTTATTAGCTCTAGGCTTCTGCATCACTATTTATAATTCTAAGTGTTATAAAATAACATGGTTTCAGCCAGAAATAATTTACATAAAGAGTCAATTACAAATCATGATTGTTTCATTATAAAATTTAGATAGTTTCCCGATTGAGGGCTCCCTCCTCCTACTTTTTATTAGTATTTTCTCCTCTTCTCTATATCACATGGTTTTTGAGCAAGGCCATTGCAAATCACTTTGATCCAAGAAAACATGTTTTCCATCTTCAAGTCCATGTTCATCATTATACATTTTATAACAATTTTCCTAGTGCATAGTTTCCCATGCTTCTCTAAACATCAGCCTTCAATCAATAGACTGTACTTTTTTGTAGAAGACTGGATCAGAGCTCTGCATCCAATGTGTTTTGATTTGTTTAAGGACATGTATATGTCTCCACATGCAGAGACTGAGTAGCAGGGGTCAGTGCAGCCTCCCACTAGATGCTGGGTCAGGAGCTTTCTTCCATGCTGAGTTCAAGATACTGGCAGCTAAGTTTGCTGCCAGTTAAGTGAAATTCCCTACCCTTGCCCCTGGACAAAGGAGGGGAGAGCAGGCGAGGAGAGAGGAGGTGAGCCAAGGTGAGTCAGTGGCTCTAAAAGAGCCCCAGCCAGTACACGGATTCTTTGTACCCATGTGCTCAATTATAGCTCTGCTCCTGGTTACATGTATACATCTGTTAAGATATAAGTGTGTGTACATTTCTTCAAAGGGTAGTTAAGATACTGGAGGAAATTAGACATGGGGCTCTCACCAACCATGCTCTAGTGCCTTACCTCCTGTACCTGCATCAAGACTGCTGCAAGCCTTTCAAACCTAGCTGTGTTTCTCAGAACTGCCACATAGGCTCCAATGTTTATTATGTATGTATGTATTTGATTGATTTGATTTGTATACTGCCCACTACCAAAGGCTCTAGGCAGTTTACAGCATAAAACAAAACCAAGAATTTAACAGTTAAATATATGTTTAAAAACCAGATTAAAATATCCATAAACATACCAACTAAAAAGCTTGGCTGAAGAGATGTGTCCTAAGTTGTTTCCTAAAAGCCAACAGGGATGGAGCAGCTCTAATCTCAGCAGGAAGTGCATTCCACAGTCCTGGGGCAACTACAGAGAAGGCACGCCTTTGAGTTGCCACCTGATGAGCTGGCAGCACCCTATGTGGAATACAGTGTGTGGTACTTTATATGACAATCAGTCTTTATAACAGTCTTAGACCAGCATAAGGTAAAAGAATGTAATATTAGAAGTAATTAAAAGCAGATAAAAACAATAGAAATGAAAGAGTCTGTGCCTGTTAGCATAGAGACTGTAAGGTTACTATAAGATTTACTATAGAATTACTGAAAAACTAAGAACTATGAATATCTGTAAAACAACTGTAAAATTGCTAAAATAGAAGCTATGAAATCACAGTAGGGCTAAAATCTGTGAGATGCTGCTAAAGGTTATGTGCTATAAAATTGCTGTGAAGCTATAATCAGTTAGACAGTGTTTATAAAATATTAAAGATAAACTGATACATTAAAGGCATATGAGTAGGGCTTAATGACTGGGGGATTAGTTCAGGCTGGCGGTTAGAGCCCGGAGAATTCTGCATGCTGCCGTGCAGTTCTTGGCAACTTTGTATGTAATAGATGGATTACAGTCTGAGAGTAAAAGGGAGACATAGTATTGGCCTGAGCATCCTGGAGACCGGTCAAGTAGTGGGAGGATAAGGGCATTTCATATCTCTCGGTAGAAGAAGCAGTGAAGAAGGACATGTTCAATCGTTTTTACTTGCCCCAACTCACAGGGGCATAGACATTCTAGGAAAAGAATCTTCCAGTATCTTCCTTCAAGGACATCCGAGGGAAGAGCATCACAGTGAGCCAGGGTAAAGGCCCTTCTGTGACCCAGCTGTGTGAAGTATCCAGCAGGTGGACTTATGTACCTTAGACTTTCAGAGAGAAGAAATTTTCGGGACCTAATTGCATAGGCAAAACTAGGGGGGCAACCAGGGCACGTGCTCTAGGCACCACTGGAGGGCTCCAGTGCTATGCTTCCCCCACCCCTTCCCAAATTAGCAGATTTTTTTTTTAAATGTTTTTACCTGTAGCCCCTTTGGGGGGCTTCCTAAAGTCCATGGGGTGGGGGGGGTCTGGAAGAGTTCCCCCTCGCCCCACCGGCTTCTTAGATCACCACCGCAGCCCATCCCGGGCTGATTTTCAGGCCTGTTTGGGCCTACAAAGATCAGTGCGGCTGCCATTTTGGAGATTGCTGCGCATGGTCAAAAGGCCTCTGTGAGGCCTGGCAAGGCATAGGACCTCGCAGGGACCATTTGAGCATGTGCAGCGGCCATTTTTAAAAATTAAAAAAAGGCTGCTGAAAACAAAAATGGCCATCGCACATGCTCAAATGGCCTCTGTGAAACCCAAGTCTAGTTTTTTCCCTGATCTAGGGAGTCAGAAGAATGCCAAGTTGTTGGTAAGGGACCCTAGCATTTAAAAAACAGATATAAATGGCACAAAAGTAAGTTGACAAAACATCCCTTAAAAAGACAGTGTTGGTTCAATACCTTGTAAGCTGGCAAAACTGAAGGGTGGGGCATGGAGAGGCAAGGAATAAAATGGAAATATTCACTCACATTCTGTTTAACTCTCTATACAGAGCTCTATCTTTATCTGCATATTTGTCAAGCGATCTGATTATAAGGTTTGTAGAATTTCAAACTTGGAAAGTGCCTGCCTTTAACTTATATGGTGCTTAAAAAAAACCCAAAACCCTGTTGTAAGAATTTACACCCAGAAATGTTGCATTTGCAATGTATTGCCATCCCTGTGTTGTGCAGTCTTACCATAATGAGAAATGGCTTGTCTTTAGAAATAAGTGGTTAACATGCTGCAAATTATGTCCTTCAATTTTGCTGGGTTGTACTCAGGTTTTTATTGCCTGTGCGCATCCCAAGTAGATTTGCTCAAGTTTCCTTGCCTTCTAAAAAAGTTATATTTGTCAAAAAGTTATATGGAGTCAAAAGCAGACTTGAGATCAATGAAGGCTGCATATAGGCAGACTGAGTTGCAAGTGGAGATTTTCCGCCCAATTTGATACTGAAGGACAAGGCACTGGTCAATTGTGGACCGTCCCTCCCTGAATCTGGCCTGTTCCTCCACCAGGATGTTTTCTTCTTCTAGCCAGTCTCTTAGTTTCCAGTATAGGTATCTAGCACAGAGTTTGCAGACTGTGCTAAGAGGGCTGATATGTCTATAATTCGCTGGATCATCCCTCTTGCCCTTTTAAAAGATGGGAACTATGACTGCGAGCCCCCAGTCCTCAGAGCACAGTGTGCTTTTCAAGGGGTGTGAACAGCGCAGCCAGAATAGGAGCCAACTATTATGAATTGTTTTTATAACCTCAGAGGGAATTAGGTCATTGCCAGGAGCCTTTCCAGGTCTTAAATGGAAGATCAGATCTATAATCTCAGCTGGCACCATGGGTGGCCGTGGGGGAAAGTCCTCTGTTCCTTGCCAAGGGCATCCATGGTCCACCTCTTCACCTTCGTATAGTTCATTGAAGTGTCATTCCCAGTCCTCTGATGAGATGAAGAGGTGTGTCAGGTTGTTGCTATGTGATGTGTCAGGTCCACATATGTGGTGTGTCAGGTCTGCAGTGATGTGCCAGAATAGGGCTGAATCTCTGGTTCTGTCTGCTTGAATAAGGTGTGACTAGGCAGCTTTCATAGCATCTTTTTTTCTTGTGTTTGCATAGTTGCTTGTGTTGCCTCTTCTGTTTGAGGAGCTCCTGTGCTGTCACTAGACTTGTGTTGGCCTTGTAGGTATTGTAGTTCTTATGTTCTTATGTTAGTTAGCAATGAGCATTTTTGGGGCTTCAGTGCATTCAGAGTCAAACCAAGGCTTGGGGAGGCTGTTGTTTCTGCGGATTCAGTGCTTTTGTAATTCCTGTTGGAATACAGGTGGAGTTGAGGATTGGTGACACCCATGTGTCTTGCAAAAATATGTAGCTTGAGCATCACTAGCAGTCTTTCTCAATATGCCTTTTACCTTTATAGTAGAAACATAAAGGCTGTCCACTGGTAAGAATTTTTTTTTACCCTTTTTGAAACATTCACTTATTTCACTATCCTCTACTGGGGCATGGCCATTATCCTCACAGCAGAAGGACCATGAACTAATAGCTAGGCCCTCTAGAACTGTTTGTCTTGTTTACCCATAGAGTTAGAATATGTTGCCCTTTACCTTTACTTGTTTACAGGAATATTGATCTATTAGAACCCTTATTCCTTAACCTTTCCCTTTTTCCTTGACCTTTCATACCACCTGATATGTGCATGTCAGTTGTGGGGTTTTGCTTTCTGTACCCATGTAGAGAACATTCTTTGTTTATAACATTTATATAAATGTTATATTCTTTTATGAATATAACATTTGTGGTGGGCTATATGCTTCCTTAACACACCTTGTTTGATATTATTGATGGAACAACTGAAAACTGAGAGTTGATATAGAAGTTTTGTTATAAGATGAGCTTGATCAGAACCATGGAACTTGACCTTGTGTGGAAAATGGAACCATAGACATAGAAAATAGGTCTCTGACCTTTTGTAGAGAGCTGAAATTGTAGTTCAGGAGTTATACTGATCTTTTAAAGTTCAACAACCATAATCAAGCCAAACTAATCTCTCACCTATGTGTCCTATTATTACTGATCTATTAATATTAATAATATGTTTGATAGTAAATATTTCCCATACAGTCGATTGTACAGCTTGCTTGCTCCCCATGTATATTCCGCATATATAAGGGAGAAAGCATGATTGCATTGGCCTCACCACCCCCCACGTCCACTCCTTCAGGGGATTTCAGAAAAGAAATCTTAGGCATAAGCTGTTGTGTGCATACATTTTCCATCCAGTTTGAGGTTCCCAATGGATGGAGAGCTTACGCATATACAGAGGTGCATACGGAGGCATTCATTCAAACCTCCTGCCAAACATGCAGAAGTTAGTGGGCACATAGAAGTTGTGGCAGGGCTAGTATGAATTGCCCCACTTCTCAGTGTGTTCACTGAATGCATGGGGCTCTTGTGAATAAACTTGCTGCATGCAAAGTATATGTGCTAAGAAAATATTGGTGGTGATTACTGAAAAGCATAGGGATATGTATTATTATGATCCTGAAAGTGCCTTTAAAGTTATGAACATGATAAAAAGAGACCAGAATACTCTGTCAGCCCCTTGCATTTATTATTTTCTAAGGTGTTATTGGTTGCCCCTATGACTAGATGTCATTGATGACTGTGCCCCCCAAAAAACAGATAGCTGGTGAAACCAATCAGGACCCTTCCTACATGTCCCCTTTGATATCATCCTATTGTTGCAACACTGCATTTCTTGTTTTGAGAAAGGATCCTAATCCCTTTCCGGAATAGGCTGCAAAAGCTGCTAAAAGGAAATGGAAACGACAACTTTCATTTAATGCTTGTTTTAAAGTAGCAACATGTTAAGTCAGTGAACGCCTAAATAATTTCAAAGTAATAATGAATCATAATAAACCCCATGGCACTCCCAAACATATTGCAAATGTAAGACATTATACTGTGAGCTGTAATACTTAAATTGAGCTGTCATGCTCTATCTTTGAACTATTTTTCAGAGAGCCACGGGGTACATTAGATTTGTTTAAGTAGTTTTCACTAGCTTTAGAAATGATACAGTAGCCTTTTAAAAATGTGCACTGTATGGCCTACACAATTCTGCTTTGTGGGAGGGCCAAAACATATGTTCCATGATTGAAGCTCCATATTCAAACATTATGTTCAACAGTCATCCAACAATTGTAAGTGTTCACAATCATAGATCTGTACTCAGGTAAAACATTGGTCAAATTGAGATGTAGCATGAAACCAGAGATTGGTGAACCCACGGTTTCAATTTGAAACCACACCACAGACATTCTTCCAATTGCTGCTGCCCCGCTGCTTTGGAATGTGCTCCCTAGTGAAATAAGAGCCTCCCCATCTCAGACAGCTTTTTAAAGGTCTTAAAAAACTTATCTCTTCACCCAGGCTTTTAATTAATGTTGTTTTAATGGTTTTAATGCTGTTTTAAAATATTATTTTAAAAATTTTAAATTGTTGTAATATGTGTTTTTTCCTCCCCATTTTTGGTTTAACGAGTGTTTTACTTTGTTTTTATTCTGTTGTAAACCACCCAGAGATGTAAGTTTTGGCCGGTATAAAAATGTTTTAATAAATAAATAAATAGATAGATAAATAGATAAATTGCAACCTCTGGCACGAACCGGTTCGGAGGCCCTTTTATGGGCCTCCAAACTGGTTTGAAGGTCCAGTGGCTTGGCCGGTTAGAAGATGGGGGGCATAGCTTTAAGGACTGGGGAGGGTGCTCTTATGCCCCCACCACATGTCCCCCACCAGCACTGTGTCTAAAAACGGTCCCGCGGGACGGCAGCATACCTCCTTGCCGCCCCGGTGTACATTGGACCAGAAGTGCTCAGTGAGCATGCACATGTCGCATTCGCATGCGTGCATGTCACGATGTGCACTCCTGCTCTGCTACACTCCCGCTCTGCTGGCAGTTTGCTGCTGGTCAGTTATCCCTCTCATGAGAGGACCAGTCGATTGGGGATGACTATGCGGCTGTAAGCCCTAGGTCTCCCATCAGACTGCATACTTATGAGTTGAGCTAACCCAACAACGAGTTGAGCTAACTCAACAGCATGGGAAGAGCATTGCCACTCCTATAAAAAATGGAGCTCTGCTTTTAACTGAAAATAATATCTAATCATAATATCTGATTAGAGTTATTCCACATCATATTTGATTTGGTGTTCAGTTGTTAAGATGCAAAAATATTTGAAGCCATTAAGGAAGTTTATATGCACTAAACCGGTTTGCCCGGTTCTGTTCAAGTTCACTCAAACAGGAACAGGCATATTCGGTTTAGTGCCCCCAAACTAGAACCCTGGCTCGGCTCAAGTTCAAGCTGGTTTGGGGTCCAAATAGTGTTTGTTTGTTGTTGTTTTTTAAATATATTAATCACCGGCGGCCTATGGGGAGTGCTGCTGCAGCCACAGGGGGTCTGCAAAAGTTCCCTTTTGGCCTCCCTCTGGTCTTCTTCAGGCCACTTAAATCCATTTTCAGGCATTTCCATCCCTCTCCCAGCTCATGGTGGACATTTTGAAGGCCACCACAAATGTGCACTGGCTATTTGTGTGCCCGGATGACCCAGGCACGCAAATAAAGCCAGTTCACATGCACAGCAGCCTTCAAATGGCCACTGTGAGCCAGAAGAGGGCCAGAAAGGCCTGAAATGGCCCAAAGAAGACCAGGTGGAGGCCGACGGGAGGACGGGGAACCTTCAGAGACCCCTTCCCATGGAAGCTGCAGGTGTGTGGTGTGTGTGTGTGTGTGTGTGTGTGTATTTACATTTTAACCCCAAACCAGCTCCGAGGGGATTCTGCTTGAGTTTGAGCCGAACTGGGCCTGGTCTGGCTTGAGGGCAAGCCCTTGAGCCAGCCC
Organism: Hemicordylus capensis; assembly: GCF_027244095.1. Classification (NCBI taxonomy): domain Eukaryota; kingdom Metazoa; phylum Chordata; class Lepidosauria; order Squamata; family Cordylidae; genus Hemicordylus; species Hemicordylus capensis. The sequence goes on along the minus strand of NC_069658.1, from coordinate 82,872,141 downwards.
GGTTTGATGGTGAACCAGCTCAACCTAAAGCAGGTTCTCACATCCCTAATACAGACATCCCACCACCATCATTTTTTCACAGCATCTTTCTTGTAATTTCTTTTCCTTTATCCTGCAATGTCTTGGAGCTCTAGGAGTTTCAGAGCAGTAGGTTTAATATTATTATTATTATTATTATTATTATTATTAGATACAATTTTGATATATTTATTTTGATTTGATTTTGATTCAATATATTGCATTTAAATTAGGATACAGAATCCTATTATCAATCAGTAACCTATTAATATTAATACCTTATTACATATGCCATACAGCATCATAATATGCATATTTTTCATGGGAACCTGCTCAACTAGATCATTCAGGTGTGTCAAACTAGCTGGAATACCTTTAGTGACCTGAGCCAGACCCAAGCCAGAATTGTCTGTGTCATCGCAGAATCTGACCTGGTGCACAGCCCCATAATAGTAAATGTATGTGTCTGCCTAAAAATAAGCATTTTTAAGTTACAAGGAATAGTTTGGCATAGGGACGACAATGCATTTGTGTGTGAAATGTGTTTGTTTGGATTTCCAGTTTACTATTGTTGCTGCAACTGTTCTTCTTGCTATTGACTGATTTATTTTCAAATTAAAATAAGTCATAATGTAAATCTTACATTAACAAAATATTGACAATATATTGAATAATAATTCTTTAAAAAGAAAAAAAAATCATCAGCAAAATGTGGATGATTCCACTATTTATTTCTGTAAAAAATCCTAGAAATTAATAAAATAAGACTATGTCCTTTAAATCACACCCTATATTCCATTCTCTTATTTTTATGTATGCAGTAAACTTTGCCCTTTCAGCAATTTTCCAACTTTTTGCCATTTTGTTAGAAAATGTTACTCCACAAAGATGCAACGTATTAGCTTGTAAAATCTAGCCAGCTATTAAAAGCTTAAAACAATTGTGATTTGTTTAATAGTCACTTAAATGCCCTTACAAAATACAAATACAACTGAATTCTGTTTTCCCCACAACCATCCTAGGTTGGTTCAGATGAACACTGTCCCCACAGACCCCCTATATGTATTAAGTTGGGGGCCACACTGAGAACACACCTGCCCTGACATCACTCACAGACATACCAATGTGTTCTCTGTGCAAACTTTATTCATGTGTAAGGGGTGATCATAGGAATTGCTCCTCTACACGTGCTGCAAAACCCTGTGTAAATGTGTGTTGGGGCCAGTGGGGATTGCATTCATCCGAACCAGTCCCATGTCAGCTGAGTCCAGAAGATTTGTTTTGAGTGGTGAAGGGCCCTCAGCAAGATCAGGGGAAATATCTCAGCCCTCTGTGATCAGTTTCCTGGGCAGTTTGCTGTTCTCTCAAATCCATTCCAACTTAGATTCTAATGATACAGTAGTTGCCTTGGGGGCTCTCGGAGAGTATTTGTTAGATCAGTTTGATCCAGTGCCATTCTTAAACGTGTGCAACAGGTGGAATGCACTCAACCTTTGGCAGGGAGCTGCTGTGATCCAGCTGTGGTGGATGATTGCCATCTTGCAGTTTGCCTGGACATAATAATAATAATAATTCTTTGTATATAATACTTGTTCAAAAGTGTTCAAAACACTGGGAGAGCCAGCTGGTACAGTGCATACCCTGACTGGAGAAATCTAGGCTCATATCTCTGTGTGGTAATGAAGCTTAGGTCTGGTCTGCACATGTAAAATATTACATTCTTGAGGGGTGGGTGGGACATGAGGACCTATGCCCTTTCTCTAATATTCAATAATCAGATAAAGCCTGACTTTGATCATATTAATTTGACCAGGCATTTGATGGTTGTTTTTAATTGGTTTGGTTGAAGATGAAGAGGGTGGGTTTCAGAATGAATGCAGTGCAACTTCATGATTGTTTTTTTAGAAGTCACCAATCATGATGTTGTATTTTATCATTTAAATTGCCTAGAGTCACAGGTTTGGGAAGATAAACAAATGTGCAGATGAATGAATGAATGGCGTGGGATGTGTGTATAGCCCCACACACTCTGAGCCCTGCACACACACATATCCAGACTTGACCCTGACTTGATCAACCTGAGCCTGTGACAGAATTCTTGGAACGGTGTGACTAACTACATGCATTTTCAACACTTGCAATCTTGACTAATTAGAACAGCGAAATCTGGACTAAGCACATGGGCAGCAGAGGTAGTCAATGCCTCCCTCTGCCTTTTCCTGAGAATACCTTTGATGAATTTTTCTAATCTCAGCAATTATTGAGATTGACTAATAGTTTTCAAGGATGTTGTCAAACATCTTGTTGTGCCAAACACTTTTTGTCAAGCAGATCATTTTGGGGCAAGTTGTTCAATAATTCATTTTCCCTGGATGAGAATTATCTGGTGTTGGGTTCCTGTGGGGGACCGCAGTGATTCCAGGACAACCTAGATGTGGTGATGGGAAGCAACAACCTCCCCAAAGGTGGAGGAGAGTCCAGAAGAGGAAGAGAATGAGTGCCCTGTTGCTCAGCAGGCGTTCAGAAAGGCAGAGAAGGGGCCGGGAAGGAAGGAACAAACTGAGGAATCACAAGAACTTGGGCTCTCATGAGACGGAATCCCAAACTCTCATGAGACATACTGAGAGTGCAGGGAGGTATTTAAAAAGTGGGCAGATCATGAGGCAGCCTAGGAGGCTGTAGAGGACAAGGGAGTCCTCCTAAGTTGGTGAAGCAGCATAAAAAGAAGGTCATGAGGCAGCCAACAGCCACAGGTAAGGGGAGATGGGACTTCAAGTGAATATAACCTCCCTGATCTGCTTCAAAGCAAAGGGGGTTGTACAAACAACCTCCCAAAGGGAACTTCTGTCCTCCCCTTTTTCTCCCACACCCCAGAGGAGTCAGGACCATCATACCTGGACCTGTTCAAGTTTCATTTTTGGCTGAACTTTGAGACTGTATTTGCTTTGTCACCCTAGTGGATAACTTGCACTGAGAGATTAATAAGGGTAATGACCACTTGTGGCTTTTAATAGACCACTTGGTGAAGACGGGTACGGGTGACATGATATATAGGTGACTCATTTCATTGTTGTTGCACTCGAGAATTGGTGAGTGTTGTTTTCATTTTAAAAAACCCTTCAAAAATGTTCTTGTAGGACATTTAGTTTCCATGCAGAAACTCTTGTTTTTTCAAGCACTCCTGTGCCTGGGAGTTCCACTGAAGGGATAGAAAATTTTGTTTTTTAAAATGGTAAACACAATTTTAAAATGGTACACTGCCTCTGGTTTTCATTACAGAACCAAGTGCGGGAGTGGGTGCGGCTGTTTTATCACATGCAAAAAGTGTACCTGCTGCAATATGTAAAGGGCTTTACTTGCAACTTAGCAACTGGTGTGGTTTCTGTCGCATCCAAAGGGTAGAGACTGGCCAAGTGTTTTAACAGGATACTTTCCCATTGGGGGCAGGGCAGGGGGTCAAGTGGCTGGGCGTAGCAACCTCCTGATTTCCCCCATGGATTGGGTTGGGGTTTCTGCCCCACACAAAGGGGATGCATTAACCTAGTGTTTCAAATGTTTAATTGCCAATTGGGGGTTGGGGGAATGGGAAACATCCCAGAGGTAGAAACTGGACCAGTTTCATCACAATTCGATTGCACATTGGTGGTGGGGGTGCGCAGCACCATGAAAAGGGGTCAAACTTCAAAGGTGCTGCAACCCCTAGTTCCCCAAGGGGCATGGGGTGTGATGTGTTGGAGATATAGCTCCTAATGGCATAAGCTTTTAGCACTAGCATCCCTATTGACTACTAGGCCATTAGGGGTGAAGACAGCCAGTAAGGGCATTCCTCTCTGACCAAGCTTTCTCTACTCTGATTCTCTCGTTGTTAGGTGGATAAGTCTCCGGTTTCATCCTCTCACCTGGAGAAAGAGACTTCCTTCTTCTCCTTCTCCCTCTTCCTGTATGTAACTAGCAGCAAAGCATGTAGGCCTTAATCTTTCTCCCTGATGGATTTCCTAAATAAACTACTTAATTTAGAACTTTAACTCCATGTCTCCAGACAACATTAATTAGCAGTGCTTTCCTTACTTGTGCACCTCTGCTGCAGTGTAGGTAGATAAAGAAATCTCCTTCCCTGCTCCCTAATGTGGTGCATGGTGTATGTCCCAATTAAAGTGCTGCAACTGGTTAATTACCTATTATGGGAGGTGTGGCAGTATCCAATATCCAAAGGGGAGAAACTGGGTAATGGTTCAAACTGCTCGCTTCTCCATTGTGTGTCATGGAGGAGCAGCATGCAGAGAGTTGCAAGTGCTGCGGGGTCACAACCTCTTTCAATCTGCTATTCAAGGAACTCACAGAGCACAAATGCCCACCCACCCCCTCCTTCATAGCAAGGGAGGTGATGGGCATGCAACATTCACACTGTAAAGTCTCCGAAGTGGTGATGGGCAAAATCCAGTTCCTTTTTACCCAGTGAATAAGATTTGAACAATGGCAGGCAAAGCAACCAGCATGGCAGTGCACATCGCCATGGAAATGGTCCTGGAAAGCATGGAGGAGGAAACCAAAATGAGAGCAATGCAGAGGCAGGTGAAACTGCAAATTTTTAGAAGCTTTGGGAGCACAGGAGCAGCAGCTGCCTGTGAGGAAGCTGTGAGGTTCAGTGCTGCCATCACAAGATGGAACACGCTCAAGAGCTGCCATTACAAGTGTACAAAGTCCAGGAGCAATATCATCCTTGGTGCACCTTCTACAGGAGGACTTGTCTGCAGACAGGAGGTGGGCACTGCCAAGACATGACACCATGGGAAGATCCATGGAAGATATGTCACATTGGGATGACCAATGGTTCATGGGCAGCTTCAGAATGTCCAGACAACCTTTTGATTTCCTTGCAAGTGAAAGCAAGCCAATTCTTCTCTGTCAGGACACCACCATGCACCATGTCAGTGAGGAAGCATCCAGCTATCACACTGTAAAAGCTGGCCTCTAACACTATCTCACACTCAGCAACCTGTTTGTGGTCGGCACCTCCACACCTTGTGAGATTTTCCATGAAGTTATTCTCCTGCTGAGTGAGCTGTTCCTGCAGGATGTTATTCGGGTGGGCAACCTCCAGGAGGTGATGGAAGGATTCCAAGAGAAGGGTTTCCCACTGCCTTCTGGGGAGTATTGACAGCACACACATTGAAACTTTAGCACCCCCACCCACCATGATTAGTACTACAACCATAAGCACTATTACAACATGACCCTGCAAGCTCTGGTGGACTCAACAGGGCCTTTCATGGACATATATGCAGGGGTGTGTGGGTGTGTGGAAGAAGCCATGACACAGAGATCTTCTGGGTGTCCCCTCTTGCAGCAAAATTGAGGGTTGGGACCTTCATTTCTACACCACCACCCCATCACCGTCAGCAGCATTGCAGGCAAGCCTGTAATATTTGGAGACCAGGCATACAGCCTTCAGTAGTGGCTCATCACCCCCTTCTGTGCAACTTAGAGCACCATGTAGAGGAACTTCAACTTCTGCCACAGAAGTGAAACAATGGTCATGAGGTGAGCTTTTGGGAGGCTGAGGTCCTGTTGGTATGCCCTCTACGCCTTGCTGGATGTGGAGAAGGATCTGGTTCCACGGGCCTATTGCATCCTTCACAATATCTGTGAGTCAAGGGGAGACATCCTGCTGCCAAATCATCCAGATCTGCCAGTCCCTCAGGCAAATGAGAGCAGCAGCATCCAGATGCTGTTAATGGAACTGCCCCGGGGTGATTGGTAAACACCCCAAAAATTGTGTTCGGGCTTTGTGTGGGGAAATAGGCTCAGAGTGGAGTAGTTCCACATCAGAATAAATTTAATGCAAAGTGTTGGTTATAGGAAAATGACTGGTTGAGAGAGAGATGTTCAAAAACAGTTTAATTTGAGGGTAAGGAGTACAATGGAATAAGAGAGTCACTAAAAGCAATATTATTACTAGAAATACGTTACAAGATTAACCATGCAACTGCTAAGAGGAAATTTAGCTTAATGTCCAAATTGAAGTAACTTCTAGGTTGGCCAAAGAAAGGAGGCTCAGAGAAGCAGGCTCTTGGATTTAAGAGAGGAGAGACAAGGATACAGGGAGCCCAGATTGGGGCACAAGGGCAGCTCTGGATGGTGGGTGGGCTCTTGTGGCTCTGGAGCAATCAAAGGACTTATTTCCTCAGGGATGGAACAGGGAGCAGCAAGTAGCAAAGAATCAAGGGAGTTAGATAGCAGGGATGGAAACCAGCTCCAGGTGTTAATGAGGAGAGCAGCGCAGATTGGATCCAGCAAGGGAGCCGATCTAGGGCATGGAAGCAAGGGGGCCCCACAGAGCAAAACATAGCTAAGTTGTATAGCAAGTGTTCGCTGCAGCATCAAAGTAACGGGTGACTCCACAAATTGGTAACCAAGTTGGTAGCACTGGAAGCCAAGTGGAACCCCGTATGGAGCACACTGACTCAAGGATCCAGGGGCAGTTAAAGCCCAAAATGTGTCCAGGGGGGAACATTCCAATTGACCTTTTTTCTTGTCTAAGGCAGCTATGGGGAATCTCAAAAGATCCCATTGTTTGTCTGTTGTGCTGAGTTACAACACAATGTGTGAATAGGATGATGCAAATGGATTGGGAGGAGAGCTGGCCTTGTGGTTGCAAGCATGACTCATCCCCTTAGTTAAGCAGGGTCCACCCTGGTTGCATAAGAATGGGAGACTACATGTGAGTACTGTAAGATACTCCCCTTAGGGGATAGAGCCACTTTGGGAAGAGCATCTAGGTTCCAAGTTCCCTCCCTGGCATCTCCAAGATAGGGCTGAGATAGATTCCTGCCTGCAACCTTGGAGAAGCCACTGCCATTCTGTGTAGACCATACTGAGATAGATGGACCAATGATCTGACTCAGTATATGGCAGCTTCCTATGTTCCTATTACTGTTTGGATGTGCAAACACGGGGAAGATTTTCGGTCAGAAACACCTAGTAAACTAATCAGCACTTTAATGGGTACATCTCTGAGTTCCTATCGCCCACTCCAGCCTTCTTTTGATAAGGAGGGAATGTGCATTTGTGGAGCCTTAACTGACTTCCCTGATGGGATAAGTGGCTTTTAGCTTGTTTGAGGCATCTATGGAGGGGAGGTAGACCAAAGGAGGGTCAACCGTGCTCAGAGACCTTGAACGGAGAGTTAACTGTTGTGAGTTAAGTTCGGGAGTCTACTGAGGTGCCCCAGAATGGGGAAGGTGCAAGATGAGCTCCCTTTCAATTTGGTTCTTTTGCAGCTGCTAAATCTAGGGGTAACTGTCCCGCGGCTTATTGAGTGACTGTTCCCCAATACGTGAACAAACGGAGAACTCCCAATGCTGTGAGGCTCCTGAGCATGTCAAAAGTGAGACCCATACGCCTGCAGTTTCAAACATAAGCAGGGAGGCTTCTGGGAGCCAGCAGAAAAGCAGTGCTAGCAACAATGCAGGAGCAAGACCGGGGAGCAGTGCCAGTCCCTGTTCTGGCAGAGAGAAGTCAGAGCAGCTGCAGAGAAGCATGGGCAGTAAGAGCAGTTTTCTCAAGATACACCTGGGAACTTTTTTCACCACCCCATCAGCAAGGCAGACGGGTGCATGGTGATGAAAGCACTCACTGCTTTTAAAGTGCAAGAGACTCGGATGCACAGTGTGACTTCCATCAAAGCTATATCAGGAACACACCTGCAGTAGCCCTGCCTGTGGCAACCTTCTTCTTGCTCAGTCAATTAAAAAGATCACATTTTGCCGGACAAATGTGATGTCTGTCTCTGTTGAGTCTTCCTGTTCATTAACAGTGAGCCTTGTGTGCTGGGATGTGGTGGGAGGCTAGGAAGTCAGGTGTTCTGTGTTAGTTAATCCCGTGCTGAGATTTGAAAGGCAAAGTATCCAAGGGGTTTTGACGGGCAAAGCCTGGCTTGCTCTGACGAAGAGAGTGGTTGGTTTGTGGTGCGCTTAGTGCCAAAAGATACTGAGGTTTGGAATGGGTGAGCAACCTGCAATGCACCCCTTGGCGCATTGCCTGGAATGCAGGACCTCTACTTAGAATTGCTATTGAGAACGTTGTGACAGATTCCAATTAAAGAAGGAGAAGAGGTACATGTGCAAGGAATCCTTTCGTTTACCTAACACCTGATCTTGCACAGCTTCAATGGGAGCCATTTTGGTAAAGGTGTGTTGTCTGATTGGGTAGCACAGAGTAAGGCATTGAGCTCCATGTAAGGCATGGAGTACCTTACATGGCTGAACGTTCTGTTTTTACAGTGGACATGGACAGCAGTGTTCCCTCTAATTGCTTGAATCTGTCTGCAGAATGAGTCTTTTCCTGGGCGACAGTACGAAGACAGTGTGTGCTCATTCATTCAGAGTGTAGCTGTCCTGATTCAATCTCGGGAAGATATGAAATTCACAGTGTGCATATACAAAGCTGATGGATACGCACACATGCCCACGTCTGAGTGGGGGACATTGGTGGACAGGTAACAATTGTCTGCTTTAGCAATCTGTTTTAAAGCATTCTAAATGTATAGCCTTGCCCCCCTTTTAGGAGGTATCCAGGACTGGTACATTCCTGTAAAGGAAACTTAACCATGAATTGGATAACCCTAATTTGGAGCGGTGCGCACAATATTCCATTTACCCCCTTCCCTTCCTAAATAACCCTTTGCCACATTGTCAGTTAAGATAGAATGGGTGCCTGTGCAGAAATAAAAGTCCCCGACAGGCAGAGGTGGTATCACCACATGCTGTACAGTGTTCCTGTTAAGGTATGCTTAGGGGTGTGTGTGTGTGTGTGTGTGTGTGTGTGTGCAACAATTTGTTTTTAAATCCACTTAGTTAATTTTAGATCCCGCTCAGGGAGGCCCCATTCTGAATGAACGTGGATACACAGTGCCTTGATACTGATGTGCAGAGCAAACTCATTGTGCACACATATTGAAAAAAAGTAGAGGGAACACTTGTGCAGTCTATCCTTAACCAGTAAAAGTGGGAAGAGAGGGGCCCAATTCTCTCTTCCTGGGGGACGGAGGAAGGGGGCTCCAAGCCCCTTGCTCCCCAACTAGGGATGCATAAAACGCAGGTTAAGGATGTGCACAAACCAAGGTTCAAGCACAGGTTCAGCACCAAAACCAGTTTAGACAAGGTCCGAACCAGTTTGGTTCCACGGGAATGGAGCAGTGAGTGGGAGCTCTAAGGAAAAGTAGAGCATGGGGTGGACCTGCTCTCCTCTTTTTCAAAGCTCCACTCCGCACAGCGCCAAACATGCTGACACTTTGCCCATAGTCTGGCAACACAAGTGGAATGGAGCTTGTTGGGACGCAGCCTGGGGTTCCTCTGTCCAGAAGCTGGAGGCTGTCAAACTGCATCAGATCCATCATCTGTGACATGATTCTTGACTTCACAGATTGGCTTCATCTACCTGTGGCTTGACACGATGTCCAAACGGAGTCAAAGACAAAAACAATCAGAAATGTTTGCAAAAACAACATGATTAATCCTAGACTGTTACTTCATCTAGGCATATAATGGTTCCAAACATTAAAGCCCAGTGTTCAAAACTGTACAGAAAAAGTGTTAGTCACATGGATTGCTATCAAAGCCCATAATCTCTGTTTCCCAGCCAAGGCTATCAGATCTCAATGCCACAATAGCCCCAGGAAGGAGTAAATGAAATCACCCAGCCCCAAGTTCAGTCTCCTTTTTCAGGGATCAAATACCCTTTGATATGCAGTGTATGAACGCATATAGAAAATTGCTTCCTTTGAAGCCAGGGTAATGATATGGTGATAATAAACTGAAGTTGCCCTCTTCCCATTCTCAGTAGGCTTTTGAAGTCTCTAAGCTGTGATCCTTTGCCACTTACATGAAACTTGGCTTCACTGAAATCACTGAAACTTGCTTTGATGCCTCATTTTTAGAATCAGATGCAAGTGTTTGGGACAAGCAAAGTAAAACAACTCTAGTGCTTTTTGCCATCCCAATTAATAGACATTAAGTTGCTTGCATAAAGCATTTTAGAATTAATGACTGGAAGTAGTGGATTTTCTAAGCTTAACGGTCAGTTTCAGGACTGGGGTTTTTCATTATCAATAGCAAGTATATTTTATTTATTTATGACATGAATATATTGCCTTTCTGTCCATACACAATTCACTGTTTAAAATAAAGGATTACAGTTTAATAATTGCAGTTTTCCACAATGCAAGAGGAAAAGGACAGGGAGGGAGGAGCAAATTAAGTAAATTCAGACATCATGTACCCGCTTAAAATTTCATCAATAAAAATAAATACATGCCTATGAGAGATTGGCCAAGCAATTTGACAGGCACAATAGATAGTGTGTAAGGGTGTGTGGCCAGACAATCTGAGAGATATGGCATACAATTCTGACTACAAGCATCACAATAGAAAGCAGGTTTAAAAAAACTGCACATAGTGCCAATTATTCCAGATTGCCAAAGCAGATGAGACAAGACCATATCCTCCATTTTAGAGATGAGAACAACCAATTCTCATACACAGAATTACTACCCCAGCCCCCCACCAGGGGTGGAATTAAAATGGGCAGTGGGGTTCAAAGAACACATGTTAACAAAACAGTGGTTGAGCTTGCTGTTTTAATGGAACAACTCAAAACATTTCGAGTGTTTTGGCCATAGGGAAAAATGGGGAAACTCAAAACACCCCATTGTTCCTCATGGGTAGCTCCTAGGGACACCAAAGTTGGCTAGGTGGTAGGGCACGATGGGTGCTACCTACCAGCCAACCCATAAAAGAAATGGGCAAGGAGGCCATTTAAAACAAATTTTAAGGATCATTTGGGAATTTGGGGAAAAGGTTAAAAAATTATTTAAAATCACCCACTTACCCATTTCTTTTGTGGGTTGGCTGGTCATCATGCCCTACTACACAGCTACTGTGCCTGCGCTGCAGTAACATCTCTGGCACAAGTGGCTTTCTCACACATAACGTCTTCTTCAAGAGCTGCCACAACAGCACCCTTACTTAGCAGCATGCATAGCCATAAGCTCAACTAGAACAACTTCAGCCATATTTTCACTGAGTACCCCTTGCAATGCAGATTGCATATCAGATGCACAAGTTAGACTCAAGGTCAGACATGGAACTCATAACCATATTACAGAGAGAGAGAGAGCTGCCACTGTCCATTTCTTGCCACAACACTATCTCACAAACAAACCACACCACAACTCAAGGAGGGCAGGCACCCAAGTTCTGCCTTTGTCAATCAGAGATTCAGCAAAACCAGATAGTTGTAGCAGCAATAGCACAGTATATTATACTCAGTGCTGAGAAAAGAAAACCACAAAATCAAACCTACCTTCTTCCTGTTCTGATGTATCCTCTTCTTTAAGAGAGGCACAGTATAAGGGCTCACTCTCTCTGCTTCCCAGTCCCTTTGAATACATTTTGAACTTGAAATTCCCTCCTTTTGTGTTCCCCCATCCCTCCTCCTTCCCCCAGCCAATGGGGACACAGTTGCCCATGACAACATATGTTTTGTATGATAACAACAAGCCAACCAGAACTCAGAACATCGGAACATTTCGATCAAAATGGTGGGGGGGGGGGCGTTCTGCTATGAGCTCAAAACAGGCACTTTATTTAAACTGTGTTGTGTTTCAAGCTTGGAACAGCCTGTTTTAAGTTGGAACATTTCACTGGCAAAATATTCTACACATCCCTAATCCAAATATGTTGCCCAGGTATGATCAGCATATACCTCTGGTTTTTGTGTAAATTACTATTTTTCTTGTAGTGTCGATGATTATTGATGCATATGCAGCAAAATATACAATTATTGTGACATACTCAAAGACCAACATGAAATAGTAATACTGTTTCCTAAAGGCACATTATATGTGCTGGTTAAGCTATTCATTCAGTAGATTCCCCACCCCCACCACCCCAGCTAATAACAAACAGCTGTAAGAGGTATTAAGTCCTAGTTTCCTTTATGTGCTAAGTGAGGAAGTAACCTTTATGCTTTAGTGATCATTAAAGGGCAAGTGTATTGGGAAAATGGATAACATTTTTTTTCTGCATCCAACTATCAGTCTTTTATACAGAAAGCATACACAATAAAAGACTGGTAAAGCTAACAATCATCATGGTCAGTACAATGTACAATACAGCCACTGTTTGCTTGAGAGAAGCCATAAAAATCTTCAATTAGTACAACTTAAACACAAAACAGGCAAAAATCATTGTTATAGATTAGCTTCTGTTTCTCAATCAAAATAATTATTTGCTTTCATGTATTGTGGTTACTCATAGGAATGGCAAAGTGAACAGATTTCAACATTTTAAGGCATCCTGGAAGCCAGTTTAATACTACACAGCTTTATATACAAAATATCTGGATAGAGATTGTCAGTGTTCAACATGGACTCTTGATTTGTTTGGCTTTACATTCATTGTTTGAGAGGTCTCCTTGCAAACACTTCGAGTATTTTCTAGCAATCACAAGAAGATTGAAAAACAAATAGTCTGGATGTGCCCACCCCAAGTCTATTGAATAGAGCAAGGATTTAGAAAGCTCCTCCCTTTGAGGCAGAGAAAACAAAATATGCCATGCTTCCAGAAGGTTTTTCACTAGGAATGTGCACGGACCGGTTCAGAGGCCATTCTACTGGCCTCCGAACCGGTCCGGACATGGGGTGGTTTTGGTTCGGCACTGGGGTGAGGGGGTTCCATTAAGGGTGGGGGGGCTTTACTTACCCCTCCCGCGCTTTCCACCTTTTGAACCGTAAATATTTAATAAATCCGGGCGGCAGGATCCCTCACTGCCCACTTCAATTCAAGACGATGGTGCCTCCCTGTTAAAGAAATCGGGTGGCAGGATACTTCCCTGCTGCCCCCTTGAAGCCCCCTGCTGCTGCCGCCCCCTTTTGCCCCCTTAAATCTCGCCCGGACCAGACTGCGCTCTCTACAAATGGGCGGGCGGCAGCGGGATGTACTCCTGCTCACCCGCCCCCTTCTCCTTGTCTGGCGTCCGTCCTGCAAGTCTTCGGGAAGCCTTCTGCGCGTGCGCACATAGAAGGCTTCCTAAATACTTCTGCAGTCGGCAGGGAAGGGGGCGGGTGAGCGGGAGTACATCCTGCTGCCGCCCGCCCGTTTGTAGAGAGCGCGGTCGTGTCCAGGCGAGATTTAAGGGGGCGAAAGGGGGCGGCAGCAGCAGGGGGCTTCAAGGGGGCAGCAGGGAAGTATCCTGCTGCCTGATTTCTTAACAGGGAGGCGCCATCGTCTTGAATTGAAGCGGGCGGCGAGGGATCCTGCTCTCCGGATTTCTTCAATATTTACAGTTCAAAAGGTGGAAAGCGCGGGAGGGGTAAGTAAAGCCCCCCCCCGCCCTTAATGGAACCCCCTCACCCCAGTGCCGAACCACAGCTCCCGGATCCATGCACACTCCTATTTTTCACACATGACTCTATGCCTCTGGGTATCTGAAGAGCGAATCTGCTTCACAGCAGATTCGAGGCATTTTAATTTGAGGGATTCGATGGACCATTTGCATAGCCATCAGCACCTCCTTTGCATAGCCTTCAGCACCACCATCAACACCTTCGGAGAAAGCAGAAGCCCCAGAGGGTTGTTTTTTCCCAAAATCTGCTAGAAATAAAGGATTTTTTTACCCCAGACAGGTTGGTAAGGAAATTAAATAAATAAATAATATTTAAAATAATAACAACAACTCGGGACATAACTCAGCTGCTGCTTCTTGTATTTTGTACTGTTTTTATGTTTGTGTTTTAATTTTTTAATTTTTAAATCAGATTTGTTTTTATATTTTTAGCTCAATGTTTTAATGTGTCTTTTTTATAACCTTGTTTTTAAATTTTATTGTGAGCCACCTTGGGATTTTTTAAATGAAAAGCGGGGTATAAATTTAACAATAAAATTTAACAATAAAATAACTTGGGCTAAGCCAGAATTTTGCAGCCTCCATTCAGGAAGAATCAAAGTCCTGTCTGTCCTGGTCCCTGATAGCCCACAGGGAGGTTGGATTAAATCCAGCAAATATATGGACTGGCACACTCCAATCAGGATTGGATTTGGGGGGAAAGCCCTGTCTGTAAAACCTCCTGATAAGAAATGATATCTCTGAGCATGATTCTCTGGAGAATCATTTCCTGTTAAGCAGAGTCCTAGCAGATGCTCAGATGTTTCTAGGGAGTCTTCCCACCACCAGTGACCCCTTCCATCTTCTCAAAAGAAAGAACAATTTGCCTCCAAAAAGAGAGGAGACCAGCAGGGCAAGTAACAATGGAACAGAAATGAGTCAGAAGATCAACAGAAACAGCAGCAAAGAAAAAAATGACCTGAATGAAGAGGGAATTAGACCCAGCTCACAGTTTCCAAGCTGGAAGAACTCATATTTTGAATAAATCAAATATAATAATGACCAACTTTATCTACTCATTGGCTGGCATGTTCCACAATGTACCATTGAGCATTTCTGCACAGCCCATGCTGCTTTGGGTGTCTAAAACAAAGCTGGCACTGTTGTGCAAGAGCACCCTTGCACTAATTAATAAAATAGTGCTTTCACAACACTACAGCTATTGGATACAATACATTTACACATTTGCGCAATAGCACCTTAGCGCAAGAGCTCTGGTTGTTTTAGAGACCCTCAGCAACGTGGGCAGTGTGCAACTGCCTGTGGTATGTTGTGGAATATGTCAGCCAATATCTTCTACCCTATGTGATCAGCATGACAGCATACATTGTTATGGTTTTTATGGTTTCTCCTATTTCTTTATTCCAGTCTTTACAATGAAGAAGAAGAAGAAGAAGAAGAAGAAGAAGAAGAAGAAGAAGAAGAAGAAGAAGAAGAAGAAGAAGAAGAAGAAGAAGAAGAAGAAGAAGAAGAAGAAGAAGAAGAATTATTAAACACTAGGTAGGATCCAAACGAAATGAATAGTGACTAAGAACACTGAAATAATAAAAGAAATTAGTCGTTATAGGGACAATTTAGTAATAACTAACTTAGTCTCCAGCCTGCCTATTCTGTACTGTACTAAAACTATTTTTCAAGGATCCCTACTACTGTTTCCTGTGCTTCGTTATTATCAATGCACAACGTTCTGCTATGCAAACAGTCTCTAGCACCATCAGGCACCAATTCTATGAATCTTTTTAATTTTTAAAAAAGATGGATTTCTATACTGCCTTTCAATGATGTTTCCAGGGCAGTTTCCAAAAAAGGCTAAATAGCAATTAAGTATATAAAGCAATAATAAACCCATTTAAAGAGTGTTTTAAAAGATTTAAGACATTTTAAAATAAAAAGATCTTCACCTGGCACTGGAAAGACAACAACAGGTCAGCCAAACTGCTTTCAGACAAAGCATTTCAGACAAAACAGACTCTGATCTGATATTACAGATGAGTAGTGTAGGAAACACGGCTGTTTCTGCCTTTCTTTAGATGGCCTATGATGTGCTTCAGGCTCAGGGAGAGTTGTGTGTTGGCCACCTCCCAGCTGGAATACTGAGATGCTCCTCACTCATCCAGAAACGAGGAGTTCATGCTAGCTTCAGGCTCCTGCTTCCGACTCTTTCTTTTTGCCTTTATCCAGCTGCTTCCTTGCAGACCCTTCTCTGTTTCTGGGACAGGAACCCCACCTTCATTCCCTGTCTCTGTGATTGGTGGTCTTATATTGCTGCCAACTTGAAGTTCCCAACCAGGGCCTGACCCTGAGTTTTCTCTCATCACTTGGTTTTAGAATGCTGCCATGAATCAATACATCAGGTACATATGGACAGGGGAATGATTCCTACTTGTTGCCATCTGGCTGCGCACCCATGACTAAGCCATGGTCAGGTGGACCATGGTCACTTTCCTCTCTAATTGGATGAAAGATATTTCCTTCTCTTTAAAATGTTTCTTTTGCACAAAGGGGTGTACTCTAGCTATGCCCACAAACACAAAAATGTGTTGTCATTGGAGAAAATTAATACAAGATAGACTGACTGATTGATAGAAATAATTTTCTTAAAATTACAATTATTTTTATTTTATTAATTTTCTCCAATTACAAATATCTATCTCTATCTCTAAATATCTGTTGTATTAATTTTCTCCAGTGACAACACATTGTGTGTGTAAAGTGTGTTGTCAAGTCAATTTCAACTCCTGGCGCCCACAGAACCCTGTGGTTTTCTTTTGGTAGAATACAGGAGGGGTTTACTACTGCGCAGTAGGAGATGATGCCTTTCAGCATCTTCTTATATCACTGCTGCCCAATATAATACCAGCGGGGATTCAGACTGGCAACCTTCCACTTATTAGTCAAGCATTTCCCCACTGCATCACTTAAGGTGAATATATATATATATATATATATATATATATATATATATATATATATATACATACATACATACATACATATACACACACACACACACACACATATGATATTAGATATTAGCTATTAATAGATATAGATATATCTCAACAGCAGATATTTGATTTTTAAAAAAGTTCTGTTCTAAATCTGTTGTGACAAGTGCAGGTTGGGAATGTTTACTCCACGTCCCTCTCCACATCAGAGTGTAATTTTGACTAGTAGCTTAATACCCGTGCAATTTATTTTGCAACTCTGTTAGCCCTTTTCGGCAATGTTATGTATTAATCTTGACACTGGAGTTAGTGGGAAAGAAAGCTGCCCTGGTTGTCCCCAGGCATTTATGGGCTGCAGTTGATGCAGTAAAGCTTTGTTTGAAAATGTATAGAGCTTGCTAAAGACAATCACAGGCGGGAGACCCTTAATTTAACCTCAAGCTTGCAGCATTTCCCCTAGGACACAGATGACTGATAACATGGCAGCCAGCGAGGAAAGTACAAAATTATTGAGAAATGAAAGCAGCAAATCTGCCGTGTTGATTTTCTTCCTCTAAATCACTGTTTATACATATGGTCATGCATGTCTGACTCAGAGTGGAGAGAGACTAAGACATAGGCAAAATTCTCCTTTTAAAATACACTGACAGGTTTTCAAAAAGCCATAACCAAAACGTAGGAAATACAGTTGTCACATCTTCATCAGCTAACAAACAAAGCAATGTCATGGCAGCAGCCACAGAAACTTCACCTTACTCTTCCTTTTATATTATGATCTGTTGCCAGTTTTTAGCTCAGATAATTACAACCCACTTTCATGACTGCTTACCTGGAAGTAAGTCCCACTGAATTCAATGGGACTTGTTAAAAGTGCAGAGAATTGAGATACAAAAACGCAGTACAAAAAGAGGTAAATATATTGAGGGGCCAACCTGTATTAATTTGTAAAAGTGTAAACTTTCATCTTATACAAAATCAAGTTACGCCATGAACTAGATTAATTCTTGCAATGTTCATATTTTTCAGCCAGTTCAGGTTCATCCAATCAGAGGTATTGTTTTTCCTCTTTTGTGCTTCTGTGTACAGAACAAGTCAGCAAATGCTAATGTAAAGGAAATGAATCCTTAACAGACAATGTGATAACATTTCCCATGGGAACATTAGAGAGTGGTGCTAATGAGTTTGCTTCTTAAGTATTTGGGGCAAATAGATCTTTATTAGCAAAGATTACACCTGATACCTTTCCCCCCTGTATACCAGAACTGAGGTGTTTCTGGTTACAAGGGTGGGAAATCCTGTTAAAAATACTTGGTGTATTTCTCTGTTTTTTCTTTTGTACCAACCAAATTGCCTCTATTTTACTGGCTGACATTATGGACAATGAGCTGCATATCCAAGAGGAATGCAAGCTCCTTGCTTCCATGGCACTTACCACCCTGTGGGTGCTCCTAGTGAAGGCAGGGGAGGCTCTGTGTGAATGACACTGTGTTTCATCACTGCTGTGACCTATTCCCAGCATTCCCAATTGGAGTAGGTCCCTGCAGTGATGATGCATAGCGTCATTCACGCAGAGCCTCCCCTGCTTTTGCTAGGAGTGTCGATGCTGTTGGGATGCAGGCTCACTGCCACAGAAGCGAGCCCACATCCCTCATGGATGTGCAACTCACTATGCAGAATGAAAGCCACTGAGTTAAATATTCACAGTATTTTTATGAGATTAGAGAATAAATGCAACTTTTTTCTGCAAATGATACACACTAATAATCCCAGGTTGAATAGAATCATGGCCCTAGAGCAGGGGTCCTCAAACTGTGGCCCCCCAGATGTTGATGAACTACAATTCCCATCATCCCAGTCACAATAAGTTGTAGTCGGGGGTGATGGGAATTGTAGTTCAGCAACATCTGGAGGGCCGCAGTTTGAGGACCCCTGCCGTAGAGCAATAATTTGGATTTTAAAAGCTAAATGCTATTTTTTAAAAAATAAATTTTAAAAAAACAATTATTACTCTTTTTAAAGGAGTAATAAAATCCTGCCCCTTATTTGTGACGAATGGCAAAGAAGACAGGCCTCTTTTTAGCAGGGAAGGGTGCAATGTCCAGAAAAAGAACATAAGAACAGCCCTGCTGGATCAGGCCCAAGGCCCATCTAGTCCAGCATCCTGTTTCGCACAGTGGCCTATCAGATGCAGCTGGAATCCACAGACATGAGTTGAGGGTGTGCCCTCTTTCCTGCCATTACTCCCCTGCAACTGGTACTCAGAGGCACCCTGCCCTTGAGGCTGGAAGTGGACCACAGCCCTCCAACTAGTAGCCATTGATAGACCTCTCCTCCATGAAGTTATCCAAACCCCTCTTAAAGCCATCCAGGTTGTTAGCTGTCACCACATCCTGTGGCAGAGAGTTCCACAAGTGGATCACGCATTGTGTGAAAAAGTACTTCCGTTTGTTGGTCCTAGACCTCCTGGCAATCATTTTCATGGAGTGACCCCTGGTTCTAGTGTTGTGTGAGAGGGAAAAGAATCTCTCTCTCTCCACTTTCTCCACACCATGCATGATTTTATAGACCTCTATCATGTCTCCCCGCAGTCGTCTTTTTTCTAAACTAAAAAGCCCCAGGTGTTGTAGTCTTGCCTCATAAGAAAGGTGCTCTAGGCCCCTGATCATCTTGGTTGCCCCCTTCTGTACCTTCTCCAGTTCAACAATGTCCTTTTTAAGATGTGGTGACCAGAATTGTACACAGTACTCCAAGTGTGGTCGCACCATAGTTTTGTATAAGGGCATTATAATGTTAGCCGTTTTATTTTCAATCCCCTTTCTAATGATCCCTAGCATGGAATTTGCCTTTTTCACAGCTGCCGCACATTGAGTCAACACTTTCAACGAGCTGTCAACCACAACCCCAAGATCCCTCTCGTGGTCCGTCACCGACAGCTCGGATCCCATCAGCATATACTTCAAGTTGGGATTTTTCGTCCCAATGTGCATCACTTTACACTTGCCAACGTTGAACCGCATTTGCCATTTTGTCGCCCACTCCCCCAGTTTGGAGAGATCCTTTTGGAGCTGCTCACAATCCGTTTCGGATTTCACTACCCGGAAGAGTTTGGTATCATCTGCAAATTTGGCCACCTCGCTGCTTACCCCTGCTTCTAGATCATTTATGAATAAATTTTAAAGCACTGGTCCCAGTACAGATCCCTGGGGGGCCCCACTTCTTACTTCTCTCCATTGTTAAAACTCTCCATTTATACCTACCCTCTGTTTCCTGTCTTTCAACCACTAAGCAATCCACACATGTACTTGTCCCCTTTATCCCATGACCGCTAAGTTTCCTCAGGAGTCTTTGATGAGGAACTTTGTCAAAAGCTTTTTGGAAGTCCAGGTAGACTATGTCAACTGGATCACCTTGATCCACACACTCGTTGACAATCTCAAAGAAGTCCAAAAGGTTGGTGAGGCAAGATTTACCTTTGCGGAAGCCATGCTGGCTCACTCCCAGCAGGGCCTGTTCTTCTAGGTGCTTTTCAATTTTATCCTTGGGAATGCTTTCCATCAATTTGCCTGGAACGGACGTTAGGCTAACTGGCCTGTAATTTCCCAGATCGCCCCTGGATCCCTTTTTGAAAATCGGTGTTACATTTGCTACTCTCCAGTCCTCTGGTACAGAGCCCGATTTCAGGGATAAGTTAAATATTTTAGCTAGGAGGTCGGCAATTTCACATTTGAGTTCTTTGAGGACTCTTGGATGGATGCCATCCGGCCCTGGTGATTTGTTAGCTTTCAGTTTTTCCAGACAGTTTAGAACATCATCCCTTGTCACTTCTATCTGACTCAGCTCTCTAGCCTCCATCCCTAAAAAGCCTGGTTCAGGAACAGGTATATGCTCAGTATCCTCTGCCTTGAAGACAGATGCAAAGAACTCATTCAGTTTCTCTGCAACCTCCATATCCTCCTTAATAATCCCTTTCACTCCCTCATTGTCTAATGGCCCAACCGCCTCCCTGGCAGGTTTCCTGCTTCTGATGTACTTAAAGAAGTTTTTGTTATTCCCCTTGATAAAAAGACGACAGCACACAAAGATCATGGGGCACAAACTGCCCAGAGATGCAAGTTTTGCGTGTTATAGAAATATTTTAAATAAATAAATAAATAAATAATAAAGGTGGCATTCAGAAGAACACAGTACATTTTTCAAGGGCTGGGACATGTGTGAATGGAGCTCAGTTAATCCTCCATTCATTTTTCTGCAGACTGGAGCAAGAGCAGGGACACACTTAGCCAGTGCAATCTGGACATTAACATTCCTATTCATGTCTGTCAGAATTGGGCTTCCCCATATTCTTGCTATTAAAGGGAAACAATTCTCATCTCATCTTTCAGCTGCAACAATGAAGCAGCAGCAATGGGAAATGCAGAGACATCCAGAGAATGGAGTAGACATACAAGTATAATTCACAGGAACCTTGATTCGTATGAATTTACTGAATGTGTATTTATTACTTAGTCTTATACTTAGAGACCTTCCAGTCTCACTTATAAAGTGATTCCTGATGATGATTTTATGGGAAGAGGGTGTCTGTGTTCGCCCGTCTCCCCAGTGGCCCCTCGGAATGAGGAATATAATGAAGAAAATAGGAAGAGGTGGAGCTGGAGGACCCTCAGGAGTTGGAGGCCCCAGGTTCTTTGAACCCATTCGCTCAATTATAACTACACCCCTGGTGACTGCCCATGTATCAGCCATCAACAAATTTGGTGAATTCTGTAGAGATCAAGGTCTATCTATTTGGGAGAGGAAATCAAATTAACTAGAATTGTTCATATAAACATTGTATGACTGTACTGCTATTATTCTTAGCAATTCTGTGCATTCTTATTGAAATATGGCTATTCTAATTTTGTTATTTCTTTAACATTTACTACTATTGTTATTTTTTGTGCTATTCATCATTTGTATGTTTGCCTACTTTCCCCTACTTTGGTTGCTTTTCGCACAGTATTACTGGCTCCAGGGACATTCAAGGATGGAGTGGGCACTGGAGCAAAAAGAGAAGATGGGCCCCTGCCCCCCTCCCTCACTTCTTCAGAGAGGTGTGAGGGCAGGAGCAAAGAGGAAGCTGTTACCCCGGTGGTGCGGGGGGGGGGGGGGAGACTCCCTGAGGAATCCAGGGACACTTGATGTTGTTGTCCCTTATTGAATTATAGGTTAAAAAAAACCGTGACTGGCTCTCATTCGTTTAAAAGTGTTAGAATGGAAGAACAGGAAGACACTGCATCAGAACTCAAATCGTAGCATACTGTAGCCAAACAGCCAAACACACATAGAGGGAGAGAGGAGGGGAAGATGGTGCTATTTTCACTGATCTCTCCAAAAGTACGAATACGACTACGGCTACAATTAGCGGTTTACATACAGAAATTAATTAATTAATTAAATGAATGAATGAATGCCTGTCCCCAAAGGGCTCACAGTCTAAAAAAGAAACATAAGAAAGACACCAACAACAGCCACTGGAGGAATGCTGTGCGGGGGTTGGATAGGACCAGTTGCTCTCCCTCTGCTAAATAAAGAGGATCACCACTTTTAAAAGGTGCCTCTTTGTTCAGTTAGCAGGAGCTCTTCACTTCAAGAATACCTCTGGAGGGAGGAGATAGCAGCAAAAATCTCTTCCTTCTCTCCCTCTACACACATAAGAACAGCCCTGCTAGATCGGACACAAGGCCCATCTAGTCCAGCATCCTGTTTCACACAGTGGCCAACCAGATGCCTCTGGGGAGCCCACAGGCAAGAGGTATGTTTATGCTCTCTCCCCCACTGTTACTCCCTTGCAACTGGTACTCAGAGACATTCTGCCTTTGAGGCTGGAGATGGCCCACAGCCACCAGAATAGTAGCCATTGATAGACTTGTCCAACATGAATCTGCTTAAGACCCTTTTAAAGCCATCCAAGCTGGTAGCCACCACCACATCCCATGGCAAAGAATTCCATAGATTAATTATGTGCTGTGTGAAAAAGTACATCCTTTTGTCAGTCCTAAATTTCCCAACCTTCAGTTTCAGGGGGTGACCCCTGGTTCTAGTGTTGTGAGAGAGGGAGAAAAATGTATCTCTGTCCACCCTCTCCACTCCATGCACAATTTTATACACCTCAATCATGTCTCCCCTTAGTCGCCTCTTTTCCATAGTAAAGAGCCCCAGATGCTGTAGCCTAGCCTCATGATGAAGGTGTTCCAGGGCCCTGATCATTTTGGTTGCCCTCTTCTGCACCTTTTCCAGTTCTACAATATCCTTTTCCATATTGTAGACCTGGATATTTTCCAGTTCTGCAATATCCTTTTCCAGTTCTACAATATATGGTGACGAAAGCTGTATACAGTACTCTAGATGTGGCCACACCATATATTTGTATAAGGGCTTTATAATATGAGCATTTTTATTTTCAATCCCCTTCCTAATGATTCCTAGCATGGAATTAGTCTTTTTCACAGCTGCTGCACACTGAGTCGACACTTTCAATGAGTTGCCCTGGTCAGTCACCAGCAGCTCAGATCCTATCAGCATATATGTGAAGATGGATTTTTTTTCCTGCCCCAATATCCCCAATATGCATCACTTTACACTTACTTACATTGAACTTCATTTGCCATTTTGTCGCCCACTCCCCCAGTTTGGAGAGATCTTTTTGGAGCTCCTCACAATCTGTTGTGGATTTCACTACCCTAAACAGTTTAGTGTCATCTGCAAATTTGCCCACTTCACAACTTGTAGATCATTTATGAACAAGTTAAAGAACACTGGTCCCAGTACAGATCCCTGGGGGACCCCACTTCTTAACTTCCCTCCATTGTAAAACTGTCCATTTATTCCTACTCTGTTTCCTGTCCTTCAATTAGTTACTGATCCACACATGAACCTGTCCCCTTATTCCATGACTGCTAATTTTATGCAAGTGGATTCAAGTGGAGAGTGGATTCTCTCATTTCCTACCAGAGAATCTACTCTCAGAAGAACACCTCAGACACTGAAAACAACAAAACCCAGTGCCCCATGTGCTTGTCGTTTTGAGAGTGGCTAGCACTCTTTGCACACTACACCACAACCCACTCTGTGCCACCCTGGTGCCCCCCCCCCCCCCCGAAGTTATAACTAAGGCTGATGAAATCCCCATTATTCCCTTTGGAGAAAGGCTTAAAGATATGTGAACATCAAAAAACCCCTTTGCCCATTTTCTTTGAAATGTGGGTGGTATCATCCAGCAATTGGGCACTACCACCCACTCCACTGTTTTGCCCCCATAACCCTTTTTTGCCCCCAGAACCCATTTTTTGCCATGGATTTGGATTCAGTTTCCGAAAAATTAGGTACAAATCAAATTTCAGGTGATTTGGGGGGCAGATTCAGACACAAAACGAATTGGGGGTGATTCAATTTGGGTACAAATCAAATCAAAACAATCAGTTCATGCACATCCCTACTGCTGACACTCTCAAAGAACTCCAAAAGGTTAGTGAGGCAAGACTTTTCCTTACAGAAGCCACGCCGGTTCTCCTTCAACAAGGCCTTTTCTTCTATATGCTTAACCATTTTGTCCTTAAGTATGCTTTCCATCAATTTACCTGGCAGCAAGGTTAAACTGACCAGCCTGTAATTTCCTGGATCCCCCTGGGTCCCTTTTTAAAAATCAAAGCCACGTTGGCTACTTTCCAGTCCTCTGGTACAGAGCCTGATTTTAGGGACAAGCTATATATTTTTGCTAGGAGATCGGCAATTTCACATTTGAGTTCCTTCAGAACTCTTGGGTGGATGCCATCTGGCCCTGTGATTTGTTAATTTTTAGTTTTTCAAGACATTTTAGAATATCTCCCTTTGTCAGCTCAAATTGGCCCAGTTCTTCAGCCATTCAGTTCTGGAGAGGGTATATGGTAAGTATCGTTTGCCATGAAGACAGATGCAAAGAACTCATTCAGCTTCTATGCAATCTCCTTATCCTCCTTAATAGTCCCTTTCACACCCTCATCAATGATGGGGCCAACCACCTCCCTGGCAGGTTTTCTACTTAGGAACATAGGAAGCTACCATATACTGAGTCAGACCATTGGTCTATCTAGCTCAGTATTGTCTACAGAGACTGGCAGCGGCCTCTCCAAGGTTGCAGGCCAGAATCTCTCTCAGCCCTATCTTGGAGAAGCCAGGGAGGGAACTTGAAACCTTATGCTCTACCCAGAGTGGCTTCATCCCCTGAGGGGAATATCTTGCATTGCTCACACATCAAGTCTCCCATTCATATGCATTCTAACTGTGCTTCTAGTTTTGTGGTTTTAAATAAGTTCCATGCTTTCGGGAGTGATTTGATCCTACTGACTTTCCCTTTCAACTTCCTTCTTACCAGTCCCTTCATTTGGCAGCTCAGCAGTGCTCGGGACTGAGCTCTGATGCAGCCTCTTCCATGGATACAGCTCCTGTCCTGTACAGCTAAACTCATGGAACACATGAGCCAGTAACCACAGCATATGTGATGTTTCAAATATTCTTTTAAAAATTAAAAATAAAAGTAGATGTAAGTACACCAGGCTTGTGAAGATTCTTGAATTCTCACTTTACACATTGTACTGGAAAAAGAATAACTCGTTTGCATTTCTCCTGCTTCTTTGTAAGGCCCTAGCTAAGATCCAAAGTATCATAAAACTAGTTCCATAAACTCTAATGAGAATAATACTTGCATATAGTCCTTGGCCTGGATCTAAAGAACATAGGAACATAGGAAACTACCATATACTGAGTCAGACTATTGGTCTATCTAGCTCAGTATTATTATTATTATTATTATTATTA
This sequence comes from Hemicordylus capensis, assembly GCF_027244095.1. Lineage (NCBI taxonomy): Eukaryota > Metazoa > Chordata > Lepidosauria > Squamata > Cordylidae > Hemicordylus > Hemicordylus capensis. Next base: position 82,846,900 of record NC_069658.1, on the reverse strand, counting down.
TTATTATTAACATTTATATCCCGCTCTTCCTCCAAAGAGCCCAGAGCGGTGTACTACATACTTAGATTTCTCCTCACAACAACCCTGTGAAGTAGGTTGGGCTGAGAGAGACATGACTGGCCCAGAGTCACCCAGCTAGTATCATGGCTGAATGGGGATTTGAACTCGGGTCTCCCCGGTCCTAGTCCAGCACTCTAATTGTCTTCACAGTATTGTCTTCACAGACTGGCAGCGGCTTCTCCAAGGTTGCAGGCAGGAATCTCTCTCAGCCCTATCTTGGAGAAACCAGGGACGGAACTTGAAACCTTCTGCTCTTCCCAGAGCGGCTCCATCCTCTAAGGGGAATATCTTATAGTGCTCACACATCAAGTCTCCCATTCAGATGCAACCAGGGCAGACTCTGCTTAGCTATGGGGACAAGTCATGCTTGCTACCACAAGACCAGCTCTCCTCCCTGCTTAGAACTGCTTAGAACTCCTTAGCCTTTTTCAAGGACCAATTAGATCACAGGGGAGAACTGTCCAAGGAAACAAGATTAAAAAATGCCACTGATCTAGTGCATGTATCTATGAAGCTTCAGCATCCTAACCAGCGACTGAAGTTCTACTCCAATATTATTTTCACTGGATTCTATACAAACATCTAACTACTAAAGCAAGGGTCGTTACGTGTGTTACAACCAGTTTACGAAGCCTGGTTTGGTTTAACTGGTGCCATGAGGTCACCATGTGGTGAATGGGTTGGGAACAGTGATTCATTCTGTGAATGAATCAATGCTGCTATAGACCTTTTGTTAGCCATGTGTGGTAGTCTGCAGAAAGCTAATCCAATCTGTGTGGTGAACCACTGCACATTTGTGGCCCACCACATGGTGACAACCACCACATGGATCAATTTACAGTGATAAATTAATGTGTGGCAGCACTGGTCAAAAGTCAAGTTTCCCTCTGTTGTTCTAAGGGAACTGCAAAATTGGAAGTATCACGAAAGATAACATATTCCACTCTGCTTTATTTTCTGTCAAGTTAGGAGTTTTGACATTGTGCATATAACTGTCAGAAGAATGAAAATCTTTTCTTTATTCTTAACATAAATTCAAGTGTTTCAAAACTGTTTGTTCATAAGCCGCTTATGTAAGATGTTCATGTAAGTTTCTCCCTCTCTTTTCCTTTTCTTTAATCGTGATAATAGTAAATAAAAAGAACTATGATATTTAAATGTCTGGTGGGGGGGACACAAGATAGTATTTTGTTAAGGACTTTTAAGAAGGGCAGGGCAAGATTTTACCCCTTAAGAAGCAATACCATCATATTGAGCAAGTTCAAATGAAATCCTAAGAGGGTTTGTTACATGAGCCAGTGGACTGGATCAACCTTTAACATGTAGGGAACTGAAGTTAATTAAACTGTTATGAGTATTCTATATATCATCTCACCAGTGTATTCTGTCTCCTAGCAATTTTACATATTGTAGTTGGGAAAAAATGTTTGCAGGCCAGTTGATAAACCGTGTTTACTGTCTTCATTGATTTGGTATTAGTGTATAACCTTTATGTTTCATTTATCTTACAGTATTTCTTTAAGCTGCTTCTGCAGCACGAAGCATTTGATTTCCAAGCAATTAGACACTCCTGACACTTAACAGACAGTAGAAATATTCCCTTCAATGGATTAATCAGGCATTAAGTTATCTCTGTACCTTGAAAGTGCAAACAAAGGTTCTTTTATGAAACCCCAATTTTAAAGCAGCTTAGTATTTTTGCATTGACTGAAGCATGACCAAGCCAAGCTCATATTTCACTAGTCGATGGATGCCTTGGCAGAGGTTTCCTTGACACACAATATATTTTTGAAAACTAAATGTAACACGCTGCCATCTGTGAGATAATTTAGAACCATATTTAACACCTGCATATATTAATTGGAGTCAAGAGAAAAATGAGATCAAATCTTTCCTGTAATGATTGGAGAGGTGAAGGAGAAAGCGAGGCCGTTGAAACACAAATGCCTCATTTCTGAAATTCAAACCTTCAATTGCTGACATTTTGCATATTAGGTTATTGCATATTTTGCCCTTGCATACAAAATTGTTCCTTGTTGTACTTGGAGGTATTTGTTGAAGAATATGTTCATCTAGTTGTAGAATGACAAGGTTGGATGGAAGGCAGCATGGGTCATTTAGGGGATGAAGAAAAACCTATATCACTGAATGTGCTTCACCATTGCTTATGATTAATCAGTTTCCCTCAGTACCTAAGGCTCCTTCCAAAAGGCCTCTAAGCATATGCAGCCTCATATGGCACTGCTGCCTCATTTTATTCTGTGGAGCCATGTGATAAGGATAGTCAATTAGATACATTAAGTCAAAAAGTCAGGCTCTGGCAAAATTTGATCGGCTCTAGGAGCCTAAAAATGCCAGACAATGGACACTTGACAAAATGATTTCACGATGGTCATTGGGAAGGGGGTGTAAATATGGTTCTATTTTTCCCTTTTCACGGGGCTGCTTGGGACAAATAAAGATTTTATTAACTACCTCTTCCTCTTAATATCCTAGTCTAGGTGCTACAGTTACATTTCTAGGCATCATGGCTCCCTGGCACGTGGGATTTGTCAAGCCCCAGTAATGCAATATCTGACTATGGTAAAACTTCACACCATGTTAAATGAGTCATTCCTTTTACTCTTAAAAAAAATGGACCCAACCTGGATTGGGGTTATGATGTGGGAGAGGATGATTAATCCTTCTTCTAAGTCCTGGTCCCAATGGAAATACTCTTTGTGCCAAAAACAGGTCCTGGAACAAATGGTAATTTGTGGGGTGGAGAGTTATCATTAAAAAAACTGGCAAAAGGGAAAGGATTAAACCCTTTATGCCCAAACCAAAAGAATTACACAGTTAATGTCATATCTAGTTTGATCTTTAGCATGCGTTCTGATACAGGATTTAACATCTACACTAAAGAGTTTGGTTTGGTTTTTTTAAGGACGACAAATTTACATCTTCCCATTTTCACTGGCTGACTTACTGAGGAATATTATCCAAAGTAGTACTATTTATTTATATAAAGCATTTATATATCACCAAAATTCTGTGACTTGAGGCAGTTTACACAATTCAAAATACAAAACACAACAATCAAAACAAGCAAAATAATTAAAAGCAACACAAACCTTTTAAAACCTTTTTAAACTATGCAAAAAACCAAAAGCCTGGCTAAACAGGCATGGATTACTCTGAGATTATTGAAGGCTATGATGAAAAATTTTTGACATCAATATTTGGAAACCTTGGATGCCAAAAGAGAGCCCAGTGTTGTATATGCAACTATACATTCAGTTAGCGAGGAAACATATGAGCAAAGCTTGCAGGATTTATTGTATTCAAGGAGCTGTAATTTAGCTCAGTGCTTCCTTTTGGGTTTCAAGTTTGCTGTAAATCCAATGAATGCCAATTAAAGCACAAAAGACCAGAGGTGACTTAATAGTAATATTATCCATTGTGTTAGTTTAAACAAGCAATTACAATTATATTTTCATGCAAAGCTTTCATTATAAGGGTTTTTGTTTTTAAACAAAGGAAGATTCACGATAACTATTTCTATCAGGCAGCAAAACACTATTGTTATCTCCCATCCCTTCTCCAGTAACCTCTGTGGAATTTATTCTGCACACTTCTCTCCAAAGAAAGAAAGGAGAAACAAACAGGATTTTGATATGCTCAGCTAATTAAAACAGACTAAGTACAAAGTGCTACATATTCCTCTTTCAAAACCTTTTAAACATTAATCAGTGTTGGGGAGGGGTACTTGCCTTGAAATTTAACCCTTTGATGTGACATCTGGAAGATACTATGTGACTTCACGGCTACTTCCTGTATTAAAGTTGAGCAGATATTTGTTACAGATCCACAGCTCATACCCACTGAAACCATAATGTCTGAAATGAGAACACATGTTTTAACTTCATTCATGCTAGTATTGTGCATCTGTGTATTTTTATGAATAATATTTGTATCCTGTTCTTCGGCTAAATAAATAAGTATGGGGTACAAGGAATTATTTATTTATTTATTTATTTATTTATTTGATATACCACCCTTCCAAAATGGCTCAGGGCAGTTCACAACATGATAAAAACAATTAAAACAAATTAACAATTAAAATCAAACTATTAAAACACAATAAAACCAATAAAACAGCTAAAAGCCCTGAGAATCAGGGCAAAAGTTTAAAACAGTTTAAAACAATTAATAATTTAAAACTCTGGAAGGCCAGGCCAAATAAGTACATTTTAAGGGCTCTCTTGAAGGACAGCAATGATCTCAAATTACAAATTTCTTATGGGAGTGCATTCCATAGCCCAGGAGCAGCTACAGAGAAGGCCCGCCTCTGCATCACCACCAAACGAACTGGTGGCAGCTGGAGACGGACCTCCTCAGATGACCTTAACGTGCGGTGGGGATCATGTAAAAGAAGGCGCTCTCTTAGATAACTTGGACCTAAGCCGTTCAGGGCTTTAAAGGTAATAACCTTTATTATTAATAACCTTTATTATTATGTTATTACCTTTAAGCACTTTGTATTTTGCCCAGAAACATATCGGCAGCCAGTGTAGCTGTTTAAAAACAGGCATAATATGGTCTCTCCGGGTTGCCCCAGAGACCAACCTGGCTGCTGCATAATGAATTAACTGAAGTTTCCGGACCATGTACAAAGGCAGCCCCACGTAGAGCACATTGCAGTAATCAAGCCAGGAGGTTACCAGCTGATGCACCACTGTTTTGAGGTCATCCTCTCCGAGGAATGGACACAGCTGTCGAATTAGCCGAAGCTGATAGAAAGCACTCCTGGCCATGGCCTCCACCTGAGATACCAGGGTGAGGCCTGGGTCCAGGAGTACTCTGAAGCTGCACACCTGCTCCTCCTGGGGGAGTGTAACCCCATCCAGCACAGGGAGATCTAACTCAGCCCTCAGATTCTGAGCCCCCACAATGAGCACCTCCATCTTGCTTGGATTCAGCTTCAATTTGTTCTCCCTCATCCAGCCCATTACTGCTTGTAGGCAGGCATTTAGAGAATGAGTGCCATTTCCCGAAGATGAAAAGGAGAAGTAGATTTGGGTGTAATCAGCATACTGATAGCACCCAGCACCAAATCTCCTGATGACCTCACCCAGCAGTTTCATGTAGATATTAAAAAGCATTGGTGACAGAATGGAGCCCTGGAGGACTCCATATAACAGCTCCCGTTTTGAGAAGCAACTGTCACCAAGCTCCACCATCGGGAATCTACCTGAGAGATAGGAACGGAACCACTGCAAAGCAGTGCCCCCTATCCCCAACTCCCCCAGGCAATCCAGAAGGATACCATGGTCAATGGTATCGAACGCCACCGAGAGATCCGAAAGAACCAGCAGAGTCACTCTCCCTCTGTCGATTCCCCAGTAAATGCCATCCATCAGGCCGACCAAGGCTGTCTCAACCCCATAGCCAGCCCTAAAGCAAGTTTGAAATGGATCTAGATAATCAGTTTCCTCCAAGACTGCCTGGAGCTGGTCGGCCACCACCCTCTCAAGCACCTTGCCCAACCAAGGGAGATTGGAGATTGGCTTGTAACTGTCCATCACTGAGGGATCCAGAGAATGCTTCTTTAGGAGTGGTCTAACCATTTCCTCCTTCAGGCAGGGGGGCACCCTACCCTCCCTCAGTGATGCGTTTATGATATTAACTAGGCCATCTCCAACAATCTCCCTGCTAGATAGAAGCAGCCAAGTCAGGCAAGGATCCAGAGAACAGGTGGTAGGTCTCACCGCCCCAAGCAGCTTGTCCACATCCTCAGGAGTCACAGATTGAAACTGATCCAGTCTAATACTGCAAGAGGGATTGCTGGACACCTCCTCCAAATTATCACTTTTGTTCTTCACAAGCATTCTGTGATGGTAGGCTAGGCCAAGAAACAATGACTTGCCAAGGTCAAAATGATGCACAGTGAGCTCCATAGCTAAACAGGTTTTCCTGGTCCATGAACATGTGAAGCTACCTTCAATGTTATGATGTTTTATTGTGGTATTGTGCTTATATTTTATGCTTCAGCTGCTTTGGGGATTAATAAAAAGTGGGATAAACATCCATTCATTCATATTAGCTCTCCTAGAAATCTTAGAGTCACCTTAAGTGGTGCAGTGGGGAAATGCTTGACTAACAAGCAGAAGGTTGCTGGTTCGAATCCCCGCTGGTACTATATTGGGCAGAAGTGATATAGGAAGATGCTGAAAGGCATCATCTCATACTGTTGCAGGAGGAGGCAATGGTAAACCCCTCCTATATTCTGCCAAAGAAAACCACAGGGCTCTGTGGTCACCAGGAGTTGAAATTGACTTGACAGCACACTTTACCTTTAGAAATCTTAGAACCTGGAAGCTTTGATTTTTAAAAAAGGTTTAAGTAGCCTAGAAAATCTGTTTTTAAACCTAAAACACCGCTGTTAAATGTGTTTAATACTAAAACACTGAAAGACTGGTTACATATCTACAACTAAAGATACAAATTACAGATCTGACAACTAAAGCTACACAAAGTGGCAAATATTACTTAGTTATACCTTGGTACTTGTCCCTAGGTTTGACTTTTTCAACTAGACATTGACTTTTCATTTTCCTCTATATCTTCAGCTTGTTGCTTGACCTTTGCCTGAATCTCAGCTGGGCTATAGCACAATGATTTGCTTTTCCCAGGAGTGTAGCAAGGTTGGAGTGGGCCCAGGGATGAGATTTTAAAATGGGCCCCTTGCTGCTTTCCTCTCCTTCTCCAGGCCCCATATTTCTAAAGAAAACTCAAGCCTACCTGAAAGTTCTGGTTGTGATTTCTCATGGAATGAAAAATGAACTCTGCAAATGTTCAGAGGCCCTTTTAGTTATCCTTATGTTCTATGTCCCGAGGCTGATTTCCAGGCATTAGAAGAGGCTATGGGAGCCAAGCCAGGTTCAAATTAAGCCCCCAAATGTACTGCAGCTATTGCCTTAGGGACTTAAAAAAAATAAACTACCTACTGCTTGTGAAATGTCAGGAGCGGAGATGTACACTTAATATAACTGAAATAAATTATCGCTAGCATGCAAAAAACGTGTCACATAGAACAGAACTTTTCCCAGTTCTAAAAGCTGGGTGAGAGGGATCAAGGAGTGAATGCACTCCTTGTTGCAATGATTTTTTGTTTGTTTGTTTGATTGATTGATTGATTGATTTCTATACCTATACTTCCAAAAATGGCTCAGGGCGGTTTACACTGAGAAATAATAAATTAATAAGATGGATCCCTGTCCCCAAAGGGCTCACACTCTAAAAAGGAACATAAGAGAGACACCAGCAACAGTCACTGGAGGTACTGTGCTGGGGGTGGATCGGGCCAGTTACTCTCCCCCTGCTAAATAAAGAGAATCACCACATTAAAAGGTACCTCTTTGCCAGGATAGCAGGGGTTTACATGTAAGCCCCCCCAAAAGGAAAGAAAATACTAGTGCCTTAAGGAACGCTCCTCCTGTAACCTTTCCTCCACACTGAATTAATCCCCTTTCCCATCAAGAATTTAAGAAATTTCTTTTCATCTCAAGGGCCTGTTATCAAAGGAGTAGGCTAAGAAGAAAAAATATTGGGCATTACAGCCAGACAGCCATCACGCAGGCAGGCGCAGAGCATAAGTTTTAAAAGATCGCCCCCAAGCTAGGAGTGGCATTTGCCTCTTTATTCTGTACATGATTGGCTGGTAAAGATCCCAGTAAAGATCCCTGTACATGATTGGCTGGTAAAGAGAGGTGAGGCGGCTCTTTTCAATGGCTTCAGCACAAGACAAGAAGGGCACATAAGGGAACGTGGGGCGGGGGGTGAAGGAGGGTGAGGTGAAGAAGGAATGGTGGGAATCTGCCTAGGGAATCTAGGCAGCCGCTCTGTCCACTCCCCTCGCTCCATTTCATCGTGTTCTTGTGCAAAGCCTTCCATGAAGCCTCCCCAGTCCCAATCAGGGGTGTAGCTAGCAAAGAGGGGGCCTGTGTTCATCCCTCTCTTTGGTGGCCACTCAGATTGAGGGAGACAATGGAGCAAATAGGGAGGGAGGGAGCTGGAGGGCCCTCAGGAGCTGGGGGCCCATGTTCTTTGAACCCTTTCGCTCAATTATAGCTACGCCCCTGGTCCCAATCCTCCCCATCTGCCTCCACACATGGTGGCTGACATTAGGATTGTGCATGGTTTTGGTCCGGCATGATAGACCAGACCGCCAGACCGGTCTGGAGGTCCGGCGGTCTGGCTGGGCGGGGGACTGTGACTTTAAGCGGGGGGTGGTAGTACTTCCCCCCCTGCCACGCTTCCCCCTCCGGCGTGGTTCCTTTTAAAAATCTTCTTGGGACGGCAGAGCTCCTCTCTGCCGCCCCTGCCCCTGTCGCCGTTTGAAAAGCTTTAACAGAGACGAGTGCTAGCGGCGTGCATGCGCCCTGCAAACCTGGTTTTCTGGATCATGAGTAACTGCGGAGTGGCTTTGCGCCATGCCTACTCATGAGTAGACCCCCCGGAGGGGAGATGAAAAGCCGCCTCCCCACTCTGGGGGGCTCCCCAGTATGCCCTGTGTGCTCACGCAGGGCATACTGGGGCCTCAGGGGGTCACGTGGCCCCTGAGCTCCGCAGCCCCCGCCGGCTCCGTCACGGAGCTGGCAATCATCTGGGCGGCCAATCCGGCCACCCAGGGCTCCCTCCACACTTGTCTGCGGGGAGAGCAGGCTTAGCCCGCTCTCCCCAGAGTTTGGGAAAAAGCGGGTCTCACGGATCGTGAGATCCACCTCAGTGTTGTGGTGAGAAATGGACAGTAGCAAGTGTGTGTGTGTGTGTATGTGTGTGTGTGTGTGTAATATTTCTTGGTAGTTGCTGTGATGACCTCTGTGTCTGGCCTTGAGACTAATTTGTGCATCTGCTATGCAAGCTTCATTGGAAGGTGTACTCAGTCAAAATGTGGCTGAAGTTACTTTAGTTGAGTTTATGGCTATGTTTGCTGCTATGTAAGGGTGCTGCTGTGGCAGCTATTGCAATGCTAGGAACTAACGTAAGGAGTCATAATTGTGTGTGAGGGAGCAGCTTATGACAATGATGTTACTGCAGTACAGGTACAGTGGCTGGCAGTGGATTCTGGGTCAGTTATTCTTTTTTTTATTTTTGGACTTTGAAATGTGTGTTCTTTGTTGTGAGGGACAAATTATCTTTTACTGTGTGCTTCTTCAGTGTTTTTCAAGGCAGGCAAAATGCAATGCAAATTACAATGCAAAACGTGTGTGTGCACTTTGTGAGTCCAGCTTGTTCTAGCCATAGGGAACAATGGGGAAACTCAAGACACCCCATTGTTCCCCATGGGTAGTTCCTAGGGACACCAAAAATGGGTTGTGTGGTAGGGCACAATGGGTGCTACCTACCACACAACCCATAAAAGAAATGGGCAAGCAGGCAATTTTTAACACATATTAATCCTTCCCCCACATCTCTCGGGCTCAAAACTAGGGATGTGTGAACTGATTTGGGGGTTCAGTTTGGGGGTTTGGGTTAGAACTGAAACTCCCCCCCGGTCCGGCTGGACCAAACCAACCCCCCCACCCCGGTTCGCGAATTTTTTTTAATTAACTTTTTTTCTTTACCCCTAGCCCCTTTGGGGGCTTCCTAAAGGTGTGGGTGGTCCCCCTCCCTTGCTGGACTCCTATCTCACCCATGCAACCCAAGATTATTTTCAGGCCGTTCGGGCCTGTAAAGATCAGTGTAGTGACTGTTTTGGAGGCCACCACGCATGCTCAAATGGCCTCTGCATGGCCTGGAAAGGCCTCACAGGGACCATTTGAGCATGCATGGTGGCCATTTTAAAATTGGCTGCTGAAAACAAAATGGCCACTGTGCATGCTTAAATGGTTCCTGCAAGGCCCTAGGCCTTGTCAGGCCTCACAGAGGTCATTTGAGCATGTGTGGTGGCCTCCAAAATGGCTACCACGCCGATCTTTACAGGCCCGAATGGAAAAAATCAGCCTGAAAATCAGCCCGGGATGGGCTGCAGGGATGAGATAGGAGGCCAGCGAGGGGAGGAAACTTTTGCAGACCCCCCCCCCAGCGGCCTTTAGGAAGCCCCCCAAAGCGGCTACAGGTAAAGAAAATAAATAATTTAAACAAAAATTGCAACCTCCCTCCGGACCGGACCGGGAGGGGTTCGGTGGGTGCTGGACCGAACTGGCCCGGTGGGGTTTGGGTGCAATTCACACCCGAACCAAACCAGGCCAGCCGGATCCATGCACACCCCTACTTAAAACACAATATCAAATTCCAGTACTTAGGTCAGATTTTTCTGATGGGTGGTGTTTTATAATGGAATAGACCATAAATTTTCAATACCCTGTCAGATTCCTGTAAAGAGATCAGCTTTTTTGATGGGTAATGTTTTTTGATGGACTAAAACCGTAATTTATTACCCTGTCAGATATCAGTACTGGTGTAAGCTTTTCTAATGGGTACATGTTTTCTGATAAACTAGACAATTTTTCATTACTCTGTCAGATTTCATTGTTTTTTTCTATTAATATTTTCTGACCAAAATATTTCATTAGTCTGTCAGGTCAAGGGCACTGTCATTACTCAGGCCCCATTCACATGTAACAGGGCAACCGGAGTTAGAGGGGCTTGAAGTTGAATTTTTTCTACCTCTGTATGCATGGAACCATGGTTCAGACACCAAAGTGACCTGAGGTTTCCCTTTCCAAACTCCAATTTGAACCTTTGGTTTGTAGTGAGTTTTGTCACTCTTACCTGAGGTTCCATTGCCCAACACCCCTAAAAAAAAATTAAATATAAAATAAAATGCTGCATGAATAGGCATTCATTTATTGTCTTAGGCTGCATTCTTGTGTACTTACGTACTTACTTGTAAGTAAGGCCAATGGAATACAGTGAAACTTCTCTGGTAAACATGAATAAGTTTACACTTTAGTAATTTTATAAAGAGAACTATTTTCTTCTTAAAATGATAAACTGCTTTTAAGATGGAGGAAAGAGATTTCTTGATATCATCACAGACTTTTTTTTAAAAAAAGTTCAAGCCTTGCTTTGGAAAGAATACAGCAAAGGTACTCCTAGGTGGCCCACATAGTGCTAAAAAAAGGTTATGCATGTCTTGACTCTAATTGTAGCAATTCCATAGGCCCAGTTCATACATAATGGGAAACCGGAGGTCCCTTCACCAAGGTGCCTTCACCAAACCTGAACATCTGAACAGGAGGGAATGGAGTTCGTGGGAGAAAGTGACCCGCCGTTTCCCTTTGCAAACTCCACTCTGAACCGCTGGTTAGAGTGGAGTTTCACTGTTGCAAACTCTATTTCGGTGGTGCCAGCGTTACATATGAATGCTGGCACCACAGCTTGGGCCCCACAGAGCTAGAGTTCAGGGAGGAAACTCCTCACTCACTCCAGCTCTGATTGGCTGCCAGGGCTGTCCTTCATTCCAGAAGGAAGCCCGCACAGCCAGTTTCCCCTGCTCTCTGCAGCCTCCCTGAATGCAGAGAGGGTCCTGCCAGTTATGTCTGAATACAGACAGGTAGAGGGTGGAACTGCAGGTCCATTGGACTCGCGGCTCCACATTACATGTAAATGCAGCCTCTGTCAGGTTAAGGGCATTGGCTAAAAATGGAGAGACTGAGCATGCTCTTTTCTTGCCAGCTTTCCAGGCATTTCACAGTACTTCAGTTTGCCTTAATAAAATCTATTGCAGTCTTTCTCTCTTTGTATTTCAGAGTTATCTGGTGCCAAATAACACAAGTACCAAAATCTGTTTTTCTGTAGAATTTGGATTTGTTTTGTTCCTGTTTTGAAGAAGGTAATAAAATCTGACAGGAATTGTAGGCAGAAAAAAGGAAGCAACTTCCTTTGATCATACTGAGCATACTCCACTGCAGTTGAGCATGCTCAGTTGCATTGGGTAAAAAAATCTGACAAACTAATAAAAAAGGTTCATGGCGCAGCGGGGAAGTAACTTGCTTAGGGAGCAAGAGGATGTCTTTTCGAATCCCCACTGGTATGTTTCCCAGACTATGGCAAACACCTATATAGCAGCGATACAGGAAGATGCTAAAAAGCATCATCTCATACTGCGTGGGAGATGGCAATGGTCAACTCCTCCTGTATTCTACCAAGTCAAGTCAAGTCAAGTTTTATTTATAGTCCTAGACCGTAAGGGCTAGTCAGGGCGCTGTGGTCACCAGGAGTCGAAATCAGCTTGACAGTATACTTTGCCTTTACACCAGCCCTGCATCAGCCACCTCCATGACCTCTTCCAGACAGGAAGTGCAGCAGTGGAGGCACCGGCACAGAGCATGGGAGGGCACTCCTAGCCTCACCCAGCTCTCTGCTGCTTCCACCTTCATAGGTACTGTATTAGAGACTTTAGAAAACATACATAATTATTCTTGGGGGGATAGGATTGAGTTTAATTATCAAAAGGGAGGCTGTGGGCCTGGGCCCCCAATCTTTTAAGTACCTAGCAATGCCCCTGCAACTGACAATCTATCTCAGTTGGGTTGTTTGTTTACTTTAAACAGACACAGACATGGTACAACTTTGTAAATAAAGTGGAAAAATTGAGCAGGCCTTCCTGTTATTTACACTCTTCTTGTTTATGTGAGATGGCTTCATGGGGAAACCCTGCTGGTTTCTAGGAATACGTTTAACACACAGGATGAAATTTTCTTCTATATTAATGATTCAAAGATACTTCCTGTTATTTTGCTGGAGGTACAGCTCAGAATTGATTTTTGATAAATTCAGACTGGTGCCTCAGCATATGAACGGTATCTTTAAATATTTATATTGTGCTGCTGGTGGTAATTATTATTCCAGCTTAGTACAGTTCTAATGCATTTAAATGTCAAATGTTTCACAGTTTAATTCATCATGCATATGCTCAGGTGCTTGTATACATATATTCATTATGTATCTTGGAGGACCAAGGAAGCCTCTTATTTATACTGCAGCAGCTGTAAGTTAAGGATGCTGTTTTCCTATATATTTTAAACTGTAAACGTTAATGAGATGATTGGGCATTTTTAATCAAAAAATGGAAACAGTATATGTTCTGTTTGTTTCTTCCCATTCTAATGTGTGTGTGTGTGGGGGGGGGGTCATATAACTTTCTGACTGGAAATTTAAAAGATAATGAAATGAAATAAAGATCTGCCTATTTATACAGTTTGCTTCTGTGGAGGGTGGGGGGAGGGCCAACTCTATGGAAAGACCTAGTAAGTGTCATGCTTTATTATCTATGTGTATTCTGATGTTAAAGAGCAATTATGCTAATGCCTGTTTTCTCAGCCAATCTTCTGAGCTAAGCCACTGTGACAAAAGAGAGTGCAAAAACATAACAGACTTGCTATTCGTCTATATTTTGCAAAACAGCTCTTCAAGGTCATTGAAAAAAATAAATCATCCTTTTCCCTTTTTTTTTTTTGCAAGAGTGACTGAGATTCAGTTTTACTGTTTATATAAATATCTTCCTGTTTAAAGGGGAGAAAACATAACTGAATGGAACATTTCACTCCCAGAGGAGCAGGCAAATCATTTCCAAGGTCAAGTATAATATACAAAGAAAACAAACAGCTCCTGTAACCACCTCACCCTGGCTACCTGTAGCATCCAGTCTGTCTAGTCTCTTTTCAAGGTGGCTGCTGTTTGTCATGCCAGGACAGTTTGCTGCCCAAAAACAGTACACTGAAAATGCATGTTGTTTAGTATGATACACAACAGCTCAAGCTGTGACTCTAGTATTGATTTTATTGGTGTTCAGCCAGCCAGACTGTTTTGTTCAGCCTAATGCAGTAACTCCGTAATTGTAATTGACCAGAACAGGATGTCAGGATTAATTATCCCCATTGAAAAAAGTACCATTTTTCTGAGAAAGCCATTGTCATTATTTGTGGCATTTATTTACCCTGACATTTAAAAGGGACAATAATTTCTAAATAAGCACAACAATTTGCAAATGCAATAACCCAGCTATATGTAGAAGGGAAATCAATGGTGTGCCATGTGTGTGCACACACACACACTGCACCAAACATTCAAGATTTTGTAAGCAATGACAAATTTGGATATTCAGAATTTTTCCAAGGAATATTAAAACATTCTATGCCTACTAAATGGATTTACTCTTACTGCCTAATTCATTATGCTAAAACCATGAAGCAATTTCCTGTTCAAAGCCTAGCTCACAGACTCTCTGTTGTCAAGTATTTGAATTTCAGATTATAAATGGGTTCATTTGGATAGCATGAAAGAAAAGCATTGTTGTCAGCTTTGCTTTATGTTCTGCCAGAAGCAAAATCCCTCTTTTTCAGCAGTCACCAAAAAAATACCAGACCTTTCCATTCTGGGCCTCGAAGCAAACATAAATGCTTTTGGCCTCGAAGGCTAGACACCAATTTGAGGTTTGCCCCCACACTAATAACATATTTTTAAAGATAATTTCTGAGAGATAATATCAGTGCATGTTTTGATTATATGGTGAGAGAAAGAGACAAAAGGAGAATGGGTGTATTGCAAGACATTTCTACAATTAAAAAAAAACAATCAGTCTGCATATGGAATTCAAGGGACTCCCAGATTTTTATCCTCAAGAGACATCTAAGAAACCATCTGCACAGCACCAGACCTGTCCAGTTCCGTAAACATAACTAGTGGTATTTTTCTTATAGCTCTTACTGAGCTCACCAACACACAAAAGTCAGCATGCTTATCTACACTTAAGCAAATGGAGAAAAAAAGGAAGCACCCAACCGAAAAGCAAAACAAAAGACAAAATCTCAAGGTGCTGTGAAACATTTATTGGAGCCCAATGCGTTTCAGCCACATGATGCTTTCTTTAAAGGCAGTACTAAAATGACATTCGAAAATGCAATTAAACCACTTCATTAAAAATACATTTGAAACAAGACAAAAATGAAACCACCAGTAACATCTATTATACTCATGGCATACATTTATAATATTCCAAAGAGAACTCTAACAGATAGTCCTTTGCCTTCTCACAAACTTACAACATTTATAACTGGAAAAGCTCAGTTGTCTGCAGAAGTTCCTCCTTTGGAACGCCTGTAGCTTTTCTCGAATTATTCTCCACAACTCAGGATAACCTCTCCAAAAACTGTTGTTTGGCCACTCTAGATTCACATATGAATAATTGTTCAGTGGAGCAATTAAAATTTAATTCCCAAAAATTGCCCCAATTGTATGTTTTCCCTGAGGGAAAACTTAGAATGAGAATGAGAATTAAGAACCTAGAATAAGAACTGTCAGACCTCAGGTAAGTGATGGTATCTGTAGGTTTCCTATACAGTGATATATGCAATTGTCATTTTCATTGTAAGATAATGTATGTCGGTAAGCCATCTGGACCACTGAAAAAACATCTTGTTGAACATCTGAGTACTGTGAAATGTGGAAAAATGGGTGCCCCTTTGGTAGCTCATTTTTTGGAGAGGAAAAACATTCCTTTTGGGCTGTACAGTTTTGGGCAATTGAAAACATTATACATGGAAATCATAAAGTTCTACTCAAAAGAGAACCATAGTTAGGGTTGCCAACATTGCCTGACACGTTGGGGGGGGGTGTCTTGGGGGTGGAGTCATCCCAGGGGTAATCAGACCTCTGAGTGGCAATGCATTTGTGAAAACCACAACAAAACAGCACAAGCTCCATGATTCCACAAAGCTTCTTGTTCACAAAGACCATCCCACTTAGACATGGAGCAAGTGTCAGGTGAAAAATTAAGACAATCCCCCAGGTTTACACACACACACACACACACCCTACATCCCCACTCCATCTTGCCATGGCTGTTACTGAAAGCCTCACTGAAAGGCTGGTGAGAAGTGCACCACTTCATCTGCCAGAAGTGGTGAGTCAGTTAGCAGGAGTCTGTGGATCTATTTCATTAGATACGTAAATGGTTAGCAACTTGCAGAATGTAAATAAACCCATTCAGTTGCTCCTGCAAGTTTGCAGAACAATTGGGGATTCTTTTGTGAACTTTCTTGTTTCTTTCACATTATAATATGGAGTTCACCCAGACTTCAAAGTGCTCAATGCAAATGGCCCTTTCTGGGCCATTTTTGAAAGGGCAGTATATAAATCAATCAAACAATCAATCAAACAAACAAACAAACAAATGCATTGAGGGATAAGGAAGAGCCCCAGGGTCTGCCAATAATAAAGGGGGAAACAGTGTCCTGGACAGGACAAGAGATTTTTGCCTCACATATGGGACTTTCCATATAATACAGGACTGTTGGGAATGCTAAGCATGGTGGATTTTGGAATTGAACATTTTGGCTCCACAGGGGTTAAATGAGGAGTTTGATTGTGTGCTTACACTTAAATAAAGGGTGTGATTTTCTTCTAAGCTGATGTTTTTAGAGTTAATGAATACAACACTCAATGACAACAATCAAATGAAACAATAGGGATGAGCTGGTTGGGAAACTCTTTGTGGGCCTCCAAACTGGTTCAAAGAACTGGCAGTTCTGCCGGTTCAATGGTGGGGGGTGTCGAGCTTTAAGAGTGGGGGAGGGTGCACTTACCACTCCCATTGCTTTTTCCTCGCTGGCATTCATTTTTTTAAAAGCCCATTGGGGCAGCAGTGTACCTCCCTGCCATCCCGTTGCCTCCATTTTCTGGATATGACCAGAAGTCCCCGACGCACTTGCGCACGCCTCACATGCGTGCGGGCACATAGGGGACTCACATGCTTGCGGGCACATAGGGGACTTCCAGTCATATCTGAAAATGGGGGCAACGGGGCAGCAGGGAGGTAGACTTCCACCCTCATAGGCTTTTCAAAAAATGAACACCAGCGGGGAGAAAGCGGTGGGAGGGGTAAGTGCACCCTCCCTTGGTCTTAAAGCTGCACCCCCGCCACCTTCAAGCCTCCCCGCCACGGTTCCGTGCACATCCCTACCAAAGAACCCTAAAAATTATTAAAATACACAACACAACTCATTAAATATATAAACTATGATGTAAACATTGAATAGTATCTAGGCAATAAAATTACTATTAAAATTCTTATAAACCAAAATAAGTCAAATGAAGACCCATATGGATTCCAAATCCCTTATACTAAAAGATCCCAAATTTCCTGAAGAAACATCTCAGTCCATTAAATAATAAGATGACACTAAAATCCTGGATCTTTCCTCTCAATTTCACTAGATGTACTCAAATCTGATTCCCAAATGTCCTTCCCAAAGAGGGTATTAGATAAAATCTTAGAATAAATATTCAAGAGAGAAATTCTTCACAAGGTGCCAAATCACATCTCCACTAAATATGATAAAATTCAGTTCTCAGATGAAATAAATATTTTTCCCAAGTGGTTTGTAAAATGGAATCACACACACACACACACACACAATGTATGGGAATACATATATAATATACCAACTGTTGAATCACAGTTCCATCAGATATCGTAAAGTCCAGTTCTCAGATTAACTGGATTCCATTTGGCACTTCCATTTGGAGTTCCAAATGTAATCTCATTTAAAAATCTTCATGAGAATAAATATTTAAAATGCCAGACGTGTTTCGACAATAAGTCCTCCTCAGTGGCATTCCAACTACATCAACTGTCTATGTCCAATATTGTCTTCCATATGTATCTTTGTTTGCTTGCAGTTGTTCATCCTACTCTTTTTAGCAACAGACTTGAAACAGGTTCATATACTGTGCATTCCACTTGCAAAGGACATGCATTTCATCTGAGAACTGGATTTTATGGTATCTGGTAAAGATGTGATACGATGTTTGGTATTTTATATATGCATTCCTATTAATATATATTAAACATGCCCGATGCTATTCCCATGCATGGCAGATCTTGCAAAGGTTTGTGAACGAGCTGCTGTGGATGGGGTGGGGGAAGCAAATGGGCAGAAATAGACAGACAGGCAAGAGCGCAGCGCTGGGGGAAGCGAGAAGGTGGCAGTGGGGGTGAAGAAAGCCATGCTGTGGATAGTGGGGGGGGGAGTGATGGTGGTGGTGGCAGGGGGTGAAGAAAGCAGTGGCTGGTGGGTGAAGAAAGTGGCAGTGCTGGTGGGGGAAGAAAGCAGTGGAGGGGATGGCTGGCGGCCGAAAAAAGCAGTTGGCCAGGCAGCTGGCTAATGAAAACAAAACATTGGAGTAGGGAGGGCTGAGAATGATGGGACAAGAACTAGAGGTGCAGATGCTCCGCTCAGCCCAGCTAGTTGTTGTTGCTGTTGTTATCAAAAATTAATTGTTATTTAAAAAAATATTTATTTATTTTATTCTATTAATTTTTATAATATTATAATTAAAATGTTATTATTAAAATCAAAATCACAAATACAAATTATTATTATTTGTGATTCCATTCCATCTTCTACCCTATTTGCGAAGGACATTTGGGAATCGGATTTGAGGACATCTAGTGAAATTAAGAGAAAAGATCCAGGATTTTAGGATCATCTTACTATTTAAAGGACTGAGATGTTTCTTTGGGAAATTTGCGGGGTTTTAGTACATAAGATTTGGAATCTATATGGGTCTTCATTTGACTTATTTTGGTTTATAAGAATTGTAATAGTAATTTTGTTGCCTTATTAAATTATTAATTTTTTTATGTTTAGTTTGGTTTAGAGTTAATGAATTAGAGCTGGGTTTATTGCCAACAGTATAAATTTGCTTCTCCAGTTGGCAATGTTATAAACTTGGAAGCAGGCAAAGGACTACTTGGAGTTTGCATTGGAATACTATAAATGTAAGTTGCCATGAGTATGATAGATGTTACTGCTGGTTTCATTTTTATCTTGTTTCAAATGTAATTTTAATGAAGTAGTTTAATTGCTTTTTAAAATGTCATTTTAGCACTGCCCCTGAAGAAAGCCTCATGTGGCTTCAATAAATGCTTCACAGCACCTTGAGATTTCTGCAGCCGGCCTGACCTGTCATTTGGGAGGCAGGCAGGGAGGTTGGAGGAGCCCCACTGCCACCTCTTAGTTCACCTCTGATGCCACTGCCACCGCAGTCACTGATGCAGAAAACTAAAGGTAAATATTCCCCTTTCACCACCACCCCTTCTTATTCTACAGAAAACCCTCCTTTACCTGTAAAGAGGAATCCTAGCCCCCCAAGCTGGCCCATGAGCCGGTTCTTTGAACTGAGGGGTGACCCAGTTCAAACTTGGACCGCCCAAGCTGGGCTGGCTCGATGTTGAGCCCGGCTTAATGCGAGCCGGCTCACATACCCCTATAGCTAGTTGTATTAAGTCTGGAGCTTGTGTTTGAAACTAGTATTGTGCTTGTGGTTACATAACAGATACAAAACTGTGGCACCCCATTTGTTGCACTGCTGCTTCCTTAGTCTTCTTGTGGGTCACTATTTATTACATGTATGTTGTGCCTTTCTGCCTTGACTAAGGCACCCAAGGTGGGTTACACTATTAAAACAACCCCATTACAAAGGATTTTTAAAAATAATGTTTCAGGCCATTGATAATCTTTCCAGGATCTGAAGAAAAATAACTGGCGTGGGCTTCTCCCTTCTTGCCTCCCCTCAAAGCAGGCAGGATTTCAAAGAGCCCCTGGATTGCTGCAAGAGTCTCCCAGCCCAGGACTGGTCTCTGTTGGAACTGATGGGCCTATATAGCTCTTATGCCTCACAGGTCTCTGAATAGTCCCTGGACAGGTGTGGAAGAAGCTGCCCCAGCAATCCTCTCAGTCCAGTGGAGGTGTCTATAGGAGCCAATGGTATAAGCTTCCTGGCTGACTGCCTCTTCTGCCTTTTCTTCAGAGCTCACAGGTCTTTCAGTAGCCCCTGAAAAGGTTGAGGAGGGCATGCTCTGATTCTTTATTACCCCTTTCACAACTTACACGCTTGCAGGAACCAGCCCAGCTTATTGGTATATTATACACTCCTAGAGTTCAGTTTCATCCTCTCAATTTTCATCCCTTTTTGCCTTTTATGTCAGTCATCTTCGATTCATTTATGACATCTGAAATCAAAGAAGATACATTAAATGTGACTTACAGTTATGAAACGACATTCTTTATTCTGCAATAAATATCCAACATGTCTTGTATAAACCAACAGCTTTAATCTGGCACAAGACACAATCATATAAGAGTTTTAAAGTTTAAGAAAACATATTATCCTGGAAATAAATGCATCCTTAGTGACATTATCATCTGCTAAGTGGCCAAGAGTCCAAATGTTTCCCAACTACTACATTTTCCTTAAAGATCCTGCAAGGTTTATCTGCAAAGATTGAAATGCATACATGAAGGTTCCCAGCTGTCCTATTATAATGAGGGTGTTCCTTTGTAGCACCACCAAAAAGAAGGCCCTGTATCCAGCTGTCCTCATCCATACTTTCATACATGAGAAATAATAGAGCATGGTCCTCCTTCTAGAGACTGAAATGCATGGCAGGAGAGGAACATGTGGGAGAAGGCATTCCCACATAAAGTTTGTCTCAGTTTCAAAACCTGGGAGGAAGGGTGTAGCGAATAGCAGATTTTTTAAAGCCCAGCCTTTGTCTCAAAGCAAGCCCACGTGGGGGAAAGAAAAATGCTGCATCATTCCCTCCATGTTTGCTCAACAAAGGCTGTTCCTTTAAAACTTAAAACTGTTCCTTTGATAATCGCTAACATCATGCCCACTTTTTAATAGAATTTATCCCCCCTCCCCGGTGTGGGCAAAATTCTAGGGAAACTCGCCTTCTCATTTACCAACGTAAAAGTACAATAACCCCTCCACGTGCAACTTCCACATGGTGGGAAAACTTGGTAGGTTGCTGAACAATTAGCATTGAGGCATGTTTGCACCAGAGTAAAACCCTTTTTTCCTGAGTTAAAAATCCACTCAGAGGCAGGTAAAATCCAAAGAACAAAAAGACAAAAAAACTTTATTCAAAATACTATAGACTGCTTCAGTCTGAGGCTTTCTCAACTTTTAGTTACAGGTAACAGAAACACTCAGTACTTGCAAGAATACTTTCAAAGAGCACTTCCACTGGTATTTGGAATGGCACACTTTAAAAATCGTGGTTACCCAGTTGCAAAGATAATTTTAAAAAACCACCCCCAGTTGCAAGGGACCTTTAAAAGCACCTTTACAGGGTACAGAGACTTCTACAGAGCCCTGGTTGGAAAAAAGTGCTCAGGTTCAGTTCCTCTTAATTACATTACAGATAAAAACACTACAGACCAAAGCACAAAATCAAAAGAAATCTTAACGCAGGCTACCTAGCACAGGGTTCCCTGGCTAGACCTTTCCCTGAATCCGAAGCCCTTGGCTTCCTTTTCCCTTGAACTGACCCCAAACTCCAGGAGATAATTCAAGTTTCCTGCAGTCCTGTCGCTCAAGGATTTGCAGATATCCTTCCATGAGAGAAGACTCCTGGTTGGCTGTTGGTCATGAGGCAACCAGACTTCATGGCTGTTGATCATGAAGCCTGCTCCCCATCTTCTCATCACCCTCCTGGCTCCTTCTGAGAACAAAGACACCCTTCACTTCCTGCTGCCAGATCCTCTAGGTCCTGACCACCGTGTGCTGAGTGGCTGATCCCCAGAGGTCACTGCCTGTCAGTCAGGACAAGTTTCACTTCTGGCTCACTCTCTAGGGGAGGGGAGGGCTGATCACCACAAAGGGTTTTACAGCATCATTAACTGATATCAAACTTTGACTATTACAGCTTTTTAAAACACACACACACACACAATATTCATATGCAGATTGTATAATCCCAAAGATGGTATTTTTATTAGTTAAAATCATACCCAGAATTTGTTACGGTAAGTATATGCGTTATAAAATTAAATTACATTACAAGTGTCCTACTACTGTGTCATGTACAATTTTCTTTCAACTGTTAATAGTTCATTCATTGCAGTTCTGTCTGCCCTTGGGCTACTTCTTGAAGTTCATACTGAGTTAGTTCAACTGACTCCAAAGGTTTGCTCTGCAATACTGAGATGTGGCCTTAACTCAACATTTTGCTTCATTTTTGCTGGACTTACATTATAAACTGTATGAAAGAAAATGATGCTCAACTGTTAGATAATGCTGTTAGAAAATTTGCAGAGCAAATTTTAATCCCACTTATAATTCAAGTTCCAAGTAGGAATAGAATAGCGTTGTTGACTGTGTTCTACACTGTACAGCCAACTACAGTATCATCAATTATTTAATTTTTTGTCCATTTTTATCATGCATTTCAGTCCTTCATGGGGATCCTCAAGCCCACTCATGCAATAATTAAAGCAATATACAATCCATCAAATAATAAAATCAAACAAGTCAAACTAAAAATGAGAAGCCAGATATAATATGAGAGAGAGAGGGAGGGAGGGAGAGAGAGAGAGAGAGAGAGATGAAACAAACCCAAAGGCTGTGGGGGGGAAAAGACATGTTGGTAACATGTTTCAATTCTGGTAGAAATAGGGGCCAAGCAAGTCTCCAGAGGTAGGAAGTTCCACAACCAAAGAAGTCCTGTCCTACATCCCAGTCAAGCAGACCTCTATTGGCAATGGGATATTAAACTGTCTCTGATAATTGTCACAGTGGACCACTTCAGATGACACTCTCTTCCCAGTAGGTGTCCTGATGTTCTTCCAGTCTGCTCCTTTATCATGTGGGAGACAGTTCACCCGAAGCACCACTCTGCAAGTGACCCAAATACTCATTTATACTTGTCTACTTTAGTCTCTCTCTGCACTCTCTGATTCTGTACTTTTAACATCTGACTGCTAATTTTTAGTTTGGCTAGTATTTAGTACAGAGGTTAAAGTTTAAACTAGTATTTGGGTTTTGTGTAGAGTGGTGGTTCTGTTGAACCACTCACCTCCCCCCACCCCGTGA
This sequence comes from Hemicordylus capensis, assembly GCF_027244095.1. Classification (NCBI taxonomy): domain Eukaryota; kingdom Metazoa; phylum Chordata; class Lepidosauria; order Squamata; family Cordylidae; genus Hemicordylus; species Hemicordylus capensis. The sequence goes on along the minus strand of NC_069658.1, from coordinate 82,823,968 downwards.
CAAAGGAATGTGCCAGGACAAGGTCAGGAAAGAAGTCACGATGGGTGGACTCTTGGCACGTCCCCCTACTTAATCACTTGGACAGGTTTGGGATAAACGTAGCATCCAAACTGGCCCAGTGAGTAGACAGGCCCACATGAAAGAAAGTCCTTCAAATATCTTGGTCCCAAATCATGTATGGCTTTACAGATGATAACCAGCAGTAAATTGTGTTTGGAAAGAATCTGGTAGCCACTGCAGATTAAACAATATCAGAGCTATATGACCAGAGAAAGCTGCAACTGCTGCATTTTGCACCAACTGAAGCTGCTTAACACTTATGAGAGAGTGCATTGCAGTTTGAATCTGGCTGAGACTAGAACATCAACAGTGGCCAGATCTCCTTTTTTCAGAAAGAGTGTAACTGATAACGCCAGCTGAAATTTTCAGAGGCATTCCTGGCCACAGCCATACACAGGAGCAAAGCCAGAGCACTCCTAAATTGCAAACTTGTTTCTTTAAGGGAGCTGCAGCCCATTCCAGAAGAGGCTTTCCACTTAACTCTGGATTAGTTATCCTATTGACCAACAAAACCTCTATCTCAGCCTCTCAGCCCACATTCAGCCTATTACTGCAGTCTTGTATATTAGTTCAAGACTTTCACAGCTTCCTTGAACTCAGATGGAAAGCAGAGGCAAAGTTGAGTATTGTCAGCATTTTGAGTAAGCCACAATCAAGTGTCCACACAATCTGCCCAGTAAATTCATGACTATATTAAATAGCATAGGAAACAAGATGGAACATTGTGGGATTCTGTGATTAAGGTTCCAAACTATAGTCCACCAGCACAAACATATGGGACTTGCTCTGTAAGCAGGACAGGGCCCACTGTAAAACAGTTTTAATCCCAACCCTGCCAGAATTATATAATGACCATGATAACAAAAGCTTCTCAGATGTCCAGTCCAGTAGAACTAACATGGATACACCACTTGTGTCTAGTTCCTGGTGTAGGTTATCTGCAAGGGTAACCAAGACTGTTTTGCTCCCCAACTGGTCCAGAATCAGGATGGTTAAGGATCAAGATATAATCCAAGGGAACCAAGGGTTGCCTGGCACTGTAGTATCATAATGCACCGAATTATTATTTTTATTTCATTCAGTAATTATTTATGGTCCGTAGTGGGATCTGTAAAGAGTGGTTTATAAATGCAGTGACCTTAAAATACCATTATAACTAGATTTTTACTATGAATGTGTTGGAAGTATGTGGATAAATTTTTGTATAATTAGACACCTCCTTCAGATAAATGCTTAAATTTTATTGACAAATAAACTGTTACTTGCACATCCTACAATCTTACAAGATTGAAAAGATGACTATGAATTTATTTGTTTTTTAAGATTGACATTAATGTGTGATGGGATGGACGTTATTATTGGGATATGCAGCAATCCCTGCATACTAAGGTACTGCCTAGTTCCTTGACCCTCTGACAAATGTGAGCTACAGTTGTTGTACTGCACAAAATTGAGCTTAGGGGTTTAGCACAGGTGCAAAGACATTACCAATGCACTCAAGACTGTTTGAAGAGGGAGCACATTTCCAGAACACTGAAATGCATTTAGATAGCCACAATTTTCATAGTATTTTAGTGTGCATTAAATTTCTAAAAACCTTTGATGTTCAGTTCACCCCCTAGGCTGTGTTACAAAAAATTCTAGAAGCTCCGGAAATGAGCAGTCCCTCTCCCTGAACTGAGGGTTTAATTTGGCAGAAGGACAATACATCATTTTTTCCACAGGTATAGTTGCCAGGCAACCATTTTATTCTGTAACTCAGACACTGTGTCATTACTGATCAAGCAACAAAGTATTTAACCCATTCATTGCTCAATTAAAAGTGCAATTGGAAAGTATTGCACCAAGAGAACAGTGAAAGACAGTGCTATTTTGATCAGTAGGGAATCCTGCAGAGAGATTTTTTTTCCCTTGAACAAGTGGCTTCTTCCTGCAATGGGGCTTAATAATACACAACTAGATAGATAGATAGATAGATAGATAGACAGATAGATAGATAATTTGTCAACAAAATAAAATAGAAACAAATGAAGATTTTTAAAGTAATGCTTAACAGAAGCTAACACAGCATGTTGGAATATACATAATGAATTATCAGTTTCATTCCTTTACCTGTCCTAATATCATGTATTACTATAGACTGTCCAGAAAAATGGATCATTTTTGTGAATCCTGCTGTAAACACATAAACTACTTCCCTAAGACATATAAACCCATATATTAAAACATTAGTAATGACAGTAGACTGAATCAGAGCAACAGTACCTATACTACATACATGTACAAGAAACATCTGTAGTCTTGTGGCAGGATTCACTTCCTTGCATTTATACTTAACGCGTAGAACTACATCAGCTGATATCGGTCCCACATACCTTTCTAATAACAAACTATGCATTATTTTGTTCTTAAATATTTTTGAGCAATCGTGTTATTCCATGAACAAGCTGTTCTTTGCAATGGGCTGGATCAGTTCAGCCGAGGGTGACTTTCCTATGAGGTCATCTGAAAAAGCTGCATCAAGTGGTGGATTTTGGAGACATCACAGGATGGGAGTGGCAAGATGTCATCCATTCTGCCTGCCAACAGAGTGGTTCTTTGCTGAGCAGGGACACACCCATTGAGGTGGCTCTTCCTTCTATGTTCCTCGCCAGATTAGTAATGCAAAGGAGGAAATGGAATAGAAAGATGAATACAGGAAGCACTTTTTAGACCGGCACCTCCCATACTCTACTGCCCTTTCATTATTTCCTCTCCTGTTTCCTCCTTTGAATGACAGCAGCAGAGTGCAAAAGAGGTAGGAGACTGCCCACCAAAACAGGCAGTGGCAAGTGTCGCTGTGGTGGAAGAATAGGGGGAGGAAAGAGATTGGGTGGTGCTTCCACCTGGGGATGTGGTGGCAGTGGTTGCAGTGGTGGCAGCTGCCACAAACAAAAGACACATGTGTGTGCAGGGGGAGGAAGCATATGTTACATAAGCATGGGGGAAGCAGTATATATGTTTCTCTAAGGTGCACTGTGGTCTCTGGCTGCTATTGGGTCCAGCCATTAGAATTTATTTATTTTTGTTCCATTCAGAATCTGCGTTGATTGAAGTTGGTCATTTTCAGTCTAAGCTAATATATATTTTAATAAGCAGTCTGACATATTATTATATCATTACACCCCAGTAGAAAGCTGTGGCCACTAGGTACGTGGGCGGAGGTGGCTATATGGGGTATGGGGGTATCGCTTTAAGGATGAGGGAGACTGCACTTACCCCTCCCCCCGCTTTCCCCCCACCAGTGCTCAGTTTTGGTAAAAGTCTTCAGGGCAGCAGTGTACCTCCCTGCCACCCCTTCCTCATCTTTGGCCAGAAGTATCAGGCGCACAGTGTGCATGTGCTCGCACACATCGCAATCATGCATGCACATGTCTGACTGCGCGAACATGCGACATGCACACATCTACCTGATACTTCCGGCCACTTCCGATCAAAGAGGAGGAAGGGGCAGCAGGGTGGTACACTGCTGCCCTGAAGGTTTTTACCAAAACCAAGCACCAGTGGGGAAAAGCAGGGGGTGGGGTAAGTGCACCCTTGCCCTTAAACCGAGGTAAAAGGGCTTCCGAACAGGTTCGTACACATCCCTAATGGCCACTTTTAGCTGGCATTGATAATTTGCTAAAAACAGAAGTGATATTCCGATTCACACGTGTACCACTTTGCATAGTGAGGAGTGTCATGCAAAGAAAAATGAGCCGCCCTTGGGTTCAGAGAGCACAATGAGAAGTATACATCACTGCAAGGAACAAACACACCTATGAATAATGAATAAACAACCTGAAAGGTAAATGTTGAGGAAGAGAAAACAAACTAGAAGACAGAAGTTGGAATAAAAGAAATGCCACTGCTTTAAAGGTTCCAAAAAGGCTCTGTCCAATAAGTGATGGCCACAGCGCATAGACTCCTCCATTCATTCAATCCCATTACAGGAAAAGTACACAATGTAAACAGGTGTGTGCTCATGTGCATGCACATATATACACACACACCAAAAGTAATACTTGGTTCTGCTCCTATCTTTCTTTCTTTCACAGCTGATGGTATGGAGCAAGCAGATGGCCAGGAAGTGGGAAGAGGCACTCTTGCCCCTGGACTTCAGGGCCAAAGTCCAGAGCCTCCACAGCCCCTGGGGGCCCCCAAATCCTCTTTAGTCTTTCCCGGGTGGTGTGGTCACCCAGCCAAGCATGATGATGCTTAATTTGCAGGGGAGGGCGTGGGCCTCCAAAGGCCTTTGGTCCAAGCTCCAAAATTACCTATGTGCACCTCTGAGGTGGGCAAGGAACAAACCAATAAAACACCCTTGCTCAACTTAGGCCCCCCAGCTGTCTTTGAACTACAACTCCCATAATCCCCAGCCCCAATGACCAATAGCCAGGGATTATGTGAATTGTAGGCCAACATCTGCAGGATACCGAAGTTGAGGAGCCTTGCGATAATAGGTCTGACTATTTATACTGGATACAATGTGAACTTGATTGTTGATCTGTACACATCTGTAGTTATTTACAACACAATGCACACTATCTTCACTCTAAGTTTTCAAGCGGTCCATCGCTGTGTTGATTTTTGAATGAGAATATATTTTTCACAGGTACATGCATATAGACCTATATTGTATGTGTGCACTAAATAACGTGTGAATAGTCCTTTTGCCCAAGCAGCTAGTTCTTCAGGCTGAAGAGCCAAACCAGAAGGCTACATCCAGACTAGTGTTGTGCTACAGGTGTTTGGTGCCAGGAGGAAAACAGGTCTCTATTGAGTGAGAGGTGGCACTAGAAGAAAATTGAAGGGGGGGCACAGAAGGGGCAAAGCGCATTTCTAGTTGTCTGAGGGGGTGTGTCCCGTCCCGTCCCCCCATACTGGAGCCAACCTTGCATCTGGACCAAAAGAGAAGTCATGCACACTGAACCAGTGCAAACAGCCTAGAGACACAAAACACCCAGAATCTTTGAATTCTTAATGAAGCTAAATGTCCATATGGAGCAAACAGGGGCCTTAGACAAAAGACAAGTTCCAAGAACCTGAGTAACCACACCCTAAAATGCAATCAAGGTGAGCTTTAAGACAGTTATGGGACTTGATGTACTAGTGCTCTTTTTGTCTGGGCAATACATCAGAGCAACAAGTTCTCTCATGCACTTTCCTCTGCCTTCACAGTAGAGATTCCTAATTATCTCATTTGTTCCTTTGTTCCTGTTTCTTCCCACCTTTGCAGCCTATAGGAACCATGTTGGCCCCTTGCACCATCGAATCAGTTCTAAGTTGGTAGCTCTTATAACACCTTCTAGCCATCTACAGAGGTGATACTGTAGCCCTGCTGAGAGCAACCCAGCAATTCCTTCTTCTGACAAGTTTCCACAATGGCACAGAGAATGCCTGGACACCACTATTAGATTCCCCAGTTCGATACCCCTACTCCTTATACTTGAATAATGCTACATCTTTGGAGCTAGGTAGTAGAGCCCTGCATCAAGGATGCATGTGCAGTTCCCAACTGGTACTTCTGTTCAGAGTGATGAGTACTAGATGAGCACTAGAACATAATAGTACTAGAACAGATGAGTACTAGAACAGAACAGAGCAGAGCTGATAGCTGTCACTAGGGGTGTGCACAGAGCCGGTTTGGCCTGGTCGGTTCCGTGTCCGGCTGAACCATGTCCAGTCTGATTTGACCACCAAATTGGGCTGAATCAGTTCGGACAATATACTTGTAAAAGGAAATCTGGCGAGGACTTCCCCTTTACAAGTAAAGGGGCATTTTCAAGGTGGCAGCGGTGAGATGGGACAAAAACTGTTTACTTACCCCAGCCACTTGCCACCACTCACCCCCCCAGGACAGGAAGCGCACTCTTCTCTCCTCTACCACGCCACCAGCTTGGCAGAGGCTTGGTTCCGGCCTCTGTGTGTGTCCCTTACAGTCCCAAACTAGTTCTCTGTGTGCCACTTACTGTCCCAAACTAGTTCACCCAAATCAGGTCTGGTACAGTTCAATCACAAACCAAACCGCCGCCCGGTCAGTCTGCAAAAGAACCTTCAAACTGACCCCGGCTTGAGGCAAACCAGTTCAGGGTGAAGCGTTAGTGCACACCCCTAACTGCCACTGCCTATTTGCATGGCAGATTCCAATACAGACAGTTTAAAAACAGACAGTTCTCTGCAGCAGGGCTATTGGAAAAAATAAACAAGCTGTTCATCACAAAGCACAGAGTTCCAGAACACTTATTCGCAAAACACATAAGTAATTCATGGAATTCACTGCTTCAACATGTGGAGATGGCGACAGGCGTAGATAGGATTAGACACTTTAATAGACAAGGGAGCTATCAATGACTATGAATCATAACAGTTAAATGGAACTATGAAGTTCACAGGTGGTATTCCTCCAAGTACTGGTTTCTGGGGGGTTGGAGAAGCTTCATGCCGGGCTCCATGCCATGCTTGTGGCCTTTCCAGAAGCATTTGTCTGGCCACTGTAGGGAGCAGAATGCCAGACTAGTCAGACCTTTGGTCTGATCCAGCAGGGCTTTTCTTATCTCTTTATACCAAATTTCATGCCAGATTTGTATGTCACGGACTCTAACAGAATATAATACACAAAATAAAAGTGATATAAGGTATCAAGTCACCCCTTTCTTAGCAGAGATTTAAAATGTGCAAAGCTAGCAAAACTCTCAGTTTTAATCATAACCAATACTATAGTCAGAGAACATAGCAACTGAAAAACCTTCAAGTGTTTGAACAAGAAAGAGCATTTTCCCTTCATACTGTGAGTTTAATTTATCCCTAGTATTAACTTTTTCCCCTCATATTGAATTGCTGGGCTTTGCTGGATTTCTAACTATGGAATCTATGACATAAATGTCATTCCTAAATCTTCATACCCTTTTGGAAGTACAGCTAAGATGAAGCTGATTATTCTTTATTTGTGACTTTATCTGTGAAGTTCAGCAGGACTATAAAAGAGAACTAGATAGTGACAGTATTTACTCCACAGTTTTTATTTCCTTTTCCTTTTGAGGCCAAAAGCCCAAGGGCAGATGTAGAAGGAAATTTCAGATGGTGCAATTGACACCATCTTCAGAAGCTTCAGCATAAACATTCTATATTGAAACAATTTAAATTTGTGCTTAACAGTTAAAATAATTTCTCTGATTTTATGCCACAGCAGTGAGATTATAGGAGTTTAGGCTAGATACCGAAGATGTCCATGAAAAAATATTATAATAAAATGAAAGACATTATGAAAGTATTAATTAAAGCGCTCGCCTGACTTTCATGTATCAATTTTGGAATTTGCAGCTAGACGCCCTAATGTTCACTTGCTAATATACACAGCTTGTACTTGTTACCTCTAAATTTGTCTCCAAGAATTGAGACCTGTGAACTAAAGTAGTTTTTATGAAGAAACTATAGATATTCCATCTCTCTTATGTCTACCTGATTTGTGTTTTGAATGTAACTTATTTCACCTCACAGTCTTTGTTTGGGTTCTCATTTTACATTCATAACGACAGTGTTCATATCATCTCTGTGAAGCACTGAGATCAAGGATGATCCTGGCGCAGCCCTCCCAGGTAGCCTGGGATTTTTACCTGGCTATTTACCCGGCTATTTACCTGGTTATACAAACACCTAATGGCGCAGAGGGAAAGTAACTTGCCTAGGGAACAAGAGGTTGCTGGTTCAAATCCCCGCTGGTATGTTTCTTAGACTATGGGAAACACCTATATTGAGCAGCAGCAATATAGGAAGATGCTGAAAGGCATCACCTCATACTGTGCAGGAGATGGCAATGGTAAACCCCTCCTACCAAAGAAAACCATATGGCTCTGTGGTCACCAGGAGTCGACACCGACTTGACGGCACAACTTTACTTTATTTACCTGGGTAAAAGGGAGTAATCAGCATGCCCTTTTATTCAGGTACAAGGTCGTGTGAATGCTTGAGCTGCACGCAGCCCAAGCAGATTCAGAGCTGGATGCCTAGAGCTTTCAACTCTCAGAGGAATCTCTCAATGCACTATGCTCATTGCGCACTACATTTGGGATATTTGAGGCCAGGAAACATTTTCCTGGCCTCCTGAATGCTGCATGGCTCACAAAAGCACCCATTGTGTGGGTGCACAAGATGTGCAGCCCAAGATCACACCAGATTGTCTAGGGGCGAAGCTAGGTACTATCCTGCCTTTGTCCCTCCTACACTCCCCGGCACTCTCAAAGGTCCTGTGAATGAACTCAACATGTTTTATTTCTCTACACCCTGAAAGAAAAATTCTTTCATTTTAGTGACAAGAATGGACATATCATGGGATCACATGTCAACAACACAAAACCTACAGTCTTTAGAAACAAAAGCTTCAACATCAGGGGGTTTCCTCTTTCTCTTAGAATACCTATATATGCTACATCTCTCTTTTCCTTCAAGACCCTTCCCAAAAACCCACCTGTTCTATAATCTATAATGACTTTGGCGATATAATCAGGAGGCCATTTTACGGGCTCCAAACTGGTTTGATAGACCGGCAGTTCCAGTGGTTCAAAGATGGGGGGATAGCTTTAAGGATGGGGGAGGGTGCACTCTTCCCCCACTGCGCTAACCCTTCTGGCACTCTGTGTAAAAATAGTCTGACGGAGCAGCAGCATACCTTCTTGCCACCCCGTTGATCCCCTGACTGGAAGTGGCCAGAAGTGCCTGGTGCACATGTGCTCATTGTGGGCATGCACAGGGGCAGAGCCACTATTGGGCCAATGGGTTCAAAGAACCTGGGCTGGTGGCCAATCAGGGGCAGCAAGAGCGGCCCTGACACACACCCCGTGCTAGACATGGGGGCGGTAGTTTAGCTTCCGAGCGGGGGCCACACGGCCCCTTCGGGAGCTAAACAAAGGCTGGCGCTGTGTTTGCAGCGCCAGCCTAACTAGCTCCTGAAGGGGCCGCGCAGCCCCTTCAGGAGCTAAGACTGGTGCTGTGTTCGCAACGCAGCACAGGAGCGGCTCTTCCGAGGCTGTGCTGCGAACGCAGCGCCAGCCTTCATCTAACTGCCGAAGAGGCTGCATGGCCCCTTCAGTTCCTGGGCTGTGCTGCGAACACAGCGCCAGCCTTCGTCTAACTGCCGAAGGGGCTGCGTGGCCCCTTCTGCAGTTAAGCTGCTTCTCAACTCCCGAACGGAGCCTCAAGGCTCCGTTCGGGAGCCAGACCACGCCCCCCGCATCTGATGTCAGATGCAGGGGTGTGGCTATCCCCTGCGTCTGATGTCAGATGCGGGGGTGGGGCTATCGGGGTGCCTGCCACGGCCACACACGGGCCACTGGCGGGCTGGCTACGCCCCTGGGCACGCACCCACAATAAGCACGTGTGCACCGGGCACTTCTGGCCACTTCTGGTCGGGAGATCAATGGGTTGCAAGGAGGTATGCAGCCGCCCCACTGAACTTTTTTTACACAGAGCACTGGAGGGGGAAGTGCAGTGGAGGGGGAAGTGCACCCTACCCCATCTTTAAAGCTACCCCCCCCATCGGTTCAAAGTGCACTGGTTCTGTGCACGCTACTACTACATACACACACACTTGTTTTACACTTTCTTGAGTTTGTCCACACTGTTTGTTATCATTTGCAACTTTGATAATACGAACCCAACATTTATATATTTATATACCACTTTTCAACAAAAAGTTGAACAAAATGTTGTATTCCCATTTCTTCTCTCCCCAGGCTGAACGTAAGGAGAGAGGAAATGGGAATGCACTGAATAGCCATGCCTCCCCTGTGCTAATGGTCATGTCGCCATGGTCAGCAAAGGGAACATAACTAGGGGTGCAGCTCTGCTGTCTCTCTATTTCGGTTCAGGCTCAACACCGGAAGAGGCTTTAGTGTATTTAAGCAGCTGTTAATATACAGGTCATGTTAAAGACTTCCTTCCTTTCTCTTGATTAGTTACACTCAGAGGTGATCCACATGATTGCCCTGGGTGCTCAGGAATGGCGATGGGGGGGAAGGCTGCTTTCACCTTACCTTCCCCTCAGACAACCAAGCAGATCCTCTTCAGCATGCCTCTCTCGTGCCCACACGGGTATCCCTGCTCCGTGAAGCATGGAGGAGGGCAGAGGAATCTGGGGCCGGAACTTGTTGTTCCAGCCTCCAGGCATCCCTCAATGGAATGTGCATGCTGCATGTTGCCTTGGGGATTCCCCCTCAGATGGGCACTCTATCCGCCCATCTCTGTGACTCGGTCTGCATGCAGGAATCAACATCCGGTAGCTGGGTTACCTTCTCCTCTGCTAAAAGCCGGGTTGATTAAGGGAGTTAGGTGGGGGGGGGGGAGCAGAGGGATCCTCAAGGATCACACCGCTTCTCATAACCGGCCTAACCCTGCTTGGGGCAGCCCAGGCAGGCTAAGGCTGGTCATGAGAATAGCCGCCAAATGTATACATTGATTACCTCCTTTGTGCAAAATATTGTTTTACAATCTCTTGAACATATCCATCTTGTCCATTTCAGGTTGCAACTTTGATAACTTACTTTGGCTAATGAAACTTTGCCATGTTCTGTGCAGATTTCATGAACTAAGTTCACTATAAGCCTACATACCACTGCAGGGCAGGTTTTTGCTGACTAACAAATCTCACAACATGAAATATTCCCTTTAGTGATCTTTTGCATCAGTCTCATTTATCCTTCCCATAATTTGATTATCTTTCATAATAGTTTGTGGCTGACATCCAGACAAAATTACTCATGAGCAGTCTCAATGAAATTAATGATACAGGTTAGTCCTGATTACCTTGTTTCGTTAATTTCAGTGGGACTACTCATGAGTAGTTTCATCTGGCTATCAGCCTGTTTACTTAGTTCAGATCAGCAGTAATTTAAATCTTTATTTCCAATATTTATATAGAGCTTTTCTACCTGTGACACATCCAAGACTACTGCCAACCTATTACAGACTTTATATCCATGTTCCCTTCCTCCTTTCCTTATGCTAATGGTGCAATTAGCACTACTTGATTACAGCACTTTATGTATTATTATTATTATTTATTCGATTTCTATACCGCCCTTCCAAAAATGGCTCAGGGCTGTTTACACAGAGAACTAAAAAATAAATAAGATGGATCCGTGTCCTCAAAGGGCTCACAATCTAAAAAGAAACATAAGATAAACACCAGCAACAGTCACTGGAGGTACTGTGCTGGGGGTGGATAAGGCCAGTTACATGTACACCATGGCCTACAGCTATCCATGCATTTTCTTTGTCCTTGATTTCCAGTAGCTTATCCACTCCACCTCAGTAGCACTTTCTTCCCCTTGACTCCCTTTGCTTGTGTGATATTTATTTTTGCTTCTGCCATCTCATGTGAACTCTTTCTTTTACAATGACTTCATTTATTCACCTCCTGACATTAAGCTTCACTGACTGAGTACCCAGTTTTTGCCTTGGCTGAAGGGAAATGATAACGGTTCCCAAATTCCTATCAGTAGTGAATTATGTTCACTCCTCTGCCCTTTGTAAAACTGTGCCCATATATGCACTCATCATCTTTCAGGGAGCCTTATAAGAATAAATTTTTTGCAAAGGCTTGTAGTTGTGATTTAGTTAAAAATGGCTCATGCTTCTCATAATTCCTGATGATTAAATATAGCAGACTACTATTTAATTTTTTTAAGTAAGACTTAAACATAATTTAGTAATAAGACAAAACCCTTAAACATCTTTAAAGTCTATTTTCAACAGCCTCACAGCCCTCCTTGGCTATTTCAGTATATTAATGTGACATAGATCACATCAGGAGATTTGGTGCAGGGTGTTATCAATATGCTGATGACACCCAAATCTATTTCTACATGTCAACATCATCAGGAGAAGCCCTAACCTCTCTAAATGCCTGCCTGGAGGCAGTAATGGGCTGGATGAGGGGTAACAAACTGAGGTTGAATCCAGATAAGACAGAGGTACTTATTTTGTGGGGTCAGAACTCGGGAGACTATTTTGATCTGCCAGTTCTGGATGGGTTCACGCTCCCCTGGAAGGAACAGGCATGCAGTCTGGGGGTGGTTCTGGATCCAAACCTCACCCTGGTGTACCAGGTTGAGGCGGTAGCCAGAGGAGCTTTCTATCAACTTCGGCTTATACACCAGCTGCATCCATTTCTTGATATGAATGGCCTCAGAATGGTGGTACATATGCTGGTAACCTCCAGGTTGGACTACTGCAATGTGCTCTTTGTGGGGCTGCTTTCGTATGTAGTCCAGAAACTGCAGTTGGTACAGAATGCAGTGGCGAGGTTGGAATCTGGGTCATCTAGGGGAGACCATATTACTCCTGTGTTGAACGAGCTACACTGGCTGCCAATAACTTTACGGGCAAAATACAAGCTGCTAGTTATTACCTATAAAGCCCTAAACAGCTTAAGTCCTGGCTTTTTAAGAGAATGTCTTCTTCACCATGAGCCCCATTGTCCATTAAAATCAAGGTTCATTTGCAGTCGCCGCCAACTCATCTGGTGGCTACTCAGGGACAGGCCTTCTCTGTTGCTGCCCCTGGGCTTTGGAATGCGTTCCTTGTTGAAATAAGAGCCTCCCCATATCTGTCAACTTTTTAAAAGGCACTGAAGACTTATTTATGAACCCAGGGTTTTAATTACATGGATAGTTTTAATATTTTTAATGCTGGGTTTTAACAGAATTTAATGTTAATGATTTTAATGTTTAAATGATTTTGATTGTTTTATTGATTTTAATGTTTAAATGATTTTAATTGTAAACCGCCCAGAGACACAAGTTTTGGGTGGTATAGAATTATGATAGATAGATAGATAGATAGATAGATAGATAGATAGATAGATAGATAGATAGAATATAATATTCCTGATCCTAGAAATATTCCTGATCCTAGAAATATTCCTGATCCTAGAAACTACAGTCAGCAATATAGAAGATGAGGTAAGACAAGAAAGCTTGGCTTCACTCTCAGAAAGACTTAATTTACTGCTCAGAGCCCATTGTATTCCAGACACAATTCTCTCTTCTCCTTAATTAGATTTATCATGTCAATCTTTTGAAAAAGGGGAGGGGACACTGCAATGTTTGGAAAAAAATGGCTGTTCCCCCCAAATAAAAGACAGATAAACAATTGATGTCCAGCTGTTATTAATCCTGCTCCACTACTGATAACCATATAGCTTCCTGGCTTACAGCCACAGAAATATACACAACCTTCCAAAAGTCAAGGGCATATTTTCTGAAATTCAATTCCAGTTTTTGTCAATTTAGGGCCAAACTACACAAGTTGTTAATAAAGTCATACTGCAATTTTGTGAATAGAATATGCACAGGGCCCCAATCCATATCAGAACTGGGGGATGGGCAGGGCAAACCTGTAACACTGTGGCTCGAGTGTGGTAAGATCCAGATCCCGTCTCTCCCACATGTGCTATATGACAAGGGGGGAAAGGTCCCTTTATAACATAATTGGAGCTTTTTTGCTTGTCAAAAAATTCCCATGAGGAAAACAAAATGATCCAGAATGGGACCACAGTGTTAAGTGTACTGCCATCTGCTATGGTCCTGATTCAAAATTGTTAATTCCTCTCCATGCACCTGCTGTTAAAAGAAAATAGCATTTGTATGATTGCAGTAATATTATTAATATGACATATAGTTTATCTTAGTGTTCCTGCAGTTCTTAATTATCCACTCATTTGGATGATGAAATAATTTAATTTTGCGAAGAGTCATACTTAGTAGACATTCCTTGCAGTATACAATGCTATGCTTGGTAAATTGATGGACGGCATACTTAAAGACAACATAGTTAAACATATAGAAGAACAGGCCTTGCTGAAGGAGAACCAGCATGGCTTCTGCAAGGTCAAGCCTTGCCTCACTAACCTTTTGGAGTACTTTGTGAGTGTCAACAGCCATGTGGATAAAGGTGATCTGGTTGACATAGTATACTATACTTCCAAAAAGCAGCTGACAAAGTTCCTCACCAAAGGCTCTTGAGTAAACTTAGCAGTCGTGGGATAAGGGGACAAGTTCAAACTGGTTGAAGGACAGGAAATAGAGGGTAGGAATAAATGGTCAATTTTCACAAAGGAGGGAAGTAAGAAGTGGGGTCCCCAGGGATCTGTACTGGGACAAGTGCTCTTTAACTTGTTCATAAATGATCTAGAAGTTGGGGTAAGCACCAAAGTGGCCAAATATGCAGATGACACTAAGCTATTTTGGGTAGTTGAATCCATAACAAATTGTGAAGAGTTCCAAAAAGATCTCTTCAAAAGGGGTGAGTGGATGACAAAAAGGCAAATTACGTTCAATGTAAGCAAGTGTAAAGTGATGCATACTATAGGGGTGTGCAGAACCCGTTCTATTCAAACCTGGCTCGAATAGAACCAGTCCAGTTCAACTGGTTCAGACTCGAACGAAACCGGATCCCCAAAAAGGAGTGCCAGTGAATCCAAGCTAAATCGGCCCCGGTTCTAATAGAACCAGTTCAGCAATTTGAGGAAGCATACTTGTAAAGGAGAATCCAGTGAGTATTCCCCTTTACAAGCAAAGTGGGAAACCCTGTCTGCCTAAAAAGAATTTCTAATAAGGGCAGCAATAGGGCACCTTGTAGTCAGACTTGTGGCATGTCCATGGTGGCGTGTCTCCTCTAAACACCCTGGACTGGGCCACACTGGAGTGCTAGGACAGTCCAGGGGATTCAGAAGAGTCACACCACCGCTGACTATGAAGTGCAATGCCTGCCTAAAAAGAACTCCTAATAGGGGCAGTGGGAAGGCACCTTGTGGTCAGCTGTGCAGCATGGTGGTAGCATGGTTCCACCAAAAATCCCCACCCCCACCAACTGGGACCACCACTCCAATGTGGCCCAGTTCTCCATGCACGTAAACAGGCCGGAACCAGGCCGCATTAGAGTGCTGAGCATGGTCTGGGGGGTTCGGAGGAGCCATGCTGCAGCTTCCGCACAGCCAACTACAAGGTGCCCTCTTGCCGTCCCTATTGGGAGTTATTTTTAGGCAGGCATTGGGTTTCCCCTTTGCTTGTAAGGGGGAATCCTCATCAGAAATACCTGTACAAACATGCTCCCTCAAGGAGCTGGTTCAGCACAAACCAGTTCGTGGTCCTGCAGTCCAAATTTGGCTTGAATTCAACCTGAACCACCATAATCTGTTCTGTGCACACTCTTAGATGCATACTGGGGCAAAACAAAAAACAAAAAAAAACCCACCCCAACTTCACATATACACTGATGGGGTCTGAGCTGTTAGTGTTTGACCAGGAGAGTAATGGTTGATCTTGGAGTAATGGTGGACAGCTCATTTAAAGTGAGTGCGCAGCATCTATGAATAAGGCCAATTCCATGCTAGGAGTCATTAGGAAAGGGGTTGAAAATAAAAATGCTAGTATTATAATGCTCTTATACAAATCTATTGTGCAGCCACATTTGGAGCACCACATAAAGTTCTGGTCACTGTATGTTAAGAAGCACATTGTAGAACTGGAAGAAGTATAGAAGAGAGCAACCAAGATGATCAGGAATCTTCCTTATGAGGCAAGGCTATAGCATCTGGGGCTTTTTAGTTTGGAAAAGAGGTGAATACGGGGAATGATGATAGAGATGTATAAAATTATGCATGGAGCAGAGAGAGTGGACAGAGAGAAATCTCCCCACTCCCACATAACACCAGAACCAAGGTTCATCCCATGAAACTGATAGCCATGAAATTTAGGAGCAACTAAAGAAAATACCTTTTCACACAGCACATAATTAATCTATGGAATGTTCTGCCACATGATGTGCTGGTGGCCACTAGCTTCAATGGCTTTAAAGGGGGCTTGTACAAATTCATGGAGGGCAGATCTATCAATGGCTACTATTCTGGTGGCTATAGGCCACCTCCAGCAGAGCCCAGATTCCTCTGAACACCAGTTGCAAGGGAGTGGGCTTCTCAGAGACATTGGGTGGGCCACTATGGGAAATAGGATGCTGGACTAGCTAGGCCTTGGGCCTAATCCAGCAGGACTGTTCTTTTGCTTAGGTTTTATATTTCTATAATTGTTGCATTTTTACCATATTATTTCTTTCATGCCATTTTCTACTTTGGTGTTTTTCTTCATCTTTTCTAGAATTTGCTTTGCATAGTTTACTTAAATGATTGCAGAGTCCAACTTTCTTTCAATTCCCTGTGTGACAATGCCCCAATTCATAAATTTAGCCAAGGACAGTGTTATAAATAAATTCTTCCCAGTGAGGGAAAGGGATGGTGGTGAAGAATAATGGCTTAGAAAAACCCACACAAACACAATTACATACTGCCAGACATACTGCAACTTTATTGAGAAAACTTTTTCTAAAATATAAGGATGCATAAAATGGCTTGAATCTTCCATGTCTTCTCTGGCTGACCCACAAAAGAGAGGGAGTAACCAGCCTTGAAACATTGTTACAGTAACAGCTTGTCTTGGGTCTGAAGACAGCACTCCTCTGTGTGATTTGGAGTTGCAGGCTTGCAACTTCCATCTTGGACACTTGAGTTCACGGGATCATGAACTCTGCATATGCCCATGTTTGGCAAACTATGCAGTTTGATCGCTTGGCACAAGCAAACATGGGGCAAGGTCAGGATAACAAATGACCACAGGGAGACCTCCATGGCCTCTCTTGCAAAAAGGGAGGGAGGGAGCGAGCAAGCAGACTCGGGTCAAAGAGACCTTCACAAGAGAAATAGCTAATTCCTTTCACAATGGGACTGGCTTCGCTATTCGCTTTCACAACCACTCAGATAAGTATAGCACACACCTAGCCTCCTATCACTGTGTTAATGAGCTGGTGAGGGCCCAAAGGTAGGATCATTAACAGAAAAGGAAACCTCTCTGTGTCTCAGGAAGAAATGCCTCAGTTTCTGATAAGGCTTTTTAGTTCACCCATACAATACACTACATCTCTCCACCAGCCATTCTGCTTTTGTTTTTTTAAAGATCACACCCACTTGATTGGTTCGTGTAAACATAAACATCTTCGTTACACATGGGTTTCAGCCCCTGCAGTCTGGGCTCTTGACTTCAGCATTGACTCAGGAGTACAAATACCTGTGGCCCAGCCACATTGCATTGGGATCTGACTGGAGATCAGATTTGGAATATGACTCCACATGGATCTTTGGTCTGCTGGTTCTCAAGGGTTTGAGTAATCGCCCTTTGCTCCTCACCCTTTCTTCTTCCCGCTTTTCTGCTGCCTTCCTACTGCAAAGAAGTCTACCTTGCACCCCAACCTGCAAGTGTAACCAACACACCAATGGATTGGGACCAGTAATACTAACTGCCTATCCCTTTAGATCTCTTTGCTCCCTTCTCTCTCTTCTTTAAGCCTACATCTTGGTCCTTTTTCAGGCAAAAGGTTGATTTAATTGACAATTCAGACCTTAAGCTAAAATGCCTTTATGTGAGACTCTAGTTAACGCTGTTTATTAAGATTTTATTGCCTCCTCACTTTGCCTAATCAATCTTTTTCTTTTCCTGTACCCCAATAATCCCTAAATAAATCTGATTGTACATATTTCCATCTTCTCCTCATTTTCCAGACCAAAACTTTGCACAAATTTATTCTGTAATGAACTGTTCCATATAGTCACTCTGATTCCCCACATTAGCCCAAAAGCCCGATTTGTAGCCAGCACTCCGGAACAGTCTTATTAACCAGGTCCACAACTCTCAAAGTACCTTCATAGCATCAAACACAAACAAATATACTGTACCTACAACTAAAGTAGAAGAAGGACCCCAACAACCCTAGTTCCAGAAAACAGGTTGCAGCTTCTGCTGTGCTGTTCCATTCAAGTGATAAGGCTCTTGCTTCCACTGCATACATAGCCTCTATTGTGAACTAGGCCTTGATGTGAGCAACTGACTGTTCAGAGTCCTAGTTTCTGTGATAATTTCCCCCCTGCTGCCACCTTTTTTTGAGGGGCAAAATTGTGCCTCACACAGAGGACCCAGTCTGGAAATGATGGGAAGACAGAAATATGGTACAATCAGATTTATTTAGGGATAATTGAAGTACAGAAAAAGAAAAAGATTGGTTAGACAAGTTGAGGAGGCAATAAAATCTTAACAGTATTAACTAGAGTCTCACATAAAGGAATTTAGCTTAAGGTCCAAATTGTCAATGAATCAGCTTAAGAATTTACTTGAGAAAGGACCCAAAGGAGAGAGAAGGGAGTGAGGAGATTTAGAAGGGATAGACAGTTAGTATTACAGGTCCCGATCCATTGGTGCATTGGATACGCTTGCAGGTTAGAGAGCACAGATAGCTCTCCTCACAAGGGCAAAGTAGAAAGGCAGGAAAACGAAGCAAGTGGCACAGCATGACCACTTGCAGGCTAGGGAACCAGGATAGCATTTGGTCCCAGGATAGGTCTGGGGTGAGTTCTCTATTGTGTTTTTCCTCCTTTGTTTTCTTCTGTTTTCCCTCCTGACCATGTGCTTGGGTCAGGAATACAAACAGGCAAAATCATGGTGCAAAGTAAGGCACCCTGACTGCAGGGGCTGAAACTCAAGTGTGACAAAGAAGTTCATGTTTGCATAAACCAATCAAGTGGGTGTGATCTTTAAGAAACAAAAGATGAAATGGCTGGTCAAGAGGTGTGCGTGGAGTACTGAATGGGTGAACTCAAAACCTTTATCTGAGACCTCTTCCTGGAGTGGGGTGTGTGTGTTTCTTTTCCTGTAAACAATCCTACCTCTGAGTCCTTGCCACCTCATTAATGTGGTGATATAAGACTGGTAGTGTGCCATGCTTATCTAGGTAGGTATAGGAGCGATTAGCAAGGCTAATCCTTGCTAATCGGAAAGGAGTTAGCTGTTTCTCTTGTGAAGGTCTCTTTGACCTTGGTCTGCTTGCTAGCTTCCTCCCCTTTTTCAAGAAAGGTCATGATGGTCTCCCTATAGTCATTTGTTTTTCTGACCTTGGGCAGTGTTGCCCCATATTTGCTTGTGTCAAGAGACCACGTTGCATAGTTTGCCAAATATGGGCACGTGCAGAGTTCAGGATCAAGTAAGCTCAGGCATCCAATATGGAGGTTGCAAGTCTGAAACTCCAAATCACATAGAAGGTGATTTTTGCAGCCCCCAAACAAGCTGCTTGGTTAACAGAGTTTAACCCAGCAATCTGGGATTATCTGGGGCACTGGAAGGCCTTCCAATTCAGCAATTCCAAACCTGGGTAGCTGAGATCCGCTACCCAGATGTAGAGCAGAAGAAAAAGAGGCTGTCTGTGCAGCCAATGGGATTTAAACAGTTCCCACCCGGGATGCCAGCGGCCATGTTTATCTTAGAGTTTTGTCAAAAGTGGAACCAGGGAGAGGAAACCTGCTGCTGTACTGAGGGCTGCCTCTCTGCTGCTTCAGCAATGCATTGTGGGATATGTGGAGGCCCCAGCTCCTGATTTCAGCAATGGAGAACACTGCTGCAGCATTCATGTGGGTGTGTGAGCTGCAGAGCCCAAATGAGCTTCTGATAATCGTAGAGACATATGGTAGCAGCATACCTTCCACCCAGCTCACTCCCATACGGACATGAGAACAAGCCCAATTTATAACTGATGTGATAACATTATTCAGATTCCCCAATGGATAGCAAAAACTTGGGCAGATTCTTCCAGGATAAGCTCACATCCATTGCTCAGTGGAATATTGGGAGTTTATATTGTATGCAGCACCACCAATTACAAAGATATTAAACATTACAACCCATAATGTATGGGTTAGATCCAGAGGAGTCAAGCAAAGTCCACTGACACAATGGGGCTTTCCCATCTCTTCCTTCCCACTGTAGCCCTGGCAGCCCCCCAAAACTTCTTGTGAGGGTTAGTGGACATTCTGTTGCAGTCCAAAATGTGCTACCAAAGGCTGCACATGAATTAAATAGAAATTAGGATAGCCGTGATGTGAACAGAAGAGTCTTCCACTCACGCAGGGAACCCTCTAGATTTCTATGGCCCGCTTCAGATGTAACACAGAAACGCAGGTCCAATGGACCCACAGTTCTGTGCCCCTGTCCCCCCACTTTTCCATCTGCTTTCACACATGCAGGAGGGCTCCTATTTGCAGTCAGTGAGACTGCAGAGAGGCAGGTGAGCTGGCTGTGCAGGCTTCCTTCTTGAGAGGACAGCCTACACAGCCTTCTTGAGAGGACAGCCTCACAGCCTCCCTCAACTCTGGCTCTGTGGGGCCAAGACTGTGGTGCTACTGTTCAGATGTGATGATGCTGATACTGCAGAACTGGAATTGGAGGTGCCCAAACTTCACTCCTAACCAAAGGTTCGGAGTGGAGTTCGGGGAGGAAAACTGTGGATCCCTTCACGTCTTCAACTCTGGTTTCCCAAATTTGGATGTGCATCCAAAGAAACCAGAGGTGAAGGGACCTCTGGTTTCTTCTTACATCTGAATTTGGTGAAAGTGTCTTCTGCAAGAAACACTGGTGCACCACAAGACTAGTATATATGTGGAAATACCATTTACTATATAAAGCTTGGAGTTGCCGTTGCTCTCATCTTTATGGGACTAGGAGGTGTACTACTTCCAGCCAACTCTGCCAGGCCTGGTGAACGAAGTTGCTTGACAAACAGAAAAGGATAAGATGTTCCCCAGAGTGCAGTGCAGAGAGAGCATGGTGCTGGGATGGGGAAAAGAACAAAATGGAGCTGATAGGAGGCTTGTGTTGAATCAAGAGAGGATTAGAGTGATGACAGAAAAGATATGGGAATGGAGAGGTAGGGAGCTTTAAAGCTAAGGACTAGGCCCTTGAAGCTGATACAGAGTGACAAGGAAAGGCTGATGGAAAGGAATGTTATAGAAGGCAAAGATGATTTGGTAGCAGCACTCTGAAATTTGTGACAAAGGAAAGATATATCAGAGGTTTCAGGAACATCTTAAACTGAGGCAAGCCTCTCTTACTAATTTCAGGAAGGATAGGATACATTTTTAGGTCTGCCTTGCCACATACATGTCGGATAGTTTATGATGTATGATTGTATTTTGCATTGAGCATGACTGGCTATTAGCGAGCCCGATGTCAGACGGGGAGCTCCGTTGTAATTGGCTATTGAATTGTACTATGCCAAATTCTCAGATAAATGATTGGATAATTACTTGAATAGGCATTGATTGTATGATTGATTGATCAATTATCTAGGCAAATGTATTGGATTTTAAAATAAGTGGCAGTGTTTATTGAACTTTGCATGAGAGATCCTTCCAATCTATTTTTCTGTGAGACAGACATATTTGTTCACTGTGTCTTCCTATGTAATCCACTGGAAGCTTGCTGGCTTATGAGAGAAATAGTGGCAGCTCCAGGCCTCAGTTTCTACTGAGGAACTGGGCACTGACAGCTACTCCCTTGAGAGCTTCACTGTTCCTGTCATTTGAAAGATACTTACAAATTATTTCACATGAAAATAGAATTGCTCCAGACATTCTAAATAATACCTGCACCCTTCACTAGTTTCCCACTAACATGACAAACAACAGCTTCGAGGTGCATTGCCCCCGCTAACAAAGGGCGAAAAGATATATTTTAAAGTGGTGACTCTCTCTTATTTAGAGAGAAGAGAAGCTGTGCCTATTCAACCTCAGCATGTCTTTCCAGTGGATGTTGTGGCTGCTGACTTTGTGTTTCTCTTTGTGCCTGTGCCCACCTCGTGTTTTTCTGTGAACAGTTTGGAGACAGGGAAGCATCTTATTCCTTTTTCTATGAAAACTGCATTGGGAAGGGAACTCTTTTGAAGGGAGGTGGGATATAAATATTCTTAATAATAATAGGGGTGGGGGAGGGTTTAAGCCCTAGCACCCCAGTTCGGATCCAGATTGGTCTTCCCACACCAACAATTTGCCATTTAATGAGATAGAAGATCCAGTCATGACTTTCCATTAGCTTGTTTAGTTGGTTAAAGTGGCAGGAGAGAAATCAGAAAGCAGTTGTGATTCATAATTCTGTGCTTCCAATCTAATGTTCAAAAAGGAAATTAGGAATACACAGCTTCCGGATATAAAAACAGTGGGACACATTCCCTTTGTGACATTACGCTAAATGTGGAAAAGTGGGATGTACAACTTAAAAAGAAGCATCAAGGGTATGGCTCTTCATACAATTTCCAGTAGGCGTTCAATGACATTTTAGAATATTGATTTATCACACACAGGAATTTGAAATAAATCTCTTGTAAGCTGAGAGAAGTCAGTGAGTTCTGACTGCACATAATGTTTGGTTTTTGTATCCTAGAAAAGCTCTGGCATGGTCTCTGACAGAAGGCTTAAGGGCATTTTGCACTGTGTGGTTTGTCATTATCAAAGACAATCTCACCCTTTCCCAACATATAGGTATTTTTTCTTTTCTTAGCTGGTCACTTCTGTTCTGTGTCCTTACCCTTTGCTCAAAAGGGCAAAATAGCAAAGACAAGGTAGATTATTCCCTTATCCATAATGATTTATGAACCCAAGTATGACTAATTACCATAGAGGAACAAAACTACAACAGTAATTACGTTTTAACCAACACAGGTAGCTAAGAATTAGATTATATTCAGCTACATGCATGAATTTTAAAAGAAGTATTTTGTATTTTGAGCAGTGCCCAAGCAAAGAACAACTGTCTTGAAGAATTAACCATATAGTCCTATGAAAATGGCCTCTCCAGATAACCTAAACATTTCCTGAAAGAGTGAAATATAAATGCATATTTTGAAAACTTGGTTAATTTTATTTGGTTCATGGCAGACCCTTTACCTTCCATCTGAGCTAACATTTCCCCCCAGCCCAGATTAAAATGTGCTTGTGGGACACAGGTCACATCAACACAAGACACCAGCCCCCTTCACACATAACGCCAAACCATGGGTCCAACAGACCTGTGGTTTGCCCTCATTCTCCCAGATGATACAGATCTGGAGTCTAAGAGTCTAAAAGTAGGGAAGAACTGGCTGCGCAGGCTTCCCCCTTCTAATGATGGACAGCCATGGCAGCCAATTGGAGACGGAGGAGCTTCCTACCCTCAACTTTGATTACAAACAGTGGCAGAATCCAGATGACAAGGTGCTGCTTTCTGTTTCAGTGGTGAGACCGAAGAGGAACCAAGGGTTCCAATTCAGGTTTGTGGCTATAAGCCTCAGGTTGATTTTGGCACAGAACGAAAGGTTTCCACCTTTGGACAACCACAAACCTAAACCTCTGGCATGGTTGCCTCCAGTTTGGCATGATGTCTGAAGGCGGCCACTGTTTTCCACAATAGTGGTAACTCTAAAGAGAAAGTGAGGAAACCGATATGGAAATCTATCTGGACTAGACTTTGCTGCATAAAAAACAGGTTGTGCCTGTGGTTAGAAAAACTTTCTTATCACTTACATACAATGTACAGGCTGTATCCCTTCCTGGAAAACAGAAATGTTACAGCCATAATTCACAGGCTTGTCAACTTGACTACTGCAATGCCTTAGATGTGGGGCTCCCACTTATGTGGAATGCCACTGACTTCATCCCTGCAAGAGTATGGAATTGGGATTGTGTTCAGTCTGTTCCATGGAAGCACATTGGCAATCTGCTCACTTCTGGGCCAATTCAATTTTCTGATATTTACGTTGAAGATACTTAATGGCTTGAGATGTGCATCTCTTAAGGCCACCTCATTTAAATAGTCCTCACATTCTCCTCTGAGTTCATTTGCAGGAAACCTAACTTACCTAAGAAAAGTGACGATATTAAAAGCAGGTTTTCAAAGCATTGCAGGGAATGTTCTCCCTGTTGAGATCACTGTCCTTAGATCCTTAGAAGATTTTAAAAAGATTTTAGTAGAATATTATTTTTAAAAATGGCATTCCAATGTGATTTATTTTAGTGACTGCTTTTGTGTGTCTCTCTGTGTGTTTTGATGCAGTGATCTTCACTCTTTTTCAAGCAGGGGTCACTTTGGCAAAAACAAACAAACAAACCCCACCCTTCAATGTGAGAGCCATTTCCTGTGTTAACCTTCGTTCAGTACTGTGTTTTTCTGAGTGCTTAGATGGCCCATTAAGAAAGACAGAGCCCTTTCTTAAGAGCTCGAAAAGAAACGCTCTGAGAAGGGCTACACTTCCCACCATTCGGTGCATGGCATTCAAGATGGTGCACAGGCTCATTGAGAACTCAGTTTCACTTAAAGGAGTCACACACACACACACACGGCACTGGGCAAAGCACAGCACTGCACGGTGAGAATGGTTGTCTCCTCATGGTGCCAGGGTGACTGTGTGGTGTTTGGATGAAGGTTTGCACAGGACCAATAAACAATTAGTCAGGGAGCTACACTTTGAGCTGATGACGGCCACCACTGGCCCCTGGGCCTTACAATGAAGAGCACTGGTGTACTGCTTATATAGGCTATTTTACAGAGATAGTTTATTCTGTGATTTGTTCTACACAACCAAGCATAAATAATTGTGCATGTAGTAGTTGTTGGAAGAAATTTTCTCACCACATTTGCTAAAATGGCATATTTAGGTGTTTTCAGAGGGATTATCTGGCATTCAGATAGATACATTAGAGCATTTAGCTTTACTGTCATTGCTGACTATTGGTAGCAAAGTAAACATCGGCATGCAAATCAGAAAGAAAAAGACATCTAACAAAAAACCGAAAAGAACAGAATTATTTATAGCTGTTTCTAACTAAATCTTGGACATCAGCAGTTTGGGCTCTTGAAATAACCCAGTGTTTATAGGGCATCACAAGGATATACACAGATAAGAGGGTTGTTTTTTAATGCAATCAAAACAATAGGGGGAAAATCCCACACACATTATGCAAATGTGTTAGCAAATGTAAAATGATGAATTAGCAAGCGACTATTTAATTATTAGTGTGACTAATTCCTGTAGATGGTGACACAACAAATGAACCTGAACTTGTTCTGGTTGACTGCAGTGTTTTGTTGAAACATTTCCATTTGGTTTTTGTTTGCGGCTTGTGTAGCTTGCTGAAGGAGACAGCATCTGTTTAATGAGCTCCCACTTCATTACTGAGTCGTTCTACTTACTGAGTCATTCTCCTTAAGTATTCAGGCTGTGTAATCTGGTGTTGTTTTAAAGCAAATACTAATTTATGATTACCTGTCACATTAGGCCATTGAAAATTGTACTCACACTTCCTTGCATGAGCAGAATGCTAATGAGCTGATTATGGATTGTTGGAATGGGCTCTTGCTAACAATCCATGGGAGTAAATACAGAATCCAGCTTTACTGGCTGAGCAATGAACTCTGCTTTACAGGAATGAGATAAAAATCCTTTGTATGTAAAATGGGCAGGTTGCTACAACCAAAAGCCATCACATGCAATAATAGCTTGATTGCAGAATTGTTAGAAACATAATAGGATGTCTCAAAGATGCATGCATCAGATATATGTTGTTGCCTTCTATAGCCAGATAAAGTGGCACTGTGTAGAATTAAAAGAGAATTGGGCATCAACATTTTCAAAGCAGAAATGAGGCAGAGGTTTTTAAAACCCATTTTGACTGAAGGCATCAAATTTGATTTTAAAGATTTGCGCATGTGCACACACAAGGTACCCATTCCACACTGAGAACTATGTGAAGGATATCAGTATTACATTTTCTCCAACTGGGAATGTTCCTATTGGTCCATTTTCACATGGGCCACTGCTACTCTGAAAGCTAAATTTAGAAGCCCTGTGCAGAAACAAGGAATACATTCAATATTATCTAATATAAAAATGATCTAGTAATGGTGATTGGGACTCATGAGAGTTAAATTGTGGCATAACCACTTTTCCACTCTTGCACTCAAAAGAAAGGTTTTGTTGGTTAGTAGCCACCTAATGGGGCAGTGGGAAATCACTTGACTAGCAAGCCAGAGGTTGCCAGTTCGACTCCCCATTAGTATGTTTCTCAGACTATGGGAAATACCTATATCGGGCAGCAGCGATATAGGGAAAAGATGCTGAAAGGCATCATCTCATACAGCACGGGAGATGGCAATGGTAAACCTCTCCTGTATTCCACCAAAGACAACCACAGGGCTCTGTGGTCACCAGGAGTCGACACCGACTCGACAACACACTTTACCTTTTATTTATTTATTTATTTATTTATTTATTTATTATTAAAACTTTTATACCACCCTTCCAAAAGGCTCAGGGCGGTTTACATTAAAACACCATTAAAATCAGTTAATAATTAAAACAAAAATTATGTATATTATGTATATTATATTTATGTACATTATATCCAGGTATCTCAACAGTCTCTTCCCTTATGAATCCACAAGGGACACTGATATTGAGCTAAGGCCCTAATCTGTGTCTGCCACCATATGAAGTATAGCAGGTGGTCACATGAAATGGGGTCTTTTTTATTGTAGTGCGTAAGCTGTGGAAAATCTACCCTCAAAGAAAGACTACTTAATTCTATGGCTGCTTGCCTTTTGACAGTTAGCAGAAACTGATTTTACAAGGTTTGGGGGTTAAGCCTAAGCCAGCTATTGTTTAGAACTAGTGTTGAGTTCAGATGATCTAGTCTATTGAGGTCAGTCTGTTATGAGTTTATTTTTAATGTTTAGTTTTTGTTTAATAATTTGCTTTATTATATTTTTGTTAGTCATTTGAGAGTCCTTAAGATGAAAAATCATGTTATAAAAATATTCACACATTAATCATTTGGTATATAAAACAATCATATGGGGAAACAGGGCTCCTTCTCTTTCTTGCCTCCAAATCATACCAGTATTAATGACGTAAATTCAATAGTTACCCCATCCTTTTTTATTTTAAGCAAAAGGATTTCCCACTTTCAGTATACATTTAATTGTTTGACCAATAATCATTCAATACAGCCAGTTGAGATGACACATACAACTGGCTCCACCCACCATGTGATGCAAAATGTGACAGTGTACTTTTCATTCCCCTCCTAGTGAGTACACTGTTCCAAATTCCACATATTTGTATATCGGCGCATTATTTAAATTTTACATTAAAGTAGCATTTTTTATTATTTATTTAACTTATTTGTATATCCCCAAACACAAGTCTCTGGGCAGTTTACAAGAAGACTCTGGGCAGTTTACAACAAATTTAAATTGTGCATGAGGATGTGGCTGTGGACAGTGCACCAAGATGGGCGGAAAGCATTTGGATACATCTTTCATTATGTGGTGGGCAGGGCAGTTGGACTTACTGTCCAAACTGGCCTAGTGTAGTATTAGTGAATTGTCCATAAATATGGGTGCACCTAAGGAAAAATCACATATCTCAGACACAACGCCAAAGGACACGACAGCCTCTTATCTTCACTAAGTGGTGCCTATTTATTATTATTTTTACCAATATCCATGACAAATTGTTCCCTTGTTTAAACTAATATTTCTGTGAGCTAGACTAATATTTCTGTGACTAGATATTTTAAAATATATACGCAATGTATATCACATGCATATATACAAACAAGGTTGTGTGTTGGCTAAAAAACAGCAGTGGGGTTTAGGTTGCTTTTAGTTTAAAAAAAGAGGAGAGCTGGTCTTGTAGTAGCAAGCATGACGTCTCCTTAGCGAAGCAGGGTCCACCCTGGTGAGACCCTGGTGAGACTTGATGTGTAAACACTGTAAGATATTCCCCTTAGGGGATAGAGCCACTCTGGGAAGAGCATTTGAGGAGCCAAGTTCCCTCCCTGGCATCTCCAAGATTGGGCTGAGGACAAATATTCATTGGTATTTGTTTATTATACCTCAGTCAGTAAATATTCCACTAGTAACCATCAAGACCACGACTTTGCAAAGCCATTTGGAGGAAATAATTCCAGACAAATTTAACCACTGTTAGAAGACGGATATAGCTTACAGTGGCAAAGGCTGGCTTTTGCCAACCCACAAAAAGCCAAATATCTTGAGGCTCCAGTTAAGACCATCAAGGGAGAATTCTGACTTCATGCTGTAATGGCTAAGAAAGGATGAATAGACCTATTCTATATGCATTGTGTTCTGATTTTAAAAGGATGTTTTATTACTCTAACTTTTTCCCCCTAAGACATTCACCAGCATAAAAGTTTCACCTTTGCTGCAGACTTTCCTTTTGAATCTTTTTCTGGAGAACAAATTAGGAGAGAAAAATGAAGGGAGTGTGAAAGGGGAAAGTGCCCGGTGACTCTTTTCTCTGAGGAGGTTTTTAAGGAGGCACTGAGGTGACAAGTGAAGCAGCCAGAGATTTCTGTGAATAAAGAAAGTGACAAGCAAAACTAATTTGAGAAGAAAGCCAGCGCACATCCTCCCATGGAAAAACCAACCAGCAAGCATTTCATTTCACAAGGACTTTCAGAGGCATGTCAGGAGGACTTGAGACATTTGGTACATTTAAGAAATCTTATCCACAGAATTATTTTGTAAAGCATGCCTGAAGAATTCCCAGAAATGCCTTAGGAGGACTGCCAATAAAAGTCATCCTTCTATTGTCTCTGATAACAGCTAGTATGGGAACCCATTTTTTAGTTTCTTATCACAGCCTAATTATTCTAATGGAACTAGGAATACTTTGTTTGAATCTGTCAAACTGGCCTATATTGAACAAAGCATCCCCACCTCCATACACTGTAGGGTACTTTATCAATTTTAACAAAGGTCAGCCTGGAATGCAGGATGATTCTGGAGAATTCATACTGCTTGTCAGATGAATTGTGGTAAGGAACAGTGTTGGTTATGGCATTCCCGCACAATTTTAAGGCATGCTAGGGTTCTCTCTGATCCTTTGGGTGCCTTCAGGGAAATGACAAGTGCAATAAGAAGATGGTTGCTTTTATTTATATGTCCTTATTTCTTTTACCTCCTCATTGGTCATACCATATCATTTATCATATTGGTCAATGATAAAATACATTTTCTAGACAGCACTCAAAGTCTGGGGGAATGGAGAAACTAACAAATATGTAGCTTTCTGCCAGGATAGTATATGTGCAGAAATGGAAAGACACTAAAATGCCCTCAGAAGAAGACTGGTTGATAAAAATTTTGGAATATGCTGAGATGGCAAAGCTTACAGCACTTATAAGAGACGAAAATTTGGAATGTTTTAAAGAAGATTTGGAACCATTTTTGCCTTTCTTAAAGAATTATTTTTCTAATATGGTCTTTTCAGTAGGGCTTGAAATATAGTAATAACAGCAGGTTGGGTTGGGTAAAATTGAGTAGTATTGTGGAGTATGTATGTTTTGAATTATTATAGCAATGGTTTATATGTATAGTTATTGTGAACCACGCAGATAGGCAAGCGGGAAGTCAATATTTACTTATGTGTAGAATTAGATAAATGAATGTAATTTGAATGTAAAAGGTATTGTAAAATCCAATAAAAATTTAAAATGTGAAGGATAAAAAATATGGAGCTTTCTGTACTCCTCTTCTCCTGGAATATGAAGTGACATTCACCAGAGGATGATTTCCTGATTTGTTGATGAACTTGCAGCCTTATTGACAATAAAGCTGTAAACTTTGCTATCTCTTTTTAAAGAACTTGCTCAAAATGTTTTGGTGATATAGTTGAAGGTAAATGCCTAAAAATGCAAAGGGTCAGTTAACAATAAGCAGACCAAAGTCTATAAGTTACATCCGTTCCATGTCCAATGTTATCTACAAGTAAAAAACTAAATTTTCTCAGATGTCAACCAGCATCTGAATGTGTTCCAGTTACAAGGAGACTAGAATCTTCGGCTCTTGCTTTCTTTCCCCCCATTGGTACCATATTTTCTGAGCTTCTAGGCAAAAAAAAAAAAAAAGGCAGTTGCATTGGCTAGGAAAGACACATTGAGCGGTTTTTTTTTTCATTTCAGTTGGGCAGACTTGCTGAAATAATGATCCCAGCAACATGTTAGCAAAGCATTAGAAACACTTTAGTAAGCAAATAATTTAATTACAGTCTTCGCTGAGGCAGCTTATATGGCTTGCCCTCTGACCTTTTATATTGCAGTACCTCGAGTCAGCGTGGGATTCACACTTCCTATTCCTGTCACAGAATCTCTCCATCTTGTACCATTTAATATAGTGTGCTCCAGGTGTTCTGTGGTGAATGAATAGTTATATTACTACCTGTCAGACACAATCACACTCTATTCATCATTCTCGGCTGGCTGCGTGAAGCCCTGCTTCCAGCAGGCTCCCTCTCTATTTCCTTGTTCAAACGTCTGCAGTGCTTTCGGCCCATCTGTCAAGGCTGTCATTTAGAGGGAAAACAGTATCAGCGCTTTAAATATATAGAGTTCTCTATTGAAACAGTGCTGTGATTGAACTGTCAGCATTCTCAGTATCAGACAGTAATTCATGGCTGGTCAGAGCTCCATTTAGGTTGCTATTACTATGTTGACCCCACAGGGTCATGCTGACGGGCTTTTCGTATATGTCCAGATCTATAAATAGTGCAATTAACCTTTCAAGAATTACAAAATGCTCATTTATTGCCTCCCTATTCACTTGCTGCTTATGACATTTACAATAAAGAACAAATATCTTCAAATGCGCAAAGAAATTAGTGTGTGTTGAAATGTGTACCAGATGGCAGTCAAGTACAAATACATGCTATTTTTCTGCCCCTTGCTGAACCCCTTTCTCTGGTGAAACATCCACTACTTCCAAACTCAGTTGTCTCAAAATAGTCTAGTCCTTACAGTTTGTAGCATTTTTTCCTTGAAATTTTAGATAGTGTTTAGAGCATTAAAATGGACAGAAATAGGAGCTTTTGATATTATTATGAAATAATGCCATTCTTTCTATATTGGTGAGCAACTCCATGCTTCCTTTTGGTTATTTCGCTGAAAGGATGAATTAGAATTTATATCCATTTTACCAGTAGTTTATCTCAGAAAATTGATATAACACATTGGCAATTTAAAAGTGGGAAATATCCTAAAAAAATTCTCCTAGCATGGAAGAAGGATATTTCCAAGCAACTATGAAAAGGCACTATAACACTGCCCTCAAAGATGGAGGAGTCTCAAAGGCAACACTATAATGTGATTAAATAGGACAGCTGCTAGTGAGTTTGTTGGCATCTCTAGTATTTGCATACATTGCACAAATTAGGGGGAATGAATATCAGCCATTTTAAATATTTTCCTGGAACATGGGTAGAGCCATCCTATGGGCCATGGTACAATGGCAGATGCTATAATCAGTACAGCTTAGTTGTGATCCAATGCATTCTCAGTAGCAAAATGGACAGCAAAACAACACAACATGTACCCACTCCAACAATCATGGCAACATCATCAAATCACATGAATCACAGAGCTGCACACAGATGACACCTCCACATTAGGCATCCATGGGATGAATCAATCCATGCATGGCGACAACAGAAATAGCTCCATGACTTCACCCTGCTACATGATATAGAGGTACCACCTACCTAAGACACAGCTTGGAAGAGATAAGCAAACCAGATTGCCCTAGTTAGTGTTAACTACTAATAAGGCATCCCTACAGACAGAGGTATGAACTCATTAAGGATTAATATGTAGTAGTAGTAGTAGTAGTATGACAGCCACCTAATGGCGCAGCAGGGGAATTAACCTGCCTAGCAAGCAAGAAGTTGCCAGTTCAAATCCCCGCAGGTATGTTTCCAAGACTATGGGAAACACCTATATCAGGCAGCAACGATATAGGAAGATGCTGAAAGACATCATCTCATACTGCGTGGGAGATGGCAATGGTAAACCCCTCCTATATTCTACCAAAGAAAACCACAGGGCTCTGTGGTCACTAGGAGTCGACACTGACTTGCTGCCACAACTTTACCAACTTTACTTTAGTATGTCTGTAGGGATCCCTGAAGCAAATCAGTGTAACTCCTCTTCTGCTTAAGAAACAAGGGGGGGGGGGGTTCAAGTCTGACAGTGTAGTTCCACCAGTGATTGCAGGGAAGGATATACAAAAGAAATCCTTGCACCCAACTCAAAGGGTTAATAAGCATTATATTGCTATTCTTTTATATTTATATTTCCAATACACATGTAAGTATTGATATGTATCTTCACATATAGGTCTCTTCGTCTGCAGTTCTGGCTCCCAGTCACTTCTGGGCCCAATTCAAAGTGCTACTTTTAGCTTTTAAAGCCCTAAATGGCTTAGGGCCAGATTACTTGAGAGAGCACCTTGCCCCATATGTCCCAACCCAGACCTTAAGATCTTCTGCAGAGGCCCTCCTCCAGGTGCCTCTGCCAAACAAGGTGAGGCGAGTGGCTACTAGGGAGAGAGCCTTTTCGGTGGTTGCACCCCGTTTATGAAACAGCCTCACCAGTGAGGTTTGTCTGGCTTCATCACTTTGTTCTTGTAGATATCAGGTAGAGAACTTTTTGTTCACTCAGGCCTTTTACATTTTAAATACAGGTTGGGTATCCCTAACCTGGACATCCAAAATCCGGAATGCTCCAAAATCCGGAAACCATCACAGCATGCAGCCACAGCACCAACTCGTTGTGGCTGAGCACCTCATAACAAAACAAAAAACAAAACGCCTCAGCTCACTCACTCGCTTTGGCACTAGAGACCTTAAATAAAACCTAAAAAAAGAAAATACAGTGTACCGTAACCTTTCATGTTTAGACTTGGATCCTATGCCCAAGATATCTCATTACAATATGCAAATATTCCAAACTCCGGGAAAAGTCCAGAATCCAGAACACGTCTGGTCCCAAGCAGTTCATATAAGGCAGGGGCGTAGCAAGGTTGGAGTGGGCCCAGAGACAAGATTTTAAAATGGCCCCCCCCCAAAGTCCAGGGCCTCCGCACACCCCAGGCCCCCAAGGATTTAAGTCTGATATTCCAAAATAAGTATGCTGCCTGCAAATACATTTCACTGAATACACACACACACACATCACAATATATAGTGATATACATTGAGTACTATACATTTGTATTACTTTTGATGCCTAGAACACACTAGAAAGATGAATTATTAAAATGGGCCCCTCGCTGCAGATTAGCAAAGGAGACTTTCAACCATGCAGGGTGAACCTATGTTTGTTTTCCCAGAATTCTGAACAAATTCAGTCAAGTTTGATTGCAGGAGGTTTTTCACAGGAGGCTTTTAAAGCCCTTTAAGACACATCTCCTCTGGAATGGAGGTGCTGCATTCACATGTTGGCCAGATTTACCCTGAAGTCCCTGCAAGTTATTGGGGAGCAGTTCACACACAAGAAAAATAAAATAAAAGCACCACACATGCTTCACAGTTCTCACTCAGACCTTTTGGGTTGCAAGACAACTTGAACATAAGTGCATTTATAAATGAATGAATGAATAAATAAAATTAATAAAATACTGTTCCAGAAGTTTTTGCAATTTTCTGCCATGAAACAAGCCACTTATAGGACTTTTTAGATAGCTTTTTTTAAGTCAGCAAATTTTCCAAGCTGTTTCAAAATAAATATTCAGAGACTTCTCGGTCCCTCCCCCCCCCATATCCAAGCCCTATGGCAAGCAGATCCCTATATATGGGGGGGGGGGGGCGGGAAAGGTAACCACAAAAAGGCATTCACACTCTACCTGGCAAATGCTGGTCTGGGTTAAGCAGGGCAGCAAGAGGTCTTCTGCTGCAGAGAACACTCTGGCTGCCTCCTCCTTCCTGGCTTGCTTGGGCCCTACTCGAGTTCAGGCTTCACTGCGGCCTACACGGAGGCCTCCGTGGAAGCCCCGCCCACCCGCCGATCAGCTGAGAGGCTATGGGGCTGGGCAGGGGGCAATGGGGAGTCACATGAGGTGTCCCTGGGGTGCCCCTCCAGGCAGTGGGGCCCCCAGACAACTGTCTCCCCTTGCCCTATCATTGTTACGCGCCTGATATAAGGGATACTCAACCTGTATTTTGTTCTGATTTAATTGATTTTAACAATGTCTTTTTAATTGATCTGTATTGTATTTTGTATACAAGACAAAATACAATACACACACACACACACCCCGTTTTGGTCTGTTATGCTTTAATGTGTTGTATGTTTTAATCTCATATTTTATTATTGTGTTGTAAGCTGCTTAGAGAACAATTTGTTATGAGGCGGCTAACAAATAAAAGTTATTATTATTAATAATTATATAAAAGTACCAGAGTTTGTTAGCAACCATAGTGACCAGCTTTAAATGCAAATTCACAACAGATCAAGCATAAAAATCCAGACCCTTTTCTTTAGGAGTGTCCCAAAAGTCACCCTGTAACAGTTCATACCACTTCCTTGAGAAATGTTGAGAACATGCAGAGCCAGAAGAACAGGCGCGAAACAGAGTCCTCAGGCTTCTCCAGGGTTTTGAGTTGAGTTGATACACAAAACTGATTGCAGAGAGAGAAACGAACTGAAATGATGAAGCAAGTGAATAAAGCAGAATAAAGCAGAATAAAGCTGCATAAGTCCTACTTTTCCTCTTCAGGTCAGAAACAGCTTTCCCTCCTTTTGCTGCACCAGGTTCCAGAAGGCTATCTGGAGCCTATGAGCATGCTCAAACAGTAATAAGGAGAGGGGAGGGAATTCCAATACAAGCTTTAACTGCCAACTGATGGCCTGCTATTAACTAACACTCACTAGTAATAATATGGATAATAATGGTGGGGGTTACATCAATACATCAAAATCTGTAGGGAAAAACACAAGAATGGGGCTGTAGTGCAGTGGTAGAATACTGCATGCATCTGAAACCCTGGCCAGTCACTACCATTCAGATCTCAACAATAGTGACATGAATGGTCCCATAGTCTGACTTGGTGCTTTGGAAACTTCTTGAAAAGTGCTATCGGAGGCATTCTTACCCCTGGACCTTGGGGCCCTGGTCTGTGGCCTCCAAGGTCCAGGGGGGCTCCAAAGGCTGAGGGTGTGTGTGTCTCCTATCACCACCCCACCCAGCCGTGTGAGGCTGGCAGTGGCCCGTGTTCAGCTGCCATGGCAGTCCCTGGCCTCACCCCCGTGTCTGATGTTAGACGCAGGGGACCGGCTAGCCACGCCCCCGCATCTGATGTCAGACACGGAGGGGCATGGTCTCCCTCCCAAATGCGGCCATGCGGAGGGAGACCACGCCTAATGGGACCATGCGGCCCCATTTGGGAGTGAAATAATGCTCCCTGCATCTGACATCAGACACTGGGGGCATGTCATGCCTGTGAGGTGCGGCCCCTGGTTGGCGGCAGCCCGGGTTCTTTGAACCCATTCGTCCAATGGTGGCTCCACCCCTGACCCCACCCCATGCCCGCCTCATGGCACCGAACTGTAGCATCGAAAACTTCAATAATTTTAGCTGCCATGTGTATGGCTGGAGTGTGGGGGGGGGGGTGTGAGCCGAGCAGGTCTCCCCCACCCCCGTGGTAGCAGCGGCAGCAGGTGGAGTGGGAGCAGCTGCTGGGCCTGTCCTTTTAGCCCAGCAGCCCTTGAGAACTGTGAGGCACTCCAGTGCGCCTGCACAGTTGGAATAGAGTGTTGCAAGTCCATGACGTCAGGGCTTGTGTGACACTCTATTCCAACTGCGCAGGCATGCTGGAGCGCCTCGCAGTTCTCAAGGGCCGCTGGGCTGAACGGTTAGGCCCAGCGGCCGCTCCCACTCCACCCGCCACTGCTACCACCACGAGGGTGGGGAGGTCTGCTAGGCTCAACCCCCACACCCCAGCCGCACACATGGCTGGTCAATACATAGGGAATGACCTGAATGGAACTGTTTCAACTTGCATCATTTGTTTTGATAGTGCAACATAGGGAAGAGAGCTGGTCTTGTGGTAGCAAGCATGACTTGTCCCTGTATATAAAGTATACAGTGTACTGTGCTTGATTGGCCAGCAAACTCGCCTGACCTGACCCCATAGAGAATCTATGGGGCATTGCCAAGAGACAGATGAGAGACATGAGACCAAACAATGCAGAATTGCTGAAGGCCGCTAATGAAGCATCCTGGTCTTCCATAATACCTCATCAGTGCCACAGGCTGATAGCATCCATGCCACGCCACATTGAGGCAGTAATTGCTGCAAAAGGGGCCCAAACCAAGTACTGAATACATATGCATGCTTATACTTTTCAGAGCTCCGATACTGTTCTATTCTTCAATCCTTGTCTTCTTGGTTCCATGTAATATTCTAATTTTCTGAGATTGTGGATTTGGGGTTTTCATGAGCTGTACGCCATGATCATCACAATTATAACAAATTAAGACTTGACTTATCTCGCTTTGCATGTAATGCGTCTGTCTCATATATCAGTTTCACCTTTTAATTTGCATTACTGAAATTAATGGACTTTTGCATGATATTCTAATTTTCCGAGTTTCACCTGTACTGCTCTTCAACAAAAGTCCCCAAAGTGGTTTAGATAGATAGATAGATAGAAAGATAGATCGATAGATAGATATAAATAAAATAGCTCCCTTTCTCCAAAGGGCTCACAATCTAAAAAAAGACTGAAGATCACATGAACCTTTATCATAATAGAATTTCTCTTTGACTTTTTCTCAAGTTTTCCGAACATTTTCAACATCTTTGGTTTATAATCCATGTCCAGAAAGGCAGGCAATCTTGTTCTTAGTTTTCTTCCAAACAGTTCAGCAGGAGATAATCCAATTCTCAGAGGTGTTTTAGTAAATCTTGAATCTGTTTCTACGGTATTGCACGACTTGACTTTCTCCCTAGGCCTCTCACAGTAACCTCAGATATCACATTCACGTGAGCACCTGTATCCAGCTTGTATGTAACAAAAATCCCATTAGTTTTTAGAGAAATTGTCCAGTCACTGGAAGCTGTTGTTCCTTGCAAACTTCCCACACAACAGGAAGCTGTTGTTCCTTGCAAACTTCCCACACAACAGGTCTCCATTGTGCTAATGTTGAGGTCTTCTCTGTGCAAAGGACTGCTGATGCTTTCTCCACCTTGCAGAACACTGTTTGGTTTTTTTCTAGACACAGTTTTTGCTTGTCTGCAGACTTTTGCAAAGCGATTCTGCTTTTTTCAAATATGACAAGTCTGTCCAAAGGCAAGACATTGACTGAACTGGTATTTGCCTCCACAGCATGAAGTTATTTACATAGTTTTTTGGAGATTCATTCTGACAAGTTCTAGTACAGTTTAAAGCAAAAGCTTCCATTCTGTTGTGTTGTTGCATGTTCTTTTCGCTGTGAGGCTGTCTGAGAAAGCCTACTGTTGCATTGTTTTGGTGTCCCTTGAAAACTTGCAGTCTGGCCTGTGTTAGCTCTGCAGCTTGACAAATGCTAATTGCTTTTTCCATATTTAAGTTGCTCCTAAATGGCTTAGGAG
Source organism: Hemicordylus capensis (assembly GCF_027244095.1). Classification (NCBI taxonomy): domain Eukaryota; kingdom Metazoa; phylum Chordata; class Lepidosauria; order Squamata; family Cordylidae; genus Hemicordylus; species Hemicordylus capensis. The sequence continues at coordinate 82,786,564 of NC_069658.1, read as the reverse complement.
TCTAAGATCTGTATTCAGACCCATCCTTAAGGCGGGGCCACTGGGGTGATTGCCCCAGGCAATCCCTAGTCCTCCCTCAAAGCCTTCCCTCACTACACAAGTAGAGATGCTCAGAAGGAGGATGAGCAAAAGGTATTCCGCAAAAAGACAATATTCTTTTTGAGTATTGCTGGGACTGAGGCCTTAGATTTATTTAGCAGTTTCCACCTGAGGGAAGAACAGCAAGCTAGTTATAAGACTGTGTCACAAAACTTTCAGGAGTATTGCACCCCTAAACTGAGAAGATATTTGAGAGATATCAGTTTTGAATGCACATACAGAAGGAAGGGGAGACATTTGAATCTTTTTATACAGGCAGGGCTGTCTCTAGAGAGGTGCGGAGCCCCCTTAGCATTTCAAATAAACAAACAATATACATTTCATGTAAAACCAAGACACAAACATACACAGTTTAACACAGGAGTGGTGCACCTAGGTAAATTTGGAACCTGGACCTAAAGGCCTTTGGAGCCCCCCCCCCATTTTGCTGGAGGCCCCATCCCTCGCTGCAAGTTAAACATTATCCTACACACACACACACACACACACACACAGAGTATTTTTTAACACATGGGTTCTTGAGGGCACAATCAAGTATACTGAGGAAATAAAACAAGTATATTTATGCAAATATGCATTAGCAGAAATATTTCAACATACAACTTAACATATTCCCACCCCACATATTTCTTTCTCCCCCCCCTTCTGTCTCTAAAGGATCCAATATTTAAGAAACTGAATTTGCAAGATTGTAAAGATGTGGGGAAAAACAAGGCAGTGGGGAAGGGTGCGTGGAGACATTGGGATTTGTGTTGCTTTTTAATGCAACTTCAGGACTGGGTGGGAAAGAGGACCCACCATTCAGAAAGGTGGGCAAGAAGTTGGACCTGCTTGCTTTTCTTTTGCAGGGTTGACATTGTTGGAAATTCTCTGTGGTGAGAGAATCCCTTTCTCATTATAGCAGAGTGCACAGAGGCACAACACAGCGGTAGTTTAGTTAGGCATGCGTGTATGCTGAGCGTAAAGTAACTTGGAGCCAATTCATAGTTTCAAATCAATATAAAAGGCATTTATTAAGGAACTCCATTCTAGATAGGAAAGTGAGGAGTTAGGCTCTCTAATCTATCTATCTAGTTGGATGCAGATGGATTCTGCATCTTCTCTGCACACATGGTGCAGGGAGAGAGGCTTGCCATGTTGCAAAGGAGAAGGGCAGGAAGGGAAGAGAGAGAAGAAGGAAGTTAATCCCTGAGATTAGCAATCTACATATCCAAAGGGATAGTGTCAGAGCAGTGGAGAAGGGATGTCCAATGTCTTGACCCTCTAGCCCTCTGACTCACTAGTCTGTCCTCCACTGTCTGAGACAAGAGACAGCGCAAAGACCTTTAACTTCCAACAGAAATAAGTTTGACTGAACAAAAGATTAGTCTCTCGCGTCTCTCTCCCTTGCATAGATAAGTGCTTGGATGGAAGGCATTTTCTCCCATCCCCTCTTCTAGCGTCCTTCATGCTTTCCCTTTTCTGCAGAGTTCAGGAGTTTGGCAAGCATGGTGCAGTCACTCTGACATAAAACTAAACATACACAGACAGACCCGGGTTCCATGAGGGTGCTCTGTTCTCTACAACCACCTGCAGGCACATGAAACTCTTCCCCTTTCCATTTGGGAAAGAAAGATGGTTGGTTTGCAAGCAGCGTGTCCAGCACCATGCTTTTGAAAGTGACCCCCGCAACCTGACTTCTCAATTCCTCGCAACAGCGACCCAGGCAGGCACATCACCCTCTACACACATACCTACACGCATCACCCCATACACACACACACACCACACACACACACACACACACACACCATGACACACACAGTAATTAACACATGGGTGCTTGGGGCACAAACAGCAACAGAACTCACAAGAAAGCAAGGAAGTAGCCTAGAGCAGTTTCTCCAGGTGCACATGTGGCAGCCAAGGCACGGGTGCCACTCCTGGGAGCTGCCCGCTGCTGCTGGGACTGGGAGCTGCTACTGTGGGGAGCCGCTGGCGCTTCCGCCACCCACCCACCATCTGCTGCCTGCTCCTCCTCCTCCTCCACCACCACCACCACCTCCACACGTCTTCACTTCCGCTTGCCTGTCCTTTGCTGCTGGGAGCCAGCCAGCCAGCCAGCTGCCCGCCGCCTCCACCTCCATCCTCCAACTGGCTCCATCTGTAGATCTTGACAGAAGTCTCGCAAGAGGGGACATTGAACTCTTGCGAGACTTTGGATGAGATCTGCAGCAGGAGGAGGAGCAAGCCTGGCCAGGGAGGAGGAGGGGGCAGTGGTGATGATGGTGGTGATGCTGGTGGTGGCAGCGGCGGCAGTGGCCGTGGAGACCTGGCTGTGTGGAGAAGGGACCCTGGAGTGTGCCATTGCTGCTGCCGCTGCCGCAAACAGCAGAGCCCATCCAGCAACTGCTGGGAGGGTGGGCCTTTCCTCCTAAGGGGAAACTCCTGGGGAAATCAAAACTACACTCACAGCCACCTACAGAAGAGAAAGCCTCTTCTTGAGTTGTTCTGTCCCAGGAATGCCCCGAGGAAGCAGCTGAATGAGAAGTTGCTGGGGAATGGGAGGTCAATATCCCTGCCTGTGAGTCATAAGATAGGGACCCGTTCAGCTAGATGTGTGAGGGAAGTTATTTTCCTTTATTGTATTGCTTGAATCTGAGTTGCCAGGTTAATGAAAACTCTCTCCCTTACAGTTTGGTTTATAAAAATACAATTGTTCTTATTGAATACCTTTTTTTAAAGGTAATAATACATCCTTTTTGCTGAAGTGTGCTAGTCTTCATTTTGGGTCTGCCTTAGTCACACGCCTTTTGGAGAACTAGAATTGCTCAGCCCCTCTAGGGAGGGTTTTGCCACTTTACACTCCACCCCATGAATCTTATGATCTTATATGGAAAGAATGGTTTGTCCCACATTAAAATAAAGTGGATGGTGGTAGCCTACTGTGAATCCTTACAGTCGAGGATTTACCCCAGTGAACTCCCACTCCTCCTCTGGCTCTGGCAGGAGCTATGACAATTTGCCTTTAGAAAGAGGTCAGATTCTTGTTTGAAGTTTTTCCAGTTGTCTTCTGCCTTCCTGGAAAGACTGAGAGGTGCTGGAGTTCTGAGCTGGTCCATCTTTCTTTGTTGTGTGTCCTGGTGTCTGCTGTATATATCTTCCAGCTGGCAAGCAACCAGCCACTACTGGTACCATGTGATATTCTAGTATGAATAATTTCCTGTTTCTCAGTTATGAAATAAAACAACAAAACTTTATTTAACTATTTACAAAGTTAAAGAGTCCATGTTATACTTAGAGAAATGCTAGGTCTGTATGGTTTGCCAGTTCAACTCTAACAGACGGGATGCAGAGTCACTTGGCCATAATCTTTCAAGTCCAACCCTCTTAAAGAGATAGTATCCTGACAATCAGTGTCTTTCATGAAGAGGAATCTACACCACATTTCTAGATAACACAAAAGTGAGAACAATGGCTAAAGTCACCAAGACAGAAATAAAATTCAAAATAATCTCAATATAATGCAAATTTGGGCTCAGACTAACAACATGAAATGCACAGTTCTGCATTTAGACCCGGAAGTTAAAAAATTAAAAAAAAAATCAGATGTGGATATAGGATGGGGGATCACTGGCTTGGCATTTGATCTCAGGATTGCAGCTGCTTATGAAATGAACATGAGTCAGCGGTATGATGCAGCTACCATGGGCGAAGTGTCCATTGGATGAGGGTGTCAAATTTCCCCAGGCCCGGAGGATCAAGGGGCCCACAAGGGCCCCACACCACCCCTGTGCCACCATTTCCCATCTATTTATGCATGATGGTGGTGGTGGCGGCGGCGATGGGTGGACTTCTTGAGAAAGTCCTATGAGAAAAGGTTGAAGGAATGAGATATGTGTAGCCTGGAGAAGAGAAGACTGAAAGATACATGATAGCACACTTCAAATACCTGGAGACAGAAGAGGGCAAAGACTTGTTCTCTGCTGTCCCAGAGAACAGGTCTAGATCTAATTAGCTCACGTTACAGGAGGGTAGATGTCAGCTGAAGATTAGGAGAAACATTTTATGACCAGTTGGACAATGGAATCAATTATCTAGCAAGTGATCTCTCCCTTGCTGGAGATCTTCAAATAGAGGCTGGACAACTATATTTTGGAGATGTTCTAGCTCTGGATTTATTGCCTTGTTTATTTATTGTCTAATAGTATTGTGTCTAATCCATTAGATATTAATGGATTTATAATATTAGTAAGACAAAGCAACATGGTTGAACACAGTCAGAGAACACAGTCCACCAAAACTGTTCATACGGTAACAGAATGAAAGGAGGTGTGCAGCCATACCGATGAACTGCACAGAAACTACAATGGCAGTAACAGCATTCTGATGCTGATGCAGAATAGCAGATTTTTTTTTTTAATCCTTTCTTTCTTTTTCTTTACCAAACATTTGCAACATTAAAAATTAGATTATTACAGACACTGAAAATGTCTAATGAATTGGTGGGCAGTTCATGCTTGCTTTGATTACTGAAAAGACAGAGTGGAACAAATCATCTTCCTTGCTGCTATGGTCTTGTTGAAATGTACTTTTTCCCTACTGTGAAGGCAAATTGTCAGAGGGTCTGACAGTCACTGAGAAAGTATAATTCACACACACACACACAAAGTTTATCTAAGGTAGCCACAAAGCAGAGAATCTCCAAAGGCTTCCCTGTTGTTAGTTTGGTAATTATTAATGAATGTACTTCAAACTCTGCCTGCTCTCCATATGAAGGAAAAAGCCTTTGGTGTGATTCCAGGGTAAGTGCAAGTCTCATCCCATTAACGGTCATATTACCAGGCAATAAAGCCATCCCTATGCAAGTTCCACTGAGCATTCAGAATTGCTTATGTGTAATAAAAAAAGTCTGCCAAGACTGGCCCTTTCAGGTTAATACAGAGGCATAAAGGTAGGGGTTATCCCCCATGATCCACTCCTGCCGGGGTTGGCATTATTGGAGACAAAATGACAGAAGACTTTTGTTTCAAGCAAAGAAAATGGAATGAACATGAGAAAAAAATAAGATGTTTACATCTAGAGATAAGAACAGCTTTTGATTCTCCTAAACTAACAATTGGTTCTTTCCCTTTTCCTCATTGCTGCTGGAGCTAAACCACACAGTGCATTCTTTATAAATTATACCACCCTTTGTTAATTATAGGGTGTTGACACTGCTTGTCAGTACTAAGCTCAGTAAATGCTTTGTGTACTTGGATTTTTAATAGCTGTTTGTTCTGCAGAATGTGACAGAGCTGTACAAGTGGCTAGAATTGGCCATTGCTCATATCCTTTTCCTTAAAGCTTTTTACATTTTGTTTTATTTTTCACACGCACACGCACTTCCCACTGCATGGTTTGCATTCTCAAATGTCACTGTATTGATTCAGTCAAAATAGACTGTACCTTTCAAAGAAAGCTTTACAGTCTTTGAGAGAATCAAGTGAAATCCTCTGCATTCCCCAAGCCACTTCTAAGTTCCACAGATTTAGTCTGAATTAGAATTCCTTCTCCAGTGCAAAATATTTTGCCTGCCAGTTTGTTTCTAGAACAATAACTTGCAAGAGAAACAGGCTGACATTCCGGTCAGTTAGTCACCATGTTCCATTGAGGCTGGACCACATACTGAAGGCTTTAAAAAAAACAAAAAACCCACAAATACACTGTGGGTATATATATATATAGACACACAGACAGATGCACCTTCTGATCTAGAGAAAATAATCTGTGTGAAAGAATAAATTTGTACAGAGGAATCAAATGTAACATATGTAGTGAATGGCAAACCCCCTTAGGATCTCATTTGGTTAATATTTGAATTGAATGGATAATTCAACTGAATGTTTAGAGTTTGCTCTTGCACAGTATAAAACAGATGTCATCAGAACATGGCAACATCTAGAAACTTCTTGATCTCCCAACTGCTTTTGAAGTGGTGATTCTGCTCAACAGCTCTAGATCCTTTGTATGCATTCAGTACTTCCCTTCAAACCTACAGTGAGCTTCCAAACTCCCTTGACCCCTCACCACTTCCCTTCCCACCCCCTTACAGTGCTTGAGCCTCCAAGCAGAGGCAAAATGGAGGAAGCAGTCTTTGTACTCCCTTCACATCTCTCACACTTTCTTACACTCCTTCTGAAAGAATAGGTACATAGACTGGGAGTACGTTTGGACCAAAAGATCTCCCTGATATTTCAGGTTGAGGCAGTGGCCAGGAGTGCTTTCTTTCCGTTTTGGCCAGTACTCCAGCCATGTCCATGTCTGGAGATAAATGATCTTAGGTGCATATGCTGGTAACATCAAGGCTTGACTACTTTAATGTGTTCTGTGTTGGACTGCCTTTGTATGTAGTCCAGAAACGGCAATTGGTGCAGAATGAGGCAGCCAGGTTAGTCTCTGGGGCTACCCGAAGAGATCACATTACTCTTATTTTAAAAGAACTCCACTGGCTGTCAATACATTTCCAGGCAAAATACAGTGCTGGCTATAAAGCCCTGAATGGCTGGGGCCCACATATTTAAGAGAGTGCTTTTTTCTTCATGAACCCTGCTGCCTATTAAGATCATTGGAGGAGGTCCAGTTGCAGTTACCACCAGTTTGTTTAGGGGCTGCCCAAAACTGGGCCTTCTCTAGGGTTGCCCCAGGACTCTGGAAATGCTCCCAAACAAAATCAGAACTTCCCCAGCTCTGGTTGCTTTTAAGTGACATCTGAAAACGCACCTATTTTATCAGGCTTTTAGTTCATAATGTTTTAAAAGTGTTATTGATAGTTATTTTAAATTGTTTTACATGATTCAGTGTATTGATCATTGTTTGTGCTTTTTATTTGTAAACTGCCCAGAGATTGTATATGGGGTGGTATATAAATGGATAAATAAATAAATAAATAAGTGAGGTGAGCATTAGGTAAAGTGTGCCGTCGAGTCGGTGTCGACTCTTGGTGACCGCAGAGCCATGTGGTTGTCTTTGGTAGAATACAGGAGGGGTTTACCATTGCCATCTCCCGCACAGTTTGAGATGATGCCATTCGGCATCTTCCTGTATCGCTGCTGCCCGTTATAAGTGTTTCCCATAGTCTGGGAAACATACCAATGGGGATTCGAACCTGCAACCTCTTGCTCCCTAGGCAAGTCATTTCCCCACTGTGCCATTAGGTGGCTCAAGGTAAGCATTATAAGCCCACTAAGATTCCACACCAGGAAATAAGAATTTCAGGCACAGAAAAATCACCATTAACTTTGATAAAATGTAGGAAAGTTACAAACTAGTCCAAGAGGATTCCAATGTGGTTAATGAACAAAGTTAAGAAAGATATAAAAAACGAGAAGGCTTTCTTTAAAAAGATGTCTTGTCCAGATGAAGAAAATACCAGTAGCATAAATCAAATGTACACTGCTCATAGGCAAGCAAAGAAGGCACTTGAGGACTATGTTGCTAGATCAAGGAAGTAGCAAGGTTGGAGTGCACCCTGGGATCAAAGATGAAGCTGGCTCCTGCCTGTGCCCCGCTCCCCACTGCCTTCAAAGAGTTCTGAGGTATGAGCAAAGAGTAAGCTGTCATGAGTCAACAGGCCTGCCCTGCACTTAGGGGCCAGGGACATTTGTTTTCCTCTTGCTCTGTGGTAGCAGCTATGCAGCTGAGCAGAGCATTCCATGGGGGCCCAGCTGGGTCAAAGAGAGCTGCTGCTGTGGCAGGAGCCACGTTCCAAGGCCAGTGGCAGTGGGGACAGGGGCACTCCAGGCAAGAATCTCTGTGCTACTGCCACTGGCACAGGATTCAGAGTAGTGTCGCAGGGTTTGGAACAATTGCTCCAATCCCCCAACAATGACTCTGTTGCCCACTATATAGTACTAGTGTAGCATTCTGCTCCAGAGCTCCCGAGTCATAAGGCAACTCTCCACTAAATAGCAATAGCACTTACATTTATATACCGCTCTATAGCCAGAGCTCTCTAAGCGGTTTACAATGATTTAGCATATTGCCCCCAACATTCTGGGTACTCATTTTACCGACCTCGGAAGGATGGAAGGCTGAGTCAACCTTGAGCCCCTGGTCAGGATCGAACTTGTAACCTTCTGGTTACAGGGCGGCAGTTTTACCACTGCGCCACCAGGGGCTCTTCCAGCCAATGAACCAGCCAAGCACCTTCCTGCTCTATTACCTACATTCCCTTACCACCTTCATGCTGGCCCAGTTCATCAAAGTTGTGGCAAAGTTTATGCACTCTAAAACTGATCCCAGATAGGCAAGTACTGCCCTGATAAATGCTCTCTGTTCCTGCATCATCTTACGATATGATACTGCAGACAAGTCCAGATCCCATGAGATCTATGGCCTCTACCAGGGGCGTAGCTATAATTGAGCGAAAGGGTTCAAAGAACACGGGTCCCCAGCTCCTGAGGGCCCTCCAGCTCCATCCATCCCTATTTTCTTCATTATCTTCCTCACTCTGGGGGGCCGCCAGAGAGAGGGATGAACACGGGCCCCCTCTCCCCTAGCTACGCCCCTGGCCTCTACTCATCTCTTTTCATTCCTCTGCAATCACCCCTTCCTGCAATTTACAACACAGAAGAATCAGGTGCCTCATCTGCTTGGAAACAGAATGCTGGACTAGATCCAACAGGGCTCCTCTTATGTTAAGATCTTCTTCTGTGAAAGCTGAAACAAAGAGATTGTTTTTTCATAAATGTCACTTAAGAAAATAACTCCATTATACTGAACATTTCAACATTCCTAGAGAGGCTTCATCATATAATTTGTGGGAAACTGCTAAACCAGTAGAGTCTATCATGTGTTTTTCACATTTAAATGGCAGATGCTGAACATTCTCTTTCGTTCTTAAAAACCAGTCTCCAATCTCATTTCTGGATAACATCATAATCACAGTTGCAAAATCTTAATAAGCACTTGTCCCCTTGTTAAACTTGCCCAAATTACATCAAGGACACACCATTTCTCATGTAGAATGCCCCCTGTTGTGGTGGGCATTTTCTGTAACAAGGAAATACCAGGAAATGAGAAGCAGTAGTGTATACAGTACAGAATTCTGAAGTCTTTGAGCCAATAAACAGTGCTAATTTGTTCCATTTTATTTTATGTTTATAGACTTATCAGAAGTCACCAGTTCTAGTGATGCTTCAGTTATTATGAAGATTGTATTTTTTTTAATAAGTCTTGAGATAGCTTTAAATAGTGTGCTCTGTGATACAATGTAACATGTTATGTATTTTTATCCATGGCAAACTGGAAAAGATGGATTATTAACATTACCATTATTACTTTGCCCTTGTGTCTTACAATTCTCATAATCCTGCCTGTAGCATTTGAGTTATCCAAGGCTCCATTTCCATTTTGGAAGCAGCTTCATTTATCTATGGTCCTGGGCACTGGGGAGCACTGCTTTATACCAAGAAAAATCTGCCTGCCAACTAAGAAGTGCAGGGAATGAGTCTGTTTCTGTCACACCCTATTAAATGGTATTCAAAACACAATGCCCCAGAAACTAAACTGATAGTAGCTTTTATGACCCTGGTTCTGGGTATGGAAACTATTTAGTACCATGAAGGCAAACATCCAGGCAGCTGTGGGAATGTTGAATTGCCTGGCTCAGCAGTTCTGTTCCGGCTGAAGGAGGATAAAATCATTAACGTTCACTTGGACTCTATTCTTCTAAGCCTCTGACACATCATTTCAGATGAATATCTTAAAAGTTTCCTTTGTAAGAGATTGTTTCAGTGGAATTCCCAATTAGAGCTTTTAACTTGTGTGTTGGGGAGCGGGGTCATAATAAAACATGGAGAGAGGGAAAGAGTCGTGTCAGCTGGCATAGAAAGTTCTTAAACTGTCTCCTTTTGTTGAACTTCTTATCCTTCAATGCACCAGGGAGAGGCTTTATTTACATAGTATTAATAGTCTGGTTGTAAGCCAAGAAATGCAGAATTAGGACTGTAATTCTGTCCTCAAGTTCCCCTTTAGTGTCATGATCTTGGCAAGCTCACACAATTGCTAGTAAACCTCAGCACTGCTCTTCAGACTTACATGCAGATCACATGAGTAAGAGGAAACAAGGATAGAGTTTCACCTTCCCTTATTCACATTTTCTGGGCATGGAATGGAATATCTTTATTCGGTCTTTAGAGACAAAGCACATTTTCAGTTTGATCAATACCTTCCAACTAGACTGAACAATAACTCATTAAAAATACTGTTGTGAGCCATTAAAAAAAAAGAAAAGAAAGAAGGATCATTTTCTTATGAATGATCTGCATGGAGTTACCTGTCCTGCACGGAGTCTACCAGGAAAAAAATAATAACCTGTGGATGTTATTTGACAAACTGATTGCTAATTAAGCCATTAGCTAAAGGGGCTTTTGGATTGCCATTTTTAAAAAAACAGGGAGCTCTAGAGTACAAATGCTTACATATGCAAAACACTGATGATGGAGGGGGTGGTATGTTCAGGAAGGAAAGAAACGATAAAGCAAGCCTAGCATGAAAACTGATATTCTCTAGAAGTAAGCTATTTATGAGAAGCAGTAGTAAAATTGCTTAATTCTCCTGTGCCTCTAGGGAGAAATCTAAGCCTTTTGAGGAGCGATGGAGAGAGAGAGAGAGAGAGAGAGAGAGACGAAGCCAGGGGTGTATTTATCAGAGAGAGAATGCTGGGGAAACAAACTTAGTAGTTCTAGGGGAAAAAACACTACTGCTGCTTGCCAAGAGTTGACAGGTGTGCACTTTCTTATTTTTCTGGAAGGCAGCCAGAAACCACAGTTTTAATATGCATCTACTGCTTTATAGTAGGAGAGAAAACAGCTGTCTCTCTGGCTCAAAGTATAAGGAGACTAAAATATTGAGACAGTCTGCACTTTATAGTAGGTTGGGAACGTTTGCATAGCTTTGCCTGAATTCCCAACTAAAATACATCACAAAAGGCACTCCAGACAGAGCTGTACCTTGAACTGAAAATTCCAACTTAAAATTTTTTCTCTCCACAAACAGATTGATATGCAGGGGCAGCCTCATTCCGCCATGATTCAGACCACATGTGAATATTCCTCAGCAGTACTGACATTGGGATAAACAGTTAAATGTGTCTGTGTGCAAGCTATTTATGCTAAAGATACAAAACCCTTTGCTACAAAAACAAGAGTGACTAGTTATCCTCCATTGATAAAATTGCTTTAGCTATTATGAGGTATAAAAAAACAAGTCCAATAAATATTCTTAAAGTACACTGCTTTTTTGTAATTTAGTATTGAATATATCCACAAACCGACCTTTGAACTTTCTTATAACTCTCACAACTGAAATCTGTAATGATACCCCTGGGTTCGTAAGCAACCAGAGGATTGTGGCATGTGTTTCCATAAAGAGGTTATTATCAACCTGATATAAGCAACCCAACTCAAACATCATTTTTTTAAAAAGAGTGAAAAAGAGAGAGAAAAGCTTCCAGGCCAGCCTCAGATAAACATGCGGTATTCATTTACAACCACACTTAACAAATGGACCCCATAAATCCTTAAGTTTTCATAACGCTGAGAAATGTTTGCCATTAATAAATCCTTTGAACACAAAACGTTTCCTTGCTCTAGGATGGTGCATGTTTTTCTTTAGTACGTGGCAAGGAGTTCATTCTAAAGCCCAATTCCCTTGAGGAGTTGGTTTTTTTAAAAAAAACCCTTACGTACCAGATGTAATCGTCTGTAAGAAATATTCGGCTGGGTTGTATTAAATTTCCTCTTTAGGCTAAAGTATGCTACAATATTAAAAGCTCCTGATAACCACCTGGCAGATTGTCATTGCATAAACATATATATACATGGCTCAGCAGTATATCTCGGCCCATATACACTGATAATTTGATACGTGCAAATAAAACTAAGAGGAGTGTAAAGAGTTTTGGATAGAGGGATGGAAAACAATGTTCATTCAAAACTGTAACAGGAATTTGGAAACAGTGATACTCATTCCAAAGAATTTTACTAGGCCTACAGAACTTTGAAAGGCTTACATCATATGATATAATGGACATCAAATGTCATGCAAGCTCACTATAGTAATATTTAAGTTCCTTAGTCCCATACAGGTGGGAATGAATTACTCAAAAGGCAAGAAAGGACAGAATTAAATCCTTCCAAAACAACACAGACAGTCTAGGACTGTCTTCCCAATTCATGAGACCTTTTTTTTCTCTTCAAAAAAATACTTCATCATTTAAAAAAGAATAATAGAATAACTAAATTATATTGTTGGATGCAGCCTCATAGGCAGCGAGTCCAATGCCCTGCTCAATGCAGGAAATCCAGAGCTAGAAAATCCACAATGAATGGCTGTCCAGTCTTCTGCTTGAAGGTGTCCAGTGAGAGACAGATCCTCCCACGCAGTAATTAGGGCCATTCTCCAATCAAAACAGGCCTGTAACTTCAGTTCATTCGATCCAATCCTGTCTTCCGGGACAGTGGAGAAGAAGGCTTTGTCCTCTTGTATTTGACAGCTCTCCAAGTATTTAAAGAGTGATATCTTCTTGTCCAGGCTAAACATGCCCACATCCATCAATCTTTCTTCAGAGGACTTTGTCCAGATACCTGACTTCATCTTTGTTGCCCTCTAAATTCCTTCCAGTTTGTCCACATCCTTTTAAAAGTATGGCACACAGAACTCAACACAGCGCTCCCCAGATTAGGTCTGACTGTGGTGGAATTAATTCCTTCTCAGGACTTCAAAAATATGAGTATGTTTATGCAGCCCTAAGAGCACAATCCCAAGATCCTTTTCACATGGTATGACTGCCAAGCCAGGTATTGCCTACCCTTAAGTATGTATTCGTTTGCTTGGGTTTTATTTTTATTTATTTATTTATTTATTTATTTATTTGCCTAAGGGCAAAACTTTTCACTTCTATCAAAGGACAAAACTAAGGGCCAAATAAAACAAATCAAGAAAAATGTCATTGCATTTCTTTCTTTCTGAACGTTAAAAAATAGCAGCCTGTCCGATCTGGATAAGAATGCAGAGCAGTTAAATCTTTCCTCACATCATTTACCTTGTGAATACAACCAATATTTATATTCTGCTTTTCTGTGAAAATCATCCACTAGATCTGCTGTTTGCCCCAAACAAAAATCATATGGGTGATCTTCCACCATATATGTTGAATATCTGCACCATCTGCCATATTCTCTGACAACTGGAAGTATTTCTATTATATATTTTCTGAAGATTCACAGACATCAAATATCCATTGAGAAGAATCTTATAGAAGATTCTTATAGAAGATTATAGAAGTTCTCGCAGATGTTTATTCAGGATGAACCTGCTAGGATAGAAATAATTATAAGCTTCCGTTGCCTTTCAGAAAACTTAAAAAAAACTTTGTCCCATTTTTCTTTAATTAATTCACTTATTGAACTTCTAATTCTAAAAATATATTGGATAGTTTAGAAAGCAAGCTTTTAGAAAACACTTTTCTAAAAGTTTCCTGTCTAAAAGATGCAAAAGCTTGTTTCTGTATCTTTTAAATAGAAAGCATTCAAAAGGTAACTATATCACTCATATGCTATGATTATTACGCTTGTTCACCACCTGATATATCTGATCAATGCCAATCTTATAATGATTGGCAACCCCCCCCCAAAACCACACGCACAATGGGGGAAGCCAATATGGCCTACCCAACACTATCGGTATTGGGTCAGCATTGACTCAATATTTTACCAATAATCTTTATCAGAAGCTAGCTGGAGAGAAAGTCTCTCCAACTTGGCTGCAGACTTTGCAGATTTTTAAGCACTACATCCCTGAAATCTTGGGTGGGGGGAAAGGTAACCCTCTAGGAAGCACCCACTGGGCCAGTGGGTGCTTCCTGGGATGTTACCTTGCCCCCCCACCCAATTTTGGGGATGCAGTGCTTAACATATCTAGCTTGGAGTGAAAATCTCTCCAAGCCGGCTCTCAACCTGGTTTTTAAGCACTGCACTCCAGAAATTGGGAGTAAGAACAATAGTAACCCCCAGGAAACACCCAGTGGATGCTCTCTGGGTAGTTACTTTGCCCCCCCCCCAAAAAATTTGGGGAGTTCAGTGCTTACAGTCCAGATTTGTAGCAGGCTTGGATAGAAAGTCTCTCCAAACTGGCTCCCAACTTGATCTTTGAGCACTGCACCTCCAAAATTGAGGATGGGAAAAGACAACTTCCTAAGAAGCACCCACTAGGTCAGTGAGGACTTCCCGTGGAGTTACTGTTGCCTCTCTATCCCCCAATTTTGAGGGTGCAGTCCTTAAATACAGGCCTGGAGATATCTTGGAGAGATTATTACTATCAGAAATAGGATTTCCGATATGACCGCAGGAATTTTAGTCAGAATTCCAAATATCGGGGCTCCCCGATGTCATATCAGAATTGATAATGCTTGAAAGGGGGCATGTCAGTCCAACTTTTCTATGATTGCACACTCCTAATTATTATATGTCATACCTCATGTCAGGGGCGTAGCAAGGTTGGAGTGAGCCCAGAGACAAGATTTTAAAATGGGCTCCCCCCTCACTGGAGCTCAGCTTATGAAGTAAAGAAATCTTAAATGAGGCTAACTAGTGGTAACAAAAAGCACAGTAAAATATCTATCTATCTATCTATCTATCTATCTATCTATCTATCTATCTATCTATCTATCTCCTCTGTGCCACAATAGAATATTATCCTAATTTTTTTTAAAGGTTTTGTAAATTGTGGATGATGCAAGTCATTTAATGGTACTAGAGAAAGACATGCTGTTCTGGTAGCTCCAGGTCTGAACACTCACATCAATTTCGGAGGATGAATACAACTGAAGGAAGCTTGGGAAGGTGCGTGGTTGGGGGAGTCAGTCATGTGACTTGCCTTTGGGGAGGCCCCCCAAGGCAGTGGGCCCCCAGACAACTGTCTCCCCTTGCCCTATTATAGTTACGCCCCTGCTTCATGCCTTATTATTAAATTAGAATAACTGAAAAGGGAGATTTCATATTTCCTGGATTGTACCATTCTTCTACAACAAAGCAATTGATTATATTGTACACAAGCATGCTCTTGCCATGATTTCAAAGCTATCACTAAATAACCTCTATCATAATGTACAAATAAGTCCCAAATAATCTCAATTTACTTTGGAAAGTATTTCCAACATTTATTAATGACTTAATAGGTTTTCTGCATTCAGCCATATCTTCCCTCTATGATACACATGACCCTTTCTAAGGTGATTTTTTGTCCTCAGAACAATTTTTTACATGATTAAGATAGGGGGAAATGTCCCCATGTGCAACCTTGACATTACTATATCAAGAAAATCACTAGTTTTCTTGCAGTTTGGAAGGAATGTGCTAACATGTGCTGTAACCACTTACCTAGAAAAGTTTTTTTCCCCCACTTGCATAGTGGTCATATGAACTGGTTTACTGAAAAGGTGACATTTTACTGACTTTGTCAGTCTAATTTTTGTAGATCATGTGAAAAAAATATTAAATCAAGTCAAACTTTGGCGTTTCTTGCTTCCATAAAAACTGCTTTTCTACACTGCAATTTTGGGAAGGTTTACTCAGAAGTAAGTCTGACTGGACTCTGTGAGACTTATTCTCTGATAATTGTGTATATGATTGCAGCCCAAGTTGTTATAACACTGTAGTTAAATATTCATTTTACACTGAACAAAGTAGAAGAGCACCATAGATGGTATAATTAAGAGTATCATATGCTATACCTACTCCTACCTCACTGGGGCTATGCCAAGATTTTACTGCTATTTTTATTGAGAACATCTGTTTTGAGTTCTATGGGGTACCTCCCCTCCAGTACCATTGAAGGAATACTCTCCAGACTGAGGCAGGATTATTTTTTGTTTGCTTGTTTTCTTTGTAAAATGTTTTCTCCATGGGGATTAACTGTGGTCTCTCTAGAGGCCCATGAAAAAGGATAAGTTTTTACCATGAACAGATGGTATCTGTTGATGGCTGCCGGTCTCAGTTTCATTCTCTCTGTTGGTGTTTCTTTCCCATATCATTTCCACACTTCTTCATCAAATTACGTATTTCTCCCCATAACACATTGAGAATGTGGAAGATGCATTTTATTATTCTGAATACTGCATCTTCATTATATATCCATAGACAAGTTGTTCTGGTAAAAACAGTCAGTTGGTCAGTCAGTCTTTATTACGGTCTTTGACCAATATCAAAACATCTAAAACAAATGTAAAATATAAACATAGCCATATTGATAACATATCTGTACACTGAATCTAACTGTTAGTGAGCAGAGCGCATTGAAGTGTATTGCAGAACAACAGAATTTTGCATCTATCTGGTAAAAACTAATCTGCCTACTTTCCTTTCACTATAATCTTAATTAATAATTACCATCCTCACAAGTTAGCATTCCTCATAAGTTAGCCCACTTCAGCCTTAAACATTCACACATTCACCATCTTGCACTGGGGTACATGACATCACAAACTACACCACTGAGGTGTTCCTGCGTGTCACTCACTACAATTGAACCAAATTTGGTTCAAGTCCACAAGTTAGCCCACTTGCACCTCAATCGTTCACACTTCTGCCATCTTCAATCACGGTGGATAACATCATTACAAATGACACCCTTGAGCCATCCCTATATGTCCCTACACCTCTAGCAAATTTGGTTCAAATCCGTAAGGAGGTTCACAAGGTAGCCCACTTGTGCCTCAAACTTTATGCATCCACCATCTTGAATTAGGGTGGATATCACAAACTAGGCGGTTGTGGTGTCCCTATGTGTCACTCACTACAACTGTAGCAAATTTGGTTCAAATTGGTTAAATGATAGTTATGGACAGTACTCAGTTGTTGGTGGGTGTCTGACTTTAAATTGACAAAAGGGCCAGAAAAGAACTATTTTAGCCCAAGAGAAACCATTTTGTGCTGTTTATTTCCAGTCCTGTTTCTGCTGAGAATTCCCCTCCCCTTGGCTTCGTGCAGAGGGGAGGGCGATTTGTTCCAGCCACGCTCTGCATGAGGCCAAAAGGCAGCCCCATTGGCTGAGGTCTTGAGAGGGGGCAGGGGTTTGACCATTGGCTGCATGGTTCCCGCTCCAAACTCTCAGTTCGGGCCAGGCATTCGTCATGGAAGGAGCTCATTTTTGGTGCTCCTCCACAATCCCCTTGGGTGGGTGGGTGGGGTTTTTCCCCCGGGCGGCGAGTGGCTGTGATCGGCTGCAAACGGTGGCAAATGGCGGTAAGTGGTGGCGGCAGCGGCAGCAGCAGCTTCAGCGGTGGACCTCGCGGTGGCAAATGGGGCTTTGGCCCTGGGGTCTGGCCTGGCTCTTGGCCTCTAAGCCTTGGGAAAGGTGGCATTGGCACACACTTGGCTGGAGAGCTGGGAGGTGGCCATAGCTGGGTGATGTAGTCAGCGGTGGGGTGTTAAGGGGCCATGGGGTCTCTGCTTGGGATGGGCCTACTGGTAGCTGGGCGGGGGGGCCTAGACCTTGTGCAGCCTTTCCATTCACTCTGGGTCGGGGCAGTGGGGTGTCCTCTAGCTTTCCTGCTCGAGGGAGGGGATTTGACTCAGCGCCAGGGTAGCTTTGAGCCCAGTTGGTGCCTGAGTCCCCTCTCTTTCTCCTGGGGCAGTTGCCCTTGTGGCGTAGTTCACTTAGAGAGGTGCCTAGGAAAGCCAAAGAGAAACCTGGTGAGCGGCCTCTTGGGCAGCTGAAGTGGCCTGCACTCCAGCCCTCCTCTTCAGATGAGGAGGATGAGGAGATGGGTCTTATCAGGGGCCTGATTAATAGGATGGAAGCCCTTGAGAACGCCACGGTGCTTCCCTCTGACAAAGGGGCTGGTCCATCTAGGGTACCTAGGTAGGTGCCGAAACGGACTAGGGGAGCTGCTAGGATGCAGTTATTAAAATCTCTTTCTGACAGTTTGGGAGCAATGGAGTGAAGTGACGGCTCTGCTGGCCCGGTTATTCCTACAGGTCTTGCATTGGTGGTTCCTGGAGTTCCTGTTCCAGCTGTTCCTATGGATCCAGTTCCAGAGCCTGTGCTGCCTATTGACCCTGGCCCTGTGGATCCATCTGAACTGGTTGCCCCAGGTAAGCCTGCTGCACCAACACCTCCCAGTGGTACCGGCCAGTGGCCAACCTTTCCCTGGCCGATACCTGCCATGGGCTGATGGGGCCTCCCTTTGGGGCATCTTACACACAGCCCTGGGGCATGGGCTACATGCCAGGGATCCCTGGGGTTTTGGCAGGTACACAGGGTGCTGCCGAGCAGGTCTGGTTAGGACACAGGTTAGCGGTGGGGCTCCCACTGGTGGGTTCGGTGGGGCTGCCAGTGGCAGCCACAGGTTCGACTGGGAGCACAGGTTTCTACCCTATGGGTAACCTACCATCCCCACAACACAACCCTTATGGTGTGATGGGGCTTCCCTGGGGGAGCACTTGCTTCTGGCTACGAGGGAGAAGATTATCAAGGGCAAATACGCAGATATCTTCAGTCTTTTATTCAGGGAACTGGAGGTGAAGCATAAGGAGGGCGAGTCCTGCAAGGAACACGAGGCCACGAAGCAGAAGCCAGTTGAGAAAATGTGGAACAACTGGCGTTCGGGTTTCACCATATATATATCGGCGTGATCCTGCAGTCTCAGCCAACTAGGGGGCCGGCCCTTTTTAAATACATGGACATTATCCACAAGGCGGTCTCAGACTTTGCCGGTACTGCTTGGGTTCGGTACGATGAAAGTTTTAGGATGCATGCAGCGCTTGATCCCTCCCTTCCCTGGGACAAGCCTTTACAGGAGCTATGGCTCATGATTATGTCCCACTTCCGTCCCATCGACGGGGATAGGTCAGATAGTGGACACTTGCTTTCCAACAGTGGGTTCAACCCCACCTGGTCTGTTGGGAATATAACAATGGCGGCTGCTGCGTGAGGCCAGTGTGCAAGTTCAAGCACATGTGTGGGTTCTGTGGTGCAAAGCACCTGAGCTCCATTAGCCCTAGGGCACGGGCCAGGGCATCAGGCGCTAAGTTCAGGGCAGGTGGCAACAAAAAAGGGGGCCCTCTTCCACCCCCTATGGGAAAGGGGTTCCAGCCCAATCAGGCCTGAAGTTCTGGAGCGCCTGTTACTGGCGTACCCCGGGAGGGCGGCCACTGCTTATTTGTTGGCGGGTTTCAAGGAGTGTTTTCAGATTCCCTCTAGGTCCCACCACATGTCAGCTATGTCCAACAACCTTAAGTCGGTTGTGGGAATGGATGCCCTAGTCCTCAAGGAGGTTGTTGCAGACCAGGCCTGATTTATACACCAGATATGCTCATTAGCTAGTATACAAAATCAGGTCTGGCCCACAATGTCATCAAGTTCTTTATATGGTGACCCGTGTGTGATCTGGGCGCAAGAGGAAAGGAGATCAAACCACTCCTGAAAGGGTTCAATGGGCTTTATTGAACATAAAAGGCTTAACAACAACCTAGCAAAGCAGAATTGCTAACAGTATTAAAACAGAACATCTAGCCAGTACCAATATTTTCCACCCAGTGTGCCTAATTAGCTTATGTGCATGCAATTAAATCTTCCTAGGTCTAATACCTTTCAAATATAGGCAGAAAAGAAAAGGGGGGGGGAAGGCTGCGGGCTGATAAGGTTTTGGGGGAGATCATAGATTAGTAGAAGGGAAAGGGGGGGAAGGGAGCAATAAAAAGAGGAAGAGATAAGGGGGTTCCGAGCCGCATATTACCAGGATCAGAGGCTGGAGAGAGACGAATCACTTCAGCTGAAGCAGTGAGGTGCTGGCGGAGACAGGAGTTGTGCAATTGTTTCAGATCATAGCTGAGAGCTCCATGGCTGGGGAGCCTTGACTTCTCACTGTGCAGTGAGAGTCATAGCCTCTGAGCACAGGCAGAGTTCCTGCTTAGCCCCTGCGGCTGTGCAGCAAACCCTGGGAAAGCGTGTCAGCAGATCTTGTTGTAGGCACAAGAATGCTAGCGTGTGAGCAGAATGCCAGTAGGCACAGAACTGCTGAACTCTCTGTCTCAAAAGCCTCATCTTATAGTGATTTTCTCTTTGATCCTTGAACAGGATCTATTCAAAAATCTCCTCTTTTCCTGTATGTCCAAAAAGGTGTCAACTTCCTGAAACCTTCTCAACAAAATCTTAATTATTCAGGATATCAGCTAGTCCAGAGATATCTTTGGATTTCATCTCTGTAAACTGCGTGCGCTCAGGAAGGGAGGGGTGGGGAAATCTGCATCTTAAGATGCTGCAAATTACATCTTGGCAGTCTGGTCCCCAGAAGGTGTGAAAATTCAGAGTTTAGTAATGGAATTGTGGAATTGGTCCCATTTGGTGTGAGACAATTATTCCACTATTTCTTATGTACCTTTATCTAGTGTTTTGCTTGTAATTGAAAACAAGAGAATATTTAGAGGAACATACATGTGTGTGAGACTTGTAGCATTAGTGAGGTGAGAATTAAAGTCTACAAGCATTATCTCTGTATACATTTGGCTATATTGAATTTCTATAGACAGCAATTGAGCTTAATCACTTGGGCGTTGCAGGGCCATCACTGACAATGGAAGGAGGAACTCAACAGGTCTGGTAAACCCGTCCACAGCCACCTTGGTAGCCAGTGGTATTAGCATATGGATTGCAGCATTCAGCATTCAGACCTGGCTCCATTGTTCCCTTGCATATCCCATTTAACAACACAATGCCAGGTTCCTCCTCTCTTCGCAGAGCAGGGAGAGCAACATCCTAGTTCACCCTAAGTTCAGGTATCATTTCTTAATAAACTGAAAGACACAGGCCTATATTTCTGAGTTGGTACCTTTGGTTCTGATGGGTTATGACCGTTCACAACAAGGTTGTGGCCGGTAGGGTGGCGGAGCCAATAGACAGCCCCCCCACTTTACAGAACTGAGGGTCTCCCCTTTGGGAGTGGTTCCCAAGAAGGTCCTGGGTGAATTCCGTTTAATACATCACTTGTCACATCCTAGGGGGTCCTCTGTTAATGACGGAATCCCGGATGTCCTGTGTTCAGTTCACTACACTTCCTTTGATGAGGTGGTTCGGATGGTTAGAGACCGTGGGGTAGGGGCCTTGTTGGCCAAACGTGATATTGAGTCTGCCTTCCGCCTGCTGCCAGTTCACCTGGCTGATTTTGACTTGCTGGGTTTCACTTAGCTGGCAAGTTCTACTTCGACCAGGTCTTACCAATGGGATGCTCTATTTCTTGTGCAGTCTTTAGCACATTCCTTGAATGGGCAGTGAGGTGGAGGGCGGGCTTGATGTTTGCAACCCATTTTGTAGATGACTTTCTTTTTGCAGGGCAAGGCAATTCTATGGAATGCCAACATCTGTTGCGTTGCTTTGTAGAATTGTTGCAAGATTTGGGTGTTCCTTTGGCAAAGGACAAAACGGAGGGGCTGGTCACGCGGCTCTCCTTCTTGGGAATCGAGCTCAACACCTTAGCGGGCTGCTCTCGATTGCCTCTAGGAAAGCTTTGGGTCCTGTTGAACCTCATTAGGGCACTAGGTTGGGCCCACAAGGCTACATTGCAGGAGCTTCAGATAGTTGCTGGGCACCTTAACTTTGCATGCAGGGCGGTGGTCCCTGGTAGGGCTTTTCTTAGGTGCCTCTGTGACCTTATGTCGGGCCTTCGGGCCCTGCACCATCAGGTTAGAATCATGAAGGGTGTTAGAGCAGATATGGTCGTATGAGAGGCCTTCCTGCTGGGCTTTAGCAATAGCAATAGCAATAGCACTTACATTTATATACCGCTCTATAGCCAGAGCTCTCTAAGCGGTTTACAATGATTTCAGCATATTGCCCCCAACATTCTGGGTACTCATTTTACCGACCTCGGAAGGATGGAAGGCTGAGTCAACCTTGAGCCCCTGGTCAGGATCGAACTTGTAACCTTCTGGTTACAGGGCAGCAGTTTTACTTCTTTAATGAGTGTCCTTTTGGAGGAGTGAACAGCTCCTTGAGGCAGAGCTGCAAGTTTATTCAGATGTGGCTGGGGTTATAGGCTTTGGGGTTTACTTCAGGGGCCAGTGGTGCACGGCACACTGGCCTGCTTAATGGGTTCTGCGGGGAGTCACCAGGGATCTGACTTTCCTGGAATTTTTTTCCATCGTGGTGGCAGTGCACCTCTGGACCGAGGGGTTTGCTAACTCTATGGTCCAGTTTTCGTGTGACAATCAGGCGGTGGTCCAAGTAGTTAACTCCCAGACCTCCTGCTCCCAGCAGGTTATGGGTTTGCTTCACATTTTCATGTTGCAGTGCCTCAGGGCTAACATCTTATTCTTGGCACACCACGTACCGGGGCTCCAAAATGACATTGCTGACACCCTGTCTCGCTTTCAGGTGGACAGGTTCAGTGAATTAGCTCTCGAGTCAGCACTGCACCCGGAACCCATACCTGCCACCCTGTGGCACCTTGGCAAGTAGAGGCACAGCGGGCCATAGGAGCTTCATTGGCGCCCAGCACCCAGGCAAGCTATGCTTCCAAGATAGCCACCTTCTCATGCTTTCGGAGGATGGAAGGCTTGGCCAAAGTCTGACCTGTGCCAGGAGCTCATTTATTGCAGTTCCTAGTTCACTTACATGGGGAAGGGCATGCTGTGTCCACTTTAAATGGTTATGTGGTGGCATTATCCTTTGAGGCCCAGGCAAAAGGGGTCGAGGATTGTTCTGGTGATCCCAGAGGATGTTGGAAGGCTGGTCTCGGGGGCTCCCTCGGGGGAAGCGGATCACAGGTGGCCTTTTACCCTAGATTTGGTAACAATGTTACTCAGATAGTTGCCAGCGAGTTGCTGGTCCCCATGGGAGGTTCCCCTTTTCCAGGCGGCTATGTTGGTCACATTTTTTGGTGCATTTAGGCCTGGGGAGCTGCTGCCAAGGAGCAGGTGTTCCCCCTAGGGACCCCTGCCTGCGATTCTCCGATCTGTCCCTGACTAAAGGGAAGGCACGGCTATTCCTGCACTTTTCAAAAACCGACCAGAGGGGTAAGGGACAAGTTATTCATCTGGCAGCTGCTGGCAATTCCATCCTTTGTCCAGTGGCTGCACTAAGGCACTACTTGGGTTTGGGGCCCCACACGTGAGGCTGCTTGTTTGTATATGAGGGCGGGGATCCGCTGACTCAGTAACAGTTTTTGGCAGTTTTGCAGAAGGCTTTGACACTGGCAGGGGTTTTACCCTGCACTCCTTCTGGATTGGGGCTGCCACCACTGCTAGACACATGGGATTCCAGGAGGAGGTGGTGAAGCGAATTGGGTGTTGGTGAGGCGCTATGTGCGCTCGGTGGGTGCCGGCCATTGTTGGTGTTTTACATGTCTGTTTTCTTGGCAGGTGCTGGTGGGGTAGCGGCTCCAGTTCGTGCCCTTGTTTGCGGCCATTGGGGTCTTCTGGGCATTCAAGAGGGCCACACCTCCCAGTGGGGCACCCAGCTTGGTTTAGGGAAGCGTGCATCAGTTTACTGGAAGAGTATGAGGGGTATGGTGTGGAGCCAGTTGCTCCCAGCCATTTGGGATCATTTAGCCAGGTTTCCTAGGCCCGATTTCATTGTTATTCACTTGGGCGAAAATGATTTGGGCAAGTGGACTGGCATTTCTCTGGTTCAACAAGCCTCCTCCAGTTTTTCAGTCCTGGTGTTCACATCATATGGGTTAGTTGGTTACAATGCCAGATATGGTGGGGGGTGCAGAGTGTCAGGAGCCTCGAAAGGGCACAGTGAAAGGCCTCCACTGCCATCGGCAAGCTGGTAACAGTGGACGAGGGGGCAGTGTTGTCCCAACCCGGGCTCTCGGCCTGGTTGCCCCAACTTTATTACTTGGATGGGGTCCATCTCTCAGAGGCCAGGTATGACCTTTACATTTGGAATATTTGGAGTGGACTTGTTGGAATTCAGGGGGTGTGTGGGGCAGGGAGGTCAAGCTAGGCTAACCTCCCTGTGTGGCAGGAACAGTGTGGGCTGGGGGGTAATTTTAGGAATAGAACATCAGTGAGCACCTTTGGATATTTAAGAGGTAGATTGGTCAATCACTCCCTTGTGGTTTGTGCGGCCCAGGGAGAATGATTCACCATGATACCGGCTTCAGGACTTCACTAACCCTTGGGCTGCATGGTCTGGGGTGGGTGAAGGCCTAGAAGTATCCAGGCCCCCTTTGCTAAGGGGGTTGGCTTTGAAGGTACAGGGCAGGTTACACCCGCCTCTTTTCTGAGCCAAGGTGTGTCGCCCTTAAAGGCACCCTTAGAGAGATATGCCTGGATCCTCCACAGTAAATAAGCAATAAGTATGCATTTGTTCACAATAAAATGTGAGGAGCTATATTGACTCAGTTTAAGGAGTTAAAATGTTTCCCCATGGGGAAGATGCATAAGATGTTCACTGTTTGAACAACAATATCATATGGCAAAAAGAAGAAATTCAATTCATTCACACATCCATTTTTCTGCCCAATATGCTTATAGGAACGTATCACACATGCTACCATCATGGACAATAAACTACATTCCTATATCATTAATTTTGTACACAAATGAAAGCTGTGGTGTTATCCAACAGTAATGTCAAGGGAAAAACCAGAGGGAAAAGTCATATCATCATCATCTACATATGTGATAGGACCTAATGGCCAGTTGATTCTGGAACCAGTTCTGTTATGGCATTATGAATTTTATAGACAAATCTGGCCCACAGAAAATAAGATGTGAAAAATAATTTTAGCACTTATTCTAAAAACTCACAAAACCAGTCCAGAACAATGGGGTGAGGAATTTTATTCAAAATCATCATTAATCAAAAATGTCCATCCTTTCTAGCACAACTGAATTATATCTAAACAGATGCAGATGTTTGTTTGCAATTACATATTAAAATTCTATTAAAAGCACTTATTTAAAAATATTTCACTGAGAGAAAACAAACCCACACATGGGAGCAATTGCCTATAAAATCAAATGCTTTTCTATAAGAAGAAATGTTTAGAGTTGGGTTTTCAGAGGGTGGGGCAGATAGCATCTGAAACAACTGAAATTCACATTTCTCTAGAATGAAAAAGTCAAGAGCAGTTTGAGCTAAATTCCCAATGTTCGCACTGGTGCATTCTGAAAAGGCACAGTTATAAACCCCTTGAAATCAAGATTCATAATGAAAATGCTGATAGGCTCTTAACTTTAATAGCATTTCCAAGAGCTTCCATAGTAGGCATTACTTTTAATGTCATAAAAAGATACTTAAAACACTATTGTCCTATAAGCAGGTGTTCAAGAGGGCAGTGCTATTTAAAGTGTATTGGTTCATGGAATATATCATTTTGAAAGCTTTATGGGAGACCACAGAAAACATTTTAGATCTTAGAATACAAAAGGCGACGATTGTTTGAATACTGGAGATATATAATCATTTTTTTTCCTTCAAAGAGCTTAAATTCCTGCATTCTGTATTTGCTACAGAATAAGTAGTCTAGGGGTTGGTTGACACATGGACATACAAAGCGATGAGAAAAGAGATTACTTGCTGTGGAAATGTGAGAATTGACTCCATTGAAATGCATTGTGTGAGGTGATATGAAAGTTCTTTCTGTGACCGTGTTGATTTGTGGTAGCTCCTTCACAAAGGCAAATTCACAATGCCATGCATTCAAGGAGCATTTCTATCATTGGTAACAAAGGATGGTCACTGCTTGCAATCCTCAAGTGCTGAAAAGGCAAGTGAGAATCAGCCCCAAGGGTGAGCCTATGAGTTATAGAAATGTATGTATATATAAAAGAGTGTGTGTGTGTGTGTGTGTGTGTGTGTGTGTGTGTATGGTGTGTGTGTGAAATGGGCATTTGCAGGAGCAGGCACGGAGCCAGCCAAGAAATGGCCTGGGTCCAGCCCCGCCTGGCATTCCTTCTAACAACATCCCGTGTGCATGACATCATGCTCACAGGGCGTGGCTGAATCCCAAGAGAATCCCCTCCCCACCCACGAGCGAGCACTACTTCTTCCCAGTCCTTTTCAGGCAGCGCTTGCTGCCTGAAAGCATTTATTTCCCTCTCTCCCTCCAGAGAGAGAAGCTCTTGCTAGGGCTCTTCGGCACTTGAGGCCACACCCTCTTTGCACATCACGCAAGGACAGGGAAGCACTCGCTCGGGGCACTTAGCAGCCCAGGGAGTTCACTTGGGCCTCTTACGAAGCCCAAGCCATGCCCCCCGGGGACTTCAGAGGCCCATACCATTGGCGGCCCGGGTTCTTTGAACTCATTTGCACAATGTGCAGGAGGAAATGGGTGCACTTCAGGGACTGCAGTGATAACACCCCTCAGCCACTGAGTCTTCCCTGAAAATACCTCCCCTCTCAGGCTGTTTGACCCCCCGTTGGCCTTATTTCTTATCTCAGAGTATGGCTGGGGGCAGGGAATGATTTAAATTGCTGGAGTGTTCGCAGACAAGATTTGGGAGATGGGGAGAGGATTAAACACTCCCTCTCCCATCCACCGCCCTGCAAACATCCATCCTTCCATTTGCAATTTGAGCTCTCATGGTATTGGGAACTTCTATCCTCATAACATCAAGGTCTGCTTTTCATCTTATGCTGGGAGGTTCTCTTGTTTTATGCATTTTACAGGCCACGTGATGAAACAGAATCCATTTTACATGTGAACCCTCTTCAGACATTCATAGGGAGAGAATGAACACCCAAAGGGCAGAACCTCCTATCCCGTGTGTTTTCTGTCACACATCTACAATGTGCATACGGTTGTATGAAGAGGGGGGTGGCTACACATCTATGACCTTAAGCACATAGACACATTGTAGATATATGGCAGAATGTACGCAAGAACATAAGAACCACTCTGCTGGATCAGGCCCAAGGCCGACCTAGTCCAGCATCCTGTTTCACACAGTGGCCCACCAGATGCCACTGGAAGCCTACAGGCAGAAGTTGAGGGCATGCCCTCTCTCCTGCTGTTACTCCCCTGCAACTGGTATTCAGAGGCATCCTGCATTTGAGACTGGAGGTGGCCTATAGCCCTCTGACTAGTAGCCGTTGATAGAACTCTTCTCCATGAATTATCCAAACCCCTCTTAAAGCCATCCAGGTTGTTGGCTGTCAGCACATCTTGTGGCCGAGAATTCCACAAGTTGATTATGTATTTTGTGAAAAAGTACTTCCGTTTGTTGGTCCTAAATTTCCTGGCAATCAATTTCATGGGATGACCCCTGGTTCTAGTGTTATGTGAGAAGAGAAGAATTTCTCTCAATCCACTTTCTCCACACCATGCATGCTTTTATAGACCTCTATCATGTCTCCCTGCAGTCACCTTTCTTCTAAACTAAGAAGCCCCAGGTGTTGTAGCCTTGCCTCATAAGGAAGGTGATCTAGGCCCCTGATCATCGTGGTTGCCCTCTTCTGCACCTTTTGCAGTTCTACGATGTCCTTTTCTAGATGTCATGACCAGAATTGTATGCAGTACTTCAAGTGTGGCTTAACCATAGTTTTGTATAATGGCATTATAATATTAGCAGTTTTATTTTCAGTCCCCTTCCTAATGATCCCTAGCATGGAATTGGCCTTTTTCAGAGCTGCCGCACATTGAGTTGACACTTTCAATGAGTTGTCCACCACGACCCCAAGATCGCTCTTCTGGTCATTCACTGTTAGCCCAGGCCAGATCCCATCAGTGTATATGTGAAGTTTGGGTGGTTTGTCCTAATGTGCATCGCTTTACATCACTTTACTGATGTAAACATTGCCAACATTGAACTGCATCTGCCATTTTGTCACCCACTCACCCAGTTTGGAGAGATCCTTTTGAGGCTCCTCACAATCTGTTTTGAATTTCACTACCTGAAAGAGTTTGGTGTCATCTCTCTGCTTACCCCAATTTATAGATCATTTATGAATAAATTAAAAAACACAGGTCCAAGTAAAAATCCCTGGGGGACCCCACTTCTTTCTTCCCTCCACTATAAAACTCTCCATTTATATCTACCCTTTGTTTTCTGTCCTTCAACCAGTTAGCAATCTACACATGTACTTGTCTCCTTATCCCATGACTGCTAAGTTTTTTTCAAGCGTTTTTGATGAGAAACTTTGTGAAAAGTTGTTTGGAAGTCCAGGTATACTATGTCAACCGGATCTGCTTTATCCACACACCTGTTGACACTCTCAAAGAATTCCAAACATTTCGTGAAGCAAGATTTACTTTTGCTGAAGCCATGCTGGTTCTCCCCCAGCAGGGCCTGTTCTTCTATGTGCTTAACAATTTTATCCAGCACAATATATAATGAACAATTGTATATTGTGCAGGAGGTAGAGCATGCTACTGCTCCTCTATGCACATTCATTGTACATGGACAAGCTTTCAAATATCTGAAGGAGGCTTTAATTACTACCTGAGAAGCTGTTGTTGGAATTTTACTGTGTAACTAAGCATTGTCCACCTTAGGACATAATTTGGGTGCGCAGGTCAGCACCCCACCTCCCACCACTCTCCCTTCCGCATTTGGATGAAATGGAGAGTGACCCAACTGCAGTCATGCTGACTGCAGCCCCAGCAGCCAATGGCAGCCACAGCAAGGGAGAAGCTGCCTCCCTCAACTCCGGTTGCATGAGGGGGAAACTACAGCACCAGTGTTTGGATGTAACACTGGCACCACACAACCAGAGTTGAAGCAGGCGAAACTCCACTCTAAACTGAAGGTTCAGACTGGAGTTTGGGGAGGGAAACCACAGGTCCATTTTTCCACTTAACTCCAGTTGCCCACATTCGGACATATGGCTACCGAAACCAGAGGTGAAGGGACCTCCAGTTTTATGTTACATCCGAATTTGCCCAATGTCTCTGCTCTTGCCTAAGGCATACTTAACTCTGTATGTATTTGTCTATGTCAGATCCTTGGGGTGGAGTCAGTCAGTTTTTTTTACTCTCCCAATCTTACAGAAGTGTCTGTTAACTTGTTAGCTATTGTGAAGAAATAATAAGATGTTTCTGCAACTAAAGTTAAGCCTCTAGTTTAGGTAAAGTCAAGTGTGCCATTGAGTCGGTGTCAACTCCTGGTGACCACAGAGGCCGAGGGGTGGCTGTCGGGTGGGGGAGGTGAGCGCAGGCCAGCAGTCCTTCTCTCCCTCCCCTGGAGCTTCACTCTGGACCTGTGCTCGGCCCAGCGTTTCTTTCAAACTGCAACGTGCACCTCCTCGGTTAGAAAAAGATTGCCACAAGCCTATACGCACTCCTTGCAGTTTGAAAACACACACCCCCGGCCAACACCCCCCCCCCACTCGCCCGGCAGCCACCCCACACCCAGCCCGGCCCCACACTGTGGCAGCCTGTCTGAGCAGATGGCTGCCGCCGGTACAATACCTGGCTTGTGGTGGTGGTATGCACAGTTGCTGGGGGTTCAGAGGCCTCCCCAGCAGTAGAGGACTGAGCCAGATCCCCGAGGTCCAGTCCTTAGAGCACCTCTGGCTGTAGATCATTAGTGAACTGAAGCCATAGGTGACAGTGCCATCTTGAAACCATCTCAACAGTAAATTCAATAAAGTTTTCCTTCACTAGCTCAAATATCTCAACTTTACTTGTGAGAATGTGGCTAACACCTAGAGTGTCACTAGTCACTGCTTGTATCACAACATCTATCACTTGTTTTAGATTGGGCAGGTCTTGGCAGGTCTGAATAGCAGTTGCTGGGGAGCAATGCTTTGAGAGGGGAATGCCTTCATCTCCTGCAATTCAGCTTCCCCAATGCATTAGGTTGGCCACTGTGAGGAAATAGGATACTTATGATAGTGCTTTTGGCCTATTCCAGTAATCAGGAACAGGCAGCTTCCCACAAATCTCTGAAGGCAGAAGTGAATAAAAAGTCACCCCAAGGCCCTACTTTGATGTATCCTGACTGGTTGGCATCCCGCTCAAGAAGTAACATAACAGTCCAAAAGCAACCAATAAGCCATTAAACCATTTTTTGAAATCAATTAGCATTTTCTCCTTGTTAACACATAAATCAATAATATTACAGCAGTGGAACCAAATCCTAATGATTTAGTGAAACTCTAATTTATTACAGAATAAGAATGCAATGCTATCTGCAATGCTAAGCAGAAAATATCATTAGAGAAATCTGCCTAGTTGTTTAAAAAGCAAAATTTAAAAACAGACAAACCTCAATTGTTGCTTAGATGGTAGAGGGAGTGGGCCTTGAAAAAAATCATAACCACCTTTATTTTATTTTTAAAAATCAATTTATTTTCATTTGCTATGTTTGGAAGAACAACGAATCAATTTAATATTTTCTGTTACCTTAGCATTTTCTATTAAAGAATGTCCTTAATTTTTACAATTATTTCAGTGTCTTATTCTTATTTCTGTTTTCTCAGATTTATAGATGGGAAACTGAAAGCAACATGGAGGGATTAGAGTCTCAATTAATTTCTAATGCAACCCAAAGAACTGCTGCCAAAGACATCCCAGATAAGCCAGTACCTTACTTGAAGTATTATAAAACAATGGCACAGTGTGCTATATCCATGGCTTGTCTCTACCCTCCTAATGTTTTGCACTTTGAATATATTATATCACCACATAGTGCCACTAATTAGAAGATAGAATTCTTAACGCAAAACAGCAAAGCTTTCTTTGATTGCTAAGCACACTTAGCAGAAGTATATTCCACTGAAATGATGGGGCATATGTTGCTTCCACACGAGAGCTCTTTGGATTACCGAGGCATGGTTTTTCTGCAATTAGCAGGAAGTAGAATTAACAGTGGCCAACATGTTACACAGCCAAACAAGGGCAGTGCTCCTCTGCCTGCACTGCCCACACTGCTACAGGCCCCTAGAAAAGTGCCAGCATAGCACACCTGCTCTCTGGAAGTGCTACTTAGATCGGAAGCATGTAGCTGATGGTTAAGCAATGTGTTTCTGAGGTAAGTAGTACTTTGAGAGTGTGGGTACACTATTTTAAGGATTTTTGCTCTTTTCACAAATGTGCAAGACCACCAGCACTCTGACAGAAGGTCTCAGCTGTGTGGCAGATTGGCACCCTGACCACCCATGTTAGGGTCTGCAACATGTGGCCAGTGGTTCCACATGGCACTTAATAATAAGGTTGAGCCAATTTCATGTCAAAATCTGGAGAATTTTGACCTAGAATTGAAGGATGCAAAAGGTGGGAGGTGAAACCAGCGTCTCCTTTTTACTATATTTACACCACCACCTGTGTTTTATAATGACACTTAATGCACTGGCAGCTTCCATTTATATTCTCCAAAGCTCCCTCTACACAACACTGTGTCATGATGGTGGGGAATTACAGTTGGTGGTCACTGGGAAAGCCACAGTACATTTCAGATATCCACTCCCCTCCACCAAGTTTGTCTCTAACCATCTCCTGAAATATTGTATTGCCAAAAATATTGCAACCCTATTTTTACGACCTATGAATGGGGAAACAAAAATAGGAGGCTATTTTGGATCAGTTCTACTTAATATAGTGCTATATTATCACATACCCATGGACAAAATGCTTCTATAGTGACTATTCACAAGTATATTCTACTCTACTGAGCAAAGTTCTAAAGCCAATCAAAAGTCTTATATTTGCAGGTCTAATCCATTTCATGGTTTTCCAGGACAGTACAGCCAGAGGATAAGTGTAGCTTTGCTCCTTAATTGCCGCATATTTAATGAAGTTTTTTCCCCACAGGACATTGGGTCAGTATTAAATTACATCCACCCCCTTTTGTTTCTTTTACAACAAATATAAAAATACGACAAATATTTATATACCGCTTTTTAAACAAAAGTTCCCAAAGCGGTTTACACAGTTTAGATTGCTGGACTAGGACTGGGTGACTCTGGGCCAGCCTAACCTACTTCACAGGGTTGTTATAAGGAGAAACTTAACTATGCTCCTTTGAGGAAGAGTGGCATATAAATGTTAAATAAATAAATTAATAAATAGTGGCTCCCTGTCCCCAAAGGGCTCACAAAAGATAGACATCAGCAACAGCCACTGCAGGGATGCTGTGCTAGGGATAGATAGGGCCAGTTGCTCTCCCCCTGCTATATAAAGAGAATCACCACTTTTAAAAGGTGCCTTTTTGCTCAGTTAGCAGGGATTTTAACACTTTTAACAGTTTTAGGCCTGTTTTGCCATATAATTTAAGGGATGTTGCCTATACTTTGAGTGGCAACCAGCGTGAAGCACAGATCTTTCCATATATACCTAAGCTTGATCAATAATTAGCCTTACTTGCCCCACATCACTGGTGAACGCCAGTCCCCTTTCAGAACCAACCCTGGCGAGCTTAGGAAGCAAGGAGGAGGGGAGGTGGCCAGCATCCTTCTCCTCTCCTTATTTGTTTATTTAGTCCATTATCCTTCTTGAAAGCTTTGTAAGAGTATGAGGAGAGGCACTCCTTGCAAAGTTTGGAAGGATTATATTGGTCCCAAGAGCTGCTCCAACAGCAACAGTCTAGGGAAACCTGCTGGTAACCCAATCATATGCCTTCTGAAGCAACTGCCTCACTTTGCTTCCTGAAAGGGCCAACCCTTATTATAGGAAGCCCAGTGGAACACAACCTTCCTTGGAAAAATGGTTTCCAAGTCAAAAGACTTGAAAGGTGAGTGTTATTTGTTTGTTTGTTTATAACATCATTTAAATGTCCATTCCATTCTTTTTATTGCTTCTCCCTTCCTTGGGTGACCTTCCCCACCCCCGCCGCAACACAAATTATAGTGGCCCACTGCCTCACCCACCACAGCAATACTGAGAAAGTATGAGGAGCTAAGGAGCACCCATTCTATTAAGACTTTCGAATCTATTCTTCTCTGGCCACTTTTTATATAAACAAAACCTGCCACATGGACACTGCTCTAGTTTCAGGCCTGCTGTCTTCTTTTTGCTCTCAGGCTTGTGTATTCTCCCCTAACAATACTGTCAATCACAAGAGCCGCCAAATGCCAGACCCATTAAGCCACTCCTAATACATTACATTTTAAGAGGAGTCATAAGGAGGGAGAAATAAGGAGCCTTCTAACCACCTAGTGTAAGAGCTGCAGCACCACTTCATGTCATGTTCCTCAGACTTTGGATAACAGCAATCTTGGTTGGAGGGTTTCCTGCAGTCACGACATATTTGCCATTCCACTGCTCTCTCGTCTTGGTTCCATTCGTCATGTCAGCAGGGAGCAGGATTGACAAGATTGTGGCTTTCTCAACACATCAGTGAGCGGCAATCTTGTCCTCTTTGGCCTCCTGCTGACTCAAGCAATAAGAGCCAATAGAGAGAACAGTTCGGTGTGCGAAGACCCAATCAAAACAGAGCGAGAGCCCTGGGATGCTTATAGGGGCACCTGTCCAAGCAGATGTCAGCTGAATGTTGAAACAGACTCCCACTGAGAGAGAATTTCTCACTATCAGGAGGACATTAAAGGAAAGCCCTTATTTTCTGAGCTTGTTTGTGCATGGAGGCAAGAGAAGACGGAGCTTCATTTTCTTTCCGTCTTGCCCTCCCATCTTGAAGGGAAACTTTGAACACATCTTAAACTAGAGGTAGAAACTCTTTAGAACACTGAAAATCAACTGTATGAAGCTAGTGCAGATGTAACTGTGCAGCTGTAACTAAGTGCAGATTGAAATTAAAGCCAGTCTTGAGAGTGCATAATCCCGCCACACAACTTCCTCCCTTCCTGATGCAAAGTTCCTTAACCAAAATAAAGCAGTACCAAAGTTCCTTGCAATTAAACTAAACAGTAGCTGTCTCCAGAACTTCCTTAGCTGGCTACACTGCACCCAATTTGTGGAAGAACAGCAGAGCACCAATGGCCTCTGCTGCCCCTGCCCAGCACTTATCTGCAGACACAGTGCTTAGCTCACTGTTCCCTCCAATGGCTCAAAACATTCACCACTCAGCATCCCAAAGCACAGCGATATTACATGCAGACAAGCACAGGGGACAGCAGGGGTCTTCTTGAACATGGAGTACATCAAAGCTGGAGCAAAACACAGCTAGCAAACATGCTCCCATTCCCCCTGTACCTGGGTACACTGTGCCCATATAAATAACATCTGTGTAAACCTGAAATGTCCCTTAATCCAGGATATGAAAACGTTATTGAAGTTGTTTTCAACTCTTCAGTTGTGGAAAAGTCCGTCTTGTTTCAACTGCGGGCAACTTCCGTGTTACCAAATAGCTTAGTCACAGCCAAAGAAGAAAGGGGCGATTAACCACATGGTGAGAAGGAGTTGTACACTCTGAGCCTGAATTGTTACACACTTAGAAGTGGGATCAGTAGTAGCCACTTTCAGGCATCACAGATTATGCAGCAAGTGCTTGGTGGGGTGCCACCACAGCTGCAGGCTTTGCCTCATGCCTACACATGCAAAGCAGGGTTCTGAAAAATGTGGCGAGAGAGCCCTCCATATGTATAGCATGTGTGTGGGTATTTTCAGCTCTTACAATCAACATGTTGCAGGAAGGGGGAGTGTGTGTGTGTGTGTGTGTGTGTGTTTGCAGTCTTGCAGCAACTGTTCTCCAGTGCCTTACCTCCTGGCCTTGTTTCCCTGTCCCAAAAAGACTCACAATCTAAATAGAAATACAAAGGACACACAATCAACAACCATTGGGAGGGATGCTATGCTGAGCTGAATGGGGACAGCTGTCTGCCCACCTGCTAAATGTAAGAGAGCTACCACTTTAAAAGGTGCCTCTTTGTCTAGTTAACAGGATAAATGATGCAATGCTGGGCTGAATACAGTCACTTGACCCCACAGGCCTTATAAAGCCCTCTCTCCCCTTCTCTCCAACCTGAGCAACTCAACAGAGTGACAACACAGACTACTTTGTTCTGCCTTGGCCTACCTCACCTGGTCCTGCTTTGCCTCATCTCAAGGTCATTTATACAACCTTCAAGTTGGGGGTGGGGGGGGAGGCAAGATAGCACCTAGTTTCCCCCAGATGATCTCCGGTCCTCTTCTGGCCACACAGCTTGTGTGCCTCTCCTAGGCACTGCACAGCCAGCCAGAGGCCAAGAAAATGCAGCCTGACCTCCAGACATCCCTAAATGCACTGTTCAAGGAGTGTGGTGCCTTGAGAGATCCTCCCTCAGCTAGGTGCGCTGGGCAGCCAGCTCTGTGTCTACTTGGGCTTCAGGCATCCCAAGCAGACACTCGATCAGGGATCCATGGGGAAGGGCGCACTTGGGCCCTTCTGCCTGGGTAAAAGCCAGGGGGAAAACCCTGGGCTACCTGGAGAGGCAGTGCTGAAATCAGCCACAACCCCAGAACTTCACACAAGCCATCCTATCAGATCGAGCTGCTCAAGCCTGGGCATGGCTGCTCATAATCTTATCTCATCCTGCCTCATCCTGTCACATCGCAGTCTTCCCCTGGCTCTCTGCTTGACTACCTCATTCAGTACTCAAAGTTGCACACCACAACCATCTCATTTCATGATTTCTAGAAAATGGCAAAATAATGTTCATATGCATGTTAGATGTTTTTCAAAACGTTTATGTTTAAAAAGTGAAACTCTCATCCCCAATTTGTTTTAAACGCACAAATCTGGACCATCACACACACACGCACACTGAGGCGGGTCTCATGATTAAAGCAAGATCCACTTTGTCCGGGTTTGCGGGGAGAGTGGGCTATGCCCACTTTCCCCGCAGAGCCCTCCCTGGGCGGTCGGATCAGCAGCCCACATGACTTCTGGCTCCGTGACGGACCCGGCGAGGGCTGGGAGGATCTGGGGCCGCACAGCCCCTAGAAGCTCCAGTATGCTTTGCATGAGTGCGCAGGGCATACCGGAGAGACCCCCGAGCCGGGAGGCTGCTTTTAAGCCTCCCGGTTGGGGGTCTCCCCGTGATTTGCTGTGGTGCAGAGCTGCACCGCGGCAACTCACGATCCAAAAAACCGAGTTTGCAGAGCGCTCACTCTGCAAACCCGGTTTAAGGGGCAGGTTACTTGAGCGCGTTACCCGCTCAGGAACCACCGGGCTCGCAGCTGAGCCCGGTGGTTCACACGATGGGATGAAATCGGGCTAGTGGAAGCTAGCATTGTGTGAATAACCTCACTCTGAGTTTGCACTATGGGCCAACTAATAACCATCAGCTGAAAATCATTTTAAATGGATCTGTGTTTTTATTATGTAGTAAGCCATTTTTATAAGATGGTTAACCACACGGAGGGACTGAGGTCTGATTTAGACATTTTAGCCTTCAAATGAAGTGTGGGGCAGGCAGTGGGGCAGGCAGCATATGCATGGCAGCATGTTTGTGAAGCAGTCATTAGGCTGTGGTGGTGCTTACAATGTAGATCATCTGCAATTGCCTTTAGGGTATCCATCTTAGTGCTGCACATTACAGGTGGTATGTAGGTCTGACATGGATGCTGACTACATGATTTGGATATGCCATAATGGAAACAGCTTGAAGTGGTCACCAGGCTAGAGTGATAATGTATTAATAGTGATGGTGTGTACAGATTCTCAGAAACCTCCTTTTGATCACCATCAACTGTTCTAGCATTGAAACCTGACATTTAAAAAAATATGTATTCCTCTGCTGAACCTTATCTCACAATAACCTGTGTACCATAGTTGACTGTTCAAAATGAGTTATCTCACATCACTTGCTAATCCTTTCTCTGCAAGATCCCCACTGCTCATTGAGATCACCATGAGAACTCTGTCTTCAGGTGCTGCCAGTTCATCTGAGAAGGGATGGGGCCTTCTCATTTGTAGTCCATAGGTTGTGGGAGTAGCTCCCTGTGGATATAAGAGGTTTATCATCTTTGAAGGCCTTCAAGAGTGCCATAAAGACCCATCTAAGTGGTTTTAATGGGGTGTTTTTTTTTAATTATTCAGTTTTTCCACAACACAAAAAGGAAAGCACAAATAAAACAAACAGACAAACAAGAAAAGAAAAAAGAGCACATAAGGATTTCCATCTCATCACTGAAACAAGTGTCCGTAACAATACCCAGGTCTTGCCTGTAATTTCATCATTCTCCCCCTGATAAATCATACAGAAATAAACTCTGGGACATTTTTAAAGCATTTGTCGTTACCCCTTGAAGGCCTGATAAAAATCCATTTTATAATGTGTTTTTAGATAAACAAGAACAGGGTCACAATCCCTTTTAAATACTTCAAGTTTTTTTCTTAATAATGCTGTTAATTTTGCCATTTCTGCCAGTTCTAATACTTTATGTATCCAATCCTCTTTACTCGGGCAATGACTGTCTTTCCATTTGCATGCAAATGTCAGTCTTGCTGCTGCTGCCAAAGACATAAAGAGGATCCAGTATTTACTCGGCAAAGCATTGTTGTCAATACCTAATAGTATTGTTTCTGGGCTCTTGGGAAAAGTCATTTTAAATACTTTTTAAAGCTCATTATAAATTAAAGCCCAATAGCCTTTAGACTTTTTACAAGTCCACCATAAATGTATATAGGAACCCTCCTCTTTTTTACACTTCCAACATTTATTTGACATGTTCTTGTAGATTAAGGCCAACTTCTTGGGAGTTAAATGCCATCTGTACATCATCTTAAGATGATTTTCCTTTAAACTAGAACAGGCAGTATATTTCATGTCTTTTATCCATAGCTTTTCCCATTTCTCCAAGTCAATATTATAAGCAAAGTCCTGAGCCCATTTTACCATAGAAGTTTTCACTACTTCTGTTCTTGTATCTTCCAATAATAACAGACCGTACATCCTAGAGACTAGTTTCCTTTCCTTATCACACAACTGTTGTTCAAATTCTGACTTTGACTGGTTGTGTTTTGTTTTTACAATCTTGCTTATATAAGGCGCTGATCTGATTGTACTGAAACCAAGAGATATTCCAGTCCTGCATAAGATCTAGCTTTCTGAGTTCATATTTTGTACCTTGAAGAACAAGCAATTGTTGATAGGTAGGCCATGTCTGTTGCATATTTTTCTGTTTTCTAGATATAACTTCCAGTGGAGATACCCATAGTGGAATTTTTGGTTCTAACACAAGTTTGTTTTTCATCCATACCATATATAGACTTTTTCTAACATAATGATTTAAAAAATCTTTATTTACTTTTACCTTATCATAAAATAGATATGCATGCCAACCATATTGTAA
This sequence comes from Hemicordylus capensis, assembly GCF_027244095.1. Taxonomy (NCBI): domain Eukaryota; kingdom Metazoa; phylum Chordata; class Lepidosauria; order Squamata; family Cordylidae; genus Hemicordylus; species Hemicordylus capensis. Next base: position 82,748,322 of record NC_069658.1, on the reverse strand, counting down.
ATCGAATCCTTCCAAATCCAACAATCTTGGATTTTTTAATGTAATCCATTCTTTCATCCAGCTTAAACATATTGCTTCAAAATATAACTTAAAATTTGGTAGCGCAAACCCTCCTCTCTTCCTATCATCCGTTAGATTTTTAAAGTTTATTCTTGTTTTTTTTACCTTGCCAGACAAAATTATTTACATCTTTATGCCATTGAGCAAAAATTGACATTGTATTTATTATTGGTATTGTCTGGAAGAAATATAACATTTTAGGAAGAACATTCATTTTAATAACAGAAATTCTTCCACTTAATGATAAATTCAATCTATTCCATCTACATACGTCCGTCTTTATTTCCTTTCAGATTTTAATGTAATTATTTTGAAACAATAAAGCATTATTTATTGTAAGCGTCACTCCTAAGTATTTTAACTTTTTTTCCACATTAAAACTAGATCTCAGAACAGTTTTAATGGTTTTTTTTTAATGAGTTTTATTTTAATACTTAAACTGGTTTTGTTTTATGTTAATATTTTAAATGGTTTTATTTTTTATGATGAACCTCCCTTAACTATTTTAGGATGCATGGTATACAAATAAAATAAATAATGATATTTTAAGAGTACCAGAGTACCAGAGTATAGGCAGCCCTTCAAGTATACCTGGCAGTACAACTGGGACACCATTTAAGTTACCAAGAGGGGTATTTGTTCTTCAAAACCTATCAGCCTATCAGTGTAATTTCAGCTCATGGACTTCAAAAAGACCATTCTTTAGTGACTCATTGCCAGTACAAAAAATATCCACACAGTGCTGTGTGTTTAACAACAGTGTCCAGCTTCTAACATTTATTTGCAGTGTACTAAAAGCCGAAATCAAGCTGGGTGGCGAGACTAAAACCACCCGAGAAGTCTGTAAATCTACAGCACATGCTTAAGTGCAACAGGACCAGCAATAATCTCAAATACATAGTATTGTTTTGGCTGATCCAGCCTTTAATTACATAGATTTGTCCCAGGGAACTGCTTCCCCCAGCTGTCCTTTAAAACATAAAACTGGGTCTTGTTAACTTTTCTAACTAAACCAGTTAAGTGATGGAGAAATACTTAGAACAACAAATATGCTTTTTTGCATGTAAATTCTGTCAAGCCATTTGCCTTTGCCAAGTTTAGGCTCTTTCATGCTAATCATTTGATATTTTCACACATTTCCTCCTGCCCTACATGATGTTAAAAACAGATCATGCTATAAGATTATCCTCACACAGAGTACAAATGTGGCTCAATGAAGAGTGCACAAGACATCCACCTGAATTCAAATCTCATTTCAAGGTGGGCATTCAGCAAGGTTCCTTTGATAAATCGCTGGTCTCAGCCTCAATTCTGGTGTGTCGAATAATAATAGATTGGTCACAGAATTATTCTGAAGTTAGAGAAGATGTCTGAAGAGACATCTATCTAGACATCTTAAGTGATGTGACTGCCTATAAGTCTAATAACTGGCAATTTTTATAATTTTTCCTTTTAAAATTTTTTCTTCTTAAAATTGTTATTATTCATTATAGCAAGTGCTATAAGCAACACAAGCCAGGAGATATGTTGCCCATAAAAAAGGCACACCTGGCAGAAAGGCTGTAGCCCTAGGCAAGGAGTAACTTAATCTTTGGCTTGACTAAAAGCTGTGTTTTATCACACCGTGGTTCAGAGCTGACAGGCCAATTTTGACACTCTCAGAAGATGCCAACTTTTTTTCTGGTGGAACCTCTGTGCCTCCAACAGCCGCATGGCATGTAGAAATCCAATGGGTATAGTTCCCCGCTATGTAGTGATAGGGAAAGACACCATATTTTTTGCCTGTCGGGCATGTTTTTAAAATATAGGGCATTAAAAAGATGTCAGCCCTACAGGGTAGAATTATTGGGAGAAGTCAAAGCAATACACTGGCCTGTATCTGAGTTCCACTATCAAAGCCTGCAGAACACCAAACTACTGTGCCCTTTAGTTTGGGGACAAATGAAATTTGGAACAGAACTTGGCCCTTTCTATTCCATTTTGATTAATTACAAAGCCCAAACATTAAAGGCCCAAATGAACTGAACTGCACAGAAGTCATTCATGAACCCGTTTGTTTTTTTTAATGAAGAGGCTAGGAGAAGTCTTAACTTGCAGTATGGCAGAGTGGTGGCCTTTTTTTGTTTCTTAAACCTGTTTTTAAAGTTGAAAACAACCATCAGTACACTTCCCAGTAGCTGCCTGCAAGCAGCAGCCATATTCCCGCCCGCCACAATGCCTGAATGCTGACTCAGTTGGGGACAGTGGGCAAAATAAATAAATAAATAACTGCTGTCACAAAATATGACAGTCAACTTCCCCCACCCTGCCCTGCCACAATGCCCAGGGTATTGTGAGGAAACCATGGCACCTTCCAGGAAGCATTCGCTGAGATGACTGACTCTTTGAACATTAAAAACAGTTAAAAGAATGATGGACTATTTTTACACAGAGCGCTGGAAGCGGAAGCGTGGCAGAGGGGGAAGCACGGTGGAGGGGGTAAGTGCACCCTCCTCCATCCATAAAGCTATGCCCACCACCACCATTGGCTCAAAGGGTGCTGGTTCCGTGCATTACCATTAGTAATATCATCCCCTAGAACCTTGTATTTTAAGAGAGCAAATGTGGGAACAGGAAGAATTGGAGAGAAAAATGCCTGATAGAGCTATACATATCAATCTCTGGCCCCATTCGCACGTAATACCAAACCAAAGTTTAATGTCCGAAAATGTGAAACCTCAGTTTCGCAGCAGAAGCAACCTGTGGTTTACCTCACCAAACTCCAATTGGAACCTTCAGTTTTTAGTGAATTTCACTGCTACAACCTGAGGTTTGGGGATGGCAGCCTCATGTCTGGACGCAGACACCGCCATAACCCTGGTTTCACGCTGTTTCTGGAACTGGAATCATAGAAAGGGCAGCCCAGACCAACCCAAGGATGCGCTGGCTCCATGCCTGTCATGCTCCTTGATGACTGCCTCTCTGAGCACTTTCCTCGTCCCCTGTCTCCGAGCTACTCAAGCTGTTGTCCAGCAACAAGGATGCTGCCACATCCCATCCCAAGCTTCTAAGCCTGTCAAATGGAAAAGTCACATGGGGGGATGACTACTTCCCACTGTGCCCCTTGCCCCCCTCCCTTTCTGGCAATCAGAAGAGAAAAGGGATGGGATGGCAAGATGTGGACTATGTGTTTTGCTCTCCAAAAATGAATCGATGAAGTATTTTCACAAGCACATACAGTCGCGGTGGCACCATAAACCAGGCAACCCAATTAGATTGCTGCAAAGATAATATATGTCAGGGCAATGATACCTGGGGTTGGATATAAAAGGCAGCCACACCCAGGAATTCTTGAATAGCTGTGCTTTATTTTTTGTACAATAAAGTTGGGGAAGGGGGGCCCAGCCCCTTCCCCTTGGGTAAAAGCATGCAGTCTCTGCCATTACTCATTAGAAGAACCATCCAGCAGGAGCAGCATTAATGGAGAGATTCTTTCTGTGTGATGCTGCTGCTCTGAAGCACACCGCTCTTTCATGAGCTGAAAGGCTATGGGGAGACCAAAGCAGTACTCATGAGAAGAGCCATCCTGGGGTACTCAGGGATCTGGCAGAATCATTAATAATGTAGGACAATGCCCCTTCTCCCAAGAACCACTCTCTCATGAGAGTGTAAGGCCATGGAGACATGCATGTGGGCCAGATGGCAGATGCCACCTAGCCTGGTTGCTCAACACAAGCAAGCTGCAGGGTTGGGTACCCCAGCAATACCTCTCCTCTGTCTTGGCAACTGCCACAAAGAAGCAGCCCAAGCAAGTCATCTACCAGTCGAGCCACTCATTGAAACATGTCCATGTTTACTCTTGCCCAGCACAGTGACCCTACACTCCTGAGATGGCTGATAATTGAGGCTCCCCTCTCCTACAATTCCCTTCTGCATCCAACACACTTATGTCACAACACTAGTCTGAACCTGAGAAATTTGAAAGAGAGTGAAGATCTATCCCCGGTCTCATCCAGACACATGGAGTGGCAAATTCTCCTTTGGGTACATGAAAGGGTTGATTGGAGAGGAGGGGGTCACTGTGTAAAAGCTCTGTTATTAACCAGAGAAAATGGGCCCCCTTTATTTTGATAGCCTACCTCATGAAAATGCAGTCTGATGGCGAGCTGATGGTCTTGGAGCTTCTGGCCCTCCCCAGTGGACTGGCCCTCATGAGAGGGCTAATTCCTGGCTGGCAAGCGCACACAGGGGCAGGAGTGTGATTTGCTGTCCCTGGACTCCTTAGCTGGGGTCAGCCATCATATGAGCATCCTTGGTCACAGTGGACCAGACCCCAGGATCCTTTGCCCTCCATCATATAAATATACCCTTCTGGGAAGTCATAATGATCCCTTCCTGGAGTAACAGAAAAACAGCACCCCTCAACATCTCCCCATTGTCAGCAATTGTGCTTGTGCAAGACTGTTTTGGCGCTAGGCTCTTACGAGGATGTTGGTGCAATTGCTGCCAGAAGAAGGGCTTGCATGCCTTTTAAGGGATTTAAATGCACTTTCCCTGCCAAGGCTGGGTAGTCCATTCATTCCAAAAAGGTACGATTGTGCTTGGGACACCCCCTTGAAGATCATAGCCAATGGCAGCCACCCTGCAGATGTTCTGAAGCCTTGCCCACAATTTGGCAACGCTAGTGCTACAGAGCTTGCCGGGATGCAGCCTCAGAAGACAAGGAAGAGGGAGTGGCTCCCCTACCCTGAAACCGGTGGTTGCCCGGCTGCGGTTGCATGAATGTCTGTGATGCAATTCATGGTTACAAAAATTAACTGTGGCTTCTGCAAACTCCAGTTTCATGTTATGTGCACGTGTGGCCACTATGTAGAGGAGTTTGGGTAGATTTCTTTTGTTTGGTTTTTAAATATAATATTCAGACTATTTTCCCAAAAGAAATGTTTCCTAGAACATTTGTGTATGTTTTCAGACACGAAATTGACAGTAGATTCAGGATAGACAAAAGAAGGTACTTCTTTACATAAGCTGCCCCGAGGAATACTGGAGGGGTGGGGTATAAATATTTTAAATACATACATACATACATACATATTAATTTATGGCATTCACTGCCATAAGACATAGTGATAACCATGAGCTTAAATGACTTTAAATGGGGATTAAGACATATCTGTGGAAGATAGGTCTATCCATGGCTATAAGTTGTGCCACTGTACCAGTAGCTCAGAAGCAACAGCAGAAGATGGTTGTTTAAGTATTGCTTGTCGGCTTCCCGGGGCACTTGATAGGCCACTGTGAGAAACAGGCAAGGCAGGATGGACCTCTAGTCTCATCCAGCAGGGCTCTTTCTTATGCATCCTACAGCCAACACGATGTTATAGCACTTAGCACTTACATTTATATACCGCTCTATAGCCGGAGCTCTCTAAGCGGTTTACAATGATTTAGCATATTGCCCCCAACATTCTGGGTACTCATTTTACCGACCTCGGAAGGATGGAAGGCTGAGTCAACCTTGAGCCCCTGGTCAGGATCGAACTTGTAACCTTCTGGTTACAGGGCGGCAGTTTTATCACTGCGCCACCAGGGGCTCATGTCAATTGTTCTTACTCATTGATTTTATAATATGTATCAGACCAAAGTTTGATTCTGTGTTTAGCAAAGATTCCAGTTTATAAGGTCAGGTATCTTTATTTCCTATATAAAAAATTATTTCATAGATTTTCATTTGAAACATATTTATCTTATTTTCCTCATGACATTCCACATTTAAAGATCTGCTATCCACGTAGTTCTCTTTTTGAGTCTAGTTCCTCCTCATTTCAGGACCAAGTGGTTCAGAACATTTGCTCCCTGCAGCATTGTGTGCAAACCTTGTTTTAAAATCAAATGTTCCTTTTATCTTCTATATAAGAAAGGGCTATTTGCTGCCGGAAACGTGTGATGAAATGCACATTCACGGACCGATAGTCTAGCCCAGAGATTTGACTTGACTGTGCTATGCAGGGGGAAAATACTTTTGATTTTGAGCAGGCAGGGAGGCACTTAAATCCACAGAGTGAGGTCCTTGCATTTTATCTCAGGAGGTTGAAATCTATCTTGCAATGTGAGGCTTTGATGTTATTCATATGCTAACAATATGCCGTTTCCTCCAAGTGCTCAATATGCTGGAATAAAAGACAATTTGCTGACATTGTGCTGAACACTTCCTGTCCAGAATACTGATCAACAATTGACATTCAGTTTTCCAAAACTAATCTGCCCTAAATAACCCACAACATAACCTTTCAGATTCCAGTTAAAATAATTTACCATTTTGTAGAATAAAATGATGAAACAGACTATAACTGTATTTTCACTCTGCTTCTAAAATGCAGTTCCAGTGCCCCAGGGACTCCTTTCATCTCATGTAAGTGCTGGCATATGATGTGATTGTTAACATAGCTGGCCACCAGATGAAGTGAATTATCTAAACTGCCAGGGTTTTTACTTTTATTCCAATTTAAACATCAATTTAACACAGAAACTGAAGGGTATTATGAAAGCCTTAATATGAACCATTTTAGACATGGAAAAACCTCAGGGTTTTTTAAAAAAGAAAAGAAAGAAAGCCCACTAAAACAAACAAATATGTAATGTATTGAACCTGGAGAAGAGTTAGAAAAACAGTACACAAGGGCAGAGTGTTGCATTCTTGCCTCTACAATAGAGATGAGCTATTTGCATGCAAATTAAGATACAGGGTATCACAGGGACCTCTTGAAAAGCCTAGATTTGGTGAACAATGTCTTTTTACTAGATATAACCAATTTCCCTTTGAATGGCCAAACAATGCTACATTTTTATAAATAATATTATAGAAGCAGCAGTCTTAATCTTCAATCAGTCTGGGACCCCAAGTCATAAAAATGAGTGCTAACAAACAGGCGGAATCCAGACAACTGGTACCTTACAAGTTCAAGAAAAAACTTTATTCCAAAATTAGTCAGATAAATAGGTAAATAATTTAGCACTTATAAGCTGTTGTATAAATACACACAGAGTCAGATACATAAAAACAGACAAAAAATGGAAAAAAACCAAACCCCACCTAACAACATAAAATATAAACCCAATACATTCCAGAGGAGTAGCCATATTAGTCCATTGTCACAACAACACAACATGGAATCCTCTGGCACCTTAAAGACTAATAATTGTTATTGTTGACTCTAAGGGCCGAAAGAGACATGATATCAAACTCACTATATTTTTGTGTGTGCATGTGTTTTAAGTTATAATTGTGGGAGGCCTGATCTGTATGAATATCATAGGGTTGGGGAGAAAGGGGATAACATTTTCATCTTGAACATGGTCCCAACAAAAATCACCCGTCTCCAAATCGTATATTATTTTAGCTGCCAGATAAAGACATTTCTACACAAGCTATTAACATCCGTATAGTGTGGCTGCATTTTCTTTTTCTTTTGCTATAAGAACAGCCCAGATGGATTAGGTCCAATGTCTATCTTATCCAACATCTTGTTTCACACAGTGGCCCAACATATGCCTCTGGAAAGCCCACAGGCAAGAGCTGAAGGCATCCTCTTTCTTCTTCTGTTGTTCCCCTGCAACTGGTATTTAGAGGCATCTTGCCTCTTAGGCAGGGGGTGGCCTATAGCCACCAGATTAGCCATTGATAGACCTGTCCTACATGAATTTAAGTCATTTTTAAAGCTATCCAGGCTGGTGGCTGTCACCACATCTTGTGGCAGAGAACTCCATAGGTTAATTGTGAGAAAAAGTACTTCCTTTTGTTGGTCCTAAATCTTTTGGCAATCAGTTTCATAGGATGACCCCTGGTTTTAATGTTGTGCGAGAGGGAGGGGGGAACCTCCCTATCTACTCTCCACATCATGCATAATTTTATAGACCTTTATCATGTCACACCTCAGATGTGTTGTAGCCTTACCTCATAAGGAATGTACTCTAGACCCCTGATCATCTTGGTTGCCCTCTTCTCCACCTTTCTAGTTCTACAATGTCCTTCTGGTGACCAGAACTATATGCAGTACTCCAAATGTAGCTGCACCATAAATTCATATAAGTGCATTATGATATTAGCAGTTTTATTTTTAATCCTCTTCCTAATGATTCCAAGCATGGAACTGGCCTTTTTCACAGCTGCCACACATTGAGTTGACACTTTCAATGAGCTGTCCACCATGACCCCAAGATCTCTCTCCTGGTCAGTCACTGACAGCTCAGACGCCATCAACATACACGGGGGGGGGGGGGTTTGCCCCAAAATGTATCACACTTGCTTACACTGAACCACATCTGCCATTCTGTCGCCCACTCCCCCAGTTTGAAAATATCCTTTTGGAGCTTCTCACAATCTGTTGATCATTTATGAATAAATTGAAAAGCACTGGTCCCAGTACAGATCCCTGGGGCATCCCACTTCTTTCTTTCCTCCATTTAGAGAACTGTTCTTTTATATCTACCCTCTGTTTCTTGTCCTTCAACCAGTTACCAATCCACACATAAACCTGTCCCATGATGGCGAATTTTTCTCAAGAGTCTTTGATAGGGAACTTGGTCAAAAGCTTTTTGAAATTCAAATAATGCTATATCCACTGGATCACCTCTATCCAAAAGGTTGGTGGTGCAAGATTTACCTTTGCAGAAGCCATGCTTGTTTCTCCTTCTACAGAGCCTGTTCTTCTATATGCATAATATGCATATATGGTAAACCAGCGTGGTGTAGTGGTTAGAGTGCTGGACTAGGACTGGGGAGACCCAAGTTCAAATCCCCATTCAGCCATGATACTTGCTGGGTGACTCTGGGCCAGTCACTTCTCTCTCAGCCTAACCTACTTCACAGGGTTGTTGTGAAAGAGAAACTTAAGTATGTAGTGCACCGCTCTGAGCTCCTTGGAGGAAGAGCGGGATATAAATGTAAAATAACAACAACAACAACAATTTTATCTTTGAGAATGCTTTTCATCATTTTGCCCAGCACAGGCGTTACTAACCAAGCTATAATTTCCTGGATTCCCCCGGATCCCTTCTTGAAAGTCAGCATTACATTGGCTACTTTCCAGTCCTCTGGTATAGAGCCTGATTGTAGGAATAAGTTACATACAGGTGAAACTCGGAAAATTAGAATATCGTGCAAAAGTCCATTAATTTCAGTAATGCAAATTAAAAGGTGAAACTGATATATGAGACAGACGCATTACATGCAAAGCGAGAAATGTCAAGCCTTAATTTGTTATAATTGTGATGATCATGGCGTACAGCTCATGAAAACCCCAAATCCACAATCTCAAAAAATTAGAATATTACATGGAACCAAGAAGACAAGGATTGAAGAACAGAACAATATCGGACCTCTGAAAAGTATAAGCATGTATATGTATTCAGTACTTGGTTTGGGCCCCTTTTGCAGCAATTACTGCCTCAATGCGGCGTGGCATGGATGCTATCAGCCTGTGGCACTGATGAGGTATTATGGAAGACCAGGATGCTTCATTAGCGGCCTTTAGCTCTTCTGCATTATTTGGTCTCATGTCTCTCATCCTTCTCTTGGCAATGCCCCATAGATTCTCTATGGGGTCAGGTCAGGCGAGTTTGCTGGCCAATCAAGCACAGTACACTGTATACTTTTCAGAGGTCCGATATTGTTCTATTCTTCAATCCTTGTCTTCTTGGTTCCATGTAATATTCTAATTTTCTGAGATTGTGGATTTGGGGTTTTCATGAGCTGTACGCCATGATCATCACAATTATAACAAATTAAGGCTTGACTTATCTCGCTTTGCATGTAATGCGTCTGTCTCATATATCAGTTTCACCTTTTAATTTGCATTACTGAAATTAATGGACTTTTGCACGATATCCTAATTTTCCGAGTTTCACCTGTATTTTTGCAAGGAGGTTAGCCATTTCACATGCGAGTTTAAGGACTCTCAGGTGGATGCCACCTGGCCTTAGCGCTTTGTTAACCCCCCACCCCCCCACCCCCCGCCAGACAGTTTAGAAAGTCATCTCTCATCACCTCTATCTGATTCAGTTCTTTAGCCTCCATCCCTGAGAAGCTCGGTGGCAGAAAAAGACCAAAATAATTCCAGTGGTAACTGGCGCCCTGGGTGCAGTTCCAAAAGACCTTGAAGAGCACCTCAACACCATAGGGGCCACAGAAATCACCATCAGCCAATTACAAAAAGCAGCTTTACTGGGAACAGCTTATATTCTGCGACGATATCTATAACAGCAGCAACAACATTGACAATAAAATTCTGGCATCCCAGGTCCTTGGGAAGGACTCGATGTCTGGATAAAACAAACCAGTCAATAACACCTGTCTGACTGTGTAAATAAATAAATAAATAATAATAACAATTTTATCTTTGAGAATGCTTTTCATCAATTTGCCCAGCACAGGCATTACTTACTAGTCTATAATTTCCCAGATTCCCCCAGATCCCTTCTTGAAGATCAGCATTACATTGGCTACTTTCCAGTCCCCCGGTATAGAGCCTGGTTGTAGGAATGAGTTACATATTTTTGCAAGGAGGTTAGCCATTTCACATGTGAGTTTAAGGACTCTCAGGTGGATGCCACCTGGCCTTAGCGCTTTGTTAATCCCCCCCCACCCGCCAGACAGTTTAGAATGTCATCTCTCATCACCTCTATCTGATTCAGTTCTTTACCCTCCATCCCTGAGAAGCTCGGTCCAGACACAGGTATGCTCAGTATCCTCTGCTGTTAAGACAGATGCAAAATCAAATAACTCCGTTAGCTTCTTTGCAATCTCCATATCCTCCTTAATAATCCCTTTCATTCCCTCATCATCTAACAGTCCAACTGCCTTCCTGGCAGTTTTCCTGCTTCTGATGTATTCAAAGAAGTTTTTTATATTCCCCTTGATACTTTTAGCTAAATGTTCCTCAAGCTCTCTTTTTGCATCTCTTATAGTCAACACCCTTGCATGTCTTTTGCCAGAGTTTGTGTTCCTTTTCTGTTCTCTTTATTTGGGCAGGCCAGATTTCTGAAGGAAGTCTTCTTTCCCTTTATAGCTTCCTTGACTTTACTTGTTAGCCATGCTGGCATCCTTCTGCACTTGGTGGTACCTTTCCTCCTTTTTGGTATACATTCTAACTGGGCTGCTATTATTATGGATTTAAATAAACCATGCATTCTGGAGGGAAGTGGCTCTCTTGATTTACCCTTTCAGTTTTCTTTTCACCAAACTCCTCATTTTAGAGAAGTTTCCTCTTCTGAAGTTCAAAGTGTCTGTGTTAGACTTCCTTGGTGATTCCCTCCTCACATGTTTGCTGAATTTGATCACATTATGGTCACTGTTGCCTAAAGGTTCCATGACACTGACATCACCAGATCCTGGGAACCACTCAGGATTAAGTCCAAGGTCTTTCTAGGGATGTGCACAAAACCGGTTTGGCCTGTTTGGTTCAAATTTGAACCCAATTTGAACCAGAGTGGGTAGGTTCAGTTTTGAACCTCTTCACAAAAGGGGTTGGCTTTGAAGGAGGCGGGCAGGTTGCACCTGCATGTTTCCTGAGCCAAGGTGTGTCGCCTTTGCAGGGGTGGGGAAGGATGACAGAGTCCTAACCCAGCCTCATTAGGCCCGCACTGTTGATTAAGGGGGATCAATCTCCTTGTTACAGTCTGCTATGCCTTGATGTAATTCGTTAATAAAGTAGTGGCTCTTTACCCAATGCTATGTCTCTGTGTCTTATTGGGCTGGGGGGCCAGAGACAATCACACCTTTTGCCAATTTCTTTGAAATTTGGGTGGTAGCTTCCACCCATTGGGCACTACCACCCATCCCACTCTTCTGCCCCAAATCTTCCCTAAAGATGCATAGTACAAAAAGCAGAGAATCCACTCCAGATGGCAGGCAAGGCAAAGCCAAGCCACCCCTGCCCCACATCCCATGGCCACACCCACCTAAATGGCCACACCCACCCCACTTAGAAAAATACAATAATTTTTGTGAGTTCTGTCACAAGAAGATTATGGATAAAATAAGAAAAATTAAATAAAAACATGTGGGGTTAGGCAAAAGTTCTGCTCCACCCTCCCCCATGGCAGACCCTAGGGGTGCATATATGCACCTTCTCTTAAAAGTCTCATTTGGCAGAAAATGGATATTATTGCTAACATGGAACAAAGAAGACAGGGAAAGTTTTAACCTTAATTCTCAGAGTTTTTGATTTAGAAATGAAAATATACATGCCAAAGAAAAGCAAGGCAAAATTGGAAAAATTCAATGGTAGAAAATGGCACAAACCATACAGTTAGTTCTGCTATTATTTAAAGCTACAAGCTAGCATTTAGAAATCGTACAGCTGGAAAAATATGCACCTGAGCCCTGGAAGCACCATGTACAGTGCAAATACTGAGTGTTAGACTAGGACCAGGCAGATCAGAGTTCAAATCCCTGTTCAAAGCCTATAGCCCCAAGGATACGGAGCAGCTTTGCAAGTCGCAGCAGCTTAATAAAGCTGTGAGGTGCTGCCTGAATCGTGCTGTCTGGGACTCCAAATGTTCTGCTTCACAGGGAGGGAGAGCATGGGGGTGCCACAAGAAATGCCAGAGCTCCGCTCCTGCAGCTGGAGAGGTGCTGGAGCTCCGCTCTTGACTGGAGCTTTGCTCTTGACCACTACATCACTGCCCACAACTGGATCTCCCTTAGTGGCAGGGCATGAGCAGGGCCTGAGATGCCAAGTGGAGGGCCCTGGCAGGTTCATACGGGTGAATGCAGTCACAGGCCTCCTTAATGCCTTCTCCTGGATCATTTTCCTGATTTAAATCAGAATATCTCAAGATACTAGCTCTGCTGGCAGATACCTGCCCTTTCCACCCAGCAGGATTAATAGCCACTTTGGAATACTGTTTCAAGTGGGATGATAACACATGAGAAAGGGTTAAACACTCTGAACCGGGTCTCACAATCCATGAGACCCGGTTTAATTTGGTGAGCGGGAAGGGAGCCCTGGGTGGCCACATGATGGCCGCCCACATGATGGCTGGCCCCGAGACGGAGACGGCGGGGGCTGGGGAGCTCAGGGGCCGCGTGGCCCCTGGAAGCCCCAGTATGCCCTGCGCAAGCACGCAGGGCATACTGGGGAGACCCCCGAGCCGGGAGGCTGCTTTTAAGCCTCCCGGCTGGGGGTCTATTCATGAGTAGCTGTGGCGCGGAGCTGCGGCGCAGCTACTCACAAGCGCTTGCTCTGCAAACCCGGGCTAAGAGGTGGGCTACAGGAGTGGGTTAGCTGCTCCAGAACCACCAGGCTTGGCTGCGAGCCCAGTGGTTCTAACAATCACAAAAATCAGGCGAGGATTTTCCTAGCCCGATTTTTGTGATCATAAGAATAGCCCCTCCGACTTATAGTAACGCTGCATCACAGGGCTAATGTGGTCCTCTAAGGCACTTTCAGTGCTGGTTAGAACAGATGATAGTGCAAGCTGCACATTGTCACGAATGGGCTAATCTACAGAAGTGCTGCTTGGGCTACCATCCATTCGTACTATAGCATTGGGGCTGCCTTAGTAGTCCATGGCAGCCCTGGATTGCAGGGTTACAGCTCCATAACTCTGCACATCATCGCTCCAGCAACACTATTCCTATCAAAATTGAACCCCTTCCCTGTTTTTTAAGCTTCAAAATAAACATTGGGTTATCAAATCACAGATATCCCAAATTATATCTGTTCGGGCCCTAAGATTCCCCCCGCCAATCGACCTGTTTTACTGATTAAACCATGTTTTGCAAATGAAGCATGGGATGTTGACCAACTATAGAACATTGTGAATGAGCGGCTTAGTCCGCTCTCCCCACAGACAATCATGCCTGCAGCCCTGGGCGGCCGGATCAGCCACCCACACGACTACCAGCTCTGTCATGGAGCCGGTGGGGGATGCAGGGATTGGGGGCCACGCGGCCTCCAGAGGTTGCAGGATGCCATGCGCGAGTTCATGGGCCATTCTGAGTGGACCCCCGGGACTGGGAGGCTGGGAGGCTGGCACCACACGTGCTGTGGTGGCACATGAGCATTAAAAAAATGAGGTTAACGGAGCACTCGCTCTGTTAACCTCATTTAAGGGGAGGGGGAATTAGGTGGGCTCGCCCGCAAGCCCAGTGGTTCCCACATTCAGTAGAAAGCAGGCTAGGCTCCCTTAGCCCACTTTCTACTGATCGTGGGCATAGCTTCATTGTGTGAGAGGGATTTTCTGTTTTTCTGCTGAAGCATTCAGTGGAATGCTTGAGTGAGTTGTATGTACCTGATAGCTTGCATAAAGAAGGAAAGCTGTTCAATGTGTGTGCCCTGTCTTGTAGCAAAATGATATTTGTACTGTTCTGAAGCATTCTGAAGGAGTTTATTTAATGAATTCCATATTTAAAATTTGCTATAGCTAAGTCAGAGTTCAGCTATTCAAAATCAAAATATGTAGGGTTATAGTTCCTTGTCCAATTCAAATGTAAATGTTTTGAGGGCCGCTCTTGACCTCTCAGTGTCTAACAAAATAAGAAACCAGTGACATCAACTATTCAAACAAGAACCTTTTCTTTTGTTCCTGTTTAGTTGAATCACATGCAACATTAACAATGTCAAAATGTGTATTGATAAACTGTTTAAAAATGTGATCGTTATCCATCTAATACAACTCAGGAAAAGTCACCTGGAAAGACGGTATCATCCTAATTCAATCCAGCAATAATTTTTTAAGGGAGACAAGGAGGTACAGGATACAAAGGGATATGAAGGATTTTTGTATTTTCTGGTCTTAGCCATTCTGCTCAAGTCCATTTTTAACAGTTCCGAATGCTGACTTAGTTAAAACAGACACCATAGTGGGATGAATAGTGTTGAGAATGATTGACTGAAATTCAAAACACCATACATAATGATTTGTTTGACATACCCAGTAGGAAATTCTTATTTGTTTAACTTATTATTCATTTATGTATTCATAGGGGGGAAAAGACAATAAAACTATAATCTCTGCATAGTGCCTAGATGATCACATCAAAATGAACTTAGAGCGTTGAGGTACTGTGAGGTCTTTAGCTTGCTACAGAACAATTCGACATTGCTATATCATTAACTTTGTGTTGAGTTTAGATTATATTTATAAATCAGCAAGGGAAATTTAACCTGCATGTAATCCAAGGCTATGCTGAGAATTACATATTAAAAATACATATGCAGTATAATAGTTGTTCATGCGACATTTTGTTTTTCTTCATCATGAATGATTCAACAGTTACCTTGTTGAAATGCAAGCAAGCCAGCAAAATTAGTGTTTATCACTTTTGATTACTGAAATCAGGGCTGGCCCTAGGATAAAAAATGTCCTGGAGAGGCAGAGCTTTCAGCGCACCCCCATTAAACTTAGTTTATCAGTGTTTAATAGGTCACAAGCTCAGCTCAGTGCCTCTTTCAGATATGTGCCAAGGGCAACTGCCCACCTCACCCAGGCCTAAGGCTAGTCCTGACTGGAATGCTCAATAAAGAAGATACCAATGTATAGAGCTAGGACCCTGTCAGCATCAGCTCTCAGCTGTAATGTCTCATAGTTACCACTGCAGTGGCGGGGGGTTAGGGTCATGGATAAAAGTGCTGGACTCCTCCCCAATTTGTTCTTCCAGTGTTAGTCTCCATTTTGTCTCTCCAAAGATGGCTGTTTGTTTTGGTCTTTCTCTTCAGCCATGAGATACAGCTGAAATTAAGCTACAGGCTTTTTCACATTTGTTTGTAACCTTTTCTTTAAATAAATCCTTGAAGTTCTTCAATACTAAAGAACTGTGTGAAGGCCTCTTGCTTTGATGCTTTCTCACCAAACTGGTTTTGCTTTGCTATTTGGAGACTGAACTGCCATTCTTCCCCTACACAATGGACATTATACTGGTCTTACACCAGTTTGTTTCACCCAAAGATCCTTGGCAACTGTAATATTTGAGTGTTTTGAGAATTCTCTTGAAGACATTTCTAGTCTAGTTTCACAGAAATGAAGTTTCCTGGATTCCTGAGAAAGAGAATGAGCAGGATCAGACATCACATCTTATTTAATGAACCTCAACTGATGCTACAGTTTACTCCAAATCTTGATTTTGTTTCATCATGTCACAATTTGTGTGGATACTGCCCCTTCTTACCTCCCACAATCTAGACTTATCTCTCTCTATAACATCCCTGTGGGGATGGAACTACTGAAACAAACCAAAATCAAACCACAATTATGGTTACAGACATCATACAAGACCATAGTTAGGACAAACAAGCCAACTTTAAATCTTAGATTTAGACCATGGGTTGACTGACTGAAATAAACCACAGTTTGTTGACAGTTGCCATTTCAGACATACAAATTAACTACAGTTAGACTAAATAAGCCATCATTCACCATGATGTCTGAACCCTCCCATTGGCTTAAATATGTGATGAAGATATGCCTTATATCTCAAATATAAGAAACTTAAGAAATTTATTCTTAAAATGCATATGCACATCAACTAACCAAATGCTAATAGGAAACACTACCCTGGAAGCAAACTAATGATAATTAGAAAAATCTTCTTTACTAGTCCCATGCCACATTCAAAGGAGCATTAAAAGTGAACTTTATGAGTACCCTCTTCAAAAGTAAATTGCATCTCATCCATATTGGGAAGAAAAGCAACAATGTATAATGTGAACCGAGTTTGAATTATGGTGTTATGTGTTTAGATCTGATTAATGTGAGTGGCCTCTTGCTATTATTTTGCCCTAAGATGATGCCTGATCAAAATCTGGGTTGCGACAAAAGAATTTATGTTCTTAATGTTCTAGGGTGCTTCTGCAATGGACAGTTTGTCTGGAGTGTGGAGGCACATCTCCCACCTCCACCAGAATGAGTGAGTGAGTGTGTGTTTGTGTGTGTACACACACACCCATTTTAAGGAACAAAGCGAGCAACTTGGGACATGTTTTTAGGAAACAGAGAAAGAGGTCACTGTCACAACCAACTCTATCTGGGCTGGAGCAACCCTATCCAGGTTGAGCTGCTCATGAGAACTGCCCGGATTGGGACTGATCCTGGTGCTCCTTGGCCAGGTCGCTTGGGTTGTTTACCCAGGCTAAAAGTGAAGTAAGAGGCACACGCCCTCCTCCCTCGCTGCCCAGCCATGTGGGTAGCTGGGCTGCCAGCAGCCATTTAAACAACAGAGGCCAAGGGAATGTATAACTCAGCCTCTAGTGTTTCGACAATGCGCCGCGCAGTGCATGTGGAATTCCTGAAGGCTGGTCTTTGTTTTCCCAGCCTCCAGATCGCTGTGCTGCTAGCCGCAGCAGCAATCGTGTGGGCAGGCAAGAGGCATGGCTGCAGGATCACCAGCAGTCGTGTGGAGGAAGGGCTTATTAAGAATTTGCATCAGGAACAATATGGACTGTATCAGGTTGGAAACCATTATTGTTCTGATTCAATGCACAGCCCCACTGGGCAGGACTAGTCTATCATGAAAGCAAGGTAAAGTAAAATGATTCAGGCAGCAGTTTGTGTCCAGTTCTCTACAGCACCATTGCGCATTCCAGGTTAGCTGCTCAACAGTGGCATAATGTTTCCGTTCAGGCAAATCGCATTCAAAAAACATAAATAGCAAAGCGCCCAGCAAGGGGAGCAGTCTTGCCAAAACTAATAACCTGAAAAAACAGCAATCTTTTTATGCCGGACTTACATTTTATCAATAAATCGCAGCAATTAAATCCGAAACAAGGCATCGGAAATGTGAATGGCACCCTGCTGTCAGCGTAGGGACTGCAGTGTCACAACACAGGAAGTGTGGAAGCACATTTCAGAGATACGTCCTGACCCCCAGATTAGGGTCTAATCTGGAAATCGCCCATGTCAGCCCGTTCCCCGCTTTCCGGTATTATATCCCTTGTGGATGCCTGCAGAGGAAGGAAGGTGAAACATCACCATACTGCTTTTCATCTTGAGGAAAGAGCCTATTTTACCACCATGCAAGCCAGCTGGCAAATGGCAATGGGTGGCGGTGTCACGAGGAGGCAGGAGAGTGGCAAGTGACAAGGCAGACCTGAGAAGGCAAGTGCTGGACCCCGACATGGCAGTGGCATTGAACAGGGCCTTGGTGCGGGAGTGAAGGGCTTTGCAGCAGGGAACCTTTTGCAGTTCTTCTGCTATCTTGGGCATAGGTCACTTGAGAGCTTTCTATGCCACTGATGATATACGAAGAGTACAGCTAAAAAAAGATAATATGTGAAATGGCCTTGATTCTCTGTCACTTTTTTTTAATGACAACTCCTAAATTTGATGGGTTTCCAGTATCCCAGAAGCTAGCCATTTATGCTACAAAGCACTATGCCCAGCTTTTTTTTTAAACAAAACAACTTTCCATACACATTATAAACAGCCTCAAAGAGATTATACTGACCACATTTTCAATAGCTGAGGCCTTCACAAGGGGAGATGTTCTTTCTTGAACTTGAAGGCAAAGAAAATAAAAGGAAATGACTTCATTTCTGATGCTTACCAAATGCTCAACACCATTGTTCAGTATTAACAGGGGAAAGTATGGGAATGGCATCAAGGAGAAATGAGGTTTTTTAAAAAAGAAGAAAGAGAGAGAGAGAGAGAGAAATAACCTTTCTCTTTCTGGACTGGTAAAACAAACAATTAATCTGCATGCAAAACAAAAAGGAAAGGCAATTATACTTCATAATATATTTACATCACTGAAAACTAGATTTTTAAAAAAGGGGGGGCTTTACATTTGAAAGCACTTACAGATTTTGTTACAAAACTGCATGAATGCTTGATTTTATAAACTTTTTGTAAAATCTCTGCTGAAGGATAAGAGCTAGTATTTAGAGAAACAGGATTGAACTGACAGCAGGCTGTTTATGCTTGCTGATGCATACAGCTGTCTTAGCAGTTACCCAAAGCAAACTACACAGATCAAGCAGACACTGGATTTCACAGCAATGCCAGCGGCATGTATGTTTTGTGGACTCAAATAGGAAAATGTGCATAGTGAGCACTCCCACTAACAAAAGAAGTTCAATTTCCCCCACTGGTGGCACAAGATGTTTTGCAGCCTGATATAGTAGCTATACCTGCCTATTCTTAATTTTAAACACACCATCATATACATCAAAACAAAAGATGCAGAAATCATTATATGCATTGTGAGACAAGCTCAGAGAAGCAATATAATGGCATACAGGTGGGTTTCCAAGATAATAATTTCAGAAGACTAAAGGAGAAATCTTCCTACATTATTTCCTTGATGAAACAGTGTTAAGAGTGGATTGCTTCAGCTTATGGTTACCTGTAAATAGCAACGAACAACAGCAGATGGATAGTAAAAGGCATAGCCACATGTGTCTGCAATGGGAAAACTGCCTACAGTAAACCCCACCACACTGATTTAAGCACAGCTGTCAACATTGGCTTCTTTTAGGCCCCAAGGACCAATACACTGTTTCTCGTACAGGGAAACAAATTCAGGTCTTCTAGACAGATAAAGTTCCTTGAACTCATTATTCACAAGCAATCCCCAAAGAAGACTTCTTAATACAGTTCATTTTTTTCTAAATTGGGGTGGGGGTGGGGGAAACCAACCACATTACTTATCTAGAAACCTGTTTTCTCTCAGATACATATTCCATTCACACACATACACCAGCAAAAAAAAGGTAGAGTTCACTGTTTCTTTTCCTTCTTTATGTGCATATAACTGACTACCTGGGGATGGGGGTGGGGAGTGGGAATCATCATCCAAGCATACACAGGATAGGATACTGACACAAGAATCAAAGGTCGCCTTTGAACATCATGCCAAAACAGAGGCAACCATGCCAGAGGTCATCTGAAGGTGGGAACCCTCGGTTACGAGACCAAAGCAATCCAAGGTTCTAAGCCACAAACCTCAGTGTGAACCCTCAGTTCCTCCTTGGTTTTGTGGGCAATAACTCTGGTTAGAAATAGGAGTGTGTCCGAACCGGTCCGGGGCCATGCAAGAAGCCTCCAGGATGGTTCGGCCTTCGGCCGGTCCGGCAGGGGGGGGGGAGTGTGACTTTAAGGGCGGGGGTAGTACTTACCCCTCCTGCCGCTCTTCCCCCTCTGGCGCTCGACTTTGCTGCAAAGCTTTTGGGGCGGCAGTTCCTCCCTGCCACCCCTGACCCCATCGTTGTCTGCATCCTCTGCAACAAGTAGAAATTGGCGCTACGCATGCGCCCATCGCCGCTGTCGCTGGCACGCATGCACTGGCAGCGACGGGCACACGCACGCCATGATGGGCACATGCGTAGCTCCAACTTCTACTTGTTACAGAGGATGCAGACAACGATGGGGAGGAATTCTGCCGTCCCAAAAACTTTGCAGCAAAGTCGAGCGCTGGAGGGGGAAGAGCAGTGAAAGGGGTAAGTACTACTCCCCCACCCTTAAAGCCACACTCCCCCCAGTGCCGGACCACGCCTCTGTGGTTCCATGCACATCCCTAGTTAGAAAGTGGCATCGTATCGTCTGAAGGCTAACGCTGTTTCTAACTGGAGTTGAAGGTAGGAAGCTCCTCCCTCTCGATGTCTCAGGTTGCTGCCACAGCTGTTCATCATTAGACAGAGGAAGTCCCATGCAACCAATTCCTTTTCCCCACCACCACCACTCTCAATCTCCCAGACTCCAGATCGGATCGTTTGGGAGTGTGGCGGATGGGGAAATGTGTGAAGGTGGCCAAAGCAACAGGTGACCAATAAAGCCCTAAATGGCTTGAGACCTGTAGCTTCATCGAAGGTCCTGCTCATGGTGTCCCCACCTTTGGAAGTGTAGTGGCTGGAAAGAAAATACTCAGTTATGCCTCCTAAATTGTGGAATGTCTTTACCCTGTCCATTCATTCCGCACCTTCTCCTTGGTGGCCTTTAGGCCCCAATTAAGAATTAATGCTGAGAACCTTTATACTCAAAATTTTGAAATGTTTGAAAGGCAAAATGATGTAGCAACATTTTGCGAGAGGAGTCTATAACCATAACCATGTGTCCTGGTGATTGCCACTATAAATTAATTAATTACATAAATAGTCACTAGGACAAGTGCCATTGCTGACACTGCCACCCATACTTCTTGTGATCTCCAAAATAGCCTCCCCCCATTTCTTCTGGGAAATGTGGCACTTCAGCCTTAATAAAATGCTGGTATTTATTCAAGCTTTTAATAGACTCTAAGATCTTTAAGATGCTTACTTCCTGGATTTGATGCATGTTAGTTTTTGATATATGCTTCCACTCCATTTTTAGGGTACTTTGTACCTGCTGCTTTTGCTGTTTTCAATGTTTTTACAGCTGCTTCATTTTTATTGTTGCTTTATTTCTTAAATGAATACTTACAATGTTGTGAGCCACTTTGGCAACTGTATTTATTGGGTAAGTACATGAAAGAGGCCAGCTTCCTGTAATTTAACTTTTTGCTTTATGTCCATATATTTACTGACTTGCATTTATTGTACAGTTTCTCACAGTTTCTGGAAATTTGTGACTAATGTGCAGCGCAAGGTTCTACATGTTTACTCAGAAATAAGTCCCACTCTGTTCAATGTGGCTTATTCCCAAGTTCAGATTTGAAGGCCTGGGGGACAAAATTAGGAGGGGTTGGAGGGGGGGATAACAAACTACCCTGGAGGTTCTTTTCTTCCCATTTTTCCTCATTCTTTTCTGGGGTGTTTTCAGGCATTCACATCTCTGGTCCCAGGTAAGGCCACTTATGACATTTTGCTCCCTTCCATCCACTTTCTAGTTTTCTCTCCATTAAATCCACACTTCTAGTTTCCTCCTCCTTTTAAATCTCTGCTCCTTCCTAATGGAAAAGGAAGGAAGGGGATGAAGAAAAGCAACATGGTGGCATTTTACTTTCCATTCCTCGCAGGCCATCCATGAGGAAACCCTTAAGAAGCACTCACAACCTGCCACCTGAAAGTGGTACACTTCATCTTTCTTCATAGTAGAGCCAGTCCTGTAAAAAGGACAAGAAAACACAAGAACCTTGTGTTCATTCAGATTGTTAATTCCAGGCACCTGAAAAGTCTAACATAAACGTAATTTACTTCATTGCATGATGCCTTCCTTTTCCAAAAATAACAAGAGCCAGAACTTGACATTATGCTAGCAGGTGTAACAAACCTTGAAAAGTTGCTAAAACAAGAAAAAGAGGGGGCACATTTACAAGAATAATTGCATCTTGGGTCTACAGGGTTTCAGCAGAGCTAAAATGAACATGACTCAGATTTCTGGCTCGAACAGAAAAAGAAACCTATTAAACATTAATGACATTTCACTTTGTATTACAGCATGTCAAAGTTAACCTCCATCAACTGGTCTTTTGTGTAACCTGACTGTAAAATATTCAAGGGAGCTCGCTCTCTAAAGCCTTCCATCCTCTCCTTGTGTTTACAGCCTCACTTGCACTTGTAAAGAACTGGTAGTATAGCCAAATTTGAAAGTGAAGTGCAGTGCAAGGTGCTTATCCAAATACAAGAAAATGCTATACTCCAGCAGTTGGTGTGTGCAAACCAGTTCGAATTCGAACCAGTTCTACTTTGTACTGGCCCGGTGTGATGGCTTGGTTTGGAACCAGACCGGCTATTAAAATTGTAGAGCCAGTCTGAGTTTGAACCAAATTGAGCCTGGTTCAAACTGAACCAGTTGGAAGAGGCTCAAAGGCTTAAGCCTCCATTTTGTGCAGTAGTGGCCATTTTGTGACATGTGTGTAACTTTAAGTGACTGGCCGAGCTGCTTCTTCCCTGATTGTCCAGATGTGTCTGGCCTTTTGGTAGGCTTAACAATGTTGCCACTCACTGCCACTCCATTGGCTGGGGGGGGGAACAAGGGGGTGCTCCAAAAGAAGGGTGATTCAAGTTATATTTAAAGGTCACCCCTGGCCTATTAAAAATCGCTCTGCCTAGAGACTGGAGAGAGCTGCTGGTGCCTGCCTGCTGGCTGTGGAGTTCTTCTGGTCTCACAGAGGTTTGTCTCTGAATTCTTTTCTGTTCTCCGTTCTTTCTTTCTTGGTCTTTCCCCCCTTTTTAGACTTTTAAAATGATTTTTTCCTGTCTGGCTGTATTTAAAAAATAAAAAAAATAAACTGCAGCAAGTGAGTGGGGCCCAATTCTTCTAGCCCAGCTAGCCAACCAGGCTACAGGCCTCTCTCGCCCATTTTTTCCCTTCCTAACCCCCCCACACACACACACACTTTTCCTGACTCTCTTTTTGCTGGTTTGGTTTTTTTCCATTTTTATGTCCCCACATTTTTTGTAGCCAGGCAGCAGGTTGTGCTCTCTTTGGCCTGCCTGTTGCGAGGCCATTGACCTATATTTGGATTATTATTATTTCTTGTTTACACAGTCAGACAGGTGTTATTGACTGGTTTGTTTTATACAGACATCGAGTCCTTCCCAAGGACCTAGGATGGCTGAATTTTATTGTCAATTGTTATAGATATCGTCGCAGAATATAGGCTGTTCCCAGTAAAGCTGCTTTTTGTAATTGGCTGATGGTGATTTCTGTGGCCCCTATGGTGTTGAGGTGCTCTTCGAGGTCTTTTGGAACTGCACCCAGGGCGCCAATTACCACTGGGATTATTTCGGTCTTCTTCTGCCACAGCCTTTCAATTTCAATTTGTAGATCTTTGTATTTGGTGATTTTTTCTATTTCTTTTTCTTCTATTCTGCTATCCCCTGGTATTGCTATGTCGATTATTTTGACTTGTTTTTCTTTCTTCTCGGCTACAGTTATATCTGGTGTATTGTGTGGCAGATGTTTGTCTGTCTGTAGTCGGAAGTCCCATAATATTTTTACGTCTTCATTTTCTTCAACTTTTTCAATTTGATGGTCCCACCAATTTTTGGCTACAGGTAGCTTGTATTTTTTGCAGATGTTCCAGTGTATCATCCCTGCTACTTTGTCATGCCTTTGTTTGTAGTCAGTCTGTGCGATCTTTTTACAACAGCTGATTAGGTGGTCCATAGTTTCATCTGCTTCTTTACAAAGGCGGCACTTGCTGTTTGTGGTTGATTTTTTGACTTTTGCTCTTATTGCATTTGTTCTTAGTGCCTGTTCTTGTGCAGCCAGTATTAATCCCTCTGTTTCTTTCTTCAAGTTGCCATTCTTAAGCCATTGCCAGGTCTTGGTGCTGTCTGATTTTCCACTTATATTGTGCAAATATTGACCATGCAGTGGCTTATTTTTCCATTTTTCTGCTCGGTTCTTGACTTGTTCTTTCTTGTAGGCCTGCTTTGTTTCATTGGTGTTGAATAGTTTCACATTATTGACCATTTGAAGTGCATCTTCTTCACTGTCCTTGATATATTCTTCAAGGCCTCTTTTCTCCTCCTCTACTGTTTGATGGACTTGCAGCATTCCTCTTCCACCTGAGCTGCGAGGGAGGTATAGCCTATCGACATCACTGCGGGGGTGCAGAGCATGATTGATGGTCATGATTTTCCTGGTCTTACGATCTAGCATCTCTAGCTCTGCCTGGGTCCAGTTGTTGTTGTTGTTGTTGTTGTTATTTTAATAGTTTTTATTCTTGCTTCCATGACAGGGATGGAGGAAGAGGTTTCAGTGGCTGCTAGCACAGCCAGATTGTCCCTCATTCTCATGGCCCCCACAACACTCATCTTACCACTCAATGAGGCCCCCGCCATCCAAGTCATTGACACTTTGGCTCTGATATGTCTACCAGATAAATTAATTGTGGGAGTTAAGTTGATGGCTTGAGTACTCCTTTTTCTAGTCATGTTCTAGTCATGTTGGGTTGTTTGGTTATCTCCAGTAAGACTCTGCAGAGAGAGGAGTCTGCTGTGGAGGAGGAGCCTCCTCAGTCTGACCCTTCCTGTATGGAGGGCAGTGGGGAGGGTGGTGGTGGTGGGTGGCCAGCAGCTCAAGTAGAGTCACCATCAAGCGGCCAGAGACATCCAAGATGTTGGAGACCTCCAGCAACGTTTGGAAGCACTTTGAGATCCCTCAAAGTGCCCCAACCCATGCTTCCTATGTCCACTGCAAGACACAGGTCAGCAGGGGGAAGGATGTTAAGCATCTGGGAACGACCTCCATGTGGCGACACATGCAGCACCGTCACCCTGCCATGCTTTCTGCTGCTGACAGTGCTAGTTCGGCTAGTAATGTGCCTGCAGCTAGCGCTGACAAGGTGCACCAGCTTCTTCAATGAAGTAGAATACACTGCCTGTCAAGCAGTGGGCAAGGGCATCGGGCAGCAAGCATAGTGGTCAGACTGATCCACATCTCATAACACAGCTCATAGGCGAGATAATGGTGATGGATTACCAGCCATTCCAAGTGGTGGAAAATGCCGGCTACTCCAGTCATTGGCTCCTGACTATGAAATCCCCTCAAGAACAACCTTCAGTTGGACGGTGGTCCCCTCTCTGTACAGGTAATGCAGGGAAATTGTGTTGGGTATGCTGCAGTCAGCAGAGCCCAGCACCAGCGTGCATTTCATGACTGATCTCTGGAACAGTGTCAAAGGAATGCACACTGCTTTCTAGGGATGTGCATGAACCGGTCCGAATGCCATTCTAAAGGCCTCCGAACCAGTTCGAAGGCGGCGTCGACTCGAAGGTTCGATGCCAGGGATGCCTCTTCAAGGGTGGGAGAGAGTGCACTTACCCCTCCCACTGCTTTTCCCCCACTGGCACTCCATTTTTAGCAAAATCCATGGGGCGGCAGCGTACTTCCCTGCTGCCTCTTCCCCCGTTCTTGGCCGGAAGTATCACCTGCGCGTGCACCCATCGCATGCGTGCACGATGGGCCCATGTGCAGGTGATACTTCTGGCCAAGAATGGGGGAAGGGGTAGGAGGGAGGTACGCTGCCACCCCATGGATTTTGCTAAAAACAGAGCGCCGACGGGGAGAGTGGCAGGAGGGGTAAGTGCACCCTCCGCCCTTAAAGAGGCACTCTCGTTGGCATCAAACCGCACCTCCACGGTTCCGTGCACATCACTACTGCTTACCTGTCCCTCACTGATCACTGGTGGGGGCTGGAGAGAGAGGGAACCTCCAGTGATGCTGCCACTGCATCCAGCCCCTCTCACACAGTTTTGTACAGGTGGGCTGTTCTGCATGTGTAGAAAATGGATATGGCACATACCATGGAGGTGGAGGCAGCTGTCATCGGCCACCAGGATGAAGAATGCCTAGCCAGGTCACCAAACCTCAGGCAGGGCTTCATTGTCATGGAAAAGGCTCCAGTGCAACTAAGGCAGTAGAGCGGATGATGTGTGTGAACTTATGCTGCATGGCCCACAAACTGCATTTCGCTGTACCATTGGCCTCAAGGAGGCCATCGTCCAGAGAACAGGCCTGCCTTCCGCACAGCTGCACTTGTGGAAAAGGCCAACAGGATTGCAGCCCATTTCCATCAAAGTCCAGGCACATGCTCCGTGATTGGCAGTGTGAGCATGGCCTGCCTTGACTCCTCAAGCCTGGAGATGTTGACAATTATGAAACTACACCCTGCTCTTGCTCCAGCACCTGCTAGAGCAAGAGGTAGCCCTCGACAACATGGCAAGCAATTATGGCTTGGGCTTGTGTGACCTCTCCAACTCGGAGTGGAAGCTCATGTCCAAGATGGTCTTGGTACTTGGTACTTAGTACTTGGTACTGGTCTTGGCCCTTCCTGTTTGTAACGAAGGCATAGGGTATTACTATGAAGAACTTACTACATGCATACATACTACATACATAGTATTACTACTATGTTGCTGCCAAGAATCCACATGGTGTTTAGATTCTTTTTGTTGTTACATAGCTTCCTCATAGGGATTCATTATGATAAATAGCTATAACAAACCAAAGAATCTAAAATACATACACATTCCCAATAAATCAATAGAGTGCCCCACTGCCTCACAGGTTGGGTGGCAGTTGGGCACCATGGGGCCCTGCCACCCACCCCATTTTGAAGTGCCTAGCATCACACACAGACATAAAAGGGGGCCACTTCAAATCCCCATTATTCCCTATGGGAAAAAAAAACCTTGAAAAAACTTTTAGAATTATTAAAAATCAACTGAGTGCCCTATAGCTTTGGGGGTTGGGTGGTGGTTGGAATCCATGGGCACCTATCACCCAACTATTTTTGTGCCCCCAGGTGCTCACCATAGGGAATAACGGGCCAGTTCAAGTTCCCATTATTCCCTATGGTGAACATTTCAGAGCTGGTTCAAGTGTGGTTCTAATTTGAACTGAACCAGAGGCTGGCTCAACCGAACCAGAACTCAAACACTGCCACCTGGTTTGAATTTGAACCAAATCATTTAAACCGGTTTTGTGCACATGCCTATCCTGCAGCCTCATGTGCATAATGTGTACCCTTTCTTCCCATGGTGCTGATCCAACCATTCCTGGAATTGATGGGAAGCCTATATATCTTGAAGTGCCATGTGCTCACCGGTGATGACCACAGAGAGCCTTGAAATGGTGCCTAACCAAATCTTTCAAAATCTGACCAGGAATCTTAATGTTGCATCTCCATAATATTGTTGTTTCCCAGCATTCTTTGATGGGTTTTCACTCATAAATATTCCCTATTCTCAGTTTTATTTTAGCATACATGTTCTATGGAAAAATCTGTAACTTATTAATATATTTTACACATTAAAGAGGTCATTTGAAGTTTGTTTATTCCCTATGTGATAAGAAAGAATGTTTTACAGTAAAAGCCTGTATATGTAATGTGCTTATTTTCCTTGTATCTGTATCCATCCATATCAGTTTTGTGTCAATCTGATCCAAATTTGGGAGAGTGCTGGTGGACAAAGTTTGCTTCATAGGATCACCTTTCCTTACTTCCTGCTACATGGTATGATCTGTAGAGACCTTGAGATCTTGGGCAACTTTGATGTAACATTTCTCATTTCAAATTGTATAGCTCTATGGTCAATACTCTGTGAAATATTTGGGGAAACTGTGAGAGCTATTTTTCTACACAGCAGAAGCATATATTGAACACAATCTAAATATCTGATTCAAGTTCAACCAGGGCCTAATTACAAACATATTCTTCATCGTTGTCGTCTTCTTTCTCCTTCCTTAAATAGAAACCATGTGGGGTCATCAGCCTGGGACTGTGGTAAGAGGGCTATATAGCCCTTTCTCTCTCCACAGAGAAGCTTAGCCCTTTCTTTCTCCACAGAAAGGGCTTTTGTTGAGATTACCATAGTCTCAATAAAAATTGTATCCCCAAAGCTGCTATCAATAAAAGCTATCCTTTTTGTAACCAAGTTTATAGGAGCTCCAGGGACACAGTTTTCCTTGGGATCACCTGTGGTGGTGAATATCCCTTCCTCATACACCATGGTTCCAATCCTGATTACACTTGCCACAGCTGCTATTTAAGTGCGGGGCAGCGGGGCACACAGGGCCTAAGTACATGTTTAATGCAACATGTAATCTGGTCCTCAAATGAGTCTTTAGCGAAGAATCCTTGTAAGAATTCTATACATTATAGCAAAATATAATGAAGGTCAATATGGCATCATGCCGATCCAGACCAAGGTTAAAGTTAATATTTGACTTTGTGGTTCAGATCATAGCTTTTTTCAGATGTGGTCTAGACAGTACACTTTTTAAAAGTCTGAAGCCCAGAAACATACAAATATTTTCTGACTACTTGGCTTTTGAAATCCTGCCATTTTGAGAAGTGAATTTCTCATTGTTAAGACAAGTACTAAAACTTGCCTATGTCTACATTAAGTCAAAGTCAGGTGGCCAGCCATAATTCATTTTTGTCTTCTTCTGGGTCCAAGAAAATAAAGAGTGAGAAAGAGCATGCCCCCTTTTTGTGAACTTGTTTCTTATGTTTTGCACATGTGCACATTTAGCATGCATCTGTATTTTGTAAGGGAGCCTCGGAAGTGTTCATATGCATACACACAACATTTTGCAGGAGAGAGTAGGAGGAGGTGGTGGCATGAGCCCCATCTTGGGCCAGAGGTAGGCCCATGTCAGTGGTCCTATTCAGCAACACGGAATATATATCTAGTAGATAAATTGCAGGTAATTCTCTACCAATGTTGATTGTACAAGTGTGCAGTTGCCAACAATATTCTATACTTGATGAATTCTTATCTGGCAGTCATCCTAAACATAGAAATCTTAAGGTAGAGAAGTCATTTGTGCTTTTCTGTCCATTTGTAATGACTTGTTAGGCCCATTCACACATTATGTTCAACATTCATAGAATGAGTGTACAGTGTACAAAGGTACAGATCTGTACACAGGTTCAGTCATTCTCATGTTATGTCAAATGCAGGTACAGAAGTACTCTTCCTATCTGTACCATGCATTTGAAGGGCCTATATCAAGGTTCACTTTTAAAATGTCAATCACACAGACATATGTATGAGTGTACAGACACCTGTACACTCGTACAGCATCATGTCCGAAATGGGCTGTTTTACAATTTTGTGTTGTCCTCTTCCTAGGAAGATAACTTCTCTAGCTTTTTTAACATAATGTAACTAACTGTATGTCAAAGAGCTGGGCCAGCCACAGAGAAGGCCTGGTCCCAAGTTAACACCAAACGAGCTGGTGGCAACCGTAATCAGACCTCCATAGATGATCTTAATAGACAGCAGGGAACATGACAAAGCAGGCACTCTCTTACTGTAAGTACCCTGGACCCAAGTCATTAAGGGCTTTATATGTAATAACCAGCACGTTGTATTTTGCACTGAAACATATCGGCAGGCAGTGCAGTTCTTTTAAAGGTCCCTTCAGGTTATCCCAGAAAGAAACTAGTCTGGATTTCACATTCTGTATCAGTTGTAGTTTCTGGATTATATACAAATGCAACCCCATGTAGAGTACATTACAGTTACCAAGCGTTTATGAAAACGAATGTGAAAGAAATGGTGGTGGGAGTGTCTGAGTGAGTGACAGAGAATAGGCTCATTTTTAAAGTGATTTGCTTGGCATGAGTTTCTCTTCTATCCGTTGTGGATTCACTTGCTCTGTGGCTTGGCCCATTTTCTTAAGTGATCTGAGATACGATGTGAAACAAAGTAAGACAGGAGTCAGAGCAAAAACTCCTGCATTGCTCCTACTTTGGGGTCAGGGCAGATATTCAAAGGCAAAGCCCGGTGATTCCGTTTTGCCTCAGTTAACAAAAGTGAAAGCGCAAAGGAGCTAGTAATGTATATGTCTGTATAGCAAATACAGAATTTGCATTCTTTTACCCAATCCTCTGAAATTCTAATCTTCCAAATTTTGCCATATTTTACATACAATTAAGCTCAGCCGCAACAAGCTAAATCATTCACTTACCAGCCTTCTTCTTACCAGCCTTGTTACCATGGAAACAAATTCTTCACAAGCACCAATCAAATGAGCTAGTTCAAAACAAAAGATTAATGCATACCTAATTACTCCTCAGCCAAATTAGAGAAAGAAGCTGGTAGAAAACATGAGGGGGGGGGATCAAATTGCAACCGTAGTCAGGCAGCAAAAGATTAGTAAACAACCTTCAAAAAATAATGGGAGAAACTAGAATTTCAAAAGGACAAGTATGAAGGAAACAGTCAAAGGAAACAGTCAACCATAAATGCAAAAAAGGGGGAAATTAATTTTTACAGCTTTGGCAAAGAGAGTTGTAAAAATAAAAATGACCAAAAATTACTTTATAGCCCAAAGAAAGCTGGACCCAATTGGTTCAAATAATATTTAGAATTCTGTACAAGCCCTTTAATCTCTGTATCTTGGCTTCACCATTTTATAACAGTTATGGCTTCATGCTTGAAAGAGAAGTCTGAGTAGTACATTAAGATTTGTGAGGTGATTTGTGCACCCATGATGGGATGAAACTTGCCCACAGATCTCAGGGCAACACAGCACATGTATTAGGTGAAGCTCATGCTACAATCCTATGAATACTGGGAGCTAGTCCTACTGAACACAGGTGAGACTTTTACTTCCTAGTAAACATGCATTGTAGGATTACATTGCAGAAAAGCTGTTCTATATGATACGATATGTTGGTATCCTGCAAGAGTGCCCAATGATTCTGAGCAGCAATCCATGAGGTCAAGATGCCATATCTCTTTAGCTTTGAGCAATAACTTCAAGGAAGACATTAGATATCCTTTGCAATCTAACATTTAAGAGAATTTGAAACATTGCAGGCTACAGTGGGGACCAGCAGAACAGATACAAGCTCAAAACTAATGCTCAGCTTTGAAGAGGGATTAAACTGATGAAAATTATGATAATATTGTTTTTATTTATCTATCTCTGTGTGTGTGTGTGTGTGTGTGTGTGTGTGTGTGTATATATATATAGAGAGAGAGAGAGCGCTATTCCATTATATCCTCAGAGTAACTTTGTTGGGTAGGATAAGCTGAGAAAAAGTGACTGGTCCAGGGTCACCTTGTGATAGTCACAGACAAGTAGGAAACAGTGGCGGTGCCAGAAAAAAATTAGGGAGGGGCCACAGAAGGGTTAAAGTGCAATTATGCATGGGTAAGCTATATTTATTTATTTATCACATTTTTATATCGCCCCAAATGCAAGTTCTCTGAGCAATTTACAAGACAATAAAAACAAGCAATAAAAAGATTAACACATTTCAACAATTAAAATTTAAAACATTAAAACTATTAAATACAATTAAAACAATAGCTAATGAAAAGCCTGGGTAAACAAATGCGTCTTGACTGCCTTTTTAAAAGTTGCAAGAGATGGGGAGGCTCTTATTTCAGCAGGAAGTGTGTTCCAAAGCCTCGGGAGAATGGAGAAGGCCCATCCCTGAGCCACCAGACGAACCAGTGGCAACTGCAGATGAACCTCTCCAGATGATCTCAATGGGCGGTGTGGTTCATAGCAAAGAAGACATTCTCTTAAATACCCAGGGCCCAAGCTGTTTAGGGCTTTATAAGTTATAACCAAAACCTTGTACTTTGCCCGGAAAGCTATCGACAGCCAGTGTAGATCTTTTAAGATGGGAGTACTATGGTCTCTCCGAGATGAGCCAGAGACCAACCTGGCTGCCGCATTCTGGACTAAGTGCAGTTTCCAGACTACGTACAAAGGCAGTCCCACATAGAGCATATTGCAGTAGTCAAGTCTGCAATGTCCCTCAATATCCCACGATATCCCTACAATATCCCACGTATTAAATTTCTGAAACAGAAATGAGGGCAATGGTAGGGCAAGCCACTTGTGGGGGAGGGCTTGTCCACCCATGCCCCCCTCTGGAGCCACCATTGGCAGAAATCTGACCCCAGGTTTTCCTGATCCAAATTCACCACACTGTCTACAGCATCACATTGGTCCTCAAAAGTACCCTAGCCCATTTCACACAATGATATTGTTATTTGTAAGGACCACAGTAATCTTATTTAATTCTTACTCACTTCACAGGGCACACACCCATGTTGTCAACTTTCAGAAATTTTGTTCTCAGATCAGGCATGCAGCAGGTGCAGCAGGCTCTCAAGAGAACAGCAACCTTCATTCCAGCAGAGCATAGAACATGGCTCTCTAAGAAAGGGGTTAACTAAAGTAAGACATCCTGAGAGATTTAGGAGGAACAGAAACTGAAATTATTAAAAATACCAGCTGACATACGATGCAGGGGTTACATCACACCAGTAACTCTGTATGCACATAAGTTGCACAAACATGAAAAATGTGCAGATGCTGTTACACAGCGTAAACTCATTATTTCTATTGGGCTATTTCCAGTGTGGTATGTCAGCCACCATACACACACACACACAAGTTCGTTTAGAGATAAGCAGGATCATGGTGGCAAATCTGATATATGCATGATCTATATATGCTACAATATATGCATGATCCCTCACAGCTGTGTTAGTGTGGCTGGTAACTATTCCTTTTTAAAGAACTCTAACCAAACTCATAGCTTCATCTCGTCTCTGTGGCTGCTTCTCAGAGGAGGAGATTATATTTAGCATTTTTTCCCCAGAATATACCTTATGTTTATTTGATACATGATTAGCAGAAAAAGTTATTAGGCCATTGGCTGACCTGGAAAAATGTGCTAAGAAAGTGGTTTTTATTACACCATCTACGTATGGATTTTGCTCAGTGAAAATTCGGTAGGTACAAAAAAATTTAAGAATGATGATTGTGCTTTTATGGGAAAATAGTTTTTGTACTGTAGCAATTTTACTATGACAACATTATAGTGAAACAGGACACATACTATTAGTGCACACAAAAATAGCATATACAATAGACTCACAAGTTATGTTTTGAAGTGTAAATAAAAGTTTGTTTTAATTTCTAACAGCAACAAAGAACAAGCAAACACAGGAAAATTGCAGTTATTCAACGTGATCACAATTGACTCCAGTTTACTGATCCTAGAATTCAAGACTAAAGGGAAACATGTTTTTCATTTTCCTGTTCAGAAATCAAACCATCCTATTCAAAGCCATAGACAGCCATGGATCTGAAGGTGCCCGACCATCTGAAGAAAGTCTCTTTCCAAAGAAGTGGATTAATACTGCATGAGAAAAGTGACCACTATGGGTATTAGAACCTTACAAGACTTTCCACTAGCTCTTTTCAATAACTTTTTATGGCCATAAACTTTTTTATGGCATTTGTAAACAGCAGTCTATACCTTCCTTATTCCTTTTATACTCCAATACAACTCCCACATCCTGTGACTCTGCATTGTGAGAAGACTTTCATGTGCAAAATGTTAGTTCATGAAAGAGCACAAAGTCTTTGGTCCATCTGGCTCAGTATTGGGCTGATTTGGTGATAAGGCGCTCAACACATGTGATTAGGAAAGGGACAGGCCAAGACTGTGCCACAGACATCCTGATGCTCTTTATGGCATGACCCTATTGCGTAGGGGGTTGTTCATTCAAATTGCTGGTATACACATGCTCCAGCTAAAAAGCAAACAAAAAAAACTACCTGGACCATGTGTATCGGGCCATTTGGATGAAGAGCCCCTTCACACACAATAAAGGAGAGCATCGGGACATCCTCAGAAGACATCGTGATGGATATGGTCCTGACATGTCCCCTTCCTAACTTCATGTGCCAGGAGCTGCTGTCATCCAAACCAGCCCATTGTCTAGGATAACGAGCAGCAGCTTTCCAGGGTTTCAAACAGGAATCTATCCTAACTCTATCTAGAAGTACCAGTGATTGAATCCTGTATTCAAAACAGGTGCTCTGTCTGAGCTACTGCCTCTTCCCAAGAGGTAGCCCAACAAAACATAAAGAAAACTTTCTCCTTGATAGTTTATACATCTGTAAGTTTCACTATGCTATCCTTTGTTTTTTAAGTCATTCAGCTGATGGCAAACAGATTTTTCCTTATGTGCCAGCAATGGCCTAAAGGGAATGGAACATCATTCCTGTTAACCAATGAATACTTCTTTTGAGCAGCCTGGTAATTTGCCTTTTTGTGGTTTTGGTGTAGACCGTAATGGCTTAGTGGCATGGTTTTCTCAGGCAATTAAGATTTTGCAAGGCAAAACATCTTGTATCATGCACAGCTTACATCCTCTGAAGTTTTCCCATACAGATGGTATACAAATTTCGCATGCTGAAAGTACTGACCTGGTAACACAACATCTTTTCCAATATCAGTGAACAGATTTTAAAAACCTCTTAACTTTCAGACACCATAGCAAGT
The DNA here is from genome assembly GCF_027244095.1 of Hemicordylus capensis. Lineage (NCBI taxonomy): Eukaryota > Metazoa > Chordata > Lepidosauria > Squamata > Cordylidae > Hemicordylus > Hemicordylus capensis. Next base: position 82,713,581 of record NC_069658.1, on the reverse strand, counting down.
GTCCTTCCCTATGGAAGGCTGTTGTTCAACCCTCATCTGGAGATTTTTTTTATATATGAGTAGGGCTTCCTACTCCCAAGTAGCCCCATTAGTTACATTGGATGCCCTCCAACCTTTTCAGGCCACATAACCTGTAATTAACATTTCACTTCAGGGGAGTGCAGCAGTGACGCCCCAACATCCCAAGCATGGTGCCCTGTGTAGTCACTGAGAATGTGAGTTGTTAGCGAAGAAAAATGAACATTTCAAACCCCACACTAATGAGGATTCAAGCTTCAACATCTCAGTTCTCAGCATTTCAGCTGAAAGGACAGACTGTGGCTGACCTAAGGATATTCATCACAGGTCTGGGAGCTGGTCATGTGCATTCTACAGACCAGTCTTCACATCACAGTCTTCACAACAATCTTCACATCTTTAGCTGGGTTTCTTGTTCTGGCACACACTTCCTGGGTACACACAATGTCAACAACTTCTGTCTATCCAAGCCAAACATGTATGACAGTGCTTCCCTATATGAATGTGGTTGCATCTCTAGGGGTATGTCTGGCTTGTTGTGTCTCATAGGGTCTAGACAGGTCAGCCTCTTGCTCAGGAGAGCTTCTGCCAGCTCTACTCTGGGGAAAAAGTTATCCCCCACCACAATTCTCTGAGGACAGGTTCAGATGTCCTGCACACTTGAAAGCATCAGGGCCATGGTATGAACACACCTGTCCTGATGTCACTGGTGGATGTGCCAGTGCACTCTTGGTGCATCCTTTAATTGCTAGAGAGGGATGCTCATCTGAATTACCCCTCTACACACACCACAAGAAGGTTTTGGAATGCATTTAAGGGGCAATTCACTTTAAATGGCTGCAAGTGCTGTTCTATGACTGTACACATTACTGCACAACTTGCAGGCCTACTTGTCTTTGTTGCAGTCCTCCAACTTGCCTCTCAAGGTCAACATCTCCTGCAGGTGAGTAGGATGTTCTTGCATCACAGCACCACCATATTTTCAAACCATACTTCTTTGGCTTTCATGGCACGTGTTGCCAGAAAGGACAGCACCTCGGAAACCTAACAGCTGCTCATCAACTGCTGGTCAGACTCAAGAATATAGCTGTGTTGCAGCTCCTACACAGATCCAAATACTTCTAATGATCCCCAACTTGGTAATCACTCCTCTCTCCTGTCATGTGGCTTTGTCATCGAACCTTAAATTACTTGTGATGTCCTCAAACCATTTCAGCTGCATCATAGTATAGAAGTAGGAAGGCCCCAAATGTACTGCCCAGTCCCTGCAGTGCTTCATGAGATTGGCATAAAACACACTAGGTAGGACTAGCAGGCTAAGATATGCTTTCAGTTCTGTTAGGTCAAGGTACTTCCATTGGAACATAAAAAGCTGCTGCCTACTGAGCCAGATCATTAGTCCATCTAGAGCAGCACTGTCTACTGGTAGTGACTTTCCAGGAACTTCCAGGAAGATTTGAAGATCTATGCTCAGGCAATACGTGTGGCAAAGAAGAGATTCTTTTCTGCCCATATTACATCCACAAGTTCATGTCTGGTGGAGTTGTTCAGGGTTGTGAGAGGGCTAGTATGTACCCTTCTTCCTTTGAATCAGTATCTGGAACCATCAATTACCTGCTGTGATGTGTTTAATGAATTTTTGCGGGGGGAAATCTCTCGTATTCGGGCGGACTTAAACTCAATCTCCACAATTACTTCAGTGTCTGATGTGGAGATGTCCAGCAACTCCTCTTGTGTGGTTAGGTTGGATCAGTTCATTTGTGACTCCTGAGGACATGGACAAGCTGCTTGGAGTGGTGCGGCCTACCACCTGTTCTCTTGACCCTTGCCTAACATGGCTTATACTATCCATCAGGGGAATTGTTGTAGGAGGCCTGGTAGAGATTATAAATGCTTCTCTGAGGGAGGGAAGGATGCCTCCTTGTCTTAAGGAGGCAATTATTAGACCACTTCTAAAGAAGCCTGCCTTGGATCCCTCAGAGTTGAGTAACTACAGGCCTGTCTCCAACCTTCCATGGTTGGGCAAGGTAATTGAGACGGTAGTGGCTTCCCAGCTCCAGACAGTCTTGGAGGAAACCGATTATCTAGAACTGTTTCAGTCTGGCTTTTGGGCGGGCTATGGGGTGGAGACTGCCTTGGTCGGTCTGATGGATGATCTCCAATTGGCAATTGACAGAGGAAGTGTGACCCTGTTGGTCCTTTTGGACCTCTAGGCGTCTTTCGATACTATCGACCATAGTATCCTTCTGGAGCATCTGAAAGGGTTGGGAGTGGGGGGCACTGCTTTGCAGTGGTTCCTCTCCTACCTTTCAGGCAGGTTCCAGATGGCGTCCCTTAGAGACTGTTGTTCTTCAAAATCTGAACTTTCGTACATATTGTCTCTGATGTTGTTTAACATCTACATGAAACCGCTGGGAGAGATCATCAGGAGATTTGGTGCAGGATGCTATCAATATGCTGATGACACCCAAATCTATTTCTCCATGTCAACCTTATTGAGAGAAGGCATAACCTTCCTAAATTTATTTAAATACTGTTTTAATCGTTTTAACATTGTTTTAAAATATTGTTTTAAGGTTTTAAATTGTTGTGATGTTTTAACTTTTTGCTGTCATTTATTTTAACCAATGTTTTAATTTCTTTCAGGGGCGTAACTACCATTAGGCAAGGGGAGGCAGTCGTCTTGGGGCCCCACTGCCTCAAGGGCCCCCCCAGAGGCACATCACATGACTCCCCGCCCACCCGTATTGCACCCCCTATGAATTATGTTGAGTCTCTTGGGGATCGGCAGGAGCAGAGAGTAAAAAAACGAGATTCAATGTGAACTAGATATTTGCCGTATTCATAATGCGGATGTGAGCGTGCGTGCACGATATATTGTGAAGTGTGTTTGTGTGTGTATATCAGCGAGGGGCCCATTTTAAAATCTTGTCTCTGGGCCCCCTCCAACCTTGCTACGCCCCTGATTTCTTTGTTGTCATTTATCTGTTTTAACTAGTCATGTGCACAGACCGGTTCGGAGGCCATTCTAAAGGCCTCCAGACCGGTCCGGACACGGGGTGGTTTTGGTTCGGGAGGATGGGGTGGGGGGTTCCAAAAAGACTAGGGGGGCTTTACTTAACCCTCGCAACAACCGCGCTGTATTTCTCCGAGTAATCGGGCGGCAGGATAGCTCCCTGCCGCCCCCTTCAAAGTCCTGCTCGGCTGGCGGCCGCCCACAAGAAGACCCGTGGCGTTCAAACAGACCCACCGTGAAGTAAATCCATCGTTACGAAGATCCATCGTTAAGAAGATCTGCTCTGTGTAGTCCCCGCTTGCAAGAAGTCAAGACCCCCTCCCATTCCAAGTCACAAGAGAGGGCGGCGGGAGAACTCCCCTGCCGTGCCCTTCCCCTTTGCCGGTCTGGCTGCAAATGGCTTCTAAGAAGCCTTTCGCGCACGCGCATGCGCGCGAAAGGCTTCTTAGAAGCCATTTGCAGCCAGACCGGCAAAGGAAACGGCAGCCTGCAGGGAGTTCTCCACCGACCGTTTTAAAGGAGAACGGTCGGCGGAGAACTCCCTGCAGGCTGCCGTTTCCTTTGCCGGTCTGGCTGCAAATGGCTTCTAAGAAGCCTTTCGCGCGCGTGCGCGTGCGCGAAAGGCTTCTTAGAAGCCATTTGCAGCCAGACCAGCAAAGGGGAAGGGCACGGCAGGGGAGTTCTCCCGCCGCCCTCTCTTGTGACTTGGAATGGGAGGGGGTCTTGACTTCTTGCAAGCGGGGACTACACAGAGCAGATCTTCTTAACGATGGATCTTCGTAACGATGGATTTACTTCACGGTGGGTCTGTTTGAACGCCACGGGTCTTCTTGTGGGCAGCCGCCAGCCGAGCAGGACTTTGAAGGGGGCGGCAGGGAGCTATCCTGCCGCCCGATTACTCGGAGAAATACAGCGCGGTTGTTGCGAGGGTTAAGTAAAGCCCCCCTAGTCTTTTTGGAACCCCCCACCCCAGTGCCGGACCGCAGCTCTGCGGTTCCGTGCACACCCCTAGTTTTAACTAATATTTTAACTTTTCTGTTTTTGTAGAGAGAGAACAGAGACTTAAGTTTTGGGCGATATTAAAATGTGTTAAGCAAACAAACAACTTTTCCTCATAATGAATCCCTATGAGAATTCATTATATGCCTTTATTTCTTCTGTACATTTTGACAGTCATCGGACAGTGCCAACAGCTAACTACTACACCACCAACAAAAACACCACCACCACACACACACACTGGGGTACTTAGTTTAGTTTTTAGGAATTTTTGGATTGTTTAGATTATTTGGTGTCTTCATTACACACTTTCATTTCTTCTGTTCATTTTGACCCCACTGCTTTGTGGGTGGGGAATTAGTGGCATCCTATGTGCCAACTAACCCCCAACCCGCAAGTCACAGACTTATATTTTAGGATTTTTTGAGGTGTTTAGACTCTTTGTTGTGTAATGAATCCTCATAGGGATTCATTATTAGAAAAGGTTACTAGACACCAAAGAGTCTAAACACTTGAAAAAATCCCTAGAACATAAACTTAGTACCCCACTGCCTTGCGGGTGGGAGGGGGGTGTAGTTGGCACATGGCAGTTGACAGTTGGCACTGTCCAAAGACAGTCAAAATGAATAGAAGAAATGAAGGTGTGTAATGAATCCTCATAGGGATTCATTGAGGAAAAGTTATTATACATCAAAGAATCCAAACACTTGAAAAATAGTAACCACACATTTTGCTCCATAACCCTACTTCTACAAGGGCTAGCGCTTAGCTTTAAAAAAAAGAAAAGAAAGCAAACTGGGAATTTGAGGAAATTAATAGGATGAATCCAAATCTCAAATTGATTTGAATCAAATCTGGTGTGATTCAATTTGGACCCAACTCTAGCCAAAGGACCACAGGGGCGATTTTTTCTGTCTCCAAATCGCCTGAATCAGCTAGATTCGGGTACAAATCAACTTGTACCCAAATCAGTTCGCACATCCCTATGAGTGAGGTTCAGCAGACTGCTCAGTGCCACATACATTCCTGGAAGGGCGAGGACGGTTGCTTTGAATGACAGGGAATGTCTCTCCCCCCCCCCTCCGCCAGCACTCTCCAGAAAAGTGGGTGCGCTGGGCTGCAGTGTTCCAGCTTGCAGCTCCAGTAGTGTCACCATGCTCCTTGCTGGAGTGCACACGCACACTTGCCATGACTGTGCTGAAATGGCTGGGTATACAAGCAGGAATGCTGCAGCCCAGCATGTCCACTTTCCTGGAGAGTGCTGGCGGGAGATAAGCAGTGGGGTGGGGGCTGACAGGTAGACACTTCCTTCCATGTCATTTAAAGCAACCCCCTCCCTCCAAACTGGTTTGGTGCTCGAGGAAGGGAGCACTCAACAGTTCCATGCATATCCCTACCACACACATCCCACTCTACATCTTCTCCCAGTAGGAGAAATGGGAAAATACTAGAGATGTACTGTGGATGGTTGTTCCACTGATGCCAGACTTACTTAAGCTAACATGTTGTGGTTGCTGCAGTTGTGATTCTTTCAGCATTGTTGTGGTGTCTAAAATCCCTGCTTCTGCAAGATCAAATGCTTCTGAATCATTTACTTGTCTGAAACGCTAGGTCTGACATTGTGCGAGGGGCTAGTTTCATCTGCCCTATCTCAGGAGAAGAGAACTATGTAGTGTCTCAGACTATTTTTCAGACACTATCATCTTTCAAGGTCAGTTGAGCTTCCAAGGGAGAAACAAAACAGAAGTTTCTAAAGAGAAACAAGGTGTTCTTTCTCATCCCAAATGGTTCAACGTGGGAATGAGATAGAAACCATCCCACTTTAAAGAGTCCATTCACTTTGGAGTGATTTTCTACCCTGTATCACATTTTTATTAACATGAAAACTGTTTAAGGTACATACTTGTAGATTTATCATATACCAGAGTTCAAGTAACAAGCACATAACTGGGAGTGCAGTTATGCAGCTGGGAATGGAAATCTACCCCAAAATTTTTAATAGTGATAAAGATCAATTTTTAATAAACACCATTGTTTCTCCAGGACTGTGTCTCAAATGCTTGTAGCACAAATTGAAGTAGTTCAATTTCTGCAAGGGGGAGGGGCAATGTCCCCTAATTTTCTTTTCCCTTTGCAGCTCCCTGTGCTGCTAGAAATCTACACCTCCATTTGCCCTATGAGCACTTACAATACAGCCCATTGTACCATTGTATGTCACTTTGGAAAATAGGAAGCTGCCATATACTGAGTCAGACCGTTGGTCTATCTAGCTCAGTATTGTCTTCACAGACTGGCAGCAGCTTTTCCAAGGTTGCAGGCAAGAATCTATTTGTCTGTTTAATAAAGGCATGCACCACATTGGCTCATTTATGAGACTTGAGTCAAAGTGGCAATTTTTGTCCTGTTGGGCAATTTTTCATTAGATTGGGTCTGATGAAAAATTGCCCAATATAATCCAGTCCAACTGGATCTGACATGAGTGTGTGTGATGGGATCAGATCAGTAGCGGTGGTGCAGCCTCAATACGATGCGGGAAATGGGGGCAGCGATGAAGGAAGCAGACATTTTTCAACTAATGCACTGGGGAAAGGGCACATCATCATGATATTGCTTCCCTTCCTGGAGCATTATGGGTTGGCTGCCAGGAATGAAAGTTGAACTGAACTTCTCCATAGATGAAAATCAAGAACAGCTGATTTGATGTCACCCACCAGAATACCATAAGGCACTAGAGGGTATGAAATTACTCCCAAAGGTGACAAGATTTCCCACAAATCAGTTCCTGTCTTTTGGCCTCCTAGAAATCTTGCAGAGAGTTTCTTGTCACAATGCTAAATGATATCTTTGCCAACAAACATTGCTTTTGTTTCTATTTTATCCCAGGATGTTTGCAGGTTCTTCCTTTTGGTAGGAGATAAAGTTTTCTGAGTAATGGAAAGCAGTTGTTGGTTCAAGAAGTTTAGTGATACAAATTTACGTTCTGCTGCACCAAGTGTAAATCATTTGTAACATTTATATTTCACACTGACTGACATACTGAGCAGCCTTGCAAGGGGAAAGCAAGCAGGGGGGACCAGGACAGCAAGTGCCCCCTCATTTCTGTTTCGGAAACCTTATATGTTAAATAAATAAATAAATAAATAAATAAATAAATAAATGGATGGATGGATGGATGGATGGATGGATGGATGGATGGATGCCATAAATGCCACCCAGCCATAAATGCATTTTGTCCCTTTTCTCCCCCACCCAAGGTTTTTTCCCCTAGTGCCACCACTGGGAGCAAGCACTCTGACCTCGCAAGGAGCAACTAAATTAACAGTATGCAAAGCTTGCTTTGCAGCACTAGGCAAGTGAAGTGGAGCGGAAATTTTTGCTCGTCTCTCCTCCCTTTTTAGATCTAGGAATATGTCCCATGGGGGTTGTACAGCCCTCACAGACATATTCCTGGACACAAAAAGGGCCTTTGTAGGGAAGGGAAGAAGCAAAAATTGGATCCTGCTCCCTTTCCACCTGCCCAGCATTGCAGCGCAAGCCTTGTGCGTAGTTAGTGTAGTTGCTCCTTGCAAGGATGGAGGTCTTCCTCTGCCCTTGTATGGCTGTGCAGCATGTCAGCCACTCAAACATGGTGAAGTTCATGACAACTGACCTTATGTTTCAGTACTGGACATATGTGTAGCTCAAAGCTTTCAATATGTCTACATCTTGATTTGTAATTGCCATTATTTCAAGCTACTGTGTCTAGAAATATCCTCTTATTGTGATAAGGTCTACCAATAAGCACTGTGATTGGGGTATTCCAGTCAAGAAGCTTGCTCTAATGGCTGATTACATGTACTGTTGACTTAGGTGATGAAGTTACTGCTTTACTATGGCAGACTCTGTTGTTAATAAAGTTGTGACCCTGTCCATCCCATAAGATGTCTTCATTCTGGATGTTTGGACAATCACCACATCCATTCAGTATGAAGGCATAGTTTTGGTAGTTATACATTTATGTAGTCATGAGAGAAGGCCAATCCTTTATATTATTCTAATCATGTTGGCTAACATCCAGCTAGACTTACACTAATGTAAACACTGTTGCAGTAATATAAGGACAGTAATTGCACCAAGAAATTCAGCTCTGTTACAGACTAATTCTTGTGTTAACACAACTTCTTGCACATGTCTGCCATAAATAGGAAACTCCTAGAACATGCATTCAGGTGCTTCCTCTTTTACAGTATTAGTACACTTTGAGGAACACAGAACCACAAAGAATTATTCTACGCACATCACTGTAGCTGCTTCCCATTCATTCTTAACTTCACCTGGCACACAGATCAGGAGTAAAATGATGTTAAAGCTCTCTTAATTTTATTTTCCATGCTCGTGATACTCATCTGATCTGTCCAATATAAAGACATTGAATCTCAGAGGCTGTATGCTTTTTATGTAAGCTCACATATAGTGGTTATAACTGTGGCATTTCAGAACATCATTCATTCATCTTAAGGGGAATATAGACTAAAGTGTGAGGGAAGTGGTTTTGATACACATTTGCTGCATTCAGAAGCATTTGTTATGAGTACAGAGAATAAGGTCATTCTCATGACCAGCTATACCCAGGTAGGGCAGCCCTACCTGGGTATGGCCTAGTCATGAGAAGTGCTGGTATCGCTCCCTATCCTGGCCCTCCATGACAGGGTAACCTGGGTATTTTACCCTGGCTAATAGTGGCGTAGCAGGTTGCAAGAGCACCCTTCTACACCACTCCCCATCATGTGAGCGCTTGGGTTGCTTGCAGCCTAAGCGTTCACAAAGCCAGGCAGCAAGAGTGCCTGGCAGCAGAGAAATCCCCTTGCTCCTGGCATGGTGCATTATGGGATTCTGGAAGACTTCCTCCTCTGGCTCCCAGCTCTGCTACTTAGTGCAGTGTGGCTTGGGTGCTACAGAAGCAGCAGCAGAGCTGCCTGAAGAACTTTGATCATGTGCGGGGAGACAGGTAGGAGTCTGCCTCCCTGCCAGCCCTCCCCACCTCCAAAATTTTTGGTCATGAGAAGGACCTTAATGTGTGTCAAAACCACTCCCACCATGCTTAGTGTATCTGTCTTCACCCTTAGTTAACAATATCTGGCATTGTGGCATCACAACTTTCAGTATTGCCCGATCTTTTCCCAAGCATATCTAAACATGCCACACAGATATGAATAGGGACATTGTGTGCTAAATGTCTTTGTTATAAAAATATTGACAATATTATTTGGGGGGAAAATAATGCATGGTCAAGCAGAGTAGATGAACAGACTCCCATACACATGTCCTGTACAGACTGGGATTCACTCCTGAGCGCTTTCCAGACTAGCTGCTGGAACAGCAGCAAAATGCCTCTGTTTGGGCAAGTCACATTCGGGATGTAGGGGGAGCAGTCTCGCAGCAACTAACAACCAAAAAAACCAGCAACTTTTTCACGCTGGATGTACAACGTCCATGCTCTACGTCACAGCTATTAAATTCACAACAAGGCATTGGAAATGTGCAAGGCACCCTGCTGTCCCCATAGGGACTGTGGTGTCACAATGCAGGAAGTGTGGAAGCACACTTCTGAGATTCATTCTGACCCCGTTGTAGGGTCTAGTCTAGAAAGCGCCCTGGATTTTCACCTCCTTGTTCAAACCCTATTGATCTGACTGGAAGTCATGTGAATCAGAATGCCATTAGTTTTATATGCGACCAAGTGCCTGAAACTGAACTAGACTGGGGCCCAGACTCCAATCTAGTTCAAGTTGCATCAAAAAATTCGAGAATCCTGTAAACAATATACATCTGAGGCGGTTATGCCTGATTTGCTGGAATGTAATGGATAGCAGGTTTTGAAACAATACTCTGAAAACCAATGCAAAAGAAAATCCCTTCTCAGCCAGAAAATATGTATGAGACATCACTGATTATGTACCCTTTCATTGTAATAATGACTATCTCTATGTAAATAATTACTAAAATGTTGCTGTTTATTTAGTACATCTTGGATCCTGCAAATTATTAGAACAAGAATATTATAGATATTAACACACACCCCATCTTTCTCCTCAATGAAGAAAAACAGGAAGAAAAACACCAAGTTTGAGCAGCGAAATGACAAAAAAAAAAAGGTTTATGTAATCTCTCCCCATCCCCACTGCATCTCTATTCAAATATGTCGCTTCCTATAACAGCTTTTGGGAGGTGTTTAGTTTACTTTTTAAAGCATGTTGGGGGATAGTGTAATGCATCTGCATGTCATATTTAGTTCAACTGATACTGTATTATTTGATAAGGGCCATACATTTATCTAGTTTCTTCATTTAATCTTCTGTTCCCACTGTAACATTGAGCAAGCATCCCAGCATCCCTTTGTTGGATTGTCATCCCTTTGTTCACATCCCCATTGATTTCCTGTGGGAAAACAGGATAAAACTACAAATATTTAATGCAAAGATAGAGCTTCATATAAAGGTTTATTTTAAAACATCAAACACCTGCCATCTGGAGTCAGGGATTCTGTATAAATTTAAGATTACACACAATGTGCTGTTGTAAACATGTGGCTTCTTCGCATCCCATAAACGAGAACTGCACATTTCTTTTGTTAGGATTGCTGGGTAATGTTGAACATTTCAAATTAGCCCTGAAAACATGCAGCCAAAGGGCATCATTCCGCTTTAGATTGTTGCAGGGTTGCTACAAGGATGCATTGAGACAACCCCAACATGCTATCCTGAATTCCTTGGAAGAAAGCTTATTTACATAACACAAGTGAAAAATAAACACTCTCACCTCTGCTTTAATTGATGTAACAGGGTGGTAATGTGCTCCATACTTTTTCTCACATAAATAAGGGATTGTGGTTGCTCCAGCCATATGTACCACTGTAAAGTTCTAGCTATCCTCTACCTAAATCATAAGCTGTTCTTCCATTGGCTGCAGTTGGTCCTTAAGAAAATTTGCCGCTCCTTTAAAGAAGATGCACAACATGTGGTCCAGCAAACCTCATACACTTTCCAGACAGTATGAAGACTTTCAGCACACAAGAATAGCTATATACTGTAGCTAGCACCAAAGACACTGGAGCTAAAATGAATTTGCTTCCAAAGTGTCTGTTTAAACTTCTTCCTACATGTTGTTATTGAATATATTCTAGATATTATCCAACTGCTTGAACATTTGCTAGACTTTTGACATACCATTATATATATTAGTTCAATATTAATAGTTGACCATTGATTTGCAATGTTATTTGCACTGATGAATATTTGATGGTTGGCAGGCAATAGTATTTCATAACTGACTGCAATTGTTCATTGACATATATTAATATTTAGTTTCTGAAAGCATCTGATAGAAAACATACACTGATATTTAAGGTTTGAAAGCTGACACTTTATGAGAGTCCATATTTGATAACTGTCATCATAAATATCAAGGGACACTAGTAGATCTAAAGCACTTGAAAGCTGAGGTAGAATTTTGTAATTAAATGCAAATTCAGCTTGTGAATTCAATTTTTTTCAGTCAAAATTTATTTGGCGATGTTGAAAAATTCTGACAGATTTTGAATATTTGCAAATAGTGGCCAACATAACGGGAGGCTTCCATGGATGAAAGGGAAGGATCCTTGGTGACTTCTGCACAACTGAAAAGGTAGCCCCGACGATGTTTCCAAAGGAAACTGAAAAGGCAGCCCCTTATTTCCAAAGAAAAAGGAGCACCTGCCCTTTTTGCTGACCAGAAGCGGTTTCACAATCACTTTCAGAATGTTATTTCGCAGCACATTCCACATGGCCGGAAGTCATTCTGCAACAGCCCCATTGGTGCTGCCTTTTTGGTTCTGCAGCAGCCCTGAAGGGTCCCTGCGATCAATGGCAGGCTGCCCATCATGTCGGCCGCCTATTTTTAAAATATTATTATTATTATTAATTCGATTTCTATACTGCCCTTCCAAAAATGGTTGAGGGCGGTTTACACAGAGAAAGAATAAATAAATAAGATGGATCCCTGTCCCCAAAAGGGCTCGCAGTCTAAAAGAAACATAAGATAGACACCAGCAACAGTCACTGGAGGTACTGTGCTGGGGGTGGAACATAAGAACATAAGAACAGCCCTGCTGGATCAGGCTCAAGGCCCATCTAGTCCAGCATCGTGTTTCACACAGTGGCCCACCAGATGCCGCTGGAAGCCACAGACAGGAGTTGAGGGCGTGCCCTCTCTCCTGCCATTACTCCCCTGCAACTGGTAATCAGAGGCACCCTGCCCTTGAGGCTGGAGGTGGCCCACAGCCGTCCGACTAGCAGCCACTGATAGACCTCTCCTCCATGAAGTCATCCAAACCCCTCTTAAAGCCATCCAGGTTGTTGGCTGTCAACACATCCTGTGGATAGGGCCAGTTACTCTCCCCCTGCTAAATAAAGAGAATCGCCATGGTAAAAGGTGCCTCTCTGCCCAGTTGGCAGGGTATTCTAGCCCAAGGTACACCAGTTATTTGGCCTATGTCCACGTCATCACCCAGTCTTGGCATGTGCTGTATCAAACGATAGTGCACATATTTGGGCAAGCCATTTGGGCTAGATGGCTCAGTTATTATTCCTATATGCCCATATTTTCAATGTGTAAAGTATCTCCATTTGGAAAGGGAAGTAAAAGAGCATTATCTACTCATATCTAGCACTATATGGCAGTTTGTGCCTGGATGTTCCATGTTTTAAAGAGCTGTGTAATGAAGTACAGGATCCCCCTAAGAGGACCCATTCTGGAACTCTGGAAGGAGAATACTTTTTTGAATCTTTGGCACTTCTGTCTTTCTAACCATCTCCCAATCCACCATTTTCTACTTCTCATAGGAAAATAGGAAGCTTCCATATACTGAGTCAGACCATTGGTCTATCTAGCTCAGTATTGTCTTCACAGACTGGCAGTGGCTTCTCCAAGGTTGCAGGCAGGGGTCTCTCTCAGCCCTATCTTGGAGAAGCCATGGAGGGAACTTGGAACCTTCTGCTCTTCCCAGAGCGGCTCCATTCCCTGAGGGGAATATCTTGCAGTGCTCACACATCAAGTCTCCCATTCATATGCAGCCAGGGCAGACCCTGCTTAGCTATGGGGACAAGTCATGCTTGCTACCACAAGACCAGCTCTCCTCTCCTAGACCAGCTCTCCTCTCTACCACAAGATCAGCTCTTTTCTCTCTCTCTCTCTCTCCCCCTCTCCCTCTCTCTCTCTCTTTGTTTCTACCGTCTTAGCCTCTTAATTTATCATGACCCAACTTTCCCGCTTTGACTAAGCCTATTTAGACCAGCCAGAGCAAAGTGCAACGTCAAGTTTATCATTCCTATTTCACCGTATCCCCAAATAACATATCATATGGGAAGGTGCACTTATCATACACACTTGAAAATCTGGTTCTATTTCACATTCAGGACTACCAACGATTAATCCAACATGAGAATTTCATGCCTAGTTTCAAAAATTAAGAAATTGACCTTAAATTTTGCGATATTCCTATTTCATCTGACTGAATTGTGATTTTTTTTTAAACCTAAAATCCTGAGACTGTTTTTGGAAGTGTGCTTAAGTCAACAGAATTGGAAAGAGGATATGAGCAGTCACTGGTTTCTCCACTACACACATATCATACACTGAAGCCTGATTGGCCATGTGGACTTTACACTTCATGGACTTATATTGCAGTAAATGGAATTGTTTGCAATTCTTGTTCATTCATGCTGAACATCTTATCTTGAGCAAGACAGCTTATTTATTTTCTACTTTTTAATTTTTTAAAAAACACCTTTTAACATTATTCTTGAGGATTTTCAAGTTCACAAAACACACATTTTAAAGTCCAAGATGAGTTAAAAATTCAATCCCAGAGCGGGGGGGGGGGGGAGAAACACCCTGTTTTTCATATTATAATGCAAAGATGGAACTCAATCCAGCTAAGACAAGACTAGCCTTAGATAAACAGCATTTTAACCAGCAATAAAATTTTTAGTAAATCCACCCTAAACTTGTCAGTGCTTGTTTCTACAGACAAAGAAAGTTCTTACCTTCTGACTTCAAGCCAACTAAATGTAAACTGTCACTGCCTTGTAAACTGTTTTAACTTTTCACCGAGTAAATCTCTCAGCAAAGGTTCCCCTCCTCCATGAACTCTCACACTAACAGTTGTTTTGCCAGCGTGTTTATAGGATTGTTAAAGCTTTTTCTTCCTCTTACAGAAAGAGAAAAGTTGCTATTCTAATCATCTGAGACGTGTTTCGCACCCGTAAAGTGGGGGGGCATGTTTACGAAGCAGATCTCACTTCAAAACCATAATTGATTTCTGCTAGCTTGCAGAAAGAAACATTTTTTTTTTGTACATCAATGCTTTCATTCCCAGCAACTCCTCATGAATAAATCTTTTTCAAAAACTCAGAGATGAAATGGAAATATTTTAGTACATTCTGCAAATTCCTCATAAGCAATTTTGTCTAATCCATGCATTTCATGCTGCACATAAGTCTCCTGCCTTACATAAGGAAGTTACTTCTTATTTGCTACCTTATTATACTAAGCTTATCTAGGCATGTGAGGTCCTCTTTTCTACCTTTTTTTTTTTTTTGGCGCAAAACGTCTTGAAATAATGCGACACAAATCTGTAGGACTGTTCAGTAATAGATGTTTTTCCCTCACTAAATCAATTCAGGGGCTAATTGGGGTGGAAGGTGACTATCTCTAGTGGTTATAAATACATTTGCATTGCTATCAATCTTTTTACATGGCCAGCGTTTAACCACACAGAAGAAGAAGAAAGAACCTTCAGGTTCAATCTGTAGACAATGCTGCCATCAAGTGGACAAACCTAGAAGTGAACAATTAGCAAATAATACTGGTTGTTTTAATTATGATATTAAAGTTAATTTTCCAAGGAAGCGGAATGGGAAGGAATTCGATAGATAAATAAAAAGAGCCATGCTTAATCAAACTAAGGGTTTATCAAGTCCAGTATCTTGCTTCCCACAGTCCAACTGCTTTTGGGAGTCCACAACCAGGTCAGGAAGGGAACATTACCATCCACCCACCTGGTTGTTTATATATTATTACTATTTATTAGAAGTATTAAAAGGTCATTGTTCCAACTTCTATAGGACATCAATGTGACTTGTAATTAAAATAAAAGTCATAAGAGCAATAATAAATATTAACAACAACAATTCATTATGAACAATAGCAGCATCAGAAAAACTGCGATATGCACAGTCAGCCAATCAAACTTCTGCTCCTATTAGGCCAAATGCTGATGAAAACATAATAAAAATAATGATGACCTAATGGCAAACTTGTGGTGTGATGGCCAAGCCAGGTTCTGGGGAGGGACTGCCATAACGGGTGGCTGGAAGATGGCTGTGGGGGTAAGGAGTTCTTATCAGGTTTCTACATTCCGCTCTCCTCTGGGTGGGGAAGGGTCTGGCCAAGGCTTTTTCTTTGCTCTTGTCCTCCTTGCTGTAGCCTGTTTGCTATCAGGGGCTGAGCTCACTCTAATTGTGTTCAGATATATTCTGCACCTGGCCAAACTGCCTGATTGGTGTGGGTGTGAGACACACCCATTGGGCTTCTGAGATCTTGGCCTTTATTAGAGTGGGCTGCAGCCAGAGGCGTAGCCGCTGGCGCAGGCCGCCTGCAGGGGGCCAGCCCTTGGAGGCAGCCTTCAGAGGTGGGACTGAGGGCTGGGGCTGACATACTAACTTGAACAGCTTTTGGTGCTGGGGGACTTCAGTGTTCACTTCAGGACCAATTTGACTTTTGGTGCTGGGGGACTTCAGTGTTCACTTCAGGACCAATTTGTCCGGGGCAGCTCAGGAGTTCATAGCGGCCATGACAACTATGGGCCTATCCCAAGTGGTTTCCGGACCGACGCACATTGCAGGTCACACGCTGGATTTGGTCTTTTACTCTGATCAGGGTGGTGTTCCGTGGGTGGGGACTCCTGTGATTTCCACATTGTCATGGATGGACCACCATCTGGTTAAGGTTAGGCTTAAGTTACAACCACTTTCCATCTCTGCAGGGGTGAGGGGCCTATTAGAATGGTCTCTGCCATCTACATTCTGCTTAGCATGAAGAAGTGAAATGAAGTGAAAATAAGCAGAGCTCATGTAGTGCCTAAGAGACTGAGCTGGAAATTAAGACTTTTCCTGTTTATTTCAAATCTCTGCTGCCGTGAACTCTCTAGGAGGCCTTAGGGAAGACATTACTCCTCTGTCTCAGTTCCCCAGCTGGTATAGTAGCTCATATATTGCACAGTGACCGGCATGCTCATTGCTTCCAGGGAACTTTAAACCCCACGAATGGGGCTTGGTGAGGCGTGGAGGCTCCATGCCTACTAAGCAGTGCATCCGCGAACACCTGCTGCCACCCCTTGTATTCCCAATAAGAGTTGCAGCGGGAGTGAGAGGATGTACTCCTTAGTAGGCACAGAGCTTCCACACCTTTGCAGAGGGGATTGAAGTTTCACAGAAGCAGCAAGACGTGGACATGGAGGACAGGTCGATCAATGGCTGCTAGTCTGGTATGGATGCCTCTCAATACCAGTTGCAGAGGAGCAACAGCAGGAGAGAGGGCATGCACATACCTCTTGCCCGTGGGCTCCCCAGAGGCATCTGGTGGGCCACTGTGTGAAACAGGATGTTGGACTAGATAGGCCTCGGGCCTGATCCAGCAGGGCTGTTCCTAAGACAGGCAGCTTGCTGTGTGGTATGTGAGCCACTATTCCTAGACACGGCAGCCGTATGTGAGCCACCCAGACTTACTTTATTGGTTTATATTGTGTGGATGGATGGATGGATGTATAGATAGGAATATAACAGTATAATAGATATGAATTGCTCTGCATACTCAAAGAACCACAATAAGCACTATCACACACACACACACACACACACACACGTTTATGAATGAAACTGTCAAGCCGCCCAACCCCCTCCGTTTACCGAACCAACCAGAGGGGTCTAGAGGCAATGGTGCTTTTCTTTTCTTTCTTTTCTTCACCCCAATGCCAAGCCACAAAGCCACATCCTCCTGGACAGCTGGATGAGGTGGCAGGAGCCAGAGATACCAGTGGCACTGCCTAATGATCTAGAAGGCAGACACCGTCTTCTGGGCCAAGCGAGGAGGAAAGGGGCTGGCGCGAGGCAGCAGGTTGTGCAAGGGAGGAGTGGATGCCGGGACAAAAGAGGAAAGGGAGTGCTGGCAGTGTACAAAGGGTTAATAAAGGAACAAGCGGGGTGGGAGTGGTGGCTCCCAGATGTCTGGCCTGCAAAGAGAGCAGGGCCGATGATGAGGGCATACTGAAGACTGGGAGTGACCAAGACCTCCGGAGAGAGGCTAGTCACAAGGAACCCCCTTCCCTGACTCTGAGGCCCTGCCAAGGAGGCCGGTGATTCTGCCCTGCATGAAGAATGGCACTTAATATCCATTTTCTGCTAGGGCCATAGGCCTAGAGGCAATTCTTACGATCAGGCGAATTGGGCTAAGGGAGCCTAGCCCGATTTAACCCGTGTGTGAGAACCACCAGGCTTGCAGCCGAGCCCAGTCTCACCAAAGCGGATAACCCGCTAAAGTTACCCTCCTAAGCCCAGGTTAGTGGCTTTCAGAGTGTGTGCTGCCGCAGTGCGGCTC
Organism: Hemicordylus capensis; assembly: GCF_027244095.1. NCBI lineage: Eukaryota > Metazoa > Chordata > Lepidosauria > Squamata > Cordylidae > Hemicordylus > Hemicordylus capensis. The sequence continues at coordinate 82,695,877 of NC_069658.1, read as the reverse complement.
CACACGATGGCAACTCACAAGTAGACACCTGACCGAGAGGCTAAAAAGCAGCCTGCTGGCTCGGGGGTCTTCCCAGCATGCCCTGTGCACTCGCGCAGGGCATGCTGGAACTTCCGGGGGCCGCGCCGCCTCCGATCACCACAGTCCCCACCGGCTCCAGCCGCCCAGGGCTCTGCAGGTGCTCGACTGTGGGGAGAGTGTGCTAAGCCCGCTTTCTCCACTTAACCCCATCTGGTAGTTCCCACTGATCATGGCAACTGCCTCCTAGTGGTGTTGTTTTTCCTATGAAGTAACCACTTTGCACATTACTTTTAAATGGTGTTTGCTGGACCAAAGGACCATTTTGGAAGATCCATTCATAATGGATGAAATATGTAATATCCTAAAGTGCTTGAAAATACACACTCTTACCTATCTTATTAGAGCCAAGCTATACGTGATGCAGCTTTTACTGGGCTGTACCATATCAGAATACAGGTGGAGAATTACATTTTTGAATACATACAGAACTAGCATGTCAGAAAGGATAGGGTAGAACTCTTCTTGGTACATGACCTTTGCATGCAGGGACATTTGAATGAATAAATGAATGAATGAATATCTGTCTTCAACTTGGCCTTTAAGATCTCTCAGTGGTGCATTCATTGCTGTTGTAATCAAGTCCATCCACCTTGCTGCTGGTTGTCCTCTTTCTTTCAACTTTTCCAAGCATTATGGACTTCTCAAGGGAGCTGGGTGTTTGCATACTGTGTTTGAAGTATGATAGTTTGAGCCTGGTCATTTGTGCCTTGAGTGAAAATTCTAGATTGATTTGTTCTATGATCCATTTGTTTGTTTTCCTTGCTGTCTATGGTATCCTCAGAAATTTTCTCCAGCACTGAAGTTCCAGACTAGTTGGAAGTTACAAACGTGTGTGTGCACACAACTTCCAACTAGTCTAAGATGGAACCATTCAGTAATACGTCTGACACAAAGCTGCTGTTAATCACATGTTGCTCCCATGTATTCAATTACTGACTTCAGGAATTGATTTAGAGCTTCAACAGCATCTCTGGAATGCAGTGAAAAACATAAACGTGAGTTGGGTGCCATCTTCATATTGGTGACGCTTAATCAGATATGTGCTGCTCATCATTAGAACTACTGATCCAGGAATGAAGTCCAGTCTGTGTTGGATAGGTAGCACTCTTCTTGAAAGACCAGCTTCACAGTCTGGGGGCAATCCTTAATCCAGCCTTGAACTGGGATGACCAGGTGATGTTTGTGGCCATGAGCCAGTTTGTCCAGTTTGTGTTGGTGCACCACTGCACCATCTACACTTGTCCATAGAGAAATTAGTTCTGACCAGAGTGACACATGTTTTAGGCACGCACATCTTGAGAGACAAGCAATGTGTTCTACATGATGCTGCTTTTGAAAAGTTACAAGGAAACTTCATCTGGTTGAAAAATGCTGGAACGAGACTGTTGATCATTGCCAGATATTGGGAGCTTGTGACTTCCGTGTAACAGCAGCTTCACTGGCTTCCAGTCTGTTTCTGAGTGGACTGGTTGGAATGGGCCCTGGAACAAAAGGTAAAGATGGAATCTTGTTCCCTGCCTTCTTCTCAGAGAAGTGCAAGTGGGCGAGAAGGGAGAAAGTTGTCACCCAGTCAAGAGGCCCTCTTCCTCAGAGGTCCAGAGAGATTTGTCCCCCCAACCCTTATTCGATTGTAGCATTTCTGAGCATAATAATTTAAAATTTTGACCTTTAAAATCCTAAACAGCTTAGGACCAGAATACCTGAAGCTAAATGCGTTCTCCCATATAAAGCTGCCCCCATATTAAGATCTGCTGGGAAGCCTTTCCTCTGCATTCCACCAACATCTGAATTACCACAGGAATGACCATTACCATAGGGCATGGCTGCTCAACTTCGGCCCTTCTGCAGATGTTGGCCTACAACTTCCATAATCCCTGGCTGTTGGACACTGTGGCTGGAGATTATGGGAATGGTAGTGTAAAAACTGCTGGGGGAGGGGCTAAGTTGAGCAGGCCTGCCATTGGGCAGGGCTTATACTGTGGCTGCACTCAGGCTCTGAAACTGCCTTCTTAGGGAGGCTCCTGTAATGTCTTCTTATGGCTGTTGGTCCCTTGGGAGTACTCAATTTGTGGGTCACTTTAGTATTCTCTCTCCACTAGGCTCTTAGGGCGGATGTAACCAGATCACCAGCTTGCAGCAACAGGCTTCTTTACTGAATACGGACACAGGATAACTGTGTAGACACTCACAAAACCGTCAGAATAGAATCCTGGGCAAACTCCATCCACATAGTTCTGGAGAAAAACCAGCAGGGTTATATACTTTCCTAAAGGGACAGTACTGATATGCCACATTCCCTGATGGTGTGTTCTGCCTCTGGGAATTTGGCATTCCCATCACAGAAAGAATCTGCCCACAAGTACAGCATTTGTCTCTGCAGACAAATGCTGTAACTGTGGAGAATGAGAGTGGAGCTTCTGAAAACATCCACACAGGGCTGGGGTTTCATAGCATGCTCTTGGGGGTACTGTATGAAAAAGTGTCCCCACTTTTTATCATGGCTAAACAGGGCTAAGATCCCCAAATCCACTTGGAGCACAACGCAACACCTTAGCTGTTGCAATACATTTGTGTTAGCAAAATTGGACAAATCATTTTGATATATCAAAGCTTGCCTAAAAGTGCCTTATGGACAAGGCCTGACCTTTATGATACAAATTTCATTTCATTTTACTGTCAGCTCTTACATTTATTAATGCTTAACTCAACGTATTTCAGAAACATGGTTTGACAATTTAACTGTGTATTTATTCATGCCAAGCTTTTTACTTCACTACCATAGGCTTGAAGTACAATATGTTACAGATGCTGGAGAACTAATATTCTGTGTTATTTCAAAACCATGAGGGTTACACACACAATCTTCTTGTAACAGGAATAAAATGTTCTGTGTTTTCCAAATGTGCCAGAAGAATACATTTTTGACATTAGTAGCATGTTTTCTTGAGATTTGCCCCCTGGATAGATTGCAAATCTTACTTATAACCATTAGCATTTCATCATTATTTCCTCAACATACTGCAACTGGCCATTTTCAAAATTTTCCAAATAAAATAAATCTATATACGTCCCCGTCTCATGCAAGGGGAGTTGCATGTGGACTTCCACTGAACCCTGATGTCCCTAGAAGCACAAAGGTTTCTAACAATCAGGATGTCAGCCAACGAATTTGGCTCTGGCAAAAGAAAATAAGAAGTTCTGGTAAAAACTAATCTGCCTGCTTTCCTTTCACTCTAATCTTAATTGATAATTACCACCTTCACAAGTTAGCCCATTTTCAACTCAAACATTCACACATCCACAATCTTGATTCTTGGTGGATGACATAATCACAAACTATGCCATTGTGTCCCTATGTGTCCTACAACTGTACCAAATTTGGTCTAAATCGGTCAGGCAGTTCACAAGTTAGGCCACTTCTGGCTGAAACTGTAATGTATCCATGAATTAGGGTGGATGACATCTTTATAAACTATGCCATTGAGGTATAGCCAACTGTATCAAATTTGGTCCAAATTGGTTCCAACTTCCACCTCAGTTATGCATCTACCAACTTGGAGTGGATGACATCATCACAAACTATGGCATTGAGGTGTTCCTATGTGTCACAAAAACTGAACGAAATTTGGTTCAAATTCGTTAGGTGGTTCACAAGTTAGCCCACTTCCAGTTCAAATCGTCATGCATCTACCATCTTGAATTAGGGTGGATAACATTGCAAATCACACTATTAGGGATGTGCAAAATGTTTCAGGTACAGAGCGATCTGTACCTGAATCAGGCCGTTTGGGGCGATTTGTTTCGCCTAATTGCAAGTCCCAAAAGTTTTGTGCACAAAACACATCGCCCGAATTCAGGCTCTGAAATTTTTTTTGTTTTAGACCTCCGTTTTGTAGCAATCTCCATGTAGTCTCCATTTTGTGTTTGACATCTATTTGAATTTCCCGCCTTCAGATCAGTGAACAAAAGCATGGGCTGATCTGCTAACAATTGTCTCCTTGTTCCCTATTGGCTCTTTTGGCTCCTGCCACTCCTGATTGACCCCACATTGGCCAGGGGAAGGGTTGGAGAAGGGGCAAGGGTGGGGGGGGAGTTCAAGGAGGGATTTTCAATCAGATTTAGAGGCAACAGCCACCATTTTGCCTTTCTGCCTCTTGGGAGAAGAGAGATAGAAAGCTTTGCTTTGCCTTGCCATTCATGCCATGTAAATGCCATTCTTATTGCCTTCTGCCTTGCCAGCCTGAGCCCAGCCTGCCTTGCCACCCAGTCTGCCTGCCCCTGCTAGTCCCCCTGCTAACTTGTCAAACGTGGTGATTCTCTTTATTTAGCAGGGGAAGAATAACTGCCCCTATCCACCCCCAGCACAGTACCTCCAGTGACTGTTGCTGGTGTCTATTGTTTCTTTTTAGATTGTGAGCCCTTTGGGAACAGGCATCCATCTTATTTATTTATTATTTCTCTGTGTTAACCACCCTGAGCCATTTTTGGAAAGGCAGTATAGAAATCTAAATAATAATAATAATAACAGAAGAAGAAAAAGAAGAAAAACAGAAGAAAAAGAAGAAAAATAGAAGAAAAAGAAATAGAAAAAATCACCAAATACAAAGATCTACAAATTGAAATTGAAAGGCTGTGGCAGAAAAAGAACCAAATAATCCCAGTGGTCATTGGCGCCCTGGGTGCAGTTCCAAAAGACCTCGAAGAGCACCTCAACACCATAGGGGCCACAGAAATCACCATCAGCCAATTACAAAAAGCAGCTTTACTGGGAACAGCCTATATTCTGCGACGATATCTATAACAATTGACAATAAAATTCAGCCATCCCAGGTCCTTGGGAAGGACTCGATGTCTGAATAAAGCAAACCAGTCAATAACACCTGTCTGACAGTGTTTAGCAGTGTAAACAAGAAATAATACTGCATGCCAGCCTGGGAATGGATTATCTGCTGCATTCCTTTTTTTGTTTCTAGAAGAATTCTCTTTTCACCCCCTTGAGAGAATCACTGCCTGCCTGTGCCTGCACTGTGCCAGCCACCAGCCCCAGACCCTGAGGCCACTGGCCACCTGGCCAGCCACCACCACCCCCCCTATTTTCCAGGCTTTTGCCCCCCCCCAAAAAAATCTGAAGACTGAAGAAGGAGAAGAAGTCAAGAAGAAGATTGAAGAAGAAAGAGTAGACTACAAAAGTGGAATACTGGATGCAACATGGGTAAAGCCTTAGACTGAGTGAGTAGTACCCATTAACAAACACATACACACAATCTCTGGAATTGTGTATTATTGGGGTTTTTTCCTGTTTGGAGGGAGGTTTTCCTGTTTGGAGGGAGGTTTTGGGTTGCAATTGAATTTAAAAAGTTGTGTACTATCTAGAAGAAGTTTAAACAGGGGTTCTATGTGGGAGGGAACCTTGTTAGCTAGTACTAGTAGGCATTTAGAAGGGTAGCGTAGCCTCGTGGTTTAAAAAAATATATGTTTTTGCCCCATTATTGGGGGGCGGGCATTTTTAAAAAGCAGAAGCCTGTCCTCCAGCCCATAATATATCAGTATTAATATTCTCTGCCCAGCAGACTACAGGCTCTGAGTGGGCAGGAAGGCAGAGATGCTAGCCTCTTCCCTGCATCCATTTACCCCCCACTACAGCAATCCATAGGAACATGATACCCCTGCTAAGTTGGCAAAGAGGCATCTTTTACCATGGTGCCTTTCGTTATTTAGCAGGCGGAAAGCAACTGGCCCTGTCCACCCCCAGCACAATATCGCCAGTTACTGTTGCTGGTGTCTCTCTTATGTTTCTTTTTAGAGTCTGAGCCCTTTGGGTACAGGGATCCATCTTATTTATTTATTATTTCTCTGTATAAACTGCCCTGGGCTTCACGTCGGGGGGAAACGGTTGTCGTAGAGTACAGTGTGGTGGCTGGTAGTTCATAGGGTGGGCAAGGAAGCTTCCTAAATTATTTGAAAGGAATTGGGCAAAGGGGTGATTTTTAAGTGATTTTTGAAGTTTACGCGTCTTTAAGGTTTTTCTCCATAAAGAAGCATGGAGGTGTCAGCAAATGTATAGCTTCACGTCGGGGGGAAAGGGGTGTCGTAGAGTGGAGTGTGGTGGGTGGTAGTTCATAGGGTGGGACAACATACTATGGGTTGTTGGATTCAAAGCAGCATGAGCAGAATTCTACTTAAAACCGAACTTTCCTATGCTCTCCTCTCCACTGCAGCCCTTTTCCTAGAGCGCTCTATGGAAAAAAGACTACATGGGGGTAAGGACTAAATTTACCAGAGCTCTGTGAATGCTTTTCAAGATGGTACTGGGCTCAACAAGGCTCCATTTCCCTTAAAAGAGCCCCACCAGCACTGGGCAAAGTGAAGCACCGGGAAGTCACCTCCACACAGAGTCAGGGTGCTGTGCAGATTATTCAGATCTAATAAAAAATCAATGGAAGCCACTGGCTCCCAAGCCTTGCAATGAAGAGCACTGAGCTAACACATGCTCTAGCTCAATTGTTTGTAAAACTGCATTTACTGCTCATTGCGGCAATATATTCTAGGGCTGTTCAAGAGAACTTTTCTCTACATTCACTGTTATTTATTTTGTTTACGAGTTGATTTATTTTGTGACTGCTTTTGATCTTCGTTTTTTCATGCAGTCAACCCCTTTGAGAGAGTCACAGCTGCTCCACCATTTCAGGTGATTGTGGAATGCCTGGAAATACCATGCCAACAGTGTTTTCCATGCACTGCGAAAACAGAGAACAGTGCATGTTTTCCACGCACTGGGAAAACAGAGAACAGTGCATGTTTTCCACGCACTGGGAAAACAGAGAACAGTGCATGTTTTCCACGCACTGGGAAAACAGATGTGAGGAAAGCTGCTGTGTCTTTCCTCCTGAAGTCACTTCCAGTTATTAGTTGTGTGCTTTTTTTAAGTGCCTCTAAAATATGTAGTCTGCATATCTGAAATTGTTTGGACATGCTGCCTTAATGGAGTAGACCACCTCCTCCAAATTTTGTATGCATAGGATAGGAAACACAAAATTTGCAAGGCACAGAAAAGGTGCTGGTTCTTTTCATGGTGGACATGAGAAAACTTATCCAGAGCAGTCCCACAGAAATTAAGCCTTTTCTCAATCAGCCAGTGGAATCAGTGCAACTCATACTAACACGCATTTCAATTGCATATAAAGTGGGGGTTTTGTATCGAGTCACTCAGAGTCGACAGATGCAATGCTCAAACCCTGAACATGTCATCCAATTTGTGATGGTGGGATGAGGCTCCATTGAAATGAATGTAACAAAACCAAATGGATTTCCATTTGTTTTCCAAGCAGAATGAATGGGGCACATTTATTTTCCTGTTTTTTAAATGCAGGCATATGCCTACTTTCTTTCTTCAAACTTGTGAGTTTTGCACAAAAAGACTCCAAGATACTGTTCAGTCCCTTGATTTTCCCTTTGCCAGTCATCTACTCTTAATGGTGAAGTATGTGTGCTGGCATGGGAGATGTGGGTAGAACCATTGGGTTGTGTGGGCCTGCTTCTGTACCTATACTGTGCCTATTGAGTGGACAGGCAACATATGTTCACATGCAGGATGGGATGTGTGTTTGCCTATTAGTCTTAAAAGCACATGGGAAGGCAGTTTTTGATCAAAGGGCACACCTTTGGACAATGTTGTATAGCAGGGTTAGGAAATATATCAGATGAATTTGGCAGGAGAGTTGGCAACTTCTGGTGTAGAGACTGACATTCTAGTGATGCCACTAGCAGCTGCTTTGTTGCAAAGAAATGCACTTACGATGCAATTTGCTGTAATCTGTGCGGCAGATGAAGTGTTATGTCAGCAGAAACAATTGGATCCTATAATAGCACAGTGCTTCCAACTGAAAAACGAACAATGGCATGCAATCACTGAAACAGAGCAGAAATGTGTATATCTGTTCCCTGTTAGGGAACCTAAACAGAGGGAGATAGACAGTGATTTTAACATGAGAGTCCAGTGACCTTCCTCCATCTCTACTAATGACAAAAGGTCCCAACATGGAATAGTGCCTGTGGTAGCTGTTTTTGACAACCATGGGACATACAATCCAAAGGTTAAGATTTTAGAAACCGTTTCTTCTTGAGATAACTCTAGGAGCTCCTCTTATCATACGTGATCATTTTCCTGTTACTATTAGTTAATTGTAAACACAGAAAAAAAGAATCACAGAACACTTATGTTAATCTGTTTTGCCATTTTGTGTAAAGACTTTAAAAATTCCTAAAGTACTCAAAAATAATCATCCCATCCTACAGAGAAATTCAGCCTTATGCAGGATGAGACAGTATTACTTTTCTAATTCAACCAAACCACTAAAAGGCTGCCAGAAGCAGTATTGTGGTTTTTCTACAGTACCCATATACTGTATATAAGTAAAGTGTACCGTCAAGTCAGTTTCGACTCCTGGTGCCCACAGAGCCCTGTGGTTTTCTTTGGTAGGAGGGGTTTACCATTGCCTCCTCCCGTGCAGTATGAGATGGCCTTTCAGCTTCTTCCTATATCACTGCTGCCCAATATAGTACAAGTGGGGATTTGAACTGGAAACCTTCTGCTTGTTAGTCAAGCATTTCCCTGCAGTGCCACTTAAGGTGACTACACTGTATGTACTATGGCTTAAATTAAGGCTGTACAACATGTGATTTACTAAACCAAATCGAGCCCACCAGCTGCAATTGAAAAAATAAACACCACTGGAAAGTCACAATATACTACTGGTGGGCTAGTCAAGTTGATAAGAAACAAATTGTACACATTTGCCTTAGACCCATTGCTCAGCTTTAATTTGAAATTGTTTAAAAGCTAGAGTACTGGATAGTAATTTCTTTCAGCACAGCATTTATTTGAAGAGTAGCAGCACAAAACATGAAAGGTGTGTATCTCAAGTGAAGCCAATGGAATCTTCTTTCAAGTAAAATATGTCTAGCATCAAAATACTTTATTTATGGCACTGGGGAAGGTAACATAAAACCATTTGGCTCAGTATATCAGTTTTAGTAGCCTTTTCACTAGACCTAACAGAAATCCAGTGTGTTTACCAAATCTTATGAAAAGCGGGATCAACTAAATCTGAGACTATTTTGTACAGCCAATTTCCTTAATATCACAATGGTATATCAAGCCCACAATGCTATATTGAATCTTTTACAAGGGTGTAGAGACTGTAGTTTGTAAAATGATAGGAAAGTAGTCCCTCGTAGACAGTTTCAGCTGCCAGCAATCTTCATTAGTTCAATGCTATAAAGATGAAACCAACAAATAAAAAAAACTACCTTTATTTTCTTCTTCATCATCCATTACATATTTTAAACAGGGATGTATTTTATCAGACATTCAGGCAATTTTGATTTCATTAGTTTAGACAGGGAAAAAGCATATAAATGCAAACATTGTTGGCTTAACCTGAACATAACTGCATAACTTACTATTGATCAGTTGTGTGTTGCCAGGACATCTTCCTTAGCATTATAATGGAGTACTTAAAAATATTGCTAAATAGCAATGTCTAGATTCTGGTCTTTGCAGTAAAACAGGTTTTGTATTTTTTTCTTCAATCTTCAAGTCCATAATTGGATTAATATACACACTGTTTATGTGTAAGGATTTCAGATCGTATAAACACTGTACAGGCCAAAGAAACCCTTGAGAATGACACTGAACAGGTGTATAATAAGAAAGATACTGAATGTATTTACAAATATTATGGAGAAAGAAATTTGGTCAAATACTGCAAAGAAAATGTTCACATTAGGATAGCCAAGTTAACCGTCTACCTTCTCAGCTCAAATAAAAATAAAAAAATTCAGTCTCCTTGAGAGTTTAAGACATTATCAATAATACAAACAGTAGAGTGGAAACTTTTGACCAAGTCCCATAGTGTATGCTTTTATAGGCCAGGTTCAAGCTTTTAGATCAAGAATTTGCTGAAGTCATTAAGAGCAACAGTGACAAACAATGACCAGATTTGTACAATGTGTTAATGTGTGCACCTAATTTGAGACAATGCACTGCACTTTTGGCTGTTAAGAAAAAATAAATTACAAAACAATCCCTGTAAATGCAATAATGAATCCAAAGGTGTGCATTTATCAATTTAAATACACATTTAGAATGTTACCACAAGAGATTAAAATAAATAAGTATGCCAAAAGGCATGCACAGATAGACAAAAGTTATTAAAAGTTAGCTCTAGGAAGCTATCTTTAAAAGAAGACATACACAATTTGAATTTTGGTCAACATATCCGTCTGGCCATTTTCATTCCTTTATTCCATCTCTTCATGATACTGGCAGCTAAACATGACAAAAGCACACCTCTGTCATTATGGCTTTAAATGAAGCAGATCTGAAACAATGGAAAGGGCTGCCTTTTCTACTGAACAGCTAGTTTGTTCAGTATTCATAATACAGGCACTTCAAGGAGCTATGGGGCAAGTACCTGATCAATCTTATCAACTGTATTAGAAGAGCTGCAATATTTCACCAAAAACCAAGAAAATTCCAGAAATCCCCAGCAGTGATCAAGAACTACAGGCCAGCATTCATTCAAGGCAGTTTTAAATCCAACCCATTTCCACTTTCTCTCATAATCAGACACCAGTTTGTTACATGGCACATCCAGATTTTCACTTTTTAAAAGGTAGCCAATCAGCACTAGTTTTTGATAGGAGTTTTCAGATTTAAATTCCCATTCTCTAATTTATGTTCACAGTTACTTCCTTGTAGTGTGTGTCTTACAACCCCCCAAATATCTTTCTGTTGAAGTTTCAGCCTTGGTGTCAGACATAACTGGAAGCACAACTTGCATTGTACAAACATTTTGTATTTCTTAACAAGCACTATTGCCACTTGTACTACACTGCATCTTAGAGGCACAACAAAAGCAGATTTTGAAACCCAGATTTTACTGACAATGATTCAACCCCTTCCCCCCAGAAACCAAGCACTTAAGACTTTTGTCAGATGGCTCTTCATCTTGCTTCTGTCTCAGTACCACTGGGCAGTGACTGTACCATGTTTTCTGATAGGATTTAATGGTAACAATTTGAAAACGCAGTACCATCATTTTTTTTCAGCAATGCAGGAAAAAGAAATCAATGAAAAGAAATCTTAAAGCACGACTTATTTTAAATGCTTGGGTAGTTATGCTTTCATTTGCATTGTTCTCTTGGATATCAACTGCTTTCAATATGGCATCACAAAAACCTCAGCCATGCCAGGTTATTAAATATCTGGTCTTCAGCTATTACACCGCTAATGTTTTCTATGACAGTTTAGTTTTGCTGAAGAAAGAGCAGCATTTGTTTTTCATTGGTCCAGTATCTTAGCGGTCAAGTAAGTACTTGTGTTGACACAGCTTTAAAGCTTCCAGAAGAGATGATCCAAACTAATATATGAATGTCGAATAACCAAACCAAAGCATGTATGATGACCTTTTCACTGGAGGAGGGGTGCCAGAAAAATGTGTGGTCACTACAGAGATGACTTGTCACAAGATAGCAGATGAGCAAGTAAGTAATTCCCCATGGTCTGCCTTCCTCCAAAGTCATTTGTGGCGCTGAATGGTTTTCCTTTTCCTTCGCTTGAAAAAACAGCAGCACCTGAAATTGACATATAGAAACATCCATCATATGTACAGAAAAAATAATCCATGTTTAATAAGCTGAGATGCTATTCTAAATATAATTAAATAAATACAAAGTTAAGGATTTTTTTTTAAGCCAGCTGTGTTTGACTTTGACAAATATGATGTTGACTTTGACAAATATGATGTATGACAAATATCAACACATATACACAACATAGGATAGTAATTTACTACACACTGAGTAGGATCCAGACTAAGTTAGTAATGACTGAGATTAATGGGACTTAAATTAATCATGACTTACTTGTCTTGCTTATTGCAAAGGCATTTAGTAATGATTTAGTCTAGATTCTGCTCATTGGATGAAGTCAAACAGTATAAGTGGGAAGGATAGCATGGCCATCCCATTATTAAAATATTTTTGCATAGGAGTTTGTAAAAAAAATTCTTTTTAGATTTTGGACTGAAGTTATGGTTTTTGAGAGCTTATGAGAGCAATGTATGATCTAAAATTGGAAATGCATGGAGTTATATACAATTATACACAATTTCTCTTTATGTCCAGTAGTATTTGTTTGGCTTCTTTAATTGTGTCTAATGGCATCAATAGCATCAGCAAAACAGAATTATACTGTAGTATTACTGGATGACTGAACAGGAAAGGCAGTGTTAGCATATTGTTACCAATTAGTTTATCAGTAATGATGTTCATTCTTAGGGACTACCCAACTGTTACACCAAACAGACTAGGCAGTGTCCCCAAGTAAAGTGGCAGAGCAAAACCGAGAATTGGTTACTTACCGTGAAGGCGTCTTCCTGCTGCTGGATATGAGGACATCTTGTGAGTTATATTTCCTCTGCTGCACCAGGGGCAGGACTATGCATATTAACTTAGAAAGCTTAATTATGCCTGGGAAGGACAACCCCACTCAGGTCTGAACAGTCAAGTTGAGATAACAGAGAATATCAATTCAGAGATAAATTTAAGGAATAGAAGGCAGATTTTAAAAAGGCAGTTCCCGGTAGACCCGGATGGCCCAAGTGGGGGGGGGGGGGAGTTGGGAGAGATATCCTCATATCCAGCAGCAGGAAGAAGCTTACGTGGCAAGTAACCAGTGCTCTGTTCCTTGCTGCTGATAGAAGACATCTCGTGGGACATGCCACAGCTGATGAACCTGGGTGGGAAGTGTCCAGGACTACTGCAAGGGTGTACCTGCTGTAGTACTCTTCTACCAAATGCGGCTTCAGTGGAACATTGCGTGTCCATCTTGTAATGCCTTGTGAAGGTAGATGGAGCAGATCAGGTTGCTGCTTTACATATCTCAGACAGGGGAGCACTTGTAGAAAAAGACTATCATTGCTGCTGCCCTAATCGAATGAGCTGATATGGAGAGGCATTGGTATTTTTAATGGGTCATATGCCTGCGATATTCAAGCTTTGATCCTCTTGGCAACAGTGGTTGAGACCTTCTGGCCCATGGAAATAGGGAGATACAACTCAAACAAGGCATCTAAGGACTAGCACAGGTCAGTACGTTGGATGTAGGTCTTTAAGCATCATCCTACATCTAGCTTGTGCCATGCCCACTCTGACTGATATGAAGGCTTAGGGCAGAAAGAAGGCAGAAGAACGTCCTGGGATCTGTGAAAAACTGATGGTATCTTATGGATGAATGATAGATCAGAGATTAGTCTAAATGAGTCAGGTGAAAATATGCATAAGTGTTTGTTGACAGATAGGGCTCTGACACTCTTTTGGCGGAGGTGACTGCTACCAGGAATGCCAGTTTATAGAAGATGGAGTGGAAAAGATCTGATAGATTAGAAGTAGGGGCCTTGTACTGCCTGAAGAAAGGTGTAGAGATTCCATGTCGGGAACTGTACATCAGGTGGTGAAAGCAGCATAGCTCCTCTGAGAAAACATTTGAGGAAAGATTGTATGAGGTGCTGTTGACAGGTGTTAGAGGCTAAAAGTCCTGAGAGTGTTGCTGCTTGTTGCTTTAGTGTGTTCACTTTTAAACTCTTGTCCAAACCTTCCTGTAAGGGCAAGAAGTGCTTGCACATTTCCTTATTTCTGTAGTGCCAAGAATACTAATGCAAAAAATGCCCACCAGGTGGACTGTTATATCCTATTTGTGGAAACTTTCCTAGATGCCAATATGGTGTTCAAGACCTTGTGGAGTATCTGTGCTGTTTTAGGATGTTACACCAGTTTCCAGGCAGCCAAGTTTAAGCAGGCTGGATCGTGGTGAACGATCGGCACTTATTGTAGTAAGTCTGTTGAAACCAGCAGGAACCATGGGTGTGTTATGGCAAGATGGAGGATCTCTGAAAACCAGCACCTCCTTGGCCATTACGGAGACACTAGGATGACCTCCATCTGGTACAAATGAACTTTGTGAAGGAATCTGCTGATCAGGGTTAGGGTTCCTTTGCACAGGAAGCAAGTGAAGAATCATGGAACCTTGGTGTTCTTGGGTGCTGTGAAAAGGTCAACTTGTAGGCATCCAAAGTGTGCCATGATCAGGTTGAATACCCAATGGTTGAGGCATCATTCTGCTGGGTGAATTTCTGTCTGGCTGAGCCAATACGCTTTGGTGTTTAGAATGCCACTCACATGATGTGCCTACAGGGATGCCAGATGTGTTTCCACCCACTGGAGAAGTGTTGCTTCCCGGTGTAAGGAGTGTGACCTGGCTCCTCCTTGGTGAGTGATGTGCACTTTTGCTGTGACGTCCACATGGACCAGGACATATTTGCCTCTCAATAGGTGTTGAAAAGCCATCAATGCCAGGCGGATGGCCCTCAGCTCCAGCCAATTGATTCTGTGTTCCCTTTCCTTTGAGGACCATTTCCCCTGGGCTGAATGATAGAGGTAGTGGGCTCTCCAACCCAAAGGATGGCACTGGTCTTCATAATGGCTCTGGTTATTGATGATACACTCTTGTGTATTTAGGCCTAGTAATTTCTAGGAAGCTCACTCAATTAGTAAATTCAAATTTTGCCCAGATTTTCATTTCGTAAGCTTCAACTACCTATTGAAGAAGGTAGGTTTAACTTTCTGCATTTTCAAGCACATCATTGGGAATTTATTCCATCTTTAGTCTTAGGGTGGAAAAATGAGACCCAAGTTTTGGTCATACCTTGGGCACAACTTGAAAGCTAATATTTGACTCCCCACTAAAATCTTGGCAGGTGCTGGGTTCATTATTTGTTGATCTAGGTCATTACCAATGTTTAAAACCACAAGGCATATATGGAGAATTTTGGGTTCTAGACATGGTTTCAATCCTTTCCAGCATGAAAAGCTTACGTTGTGGGAGAATCCATTTGAAGACTGCTTGCAAATCTTTTTATTGGGCTAACTGGGCTTCCAACATCATCATTACACTAGATCAACTGATCTTTTCTGAACCTTTTGATACTTTGAGAGCCAATTTTTTATTTATCTTTAAATGCTAGCTGGCAGTTTATTGAACTAACACATTTACTATCACAGCTTTTTGGTCCTGGTGCTATTGCAGCTTCTGAAACTCCATTTCTATTATTAGTCCTAGGCCTGTAACCTTGCTCTAAACACATTGATAAGATTGATATTGATTATATCAGAGATCTTTGTAACAATGACCTTGAAAATCTTCTCTTACTAAAATCAATGGCAGGTTGTTTGGAAGGCAGCAAAACATGCCTTTTTAGATCTCAAAATGAGGTTAATACAGAAGAAACTTTTATTCTGAGTTTATTGGACACATCAGAGAATGCTTAACAGGGGATGGTAGTAGATTTCTAGCTGTTGGAGATGTAATTTGTATGTGGGTACACTTACGCTTATGGTTTGGTTTTGTCTGGTTATTGTGCTATTTTACCTTGAAGTCCATAAGGTTGTTAACAAGACACTTCAGCAATCATTGTCTGTCAAGGACATTCCTTCCATGTTTTGTTGGGGTACATCCCCAGCATATGGAAGGTAGCATTACATCAGGAATTGTGGATCCTTCATGCTTGGGGGTTGCCAAAAACCAAGAGCTCTTGCCTGTGGGTTTCCCAGGTGGGCCACTGTGTGAAACAGGATGCTGGACTAGATAGACCTTGGGCCTGATCCAGCAGGGCTTTTCTTATGTTCTTAAAAGGATATAGCACTTGAAGGACAAATTTACTCCTGAACTGCAACTCTGGATAACTGACATGTATTTCTTGTCAGCATTTGAACCCCTGCCCGCCTGAAAGGTAAAGAAGAGGAAATTTCAGATATCGGGTCAAATTTTAATGAATTATGGTTTGAAAACAAAATATATATATCCTTTGATGGTTGTTTTTTTTTTACCCCTTCCCTTTCTTTCTTTTTCTTGGTAGGTTGTAAATTATTATGTTAAAAGTTGTGCTTAAGGGATTTCTTTTTCTTTTCCACTTATACTCACACATATAATTGCTATCCTTGGATATATTATACGAACTGTTGTACTCTTATTGAAATAAAAAGAAACAAAGCGACTGGGTGGGTCCAGAAATTGGTTTCCTTGGGAAAGGCGGTTTGGAGTTGTCCACCAATTCAGGTACTGACTGAGATTTGAGGGGTACTAATAGTCTCATTTGAGATTTTAGCGGTATCACATTCTGAAAAGCGAGCAAGAACCACTGGAGTAGGCATAGGTGGAACCTGGCCAAATGTATCACATCCAGAGTTGCCACCATTAGCCCCAATAGTTGAACAAGAATTAGAAGCAGTACCCTGTTGCCTGGGAAATCAAACTAATTGTGGCCAGGGTCTTTTGAATGCGTTCTTGGGATAGGATTAACCTGGGGTAGGGTGGTGTCTCTTACTACCCCCAGATGGTGTAATTTCTTAGAGGGAGAGAGTTGGCTCCAACTGGCTGACTAGAAATCCATGACTGAACAGAACTTGAAGCAAAATGTTCCTTCGTGAATATGCTGGGTGCTGATGATAGACCGAAAAGTATGGCTTTGTATTGATAATGCCTGCCCACATATCTGAAGTGGAGGAATAGCCGACTGTCTAGATGAAATGGGATGTGGAGATAGGCCTCTGTCAGGTCTATGGAGGTATGGTGATCCAGGTGGTTCAAGGATTCTGCAACTGACCTCAGGGTCTATCTTGAATTTTTTGTGTCTGACAAATTTGTTGAGAAACTTGAGGTCCAGGACTGCTCTGAGGGAGCTGTCCCTTTTTGGCATGGTGAAGAGAATAGACTAAATCCCTTTGCCTTAGCTATTGAAGAGGCACTGGCTGTACTGCTACTATAGTTTCCATCTGGAAAGAAAAGAAAAAATGGATGGCCCATAGGAGGCCTGGATGCTTGATATGCGAGTGGAGCTCGCAAGATTCTGCTTGAGGGGAGAGAGGTGTACTCTATTCTGTACCCATGCTGAATGGTCTGAAGGACCCCCCTACCGCTGGTGGGGAATTCCCAGGCATGAAAGAATTGTGTTAAACTTTTAACAAAGTTTGTTTTAAGCATATGGGATACTCTGGTGGATTTTGAATCATCGACCAACCCTGAAGATGAAGCCCTGGAGGCTGTTGTAGATGAGTACATGGCTAGCGAAGAGGCTTCATGAACCCTCCTCAGGGATGACTATCTTTTTCTCAGAAGGATCCTGTAGGAGGACATCTCTATCCTTTGGAAGCACCGCACCCGATAGGAGGGCCTCTACCAGCCCATCAGTGGAGGCACTTTGAGAAGTTTTAGGCTTTCTTCAGAGAAACTGTAAAACTTATTAGCCAGTATACTAGGCTTCCTGGTTATGGCAGGCAATGCCCATTCCTGTTTCACTGTATCACTGAAAACTTCTAGAAAAGGAAACATATTTTTCCTGGTCTTTTTAGGACAAGTGCTCCCTTAGAATTAGATTGGTCCTCTTGGGAGGAGCCCAATTGGAAGCCCAGGGTGTGAATTGCCTTACTCAGCAGAGGGATCAAATCAGGATTAAAGCATGTCTGAGAGGTGGGAAATGATTCAGTATGTAACTGAGCCCCTGGTGGCGCAGTGGTAAAACTGCCGCCCTGTAACCAGAAGGTTGCAAGTTCGATCCTGACCAGGGGCTCAAGGTTGACTCAGCCTTCCATCCTTCTGAGGTCGGTAAAATGAGTGAGTACCCAGAATGTTGGGGGCAATATGCTAAATCATTGTAAACCGCTTAGAGAGCTCTGGCTATAAAGCGGTATATAAATGTAAGTGCTATTGCTATTGCTATGTTCATCATCTGACCATTCACCTTCCTCTCTAGTGTACTCTTTGAGATCCTGGTCCCCTTGGAGTGGTTGTTCTTGAGGAGGGACCATCCCAACATTGTCCAGGTTTTGTGGCACTTGCCCAAGGGGAAAAGATAAACAATGTGTACTGAGATCTCTTAAATCAAGCAAACAAGGAACAATAAGATTGCTACCATACTATGCACTAACCATGCAATTAAGTGTATGCAACAACGGGATCCAGTATAATCAAAGATATTCTCAATCTAAGGTAAGACAAAACATAACAATTGGTAATCATATCAATGAAACTAAATATGTCACATTAGAGAAATGCTGAAGTCCATTGTATGGAGAGTAATATAGTCTGTAATAAATGGTAACCCCCGTTTCGATGTTAGTTTTTATCAAGTGGAGAACAGTCTTCGAAGAGTGACAACACTGGTCCAAATGCTCAAAAATCCAATCTTAATATGTACAAAGCTACCTTATTAGAATCTTACAAGAACATGGTTCTTGATTAGTGAATTTTCCAGAAGTAGTAGATGTGGCTGTCTATATTAAAATTGAATTTTGGAGCATTTGGACCAGTGTTGTCACTTTTTGAAGACTGTTCTCCAACATCGAAATGGAGCTCACCGGGTCACCATTGCGGATGTGTGGACTTGTTTGGTATGGACTATATTATTCTCCACACAATGGACTTCAGCATTCTTCTAATGTGAAATATTTAGTTTCATTTATGTGATTTCCAATTGTTATGTTCTGTCTTATCTTAGAATGAAAATATCTTTAATTATAAAACTATACTGGATCAAGTTGTTGCATACTCTTTATTGCAAGGTTAGTGCATAGTATGGTGAGGATTTTATGTTACTTGCCAAGTGGAACATGCCGATCAGGTGCCTCATATCCTGAAATCTGAGGAATGAGAGGAGGAATGCTTATTTTTTGAGGATTTCTCTTTACACTTGCTTTTCTTTTTAGATTTTCTGGCTTTCTGAGGATAAGGATGATGGACCCCTCCTTCGCTCTTTACTCCTTTCTCCCTTGATGACCTGGACTTCTGGAGAGAGATTTCTCCAGCAAATCTTTAAACCAGGCCTGCCATACTAGTGGTACTGTTTAGAAAGTACCTGAAGGGAGGGAGGACATCCCCAATAAGGTCAACCAGTTCAGAGACATCCATTGGGGCTGGTATATTTGGCCCTTGGTTGTCTGCTTGTGACTCACCTTCTGAAGGTGGCGTTGGCAGCCCAGCCCCTGCACCGTCACACCTGCCTGCTCCATTTTCGCACCCTCTTCTGGCCTGGTCAGCATGACCTGTGTGGCCTATTGAAGGCAGCTGAGGCCACACATTCTCCTCCTGCCTTTCCAAGGAGGCCCACTTTCTCTAATGGCAAGCAGGAACTAATCATGGCCTCCACAGTTCCAATCAAAGATGGTTTCTGAGCCAGCCAGTGGGGTGATGGTAGCACTGAGAAGGGGTCTTCACATTCCATGGCACCCACGGTGAGATATGAGCAACTTCCCTGGTTCCCGGGCAGGTTAGGGAAAGTTTGAGTTGTCTTCCTACATCCTTGGGCCTGGCGAGCCTCACAGCCTGGTGGTGAGAAGCGGGACGGCTCTTCCCCCAAGTCCTCAGTGTGCCCAGTGGTTAGAATGGCCCTCAATGATGAGGGCTTTGTGGCACTTGGCATGCTGCTGGTGTACCTCCTTGGATGATAATGTTGCTTTGATTGCCCCTAGGACCGAAGATGTTCTGGATCCTGGGACCATTCTGTATTGAATGCCCCCCCCCCTTTTCTTAAGATAAGCAAGGAAAGAGGATATAGCTGTAAGGAAACATAGAATTGGAAAGCAACAAGAAAGATTAGGTCTAAGAGGTGAGAGAGAAGGCTTTTACAGGAAAGAGGGGAAGGCTGTATCTGGAGCAGATGCAGGACTATCAGAACTGGGTGGGGTTATCCTTCCCAGGCATATTTAAGCTTTCTATGTTAACTTGCATAGTCCTGGCTCTGGAGGAGCAGCAGAAGTCTAACCCATGAGATGTCCTCTTTCAGCAGCAGGGAAGCGTATATTTGCTTAGAACACATCTTTGGCCTTTCTGAAAATATCTACAACATTTTGAAATCTACTGTAACCATATTCAGTAAAGATTAAAATACCAAAACATGAAAATGAACAATGTTTCAATCAATTTCAAATGCCCACTTAACTAGAAATGCAGTTGCTGCTTTCTGAAACCTTGCAAAGTTAGACTGTGGTAGATCTCTTTTGGAAGGACCTGCCAGTAAGAGTGTGTCTGTGACCAATAAGGCTTTCCATGTGTGGTCAACACCACCAGACCAAATTGTACCTGCACTTCTGAAGAACTTAATGGAAATAAGTGTTCACTAAGCATGAAGCCCCAAACTATTTAGGGCTTTATAACTGTAGGTAGCTAAGCTTGGTGTTTCAAGATAGGTTTATGGTGGCCACTAATCCTTTAGGACTCAATCCTCAGCATTCTACACTGGCTGAAGCTTCCAAAGATTTCCCAGGGGTGGTCTGATGCAGAGAACACAGAGCTTGCATGCATATATGCTGGATGTATACAAGCTTGCATGCATATATGATGGTATTCATCCTTCATAAAGTTTCAAAGTTGTTGTATTTAGGGCAGTTGGTGAAAAGAACTATGAACCCACCACCTTAAAATCTAAATACCAAGGCCAAGTTTTAGGAGACCAAGTTATTAAATGACAAGCACATGGGGCAAAGATTTCAATGAGCAATCTACTATCCTCAGGATTCTAAGGACACACAGATATTAACACTTCCATTTGTCTTGGATACAGTTTAAGCCTGTTTGAACAGTCACAGAAATCAAGCTGTGTAGTACAAGGCAAGAGAGCTCCCAAGATAAGAAGGCAAAATCCTGTTCTTTTTCCCACCAGTCACACAGGAACTAGCTATGGGCACATCAAGCAAAACAAGGGCTATGTAATGCAGAAAGGGTCAGTGCAGATCTAGCACAAACTGTACTTTGGAGACTGGCCACAGCATTGTGCACTCCAACAGCTTGCCCCCAATCACTTAACGATGGTTAAGGAACAGGCTCAAAATTCTTTGCCCCAGGATCACAGAAGGGCATGTTTCGCAACCCAAACACCTAATACTGCAACCCAAATATTCTGAATAAAAGTAAAATACTGCATAGTGAAGAAAATAAAGTCAAGAACAAAATCCTTCAATCTTAAAAAAACTATCTGCATTTCCTTTGGGCAAGTACACATTTCAGGATACATTATAAACTATTTTGGCTGCCTCAAATGTATCTCCACACAACTGAAAAATCAGTAGCAGCCAAGTGGCATGTCCTTCACAAAGTGGTCACTAGAGGGCCTCGCCTTCATATGTACTGCACACACAGTTGCTATTTACAGGTGTCCTACTGTAGCTATTCTCTCTAAGGCAGAAATTTCAAATCTGTAAATGGAGAACAGATGCACACTCATAGCTGCTACGTGTATTGTTATTTATAGCCTACATGAATGTATTTTGTCAGTATACTAAAGACTATAAAATGTCTTAATAAGAAACTACTGTGCAAGAAGAATCATTTTCAGAGCTTTTGTTATAACAGCACTTTCTAAGAGCCAAAAGACAACACATTTATTTATCCTACATTTGTTTTCTCTTTTGAAACAGCCACCATCAAGGCTCTAAACTGGATTGTAGTTTCGCAAGCAACTTCAGGGGCAATTTGGGGTGGGAAAAACTGCCTGCCCTTACAGTCTGAACCTGGATTAGGCCTCCTGCAGCAACTATTTCTAAAAGATACCAAGATGGTAGAAATAATTATGTGTCTAATGCATCACCTAGTTTGACCTTCCTAGAAAATATATGAGCTAAAGGGAGCATACATCTATTGCAGCTGTCCTGTACGATTAATGGATCTACAACTGTTACCAACCTGTAAAGGAAATTGTCAAATCTTGTTCAGTTTGAGAACCAAGACAAAGGCATGGAAAGGAAATCCCTCCTTCCCTCGACTTCCCTAACTGTGACCCTTCCACTTCCAAGATAGGTCTGTACTTCAGAATTTCCAAGTTCTATTTCATGGGTGATTCAGTCTCATTGCTTATAGTAACTTTGACTTCAGCTCTCAACTTATCCTCATAAGTATATTCTTCTCTTTTAAGCTCATCAAGTTATCCCAGCATAATCTGGCACCTTCTTGGAAGAGAGGGGTTGCCTGCCATATTCCTATCAGATTAACTTTTCATAAAATGGTGTTTCTATACATTGGAATGACATTATTATTATTATTTTTACATTTATATCCCGCTCTTCCTCCAAGGAGCCCAGAGCGGTGTACTACATACTTAAATTTCTCCTCACAACAACCCTGTGAAGTAGGTTAGGCTGAGAGCGAAGTGACTGGCCCAGAGTCACCCAGCTAGTAACATGGCTGAATGGGGATTTGAACTCTGGTCTCCCCAGTCCTAGACCAGCACTCTAACCACTACACCACGCTGACTGAATGAGACATCAGCATGATAGCAGGAAGTATGAACACATGGAAGATCCAAGATCCAAGAGTTCCATGCATCAATGTGAAGAACACTGAAGAACCACGTGTTCTGCACATTAATGCATGGATCAAGTAGTAGGGGATAAAAGCCTCTGCTTTAAGTTTCCTGCACTGCTCAGTGCAGGAAACAGCTATAGATCCTCTATAGGTGCTGTAGCAGTTTGTAGGCAGACTGTTCTACTCTGTAACCTTTGTAGGCAGGTTGCTCCACTGTCAAAGAGTTCTTACACTTCTGAAGTTCTTCTGACTATATAACCTTGATCTGCTTCCTTATAATTTCAGCACATTTGTTCTACTCCTGACCTCAGGAGAACCAGGACAAGTCTGCTCTGTCTATACCAGACCTGCTCAACTTAAGCCCCCCAGATGTTGTTGGACTACAACTCCCATAATCCCCAGCCACAGTGGCTAATAGCCAGGGATTATGTGAGTTGTAGGCCGACATCCGCAGGAGGGCTGAAATTGAACAGGGATTCTCAACGTGTGTGTCTCCAGATGTAATTGGACTTCGACTCCCATAATTCCGAACCAAAGGCCACTGGGGCTGGGGATTATGGGAGTTGGTCTAACATCTGGGGACCCACACATTGAGAAATCCTGATCTATACTATGACAGTCCTTCAGCTAATTAAAGACAGCTATCATATCTTGCCTTAGTCTTTTCCTCTCCAGGCTACATATACTTTCCTCTCATACATATATTTTCCTCTCCAGGCTACATATACTTAGCTCCTTCAACCTTTCCTCATAAGACTTCGTTTCCAGATCTTGGTTTGTTGCTGTCCTCCTTAAAATGAAGGGCCCAGAACTGGACATAGTATTCCAGGTTTGGCCAGCACAGAACAGAGTGGAATTAATATTTCTCATGATCTAGACACTATAAATGCTGCAGCCTCAAACTGCATTCGCTCTTTTAGTAGCTGTTTTACACTACTGGCTCATGTTTAAACTGTTTTAGAGAATGTTTTATGACATCTTCTATGATTTCTTGTGCAACACAGCCAGCTGCTGCACAACACATTCCACAATCTCATGTGTGTCTCAGAAAATGATTTCTGCTAGCAGTTGTACAACACTGAACGGTACCACAAACCACACAGAGGCACAATTTAGGCTCATTCTACCATATGTGGTGGAGTTGTGGAAAAGCTCAACAGTTTTGGAAACAAATTCATATGAAAATTGAACAAATCATAGAAGTTAAGATTCCCTTCTTCCAGAAATTTTTCTTTTAAGTATGATAAAACCTTATATTCCTGCCAAATTAAACAAATTGTGTTTATATATTATTACAGTGGCTAGGATTATATATGCTTCTAACTGGCATATTTTGGAAATCCCTTAAACGATTGGTTTTTGAAAGTGTGGGACTATGCTTCAATTTTGGAAGTCTCGGCTTATGTACTTGGTATATCTACGGAATCATTCATTTCTGTTTGGGAACCCTTTGTAAATTATAATATCCGTTATGGTCCCATTTTCTTTGTTCCCATTTTCTGGATTTGACTTACAGTGTTCTCGATATGTAACTTTCAAGAAGCTGATCAGATTTTACAACTTTAAGAGTCTGAATTTCTTTTGCTTTATCTTGCTCTAGATATCTTTTCTTTACTGATGTAATTAATTAGAAAAATGAGGTTTTTCATTATGAAAAATGATTGGTTTTATATTGTCTTTATGGTGATTTGTCTCTGTCTCCTTTGGTTTACTTCTTAATAAAAATTCTTATTTAAAACAAAGAGGCACAATTTTCACTCATTATGCAAGCACTAGTCTGTTTTGTCCAAACACCAAGCTAGGAAAGCTGGACAAGTAAGTACCTCCACCCATTAGAAAAATCTATCATTTAGTTTCAATGTCAAAACTGGCCTATGGTAAAACAGCAAAATAAGAGCAGATTGTAAAGTGATCCTTGGCAGAGATGAACACAATACTGCATAAAATGGTGACTCTGAGATGAGCAATTGTTCACGATTAAGCTATCAATTAGTTAATCATCACCAGTGACTAATGGTTTAGTAAATAGATGCGCAAACTGCTCTAATATAATGTCAATTGAAATAATTTATGTTAAGATATTATAGAAAGTTAGAATTCCTGAAATGTTTCCCTTTGAAAAGGCACACTCTTAGGTAAAACAACTGTACAGAAATACTGATATTAATTAGAAGTATTAGAGAAGAGTACACAAAAACTACATCACTTCAAAACAAGCAAGAATTGAAGCAGGCAAAAGTGCTCCTCAATAGCTAGTAATTTCTCTCATGTTAAAAAAATAGTATGAACCATTAAAATCTTTTGTACTAGTTTTCCAATTATACTTTGCTCTTTAGTTTTTAAAATGCTCTGGAGTCATTTCTGCCTGCCTGTACTTTAGAACTCACCACATGTTCAACACTTTCTGGCAGCTAATACAAAGAAAATACAAGGGGGAGAGAAAATCAGAATTGCTATACATTGAAAGAGAGCTAAATTTACATCATATATAATACAATATTGAAGTAGTTACCATGACAGCAATACTATAATTTGCAAACATCATGAAATTTATCTGAACAGTATAAAGCACACACGTTTGCTTCCTTAAATGTTGTGCTATTTCTATTCCATATGTAGCTTGTAGCCTGAAGGCCTTCCCAAACTGTTTATAGTTTGTCTGGGAAACTATATAAAGCTGTTGCTTATGTGTTCCAGAAAATACAAGGTTTCTTCCATAAATTTCCAATATGGACATGATTCTTTCAGACAGCTTCTATGACTGATGTTCCCAATGTATTCCAATAGGTATCTTTATTAAGGGAATATTCAATTCCTTTATAAACCACCTCAAGCAAGTTATACTGCAGTGAATAAAAGTAAATTGACCTTTGTAGCAGTCACTGCAATGTAGTTTGTGGAGCTAGTTTATACAAAGACTGACTATTCCTTCAATTAAGATGCGTATTAAAAACATTCATATCAATTAAGATGCGTGTCTGTCTCTTCTTCACATTGGTTGTGACTCTGTGTGTGTTCCTTGTGGAACTCCATGAAGGAGCACCTGCTTTGCATGCAGAAGTTTCAAGGTTCAATCTCTAGTATCTACAAGATAGGGCTGGAAAATCTGTCTGAAACTCTGAATTGGCCACTGCCAATTCGTACAGACAGTACTGAGCTAAACGGACCAAGGGTCTGACTCAATATGAGGCAGCTTCCTGCCTATGCAATTATTCCCAAGTGGCTTCTTGATCTTCTTGTTCAATACCAGACAACATATTCCACATGATTATTCCATGCTCTGAGGCAAATTGATACTCACTGGAGTCAGCGAAGTCTTACTTCAACCCCTCCACCCCCCACCCTGAGACATTCAGATCTCAAGTAAGTGTACAGAAATCAAGGGCTAAATGGGGAGGCACACACAGACCATTCCCTTTGGAACTTACCAATTGCAGTTAAGAATTTTAAAACTCCCACTGAAAATCACAGTTGAAAAGAAAGGTATATAGAATACCAGCAAGAACTCGACATCACATACTATAGTATCAACAAGGGATTAAAGACAACACGTACTTTGTTTCATCCATTACTTCTACTTCCGTAGGGGCTGTGATAGGTGCATTTGAACGGCCTGCCGTAGGATCATCAGTGTTCAACTCGCCATTTGTAGAACTTACAACCTGCAATTACAAGCATTTCAAGAAGTTATACAAATACTAAGTGCCCATATTTAGTGCCTATAGTTTCATAGTATACCAAAGAGCTATGAATTAGTATATTAACATGTTATTTTCCTGTCCAAGTCTCATGCATTTCTATTACTAATCTTTCTCCAACTGCTTGTAGAAAGCCATCTACAACGTTAATTGTTGAAGAAATAAAGAGACACTACATGAAAAGAGACTACCATATTTGTATTTACTACAGTGTTGCATAAGTAGCAACAGGTGTGATTACAAACAGAAACATCTTCTAATCAGCTATGATAGTTGTCTACATAAACTACGCTGCAACACTGAAAAAATAGAGGATTGCTACAAAGCATGGCTGTTACTTTATAAGTAAAATTCTATAAAATGTGTACAGCACATGAGAATTATCTGGAAGTGCAATGTTAGTTTGCACTATGAGTATCTTATTAAGAGTAATTTCAAGTGATACTTGCCCAGGAAAAGTGTAAAGAAAAAGGAAGAATTTATATAGCAAGCACTTCACTGCTCTAGAAGTCTTTTCTGCACCAGACCAAGTGTAGGCTAAGCAACAAAAGGTATAATATTCTATCATTCTTCAAAACCTTTGGTTTACTTGTCATATGTTTCACTGTATGACTAAAGACCTGAAAATAACTTGTATGGGGTGAGGTGGGGGTGGGATCAATTACAAGCAGATCTTAACATACACCTTTCTTGTTCCTTACAAAACAGTTCCACACAGTAAGCAACTTAATAGCTATACACAGAGCATATCATTACTCCTTTCACACCTCATTACCTCTACACAAAATTCTACTAGTATCTTGTAAATACAAGAAAGTTGGCATCATGCATCTAACATGTTAATAGCTTACTTTTCTGGAGACTGACTCCTGCAGGCAACAACATGCTTAGTCTAGATGTTGAAGCAACCCTTCAGGATCAGTTTCTAAATAAACCGTCACTAGAATTTGAGAATTTAAGTGCAACACATTCACATGTATTCTAAATATGTTTAAGGTCAACGTACCAGACATACTATTTGAACAAATATGAATTATGCTAGAGCAGGAATAACCAACTAGGGCTTCTCAGAACCAGCAAGTCCAACTTTTTTTTTTTTTTTTAATGATTGGGAAGCCTCAGATCGGCAACCTACAGAAGGCATTAAGATTTCTGGATAATTTGCTAGAGTTAAAACATACACAACTTAAAGACCTTTTATAACTCCTTCAATTTACTGCAACAAGGGCACTGTGAAAGAGACAATTCAGCAGTGCTGTTCAGCTGACATTTTCAGAAACTAAGACAAACTTTTGTAGAACAGGGATGTAGGAGGAGAGCTAATGAAAAACTAACAATGAATGGTATGTTGCAGTCTGAAACAAGAGAAAAAAAGGACTGCAAAAGGACTGCAAAAAGGACATTCTTTTTAAATATTTCATATCGACTAGTCAAACATTCTTAGATAACCAGCTAATCTCTTTCCACAACCTGAATCATCATCATCATATTTTTATACCGCCTAATATGTACATCTCTAGGTGATACATCATACATTTTCTTTAATGGAATCTGCAGCTATGGAAGAAAATTAATAGGGAAAATTTTCCTAAAGCATAATATACTTTGAGGAATTTAAAAAGACCACATCATCATTACCAACAGATTGCCTTGGTTTTTTCCTCTTTCTCCTTGAACCTACATAAATTGGACAGATGAGCAGAGAACTATTTCGACTCTAGATCAAGGTTAAAGCTTTCCATTTCAAAATGCTGCTCTCAGTTGCTTTATAAACTTAATAATGTAAGCCAATATCCTTGATGTAGGAAATGATTTTTGAAGCAACAGTACATATTGTTCATCCATTTACAAGAATTAATACAAAAAAACATACACCTTTTCTTATTACTGAGAAACTTTGGGAATTCAGTGTGTACGGACAGTATTTTTAAATGTTAAGAAGAAAGTGAGATACAGGTTTTTTAAAAATTGAAGCATATCTAATTGTAGCTAATATCCGTGTTGAGGTGCACCATGCTACCCTATTATTTTGATGTCCCCATCCCCATCTCTGTGCTTAGCAATACTGCTCTCCAGTGGATAAAGGCCTACTTTGATAGGGCTGTACTGCATAAGGAGATTATTAAAGTGGGGCAGCCAACAGCCCCTCGCACAGCATCTTTCACACAGCATTTGTTGTGGAAGAAATAAGTTAGTGTATATGTATGGGCTATTAAAGTCAAGGAAGGCAGAAATGAAGGAATGTGCCTCATTTGCCCAAACAGGAGGTTGCTTACCTGTTCTTTGAGTGGCCATTTGTCCGTTCACACTGATGGGCTCTTGCGCCTATGCTGAAGTTCCATCAGGAACCTTTCGCAGCTCTTTCCCCTCTGCTACATTATGGCAGTAACTCTGCCCCCTTGCTAGTGTCGCAGCAGCATTACCTCTCAGTTCATGTGTCTGCAGATCTGTTCCCTGATCTGAAACGAGACTGTAGTGGGGAGGAAGGATGTGTGTGTGTGTGGGGGGGTGTCTCTGCCCTTGTACACACCGATGAGCACATCACAAGCTTACATACCTGGAGACAGGAAACAGTCACTGGAAGATGGAATTCAGCATGGCTTGCCCAAATGCCGCACCTTGACATCCAGGGCATAGTGTGATATGAAGGGATTCAGAGTCGCACATGTAGCCGCCTGGCAAACAGACTCCAGGGGAAGGTTGTTGTCAAGGTTGCAATCGCCCATGTGGAATGAGTATGGATTGTGGCAGGTAAAGGTTTCTTAGAGAGCTGGTATGCCAAGGAAATAGCTTCCACAACCCATCTAGAGAAGGTTTGAGGAATAGAATGATAAACCAAAATGTTTTTGTCATAGGATATTAAGAGGTATGGCACTTTCCTCAGGTTAGCAGTCCAACAAACATAGAAAGCTGACGAATGCCCCACATCGAGGCAGTGGAAATGTCTCTTTGCTTGAGAGGTTGGGGGAGGGGGGAAGGACAGGTAGTGAGATTGACCAAGGCCTGTGAAAAGTGGAAACCACTTTTGGCAAAATGTCTGTCTGGGCAGAGTTGTACCTTGTCCTGATGGAAGACCAAGTATGGAGAGTCAACCCAGAGCACCCTAAAGCTTACTCATCCTGCGTGCAGAGGTGATGGGGACTACAAAAACTGTTTTCCAGGTGAGAAGGTGAAAATCACATGTGGCTAGGGGTTCAAGTGGCATATGCCAGTGCAGAGACCCCTATGGTATAGCCATGTAAGTATGAGCCAAACCCTTTAAAAAACGCTGGACTGCAAGGTCCTGAAATGGAGATGGTTTGCCAACAATGGTCATATAGAATGTAACAGCAGCCAGATATACTCTTAAGTGAGGGTATAGTGACTGAGGTTTTCAGATATAGGAGATAGGATCATAAGTTTGAGACTGTAATGGTACATAGGAAAATAGGAAGCTGCCCTATACCGAGTCAGACCATTGGTCCATCTAACTCAATATTGTCTACACAGACTGGCAGTGGATTCTTGAAGGTTGCAGGCAGGAGTCTCTCTCAGCTCTATCTTGGATATGCCAAGGAGGCAACTTGGAACCTCAAATGCTCTTCCCATAGCGGCTCCATCCCCTAAGGAGAATATCTTACATTGCTCACATATGTAGTCTCCCATTCACATGCAACCAGGAAGGACCCTACTTAGCAAAGGGGACAGGTCATGCTTGCTACCATAAGACCAACTCTTGTGGTAGCAAAAATTGTGTCAAAGTACCACCCTATTTGAGGATGGAGGCCTACAAAACGCCTCCATTTACATTTGTATGTCTTTCTGATTGAAGGGTTTCCTGAAAGCCTGGAAGAGTTCTCTTAGCGGAGGATGAATAATCAAAGAAGGTGCCATGCTGTGAAACTGAGAGCAGTCTCCCTGGTTCCTGTGCTAGCACATGGGGAAGTCAAAATAGGTGGTACCAGTCTCCCATTGCCACCTGCGAGCACAGTTGGGGAAACCACAGTCTCCTGAGCCACCACAGGGCTATCAGAATAGAAGTTACACATTCTTGCTTTAGTTTTTTGAGCACCCTTGGTAGGACAGGAATCTGTGGGAATATGTACAGGTATGAGGACCACCAGTCCATCGCAAAGGTGTCTCCTCAATGAGTAGTTGCCTAGACTCCGCTCTCGAGCACAAGTGAGGACATTGGTGATTTGTCTGTGAAGTGAAGAAGTCTATTTCCAGTGCCCCATTGATGGAACAGATCTAGCTGCCATTCGTGAAATCCTATCAATCTTCTGCAGAGTATATTGGCTTGTGTGTTTGTCTGGCTTTGGATACAGATCATCCAAAGGACCATTCGGTGATGAAGGGCTTAGTTCCATAATCTCATGGAGAGACTGAATAGGGACCTAGATCCTGTGCCACCCTGGTGATTCACATAGGCTTTGGTGGTCGTATTGTCAGTATGAATCTGAACCTAGCAGTTCCAGAGATGCGGCAGGAAGCCTTTGATCACTTTCAAGATTGCCAAAAGTTCCAGGTAATGGATGTGACAGGTTGCTTCTGAGTGGGACCAAAGCCCACTGATCTACAACATAGAGAAGCAGGCTCCCCAGCCCAATTTGAAGGAGTCTGTCATGACGGTCCTGATAGGAAGTTGGGGAGTGAACAGAGTTCTCCTCTCCAGGTGATGTGAGTGGGTCCACCAGACGAGGGAGTTCTGAACCATCAAGGAAAGGACTAAGGACTTTGACTGAGGATCAAGTTGGGGGTTGAAATGCTGCATAAGCCAGCATTGCAGTATGCACATTTTCAATGGTGCATTGGGTAACATTGAAGTGATGGATGCCATGAGCCCCAGCATCTTCTGGATCCTCCTGGCCAAATGTTAAGAGCATCGAGTCAGGACAGAGGCAAGTTCTCTGATGGCACAGATCCTATCACTTGGCAGTTAGGCATGTGCTGTTCCTGTGGCAGCATTCCTCTATCTAAGAAGGGACCCTATTTCTCCCCAAAGAAGTGGCTGTACCATCCCATGCATGTCTGGTAATTTGCAGTTTTTAATTGTAGGGTAGAGTAAACTCTTTGACTGATAGAGCCCAGTTTTCTGGCTTCATGGTGGATTGGGGTCAACAGGGCTAAAAGTTTTGACCATGATTGCACTGCCTCAATGACTATTGAGTTGGGCACTGGGTGTTTTTGGAGGAAAGCGCAATTGTCATGTCCAGCAATGGGTTTGAGCATCTGTTGAGGACTGGGTCTTCCTCAGGTTTAGTTTATTGTCTGGCCTGTATACCTAGTGAAATAATCATTTAGAGCACCTTTTCCGAGTGTGAATACACATCTTCTGTGGGAGACTCTGGTTTGGGCTCAGGAATACCCTCCAGAGGGAATGTATGTGTACTCACATCAGAGTGATCATACTCTGAGTCTGAATCTGAAACATTATCCTGATCTGCTACAAGGAGATCTCAAACTAAGTCCTGTATTGGGTTTGGTGCAGTATTTCCTTGTAGAATTGATGCACCCTCACCCTGTGAAATCAGTGGTTCTGCAGAGGTAGAGGCTCCCTGTTACATTTGGGTTGACATTGAAGGCTTCTTAGACAGACACTCCACTGAAGGCTCGCTAGGCGGTAGCAGTGGTGGAGACTGGTGTCTAGGTCAGGACCAAGAAGTAGAGCAGCTTCTTGAACGTCCTTGGGATCAAGTCCCATGAATCGGGACTGAAAATAATCATATGGGCGAGATTGAGATTGTGGTTGATGATCGTGGCTGGTCTTACTGGTGATCTATAATAATGCTGTCACTGGACATGAGGTGTCCTGTAGCAAGGGGACAGAGATCTGGAGTATACAGTATAAGCGTCCTCCAATTCCAAATCACTGTGTCTGACCGTGATGGTCACAGTCTGCATAACGAGGCCAGTAGTCTCAGTATCGTCATAGGTACGGAGGAGCAGTGTGGTCATCATGGTAGGGATCATGCTCGGCATCTGAGAAGTGTTCTGAGGAGATCTCAATCAGCATCCTGGTTGAGATCCTGCACTGGGGAGTGCCATTCCCCCAAGTGGCTGCTTTCCCACCCCAGGCTCACAGGAGATAGCGGCCTATCAGGTGGTTGCTGCAGCATGGCTGGATCTACGGGACAAGCATTTCGGGATGGATTGGATGAACCAGAACAATTGCTGATGTCAGACGGGTTGGCTGATGGCTAAATAAAGAATGAGTTAGAGTCGCCAGAACAGCCATCTTTCTCTTTGTAATTCTAGGCAATCCCTGTCCTGATGGGATGGGTTCCAAGAGGGCCTTCTCTCCCCCCCCCCCCTTCTTTGTAGGATCTATAAGAGCGCTGGCCTGGGGCTTGGCTAGACAAGTGGCTTGGTAGATATCGTCGGCTTAGCTTAACCATCCAGAGCCAATCTCAAAGTGATAGGGATCAAAGGCATCGGTGCAGGCA
Organism: Hemicordylus capensis; assembly: GCF_027244095.1. NCBI lineage: Eukaryota > Metazoa > Chordata > Lepidosauria > Squamata > Cordylidae > Hemicordylus > Hemicordylus capensis. Next base: position 82,663,262 of record NC_069658.1, on the reverse strand, counting down.
TCAGCACCATGAGGCCCTGCGCTTCAAAGTCAGGCCCAGGACCCCATAACAGGGAAGGGTCCAAAGTCATAGGTGTACCTCTGTGGTCAGTGTTGCCGTCGGCACAAAGTCAAGGCCATGGGGTTATGGGCCAACACAGCTTTTTCCCCAGAGAAGGGATCTCAGTCTTAGTGCCCTATTTTTCCTTGCTTGCTTCATAAATTTGAGTCCATGTGGTGCAACTCCCAAGCACAGAAGCAAGTGAGAATGGCACTAGATGGAAGTTTGGCCCAACATTTTACTGGCCATACACCAAAGTAGTAATAAGAAAGAGTCTGGTGGATAAATGCACAGGGGAGAATAAGTGCACTCTTCTCCGAAAAGCAAGAAGGTGGGAGGTGTGGCAGTAAGAATTAAAACACAAATGACAAGGGAGGAAGAAATTTTTAAAAAACATCTGGCAATTTTTAAAAAACATCTAAAACTATCTTTTTAACCAAGCTTTCTCAGCCTTTTAAAATTTGTTGGTTTTAATTTTATGATTGATTTTAAATTGTTGAATTGTTTTAACTTTTAATATGTATTTTAATTGTATTATTTTAACTGCCCAGAGACGAACGTTTGGGCGGTATAGAAATGTGATGAATGAATAAATGAATGAATGAATAAATAAATAAATAAATATAAAATACTGAAAGTTAAGAGGAGAAAGGTAGAAGAAAAAAATAATTAAAGGGGGGGGAAACAGCAGAGAGTTCGTTTGTTTTTAAGAGCTAAATGAAATGGCACCCGAATCTGAGCTGTTGATCCTTGGGCAGACGACAAAGAACTGAGGGGGGAAGCTATTGCGACACCAGTAAGCGGGAGGAGTTACCACCCATGTAGCAGAGGGGAAAGAATTTATAACTGCTATTAATAAATATAAATAACTACTTTAAATATGCATATTTTGCCCCAAAAGACTCAGCTCAGATATTGTATTAATGGCTTAAAAAGTAAGGTCAGGCCCAATACTGTTTAGAATATGTGAAGGTCAGGAATGCTATTTGGAGTGTGTGAAAGCAAGTATGCAGCATTCCTGCTGAAGCAGTTTCAGCATAACTACCTGCAAATGACAAATATCTTTTTCAAAACTAGTAATGCTTATGTCTTTGCATGTAAGGCAATGAGGCTATTCACACAATTGTAGAAAATCGCGCTAGCTTCCACTAGCCCGATTTTCTACAATTGTGAGAACCACCGGGCTAGGCTGTGAGTCCAGTGGTTCTTGAGCGGGTAACCCACTCAAGTAGCCCGCCCCTTAAACTGGGTTTGCAGAGCGAGCACTCCGCAAACCCGGGTTTGGGGATTGTGAGTAGCCACGGTGCGGCTCCGCACCGTGGCTACTCACGAGTAGACCCCATGGTGGGAGGCTGAAATGCAGCCTCCCAGCTCGGGTGTCTCCCCAGTATGCCCTGCACACTTGCGCAGGGCGTACTGGACCTTCCAGGGGCCACATGGCCCCCGAACTCCCCAGCCCCTGCTGGCTCCGTCATGGAGCCGGCAGTCATGTGGGCAGCCGATTTGGCTACCCAGGGCTCCCGCCCTGCTCGTCTGTGGGGAGAGCGGGCTTAGCCCACTCTCCCCACTTAGCTTCACAAACCGGGTCTCACTGATCGTGAGAACCGGCTCAATAACTGAGTTTTCTGTATGTGATGATGAACTATTTGTAGGTTTTATTTGCAAATGTCATCAAAGTATGCAGATTATTACCTTATTAAACACCAGAACAGCTTGTGTCAAACCACAAATGTATTAGATATTTGCATCCTATTAAAATATCAATTTAAATGGGAAAAATTAAGACTATGTACACAATAGGGAGGGCGGGAGGGCTGTGTGGAACTCACCTTCCCACAGATGATCCTCCCTTGGTGGTCAGGATCTTGGAGCAGCATAGATCTTCGGAGGCCGAGACAATGCATCCCGTTCTCTGAATATCCCACAATGCACCGTGTGGTGAGCATGGTGCATTGGGTGCTCTAGGTGCTTGCAGCCCGAGCACCCACACAATCCCAACACCAGGGTTAAGAGCATACTCGCACCTTAACCCTGGCTAAAGGCTGGGGTTAAAAGCAGGGTTAGGCAAGCGGGAGGGGCCGGATCCTGGTGCTGCACACAAGCAGGCTGGGCTAGGCTGCTCATGTGAATAGTCTTATTGTATTGCTTAAAGTTTAGTGTCAGGAGCTCCAACAAACCTTTCGGTTGCTCTTTAAAATAAAAAATAAAAAATTCACAACACCTCTACAGGCGGGCAGCAGCTTCAACACTGCTTGAAGTGCTGGCAGCATTCTAACAGTTGGCTACAGTTAGGTGCCATTTTTATGACTTTACAATGAGGCAGGAAAACTAAAAACGATAACTGTCAGTAGCTGTCAGGAATGCTATGAGCATTCATTCATAATGGAATTAAATGGCTGGTTAAAAACATTGTAATTAATAGAATATCGCATCAGTAAAATCAACTTTTAACAGGGAAACTTCTTACATCCCTAAAACTCATCAGAAGTGTACATTTATTGCTTTATAACTTTGCCACATGGAAATTAAGGAGAAAAGAATCAAGGAGCACTTGGAAGAACAAGACACCAATTACTTCCAAACATAAAAAGAATATGCTTTCATTGTAAAGTTTAGAAATATGCACAGTATACACATATTCCTGTGTTTCTGAAGAAGCTCACAACACAGTCATGACCAGGCTTCAATACCAACTGATCTAAGTCTGCAGACCAGAAACGTCTTGGCTATCCTATCCAGTGAGCTACTTTTAAGTATGTAGAATCCCTACCAAGAGCCTAGCTTTGAAGATAAATCAGTCATCACAGGATCTTTATCACCATGTTACTTTAGAAGAGCTACTACAGGATGATGCAACTACTTCAATAATACTTCAAGGCAGTCAGCCTACTTTTCCTCACCCCCCTGATTTTGCTTTGACCCCATCGTAAACCAGAGGCTTGCTACAGAATCATGGCAAGCAGGATAATTTGGTGCTTGAAAATTCTAATGTCAGATATGGTCAGAGTCACATTTGGCAGCAGGAGCTTGGCCAAGTGACAAAATCCACCTGAGAATGGGAGGCTCTCCCACTACTGAGTAAGCTGCAACAAAGACGAAGCTAAGGTTCCAATGGATAAGAGAAATGTTAATGCCAAGACTGCATTTTAGGCCACAAGTGGCGGTCGCCTATTCAAAGAAGCTTAAAAATATAACCAACCTAAGGAACATAAGCACCCTGTTGGTCTGGTTATCAACTAAATAGGCACTGTGGTCTGCACCTCTTCCAGCCTGTCGCCTGAGCAAGGGATTGAACCTCCAAACGTTATCTGACACGAGGTTTACCCTTTTAAAAAAGGCAGCCCGCCCCTTTGGTCCGAGTATGATTCTTGTCACACTGCTTTTGAGACTAAGCAGGCTGATCTGTGATCTGACACTGTTAATTAACTCCCAAGAGCAGGTTTTGCTCTTAACCCTTTCCTGTGAGCTGAAATAACTAGGATGCTTAGAGCAGCGTTGAAACCCTGGATCACGGGATCCAGAATCGCTAGTTCTGAACACGCCCCAAGTAGGACACTTATGTATTTCCTTGGCCATTCTCAACTACAGTACCAGGCTTCCACAAGATTTATCTCGCATTTTGACAAGCTGAAGAGTCCAGGACTCCCCAAGTAGAAAACCCAGAGGGAGCCCTTTTGAAGCTGAGTTCCTAAGGTGGGGTCATCATGATTTCCATACTTATGCCTGACTGCCTGTGCCCCTCATAGGATAGCTGCAAACTCATATGGAACTGCCATCCTGGGTGCTGTGCTTGCATCCTACAGCCTCTCTTTGTCCTCTGCCACAAAAACCTAAAGGGAGACTCTCAGCATCCCTTGGTGTTAAACAGGAGATTAGCAGACTTCAGGAAAGGTATCCTGAACAGTCTCTTTTCTTCAAACTTGCACTCTTCATTTCCCCCACCCCCGGCTGTGCTCAAATAACTGCTTCCTTCTTGTTTTCTCACTTAATTATTCCTGATGGCATTGAGTCCTTTATGTTTTTGCTCACATAACTGGTCTGTATTCTGGATACTGGTTGCCAAATACTCCTGTTTTACATTGTGCTTCAGTTATTTCAATACATTTTATTTCCGTTTTCACAAGCCTGGTCCCCTAGGCATACTCTAACACTGATATTTGCCTGTGCCTATACCACAATCCTTTGTTATTGCAGAGCTAATACCCTGCCTCAAGTAAAAACACAGTCACAGACCACGACAGGTGACACATATCTGAGCAAGTGTGGTAACAAACTTGAAATTGCTTTTACCTCCACCCGCAGTCAAGCGTGGCCCATGGATGTGTCAAATGCCAGCAACAGAGCCACCTCTTCTGCTAAAGAGGGAAACCTTGTTATCTGCAGAATCATTATCTGCAGTCAGAGAGAAGACAACCGACCTTGGCATATATATGGCAGGGGGTGGGGGGGCAGACACGTTGACCTGGCATATCTACAGGTCGGAGGTGGCTGGAAATGACCACAGAGATCAGCATGATGGAGGGGGGAGCGGCAAAGCATGGTAAGAAGTTTTCCCCCCATGTCTCCCCCCGCCCAGTTTGGCCAAATGTCAACATTTTTTCACATTTTCCCCATTGGAACAATGCCTCAATATTAGCAGTTTCTGTATCCGTGGTACAACCACGGAACAGACCCCCTGTGAAGATTGAGGTCCTCCTGCATAATCATTATGACTGGCTTAGTCTTAGATCTTTGTCTCAGAGAATCAGGCTATGGCCAAGTACCTGACATTTAATGGAGTTTGCTGAACAAAAGGCAATGAGGTCTTGATACAAATAATGCAAGTCAGAATGACTGAATAGTCATTAGCAATAGCAATCATTTCATTTCGATTACCATGGGGAACAGTGATGCATTCTCTCTCAACAGTTATCAAGAGGACAAATAAGGGCTACATTGCTACAATATCCTACATGAAGATGAACAGTGAAGAGCTGTTATTTCAGTACCAAAATAGATACTTGGGGCTATACGTCAAAGTTACAATGCACACATGTAAAAATACAGTAAAAAATAAAGCAAGCTTTAATCTCTAACTTTCTTTCAACAAGCCACAGACTAGAAAGAGAGATGCCCATTTCCTCATCTTGAGTTATTCCTTCCCAGTCCTGTCTCAGAGAATGAAGTTAATCACTAAGAAAAACAGCTTCTGTTTCTCCTGTTACCTAGCACTCATTATCGTGACTTCAGCTTTGTTTGCTATGACTAGATAAAAGCTAACAGAAAGGAACTAGGGATCAGGCCTCCTCTGTAGCTGCTCCTGGACTGTGGAATGCTCTCCCTATAGTTATCGGAGGCTTAAGATCTTTACCAGCCTATTTTTAAAAAGCCATAAACACGTGTTTAGCCTAGTGATTTTTAAGTGGTTTTTAATTGCTTTATCTGTTTTTTTTTCATTTATGTGAACCGCCTACAGCCATCTGGGTGAGGCGGCATAAAAATTTGATTAATAATGAGATTGTGCACCTCTGATCTATTCTGACTGGCAATGACTGTCCAAGAATTCAGGAAGACATCTTGCCTCACCAACAGACAAGCATTTTGGTTTGGCCTTTGCTGCCCACCAAAGAACCCCACCAACAGACCCGTCGTTTTCTGATCGACAGGCACTCTGTAGTGCCACAACACAGAAGTGGCCAAGCACCCCAATACTGCTGCTCCTCCGCTAGGGCATTCTGGAGCACGGCAACTGAGCAGCGGCCAAGCCTCCTCCCACCTCAGAGTCCTGCTCAGGGAGTGGAGGTAAGGAACAATCTGTTTGGCCACTGCTATGCTGTTATGTTCCAAAGCTAAGAGCACACCTCTTCAACTCCCATTCCTGCTCTGGAGCACGACGTGGGAGGAAGGAGTCTATCTCCTGCACAACCACATGCTCTGAGATGAACAAGCAGGACCAAGAAGGGCCTTCCCCAGTACCTTCCTGCTCAAGTACGGGGTGGGGAGGAGGCAGAGGCTCTCGGGGCACTTTGGCAAGGCACACAGCCCCCAGGCTTCTTCCTAAATCGTTAAGGGCACCACACAACTTTGGTGACAATTTCTCATGGTATACACAACAAGCATTGCAAGTGGAATCATAGAAGATTATTCTCAGCACCTGCGGCCTGACATCCTTTTAGCTGGAAAGACCCAAGGTTTAACCTCCCTTGCATATCTGTATGTCAAGCACGCACTCTGATTATGAGATGCCCCTTTCCATCTATGTCACTGAGAGGTGAAGAATATAGTCACTATGCTAAGCACCTGCTCCCAAACCTCACTACCTACCAAACACCAGCACTGGGAAACCCAACAGCAAAGATCATCTGTTTGGGTGGAGAGAGCACTGAATCAGCACCGTATCAGATGTGCAGGTTTCCACCTTTCTTGCAGCTTCCTATCAGGACAATTTTTTAAAAAATGCCTACATTTCAATCTTATTGTAAAACAACAAAATGGTTTCTCACTGGTATGAGGCAAGCTCAATATCTATATACCTGAATTACACTTCCTGATGAAATATTATTCATCATTTGTTTGGCAGCAATAATAACCACTCCTACACCACTGCCTCTAAGTGATTGCCTCAAAGCTTGAGTCATAGTCAATCATAACAAGTTTCCTTCAAGAAACCAGATGGCAGATCTTCTACAAGCATTTGTAGAAAAAGTAATCCCCCCATGATTTTTCAGTATCACTATTATAATCAAAGGAATGTGGTTATGGACATAGTTAGAAAGTAGACTTTTCAGCAGAAAACTAAACACGTCATGTGTCCCCAAGGAGATAAAGATGTGGAAATAGCCATGTAAATAACAGAAAATACCTGTACCGAGCCACCATGTCTGTCAGCTGCTAGGTGAGCTCTCAAGTGATGGGGATTGGCCTGATGGGGATCCCAAGCTGCCCTGTGGTCTGTCGACTGCCAGTTATATAATGCATTAAGCATGCATGGAAGAGGAGGAATAAGAACCCAGAACATATTAAACACATCATGCTGCTAATAAACTGTTCTACATAAAAAGTTACAGGAACACATTTGGGCAACACATGTAGCAATGCATGTACATATGTATCTGAACGTAGAAAGTTAAAAAAAACAACACCATAATCACTTGACAAAAGATTCAAACAAAACTTCATGCAGAGAACAGGGATACTTGGGGTAGCCATTGGGAAGGGGACTTTTTCATTTTAAGAATGCCAGCTTAATATCACAGAACACAAAGGAACAAATGAAAGCTCATTTGAATAATGCACCCTTAAAATGCTGTAACTTCAACACTTCCATGGCATGCACACTCAACTAGTACAGATGGACACTGTCATGATTATTTAGTGTTTCAATACTAGAAGTTAAAATAGATTTGGAAAGTTTGAACTAGCAATCCACTGTTCACAAAATTAAGTTCTTCCTCTCTTAACTGTGATGCTGAAACTAAAGATCTCCTGATTTGCAACAACATGCATGCAGTCTGTTACATATATTTCTTATCCCCCACCAAGTTCTAAGAAGGTTCTCAAACACACACTTTTAAAGCGTATGTTGTGCCCAGCATTGCCTCTAGCCATTTACCAGTGCCTCAGCTGGATCATACCCATCCCATCATCTTAGACTTAAAAAAAGGACTAACTGTCCCGCTGAGGAAAACCAAACAACAGATGGAACTAGACCTGAACATACATCAGCAGGACTATGTTCCAACCAGCCCAGACTGCTTTCACTATCTTGTCCCACAAAGTACTATCCACTCTGGAAATGTTGGCGACTGCAATTTGTTAACTAAGTGGGTTTTGTTTTTTGTTTTTTAAAAAAGTTCTCTTCAAGTCATAGTTCAACATAAATTGCTGAACCATCTCTGGGAAAGACCATGAGCATGACTGCAGGGAGGAACATTGATAAAGTTGTACTGTATAGCTCAAAACTAAGGATTTTCTTGGTCATCACAGCAACTCAGTTTTCACATGGGAATTTCTACCATTAACTAAGTGCTAATCATTACTGCTGAGCTAATACCATTTCCGCCACCTAATGGCGCAGCGGAAAAGTAACTTGCCTAGGGACACGAAGCAAGAGGTTGCTGGTTCGAATCCCTGCTTGTATGTTATGGGAAACACCTATATTGGGCAGCAGCAATACAGGAAGATGCTGAAAAGCATCATCTCATACTGTGCGGGAGATGGCAATGGTAAGCCCCTCCTGTATTCTATCAAAGAAAACCACATGGCTCTGTGGTTGCCAGGAGCTGACACTGACTTGATGGCACAACTTTAATACCATTTCCAAGTGTACTTATTTTATGAAGTTGTAACTAACAAAAGTTATGAGAAAATACACAAAAATATAGCAAACTCAAACTTTTGACTGCATTTGAAGTTAAGCCTGTGTCTTAGGATGACAACCACTGTGCAAGATTACACATACTTTTCAACAAGAAACTAGAACCTGAAAAGATACAACTAAACTCTCAACAGTGGTTAAGAGATGGGTGCAGGCATAAGACAATGTGCTCCCTTCTCCCAGCCCCTTTTGAGATAATTCCTCCTGCCTTGAACATGGTTAATGTATTACATCAGCACTAACATTAATCACATAAGAATAACTTGACTCTAATCCAAGATCTGAAGCTCATATTTCAAACTGTTTTCCAATTCTGGTTCAAAAAAACCATGGTTAGCCTCAACTGCTGTTAATGTTAATGCTGATATGATCCTGTATTCCACTCCCAATCTCTGCAGCTAAGAACCCCTTTACTGTGTCTACACTAGGTTGTTTGCATCATAAGTATGAATACAGACTAAAACATTTAGGCACAGGTTGAATTTTGCACATACACACATATATCTACATGTGAAACAGTTAAAATTTAACTTTACTTTTCAAAGCCGTCAAAACATTCATACTAATAAATACAACCTTGAGAAAGCAAGTTGCTGCCTCAATTATTTTATTGTACTAGTAGCAAAATCTATGGCAAAACTATTGCATCATAAAGCTGGCACAAGTTATTGCTGGACAGCATACCTGATTTTTGGACTGCTGCATCTTATCTCTGTGTGGATGTGCTTCTCTATTGGAAGATATCGCAGGATCTGAATGGATTGAACCGACTGGAGTAGGCTACAAACAATACATTATGCAGAATACTGGTAAAATAAAAGTGTAGGTTGTCAAAGTTCCAACATCTATTTTGGACACAGACACACATTTAAAGTATTTAAAGTTTAATAGTGATAAGTTATTTTAAGTTTTCACTGCATTAACATAAACTAGCCATTTATATGGCAACCTTTGGTAGGTAAGAATTACTATTATGCAGATAATGTTTTGAATATTAAAAGTATTGGTTCCTTCCCTCCCAACCCCCACCTCTGTTATGGATGTACTCTAAATCGCAGGAATTAATGTGTGAGCAAGAAGATTAGTAACTTTGTGGACCCATTTGTAAGGCTAAACTGATCTCAGCTTGCTAAGAACTATTTTCTAACACCCTAGAAGACTCAGTAAACATTTAAAGATGTACCTTTCATGAAATAGCTTTAACTTGCTCTCAGGAAGTACAACGTGTTATTAGAATGTACTAGCGAAGGCTGCCTGAATACAGGTGAAACTCGGAAAATTAGAATATCGTGCAAAAGTCCATTAATTTCAGTAATGCAAATTAAAAGGTGAAACTGATATATGAGACAGACGCATTACATGCAAAGCGAGATAAGTCAAGCCTTAATTTGTTATAATTGTGATGATCATGGCGTACAGCTCATGAAAACCCCAAATCCACAATCTCAGAAAATTAGAATATTACATGGAACCAAGAAGACAAGGATTGAAGAATAGAACAATATCGGACCTCTGAAAAGTATAAGCATGCATATGTATTCAGTACTTGGTTTGGGCCCCTTTTGCAGCAATTACTGCCTCAATGCGGCGTGGCATGGATGCTATCAGCCTGTGGCACTGATGAGGTATTATGGAAGACCAGGATGCTTCATTAGCGGCCTTCAGCAATTCTGCATTGTTTGGTCTCATGTCTCTCATCCTTCTCTTGGCAATGCCCCATAGATTCTCTATGGGGTCAGGTCAGGCGAGTTTGCTGGCCAATCAAGCACAGTACACTGTATAATTTTCAGAGGTCCGATATTGTTCTATTCTACAATCCTTGTCTTCTTGGTTCCATGTAATATTCTAATTTTCTGAGATTGTGGATTTGGGGTTTTCATGAGCTGTACGCCATGATCATCACAATTATAACAAATTAAGGCTTGACTTATCTCGCTTTGCATGTAATGCGTCTGTCTCATATATCAGTTTCACCTTTTAATTTGCATTACTGAAATTAATGGACTTTTGCACGATATTCTAATTTTCCGAGTTTCACCTGTAGATGCTTTATTTAATGGTCTAATCCAGAGGCTGCTCAATTCTGCAGCTGTGCAGTCAAAAGTGCTATCAGGTAATGAACAAGTTCCACTTGCTATTTAAACTTTGCAAATTTAAGATGGTGCATGCTCACATACATAAACTTCAGAAGCATATACTCACACATGACCACTTAATATGATTTTACAGACTCCTTTGTACACTGAAGGAACATGAATTTAAAAATTCATTGCTAATGTCTAAATCTTATTAGCTCTTTTCATTGAACAACATAAACAAAACCGAGCAGCAGAACTTGAATAGAAATGATGAAAAACAACAAGAAAAACCTATATGTTCTAGTACTATTTGTACTCTCAGACAAAGCCCATGAAAGATCTGGCCAATGCTTCAAGAGAGACTAAATATTAATAGAGATTAAAACGGAATTTATTCTGCAACTACATTATCAAGTATTGAAGAGAAGTAGTCTCCATGATATTATTTATGTTTTTACATGAACTTCAAGAGGATTTTAAAAATAGAGCAGCTGTACTTACCAGCTGCTTACCAATCCAGTCATATTCATAATCAAACATATAACCCTTCCGATCAAACAAGTCTGTAAAGAGCTTTCTTAAGTAGTCATAATCCGGTTTTTCAAAAAAATCTAATCTTCTCACATAACGAAGATATGTAATCATTTCCTCTGCAGAAAGAAGGTATGTTCATAAATTAAAAATCATTAATAAAAACAAAATGTAAAGGTTCTTTAAATTCAATGTTGTTTCCAGGCGTTTAGTGCATAAATACAGACTAAACCTTTAAAATTCTTGTTTTATGGTGGTTCTAGACTAAAGTAAATGTTGAACACCACTCTCAGAACAAGTACCAACAGTATTGTAGTTCACATGAGATAGTACAACATCCACTAGCTGCTGATTCATAACCAGGATTATGCACATTATCTACATTAACTACTGTACCACACCATCTCTATGCAACCTGTCCTTCCATTCTAGTGTTCCTCTCCAACACAGAGACACTTTCAAAATCCCTTGGAACTGGAATCTTATGCTGGAGACAGAAGTATTCACATAAAATGCACGTATGCATGTCATTTTGCAGTTCTGTCTGTTCAGTTTGTACCAAAACTAATCCCAGTTCAGCAATGGGAAACACCACAATACAACTGTGTCCAAAATTAAGATACTATGAAAACACAGTCAAGATCAGTTCAGCTTCCCTGATGCTGGAGTAAGCTGCTATATAAAGAACTGATTATGCCTTTTCAGCATGACAGTGGACTACTAGATTGTTGGTAGTTGTGTCTAATGCCATAGATGTACAATTTGAATGTATGTGTTACAAATGCTTAGTTTTAAGTTAGTGCAAAGTTTCAGAGGTTTTTTTTTGGGGGGGGGGGGGTTAAGTATGAGGAACTATCTCAAAACAGCCAGCAATCAGACAACAAAATCTGGATATTTCAGAACTGGAAAACAAAATGGGGAAAACCACACAAAACAAAACGGGAGAGACTGGATGTATCACTGCTATGATAACCAATAAAGTTATGAACAAAAAATAAAGTGTAATATTCCCCTCCCTCACCCCATCCCTTCAAAGAATGTTCTTCCAATTTTACTAATGGAAACGTTTTTTTAAAAACCCACTCTTATCTTGTGTTTTATATAGTGTTTTAAAATAAGGTGGTTATGCCCAGTACATGGCACAGCAAAGTTCTTGGATTCAAAATTCATAGATAGCCTTAGGTTTGCGAGGACATCTACTGAGTTTGCCTGGATTTCCTAAGGACCTTAGGGAAAGTCTTTCAGATGTTGTAGAATAAGTCTAAGGCATTCACACTTTTGATTTCCTAAGAATACCACTGAATAAAATTGAATGTGCCAGCTTAGCTATACAGAGAGGCCATTCAGATCATTAGGTTTGGGAGCTGTGTGCGTTCCCAATCTTCAAGTGTGTGGAAACAAGGTACGAGGAAAAGCTGGTTCGAAGTGACTGTGTGGAAGCAAGGTAGGAGGAAAAAATGGGTAGTTTTTCCACCTACCTTGCATCCACACGTCTACCCAGGTTTTCCTCTTATCTTGCTTCTATACAACCAAAAATTGATGAAAAGCTTTTTGGGTGAAGAGCTGATAGAAACCCATTTAGGAGCCACTGAGTTCAATTGAGGAGAACTCCCCATCATTCAAACTCTGTCAGCCATCACCTATATGGGCAGTTTAATAAAAGCAATTACAAGCAAATGACCACAGTGGGAAACTAATGGTAGTTCTATATAGCAGGCACATGCAAAAAGTGTGAGAAACCAAATCCTGCTCCCCCTTCCATCTACCAGATTTTAAACAAATGTCGATGTTTAACACCTACATTTAACAAAGATAGTAGTGCTAAGAGAGAGAAATTATGCATACCTGATATTAACTACAGAATTACAAGCAATTTGAGGTTTGAGCCAATGACCAATTTAAAATTGGCAGGCAATGTAGTGCCTACACAAGAATAGTAACGCTGATTACCTGGGAAGTTTTCACAGAGTGCTTCTATGGGAGTTGCTCTCTTTGTGTCTCCAATTTTCTGATACCGTTCTTTCAATGTGTCTGCCTACATTTGAAAAGATGTAAAATTGACTACTCTGGAAGTATTTTACAAAACCACAAATTTGAGAAAACAAATCCAAAGAATTAACATACTACCTTTAGGCCCTGCCATGGAAGGCTGCCTCTTAAAAAATACATGAACATATGACCTAAAGCTTCCAAATCATCTCTTCTACTTTGCTCTGAAGAAGAAAATTGAAAATATTAAGACTAAGAAATTCAAAATGGTTAAGAAAGCAATGACATGAGTAAGATGTACAGCTGCACAAGAACATAATATGGCTTACAGCTTGTATTCCTACTAGAGCTAAAGAGCAGTCCTTTCAGTTTGAAAGTCCCAGTTTCTCTCCCTTGCTATGGAATATGGCTGTAGACATTCACATCAACCTCACAGCTTGAGTCCAAAGAATACAGGCCAAACTGCCAAGCCTTTAATGTAGCTTTTCTACGAAGGGATGAAGCACTGATACCAAAGACAACTGCAGTGGGCAAGCACTTTTGAGCTGGCAACTTGTACCCATAGGACTGTGCAACAGTCCACAAAAAGAGAGCCAACGAGAAGGACTCTTTCATTTGTAAAAGGTTTTCATAGCTGAATTTTCACTCACTGGGAAGAGGACTTGAGAATTCAAATACTCACTGAGCATGCTCAGTAAGAGGAATGCAGCATACCATACAAACCTTTTCTGTAAAAAAGCCTAGATTACAGTTTGCAAAAGGAATTAAAATACCAATAACTGTTCACATAAAGCTACTGAAGCTGCTAAATTTGTACTCTAAGAAACAAATACATACCTTTTCCTAAGTGTGTATTTATACTCATGTATCTAGCAGTTCCTGTAAGGCTTTTGTGTTCTCGGTATGGTATGTGCTTCTTTGTCTCTGGATCTATATATTCTTTAGCCAGACCAAAATCTATAATATGAATAATTTGTTGAGTTTTGTTTCCTGGTCGTCCTATTAAGAAGTTTTCAGGTTTTACATCTCTGTATATTAAGTTCTTTGAATGAACATATTCCATTCGAGAAATCTATCAAACAGAATGAAAAGGTTTATCATCATAACTATAGTAGAACAAATAAAAGCAAGTATTACTATATCCTTGTGTGTTGGAAGAACAACTTTGATGGAGGCTGCAGAATTGGTGGGTGGGGTGTTATATGGCTACTATCTATGGTATCCATTTTTCCTCCTTACAAAGAGAATTGTATTTAGCATTTTACTCAACACTTGAAGAATCTATCCTCAAACTTTAATATACCTACAAAAAACTAACCAACAGTTTTTATAGTTTATTCTATGTAAAACTGTTTACTGGCGGAGCAGAGAATGGAGGGTTCTGCCCTGTCCGCGGTGGCCACGCACAAGCCCTCCAGAGCTCATTCCCAGACAGCGTTTGATGGCTAGGTGCATTTATTTCCTCTCTCCTTCTAGCAGGTTTCTTTGAACCTCTCTGCTCAATGGTGGCTCTGCCCCAAAATGGTTAAGTTGAACAGTTTATTCAGAGAGAGAACACGAGAGAACATGAGAGAGAATGAGAGAGAGAGAAAACGAGAGAGAGAAAACGAGAGAGAGAGAGAGAGAGAGAGAGAGAACACGAGAGAGAAACCTACACCTAAATTTAAGAGTGCAGAAGCTGGTACCAGAAGGTGCAGAATTCATCCTCCTCCAAAGTATAGAGTTTTTGTATTTGAAGTAAGTTTCCAGCCATTAAATCGAATTAATAATAATAATAATAAGATGTAAAAATATTATGGGACTTCTGACTACAAACAGACAAACATCTGCCACACAATACACCAGATATCACTGTAGTCGAGAAGAAAGAAAAACAAGTGAAAATAATCAACATAGCAATACCAGGGGATAGCAGAATAGGAGAAAAAGAAATAGAAAAAATCACCAAATACAAAGATCTACAAATTGAAATTGAAAGGCTATGGCAGAAAAAGACGAAAATAATCCCAGTGGTAATTGGCGGGTGCAGTTCCAAAAGACCTTGAAGAGCACCTCAACACCATAGGGGCCACAGAAATCACCATCAGCCAATTACAAAAAGCAGCTTTACTGGGAACAGCCTATATTCTGTGACGATATCTATAACAATTGACAATAAAATTCTGGCATCCCAGGTCCTTGGGAAGGACTCGATGTCTGGATAAAACAAACCAGTCAATAACACCTGTCTGACTGTGTAAACAAGAAATAATAATTAAAGCAAAAGAGATGAGCCTGAGATGTTTGACCCAGTGACAGATTAAGTTTTAGAAGCCCAGAGAAGGTGAGGCCTGAGCAGAATTTGAATGGTCAAGGGATGGAGTTTCCAGGTTTGGTTCTTTCCATTGATAGCCGTCTTCTGGTTTTCTAGGTGCAGAATTCTAGCCTATCAAGAAAGTATAGAGTATACTAAAAATAAATGACTTTCTGCTGAATCTGAACTTTATGTTCAGCTTACCATTGAACATTGGAAGCTGCCTTATACCAAGTCAGATCATTGGTCCATCTAGCTCAGTATTGTCTACACAGACTGGCAGCCCTATCTTAGAAATGCCAGGGAGAAAACTTGGAATCTTCTGCATGCAAGTATGCAGGTGATCTTCCCAGAGCAGCCCCATCTTATCTTACAGCACTCACATGTAGTCTCCTATCCCATGCAAATTCATGCTTGCTACCACAAGTTGCCAGTTCGAATCCTCGCTGGTATGTTTCCCAGACTATGGGAAACACCTATATTGGGCAGCAGCAATATAGGAAGTTGCAGAAAGCATCATCTCATACTGCGCGGGAGATGGCAACAGAAAACCCCTCCTGTATTCTACCAAAGAAAACCACATGGCTCTGTGGTCGCCAGGAGTCAACACCGACTTGACGGCATGCACGTACACCCCCCCCCCATAAGACCAGTTCGCCTCCCCAATGAGATTGCTTAAATACGCCTTCAAACATCACACAGTACGTTCTAAAGGTTAACACTGGAGAACTACTCTACCATAAGGTAGAATCAAGAGTTGGTATTAAGCTGGTCATAGATCAAAATAAAGAACTTGAACTGAAGTGAGTTTAATCAAACAGGTAACACACATCGATTCTGCATTTGCTCAAATAAGTTGCTGCTAACCGTAAGTTGTACTGAAGACTATTTAAGAAAACGTCAGTCATACTTACCAATTGTATGGCTATCATAAGAACAGTTTTCAGAGAAAAAGTCCTATCACACAAGTCAAATAAGTCTTCCAAACTAGGTCCCAGTAGTTCCAGCACCATGGCATTATACTTGCCACAAGGGCCAAAATAATAAACCTGAGGTATTCCATCTGGGAAAAACAAGAAGCAACATTAATTCCAATAATTCTGAAGTTGTGTCCTCAAGTCCTAAAAACCATCCTTGATTATTAACTGGATTGTATTTAAGGCTTACATCTGCCTTGAACAAAGATTACTACAGTGTTTAAGCTGTTCATCACAGCTACATTTCTCCTGGAAAAATACTGCAAAATAAATAAAATTAATTTTTTCAACACAATCTTGAGCATTCAGTATTAAATAGTGGCTTTTTCGTTAATTTGCTATGTCATTTTCCAATGTTGGTAATTAAACACAACGACGTGAGTGCAAAGATAATAATGTTCACAGAAGCTACATACTGAACTTTATGAAACTCAAAATGTCAGGACATCCTTCACTGACATCAGGGTGGGCATGCTCTCGGCATGCTGCAGTCATCTTCACATGCTGGAGCTGTTCATGTGAACCGGCCCAAAGCCAACCCAAACCTACTCTTACATTTGCATTAGAGGAGCTTTATCAGGCCACCCAAGCATAGCACATGGCACCTTTGGGCAGCTGCTAGGACCCCAGTGCCCTGTAAGGACCTACTGCTAATGCCAGATCTATTGTTTCTTGAAAAAGTGGTGGGGAGGGGCATGATGGAAAGCAGGGGTGGAGCCACCACTGAACAGACACACACATGCATATATCGATATCTAGAGAGAGAGAAGTGGAAGGGCTAAAAGCAGTTTGGAGACGACTTTTAACAGACGAATGCTATACAATCAGACTAATGCTATACAAGGTTACAGTGAAATTTGCTGTTTGACTCTTGGTTGAAAAGTAGTATACAAATATTCATATTAGTAGTAACATTTAGGGTCAAAATTATGGTCAGTGTAAGGCCACTATTAAACACTATCATAGCCAATAAAGATCAGTATCTGGTACAATCCATCAATATTATAGTTAATATAAGCATTTACATACCAACGTTTATTATTTTGACTACACACCAATACAAACTTGTTTCTTAGTAATACTTCACATCCTGATACATTACACCTACCTCCAGATCCTAACTGCTTATAGAATCTGTATTCCAAGTGCAGCTGTGGTGCTCTAGACTTCATTGGCTCCTGAAAAGACCCACAGATTTTACATTTTAAAAGCCAAGAACAATGAAACACTTATATTAATGTGAAGCTGCCAAATAAAGTTTTTTAACCAATGTTTGGTTATTATTTATTAGAATAGGCTAAGAAGTTTGTATCTGTACATGCTTTCCTTACAGTAAGAGGCTCAGACATGCTATTTTCCTAGGAATGGTTTATTCTATATACGGGCCGTCCTAGACAGCAATTTGAGCCAGCTTCAGTGCTGATTTCAACAGAGGATGTTGCTGCCTTTATATATATAAAGCACATAGAAATCTGTAGCTTTCCACTATGAATGTCCCTCAAATCTGCACTAAACGTGTGTGAGGGGGGGATCACTTTTTTCCCAGGTTGAGTGCAGGAGGACTGCTTTGTGCGCATTAGATGGACCCATGTATACAGTTCCTGTGGGTTCCCATGGGAAATGTGGTTGGGGTGATTGCCCTTCTGAGGAGGGGAGGAGGAGGAGAGTTTTTTCCACCTTCACATGCACCTTTCTCCTTCTCTTCTTCCGGTCACCTATCTTAGCCGATAGTAAGTGCATGGGGTGTGTGTGTCTTGTTCCTTCCCCCTGTATAAGCGAGAGAGAAGACAAGGGAGAAGATGCAATGGCTAGAACTAAGGGGAAATTTCAACCCCGCCTCCCCCCGCCACCCCCATTTCCTCTTCCAACAGCTTGTGCTACTCATCGGATCAGGGATAGCCGAGGCTTCAGCCGTGTCTGTGACAGTGAACAAGAGAGAGATTGGCTCCCAGCTCCTCAGTCTTAACACATGCAAGGGGTGTTTGCAAAGTGCATGAAGAAATCACCTGCACTGCTACTGAGGGGGTAGGGATGTGAACTCCCCCCCAAATTCCTATCCCTTCCTCTTCTTCCAGTCAACAGAAACATGCTCCATTCCTTCTCTCCTTTTCCCTGTTTTGCAGGGCGCTTCACTATTTCAATGGTGAATGCTTCATTTTTGAAGCAGTGAAGAGCTGTGAAAAGCAAGACAGAGCAGAGCATGTTTCTGCTGAACAGAAGAGGAAAACAGACACAGTATGCAGCTTGCATTCTGCTGCACTGAACAGGAGCATTACACCAGTTTTTAATTTGAGGAAGGCAGAGGTATCTGCAGGAAACTACACAAGGAATAGTAGAAAAGCTTTGAATGTTTGCACAACCCACAGTCATTCAGGATAAAATTAAGTGCACAAATCCACTGATCCAACCACAGCAAACCCTCCAGTTCAGAAAGAGTCTGTTGAACACATTTCATCTTATTTGTATGTATTACATTTACACACATAACTGCCCTTCACTAAACTAGTTTTCTCATTTGTGTAAATACAAGGATGAAATGTGATCCAAAAGAGGATTAAATGCTTTTAATTTTTGAAATTTATTATTTAGTGCTTATGAGGGCCACAGGGATTCCTAATCTCTGAAGGAACACAGGATGCACACACGTCTTCCATCAGCTGTACTGGTAATTCTGCCCAAAGTGATCAATCCGATTAGAACATCTTTCTCCAGGCAAACACAATTGTTTCAGCCTTCCCTAACATAAAAAGAATCTCAAATAAATGATCAAATAAACCCAGTGTACATTGATCTTTAAGCCTCTGAAAAAAGGAAGGTGAAGCAGTGCAGAAAGGTCATCCAGTCAACAGACTCCTGCAGTCCATCCTTTCACTCTCTTCAGCAAAGCTGAATAGGGTGCCCTCCCTTCATAGTCCAAATTTCACCCAAAGCCCAGTGTCAAGTAAGACTAAAGCAAGGTGATGGTGAAGAAGGAGCATCTTAATGAGAAGCATCCAGACTGTTGATGCAGCAGTATGCCTTTGGTAGAAGGTCCTTCCTATAAAAAAAAGGAAAAACCACACTCATGCAAGGGATCCTTAGGCTAGCAGAACTCTCCAATTTATAGAAAGAGTTTCCACCAACAGCATGCCACTGTGCCAAAAATCTGGATGCTGTTTTCTATGAATTTCCCAACCCACTTCTTAGCGGAAGTAGTATTGTATACACAACGATTCTTTCCAAGTGTGTTCATGACCAGAGTCTTAAATTCTATTCAGATTAACTTTGTTGGAATATTTTGAAGCTAAGAATTGAAAAAGATTTCCTGTATTAATTATTAGAAACCAAAAACTTGAAAAATATGAAGCAGCATGGATCCGCAACAAAAAGTTGCAGTATATCCCCAGTGTGCTTTATCAACCTGGGTCTGCCTGAGAGAGGCGAAAAGTTTTCGGCAACTTTCTCCCTCAGAAGCAGCACGGTTCAGAGATCTTGCATTCCTTCAGACTATCTATCTATCTATCTATCTATCTAATTAAGATTTTTTATATATCACCCTTCCAAAAAACGGCTCAGGATGATTTACATTAAAATAAAAACAATTAAAATCAATTAACAGTTAAAAACAAAAACCATAAAAACAACATAAAACCAACAAAACAGTTTTTAAAACCCTGGAGAGCCAGGCCAAACAGATACATTTTAAGGGCTCTCCTGATAACCAGTAATGAATTCAAATTATGGATTTCTGCTGGAGCAGCTACAGAGAAGGCCCACCTCTAAGTTGCCATCAGACGTGCTGGTGGTAACTGAAGATGGACCTCCTCAAATTACCTTACAAGTGGTGGGGATCATGCAGACGGCGATGCTTTCTAAGGTAACTCAGAACTAAGCCTTTCAGGGCTTTAAAGGTAATAACTAGCACTTTGTATTTTGCCCAGAAACATATCGGTAGCCAGTGTAACCATTTCAAAACAGGCATAATACGGTCTCTCCAGGTTGCCCCAGAGACCAATCTGGCAGCCGCATTTTGAACTAGCTGAAGTTTCCAAACTACGTACAAAGGCAGCCCCACGTAGGGCGCATTGCAATAGTCAAGCCGGGAGGTTACCAGCTGATGCACCACTGTGTTGAGGTCATCCTCCTCAAGGAATGGATGCAGCTGTCGAATCAGCCAAAACTGATTGAAACTGCTCCTGGCTATGGCCTCCACCTGAGATACCAAGGTGAGGCCTGGGTCCTGGAGTACTCCCAAGCTGCACACCACCTCCTTCGGGGGGGGGGGGGGAGGGACACTCCATCCAGCACAGGAAGATCTAACTCATGCCTCCAATTCTGAGCCCCTACAATGAGCACCTCCGTCTTGCTTGGATTCATTTTCAATTTGTTATCTCTCATACAACTCATTACTGCCTGTAGGCAGGCATTTAGAAAATGAGTGTCATTTCCTTGAAGATGAAGGTGAAAAGGGGAAGTAGATTTGGATGTCATTATACTGATAACACCCAGCACCAAATCTCCTGATAACCTCACCCAACAGTTTCATGTAGATATTAAAAAGCATTGGTGATAGAATGGAACCCTGAAGGACTCCATATAACAGCTCCTGTTTTGAGGAGCAACTGTCACCAAGCTCCACCATCTGGAATCTACCTGAGAGATAGGAACAGAACCACTGCAAATCAGTGTCCCCTATCCCCAACTCCCGCAGGCAATCCAGAAGGATACCATAGTCGATGGTATCGAATGTCGCACAGAGATCCAAGAGAAGCAGCCAAGTCAGGCAAGGATCCAGAGAACAAGTGGTAGGCCACACTGCCCCAAGCAGCTTGTCCACTTCCTCAGGAGTCACAGATTAAAACTGATCCAACCTAATACTGCAAGAGGGATTGCTGAACACCTCCTTCATAGACCTTGCAGGAACAGTGGAATCCAAGTCAGCCTGAATACAGGAGATTTTATCCTCAAAGAAACCATTAAAAGCATCACAGCAGAACGTTTCCAGGGACTGATTTAAAGAAATTAAAATCATCGCAACCCGGGACAGCACTGCTGAATGGGAACCTGCAGACACAGTATGCGCAGACCAAAATCTCTTTTTTGGCTGTATGCACCACAGCCACATAAGCCTTCAAATGGGTCCTATGCTGCATCCTGTTAGATTCAAGCCAAGTTCTCCTCCACTAGTGTTCCAGTTGCCTAACAGGCAGCTTCAGCTCCCGCAACTCCTCAGTATACCAAGGGGCCATTTTTGAAGCAAGTCGGAAGGGATGCTTAATCATGTCTATTGCCCTTGTGAGTTCTCTATTCCAGTTTCCCTCCAGGGCACTGACAGAATCATCAGCCGCACCAACATCAAAACCCTCCAAGGCTTTTTGGAATCCTACTGGGTCAAGCAGCCTTTTTGGATGGACCATCCTAATAGGTTCACCACCTCTGCAAGGGTGGAATGTGGCTGTGAAACCAGCCTTAACCAGGTAGTCATCCATCCATGACAATGGGGAAGCCACCCGATCTCCCACCCACGGAGCACCCCCCTGATCCAAACCAAAGACCAAATCGAGTGCATGGCTGGCAACTTGAGTTGGTTGAGAAACTAATTTGGTTAGGCCCATAGTTGTCATGGCCACTATGAACTCCTGAGCCACAAGCCAACCCCAAAGTGGATATTGTACGGGAGACTCCAACACCAACTCCACGACCACCTCAGTTAGGGAGTCAGTTGGGTAGTGGGGTGGATGGTACACCAACAGAATCCCCAATCAATCCCTAGTTCCCAGCCTCAGAAACACGCAATCAGTATAAGTCAACTGTCTCAAAGGGACCCTGGTAAGGGAGATAGTATTCTTATGGACCACAGCCACTCCACCCCCCTGCCCACTTCCCCTAGCCTGCTCCTGGTGGGAGAAGCTGAGCACACATGGGACCACTTGCCTCCCCCAAACAGGTCTCAATTATACATGCCAGGTCAGCAGCCTCATCCGTGAGCAAATCATGGACAATTTCAGTCTTATACTGAACTGAACTGACATTGCAGAGGTGCAAGGCCAGATTTGGGGGCTAGCTGGTGCTGTTCCGCAAGGCCTGAGAGCAGTGTTCCCTCTAAGGCGTGCACGCGTGCATGCTCTCACATGTTTTTTGATGTCCGATCAGTTAATTTTAGATCCCACTCAGGTTGTATCGGGAAGGTCCCGCTCCGAATACGTGTGTGCACACACTGCCTTGCTACTGCCGCCCAGAACAAAACTCATTCTGCAGACAGATGAAAATAATTAGAAAGAACACTGCCTGAGAGTTGACATGGCAGTTGGAAGTGGAAACAGTTAATAGATTACTGATTTCCCTTCCCTGTAACAGCCAGCTGCTCTGCCAGCACCAACTCTTCTACTCCCCACCACTACAGTAATAGCTGCCCTAGAATTGCCAGACAGACAGACATACCCTGCACCATCCCACCATAAACACATACCTGCAAATAGGCCTGGCACAACCTGATAAAAAGAAAATGACCAGCAGCTTCTAGCCCAGACCTCCGTCCCCCCGTAATATAACCTCCCTCCAGCCCTCAGTGCCACCCCAAAGGCCGGCCCCCTTTGGTGGCCGGCTTCAGCAGGCTGACAGCTACACCTCTGGCAAGCTTCCTTGTTTATAAGCCAGCAAGCACCCAGAAACCCCTCCTGCCACAAGCAGATCCCAGGCCAAGCAACAGATTTTACTGGTTAAGAAATTTAGGAGGAATCCAGCTGGAACTTGAAGGCAGGCAAGAAGACTGCTCCTCATTCGGGCTGGAGAATCAGGCTGGAGCTTCCACAAAGGAAAATGGGGCCATTTGATAACATCCCGGCAAGGCAGATAAAATGGCCTTGCACTCACCATTGCCCTCCCCCAATGAGAGGAAATATTCAATATCTTGAGGAAGTATTCTTCAAGATGAAAAATTTCCTGCTGTTTCTGTTCAAGCCCTCATCCACTCCACTCTCTCCACTGAGTTCCATCAACTCTGCCCACCTGGTTATCTGTTAAGTGCCCTCTGAGTTTGCAAACATTCTGCTCCCTTGAGGATGACCCAGATCATCTAGACCCATTCCAATTCAGCTTTCAAGTGGCTATGGGGTTGAGGCTGCCTTGGTCGGCCTGATGGATGATCTCCGCTTTGATACTGACAGAGGGTGTGACTCTGCTGATCTTTTTGGATCTTTTGGCAGCTTTCAGTGCCATCAACCATGGTATCCTTCTGGGTCACTTGCGGGAGGTGGGATTGGGTAACACTGTTCCTGCCTCTCTGCCAGATTCCAAATGGTGTCACTTGGAGATGCTTTTTAACATCTACATGAAACCACTGGAGAGATCACCAGGTGCAGGGTATTATCATTATGCTGACGACACCCAGATCTATTTCTCTGTACCAAATTCACCAAGAAATGGCATAACCCCCCCCCCCCCCAAGCCTGCCTGGAGGCAATAATGGGCTGGATGAGGGATATCAAGCTGAAATTGAATCCAAATAGGAGGTACTGACTGTAGGGGGTTGTTACCTGAGAGATGGTTTAGATCTGCCTGTTCTGGATGGGGTTACACTCTCCCTGTAAGATCAGGTAGAGGGTATGTAGTCTGGGAGTGCTCCTGGATCCCAATCTCTCTCTGATATCTCAGGTTGAGGCAATGGCCAGGAGCTCTTTTTATCAGCTTCAGCCAAAATGCTAGCTATGTCCATTTCTGGAGGTAAATAACATATGCTGATAACCTCTAGGCTTGACTACTGTAATGCACTCTATGTGGGGCTGCCTTTGTACATAGTCCGGAAACTACAATTTGTACAGAATGCGGCAGCCAGATTGGTCTCTGGGTCAACCTGAAGGAACCATATAACACTGATTTTAAAAGAATTGTGCTGACTGCCGATATGTTTCTGGACGTAATACAATGTGCTGGTTATTACCTATAAAGCCCCTAACGGCTTGGGTACAAGGAACTTAAGAAAGTGTCTTCTCTGTCATGAACCCTGTCACCTATTAAGATCATCTGAAGAGGTCCAGTTACAGTTGCCGCTAGCTCATTTGGTGGTGGCGACTCATGACTGGGCCTTCTTTGCAGCTGCCCTGGGGCTTGGAATATGCTCCCTCTTGAAATAAGAGCATCTCCTACTCCGCTTGGTTTTAGGAAGAACCTCAAGACATACCTGTTTGTTTTCCCAGGCTTTTAACTGAAAAATTTTAAATGGTTTTATTTTTTGCGATGTTTTACTTGTTTCATGAATTGTAACTGTTTTATATTCACTATGTTTTAACTTTGTACTCCGCCTAGAGATGTCTATATCAGGTGGTATAGAAATATGATAAAATAAATAAAATTACAATGAAATAGCACTCTTGGCCCAACTGCAAGATTGAGTGGTCCAGCATGGGTCAGTCAGAAGGTCAGTTCATATTGACTGTTCTGTCTCTCTCTCTCTCAGGATTGCCACACACTAAAAACCCCGCACAATAAAAGAAGTTGTGTTCTTTTCTGACCATGAACCTGTCAAATTCAGGACGTATCACACTATTCATTTTTGATGACAACATTTACAGGGAGAAAGCATTTTTCCATAGTATTCACTGACTAAAAGGACTGATTTACAATTTCTCCCTCATCTAAACTGGTACAGTGATACACAAGAATTCTTAACCGAAAGAGTGCAGCTCTCTGGGTTAATAGCAATGCAAGGAGCACAGCATTACTTAGTCTTTACTACAGCAGTGTGGAGGCTGGCATTCCAGCCGCATTTCTAGCACCCAGGAGAATAAGAGGCAAAAGCAACAAGTTTCAGTAATGACATTAAAAAAAAAAAAATCAGGAGGAAAATGGCAGCCTTAATAAGCATTTTCATAACAAACAAAAATCAACTATGCCTTTATTCTAAATGGGAGACATTATATTTCCTAAAAAGTAATCCGTTTTCTCAGATACATATTATGATGATAGATGGAAAAGACTGTGTGCATGACTGAGTATAAGGGGAACTAGGTGGATCTGATCTATATTATATCAAAGTTTATAATTTAGTATTTATCATCAGGGTACTAAGTATTATTTCCTGTAGGCAAGCAACAAAAGGGTGTGAAATTTGTAGTACGGCTGCTTTTAGCCACCAGAAACTATTCGCAGAAATGCTGGAGCCTTTGAGGGGCTGCCAATACTTCAATGTTGAGCCAACTATCTAAGCAATGGTGGGTAGACTGAAGATGCATAGCTATGCAGATTAGCCAAAAAAAAAAATCCTCATTCAAGTTCATTCGGACCACAAAACTAACCCAACTCATGTTGGTTTCTCTATTCCCTCTGCATGTACAACCTGAATAGGAAGAATTTCAAATATAAAAATGTGCCTTATATGAACCTTAATCTCATTTATGGTAATTTGTTAGCTATGGTGTATAATATATTACATACCACAAAAAATTATTATATAAGTGAACCAGTCACATATGAGGACTTTGTTAAGACTATAGTTAGGCTTTATGAAAGATTTACCAGATAATACTAGCAAAACTAACAGGTTTTTAAAACCAGAAGTTTTAACCCTCAAGAGCAGATTGAGTTCTGTGATGCTTCAATGAACAGCACCTAACCCAAGTATTAAAACAGATAACTGACCAAAGAGTTCTTTGGACACGTTACTTTAGTTATAAAAAGTTTGTTCAGGACTTGACATGTTTTCTTTGGATCTCAGAGCCAGACAATGGACTCGTGACATAATTACTAGACATAGTGATGGGCACTGTGGAGAGGGACAGTAAACTGATTTCTCTTTATCCCTCTTACAAGTAACATACTTGGAACAGAAACAAGCACCTTGGGGAAAAAGAATTTGTTAAATAACTGTCTCTGAATATCCTAGTCTAGGTGGCAGAGTTAAATTTCCATGCCATGGCTCCCTGGTGCCTGAGATTTACCAAGCCTGTTTTAGGTTAACTATTAGTATTTTGAATAGGTGACTTTACTCTTGGACTATATAGCTATCCAGAAAGAGCCCTCAGAAGCACAACTTTAGGAGCAACTGTAGTGGATGCTGTCCATAACAAGAAACATGTTTTGCTCCACCAGTGACTTTCCTTTACCTCATACCTTTGAAATTAAACTTTAGTTAACTTTTTTTGTATATGGAAGAGTATGTTATTGAATCAGCTTGTCTTGGGGCTGCAAACAGAACCTCTCTATGAGATTTGGAGTTGCAGGCTTGCAACCTCCATTTTAAATACCTGAGCTCACGGGATCCTGAACTCTGCATATGCCCATATTTGGCAAATTATGCAATTTGGTTGCTTGGCACAAACAAACATGGGGCAACGTTGCTCAAGGTCAGAACAAACTACTACAGGGAGGCTCCCATGGCCTCTCTTGTAAGATGGGAGGAATCTAGCAAGCAGACCCAGGTCAAAGAGACCTTCATAAAAGCAACAGCTAACTCCATTCATAATGGGATTAGCTTCACTAATCATTCCTACAACTATCCAGATAAGCATGGCACAGACATCCCACCAGCCTCCTATCACAATGTTAATGAGCTGGAAATAGGATTGTTAATAGGAAAATAAAGCCTCCCCCCCCCACCCCAGAAGAGACATCCTGGTCTCAGATAAAGCTTTTGCGTTCAACCATTCAGCACTCTAGACACACCTCTTGACCAGCCATTCCATCTTTTGTTTCTTAAAGTTCACACCCACTTGATTGGTTCATGCAAACATGAACTACTTTTGTTACACATTTCAGCTCCTATAGTAAGAGAGCATGACCCTTGCATTGCCCCAAAGCATGATGTTACCCTTTTGTACTCCTGATCCAAGCACATGGTCAGGATGAGGAAACAGCAAACAAAAGGAGGGAACACACAACAGACATCTCAGAAGGACCCTGGACCTAACCTGGAACCAAATGCTATCCTGGTTCCCCAGCTTGCAGATGGCAACTCTGTGTCACTTGCCCTTTCGTTTTCCTGCCTTTCTACTTTGCCCTGCGAAGAAACCTAGGCACCTCTACCTGCAAGTGCATTCAATGCACCAACGGATTAGGACTGTTAATACCAACACTCTATCCCTTCTCTCTCCTCTGTCCAACATCTGTATCCTTTCTCAAGTAAAGCCTTAAGCTGATTTAATTTACAATTTTTACCTTAAGTTAAAATGCCTCTAAATGAGACTCTAGTTAATACTGTTAAGATTTTATTGCCTCTTCACCTTTACACGAGGTTATTTTTATTTTCATGTACCCCAATTATCCCTTAATAAATCTGATTGTACCATATTTCTGTCTTATTTCCAGATCGTAACTTGGCACAAATTGATACTGTAATGAACTGTTCCATATAGTCACACTGATTCCCCCACGTTAGCCCAAAAGCCCAGGTGAAGTGTTCACCCATACACACACCCGGAACCATTTCATTAAGTGCACACTCCAGTAAATACACACAGCCCTATAGACAACACAAATGTACTGAGTATACCACAAGCTGACTGTAATCCAGTCTAGTCAATTCTATTGTCACACTGACTTGCATGAGACAAAAGCCATTCCTCATTTTTTTTAATTCCTTGGGCACATTATTTCATCCTGGGCTAAAATCAGATGCAACTTCAGTGTCTCTCTCTCTCTCTCTCTCTCTCTCTCTATATATATATAGCCCCTGGTGGCGCAGTGGTAAAAACTGCCGCCCTGTAACCAGAAGGTTGCAAGTTCAATCCTGACCAGGGACTCAAGGTTGACTCAGCCTTCCATCCTTCCGAGGTCGGTAAAATGAGTACCCAGAATGTTGGGGGGCAATATGCTAAATCACTGTAAACTGCTTAGAGAGCTTCCAGCTATCGAGCGGTATATAAATGTAAGTGCTATTGCTATATATATGTGTATATGTATATATTCCCAATACAAGTGACAGCGTCCTTCTTACCAGTGCAAAATAGCCTAATTAGCACTGTCTCTAGATATTTAAGTACTTATCGGTGTGTGTGTGTTCAGAGATAGTATACTCCCCTTTATGTGCCAATGGGGAAGTTCTTGAATTCCCCCACATCTGTAAGATAGAACACAGAATGTTACAGAGAATCGCAGTTGCCCTAATCGATCCCTCAGAATGCCACCACCCATGCGTTGACCGAGATGGGGGGAAATCGAGGCTATGACTTACTCCAAGGGAGTGTAGAGTGGTAGATGGTCGTTTTCAAGGACCATTTCAGTCCCTTTAATGGGACATCAATATGCTCCAGCACACAGTCCAGAAAACACTGTATAAAGCAAAGAGCTGCAATTAGGAAGCAAAGTATTCTGAAATCAGAGTATTCTGATAATTTATACAATTATCAAGCTATCAAAGCCAGATCAGGATAGTACCAGAGAGTAAGGGAGAATTCTGCTACACCATAGCAAAAGTTATCCATATATCATCTTAGCTTGTGACATTTCAGTGCCATTAGCTGTAGGTTTGTAGATCTCTATTGTCTAGTACAGATCTCTTAATCATGGTTATCAGATCCCAAGTAGGTTAAGGGCTGTATTAGCTGATTAGCCAGGAAAAGGAGGGTCATAGACAACTCATGACACCAGTGAAGGAGGTACAGTCAATGTTAGAAAAATAACTGAAACTAATAACTGCAAGAATGAAGTCTTCTCAAATCTGGAGTGCAACTGCACTTGGCATTTGTATTTTCATCAACTTAGGGCTTAACAATTCCCAGGCACCATCTTGCCATGGTGCTTGGAAGTTAGAGTGTGTGGCCCAAGCCAGGCAACAGATGGATGTGGCCAGGAGGAAAAGTGAACAAGCAAGGTAGGTTGAAGCCTCCTCCTCCATGTCCATCAGTTGCCAGACAGACACAACCCAGAAGGGAGTCAAGAAAGGGAGACTGGCCCCCTGAAGGAGTGCAGGGCATTTCTGAAATGAGATGTGTCTGCCCATCACCCAATGGAGCAGAAAGCATCAGTTGCTTCTGAATTTTGGGGCTGATGCCTAGAGCCAAAGCAATTTTGTCAAGGCCTGGGTCACATCCATCCATCCTTTAAAAACAAACAAACAAACAAAAAAACCAAACACAAAAAGGGATATCCTAGCACTGGAAACAAAAAAGGACAAACAAAATATTCAGAGAGTTGAAGCACCTTTCCTATGATGGTAACAAGGTCTTTAGTTTAGCATTAAGTTAATGGGGAGGCATGATAAACATTTAGAGAATAATAAATCACATGCAGAAACATTTTTTTCATTCTCTAATGTTAGAACTTGGGATTTTCAAATTAAATTGATTGGCAGTAGATTCAAAATAAATACAATAAAGTACTTTTTAACTTAATGCATAATTAACCTACAGTATTCACTGCCACAAGATGCAAGAACGAAGATTGTACAAATTCATGGCAGACAGATTTATCACCATCACTACCTAAATGAAACCACCAGATTCAGAAGCAGGGTTCTTCTGAATATCAGATGCTTAAGACATACAGCAAAGGAGCGACAGGGCCACTACCTTCAAAGAGTGCCAGCTTCCCAGACATCGCCATTGTTGAAAACCAGATGCTAGACAAGTTGGATCACTGGAATACTACAGCAGAGCTATAATGTTTTATGGCTTGCCTGCTTGTTCTCCTTGCTTCCCGGCTTTAGCAATTCTTCAATATTATCACTGTGCTAGCCAGAGTTTCCTTCTTTACTGGACCTTGAAGCAGGTTTGCTTAAGAGGGAATCTAGCTAACAGTCCAGGCAATGGTATGTCATGGTTAAGGCTGGGAATAGAAAAGAAGTTTGCACAAGAGAGAGAAAGAAGCTTGGGAAACTACAGGCTGCTCTTGATATCTTGAGTTAAGCATCAGCAGGGTCTCACTGTATCCACAGAATAGCTCCTCATAGGTTATTACAATAGGGGAGAGACTAGTACACATCTAATGCTGCAATATGATAATGACTTACAGAAGGTAGCCTTGATAACATTCTCAATAATTACTGTATTAAAAAGGTAATAAAATAGATCATCTACCTTTAATAAATGGGTGAGGAAGAAGTAGGGGGGCATACCTGCCTTACAACATGTAAGAATTGCTTCATTAAATATGTTTATTCTTTCAGGAACTTTGGCACTAATATCACTTGGCCACTTATACAGCCAGCTGCAAATGTCAGATCTATGCAGACATCCAGGGAATGCCAGATTGTTTCTTCAGGATGGGATGGAGAAGGGGATAAGGAGAAGGGGACTACGTCCTGGGACAAGTGGAAGGTGGCGTTGACCTGAGAGATAAAGGCTGGATCGAGCTGGAGTACGACAACATCTTGTTGAAAAATGCAAGGTCTTGTCTGCTGGACAAGGCACTGAACTCTCTGCGGGAAGAGGTGTTTGAAATCATGAAGAGGACCTTGAACAAAAGGAGCTGAAGGGAATTTGTGATGACAAGTCATCTGTGATGGCTTGAAACAAATACTTTTATTGTTCTTGCAAAGAAGTCTCTGCTATGGAAAAATGAGGATAGGATCAAATGCTCCACTTCTACACAGAAGGACGCACAGGTGGCCTCCCGCGTTTCCTATAAACCAGAGAGAGGCTTGCATTTTGGCCCAGGAGGACTTCAACCTGATGAGTCCTCTCCATGCAATCTGTATCTTATCCAAAACCTAAACTGATGCTGGAATATGAAAGTGCTGTGGGCCCAGAAAGTTAGAATGCCAGACTTTGCTGTGCCAAAGACAGTCCAGGAGAAGACCTTAAACCCAGCATGGTGACTTTGTCTCACTGGAGAATCTTATTTGTGCTAGCGGCCTCGGTACTAACTTTATGACTTTTCTTTTAGGTCAAGCATCAAACTAACTCGCCTTGCCAACCGTGCTTTGTTTTTTCAGGTGTGCAGGAAAAATAACTCCTGAGAGAACCATCCCCTTTTGTAAAAAGATTCTTCAGGAGAGGGCCACTAATTCTGAATCATTGCATATATGTGCAATTCTGTGTTTGCTTATTTGTACTAGGAGAAGTACAGTCTGAAAGTATGCTGAGAACTGGCAATGAAGAAAGGCAATTATATCAAGTAAATTCAGCCCTGCAAAGAGAGCCAACTAGTCTATATAGTATATATATCGTTTATTACACTTATAGCCTGGTATAAGTGTTGTGAGGAATAACAGTATCTGAAGAATAGACTAGTTGATAAGAGAAGCTGACTACACCTTCTTATTACTGTAATCTAGTAGAGTCTTTGCCTGTAACAAGGAAGCAAGTGAATCTTTTGAAATGCAAGGAGTGGGCAAACCAGTTTCCAGATAAGCAGCTAGCTGAGTTCCTTTTATTTACAAATGTTACAGGTGATAATATATCTCAGCACTCTGTGAATGCTCAAGTTAACCTTTTACCACAATAACTCGTCTGCTTGCTGCATTACCGTGTCAGAACTCTAGATGAATGGCAGAGGGCCTCTGCTTGCAATAACCAAAAAATGTCAGGAATGGACAATGACTTTTACTTTGAGGAGTCCTTATCAAAAAACTGGTCCAAGCTTGCAGGGGCCTGAACATAAAAACCTATGAACTGTAAAGTCCGCTTTGGGGTTAGCTATGTCTGTAATTCAGCGCTTTTCAGCCAAGGAGATTTTAAATACTTCTTGTAGCCTTCTTGATTCATCTACTTTTTCAGTGTTATAATGGGATTACTTTTCTCTGCTTTGTTATGAGTTATCTTGCTTGTCAATATAGCAAGTTTGTATTCCTAGTGATTGTTAGATTACAGCAGGTTGGTAAATATGTACATATTGTTAGAGGTAGTGTTACCATGACAGACAGCAAGACTTTGAACTCTTTATTCAGCTCAGAGGGCAGAAAAGAAATGAGTCCCAATCTGAAACTGAGGAAAAGAGAGATGTGATGAGACAGAGATCTCCATTTTAGTTCAAGAATACCCGATACATCCCTCCAAGCTTTCTAAATGCGACACATTCCTCCCTTGATACTGAATGAAGACAGTACTTGGAGGGACCAGGACCAGGACAGTGAGGTAAGGACTGGACCCTTTTCGATAGGCGACAAGCACAAACCGGGCCTACCCTTAGACATGTACGGTCAGACCCATTAAGGAGGAGAAACCTCCCAATTGAGGGGAAACGGCAGCCCTGGACTGGGATATGGCCAACATTACCTCTGAGATGCAAGGGATTATTGGATCACAGAGCTGTCTATCTCTGTAAGAATGGGAAAGTCTTCCCCCTCTTTAGAACTATAAAACAGGGCCAAGAACCCCAACATTTTGTCCCCAGAACCAACATGAGAAGCCAGTAAACCAGGCACCATGACACCAGCTATAACTGGTGTCCAGAAACGAGACATAGAGATTAATGCCCTTTCAGCCAAGGACTTGCCTACTGCTAGACTGAGGTAAAACCCAGTGCTGTTCAGTTAATTAATGTTTTGTATTTTATTTAGAATTCTTGGTGTTTTTCTTTACTTCCAGTTTCTCCTTTTCCCCCCCAATTCCTTATTCATGTGTGACCCTTATTTCTTAACAAATTTCATATACTAGAAGTGGTTTAGCCTGGATCACAAGGACCTGGAGGAGTACTTGTAAGACACCTCCTCGTGTGCCTTGTAAGGCCATGTACTACTGTTGAGCTGATTTTGGACTAATATATTGTTGTGTAGAGCTGGGTTGTGGGACTATGGCAAGGTGCCAAGCCAGACAGTTCTAGAGTGCTGAAGCCAAGTCTAGGCCTGGTCAGTGGCTTTAGAACAGTGTTTCTCTCTCTCTCCCCTACCCCGCCAGATTTTATAATGCATGTATTAGTAATATAAGAACAGAAAAGGTTACATCTGAGAGTCATACATGATTACAAACAAAAGCATATCCATCATAAAAACCTCCTCTATATGCAAGATACAAATAGTAATTATATATATTTATATATGTGTGTGTTTATATAATTATAGAGTAAGAAATGTAAACATGGGCCTCAGTCTTACCATCAGTAAAATTTCAGATCTCTGAACCAATTGAAAATCTAACAGTTAGACAATATGAAGAGGAGAGAGCCATAATGAACCAAAAACACATATATATGAGTATTATAACTGATTCAGGCACAGAGCAAAACATCCACAGCAAGGGTCCCTTCTCATACCCACAAGCTCAAAGGAATTAATAAACATATTATTAATTAATAATATATCAAAAAAAACTTATGATTAACCAGGGTGAAAATTCATACCCAAAAAAAATAAAACATCCGTTGAGCAACCAGACTGTTGCATCCATCTCAATAAGCCTGAAGATTGGATCTACCTCAGGTTTATTGTCTGGCCTGTATACCTAGTGAAATAATCATTTGGAGCACCCTTTCTGAGTGTGAATACACATCTTCTGTGGGAGACTCTGGTTTGGGCTCCGCGATACTCTCCAGAGGGGATGTATGTGTACTCACATCAGAGTGATCATACTCTGATTCAGAATCTGAAACATTATCCTGATCTGCTACAAGGAGATCTCAAACCAAGTCCTGTATTGGGTTTGGTGAACTCACTGAAATCCATAAAATCAGTTAATATAATTTCCCTACATACATTTCATCCTTCTTTTAATTCAAAACCTGTATAAAAATTATCCAGAAGCTTTCTCAAAATAAGGTCCCAAATGCTCAAGTCTCTTTCTAATCTTTTCCATCCCAGTTCCTCTAATTGACACGTAAAAATATTGATAAAATAATTCCTAACGGAATATCGAATAATACTGTTTGTTCCGCTGCTAGATGGATAGAGTCTAAGAAAATCTATGAGAAAACAAAAAAATTGTTTAATGTCTTTTAACAACCCTACCTACTAGTACAAAAACAAAAGAAAGCTTCTCCTGTAAAGAACTATAAATTCAATAGGCCGGTCCATGCGGAATTAATCCCGCACAAAAACAATTTCAAGCCGGTGGGGGCCACCGCTGCTTCCTCAAAATGAACGTTATCCCAGCAGTGAGGGCTGCCTGCCTAGAAATGAGCTCTGGTAAGCTCCAAGCGGCCCCACCCCCGGCTGAAAATTGTTTTGGGGGCATCTGGGGGTGGGGGTGAGGGGGGCAACCCCTTTACTAACTGCTGGTCTGGGAAACTGTGCACAAAGAATGTACTGGTCCATGACTCCAAAAACGTTGAGAAACACTGCTTTAGATCAGTCCCAACTGGTGGCGGCCTATAGCATGTTCCTCGATTGTAAAAGAGCAATCTCTCTTCTGAGGGAGAATCCAGGAAAGCACAGAGTAACCCCAGAGGAGGCTTGAGCTATGTCATTAGGTGAGACATCACTAATGGCTCGCTTGCCTTAGCCAAAAAGATCAAAAACAGCAGCGGCGAACAAGCAAAGAGAATTAGGAAACTGTGGTGATGTTTCCTCCTCAGAAGGCTCACCTTCTTCCTTGTTACATGATGGAGAATGCAATGAATCCGCTGCATGCGAGCCTTCCTAATCAGCAGCCAATCTAAGCAGCAATGACGTGCAGTCTCCCATTCAAGTGTGAACCAAAGCAGATCCTGCTTAGCAAAGGGGGACAATTCACACTTGCTCCTGTAAGATCAGATCTCCTCTCACATAAGGAGACCTTATGTGAGTGGCAGGCACTATGTGGGTGGGGAGGTGGGCCTCCTCTTGTGGTGTGGCTCTGCCTGTCTTGTGCAAAGCCTCAGTAGGAGGGGCTGATAGCACCCCCTCTCTTGGAGGGAACTGCAAAGAAAGGAGGCTTGGTGGGGGAATTTACCCTCCCTGGAGATGAACTACCTTAGTCATTGGGAGACATCTTTGGGAAAGGGGTCCCTTGGCCCAGGATCCGCTGGGGGTGGGGTGGGGGCAGTGAGTGGTACTCACGTCCCCTAGCATAGCTGGAGTCCCAGGCAGCAGCAGGTCAGGTCAAGGTTGGTTTTAAAACAACAACAACAACAACAACAACGCCCTTTGTTCCTGGTTCACTAGAGACACGGGAATGAGCAGCGTTGCTGGCTGGCACGTGGGGCGGGGAGCACGTTTGCTAGTTCCCCATCCCCATGGTGGGGCCAGAATTCTTTGGTGCAGGAGTTGTAAGGGTGCCTGTCAGCAATCTCACTGAGGGGCTGGGATTAAGTGGCAGGAGGTGCTACTGCCAAACCATTTGGAGGAGGAGGCGCTCACTGAGCCTGACCACAGGAGCCCTCGGCTTCTTTCAGTGCTACCTGGTGTGCTCCACAGTTCACTTTTTGCTTTTTTCTTGCCAGGAACCTCAGCCTCAATGGAATGCTAATTCTTTCGCTGCTTTGTTATTCAGCTGCCTCAGAGCATTCAGAGCCCCTGGTGGCCAAGACCAAAAACTGAAAGGTCCGTACCCACTCCAGAAGGAGATGTAGGAGAATAGAGGCATTTGGGCTAGAAGAAGACTGATTCAGGAATACAAGTCTGCCCTCAGAGTGAAGTCCCTTCAAGATAGATCTCAACAAACAATCCCCCGGGGAAGCGAGCGGACGGCAGGGAGTTCTCCCGCCACCCGCTCGCTAAAGAACTAGGACTTTAGCGAGCGGGCGGCGGGAGAACTCCCTGCCGTCCGCTCGGTTCCCCGGCTGCGCTGCAAATGGCTTCTAGGAAGCCTTTTGCGCAGGCGCACAAAAGGCTTCCTAGAAGCCATTTGCAGCGCAGCCGGGGAAGGGGACGGGGTCGGCAGGGGAGTTCTCCTGCCGACCCCTTGAAATGGGAAGGGAAGGGGTGGCAGGGGTCTTGGGACTGCACAGGGGGCAGCCGAGCGGGGACACTGATGAAGAGCCGGGCGGCAGGGACTGGAAGATACCCTGCCGCCCGATTGAGAATTTAAAGGAGAAGAGCCGCGCCAGAGGGGGAATGAAGCGGGCGGCAAGGAGGTATGCCGCCCGCTTAATCAAAAGAATACGGTGACGTTCTTTGGGGGGTAAGTAAAGGCCCCCCCCGTACTTTGTTAGAACCTCCCACCCGAACCAAAATCACGCGTGTCCGGACCGGTCTGGAGGCCTTTAGAATGGCCTCCGAACCAGTCCGTGCACATGCCTACCGGATATAATCCATCTACTGCTTTGAAATTTATCCTGTCTGTTTTTGAGGCATGCCGGACACACAATCCATTATGCTTACCTCCGTCCACTGTAGAAAAATAGAATGCTACACACCCACACCCACCCCCGCCTTCCAACTAAAATACTGTCACCAGAAATATATTACCACCACCAAGTTCCTGGGTCCTCATTACAAGCTGTTGATGATATAATTCAGCTTGTGTAGGATGGACTGAGAAGAAAGGGCCAGATTGCTGCTTCTACTGCTGTCTATATAAGCCTGAAAGCCTTGTAAACCAAGCTCCACTGAAAGTGTGGTGACACTCAGAATGCTAACTGACCTGAGGAGGACACAAAACAGGGGCTAAGAGATTAGTAGAAGGTTACCTATATAAGTTCTCATATAAGAGAATTTGTCTTGCATCCTTCAGAAGCCCATGTGTCAGTTAACGAACCAGAGAGCCAGCGTGGTGTAGTGGTTAGAGTGCTGGACTAGGACCGGGGAGACCCGAGTTCAAATCCCCATTCAGCCATGATACTAGCTGGGTGACTCTGGGCCAGTCACTTCTCTTTCAGCCTACCCTACTTCACAGGGTTGTTGTGAATAGAAACTTATGTAGTACACCGCTACATAATATACCACTTATCCCTTGGGGTTTAACTATTTCTAAAGTCAACACTCCAGACATGCCTGGAATCCACTTGTGGTGCAACATATACACACCTTCTTCCTAATTTCTTAACGCTGTTGAAGTCAGCAACACATTTTCATTTTGCTCTATTAGCAAGCTGCATTATTACCATCCATTTTGTAGCAGTTTGAGGAACAGGTAACTGGTTTTAATGTGTTCTGAAAGTGAGAGCTTAGGACTGCAATCAAGTAAATCTTTTAAACAAACACCATTGCCCTCCCTGGTAAAACGCCATTTTCAATGTGTTGAGGAGGAAGAGCTGTAATCCCACATTCTGCTTGCTAAATCATGGTTCTAGTGTTAGGTTTTGATCAGGCCTAGGACCCTTTAGTTCCAGATATGACTGTCAAGTTGAAAGCAAGCTTTAAAGGTACGAAAATTATGAACTTGTATGTAAGAAATGTGTCAACTTACCAGCTTAATTGCCACATATTCATTTGTATACAAATTTTTTCCTTTAAAAGACAAAAAGATATGAAAGTCAGACTTCCCCCCCAGAATTTGCAAAGAAGACTATATTTACATAACAATTCAATGAAGTTGTGCAATAACAATCTGTATCAATAATTTGTCTAACACCTATTGCCAAAGAAAAATCTTGTTAGTGCAAATATTAAACTGAACCCAATATTAACTGTAGAAGGTAACAAGAGGTTTTGTTTTTTAAAAAGCCTTATTTTCCAATTAACTAACAAGTACCTTGAGTTATTAGTTTCTCTTACTGATCTGGTACGTATCTGAAAACATTTAGCCAGCAAAACAAATTCTCATGGCAGCTAAAAGTTCAACACATACCAACTACATGTAACATTACAAAATATACAATTCTCAGTATTTTGTCAATACTATGATGAAATATTCAAGGTTATAATCCATGTAAACCTAAGTCAGTGTCACAGAAAGCTTAATCGAATACATCAAACTCCCAACTTAAGCTTCATTTAGTTCATATTTTCATCAACCAGTACACAACTACCAAAAACAATGTCTGATTACAAGCACACTAGAATATTAGGCATAAGTCAGTTCAAAGCTGTTACACCTTCTAAGAAGTCTAAGAAGAATTATCTTCTTAGACTTGTGCTACATCTCAATGTTTTGATTAGAACTTATTAGCACAGTACAACTTGAATTTCTTTTAAACAGGGGGAGAGTTTTTAAAAAAGGCTAAACGTGGCAGTCCAATTAAAATTCTAAATGAAATGTACTACAGCTTTTAAAACAAAAAACAATACATTCTACTCTTTCTCCTTTTGATTATACTGTTATAGAAAGGAGATGTATCTGTTTATTGTACTTATATATTCCAGGCAGTGTGTGTAAAAACGGCTTGGATCTCTAGCAGCAAGCCACCCCAATCCTCTATTTACATTCTCCTCCTTAGGAACTAAGGAAGCTGCCATATACTGAGTCAGACCTTTGGTCTATCTCGCCCAGTATTGTCTTCACAGATGGGCAGCGGCTTCTCCAAGGTTGCAGGCAGAAATCTCTCTCAGCCCTATCTTGGAGAAGCCAGGAAGAGAACTTGAAACCTTCTGCTCTTCCCAGAGCAGCTCCATCCCGAGGGGAATATCTTACAAGGCTCACACTTCTAGTCTCCCATTCATATGCAACCAGGGTGGACCCTCCTTACTGACTGTTCTATTAAAGCTTCAACTTGTAACAATAATTTCTTTATCATCAAGAACTGTGTTGTGGCCTGATGGGGTACTTGCTTAAGAATGAAGTAAAGAACTTGTTAAACGGTATATGGAAGTGGATGCCTTTTCCTTATGCCCACATCACCGGAAGGATGAAGAGTCAACTTGTTCCCAATCATACACCTCTCCCGCAAACTACAACCCCAGATTATACTGGTTTAAAGACTGCTTCTCTATGGCAATACATGGCTATTTAGATCGTGCAGTTTTTTCTCACACCAGCGCCCTCCATCCAGGCTGGTTGCTGACTCAGCTCTGGGAACTAACTGTACAATCTTGACTACCACAGGATTAGAACATGGTATTAAACCAATGTGGAGCTAGAATGCAGAGGGATCTTTTTTGTTTGAATAGCTAACATATCTCAACAGAAGAGTATTTCAGTGAAAACGGAAGAAAGCATTTTGTATTTTAAAGGGACTTACTTGGACCAGTGCTTCTTAAAGAAGAGATAGAAAGAGTGGACCTGAGCCACTTATTTCATGGCTTGCTGGGAAGCTGCTCATTTAGAGTACAAAAATTTAGAATTGTTGTTCCTTGAGTGTCTTTTTACTAGCTTTATTGTAAGTCACAGGCTACTTATGAACACAATGTGTACTAAAGCTGTCAGGTTTAGAACCTTATGCTACCACTAGCCCTTACAAACAGAGCCAAACACTTTACGAAAATGAAACACACCGACACCGTATCTGCTCAACATTGCCATATAGATGTTTTAAATCTGGTGGCATTTGAATAGATTTAGTGAGGACAGCTGCCAACACAGACAATGAGAAAGACATGAAAGGCATGCAGACCATTGGTCGCTCTAAGCTGCGCACCCACACATAATATTCTATCCCACTAAGCTGATTCTAGTCCCGGCGCAGTCCCTATGAATTTAGAAGAAGATCAGGCATGGGAACAGTAGCACGGTAGCGAGATCCGCAGTAGTGTAGTTAAAAAAGGGTTAACCTGCCTTTCTGCCTTAGATCCGCCCTCTCTGAGCAGGAGCAGCAGCCTAACTGGTTTAGCTGCATTCTTGTGCAGTATTTGAATATAAATGTAAAGCACAGGGAAGAACTGAAAGGGAAGTGGAGGAAGCCCGGCTGAACGTGTCTCTCTCAAAGGAAGTAAAACAGAAAAAAACCCCAATGCTTAAACTCGTTTTATTTTATTTGTCCCTCTTGCTGAAGCCACTGTGTTTCTCTTCCCCCATCCTGTATGGATCGTGTGTGCGCAAATGTGAGAGAAGTCCTCCCACTTGAAAATGTCCATTAATTATTGTTTGTGTTTGCTTCTTCCCAGGCTGTATGTGCCTATGTGCATTTGAAAGGCAGTTTGCTTGTGCTTTTTCTTCCACCCCCACTTCCCTCCCTAGTTTGGAATTTTGTGTGTGGGTGATTCCCATTTTGTGTGTGGGTGATTCTTGGGATGTGTGTATGGGTGTGCGCGCACGCACGCACACACACACGCACGCACACACACACACACACACAGAGTTTAGTAAAGTTTTAAGACCCCAAACTGCTTATAGCTCTAATCTGGTGGTCTGTAGTTTGTTTATTTTTCCCTTGCATCTTTGCCTTCTATTTATTATTAAAATTACTTTGATGCTGCTTTTTTAACAAAGTTATCAAAATGGCTTAAATAGCAAAATATGAGAAAATGTTTCTTTTGTAATAGTTTCTCCTTATAATAAATATTTTATTTTTGCTTTATGCTTGTAACAGTAGTTCATATATAAATAATTTACATATTGTCTTTTTAATAAGCTTGTAATGGGCTAAAATACCCCCAACTTGGTGACAGTGGCTTCACAAGTTGCTAAAATGAATATTAAGCATGTCCCCCTCCCCCCCCAAAAAAGTCTATTTTTATACACTTGCTTCATCAAAGGAAACATTTTTAAATCCCTTGAAAAGATTCTTTTTAAATCCAAAAAAAATATGGGGTTACTCCATATAGGGCACACTGCTGCCCTGTGAAGCAAACTTGGGAGAGCAGAGTGTTGGATACCTTTAGAGAGCATGAAAGGGTTCAATTATGAAAATGTGGGGAGGCTGTGGGCCTCAGCCAGGCCCTGTGTAGACCCACGCCCTGGATTCCACCCTGCATGCTTGCACACAGAAGGTTCTAGGTTTCCTCCTTGGTATCTCAGCCTACAACCTTGGAGAAGCTGCTGCCAGTCTGAGTAGATAATATTGAGCTAGATGGACCAAAAATCTGACTCCGTATATAGAAGCTTCCTATATCCCTATCTAACTTTAAATTTCTGATATTACTGCCTGCCTTGAAGGTTCGAATCAGCTCCAGAAGATGGAACAAAAATGTATAGTTTATAATCTACTGTTGAGGCCTGTAATTAACACTTTGACTTGGGAAAGCAGCTAGTTCAGTTAATCTAAGGCATGTTTTAGTTAAGTTTAGTCTACAGGATATTTGGAAGGAAATGGGAAGACTACTGTGACTAACTATCCAATTGTAGGGGCAACTAACACTCGGGCAATCAATGTTTTACAGCTAAGAGCAAGAACCAGGGGCGTAACTACCATTAGGCAAGGGGAGGCGGCTGCCTGGGGGACCCCACGCCTCGAGGGGCCCCCCAGAGGCAAGTCACATGACTATATATTGTGTGCATCAGTGAGGGGCCCATTTTCAAATTTTGTCTCTGGGCCCACTCCA
Source organism: Hemicordylus capensis (assembly GCF_027244095.1). Taxonomy (NCBI): domain Eukaryota; kingdom Metazoa; phylum Chordata; class Lepidosauria; order Squamata; family Cordylidae; genus Hemicordylus; species Hemicordylus capensis. The sequence goes on along the minus strand of NC_069658.1, from coordinate 82,621,936 downwards.
GCCTTGTTACACCCCTGAGCAAGAATGAACTAAAATTTAAATAAACCTTTTTTATTTTTTTGTAGGCCACTTTTAACCACCAATAGCAAATACAATTGATATTAGAAATATAAAACATATAAACAGAATTGTAAAGTACACTTGTTTCCTTCAATATTTATGTCGTGTGTTGAATCTATAGTGGCACATAATAATGCACATGCATTCAGTCTTGATACTGCAGCCCAGAACAAAACTCATTCCACTCACTGATGAAAAGGATTAGAGGGAACAGTGATGCAGATCACACATGCACTGCCATCTTTTAGCAATGTACCAAGTGGCTAATGTTATGCAGCTCATAAAATACAACTCTTAGGAATTTATTCATTTTTATTTAATGTATTTATATTTTTATTTAATATTTATAATTTATTTTATTTTTACATTTATATCCTGCTCTTTCAGTTCAGAGATGGAGAGCTGGTCTTGTGGTAGCAAGCATGACTTGTCCCCCTAGCTAAACAGGGTCTGTCCTGGTTGCATTTGAATGGGAGACCACATGTGAGCACTGTAAGATTCTCCTCTCAGGGGATGGAGCTGCTCCGGAAAGTGCAAAAAGTTTCAAGTTCCCTCTCTGGCTTCTCCAAGATAGGGCTAAGAGAGATTCCTGCCTGCAACCTTGAAGAAGCCACTGCCAGTCTGTGTAGACAATACTGAGCTAGATAGACCAATGGTCTGACTCAGTTTACGGCAGCTTCCTGTTTCTACTAATTATTTTGCAATGAATTTTAAAGATTACAAAATCAAAAAATTAGCAGTGCAAAAAGAATGAATGGTGGAACAACCTTGCCAAATTTAACAATGAAATTAATAAATAGTGAAATGTGTTGGAGCACCAGTACATATTAAATGCTGGACTTGGACTGCCATTCAGAGTACAACCCAGAAGTGGAAGAGTCTTCTCTTCTCCCCTCAGCTGGAGAAGGAGGAAAGGTGAAGAGAAAGCACAAGTTAGACACCATGGCTCATTCTCATCAAGAGCAGTTTGCTTTTTCACTACATTTGAACCTGGCCAAGAGGTTCAGTACTTCACAATCTGCAGATCAACAAAATGGCTATTTCTGTGGTTGGTATCTTTAGATCAACCAGTTCCTGAGTCCACCTCCAACTCCTTCTGCTCTCTTTCTCTAGATATAAGAGTCTGAAACCTGTGTGTCATAAATTGCCAGCGATCACTAGACATGTGACCTGTCTATACCTACAAAGATAAGAATCGTTTGGACAATGTTTTTTCCCTTGACACTCTAAGGATGTGAAAGCTGGACTTTGAAGAAGCAAGATAGAAGTATTGACACTTTTGAACTTTGGTGCTGGAGAAGACTTTTGAGGATACCATGGACAGCCAGAACAACAAATGGATCATAGAATAGATCAATACAGAATTTTCATTCAAGGCACAAATGATCAGGCTCAAACTATCATACTTTGGACACATTATGTAAAGATCCAGCTCACTTGACAAATCCATAATGCTGGGAAAAGTTGAAGGAAAGAGAAAAAGAGGACGACCAGCAGCAAGGTGGATGGACTTAGTTACGACAGCAAGGAATGCACAACTGAGAGACCTTAAACGCCAAGTTGAAGATAGATCATCCTGGAGAGAATCTATCTATGTGGTTGCTAAGAATCAACACTGACTTGACAGCACTTAATAAAATCACACACTCCTATTATAATAATCTGTTGCAAGATGCTTTGATAGTCCATGTCAGCTGAAAAGCAGGATGTAAATGCTGCCTTTCCACTAACGAAAAGGCTCTTCTGCTCACAGAAGATTTGTGACCTACTGCAAATGTTGCAGAATAAATAAACTCCAAATTTAAAGATGTTTTAAATACATGTCTTTGCACAAGCTCATTTCAAGTCCTTTTTATGGCTCAGTAAGTTATTTTATTTATTAATCCAATTTTTACACCGCGCCAAACCTTCGTCTCTGGGCGGTTAACAATAGCATAAAACAATTTAAAATATATACAAAAACTTAAAACAATTTAACAATTTAAAAATCACCTACAAATTAAAACCTTAAAATTTTAAGTTAAATTCTGCATATTCCCAATTTCACTTTTTTTTACTATAATACAAACCTCAATACAAAGATGTGCAAAGTTTGCTATCCATTAGTTTTGTGCCACAGATGGAACAGTACTAACATTCCCCCCCCCCACTTTTGCATGATTCTTTGTATGCAAACCATAATTCAAAGGAGCCAGCCTACAGCCTGTACGATCTCAGATTCATGCCACAACCACAATGTGGGTTCATTCATGTGGTCAAAAAATAAATCAAATGTACCAGGAATCATACTGTATACACCAGGGCTGCTCAACTTCGGCCCTCCTGCAGATACTGGCATACAACCCCCATAACCCCTGGGTACTGGCCACTGTGGCTGGAGATTATGGGAGTTGTAGTCCAAAAGCAGCTGGGAAGCTAAATTGAGCAGGCCTGCCTTAGACTGTAGTCAAGACTGTAGGTCCCAACACTGAATTCCAGTCCAAACTGAAAATCTTATTCTTCTGATACAGTTCATTAGCAACATGGCGATCTAGTCATCACAACATATTTTTATATATAAAGTGTTTTAGTGACATGTACATCTATCTTAGATCTTACCTAATCGTAGCTCTCCAAAATTGCCACATCCAATTTTCTTCCCAACTCTAAAGTTAGGTCCAACCATTAAGACTCCAGAGTTTGAAGAGCTGCTGCCTCGTGGATTGTGACTTGGACGTCCACTAGGCCTTGCCATTCTATCATCTGGTTTGTCCTTGTCTTTCTTTTTGCTATCCATATCAAGTTTACGGTACTCCACTTTGAACTTCTTTCCCCAGTCAAGACAGGCAAACTCAAATGGGATAAAGTAGAAAAGGAAACATCACTAGTTAAGTGTTCCAGCTAGTTATTATGAATCCACAAGCTGCTGCAGGCAGTCACTACTTGAGAATTCATCCCATTCGCAAAGAGTTTTTCCTTCGTGGTCGTCAGAGCAAAATATGTTCTCAGCGGATCCTCTATAAGCACCATTCACTGGTATTTAAAGTGCTTCTGTAACGAAAAACAGAAATTAATTAAGCAAGTACAGCGAATACAAAGTTATATGCCACTGAGGAGCACAGGTGTAGTCAGCACTAGACACATGATTTTTTTTAAATTAATTGCTTGCAAATCCAATAAACTGAGATTATTACTGAGAGAGAGAGAGAGAGAAATATTACAAAACCCACAAAGGGAAATAAGTGTGCAAACCACCCCGCCAACTATGCTTGAAATAAATATGCACAAGTCATTATTTCCTAATTGAATTCAAAGATTTACTAAATACTACATTAGTGTAAACAAAGCAATTTACAACTAGAAACATTTGCTCATTTCTAAGTAAAAATGCCACATCCTGCCAACAAAAGTTTTAAACCTCTTCCGGAGTTGCAAAGATCGGGCTGCTTAATTAATTCCTTAGCAACAGAGCAATCAGATTTCACTTTATATGAAAATGCATAGAAGAGAGCTGTAGTTCACATAGGCTTGGACCCTAATTTCTGTGCCTGTAATTCAATTCATGGAACATGGCTTTCCCATCTAACCCTTCTCTCTGGAGCCCTCAAAATCCTGCTCCCAGGGTTTGCCTCATCCCTGAACAGGATGGCATTTAGCATGGGGAGCTACTGCCAGAAGGGAGAATCGGCAAAAACTGAGTTGTTGCTTGCACAAGAGCATCTTCAGATCCAAGTCATAATGTAGAATGCATTTGCAAGAATGAGTTTAATACTCAGGTCAACAAATGAAAACATCATGAGTATTTATTTCAGTGTTAACAGGGCACCCAAGTTAGTCTGTTAAAATGGACCACATTCTTAGCATTATACTACTGTTGCACCATTTCCTGTTAAAGATTGTCTGGGCTACTGGGATAATAATTTAAATAGTTTAAGACTACAATATGCTGAATATTTCACAATATTTAAAAGTACAAGAAAATAGAATTTCACGACATATGGCTATTTCAATAGTCAAATATTACCAAATAATGCTTAACTATTTGCCACTAAGTGAGCCAGCGTGGTGTAGTGGCTAGACTGCTGTACTAGGACCGAGGAGACCAGAGTTCAAATCCCCATTCAGCCATGATACTAGCTGGGTGACTCTGGGTCAGTCACTTCTCTCTCAGCCTAACTTACTTCACAGGGTTGTTGTGAAAGAGAAACTTATGTAGTACACCGCTCTGGGCTCCTTGGAGGAAGAGCGGGATATAAAATGTAATAATAATTATTATTATTTAAGAAGTTAGCAGTAAACATTTAATGAACTTTTGAGGTATTTTTTAAAGGAAAATTAAGAGTATACTTTCTAAGATACAAAATGAGTTATGTTAAAGTTAGTTATTGTCATAAATGCAATATTTTTTTAGAAGTCAAATATGGTCTACGTGTTAAATGTACAGGTAACTGGCAGCTATTATTTTGAGAACTATTACATGATGGTACAAAACTCCATGGAAATTGAGAAGAATTAATTCTAACTCCTGACGACATTGAAGGGTAGATGGAAAAGGTGATCATGCAATATGGTGACACGGCTTAAAAATTCTGGCTCACATACTGTTGTGCGTGCCACAACAGTATGTGAGAGGGAGGAAGAATTATCAAAAATCACCTACTGCACATACAAAACATTCCTACATGTACCCAACATTCAACAGTATGAGTCACATAAATTTTGGAGGCAAATTATCTCCACAAGTATGGAAATAAACAGATCTTATCTGAACATTTTGTTAAATACAGTAAGAAACAGGAATCTGATTTTTTACTTGATTGTAGTGACAATGTCTGATTGCCCAGTACTGTACAAAGAAAAAGCACCACCATCTAATTCATTTATAGGAGAATAAACTCCTGTTAAGTTGCTTGAAACAGCTGTATTTCACAAGATCTAGAGAATAAAATAAAATTTTGATAATACAAGTTGTTTTCTACGTTGGAATGGGAACACAACTGGTTAAATGTAGTTAAACCAATTTAATAAAGTACTACTTAGTTGTGTGATTTAAGCACAGCTAATGTGGACCAAATTCAAAGCTAATATGCACCAAATTTACAGGCTATAGCTAGACATTGATTTTTACTGATCTTCTAATAAATTTAACTTTAAAATAATTTTAGGTACTTAAGGACCAAATTACATGCTGACTGCATAGTGTGTGTGATTTTTGTTTTGTTTCTTAAAGCAGCTACCACAGGGCCCAAGCAGAATAAAGACCATGGCAGATATTTAACCTTTTTAAAAGCTTTTTTTATTTTACTGAACACACCACATTAAAAATAGTTTGTAGAATGACAAGCATGACACAACAATTATAACCCTTTGTGCAAATCACATACACTCTAATTTTTACTAGATTGCAAAAACAACCTCATTTAACAATCTTTCCAGATACTAATATAGTTGGAAGGCAGAGAATGGGCCAAGTTTTCATGATTTGTAAACAAAACAAAATCAGACCAAGTGGTGAAAAAAGCATTGGGATTGGCCTGACCCAGTCGAAGACAAATAATGTGTGTCAGTTTTCCCCGATATAGATATATGCCACATTTGCTGGTATCAAGAGTCTTTTATTTATTTTTCCAGTGTTGAGCAATACACAATCTATCAAATCCTTAGATTATAAACTCGAGTTAACCCACGAAAATATATTTAGTAATGCCAACTGTGGACTCAAATTCAGCCTCCACTACTTTAACATTTTACTCATCTCTGAGAAAATGTGTGTCCAGAAAGAAAGAACACTAGGACAGGACCACCATAAGTGAAAATATGTTCCCTTTGACCCACAGCCATCCCAGCAGAGAAGGGAACTACTTTTATTAATATAGGCTAATCTGGAAGGGGTCATATACCATCTGTGGAGAAGTTGTGTGTTGTTTAAACGTTCTCCTTAATTGGGGCTGAAGATGATGAAACAACTGGTTTCCATTTCCATGCCTTATTCCAGATCGCTAACAGTCTGCTGAAAATCATTTTCCAAGATTGCCTAAGGCCAATTAAAGGATTATTCATTTGACTTATTAAAGTATACAATTTAGAAATTAGGCCTTTAGAGGAATTTGACCTTTTCATTACACCATGCTCCCATTGAAAATGCCTCCCCCAAAACAGCTATTTGCCTTTAGCAGGAAGCTGCCATTAGTTTGGATGGGCATTTTTGTCAGTACTACAACATGAGGGAGAAAGGAACATTGGTCTTACCTGTGAAGGGTTATTTTTCCCTATGTCTGGAGCTCATCATTATGGATTAGGTACAAAGCATGCTTGGAAGACAGGACTGACATCATTGTAGTTTTAACTTCCTGACACCAGGAGGGGCCTAGACACCAGTTCCAGGAGTGCAGGGAGGAGTAGCAGTAGTAAATACAGGAGAGAGCTCCCTAAACTTCAGAGGGGAAAAACAGTATATACACCCTAAGAAAAATAAGGGCAGAAAGGTTAGTGATATGGAAGTACCATATGTAGGGAAGAAGGACCGAAAGCAGGGGAAAACTGTCCACTAGTAAGCCCATGGAGCTGACTCCACCCAAAAGCGGCTACCCATAGTACTATCCAATGGTCTAAGAGAAGATAACATCCACGTACATCCAGGAGGGAATGATGAGCTCCAGACACAGGGAAAAAGAATCTTTCACAGGTAAGACCAATGTTCCTTTTTACCCTGTGCTGGAGCTCATCATTATGGGACATGTCCAAGCAGCCTAAATGTAGGAGGGAGATGTACTTATACAACCTGTTGAACCATGTGGCATCCGAAAGCCGCCTGTGGTGCGTGGAGGAAAGAAATTTTATAGTGTTGAATGAAGGGAGTGATAGAGGGCCAGGTAGCGGCTTTGCAAATGTCAGATAACAGCACCTAGGCTGAGAAACCCACCAAAGTTGCGGCTCTGTGCATAGAGTGAGCCATGAATCCCCCTGGTACCGGGAGATTAAGGGTCTTGTATGTAATGCTGATGCACTCCCTGAGCCAACGACCCAATGTGGCTTTGATACTTTTTGACCGAGGAAGGACGGAAAGACACAAAAAGGGAATGAGACCTACGAAATTCCGCTGTGCGACAAAGACAGATGAGCAGAGCCCTGCGAACATACAGTTTATGCCAAGTCCTCTCTTTGCTGTGGATGGGCGCTTCACAGAAGGAGGAAAGGACAATATCCTGAGAATGGTGGAAAGTCGATTGACCTTGGGGATGAATGTGGGATCCATCCTCAACACTACAGCCTCTGGCTGGAACAGGCACAATTCCTTGTATGCCGATAGGGCTCCCAACTCCGAAACCCTGCAGGCCGACGTGATGGCTACCAGGAACAAGACTTCGTAAAGAGAAGTTTGAGACTGATGTCTGACAGGGGCTCGAAGAGGGGTTGAGCCAGTGCGTTCAGGACCTTATTCAGATACCAGAATGGCTGGGGGGGGGGGCGCAAGGTTAGAGGCTCCTTTTAGGAAATAAGAGATGTGAGAATGAAAAGAAGATAGACCAGGTTCTGCTAAGTCGAGGCCTGAGGCCAGCATTGAAGCCTGGCGTCTAAGGGTACTGGGCCTAAGGCGAAGGCCTATGCCTGCCTAAAGGCAACTGAGGACATCAGGAACCCCTGCAGTGCATGGATTTAAATTCTTTCAGCAGGCCCCATTTGGAGAATGCCACCCATATAGCCTGGTAGATCCTCTGGGATGATGAACGGTGGGAGGCTAGTATGGTATCTTGGACTGGGACCAAATACCCCTTGGCCACTGGTCTGTTGCGCTGGAGCCATCCCAGCTCCAGATGTAGAATGGGACCCTGGGACAGAAGGTCCCTGCGTACTGCAAGATGCCATGGGGCCATATGGATAGGTTGACTAGGTCGGAAAACCATGGCCTCCTGGGCCAGTGAGGGGACACCAGGATCAGGTGGGCCCGCTCTAAGATCAACTTTCTGATGACCCTGTTGATGATGGCCGGTGGTAAGGCGAAAAGGAGACTTTGGGGGCAACTGGTGTCAAGGGAGTTGATGGCTTCCGCTGCTAGTATCTTGAGAAGAAGCACGGGAGCTGGTGATTCAGAGGAGAGGCAAAGAGATCCACTAGAGGCTTGCACAGGTGTGCTGTGATCAGCTGGAAGACCTCTGGATGGAGGACCCATTCCACAGGGTCCATCGTCCTTCAACTGAGCCAGTCAGCTTCATCGTTCTCTGACCCGCTTAGGTGTTCTGATGTGAGGGACAGCAAGCGATGTTCCACTCACTGAAAAAGAAGGTTAGTTTCCTCCATCAGTGCTCGTGACCTCATGCCCCCCTGGTGGTTGATGTGAGCCTTCGTGGTGATGTCCATCCTCAGGAGCACATACCATCTCTGAAGATGATGTTGGAATCCTAACAGGGCAAGTCTTGCTGCTTTGAGTTCCAAATAGTTTATGTTCCAGTTTGTGACTACCTGTGACCATGAGCTCTGGGCCGGAATGCCTAGGCAGTGAGCACCCCATCCCTTCAAACTGGCATCCGTGGTCACTGTGATCCACTGTGGAACAGTTAGTGGTAGGCCGTTGGTCATAGCTGGAGACATCCACCATTTAAAGGATCTGCATACCTTCTTAGGAAGAGTAACCTGTTTGTGTGTACCTGCCATGTCGTCATCTTGATGTGGAAAGAGAAGCCACTATAGAGGGTAGGTGTGCCACCTGGACCTGGGTGTGCATTTCATGCATGCTACCATGGATCCCAAGACTTGTGAGAGGAGTATGAGGTCTGTAGTCTGGGATTGTGGGAGTGGTTGAAGAAGGGACATGAGTTCCTTGTTCCTCAGGTAGGAAGACCGGATCCTGGGCTGTGTTGAATACTGCCCTCAGGTGTTGAGGCATCTGGACAGGTGTCTGATGGATGTTTTCTTTGTTCACTTTAAAACTGTGGTCTTTGAGGCACTGAAGTGAGCGGTGACCTGCTGTCTTGGCTTGTAAGAGAGAAGGAGCCCAGATGAGGAGGTTGTTGAGGAACGGGTAAATATGCATCTGCTGGAAGCATAGGTATGCAATCAGTGTGACCATGACTTTCATGAATACCCTGGGCAAAGATGACAGGCCGAATGGGAGGGCCCTGTATTGAAAATGTTGCCCATTGTATAGGTACCTCCTGCATGAGGGGCAGATGGGCATGTGCAGATATGCTTTGGATAGACCCAATGAGGCCAGGAAGTTGTGAGGTTGGATGGCCTCCTTGATGGAATGGAGGGATTGCATCCTGAATTTTTTCTTCCTGACAAACTTCTTCGGGCATTTTAGGTCCAAGACCGTCCTCCAGGATCAATCTTTTTTCAGGAACATAAATAACAGTGAGTAGATGCCGGAACATTCTTCTGTGGAGAGTACCTGCTCGATCACCTAAATCTGAAGGAAAAGATGTATTTATCAGTTGATGTTTGGACACTATGGTGGATCGAAGAGTGATCATGAAGGAGTCTGGTGGGGTGGTCATGAAGTCTACGGCATAACCGAGGGAGATTATGTCTATCATCCATTGCTCTTTGGTGGTAGACATACAAGGGGGGTGAAAAGGTGTAGTCTGCCCCCAACCTAAACAGAGTCATTGTTTTCTGCTCTGTTTGAAGTTAGATGAAGGTCCTTGGAAACCTTGGCCTCTGAAGTACTGCCTCCACTGAGGTCGTCCTGTACCTCTGAAAATGGATGTGTGGAATTCCCTCCCTTGGGAGGGGAAGGAGCCTTGGTACAAGGAGAACATTGAAGTCTGTGTAGGGTTGAGAAATGGTTTGCGCGAGCCCCTGCATGTCAAAGGCATGGCTTTCTTTTTGTCCTTGATCTCTACTAATATGGGGTCTTGCCACTATCTTAGCCAGAGAGATCTGTGCACAGCCACCCCAGCTGCCATGGTCCTGGAGGCCTGCTGCAGGTAGTCCAGGCTAAAGTCTGCCATTAGGGCTGCTGCCTTGGGAAAGCTTGACATTTTCAGGAGGGACCAGGGCTATGAGCTCCTTGGCCCATAAAATTGAAGCCCGGGCAAAGGTAGAATTGGTAGTAGTGGCTTTGATGACTGTTACCAATGCCTTGTGCACCTTCTTAAGTTAGGAATCACACTTCCTGTCCTCAGGAGATCTGAATTGATTGTGGTGCTCAGAATCATCCCTGACACCATCTAGGCGACCAGGGCATCAATGCAGGGTATTGCCAGGTGGGAAGTCACATCCTGGGGCAGGGAACAGGGTTTTCTGGGATAGCTGCCTACTGGCCTAGAGGCGGCTGGTTGCTGCCATTCTGCTAGCATGACCTTATGAAAGCTGCTGGGGAAGGGGACCGTGTGAGATGGGGAGTTAGCAGCAGGGACTGGTAACCTCCTGTACTGATTCTGCTGGAGCCACATCATTGATGGCTCTTTCAGCTTTTGCTAATAGGATATCGAAATTAGAGGACGACCGCCCAGAGACGCAAGTATGTAAAATAAATAAATAAATGTGAGCAGATAGCTGAGCTAACTCCTTCCCCTCCTACCTTCTCATATCCATTTGTATGGGGGAGGGTGAATCAGGGTTGGACTTGGGTTCAAATGCTGGCTCGATACGTACCTGGACTCTAGGCTTGACCGTTGGTGAGGAGGCACTATAGGTAGGCTAGGCTGGGGTAGAGGTGATGCCGGGGGGGGGGTAGGTTGGGTGTGCAACGATTGGATGCAAGAGGGTGGGGATATTTGGGAGGTAAAAGGGGAATCAGAAGAGGAATAATGATGTATTTTCCTTTCACTTTTGGCCCCCAATTTTTGTTGTAGGAAAAGGCTACACTCATATGGTGAAATAGCTTCCTCCGTGGACTAGAGTCAATAGAGGAAGACAATCATTTTCTGGGTAGTCTGGGTCTCATGGGTACAGTGGGTGCCCCTGGGTCTTGAGGTGGCATCACAGGTGGCAAGATTAAGGCACTGCGCAAGCCTGAGCCACCCTCCCCCATAAGTAGTCTTAGCCAATCGGCTACATCAGGTGGCACAGTCAATACTGAACCCTCTTTCAGGGCCACAGGGTTAATTACTGTGATCTGTGGTTTGCCGCTCAGGCCTGCTGGTGGAGCATCCAGTGGCGTTCCCGAAAAATCTTCCATAGGTGGAGGTGAGTTTTGGTCATCGGCAAGTTGATTTGGCTTGTCTGGCCCAGTTGGAGTTGGGGCCATGCCATCCTTCTCATTAGCATTGGATTTTGATGCGGGGGACAGCGCAAACCAGCCAGTTCCCCCCTGACACCAAACACCCCAGAGGTGATGTTACTGGATTCTAGGGAATCGCCCGCAGTGCCCTGGCCAGCTGCCCCCTTTTTGCCACACTGTGCTGTGCTGTTTTTCAGGCAAGGTTTGGTGCATCTGCATAAATCTTTAATAAGGAGCCTGCTAAGGTACAGGAAAGCAAGCAATCTCTTCTTTTTCAGTGGCTGAGTGTCCTCCTTAAGGTGCTTGAATTTTTTGGAGGCTTTTTGTGGACTCGGGGCCTCTTCGTGCATCCCTGCCACCACCACGAGGGGAGGAGGACCAGGGAGAGCGGGGGTTAGTGATTTTGCCCTAGGGCTGCTGGGGGGTGGGTGGGTGGGCTTTGTAGTCACGAAGGGACCTTCAGAAAGGAAACCTTCCAAGAGATCCTCGGCTTGTGCTCTTTCCATGAGTGGAGGAAAGGGAAACCAAAAGCAAAAGACTCAAACAAAGGGCTAAGCTGATCTGGTCAGGTTGGAAAAGAATAAATATTTTTTTTAGGGATTTTTTTCAATTTAAAGATGGGCCCAGGTCACTGCTTTCCCGCCCTGGCACAAACTAAGGGTGGAAGATTCCCCACAAACGGGGGAAGATAGGAGCAGAAGAAAAGAAAATATAAGACCTGAAGGCCTAAATTTGCAAGAGTTATCTCAGTATGCTGCATTCTGAGCGAAAACAGCACTGGAACTGGGGTCTAGGTGCCTCCTGGCTGCAAGAACTTAAAACTACAATTACGGCAGTCTTGTTTTCCCAGCATGCTCTGTACGTAACCCATAATGATGAGCTCCAGCACAGGGAGGGAAGGGTTTCATATTTATTTATATAGTACTACTCACACATGTGGCATTTTATGAAGAATGAGGGGACAGGTCCCTGTACCAAGTGGCTTACATCCAGAAATTAACGCAAAAGAAGCAACTGAGAAAAGGAAAGGAAATGGAGGTGGGGAAGATATGCAAATATTTGTTACATGTACTTCGGAACTGTGCTGTGCAAAAGGCTTCCTAGAAGAGGTGGGTTTTAAGAAAGCAGCATCACACAAGTTCCAGGAGGTAAGTTCCAAGCAAAAGGGCAGAAAGCGAGTAAAGACAGAAACATCTGAGGGATCAAGAGACCTTTGGATGGTTGAGAATAATGGATCAGGAGGAGTGAAGGTCACGGCCAGAGTTTAAACATGAGATCTGAGTGGTAGGGAGAAGCAAGGCCATGGAGGGCTCAGACAAAGACAAGATGCTTGTGCTGGATTTGGAGTGAACAGCAAGACAATGAAAATATTTAAGGCTTTGAATGATTTGGCCAGAGCAACAAGAGGTGAACTATTTTAGCAGCTGAGTGCTGGATGGTGATGAAGAGACCAAGGGGAACCAATGGAGAAATATGTCAAGAGAGAAGGGCCATATTCTTGCAACATAGTAGAAGGTGAAGCAGCTTGATGTGGTGACAGACTGAATGTATGGAATAATGGGGAGAAAGCAGTGAAAACCAAGGCTTTGGATCTGTTAAGCAGGGTAGATGGTGATATTATCAATAGATAAGGACAGTGTGCAAGGAAAGGACAGCTTGTGGGGGATTCAAAATTCAGTTTTGGACATAATGGGCTTGCAACAAAGATGAAGCATCTAAAGCCATGAGACAGGTAGTTGGAGATGCAGGACTAGAGTAAAGGGGACATTCTTTGGTGAGTAGGTAGCTCCCTGCTCCTTCATGCCCTGTAGTCCCAATCCTTCCCCTCCACCCACCCACAGCTTTTTACGTTTAAAAAAAATTGATACACAGCATATGCAAAGTGACTTTCCGTTCTTAAAGGAATGTGGCTTCTAGTGTATTTCTTAAGGGAATAGAATCTAGTGTCTTTTTACTTGTGTTGACTACAGTTTTCCTGTTTATAGAGACAATGGGCCCCACTGACCATGAGCTGTCCAAGAGGTGACCTGGACTGAAATAGTAGACAGTAATTCAAGTGAGCAAGAACAGCTCAAGAAGGACTCCAGGGTGGTTGTCTTCTCTGAGTAGCACCTGAAAGACTAATATACATATGCACAGCTAGGAAATGGTGTCAACCATTTTGGCTGTTCTCTTATGAAAGGGCAGAACTGAATGGAGCCACACAGCACATGCAGCCACCCACTTTATGATGCTTTAGAGTTCAAGGCTATTCAACTGCAGCTCTCCAACTGTTTTTGGATGACACCTTCCAGCATGCCCTGCCACAGTGGTCAATAGTCAAGGATGATGCAAGTTGTAGGCCAACATCTGCAAGAGGGCTGAAGTAGAGTAGCCCTGTCTTAGTGTGTATGCAACCTATAATACCTATTAATTGCAAAAATAGCTTGGGTGGGTGGGTGTGCGTGCGCATGTGCATGCACATGTGTCTTCTACAATGCTGACATCCAGACAAGATGGTAAAAATGCTGGTTTATCAGGGCTAGTCTACTTTGAAAGTGGTTTCATATGCTTCTGCCTGAGTCTTCTTGTCCTGTGCTGAAATGCCAACAATTACAGCACACAGTCAATGGAAAAGCTGGGCCAGAATGATTAATCTGGGGGAGAGAAGGCAAATATTCTTGGGAGAGTTGCATAGCTAGGCTCTTATTCTAAAGCCACCTTGACAGTCTTTGAATACAAATGTTTTAATAAATCAAATTATAAAAACTAAGGTGCAGGACTTACCTGCATAGCTAGGAACTAGGGATGTGCACAAACCTGTTCAGAGGCCCTTTTACAGGCCTTCAAACAGGTTCAAACACTGGGCGGTTCGAAGTGTTCGGCATCAGAGGATGGGGATAACATTAATGGCAGGGGAGGGTGCACTTAACCACCACCATCCCGCTGCATTTCCCCCGCCAGCGCTCATTGAAAAACTGGTCCGGCAGGGCAGCAGTGTACCTCCCTGCCGCCCCATCCAGTCCTTAGACCGGAAGTGACAGAAAGTAGCGTGCGCACATCGGCGTGTGTGCACATCAGGCGCATGCACAACACACACACGCTACTTCCTGTCACTTCCAGTCCAAAGACTGGACGGGGCAGCAGGGAGGTACACTGTCACCCCGCCAGTCTGGATTTTCAGCAAGCACCAGCAGGGGAATTGTGTGTGTGTGCGGGGGGGGAGTGCATCCTCCCCCACCATTGAACCTGCCCCCGCCAGTTCCGTGCACATCCCTACTGGGAACCACAGAGCCCTTACTCCTGCTATTGATACCAGATGACTTCATGATGCAATGAAAGAGGTAGGCTGCTATTAATACACGGGCATTCTTGACTTCACAGAAAGCAGACCACAGATGAACAATATTGCGCTCCCTTATTGCACTCCCTGTCACCTCCTGTCAGACCAGGAGTGCTCCAAGTAACTTCCAGGGGGGGGGCGGGAGAGGGGGGAATTTCAGTTTTCTAAATATCAAGAGAAGAAATTGAATTTTAGAATATTTGCAGCCCACATTGTCTTTTTTTTTAATGGAAACCTGTCCAGACATTGTTACTCATGTACCAGATCCCACTGGAACTAAACCTATTGGCTGGATAACTAAATAAAAGGCGTTTGATGAAAGAAAAAGCAGCAGCTTCAACAACTAAAGTAATGAATCATCAAAATATAACAAGCAAAGCACAAACTAAAAAGGACTAACAAAGGAGAAAATATTTTCAGAGTTTAGAAACATTACATAATCCATCAACAATGACTATTTATGCTTGTTTAGAAGAGAAGATGCGAAACTCACAATTACTTTGGGGCTATTTTCAGCCATCAACATGCATTTAAACTAGGTTGTTCAGAGCTGGAACTAGATTTCAAATTCCAAGAAAGCATCAACACATTTTGACACACATGGGATGTTCCTTGTTTTGTACGGTATTGTTATATTATGCAGTTTTTCCATAGTCAGCTTCCCTCTGAACTTTCAAGATGTGACTTGTTGAAATCTTGCTTTCCTATAGCACACCACCACTTCTGGAAAGCTAAGACAACCAATCTCTAGTTCAACACATCCAAAACCAAACTTTCCAGATCCTTTTCCTTGCCACTGTCTCTTAGCAACACTGAGACTGCCACCCAAGTGTGTGTCATTTGCTTTATTTAAAACTCTTCCTCCCTTCAACTAATAGTTCTGATTTTCTCATTTTAAATTTTTACAACTATCTACCTCATTTTAGTTCACTCAGTTCTCCCTGAACCTCCCCAGCACACTTAAAGATCCAACATATGTACTTAAGATCTACTACACTCATTTTCCCATACATACTTAAGGAAAAAGTTACTTACCCAAGAAAATGTTCCGGTATTCATAGATTTCTCCATCACAATTCACATTCATATGCAGGTCGCATTCTGACAACAAAGAATGCATTTAACATTAGCAATTGATATAATTCAATAGTTTGATAAATGTATTGAATATGCTATTGTAATTACACAAGCACTGATGTTATTAGTTCCTCACCACCACCACTGCCGTCCAGCAAATATGCATTTATTAGCATACACTGAGAATACGCTAAGAAGACAAATGCCAGATAGATATTCCTTCAAGCCAGAGATATCAAGTAATTGCCACTAGCACTGATGACATCCTATTTCAGTCTACTGGATACATAACCACCATCCTTTGAGAAGTCACGTAAACAAGTTTTCTAGGTAGTCACACAACAGACACACAGAATTTAAGTCAAATATGCCACAGGACTGCCATCTAAGTAATGAATCACCTTACGTTATTAAGAAGCAACATGAAATCAGGATTATGGGAGAAGGCAAGCTTTTTACTATGTTTCAGGTGCCAAGGAATTTGCACTGGCCAGATATCCCCATGTCTTGTATATCTGCCTAGTAGTGTTTTTTTGGTTATGTCTGCACACCTGAGTTTTCTTTGAGACATCTTTTACATTTCCAAAATGTGATTCTCTTCATAATATCCAAAGAAGAGCCTACTGGAAATTAGTCACACATATCCAGCAGGTGGCACTTTCTGAAATACTCCAAGTGGCTCTATGAATGGCAATCTACAATTTGCATATTAACTGTAGTTCTGTAAATATAAACACAATTCCCAAACAGCACATTAAAAGCAGATTTAAAAATTGGCCAGCGGTTGACACACAAGTATCAACTGTGCCTGCCACAATGAAGCAACATAACAGAGAGCTCATGTTAATATGTACTTTAATACAATCTTAAAATCTAGAACAGTGGACTTATCAGGAGTTGGGATCTCTTGAAAGCTCAGTGCTGCTGGGCTGTATGTAAGCCAGCAGTAAAGGGGCAGCCCCATAAACCCAATGGTGGAGCCACCTAAAAAGCTACTTTCAGGCAAGTCCCCTGTTACCAAGCAGGCCAAAACAGGTCTTCCTTACATAATCCAGAGACTAAAGCTGTGTTACAAGCACAAAGAAAGCACTAAAAGAGTACATAAGGCCTACTGAGTGCAAATGCAGTTTACAAATTGTCAAAGGTATAAACAGAACATATATGTAGCATATATAGATGATCTAACACAAAGACTCACCTTCTCTCATAGTGAATGGCGAGGGGAGAGGAAAAATGCAGCATAGTTCCTCCTCCCGCTCAAAAGAGAGTGGATGTCATCACCTCCTCAACACACCAAGGACAGGAGAATGGGACCAACGGCTGGCCCGCCACCTCATTCCCCTCCCTCCCATTCAGATGAGCTGAAGAGATTAGAGTATCATTGCAAGACTTTTCTGCAAGGCCCCAACAACCTGGACACCTTTTGAGAGTACAGAAAATCCAAGTTTTTAAGTCCAGAACATGAACCAAATCTTGCGCGCACACACACACCTCTCTTATATTCTCTCACGTTTATAGGCAATCCGACCATTTTCCAAATGAACAGTCTCTCTTTCCAAATCCTCTGTGGCTATAATTATAAGTGCATTTACATGGAAGTAAGTTCTACTGAATCCCAGAGAATTTACTTCTGAGTAAAGCATAGAAATGTCCAAAGATATTCGAAATGGACAATGACTTTTACTTGGAGGAGTTCTCATAAAAGCTGGTCCAAGCTTGGAGGAACCTGAAGAGCAGCAGTGATATAGGAAGATGCTGAAAGGTATCATCTCATACTGTGCGGGAGGAGGCAATGGTAAACCCCTCCTGTATTCTACCGAAGAAAACTACAGGGCTCCATGGGCACCAGGAGTCAAAATCGACTGGACGGCACACTTTACTTACTGTAAGACCAGGTCTCTTCTCACATAAGGGGGGGGAGGGGTATGGGAGTGACAGGGCTGGGGCTCCTCTTGTTGTATTGCCCTGTCTGTCTTGTGCAAAGCCTCAGTAGGAGGGGATGATAACGCCCCCCTCTCTTGGAGGGAACTGGAAAGAAAGGATGCCTGGTGGGGGATTTACCCTCCCTAGAGATGAACTACCTTAGTGGGAGAAATCCTTGGGAAAGGGGTCCCTTGGCCCAAGATCCACCGGTGGGGGGAGTGGTACTCACGTCCCCTGGCATGGCTGGAGTCCCAAGTAGCTTCAGGTCACCTCAGGATTTTTTTGGTAACGCCCCTTGTTCCTGGTTTGCTAGAGACACGGGAATGAGCAATGATTCTGGCTGGCATGTGGGGGGAAAGCGCGTTTGCTAGTTCCCCATACCCATGGTGGGGCCAGAATTCTTTGGTGCAGGAGTTGTAAGAGCGCCTGTCAGCAATCTCACTGAGGGGCTGGGATTAAGTGGCAGGAGGTGCTACTGCCAAACCATTTGGAGGAGGGGGCGCTCACTGAGCCTGACCACAGGAGCCCTCGGCTTCTTTCAGTGCTACCGGGTGTGCTCCACAGTTTACTTTTTGCTTTTTTCTTGCCAGGAACCTCAGCCTCAATGGAATGCTAATTCTTTCGCTACTTTGTTATGCAGCTGCCTCTGAGAGCATTCAGAGCCCCTGGTGGCCAAGACCAAAAACTGAAAGGTTCGTACCCACTCCAGAAGGAGATGTAGGAGAATAGAGGCATTTGGGCTAGAAGAAGACTGATTTGGGCTAGAAGAAGACTGATTTGGGCTAGAAGAAGACAAGTCTGCCCTCAGAGTGAAGTCCCTTCAAGATAGATCTCAACAAACAATCCCCATCGTGGGATGGAGACAAACAGCTCACAAATGAAAGTAAACAAAGGAGTCCATTAGCCAAATTAAAGAGTGACAAGAAGTGTTTTGAATTTAGGTAAAAACAATAAACGACTCCCTTCCCACCCTGGAACAAGGGGGGCGGAGGGAGGAAGATTATGGGGGGAAAACCTAGCCTGAGTATAAGAAATACAGAGCTCTCTTTATACGCTGTTTCCTGAGACAAGACAGGAAGGGAACTGGGGTTTTGGAGCCACCTAGGTAACTTCCGGATATGACCCATCTACTGCTTTGAAATTTATCCTGTGTTTTTGAGGCATGCTGGGCTCACAACCCATTATGCTAGGATTACATCCGTGCACTGCGGAAAAATACTTCCAAGCCTATTCGGGCTCACCACCCACATGCTGAAGACCACTTAAACAGACAGATAACTTTATTACTGTCATCAACCAGGATGACCACTTATTTAGAATACTAGATGAAGATATTAATCCCATTATGACATAATCTCACATGTACTGACTCAAAACATTTCAGTTTAGAAACAAAAGTCCTCTCAAAAACACTAGGATTATTCTCCTTAATACCAGGATAGATAAAAATCATTTTTAAAAAACAAACAGAATTTTCAAATTCTTAAAGTAATTTGTTAAAAAATGAACCTAGGTCAAAGACCTTGTGAATATTAATCATAGCTTCTAATTATATTTTTTGAACATACTTGTTAACAAGTATATGGAGATGAGAGATAACAGACGTGATCAGTGTTATTCTGCAGGTAGTATACATGCACACAAACAGTCAAGCTCTAACCTCTCTCTAAAAGTGGAGAGAGAGAGAGAGAGAGAGAGAGAGAGAGAGAGAGAGAGAGAGAGAGAGAGGTGTCAATGAATAGAGGACTTGGAGGGATGGAGTAGATCTGGACAAGAAGAAATGAGCAGTGATTAATGAGGGATAGAATCTTCTTGACTAGCACTTTAAATTGATTTGATACGATACAAGTCAAATATGCCTTATACTTATGTGATTTTATCAGTTCATCAGTTATCAGTGATGTAATTTTATCATCCAACCTACAAAATAAGTTCTTTGTATCAGAATGTCTCGTTCCTGCTAGATGTTGTTCACAGGTAACAAGGAAACAAGCAATTTCTACCTCTTAGTCCTGTCAACATTCTGGGCTGTAAGATTGATTAATTGTTAAAACTAAAAATATTCCATTTGATTAACTTCTGAAATTTCTCCATGAAGAAGTGTCATCCCATATATTGCTCAAATGCATTTCTAAGCATGGTTTAGAAGTAGCAAGTGGCATTTTTGTTTCTCAGTCCTATGCTCCAGTTAGTGCTACAGAAGATCTTCTTCATCCTAAACAAGTTTCCAGGCATATGTTTAAAGATGTTTACATTTTTTGTAGCTAGTCAAAAAGTTATGATTTGGATTCAGAACTGCACAGATAGAAGTCTGCTCAGACAATGAAGTTCTCACCTTCTCCACAACACACCATCCATTTCCTCTTCTGATGGTTGAAGGATTCTCCAGAAGGTGGAGAGACAGGACATGGAGGTCTGGGTGGAAGGAAAAATTGCCAGTGCATTTTAATTGTGCAGCTCTGGATCCAATCTCACATTTATATATTTTATTTCAATCAATCAATCAATTTATTGCGGCCGTAGGCCATACAGAAAACATACAAGAATTAAAAGAAAATTAAAAACAGAATATACCAGCAGTAGTATGGCACATAATAATGAACAGTAGCTCCTAAAATTTAGATCATAAACAGGATCTTAGTCTAATAGCAACATAAAAGAATTTCACCGCCACCTTGGTAATTTCATTGTCTAGATCCTCAAGACAAAAATTCAAATAAAAGGGGTCAGCTCTTCCTGGAAAATGCTCTAATAGAGGGAATATGAGTTCTTTTCTGGTATCAGAATACAGGGAGCAATAGAGCAGCACATGCGAAACAGTTTCAGGAAGGCCTGCACCACAGGGGCATAGGCCATAATCTGAAGATCCCTTGCAAAATCTTTTTTCCAGAAGGGCTGAAGGCAACACGTTCATGCGGGCCCTAGTAAAAGCTATCCTAAACTTAGGAAAGTGTAGGGAAGCTAAATACCTAGCACCTTTATTCCCCAAAGGGGGCTATATATTTTATTTGACATATTTGTATACAACCCAAAACTTGCATCCTAGGAGATTAGTCAGCACTAGGGATGTGCACGAAAGAGAGGGAGCACTAGGGATGTGTACCAAACTCAAAACATTCCGAGTGTTCCGGCGATAATATGAAACGCCCCATTGTTCCCCATGGGTAGCTCCTAGGGACACCAAAATGGGAGATAGGCAGTGTTCCCTCTAACAGGGGTTCCCAGATGTTATTCACTACAACTCCCAGCATGCCCAGCTGCAATGGCATTTGGCTAGGGATTATGGAAGTTGTAGTCAACATCTGGGAATCCCTGTTAGAGCGAACACTGGTGGTAGGGCATGATCGGTGCTACCTACCACCCAACCTACAAAACAAATGGGCAAGTGGGCAGTTTTTGGGAAAACATTAAAATCCTATGGGATTTGGGGGGGAATGTTAAAAATTTGTTTAAAATTGCCCAATTGCCCATTTCTTTGGTGGGTTGGCTGGTAGGCAGCACCCATGATGCCCTACAACACAACCCACTTTGGTGTCCCTAGGAGCTACCCATGGAGTAACTCCATTGTTCCCTATGCCTGTAACAAGCTGCACTCACAGAGTGCAAACACAAGTGTTGCAACCCAGCCTTAAACACTGTAGAAGCACACAGTAAGAGAGAATCTGTCCCTCTCAACACAGAACACACATTTCAAAAACAGTCCAATAATGGCCCCAAAATATAACTGACCCAGAATCCACTGCCAGCCACAGTGCCTGTGCTGCAGTAACATCACTGGCACAAGTTCCTCTCTCACACAGAGAATTAAGACTCCTTACTTCCTAGCATTGCAACAGCTGCCACAACAGCACCCTTAGCACAAAGCATAACCATAAGCTCAACTAGAGCAACTTCAGTCACATTTTGGACAAGTATACCTTGCAATGCAAATCGCAGAGCAGTGAGTGAAGAACAAATTAGTCTCAAGGCCAGACATGGAGCTCAAAACAGCAATCACCAAGAAATATTACACTAACACACACACCAATGTCCATTTCTCGCCACAACACTATCTCACAAACAAACCACACCACAACTCAAGGAAGGAAGGCACTTGCATTCTGCCTTTGTCAATCTGAGATCCAGAAAAACCATGGTTATAGCAGGAATAGCACAGCATATTATACTCAGTGCTGAGAAAACCACAAAATCAAACCTTTGAGTTCTTCCTCATCTCCTGATGTATTCTCTTCAAGAGAGACACAGTATAAGGGTTGTCTCTGCCTCCCAGTCCCTTTGAATAGATTTCGAAAATTCCCACCTTTTGTTTTCCCCCCTCCCTCTCCCCCAGCCAATGGGGGCATAGTTACCCATGACAACACTTGATTTCAATTACAAGCCAAACAAGAAGCAAGAAGATCACAAGCCAATCGGAAGCCAGTGCCAGAAAATCAATCAGCAAGAGAAGAACAGGCCTCCAAAATGGTGCTTGAAGCATTTCTATTCAAAAGGAATTGCTTTGTTCCAAACTCGAAACAGACCCTTTATTTAAAGGGTATTTTGTTTCAAAAGCTCGAAACAGCCCTTTTTAAGTCAATACATTATCCCTAGTCAGCAGTCTCTTGGTTACATTAATACTACAGTAGTTACACTTTCAAAATTGTATTCTAGCAATCTAGACTAATCAAATTTAACTACCACTTACCACATTTAATTTGCACTACAGAAATCATCCGAGCACTGACATAAAACCATTAAAGCCAAAGAATACAGCAATACAAACACAACTGTCAGTTAAACAGCTAACAAAGGTTTACTTCAGAAATTAATCAGATAAAAATTATTATGTTTTCCTTTGAATGGGGGGAGAAAGAAAGAAAAGCAAAACATACTGCATTTCAAATGCAGAGATTTTTATCTGCCCAGGAGAGAACCACATAGCAACCCTGAAATTACATGTCAATCAAGAGGCAGGGACAGATACAATTAGTGTTTTCAAAATGCATATTTTGTCCAAATTTCAAGGATTAAAGTACCCATAGTGAAACCATTGCAGAATGATCTACTGTGGAGTAAACTGCACAGTCAAGAAAGTTTAATTAAGGATTTGACAAACAGTGGCAGTTCACAAGCTTATAAAGTCTAAACATCTCATTATTGCTTTATATAGCTGATCATCTCAGGATACACAGTGGTCATTTTTACAAAACTACCACCACAAGTCTAAACAGAAGTAGGCCTTTTCTACTGTTCATCTCATCTTAGGTTTCCATATTTCAGATAGCAATTTCTTTGATCCACAGGATAGATGTTGAACAAAGAATGAAACAAATGTGGGGGAATCTCACATCATAAACAAGTGACTAAAGAGATTATCTACTAACACACCCAAACACAATGCAATACTTTCACCTGAGCCGCAGAAGCTGACTGCATGTACATGCAGTGAAACAAATAGAATCATTGGTCCTACCTGTGAAAGGTTCTTTTTAGCAGTGTCTGGTTTAATCATAGAGAGTGGGTTGTATTCCAGATCATGTCTCAGAGACAGGAAGGTGTTTTCAGAGTTGTAGATCATATCTGGTAGTTAGGTAGGCGTCACCCAATTCCCCAGTTCTGGACTGTTGAGCCAGGTCTCCGCAAAGCTGAAGAAGGAAACTTAGTCCCAGAAAAGAGTGAGAAAGAAAAAAATATTCAGATAGAAGAGACAAGTCAGAGTGACAGATAATCATGGTCAGAAATGTGCAGCAGGTAAATCAAAGGATAGGATCTGCCAACCCCGGGAGTCACTGCCTCCCACAACTGCGCCCAGGTCTACCCCAAGAAGTTCTAGCGTCCACGGGAGGGCCGGATTAAATCAGACACTGCGAAAAAGAACCCTTCACAGGTAGGATCAATGTTTCTTTTTCTGCAGTTGTCCCATTTAATCCTAGAGAGTGGGACATGCCCAAGCCTGAGAAGAACCCTGGGGGGAGAAGGTGGATGATCAGACCACCTGCTGAAGAACAGTGCACGCCATAGCAACCTGATCTGAATGGAATGAAGCTACCTTATAATGCTTGATGAATCGGGAGATGGAAGACCATGTGACTGCCTTACAAATGACCTGAAGTGGGAAGGCCACCGAAGCGTTGGCACTGCGGGTAGAGTGTGCAGTGATGCCCCCTGGGATTGGAAGATGGAGAGACTGGTAAGCCAAACAGATGGTGGCCTTGATCCATTTCACTAATGTGGACTTCAACACCTTGTGACCCAGGTAAGTTGGATGAAAAGAGATGAAGAGAGTCCAAGCTGTGATGAGGCCTGGTGTGCTTCAGGTACATATGGAGGGCCCTGAGCACATCAAGGGTGTGCCAAAGTATCTCCTTGGAATGAGCAGGCTTCAGGCCAAAAGACAGAAGGACCACCTCCTGCAACCTCTGGAAGGAAGAATTGACCTTCAGAATGAAGGTCAGATCGAGACGGAGGATCACCTCATTTTCACTGAACGTGCAAAGCTCTTTGCGTGCCGACAGGACCCCTAGTTCTGATACTCGCTGCACAGACGTAACGGCCACCAGGAAAAGCACTTTATATGAGATGATCTGCACAGGTATGGATGAAGGGGTTTGAAGAGAGGCCGAGTGAGGGCACTGAGTACCTGCTGAGGTCCCAGGAGGAGAACCTATGAACCGGGGGAGGAGTTAGGTTAACTGCCCCTCGGAGAAGATGACTCAGGTAAGGATGCAGAAGCTGGGAGCCCTGAATGGACAGGTTTAGCACTGACGCCAGTGCCAAAACCTGCCTGCGCAGTGTGGTGGGTCTGAGGCCCGTCCCCAGGCCTTCCTGGAGGAACGAAAGGATTTCAGGGATGCTGACCATGATTGGAGACAGATGTTTCCTGCATGCCCACCTAGAGAAGGCTAACCAGGTGGCTTGATGAATTCTATTAGTTGATGGTCTTCTGGATGCCAAGATGGTATCCTGTACTGCCTTAGAGTAACTGGCACGTCTCAGGTGGGAAGGCTCAACCTCCATGCGCAGAGTTGGAGCCATTCTGGGTCCGGGTGGAGCAGGGGCCCCTGATGTAGCAGGTCCTGGTGTGGGGGAAGAGGCCACAGGTCCGTGATGGATAGAGATAACAGGTCTGAGAACCATAGTATCCTGGGCCATCACAGAGCAATCAGGATCAAGTGTACTCCTTCTAGCAGCATCTTCTAAAGAACTCTGCCTATGATGGCAATCAGTGGGAAGACATACAGGAGACCCAGAGGCCAAGGGGCCGTGAAGGCTTTGATGTCCTCGGCTAGCAGGCAGTGGAATCTAGTGAAGAACCTGGGCCTCTGGTGATTGGACTGGGAGGCAAATAGGTCCACGACTGGGACTCCGAAGACCTCCATGATCTGATGGAAAACCTCCTGGTGGAAGGTCCATTCCGCTGGGTCCACCGTCCGGCGAGCGAGCCAGTCTGCTTCCAGGTTGGATTTTGATGCTGAGGTGTTCGGCCACAATGGAGGAGAGATGCTTCTCTGCCCAGGTGAACAGGAGTGTTGCTTCTTTCATAATGGATCATGACCTGGTGCCGCCCTGATTTGTGACGTATGCCTTTGTGGCCACGATGTCTGTGTGGACTAACACATGCTGGCCCCGAAGGAGTGGAAGAAGTTGGACATGGGAGAGTTGGATGGCCTGTAGCTCCAATAGATTGATGTTCGATGACTTCTCATGAGACCAGGTTCCTTGAGCAAGCTGCTGCTGACAATGACCTCCCCAACCGGTCAGGCTTTTGTCCATGGTCACTGTAGTCCTGTGGGGGGACGAGAACAGTTGGCCCCGTCAGATGGCTGGAGAGAGCCACCAGCGAAGAGATTGTAGGACCTCCAAGGGGACCCTGATCATGGTGTGGGTCTTGGTGGCAATCTGCTCCTGAAAGGGGAGGAGTAGCCACTGCAGAGGGTGGGAGTGCCATCACGCCCAAGGGGCAGACTCCAGGAAGGAGATCATTGAGCCCAAAAGCTGCGCCAGGAGGATGACATCCATATGCAGTCTGGTCAGAAGATGGCGGATTAGGGCTGCCATCTTGAGGCAACATTTGACAACATAATTACTCCCTGTGTTGTAGTGACTGTGTAGTCCCAAGTGTTGTAAGGTGACTCGTCAGTGTATTGACTATGAATCTGTGAGATTCCAGGAGCTGAATGGTCTTCTGAATGTCCTGGTCAGCTTCATGGAGAGAGGGGGAGCGGATCAGCAAATCGTCCAAAGAGGGATGCACATGGAGGGCCTCCACCCACATCCTGGAAATGAGGGCCACCATGACCTTGGTGAATACCCTTGGGGCTGAAGACAGCCCAAAGGGCATTGCTTTGTATTGAAAGTGACGGTCGAGGAACTGGAACCAAAGGAACTTGTGGAAGTCCGGATGTATGGGTATGTGGAGGTAGGCCTTCGACAAATCTATGAGAGCTAGGAATTTCCCTTTCCTTACTGCCTCCTTGATGGAGGGAGGAAGGATCCAACTTAGGGGTGGACAATAGGTTACACTTCCACGTCAGCTTGTGTGGACATCGGTAGCTGGTAGTGGTTTTTTTGGGAGGCTACCAATGGGTTTGGTGGATGCCGGGCATTGCCATTCCACGCACATCACACTACGGGGGGGGGGGGGGCACCACCGACATTACTGGTTCCGAGGCGGGGGAAACTTGTTGATCGAAGGTGGACGTTGGTTGCGCAGGTTCTGATGGAGAGACATCGTTAATTGTGCGCCTTGCCTTAGCCAGAAGGACCTCAAAGTCAACTAAGGGAAAAAGACTTGGAGAGTTAGAAATGGGGGGGAATCACCTCCTCCTCTGAAATCTCCCCTTCCCCTTTTTCCGAATCTATGGGTTCTATGGGGCCTATGGGCTGTGAGTGTGAGGAGTCACTGTCTGAGGAAGGCCCCAGCGCTAGAGGCAAATCAGGCCTTGCTGGCAGTTGCAGAGGAACTTGTGTGACTGGAGCAGGAATAGGGGGAGGCAGTGGGACCGTGGGAGAATAGGATTTGAGGGCATTTGGGCATCTTAGGTTCCAGGGGGGAAGGTGGAGAGGGGGAGGACGAGCTTCTGCATCTGTGCTTTCCTCTGGGAGGCAAGGGCCTTGGTGCAAACAAACCACATTCTGACAGTGGTATGGCCCTATGGTGTAGGCTGGAATCAGGTGAGGATGAGGGAAGCCTGTCACTGCCCTTCCTGTGGAGAGCTCGCCTGCGCCTTGCGCCCTGTGTGGGTAATAGTGGTATAAGGGACATAGAACTATTGATTGGAGGTACCGGGTGCAATTCAGGAGGGTTTCCTGCAGGGCCCCGATCGGCCTGCCCCTGGGGCCCATGAAGAGAAGCCGCAGGTGGCTCCAAAGCAAATTGCCTCTGGAAGAATTCCCTAAGCCACTGAGTAGCTCTGGGAGAGAAGGGGTCAGTATTCACGGGAGGTGCTTGTGGATGCTGAACAGGCGATAGGCAGGCGGGAGAGTGATCCTGCAGCAGGGAGGGAATATGTGGGCCAGCCAGTTCCCCCTCAACCGCTGATCCTTCATTGTGCAGAGGCACAGATGCCAGGAATGTGCCCAAAGGGCTCCGATCGTCTTCCTCAGTATTTAGCTGTTTGGCTGAGCTCTCCTTCGATTTAGCACCATTTTTGCCCGCTTTCGCTTTTGAGCTCCGACAAACCGCTTGAAATGAGGAGCCACTCGCTCAAGCGCTTGTGCCCTTCAGTGCTCTGCAAGACTTCCTTCCATTTTTTTTCTTTTTCTTTGGAGATGGTTGTCCCCCAGCATGTTTGGACTTTTTGTGGGCTTTGGAGTGTCGCTGTCCAGAAGCCTCTGCCCCCATAGCCTTAGACGCCGAGGCAGTGATGATCAGATGGTGGGAGCTAAAGCTACTTCCGAATGGGTCGCGGTGAGCGGTAGGGCGGTTTCTGCGCTGCCCAGGTGCTGTGGCAGCTAAGAGCCCTCAGATAGGGAGCCTTGTAAAAGCTCCTCTGCATGAGCCAGCTCCACTGGGAAAAACGAAGAAAGGAAGTGAAACCAATTTAAGCTAGTTCAATCAGGCCAAATTGCAAATGAAAAAGGAAAATTTAGAGAAGGGTTTGTTAGTAACTCGAATTGAGTGCAAATTCTCCTCACACCTTTGCACAATCTAAGACAGGAGGAGAGAGGCAGAGCAGGGAAGCAGAAAAGTTACCCAAAGGCAGAAAAGCTGAGGAAAATAGCTGATCCAGCAAGAGCTCTCTCTCTCTCTGAGTCCTAACCTGAGCGAGACAGAACTGGAACTAGGGCTAGGAGGTGACTACGCCTACAGTTCAAGTCACAAGGTCCAGTTCTGTCTCGGGCATGCTCAGTTCACTACCCATCTTGAGGATCTCCTACTCGGGGGGGGGGGGGAATCAGACATTCTTGAGCCAAGATCGAGATCTGTGTTTCATCACAGGCAGCACAGAAATGTTATAATACATAAAAATGTACAAACAAGTTTCTGACATTAGCAATATGCTGAAAGTCTATCATGTGTGAAGTGACCTAAACGGTTCTTCAAATAGTGTCGTGTACAATAAGTGGCATCCCTGCAAGAAATCTATATCTAAGGTGCATCCAGCCAGTTTAATGGGTAAGCTCAATAAGCATGACTATGGATGCAGCTGCATGTGTGGAAGTCCAATTCTGTGAGTTGATTACTCAAGTTGGATGGCATCTCTCTAAAATGCCACAAACAGATTCTTCAGCATTATTCAATATCAGTGGAAACAAATGAATTCTCCAACTATCTATTTCCATACATTAAGTATTTGAAGACATTAACGGTAGCACCAACCCATTCATCTCACAAGATTTTGTGCTCTGGGCACAGAGCTAAAAATAAAAATTTGCAATAAGAAAGAGGTCCAATGATGGTAGAGACAGCATTTTAGACATATTTCACCAGAAAGAATTAGAGTACTAAAACCAAATGTCCAACTCCACTGATCATTTATGGCAACTTCTGACCATTGCTAATTGGGCAAAGAGGCACCTTTTTAACATGGTGATTCTCTTTATTTAGCAGGGGGAGAGTAACTGGCTCTATCTACCCCCAGCACAGTACTTCCAGTGACTGTTGCTGGTGTTTATCTTATATTTCTTTTTAGAATGTGAGCCCTTTGGGGACAGGGTTCCATCTTGTTTGTTTGTTTCTCTGTGTAAACCACCTTGAGCCATTTTTGGAAGTGCGGTATAGAAATTGAATTATTATTAATAATAACAACAACTCCCCAACAGAGCAGGTATATAACATTAAGTTAAGGCTACCACATCAGTGATTTAATAAATAATGCTTATATGCACCTTAATGTATATGTTGATTACTGAAATGCTAGTACTAACCATTTTCCAAAATAAGGAAAGCTTCTACAGATTGTTATTTTACAACTCCCAAACCCAGCTACTACTGAACAGTCATGTTGGCTGGAAATTGTTACAGAAGGGCTTTTTTGCTCTTACGTTTTGTGCAGAAAGTTTTCCATTCCAAAAATGCATTGTTTCATAAATTAGTAATACAGTATGAAAAGGTACTTCACATTGGGCAGTTTCAAAGTTGTAATTAATTTTTCAGGTGACTGTCCTTAAAAAGCATGCATGTATTTATTTATAGAAAAGCTGCTTGTATTTTATTCACTGATATGAAACTCCCAGACCAAATAACAAAAGACAGAAGCGTACCATTTTCTCCTATAGGTTCCAGACCTCACGAGGACTACCAAAAAAAAGCAAGACCCTGGGGAAATTCATTAAGTTCCCAGAAGATGCAGAAAAGCTCTTCTATTCGAAAGCATGGCTTAGAGTTAAGGATATGGTTCAAACCAACTTTGGCAGTTTCCTCAGGTACCTTTAAACACAAAGTAGATTCTGTACTATGGGAAGCATGCTTGCCAACTTCAAGCCATTTTTAGCCTACTTTCCTTAAGGAAAGAAACATTGGTCTTACCGTGAAGGGTTCTTTCTCCTCTGAAGTAGGAGGTCATGGCTCACAATGGGTAATCTTCCGCTCCTTGCTCCAGATAGACAGGAAGTCTCAGGTGTTTTAGATAGGTGAAGATCCGTTCCCTTCTCCCAGCATGCCCAGGTGAGGTTCCCCAATTCTGACTGTCATGCCTCATGTTTGTGCTGTCCCCGTCCACGGTGCAATTACTTGGCTTGGTTGGACTATATGTTAGCATGCAAGGGATGCACCTTACTGTGTGACTACAGGGTAACTTCCTCTCAGGGCTGTCCTCAGAGGACGATGAATGGGAACTAGTCCACACCATCCCGGCTGTAGACTGAGGTGAAGAACCCTGAGGAGCATCGAGACTCTCCTCATTTCCCGGGCCACTGCCTCCTTAACCGAGCATGAGAGTGCTTTTGCATTCGCCCTCATCTCTTTGGCCATCATGTCCTGCATCCATTGAGCTCTCTCCTGCAGCTGCCCCGAACGCAACACTCACCTGGCATCAAGTGGAGAATGAAGAGGCCTCATACTGGGTTCGTGGTGACTCACCTTGTGTTGCGGGTTGCCCTGGCAGCAAGGTGCCCTTGGCTGAATAACATCGTCCTGGCATCGGCTCTGTGCCTGGGCACATGAGGCGTGGGTGAGAGGTCTATGGACTTCGCCCAGCAGCCTATCGCCGGAGACGAGGGTGAGGGGTCTATGGACTTCGCCCAGATGCCCAATGCCCCTATCTGGGGGAGTGGTTGCCAGTCCCTCTGTGGTTGCATAAGAGTCCTCCAGCCTAGGCTGAATCCGCCGAGAGTGCCCGCAGGTCACTCCCTGGTCTGAATTGGGCAGTCTATGAATGTCAAAGGCAGCTGCCCCCATAAGGTCAATCATGGCTCTGGGGATTGACTGGAGATGGCGCAGTAGTTCGTCCTGGCACTGCAGTGCCAAACAGCTGATCAGCGGGGCAGCTGCAGCGCCGCCTTCCCTCTCTGTATAATGAAACAGGTCAGTAGGTGGCGCTGCTCCACTTCCTGCGGCTGGCTCGGGGACAGCCGTAATGCCGGCATTCCCTGCCGAATGGAGACCGGCGGCCAAATCGGGAATGGCCGGGACAGCCGCAATGGAAATGGCTTCCGCTGAGGTAAGGCCAGTATCAGCTGCCATGGCGGTGGCCTGTTCTGCGGTGGCGGGCCTGGTCCCCTGAGGGGCGGCACAATGGCGGTGGCAATTGGTTCATAGGCGGCCGCCGAGGCAGCGGCTTGGTGGGCAGCAGTTTCCATCGGGTGCTGCCTGGCGGGGGTAGCAATGGCAGCCGCCGCAATGGCAAGGTCCCTGTTAGGTGCCACGGCAGCAGCCAGGAATGCTTCACATAGCTGTGGAAACCCCAGTAGAAGTGGGCATGGGTGGGGGGTGATCTGGGGGGCACTGTTAATCAACCCCTCGATGGTGCTCTGGTGTGGGTGGGATCGGGGGGAGAGGAAGAAGGGACCCACTTCCCCACCTGCCCGCCAGCCACGTGTCTCTTGGTCTCCCAGCTGCTGCAGCGAGTCACTGCAGGTAGCCTGAATGAGGATTCTCTCACTCTGTCTCAGAGCAGATTGCACCTTACCCCCAATTTTCTTCCCTTGGGGGGGTTCTTTTTCTTCTTTTCCTGGTCATGTGGGTCAGGAGAAGAGGAATGGCAGCACCTCTTGTGGGCCTTTTTCTTGAAGGCCCTTTGATTCTCCCCACCTGTGCTCTCTGGGAGGTATCCCTGAAGAGTATCTCCCATCTGAGAAGGATCTATGCAAAATTAAAAAGAAGCTCACCGGAAGCAGGAGAAACGTTAGAAAGTTGGTCTGGGCAGGAGCCTAGCCAAAAGCGTCTATTCAGGAGCAAAGACAGGAAGAAATTGGGAAACCTCACCTGGGCATGCTGGGAGAAGGGGACAGATCTTCATCTGTCTAAAAGACCTGAGACTTCCTGTCTATCTGAAGCAAAGAGCGAAAGATTACCCATTGTGAGACGTGTCCTCCTACTGTGAGGGAGAAAGTAAGCTTATGCGATCACCCGGCACTCTGTATGTGCCCCGCCCCCCATCAACTGGACCAATATGAACCAAATTGGGTGCAGTTGTAGGGATACCTCATAGCCTAGTTTGCGATGTCATCCACCCTGATTCAAGATGGCAGATGCATAAACATTTGAGGCACAGGTGAGCTAACTTGTGGACCGTCTAACCAATTTCAACCAAATTTGGCAGTTGTAGTGAGTGACACAAAGGGACAGGGGCACCCAAAGAGCTCACAATCTAGAAAGAAACATAGGATAGATACAAGCAACATTCACTGGAGGTACTGTGGATAGGGCCAGCTACTCTCCCCCTGCTAAATAAAGAGAATCACCACATTAAAAGGTGCCTCTTTGCCAAGTTAGCAGAGCCCAGTAGCCAAGCCAAGTGCCCACCCCGCAAACTGCTTTCTCCATAGTGTCTAGCCACCAGGGAGAAAAGGCAGTCAGAGGCACTTGCCTTGGTGACAGGGGTCTCTTCATAGGCGGAGCCCAGTCATGGAGGCAGCCAACAACCTGGATGGCTTTAAGAGGGGTTTGGATAACTTCATGGAGGAGAGGTCTATCATCGGCTAAAGGCCACCTCCAGCCTCAAAGGCAGGATGCCTCTGAGTACCAGTTGCAGGGGAATAACAGCAGGAGAGAGGGCATGCCCTCAACTCCTGCCTGTGGCTTCCGGCGGCATCTCACCAGATGCGACACAGGATGCAAGACTAGATGGACCTTGGGCCTGATCCAGCAGGGCTATTCTTATGTTCTCTCTTCTGCTCCTCACCTGGGTCCAAGACTCAATGGAGAAAAGTAGAGGGGGAGGGGGCTGCCTCTGCAACTGAGCTCTGCCTACAGGGAGAGCCCAGTCACTGAGGCAAATGCCTCTGACCTGCTTTCCTCCATGACAGCTAAACACGAGGGGGGAAAGCAGTTTGGAAGTGCTTGCCATGGCAACTGGGCTCTTCCCTTAAGCAGAGTCCAGTCAGAGGCAGCCCCTCCTTTCCCTCTGCTTTCCTTTCCCACAGCTTGGATTCCTCCATTGAGGTTGTATCCAAGCCAAAGAAGAAAGCAGGGGAAGGGAGGGTTGCCTCCATGCACGACTGGGAGGGAAGACTGCATTAACACTAGTCTAATTTCATTTTGCCATCATCACTGACGAGCAGATGAGTTCATTTCCCAAGCTCTGCAAAGGGACACCTCAACAGCGTCGTTTGCAATGATGTCATCCACCCCAATTCAAGATGGACGCGTGAACATTTGAGGTGTTAAGTGGGCTAACCTGTGAACTGCCTAACCAATTTGGACCAAAAAATCAGTCCAGTTGCAAGGATAGTGAAAGGAATGTAGGCAGATTAGTTCTTACCAGAACTATTTGTACTAGTATAATATAAATTCATAGCTTTGGGTGCATGCTAAATTTAGTATATTAGCAATTTTCAGTGCCTGCACTTTTTTTCTTGAAATTTAAACAATGTCAGGTAGTTTATACTATTGAGTTGCTATGTTTTTATTTGGGGACTTCTTCAAAAGAAAATAGTCTATACTTCATTTTCACCACATTAAAAAGTAAATGAACTTTAAACACCTCACAATATCATGAATACAAAGATGTCCTTCAAGCTACGCCTTAACACGTTTACTGTTTTCCAATAAGAGGAATTTCCAAGTAAAGCTTTGAATTTCTTCAAATCAAACAATTAAATCACTTTAAGTACAGCTTGTTGCTATTTTATCCTAATCAAATATTTCAGTGAGCATACATCTGGTATTACTCAGAAAAAATATTGAGATATTTATACAGCACATAATTGTATATGGTGTACTTTTAAAATAACTGTTTACTAAAAAAGTTAAAACTTCTAAATAAGATCTTATAATTTTCCAGGAAATTTTCTAGAAAATGGTTTGATTCAAAGTTTTACCCTCATCACCATAAAAATGTGTCTCAAAGGTGTATTATTAAAGAAGAAGCAGTAAAGCGAGTTAAACAGTGTTCTCTCTAATTTTTTTCATCTGTGTATGGAATGAATTTTGTTCTGGGTGGCAGTATCAAGGTAGTCTGCGCGCACATGTATTCAGAATGGGGCCTTCCTGATTCAACCTGAGCGGCATCTAAAATTAACTGAGTGGGCATCAAAAACGTGTGAGCAGGTACACACGCCTTAGAGGAAACACTGGAATTGAAGTCAAAGAATTTTGCATTTATAACATCAAGTAACATCAAAATCATATAAAAATTGTAAGAAATATAAGAGCTTCTACTGAAGTATAACAAACCTGTAAAATATTAGTTAGAAATCTCTTACTGGAATATTGCCAAACTTATGCCAATGAGTTATCTGACAATTTTATACCAATTAGTACTACTCTTATTAATCTGTAATAAACTGCAGCGATTAGATGTAGAAGTTAACACAGTAAACCAAGTTTTCATTATAAATTACTTGGTAAAGCAAAACTATTTGTTTCTGATCAGTTCTGAAATATAGCACATTTAGTTGCTCGAGGGGAAAACGGAAAATTTTTAAGATGACCCTCAAAAATACACCACCCAGGTATTCTGCTTTCTAAAAGAGGTCTGAAGGGGATCATGCCCATACTTTCAACCCTTAGGCAACATTATTCAAGCTATCAAGTAAGTGCCTATACCTTTAAAAGTAATCTCTTATTTACGAAGCAGAAGACTACCACATGTTCACCTGTTTCCCACCTTTAAAAGGGACTTAAGAGCTTAGATTAGTGTGAGGATTAGGCAGGTTTGTTTAGAGCAGGTCTACTCAACCTGGGTACTCCTGCAGATGTTGGTCTACAACTCCCACAATACCTGGCTATTGGCCATTGTGGCTGGGGATTATGGGAGTTGTACAGTAGACCAAAGACACCTGGGCCAAAATTGAGCAGGTCTGCTTTAGAATGCCGCACATAGCATGGTTTTATTGTTATATATATATATAACATAATATATTTAATTATATATTTATATATATATATAATTATATATTTAATATATAACATAATATATATAACATAATATATTTATTGTTATATATATATATATATATATATATATATATATATATATATATAAATTTTATTTTAATTAAGAACCCAAGTTGATGGAGTTAAAAAAAATTAAAAAGTTGTACTTTTTACTACTACTAGGGTTGCTATTTAGAGCAAGGATGCACTGCTGCAGTGAGAAAGCAGCCTAACAGAGCTTCCTAACTACACCAGTGCAGTCGGGATGCAGCCATTTTTGACACCTTCTTCCTGAGGAAGTCCTCTGTGCTCAGGAACATATATTTGGATGATACAGAAGGCTTTGTTCCATTGGTACAACCTTGCTCTGTATGTCAGCATAGGTTCTTAATTTGTATAACAGTTTAAAACATTAATGGCACTTTTTAGAACAGCCTCATTAAAATTTAAATACAAACATGATAAAAATTTACCCTTGGTATCTTCAAACTTATTTAATGACCATCTAATACAACATAACGAGTTAAAATCTGCTCTTCTATGTAAACAAATATAGGACAATCTCTTTCTAGGTCCAGCATGTGGTATTTAGGGCATGACAGGTCATATAATATATTGTTTTATAGGCTTGATATTGGGAGCCAAAAAATGAGCAAGTCATCACCAGCACTGGGATCTGCTTTCAGGAAATACTATTATATGTATCACTAGGACGGTCATCCACTGTGCCACCTGATTGTTCCTGTATACTTCTATTTTTATGCTCTTTAATCTGAGCTCTGCAGTGTACTCCATTTCCAGGTTATGATTATATAGTCTCTAAAAGCATTATGAAAAGAAACTGTCCAGTAAGTATGAGCTCTTGCTTATAGAAAGCTTTGGATACCAAGAAAGCTTTGGAAACCAAGAAAGAATTTTATTTCTATTACAATCTGCAAGTGTGAAGAAGGAAATGAGAACTACTAGTTTAAAACTTTTTAAGTACAGCCTAATGAACTTTAAAGTGTTAAGTAATATTTAATGTTTAGTTTAATAAGATGTGCAATTGTCTTCTAGTTAACACAGGACTGGAGTCATAACTTGGTTTGCATTCAGGAGGTCCCACGTTCAATTTCTGGCAACTTCAGGGTGGGTTAGAAAATACCTGTGTATACCTGGTTAGAAAATACCCTCACGAGTCACTGCCACTCAAAGGCTAAGGGACCAGCAGACTGACTCAATATAAGATAGCTTCCTCTGAAACATTCCCCATACTGCAACTTAACCATAATGAGAGAAAGACCACCACTAACTAAGGCCTGCACAACCTAAGGGCCAGATCTGGCTTGCAAGGAGTTTTTGCTGACCTGTAGGTAGGAATAGCCTGAGATAGCAGGAACCATGAAGAACGCTTGGCCTGTAGCTGCTGAGAAGCAGCATTGGCTCAAACAGTCACTTGAGATGAGATGTCCCCCACACCAGGCTAGATCCCACTGGTGCCATCCTGCTTTCCCCTTGCAATGCCTGTGACTCCAACTCTTTGCCCCTCAGTTTCATTAATATTTTTAATTGTTATTTTTAATGTAATAATTAATTTGCTGAAAATTGACCTTGCCCCCCTCACCAAATCATAGCTGATTCCAGCCCACCAGGGCATTTTATTTGTACACCCCTGACTTAACTTCTAAAATCTATACAAATATCAAAATAGGTATCTAAAAATTATAAAAGTATAAACCCTTAGATCATGTAAATGCTTTTTTTAGTTAAGCATGCATCAATATATCAAGCAGCATGCATCAATATATCAAGTGCCAGTAGAAAACACGTTTTAAATTCAACCTTCAAGTTACATAAATCCTCATTTTTTTAAAATAAGTCCACCTTCTTACACAGCCTGTTTTTCAGCCAATCTATCTTTTCTCTCACACAGACACACACCCCAGTTTCCATTACTTCTAAGGCCAGTAGCCATAAACAGCTTCTTGGCCACCATTGTAGCAACCATCACACGTAGGTGTAATATGCTTCTAAAATGCACCTGTACACCTGCAAGTCACATGATTCAGTTTTAGCTGAAATCCAAGTTTCAGTTTAGACCCAGCCTTCCTATTTTGCCAAAGCAGTTCAAAAGCTGCATATTAACAAGTGTAGTCTAATGCAGGTCCCCAGGAGTTATTGGACATCAACTCCCATAATCCCCAGCCAAAGGCCACTGGGGCTAGGGATTATGGGAGTTTGTCCAATAACATCTGGGGACCCAACGTTGGGAATCTCTGGTCTAGTGCATAAAACTACTTTAGAACTACTCTAGACCAAATAAAAGATAGAATAACTTATTGTCAAAATCCTATATTTCTTAACATAAAAATGGATTTTTTTCAACTTTGAGAAACTCTAGAGTTCTCCAGTTCAACTAAATAATTGTTAACAGCTCTTAAAAATTCTAGTTTGACAAATTTCAGAGTAGGCTTACAAAAAGAAAATAAATGCCTTGCTTATTTCAATTGTATTACCAACCCTGCTTAAATATGTGCTCACAACTAAACAGAAGCATCTGAAAAATAAGGCACTGTTCAACAGAACTGTACGACCAGAGCCTCTCAAAGTGGTTTACCCATTCATACCCCTTAACCATATTACAGTTAAGCAACACTTAGCCAAGAAGAAAGAAAATATTGATTTAAAACATTAACTCTGATCTTTAGCCTTTGAGTACTTTTGATACTGAAGACTTCAATGGTCAATAAAGTGCTATTGAATACTATTTGTTTCCAGTTCTGCTTATGATTCTGCAACTATTTACCTGAACTGTCAAACAATACCTGTACTACACAGTAACACTGATCTCTATATAACTGATTAGTCATCCTTCCATCCTGACAAAGAATTCTATATAAACTGAAAATCTGAACACCAAATGAATCAGGTCCATTAAAATATATCTTTTGGGATCAAAACATTCTGATGTGGAAATATTTCATTTTTTAAAAATTGAGTCTCTATTGTATATGCTAGCTACCTAAAATTCTGAATATTATTTCAGAACACATGTTAATTCCTTCATTCTTTGCATACTTTTTGTTTGCCCAGAATAGACCTGGAAGAGTAAGAAGATATGGGAATAAATCTCTTGAAATACACCTTTTAAGTACTTGTAATGTGAATGCTCTGTGAGCAGATACCATGACCCTTCTTTTCATCCCATGTACTTCTGCCTATCACAGATAATATCCATATTTACAGCACAGGACATAGAGTAAAGAAGAATTCAATCTCTTTCCACAACACCTTAACTGAACATAACCCTCCTGGGGAAAACACAGCTTTATGAATGTCTGTTCATGAAACTCGTGTTAACAGGACAGAAGCCTAAAGTGCACACTACTGAGCAACCCCTACAGAAGAAAATAATGCTGATGTTCATACAAACACAGATTCTTTCTTGCTCAGAAAATGGGAGGAGTTTAGTGCCATTCTCTATCCATCCTGTTGTCACCTTTCACCAAGACTATGCCTGTACTCTTACAGAAAACATTTCAAACTATTGTACAATATATTAAAAACAAATAGGTTAGTGTTACAAGATAACCCATCACCACCCCAGCAACGATACTGGTCTAGGGAATGTATTAACTAATGTACCCCGACTACAATGAAGTTCCTCCAGACTGGTTTGGCACATCACGCAAAGCATTAGGCCCAGAATACGGTATACGGAATGATAGCAGAACAGTCCTAAAAACCAGGTATTTCCCAAGAGGAGGGTAGGAGTGCAATTTAAGGCACCAAAGGGGCTCACGGACAGAGTGCTGTCCCCTATCCCACAAATGTCTATACATCCAGCCCTTTCCTCCAAGAGCCTTTTTCTCCAACCAAGATCACTTTTCAGTATCTGAGTTAAGCTGGAGGAAAAGCTAACTTTAGGAGTGGCAGGTGGGGCAGGGGGGAATCAATACCCTCCCCTTTGACACTGCACATCCCCTACCAACCCACTGCTGGTGCGATTGGGGTGACCTTGCATTTAAAGACACAGGTCTGCAGCCATCATAAGTATTTTGGGCTC
This sequence comes from Hemicordylus capensis, assembly GCF_027244095.1. NCBI lineage: Eukaryota > Metazoa > Chordata > Lepidosauria > Squamata > Cordylidae > Hemicordylus > Hemicordylus capensis. The sequence goes on along the minus strand of NC_069658.1, from coordinate 82,583,406 downwards.
AGTTCCAGTGTGGCACAGTCAGTTATGACTGGGACACTGGCCAACTGTCATTCCATAAAGCCAAGCGTGCCCTTGTCTTGGTTAGCTTTTTCCAACTGTATCATGGTATCATCAGATAGCAAAGACTCGTGTGAGTAAGCATCCACAGATCCACTTGCCAGCTCGCCAGTGGTAAGTGCCTCCAGCCTTCTGACGAGCAGGACACCCAGCACCTCACAGATGATCTCACCAGAAATCTCATTTCCATGGCCATTTTTGAGAAGGTGAGAAACAGCCTGAATTAGCCTGAAAACAGCAAGTAGAACAAGAGCTCAAACCAAGAGCTGTCTAATGGAGCGAGGCAGGACCGGAACTGGGGACTGAGTGACAGCTACCTAACCTAGCTACTAGCCTGCCTGAAATTTGATTGGTCCTGTCTTGGAGCATGTAAAGGCTGATAAACCCATCACATTGAGGATGACCTCCCCATACCATGGGAAAACAGCAGAAATCCTTTCTGAGATGTAGGAGAACTGCCACTCTCTTACCATTTCCATCTTCCCAGTGCAAATGATAGAAGACCTGCTTCTCTCCTAAGACCTCTTCCCTGTGCTAAAGAAGGATCTGATGGAAGAGAGAGGATTGCTGGAGACCACAAAAAACGGCTGGCTAGTGAGCTAAGCCTAAATTTGTGAGCTCTTCCTCTAACACCAGAAATGTATGCTCACTCTTACACCCTTGCCCCATAGCATGTGTGTTTTTAATTTAAGACTAGACATGGTTTGGAACCCCTGGGCTCTCTGGAGTGCCTGAATAAAAGACAATAAACTATTTTGTCTCCCATATTTCTACATGCATTTATATTGGCATAATATATTAATGATGATTAAGTAAAACATCACTTGTTCCACAATAGGTAACTTAGGGTGTTTTTCCTTAATATAAGCTTCCCGCTTTGTTACAGTTCCAAACAATGTTTTAAATATTTGCCCACTGTGTGACAATGTTTGACCAGCCAATTTACCACATACACTTTGAACATACGATCAAGCCAATAAGATAGGAGGCTAGGATTCAATGCAAGAAACCAAATTCAAATTCCTGAACTGTGAAGCTCTCTGGATGGTTTTGGGGTAATCTACCTTACTGGGCTGCTGCAAGGCTAAATTGCTACTCAGCATTTCTTGGAGGAAGAACAGAATTAATTCAACAACAAAGTAGTTTGCATACAGCTATATAAAATTATTACATATAAATACAGTTACCACTCCTATGTAAAGTAGCAGGAACCAAATGTACTTTCTTGCCAAAAAAGGGAGTGTTTAGCAAGCTAAACTACATAATCGGGGAGGGAGTGCAAGGCAAAGAGAGACGAGACAGGGGAGTATAACCCTATTAATTCTCTTGGATCTCTCAGCAGCTTTCAAAACCATTGACCGTGGTATCCTTTTGGATAGGCTGGCCAAGTTGAGTATGGGAAGAACTGCTTGGAAGTGGTTCCGCTCCTATCTCAAGGCCCGTTTCCAAAAGCTGGTGCTGGGGGATTCCTGCTCAAACCCTTGGCAGTTGTGCTTTGGGGTTCCGCAGGGTTCCATTATTTCCTCTCTGCTATTTAACAACTATATAAAACCATGTGCACAGGCTGCAAGAAACAGCGGCACAGCTGGGGTGGCCTTTGCTACAGAGCACACTACGCCAAGAAAAGCAACGGAGCGGCAGCAGAGCAGGCAAGGACCTGCTTCTTAAGGGGACCACTCCCTGATCCACCAAACCGGTTCGAGTACATCCCTATAAACAAGCTGAGACTCACTCCAGACAAAGACAGAAGTACAGTTGGTCAGTGGTTCCTCTGCTTGGGTGATGTTCCACCTGTTCTAGATGAGGTTGCACTCCCCCTGAAGAACCAGGATTGCAGTCTGGGGGTGCTCATCAATCCAGCATTATCGCTAGAGGCTCAAGTGGCCACTGTGGTTCAGAGCGCCTTTTATCTTTGGCTGATACGACAATTGCATCCTTACCTGGCTAGAGCTAGCTTGACTGCAGTTACTCATGCTCTGGTAACCTCTTGCTTGGATTACTGCAATGCATTGTACATGGGGCTGGCTTTGAAAACAGTCCAGAAACTGCAGCTGGTACAATATAGGGCTGCAAATTAACCGGGACTGGATGTTTTTAGCATATTATGTCAGTGCTTCGTCCGCTGCACTGGCTCCCAGTCTGTTTCCAGACCAAATTCAAAGTGGTGGTTTTAACCCTGAAAGCCCTAAATGACTTACATGAAAGAGTGCCTTGCTCCATGTGTCCCAACCTGGACCTTAAGATCTTCTTCAGATGCCCCCTTACAAGGGCCCCGCCAAACAAGGTGAGGTGGGTGGGTGGCTACTAAGGAGAGGACCTTTTTGGTGGTTATACACCATTTATGGAATAGCCTCCCCAGTGAGGTTTGCCTTGCTTCATCAATTGAATTCTTTTAGATGCCAGTTAAAGACCGTTTTGTTCACTCAGGCCTTTAAAATTTAAATTTTTATTTTTAAACTGATGTTAAAAGAGTTTTACCATGCTTAGCTGCTCTCCCCGCCAAGTTGCACTGTGCAATGGAATGCCCCCAAATCGGACAGAAATTACCAGGTTTTTGTTTTTTCTTAAATTGAGCCATTTCAAACAAAATGGCAGCATTTCTGGTCATTTCCAGACCACCCCCATCCCTGGTCATTTCCAGCCACCCCCAACCCACGGATATGTGAGGTCAACGTGATTCTCCCCCCCCCCCCCCCGCCCACGTATGCCGAGGTTGGGTGTCTTTTCATTGTATTGTAGTTTATCTTTCTTTCCCCATTTGGTTTATTATGATCTAATGTGTTATGTGTTTTTATTTTTTGTTTTAATGGTGTGAGATGCCCATAGAACAATTTGTTATGGGGCGGCTAACAGTGAGGTTTATAATAATAATAATAAACACTTTATCTGAAGAGCTAGACAAAAATGCTTGGCAATGACAAACCTACTGAATGCCAGGCAATACCCAAGATTTCCTCAAACGCTTTTACAGAAAAATTAGTTGTGTCAAAGCAAAATAAAAGATTAAGATCACAATTTTATCATATATAGCCTCAAAATATAGTGTTCAAAGAATGGTTCTAAAAGGTATACCACAAAATTATTATTCAATCAACAATGTGTGAATTAAGTTACTAGTGTATATAATTAGTCTTTTTAAAAGATAGAGTTCTAAAATATAGTTTTCTTTGCTTTCATATATAATGAAATGCTACCATTACTAGGGACTAGAACTATGGTATTATCACACACAAGCTTTTTATAGTGTTAGTCTCAGACAGACTCTACCATATGTGAAAGATCTTAATTATCCACTGATGCTTATATCACAATTGGGGCACATTTGTACCATTACTAAATCCTAATGTGATTATGCACCCAATGTTCAACTCATCACAATTGCAAGCAGGAGCCAAGAGACTGAATATCTACTAGCAAGTTGTGCTTTGGGGTTCCACAGGGTTCCATTATTTCCTCTCTGCTATTTTTTGGTTCACATGGATTGCAAAGTTCTTGTTATACACAGAGCTCTTTACAAACATTAGAGTATGTATACCCACCAGTAAGTAGCCAGTGCAGTAAAGCATTGTTAATACCAATAAAGCACCCAAGAAGGCAGGACAATGCAGTCTCCACTTTTCCTGTCAAAACTGACCAATATCCTGTCACGGGATACACACAAAAGCCTAGCCAAGCACAGGGATCTGCACATTTGGCCAAGGGCTCTGGAGAAATTCATAGTGAATAGGTCTATCAACTGCTAATAGCCACAATAGCTAAATGCACATTCATGCTTAGAAGCAAACTTGTTATGAATACCAGTTGTTGGAGAGAGGACATTGTCTTCATGCCTTGCTTTTGTGGGCGTCTCAAGAATTTTATCTGGCCACTCCTTGAAACAAGATGCAAAACTAGATGGACCAATGGTTTGATCTGCATATGTACATGGACTGCCCTTTCAAGAACAAGGTGTGTACTTTTAGAACAACTTCCTCAAAAGCAGTGTTCGCTCTAATTTTTTTCTACTGTGTGCAGAATGAGTTTTCTTCTGGGTGGCAGTATCAAGGCAGTGTGCGCGCGCATGTATATTCAGAATGAGGCCTTCCTGATTAAACCTGAGCGGGATCAAAATCAACTGAGCGGATATTAAAAAAATGTGTGAGTGCACGCACGCACACACAAGCCTTAGAGGGAACACTGCTCAAAAGTTAGTCTTGCCCTTATATTTTTCAAGATTAGGATACTTTTCTACCCTACACCACTGGAGGCACTTTTAGAATAATATATAAACTTTCTGTTCTTAATATTCACAGGCTTTTGAGAACAGTCAAGGGCTTTAAAAAAAACACAACACCTTTACAGGTTGTATTCTTGTAAGATTAATGCACATGTTGCTACACCATAACTACTTTTACACATGCTTTATCACTGTCAACTTTTAATAGAAGAATCTAGCATTATATAGGTACAGTACAAATTGAAATAACCCCTAAAGTTATTAAGCATGAACAACCAGGGGGAAAAACATGCTCTTGTTCTAGATCTGATTTACATATACTATCAAATGTAAAACTATGCCTTGTTTTTCAAACCCTGTGCTTGACAAATACATACAAAACACCTCTCTACAAGTTATTATGTGGAACCAATTAAAATATGTAAGCAGCTTCTGAATGTGTCACTTAGTCTGGCCTAATAGTCTAGCAAGAAACCATATCAAATATGACATATGTTACAGCCACGAGAAAAAGCCGTGACGATTTGGTAAAGAGTCACTGTGAACGTAACAAGACCAAGGAACAGTTCATATTACTACAAAACCCAAAGTGTTATACATTTGAGGTTTCATATTCACCCAAGATAGTACTGCTTCAGTAAAGCATTCAACTACTCAGGACAAACTCATGTGTTACATTTTTAGCAGGTACCCTTAGGAAGCAGGTCTAACTTGCTAAAAATCTAATCTATGCAAAGGTCATAGCACTATAGATCATAATCAGCCTTGAAGTTATGATTGTATAACTGATAAAGGCTTATTGCATTTCTTGATCCCATACATAGTCAGATTCTCCATTACAGAGAAAGGTTTTTTTAAAAAGAAAAGCTTTAAACGAACTAGTCACCCCTTAACTTTTTATTGCCATACTCAAGAATTGTCAGAATAGTCCAAGATATTTTGCTGCCTGAGGTATAGGACAATATGATGCTCCCCTCATGTGTGGGCTGTGCTCAGCATTTCCAGGCCATACTGCCAAGATGGTGGCAACGGAACACTCTCAGACTTTGCCAACAAGCCAGGAGTGGCGGCAGCAGAGTTCGTAACCTGCACTGCAGGTAAGAGGGGAAAGAAGAAGAGGTGTATCCCAGCATGGCAAGCATGCCTCACTGGGGTGAGGAAAGACAGCGGCAACAGATGGCAGTTAGACCCATGAAGTGCTGCCTATGATGGGGGGCAGTGCTTACTGCCCCATGTCCCTCCTCACACCTGTGATGATGCTTCACCCTGCCTCATATTTTATTTTATTATTTATTTATTTGATTTGTATACCGCCCTTCCAAAATGGCTCAGGGTGGTCATAGAAGGGCCGAGCCCCCGCCCCCCTGAGAAATATGCACGATTTTGGTAGACAAAGACAGGAGATATTAGAGTTGCTAGGAACAAAAACATGACACACAAAAATCACAGGTTGCAATTTTGGATGTGACAAATTTAAATGAATATGTGCTCTATTTAAGCCATTCATCCTTGCAAAGTGATCAACAAATATTCATCTTCAAAAGTTTTTACCTCCAAAAGACACCACCACAATTACAATTGGTAAGTAATTCACTCTTACAGGCTGTACAATACATTACTCAGCAGAGCAGCTTAACAAACCGATCCTTCCAAAAAAAAACCAACAACAACCAACAACACTACAGAAGCACACCTCTTAAGGATAGCTTGTAATGCTGCAGTCAATTATTTGCAGCTATGAAAAGACGCCCAACAGTCAAGAAAGAGCAATGTGGCTTTACAGGAAGTGGGCTTGTTTTCAACAAGAAGAACCAGGACTCCAAACGGACCCCTCTACCTCTGTATCCTGGGAGACTGGGGGAAAGGGAGGGCTCGCCACCATGGAGCAACACATGCTCCGCTTATCACGGTGATAAATCCCGTCTGTTGAGCCTCGTCCCTCATAGGGAAGAGATTAGGCTGCCGATCCGTCCTGCTCTCTGATTGGAGGAGCCAAGCCGCGAACCTTCCCCTCACCCCTAGCTACCACGCCATTATCACTCCTCCGCCAGGGAGATGGACGGAAAGATCCGAGTGCGATTCTTACCCTCGCGCGCATTACACACACGCAGAGCGCGTCCTCCTTTCCCACCGTTCGCACCCTGACAAACAGAAGACACACCGCGCTCCAGTCCCTACGCTCAGCCGGAACAGCAGGCGGACTCTCGGCAAGGAGCGCGCATCACGTTTGTTTCCCACCCCAAGCCAAATGGGGAGCTTCGCTTCGGTTTACACGCTGAGACAGAGAAGCGAACCCACGTAACCTTTTCCCCATCGCCCACCGGAGCCCCACCCGCAAGGCATCCTCCCCAGCCTCTCCGCCATCCCTCCTCGGACAAAAGCCACAACAGCCAGTCCTCCCAGCCCCCAGGCAGGGCCCCAATCCCCACTTCCACCGCCTTCCCCATTGTGCAGCCCCATCCTCCTCTTCCTCCGGAGAAACCCGCGCTGCCTTCCCCCCACCCCCACATCTCCTCTCCCTGCGCAGGGGCTGTGTGTGCCGCGACCCTACCTGGAAGTGGCCGGAGGCGAAGGGAGGGAAATGCGGCCGGCTCCGGCCTTGTCCTTCTCTCGCTGGGGCGGGGGAGGGGCGCAGGTGCCTCTGGGCGCGGGGGGCAGCGGGAATCGGGGGTGGCGGGAGGCACACGGAGGATGCGCTGCAGCAGCTACGGCGGGGGGCGCCCCAGGTGCTCCTGGCCGGCGCAGGAAAGAGGGGCTGGAGAGAGCGGGGGTAGGGGGTGGTGGGAGAGAGAGGCGCTCTTGGGGCTCCGAGTCCCGGCGACGGCAGGAAAGCAACAACGGTGAGTCGTCGTTGTCGTCGTCGCTCCTCCTCCGCGTCCCGCCTGTCCGCTTGCAGAAGGAGAGACTGGGCGAAGCCCGGCGGGGGTGAGAGGGAGGGAGGTTCCGACTCAGAAAGGAACCAGCGACGGAAGTCGCCCCGGTGGCGGCGGTAGCAGCAGCCAAGCGCCCGACTGCTCCATTCCCTCGCCCCGCCCCGGGGCCGCCTCCTCCTCCTCCTCCGTCTTTCCCTCTTCTTTGCCGAATTGCCGTACAGGCAACGGACGCAGTAGCTCCTCTCTCAGGCAGGCAAGCGGGAGAAGGCGGGGCGGCCTAGGCGAGAGGGGCGGCGCCAGGCCACGGGGCGGGGAAGTATCCGCCAGCGAGCACACCGGTGTAGCACTACTTTCCCCTGCCCCTCAACATGCTCATAAGCATTCGACCATGCTCAGTATGGTCAAACGAAGCTCCTTCTCGTTTTCTGCCCAAAACCCCTCTCAGATTTTCAATCCTGCTTAAAATATCAAAGAAAGGCAACCCAGGTTCTGCACAAAAACATCCGATGTGATTGTTTGTGTAATTCTGTAACAAATTACTCTGAAACATTAAAAAAGAATGACTCCAAGAGTGCGTCCAAAGGACAAATGTGAAATTCCTGGAGAACTGGCAAGAAGAGAGCATGCTCAGCCTCTCCAGTTGAAGCCAGTGCCCTTACCCTGAAGGTCAATCTAACGGAAACGCTTACACTCGTCTTGAACGACTGACATCTTGAGTGCTGGCAAGAAGAGAGCATGCTCAGTCTCTCTGAAACCTGTCAGAAGCTCAGAACTTCAGAATTAGCACAATCTTGCAATTAGTCAACATGAGAAGTAGTAAATAGACTTGTGTAGTCCACAAGCTTGCAAGTGATTGTCTAAACCCAGCAGAACTTATTGGACACATTTTCAGCTATTGAAGGTTTTGTTATTAACATTGGTAACATTTAGTAATCTGGACATTGTCTGAGAACGTTTTATGAGGCAGGAACAAGGGCAAAGTTAATCAATTGTGCAGCTTTGCTAATGCCCCCAACTTGTCACTACCCCCAACATATTTCTTGGACACAGGTTCAGCTATTAGAGATGTGGTTATTCACAGCAGAGGTGTTTTGTGATCTGGACAGGGGTTGAAAACGTTTCGTGCTGCAGGAACATGTGCAAGCCTAATCAACTGTGCAGCTTTGCTAACTGCATCTGTCGTGACCCCTTATGAGCAGATGAGGAGCTCTCATTGTGTGGGGTTCCAGCAGAGGCCCTTCTGTTTGCACGCACAGGTCCTGAGTTCCAGTCCTCCACTGGGCTCCAATCAGTTTCCAGGAATCATGCTTCCACTCTTGGGCTGGGACCAGCGTATCCCACTCCCCCCTTCATTTTACATCTCCAATGGGTGCTCTTTTCCAAAGGACTGTCAGTGTTCCACCAACCCCACAGATTTCAACAGATTGCACTGCCACCAACATATTTCTTGGACACAGGTTCAACTATTAGAGGGGTGGTTCCACCTACCATACAGATTTCAACCAGGCGGGCTTTTCTGATGGGTCCTCTCATATTCCACCAACCCCACAGATTTCAACAGATTGCACTGCAACCAACATATTTTTTGGACACAGGTTCAGCTATTAGAGGTGTGGTTCCACCTATCCCACAGATCTCATGATGCGGGAACATGCACAAGCCTAATCAACTGTGCAACTTTGCTAACTTCATCTGTCATGTCCCCTTATGAGCAGGTGAGGAGCTCTCATTGTGTGGGGTTGCAGCAGAGTCACTGTTGTTTGCACGCACAGGTCCTGAGTTCCAGTCCTGCACACCAGTCCAGATTGCACTGTCCCCAACATATTTCTTGGACATAGGTTCAGCTATTAGAGGTGTGGTTCCACCTACCCCACAGATTTCAACCAGGCAGGCTTTTCTGATGGGTCCGCATCTCTGATGCACGAGGCTGTAAGTTTTCCCTGTCCCTGTCAGATTGCACTACCCCCAACATATTTCGTGGACACAGATTCAGCTATTAGAAGTGTGGTTACTCACAGCACAAGTGTTTAGTAACCTGGACAGAGGCAGAAAACATTTCATACTGCGCGAACATGCACAAGCCTAACCAACTGTGCAGCTTTGCTAACTGCATATGTCATGTCCCCTTATGAGCAGGTGAGGTGCTGTGGTTGTTGCTGCACTATAAATCCCATATATATCCTGCACTATAAATCCTATCTATCTATCTTCTATCTATATTATTAATTCTACAAGATAGGCCATGCGTGGCAGAAAGGAGGCGATTGGCTGACAGAGGGGGAGAGAGTTCCAGAGCAGCAGGGAGTTTTGTGGGGCAGCTGGAAAGCAGTTTGACAGTTGGCTCAGGGGCACCGTAAAGCGGCAGGGAGCTTGGAGCCTGGACAGTTGGCTGTGGGGGCTGCGAGGCAGACGGTTGCCGTGAAGCAGCAGGAAGCAGAAAGCTTGAAGGCTGTCAGGCAAGTGAGCAACAGTCCTTGGCAGTGGCAGGGGGAAGCAAGGACTGTGAGACAGAGATAGAAAGACAGAGGACAGAGAGAGAGAGAGAGAGTTGCGGGTGGAGTGAGAGCAAGCGAGAGAGTTGCGGGTGTGAGAGCGAGCGAGAGAGTTGGGGGAGCGAGAGTGAGCGAGAGGGTTGGGGGAGGCGAGAGCGAGCGAGAGGGTTGGGGGGAGGCGAGAGCGAGCGAGAGGGTTGGGGGAGGCGAGAGCGAGCGAGAGGGTTGGGGGGAGGCGAGAGCGAGCGAGAGGGTTGCGGGGCAGGCGAGAGCGAGCGAGAGCGTTGCAGGGCAGGCGAGAGCAAGTGAGAGAGTTGGGGGAGGGGGAGCGAGAGCGAGCGAAAGGGTTGTGGGGAGGCAAGAGCGAGCGAGAGGGTTGCGGGGAGGCGAGAGCGAGTGAGAGGGTTGCGGGCAGGAGAGAGCGAGCGAGAGGGTTGCGGGGGGTGAGAGCAAGCGAGAGAGTTGGGGGAGCGAGAGCGAGCGAGAGGGTTGGGGAGCGAGAGCGAGCGAGAAGGTTGGGGGAGGCAAGAGCGAGCGAGAGAGTTGGGGGGAGGCGAGAGTGATCGAGAGAGTTGCAGGAGAGGTGAGAGCGAGTGAGAGGGTTGCAGGGCAGGCAAGAGCAAGCAAGAGGTTTGCGAGGGGTGAGAGCAAGTGAGAGAGTTGTGGGGTGAGAGTGAGAGAGAGTGGGGAGGGCAATTGAGTTGCAGGGGCGGGGGAGAGTTGCGGGGGGGCGAGAGAGAAAGAGAGAGTGAGTTGCGAGGGTAAGAGCAAGCGAGAGAGTTGCGGTGGGGGGATGCCACAGGCTCAGTGCACAACTGCACAGATGCTCTGTGCAGGGTCAGCTAGTTGGCATATAAACACCTATATGCCGAATCTCTCACCTGATGTATGCTATCTTTCTTTTGACTCTTTGACCAGCTGGCACAGGCTTCTGTCTGCTCTTTATGTGGTTCTGCTCTGTCCCTTCTGTTTTATCTGTATCCTTTGCACACTTGCACTTTAAAGGATGGCATTTGCCCAGCTACTGTCATCTATTTTCCAGGCACCATTTTAAGAGCTGCCCTGCAACCTTTTTGATTTTAAGCGCCAGCAGTCTGGTTCCATTTTGGTTCAAGTACAGCCCGTCCCTTTTGTACAGGCCTTGCTTGCCTCAAAATGTATCCCAGTGCCTAACAAATCTAAACCCCTCCTCCCGGCACCAACGTCTCATCCATGGCATTGAAACCCCTGAGCTCTGCCTGTCTCACTGTATCTGCACGTGGAACAGGTAGCATTTCTGAGAATGCCACCTTGGGGGTCCTGGACTACCTATCAGCCTAATTTGGCTTCCAGGACCTCCCAATGACATTTCCCCACATTGTTGGTGCTGACTGTGCGACTGTGCACCACGACAGCTCTCCTCCCCTGCACTTGCCTAACAGCCTATCTTGACGCTGTGTGATGTCCACAACCTTCGCACCAGGCAGGCAAGTCACCGTGCAGTCAACACATGGGTCACAAACCTGTCTCTCTGTACCTCTAAAGATTAAATCCCCCAGTACAAGGAGGCCCCCACCCCCCAGAGGAGCATCTCCTGTGCGAGAGGATATGGTCTCATCATCCACGGAAGGGGTCCCTTCAAAGGGAGCATTTCCCTCTTCTTCAGACTGATGTCTTCCTTCCCCAAGAACTTCATTCTCCCTGACAGCAGCGAAGCTATCAGCCCTGGAGTGGGATGCCTCTACCATGTCCCTGAAGGTCTCGTCTGCATGCCTCACTGTCTCTCTGAGCTTCTCCACCACCTTGGTCTCGAGGGAAAGAATTTGTTCCCTGAGAGCCAAGAGCTCCTTGCACTAAGCACATACCCATGACTTCTGCCTGTGGAATAAACATGTGGCACTCTGTGCAATACACTGGGAAGTGCCCCCTGCCCTTCTGGCTTTCTAGCTTCATCGTGGTTTTGTTGTCTGTTTGCAATATTAAAAGATAGTTTATTTGAAGGATAGGTCTCAGCTGTAATGGTCAGCTATTTAACTGTCCAAACAGCCTTTCTCAAGAATATGAGGGAGGTATTTGTACTTACCTTCTCTTCTCCACCAGGCTCCTTGTGATCACAGGGGCTTGTTCCAGGCTCCCCCACACACTTCCCACTAAACTCCTGCAAAACTCCAATGCCCTGTTTGTTATCCCTGTTTGCTATGCTCTCGGGTCTACACCTCTTATGTAGAGAGTAGGCTTCCAACTGAGACACAGGATCTGGGTCAAAGAATTATGACTTTTCATCTGCAGCCCTTCCACCCATCACTTCCTTAGGCTAGAAGGTTATCAAATGCTGCATACATCCCCCCAAACTTCATTCCCAATCACAGGTTGCATCTCTCCATATAGACCCTAATCCTGCATCCTAGCTATGTGCAAGGATCTGTCAGTTGCCAGAAGCCTTGTAGGGAGGAGGAGGCTTTAACATCTGCTTCCCAGAGACAGTGGCTGCCCAGTGGTGAGAGCCTGAGTGGTTGCTATCTGCTGTTGTCAGCTTGCCAGCCTGTGTGACTGTGTGCCCCTAGCATGTGGGGCTGTGGCTGCCCTGCAGGTAAGTCTATGTGGGATCGGGACCAGAGGGGGTGAGTTAGCAGTTCCTGAGGGTCAGCTGCTAAGAGGAGACATATTTCTGGACTTATAGAAGAACTGCTGCCCTGTGGAGGCGGGCCCACCACTGGTGGGGTCACTCCCTTGGGGGAGCCACCTTGGGGGGCAGCAAGGGCCTTGTGATATTTTTTGGCTTCTGTTGTTTTTGGATCCTGGGTGTTTCAGATGTGTCTTGGTTTGTCTGGGGATGGGGAGACAGGGGGTGTGTCCACGGACTGTGGGGTGGCTATTTTTTTGGGGGGGGGGAATAGAGGAAGTAAAGTTGGCAGGTCAGCGCATTATTACAGGGGAAGGGAAGTCAGAAATCTATTAGCTGTTTCCCCTTCTGGCTGCCCTGCCAGCTCTTTGACCTTGGGGAGCAGTGCCAGCCTCCCACACACTCTCACCTTGCTCCTCTGTAATGCCTGGTCTGTCCAGAATAAGTCGGAAACCATCCATGACCTGATTCTGGATGAAGGGGCAGACCTGGTATGTATTACAGAGACTTGGTTGGGGGAGGCTGGTGGTCCAGTCTGGTCCCAGCTTCTCCCTCCAGGGTACTCTGTTGAGGAGCAGGTGTGGGGATATGGGCGGGGAGGTGAAGTGGCTGTGGTCGACAAGAATAACCTCTCCCTGACCATGATCCCTGTGGAAGTGTCTGACCATATTGAATGTGTGTACCTAAGTTTGGGGACCAGGAATAGACTGAGACTTCTCTTGGTGTATTGATCGCCCCGCTGCGCAGTGAAGTCACTAACTGAGCTGACAGACTTGGTCTCAGGTTTGGCGTTGGAGTCTCCTAGGCTTGTGGAGCTGGGAGACTTCAATGTCCACTTTGGGACCAATTTGTCTGGGGTGGCTCAGGAGTTCATAGCGGCCATGCCAACTATGGGCCTATCCCAAAGGGTCTCTGGACCGATGCACATTGCAGGTCACACGCTTGATCTGGTCTTTCACTTTGATCAGGGTGGTGTTCAGTGGGTGGGGACTTCTGTGATTTCCCCATTGTCATGGACGGACCACTATCTGGTTAAGGTTGGACTCACTGTCACACCCCACCTTTGCAGGGGTGAGTGGCCCATTAGAATGGTCCACCCGAGACGGTTATTGGATACAATAGGGTTTCAAGAAGCCTTGGAAGGATTTAGTGTTGGCGCTGCCGTTGATCCTGTTGATGCCCTGGTGGAGAACTGGAATAGCAAGTTCACCAGGGCAGTAGATATGATCACACCTAAGCACCTTCTCAGACCCGCATCAAAATTGACCCCTTGGTATATGGAAGAACTACGGGGGCTGAAGCGGCGAGGTAGATGACTGGAGAGCATGTGGAGGAAGACACCACTCAAATCTGACAGATTACAACATAAAGCACATTTGAAGATCTATGCTCTGGCAATGCAGGTGGCAAAGAAGCAATTCTTTTCGGCCCGTATTGCATCCATAAGTGCACGTCCGGTGGAGTTGTTCAGGGTCGTGAGAGGGCTAGTGAGTGTCCCTCCTGCCTTGAATCAGAACTTGGAATCATCTATTACCCGCTATGATGTGTTTAATGGTTTCTTTGTGGAATCAATGGGGAAAGGGGGCAGGGCAGCAGTGACCCACGCAAGGGGCGCTGGGAGGAGCCTCTGAAAAGTGTTGGGAAGCGGTGGGAGCAGAATACAGCGGGGAGGTAGGAAAGGGGCATCCGTGGGTTGTGGAGGCTCGGAAACCCACTCTACCTTGCCACTTAAGACAGGCAGGGGCTCTGGCCAATCAGCGGTGAAGAAAGCAAGTGTACTTTAACGCAGGCAAGTAGGCGGATACTGAAAAGGAAATCGGTAGCAGATAATTGGTGAGAGTGGGAGCCAATGAGAAGAATGTTTGTGGTGTGGAGAATGGGGGGTTGTGCATGTTTCATGAGAGGCATTAATAGCTGTTTTTAGGTGGAGGTGGGTTAGAGCTCATTTTCAGCTTGCTCTTTTCCCCCTCTTTTCAGTACAGAAGCAATTGGTCTCATTTGTAGGTCATTCTTATGTATGTCTACCTAATAGATATATCCAGAAGGTTGTATCCTTGGAATACAGTTCTTAATGTATTTACTAAGTCAATCCTATTTAATTCAGTGGGATTTATTCTTTGGTAAGTAGGTAATAGTGCAGCATGATCTAATTCTGGAGTTTTTAATTTTTGGTGGAGGGAAGGAAGTCTCGCTGAATTGAATGCATTGTTTTTCTTAAGAAAGCATGCATATGGATGAAGACTTTACATCAATTGCTTTTGCACAGACATACATGGACATATGTGAGAAGACAACCTGTAGGTTGCTGTGTGGGGCCATTTGGAAGAAGAAAAGCAAAAGCCACAATCTGCTAATATCTTTATTAGGATTAACCCTGATCAATCTGAGAAGAGTCTCTCTTCGTTATTCCCAAAGGATATGCTATTCCCTCTGAAAGTAGCCTGATTGCCAGATGGCTCTTGTCTGGAAGGATTGTCCCTTCATTATGGCAAGATTTGCTTTGCCAGTTTTAAAGTGGCCTGACCTTTAATCGATCTGACCCTCTTAACCTGCTTATTAGTTTGGGTTTGGTTTTTTTTTAAAGACTTGATCTCCATCCAAAGCGGTGGGTAATTAAAATTGCATATATTATTAGACAACCATTGAAGCTGTTTTTTAAATCACTCAACACAGGTTAATTCAGAAGAGCTTCTAACTATATTTTGATTCTAAGGATTTAATATACCAGACCAAAATTTTGTGTTTCTATCCAAATAATATGAATATGTGAAATAAAGTTGTTTATAGTGTGATCCTATTTTTGAATTTATTTAATAGTTGGGGTTAGGATTGTTGCTAAAGTAATTGCACTGGCAGAACACATTGTTGGTGTAAGTAGGACACCACTACAAAAGGTCAACGATGGGTGGGGTTGAGAGTATGGCAAAGCATTGTCAGAATGGCACACGTGATGGCATCCTGGCCTCAGTGATGGTGTAATGTTACATCAACAAAAGGAGTGTCAGTAAAAACTCTGAGTCATGGACAATTATTTTCATATATTGTTGGAACAACTGACTTCCCCTCTGAATACTGTTCAGTTACACTGTGACTATTTCTGTTGTGTCTCTGTTTTTATGATGGTTAGCAGGTAGGAAAAATTGCCCCTGCCAATGGTTTTTCCTCTTCAGCTATATTCCTGATGGGGATACAATGGGATGGGGCAGTGGCTTCTACACCAATACCTTACTCTTCCATGGCTGAAGGTCTGCATCTTGGCCATGAATTGTATCACTGGAGCACCAGGAAGAATTATGGGGTCCTTATCTCCCTACCCCTGTGCCACATGCACACTTATTACTAGTATGACAATTAAACAGATATTACTATCATGTAGTTTAATGTGGAGAGCGACTCTTCTATAAGGGTATATACCATTTTCACCAGTCTTCCCTTCCTTCTGAAGCCCACTGTCCCTTGAGGGGGGAAAGTCCCTGAGGACTGTGCAACTGTCAAGGACATATTTTCAGGGACAGTAGGCTGCAGAGGCAAGTGAAGATTGGTCAAAATCACCCTTCCCTTGTAGTGCCAGCACGGTGATAGTCTGGATATCAGCCACTGATAACAAGGTGTGCTGGAAAACAATGAAGATGCTGGCAAGCAACCAAGTGAATAGTGTGTCATTAGATGGAATAAAGGGACTAAACAAATGAAATGCATCCTAGAACATCAATGCACCTCACAGTTATCTTAATGAGGACACTGGTTCATGTGCTACTCACTCTGCATATCTAATTTCTCTTATTCAGGTATAGAAATGTAAAATTTCTCAAAATTTTGGACTCACATAAAAAAAGATTTTTCCTGAGATTTCCTCTGGGGAGAATGGGCATTTTGGTACAAGTTGAAATACAGTTTATAAAATTTGTATGAGAACTAACCTTACTTTTCTACTTTTAAGAAAATAAAATATATTATGTGTGGTTCAGCACATAATATTGTACTGTTTGGTATTTATGAAATGTGTGCCCTAGATTTACTCCACAATAATTACAAATAAACCCACTATAAGAGATGGGAGAGCACACTGCTGCAGCCAAGGCCCTTAAACACAGTTTAGGGGAAGGCGGGGCAAGATGGTGACAGGCTAACAACCTAACCATCAAGCTCCTGCCTATACTTGGGCATTGCCCCTCCCCAGGCATGCCACTCAAGGGGTTGACCCCATCCAGGGGGAGAAAAAGACTACGGAAGAGTCTCAGCAGAAAGAGCCCCCACCCCCTGAGGAAGGAGTGGGGAGATTAAGGAAGAAGAAATAAGAACATAAGAACAGCCCTGCTGGATCAGGCCCAAGGCCCATCTAGTCCAGCATCCCGTTTTGCACAGTGGCCCACCAGATGCCGCTGGAAGCCACAGGCAGTTGTTGAGGGCATGCCCTCTCTCCTGCTGTTACTCCCCTGCAACCGGTACTCAGAGGCACCCTGCCCCCAAGGCTGGAGGTGGCCTACAGTCCTCCGATTAGTAGCCGTCAATAGACCTCTCCTCCATGAAGTTATCCAAACCCCTCTTAAAGCCATGCAGGTTGTTGGCTCTCACCACATCTCGTGGCAGAGAATTCCACAAGTTGATTATGCATTGTGTGAAAAAGTACTTCTGTTTGTTGGTCCTAGATTTCCTGGCAATCAGTTTCATGGGATGACCCCTGGTTCTAGTGTTATGTGAGAGGGAGAAGAATTTATCTCTACCCACTGTCTCCACACCATGCATGATTTTATAGACCTCTATCATGTCTCCCCGCAGTCGTCTTCTTTCTAAACTAAAAAGCCCCAGGTGTTGTAGCCTTGCCTCATATGAAAGGTGCTCTAGGCCCTTGATCACCTTGGTTGCCCTCTTCTGTACCTTTTCCCTACAATGTCCTTTTTTAGATGGGGTGACCAGAATTGTACGCAGTAATCCAGGTGTGGCCGCACCATAGTTTTGTATAAGGGCATTATAAGATTAGCCGTTTTATTTTCAATCCCCTTCCTAATGATCCCTAGCATGGAATTGGCCTTTTTCACAGCTGCCGCACATTGAGTCAACATTTTCAACAAGCTGTCCACCATGACCCCAAGATCCCTCTCTTGGTCAGTCACCGACTGCTCAGATCCCATCAGCATATACTTGAAATTGGGATTCTTCGTCCCAATGTGCATCACTTTACACTTGCCAACATTGAACCACATTTGCCACTTCGTCGCCCACTCACCCAGTTTGGAGAGATCCTTTTGGAGCTCTTCACTATCAGTTATGGATTTCACTACCCGAAAGAGTTTGGTATCATCTGCAAAATTGGCCACCTTGCTGCTTACCCCTGATTCTAGATCATTTATAAATAAATTAAAAAGCACTGGTCCCAGTAAAGATCCCTGGAGGACCCCACTTCTTACTTCCCTCCATTGCGAAAACTCTCCATTTATACCTACCCTCTGTTTCCTGTCTTTCAACCAGTTAGCAATCCACACATGTACTTGTCCCCTTATCCCATGACCACTAAGTAAACAAGTGTGTGGATCAAGGTGATCCAGTTGACATAGTATGCCTGGACTTCCAAAACGCTTTTGACTAAGTTCCTCATCAATGACTCCTGAGGAAATTTAGTCTAAGTTTCCTCAGGAGTCGTTGATGAGGAACTTTGTCAAAAGCTTTTTGGAAGACCAGGTATACTATGTCAACTGGATCACCTTGATCCACACATTTGTTTACACTCTCTAAGACCTCCAAAAGGTTGACCAGGCAAGATTTACCTTTGCGGAACCCATGATGGTTCATTCCCAGCAGGGCCTCTATGTGCTTTACAATTTTATCCTTGAGGATGCTTTCCATCAATTTGCCTGGAATTGATGTTAAGCTAACTGGCCTGTAATTTCCCAGATCACCCATGGATCCCTTCTTGAAAATTGGTGTTACATTTGCTACTCTCCAGTCCTCTGGTACAGAACCTGATTGCAGGGAGGAATAAGTTATATATTTTAGCAAGGCGGTCAACAATTTCACATTTGAGTTCTTTGAGGACTCTTGGATGGATGCCATCTGGTCCTGGTGATTTGTTAGTTTTCAGTTTTTCCAGACAGTTTAGAACATCATCTCTCGTCACTTCTATCTGGCTCAGTTCTTTAGCCACCATCCCCGAAAAGCCTGGTTCAGGAACAGGTATATGCTCAGTATCCTCTGCCGTGAAGCTGGATGCAAAGAACTCATTTAGCTCCTCTGCAACCTCCATCTGTCCAGAAACAGCCAAGGATTGAAAACTATCTCGCCCCAACTGAGGCAGTGCCGGAAGACTCTTTTACTGAGAGTACCAGGAACAAATTCGCAGTCCTGACCTCGGAAGCCCCCACCCCCCACTGACAGGCAGACTCACCGGGAGACACATAGTAAACAATCCACCTTAAAATCATCTCATTGGAGAGATGAGGAGGGAATCTCCCCAAGCCATGGGGGCTGAAGCTCTACAGTTGGGAAAGCACCTCACTCCCAGTCTGACCTTGTTACCCAGCAGTTGAGCGACGCCTGTCTTATCTCTGCAGAAAGTTTGATTTTAATTTTAGGGCGTTTGAACCAACCTTTGCAAAGAACCTTGCAAACCCATCAGATCCTTAGCTACATTCCCAGAAAGGATTCACATTTATGGGCTAACAACAACAACAAAAAGATACTCACCTCCCTCTCAGAACTCCTAAATCAACAAATCTTCCCTTCCGAGATGGAGCAGTTTCACTTTTTGCCACATCAGCTGGACTTCAAAAGGCTTTTCTTAATGTTCAAGACAGCAAGGGTGCCAACTCAGTTATTTTGCTCACGCCAGTGCTTGAGACCATTCAACATGACTGCGCAACATGTTTTCAAAGATCTCAGCTCCAGATCACTAATTAAGGGCCCTATAAACATCAGCAGCAAAAATCCTGAATCTTACACTAATAATAAACTGCCCCCTCTGAACCATGGCAGTGCCACACTAATTGAGGCTCAGAATGTACACTCAAGGACACATAACCAAAACAAGTTTTTTACCCAAGATAAGACACAGCCAACCCTCTCTACAGAGCTGACTGACTTCCAAACCTGCAGACAAGATGATTTGCAACAACTAAAGAGCAAAATTAAAGCACTCCTAAAGAGACTGAGTCCAAAAAGATACAGACCTGGCCACTCACTCTCATACCCTGAAACCGACCAAATGGAAAACAGTTTCTTTCACATGCTGAGAAGACATAGAGAAACATGAAGCAGGCAAGAGGATCTGAGAGGTAGATAATTAAAATATACATAAATTGAGATTACCTAACACTGTAGATGGTCTTACTTAGTTTTTAACATTTTGAAGGAATACATAGCAGCTAAAATAGTATTTTAAAATTTCATCCTCACTGAAAGAGAAAATACTTCAAAAGAAGTTTCTTCCAAAGTTCTGCAAAATTTTCAAATCTTCACACTGTTGGATGGTTTTTTGTGGGGGGAGGGGTTACTACTCAGGAGAACCAGTGGAAAGAATCCATTATTTCCAGGGCTTATCATCCTTACTTAGCACTCATGTATGTCTGTATTCCCCCCCAGTCTTTTATCCCAGAGCATATAGTTGGAAGTCAAAGGACCGCTTTGTCGACTAAGCTTGTGGTTTGTCAACTAAGCTTTGTTGACTAAGCTTGTAGCTTCCTTTGAGCTACAGCTCCACACAGATCCTGTTCAGTAAAGGTAAAGTGTGCCGTTGAGTCGGTGTCGACTCCTGGTGACCACAGAGCCCTGGTCTGTAAATCCCTTGGTGTGAAGAAAGCCCTAGTGGGAAGGGAAAGAGTATATATATTTTTATTTACCGTTAAATTTATATACAGCCTTTATTAAATTTATCTCAAGGTGTAAAAATAAATGTGCTACGCCACAGTAGTAAATCATAGTAGTATTAAAGATCAGAAAAAGAGTAGTAAAGTAATACATTTAGACTAACTAGGCTACTTTCCTACAAGTGCTGTGGGCTCTTCTTAGCAGTGTGCTCTTGTGTTGTATGCAGAAGACGTGAATGGGGTTCCATGATGTGATGTCATCGTGGCATCTCTGCCGATGCCACATGTTAGTTGGTACCTTCTATTCTTGTGTATTCTTAGGTCATTGTTATATAATGGACAAGCTTGGGTGATACTAATATAAATCTAACAATAAATAAAAAAAACTTGTCTGCTAGTCCAACCACATATGATAAAGACCTGGAGGTGGGGCAAGATGGTGATGAACTAACAGCCTATCTTCCCAGCTCCTGCCTGAGCCTGGACATTTCTCCATCCCAGGCATGCCATCTAAGGGGCTGACACCATCCAGGGGGAAGAAAAGACTGAAATAGTCCCACCAGCAAGTCCCCCCCTGAAGAGGGAGCAGGGAAGGAGAGGAAGACTAAACAGCTGAGAATCAAATATTTCCTCACCCCAGCCGAGGCAGTGCCAGGTACTTGGTTTGCTGTAAGTACCTCAAACAGATTTGCAGCCCTGTCCACAACCCCCTCTGGCAGATCGGCTCCCCGGGAGGTTAATAGCAAGCCACCCACCCCCAAATCAGAGCACAAAAGAAGGGGGAAGGGAACCCTTCCAAGACAGAACCCACGCAGCACTAATGCCGACCAAGCAACTTGCCCCCAGCCAGATGCCATCACCCAACAGCTGAGTGACGTCTGTCTGATTGCTGCCGAATCTCTTCTCCTGGTCCTAGGGCATCTAAACCAAATTTGGGGGCAAATAGAGACTCTAACCCAGGCTTTTGCCCAACTCACAGCCAAGTGCCAGCAAGGGGTTAACAACTCCGAGGACGTCATCGCAGCCCTCCCCTCCTCCTCAGCAACTGAAACTCCTTATCGGGTGCAAAGAGTCCTTCAACATAAACAAATCCTAATTTGTTTTCCTAGATGCAATGCCTATTTATGGGCTATTAGAAAAAGGATTCTTACCTCCCTTTCCCAAATTTTAAACTTCAAAGTTTCTTCTTCAGAGATTGAACACTTCTATTTTCTGCCATCTCAGCTGGATCACAAAAGACTACTTTTAGAGTTTAAAACATCCAGAGTGCCTACCCAGTTACTTCATATTAAACGCCTTTTGAGAACATATAAGATTACTCCCCAGCGTGTATTCAAAGATTTTGGCACTAGAGACTTATTCAACGCTCTGCTACAGTCAAACGCAAGAATTATGGCACCACCTTGTCGATTCTGACACCAAGGCCACATACGCAGCCTGCTACTTCTGATAAGATGATGCCAACTCTCCTTGCTGAATTGGCTAACTGCCAAAAATGCAAGCAAGACGACCTGATGCAGCTTAAAACTAAACTGGCTGCCCTCCTCCAAAGACTGTATCCAGATAGACATGATGATGATGGTCATCTCAGCCCAGCTTCAGTCACAGATACTGATCTAGATATCACTGACCCTATGGAAACCCAGTTAAGATCTCCAATCAAAACACTCCTAAGGGTTAATCCATCTGATTTCGCCATCGACTTAGGGGTGGAGAGTGACTGTGATCAATCCACCTCCGCCCCCCGCTCTCCTAACACACAGCCAAGCAAAGCAAATGCAGAGGCCGCTAAAAGGATGAAGTTATGTCCAGGAGTGATGTTGTCTACAGACCCACACTTTGACAGTGTCACTGCCCTTTTTGTCCCAGACAGGCTGCTTACACCTCGTAGCACCCAGCCCTGCATTGCAGAGCCCTCCCCTGCGACGGATGCTGTGGAAATTACAATGGTGATGGAGGCAACCCAGGAGAGGGAAGGGGAGTCCCCCCTAGCGGTAACACAATATCCAGAGACAACACAACAACCCTTCATAGAAGAAGCACCTCCCACAGAACTGGAACAGGAAACTGACTTACCCCCAGCCACTGAGGCTCAACCAGACAATGTGGAACTCACTACAGATGCCTCTCAAGACCCAGGCCCCCAGTCCATCCCAGATGCTGCAGAAGACATCACCTTACTGGAGGAAAGGCCCGGTATCACCCCAGACAATGGTGAGCAGGACAATCAAGCCAACCCATCAGAGGTGGGGAACAAGGTGGCTTCTCCCTCCAGTCTGCCTGGGCTGGATCCAGATCACCTGGCTGATAGGTTGCAAGAGACACCGGGCGCCCAAGTTGCTGATAGTCCAACACCAAATGCCCAATGATATTCAGCAGACCAGTGTAAAATTGTGATCCTAACATGGAATGTAAATGGCTGGCACGCATCCTTTTCGGACCTCTCCTTCACTGACCATTTAGCCTCCCACGATATCATACTGATTCAGGAAACTTGGACTACTGGGGAGCTGTTGCTCAATGGCTTCCACTCACATACCGTTGGAGCCTTACCTGGGGCAGGTCGTGGCAGATGCAAAGGAGTTCTGGGTGTATTCGTTGCTACTGCCCTACACACAACCTGCTCCCACCAATCACAACCTGCTCCCACCAATCAAACAATATGCAATGGCCGTCCTAGTCCAATTCACTCAATGTGAATTGCTGATAATTAACATCTATCTCCCGCCCCAATGCAGAAAAATACAGGTCAGCACATTGTGGACTGAGCTAGAAAACTATGTAGCAGATCTCATCCACTCCAACCCCAATGCCTATGTGGTGCTGGGTGGTGACTTCAATGCTAGGATGGGTCTGGATGCCTCCACCTTATACTCCCAACAAAGGGCCTATCCACCCAGCCACGGGGCTGATGGACTCCCTCTTAGCCGCCTCTCTAAGGATCAAAAGTCAAACTACCCAGGTCTCCGCTTGAGCCAATTGACCACGAGACTTGACCTTTCCATCTTGAACGGCTCGTTTGAAAGTGACCACCCAGCTGAATTCACCTTTCTCACCGGCACCAGAATGAGTCTGATCAACTACTTCATTATATCAGGGAGTCTGCTACCGCAAGTGGAGAGATTGGAGGTTATTCCTAAATTTGATAGTGACCATCTTCCTATCATGCTACTCCTAAAACCATTTATCCATCAGTCTCACATTGAGAACCACTATGGACCCACTATATCTGCAGTGGAGGGAGTACATTGCCGCACCAATTGGTCACCACAGCTAGATCAAGAGCTGCGGGAGCTACTTGCCTCTGATCATTTGCAGTCAATCCACTCATCGCTGCTAAATAATGATCCTACCACTATGCCTTTGGAATCATACAAAGCACTTGCTCAGGAACTACAGCAACTTCTCTCCTGTAGGACACGTGCTCCACGTGCTCTGCACCAACTGTCCTCCAAGCAGTGGTTTGACAAGGATTGCGTTAACGCCAAAAAAGCCCTTGCCAATACCTATCAAGTCTACAAACATACCCCTGGTCTGAGGGCAGCTCAGGATCTACTACAGCAGAAAAAGCAATATAAACTCCTGCTGGTCCGCAAGAAAAAAGAGGCCATGAAAGAGGCCTGGACAAGACTAATCCAGGCCGCTAGATCCAAGGACTCGGCCATGTTTTGGTGTCTTGCAAAATCCTCTCCCAGCTATGGTCCAAGCCATCTGGACTGCCACATTCATCCAGGAACCCGGGATAAACACTTTTATGTTTATATAAAGATGTTTATATAAAGAATTTTTATATAAAGATCCCACCGCTGCTGGCAGAGACCCTCCTAGTGCCATAGAGGACACTCCGGCACAGGCGTGTCCATCTCGGAGATCCACAGCCTTGTTACCTAACTGAAACCGAGCAAGGTTCCAGGTGAGGACCTTATTCCCCCAGAGGCTATCAAAAACAATCTGGGCTGGTGGGCCCCAATCTTGGCATCGCTCTTTACCTTCATCGACGTGAATGGCCAAATCCCCAAGGACTGGGGGCTAGCAATTATTGTCCCCATCTTTAAAAAGGGGAAGAAGGATGACCCGGGCAACTATAGACCTATCAGTCTACTTAATACCATCAGTAAACTTTATGTAAGACACCTACATGGGAAACTCAGGGAGTGGCTGGAGCATGAAAAGCTTCTTGCTGAGGAACAAGCAGGATTCAAAGAGGGGTGCTCCACTATTGATCAATGTATAGTCCTACAGCACCTCATCGGAAAATATTCCTCCTGTAGGATGACCTCCCTTTATGCTGCCTTCATCAACCTTAAGGCAGCTTTTGACTCCATCTCACGTGTAAAACTATGGCAGAAGCTGGAGGCCTCCACTATTGATTGGCTCCTGCTGCATCTCATTCGAAGCCTGCATCTTGACACCTCACTCAAGGTGAGGTGTACCCCACAAGGTCATCTTACGAGTGCCGTCCTAACGCAGAAGGCGTCAAGCAAGGTTGCATTCTGGCCCCACTCCTATTTAGCTTTTACGTCAACTCAGTGGTGGACCAGCTCAGCAACAATGACTTCCATCCTCCTAAGCTCGGTGGGAGACACCTACCTACCCTACTATACGCAGATGACACGGTCATCCTCTCAAGAACTCCCATTGGCCTTAGAAGAGCATTGAGGGCTCTGACACTGCACTGCAAGGAAGACGGTCTGGAAATCAATTACAACAAAACTAAAATAATGGCCTTTGCTAGGAGGCCCAAGATCCATTCCTGGAAGATCAAGGGACATAAAATTGAACAAGTGACCCATTTTAAATACCTGGGCATAAACTTTCATTCAAGTGGCTCCAGAAAAGCCCACGGAGATCATGTGGCCTTAAATGCTCAGAGAAGCTCCTCTGCTATTCTTCAACTTATGAGCACAAGAGGAGGCCACTATGTCCCTGCAGCTCTTGAACTGTTCCAAGCCAAGTCACTAGCCCAACTACTCTATGGCGCTCAGTTGGGCCCTTTCCCCAATATTGTGACTCTGGAACGGGTACAATCCAAGTTCTTCAGGGCAGCGCTGCGTGTACCAGGATGTATTTCCAATGCTACATTGCGCTTGGAGACAGGCCTGATCAAGATTGAGGCTAGGGTATGGGTGGCCACTCTCTCCTATTGGCTTAAACTATCCCTCAGTCCAATTGGCCTTGCCCCTCTAACCCTTCATGACAATTACCATCCTATATGGGCTCAGGCAATTGAGATGAAATTAGCTACACTGGGCCTCGCCCCTCTGTCCCTGATCAACATGGGATATGATCAGGCAAAAGCTATCATCAAACAGCGCATCACAGACACTGAGCATCAAGCGGATCTCAGCAGTGTCCCAAAGTTTTGTATAAGTGAGGAGCTTAGATATATAGCCTCTCCAGCAGCATACCTTTCCCATCTGGAGGCCCCAAACCACAGAAGGGCGTTCACTCTGGCCCGCTGCCATGGTGTCCCCTCAGCAGTAATAGAGGGTTGATACAGAAAGATCCCGTACACAGAGCGATTATGCCCCTGTGGTTCAGAGCAAATTAAAACCACTGAGCATGTCCGTTTATACTGCCTGTTCTACAGATACATTTGTGCTGCCCTTATTTCTCCACTGTTGAACAAGCTTCCGGGACGTACGAATAACTTCTATACTCAGTTGCTGCTATCTGACTCTAACCCCCCCACCACAAAGATAGTTGCCAAGTTCTGCGTGGCTGCAATTGGCATCCGGCGAAAGATGATAGCTGATGGGCTCCCCTAATTTGAGCCCTGTTAACACTTGCCTCCATAGTCCTCCTACCTTATTAATTGCACCACGGCAATGCATAATATTTTATTAGATTAATGCAGTGTAACTTCACCACTTAGCATATTTTAGTGTATTTTAGCATTCAGTAATTTCATGTAACTTTACCATTTTTAGTAATAGTCCAACTTATGGTAACCATTATAGTTTTAACCATTTTAAATTTTAATTCTAGATTTCTACCACATATGAAATCATTTCCAGCTATATTACTATAGTATTACTACTACTATTTAAATTCCCCTTCTATCTTTTCTGTGCATTTTATTATGGAAAAGTATTTTTAGCATTTATAGTCTTTTAGTAGCTTGTTTCCTTTTAGTAGCTTGTCTCCTTTTAAATTGTAATTATTTTACATTTTAGCATTTTTATAATAGCTATCATCATATTTGCAATCACCTCTGTTAACATGTAACTTTTCTCCAGTATTACCTTCATTTAATGTTTAATTTTATGCTGGTCTCTGACCGTAATAAAGCTTGATTGATTGATTGATTGATTGATAAAGACATGCGTATGCCGTGAATGTGCATGTCCTTCTCCCTTCTCGGGGCACTGGGGCATAGTTGGGTGATCATATGTGGGTGTGTTTCATCCAAACCACGTTTCTACAAGTGCTACACATCATAGTTTAAATTAGAATTTGTAGCATGTATGGAAGAGCAGTTTAGATTAATCACCCCCCTAACAATTAGGGAAAGGTGTCCCAGTGCACCAGTAGTGGGGAGATAGGAGGATGTGTATGCTCACCTTCTTATTATGCAGACATCCTTATTATGCATGCCAGGCTGTCAAACAAAGTATCATCTGAACCAACCCAATGACTGGTCTAATTCTAGCAGGCTGTGCTAGAATTACAATGTAGAGATAGCAGCTCTGTGAGTTGCTATCAGGGGTGCTACATTATCTTGTTTCTACTGATTTTACTTTGGTTTCTACTTTGCTGCTGGGAAGAATACGACCGAGATGTGTTATGTGTGGGATCACAGAATAAGTCCATGATCCATCTATTTTAAAAAAGTCTTAGAGGGCAGGTAGCAATGTGGTACTAGTTGTTGAAAAGGAGATTGAGAAAGTTTCTTCTGAGTGGTTTCAGTACTAATTATGTGGAAGTCATATCTTAAATAAATCCTTTGCAAAATAAAATTACTCTTCAGTTCTTTTTAAAACAAGACTAAAATATGTTGCTTGATTTCATAACAAGTACATTTACTGAAATAACAGAAATAACAAGAATCGAAGTCTCTATATTTATGTAGCAGTTTTTCTATTTGTGTTATTGTATACTAGCAGCATCTTCCATAAGCTGACAGAAAACTATATTAAGTATTTTTGTACTGATTAAAAAAAAATCAGTTATAGTTTCTATTTGTTGGAATGGCCTGACACTCCATATATATTTGTGCTTAAGTTAATTCTTTCCTTTCAAGCTGTGTATATACTAATACAATCTCAATACTGCTACAAAGTACAAATACATTTATCATAAGCCTGCCCTGCATATATTTCAGACTGCTCAACAATTTGTCTTCATAACAGTCAATATTCAGCATGGAGTTTTCCTCCTGCCTGTTTCTGCTTACTCATCACAGCTTGTCTTTACAATGTGTGTCAACAGCAGAAAAATACAGGATTGAAATGATCTCGTTCACAAGCGCACAAATCAAGCCACTCTGAGAGCTACTTTTATATATTTACTAAACAAGGCAGTATTAACCATAGAAAAGCATTTCATTACAGTTTTAACTTGTGGGTTTTTAAAAACCATTCTCTGTTAAATTCCATCGTGTCCCTGCGTGGGGGGCGCTGGCAGTCTGTTCCCCATAGCTGGTATTCTTGATAAGAATAAAACAAGTAATGGTGTGAGGACTCAGTTGAAACTGGAACAGTTTCTTTATTGTTTTAACTCTGCTTGAGCTGCAGGTCACTAGAACAAAAGTGCAAAAAAAAAAAAAAACCCAACCACACAGACACTTGTTTAACACCCTCATTCTTATGAGGCCTTTGGCCCCTCCCCTTGGTAGGATCACATTTCACTACATTTCCCCTCTTTTGTGTTTCAAACTACCCAACCCAATAAGGAAGGGAAAACAATGAAAACAAAACCACTTTAAACGGCTCCGAACTGGAGGTGATGAGTAGACTGTCAGTCACCTCTAAGAGCACCTGGGGGATTATTCTGCTCCTAAGAGGAGTGTTGTTTCTAGCCATGCACTGCTCAGTCTCTGGAACATGCAGGCTTCCAGATCATGTGGCCACTAGCGATTGTCTGCTCCCCAAGTAGTGATGTGCCCAAACCAATTCAGCGTCTCCTTAGGGGACTGCTGAACCAACTCTTGTGCCTGCATCTGAACTGGTTCGGCAGGGCGAGGCTTGGTTCCTTTAAAAAACAGGCAAGCAGGTCCTTACCTGCTCCTCCGCCACCCTGCCGCTTTTCCGGGCATGGCACTCTCTTTGCAAAAGTCCATGCACAGCTGCAGTGCTGCTCCCAGCAGCCTGTGTGCGGCATCAGCATGCACATGACCACTACACATGCACGGTAGCCATTTGCATGGTCAGCAACACCATGCTGACCATACACATGGCATGGTCACGCCATGTACAGGCTGCTGGGAGTAGCGCTGCAGCCGCACACGGCCTTTTGTAAAGTAAGCACTGCGCCCCGAAAAGTGGTGGGGTGGTGGAGGAGCAGGTAAAGACCTGCTTACCTGGTTTTTAAAGGAACCAATCCCTACCTGGCCTGCGGTTGCCTGAGCCAATTCAGGCACATCTGTATCCCTAAGTGAAGATGAGGAACAAGCTTCACCAGATGGTGATTGGGTCTGGCCATTATTGAGAGTGCCGCTTCAGTCCCAGTTAGGCGATTCCATGGCACCCTGCTTTACCCAATGGTATTGCTTCTGAAGGCTCCAGTGATGCTGAAATCGGGTATGGTGCTGGAACACTTTGTAGATGTCTCCTATGCCTCCTAATTTGTTTATTGTTTGTTTATTTATTAGATTTTTTTAATACCGCCTTACACAGATGGCTCTAGGCAGTTCACAAATATAAAAACAGATAACAAACAAACAAATAACTCATTAAAACAAAATTAAAACCAGTTTAAAATCATTCCAGTGATCTCTAAAGGCCAGTTTAACAGTCTAACTCTGCCATTGCTGGCCTGGTTTGGACAATATAACACTGTGGTGTAATTGTTCTTTTACAGTGTTCTTTTATTGTTCTTTTACAGTGCTGGTTCTGACTAGCCCTTCTGATTGTCCAATGTAATTCTCACCTGGAACCAGGGTACAGATCTGGTAAAGCCTTCACCCCGTGATGCCTATAGAAATGGAATTTATACGCCACCGCACGTACTGCTTCCATTTCTGGCCACTGAGGGAGCAAGGACATTTCCAGATTTGGAACAGCTGTTGACCCATGATCAGCTGTGCAGGACTATGCTTGGAGGCATTAATGGGAGTTGCTTTACAGCTCTATAAGGCTATCAATGGATCATCCTGAGCCAAAATCTGCTTGGCAGTTTGGACTGCTCTTTCTGCTTCTCCATTGGCTTGTGGAAAGTGGGGACTGGTCAATGTGATCTGACAGAAGTATTTTTCTGCAAAATGAGCAAACTCTTGCCCCTTGAGTGCAAAGGACAAGCAGTGACGCATTCTCTCAAATTCAGGGCATACTGCAGTCTTTACTGGACACCGTTTTCTGTGCATGTCCTTAACCGCAGCATGTGGAATAAGAGCTGTTCTCTGTTTTGGGGCACATGGGTTTTGTCTTTGGGCATAGCTTGCCTGGGCTGGCTGTTTCTCTTTCTTCGCCTCACAGGAGTGTTTTGACCTTCAAGGCTGCTTAGCAATTTCCTGAAGCCCCAAAAAAGCTTCCTGGTCCTGAACCTGGCCCTTGAACAGTTCTGAATTCCTTGTAATCTGCACTGCCCCTTCTAGTGCTTTGTTGCTTTCCATCTGCAGCTTCTGAGATGTCTTTATCCAAAATCCCCATAACTAGTCTATGCCTAATAGTTTCGTTTTTGATGTTCTCAAATTCAGTCATCAGCTTTTGCTTGCAGCCATCCTATGTAGGCTCAGCTGATTCCCAAGGCCTCTCAGTCCTCTGATGGAAGCAGACCCTCTCATGAATAAGGTTTCTCTTTGGCACAAAATATTCTTCAAATTTCTGTAGGACTATGAGGTAGTTATCTCCCCATCTCCAGCAGCAGAAAAGATAAAGGTCTTTAAAAACCCTCTACTTGTGGGCCCATTGCATAAACGAGAGCACAGACTTGGATTTCTTCTTCTTCAGCATGCAGCTTTGTGGCAGTCTTGTAACCGGAGAACCACTTGTTGCAGTCAGGCCATTCTGCAAGTCTACTAAAAACAAAGCCTTCGAGTAGAGAGAACTTCACCATGCTAGCCTCAGTTCAGCAGAAAGGGTCTGTCTGGGTTTGTTCTTTTTGCTTTTCTGCCACTCCAGAGACACTACAAAGTGCCCCCAACTTCTGACACCATGTTCTAATAGAAATAATAACAGTAATGATGTGAGGACTCAAACAGGAACAGTTTATTGTTTTAACTCTGAGCTGCAGACAGTCTCTAGGACAAAAGAACACACACACACATACACACACACATACCCGCTTGCTTAACACCCCCACTCCTTAAAAGGCCTTTGGTCCTGCCCCTTGGTAGGATCACAATTCATCACAGTTGGTGTGCTCTTCTTTCTTTGCAGCACTTCAAGTATTTCTGAATACCACTCCCTATTAACCTCCCCAACTTTTCTCTCCGTCCATGCCATATTGCCTTTTCTCTTCTCTATATTGCTTAGTGTACATTCTCTACTGTTACAGCTCTGCATGTGTGCTTATCAACACACTGTCTGGGATGCTGTAGCCTGTAACCATGTACAGCATTCCACTTTCATAATACCTGGACAGGGTTTCTGTTTTTGTTGAATGTGCCACTCCTCTCTTATCTCCACACCTCCATACTGAATTCTGAAACAGTTTTCACTCTGCTGGATCCTAAAAAGAGCCAGGCTTGGGTCTATGAGAGCCATTGTTATCCGACTCTTCCTCTAAGAAGCCCTGAGGTATACATTGCTCCTCCAACCCCCACTTTTCCTTACAACAACAAGAACAACAATAAATATTTATATATACCACTTTTCAACAAAAGTTTCCAAAGCGGTTTACAGAGAGAAATAAATAAGATGGTTCCCTGTCCCCAAAGGGCTCACAATTTAAAAAGCAACATAAGATACATACCAGCAGCAGTCACTATAGATACTGTGCTGGGAGTGGATAGGGCTCGTTACCCTCCCCCTGCTAAATACCGCCTTGAGCCATTTTTGGAGGAATAATATATACCGGTAAATCAAAAAAATGGATTATTTGATGGCAATGGTAAACCCCTCCTGTATTCTACCAAAGACAACCACATGGCTCTGTGTTCGCCAGGAGTCGATACCAACTCGACGGCACACTTTGCCCAGTTAGCAGGGGTTCACTGGTGGAGTGGGACCGTCGGCGGCCTGTGTGTGGCCACCGCGGCCCTGCTGACCCTGACCCCGCATCTGACATCAGATGTGGGGCTAGCAACGCCCCCGTGCCTGATGTCAGACATGAGGGAATGGTCTGGCTCCTGAACGGAGACGGGTGTAGTTTAACTGCCGAAGGGGCCGCACGTCCCCTTTGGCAGTTAAAGTAAGGCTGGCACTGCGAAAGCAGTGCCAGCCTTTTAACTCCTGAAGGGGCCATGCGGCCCCTTCAGGAGCTAGTTAGGCTGGTGCTTCAAATGCAGCACCAGCCTTTGTTTAGCTCCCGAAGGGGGCGCGCGGCCCCTGCTTGGGAGCTAAACTAGCATCCCCGCATCTGACATCAGACGCGGGGTGTGTGTCAGGGCCGTGAGACGTGGCCCCTGATTGGTCAGTGGCCCGGGTTCTTTGAACCTGTTGGCCCAATGGTGGCTCCATCCCTGCAGGGGTTAAAAACCCGCTCCAGTTGCCCAGGCCAGCCACATGAAGCCCTCACAGCTTCAGAATTGATCTCTCTCATCCTCAACAAAAGCAACAACTGCAAATCCTCAAAGTTCCTCTTCTACTCCAAGAAACTCTATGAATTTTGACTGGTAGTATTATGAGGAGTAAGGGTATGAGGAAAAAGCAAGAAAGAATCCCATCCGGCCCCTCTTCCAGCCTCTTTCTGTGACTGCCTGGTGGTCCAAAGTGCCTACTGCCAAGGTCTACCAGGATCCCCTTTCTGTTCATCTACAATTCAATCCAGCTTTCCCTCCTCCAGAATGTGTCCTAAGTTTCCTAATAAAAGGGATGTGCAGGGGAGGGAGAAACTACTCTTCAACTCCAAAAGAGAGGATTGGCTCATGTGTTGGAGATGGAGTTCCAGTACATCAACCTTTCTGCACCAACTATCCTAATGACCACTAGGGGCGTTGGGAGTAGAGGTCGTGAGTGAGGGTCTCCTTACTGTCTCTTCTCTATGACCCCAGGACTGACTCTTCAGCACTTCCTGTGCCGCTGAGTCACAATCCTTCCCTTCCTCCTAGAAAGCAGATAGAAACACATATCTCTCTCTCCTTACCTATTCATTATGTAGTCCTTTAGATTAGTTTCAGGTCTTTCCTATCCAAGTGTACTTAACCAATAAATACTTGGCATTTAGTTCTATAAGGATCTCCATGTGTATTTTCTCTAAATAGCTGCAAGAACTAAACCATCCTCTGCTACCCACTCTGTAACTGGAGTGTGTGCCCATTCCTCAATGCTTTGCTGTTCTACCCACTGAGGTAAAAATTAATAACCTCTAACATCATGAACCCCTACCACCTGCCACAAATAGCTTAAGCCAGAGTTGGTTATTTCTCCTGTCAGAGGAAAGAGAAGTGTGGAGGAGATAACAACACTGAAGTAGCAACACAAGATTTGACCAGGCCGCTACTTTCTGAGTGATGGAATGGTAGCCCTGTGATAAACTGAGGGGGGGGGGGGTATGTTGGACTTTATCTTTCATAGTCCATCTAGTGACACCCCTGCTGCCAGCAATTCACACATTGCAGGAGTCCCAGACTAGGCAGTATTGTATGGCTGGCTGCACAAAGCTAAACTAAGTGGCATTTCTAATTTTGATGGCCTTAGGCAAGCCTTCTGTTACCACAAAATGTTGGAAAGAGCTGCAAACACTCCCCCCCCCCACACAGGGCAGCATAGAGAACGAGTATCTTGGCCTTATGTCTTACAGCTGGAGAACAACAGTTATGCCTATATTAAAGTACATCAAACTGATCGTTTTCTAGCCTGTATGCTGACTATTTTTAGCCTACTTTCCAAAGGGAGGAGGACTTAAGAGTTCACCATGTCTACATGTGTACTTTCCCATGAGTCCCCCTCTAATACTTTTTGTGTTGGTCCAATACAAACCAAATTCATAGCACATGGGAGGGAGGGAATCCTAGGAATCCCAACAGAGTCCCCTCTGCATTCTGCCATGTTGGTTCAAGATGGCAGCCACTCACAGTATAGGCAACCCATGTAGCCCTTGTGCTAACAGTCAGATACAAACCAAAATCACCAAATACACAGCACATGGGAAGGTGTCCTAGTAAGAGTCACCTTGTTAAAAAGAGTATAAAGTAGGTTCCATTTGTTTGATCTAGAACTACTTGTTTCTACCTCTATAGGTAGACATTCACATACTCCAGAGCCAGGACACCATACTCCTTGTCCTACTTGTTCCAGAGTAAGAGAAATGGTGTGTGTCACCAGGGATGTTGCAAGGTTGGAATAGGCCCTGAGACAAAAAGTGAAGATAGAACCCTGCCCTGGGCCATCTGCCAGTTATACACTCCCCCACCCCACCCCCACTTTAACATATATACCACGGCCTGAAGCCAAGATGAGTCCTCCCGTACAGAACCAACAATGTGCCAGTGAGTCAAGGGGGGCAGGAGTGATGAATAAATTGCCCAATCGGCAGGCCCCTCCCTCAAGGATCCAGAGACACTCCACCCCATCCAATTATGATGATGCCCTTGATGTCATCCATAGAGGTAAGCCAGAGTTTTCCAACTGATACTGCAGGACACTAGGTAGTGTGTCAGACTGACTCACTCTGAGTCAGCTCCAAAAGTGGGAAGTAAACTCCTGCCTTTTTAAGCCTACTTGCCCATAATGCAAATAAATAGATAAAAATTGTGCTGCAACCCCATTCCCAAAACCATTTGGCAACATGATCCAATTTTCTTTAATGAAAGTGTGCCCCATTATTAAAAAATGTTAGGAAACAATGAGGTCATTCTTACAACCAATTCTATTGTGTTCTCTTTAATGCACACCTATATGTTCTATGTATCTGTGTTTTACATAAAGCGTATAGATGTACATAAAGAAAACATAATAGAAGTTTGAATCTAGCAAGCTACATACCGGAGAATTAGTTGTAATTAGCAGAACAAGTTTAATACTTTTCATCCTCAGTTAGTATACTGATTAAATTTGTGTATTTCTCAGTGTAGTTCCTCACCACAGGATCTACCTACTTGATCATGAAATTCGACCAGGAGGAGCAAGTAGGAAAGCAACTGGAAACTGGGCTGGGAAGAGCAAATGCAACTCTGTTAAGTGTAAAGCAGCTTTCAGTTTTAAAAACAAACAAATCAAAACAAAACACCCAGTTCCTTCCTTCCTTTACCTATTTATTATTTTTCTTTCTACAGTTATCTTGTCTTGGTGTGGCAGACAAATTTTGTTCCAAATTCTCGTTGCATCCCAGTTGATCTCAGCAAAAGCTTCTGAGAAAGAACAATCTTTTTTTAATAGGGAAAAATAATCTGTGGGGGTAAAGCATGTTGAGCATAGCAGAATAATTTTTAAACTAAATATTATGCTTATTTTAAGAGACAGATTTCAAGATGTAGGTTGGTAAAAAGTAGCATTAGAGAACTCTAAAACAGGAATGATTATGGACAAGGTGCTATTATTACCAATAATCTCATTTGGGAGTGAAGAGAGAGAAATGTTGGGAAAGGGGTTATTAAAACATGCTATTGCCATACCAAATTGGGTTTTCTTGTGGCCACAAGTCATTTAAACCACTTCAGTTTAATCCACTATCTTCTTAGCTAGCTACAAATGATTTATCCAAAGATTTTTCGTTGGTCTTTCTGACATATTTGTACTCATAATTTATTTTAGTTTTTAAAAATAAAGCCTGCAGATCAATTTCTTTATTGTTCTGCATTCTCAAGAATCTCAAAACCAATATACATCTGTCCTAGATGCACGGAATATGGCTGGAATTCAGTGCACAGTTAAGCACGTTTAACTCCCCAAGTGCTGCTCCATTTATTTCAGTGGGACTTAAGCATGTTTAATTGTGCTCTGGGTTGCTGCCTGTGCTTCATCTTGGATCTTATTCAAAAAAACACAACAAACTTTGTACTCTTAGTCTGCCCGGTTTATCAAATGGAGCACAAATAATGCAATACCTATCCTCTTTTTAATTCACATACACTTCAGTCAGTGCTTTCCCCCCTTTCCTTTCCTTTCCTTTTTCTTTTGGTAATGATGATTGCTTATTCCACCCAGGTTCTGTGATCTAAACAGGTAGCAAAGTGGTGGTGCTTGGAGAACTGTAACTTGGTTTTTTTCCACAGAAGTTAGGCTCACATGCTCCTTCATCTTCTGAAAGCAACAACATGGTATTTTAACATAATACTTACTGCTAGAGATTATAAACATTGTGGCATAGCCAATGATATTTATTATGAATTGTTTATCCATGGCGCGCGCGCGCATGTGTGTGTGATAACTGCAATTGATACATTCTTGTGACTCAGATAAATGGATTTTTTAAAATGCAATGGCCATGCTGAATGTGATCAGTATAGATACTAGAATATTTCCAGTGTGGACACTAAAATGTTTCCAATAATTTGGACTGGGACCTGCACCACATTAAAATAATTGATTCAAAACCTTGTGATTCAAAACCAGTGATTCAGAAAATCTTTCATGGAGAAGATTTTCAGCATGTTGTTTGTGGAAATATGAAATTAAGAAGGAAGCACTCCAAGAGCTGGGAGTTAGGGACTCTATGGCATGTAGGTCTGAGCTCAAGCCTCCACCCAGCCCAGCTACTTTGCAGCACCTTTCCCAACAGCCAGTTGGGTGCTGTTGGATAAGGAACATTCAAAGAGCTGTTCATATCAACTTCTTTGACAGAGCTCTAGAGACACTGCCGCCACCACATCTTGGACTGAGGCGGGAAGATGTTAAGATTATGAGTCTCTTGAGAACAAGATTATTAATGTTTAAGGTGGTTTCTAATGACATGGTAGGAAATAAGGTGCTGCCAACCCCTGGTTCCTGGTGAGTGTCCACTGCCAGAGCAAGCTGGAAGTTCAGCGCATTTCGTGGTTTGAACCACGAATGTCCAGTTGCTGAGCAGCACTTCCTCTGCCATCCAATATCTGTGACCGAGATGTGAAGTTGGGTGGCAGATGTCAAGTGATGAGAAATGCTGCTCAGAAACCAGAAGTTGGTGAGTGTCAGCAGCACACATTCACTGGGAACCAGTGTTTGGCTTTACCGCACAATCCAAAGCCACCCTTAGAAGATGCTCTGTAAACTAGTTTGAGCCCTCTAGATACAGCAGGATATAAAACAAACAAAAGAATAAATGTACACACTTTAATATGTCCTTTAATGCATATAAATTTAGAGTAATATAGAACTTTCAAGAGCAAAAAAAACTTCGGAATAAATTTGTCTAGAGTTATTGCTCTCCTTCTGTGCAGTCACATTCTGTGGTTACTATCTTCCGGTGCTACAAAGATGCATTGCTGCTTGGAAGAACTAAAGCATAAATCCTTTTTTCATCTGGTTTCCTGTTCCAAAATCTCTAGAAAAAAGCTCTCCTTTTGGTAAGAAACAAAATTTGAAAAGATTTATTACAACTGCCTGGCATTCACTACAGTATTATTACCCTAAGACATGCCCTCATTTTAGTCTAGCTTACATGTGGCAGCAATACTCTTTCATAATTTATTTCCTTAGACAACTGAAGTTTTAGAAACCTTTCCTGCAGCTATATTCGAAAGTATACTGATGTTGCATTTTTAGCTTGAGGATAGTAATGTATACATGTTGTTTCACATAGATTGATAAATAATTTCACTTGTTGCATTCACTTAGGGGTTCACATTTTTCCAAAAAAAAATTTGAGCAGATTGTTCACTCAAGATATTGTCACCCTCTTCAACAAATAAAATAAAGATATTTCTTTTTCTGTTCTGCATATATTTTTCTTTATGAACATGCTTTTTTCATTTTACAGTGCAACATATAAGATTAAGATTTCCTTCAATCATAATAAATTTCACAGATTAAAATATTTGCATGGTTACATACACAAACTTGTTAAACAAACAAACACCCTGATCCAATCACTTTTGGATTTTGCCCCTCATCCCCCAGATACAGTGATCATGTCAAGCATAAGTTATACGAGCTCATGCTTAAATCAAGAATAGGTCTGCCAACTACGGACTTTTATAGAGGACATGCAACTATTTTGGGGACCAAATGAGTCCCCCCCCCCTTTTCTTTTTGCATTAGGAGGAATAGAAATATTTTGGGGGCCAAACAACTTTTTTTGCATGTGTTGTAGTGTCCAAAGTTCTGGGGAGCAGCTAGATTTTGTTGGCTCAGAACACTTTGCTCTCATGTGCAGCTTCCCTTCCTCTGTCTCCTTCCCCTTCCTACTGACCATCCATCCAGTGGGGAAGCTAGAGGGGAGGTTCTGCTTCATTGGCAGGTTGCAGAGCCACATGATGCAGGAGCAAGGATAGGTGGGTCCGGCAGGTGCAGCTTGCTTCTTTCATGTGGTGGCAGTGAGAGGTTAGCAGTTAGCTAACTAACTTTACTTAGTTATCAGTTACCCCTGCTAACTGCATGCAAAGGCACCTTTTAAAGTGTTGAATCTCTTCTATTTACCATGGGGAGAGCAACTGACCCTATCCAACCCCAGCACAGCATTTCTCCAATGGTTGATGCTGCTGTTACCTTGCTTTTTTGCTTTTTTTTTTTTTAAGATTATGAGCCCTTTGGGGATAGGGGAGCATATTATTATTTAATTATCTTTGAAAACCACTGTGAAGCCTCCCGTTGAAAAGCCACATATAAATGTTTGTAGTCATAGAGAACAGCAAGTGCGTGGGAGACCGTGCACACACCACTGTGCCAGCATGCAAAGAGGCTGGCTCAGCAGCTAGCTGAATACCCTGCCTTGAGCCAGGAGGTGGGTCCTGTCTGGGGAAAGCAGGCTGGGAGACCCATGGGGGAGGAGGACAGAGGACTCTGTGTGTGGTAAACAACCTACCGCACATAACCTGAATTTATGGTTGAGAAGCAGGGCCCTTGAGAACTCGACACCTAGACAGAGACTGAGCAGACATACAGCTCTCACCTGATTATCAGCTTCACAGTGGCGAGCTGTATTTATTCTCAAACTATCCAATTTTTATCAAAATATGCATATATAATACCAATAAACATATTAAAAAATTTTCTGGAATGCAGACTTTTTGGAGACTTTTTTGGGGGAAAGCATCCTCCATTTCCACTTTTTGGGTGATGGATATTGACTTTTTTTCAGCATCTTGACCTGGCAATCCTAATCCAGAATTAGCTACACGTTGAGACTGACAATCGCATTTTGGTTATATAATTTGCTAAACACTTTCTGCATGCTGTTAGCATGTTTTTCAATCACTGATGCCAAATTATTGGCATCAATAATTTGCCCTTATTTTACAATATCATTGTGAAATTTATGCATCTCTCTCTATAATACGCTAAGGAAGGATGTGGCAAGCCCCACCCACACAATGCTTTACCAACCGGAGGTAACAGAGCAGGGGAGATTGAGTGAGTGAGCAGCGGGGAGGAGGAGTGAGTGAGCAGGGAGTGAACGGGTGAGTGGCTGGGAGGGGTGAGTGAGCGAGCAAGCGGCAGGGAGGGGGCGAGTGAACAAATGAGCAAGCGGCGGGGAGGGGACAAGTACTGTAGGTGAGCAAGAGGGCCAGTGAGCGAGCAAGTAAGCAAACAAGTAACAGGGAGGGGGCAAGTGAGCAGCAGGAAGGGGGTGAGTGAGTGAGCAAGCAAGCAGTGGAGAGGGAGCAAGTGAGTGGGTGGGTGGCTGACACTGAGCAAAAAAGCAGAGGCTGTGGCAGGGGGCAAAGAGAGCAATGAAGTCCTAGCACACAGATGCTCTATGCGGGTTCAGCTAGTTTAGTATTAATATCTCACCTTTGCCAGCCGGTCACTGTCTCTTGGCCTCAGGCCCTATATAACTTAGGGATAATAATACTGCCCTTTTCTTCAGACTTGTGTCAAGAATGCCTGGTGTTAAGTGCTTTGACCATGTAGGGAAACATGTTATATATAAACCCTCACACTTTCTGTCTGCACTAAAGTTTCTTTGTACTAAAGCAGTGTTTGGTATATGCATCTCCAGTGAGATTATTAGAAAAGCAGTCAAGAGCAGAAGGTGGCTCTTTATGCCAGACTTTTTTTCAAACAAAAGAGGAGTAATATTACACAGTCTGTTTTTTGTTTTGTTTTTACATTTAAGCCAGTTTGATTTATCCAACATGGTATATGTGTTTCAAACTTTTGTTTAGTTTTGTGTCATTGCAGGGGAAAACAGGCACGCAAGTAATGATATAGCTGCACATCTCAAAACTAGCTCTAATTAAGAGAACAAGAGCCGACCTAGATCACAACAGAAAATTAATCCTAAGAGGCCTTACATACACAGCTGTCATTTTTCTTTGTTCTTCTGCTTAAAGCACGGTTTAATTGTTTCTTGATTATATTTATTTTGCATCTGACCTGGTATTTTGTTTCAAACCTACAATATATTCAAAGTGATAAATGGCTACCCTCTTTGCAATTTTTCCCCCATGCTTGCTTAGTGTTTTAATGGGATACATGGTACCTTTAGTAAAGACTGATTCCCTTTCTATCTTTAATATGATTGTTTTAAGCAAAGGCACAAAGGATACTTCTAATCTCCATTTCCCAAGAATATAAGAGGCATTCTTCCTAAAGGTCTGGTTTTAGCTTTCTCAGGGCCACAGTGGAAGAAAACCAGAGCACTGCATCCTATTGCTTGAAAGAACAATTCCTACATGGCCACCGCCGAGAGCAGGAGTTCCATGTCATTGGTTCTGTGCTCCATCATTTCCCACCCAACATAATGTCATTTGAGGAAGGCACTACAAACCAAAATAACTTGAAGCAGATGTTCATACACATGTTCTAAATTATGTGATTGTCCAAAGAGATCTCTGGATGTGGGGGGGAGAAAGAAATATCACATCCAGCCACATTCACTTCCTCTCTAGATTCTTTCTGCAGATGAAGTCGGAGTATAGAAAAATAAATCTTTTCGCT
Source organism: Hemicordylus capensis (assembly GCF_027244095.1). Lineage (NCBI taxonomy): Eukaryota > Metazoa > Chordata > Lepidosauria > Squamata > Cordylidae > Hemicordylus > Hemicordylus capensis. Next base: position 82,543,088 of record NC_069658.1, on the reverse strand, counting down.
AAGTAATCCTGACCAATCAAATGTTATCACTGCATTATTCCAGTTCCTTGTAAATTGTCGAGTCTGGAAGCTTTACATATTTTAAACTTTCCCATTTGGGTAGCCACAGTTGCAGCTAAAAAGAATCTGGTTCTTATTTGGGGGTACTAACATATAAAAGAAGTCAATAGTCTGCTTTTATAAGTATCAGCTTCCTCAATTTTTCCCCATTGTGAACACACTGGCTCACATTTTACACAGTGTAAAGTGGAGAATTCAGCACTGCCCACACCGCTGCAAGTGCCTAAAACACTGCCCATGGTGTTGCAAAACAGGCCTGGAGCTTTCCCAGACAGCAGGCTTTACTGCAGGCTTTACTGTGAGTTAGGGGTGTGCATGGAACCGGCTGGCCCAGTTCGGTCTGACCCCTCATCAAACCCCTGCCGGTCCGGTTCCGGACCGGGCCGTGAATTTTTTCTTTAAATTTAAGTTAATGTAAACTACCTTTAGCCCCTTCGGGGGGCTTGCTGAGGCTGCGTGGGGGGGTCCGCATGGGTTCCCTCTCCCCCCACCGGCCATCCTTATTACCGCCGCGGCCCGGGAATTCATCATTTTCGGCCCTTTCAGGCTTCCATATGAGCACGCAGCGGCCATTTTGGCGGCCGCTGCGCATGCGCCAATGCCCTCTGCGAGGCCAGTCTAGAGAATGCCCTCAATTCCATCCGGATAGCAACTGCCAATCCACATCCAGACCTTGGTGGAGGTAAAGCTGTACTTTGTACCAAACAGGTTTCCCTACCCCACGCTTGAAACTACTGTTTCTATATTAAAAGCAAGAACTGGTATCATGATATGTATAGTATCACATGATAAACATATAATCTATCTTACGTCTGCCATGATGACTCAAATAATAATAATAATTATTATTATTGTTATTATTTCCTTGTTGGTGTTTTTCGTATATATTTTTTGATTAAGTGACATTTCTTCCAGTAACCTTGCAATCTCCAGCCCTGGTTGCTCAACTGAAGATCCTAAGTCCTGTTGCCCACTTGCCACCAGATGTCCAGGGACTCCAGCACCTGGTGTGGTCCTTGTTGGCCCGAGCGATGACCGATCCGGTATAGATTTATTAAAGTTACGTCTCACCATATTGTTGATGGGAGAGGGACTCTTTGTCTGGCTCCTCTGGCATAGCTCTCACCTTCCTCAGAGCATGCCAGCCCCACAACCACGCCAAGATAGCGCCTCACTGGGGGTTGTTGTTGCTGCTATTATTATTATTTCAATTTCTATACCGCCCTTCCAAAAATGGCTCAGGGTGGTTATGTATTCAGATGTGCATTACAATTCATGTATCTCTCTCACTGGACTGGTCAACTTGACTTAAGGACATAAGAACATAAGAACAGCCCTGCTGGATCAGACCCAAGGCCCATCTAATCCAACATCCCGATTCGCACAGTGGCCCACCAGATGCCGCTGGAAGCCACAGGCAGGAGTTGAGGGCGTGCCCTCTCTCCTGCCATTACTCCCCTGCAACTGGTACTCAGAGGCATCCTGCCTTGGAAGCTGGAGGTGGCCCACAGTCCTCCGACTGGTAGCCATTGATAGACCTCTCCTCCATGACGTCATCCAAACCCCTTTTAAAGCCATCCAGGCTGTTGGCTGTCACCACAACCTGTGGCAGAGAGTTCGACAAGTGGATCATGCGTTGTGTGAAAAAGTACTTCCGTTTGTTGGTCCTAGACTAACAATCAATTTCATGGAGTAACCCCTGGTTCTAGTGTAGTGTGAGAGGGAGAAGAATTTCTCTCTGTCCACTTTCTCCATACCATGCATCATTTTATAGACCTCTATAATGTCTCCCCGCAGTCGTCTTCTTTCTAAACTAAAAAGCACCAGGTGTTGTAGCCTTGCCTCATAAGAAAGGTGCTCTAGGCCCCTGATCATCTTGGTTGCCCTCTTCTGAACCTTTTCCAGTTCAACAATGTCCTCTTAAAGATGTGGTGACCAGAATTGTACTCAGTACTCCAGGTGTGGCCGCATCATAGTTTTGTATAAGGGCATTATAATATTAGCCGTTTTATTTTCAATCCCCTTCCTAATGATCCCTAGCATGGAATTGGCCTTTTTCACAGCTACCACACATTGTCGACACTTTCAACAAGCTGTCCACCACGACCCCAAGATCCCTCTCCTGATCAGTCACCAACAGCTCAGATCCCATTGGCATATACTTGAAGTTGGGTTTTTTCGTCCCAATGTGCATCACCTTACACTTGCTAATATTGAACCACATTTGCCACGTTGTCACCCACTCCCCCAGTGTGGAGAGATCCTTTTGGAGCTCCTCACAATCCATTTTGGATTTCACTACCCAGAAGAGTTTGGTATCATCTGCAAATTTGGCCACCTCGCTGCTTACCCCTGCTTCTAGATCATTTATGAATACATTAAAAAGCACCAGTCCCAGTACAGATCCCTGGGGACCCCACTTCTTACTTCCTTCCATTGTGAAAACTCCATTTATACCTACCCTCTGTTTCCTGTCTTTCAAGCAGTTAGCAATCCACACATGTACTTGTCCCCTTATCCCATGACTGCTAAGTTTCCTCAGGAGTCTTTGATGAGGAACTTTGTCAAAAGCTTTTTGGAAGTCCAGGTATACTATGTCAACTGGATCACCTTGATCCACACACTTGCCTACACTATTAAAGAACTCCAAAAAGTTGGTGAGGCAAAATTTACCTTTGCGGAAGCCATGCGGGCTCACTCCCAGCAGGGCCTGTTCTTCTAGGTGCTTTACAATTTTATCCTTGAGGATGCTTTCCATCAATTTGCCTGGAACTGACGTTAGGCAAACCGGCCTGTAATTTCCCGGATCGCCCCTGGATCCCTTTTTGAAAATCAGTGTTACATTTGCTACTCTCCAGTCCTCTGGTACACAGCCCGATTTCAGGGATAAGTTATATATGTTAGCAAGGAGGTCAGCAATTTGACATTTGAGTTCTTTGAGGACTCTTGAGGACTCTTTCCAGGCAGTTTAGAACATAATCTCTTGTCACTTCTGTCTGACTCAGTTCTCTAGCCTCCATCCCTAAAGAGCCTGGTTCAGGAACAGGTATATACTCAGTATCTTCTGCCATGAAGACAGATGCAAAGAACTCATTGAGCTTCTCTGCAACCTCCATATCCTCCTTAATAATCCCTTTCACTCCCTCATTGTCTAATGGTCCAACCTCCTCCCTGGCAGGTTTCCTGCTTCTGATGTACTTAAAGAAGTTTTTGTTATTCCTCTTGATACTTTTGGCTAAATGTTCCTCAAACTCTTTTTTTGCCTCCCTTATTGTCACCTTGCATTTCTTTTGCCAGAGTTTGTGTTCCTTTCTGTTCTCTTCATTTGGACAGGCCTTCCAATTTCGGAAGGAAGTCTTCTTCCCTTTTATGGCTTCTTTGAAGGTACCCATTAGCCATGCTGGCATCCTCCTGGACTTAGTGGTACCTTTCCTCCTTTTGGGTATACAATCTAACTGGGCTTCGAGTATTGTGGTTTTGAGTAAACTCCATGCATTCTGGAGTGAAGTGGCTCTCCTGATTTTCCCTTTCAGCCTTCTTTTCACCATACTCCTCATTTTGGAGAAGTTTCCTTTTCTGAAATTCAAAATGTCCGTGTTAGACTTCCTTGGTGATTCTCTCCCCGCATGTATGCTGAATTTGATGGCACTATGGTCACTGTTCCCTAGAGGGTCGGTGACACTGACATCATGCACCAGGTCCTGGGTGCCACTCAGAATCAGGTCCAAGGTCACCTTCTCTCTGGTTGGTTCCAAGACCAACTGTTCTAGGGCACAGTCATTTAGCGTATCTAGAAATTTGACCTCTTTGTCATGACCTGACTGTGAATTTACCCAGTCTATGTGTGGGTAATTGAAGTCACCCATAATTACAGCCCTGCCTCTCCTTGACACCTCCCTGATTTCCTCCTGCAACTCTCAGTCACTGTCGGCGTTTTGATCCGGAGGGAGATAGCACTTCCCCAGTAGCACGTTCCCTTTCAGGCCTTGTATTGTCACCCACAGGGTTGCTGTGGAGGACTCCAGTCCACCTAGGTTTTCTAGCTTGTTAGATTCTATCCCTTCTTTAATGTACATTGCTACCCCAACTCCAAGGCACCCCTCCCTGTCCTTTCTATAGAGTTTATACCCAGGGATAACAGTGTCCCATTGGTTCTCACTGTTCCACCATGTTTCTGTTATGCCCACTATATCTATTTCTGCGTTAGCAACCAAGCAGTCCAGCTCACCCACCTTGGCTCGGAGGCTTCTGGCATTGGCATATAAGCACCTATATGCTGAGTTTCTCACCTGATGTATGCTATCTATCTTTTGACACTTTGACCAGCTGGCACAGTCTCCCATCTGCTCTTTATGTGGTACTGCTCTGTCCTCTTCTGTTTTATCTGAATCCTTTGCACCCTCGCACTTTAAAGGATGGCTTTTGCCACACGGGATACTGCCCAGCTCCCATCGGCTGTTCCCCAGGCGTCATTTTAAAAGCTGCTCTGCAACCTTTTTGATTTTAAGCACCAGCAGTCTGGTTCCATCTTGGTTCAAGTGCAGCCCATCTCTTGTACAGGCCTTGCTTGCCCCAGTGCCTAAAAAATCTAAACCCCTCCTCCCAGCACTGTCTCGTCCACACATTGAAACCCTTCAGCTCTGCCTGTCTCACTGTACCTGCGCATGGAACAGGTAACATTTCTGAGAATGCCACTTTGGGGGTCCTGGACTTCAATACACTACCTATCAGCCTAAATTTGGCTTCCAGAACCTCCCAGCTACATTTCCCCACATCGTTGGTGCTGACGTGCACCATGACAGCTGTCTCCTCCCCAGCACTGCCTAAGAGCCTGTCTAGATGCTGCGTGATGTCTGCAACCTTCGCACCAGGCAGGCATGTCACCGTGCGGTCAACACACGGGTCACAAACCCATCTCTATATATCTCTAATGATTGAATCACCCAGTACAAGGAGGCCCCCACCCCCCAAAGGAGTATCCCCTGTGCGAGAGGATATGGGTTCATCATCCATGGAAGGGGTCCCTTCTAAAGGAGCATTTCCCTCTTCCTCAGACTGATGTCCTCCTTGCCCAAGATCTTCATTCTCCCGGACAGCAGAGGAGCTACCAGCCCTGGAGTGGGATTCCTCTGACACATCCCTGAAGGTCTTGTCCACATTCCTCTCTGTCTCTCTGAGCTTCTCCAGATCTGCCACCTTGGTCTCAAGGGAATGAATTTGTTCCCTGAGGGCCAGGAGCTCCTTGCTCCGACCATACACCCATGACTTCTGCCCATGGTGCAAATAGTCATACATGTGGCACTCTGTGCAATGCACTGGGAAGTGCCCCTTCCTCTGCTGACTTTCTGTCTTCATACTGTTTTTGTTGGCTGATTACAGTATTTAGAGATAGTTTATTAGAAGTAGTTTATTATCTGTTTATTAGATAGTTTATTAGAAGGATAGGTCCCAGCTGTAATGGTCAGCTATTTATCTGTCCAACAGCCTTTCCCAAGAATATGAAGGATATGAGGGAGGGATTTGTACTTACGTTCTCTTCTCCACCAGGCTCCTTGTGATAACAGGGGTTTGTTCCAGGCTCCCCCACACACTTCCCACTAAACTCCTGCAAAACTCCAACGTCCTGTTTGCTACGCCTGTTCACTATGCTCTCAGGCCTTCACCTCTTATGTCGAATAGCCTTCCAACTGAGATACAGGATGTAAGTCGAAGGAATGTGGGGCCTCTCGCAGCCCTAGCTGACTCACCCCCTTTGTCAGGCAGTGACAAAGAAAAGTGACAAAGTAAAACACTGGAGTTTGGTAGCCCTAGCCAATCCTAGCCCTGAGACAATTCTAACCCTAGCAAATAACACACACACACACACACACACACACAGACTAAGACCTACCCCTTAAAGAGAAACAGCCCCTGAAAATCTCCCCTCTTCCTGTTAGTTTGTTTGAAGGGGGAAAGGCTAGATGTTTAGAAAAGCTTGCTCACCTTCTCAGCTTTGTCTGCTCTTCACAGAGTAGCCTTCCGACTTGACAGTTGTGAGTTGTTATTCCCAGCCCATTACCCTGCAGCTGTTCAAGAGACCTATACTTTTCTTGGAATTAACAATTCTGTTTCTAGTTCTAGAAATAAACTATGCTTGCAAAAACACTGAATTGTTAGTTTAATGCAAAATACAGTGGTTGTATTGGAGTTACCCTATACTACCAGGATCAGCTGAGAGATGCCTGCAGGTCTTGCACTCAGAACTGATTTATCCACCTGGGATTAATGTCAACCAAGCTGATCAGATCAAGTAGTTGGTTAGTACTGAAAGTGCAGATGCTTTTGGAAAAAAGAATTAGATAGTTTTACAAAAAAGAATCTTAGTGCTGTTGCTATAGTTCTAGTGCTGTTGCTATAGTTCTAATGTTATGCAAGCAATAGCTCGATTTCATTTCATGCCACTATACTGGTATCTGATAGAGCATGTACAGTATGCTTTATCAGACTTTTTATTTATTTGCTTTTTTTTTACATTCAAACCAATTCACAGTTGTTCATCTGTCCAACGATATCTTCTGTTTTTCCATATGTCGTTGCAATGGTTTCCCAGTTAAAAGTCTGCACAGCTTTGAAGTGTCTCCTTTGTTTTTGAAAAGCATGAACCCATTGCTCCATTACCATGGCAGGCCATATGCTGCATAAATCACCAAAAGACAGGGCATCTTCAAAGCCCTTATGAGTGTATTTCCTTCATAGAAATGAAATGTTTGCAGCCTGATGTGTTGTTGTGCCTGCAATTTTCAGCACTACTGATTTTTAAAACAGGCCCACTTGGAGGAAACTTTGCAGTTGCAACCATGTTTTAACATTTTGTGTTCTGCTCTGAATTCTTTGCTGATGCAGTGTCATATTCCAAAGTTTTTCTCTCATTGTATTTCCTCTTGACAAAGAGGTCGCTTAATTTCATGCACCACAACAATCTTCCATAGCATTATGAAACCTATATGGTTATTTATATAGGCAGTTTCCGTCAGGATGCAAGCAAAAGTCCCCCCCCCTTCACTTATTGCCCAAGTTAATTTCCGTGACTATTCAAAATGCATAAGCTGTGTATTTTTCCTCTTTTGTAACTTTACATGGACAGTCCAAAATGAAGGATTTTCCAGAATTCCATCAGGCTTAACAAAATACATGACATATTTAATGCAAATCTGGTATTATGCATATATTTTCAAAATTCAAAATATTCCTATTACTGTTATTCACTTCAACTTTTGGACTTTTCTTCAATAAATTATTATATTTTATACAATTTTGTACCACATGCTAATTGCAGTATAAATCTTTAAATATAAGATGTTTGAGTGCAACCCAGCCAGTTACACATTTTAAAGTCCTACTGAAATCATTTGAAAGAGTTAAGCATGTTAATGGGACTTAAAAGTGCATTATTGATTTTGGAGTTTATCTGTCTACTTGGGCAGGAAGGAAATGAGCCTACTACTATGAGCCTCTAACCTATGAAAGGTACAAACTCGACACAGTGGCTGACATCCTAACAGGCATGTGTGTTCGCGGGTATGTGACAGGAGCATTACACTTTTGAGAGCTGCTCACTCTTAGAAGAGTTCTGCAAGATCAGAAACACCTCATTGAGGGTCAGCAAGTTGTTTCTGATCTTGCAGAGCCCTTCCAGGGTTGAGTTGAAGGTGCAGCACTCAGAGATCTAATGGCTATGGCTTTTATGCAACAGTGTATGCTCAAGGGGAAAGAGGAAGTTGTGTGTGACCTCTCATGCTCTCAAAGTCCCTCAAAGTTTGCACGCTTAGCTGGTTAGGATGTGAGCTGCTGGATTTAAGAACCAAGAGCAGGAGGGGGGGATCAGCACTGAAATGTGTTTAAACTTCTCCAGCAAAACCTGTTCTAGGCATGCCTCCACTGTGCCATCATGTCTGGTATGATATGATATGCCTTTGACATTCCCATTAATTGCCAGGCTAGTGATCCAAGTGCTTCATGGGAATGGGAAGCCCTAACCTGGATAAACACTCTCATCTTAATACAAGCTGAAACAATGTTAAATTCCTTACAAGTATCCTTCATAGTCTTTAGTCCATGGATGGCCAACCTAATGCTCTATAGCTGTTGTTGGACTACAACTCCCAGTATCCCCAGCCTCAATAGCCAATAGCCAGGAATTATGGGAACTGTAGTCCATCAGCAACTGGAAGGCCTGTTGTCCAACCCTGCTTTAGTCTAATACTCTTGCACCTCACCTACAAGCATTCAGCTGCCCACCTTCCCAAGGGCCCCACACATCTGGCTATTCTTGATGTAGGTAGCCCTCACACCCAGAAGGAGCACTTTTCACTCATCCACTTGTAGTCCATAGTTGCCCCTACAGAGAAATGCCCTGCCAAAGTATATACAATTTGGGAACTGACATAATGTTTATGCCAGTCACAGGGCTCACTGAGCGGTATTTGCTTGAAGGTAAGAAAAAATAATCACTGTTGCATACATAACAAGAAGATAAATTTTTTTGCTCATGTCCTAAGAAGAATCAAGCCACACCTCCTAATGACTTCCTTTGTGTCAAGGGCTTTCATTTTCAGCCTTGCTAGCATTGTAAATCTCACACTGGATAGTGTGCGAAAGGTGATTAGAAGTGATTCTGAACTGTAAACCATTTAATTTAAACATCTTTATGACATCATGCACAGGAGGAGAGATGCAACACCCTGGTGACTAAAGGCTTTTAAGGTATTTGTGAAGGTTGCAAAATTGTTCCAACTTGTACTGAAACAACTTGTACTTCAGTCGCCTGATAATTGAGCAAAGAAACACTTTTAAAAGTGGTGGTTCTCTTATATTTAGCAGGGGGAGCAAATGGCCCTATCTAACCCCAGCTCTATCCAACCCCAAAACTACATCGCTCCAGTGGCTGTTGCTGGTGTCTACTTGGATACTTGAAGGACCACCTATCCCTGATATTTTGCCCACCTGACAAGGAAACTAGAGCACATAGTGAAAACATATACAAACCCCTCAGAATGTGACCCCTAAGTACAAGATACATACTTGGGTATCACATCCTGGTGTTTATGTTGACTTCTGCATGTGTGTAAGACAGTCTGCTTACTACAAGCAAGAGACTGCTGCATGCACTCAGTTCCAATGAATGTTGCCAATTCTGCCCTCTGACATTTAGAGAGGCTCAATTGTTGTGCATGTGAGATAGAGCCCTCTCAGTTCTTGTCCCCATGTTTTTTGGGGGGGCGGGGGCGGGGAAAAATCTCCAGGAAGATTTCTGTTTCCTAGTTTCCCTTGCTGCCTTTAAGAAGCAAAAGAAGGTGTGTTGTTTGTTCAGATCTTTGCCCCTTATGGGGTGCTAGTTTCTCTGTCCTTTTGCTGCTCGGTTTCTGTATTTTAAGGCTTGTATTGTTGGTTGTTTTTAAAGTCATTTTATGGTTTTTACTATTGTACTTATATTTACAATTATCTATATTTATAAATATTTATAATGGATAGATAAGGCAAAGGATAGAGAATGGGAGCATCATCTTTGAGCTATCAATATTGGATTGTCACTACTGTAACACTGTCATGCAGTTCATTAAGTAAAATTTTACATTTGTTAAAAATGGATGTTGTAACAGTACCCTTCAAGCACATTGCTCGAAGGCTTCGAGCACATTGTACAAAGGTTGCCCACTCAGTTGACAAGGTAAATGCTTTGAAGCATGGAAGATGCCTTATCTACGTACAGTATATTCCATAAAGCACAATTTAGATTTACAAGGCTCTATAAATGTTTTACAAGGGTAAGGATAATAATAGCAACAATTAGAAACATGTGCTTCCTAAAGAGAAAATGCTATGTGACTGATAGATACCCAGGACAGATACTGTATGTAACAGAGTTGTATTTCTGGAAATGATAGGCAGCAGAATAAGGAAAGTTATTATTTTGGTATTACAGGGCTATAAAGAACTAGTGACAATTAAAGACTGCGCAAAACAAAACTTTCTTTTAAGATCTTAATAGGATTGCAGTTCTAGTAGTAATGCAGCTGTTAGGAGATCTTTTTAACCCCAATCCTGTAGTGAATCGACTGAGATACCAATCTTAGCTGCATTCTTTACATTTAAAAAATATATATCTCAACAGATACATAATTAAAAGAGATCACAATACAGTGCAGAAGTTCAACACAATCAAGGGTATAAAACATGGAGTTTGAATCTATGAATAAGAGAGACAAAAGCTGAAATCCAGATTAATCTCTGACAGCTTTTTAAAAATTTCTAAAGACACGTTTATTCATTTTAATTAGACTTGTGGTTTTAATTGTTTTAATGTTTTAATTTGTTTTATGTTGCTGTAATCTCCCAGAGATCTATGTTTGGGGCTGTGTTCAAATATAACAAACGAATAAAATGCAACGCTTGTGTTGCTAACACTATGCTGGTGCTAGAGGAGAAGGGGTGATTTGCGGTAAAAGTATTATCCAAGCAATTCCTTCCAGATGTGAAGGCAGTTGTACATAAGTGATGCTACATAGACAAGCCACCTAATGGCACATCAGGGAAGTAACTTGCCTACGGAGCAAGAGGTTGCTGGTTCAAATCCCCGCTGGTATGTTCCCTAGGCTATGGGAAACACCTATATTGGGCAGCAGTGATATATGAAGATGCTGAAAGGCATCCTCTCATACTGTGCAGGAGATGGCAATGGTAAACCCATCCTGTATTCTACCAAAGAAAACCACATGGCTCTGTAGTCACCAAGAGTCGACACCGACACGACGGCACAACAACATAGACTGCTTCATTTGCTTTGAAATCTTACTTTGAAGCACAAATTACTCAAACCGGTGTGACTTTATATTATCTTTTCTTCTTATCCAGCAAAACAACTGAAGATGGTTTGGTGGTTTTCAGTCCCACAGTATGGACATGAACATACTTACATAATTGATATTTGCATCTGAGTCTTTAGTACAGATCCCTCTCTAGAGTATAAAATATCAGTTTACATAGAGGACTATTCTTCAAATGTAATTTTTATGTTACATATAATCTGCACTATTATATCTAAGCTAACCGTGTGCTAAAAAAAACAACATATCAGGCATTCCTCTTAAGAATCTCAAGTATGCTACTCAAAATCTAATTTTATTGGGTCCACCTGATAAGAGCTTGTGCCTAGATTAGATTTCCAGAAATCTCAAGCATAAAATGATCATATACTATCTTTGAAGAGAGAATTATTATACTCTTATTCCGTAGAAAGAATTATTACCTCCCACATCAATAATGTTAAGTCTAAGATCAAATATACTGACATGCAATATGTGCAGTGCATTTTCTGATATTCATAAGTTATACATTTGGCTATAAATATTGACATTAATGCAAGATGTAAGTATTGAATTCAATAAACTTGGATTTTTCTCCTTTTGTATATACAGTAGTAAGTAACTATTAAAGACATTGTTTCCTGTACAGAAATTGTTTCATTTTCTAATAGCCCTGAATATCACATAGACTAATTACTAGATGCACACAGCCTCTTTTGCCCTGACATTCCTTGTGGTGATAGTTTACTTCTGAACAGATACAATGTTTTTTATTATTATTTGGTGACATTATAAAAGTCCAGGCAATGGTTAGGGGGACAGTTCATCTCAATCAAGGAAAGTCAGTTCCGGGCAATGCAGCCTCTGGCTGCAATGCATCATAGCAGCTTAGCCTATGGCTAAAGAGGGCTCATAGATTGATTGTTAACTTACATAACATTTACTGACATTTTCTCTTTCTCAAGTTTTATACTAATTTTGTCCAAGAGATTTCCCCCCTCTCCACCCCAAGTCAAATTCTCGCTGTTTGGGAGAAGCTACAATTCTGTGCATAAATTTGATACCCTATTCATAGTTATACAACCATGATAAGTGCTTAGAAGAGCAGTCACATAGGAAACTTCAGAAATGGGATATAGGCATGGGTTTTTAACTAGATTCATATTGATCAAAGCTGTATAAAAACATTATTGTTTATATGCTCTAAATTTCAAGAAGTCCCATCTTTAAACTGAGTGATGGAAGTTTAATAAGTAGTACCAGAACTAATTGAAGAAGGAATTTAACAGATGATATTTCCCAAACAAATTCTTCCTGTAATTCCTGTCAGGGATTGTCATCTGTTGTCAGATATCACATTCATACTCAACTGAAAAGCTTTCTAGAGAGAACATTGCTGGGCAAAGATCCAGGAAAAGACAACACCAGGTCTGCAAAATAGAGAAGTCAAAGCAATACATTTCTGCTCACTGACAGAGTGTCCTTCCTGGGAATACTTAGCAAGTGATTGAGAATCTGGCTTTATTGTCAGAAACCATGGGAAAATCTCTTCTTTCCTGCAATACACAATTTGACTTTCTGTGGAATGCTCTGGAGTATCTTTCTCATGTGGATGAAATGAATGAAGTTAAAAAAAAATCTTTTGAGAGTTTTAACCCTCATAATAGAAATGCAATATGCAAGCCCCAATAGTTTCATCTCAACAACTTAAAGTTGTGCCGTCGAGTCGGTGTCGACTCCTGGCAACCACAGAGCCATGTGGTTTTCTTTGGTGGCATACAAGAGAGATTTACCATTGCCATTTCCCTCACAGTATGACATGATGCCTTTCAGCATCTTCCTATATTGCTGCTGCCCGATATAGGTGTTTCCCATAGTCCAGGAAACATACCAGCGGGGAACCAGCAACCTCTTGCTCCCTAGGCAAGTTACTTTCCCGCTGTGCCATTACAGGCAGGTTAAAGGTGATTCCTACGTACTGCCCATCTTTATTATGATGTTATGCACAGGTTCTAATTTTATCTAATTTAATTTTTAAATGGCTGACATTATGAAGAAAATTATTCAAAGTAGTCCCATTGAAATTAAAAAGACAAATTAGGCAATGCCTAATGTCCTTTTAATTTCAATAGGACTGATCTGAGTAATGTTCCTCATCATGTCAGCCACCATTTGGAATTGCTTTCTACCTATCTTCCATTTGCCCAACAAACCCTTGTTACCTATTAAAAGATAATGGGTGTATTTCTTATGTAACAATAATATAGATATTCTTGTCTGTATTTTTCTGCTAGTCATCATCAGTAATCTTTGTCGTTGTGGGTTACTGTTGTTGTTGCTACATACTAAAAGTTTTCTCCTGAGTGTCTCCATCTTTTATAAAACATCAGAGCAAATATATAGGAAGCTGTAGTTCCCTGACAAACAGATGTCACTCTGGTGGCATTGTAAGCCTATGAAGAGAAAGCAACATGTTGACTCCATTTATATTCTGCACACAAAGCCTTCAGAATGTTCAATAATATTTGATTGAAATTTCCCAGCAGAAAATCATCTTTCCCAAGCCTGGCTATTTCATGTTCCTTCTCAATCACCTGTTTCCCCACCACCACCACCACCCTTTTTTGACAACTGCACCACATCTATCAAGATCTGCACAGATGTATGGTGCAATTGTGAAGCATGTGAAAATGGGGAAGGGAAATCAAGAACCCAATCCTCCAATTTCAGGACAAAACACATGGCAAATGCAGTTTTAAAAAAAATTATACGGGACAATGAGAGGCAAAAATGAACATGCCCTTAGTTCTTCAGTAGCTGCTGTCCAAATTAAGTTATTCAATAATACTATTCAAGAGTAACTCTAAAAGACTACTTAATTTTAATGGGACTTCGGTAGAGGAATTTAGTCAGGCAGTCAGCCATTACCTGGATCTTTGCACTGCATTTTTAGATTTTCACCTGTCAAATGCAATTCTAGTTATGTTTCTGCTCCTCTGTTTGTCTCAGTGAAGCACCATTACCCTGTCAATCTTTAACCCACCTTTAAAGTCAAACTGCAGGATGGAATCCACTTATTTTTAACTATGTATGTCCATGGCTGGGGATGATGTCGTTCGTTGTAGTTCAGCAACATCTAGAAAACAACACATTGCTTACCCCTGCTATACAAGCTTTAAAAGAAACTGGTAGGTGGTGATTCTCCTGCAACTTAGTTTATGTTGAGCCATGACCCAGTTGTGGACCGTAAGTTCTACCCCACTCATTAAGATCATATATGTTAGACAAAACAATGCCCTTGGGTTGGGTTAAGTTTTGGATCAGCCTTCTCTTAAGAAACCTCTCAGCTGTTGTCCAAGTTTGCCATTATTTCTTGTACACTTTCAAGTACTCCCGCCCCCCCCCCCATCCACACAGTTCAAACGCTTGTCCAGATGCTGTCTGTAAAATCTGTTGAAATGAGTGTAGCAGATGGAATACTGGGTCAGGCTGGAATATGGGTATTCTCTCTTCTGGGATATGGAGCTTATGATGCTAATATGCATCACTCTACTTTGATCAAGTAGTCCTACACTGGTATGAATGTAGGTTGCTGCCATATAAAGTACAACAAGAAGAGGTATTATTACAATTCAACACATAAACTTGAATCTGCCAATAAAGAGTTAACAGTGGACTAGAATCTAGTTTACTTGAAGCATATTCTACATAATCTGGAAGATGACAAACTATTCTTCTAAAAATGGAATTGGGGAGGTATGCTTTCTTTAACATGCTAACTTCTTTATAGTCTAAACAAAAACAAAATCCCAACACCTACTATTACTACTACTACTACTACTAATAATAATAATAATAATTGTATACTGCTTTTTAACAACAAAAAAGTTTTCAAAGCAGTTTACATAGAAAAGAGTAAGAAGAAAATGGTTCCGTCCCCAAAAGGCTCACAGTCTAAAAAGAAGCACAAGATAGACATCAGCATCAGCCACTGGGCTGATTAGACTAATTACGTGGTTGCAGGTTCTGTACCAGCACACATCTGCACTTTATTGGCTAATTTCAATTGCATGTTTCTCCAGGCATGGGGACTTTTAATTACTTAAGTCATGTAGTTTGATGTTTCTCTCCCCCACCCACCACACACATACATCCTATTTTCTTAATTCCAGTTTTAGCTTGTCAGTCCCAGTACACTTCTGGCATTCACCTGCTGTGCTTATTTTTCAGTTAAATCCTCAAGCTTGCCATTTTTGTCTGTGTAATACTTGGCACAATATAGCCCTGACATCTAAGTGCTATAGAAATATAAATGGGTAGTACAGAATAGGTTACAGCAAAGAGTCTTATAGCTGATTTGTGCAGAATTCAATGGCTAGATTTCTCAAGCACTGTGATTAACAAAAGGCAATTTTCAGGCCTTTCTATGTGCAGTGGAAGCTTGTATAGTCAGACCCACATTTCTGCTAGAATCAGACTGGGCTGATGAAACAAACCTTGCTTGGACAATTCTGATAGTCAAGAGAATGTATGTGTGTTTTCTATTGCTAGAAAAGGAAAAGGAAAGGTTTGTCTGAAATAATCATATGTGGGACTTGGGAGTTAGGCATTGTCAACAGCCCACATTCTCAAATAGTGGACCCTCCTAATAAAAGTAATCAAAATTCCTTTTTAATTTTAAAGAATTCACAAAAACAAATGTTTTGTATAGATTCAGTGTATGCCATAGATTCACAGTATGCCACAGATTCACTGTATGCCATTGTATCACCATATGTAAAAGCATCTTCAAAAACAGTATCACTGCTGACATCCAGACTAACATTGTACATGCACAAAAATGTTTTGCGTGCACATCAGAGGAGGGGTGATTTTCATTTCACCTATTGCCAGAGTTTCCTGAGGCTGGGGCTCTGCTCACCACGGTGCTTGTGGCGAATTGTGGCACTGCAGCAGTATTTGAGTTCCAGGCTCTATGCTGGTCCCAGCCTGTGAGATCTGTGATTGGCTTTTCTATGAATAGGAAGCATATATGAAGCAATCCTTGCCTCAGTATCAAGTTCCTCTTGCACTGTTCTTGTTTGGCGTGTTCCAGGCTCCTGATGACCCTCTGATTTGACTCTGGTGTGTTACTAGCTTGTGGCTCCTGTCTTGATCTTCCTGGCAACCAGCTGCTTATCTAGAGTAGCCCCTAGTAAGTTCCTGGCTTTCCCAGTCCTGGCCAGAACTTATGCCCCTGACTGCTGCCAACAGCTCAGCTGCCTGTCACTGATCTCCCCTTACATCTAGAGCCCAGTTGTGGGACCCTCAGAGACATGTTTTTGGAAGGAGCAGTGGACTGCAAAGTAAGGGAAGCCTGATTGACTGCAGAGTAAGGGGAAATTACCCGTCCTGAATTGCACACCTAAAAAAGATTGCACTTACCATTAATCAGAATGCCAGCCATTGCTGTTGTTTCCTCTTTAATAAGAATACCTTACATTTACATGAACTAAGTTTACATACAACTAACAAAACATAAAGCACTATAATTAAATTCAGATTTTCTTCTGTCTGCTTCCAGGCTGTTAAACTGATTCAGTCAATCTACTTTTAAATCTGGGAGCTGATGGTTGGAAAAATTAAGTTAGTCACATGCTTAACTTGTCTCATTGGCTGACATATTGAGCACTGTAATGTAGGGGTGTGCACAAACCGGTCTGCCATGAACTGGTCCACAACAAAGCGGGCCAGTTCAACTGCTTGATCATGAATCGAACCAGTCTTCAGGAGAGGTGGTTTGATCCATGATTGAACCGGACTGAGCCTGGTCCATTGTGGATGGTTCGACCATCCAAGGGGCTGTGGTTGTAAAGGAAGCAAAGTGAGGAAGCAAAGGGGAACCCTGCCTTTAAAAGGCTTCTAAGGGCGGCCGGGGGTGGGGGCGAAGTACCCTTCCTGAATCATATGTGTGGCCATAACAGTTTTAACATTTCTTAAAAGGCTGCATTTGCATACCTGCTGGCAAATGCAGTACAATGGTAGTTAGCAGTGTTGGGGTCTTTAGGGTGTGGCAAGCTTAAGAACCCCACAGAGCCCAAAATGCTGGTGGGCCTGGAAGCCACGCTGAATGCCATGGCAGAAATAGGGTCACACCAGAAACAAGGAGCACAGCCAGCTCAAGAGCCATACCAGAGCCCCAGAATTCCAGAGAGCATGCTAAACCTACCTGGCAAGCATGCAACACTACTCAATGCTAGCAGTGAGGCATCCATCGCCTCCTCCCCTGGATCATAAGCTGCAGCTGAGTAAAGAGGAAAAAGAAAGGGGTTACAGGGGAGAGCAAAAGTAGGCAAAGGGGGTTGGGAAAACAGGACAGGGAAACAGAAAATGGAGGATAAAGGGTACGTGGAAATGTTGTTGTAATATGTCCAGCCAGTAGGGAGCACTAGCATTTGCTAGTAGTGATCCTAATTGGAGGCAGAGTCCCTTCCTACTTCCTGCCTGCACTTCTTGTTGAACTTGTCTCTTCCTGTAACACAATAAAGAAGTCTTGTCCTCTGATGGCTGCCTTCCTCTGAACTCCCATGGCAAAGGGGACGGGGTCAAGATCTACCATCCTAGGAACGAAAAGCTCTGAAGCCAGCTCCTTGAGGCAGCACAAGGAGTACAAAGCAGCTAAAGCTGAGTGAGGACCCAGACAGGAGGAGGAGAGTGTTGAGAAACTCCCTCCCTTACATCCCTGACTAACACCAGCAATCTCTGTTAAGATTTCACAAGCAGTCGGAATGTGCCCAGTTACCATAAGTGAAAGCTGTCTAGTTCACTGAGTAATCTGCTCTGAAGAGTTTGCATCCAGCTTTTATTCCTACAGCTAACAGACTAGTTATTATAAATAAGGGTTGACAGCAGTGGAGCTAAGAGTGCTCCATTCCCTGCAAATCTAATATCCATGTCAAATGTGTTTGGCATGCATAGGTACAATAAAATCAGCATCGAGTCGTCATAATTTTTCTCTGCAATTTAACTGCACATGACAGGTGATTTCTACAAGGTCATCTGCCTTTGAAAAACACAGCCAAGCATTTGCAAACTAGATTAAACTACAGTTTGCCATTTGGGAATCAAAAATAGGTTCACTTCATGATTTAATGTAGACAATAAATCTGTAACTGAAATAAGTTATGCCATTTTGTAATTTATTTGTATCATTGCCACAGAGCTGCCATGCACATTTCTGCAATCTGTGCAGCTTGAGATATTGTCCATGTTCAACTCAATGTGCACAAGAGCTCCACAATCAAGATCTCTTCTGGGTTTTAAAATTTTTTAATAGCAGCCCCAGGAGACAATCAGATCAGGACAATGGCATTGGCAGAGAAGCCATCACCCTTTGCCCTGTGCCATTTGTTTTTGTTTTTGTTTTTGTTTAAATTGTCCTGATGACTGAATAAAACACAATCATTAGGAACTTTCAAGGAAACACAGTTTCAAAGGGAGAAAATGGCATAATATACTAATCACATTCTATGAAACAAAGAACCTAGAGATTAATAAATGGATACCTGGTATGCAGCTTTTCTAGACTCCAGAAACCACATTAACCAGCCTTGTTTATCAAATTCATGTATTCGTCATCTACATGTCACCCCAGCCACCCCTGCTAACTGAGCTAAAAGACGCCTTTAAAAGGTAGTGACTTCTAAGGCAACTGTCCTTATTTAACACAGCAGGAGGCTTTACAGACAGGGCTGTTACCCCAAATCTCCTTCGGAAGAGAGTATGTGCGTTCACACTCCAGCCAAACTTACCCCGAAGTCCCTTCGAGATCTTTGGACCCACTCCACACACAAATTGGGCTTTGTCTTGCGAATTCTAGCTTATCTCAGTGTATTTCCGGGTTTTAAAAATGTTGTTTTTAAGCTACTTTTTCTGAAAATGCCAGAGCAAATAGATAAAGGCACTGACGTAGAATCATTAGCATGATGAGGGATGCAGATTTAGAAATGCAGATATAGCTCTTTAGAAAGCTCCCCCGCTCTCTCTCCCTCCCCATTGACTAGAAGGAAAAAATGGAAGCATGCCATGTGAACTTGCATCAAAACGAAACCCAAGAGCAGAGAGGAGGGGCTCCTTCCCTCAATGCCGCGAGTGTGATTCAAAGTGGTTTCGCTCAACATTTACCCCTCAGCATGAAGCCATGTGTGAATAATTCCCTGAACATCCTTCCCAATGGCTGTTGCTGGTATTTTGCTTGAGTTTCTTTTTAGATTGTGCATCCTTTTGGGACAAGGAACCATCTTCTTATTCCTTTTGCTGTTTAAACTGCTTTGTGAACTTTTTTGTTGTTAAAAAAATCTAATATGAATTAAATGTTCTAAATTTTTATCAATAGAAAATAGACATAGTGTTAAATCCCAGTCGTATTTTTGTAGCCATGTGCGAATAACTCCCTAAACAACCTTCCCAATGGCTGCTGCTCGTATTTCGCTTGAGTTCTGGACTTCTGAAAAACCATGTGGACTTCTGAAAAACAACAAGGACATTTTTAAAAAGCATATAGCAGCCCAAGGTGTTACCAAATAAGCTCTCAAAAATTTGTTGACCATACACCAAATACAAGTGACAGTTCTGAATGTATTATTCACATCTTTGTCTGTGTCTGCGCCTGCTTCGTTCATGCCAGATCTTTCATCATTCTATGTTAACTGCCAGCACAAGGCTTTCAAACCTTTCTGGTTCTTCCATAAACAACCCCAGCATGATCATTCTAAGGACTTTGGTAGCCAAGTTTACTATCTTATATTGCTCAGCTTTTCATATCCTCTAATTTTCCACTGAAGAAAACAGGGACATGCCCCTGTCTACATGTGTAGATGTGGCTAAGCAACCCGGGAGGCATGGTGTATAATTTCTGATGACAAGTACATGCAGAGCACATTATTCCAAATTACCAAAGCGGATAAGCCAAGACCATACCTCCCACCAATTCTCATATCATGGATTACTTATGCCCAAGCCCCTCATCCAGTATTACATATTGATGAAGACTGTGTTCCACCAGCTCTGTGCTGTACACAGCACAGTCCTTGGTTTTGTGCATCCACTGACATGCAGATGCACTAGAGACACGATACATGAATCCACCCATTTGCAGGTTTAATCTCTAAAGACTCTGAGAAGAGAACTGAAGAATGACCACTCCATCAATGCACGTAGTGGGGTGGGGGGGACTGAACAAGGGGCAAAACCAGGAACAAAACAGGGACAGCGATTTACAAAGGAGAAATTCTAGAAAATAGGGGCTGCCCCTGGTAAATAGGGACAGTTGGTGTCTATCATGTACATAAACTCACCTAGTAGGTTTCAGAATCAAAAGTCCTGCAGTCCAAATTTAGCAGTCTAAAATCCTATTATACATCATGATAACCTGGTTTGTGGTAGAATTAGTTGTTCCAGAAGATTCAATATGCCACTCACTGACATGATCTCACAATGTTCTTGCAGAATACACTGTGAAAAGACACCGTGCATATCCAAGCCCAAAGCAGCAGACACCCTCATTTGCTCATATTCAGGTGTAGTCCATGTGTGGAATCCTCCTACCACCATGCTCAAACAAACTTATGCACTACCTGGCTTATCACAAAAGCCCAGCAGCCAAGGCCCTTGTGTGCAGGTTGCATCTGCTGAGACTGTGTGTCATGAGAGTTCAGAGGAAGGCAGGCATTATAGGCTAAGACTACTTTATTGTGTAACAGGAAGAGACAAGTTCAACAAGAAGTACAGGCAGGAAGAAGGGAGGGAATCTGCCTCCAATGAAGATCATTACTAACAAATGCTAGTGCCACCTACTGGCTGGACATATTAGAGCAACATTTCCACACATCCCCCCTCTTTCTTAAACCAACAACAATCTTCTATATCTATATATCTCTTAGACGTACCCGTTGCTAATCCCATGTGTGGCAGCTCTCACAGGAGTTCACAAACAGCTGCCGGATAGCAACAGGGGTGGGTGAGAGGGAAGAAAATGGTGGCAGCAGCTGGGCCAGGGCCCAGTGGGGGGAAACACGGCTGCAAACGATGGCGGCGGGTGGGCAGGCAGGCAGAAGAAGGCGGTTGAGGCCAAGCAGGAAGAACATGAAGGCGGCAGGTGGAAGGGGGAAACAGCACATGCAGTTGGGAAGCAGCGGCAAACTAGAGGCGCAGATGCTCTGCACCCGGCCCAATTAGTTGTTGTTGTTGTTGTTGTTAAAACAGCACATCTAGACAATTGGCAATTCATAGGTCTATTACTCATCTCAAAACCTCAGGGGTTTTCAGATAATTCAACCTGAATGAGTAGGTTGCTGAGTACTGATATCACTGTCATTTTTGGTGGCTGGCCTCAGCATCATTTCTATAGAGGAACTTGGGGTTGCAGGTGTTGTTTCCTCATCTAAAGGTTGTACATTCTCAGGTATGACAAGGAAATGTCTGCAATTTCTGTTGAATGTTGCACTATCAGCCTCGACCGAATATGATCTGGGTGTTTCTCTCCTCCCTACAACTGTAGAAGGAGTCTGCCATGACTTTTCTCCATCATGTTTTATATGGGCTCTGTTTCCAGGCTCTAAGTTTGGTAGTGGTTGTACTGAATGTCGCCTATTGGAGAAATGCTCATAGCTGTCCATGGCTTTGTGATCTGAAGATGCAACTTTGTGCGGATCAGGCCACCCTGGAGTCAGATTTTTCTCTAGGGTAGGAACTGGTCTGATTTGTCTGCCTGTTAACAGTTCTGCTGGGCTATATCCAGTAGCTATCAATGGTGTGGATCTGTAGCTCAGAAGAGCAAGATGTGGATCATCCTGGCACAAAATTTTCTTAGCAGTCTGTACTGCCCTCTCTGCTTCCCCATTTGCCTGAGGGTAGTGAGGACTCATAGTAACATGGTTAAAGTTAAATGACGTGCAAAAGAGCTTGAATTTCATTGTTGTAAATTGAGACGCATTGTCTGTCACGAGCTCTTTTGGGATGCCAAAATCTTCAGTTCTTCAGTTGAGTAATGACTCTAAAGGTTGTGATAGTTGGCATGTGATAGTGGACAAGGAAAATATCTCAATATATCTGGAAAAATAGCCTATGGTGACCAAGTAGTGACAGCCTTGAAATTCACACTGGTCTGCTGCAAGTTTCTTCCACAATCTAGTAGGCAAGGGTGAAGTAATTAAAGGCTCTTTTCATTGAGCTGGTCTATCCTTTCTACAATAATCACAAGATGAGACCTTGGTCTTTAAGTCATTTCCAATACTGGGCCATGATACCATCTGTTTGGCATGCTCACGGCATTTGGTTAAGCTCTGGTGGCCTTGGTGAATAAGGTCATTGTTTGCAGCACAACAATACGATTTCCTTTTGTTATTAGTCCATCTGATTCACTGAGTTGGCCATTTTTACCAAAGTATTGCTTAGATAGCTCTGAAGCATCACTGATATATTCAGGCCACCTATTCCTGATATACTGTAAGACCTCTTGAAGTTCTGGATCACGTTGAGTAGGGGTGTGCACGAACCGGCTGGCCCGGTTCGGTTTCAGTCCAGACTGGACTCAAACCAGACCGGCCAAGTTTGGTCCAGCCCCCATCTAATCCCACCCCCCAGATTTAAAATACCTGTAGCCCCTTTTGTGGGGCTTCCTGTAGACCATGGGTGTGTGTCCATGAAGGTTCCCCCTCCCCTCGCTGGCCTCTCAAATCACCACCATGGCTGGGTAAATGCAGTATTTTCAGCCCTTTCAGGCCTCCAGCCTCACAGAGGTCATTTGCGCATGCAGGGTGGCCATTTTGGAAAGAAACAAAATGGCCACCACTCATGCACAAATGACCTCTGCAAGGCCGAAGGCCATGTACACATGAGGTCATGTACACATGCGTGGTGGCAGCAAAAAATGGCCACAGCGCACCTTTACAGAGGTCCAAAAGGGCCCAAAACACTGCATTTACCTGGCCACAGTGGTGATTTGAGAGGCTGGTGGGGGGAGGGGGAACCTTCGCAGACACCCCCCCATGACCTACAGGAAGCCCCCCGAAGGGGCTAGAGGTATTTTAAATATTAAAAAAAAAAATTGGAGACCTGTCCGGAGTTTCCATTCCGGTCCAGACGGAACCGGGGGCAGGGTCGGTTCGATCCCAAACCCCCAAACCAAACCTCCAGACCGCCGGACCTGTCCGCACATCCCTAATGTTGAGTAGCTGTTCTGATCTGAAGAAGCTGCTTGTCATGTTTCCGTGAAGATATTTATTGAATCAACATATGCTTGTACTTCCTCCTCTAGGTCAGGGATACTCAACGTTGGGTCCTCAGCTGTTATTGGACTTCAACTCCCATAATCCCCATCCAAAGACCACTGGTCTAATCCCTGCTCCTGGTCATAGGAGTTTTCCTGCTCTATGGAGCTACGTGATAAGGCATCTGCAAGTACCAGCTTTTTCCCTGGAACATATTCAGCTATTTGTAATGACCTGCCTTGGCCGACTGCCCAGCAGCTGCTAAAACCACTCTTTTCAGAGTGGAAGGGAGAGCCAACAGAAAGAAATGGAGAGTAGTCACAAATGTTGCCAGAAGTCAACACCGGGAATTCTACAGGATCAGGGGTAAACATGAATTGGGGGTCAGACAACAACAAACAGGTCTAGATTTCTAGGTCAAGGCTGCTCACGGTAGGGCTGGCCACCACAGATGTTGTTTCCAGCACAGACCCACCTTTCAAGCTGCTCTAAATAGGCATTGTGCTGAGAGCCCTACCCATCAAAGTAGCTGGGCAGGGAGATGCAGCTGGGTCAGAGCTGGGACATCTGTTCCTTCTAGCCAGCCGTTCTGACCTACGGCATTCCTCCCTCTGAGCCTGACCTCTGGCCAACGTTGCTGTCGGAGATCAGGGGCAGGAACCTCAACTTCAGCGGCCTTGGAGGCTTCATCAGGAGGAGGGAGGGAAGAAGGCAGAGGAGCCTGCAGGCCTGTCAGCTCTGGCTCTGCTAAGTCAGCTGGAGTTGCAGTCTGCTCCCCGCTGCTCTGGGTCTTCATCTGAGGAATCCTCCTCCATGACCCCCATGGGAGTCATCACACTATTGGGTTGGATCTCATCATTTTTATCAAAAGATGTTGGCATCATAGTGGTGCTTGATCCAAATCTTTCCCCTTGATTAGGGTCACCAAGGGTTTGTGGTTAGTGAGCAGTCTGAAGGATGGTAGACCACACAAATATCTGTAGAAGGTTTCACATGCCTAAACACTGGCTAGGCATTATTTCTCAATCTGTGCATAACATTATTCTGTTTATGTTAGAGTCCTAAATCAGAATGCAATCAGCATCCACTCTGACCCGTGTAATTGGAATAGAACTCCGCCCAGTCCATAACTGCTTGCATTCAGCACTAACCATTGTAGGCTTGTTAGGATCATAGATGTGCAAAACTGGGATATTTATTTATTTATTTATTTATTTATTTATTTATTTATTTATTGCATTTCTATCCCATCTTTCTTCCATAATGGACTCAAAGTAGTGTTCACAGGGTTAACATATGCAACAGGCCAGAACGATGATTTGGATGAATCCAAGAATAATTTACATATAGCATGGTTTCTGGCTTGTTTTCTCTTGTTAGAAAAAGGATCGTGTGGCCATGAACTCTAGAGCAAGCATTCCCAAACTGGCTGCAGGGCACACTAGCATGCTGCAACAGATAAATCAATGAAAAAAACCTCCTGACCTGCCATATTTGCACGGGACTCATTTTTTGGATCTTGTCTCCACTAGAGAAGGTAATTTGTTCACATGATCCCTGCACTGGCATTCAATCACTGCCAATGCAGACACACAGTGGAAGTACCCACCCTGAGAGAAGATTGTCTGTCACATCTCTGCATGAATCATTGCTATGAGTTTGGCCACCTCCTAATAAGATCATGTCCTTTATTTTCATAAATGAGGCCTCTTGATCTGGCTCCCAGCTCCAGGATGTATCTGATCACAGTAGCAGGTTTAGTGGCTGTGTCTCTGTGGAGAGGTCCTGCAGTTATCGACTAAGACAATTCACCATTCCTAGAAAGGGTCTAAATTCAGTGCCGTTTGTAGGTGCTTTTAAGTTTCCAATGGCTTTTACTTTCTTGGGGCATGGCTTCATACCATGTTCTGTAATCGCTTGTCCTGAGAACTCTATTTCAGTTTGGCAGAAAATACATTTTTCTTTGTTTAGTTTAAGCTCAGACCAGGGGCATAGCCACCATTGGGCGACCAGGTTCAAAGAACCCAGGCAGCCGCCCCTCAGGGGCCGTGCCTCACGGCCCCGACACACACCCTGCGTCTGACGCCAGACACAGGGAGTGTTGGTTTAGCTCCTGAGCGGGGCCGCAAAGCCCCATTCGAGAGTTAGATGGCTGCCTTTAAGACAGCGAAGAGCTGCTCCTGGCCACACTGCAAACACAGAGCTGGCCTGGATCTAACTCCCAAACAGGGTCACATGGCCCCGTATGGGAGCCAGACCATGCCCCCTGCATCTGATGTCAGATGCGGGGGCATGGTTAACCCCCGTGTCTGATGTCAGACATAGGAAGTGGGGCAAGCGGGGCCACTTTGGCGGCCAGACATAGGCTGCCCCTGGTCTGGCTCCGCTAGTGGCCCGGACTGCATGGCCCCATTCAAGAGTTGGATGGCCAGCGCTGTGTCTTCTGCACAGCCAGAATCGGCTCTCCTTGCCTTTAAGACCCT
Organism: Hemicordylus capensis; assembly: GCF_027244095.1. Classification (NCBI taxonomy): domain Eukaryota; kingdom Metazoa; phylum Chordata; class Lepidosauria; order Squamata; family Cordylidae; genus Hemicordylus; species Hemicordylus capensis. Next base: position 82,517,456 of record NC_069658.1, on the reverse strand, counting down.
GTTCGGGAGCCAGACCACACACCCCCTCACCTGACATCAGACACGGGCCATGGCTAACCACCACATCTGATGTCAGATGTAGGGGGTGGGATGAGCAGGGCCACCCCTAGTTTGGCTCCGCTAGTGGCCTGTACTCGTTGATCAGATTTAGGACAAGGGTTAGAGTTTTATCATGCTCTTCTAGTGACATAGTAAAATGTCATCCATGAAAACAATGACCCCTTTTTTGCCCCTAAGGAGTTCTGTCATTTTCCTCTGGAAGACTTCAGGAGCGCTGGTGATCCCAAAGGGCAAGCGCTGGAAACAGAATCTCCCAAAGAGTGTAATAAATGTTGTTAGTTAGGCACTCTGATCTGTCAGAGGTATTTGCCATCTAATCGAATGACACAAAAACCCTGCATCTAATTTGGAAAATACTTTGGCTGCATTCACTTTTGGAAGTGAATGGAGCAAAGAGTCTAACTTATCAAGAGGCTTTTAAAAGTGGTGATTCTCTTCATTTAGCAGGGGGGCAGCAACTGGCCCTATCCATCCCCAGCACAGCATCCCTCCAATAGCTGTTGCTGCTGTCTGTCTTATGTTTCTGTTTTAGATTGTGAGCCCTTTAGGGACAGGGAGCCATTTTTATTTATTTATTTATATCTATGTAAACCACTTTGGGAACTTTTGTTGAAAAGCGGTATATAAGTATTTGTTGTATTCGTATTAGTAGATCTTACAGCATTGAGAGTACATATTTTTATCTAACAACTGCTTCATTGAGCCTTTTCAGATCTACAAATATATGGATTTTTCCATTTTTCTTTGTGACTGGAACCATTGGAGCACTACATGGTGTAAAGGTAAAATGTGCTGTTGAGTCAGTGTCGACTCCTGGCACCCACAGAGCCCTGTGGTTGTCTTTGGTAGAATACAGGAGGGGTTTACCATTGCCATCTCCCGTGCAGTATGAGATGATGCCTTTCAACATCTCCCTGTGTTGCTGCTACCCGATATACAGTAGGTGTTTCCCATAGTCTGGGAAATATACCAGTGAGGATTCAAACCAGTAACCTCTGGCTTGCTAGTCAGGTCATTTCCCCACTGCGCCATTAGGTGGCTCACCATGGTGTAGGCTCTGGCTCTGTGATTTCTTTAATTGTGTCATGTGCCTTCATCCTTTCCAGCTCTATTCTACATTGTGGAGTAAGGGAATGGGAATCCTGTGGGGAGCATGAACGCTATATGGCTTAGCATCCTGGCTTAAGACAATGTCCACAGAGTCTTCCTTGAGTAGGTCAATGTCCCCAAACACTCCTTCTATTTCTCCCACTGCTTCCATCAGTCCCATTCTGGAAGCTACTCCATGACTGAGGAGATTGTCGAGGCCATGGGCTCTAATCACATACACAGGAAACTAATATTGGTTGTCTTTATGACTAGTTTGTGTTATTAAGTATCCAATACAGTCTAAGAGACCTCCTGGGCTGCATAGAACAATCTCTGCTTTGTGTAGTGGGGAAGGATTCTGGAGGCTAGCATAGGTCTCTCCTGAGATAACTGGGACATCCGCACCGGAATCTGTTTTGAAATTTACAGTCTTGTCATTATTTATTTAATCAAATTTGTACACTGCCCCAAACTTTCGTCGCTCAGCAGATAACAATAACCTAAAACAAGTTAAAACATACATAAAACTTAAAACAATTTAAACAAATTAAAAGTAAAAAAAAAAAAACAGATTAAAACCTAAAAATTTAAAAAGCTGAAAAAGCTTGGGTGAAGAGGTGGGTTTTCAAATGCTTTTTAAAAATTGCCCAAGATGGGGAATATTGTATTTCAGTTGGGAGCATTCCACAATCTCAGGGCAGCAACTGAGAAGGCCCGTCCCTGTGTGGCCACCAGCCGAGCTAGCGGCAACTGGAGACGTACATCTCCAGACTACCTCAATGGGTGGGGGGGACTCATAATGAATAAGGCATTCTCTTAAATGATTTAATTAATCATTAAATCAACCCTCCATGCAGGTTCAGTGTCTTTGCAAGAAATGGAATCTAAGAAAAATTGATCCTCCACTTCTGTGGTAACTTCTTGTACCATATGTGTATGCAAAGTGTCCTTTTTTGAACATTTCTTGCACTGAGATCCTCTAGCAGGACAAATTCCTCTGATGTTATGCATCCTTCTGTTGGGAATTCTCTCTGGCAGAGAAACCCTTTTTCATTATAGCAGAGTGCACAGAGGCATAACACAGTGGATTTAGTTAGGCATGTGTGTATGCTGAGAGTAAAGTAACTTGGAGCCAGTTCATAGTTTAAAATCAATATATAAGGCATTTATTAGAGAACTCCATTCTAGATAGGAAAATGAGGAGTTAGGATCTCTAATCTAGCTAGCTAGCTGGATGCAGATGAATCCTGGATCTTCTCTACACACATGGTGCAGGAAGAGGAGCTTGCTTGCATGTTGCAAGGTAGAAGGGACAGGAAGAGAAGGGAGGGAGGAAGTTAGTCCCTAAGAGTAGCAATCTACACTCCAAAGGGATAGTGTCAGAGCAGTAGAGAAGGGATGATCAATGTCTTGACCCTCTAGCCCTCTGACTCACTAGTCTGTCCTCCATTGTCTTTGAGACATAGGAACATGCCATATACTGAGTCAGACCATTGGTCTATCTAGCTCAGTATTGTCTTCACAGACTGGCAGCGGCTTCTCCAAGGTTGCAGGCAGGAATCTCTCTCAGCCCTATCTTGGAGAAGCCAGGAAGGGAACTTGAAACCTTCTGCTCTTCCCAGAGTGGCTTCATCCCCTGAGGGGAATATCTTGCAGTGCTCACACATCATGTCTCCCATTCATATGCAACCAGGGCAGACCCTGCTTAGCTATGGGGACAAGTCATGCTTGCTACCACAAGACCAGCTTTCCAGAGACAGCGCAAAGTCCTTAACTTCCAACACCTTCCACACCTTGTACATGCAGACTGGGAGTGCATGCCTTTTTGCTGCAGTGTGCTTATAAAATGGCTGGGATGCTTTGCTTGGGATTTCTTTGGTTTGGCCCTTGAAGTTAATTGAGCAAAGAAACGCTTGTTAAAGCGATGATTCTCTTATATTTAGCACGGGGAGAGCAACTGGCCCTATCTATCCACCCTCCAGTGGCTGTCGCTGGTGTTTACCTTATGTTTCATTTTTATGTTTAATAGAACAATATCAGACCTCTGAAAAGTATACAGTGTACTGTGCTTGATTGGCCAGCAAACTCGCCTGACCTGACCCCATAGAGAATCTGTGGGGCATTGCCAAGAGAAGGATGAGAGACATGAGACCAAACAATGCAGAAGAGCTGAAGGCCGCTAATGAAGCATCCTGGTCTTCCATAACACCTCATCAGTGCCACAGGCTGATAGCATCCATGCCACGCCGCATTGAGCCCCTGGTGGTGCAGTGGTAAAACTGCTGCCCTGTAACCAGAAGGTTACAAGTTCGATCCTGACCAGGGGCTCAAGGTTGACTCAGCCTTCCATCCTTCCGAGGTCGGTAAAATGAGTACCCAGAATGTTGGGGGCAATATGCTGAAATCATTGTAAACCGCTTAGAGAGCTCCGGCTATAGAGCGGTATATAAATGTAAGTGCTATTGCTATTGCTATTGCTAATTGCTGCAAAAGGGGCCCAAACCAAGTACTGAATGCATGCTTATACTTTTCAGAGGTCCGATATTGTTCTATTCTACAATCCTTGTCTTCTTGGTTCCATGTAATATTCTAATTTTCTGGGATTGTGGATTTGGGGTTTTCATGAGCTGTACGCCATGATCATCACAATTATAACAAATTAAGGCTTGACTTATCTCGCTTTGCATGTAATGCATCTGTCTCATATATCAGTTTCACTTTTTAATTTGCATTACTGAAATTAATGGACTTTTGCACGATATTCTAATTTTCCGAGTTTCACCTGTAAATATCCATTGTAGCAGTATTAGTAGTAGTAGTAGTAGCAGCAGCAGCAGCTACAGACTTAAAATTTGCATTTCCAAAGGAGCTACTCTTCCTGCTGTTGTTTTTTTGTGGAGAAAATGCTATTTCTTCCAAACTGATTTCAGGTTTCCTCTGCTCCCTCATCTGTGCTTTTATTAAATCTGATTGCCTTGCCAGTTCAATGGCTTTATAAAGAGTTAGATGTTCTGTGAGTTGCATTCATTCTGATAGCCCTTTATCTAGAATTCCAAAGACAAGCCGGTCTCTGAGATGTTCTTCCTTCCTGTCTGCAAAGACACAGCACTCAGAGAGTTCATACAGCCCTCTAACAAATGACTCAACATGTTCCCCAGATCGCTGTGACCTTTGATGAAAGCAAGCCCTCTCATAGAGCACATTCGGTTTTGGAATGAAATGGGCATCAAATTTAGCCAAGACAGTCTTAGTCATTCTTTTGACCCTCTTCAGCAAAGGTGAAGGATTTATAGATGCTGTTTGCTTCCTTTCCCATGGCATAAAGAAGAAAACTTACTTGCACAATGCCTTCCTCTTTGTGGAGCTTTGTAGCTAGTCTGAAGCTAGCAAATCTTTCTTTCCATTCTGGCCAAGCAGCAGGATTTTCAAAGCTGAAAGCTTCTGGTGCAGGAAATTGAGCCATTTCAAAGGTTTGTGGGTTCAAACTTCTGACACCATGTCTTGAGAGTTCAGAGGAAGGCAGCCATTTTAGGCTAAGACTACTTTATTTTGCAACAGGAAGAGACAAGTTCAACAAGAAGTACAGGCAGGAAGAAGGGAGGAAATCTGCCTTCAATGAGGATCACTACTAGCAAATACTAGTATCACCTACTGGCTGGACATATCAGAGCAACACTTCAACACACTACAGATTATTTGGTCAGAAAGTGCCACAGTTATGGAGAGTCTGCTAAGGGTGGGGAATCTTGTGAGGGGGCATGCCAGGGATTTATCTTAAGGTGTGTTGGGGGGAATCAGTTTTATTTACAGTTAATGATCTACAAAGTTTGATCTCAGTGGATTTTTAAAAAAACAAGGTTTGATCTCAGTAGTGAAAAGCACAAGGTTTCAGCAATATCAGGTGCCTCCTAGCAATTGCAACGTGTTGGTGGTTATTCCATTGTTTTCATTATTAATTTTTTCATTGTTATCACTCCTGCATCACCAGCTGCTTCCCTTGGCAAACTTCAACTCATTCCATGATCCATCATGCCTTGTATCTATCTGATCATGCCCTCTATCTTAAAAAAAACAAACAAAAAAAAAACAACAACCCAAAATATAGTACCTCATTAAAAGGGTGCAAACCTTCCAGCAGACAGAGGAGGAGGAGTTGTCTAAGGTTTATGTACAGATTTGCCCAATGAGGCTTTTATATATATATATTGGGAAGACAAGGGAGCTTTAATAAACTGTGTGTATAAACAGTATAAAATGCTGTTTTAGCAAATTATTGACTACCAAGTACTGGATTGGATTGGATCCTGAAAGGGAAGATAATGTTATTAGCTAAAGTGCTCAAATGCAATCTTTTGACAGTCTGTACATAAATATCTTGCAAAGACTATTTTTTTAGATGGTGGTTTGGTTGGGGAAAGCATCAAAGTTTCCCTACTAAACATGTATGTACTAGTGAAGTGGCAATTAGTGAAGTTGTGATTATGTTCTTAGACCATAACATCAGACCAGCAGTTTGTTCACATGTAATATTGGTGTGCAAGAACATGTATTGATTCATTATTCCATTGGTTTAGTTATTTGTTTAGTTCACAGTCATTTAGTTTTTTATTGTATATTCATTTAGGTTATTTCAGTTTATTTTCATTTTCATTTTCACACACACACACACACACTTTTTTGACAATTTTGTTTGCTGTGCCAGCAGTTAAGCTCATTTCAGTAGTGTCTCCCAGCAACCATGGAACAAAGCAACCTACAGATTAAAAATGGCAGCCCTCAATGGCACAATATTCAGGATATTCTGGGGAAAAATAAGTGCTTGCATGTAGGGATGTGCACAGAACTGGCAGAGGCTGGTTCGAAGGTGGAGGTGGGACAACTTTAAGGGGGGGGGTTGCACTTACCCATCCCTCTGCTTTCCCTTCGCCAGCACTCCATTTGTAAAGATCCCATTGGGGTGGCAACATACCTCAATTCCACTCTGCTCCCTCCTTGGCCAGAAGTGCTGGGTGCATGCATGCATGCTGGGTGTGTGCACATCGCGCTCGCTTTGCTCATGTTGAGCACGCGCGTGAGCGAGCATGGCGTGCACACACATGCCCGGCACTTCCAGCCAAGTACGGGGCGGGGCAGCAGGGAGGTATGCTGCCACTTCAATGGGATCTTTACAAACAGAGCACCGGGGGGGGGGAGCAGAGGGAGGGGTAAGTGCACCCATCCCCGCCCTTAAAGTTGCCCCGCCACACACCTCTGATCCTCCAAACCGGCCAGTGTTCAAACTTGTTCAAAGGCCTATAAAAGGGCCTCCAAACAGGTTTGTGCACATCCCTAATTGCCTGGATGTGGCCACTGAAATGAAGCTCAGGTGGAGCCAGAAAAAGATAAGCTGTCCTGAATGAATAATGAATGGGAATGAATTAGTTAACAAAAATGAAACATTCATTACATTTTTGAAGCTTGTGGCATTCAGAATGAATAAAAAATTATCAAAATGGTCTCAATTCAGTTCATTTGTTTCAAAGCAAACATACACCCCTACTTTGCAAGAAGAAGAGTTGTTCTTGGTATCTCTTACCTAGTGAAACACTCAAAAATATGCAGTGAATTCCCTCACTATCGCTATCCTATCCTATCTTGTCCTATCTTATACCCGCTAGTGGCTATATCCTAAGAATGTTCATGTTGCAGTATATTTGTTAGGCTCTCTCGAGTGACTTGAATGCCAGCCTTCCAGCTCCTGGTCCAAAGAAGTGTAGGCCACTCCATCTGAAGGGTGGCTCAAGAGAGGGGGCAAAGTGGGGCAAGCACTCTCTCAGAAAAGTAGTCCCCCCCCCATATACCTGCAGTCCCATTTTTTCTGTTTCATAAGTCCAACATGTAGGACACAGCTCACTCAACCAGAAGCTAATAATAATAGTCAAGGCTGTCCTTAGAAAGCCCTGATGGGGTGCAGGGCCTTGGGAAAATTAGCCAGTGTGTGACCCCCTCTGTTAATTTTAATGGGGTTTAAAAGAGTGGGGCCTGGAGTGGTCACCCTGCTTGCCCTGTCCTAAGGACAGCCCTGGTAATAGTATAGTTAGTAGTTAATAGTAGCTTCTAGAAAGCCATTTGGATTGGGGACAGTTAGATCACCCCCTCTTCCATGTGGCCTGTTTCAAATTGGACTCCTTGTAACTGCTTTTTATTCTAGGGGGAAACCAGGGTTTCCAGTCATGGAATCCTCATGGAATATATAGTTTGACCTTCATATGAGGCAGCCTCAGTGGCAGGGCAGTTTGCTCAGTGCTTTGAAACAAGATGTACAAGAGTGTGGGAAGTAAATTATTTTTCTGTAGCACACCTGGCATGCCTGGTAATGGGGCAAACCTGGAAGAGCAGTGATATGCTGCACACTGAGGTGGCATGGAGGCCGGAGCAAGAGAACACTGTACTAGTCTCCAGTGGAGCCACCCTACTCTACACTCTGTTCTCCATGGGCAGAATGAGCAGGATTATCTCTCTATCTATCACATTTGTACATTGCCCAAAACTTTCATCTCTGGGCAGTTAACAACAGCACAAAACAAGTTAAAATATATACAAAAACTTAAAACAATTTAACAATTTAAAAATCATCCACAAATTAAAACCTTAACATTTTAAAGAACGGAAAACGCTTGGGTGAAGAGGTGGGTTTTCAAATGCTTTCTAAAAATTGTTAGAGATGGGGAGGATCGTATCTCAGTAGGGAGCGCATTCCACAGTCTTGGGGCAGCGACCGAGAAAGCCCATCCCTGTGTGGCCATCAGCCAAGCTGGCGGCAACTGGAGACGGATCTCTCCGGACAACCTCAGTGGGCGGTGGGGCTCATAATGAAGAAGACATTCTCTTAGATACACAGGGCCTAAGCCATTTAGGGCTTTATAAGTTATGACTAGCAATTTGTATTTTGCCCGGAAACCTATTGGCAGCCAGTGTAACTCTATAAACAAAGGAGTGATGTGGTCTCTCCAAGATGACACAGAGACCAACATAGCTGCTGCATTCTGTACCAACTGAAGCTTCCGGACTACGTACAAAGGCAGCGCCACATAGAGTGCATTGCAGAAGTCAAGTCTGGAGGTTACCAACATATGTACCACTGTTTTGAGGTTGTTCATCTCAAGAAACGGATGCAGCTGGCATATCAGCCAAAGCTGGTAGAAAGCCCCTCTGGCCACTACCTCAACCTGAGATACCAGGGAGAGATGTGGATCTAGAAGTACTCCCAGACTGCAAACCTGTTCCTTTTGGGGAAGTGTGACCCCATCTAGAACAGGGAGATCAAAATCATCTCTAGAGTTCTGACACCGCACAATAAGTATCTCCATCTTATCTGGATTCAGTTTCAGTTTATTCTCCCTCATCCAGCCCATTACTGCTTCCAGGCAAGCATTTAGGGAAATTATGCCATCTCCTGAAGAAGTTGACATGGATAAGTAGATCTGGGTGTCATCAGCATACTGATAACACACAGCTCCAAATCCCCTGATGATCTCTCCCAGCGGTTTCATGTAGATGTTAAAGAGCATTGGATAAAGTATGGAGCCTTGTGGGACACCATACTTAAGCTCAGATTTCAAGGAGCAACAGTCTCCAATCAACACCATCTGGAATCTGTCTGAGAGGTAGAAGCTGAACTGTATTCTGTCGGATGTGAGTAGATTCTTTCTCCACTTGTGCTCTAGTCACCTACCTTGCCACTTCTGCTCCCGTAGATCTTCCGTATACCAAGGGGCCTGTTTTGAAGCAGGCCGGAGGGAATGCTTAGGAGCAATCATGTCTACTGCCCTGGTGAGCATATTATTCTAGTTTTGCACCAGGGCATCAACAGGATCACCAGCAAAGCCAACATTAAATCCCTCCAAGGCTTCTTGGAATCCCATTGGATCCAATAATCTCTTCGGGTAGACCATTCTAATAGGCCCTTTGCCCCTGCAGAGATGGAAAGCAGTTGTAAGCCTAACATGAATCAGATGGTGGTCCGTCCATGACAATGGGGAAATCACAGGAGTCCCCACCCACCGAACACCACCCTGATCAGAGTAAAAGACCAAATCAAGTCTGTGACCTGCAATGTGTGTTGGTCCAGAAACCACTTGGGATAGGCCCATAGTTGTCATGGCCACTATGAACTCCTAAGCTGCCCCAGACAAATTGGTCTTAAAATGAACATTGAAGTCCCCCAGCACCAAAAGTCTGGGAGACTCCGTGAGTTCCGCGACCAAGTCCGTGAGCTTAGTAAGGGATTCCGCTGGGCAGCGGGGCGATCGGTACACCAACAGAAGTCCTAGTCTATCCCTGGTCCCCAAACTTATGTACACACATTCATTATGGTCAGATACCTTGGTCTAGCCTTGGCCAGACCCTTCCCCAACCAGAGGAGAGTGGAGCATAGAAGCCAGATAAGAATTCCTTCCAGTCACCCTTCTGGCTGCAGCCCACTCTAATAAAGGCCAAGATCTCAGAAGCCCAATGGATGTGTCTCATACCCACACCAATCAGGCAGTTTGGCCAGGTGCAGAGTATATGTGAACACAATTAGAATGAGTTCAGCCCCTGATAGCAAACAGGCTACATCAAGGAGGACAAGAGCAAAGAAAAAGCCTTGGCCAGACCCTTCCCCACCCAGAGGAGAGTGGAACGTAGAAGCCAGATAAGAACTCCCTAGCCCCACAGCCATCTTCCTTCCAGTCACCCTTCTGCCATGATGGCCATGATGCAGACAAAATTGAGTGGTAGTATCTTCTGTCACAAAAGCTGGAAAGAGAGGCACACACAACAAGATTACTTTGGTAGATAAAATGGAAAGGGAGCAGAGAAAAATCAAATTAGTGAAGTATTCTAATTAGTGCAGTTAGCCACAGGAGCTTTACAATTTAAATAATGCAGTGAATTAACATCTTTAATAATAACATGTCAGTTATAGTTTACATATTTATGACATAATTAATCCCGCAAAGGAATGCATGATGCGTGCTAAGTAAAGGACAGATTTTATGTATTTCATGTAAAAATTTATTATCCGATCTATTCTTTATAATGCAACTGATAATTTGTGTATATGAAAATTTAAAAAGCCTTTTCTCCCTTATAGGGCTCTGTGCTGAGTTCAGAGGAAATTAGCTGAGAGCAGTGGATGAGTGATATTATGTGCTACAGGCAAATTTGATTTTTAGATGATAGATGCCCAAAGAAACTACTGTAATTCCAACTCTTCTGCTAAATGGGTAACTTAGTGTTATTAATTTGTACAGTCTATGCACTAAAAGAAAGAATTAAGTCAATTCAGTAGAAGGATTCCAATGTTATGTTGTAGACATCATAGTGCTTTGAAGGAAAATAAGAGAGACATTTGAAACTGGATGGGGATTGATTCATTTTCCCCGGCCTCTCTGCAAAAAAAGAAAGAAAGAAAGACAGAAAAGAAAAGAAACCCCTGTCCTTAGGAAGTATGTGAGTGCTAGAGCTCATTTGCAGTCCTATCACAATCCTTTATTAGGACTAAAAAATAATATATTGCTTATATTTTGCATAATACTGATGCTTGACCCAAGGCAGAGGAACAGAATGGGGAAGGGTCGTCTGTTCAGGTTTCAATGTAATTAGATTTTTCCACATAAAAATGTTGTATTAATTTATTTTTAAACTGCCCAAATTTTATTTTTTGAAAAACAAGCAAACAAACAAGGCAATGTACAGCCATAACAATCTGAAGTGGCTTTCTTCAAGTAGCTGTGTTAAATGGTTGTATTTAATGAGTTTTGGTCCTTTCATTTTAGGTCTTGGGCCGTTTCTATTTGGTTCATTCAGGCCAAAATACTGGGCCACTTAACTTCAAATACTGAATATCAAAGTCAATACTAATCTTCAGTAAGTGGTTCCAAGATCGTAACCTATGGCAATTAACATCTGGCAACAAGCCACTTAAAACTTGACTAAGGCATTTGCTTTCTTTGCATTGTCTTTTTAAAAAGTTAACCCATAATAAAAGCTTCCCCTCTGACTGGACCTCGGCATATGGAGTCCGAATACATGGAAGTTTCTTCAGTGGCAACCAGGGGCCTAGAGACAATGGAGCAAGGAGGATCCCTAGGCCACTAGGGTCTGGAGGGGCCTCCAAGGCACCCCTTACCCCTCTCCCGGATACCCCTTGCCCTCTCCCACACCTAATTGGTCAACGAAGCAATTGCCAGATGGGAGCACAAGCCACACCCCTCCCCTTATGAGCCAGTGCTTCATTGTAGCACTGGTTTGCTGGGGGCTTCTTTCCCTATCTTGCTCCCAGTGAGGCAGAGAAAGACGTCAGTGCTGGAATGAAGCACTGACTGAGGGAAGATGAGGAGAAGGGCCAAGTAGCCCCTCTTTCTGGTAGTGGTCCCCCCACTTCCTCATTTAAATGTCAGATGTTGGGGACGAGGTCAGTATTGGGAGCCACACTTCTGATTCTTGCCAGTCAGTGCTTCATTCCAGCACTGCATGGGAGCTACTTACTCTGTCTCATGAGGCAGAGAAAAGAGCTCCCAGCCAGCACTGGAATGAGGCACTGACTAGCCAGAATTGGGAGTGGGGCTGATCTGCCTCTCTCCCAATATTGACCATGCCGCCCGCATCTAATGTTGACATCGGGGGTGTGGTCAGGGCATGGGCAGGCTAGTGAGCACACCTATTTGAAATGGTGTGGAGGTTGTTGGTGGGAGCCTGTATCCTGGCCGCCAGCAAGTTTCCTAGGCTCCTGGTGGCAACCACTCTGGGCACGTTTGTACAATACTTCTCCAGCACATGTGAATAAAAGAGGGTTTGCCAGGAGCACACATGTCATGATATCCTAAAATAGGGACTAATATTGTTTTGTGGTGCTTTATGATCTGCTCTTTCACTGGTCAGTTCTAGTCCGATTTACCATGTTTATAGAGGTAACACTGAAACAAAGAAGTAACAAAAATCTAAAAGATTTTTTTTTTTTAGAATAAGAGGAAAAACGAAGGAAGGAAGGAAGGAAGGAAGGAAGAAGGAAGGAAGGAAGGAAGGAAGGAAGGAAGGAAAAACAGTACAATATGTTCTGAAGGAAACTCCACTTTAAGAACTGTAAAGAGAATTGTTTCAAGAGAGAGAGTAGCAGTTTTAGCAGAGGGCAAAAGAGATGATAAATCAGAACTCTTGTAAATGATAGGACTCAAAAAATTGGGGAGGCAAATGCAGAGCTGAAGGTAAAAGGAGTGAAGAAGATAAAGAAATTATAGATAAAGAAGATTGTAGATTGAGATGATAGATAAACTGTATCTAGGAAATTGAGTGGAAATATTTTGTAAGGTTGGGGGTGAATTAGCAGGCATTGAGCCCTTTCTCAGGACCAGTGAGAAAGGGCTCCAGTCTGCAGAGAAGCAAGCCTTAAATTTCTTACCTCACTGGCAGATGATCAAGGGGTCCTTCCTGGGTGGGCGGATCGCCCGCCCAAACCATTGCCAGCTAGTGCCAGCAGCATAGAGGGTCAGGAGCAGGTATGTGTCTTCCCAGCTCCTGCAACTCCTATAATCCACCGTGTGAAATCTAGGGATGTGCACGAACCTGTTCGGAGGCCTTTTTATGGGCCTCCGAACAGGTTCAAATGGCCAGCAGTTCAGCTGGTTTGAGGCGAGGGGAAACCTTTAAGGCGGGGGAGGGTGCTCTTAACCCTCCTGCTGTGCTTTAACCACTGGCACTACACAACAGTGTGCCACCCTGTTGCCTCGTCAGACCGGAAGTGACAGGAAATACCCGATGTGCGTGTGCATATTGGGTGCAGGCATGCGCCTGTCGCTCACATGCTTGATGTGTGCATGAGTGAGCACAACTTGCGCGTGCCTGATGCGTGCAAGTGCATCGGGTACTTCCTGTCACTTCCGGTCTGAGGAGGCATCAAGGCGGCAGGGAAGTACACTGCCACCCCACCGGACCCTTTTGAAGTGTAGCACCGGTGGGGAAAATGTGGTGGAAGGGTTAAGAGCACCCTCCCCTGTCCTTAAAGGTATCTTACCTTTGAGCCGCTTCGCTGGTTCCATGCACATCCCTAGCAAGAGCACGGTGCATTATAGGGATCCTCCCAGCACTGATCGGGAGGCTACTCACATGTTGGTGCTGTGCAGAGCTGCGCAGCACTGACACATGAGCACAAAACCTGGTTTAAGAGCACTCTCGCGCCCCAAACCCCCCGAGCTAAGTGGTGGGATCTATAAGCAGGTTGGCTGCTATGCTGCTGGCAGGAGCTGCATGGCTCCCGGCGGTTCACACATGCTGGCCAAATTGGGCTGGGCTTCCTTAGCCCAGTTTTGCCTGCACATGTGAGTAGCCCCATTATCTGGTTCCCACAGAAAATATTAGCATTTGAATCATAACACGGCTGGAGCGTATTTAAAAATGTGCTTTTTCTGTGAAACAGAGCTGGTCCAACACAATAGACAGTACAAACTGCCTCCTGAAATAGCTGAATTCAAAAGGTCCCAAGGTTACTGGCAAAATCCTTACGTGTAGAACACAATGTGTCCCATCTCAGGACTCCGATCCATGAGACAACAGGGCCTAGGACAAGGGGCACCTGTGTCCCACTGTCCACCCACCATTTCCTGGGTGCAGTACCTTCCCCTCAATCCAGTTCATTCACTTGTATGGAGCTGAGAAAGAGGACTTCAGTTAGAAATACTCCTGAGGAAGAACACAATTCTCCTCCCCAAAAATGATGTCTGTGGAGTGAGAGGGGGAATGGCAAAATTCATTTTCACAGAGAGAAGCAAAATAGCTCAAGCCAGCCCTGCTGTGAATTAACAGGACTCCTTATCACACTATCTATATTAATTTGACCTGTAAATAAAAATATTCAAATAAAAGCTTGCAATGCTGTTTCCTATCAAAGTAAATTGTTTGTTGTGGGCAAGAGATGGCATCATATGGCCCATACAAATTTTCTTGGCTGAGTAACACCAGCATTATTATCTATTATGTACATATTTTAAATATTCATTATCTTAAACCATTGGGCAGTTGTCCCAAAATCACTTATATGAGCTGAACTGATATTTTTGTGGACTTAGATAACGGACTGACAATGAAATATTGCGGGGGATGTAGCTGAATCCTGGTTTCTGTACTGTGGAAAGCTTCCTGTTTCCCTGCCACCACAAATCTTTTTTTTTTTTTTTTAATTTCAACAAGTGAAATGTTACCCATAATGGATTTAAGTGTTAAGCTAGGAAAAGGTTTTCCTAGTGCACTCCTGCCTGTAATTAAGCTTTTAAAGACACAAGAGCATTGTTAGAACAATGGTGGCAACCCAGCCTCAAAGGTGAAACAGAGGAATTATGAGATGTGAAAGTGGTGGCTATGGGCAATGTATGTTTTAGGGCAGGACCAGGGGTTTCCAACCTGTAGTACTTCAGATGTTGCTGAACTACAATTCCCATAATTCCCAGGCACAACAAATTATAGTTGAGGATTATGGGAGTTGTAGTTCAGCAACATCTGGAGTAGCACAGTTTGGGAACCCCTGTCATATGAAGATTTTGGTGTATTTTGGCTATTGTTACACATTAGCCATTCATAGATGCTGAGTCCTGTGATTGGCTCAAACCAGGATTATGAAGTGTTACTTTAAATTATTATGAGATTTAAAAGGCAACAAGCAAAAAATTATCTTACACACTCACTCTACATGCATATAAATTAAGGAGGTTTTAAAAATTTAAATCTTGAGTGGTGCTCAGGACCTGGTGCGAGATGTCAGTGTCGTGCAACCAGAACAGTGACTATAGTGCAATCAAACCCAACATATATGCAAGTGGAGAATTGCCAAGGAACTCTGATATGGATAACCTGGACTTCAGAAGAGTAAACTTCTCTAAAATGAGGAGTTCGGTGAAAACAAAGCTGAAAGGGAAAATCAGAAAGGTCCTTTTGATCCAGAGTGCATGGAGCTTATTTAAAACCACAATAACAGAAGCCCAAATAGAATGTTTACCAAAAAGAATGAAAGGTACCATCAAGTTTTGGAGGACACCAGCATGGCTAACAAGTAGAATCAGGGAAGTGATAAAAGTGATTCATTCATTTCCAAATGAAGAGAACAGAAAGGAACACAAACTCTGGCAAAAGAAATAGAAGGAGACAATAAGGGGTGCAAAAAGAGAGTCTGAGGAACATTTAGCTAAAGCATCAAGGGAATAATAAAATCTTATTTAAATACATCAGAAGCAGGAAACCTGCCAGGGTGGTGGTTGGACTGTTATATGATGAGGGAGTGAAAGGGATTATTAAGGAGGATATGGAGATCACAGAGAAGCTGCATGAGTTCTTTGCATCTGTCTTTATGGCAAAGGAGATTGAGTGTATACCTGGACCTTAGCTGAGCTTCTCGGGGTTATGGAGGTTGAAGAACTGAGTCAAACTGAGGTGACAAGAGATGATGTTCTAAACTGTCTTGAAAAATTAAATATTAACAAATCACCAGGGCCAGAGCGTTCTTAAAAACTCAAATGGGAAATTGCTGATCTCCTAGCAAAAATATGAAATGTATCCCTAAAATTATGCTCTGTACCTGATTGATTATTGTGAAAAATAGCCAACCAATTTTCAAAAAAGGATCCAGGGGAGATCCAGGAAATTAATCTGGAGCTTAACATCTGTTCCGGATAAATTGATGGAAAGCATACTTAAGGATAAAATTGTTAAACATATAGAAGAACAGGGCTTGCTTATATAGAAGAACAGGGCTTGCTAAAGGAAAACCAACATGACTGCTGCAAAGGTAAATCTTGCCTCACCAACCTTTTAGAGCCATCCTGATAAATGTTTTCCAGTTGACCTAGAATACTTGGACTTCCAAAAAGCTTTTGACAAATTTCCTCATCGAAGGTTCTTGAGCAAACTTAGCAGTCATGGGATAATGGGACAGGTCCATGTATGGATTGGTTACTGGTTAAAGGGCAGGAAACAGAAAGATCATCCTCACAACTAGCTCTACCCAGGTAGGGCTACTCTAGCCCGAGTACAGCCAGTTGTGACAAGTGCCGGGATTACTCCTGATAACTTGGGTAGCCCAAATTTTGTATCTGAGCTAAAAGTGAGTAGGCGGATGCATGCACACCCTCCTACACCACTCCTCAGTCATGTAGACAACTGGGCTGCCAGCAGTTCCTCTGTATTTGTGTGGTTTCTGTTCTCCGCAATTACCATGGGTAGCAAAACCGCAAAAAACAGAGTCATTAACTCTATGGAACTGCAGGTGCTAATTTCCTGGAGGTCTGAAAAACTGGTTAAAAACAGTGAAAAAATGGGCAAAAAGGGTGTAATAGTGCCATATTGTGTCCCATGGGTCTCCATCAATCCAACAATGCCCCCCAGAAGTTGAAATTCTGCCTTTTTTCTGCCAACTGGCTAAGCTCACTCTCTCTCTGTGGTTCAGTAAAGCTCTTCCCTCCTTTCTGGAACATCTCTAGAGTTAGTGAGGGTGGCCTCTGGGTTTAGCTGGACAGAAAGAGGCCCCACCTCTATAGTGGTATGTTGGGATCTCACTTCTTTCTGGAACAATAATAATCTAATGCAGCACCTGCAGTCTTGTGAGGGCCCTTAGCCAACAGGATTACAGAAAGTATCTCCTGTGTGGTCTATCAGGAAAAAATGCAAGGACCAACAGGCCTTAAAACACAGCTGACCTTAGCAACATGAAAATGAAGCTCTGCAGAAGCTCCACCTCCTAGCTACTGTTCCCAGAACTATATGAGTTCCTATCCCTCTCCTGTGCAAAGAATGCTATAGACATAGAGAACAATGTGTGAAACATAGAGGTCAGGGGCGTAACGAGGCTGGAGTGGGCCCAGAGACAAAATTTTAAAATGGGCCCCTCGCTGATACACACATACTCACTTCACATTTGACTTGCCTTTGGGGGCCCCCTCGAGGCGTGGGGGCCCCCAGGCAGCCGCCTCCCCTTGCCTAATGGTAGTTACGCCCCTGATAGCGGTGCACCTAGGTAATTTTGGAGGCTGAACCTAAAGGCCTTTTGTGGGGCCCCACCCCACCCCTGCTGCCACCACAAGATAAGCTGCAATGCACTATTTCTTACACCAGAACATCCTCAAGGAAAGCTAGACACTTTTTTATTTTTATTTTTAGAAGACATTCTGAATAAGATACATCCCACTGACCTGCACATACCACATATTGCATGGACAGTCCTGCCACTAAAATTAGCCAAATGCACTATTTTTTACACCAGCACATGCTCAGGGAAAACTTGAAACTTTTTAAAAAAATTTTTAGAACAAATTATGAATAAGGTACTTGCCACTGACCTACACACACCACATTTGGCATGGACAGTCCTGCCACTTAAAGATGCAGTTTGCAGTGGGCCTGGGTTGGGTCTGGGGGACCCCCAAATGTGTTGCTGGGGGCCGGGATGGCCGTGCCATCAGCCTGTATTGGACAGTCAAGCACATGACTCTGAAGGTGGCTGTAGCCAGCCCGCACGGCCCATCCACACGCCGATCTCCTGTTGTGCACCCAAGGGGGCAGAGGGCCGAGCTGGCCTGCATGTGGCTGCCTGTTTCTACAACAGCTGAGGCAGTGGGACTAGGCTGGGCCTGGAACAGGCGAACCGCTTCCCTGCACCTGCACAGTGCTACTCACAAGTGTTGCAAACATGTGACATCACGTGCTCACAACGCTTGCGATTCGCACTGCACAGGTGCAGGGAAGCGGCTCACCTACTTCAGGCCCAGGCCAAGTCCAGTGCCTTAGCTGCTGCAGAAGCAGGTGGCCACAGGCTTGGAACAGGCAGGCCTGCTTGGTCCTCAGCCCTCCCCCCCACCAGCTGTGCATAACAGAAGATCGCCGGGCTGGCCACAGATGCCCTCAGAGTCACACATTTGGCCATCCGGCACGTACCAGTGGCATTGCCACGCAGGACCCTGGCAGGACATCTCCCCACCCCCACCCCAGTGTGGAGGGTCCTGGAAGTCTGGTCCAAATGGCGCCTCTGGTGAAACAGCTGCTAAGTTCCACCATTGTGCAATCTTTCCAATCCCGGTCAAAAAAGTAGGGTTTTAAAATCTGCATTCAACCCTCTGATGGTTGTCTCCAGGAATTCTGTCTGACAAATGCGGCAATGCTAGCAGGTGGTACTGAAGGCCATAGCAATTGCTTAAATCCCTGTGACAGTATATGCAGAGGTGCACCTAGGTAATTTTGAAGCCTGGACTTAAAGGCCTTTCGAGTCGCCACCCCCTCACCCCCGGCAAGTTAAGCATCATTTTTTACACGTGGGTTCTTAAGGCACAAACCATACCACCCTGGATAGACTAAAGATGATTTCAGGGCATCCAGGGGGTGTGGAGGCCCTGGACTTTGGCCCTGAAGTCCAGGGGAAAGAGTGCCTCTGGGTATATGCAGAGAGAGAAGACAGTGCAAACATGTCTCTTAGGAGCCCAATGGACAGAAGGGAAGCAGAGAAAAAGCTTTCCTCTCTGGAAATATTAAATTACTAGTAATTATATATAAGAAACTGTCTTTATATATTATATATAAGAAGTAGTATTATATATGATATAGAATATATAATACGGAGAAGTAAACTTCTGAAATCACCAGTGCTGCTTAATTCTGTTAAAATCTATTTTATTTGAATTACATGTGTATTTAGCGTGTATTTGAACAGGGTGTTTTAGCGCGTTTCAGGTTTTTTCTGTTCATCTTTGAATGATAGGTATATAAAGAGTAGATTAGTCGTAGGCGTGTAAACTGAGTACACTAACAGCTGCTCATGCTGTCATTCA
Source organism: Hemicordylus capensis (assembly GCF_027244095.1). NCBI lineage: Eukaryota > Metazoa > Chordata > Lepidosauria > Squamata > Cordylidae > Hemicordylus > Hemicordylus capensis. The sequence continues at coordinate 82,498,485 of NC_069658.1, read as the reverse complement.
TAGGTAGCTTCTCGACAACAAAACGCAGCACCAAGCCTGAGCTTTTTGTTTTGTTTTCTCCTTTCAATACCGGCCTTGGTCTGTGCCCAGCAAAGCAAACAGTCCGCCACTCCGATAGATGACGCTGCTCCGCACTTACTTCCCTTCCTGCCGCTACACCTGCAGCATCGGGCATCCGGAAGTGATGTGGGTTTCCTGTAGTGCCGCTCTTGCCTCATCCATCTTAGTCTCTGTGTCTCTTCGTGAATTACCCTGGCACCTCCTGGTTGCTAAGCGGTAACGGAGCTGAAAGCGCCTCTGAGGCGCGAAGGGATCCCAGGCCGGCGGGAGCAGCGAGAACCGCCCTCTGGGCTGGATGCGGTGACCCGACACGGAAAGGCAAGCTCCTTGCAGCTTCGGACGTTGCGAGCCGCCTCATCATCCTCCAGAATAGAGGGTCTATCACAGCCCCGTGGCTGAGCTGACCCCACCCGACTGGGAAATGGGCTCAAAATCCGACCAACTTCTTATTGTGGTTTCCATCCTGGAAGGTAAAGCGCAGCGCAGATCTTGGCAGCTTCCAGCACCCTCGCCCTATAAGCTGGGAGATAAACGGATGAAAACTCCGCGCAGTGCTCAGCCCCATCTGTGAATATCGTCTAAATAATGTGTGTCGTGCATAAGTGTTTGGTTGTGTTTTTTTTGTCTGAGCGGAGTCCCTAATTCTGCCTGAATGTCTCTTAATCCTGCAATAAACATGATGGTGTGTGCATAAAAAGGTGCAAAATAGGCAAGATGATATGCTTTACTGGGGCATCTTTTAAATTGTATGGAATGCTTCTGGAAATATTGTGCATAAGCTGAAGATATCTGCATCCTTGCACTAACTGGAGAATCTGTGCTGTCTATTTTGTATCCGAGCATGCACTTAAATTCTTCAGCTCTACCTAGCCCTGTAAAGGTAAAGTGTGCCGTCAAGTGGATTTTGACTCCTGGCGCCCACAGAGCCCTGTGGTTTTCTTTGGTAGAATACAGAAGGGGTTTACCATTGCCTCCTGTGCAGTATGAGATGATGTTTTTCAGCTTCTTCCTATATCGCTGCTGCCCAATATAGTACCAGCAGGGATTTGAACCAGCAACCTTCTGCTTGTTAGTCAAGCATTTCCCCGCTGTGCCGCTTAAGGTGGTACTCCATAAATAATAGTCACAAAAAGAGCACATCTGAGTGTGCTCTGTGTGTGTGTTCTCAGTGAGCAACTATTGCAAGTTTCTGTAGCACTACTAATTTGGGCTATGTTGTAGGGCTTCCAGATTAGAAGCTGCAATTTCTTTGCAGTCTGAGCTCTTACAAAATGTAACACTGAACTGGTACAGTAGAATAATAGAAAGCACCTTTAAGATTTTATAGTCCAACCCTACTCAGTTCAGGCATATGCTACACTACAGCATCTCTGACAGTTGACTGTGCAGCCTCTGTTTGAGAAGCCCTAGCTAAGGAGAGTCAACTGCTGCATAATACACACTGTTCTACTTTTAAACAGATCTGACAGTTAAGAAACTCCTGCTAATATAACATCCAGCCTGAATCTGATGCCCACTAATTTCAACCCATTGGTTCTAGTCCTGCTCTCAGAAGCAACAAAGAATAAGTCTGCTCCTCTTCCTATCTATGTAATAGCTATCATATCTGCCATTGATCTTTAACCATATTTAACCAGGAAAAGAGAAGAACAGCTTCTTTGGTAAAGGTCTTCTGCTCTTAAGAGTAGAATGATATAGCAGAGGCCAGTTGTTCTGATGTTGTACTAACAGTGTAGGCTCTATGATAGGGGTGTACATGGAACCGGGCGGGGGAAGTTCAAAGATGGGGTAACTTTAAGGGTGGGGGTGAAGATAAAGTGTGCCGTTGAGTTGGTGTCCCTCTGCCTTTCCCCTGCTGGCGTTCTGTTAGTAAAGGCTCCATTGGGGCGGCAGCATACCTCCCTGCCGCCCTGTCCTCTCTTGGGCCAGAAGTGCCAGGTGCGCACGCTGTGTGCGTTCATACACCCTGAATGTGATGTGCGTGTGCATGTGCCCGGCGTGTGCATGCATGCCCAGCATTCACATGCACACCTGGCACTTCCGGCCAAAGAGGGAACAGGGCAGCAGGGAGGTATGCTGCCACCCCGACGGAACCTTTTCTAACGGAGTGTTGATGGGGTGTGTGTGGAGGGGGGGATAAGTGCATCCCCCACCACCCCTAAAGTTACCTCCCCCCCACCTGCCTTCGGGCCTCTGAACCACCCGGTTTTCGAACCTGTTCTGAGGCCCATTAAAGGTTCATGTACATCCCTGCTCTATGAAGGTTCATGTACATTACAGGTTCATGTACATCCCTACTCTATGAAAGGGTCATAGCTCAGTGGTAGGGAACTTACCTTGTGTGCAAAAGGTACCATGTTAAGTTCCTGGAGCCCAGGTAGGTCTGGGAAAGATCCTTGTCTGAAACTCTAAAGAGCTGTTGCTAGTCCGTATAGACAATACTGTGCCAATGGTCTGATTTAGTATAAGACAACTTAATAGTGCAATCAATGATTGCCCATGTCAGTTCTACAGACCGACAGGAGATGAGGGAGTGAGCCCTGCACGCCCATCAAAAGTTAAAGAGATTGTGAGTAGTTGCAGCTTATATGATAAAACTGGACAGCAGGGATGCTTGTCACATTGTGTGGAAATGTGATGCTTTGGAATTAGGGTGCTTCTTTTATAAATAGAAGAGCAACTTGTAAACTTCAACTTCATATTATAGTCTGCACTAAAGCATGTATGAACACAAGGGATTTTCACTTTCTGTTACACCTTCCAAACTTTTCTGAAAAAGTAAAAGATGATTGGATGAGGTTTTTTTAAAAAGTCTAGTTCTGATCTTATTTTTGAGCATTGTGTATCTGATTTCTTTATCCTTAGTAAAATGTACTTGTTGACAGTGGCCTGCTGCTGAAAAAAAATTGGGGAAATTGGGGGAATAAGTGAAAGATACAAAGAAAATCTAGCATGAATGTTCTGTACTTCGTTTGCTTTCTACTTGCTCTTCATTTCCCCCTTCTACCTGTAGGTAGGTAGACATGTCCAATCAAACTGCCCAATCCTATACATGTTTAATTAGGAGTAAGTCCTGTGGCGTTCCAAGTGTGCATAGGATTGAAGCTATTTTGTATGTCTTTTGTAGTCTATAATTCATGCTTGTCATGACTGATATTGGACTTCCTTAAAAATCAACTCCCCACCCCCACCCCACTTTTAAGAGTAGTATGTTCTAATGCAGAATTGAGATGGGTCTTTGGAAGTTACACTTAAATTTTATGTAAGGATGTCTTTTGAATATTTGAGTCCCTCTCTGTTACAGTGATCACAAGCTTCTAAGCATGTAATGAATAATATCATATCCCAGTATTTTCTTAGCTGTTTATGTTTCCTGATGTGCTTTTCTCCTTTTCCAGGGCGTTATTTTCCCAAACGTCCAAAACATACACTTGTGGTGGAAGCAAAGTTTGATGGTGAACATCTAGCTACAGATCCTGTAGAACATACTGATCAGCCTGAATTTGCCACAGAATTAGCTTGGGAACTTGACAGGAAAGCACTTCACCAACACAGGTTACTTTCTCAGCATTTTCTGAATCTATTGTTTCAGCCCTCAACCGAAAGGATTGTTGTTTCATTTTATGTGGTAAATAATAATGATCATAGGCTGTTGCTGGAACATATTGGAAAACCCAAAGGGATGAATGTTTCATATCCTCATTCTGCATAGCTTACTAGAAGTGTGTTGAGGTTGTTACTACAAAGATAATCTTTATTGCCCTACATCTTCAGAAATTGGGATACATCTTGACTGTATTAAGCGTCCATAGTCTATCAATCCAATCAGATAGATTAGAAATGTTCATTGATGTGAATATCTTGTAAAAGTGATAAATGTTCTTCATTCTTGTGAGGAAATACTCTTATCCGGTTATTAGATCACCTAATGAATTTTAAACATTCATTTTCTATTCCAAAGCTGCTTATTTTTTAGGAGGTTTATAAAAATAGAGCTTTTATCATTGGCATGCACACTTAAACCTTTGCTTCTTGCTGCATTGCATTTTCATTTTCCTTGCAGGTTACAGCGTACACCTATCAAGTTACAATGCTTTGCTTTGGATTCTGTGTCTTCAGCCAAAGAGATTGTAGGTTACATTGTACTAGATTTACGAGCTGCTCAAGAGAAGAAGCAGGTATTATTTAGTGTGGTAAATAATGTTTTTTTCCTGTGAGGTATCTCCCAAATTAGAATAATTTAGTTTGGATTATGTGCATACCTCATACTATAGTTTTAAGGGCTCAAATATTATTTGTAACGCTTAACTATAGTATGAACCACACATACAACCTATTAAATTATTTGTAAAAAATATCTGCACAGATCCCCTCTCTCTAATATCTAGTTCTCTGTTGGGGGGGATCTTTGGACGTGTTCAGACAATGGGTGGCAAGTCCGATTCTGCCAACCACCAGTTTCCAGCAAGTGCATGTGCCTGGCTTGAGAAAGAAGTTCCACCGGTTTTGTGTTGTCTGAACCCACCAATGTTGGGTTGATGAGCAGCACTCGTGATCTGCCACCCAACCTCAAATCTTGCTTGCAGATTTCAGGTGGCAGAAGAAAGTGCTGCTTGTCAACCTGACATTGGTGGATTCAGACAACATGAAATGGCAGAACTTCCAACTTGGACCAGTCTTGCTGCCGGTCATCTGAACCCATCCTTTCTGTATTGAGAAACATTCAGATAGTAAGCCCCTATCTGCAATCTGAAGTGGTACAGCCCAGTCACAAGTCTTTCATCTCAGTAAAAACTAGCAGTTAGTTTATCCAAACTCCGTAAAAATTCTTAATAAGAATTTGTCTAGAAAGCAGTAAGAAACAAGGTTGTATATATGTTCTTTGTATCAAATCTTAACCTTTTCCTGTACCAGTAAATGAATATACTGTAGCAAGGGGCGTTCTGATCATTGCACTAATTCAGTGTCCTAACTAGGGATGTGTATAAGCTGGTTCAGCGCCTCCTTAAGGAAACACCCAACTGGCTTGGGCGCCTGCAGCCAAACTAGTTTGGCGGGGTGGGGAGTGGTTCCCTTAAGAAGTAGGTCCTTACCAGCTCCACACATGCAAAGGGACTGTGTGCATGCCTATGCCACGCACAGTCTGCAGAGAACAGCGCCGAAGCCGCACACAGCATTTGGTGGAGCATGCACTACTCCTGGAAAAGCGGGAGGGCAGTAGCAGAACATTCTTAAGGGAATGACCCCACCGCCCACTGCTGCCCAAGCCCGTTCAGATACATTCCTAATCCTAAAGTGTGAAGGTGTTTTTGTGATGTAAATGGGTATGAATGTTTAATATCATGGTGCACAAGTGTTAGAAATGATGTGATTCCACACTCTGTGTAGCTCTTTATATTAAGCAGCACGAAATGGAACAATATATTATATGAGATAGGAAAAAGAATGATATAGCAACTACATAAATTGATAGGAAATTGGAGACAGTGATCCATCCTATATTTGCTATAGTGAAGATCAGTAGCAGGTTATTCTCTGTGTGTGTGTGTGTGTGTGTGTGTGTGTGTGTGTGTATAAAATATATTTCTTTCTAAATATATTTAACAATTTAACTGCCCTTTCTTAGTAGTGGGCTAAATACAAAGTATAACTTTGCCGCTATTAAGAAGAAGATATAGGTTTTCCTTTGTACAGGAATAGTGTACTGGAAGGGGATTAAATCCCATTGTTGCTTATCTTCCTCCCCCTGAATGGGGCCATCTGCTCATGGGAAGAGATTTCCATGCATAGATGAAAACATAATTTAATGCAGAACTCTTCTGATCCCAATACAGAGATGTGTAAGGATAGCAGTAGCAACCACCTTTTTGCTGAATGTATGGCGCCTTTGACCTATTCACACTGGATAGAGTGAATTAAGTGCTGTCATACCTTCTGCTAATCAGCTGTCCAGCTGGGGAAATAGGTATTCCTCCCATTCTCACAGATCTCTAAATTAAGCCAGATTCTTGTCTTGTGTGGTTTTTGTTTTGTTTTAAAATCCAACCTTGATTTCATTGTGCTGAAAAAAGCCTATATATAAAACAGTCAAAAATCTGCCTAAATACTCCTGATGTCATTTAAATTGTAGTGCAGTAATAGTAGTGATATTACTTTTGTTTTCATTTTAATCTTATATTTATCTTCTCTTACAATAAATTTCTAGTTTTGCTACTTGTGAGGACTGTACTGCATATTTTTCATTTTATGTTTTCCCCCCTCCAACTTTTTTTTACACAAAACTCTGCAGTTACCAAAGTGGTATCCTTTACTCAGCAATAAATACACAAAATTTAAATCTGAAATACAACTAAGTGTAATGTTAGAAACAGATACAAAAGCATCTGTGGATGGTTTCAAAGCAAAGGAAGCGCCTCCCAGGGATATTACAGGTTAGTAGAATAATGAAAGCTTCATCAAACACAGTTATGTTCTTGCAACTTGCAGGTCTGCAAGATGTTACAAATCTTTGAAGATCTTAAAGTATCCTTGATAATTACTGGCAAATTCCCTGCACAAATCATCTGTCAACTACTTTCCATTTCTTTTATTCTTTTAATCCTCCTTAGCACTTTGCATATAATCCCCTGGGTATTCCCAGAAAGCAATATCATCTTTGCTTACTTTAAGTTATAAAATCTTTCTTTGGAGTTACACTTTTTATTTTATAAACAGATGTTTATAAGATTAATAACTTTCTGGATTAATGACATCTTGAAATTCAAAGGTTACTCATCTCTTCCTCTAATCACTAAGATTTCCCTTATCTTGGTGATCATAAGAACAGAAGAACAGCCCTGCTGGATCAGGCCCAAGGCCCATCTAGTCCAGCATCCTGTTTCACACAGTGGACCACCAGATGCCACTGGAAGCCATAGGCAGGAGTTGAGGGCATGCCCTTTCTCCTTTTGTTACTCCCCTGCTACTGGTACTCAGAAGCATCCTGCCTTTGAGGCTGGAGGTGGCCTTTAGCCCACCTGTAATCCTACCTGTATTGGAATGATTTACAACAATCAGGTCCATTGTTATGTCAAAGTTAACATATTACGTGAGGAATTATACTGAACTGCAAACGAATAAATAATGAAAAATAGATATTGTTTCATCTTTTGGAAGAGTAGATTTCAAGAGTATAATTCCTTACATTATTTTTCTATGTTGTAATATTATTTTTGTGTTTGTGTTTGCTCCCCCCGCCCCAGCATATATGCTTGTAATTTTCATCTGTTTTCTAAATAAAAAAAGTAATAATCCCGGCCAGTGATAAAACTGTCCAAGAAAGATGAATAATGTATGCAGTTACCCTATTCTTTATTCCACATCTCTCTCATGTCTTTACTTCTTCCCTTTTTATTTTTTTCATACCACTCTCTATCCTAAAGCTTGTTTAAATTCTTTTGTCAAGATTAGTAAAGTACAACCTCAGTGGAGTATGGCAAATGGTGAGTCTCCTTGTTTGCATCTCTGTGCTTTTAAGGTCCCATTCTTGTTTGAGAGCTGTGTTAAGTCTTTTGATCAGAGAACAGGATTTTGTATAACATAACTTTTAAACTATAAAACATAATACTAGGTCAACTGTCATAGCCAGGCAGTTTGTAGAGATGATATGTGTTGATCTTGAGTGAAACTGATGTGATGCTGATATTGTCTTGCAATTCTTTTTGCTGGTTTACAGTAGAGACAGCTGTGGAGGGACGTAACATTATGAGACTATCATCTTTAGCAGTTACCTTGACACTACGTCAGCTTATGCCTATTATTTCCAAGTGGAATGTTGAGTAAAATAATCACACTTTAGAAATGATTATCTATATTTAAAGGCAGGGGATAGATATAGATATGTAGCTGGCCAGTAATACATTGCAGACTTATGGTGGATTTATATAGTGTTATTTGTCGGCCATTAGGTTTTCTTTTCCAGTTGTTTTGAGGTGAAATATTTGTGAATGGTGGTAGTTATACTGACATATTCTGGTTTTGTTCAGCATCATACAATATCATTCAAACTGGATTTATTAATGACGCTGGCTGGCATCCAGGCTAAGTTACTCAATAGTACTATTCAGGAGTTACTCCAAAGCAGGGCTGCTGCACAACTTCATCCCTCCAGCTGTTAGACTGCGACTCCCATCATCACCAGCCACAGTGGTCAATAGTTAGGGATGAGGGTTGTTGTAGTCGAACAGCAGCTGCAGGGCTGAAGTTGTGAAACCCTGCTCTAATTTCAATAGGACTTGTGTTGAGTTATTTAGTCAGGATGTCAGCCCTGTCCTTTATGTGAATTTCAAAATACTTCCAAAAAGTTATTTCCTATTATATGGTGGGGTATCAGTCCAATTATGGTAAGTATTTCTTTGGTCAGTGACAAAATTGAAGGTTATTTTCACCTTCACTTTCCTTTCCACCCCCCTTTAAGTACCTCGTCTGCCTCCTGTATTCGACTCCAAAAATTTTGTACCAGTGCTGAATGAAGAGGAAGGATATCATCAGATTGGGCCAGCAGAATATTGCAGAAATTACTTTGCTTTGTCTGTTACTATTGCATTTGCTACACAGTTAGAACAGGTAACAACACTGTCTTAACTTCTTAGTGTCACTTTTTGGTTTGGCTCAACTTTAGTGCTTACAGATTCCAGAGAGGCATCATGGAATATCGTGTCTTGTTGCAGCAGGCTACATTTAATGAATTTGTGGCCCCTGTAGACCTTGATCCCATACAGGAGAACCTCGTTACTTGCAGGGATTCCGTTCCTTGGCTAGTGCTGTGAGTAATGGAAGTGCAAGTAAATGAGTCATCATTGCTATGGGGAAAGTGGGGAGCGGGGTTGGTTCCTGGGTGGAGGAAAAACGAGGTGGCAGGGGGGAGTCCAAAAAATGGCAAAAGAACCCAGAAAAGCTCACTGTGGCATGCTCCTTGGGGTTTGTATGTTGTCAGGGATTCCCCCCATGTCCCAAGGAATGGCCCGAAATGCCCTCAAAACCACAAAAAAAATCATGGGGGAAAGTTAAAAAAAAAAGGGGGGTGCGCTGAAGGACAGTTTTTTTTAAGGAAAGGAGGAAACCCTGAGACAAAATGGTGGGTAGAAGTTACCTCCGCAGTCACTTCTGGCCCTTTATGACCCATAGATACATGGATTTTAACACCCTTTGTTTCCATGAATACGGAAAAAATTGTGGTTCCATGAATACATGAAACCACGAATAGCAGTTCCATGAATTTATTTATCATATTTTTATACTGCATCTCTTTTATACGTACATCTCTAGATGATGTACAAAACTAAAAGTTTTTTAAAGTCAACACAGATTAAAATACATGATACAATAAAAACAATAGCATAAAACAGTTATTAAAACAAATTATTAAATAAAGAGGTTCTCCTGTATTTTATTTTTAAAATGCATTAGTTTTCTTCAGCCAAATGGACCTCACAGTTACAGTATACTGTTTCCCTCATGATGAGAAAAGATTGAGAAAATGAGCAAGGGTGCTCATCCGACCTTAATATCTGTAATTGCTGAACTGGTATATTATTTTATTGATATCTTTATATTGGTGCCTACCTTAAATAAACAATTAAATACTTGAATATATTTGTTGGCGTATGGATTAGTGGAAGATTTACAAACCCGCCATATGTGTGTCTGTCTCTCTAATAACTTTTGTTTATAGTCAGATAGAAACCAAATTTACAGTACATGGGAGGCCTGCTTATTGCAGACTGCCATTTTAAAACAAGATGGCAGCCATTCATGATAAGCATCACCTGCGTTGAGTGATGCTGGGTTCAGCAGGGTGAGGAAGCGGGACTAGGTTTCAGGGTGGCCAGGTAGCAAGCTGGCAGAACCGATGGGCAGCAAGACTCTGTATTGTCTGGAGCTGTAGCCAAAAGGACTTGAAAAAGAACTTGTTGCTTTAGCACAGCACCGGCTTCAACTGAATGGAATGGAACTTATTATTTGATGTTGGAGACATGAAATCATTCATGACTTCCAATGAGCAATTTTTAAAGAACTGTAGTTTGTGTTTTCTCTTTGTTTATAATAGCTAATACCTACCACTATGAAACTTCCAGAACAGCAGCCTAAATTCTTCTTCTACTACTCACTCCTGGGCAATGATGTTACAAACGAGCCATTCACTGATTTGATCAATCCAAACTTTGAGCCAGAGAGAGCATCTGTTAGAATACGCAGTAGCACTGAAGTTCTAAGAGCTTATTTTTTGGCTAATTCAAAGTTTCAGGTAAGCAAGTGCTATTTCTCTTTTAAATTAGACATTAGTTAACATATTTTGGAATTAAAAGGATGTCCCAAACTTCAGAACCAAGTACATCTTTTGTATATTAAGAAAACTATGGGGAAACAAGAATTTAGTGTACTCCTGAGAGAACATGGTTAATCTGGCAGCAGCTGGCCATGAGGTGTGCCAAAATGTGGTTTTTGAGAACATAAGCAATCTAGCACAGTTATAGGCCATCCAACATATGCATTCCTAGACATGGGGGCCATCTAATTTAGGATTCTGTTTCCAGCAACACTTCTAGAAGCACTCAAGTAGGGGATGTGCCTGCCGGCTCAATTCAAACCACGGTTCAAATCAAACTGGTCCAACTTGGCCAGTCTGAGTTCAAAGCAGGCCAGCCCCCCAAAGGTGGGGTGCCAGTCTGAGTTCAAACCAGAACAGCCCCGGTTTGTAGTCATGCGTTCACAACGGGTTTTACCAGTTCAAATTTGAGCTGAATTTGAACTGAACCAGGAGACTCCGGCTCGATTGAGCTGCCCCCAATCTGATCTGACTTGTAAAGGGAATTGGGCAAGGAATCTACTTTACAAGTAAAGGGTTTGGCCAGTAGTGCGGGAGGCAGACAGTGAAGAAAAGTGCTCTTATTTGCCTTATAAAAACTGCATGCTGATGGCAGTGGCTCAGCAGGGATGGCGGCGATCGTGCTGGAGATCGCGGCAAGGGATGGTGGCAGCAGGGGCTCCTCCAGCCTCACCACCGGCCTCCCAAATTGCAGGCTCGGTCATGCCTGTGCCGGCATTGGGCCTCTGCGCAGGCATGACCGCCATTACATGGAGGCCAGCTTAACCCCACTCCCAAGCCCAACTCCTAGCCGAGGTTAAGGGAGCAAGAGCTCCCTTAAGCTGGCTGCCGGGATCGTGCATCTGACAGGGGAAAACCCCCACTCCCCCAGGCAACCTGCTCACGGCATGGTGCTTTGTAGGATATCCAGAGACTGGGGAAACGAGTCCCAGCCTCTGCCGGGAGCTATGTGGGCATGTGGCTCACATGCTGAAGAAGTAACCATCGATCATCTGGAGGAAGGTAGGTTGAACCCTACCTCCCCCCCCCCGCTCTGCTGCCCACCTGTGTGATCGTGTGAATAGCCCCACTGTGTCTGAACCTGGAGGAAGCATAAGCTATTATGACTAGTAACCATTAATAGACTTGTTCTCCATGAATTTGTGTAATCCCCTTTTAAAAACTATCTAAGCTAATGGGTATCTTCTCATCTTGTAGCAGCGAATTCCATAGATTAATTATATCTCGAGTGAAGAAGTTCTTGTATAAGAAATGTTCATGCCATTGCATGTGTGGCACTAACCCAGTAAATATAGTATAAGTTGTCTGTGCACACTGTAGTATTTGTGGAACTTCGTATTATTCTAGATTTCTCAGTATGGTGTCATCACAATGACCTTTACTCACTCTTATGGACTGTGAATTATGCCTTTTTATGCACTTGTTGCCAAGCTTTTACTTGGAGAATCTAGGTTCTTGAGAGGTAGATGAATCTGGTGGAAATGACAGTATGTTTGTAATCTTCTAACCAAGATTCTATTTTCCTTGTTAGTTAGATCCCTTATAAGCACATTTTTTTATACAGAATGTTTGGTTTGGTAAAAACAGCTAGTGGCTAGTAGATACTCATTTAATGATTTGATGTGGATTGTACTTCAGTTATTTTCGTGATGCTCCTTTGAAAAAAATAGATCCATCTTTGCTGTGGTGATCAGTCTCTTGGAAGCACTGAAATACTTCTGTCTGGGTTGCTGAAGAAAGGAAATGTGGAAATCCACCAACACCCAGTAGCTATTGAAGGAGCATTCATTCTTGTTCCACCTAACAGAGCCCGGCAAAAACTGCCACCAGTGCCTCTGGACATGGCACCTACAGTTGGGGTATCAATATCTCTGCAAAGAGATGATAAAATTTCTCAGGTAGAGTTGATGAATTTTTGTTTTGTTTTATTTACGTGCACACACATGCACACACATATGTTTGTAACAAAAAATATTTAAAGTAAGTTTTGAATAATAGCTATGTGGATAAACTTACATAGAATGTTTCCCCCCCGCCAGCCTATAGCCCAGTTCATTTCAAATGCTGAATGTGAGAATGTGAAGAGAGCTTTGTCTCCAGTGCATAATCAAGAAAAGAGTCCTGAGCAAATTTCCTATAATACACAACCTCAGGCTGTCCATTCTCCTCCCATGAAAGAAGATGCAACAGAAAGTGAAGTAGAAAGTCTTCAGTATGACAAGAACCCAAAACTACAGAAAAAAGGTAGCAATTGCTTAGCTGTTAGTGTTCATAACCATAAATATACTGCTGGGGTCTCTACCAAACAGATATTCCTTCCATAGATCTTCCTTATGATAACATGCTTCCCTAGTGGAAAATAATAGATGGTAAAGTGTACCGTCAAGTCAATTTTGACTCCCAGCGCTCACAGCGCCCTGTGGTTGTCTTTGGTAGAATACAGGAGGGGTTTACCATTGCCGCCTCCCATGCAGTATGAGATGATGCCTTTCAGCATCTTCCTATATCGCTGCTGCCCAATATAGTATCAGCGGGGATTCGAACCAATGGTACTGGATAGTAATCTAAAACAATTGGCATTATTCTGAAAGCTCCAGTAAGGCGGAAAGAATCTGCAGTGAACTTTGGACACTCTTCTATTTAATTGAGAAAACATGTCTGCTGCTTAAACCTGCACTGGAAGGGCAATACAGATAAAATTTTTTGAAGTGAATTGCTGTTGTCAAAACAATGGCTGATGTGTAGACTAATATTGCACTCATGCAACAACCAAAGATGTGTGTGCATGCACACAAGAATGTCATGTAGCTGAGTGGATGCTCAAAAGTTGTGCAGCCTCATGGGGTCTTTATCTGCTTGTGCAAATGTTGCATTTACACAGCAGGGATAGTGAATAGTTTCCCATCATCCCCTGTAACACATATGGACTGAGTAAGAGGTTCACTGCAGGAGGCATGCCACAGGTTGCCCAAGCACACCTTGTTGCACCAGTCCACCACTAGATGGAATGCAAGCTTCTGACTTCCTTGCACTGGATCAACTCTGCCTCATCGTGTGAGTGAGAGTCACCCGGTGGGATTTCCCCCCCAACTTTTGGCCCTTACAAAGGAGAGCAATGCTGGGGCAGGCCAGAAGGCAACTTGAAGGAGACACTGAGAAGTGTGAGTCTATTCTATCTAGCTTTCTACCCCTTCTGGGCTGGGAGAGCAGTCTGAGCTGTGGCTGTGGTCTCCCAGCCTCCCTCCCTCCTGGCTGCTTATTGGCCGCTCTGCTCTTCCTATTGCTTTAACATAGAGCATCTGGTCCAACTCTGCCTCATAGGGTGAGTGAGAGTCACCTGGTGCCCCCCCCCTCCATTTTTGGCCCTTTATAAAGGAGAGCAATGCCAGGGGTGCAGCTGCTGCTGTGGCTTGCCAGTAGGTGGCTGCCAAAGCCAGCCACCAAAGGAGGCTAGTATTTAGTGGTGGGACTGAGGCCTGGGGCAGGACATCCTGAGAGCGGTGTATTGTTGCCTTATTATTGATAGTGTCTGCTACAGGTATGTGTCTTGGGTTGTTCAGAGATGGGGGGTGATCTGGGATGGTGGCGGTGAATCGACAAAGACATGGTGTTGGTAGGTCAGTAGGCCGTTACAGGGGAAGGGAAATCAGAAACTTAATATCTGTTAAATATTAAGCTGTTGATAGCTCAATAACAACAACAATATTTATATACTGCTTTTCAACAAAGGTTTCCAAAGTGGTTTACACAGAGAAATAAGAAATAAATAAGGATCCTGTCCCCAAAGGGCTCACAATCTAAAAAGAAACATAAGAAACACCAGCAACAGTCACTGGAGGTACTGTGTGTGGGGGTGGATAGAGCTAGTAACTCTCCACCCACTCAATAAAGAAAATCGCCATGTTAAAAAAGTGCCTCTTTACCCAGTTAGGAGGTTTCCTCAGCTTCCAGCTAGCCTATCAGTTCTTTGACCTTGGGGAGCAATGCCAATCTCCCACAGAGCCTCACGTTGCTACTTTGTTTTGGACCAACCTGGCATTACAAACAGGAGATCATCCATGATTTGATTTTGGATTAAGGAGCTGACCTGTTATGCATTACAGAGACCTGGTTGCAAGAAGCTCGTGGTCCAATCTGGTCCCGGCTTCTCCCAGCAATGGTGAAGCAGGTTAGAGGATGTGGGCAAGGAGGTGATGTGGCTGTGTTCTACAAGTACAGTGACGCCCTTACCAGAATCCCTGTCAGGGAGTTGGCTCATATCCCCTGCTAACTGGGCAAAGAGAAACCTTTTTAACGTGGTGATACTCTTTATTTAGCAGGGGGAGAGTAACTGGCCCTATCCACCCCCAGCACAGCACCTCCATTGACTGTTGCTGATATCTATCTTATGACTCTTTTTAGATTGTGAGCCCTTTGGGGACAGGCAGACATCTTATTTATTTGTTATTTCTCTGTGTAAATCATCCTGAGCCATTTTTGGAAGGGCAGTATAGAAATCGAATAAATAACAACAACAACAACAACAACAACAATATAATATTAATATTGAGTGTCTGTACCTAAGTCTACTGACGAAGGATAGATTGGGACTACTGTTGGTGTACATATCACCCCATTGTTCAACAGAGTCTCTAACTGAATGGTTGCAGGGTTGGCATTGGAGTTGCCCAGAATGTTGTTGGTGAGGGACTTGAGTGTTCACTATGGGACCGGGTTGTTGGGAGCAGCTCAGGAGTTCATAGCAACCATAACAGCTATGGGCCTATCCCAAGTGTTCTCTGGACTGATGCTTTATTTATTTATTTATTTATTTATTTATTTATTTATTTATTTATTTATTTATTTTAAACTTCTATGCCACCCTTCCAAAAGGCTCAAGGCGGTTTACATTAAAAACCCATTAAAATCAATTAATAATTAAAATTATAAAGCATAAAACAATAATAATTAAAAACATCATAAAACAACAATTAAATAATCAAAACAATTTAAAAACAAGTTTTAAAAAGCTGAGAAAGCCTGGTTGAAGAGATGTGTTTTCAGGTGTTTTCTGAATATTGCCAGGGATGGGGAGGATCGTATCTCAGCAGGGAGCGCATTCCACAATCTCGGGGCAGCAGCCGAGAAGGCCCATCTATGTGTAGCCACCAAACGAGTTGGTGGCAACTGGAGACGGACGTCCTCAAGTGACCTCAGCGGCCAGTGGGGCTCATGGCGAAGAAGATGCTCTCTTAAATACCCAGGGCCTAAGCCGTTTAGGGCTTTGTAAGTTATAACTAGCACTTTGTATTTTGCCAGGAAACCTATTGGCAGCCAGTGTAACTCCATCAACAAAGGAGTAATGTGGTCTCTCAGAGATGAGCCAGAGACCAAACTAGCTGCCGCATTCTGGACCAACTAAAGTTTCCGGACTACGTACAAAGGCAGCCCCACGTAGAGCGCATTACAGAAGTCCAGTCTGGAGGTTACCAACAAATGTACCACTGTTTTGAGGTCATTGATCTCAAGAAACGGGCGCAGCTGGCGTATCAGCCGGGGCTGATAGAAAGCACCCCTGGCCACTGCCTCAACCTGAGAAACCATGGAGAGACATTGATCCAGAAGTACTCCCAGACTACGAACCTGTTCCTTTTGGGGAAGTGTGACCCCGTCTAGAACAGGCAGATCAAAATCGTCTCTAGAGTTCTGACCCCGCACAATAAATACCTCCGTCTTATCTGGATTCAGTTTCAGTTTATTCTCCCTCATCCAGCCCATTACTGCTTCCAGGCAGGCATTTAGAGTCGTCACGAATCCGATCGAACACGGGCTAGAACCCATTTTAGGGACTACGCCGTGGCGGTGGGGGCGGCGAAGAAACGTTTTTTCTCCGCCTCCATTGCGTCTGCTCAGTGCAGGCAAACAGAGCTGTTTCGTGTGGTGAAAACATTGCTCCACATGTCACCCCGGACAATGGGGGAGGAGTCATCTACAGCTCTTTGTGATCGGTTTGCCTGTCGCTTTGCAGTTAAAGTCGCTTGCATCCGTGCTGACCTGGACTCCAGAGTTTTGGCAGTACCGGCAGATGTGCCTTTGGTACCATCTGGTCCCGTTGTTTTGGATTCTTTTCAGCTGGTGCGGCCTGAGGATGTGGACAAGATCCTGGGCAGTGTGTGGGCGACTTCGTGCGCTCTTGACCCTTGCCCTTCATGGCTGATAAAAGCTGCCAGGGAGGGGACAGGCAGATGGCTGGAGGTGATCGTTAATGCTTCGTTAAGGGAGGGCAGGATGCCATCGTGCCTTAAGGAGGCGGTGGTAAGACCTCTATTAAAAAAGCCCTCCCTTGATCCCTCCAACCTGGACAATTATAGACCTGTGTCTAACCTTCCCTTCTTGGGCAAGGTGATGGAGCGTGTGGTGGCGTCCCAGCTGCAGAGGGTTTTGGATGATACGGATTATCTGGACCCTTTTCAATCTGGCTTCTGCCCCGGGTATGGGACTGAGACTGCCTTGGTCGCTCTAGTGGATGACCTACGCCGGGAACTAGACAGGGGGAGTGCGTCCCTGTTGGTTCTGCTGGACCTCTCGGCGGCGTTCGATACCATCGACCATGGTATCCTTCTGGGCCGCCTCTCGAGTATGGGAATCGGAGGCACTGCGTTGCAGTGGTTCCAGTCCTTTCTTGAGGGGAGGGTCCAGAAGGTGGTGCTGGGGGACTACTGCTCGGCCCCGTGGCCGTTGGCCTGTGGGGTCCCGCAGGGATCGGTCTTGTCCCCCATGCTGTTTAACATCTACATGAAGCCGCTGGGAGAGGTCATCCGGGGATTTGGACTGAGTTGTCAGCAATATGCGGATGACACTCAGCTCTATCTCTCCTTGTCATCGGATCCTAGGGAGGCGGTTGATGCCCTGAATCGGGGGCTGGAGGCCGTGATGGGGTGGATGTGGGCTAACAAACTGAAATTGAATCCGGATAAGACGGAGGTACTGTTGGTCAGTAGGAGAGCCAATCGGGATGAGGAGATTTTACCGGTTCTGGATGGGGTTGCACTCCCCTTGAAGGAGCAAGTACGCAGCTTGGGGGTACTACTGGACCCGGCTCTGCTTTTGGAGGCTCAGGTGGAGGCAGTGGCCAGGGGTGCCTTTGCATGGCTTCGGCTGGTGCGCCAGCTGCGTCCCTTTCTCGAGAAGGCAGATCTGGCCACAGTTACCCACGCCTTAGTCACGTCGCGGCTGGATTACTGTAACGCGCTCTACGTGGGGCTGCCCTTGAAGAATATCCGGAAACTGCAGCTAGTGCAAAACGCGGCAGCGAGGGTGTTATCTGGAGCTGCCCGTTGGGAACATATCACCCCCATTTTGAAAGAGCTGCACTGGCTGCCGGTTCGTTTCCGGGTCCAATTCAAGGTGCTGGTTTTGACCTTTAAAGCCCTTAACGGTTTGGGCCCGGGGTATTTGAGGGACCGCCTGCTCCCAAGGGTTGCTGCCCGCTTGACAAGGACATCTGAGGGGGCCCTGCTCTGGGTGCCGACAATGAGGGAGGCCCGGCTTTCATGCTCTCGGGACAGGGCCTTCTCTGTTGCTGCCCCTAGACTCTGGAATGCTCTCCCAGTGGCCATTCGTTCCTCAGACTCCATCACGGCTTTTAGAAAGCTTTTAAAGACTTGGCTTTTTACCCAGGCTTTTACATGATCGTTTTTACTGCGGCTTCTCTGTTTTTATCTGTTATCTGTTGTCATGTTTTTATGCTTGTTTATATGTTTTTAGCTTGATGTTTTTATTGCTTGATGTTTTTACTGCTTTTATTGTATGTTTTAATTTTTGTAAACCGCCTTGGGGTTTTCTTTTAACAAAAGGCGGTATAGCAATGTAAAAATAAATAAATAAATAATAAATAAATAAATATGCCAGCTCCTGAAGAAGTTGACGTGGAGAAGTAGATCTGGGTGTCATCAGCATACTGGTAACACCCAGTTCCAAATCCCCTGATGATCTCTCCCAGCGGTTTCATGTAGATGTTAAAAAGCATTGGAGAGAGTATGGAGCCTTGAGGAACACCATACTTAAGCTCATATTTTGAAGAGCAACAATCTCCAATCGACACCATCTGGAATCTGTCCGAGAGCGGAACCACTGTAAAACAGTGGCTCCCACCCCCAACCCCCTCAGACGCTCCAGAAGGATGCTATGGTCGATAGTATCGATAGTATCAAGAGGACCAACAGAGTCACACTTCCTCTGTCCATTGCCAATTGGAGATCATCCATCAGGCCGACCAAGGCAGTCTCCACCCCATAGCCTGCCCGAAAACCAGTTTGAAATGGATCTAGATAATCAGTTTCCTCCAAGACCTCCTGGAGCTGAGAGGCCACCACCTTCTCAATTACCTTGCCCAGCCATGGGAGATTGGAAACTGGCCTATAATTGCTCAACTCTGAGGGATCTAATGCAGGCTTCTTTAGAAGAGGTCTAATAATTGCCTCCTTAAGACAAGGAGGCATCCTGCCCTCCCTCAGAGAAGCATTTATGATTTCTGCCAGGCCGCCTACAACAGCCTCCCTGCTAGATAGAACAAGCCATGTTGGACAAGGATCAAGAGGACAAGTGGTAGGCCTCACCGCTCCAAGCAGCTTGTCCACATCATCAGGAGTCACAAACTGAAATTGATCCAGTCGAATCGTATAAGAGGAGTTGTTGGACACCTCCAGTTCAGACATCAAATTAACTGTGGAGTCCCCATCTAGGTCAGCCCGAATCCGAGATATTTTGTCTGCGAAAAATTTATTAAACACACCACAGCAGGTAACTGATGCCTCCAAATTCTGGTTCAAGGGAGAGGGAGCAGATACCAGTCCCCTCACAACCCTGAACAACTCCGCTGGACGTGAACTCGCAGAGGTAATACGGTCAGAAAAGAACCGCTTCTTTGCCGCACGTATCGCCTGAGCATAGATCTTTAAATGTGCTCTATGTTGTAATCTGTCGGCTTCGAGTCGGGTTTTTCTCCACTTGTGCTCCAGTTGCCTACCTTGCCGCTTCAACTCCCATAGATCCTCCGTATACCAAGGGGCCAATTTTGATGCAGGTCAGAGGGGACGCTTAGGAGCAATCGTGTCTACTGCCCTGGTGAGCAAGTTGTTCCAGTTCTCAACCAGGGCATCAACAGGAACACCAGCAGAGCCAACATTAAATCCCTCCAAGGCTTCTTGGAATCCTACCGGATCCAGTAACCTCTTCGGGCGGACCATTCTAATAGGCCCCTCACCCCTGCGAAAGTGGAAAGCGGTTGTAAGCCTAACCTTAACCAGATGATGGTCTGTCCATGACAACGGGGAGATTGTAGGAGTCCCCACCCACGGAACACCACCCTGATCAGAATAAAAGACCAAATCAAGTGTGCAATATGCGTTGATCCAGAGACTGCTTGCGATAGGCCCATAGTCATCATGGCCGCTATGAACTCCTGAGATGCCCCGGACAAATTGCTCCCGAAATGAACATTGAAGTCCCCCAGCACCAAAAGTCTAGGAGACTCCAACGCAAGTTCCGCAACCAAGTCCGTGAGCTCAGTAAGGGATTCCGCTGGGCAGCGGGGCGATCAGTATACTAACAGAAGTCTCAATCTATCCCTGGTCCCCAAACTCAAGTACACACATTCGATATGGTCCGATACCCTAACAGGGACCCTGGTCTACTTTGCATTCACAAGTTCACATCCAGTGGAGTTGTCTAGGGCTGTGAACGGGC